>NC_036446.1:25060001-27733744 GCF_002775205.1 Xiphophorus maculatus | reverse complement strand
AGATGGATAATCTGTGAAAAAAAATCGAGCTCTTCTCCCAGCGCTAACTAGAAACAGCCAATCAGAGCCAGGAGGAGGGTCTTGGTGCTGTCAATCAGCTCCTCCCTTGCTCTCTGCTACCACACAGCTTCTCACTGTCAGCAGAGCCCATCCTGAATGCTAAGGCTAGTTAGCATGGCCACCGATGACAGTGGGTAAACGGCATTCCTGCAATGGTTTGTTGTTTCTCCACCATTCCCACATTTAGCAGTGTGTTTACGAGGTTGATTGACAGTGCTAAGACCCTCCTCCTGGTTCTGATTGGTTGATTTTGATTGGAGTGGTGCATTTCTTCAGATGCAATAGCAGCACTGGGAGGATGTGATCTCTTCTCAGGTTACATTTCTCATGTTAAACTGTCACAACATAATCACTGTTTAATGAATATATAAAAAACATTTTTTTTTAAAGGTTAATTGGTGGTTTTATTAACCTAATAGCAAATGTTCTTACCATATTTGACATTTTTCAACATCTTCTGGCAAACTGTAAACTTGAGTATTCCCAGATGCTTGGCAGAATTAATCAAAATTTCTCTCATGGTCTCAGGTTCCTGGAAGTTGCGATTGACGCTGAAATGTGAAAATCATACCAACATTGGTTTATAGAAACATTTATTACTGATTTTTGCAGATGAGAACTTGCACATACCTTTGCTTTGTTCGCTTGTATTCCTAAACATGAAGTAAAAAAAAAAAAACATGTTTAAGACACTTTTTTTTAGCAAAAAGATTGTATGCATTCCATATGCAGTCATTGGAAAAACATCCAGAGTAATCATGCAAACACTAATTAGACCTCTGCTGATAGGTATGCTACACAAGGCAGTCATGAGCAAATGCACAGGTAAAACGTTTTCTTAGTTAAGTATGTTCAATCTTAATGGTTTACTCTTTAACCATTTTATAGTCTGCATAAACTAAATTTTTCTTTTTTTTACAGCCCTGCACCATGAGCTTAAAGTTTTTGTTTACCCAAGCAGCATTTCTGACTTCCTCCTGTCAGCATCATAATGTCGCTGTATTTTGTACAACCCATATTTGGATGTGTATTATTACATATCAATTTTATTTTAGTTCTAAAACAGCACATCCTTTTGTAGAGAAAATGTCAAATTAGAGCCCACAAACTGTCGTGAGTTTTGCTGGGATTTCATGTGAAAGATCACTGCATAAGGAAAGGGTTCTCTTAATTGTTTTGCGAAAAGAAAATCTGAAAACTGAATCGTGCCCCTTTTAAATCTGATTTTCAAACATTTCCACATGGGCTGTTACAAGTTGAAAGTCACAAAATTCAAATTCCACCTAAAAACATTAAGCCATCTAAAAACAAATTATTGTGAATTGTCGATTTTCTGTTTTCTTGGTCTAGAATTTAATTTTGTTTGTTATCAGCAACAACCACTGAGCCACTGAGATATAAATAAAACGCTGTGCAAGTGGGACTGGCATTTTGAAAGCCCTTCAGCCACTTTTATTCCTCCTTTTGGCAACTTGAAAGCTGGATGAAATGTTTGAGCTCCAGCAGACATTTTTAAATCATCACATTTAGTTTAAATCATAGACTTGTTTTTGTTTTTGCTGTTCCTCATTGTCAAACTCGTAGCTGAAGGGTTTCTGTATCTTATGTTTTCTCCTACATATTATGTTGTTTCAAAGTTATGTGCCCAAAGGTCTGTATTATTATTATTATTTTTATTATTGTTGTTTTCATTTTCAGAAACAATAACCTGTTAGCCTGGAACAAGCTAAGTGTAATGAATGGTTGCATTCCTTTTGCTTTGAAGTTAACAGCGCTGATCCCATTAATGACCGGCTTTAAAAAGAAAGCGAAAAACTGTGGTTAATGACAGAGAAATACTTTGTGTTGAACCCCAAAATTTTCACGGTAAGAATATTTTAAGCTGTTTCTGAAAATCTCACTTTTATGCAATTTTTACAAGCACACATCTGCACCAAGTTCTAGTGTTGATCATCCAAATTTCTGCAATTCTCAGAGCTGTTCCAAAACACATTGTACTTGTTTTGTTCCTTTGTCTTGCCCCAATTACTGCCAATAAAGCCCACTCATGCCACAAAATCTTTTTTAAAAAATACACCAAAACTTGTAGTTGTAATGTGGCAAAATATGGAAAAACTTGAATGGGCAGGGATACGTTTACAAATCAATGTATGTTATGCATTTGGGTGCAGCCCATATTTAAAACTAAGAAGGTTCTGGTAGCTTCTACACATTTATGGCAATCATGACTCATTGAAAATTATAGATTTTATTTGTTCCCTTTGAGTGATCAGTAGTTTCCAAATTTTCCATTTGAAACATTTACAATATTCTCTTTAGCACCAAACTGCTGTGTGGAGTTCACAGAGAGACATAGCTAAAAAGATTTTACTCGATTATATGATGGTTCCATTCTACCATCAATTTAAATTATCCTCTTCTTGCTTTTTGTGTATATTTCAGAGGTTGATGTCATTTCCTGTGAGCTTCTATCCACTAGTTTAACTAATTTTATTTTAAATGTCTAAAATGCACATATTCTGAAAAGAGAACATGCAACTGTTGACTTAGAATTTTACTGAAATTAATCTTGGCTATTTTCTCAAAGAAATAAGTCCATAATCAGTAGAATGTACCTGTAGGAATGGCAAATCCTTTGCTCTGAGGATAATATCTACTTTGCTGATGGTGGAGTTGAGAGCCTGGATCTCCTTGTCTATGTCTTCAATCTTACTACACATGACCTGTATTTTTATTTGCTCTTCCTGTTTGAGAATTCTCAGTCTCATATCTTCTTCATCCTTGAGGAACTGGTGAAGCTGCAGAAATTCCCCCTTTATCGCCATCTCAATGTCATTACTTTGAGTCTGTAACATTGGAGAAGGCTGGTTATTCTGGTTAGTACTTGCCAAGGAGGGACTTTTCCATCCCTACAGGATATAACTCTTAAGTTATAAAAGATAACTTAAGAGCTCAACATTAGGATTAAAACAGTGGAATTGGTGAAATTATCCAAGAAAAAATAATCTCAAAGGCTTTTACCTTTATATAAGTTTTGATCTCCTCCCATTGGTGTTTTGTTTTACTCATTGTTCTTACTTTCTTTCTCAAGGACCCAATGATGTTAGACATTTCTGTCTAAAACGAGAACATTAAGAACACTTTCAAAATGCTTGACTCAATAGCTAAATTTCATTTTCATAGCAAACTAAGATACAATGTTGGTATAATTCTGGTCATTATGTTCTAATACTTTACACACACAGAAAAAAACCTCCCTATCCTCCATGCTTGTCTTTCTTATAATACTGTTATTTTACCATGTTTGATTCTTCCTTGTTTTTATTCATACCTTTTTCTGTTGAGCTGCTTCCTCCACTGGGCAGCACTTGTGCATTTTATGGTCCCTTGATATTTGGCAGACGAGACAGATGGGAACCTCATCATTGTCGCAAAAAACCTTCAGTTTCTCCTTATGAAGCGCACAAATCTCCTGAGCCATAGGCTTTTTGTTTTGAAACTGATCCACGACTAACTTCAGATCCTGGTTGACAGGAGGCATCCCAGAGGAAGACTCAGTGCCGCACACGGGACATTCTTGACACTTTTTCCACTCCCAGAAGTTGTGCAGGCAAAGTTTGCAAACGTTGTGTCCACATAGTAAAAGAACAGGGTAAGTATAAATGTTGGAGCACTGAGGACAGGATATCTCTTCCTCAGAGATAGATTTCCTCGTTGATATCATGATGGTGTCCACCTACAGAGTGACTAGATAAGAAAACTTCATTGTTTTTTCTACACTGACTGATTCCAGCAAATGCTGCCCAGCTGGTCGAGCAAGTTAAAAATCCCAGCATGTTCAAGGTTCCACGTGATTACATATTTAGGACTTCACTGTAAAGGTGTCTGTGTGGAGTGCAAAGAGCTTAAACAAAAAACACGCACATTCACTGTAACTGCCCTTTATTTTCAAAAATAAAACACTTCCATATGAGACACAGTAACATAGTTTGATCAGTATTCCAACTATGCCTTTGAATCTGTACCTCATTATGACTAGAAAATCCTAACAGAAACAGTTGTGGCTACTCCTGTTTCCAAGACTGGTGGCAAAAACAGAGGTAGTTTATATTGTTAAAGAAACTGGCAGGATGATCTCTATTTACTGGATCCAAGTGGTCACCTTGAATAAACTGCCTCAGCAGGTACACTCACAATGAATCATTGTTTTTTTTGTGTTTTGTTTCCAGAAAGGAAACACCTAACCAGCTGGCTTTCAAAGGTGAAGTCAACTTCCTGAAATCCTGACATACGTGTTTTTGTTGTGCAATAATTGTAATGTAGTTGGTGACAAAAAAAAATCCAATGATTTCTTCTTCGTCATACTGCAGTTTGTAAAACAAAGACAGCAGTTAATTACGGGGTTCCTACAAATTCCAAACGTAATTTCCCAGAAACAGAGGATGATTTAAGCAATGGAGCAGGAATAAAGTCTGTAAATATGCATAATTTTTCTATTTTTCTATGTTATTTGCTCCTGTTTGTCCAGATAGTGAAAATACTGAATTCAAATTTGACTCTTTTCCAGATTGCTTAGGAACCCTAGATTTTAAAGCTAAAGTTCTGAGTGTAAATAGCTGCACTGGCAGATTACCTTCAGTCTCAAATATTTGTAACCTGGCTGCAAATAAAGCACATTATTTAGCTAAATATGTTTTTCATCCTAGGCAAAACAATAAAGCTAAAAGTAAATCATTTACATGGAATATTGATAGTAAATCTCAAAGACTGTTAAGAAATACTCTAATAAACAGTAAAATAAATAAATAAATAAATAAATGGGTTCATAATCTCACATTGCTGCTTAGTTATTCATTTAGCTCATGTAAAAAGACCAGATTTGTTTATCTTTTTTACTTTATCCATCAAAAAAAGGCCAATCCATTCAATGCCTTTGTAAGTAAAATACAACCAGTGATATAAAAATACTAACAATGTATTAAACTGAAACTATACATCTTCCCCAAGAAACTGAGTGCCTACATGACTGATCAAAGGTCCAGTTTTTTTCCTCTATAAATAAAAGTAATAATAACATATTAATACAGCTGCATGAACCTGTTTGTAAAGACATATTAGTTTTTCAAAGGTTAAGAGATTTTAGTTAGTTTTACAAAAAAAATACATTAAATCAACCAAATGTTTGCCAGAAAATAACATGAGAACATTATGTACATGAAAAAAACAGTATTATTCAGGAGTGATTGTGCTTTTGTGAGAAAAACAATTCCTGCAGAACGACTGTGGTGAATTTTGACATATGCATTGATTTTAATTATCAAAGACTCATCTCATTATTTTTAAATGGTTCTTACACATACAACAGCCAGTGACGTTGGCAGTCCTTAGCCTGTTGCAACAGATGTAAAGTTCATCTGATTTTTCAGCTTATCTCACAATTTAACACAGTTAGTTATACAGTATCTCCTCTGATGGACCGAGTCTGAAGTCTCAATGAGACTGAGGCCCTAATCTGGGTTTGTGAGCCACAGACTCGGGGACGCTCTTGCGTTAGAGTAGCCGTCCCGTGTGCAGAGGACCAAACGTTTGTGCCTTTTTGAAATTCAGCACATCCTAAGGCTGCCTGCCGCCTTCACGTCAGTCCAGAGCCTTGAAGGCGTCATGCCGTGTCTGCAGAACCAACATGCAAACTGACGGTGGCAGTCACACAAATCCAGGCTTGATGGAGGATTTGAAACACTTTGGGCAACCCTTTGTCCCGTTTGTTTGCAGACACCTGGGGACAGGACAAAAAATAAAGACACTTTATTTTTACGTCTCTGCTAGACCAATACAAATCTGCACATCATTTTGAATTGTAAGGATAATCATACGGAGTTTTAAAAATGTTTAACAAATAAAAGCCTACAAGTAAGGCCTGGATTTTTATTAAAATCTGCAGCGTTGGCTGAGTTCTCTAGAAGTGCAAAGAAACATACCACGAAGGATACTTTGCAGCACTCTTTTCAGACTTTTATTTGTAAAAAAAAAAACAACAACAAAGTTTGAGGGGTGTAAACACATTAAAACACGCACCAAGTTCCTTGATTTTTTTTTGTGCTCATTACCTTAGTAGGAATGAATTGGGAGAGAGTAAACACCTACTTGAGATGGAAAATGTGGGAACAGGGTAACGCCTGCAGCTTTTGGTCCCTGTCCCCAATGGATTCCCCACACATGCCGCAGTAGAGCTCCAGCTCCTCCACACACTGCAGGAACTTCACCACCTGCTCTCGCAGCTCCTCCTGCTGCTTGTTGTTGCGGTAGATGCCCTCACGTAGGGAGTGAACCTTCAGGCTGCACAGCTTTGGTACAAGACAAACATCAACATGTAGACTGATAAAGGCTTTGTAGCTTATATTTAAATTTTTCTGATTTTTTCATAAGCTTCAGTTACCTTGTTTCCCATTCCGTCTGCAAGCTCCTGCGCTCTCTCCAAGGATTCAAGAGACTGAAGAAGAAAAAAAACACAGGAAATTTATCACAAAATTGTTGTTCCAGATACCAATTAAACAAATACACCGGTTTCACAAGCAGGGTACAGGTATATATATCTAACTGCACAAACCTTGTCATATTCTTTCTGCAGAAGCCAACATTTTGCAACACCCAGATAGACATGCGCTTGTCCAAGACGGTTTCCGATCTCGGTCATAATGCCCAGTGCAGACTCGTAACGAGGGAATGCTTTCTAAATGACATAAAAGAACAACAGCATGTATTTTATACACATTTCTCAAATAAATGAATGTGCTAGAATAAGAGTCAGAATAAAACATGATAAAAAAAATAAATGCAGATGAACCACATCAACTAGACTGGAAAGACAGGTTCACACTAACACAGAAGCAGTAATGTCGCCTCACATTAACATCATGCCTGCAGCGGTGGATGTCTGCAAAGTTCAGTAAGCACAGAGCTTGCAGGGGCCGGTCGCCATGCTGCAGAGCAATCTTCATGGATTCCTGTCAAAGCACAACACAAATGATGCTTAGAAAGGCTCTACATCTCCAGCTTAGGTTATGAACAGACACCTCTTGAATAGCTGAAGAAATTTCTTCAGTTATTTCTATTTTCAGTTTTTCATGTCAGTAAATGTTCAGTGGGTTAGGATGTGGGTGATCCGGTATCTGAAGTATCCCAGGTTGTGTAATCTGTTTGGTCAAATGTGATAAAACTGTAATGTCTCTTGTTGCTATACTTTTACACTCCAAAGCAATGACATCAAGTTATTTTTCACCCTCTGTACATAATTAGAACAGGGCGGGGCCTAAAGCCGCCCTTTTCATTAACACTTTAAACCAGCGACTCTGTGAGAATATTTTTGTAGAGGTCCGAGGCCTGAGGACGGCAGAGCAACTGGAGCTGGCACCTGTCAGCAGTAAGCACAACATATATAACAGAATCCTAGTGAGGAAACCTAAATTGGGAGATTCTTAAAGTCTGTGAGGAGATTAATATGGTGTGGTTTCCTTTAAATGGATACCTCGCAGCACCCCATGGCGTCGGGCAGACGCTCCAGCTTCCTGTAGGCCACAGACATGTGGAACTGGCTCATGGCACGATACTTGAGGCTCCAGCTTTTGCCGTAGTCGTTGACGAGTTCAGCTGCCTTGCAGGGGAAGAACAGGGCTTTCTCATAGTCCTGTCATCAGATATGCAGAATTACAGTTCTTCAGTTTCAAATAAATAGCGTAGTACACCACTTACGCACTAGTATTAGAGGCCTATTTGGCTTTGTCTGCCTTCTTTTGACAACACAACTCATGCCAGAGTGACCCAAGCTTCTTCCAGATGTATTTGAGCAAAAGAGTAACAATGCACTATCACTCTCCCTCCCCAACCTGTTTCTGCGCACAGCCAGTCAGCTTGCGGAAAGAAGGCAACTGTTCCCCTTTTACAAAACAAGCAAATTCATCAGTTCACAGGGTGGAAAGTAAAGCTCCTCCTATCACTTTTAGTAAATAAATATTATGAGCAGCATGTGTGTTGATCTTTCTAATGATCACTTTACCAATCCTAATAATTATCCACCTAGTGTAGACTTATAAGATTCTGTTAGTCTGTTAATGAACAAATAAATAATCTTAAAAAGACAGCTTTCATTTAATTTGCTTTTTACAATCTATCAATTGTGTTATTTCAGCTGCTATTGATGGAATGACTGTGGGTTTTCTGTTTACATGATCTATTATCATTATCTAAATCTTCTTGTACTTTTTTGCTTTAGTTTTTTGTGTAAGTAGGACAAGGCATGACATTTTTATTCGAAGTCATAGTTAGAAAATCTCACACCGGCCCATGCCTAGACCATGATTTAATTTTAGGCATTTGATATTGATCTGTTTTATCACAATATCACCAACAACTAAACTAAACCAAACTAATCATCTAAGGATTATTTAGGATGTTGACTTTGTGGTTCCTCTTATGTGTTAAATGGAACCGCATAAATTGATATGAAATGCTGCTCTTAGCTAATAAATACATATATACTAAGAAACGAGGTTCACCTTTTCAATTCAGCTGTTACAAATTAACTTTTAGATGATATTTTAATTAACTGCAACAGTGTTACCTAGACTAGAGAGATAGGTTCTGTTCTTGAAGTTTTGTGACCAGAAATATTCCTAAATTTCAGATTTTTTTTTCCTGATTATTATTTTATAGCAGTAGATCTTTATTCAGAGGTGTCAGACAAGAAATGTGCAGAAAAAAGAGAAAACATTTAACAAAGATCCTACAGTTGGGCTTCAAACAAATGTGTATTTCTTGAAAGCAAAGGAAAAGTGTTTGGTTTTTCTTGCAGTCAGCTGTTCATCAGTGCACAACAATCCGTTGGGGAGAGTGGAACAGTATTATTTTAACTTTATACAAGCAAAAAAGACTCTGGACACTCTGGCACTTTCAGTGGCATCAAAAAGACTAGGAAAATCATAATGAAAATTGTTTTGAGGCTATTGGTCCTCAGAATTTGTGGACTACATTCTTAAAATACATCTGGAATAAATAAAGCTGATTAACAACCAGGTTGAAATTAAACATTCTTCAGAGCTTTAGTATATTATTTTCATAAACAGCAGCATTCAAAACACCTTTAGCTGCACATAGATGTTTCCCAGACTGCAGCAGACTCTGCACTCCAGCATCTTGTCATCGTTGTTGTGTGCATAGCGCAGTGCCTTCTCGTAGCTCTCCAGGGCCTTCTGGAAGACGCTGAGGCCCAGGTAGGCGTTGCCCATGCTCAGACACACTTGACCATTGAGCTGCAGGCTTACAGTGGTGCCTTGCATGTTTAAGCAGGTCTGGCAGTAAGACACCGTCTTCTGGAAGTCGCACAGCTTCTCGTTGCTACGTGCCAAGTTCAGGTAGCCTTCAGTTAGGTAGTCTGGGTCCTCCATTTCCCGGGCTGTGTCAATCTGTTCGAGGGCATACTGCAGAGGAACGTGTTGGTAAAGAGAAACAGATAATATGGAAAAATCTCATTTGAAATGCGGAGCTTTAAGAACTGTGCTGTAATGTGGGAGTTTGGAAACTGAGGCTCAGAGGAGGAGCTGTGCCTCGAAGGCGGCAGCTGGTCACCCCCAAGTGTTTTGCACAGCTGAACTGTTCCCACGGGAGATTAAAGGATTTCTAAAACATGCATGAAAGAATCAAAGCAATACCCCTGTTATGTTTCTGATGAGAGGATAACATTATAGCATGATGCAAAGCTCTAAAAAGTACTATTTAAAGTACAAAATACTCCCTCTTTAATTCAGTCACATCGAAGCATTTATGAGTATAAACAGCCAATTTAAGGTTATGCCACAACATTTCAATCAAATCTATGTTCAAAGTATTTATTAGGCCTCTCCAAAACCTTCCTTTTATGTTTTTTTATTATTATTATTTAAACCAATGACAGAATACTGTAAGTTGCTGTTGTGCTTCAGATCATAGGAAAGGATTTGGGTTATGGATAGAGGTGTGTAACACAAGCACACTTGAGTTTAAAGTAACAACCTGAAGGCCAGACATTCTCCTTTAACAAGTCCTTGTAAAGACTAAAAGTTATGACTGTCATTTTTGACAAAACACCATTGTCTTTAACAAGCAATGCAATCCAAAATAATCCCACTACTACCACCTGTTTGACAATTATGTGTGTTTTTTTATATACTGTATATCAGATGTAATGGGACACACGCTTCCTAAATGTCCCCTTTTTGTTTCTGCAGTCCACAAAATATTTTCCCTAAAATCTTATTGAGAAAAATCTTTGCGTTAGGTTTGATCAGAAGTATTGCGAGGGAACGTAAAACTTTTGCGTTCCCTTGCAATAGTTCCCTTGAATACTGCAAGTCTTTCTTACGGGGCTGCCGTACTTTCTGCTTTAGTGCAAACTTATGTAAGGTCTTTCCATGAATGTTAATATCTCGTTGTGCACAATCTGACGTATGTCTTTCTCCTTGGTATAGAAATGCACCACAAACGTATATACAGAAACTTTCCGTATGTAGGAAAGAAATAAAATACATCCAAACTAGTTGGACTATTTTTGAGATATTATCACTGGGTAATGAGATAGTTAGGCCCGAGCAGCAAAGCGCTGCGAAGGCCTATTGTATCTGTACTGTTTATTATTATTAGGCCCGAGCAGCAAAGCGCTGCGAAGGCCTATTGTATCTGTACTGTTTATTAGGCCCGAGCAGCAAAGCGCTGCGAAGGCCTATTGTTTCTGTACTGTTTCTTATTAGGCCCGAGCAGCAAAGCGCTGCGAAGGCCTATTGTATCTGTACTGTTTATTATTAGGCCCGAGCAGCAAAGCGCTGCGAAGGCCTATTGTATCTGTACTGTTTCTTATTCTTCTTACGATTCTGCCCCCCTCTTCGTGCGCCTTTTTGGGGGCTTTATCATATTCAAAAACTCACCAAACTTGGCGGAAGCGACTAGGCGGTTTAAAAATTTTGAATTTTAAGGTCGCCGCAAAAATCGCAAAAAAAATTGCTCAACGGCAGCAACTAGCAATTTTCAACAGACCCATTGCTATTCACTTACTTCATCGTAGAGACTTGAAATTCGGTACAGTTGTAGAGCTCACTAAGACGCTCAGAATTTACAAGTAATGTCATAGTGCAACTATCACAGTAAGTCGGCCATTTTGTATTGAAGGTCCATTTTTTACCTCGATTTTGCCGTTTACAGCCTTCGTATTTGATCGAACTCCTCCTAGGGATTTCGATTGATCGGCTTCAAACTCGGTCAGTCTGATCATAAGGCATGTCTGATTTAAAGTTATCAAATTGGTGAGTTTTGGAGCATGTTGAAGGGAGGTTACCAGGGGTCAAAGTTCACCTACACGCCATGAAACAAAAACCTCTTATATTTCCTATACAAAAACACATAGAGGGACCAAACTTTCAGTGATTGATCGGCATCGGGTGTCCTATAATACCCTGCAGTGAAATTTTTTTTTTACGTAGGCCACGCCCCCTGAGAGCAGGAAGTGTAATGTTTTACTCTGAACGGTCGCTATCTTAGCCCTTTGACCTAATCAACATGAAACTGTGTCCAGAGACAGAAGACACGTTGGTGTGTTGTGGATTCCAACCCCGACCGGCTGCGATGAAGCAGGTGGGCGTGGCGGCGTTGCGAACGCCATCGAATTTCGTTTGGCTCTGAATTCCACAGTTTCGGGGTGAGCTGCTCCAAACTCACTAGGATGGATCCTTATCCATCCCCGAACAGGAATCCATAGCGATATTTGGTGGGCGTGGCCTAATTTTTCTATAGCGACCCCTAGAGTATTTTAAATGAACAGCCCCAAGCCATGCTTAAACCTAGAATTACGAAACTTGGTACACATGTGTATCTTGTCGGGACGTACAAAAAAGTCTCTTAGAGCCATGCTCTAAACCCAACAGGAAGTCGGCCATTTTAGATTGAAGTTCATTTGACCTCGATTTTGACGTTTACAGCCTTTGCATTTGATCGAACTCCTCCTAGGGTTTTCGATTGATCGGCTTCAAACTCGGTCAGTCTGATCATAAGGCATGTCTGATTTAAAGTTATCAAATTGGTGACTGTGTGAGCTTGCTGAAGGGGGGTTACCAGGGGTCAAATTTCACCTACTCGCCATGAAACACGAAACTCTTATATATCCTGCACAGAAACTCACAGAGATACCAAACTTTAAATTATTGATCATCATTAGGTGTCCAAAAATAACCTGTGGTCAAATGATGACATCACTTAGGCCACGCCCCCTGAGAACAGGAAGTGTCATGTTTTACTGTGAACGGTCGCTATCTTAGCCCTTTGACATAATCAATATTAAACTGTGTCCAGAGACAGAAGACATGTTGGTGTGTTGTGGATTCAAGCCCTGACCGGCTGCGATGAAGCAGCTGGCTGTGGCGGCGTGGCGAAGTGACCTGTAACGCCGATGCCATACGTTTGCTTCTAGATTCCACATGTTTCGACCGAGCTGCACCAAACTTGGCCTGACTCATCCTGGTGTGATGACTGACAATGCTATGTCATCATATTATGACGTCATCTAAGCCCCGCCCCCTCAGAATGAATTAGAGAGATCTTCTGTGTAATTACATAATAAACAGTCCATGTTCTTTGTTTGTAGGGCAATGCTGCCCTCTGCTGCCCACTGAAATAGTTTCATTATTTCAGTAATTCGACACCAGAGGGCAGCATTGCCCTATGGAATGACAGTTCAATGTTGAATTAAAGAGGAAAAAATTAAATAATTTGTAATTCTAACTCAAAAACTGACAGAGACACCAAACCTGCAGTTATTGATCATTATCTTGTGTCCAATAATATCCAATGGTTAAATGATGACATCACTTAGGCCCCGCCCCCTCGGAACAGGAAGTGCTATTTTTTTACTTGGAAAGCTCTGTTTATGGCTCTCTTGACCTAATCAAGATGATTCGGATGATAAACTCTGTCAATGCTCGCTGCTGGCTGAACCGTGTGGGCGTGGCCAAATGGCGAATATCAGTCCCTCGCCATATACATACGTTTGGCTCTTATTCAGGCATAGATCATCCGATTGGCGCCAAACTGGATATGTATGACCTTTGTTCACCTCTAAAGAGCCCAACGGGTTTGAGATGTAATTTGGCTCCACTGCGCCCCCTAAGTTAATACATGGGCTGTATCTCCTCGACGCATAGACCGATCTGCGCCAGATTTTTCGACAGTCGTCGGGGAGCGCCGCCGAACGCATTCACGCCTGTCGCCCGGTGGACGGGTGGGGAAAATGCGCGACAGATTCTGCGGCGGCTAGCGGGCGGCGATGCTGGAAACTGCGGCAGAGCTTCCGCGGTGGGGAGCGGGCTGCGACTCTGGAAAACGCGCGAGAGCTTCTGCGGTGGCCGGAACCCCCGCGGTGGCCAATAGGCCGGAGCGGCGCTTGCTGCGAGGGCCGCCCGAGGCTGCTTGCAGCTTTAATTAGGCCCGAGCAGCAAAGCGCTGCGAAGGCCTATTGTATCTGTACTGTTTATTATTATTATTATTATTCTTATTTTTCTGCCCCCCCAAAGAGGCGCCTTTTTGGAGGCTTTAGCATATTCAAAAACTCACCAAACTTGGCGGATGCATACGGGGAGTTTAAAAATTTCGTATTTTAAGGTCGCCGCAAAAATCGCAAACAAATTGGCTCAACGGCGCCACCTAGCAATTTTCAAAAGACCCATTGCTATTCACTTACTTCATCGTAGAGACTTGAAATTCGGTACAGTTGTAGAGCTCACTAACACGCTCAGAATTTACAAGTAATGTCATAGTGCAAGTATCACAGGAAGTCGGCCATTTTGTATTGAAGGTCCATTTTGGACCTCGAGTTTGACGTTTACAGCCTTCGTATTTGATCGAACTCCTCCTAGGGATTTCGATTGATCGGCTTCAAACTCGGTCAGTCTGATCATAAGGCATGTCTGATTTAAAGTTATCAAATTGGTGAGTTTTGGAGCATGTTGAAGGGGGGTTAGCAGGGGTCAAAGTTCACCTACACGCCATGAAACAAAAACCTCTTATATTTCCTATACAAAAACACATAGAGGGACCAAACTTTCAGTGATTGATCGACATCGGGTGTCCTAAAATACCCTGCAGTGAAATGTTTTTTTTATGTAGGCCACGCCCCCTGAGAGCAGGAAGTGTAATGTTTTACTGTGAACGGTCGCTATCTTAGCCCTTTGACCTAATCAACATGAAACTGTGTCCAGAGACAGAAGACATGTTGGTGTGTTGTGGATTCCAACCCCGACCGGCTGCGATGAAGCAGGTGGGCGTGGCGGCGTTGCGAACGCCATCGAATTTCGTTTGGCTCTGAATTCCACAGTTTCGGGGTGAGCTGCTCCAAACTCACTAGGATGGATCCTTATCCATCCCCGAACAGGAATCCATAGCGATATTTGGTGGGCGTGGCCTAATTTTTCTATAGCGACCCCTAGAGTATTTTAAATGAACAGCCCCAAGCCATGCTTAAACCTAGAATTACGAAACTTGGTACACATGTGTATCTTGTCGGGACGTACAAAAAAGTCTCTTAGAGCCATGCTCTAAACCCAACAGGAAGTCGGCCATTTTAGATTGAAGTTCATTTGACCTCAATTTTGACGTTTACAGCCTTCGCATTTGATCGAACTCCTCCTAGGGATTTCGATTGATCGACTTCAAACTCGGTCAGTCTGATCATAAGGCATGTTTAATTTAAAGTTATCAAATTGGTGAGTTTTGGAGCATGTTGAAGTGGGGTTAGCAAGGCTCAAAGATCCCCTGTGATTGACTGTGTAATATGTTACACAGTCAATTACAAAGGGGATTATTTTGTCATGTGTGGGGCAATGCTGCCCTCTGGTGTCGAATTACTGAAATAATTAAACTATTTCAGTAATTTCAGTAAATCGACACCAGAGGGCAGCATTGCCCTACGGAATGACAGTTCAATGTTGAATTAAAGAGGAAAAAATTAAATAATTTGTAATTCTAACACAAAAAATCACAGAGACACCAAAGTTTGAGATATTGATCATCCTCGGGTGTAGAATAATATCCAATGGTCAAATGATGACATCACGTAGGCCACGCCCTCTGACAACAGGAAGTCTCGTATTTTACTGTGAACGGTCGATAACTTCTGCACCAAACTTTGCACGAGTGACCCTGGTGGGATCCTTGACGACCCTATGTCATCATATTATGACGTCATCTAAGCCCCGCCCCCTCAGAACAGGAAGTGCCGTTTTTTTTCCTTGGAAAGCTCCGTTTATGGCTCTCTTGACCTAATCAAGATGATTCGGATGATAAACTCTGTCAATGCTCGCTGCTAGCTGAACCGTGTGGGCGTGGCCAAATGGCGAATATCAGTCCCTCGCCATATGCATACGTTTGGCTCTTATTCATGCATAGATCATCCGATTGGCGCCAAACTGGATATGTATGACCTTTGTTCACCTCTAAAGAGCCCGACGGGTTTGAGATGTAATTTGGCTCCACTGCGCCCCCTAAGTTAATACATGGGCCGTATCTCCTCGACGCATCGACCGATCTGCGCCAGATTTTTCGACAGTCGTCGGGCACCGCCGCCGAACGCATTCACGCGTGTCGCCCGGTGGACGGGCGGGGAAAATGCGCGACAGCTTCTGCGGCGGCTGGCGGGCGGCGGTGCTGGAAACTGCGGCGGAGCTTCCGCGGTGGGGAGCGGGCTGCGGCTCTGGAAACCGAGCGAGAGCTTCTGCGGTGGCCGGAACCCCCGCGGTGGCCAATAGGCCGGAGCGGCGCTTGCTGCGAGGGCCGCTCGAGGCTGCTTGCAGCTTTAATTAGGCCCGAGCAGCAAAGCGCTGCGAAGGCCTATTGTATCTGTACTGTTTCTTATTCTTCTTACGATTCTGCCCCCCTCTTCGTGCGCCTTTTTGGGGGCTTTATCATATTCAAAAACTCACCAAACTTGGCGGAAGCGACTAGGCGGTTTAAAAATTTTGAATTTTAAGGTCGCCGCAAAAATCGCAAAAAAAATTGCTCAACGGCAGCAACTAGCAATTTTCAACAGACCCATTGCTATTCACTTACTTCATCGTAGAGACTTGAAATTCGGTACAGTTGTAGAGCTCACTAAGACGCTCAGAATTTACAAGTAATGTCATAGTGCAACTATCACAGTAAGTCGGCCATTTTGTATTGAAGGTCCATTTTTTACCTCGATTTTGCCGTTTACAGCCTTCGTATTTGATCGAACTCCTCCTAGGGATTTCGATTGATCGGCTTCAAACTCGGTCAGTCTGATCATAAGGCATGTCTGATTTAAAGTTATCAAATTGGTGAGTTTTGGAGCATGTTGAAGGGAGGTTACCAGGGGTCAAAGTTCACCTACACGCCATGAAACAAAAACCTCTTATATTTCCTATACAAAAACACATAGAGGGACCAAACTTTCAGTGATTGATCGGCATCGGGTGTCCTATAATACCCTGCAGTGAAATTTTTTTTTTACGTAGGCCACGCCCCCTGAGAGCAGGAAGTGTAATGTTTTACTCTGAACGGTCGCTATCTTAGCCCTTTGACCTAATCAACATGAAACTGTGTCCAGAGACAGAAGACACGTTGGTGTGTTGTGGATTCCAACCCCGACCGGCTGCGATGAAGCAGGTGGGCGTGGCGGCGTTGCGAACGCCATCGAATTTCGTTTGGCTCTGAATTCCACAGTTTCGGGGTGAGCTGCTCCAAACTCACTAGGATGGATCCTTATCCATCCCCGAACAGGAATCCATAGCGATATTTGGTGGGCGTGGCCTAATTTTTCTATAGCGACCCCTAGAGTATTTTAAATGAACAGCCCCAAGCCATGCTTAAACCTAGAATTACGAAACTTGGTACACATGTGTATCTTGTCGGGACGTACAAAAAAGTCTCTTAGAGCCATGCTCTAAACCCAACAGGAAGTCGGCCATTTTAGATTGAAGTTCATTTGACCTCGATTTTGACGTTTACAGCCTTTGCATTTGATCGAACTCCTCCTAGGGTTTTCGATTGATCGGCTTCAAACTCGGTCAGTCTGATCATAAGGCATGTCTGATTTAAAGTTATCAAATTGGTGACTGTGTGAGCTTGCTGAAGGGGGGTTACCAGGGGTCAAATTTCACCTACTCGCCATGAAACACGAAACTCTTATATATCCTGCACAGAAACTCACAGAGATACCAAACTTTAAATTATTGATCATCATTAGGTGTCCAAAAATAACCTGTGGTCAAATGATGACATCACTTAGGCCACGCCCCCTGAGAACAGGAAGTGTCATGTTTTACTGTGAACGGTCGCTATCTTAGCCCTTTGACATAATCAATATTAAACTGTGTCCAGAGACAGAAGACATGTTGGTGTGTTGTGGATTCAAGCCCTGACCGGCTGCGATGAAGCAGCTGGCTGTGGCGGCGTGGCGAAGTGACCTGTAACGCCGATGCCATACGTTTGCTTCTAGATTCCACATGTTTCGACCGAGCTGCACCAAACTTGGCCTGACTCATCCTGGTGTGATGACTGACAATGCTATGTCATCATATTATGACGTCATCTAAGCCCCGCCCCCTCAGAATGAATTAGAGAGATCTTCTGTGTAATTACATAATAAACAGTCCATGTTCTTTGTTTGTAGGGCAATGCTGCCCTCTGCTGCCCACTGAAATAGTTTCATTATTTCAGTAATTCGACACCAGAGGGCAGCATTGCCCTATGGAATGACAGTTCAATGTTGAATTAAAGAGGAAAAAATTAAATAATTTGTAATTCTAACTCAAAAACTGACAGAGACACCAAACCTGCAGTTATTGATCATTATCTTGTGTCCAATAATATCCAATGGTTAAATGATGACATCACTTAGGCCCCGCCCCCTCGGAACAGGAAGTGCTATTTTTTTACTTGGAAAGCTCTGTTTATGGCTCTCTTGACCTAATCAAGATGATTCGGATGATAAACTCTGTCAATGCTCGCTGCTGGCTGAACCGTGTGGGCGTGGCCAAATGGCGAATATCAGTCCCTCGCCATATACATACGTTTGGCTCTTATTCAGGCATAGATCATCCGATTGGCGCCAAACTGGATATGTATGACCTTTGTTCACCTCTAAAGAGCCCAACGGGTTTGAGATGTAATTTGGCTCCACTGCGCCCCCTAAGTTAATACATGGGCTGTATCTCCTCGACGCATAGACCGATCTGCGCCAGATTTTTCGACAGTCGTCGGGGAGCGCCGCCGAACGCATTCACGCCTGTCGCCCGGTGGACGGGTGGGGAAAATGCGCGACAGATTCTGCGGCGGCTAGCGGGCGGCGATGCTGGAAACTGCGGCAGAGCTTCCGCGGTGGGGAGCGGGCTGCGACTCTGGAAAACGCGCGAGAGCTTCTGCGGTGGCCGGAACCCCCGCGGTGGCCAATAGGCCGGAGCGGCGCTTGCTGCGAGGGCCGCCCGAGGCTGCTTGCAGCTTTAATTAGGCCCGAGCAGCAAAGCGCTGCGAAGGCCTATTGTATCTGTACTGTTTATTATTATTATTATTATTCTTATTTTTCTGCCCCCCCAAAGAGGCGCCTTTTTGGAGGCTTTAGCATATTCAAAAACTCACCAAACTTGGCGGATGCATACGGGGAGTTTAAAAATTTCGTATTTTAAGGTCGCCGCAAAAATCGCAAACAAATTGGCTCAACGGCGCCACCTAGCAATTTTCAAAAGACCCATTGCTATTCACTTACTTCATCGTAGAGACTTGAAATTCGGTACAGTTGTAGAGCTCACTAACACGCTCAGAATTTACAAGTAATGTCATAGTGCAAGTATCACAGGAAGTCGGCCATTTTGTATTGAAGGTCCATTTTGGACCTCGAGTTTGACGTTTACAGCCTTCGTATTTGATCGAACTCCTCCTAGGGATTTCGATTGATCGGCTTCAAACTCGGTCAGTCTGATCATAAGGCATGTCTGATTTAAAGTTATCAAATTGGTGAGTTTTGGAGCATGTTGAAGGGGGGTTAGCAGGGGTCAAAGTTCACCTACACGCCATGAAACAAAAACCTCTTATATTTCCTATACAAAAACACATAGAGGGACCAAACTTTCAGTGATTGATCGACATCGGGTGTCCTAAAATACCCTGCAGTGAAATGTTTTTTTTATGTAGGCCACGCCCCCTGAGAGCAGGAAGTGTAATGTTTTACTGTGAACGGTCGCTATCTTAGCCCTTTGACCTAATCAACATGAAACTGTGTCCAGAGACAGAAGACATGTTGGTGTGTTGTGGATTCCAACCCCGACCGGCTGCGATGAAGCAGGTGGGCGTGGCGGCGTTGCGAACGCCATCGAATTTCGTTTGGCTCTGAATTCCACAGTTTCGGGGTGAGCTGCTCCAAACTCACTAGGATGGATCCTTATCCATCCCCGAACAGGAATCCATAGAGATATTTGGTGGGCGTGGCCTAATTTTTCTATAGCGACCCCTAGAGTATTTTAAATGAACAGCCCCAAGCCATGCTTAAACCTAGAATTACGAAACTTGGTACACATGTGTATCTTGTCGGGACGTACAAAAAAGTCTCTTAGAGCCATGCTCTAAACCCAACAGGAAGTCGGCCATTTTAGATTGAAGTTCATTTGACCTCAATTTTGACGTTTACAGCCTTCGCATTTGATCGAACTCCTCCTAGGGATTTCGATTGATCGACTTCAAACTCGGTCAGTCTGATCATAAGGCATGTTTAATTTAAAGTTATCAAATTGGTGAGTTTTGGAGCATGTTGAAGTGGGGTTAGCAAGGCTCAAAGATCCCCTGTGATTGACTGTGTAATATGTTACACAGTCAATTACAAAGGGGATTATTTTGTCATGTGTGGGGCAATGCTGCCCTCTGGTGTCGAATTACTGAAATAATTAAACTATTTCAGTAATTTCAGTAAATCGACACCAGAGGGCAGCATTGCCCTACGGAATGACAGTTCAATGTTGAATTAAAGAGGAAAAAATTAAATAATTTGTAATTCTAACACAAAAAATCACAGAGACACCAAAGTTTGAGATATTGATCATCCTCGGGTGTAGAATAATATCCAATGGTCAAATGATGACATCACGTAGGCCACGCCCTCTGACAACAGGAAGTCTCGTATTTTACTGTGAACGGTCGATAACTTCTGCACCAAACTTTGCACGAGTGACCCTGGTGGGATCCTTGACGACCCTATGTCATCATATTATGACGTCATCTAAGCCCCGCCCCCTCAGAACAGGAAGTGCCGTTTTTTTCCTTGGAAAGCTCCGTTTATGGCTCTCTTGACCTAATCAAGATGATTCGGATGATAAACTCTGTCAATGCTCGCTGCTAGCTGAACCGTGTGGGCGTGGCCAAATGGCGAATATCAGTCCCTCGCCATATGCATACGTTTGGCTCTTATTCATGCATAGATCATCCGATTGGCGCCAAACTGGATATGTATGACCTTTGTTCACCTCTAAAGAGCCCGACGGGTTTGAGATGTAATTTGGCTCCACTGCGCCCCCTAAGTTAATACATGGGCCGTATCTCCTCGACGCATCGACCGATCTGCGCCAGATTTTTCGACAGTCGTCGGGCACCGCCGCCGAACGCATTCACGCGTGTCGCCCGGTGGACGGGCGGGGAAAATGCGCGACAGCTTCTGCGGCGGCTGGCGGGCGGCGGTGCTGGAAACTGCGGCGGAGCTTCCGCGGTGGGGAGCGGGCTGCGGCTCTGGAAACCGAGCGAGAGCTTCTGCGGTGGCCGGAACCCCCGCGGTGGCCAATAGGCCGGAGCGGCGCTTGCTGCGAGGGCCGCTCGAGGCTGCTTGCAGCTTTAATTATTCTTATTATTCTTCCACCCAAATGAATTGCCTTTTTGGGGGCTTTATCATATTCAAAAACTCACCAAACTTGGCGGTCGCATAAAACGAGTTTTAAATTTAAGTACTGTAAGGTCGTCGCAAAAATCGCAAAAAAAATTGCTCAACGGCAGCAACTAGCAATTTTCAAAAGACCCATTGCTATTCACTTACTTCATCGTAGAGACTTGAAATTCGGTACAGTTGTAGAGCTCACTAAGACGCTCAGAATTTACAAGTAATGTCATAGTGCAACTATCACAGGAAGTCGGCCATGTTGGATTGAAGGTCCATTTCGGACCCTGATTTGGCCGTTTACAGCCTTCGTATTTGATCGAACTCCTCCTAGGGATTTCGATTGATCGGCTTCAAACTCGGTCAGTCTGATCATAAGGCATGTCTGATTTAAAGTTATCAAATTGGTGAGTTTTGGAGCATGTTGAAGGGGGGTTACCAGGGGTCAAAGTTCACCTACACGCCATGAAACAAAAACCTCTTATATTTCCTATACAAAAACACATAGAGGGACCAAACTTTCAGTGATTGATCGTCATCGGGTGTCCTATAATACCCTGCAGTGAAATTTTTTTTTTACGTAGGCCACGCCCCCTGAGAGCAGGAAGTGTAATGTTTTACTGTGAACGGTCGCTATCTTAGCCCTTTGACCTAATCAACATGAAACTGTGTCCAGAGACAGAAGACATGTTGGTGTGTTGTGGATTCCAACCCCGACCGGCTGCGATGAAGCAGGTGGGCGTGGCGGCGTTGCGAACGCCATCGAATTTCGTTTGGCTCTGAATTCCACAGTTTCGGGGTGAGCTGCTCCAAACTCACTAGGATGGATCCTTATCGACCCGCCAACAGGAATCCATAGCGATATTTGGTGGGCGTGGCCTAATTTTTCTATAGCGACCCCTAGAGTATTTTAAATGAACAGCCCCAAGCCATGCTTAAACCTAGAATTACGAAACTTGGTACACATGTGTATCTTGTCGGGACGTACAAAAAAGTCTCTTAGAGCCATGCTCTAAACCCAACAGGAAGTCGGCCATTTTGTATTGAAGGTCCATTCTGGACCTCGAGTTTGACGTTTACAGCCTTTGCATTTGATCGAACTCCTCCTAGGGATTTCGATTGATCGGCTTCAAACTCGGTCAGTCTGATCATAAGGCATGTCTGATTTAAAGTTATCAAATTGGTGACTGTATGAGCTTGCTGAAGGGGGGTTACCAGGGGTCAAAGTTCACCTACTCGCCATGAAACACGAAACTCTTATATTTCCTATACAAAAACACATAGAGGGACCAAACTTTCTGGGATTGATCGTTATGGGGTTACCTAAAATACCCTGTGGTGAAATTATTTTTTTACGTAGGCCACGCCCCCTGAGAACAGGAAGTGTCATGTTTTACTGTGAACGGTCGCTATCTTAGCCCTTTGACCTAATCAACATGAAACTGTGTCCAGAGACAGAAGACATGTTGGTGTGTTGTGGATTCCAACCCCGACCGGCTGCGATGAAGCAGGTGGGCGTGGCGGCGTTGCGAACGCCATCGAATTTCGTTTGGCTCTGAATTCCACAGTTTCGGGGTGAGCTGCTCCAAACTCACTAGGATGGATCCTTATCCATCCCCGAACAGGAATCCATAGCGAAATGTGGTGGGCGTGGCCTAATTTCTCTACATCTCCCCCTGGAATATTTTAAAAAATCAGCCCCAAGCCATGCTTTATCCTAGAATTACGAAACTTGGTACACATGTGTATCTTGTCAGGACGTACAAAAAAGTCTCTTGGAGCCATGCTCTAAACCCAACAGGAAGTCGGCCATTTTAGATTGAAGTTCATTTGACCTCGATTTTGACATTTAGAGCCTTCGTATTTGATCGAACTCCTCCTAGGGATTTCGATTGATCGGCTTCAAACTCGGTCAGTCTGATCATAAGGCATGTCTGATTTAAAGTTATCAATATGGTGAGTTTTGGAGCATGTTGAAGCGGGGTTAGCAGGGCTCAAAGTTCCCCTGTGATCGACTGTGTAATATGTAATTACAAAGGGGATCCTTTATCATTCCGTAGTGCAATGCTGCCCTCTGGTGTCGAATTACTGAAATTACTGAAATAGTGTCATTATTTCAGTAATTCGACACCAGAGGGCAGCATTGCCCTACGGAAAGACAGAGTTCAATTTTGTAATGTAGGAAAAAATTAAAAATTTGTAATTCTACTGTGAACGGTCGATAGCTTCTGCACCAAACTTTGCACGAGTGACCCTGGCGGGACCCTGACGACCCTATGTCATCATATTATGACGTCATCTAAGCCCCGCCCCCTCAGAACCGGAAGTGCCGTTTTTTTCCTTGGAAAGCTCTGTTTATGGCTCTCTTGACCTAATCAAGGTGATTCGGATGATAAACTCTGTCAATGCTCGCTGCTGGCTGAACCGTGTGGGCGTGGCCAAATGGCGAATATCAGTCCCTCGCCATATGCATACGTTTGGCTCTAATTCACGCATGGATCATCCGATTGGCACCAAACTGGATATGTATGATCTTTGTTCACCTCTAAAGAGCCCGACGGGTTTGAGATGTAATTTGACTCCACTGCGCCCCCTAAGGTAATACATCGGCCGTATCTCCTCGACGCATGGACCGATCTGCACCAGATTTTTTGACAGTCGTCGGGGAGCGCCGCCGAACGCATTCACGCGTGTCGCCCGGTGGACGGGCGGAGAAAATGCGCGACAGCTACTGCGGCGGCTAGCGGGCGGCGGTGCTGGAAACTGCGGCGGAGCTTCTGCGGTGGGGAGTTGGCTGCGGCTCTGGAAAACGCGCGAGAGCTTCTGCGGTGGCCGGAACCCCCGCGGTGGCCAATAGGCCGGAGCGGCGCTTGCTGCGAGGGCCGCCCGAGGCTGCTTGCAGCTTTAATTATTCTTATTATTCTTACCCCCCAAAGAGGTGCCTTTTTGGGGGCTTTATCATATTCAAAAACGCACCAAACTTGGCGGTCGCGACTAGGCAGTTTAAAAATTTTGAATTTTAAGGTCGATGCAAAAATCGCAAAAAAATTGGCTCATCGGCGCCAACTAGCAATTTTCAAAGGAAATTTTGCTATTCATTTACTTTATCGTAGAGACATGAAATTTGGTACACATGTAGAGCTCACCAAGATGCTCAGAATTAGGTATAGATTTAGAAGTGCAAATATCACAGGAAGTCAGCCATTTTGTCTTGAACGTCCATTTTTTTCCTCGAGTTTGACGTTTACAGCCTTCGTATTTGATCGAACTCCTCCTAGGGATTTCGATTGATCGGCTTCAAACTTGGTCAGTCTGATCATAAGGCATGTTTGATTTAAAGTTATCAAATTGGTGAGTTTTGGAGTATGTTGAAGGGGGGTTAGCAGGGGTCAAAGTTCACCTACTCGCCATGAAACACGAAACTCTTATATTTCCTATACAAAAACACAGAGAGGGACCAAACTTTCAGAGATTGGTCGTCATCGGGTGTCCTAAAATACCCTGTGGTGAAATTATTTTTTTAAGTAGGCCACGCCCCCTGAGAACAGGAAGTGTCATGTTTTACTGTGAACGGTCGCTATCTTAGCCCTTTGACCTAATCAACATGAAACTGTGTCCAGAGACAGAAGACATGTTGGTGTGTTGAGTAATCCAACCCCGACCGGCTGCGATGAAGCAGGTGGGCGTGGCGGCGTTGCGAACGCCGTCGAATTTCGTTTGGCTCTGAATTCCACAATTTCGGGACCAGCTGCTCCAAACTCACTAGGATGGATCCTTATCCACCCACCGACAGGAATTCATAACAAAATTTGGTGGGCGTGGCCTAATTTCTCTATAGCGACCCCTAGAGTATTTTAAATGAACAGCCCCAGGCCATGCTTTATCCTAGAATTACGAAACTTGGTACATATGTGTATCTTTTCAGGATGTACAAAAAAGTCTCTTGGAGCCATGCTCTAAACCCAACAGGAAGTCGGCCATTTTGTATTGAAGGTCCATTTTGGACCTCGAGTTTGACGTTTACAGCCTTCGTATTTGATCGAACTCCTCCTAGGGATTTCGATTGATCGGCTTCAAACTCGGTCAGTCTGATCATAAGGCATGTCTGATTTAAAGTTATCAAATTGGTGAGTTTTGGAGCATGTTGAAGGGGGGTTAGCAGGGGTCAAAGTTCACCTACTCGCCATGAAACACGAAACTCTTATATTTCCTATATAAAAACACATAGAGGGACCAAACGTTCAGTGATTGATTGTCATAAGATGTTCTAAAATACCCTGTGGTGAAATGATGACATCACTTAAGCCACGCCCCCTGAGAACAGGAAGTGTCATGTTTTACTGTGAACGGTCGCTATCTTAGCCCTTTGACCTAATCAACATGAAACTGTGTCCAGAGACAGAAGACATGTTGGTGTGTTGGGGATTCCAACCCCGACCGGCTGCGATGAAGCAGGTGGGCGTGGCGGCGTTGCGAACGCCATCGAATTTCGTTTGGCTCTGAATTCCACAGTTTCGGGGTGAGCTGCTCCAAACTCACTAGGATGGATCCTTATCAACCTGCCAACAGGAATCCATAGCGAAATTTGGTGGGCGTGGCCTAATTTCTCTATACGGTCCCCTAGAATATTTTTAAAAATCAGCCCCAAGCGATGCTTTAACTTAGAATTACGAAACTTGGTACACATGTGTATCTTGTCAGGACGTACAAAAAAGTCTCTTAGAGCCATGCTCTAAACCCAACAGGAAGTCGGCCATTTTAGATTGAAGTTCATTTGACCTCGATTTTGACGTTTACAGCCTTCGTATTTGATCGAACTCCTCCTAGGGATTTCGATTGATCGACTTCAAACTTGGTCAGTCTGATCACAAGGCATGTTTGATTTAAAGTTATCAAATTGGTGAGTTTTGGAGCATGTTGAAGGGGGGTTAGCAGGGGTCAAAGATCCCCTGTGATTGACATATTACACAGTCAATTACAAAGGGGATATTTAGTCATTCCGTAGGGCAATGCTGCCCTCTGGTGTCGAATTACTGAAATAATGAAACTATTTCAGTAATTTCAGTAATTCGACACCAGAGGGCAGCATTGCCCTACGGAATGACAGTTCAATGTTGAATTGAAAAGGAAAAAATTAAATAATTTGTAATTCTAACACAAAAACTGACAGAGACACCAAAGTTTGAGTTATTGATCATTATCTTGTGTCCAATAATATCCAATGGTCAAATGATGACATCACGTAGGCCACGCCCTCTGACAACAGGAAGTCTTGTATTTTACTGTGAACGGTCGATAGCTTCTGCACCAAACTTTGCACGAGTGACCCTGGTGGGTTCCTTGACGACCCTATGTCATCATTTTATGACGTCATATAAGCCCCGCCCCCTCAGAACAGGAAGTGCCGTTTTTTTACTTGGAAAGCTCCGTTTATGGCTCTCTTGACCTAATCAAGATGATTCGGATGATAAACTCTGTCAATGCTCGCTGCTGGCTGAACCCTGTGGGCGTGGCCAAACGGCGAATATCAGTCCCTCGCCATATGCATACGTTTGGCTCTTATTCAGGCATAGATCATCCGATTGGCGCCAAACTGGATATGTATGACCTTTGTTCACCTCTAAAGAGCCCAACGGGTTTGAAATGTAATTTGGCGCCACTGCGCCCCCTAAGGTAATACATGGGTTGTATCTCCTCGACGCATCGACCGATCTGCGCCAGATTTTTCGACAGTCGTCGGGCAGCGCCGCCGAACGCATTCACGCGTGTCGCCCGGTGGACGGGCGGGGAAAATGCGCGACAGCTTCTGCGGCGGCTGGCGGGCGGCGGTGCTGGAGACTGCGCCGGAGCTTCTGCGGTGGGGAGCGGGCTGCGGCTCTGGAAACCGAGCGAGAGCTTCTGCGGTGGCCGGAACCCCCGCGGTGGCCAATAGGCCGGAGCGGCGCTTGCTGCGAGGGCCGCCCGAGGCTGCTTGCAGCTTTAATTATTATTACGATTCTGCCCCCCCAAAGAGGCGCCTTTTTGGGGGCTTTATCATATTCAAAAACTCACCAAACTTGGCGGTGGCGACTAGAAAATTTAAAAATTTTGAATTTTAAGGTTGTCGCAAAAATCGCAAAAAAAATTGCTGAACGGCGGCAACTAGCAATTTTCTGTTGACACAATGGTATGAACGTACTTCATCGTAGAGACATGAAATTTGGTACACTTGTAGAGCTCACCAAATGACTCAGAACTTACATTTAATGTTATAAGCCAACTATCACAGAAAGTCGGCCATTTTGTATTGAACGTCCATTTTTTACCTCGATTTTGACGTTTACAGCCTTCGTATTTGATCGAACTCCTCCTAGGGATTTCGATTGATCGACTTCAAACTCGGTCAGTCTGATCATAAGGCATGTTTGATTTAAAGTTATCAAATTGGTGAGTTTTGGAGCATGTTGAAGGGGGGTTAGCAGGGGTCAAAGTTCACCTACTCGCCATGAAACACGAAACTCTTATATTTCCTATATAAAAACACATAGAGGGACCAAACTTTCAGTGATTGATCGGCATCAGGTGCCCTACAATACCCTATGGTGAAATGATGACATCACTTAGGCCACGCCCCCTGAGAACAGGAAGTGTCATGTTTTACTGTGAACGGTCGCTATCTTAGCCCTTTGACCTAATCAACATGAAACTGTGTCCAGAGACAGAAGACATGTTGGTGTGTTGTGGATTCCAACCCTGACCGGCTTTGACATAGCAGGTGGGCGTGGCGGTGTGGCGAAGTGACCTGTAACGCCGTTGCCATACGTTTGGCTCTGAATTCCACAATTTCGGGCCCAGCTGCTCCAAACTCACTAGGATGGATCATTATCCACCCCCCGACAGGAATTCATAACAAAATGTGATGGGCGGGGCATAATTTCTCTATAGCGACCCCTAGAGTATTTTAAATGAACAGCCCTAAGCCATGCTTTAACCTAGAATTACGAAACTTGGTACACATGTGTATCTTGTCGGGACGTACAAAAAAGTCTATTACAGCCATGGTCGAAACCCAACAGGAAGTCGGCCATTTTAGATTGAAGTTCATTGGACCTCGAGTTTGACGTTTACAGCCTTTGCATTTGATCGAACTCCTCCTAGGGATTTCGATTGATCGGCTTCAAACTCGGTCAGTCTGATCATAAGGCGTGTTTAATTTAAAGTTATCAAATTGGTGACTGTCTGAGATTGCTGAAGGGGGGTTACCAGGGGTCAAAGTTCACCTACTCGCCATGAAACACGAAACTCTTATATTTCCTATATAAAAACACATAGAGGGACCAAACTTTCAGTGATTGATCGTCATCAGGTGGCCTACAATACCATATGGTCAAATGATGACATCACTTAGGCCACGCCCCCTGAGAACAGGAAGTGTCATGTTTTACTGTGAACGGTCGCTCTCTTAGCCCTTTGACCTAATCAACATGAAACTGTGTCCAGACACAGAAGACATGTTGGTGTGTTGAGGATTCCAACCCCGACCGGCTTTGAGATAGCAGCTGGGCGTGGCGGCGTGGCGAAGTGACCTGTAACGCCGATGCCATACGTTTGCTTCTAGATTCCACATGTTTCGACTGAGCTGCACCAAACTTGGCTTGAGTGATCCTGGAGGCTTGCCCGTCAATCCTACGTCATCACATTATGACGTCATCTAAGCCCCGCCCCCTCGGAACCGGAAGTGCCGTTTTTTTCCTTGGAAAGCTCTGTTTATGGCTCTCTTGACCTAATCAAGGTGATTCTGTGTTGGATGACAGATAGGAAGTTGGTCTCGCTTGCTTTAAAGTGCCAAGAGTTTTCAATGGCGGCAACGCCGTTCGTATACGTTTGCCTCTACATTCCACATATTTTGACCGAGCTGCATCAAACTTGGCCTGAGTGATCCTGGAGGCTTGCCCGTCGATCCTACGTCATCACATTATGACGTCATCTAAGCCCCGCCCCCTCAGAACAGGAAGTGCCGTTTGTTTACTTGGAAAGCTCCGTTTATGGCTCTCTTGACCTAATCAAGATGATTCGGATGATAAACTCTGTCAATGCTCGCTGCTGGCTGAACCGTGTGGGCGTGGCCAAATGGCGAATATCATTCCCTCGCCATATGCATACGTTTGGCTCTTATTCAGGCATAGATCATCCGATTGGCGCCAAACTGGATCTGTATGACCTTTGTTCACCTCTAAAGAGCCCAACGGGTTTGAAATGTAATTTGGCTCCACTGCGCCCCCTAAGTTAATACATGGGTTGTATCTCCTCGACGCATCGACCGATCTGCGCCAGATTTTTTGACAGTCGTCGGGGAGCGCTGCCGAACGCATTCACGCGTGTCGCCTGGTGGACGGGCGGGGAAAATGCGCGACAGCTTCTGCGGTGGCTGGCGGGCGGCGGTGCTGAAAACTGCGGCGGAGCTTCTGCGGTGGGGAGTTGGCTGCGGCTCTGGAAATTGTGCGAGACCTTCTGCGGTGGCCGGAACCCCCGCGGTGGCCAATAGGCCGGAGCGGCGCTTGCTGCGAGGGCCGCCCGAGGCTGCTTGCAGCTTTAATTAGGCCCGAGCAGCAAAGCGCTGCGAAGGCCTATTGTATCTGTACTGTTTATTATTATTTTTCTTCCCTACAAATGAATCGCCCTTTTGGGGGCTTTATCATATTCAAAAACTCACCAAACTTGGCGGACGCATACAGCGACGCTCAAATTTACGTATTTTAAGGTCGTCGCAAAAATTGCAAAAAAAATTGCTCAACGGCGGCAACTAGCAATTTTCAACAGACCCATTGCTATTCACTTACTTCATCGTAGAGACTTGAAATTCGGTACAGTTGTAGAGCGCACTAAGACGCTCAGAATTTACAAGTAATGTCATAGTGCAACTATCACAGGAAGTCGGCCATTTTGTATTGAAGGTCCATTTTTTACCTCGAGTTTGACGTTTACAGCCTTCGTATTTGATCGAACTCCTCCTAGGGATTTCGATTGATCGGCTTCAAACTCGGTCAGTCTGATCATAAGGCATGTCTGATTTAAAGTTATCAAATTGGTGAGTTTTGGAGCATGTTGAAGGGGGGTTAGCAGGGGTCAAAGTTCACCTACACGCCATGAAACAGAAAACTCTTATATTTCCTATACAAAAACACATAGAGGGACCAAACTTTCAGTGATTGGTCGTCATCGGGTGTCCTAAGATACCCTGTGGTGAAATTTTTTTTTTACGTAGGCCACGCCCCCTGAGAGCAGGAAGTGTAATGTTTTACTGTGAACGGTCGCTATCTTAGCCCTTTGACCTAATCAACATGAAACTGTGTCCAGAGACAGAAGACACGTTGGTGTGTTGTGGATTCCAACCCCGACCGGCTGCGATGAAGCAGGTGGGCGTGGCGGCGTTGCGAACGCCATCGAATTTCGTTTGGCTCTAAATTCCACAGTTTCGGGGTGAGCTGCTCCAAACTCACTAGGATGGATCCTTATCCATCCCCGAACAGGAATCCATAGCGATATTTGGTGGGCGTGGCCTAATTTTTCTATAGCGACCCCTAGAGTATTTTAAATGAACAGCCCCAAGCCATGCTTAAACCTAGAATTACGAAACTTGGTACACATGTGTATCTTGTCAGGACGTACAAAAAAGTCTCTTAGAGCCATGCTCTAAACCCAACAGGAAGTCGGCCATTTTGTATTGAAGGTCCATTTTGGACCTCGAGTTTGACGTTTACAGCCTTTGCATTTGATCGAACTCCTCCTAGGGATTTTGATTGATCGACTTCAAACTCGGTCAGTCTGATCATAAGGCATGTCTGATTTAAAGTTATCAAATTGGTGACTGTATGAGCTTGCTGAAGGGGGGTTACCAGGGGTCAAAGTTCACCTACTCGCCATGAAACACGAAACTCTTATATTTCCTATACAAAAACACATAGAGGGACCAAACTTTCTGGGATTGATCGTTATCGGGTGTCCTATAATACCCTGTGGTGAAATTATTTTTTTACGTAGGCCACGCCCCCTGAGAACAGGAAGTGTCATGTTTTACTGTGAACGGTCGTTATCTTAGCCCTTTGACCTAATCAACATGAAACTGTGTCCAGAGACAGAAGACATGTTGGTGTGTTGAGGATTCCAACCCCGGCCGGCTTTGACATAGCAGGTGGGCGTGGCGGCGTGGCGAAGTGACCTGTAACGCCGTTGCCATACGTTTGGCTCTGAATTCCACAATTTCGGGCCCAGCTGCTCCAAACTCAGTAGGATGGATCCTTATGCACCCACCGACAGGAATTCATAACAAAATTTGGTGGGCGTGGCCTAATTTCTCTATAGCGACCCCTAGAGTATTTTAAATGAACAGCCCCAAGCCATGCTTTATCCTAGAATTACGAAACTTGGTACATATGTGTATCTTGTCGGGACGTACAAAAAAGTCTCTTAGAGCCATGCTCTAAACCCAACAGGAAGTCGGCCATTTTAGATTGAAGTTCATTTGACCTCGATTTTGACATTTAGAGCCTTCGTATTTGATCGAATTCCTGCTAGGGATTTCGATTGATCGGCTTCAAACTCGGTCAGTCTGATCATAAGGCATGTCTGATTTAAAGTTATCAATATGGTGAGTTTTGGAGCATGTTGAAGCGGGGTTAGCAGGGCTCAAAGTTCCCCTGTGATCGACTGTGTAATATGTAATTACAAAGGGGATCCTTTATCATTCCGTAGTGCAATGCTGCCCTCTGGTGTCGAATTACTGAAATTACTGAAATAGTTTCATTATTTCAGTAATTCGACACCAGAGGGCAGCATTGCCCTACGGAAAGACAGAGTTCAATTTTGTAATGTAGGAAAAAATTAAAAATTTGTAATTCTACTGTGAACGGTCGATAGCTTCTGCACCAAACTTTGCACGAGTGACCCTGGCGGGACCCTGACGACCCTATGTCATCATATTATGACGTCATCTAAGCCCCGCCCCCTCAGAACCGGAAGTGCCGTTTTTTTCCTTGGAAAGCTCCGTTTATGGCTCTCTTGACCTAATCAAGGTGATTCGGATGATAAACTCTGTCAATGCTCGCTGCTGGCTGAACCGTGTGGGCGTGGCCAAATGGCGAATATCAGTCCCTCGCCATATGCATACGTTTGGCTCTAATTCACGCATGGATCATCCGATTGGCACCAAACTGGATATGTATGATCTTTGTTCACCTCTAAAGAGCCCGACGGGTTTGAGATGTAATTTGACTCCACTGCGCCCCCTAAGGTAATACATCGGCCGTATCTCCTCGACGCATGGACCGATCTGCACCAGATTTTTTGACAGTCGTCGGGGAGCGCCGCCGAACGCATTCACGCGTGTCGCCCGGTGGACGGGCGGAGAAAATGCGCGACAGCTACTGCGGCGGCTAGCGGGCGGCGGTGCTAGAAACTGCGGCGGAGCTTCTGCGGTGGGGAGCGGGCTGCGGCTCTGGAAACCGAGCGAGAGCTTCTGCGGTGGCCGGAACCCCCGCGGTGGCCAATAGGCCGGAGCGGCGCTTGCTGCGAGGGCCGCCCGAGGCTGCTTGCAGCTTTAATTATTATTATTATTCTTCCCACCTCTTCGTGTGCCTTTTTGGGGGCTTTATCATATTCAAAAACTCACCAAACTTGGCGGTCGCGACTAGAAAAATTAAAAATTTTGAATTTTAAGGTTGTCGCAAAAATCGCAAAAAAAATTGCTCAACGGCGGCAACTAGCAATTTTCTGTTGACACAATGGTATGAACGTATTTCATCGTAGAGACATGAAATTTGGTACACTTGTAGAGCTCCCCAAAAGACTCAGAACTTACATTTAATGTTATTAGCCAACTATCACAGGAAGTCGGCCATTTTGTCTTGAACGTCCATTTTTTTCCTCGATTTTGACGTTTACAGCCTTCGTATTTGATCGAACTCCTCCTAGGGATTTCGATTGATCGGCTTCAAACTTGGTCAGTCTGATCATAAGGCATGTTTGATTTAAAGTTATCAAATTGGTGAGTTTTGGAGTATGTTGAAGGGTGGTTAGCAGGGGTCAAAGTTCACCTACTCGCCATGAAACACGAAACTCTTATATTTCCTATACAAAAACACAGAGAGGGACCAAACTTTCAGAGATTGGTCGTCATCGGGTGTCCTAAAATACCCTGTGGTGAAATTATTTTTTTAAGTAGGCCACGCCCCCTGAGAACAGGAAGTGTCATGTTTTACTGTGAACGGTCGCTATCTTAGCCCTTTGACCTAATCAACATGAAACTGTGTCCAGAGACAGAAGACATGTTGGTGTGTTGAGTAATCCAACCCCGACCGGCTGCGATGAAGCAGGTGGGCGTGGCGGCGTTGCGAACGCCGTCGAATTTCGTTTGGCTCTGAATTCCACAATTTCGGGCCCAGCTGCTCCAAACTCACTAGGATGGATCCTTATCCACCCACCGACAGGAATTCATAACAAAATTTGGTGGGCGTGGCCTAATTTCTCTATAGCGACCCCTAGAGTATTTTAAATGAACAGCCCCAGGCCATGCTTTATCCTAGAATTACGAAACTTGGTACATATGTGTATCTTTTCAGGACGTACAAAAAAGTCTCTTGGAGCCATGCTCTAAACCCAACAGGAAGTCGGCCATGTTGTATTGAAGGTCCATTTTGGACCTCGAGTTTGACGTTTACAGCCTTCGTATTTGATCGAACTCCTCCTAGGGATTTCGATTGATCGGCTTCAAACTCGGTCAGTCTGATCATAAGGCATGTCTGATTTAAAGTTATCAAATTGGTGACTGTATGAGCTTGCTGAAGGGGGGTTAGCAGGGGTCAAAGTTCACCTACTCGCCATGAAACACGAAACTCTTATATTTCCTATACAAAAACACAGAGAGGGACCAAACTTTCATTGATTGATCGTCATCGGGTGTCCTAAAATACCCTGTGGTGAAATTATTTTTTTAAGTAGGCCACGCCCCCTGAGAACAGGAAGTGTCATGTTTTACTGTGAACGGTCGCTATCTTAGCCCTTTGACCTAATCAACATGAAACTGTGTCCAGAGACAGAAGACATGTTGGTGTGTTGAGTTATTCCAACCCCGACCGGCTGCGATGAAGCAGGTGGGCGTGGCGGCGTTGCGAACGCCGTCGAATTTCGTTTGGCTCTGAATTCCACAATTTCGGGCCCAGCTGCTTCAAACTCACTAGGATGGATCCTTGTACACCCACCGACAGGAATTCATAACAAAATTTGGTGGGCGTGGCCTAATTTCTCTATAGCGACCCCTAGAGTATTTTAAATGAACAGCCCCATGCCATGCTTTATCCTAGAATTACGAAACTTGGTACACATGTGTATCTTGTCGGGACGTACAAAAAAGTCTCTTAGAGCCATGCTCTAAACCCAACAGGAAGTCGGCCATTTTAGATTGAATTTCATTTGACCTCGATTTTGACTTTTACAGCCTTCGTATTTGATCGAACTCCTCCTAGGGATTTCGATTGATCGACTTCAAACTCGGTCAGTCTGATCATAAGGCATGTCTGATTCAAAGTTATCAATATGGTGACATTTGAACATGTGGAAGGGGGGTTAGCAAGGCTCAAAGTTCCCCTGTGATCGACTGTGTAATACAAAGGGCTTTGTCATGTGTAGGGCAATGCTGCCCTCTGGTGTCGAATAACTGAAATTACTGAAATAGTTTCATTATTTCAGTAATTCGACACCAGAGGGCAGCATTGCCCTACAGAGTTCAATTTTGTAATGTAGGAAAAAATTAAAAATTTGTAATTCTACTGTGAACGGTCGATAGCTTCTGCACCAAACTTTGCACGAGTGACCATGGCGGGATCCCTGACGACCCTATGTCATCATATTATGACGTCATCTAAGCCCCGCCCCCTCGGAACCGGAAGTGCCGTTTTTTTCCTTGGAAAGCTCCGTTTATGGCTCTCTTGACCTAATCAAGATGATTCGGATGATGAGGTCTGTCATTGCTCGCTTCTGGCTGAACCATGTGGGCGTGGCCAAACGGCGAATATCAGTCCCTCGCCATATTCATACGTTTGGCTCTAATTCACACATGGATCATCCGATTGGCTCCAAACTGGATATGTATGACCTTTGTTCACCTCTAAAGAGCCCAACGGGATTGAAATGTAATTTGGTCCACTGCGCCCCCTAAGTTAATACATCGGCCGTATCTCCTCGACGCATCGACCGATCTGCACCAGATTTTTCGACAGTCGTCGGGGAGCGCCGCCGAACGCATTCACGCGTGTCGCCCGGTGGCCGGGCGGGGAAAATGCGCGACAGCTACTGCGGCGGCTGGCGGGCGGCGGTGCTAGAAACTGCGGCGGAGCTTCTGCGGTGGGGAGTTGGCTGCGGCTCTGGAAAACGCGCGAGAGCTTCTGCGGTGGCCGGAACCCCCGCGGTGGCCAATAGGCCGGAGCGGCGCTTGCTGCGAGGGCCGCCCGAGGCTGCTTGCAGCTTTAATTGGACTTGAATTTGTTACAAAATGACAACAGTTGAACTCCACCTGCTGTGACATTTTGTAGAAAGAAGCTAAAATGGCTCCCTTTTAGATACCATAGTGACTGTCTTTTGTTAATACGTTCATCAAAACTAAAAACTGGCATGTCTGTTTTTGGATGTGGTATTTGTAATTTGATCACTTTTGTAGTCTTTATTAGATTGTTGTTTGAAAACTCTTTCCACATGAGTTTGTTTCTTTATGTTTAGTTTCTTACTTGTTTTTTGTGTTCTGTTTGTAGTCTAGCTTACTCTCTTAGATCAGTGTTAGTCTCTTTTCCCTTAGGTCGTCATCCCCTTTCCGTCTAGTTGTGCTCCCTTTGAGTAAAACATTCACCTTCTCTCAGTCGCCCTGTTTGCTCTCTCAAATTAATTCATACATGGAAAGAAATTGATAGACGGCTCTCTATTTTAAAATGAAAAAAGAAGAAAATCCTGCATGTTCTGTCGTACTTGCTCTGATACTCTTAAATGAAAGCCATCGTGGCAAGAAAACAGCCACTGTCGAACAAAAGCTATGGGAAAGTTCAATTTAAAGTTTGTGACATACCTTGTGTGGAACGGAGGAAAATTGTGGAAGGACTTTTTTTGTCAACAGGGACAAGGAAGTTGGTTAAAGTTGGTGGGAAGATGTACAGTATGATGCTAAATATTGGAGGAGAATGAAAAACACTTCAGAATGGGACAATGAGATCTACAAAGGAAGGGCTTAGATTAAAAGATATTCATTTGTTTGAATGGACCAGGCAAAAATTCAGACTTAAATCTGATCTGGGACATTGCTTCAAAAGTTGCTGTTGGTCTCACAGACATTGAGCTATTGAAGAAAAAAAAAAAAAAAGAGTTGGCACCAGTCTCAGTGTCTAGCTGTGCAAGGCTGGTAGAGACATACCCCAGTAAACATGCAGCTGTGCCTGCAGTGAAAGGTGCTTCCACAAAGCATTGGCTCAAGAGGATGAATAAAAAAAAATGCATCCTTCACTTTAGAGTCTAAAGACATTTTTTATTTTATTCTATTTCATAAACAGGCTCCCATTTTATGTTGGTCTCAACGTGCATTAAAATTTGAAGGTGCAATATGACAAAATGTGAAAGTTCAAGAGGTAAGAGGTAAGGTACTATTGATCTGTTGTAAAGGAACCAACAAAACAAATCCTTCATGGATTTTTTTTTTTTTGTAGTGAAGTTGCAACTTTGCTTTTCTCTGCTAAAAAACAGACCTGACTATAAGACAGAGAAAGCTGTCAGTTTGCTACACAAACTTTGGACGGCTCAGGGGTCATGTGGTAGTAAAAGGGAGGGCAGGACGAAGATGGAGAGGGCCTCAGAAAACTTGGCTCGCCGTCGTCCCCTTTGGCTGCTGGAGGCACAGAGGCAGCAGTTGTTTTCCAAAGGGTTCAGAAAGCGGCACCAAACATAAAGCGGACAAAAAGTCCGAATGACACTAAAGCACCAAAATAATACTAAAAACCGAACAATGAAATTCCGACACAAATGTGCCGTGTGTTCACAGATTTGTATGTCCAAGAAAATTGCTAAAAGATGAAATCATCCCCAACCAGACGCCACTAATTTGCTGAGTCAACCCGCCCTCAGATTAAAAATCAGATTTGAACTGAGCCGTGTCAAATGCGGTTCAAATGCTAAAAGAAATCAACATTCGCTCTGCTGTGTTCGCCCCAGCGTACGAGCAATCGGCGACAATCATGTGGGTCAGTCAGACGGGCTGATTCAAGACAGCTGAGGCTCGAGGTTGCAGTCGCTGGCCATCTCCGACGGGGGGCGACGGCGAGCCGTTTCACCCCCCCCTCCTCCCCGCCTTCGGGATCTGCACCCACTCTCCTCTGAGAACCGCACACGCTTGCGTCTCCATACATCCAGCCTCTCTCCCATGTGACGGAGAGAAGCAGGGAGAGAGAGGAATGGGAGTCTGCTTGAAGGCCAGACAATGAGTGGCTGTTGCAGGGAAGGCATGGCACACATAAAGGCTGGGAGAGAAGATCAGGACTAACGGAGGGGAGGCAGGATCATGGAGTTACATCAGAGAAAGATGGCTTCTATTTGAATGTTTAATGGCCACCAAGCCAGGGGGGTAAAAATAAATAAAATAAAAAATCAGCTTTATTACTTGACCACTGCTAGCTTTAAATCCTATGGAAGACCAAAGGTGCCCTATCAAATCAAATTGAAACATAAACCAGTGCATATATTATGATACAATTGGAGATACAAACAGTAATAAATAGGTACATTTATGTGTCATTTAAATGTTTCTTGCCATTTATTTTGAAAAACATTTACTTATTTATTCATATTTGACTTGCTTTATATCAAGACTTCTTTTCTTTCTGGCTTACTAATTAAAGTCAAAATGGACGGCTTGCGCTGCTAGAAACAAGACGAGTGTTCTGAAGTTAAGTTCCCGTGCAGGTCAGCCAATTAGACTCCAGGATGTATTTAACAAGCTGTAGTGACAGTTTAAATTATGTCTTAATAGACCGCTCCCAATGCCAGATTCAAGAAGGTGTAGAGCTCTTATTTAGGCGGTTTTGATGCCACAGCCAATTTATTTTGGATGCATAAAACTTCTTTCATGCAAGCAAATTATAATTCATTGATAGTTAGGCAGCCCTACACATTAACATCAAGGTTGCATAAATAAAAATAGAGTAACATTCTTTGTCTTTGTTGCATGTATCATTCCTAATAAGCAGATACATAAAACAATTGGTTTAATACTTAACTAATTTAAAAAGGTTTTAGCAAATAATTAATTCCTAGGAAATTTTGTCAGGGATGGCATGATAGGTCCACCAAAATAAAATAAAACGAAATAAAAATATACCACTGCATGGAACAACAAAATTATTATTATTTAGATATTCAGCAATAGCTTAGCTTAAAATCTAAGCATGATTGCAAAAAAAGTAAAATTGTGAGATCATCAACAGCATACTTGATATGTTTTTATTTTTAAAAAACATATAAAAATTGAATGTCTATTATTTCAAAGTACAACTCAACCCAAATCTTGACCTTGCTTAAACAATAGCCTTAAATAATAATAGTTATTAGCATGTCATTTCTCGCCAAAACAAACAAACAAAAAAAAAAAAAACACTTTTGGAAAAAAATGACTTGGGCCATTATTTTAGGAAGTGACAATAAAATATCCTGGTATCGTCTGAGGGTGACCATAAGTAAGTAACATTAATAAATTAATTACTAAATTAACAAATCCATCCATCCATCCATCCATCCATTTTCTTACACCCTTCTGGAGCTGCTGGTGTCCATCTCCAGGGCAAGAGGCGGGGGTCACCCTGGACAGGTCGCCAGTCTGTCGCAGGGCAGACAAATAAAATTAACAAATAAATGTTGGAATTTACCAAAGCGTTTTCAACATCGCTGCATAAAAAGTATTATGCACTGGGAACTATCCAACTAATTCCAATGGCCCCTCTCTACTGCCCCACGGTGGCGTTACTGCACCTGGTCATGCCCATGATTGCGCCATAGGCATGCTGGGATCGCGCATGGATATTACTTGCGCAAAATCACAAAAAATGCAAATAAACAAAACAAAACAAAACCACGATCGGGGAATGACAACCATGTTCCCCATCTTGCTAGTGAACATTCTGCAGGGTTTACAAACATGTTACATCACAAAGGTTTCCACCGGAAGAGGTGGAAGGGAATTACACATAAGCACGTGCAATTTCTAAAAACCATTATCATTCTCTCTCTCTCTCTCTCTCTCTCTCTCTCTCTCTCTCTCTCGCGTGTATCTTGAATTCGGGTCTATTTGAACTCAACTCGAGCACGCGCACACACCTAGACACAAGCGAGCTTTTCACACACGCGTCCACAGAGAGAGAGAGAGAGAGAGAGAGAGAGAGAGAGAGAGAGGGAGTGAGCAGTTGAGCGAGAAAGTGGGGGACGGAGTGATGTTCTCCCGCCGGAGAACAGAGCCTGACTCCGGCCAGCCAGTCATCAGCGGCAGCAGCAGCAGCGGCGGAGGCAGCGCTGTCCTCCCCACCGTCGGCGCCACCGCCACCCGCCCCGCACACACACACCCCGGCTGGCGAAACTGTCAATGAGAAAAGGAGTGTGCATCAGGCGCGGAGCACATAAAATCGCTCAGGGTTTTTACAACAAGGACCCAAAGACCGGAGGGTACTCTGTATGCCGTCGGCGGCATGGCGGCGGGGGCAGAGAGAGAGAGAGAGAGAGAGAGAGAGACAGAGGGAGGCGTGCGCGCGCGTTTCCTCGCAGGAGCGGCGCTTTGGGACTGTGATGTCTGACGGACGCGGAGAGATGCTGTGAGCTCTGGTATTAGCAGAGCCAGCTGCGCACCCACCGAGCCGCTCTGTCCCCTCCCTCCCCGCATCTCATCCCCAGCATTCCTGCTCTCTCTCCCAAGCGCCGACCATTCGCTCAAAGAGGGGAATCGGCTCCACACGGCTCGCTTCGCTCACTTGGGTCCCGCGCGGAGATTTTGGCAGGTATGTGCGGCGGCGCAGCGCGTCCGGGGCGCTGGACGCGCGTTTTGCATGCTGTGTTTAGAGGCGGGGTGGGGGGGTGGATGGGAGACCTGTGACTGGCTGGACTTTGTTGTATTCCTTCTTCTTCTTGTTGTTGTTCTTCTTCTTCTTGTTGCTTCCCTCCCCCTCCCCCTGTGGCCCTGCGAGTGCATTAATGAAACGTTATCTGGGAAGGATGCGGGCATCATCTGTCGATGCAGCCGACGTGAGAAATACGACAGTGCGAGGTGGCGCTCATATCCGTGCCAGCTGTTGCAGTTTTATTCCGGATTTGCACAGCCCGGAACACTGTCGATCCCACAAAATTCCCACCTCTCTCCCCACGCCGCCGCTTCTTCTGCATAACGTGGCCACAACACGGGCGCATGTGATCAAGCTGTTTGTGTCAACACCGACCCACATTCCACTCGATCCCGTCAAGACAGCCCAAGAAATAATATGCTGATGGATGGAAGGAGACAATCTGTTGTGCTACTGCTTCCTAAGCTGCAGGCGGATATTCCTCTATTTGGAAATGGACCACTCAGGCAGAATGAAGCTAAGGATGGGCGTGAGGGCAATATGATCTGAGGATGCACACACCCTCTCCTCTTGCTCAGCTCCCACTTGGTGTATGCTGCTGCTGCTCTTCAGCAGCGAATGCATGCGCGAGAGCAGTCATGCAAGGAGGCATGCGTGGCACATGTGTGTGTTTTTCATGCACGGCTGCACAACACAGATAGATGCACATTCGTGCACACAACCACAGTGTTTTCTATTTATTTTTTTTTAAATTTTTTTCCGTACCTCCTCCTCATCCACACTCGACCATAATCCATAATCGTATGCTCTGGAGACATGACGTAACACGTAATCTTGTCTCATCTATATGCATCAGTTTCTAAAAAGGTTTGCAGAAAAGCTCTCTTGTCTCAGCCAGAAGGGAAATGGGAACAAACAGTCCTCCACTGCACGGGAGCATGATGAGCTTAAATTGGCTTACTCGGGGGTTCGCATCAGTCGACGCACAACCAGGCATACGCTGCTGCGAGTGGAAATAGGCTAGCATGCTTCCGACTCACACTCTTTTTTTTTTTTTTTTTTGCTCCAAAGGGGAGTGGCGGCGATAGTACATGCTGTACAGGTGTTAAACTGTGGAGCGCACTGCTGATCGCAAGAGGAGAAGACGAGGGGGGAAAGTCTGGATGTTATTGCAAGACCTTTTTATTTTTATTTTTTATTTTTAAAAAAAAAAAAAAAAAAAAAATTGCAGCACCTCTAATCACAGGGAGTGCTTTTACTAACCCCCTTTTCTCCTGCTTCTCTCAGTCCAAAACCGGAAAAGGGTGAAACGGGACAGACGGTTTCAGAGAGCCACTAGAATTCCGAGATTTATTTCGTCACACGAGCCACTCGTCTCTTGACCTGTCAGGACTGCTATGAAAAAAGAGGTTAGGCTGGTGAAAAATGAATCGAAGAAGATGCCTATCATTTAGTGCAGACCAGAGTGGCCGGTCCGGTGACCTAGAATCTGATAACCGTGTTGGTTTTGAGCAATAATCTTGTGGCGGCAGAGAAAAGGATATATAGTAACTTGACTTTAAAAGAAAACCAGCAGGTTTTTGTAGTGCCGTCTTTAACATATGGTGGTTATTTTAATCTTAATGCATAGACCTTAGCTAAAGATTAAACACCTGCTAAATTCAATAAGTGTTTCCCCGTTTTGTTGGTTTTTTTTGCTCTTTACAGAGTAAGTTTTGGAAGAAAAAGCAAATACTAACTAACTAACCAGGCTGTCTGCCGAGGCAGTCACTTGTAATTTGCCAAATGTGTTTCTTAAACAATGTAGCTTTAGTTGTTTGCTTCTTTGGCTGGCATACTAAGGATAAGCTTGTATTACGCAACTGCAATTCTTCAGAACATCTCCTTTTCTCTTTTTTTTTGTGAGCAAAGGAGCTTTTTTTTTTTTTAGCAAGTGCAGCAACAGGTGGTGAAGGTGAAAGTCCTACTCCATGCTCCAAACAGTTTAGAGATAACCTCACTGACTCATTAGCTACACTGAAGTTTCCTTAAAATTACTTTAAGCACTTAGGGACAACAGGACCTGAATGACTTGTTTTCAACCCTAACTTTTGAAACCCCTAGTACAGAACGGTACATTACATCATGCTTTTTAACTTTAATTCACAGTTGCACATGTGTATTTCAATCCCAGAGAGATTTTTTAGAATGTGAGAACATAGACTATTTAATGCACATTGCAGACAAAGCCACATTCTCTGATGAGCTGAGGCTGTACTACTGCAACTTATTCTTTGGAAACCAATTTTCGCTTCCCACTTATCTCCACTGATAGGATTCCGAATGAGTTCTGCCGAGAAGAGACTCCACTCAAATTGTGATCAAGTTTCTCCTTTTTAACCAAACATGCTGCAGAGTCGTCCTACAGAAGGCGTGTCTGCAGATCCGACAGTCGTTCATGTTAAAATACTCGTGACCGGCGATGTAGGGATCCTGTTATTTGTCATTCCCCTTTCTTAATTCTTGCATCATTACTCTCTAATGGGATGATACAGGCAATACCTCGTGGGCATTAGTAAGTCATTTGAGCATCAACTCTGGCTCACCAGGAGGACAGATGCTTCATTTGTCAAACCTTAACATGCAGATGTCGGGATGTCGGCTGTGCGAAGTGAAAGGCAGTTCTCCAATTGATGAGCACCACTCGTTAAACACAGTTTGTTTTTTTTCCCCATCAGTTTGTCCAGACAGAGTCAGAGTCATATCTCACATACCACAGTGAAGCATAATGGCACATATTAGGAGCTGCAGAGTAGATTGTGATAAGCACATACTGTCAGAGATCCCAGATATGAGAAGCATTTAAGATGAAAGCAGGACTGGACAATAAATCAATAATGATATATATCGTGGTAGAGACATTATTGATATCAAAAGATAATACATCCCAATGGAATATTCAACTCCAAACCAAAACTGTGCAGCATTCTGGGGGATGTAGGCAGAGGAAAGGCTTTAGCTTCTCGACCGCTCTTGGCCAGCTGAGCAACTTGGGTGGTATCAACTAACTCGCCCACCGTTTGGTTACCTAGCAACAACCTGTTGAGTAGCTGGCGCAGCAGCGGCTTAAGGTTTTCGCCACCATGCCTCATAGCTGCTTAACAATAAAAAGAACGGCGTCGAATGGAAGCTATTTAAAACGGAGATTAAAAAAAGCAAATCAATAATTATTTATATTGACTGATATGAAATTGTGATATATTTGTTAGTCATATCGTCCAGCCATAGATGAAAGGTATATAGAAAAGCTATAGAATAGAATAGGAATACCCTTTATTGTCCCACAGAGGGGAGATTCTATGGTTAGACCAGTGGTTCCCAAAGATTTTCTTCAGGGCCCCCCAGTGGTTCCTGAAGATTTTCTGGGCCCACCCATGGATTACAATAAAATCCCCCCCAAAAAAGAAATAAAATATCAACTGGGCACACACATCGTTCAACCAGACATAAACCTGTACACATATTTTGTTTTCAAACTCCACTGAAGTTTATTTCACACTTCAGGTTGCAACAGAACACACTACAAGCCATCTTTACAGTGAAACACTTTTGTGTAACTGTTTTTTGTTTTTATTTTTATTCATCCATACCCCCCGCCCCCCTGCAATGGCACTGCGACGCCCTAGGGGGCGCGCCCCACACTTTGGGAACCACTGCATTAGACAACAAAACAAAGTCCCTGAAATCGACAATATTAGCCATCTGCAATGTGCAACAGCAGTCTAGATTAATTATATTTCTAGACCAGTTCTAGATCAGACGCTTCCATAAAAAAGCTCTAGAGGTGATATCACTTCGGTCTGTCCATCCGTAGTATCTCGGGTAAGGATTTAAGAGCTGGGTATTTTGTTAGAACCCCTGACATCCAGTGGCTTTCATTTGGACAGTTTAAGTCAGCGGTCCTCAAGAGCTACTCCCCTGCAACTTTTGGATGCATCCCTTTTTCAACACTCCTGAATCAAGTTGCTGAATTCCCTGAATCAACAGGTCATTCCTAGGTCTGGTAATGAGCTATTCGATTCGGGTGTGTTAAAGAAAGGACACATCCAAAGGTTTCTGAAAAGTAGCTCTCGAAGACCAGAACTTGGCCATAACTTGGGTTGTCTTTCGATTGTGCCACACTCGTCCATTTTCAGAAGATAGATTGAACAGGTCTACTTGAGATGTTAAAAGGTTCAGATAGCGAGTTTTTAAATAAAATCTGATTCATCACCTTTAGAAGTCACCCCTGTCAGGTGCTAAATAATGTTAATCGGTTTTATCAGAGTAAAGGTGGCCGGGTGCAGATGTTTTTAGTTGTCCATCTTTTTTTTTTTTTTAAGTTACGTTTTCCTTGCGTTCCATCATTATACACTCTGTTGTTGTGCATTATCACATGAAATCCAAGAAAAATACTTTCAGTTTGTGATTGTAACGTGACAAAAAAATGTTCAATTAGCAAGACATTGTAAAGGAAGCTCATCCTGGTTTCTAAACCTTGGTATTTAAAGGCCAGAACTATTGTTACGTTTTTACAACATTGAAAGAGACAGAAGGACCTAATACAAAATTCAGTTTTACTGAGACGTTTTCTGTCGTATCTATCTCAATCATTTATTCTGTTGTGAAAAAAGAAAACATTTGCAGATGGTGCGTTGCGTCACCTTCTAATTTCACAGAATATTTATTTTGTTTTCTGTCAGTTTATCTTCATTGCTAATGTATGACATTCTCCTTTTTAGGATTTACATTTTACTTATTAGTTATGCTTACTGGTATCCGGTTTGATAAGAAGAAAAATTACCTTATAACATATTAGTGTAAGAAAGTAAGAAAACAAAAAACAAAAAACAAAACATATCCAGGAAATACATTCTTCCTTTCATAGTGTTCAATATTTTGTGCAGATTGGGACCGCTGTGCCAGTAACTGTAGAACAGGAAAAAAAAAAAAAAAAAATCAGCATTTTCTTTGGCAGCTTTAAAAAAAATTACACAAACTTGGAAGCGCTTTCAAGAAAAATAAACAATCTGTCAGATTTTATGTGCATTTTCAAATATACTAATGGATTGACGTCATCACGATGGATTTTCTTTCCCTCCTCACGTTTGCTTTCAGCGTCTAGCTAATGTTGCACGATATAAGTCGAAGGTTTATCACGCAAATATCCCCATGAGCTCTGATGGAGACAGTTGAGGCAATCTGTGGACATATGCTGCTCATGGGTGGACTGTTTTGGATCATGACCCGTCAGCTGCAGAAAGGCTGCCTCTGGCTATACGCCAGTATGCGAGTGAGTAAGCTGAGTCAGGAAACTCCTGCTACCAACTATGGTCACTTTTATTCATTAATTTTGGATTGCAAAAGAAAAAAAAAAAAGATCCTGACCGTTGCTTACTTATTCTTTCAAACTCAATAGATGCCTACATCTGACCTGTATTGTTAATTGGGAGGGCTTGGACGACTTTGTTAACATTTGGACGACAGCTTGAGTAAACTACATGTAGATACAGGTAAAAGCCAGTAAATTAGAATATTTTGAAAAACTTGATTTATTTCAGTAATTGCATTCAAAAGGTGTAACTTGTACATCATATTTATTCATTGCACACAGACTGATGCATTCAAATGTTTATTTCATTTAATTTTGATGATTTGAAGTGGCAACAAATGAAAATCCAAAATTCCGTGTGTCACAAAATTAGAATATTGTGTAAGGGTTAAATTTTGAAGACACCTGGTGCCACAAACTAATCAGCTGATTAACTCAAAACACCTGCAAAGGGCTTTAAATGGTCTCTCAGTCCAGTTCTGAACCCTACACAAACATGGGGAAGACTTCAGATTTGACAGCTGTCCAAAAGGCGACCATCGACACATTGCACAAGGAGGGAAAGACACAAAAGGTTATTGCTGAAGAGGCTGGCTGTTCTCAGAGCTCTGTGTCCAAACACATTAATAGAGAGGCAAAGGGAAGGAAAAACTGTCATCAGAAAAAGTGTACAAGCGATAGGGATCACCGCGCCCTAGTCAAGATTGTGAAAAAAAACCCATTCAAAAATGTGGGGGAGATTCACAAGGAGTGGACAGCTGCTGGAGTCAGTGCTTCAAGATCCACCACCAAGAGACGCTTGAAAGACATGGGTTTCAACTGCCGCATACCTCGTGTCAAGCCACTGTTGACCAAGAAACAGCGCGAAAAGCGTCTCACCTGGGCTAAGGAAAAAAAGAGCTGGACTGCTGCTGAGTGGTCCAAAGTCATGTTTTCTGACGAAAGCAAATTTTGCATTTCCTTTGGAAATCGAGGTCCCAGAGTCTGGAGGAAGACAGGAGAGGCACAGGATCCACGTTGCCTGAAGTCTAGTGTAAAGTTTCCACCATCAGTGATGGTTTGGGGTGCCATGTCATCTGCTGGTGTCGGTCCACTCTGTTTCCTGAGATCCAGGGTCAACGCAGCCGTCTACCAGCAAGTTTTAGAGCACTTCATGCTTCCTGCTGCTGACCTGCTCTATGGAGATGGAGATTTCAGGTTCCAACAGGACTTGGCGCCTGCACACAGCGCAAAATCTACCCGTGCCTGGTTTACGGACCATGGTATTTCTGTTCTAAATTGGCCAGCCAACTCCCCTGACCTTAGCCCCATAGAAAATCTGTGGGGTATTGTGAAAAGAAAGATGCAGGATGCCAGACCCAAAAATGCAGAAGAATTGAAGGCCACTATCAGAGCAACCTGGGCTCTCATAACACCTGAGCAGTGCCAGAAACTCATCGACTCCATGCCACGCCGCATTAATGCAGTAATTGAGGCAAAAGGAGCTCCAACCAAGTATTGAGTATTGTACATGCTCATATTTTTCATTTTCATACTTTTCAGTTGGCCAACATTTCTAAATAATCCCTTTTTTGTATTAGCCTTAAGTAATATTCTAATTTTGTGACACACGGGATTTTGGATTTTCATTTGTTGCCACTTCAAATCATCAAAATTAAATGAAATAAACATTTGAATGCATCAGTCTGTGTGCAATGAATAAATATGATGTACAAGTTACACCTTTTGAATGCAATTACTGAAATAAATCAAGTTTTTCAAAATATTCTAATTTACTGGCTTTTACCTGTATATCAGTGTTTTAGAAACATGAATTGATACCGGATTCAGTCTGTCATGCAGTGGATGTGAAAAACAACAACAAAAATCCGAACATAAACCAGCAGCCAGTATTTTTACATTTTGTCAGCCAATGCATAGTCCTTCTTCTGAGGCCTACAATAATAGCTACCTGTGAAGCTGTGTTTCACAGCTCATTTGAAGTGAGCATCTCTCTGTGGTCATGAGACTGTAGACAGATCAAGCTCTAAAGCCCAGAACTAATGCAGAGCAGCTGTCAGATCCTCTGAACACAACATCCCTCTATTTTTCTTTCTTTTTTTTTGACTCAGTTGACCAGTTGCAATCTAAAAACACACACACCTCTCAGAGCTACCCGCAGCTGACTGAAGCTTAAACAATGCATGACTCAATGCCTCTTTTTTTTTCTCCCCCACATGTATTGAAAGATTGTTATTTTCTCTTCTGTTCAACTATATTGTAAGCGTAGGTGCTGAACCATACTAATTAAACTAATTGGAACATCAAGCGTTCGACAGTGTAAGTGAATCACCACTTTAATTAGTAATGACGCCCACATCTTTCATTCCAAATCAGTATGTGGCAAACATAAATGTGCATTGTGTCTTAAGTCAAAGCCAAACTTTTTTTTTCTTCTATGCTTTTAAGTTTAGTATAGCATCTTAAAAATAGAAGGATGCAATAAAAGTCTGAGTCTATAAATGTAAAATATTACTTTAAACATTCCTTATTAAACCAAATTCAAACTTTCACGTTAAAGCATATCGTTGCTGTCTGTTCTGTAGACACTGACAACAGTATTGTTGCGCTGAAGCAATTAGAGTGATTGGCCAGCTTCTCGCTCTTAAAGCTAAAGACATCAATGTAGCCACTGGCTGTATTGACCTTTAGTGACACATACACACATACTTGATTAAATGCAGTGTGACATTTTTCACTTTACGTTTTAAAAGGCCTTTAGCATTCAGCCAATTAGTTTAGACCTAATTTGGAGTGCAGTGCATTTTGTACAAAATTTTGTTTAATATTTAACTGTAGGAAAAGCCTAAAAAGCTGCAAATTTGTATTTTTTTCCTCCACACTTCAAATGATTCTGTATGTTTTTGAAAAAGAAAATCACTCTACTAGGGACAATGACAAGGATTTTGGTCATGGCATTTTGTGCACTTTGCTCAGTTACACCGTTATTTAAAATTACACGGCAATAACTTTGATGAATGAAAATGATATATTTTAAGAGCATTGCAGGTACAATGGGGAAAGACTTGGACTCGAGTCACACTTGAGTGGACAAAACAAACACTTGAGACTTGACTTAGACTCCCCTGAAGACACGACCTAGAATCATGTTGTTGCATGCAAACTTTATTTTGCATTATTAGGATTGAAAGCTCGATGGTTTGTAAGGTACCGACTGCACAGATGATCAACCTAATGTGTATATTCTACTATGAAACGATACATTTGTTGTGTTCCAAGCCATGGGCGGTTAATAGTTAATAAAAACATGTTTATGCTACCTGTAGCAACATGACATTCAAACTAATCTCTGTATTGTCAATTAAATTATGTGTTGTTTTTTTAAATTACAGCTTCTTTCTCTCTTGCTGATAGGCTAGCTCTGTCACCACAAAAAAACTTTTGGATTATCTAAATAACAGTACTTCCTGTTCATTCAGAAAGACAACATTTTCTGTCATTGACTCCCTACACTGTGCCTTGCACATTCTGTTGTTATTTGTAGCACTGGAACGTGTTTACTGTTCAGACTTGACAACAAAGCTTTTAAATTTAGATTTAGAACATGATTGTCTGATAATATTTTTTTTAAATTCTCTCTGTTTTAGAGAAAATAAAACTAAACCAGAGATAGAGAAGAAATAAGCACTTTGATTTATTACTTGTCATTCTGTTCTGCTGCCTTTCTTTGAGAATAAGTGCATTTTTATTTTTGTTCTATTGAATAAATATCATGCTTCATAAATTTTAAGCACATTTCAGTGCAGTTGGTAACACTGTTTGTATGTTGATTTTTGAAGAGGATGTTTTATGTATTTCCCAAGCACACAGTGCCAGTTCATAGCACAACCAAGCAACTGTGTTACTTGGAAATACTACTTAAATCAAAAAATAACTTCTTATTTTCCTCTGATGCTTTTTAAACTTTTAATCAAAGTTTCTCTTTAAGAAGCTTCAACTCTTTCCAACATCCCCATCAGCATGTCATAACAACAATGTTTCTCAATTATGCAAACAGTACAGTTTGAATTCCTAACCAGGAGAAAGGTTATTGGTTGACTAAATTTCATGGATTTAAAGACTTGAAGCAAAAGACTTTAGACTAGATTTTAACGCTGGATTTAGGCTCAAATCAGTAGAAACTATCTTGCAAATTCAAACTGTAATAGGTGGGTTTTAAATATTTATTTACGTATGAACTTTATGTTTACTCTTGCATGAACAATTTCCCTTTTTTTTGTCTTACAGAGAACTGTTCTTTTTCCTGTGGAAGACAACTGGATTTAAAAGTCTTTCAGCCTCTGGACAAACTGTGGTTTTAGTGATTGTGAACTCGGCTTCTGTTCTGTCATTCAGCGCCTGAATATGCTTGGCTCACCCATACTCCATTACAAGCCAACCTCTTCTTTCAGCCGATGATAAAAACAATCCACCGGATTGCCATCCATGGTTTCTGCGCTAATCAAGACTGTGTTATTCTATATTGAAAAGATTTGCAAAGGAATGTTTACAAAGAAATTGGCAAACCCAATTAAGAAGAAAGAAAGAAGTGAAAATAAAGAGCCCAAATTAACCGCTGATTTGCAAGCACATAATCTAACTCTCTCAACCACTCTAAAGACAACTGTCAAAAAGATTTCCAAATGCTCTTCGGCACGTAACATATCGCTTGAAGAGGACGACGGAAAGAACGACTGCTCATCGTTGTCACCCACTTTCAGCTATCGTGTAGCTATAGCAAATGGACTCCCAAAAAGTTCTCTTTTTCTAAATAATAATGAAAGTATCTTTTCTGAGGTTCTTTCGATTGACAGCAGTTACTCTGACTCCTTGAGTGAGACCAAACCTGTCCGGAGACTAGATGAGCATAAATCACACACTATGCCAGTAAGACGAAACAGGAAGAGCCTCATCAGTCTAGCTCCCTCTGATGGCAGTTCGGAGGGGGAACGGGTGGAACGCTCTAGTTTACATACGCTTAGGCTGGGGGCTCTACGTAAGTTAAGGAAATGGAAAAAAAGCCAGGAATGTGTCTCCTCAGACTCCGACGTGAGCAATTGGAGGAAAACCCTGGGCATTCGAAGCAAATCTCTGGACCGTGCTGGAAGACAACAAAAGAGTTCTACCCTAGAGCCTGGCTCTTCCTCAACAGGTTGCATCAGTCAGACGCAGGATGTAATGGAAATGATTTTTAAGGAGCTTCAGGGGATCAGTCAAATAGAAACGGAACTATCTGAGCTTCGTGGCCATGTAAATGCCCTTAAGAGCTCAATTGATGAGATCTCCAGCAGTGTGGAAGTAGTTCAGAGTGAGATTGAACAGCTTAGATCAGGATTTGTCCAGTCAAGAAGGGAAACAAGAGATATCCATGACTACATTAAACAGATTAGCCACCAGGCCAATAATTCAACCTTGCGGTTTCTCAATGTTCCTGAAGAAAGATCAGAAAAAACAGAGAGTGTAATATACAAAATATTGAAAGAGAAAATGGGTTTCACTGATGCCCATAAAACAATTAAAATTGAGCTAGCTCACAGGTTAGGGCAACAAAGAGAATGTTCTAATGCGAAGCCTCGTCCTATTATTGTCATTTTTGCAACACCCCAAGACAGAGACGTAGTCCTTAAGAAATGCTACAAACTCAAAGGTACAGGGATTACAGTATCTACTGATAGTTTAACAAATGATGGAAAAGACAGGAAAGACAAAACAATGTCATCCTCTCAAACATATGAAAGTATGGATATAAAAGTCTCAGGAAAGGAGAAAGTAGTAGAAAGTGATGACTGGGATTCAATGGACAGTGATAAAGAGCTGGATGAGTTAAGCAGGAATAAATATGCAATGGTTATTTCAAAGCCTGTTCACAAGTCCAAATCAGAGAAGAGGCGATCCCATGACCACAGCAGGTCAGGAGACGTAGCAGGCTACTCAGGAACAGTCCACTATGCTGACGACTCTTACTATGACACAGACAAGCATGCAAAGGCTTACTACTCTGATATGACCCCGGGATGGCTTTCCCAGAGCGATTATTCAACTCCAAAACTTAGTCGTTCAGAGTCTGACTGTTCAAAACTTTGCCAGTCGTACTCTGAAGATTTTTCAGAAAGTCAATACTTCACACGAGCAAATGGTGGCTCCCTCCTTTCCTCCTCAGATCAAGAACTGTGGCAGAGAAAACAAGAGGACATGGCCTCCTCTTGGTATGCTAGCCCCAGCCATCCTCATGATAATCAAACATATGAACATAATGAAGTTGAGACTACTGAAACTATTGATAGTGGGGTTAGCAATGGACTTGTCTGCATGTCCGGTGATAGAAGCCACTACAGTGGCTCACAGGTATCATTACAAGGTGATCTTTCACCATGGAAAGACTGGCATCATCTGGAGCAAGGAGCTGACTCTGGCTTAGAAGCTTCAATAGAGGTCAGTAGCCCTTTTGACCCATCAACTATTCCTGGATTTCCAGAGAACATTACCAAGTGTCAGGAGGTTGATTTGCAGTTTGAAGGAGATGAGGAGTTTATGATGCTTGACAGAGAAGCTTCTTTACCTCCTATCACCACCCATATTATTCCTCCCATCACAGAACGGGAAGCTGTCAAGACTTCTTCCCGGCAGTCAAGGGAAGGATGTAAGGTGATCACAAAAGAAAGCACAAAGATATCATCAAAAGAAGCCTCTAAAGCTGCAGCAAAAGTGACACCCAAAACAAGTAAAGTCCCTACTCCTAAAGAGGAGACATCTAAAATATTGGCAAAAGAAAACACAAAAGTTTCGGCTAAAGGTTCACCTAAAGTGACATCTAAAACATCCCCTAAAGAATTACAGAAAGAGACATTAAAATCAGCTGTTAAAGAAAGCTCTCAAGTCGTCCATAAAGACAATTCTAAATTTATACCCAAAGAAACTACTAAGCCTATAGGTAAGGAAGTATCTAAAGTGACATCAAAGTTAAGTTCCATTGAAACTGCTAAGGTCACTCCTAAAGCAATCTCAAAAGATAGCCCTGTAATCACACCTAGAGAAAGCCCTAAAGAGTCGCCCAAAGAGAGCCCTAAAATAACCCCAATTGATACCCCTGTCTGGACTCCAGATTCAACCCCTAGAGAGTCCCCTAAAGACTCCCCTAAAGTCATTCCCAAAGAACCCCCTAAAGTAATTCCTAAAGAATCCCCTAACATCATATCTAAGGAATCCCCCAAAGTCATTCCTAAGGAATCCCCCAAAGTAACTCCTAAAGAATCCCCCAAAGTAATTGCTAAAGAACCCCAGAAAGTAATTTCTAAAGAGGGTATAAAGGCAGTTACTAAAGAAGTTACCAAAGAAGCTTTAAAATCATCACCAAAAGAGGTTCCAAAAGAGGTGGCTAAAGCGCCACCTAAGGAAACCACTACAGTACCTGCTCAGGAGGTTTCTAAGATTCTACCTAAGGAAGTTTCAAACATAGCTCCTAAAGAGAGTTCTAAAGTGACCCCCAACGAGCCTTCTAAAGTATCTCCAACAGATGTTCCCTTGGTAGCACCTAAATCAGTTTCTAAAGATGTTGCCAAGGGACCCTCAAAAACAGGTGCCAGTGAAAAATTCCCTGAACTTGATGTTAATCATAGCTTTCACCAGGCCCCAAGCAAGTCCTCAAGTATGTACCGTAGCCAGAGTGAGATACGAACAGAGAAAGTGGAGGAGGTTCCAAAAACCTGGAGTAGTAGACTTAGTATCGATCTAAGTGAAAAGTCCTTTGGCTTTGGCTTTGGATCCACTCTCCAAAGAGCTAAGTCTGCTCTGGAGGTTGTTTGGAAATCTGGCTCCCAAGCCACCCCTGCTCCTCCAGAGGAACAAACAAACTCTTCTTCCTCATTTATGGGGCGTTTCCGAACACTCTCCACCTCTACTGCAAATAGTTCCCCTGCTACAACAGAAACGGATGCTCGTGCGGAACCTGTCTTCAGCAAGGCGGAGGAGGAAAATACAATTGCAGGAACAGGAGAACTATCTGTGGATAGTGAGACTCACTACGTTGAAGTGATGGAACAGGTACTAGCTAATCTGGAAAACAGGACTAATATTAACGAGAACCAGGACACAGATGAGCTTGCGCAGGAATGTGAGACTTCTCAGGACTATGATGTGTCTGACGACATTGAGCCCTCTCAAGACGATGATGCCTCTCAGGATCTTGAGGCATCGCAGGATTTGGAGGCCCCGGGTGATTTTGATGCAAGTAACAAAACCCGAGTTTTGGAGTATGATTGCAGCTTGGATGATCAGTACGTAGAAGAGTACAGCGAGGATTATGACAACCAACTCACCGAGGACACTGCAGAATACGATGCAATGGTTGAGTATGTGGATGTTGAAGAGCCTGATGAGACGGAGGATAACGATGTAACAGAGGAGATGGAAGAGGGTGCAGAAGAGTTGTACGAGGTAGAGGAAATAGCAGAGGAGGCTGTTGAAGTTTCTGATAAAGAGGAACAACAACAACAACAGGAGGAGGAGGATGACAACAAGAATGTTCCAGAGGAGAAGCCGGTGGAGACGCCACCCAAGAAGCGTGTCCGACCCACGTTCAAGGAGGCAGCACTGAGAGCTTACAGGAAACAGATGGCTGAACTGGAGCAGCAGATTCTGGCAGGAGGTATGACTTTTCCCTTCTTAACCTTTATTATACCATCACTTTGATTTTTTTTTTGCAGTTCATGAAGCCTCAAAAGTTTGTAATATGTGTATGCTTTAAGGTTACAGAAAAGTGAAAAACCCAACTAAATCTTAGTTACGCATTCAATTGTCTTTAAGTTTAAGACCATTTGTTTCATACTTTCTTATTAGGTAAGTACGTACAGTATATATGCATACAGACATACAAACAAAAAGGAAGAACCTGTTGATTGACTAACAAATAACCATTATGTATGGTATGAATTAGATGACTTGGTACATTTTGATAACATGTTCATGTTGATAACTTTACATGTTTTAGTGAAATCAGTAGTAATCTTACAGTTGATAAACCTTTTCAGTTGCAAAACTGAAAAGAGATAGCTATCTGCTAAGGGCTGTCATGATGTGGTGTTGGGGTGGACCCGACACCACATCATGCAACAGGCAGTAGACGTAGAAATAAATTGATGTTTTAATGAAGAAAATTAGCCAACAAAAAATCCAAAATCGAAGGGTACAAGAAAATCCAAAAACAAAACAAACTGGAAACACGAGGGAACAACAGGTAATCCAGGGAGGGAAGCATGGGTAGTTACAATCAAGGTGATGAGACGGACTGGCGAGATGTGACTGGGATAGAGGAGCTTAAATACCGGGAGGTAGTAAACGGAAAAATGGCCTAGCTAGATGAGAAGAGTGATTGAAGGTGAGAGTAATTGGCACAGGAGCTAGCTGAGGGGAGAAGGTGGCATAGGGAAACTAAGAAGATCTGCTAGGAACACAAAAGGGAGGAAACGGGGAACTGAAAAATACTACTAATACAAAAGACACTAAGAGTAAGGAAAACCTGATGAACTAGGAGAGAAGGACATGAGGGAAACCATAACCAAAACTAAATAGAAACAAGGCTGATCTAACAACAATAAGAACTAAGGAACATAGAGCTAGAGAAACTAGAAGAAGATCTAAACAAAGAAATAACCTAACTAGAATTACTAAAGAAAGACTAACTGAACCTAAAGAGACAAAATAAGAATTAGTAACACTACAGGGGAAGCTAGAAGGATAAAATAGAATTAAACTATTGTCATTAAAGAAGGCTTGACATGGACTCAGACAAACAAGGACAGAACTTAAGGTAACTAAAGAACAAACCTAGAAACGCTATGAAGGACTGAAAATAAGGAAAGCAATAAGACAATTCTTATTTCACTAAATTCCTCAAATAATAATATCAAAAGGACCATGAAGGGCTAAACTAAAGTGAACTAAAACATGAAGCTAAATAAAATGAGAAGCAAAACCAACCCAAAAGCCCAGAGTTCTGACAAAGGCACTTTATCTTGAGATTAATGCTTTATAGTTTGTTTGTTACTCAAAGAGTAAAGCTAAAAGCGCCAATGTGGCTGTTGTCCAAATGAATATTCAGAAAAACACGACTGCCTTCTGGCAGAAGATGTTAACAACATAAGCAAGAAACTATCATACACCTTATGTGATCTTATAATATTCACCTTTTGCCCTTTTTTTAATGGTGGGCCATTTTTCTAGTTCATCTGGTTGTAATTAAGCTTTTGTCTCTCCCAGCCTTTCTTACCTTAAATCAAGATGCAGTATAGCCGACAAGGCCAAGTTTCACCAAACAATAAAATTGACTCATTGATGAAACTGCTTTCCACAGGGCATGAAAAAAACCTTCCGCTATGAAATTTTCTGTTCCTGCTGCAAATCAAAAGTTCTTGACCCACCTGGTCCCACCGAGGTACTCACAGTAAGGCAGTTTAGGTCAGGAACGTAGCTTGCAAATCAAATCTCACTATCCCAGAGGCTGCATGGAATAAACATAGTAGAAGTGAGAATAATCGGGTTCTGAGAGATCTTCATATATTCTTTTTTCACCTCCTAATATGGACTTGTCTATATTCTAATTTTAGTGGGCAATGGACTCTGTTCTTGTTTTCAAATACATTGTTGAAAGGGAACGCAGCCTGTTACAAATCCCTGTTTTTTACATAATGAAAGAAACTGGGGAAAAAAACAACAAAAAACAATTTTACACATCTTTAACATGACACATATCCTGTACAATGCAACCAAAGAAATGTTTCAGTGAAAAATGACTGATAGATGGCACTGAATATTGTTTCAGTTACCATGACAGCACCCCAGTTCTATTTGAAGAAGGGAAACCCCACATCATGATGCGGCTACCGTCGTGTTTTACTTTGTTTGGTCTTCTACCAGTGATGGACTGTTGGCTGGGCACTGAAAATAACTTTTCATATTGTTTCTTAAGAAATGAGATTGGCTTTCAGCACACCATAGCACAGAGTCGCTTTTATTTGAGTTGGGGCCCGCATGTTTTCTTTGGTAGAAAATATTTCTGTCTTTAGCACTACAGGAGTTCGTTGTCGCACGTCAACTTATCCAGGCAATGTATTGCATTTAAAAAAAAAAAAATTCCTTTAATAGATTACTTTATTGCTTTAATTGAATTGTAAACAATATTAGAATGAAACCCAAAATTATTCATACACCTGGTCAACATGTTTCCTTTGACTCAAGGTTATAGATTTTGTCTTTAGTAAAAAGGTTTGTTTCACTGATCGTTTACTAAGACATTGTAAACATAAATACATTTTCAGCCAAAAAGCTTTTACATTATTTTGTTGTCTGTCCTTCTCATCTCCCATCGGCTGTATGAAAATACATTTAAAAATCTGGCAACACAAATAAGTTTGGGGCCAAATTGTGTCCAATTTGCTACCAATCAAATCCCTCGGAGCCGCCACGCTCGCCTCTCGCTCATGGTCCAGAGAGCCCCGTCTGGCCTGACTGCGAGCAACGTAGGGAGTCTCAGCGGCGCTGCTGTACTCTTACATCTGTCTTCAACCGGCTACAGTAGAGTCTGCAGTCAGATGCTAATTTACACCCCTCAAGGGCATTTTGTAACCAGGTCAGCCTCGCTAGGAATATTTATAAAGGCCTGATGCGAGTAAAGTTTGTTGTTTGCTCCTCAGGGAGCATGGGAGGTAGACCCTCTTTATGCTTAGTGCATCACTTCCTGATACAGTGTGGATATGAAAAATGCATATGCAGAGAATCTGATGTACTGTATTTCCATCCAGTTCAGCACACTGTCTGAACTGGTATGTGGGAGGACAAGGAGAAAATCTGTTTATACCTTACACACAATGTGGAGAAGTTGTCTTTCAGATTAAATATGAATATGTACGCCATCGTAGCCTATAGATGAGCCACTACCATACATGATGCCTGAAATTATTTGTTGCTTACTTTTACCTTCTGGGCATAAAGTCCGAACTGAACCTGTGAAGAAATCTGTTCAGTTTTCTGCAGAAATACACAAACCTAAAGTAGATGTTGTCATCAAATGTTTCTGAGACCGTTCTTTACTGACTTTGAGAATTTTGTTCTTGTTAAAATATGTCACCACATATAGTTTTCAGAAAACATTTGAATAGGATTTGGATAAGAATGATCAGGAACACGGCATTTGTGCAGTTAAAACCTGATATTTGCATGCACCTTGTGAAAAAAGATGACTATGTAAAAAAAGAAAAAAGAACTTTTTTTCCCCCTCTTACTGCCTGATGTAAAAAAAAAAAATCACTTCAAGAGCAGCACAAAAATAAAGATTTCCGGTTGCAAATGTACTCAAGGGAATCCCTGCTGATGCTAACGTTGAAGTGTTTGGCTATAATGACTATTTCTACAGTGTGAGGAATAAGGGGAACTATTTCAACCCTGAGAACATCTTCATAAGGAAAGGAAATTAAGTATGAATATTGAAGACACATCTCAAAACATCAGTTAGGTCACGTTTCAGATTGGGCACAGATTTGTCCTCTAGCTGGAAAATGACCCCAAGCACACTGACAAACTTGTCACTGACGACAAAGCCAGCGTTTTTGGAGTGGTCTTCACAAAGAGCTGACCTCAATCCCATAGAAACAATAACCTACAACCTTAGGTTATTGACAAGTTATCTCAGGCCAAACCTTTCACAAACTGTTGAGAGAAGTTTTGAAAAAGAAAACTTGAACCATTTGACCAAAGCCATGGAGTTTAAAGGGCAAATTTAGACATATGTAAGCTTTTGAACTTTATAGAAGTTAAATAATTATTTTAAAATGATTATTTTTTCACTCCTTAGTCATTAAGCAAATAGTAATTTGACTGTGCAGTGTTTTGATTTAATGTCAGGCAGTAATAAAAAAAAATGGCTGGCATACAAAATGTTCAAAAGTTCAGCTTTGAAATATGTGCCTATTATAAGCTCAGTTTCCTCCGTTTCATCTTCCAAATTACCATGGTAATTATCATCAGTTTCAAGACATTTTAAAGCTTTTTTATTTGACTATCACAGAATAAGGTTTTGGAATAACTAAAGCTGTTTTAGGCAGGGTTTTTTTTCACTCAACATTAGTTTTTCTTTTGTTAATGTGCAACATTAGAGACAGACGTGGTAACATTACCTTGCTAAGGACTTGGAGTTACATGCAGCCAATGAAGGCAGGTGGATTTTTGTCTTAATCTGCAGTCATGAATGACTTTCTAATGGAATCTATTAGGTCTTATTTTCTGCAAAAGCCAGTCATACAGTATGTGAGCCTTACTGGTTTGAGATCAGAGATTCTTGTTGTTGCTAATTGTAGGGGGGAATGAAAAGCTTCTTTGACAAAGTAAAATTATGAATTAAATAGGATAAGCAACAGACAAGTTCTACTTCTAGCGTTGACTGATAGGATTGAGTAGAAATGGTGATATTTAACTTGCATTCTTAAACTATAATTTACCATGTGTGCCACAGACATGCAATAAGCATCTCCCTGGTATATAGGTATTTTAGAAGAGCTCAATATCAAATCGTGTGATTTTCTTATACTTTGAAAAAAAAAAGTTCCTCTGTGACTTTTTTTCTTGAATCTTAAAATATGGTAGCAATATTGGTCATTTTGAGCAGCCTGGGGAAACCCATATTACCTGCATATGGTAATCTTCCCACTTGGAAGAAATTGAGATCCATTATAAACTAAGCTGCAGACACGTCATTTTAAAAAGGTCTCTTCCCCCCCCAAAAATTATCCTATATCAAATTTGCATTACAGGAATACAGAGCTTAAATTAAAGTAATAAATTATTAATCATACAGAGATTAAATAGCATATTGCCTTTCACTGCGTGTATTAGGTTAATTTAACATAATTCTGAATTTGGTGTTAGAGCTGGAGTGAAGTGCTGGCCTCTATGCTGTCTGGGAAGAACCTTTTAGGACTTTAAGGAGTTGTCAAACAGCCTGCTAGAAAATGCACAATAAGAAATGCAACCATACTTTATAGCAGGGCATAAAGTGTTTAGGGCTGTTGAACTGCTGGAATATGAATCTCCGCTCCAGTCTCAGCACTTTTGGAACATTTAACAATCTTTTTCTGGTGTGGCGTCTTGCTGCCACACCAATTTTACTGTGGGGATTGTGGTTTTAGGGAGATTTGCCACTACTGTGTGCAGCATTTTGCTAAAAGGCTAAAAACTGATATATGTGCAGCTCCTCCAGAGTTAAAACGGGACGTTTGCTTAGTGCTCAACCTAGCAATTCAGGTGAAAAGCCAGATTTTCAGTTGTGCAGTAGTCCTGGATTTTTAACTGAGCTTCTTGAAATGTCAAAACTGCTTTAAACATCTTCACAACTTTATCCTTCATCCGCTTGGTGTGTCTTGGGGCCTTCATGAAGAAAGTAGCTCTTTAAAACAACATCAGAGGCCTTCAGATTGCTTCAGAGTGCTAATATTGAATTACACACTGGAGCAATCTATTTACTATTGAGTTTACTTCTGAAGGCAATTTGGTTGCCCTTGTGTTAATTCAGGGATATCAAAGTAAAGTGAGCAAAATAAATATTCATGCCCAAAAAATTTTAACAACCATGAATAAACTTTGTTCTTCAGAAAAATGACCTACTTTGTGCTGGGCTAAAACACAAAGTGTTCTAGCAAATTACATTTAAGTTTGTGGTTGAACCTTGATAAAATGTAGAAAAGCTTCAAGGGTATAAAGACAATTGAAATCTGTTAAAGCGGTGGTATTATGTATTTTCCAGGCACATAGTGCTATTTTATACCACAATCAAGTAACTTCGTTTCATTCAGTCAAATTGACACCTTGAAATTGGCCTTTGTCTCTTTAAGAAGCTCCTACTCTTTCCGACACTCCGCCTTCAGCGTGTCATCGCAACAATGCCTTTCCATTATGCCGTTTACAACCGTTCTTAGGAGCATTGGAATGAGAAGTAGTTTGTGAAAAGTGGCCTAACTTCAAAAAACAGGCAACCCAGCAGCAAATAAATCCAAGATAAAACGGGTTTTTTCTCTCTCCTCTACAGGCATTTGTATTTGTAAGGAAAGGAAAGGGCATTGCACCGCTACATTTGGACTGGTGTCAGTCCCCCTGGTTGCGTTCGGGGAGGCATTGGTCAGTTCTGGTAATACTGCTAGCCAGGTGCAAGCTTTACTGCTCCACAGAGCTGTGATCTATGTACAGTGTGTCCGTGTGTGTCAGCAATGAGACTGAAAGAAGGATTTGTTACTGCAGCTGTCACCTCCACAGCACTTCGTCCCTTAGCACCCCCCCCCCCCACCCCACCCACACGCAATCACACACACTGAGGGTTTCTATCAATCAATTACATTTTTGTTCCACAGATTTAAGGCTCCTGTGAAATTAGGTTTATATCAGCAGCCTACAGCCTATCTTTGTAACCTGGCTTTATCTGGTGCTGCTGCAGACTTACAGGTAGAGTAATGCCTCTATCTTATAAGGCTCTGCTGAAAGGGACTCAGTTGATTGCTGTCCGTAGTGCGGCTGGCAGCTTAGCTCTCCTTGAGATGCAGTTTTCTCAGCTCCCCTTCGGAGTTCATGTCACAAACAACACGATCGCAAAGGAAAAAAAAAAAAAACAACAGGAAAAAAAATCCCTTGCAGAGTCAACCTTTTAATTAGTATTTACAATCTACCATGTGCTGACCGGGAGACGTTTATCGCACCGCTGTTATCGCAGAGCTTCCACGAGGGTCGCTCATCTTAAAAAGATCTGGACTTGCGGTGCGCAGTAATGGCAGGAAAGCTCTATCACTGCTCTCTGGGTCGATATGCAGGTTCAGCATAATGGTTACGTGGAAGAGTTATTGACGAATATTGTTTAATCCAACAGTTTTTGCTTTTAATTAAACCGATCAAGCACGATGGAATGCAGCGCATAAAAAATTTAACAGCAAAGCTACTCTGGCTCGCGCTGTTGTTTATGAAGCAAACTTCTAACGATGAACAGCCTGCTGGGCCGTTTTAATCAGAATTAAAATTTGATCTTTCTCTTGCGAGCAGCTGTAGTCTCTTAGTAACACATTATGTCCTGATTATGCTGTCGTAAAATCACCCATGGATCACCAGGACAACAATTAGACATTTGCTTTTCTAATCTCCTGCTTTGGTCTTTAAGATTGTAACATGAGGCTAAGTGATTGTACCTGCCTAATGTTTCATATCTACATGAACATGAGTGTTGACTCAGGTGATGCTATCGATTAGAGGCAAACACTTTTAATGACGGTTCTGAAATTCCTTAGTTAAAAATACCAATCAGGCATTTCATTATGATCACCTTTTTTTTTTTTGCTGCAAAAACACCCTGATCCACCAAGATATTGACTCCACTGGACACACTGAAGAAATACCATGGCAACCAGCACCAAGATGCACCATAGCAACTAGCATCAGATGCTATGGCATCTGCTGCCATACTTGGTTCAACTCTGGTCCAGAATTGGATGGACCGTAACTCAAATGCTAACTTTTACTGAGATCTGTGGCTTCTGGAATTTGGTGACAACATCTTGAATTCATTGTTTTGCTGCTCAAACACTTCCCCGAGTCACCTTACACACTTGTAGCAGGGGCCGTTATCCTTCTGAACTTTGCTACATTCCTCAAGAAATGTTGAACTTAAAATCCCTATTATCCTTTATTTATCTCGCTCTCTGTGTTGGCTTCACTCCACACAGACCCGTTTCAAAAGCAACTTACTGAAAACAGCTCCACTAATTTCTAAGGATTCGACACCAAAAAATACAAACATTTCCCACTCAAAGAACAGCATTATGTTTTCGCGCTTGATGTTTATTCAGCGATTATTAATAAGTGATTGTCTGAACACAGCAATGGATTAGCTGATTTAAAGAGAGTTGGGTTGTGAGTCACCGTTTCTTGTTCTTACCTGGACACCAATTTCTGCAGCACATCTACATGGCCAGGTAGTCAAAGTCAAGCTAGCATAACTTACCTACTTCCCTCTCCCTCACCATTTTTTTTTAACTAAAACTTTTTACTGACCTTTGACTTGTGACATCATTGGAACTTATCTAGTTATGTTGACAATTAGTAGCAAAGTACTGCATCCCTTTTTCTTTTGCATATATCATGCATATATATAAGATTTGGTGTATTAACTTGTCAACTTGACAGCAAAACCAATTCTAGTCATTGTCGGTAAGCAGTTTATTTGGGATTTTGGCTGGGTGACGTCACGTTGCAGCTTGTCTTTTGTGCCTATTGCGTACCATCTTAGCCAATTATGTGACCTTATTATCAAACCATCACAATTTGGTCCTTGCTTGCCCATTTCTTCTACTTTTAACACATCAGCTATGCATTATGAGGAAATTCAGGGTTATTAACTTCACCTGTAATGATTTTGAAATGTAAGCCAATAAGGCGATTTCTTAAGTATTTCAGGTGATGCTACAGTTTTCTCCTCACTTGATTTTTGTCCCTCTCCATGCACTTTGGAAGTAGTTGAAGTTGTGCCAGAAATGTTTAGATCTTGCTAATCTTCCGCCAAAAATGCCTGCTTTACAAAAATCCTCTGTTGGTTTCAAGCTGCTCTTCTCTTCAGAGATAATTTCTCTAAGTCGCCTGACTCCATCTCCGCAAAAGTTTCTTCTGAAGACACAACTGTGTCGTCAAACGAAGAAAAGTGACAAAGTTTCCAAAAGCCCCTGGCATTTTCCATTTAGCTAATCCCTTCTAACATTTTCTCCTCTTGTCATTCTCTCCTTCCAGACGCCAGTGCTTTGGATACTCAGGTTTTACTATTTTACATCACCTAATTGGACACGTGTGATTTTCTTGCATGTGCATGTGTGTCCTTGTGTCAACGTGGTGACAACTTTTGTACCTATTGTCCATGTGCGCGTAGCTGAGTGTTTTCTTGAAGCTCAGTGAAAGGTGAAATTTGTATGGATCGAGGAGAACGCAGCATGTACCAATTTGTAGTAATTTTAAGTTGATTTTTCCTTTATTCAGCATATATATATTTTTTAAATGATGTGTTTTACAATAGGCTCTTGTCCAGTGAGGAGGGAGAGTTACACAATAGGCGAATCTTGCCTGAAGCATGTAGTGCAGCAAAGCTCTCAGTCTTGAGCCCACAAATTACACCATTGTGGAATAATTTGGATCTCGCCTGTAGTGATTCCCTCCTCTCTCCTTGTTCTGTGCTACCCCTCCCCCCCGCCCTCTCCAGTCATTTATCCAGTCCTGAGCTGACATGCCGTTTCCCAAGCGTTGTCATGCTGTGCATTTTTCATTTTCCTTTTTCTGCCACTGTTTGTTTTTGTTCTGCGCACTCTCCTTATACGCCTGGTCTTACACTGTGTCTCTCTTCTCTACAGCCTCGCAGTATTTTGGATCCCAAATTGCTTGGATTGCAGACCGGAGGGTGAGTGGTAGCTCATGTCATGATCTGATTGGTTCGCTATTACACAAATGGGACTTCCTGTGTAGTTTGATGCTTTCAGTCTCAGGAACAGTTCACTGAAATACTGCAAGCAGAGAGTTTTTCCAACTGAAGGATCGTGTTTCCTGTTTTTGACACACGACAGTTAAAGTGAAATCACAACTACTAAGGCCTTTACATTGCTTCTCAAATGTCAAATAACTGAAAAGTGGATAGATTATTTTTTTGGAAATTATTTGGAAAACATCCGATTGTGATAATTTTTTTTTATTGAACTCTAATGTTGCCAGCCCTTTTTTTGAGCTCAGATCACTTAAATTGTGGACGTCAATGACAGTAAAAGTCAATTCAACAGATAAAATATATATGTATAGCTAATATTTAGCGGTACTTCAGTCAGAAATCGAAATAAATTTTTGTTAATTGGGTCTGACATGTCATTGGAAGGACAAATACAGAAAACTTTTTGATTAGCTTAAAAAAATATTGCACCAAAACAAATAAGTCTCACTATTTTATCCTAAGCAAAGATAATAGCACTTTTATGCTTTTTTTTTTTTACTTTAATTGAAATGTTAAGGCTGTTAAAGGCTTAGGTCACTTGGTTTGACAAAACAGAACCCTAAAATTCACACAATATTGGTACCGGTCAGGAAATATTCTAATAGTGCCACTGATAGTGTCATGGCTTCAAATATAGCATCTAATCAGTCTTTTGTGATTGTAATATTGCACTCAATAACATTGTGTTGATTGTGATGCAGTATATTGTGCAGCTCTATCAAAAATTTGCTTTTGTCTGATTGTCTGCCACTCTATAACTTTTTTCTTTTTTACCAGGCTTTCAAAAACACTGCCACGCAACTGATTTAAAAGCAGTGCCGTTTCTTTTAATGCTTGTGCAGTTAGCGCGGTTGGCGCAAGCACCGAGCCAACCAACACCTCAGGAAAACAACTCAAGAACTACTAACTCTTACACTTCCTAATAAGAGTCGGTAACAAGTAACAAGTCTTTCGTATCGCAAGAAATGTCACGGCATCTTAACGTCGCGGAATCTCACAGCACGAGATCCCGTCACGCCCATGACGAGCAGCTATCTGCGGCTTGGGCTGCTTCATCCGATAGAGTCAGCCCAGAAGCCAGAGCAAAGGCCCCGCTCAGCGTGTCACGACACAGGCTGACAGAAGAGCTTCAGGAGCTTTATCTGTGTGGAGGCATTGGGGCCCCCGATGTCATGTTGAGGTCATTAAAGAGGCTTTGAGTGACAGTTAAGGTGATGCCGGTAAAAGTAGGTCTGTAAAGGCAGGGGGACAAAAAAAATCACTTAGAAGACAGAGAGAAGGATGTTGAGCTGCAGTGGATCCTCTCTGTTTCTTTGAGTTTTTTAGGGTACTGTAGGAGGTTCGCACCATGCAAAGCGAAGGGAATGTGGGGGAACGGCAGGTTCGGAAGGAGGCATGATCCATGGTGTTTGCTGGCCGCGTAAATCTCGGCCCCCCCTTTCGCTGTAGTAATGTTCGCCCAGCATGGCATTATTATGATATTAATACCCCTTAAATCTGTCCACTTCTACAGGGCTGGCAGTATTCTTTATGGTATTGACAGCATGCCAGATCTGCGCCGCAAAAGGACAGTGCCTCTTGTCCGAGACCTGGTGAGTCATCTGCCTCAACAAGGTTACATGTGATTTATGTCAACTCTATCAGCGTGACCCTATGTTATGCTACAGTCGCGGATTCTTGTGCCGTGTGAGTGTTGGCCTCTGCTGAGCTCAACAATATCGTCTCTGACACCTTGATAGAACGCTGTTCTGCTTTACAGAAGCAGATTTAGTTTGCGGTAACTATAGGAGACAATGTTATCAGTGCTGAAGTGAGATCTTGCATAATGTGGTTTCAAGTCAGTATTAAAACTTAAGATTGATTTTTAAAACTTGGATCAATCACGGTGTAGGAAGTAACTCCAATGATTGGAAAATGTATAAATATACACACTATACAGTGCGATGGCGAAGTATTTGCAGATGCCACACTTCAATGCATAAGAACATCAAACTAATTCAAAAAATTTAAAATAGCCTTAATAAACGTGAAGTACGCTTTTTAAACGGTGAAAAGTGTCCAAACCAACCTCATCCGATCTAAAATTCATCACCTAACTTTCATTAGACGCATTTCAGTTTTACTAAAAAGGCACAGGCCAGATTACAATTAGACCTGAGGAATCAAGACATCACCTAACTGGTACCCGTCTGACAACATGAAGTAGGCAAAAAGGTCTTAATAATGAAATTATATTTGGTTTGGAAATGGTTTCATGCCATTTTCTAAGACTTTGAGCCACCAGTGAATGATTGTCCACTAAACATCAGCATGTGAGCTCATACTCATCAAGCTTCAAGCCAATAATCTGAAGTATAGCAAGAAGTCCATCTCTGACTGATAAATGACCTGTTAAAGTACTGACTCAATTGATCATGTGGCATGCTTTTAAACAGGCTGCTTAACCTTCCGCCGTGGCTCAGCGAAACTATTTCTACAAAATAAACTTAAAAGACGCTTAATGGCAGTTGTTGCCATCAAGGTTGGCAACCCCATTTATTAAGGTTAGGAGCCATTTTCTTTGTTCACATGTGACCAGGTTGGTTTGGATCGCCTTTTCACACCATATAATTCAGATCATTATTTGGACACTGTGTGGCAAGAAACAACAAAAAAAGAAAAACTAAAGAAATCTGTAAGAGGGCAAATACTTTTTTCACAACACCGCATGTTCAAATAATAAGCCTTGAAGTATTATTAGATTTACATAAAGTATGCCCGTTAATGAAAGGCTCCTGAGGTGCAGGGATTTTAACCATAACTGTGTAACTCTTTTGCTTGATTAATTAGCCCAGAATGAGTGTTTTAAAAAAAAAAAGCATCACAGTGAAGCTCCACCATTTGTTTTTTTATTGCAACATAATGTGTCGTAAAATATCCCACAGAGAAGCTTGTTGCGGCGAGGTCCACTTTAGCACTGTGCCACATGGTTACTCTTTCTGAGAGGCAGCAGGCTGCGATGATGCCAGTAATAATATTCATGTCTGTTTCTGTCTGTAACTGTCTATTACATGCCACAACACGCGTTCGTCCCACATGTGTCCGTTTCTCCATCTTCATGTACCCAGAGCCTAAAAACCAAAACGACAGTACGACTCAAATCTTTCTGGAATGAATCTGTTCGATATTCTCTCCCAGTTTCGATCGAAGTCACACGAAATGCTTTTTTTTTTTTTTTTACGCAGATGATAATGCAGCTTGATGTCATACACATGGATGCTAATGAATGTTTTGTACCACAGTGAACAACATGAGTTGATGCTGTATTTGTTCATATCTCTCATTAAATTTAATAACCAACAATGTCTTGGTAAGTATGGGTTGCCGTTTTTTGTTTTTTTTTTTAATTTCCTTTTTTAATCTTCTTGGATTATTTATATATTTTTTACATGTATATTTGCCATTCCTACATGAACCCATAAAAGCTATGGGTGATATTTTTCAGTGAGTTGTCAGATTTCAACATAGCTCTCGCCAGTTGTCGTCTTTTGTCGCTCGGCAGGTGTCGGGGTGGGGAGGGGGAAAAAAAACCCAAAACAAAAAAACCCCCCAAAAAACCAAACACACTATTTACCTCGAAATGTTGACAACTCAACCCAAAAATATATCCAAAGAGACTTCATTGACTTCTGATTTAACTGTGTGAGGCTTTTAAATCATGTAAAAGTGACACTGAGCAAGCCTTTTACACGTAGGATGAAGTCAGTAGTCAGCAAACGAATTGGTCCCCCTTTCATGCCTCCCCTTTGTCAATGTCCCCCATTTGCTGTGTGATTGCTTCAGGGCAGCAACAGCGCCTTTTTTTTTTTTTTTTTTTATAATTTTTATAATTTTTTATTTTTTCTTTTGTCTTTGTTTTTGATTGGAACGGTCAGCAGGGATTCCCCGCTTTTATGATGGAAAATTAATAACAAAAATACATTTGAAAAAAAAGAAAGAAAAAGTTAATCATCCATTCTCAAAGCACTGACAGATTATTACCTCTGGACGCACGGTCTTTTATATTGTATTGCCCGCAGCAACCTCAGCAGTGCTGGTGCATGTTGATAAACTTACATCAACACTCACGGTTCATGTAGAGGTCACATTCCTCCCCACATTCTCCATGGCTACCATGGATCTTTACCATAGCTGGGCCGCGGAGACGAGAGGGTCGTGGTAAAGACAGATCCAGTATTGTCAGCTGTCCATGTCTGCATTCCTCTGTTACATAACTCCCCTCAGCCTGGGACTTATTGACCTTACGCTCACCCAAACACAGTAAATTTTGTAATATGAGAGCTTATTAACACGTGTGTGTGTGTGCGTGCATATCAGTGTGCGTGTGTGATTTGTGTTTATTTTGTGTGGGCGTGCACAAGTGTATATGTTTGACTGTCTGGGCTGAAGAGTGTGTGCATATATGTACAGAGCTGTGAGAAAGCATTGGCCTACTTAAAGCTTTCTGATGTTTTTGGCTTTTACCTTGGACTTTAATTATATTTATATATATATATATATATACAGTACAGACCAAAAGTTTGGACACACCTTTTAATTCAAAGAGTTTCCTTTATTTTCATGACTATTGACATTGTAGATTCACACTGAAGGCATCAAAACTATGAATAACACATGTGGAAATATGCACTAAACAGAAAAGTATAAAACAACTGAAAATACCCCTTATATTCTAGTTTCTTCAAAGTAGCAACCTTTAGCTGTGATTGCTGCTTTGCACACACTCTGCATTTTCTTGATGAGCTTCAAGAGGTCGTCACCTGAAATGGTTTTCACTTCATAGGTCAACCTGCCCTGTCAGGTTAATAAGTGGGATTTCTTGCCTTATAAATAGTCGTGAAAATAAAAAAAACCCATTGAATTAGAAGGTGTGTCCAAACTTTTGGTCTGTACTGTATGTACAGTATATATGGGGGAAAAAGTTGCCCAAATCAACCAATACCCCGACTTTCAGAATTAAGACCCACGCCTGAGAACATGAAGAGGCCAAATATTTTAAAGAGCAACACAACACGATCATCTAAAATGGAGAAACATCTGAGTGGCGCCAACTATCGGTCTGGAGTGGAATAAAAATCAATTTCCACGGGGCTCCGGTAAAACAGTTAGACATTACTAAGCCTGACTAGTTATTTGTCACAATAACAAATTTTGCTGGATGTTAAATAGACCTAGAAGTTATTGCAATAAACAATTACATTATTGCCTTTTGAGACCATTTTCAAATAATATAGTGGTAATGGCATAATAATGCAAGAACACATTCTCAGGGATGAAGAGACTTTAAGTTCTAATCAATATTTAACACTGGTACTGAAGGATATTTTAAATATCCAAAATAATAAGCAAAAAAACAACAAATAAAATGAATTATGGAGTCTCTGTAAACAAAAATCTCCTTTAAAAAAGGGCTAGCTGAGACCAAATCTGACGACGTTTAACACCTTTTTCTGTAGAAAAAGAGAGAGAAAATAGAAAAACAATAAATCATGCAAATGGAAATTATTGAGCTTGTTTTAATTTATTATGCGATTAATTGATTTATTGCTCATATTGTGACAGGCCTAGTCATTACCTGCATCCGTTTCCTATCAGAGAAAACATAGACCGGGTAGAACCTTCACAGGAGTGGCCAGCCTATTAAGATTATTCCAACAGCGCATCATTGACTGATCCAGGAGGCCACAAAGGCACCGGAGACCTCACTTGCCTCACTTTACGATCAGCGTTAGTGAATTAACAGTAAAAAAAAGACGAGCCGAGAAGGAAATTCGAGCCCTAAACCGCTGCTTGGAAAACTACCAAATTAAACATGGTGGCCGTGTGTTTTCATCTGCGTCTGACCACCAGGAAATCCTAAACTAGGATGTCTGGTCATCAGTTTGCAACTTTGAGCCCCGGCGCCTTATGCAGCAGGACAAGAAAGACTTCTCAAATAGAAGGTTTTGGAGTGGCCTGTTTGAAGTCTGTACTCGAATCCGAATGGCAAACAGACCTTAAAGAGACAGTTTGTTGTGTGGTTGAATTAAAGCAATTCTGCAAGGTGTTGGCCAAGCTCCCTTGGGAGCGAAAAACACTCGTTGCCAGTTGGAAGTTGCTGCTGTACAACAAATTTCTGAATACTTTAAAAAAATATTTTATGTATTATTATTTATTTACTTTTTTTTTTTTTAACGAAAGTCCAGGATGATTTGGATAACTTTCACCCCTTACTAAATCTAAAAGTATTATTCGAGCACTGCAGTTTCTTTCAATTCAGGTTATCTTTGTCTGAGAATATATATATATATATATATATATATATATATATATATATATATATATATATATATATATATATATATATTAAAAAAGAGACAAACCTGTAATTAAGGTTTTTACAAAATATCGAGTGTGACAGGAAAACAAAACCAGAAGAAATCAGTAAAGGGGGCTCAATCACTTTTTCTTCACAGCACTGTGTGCGAGTCTGCTCAAAGTGTGTTTGCGTACGTACATCTGGCTTCACCCATTCACGAACGTGTTTGTCTCGTGTGTTTCTCTTCGTGTCAAACCAATGTGCAGAGCAGACAGCAGAAAATATGATCAAAGCTTCATCCAGCAGACAAATGAACAGAGATGCCAAGCATGACTGCAGTTCGGTTGCGTCCACTGCATGAGCGGATAAACAATCACGCAACAGCTGGATAATCTCTCTTTATGCATAGCTAAATTTTTCTGGAGAGCTCTATGCCTCAACCAGCAGTCCTGCATGGCAGTTAAGACACCTCTGCGCTCAGTAATAATGAACAAGTTTAACTCTGTCTGCCGTTTTGTGTTTTCAGCCATGACACTCGTGCTACTTCTCTAAGTCAGTCTCTCTCTCTTTGTTTTTAATTGCCATTCGCGAACACCTGGAAATCCCAGGCCTTGGTAAGGACACTTGCTTCCAGAGTCAGTTTGATTTAAATGTCTTTTGGCAAAATGATTCCACGTAATCACTTGATTTCGTAATGAAAACGTTTCAATAACAGAATGCGCCGAATCACGCTGAAATTGGACCCTGGTTTTCTCTTCCTCCAACAGACCCTCACTGCTCGAAAGGCAGGCATCTCGTTTGCTCTGGTGAACAGGTCAACCCTGAACAACGAGGAACTGGTGAGTATGCGGAAACTGCAGTTTTTCTGTCCATCTACCGTGTTGACAAAACGTTGATGTTTATTCAGTCCATGGCCAGGTTCCTCTCACAGGGCAAGCAGAGAGCAAATTTAGAGTCGCTAGTTGAGTCAAAGAGCATTTTGTTTTTGCCTTGTTAGAGAAAGAGTAACTTTAGGCACAGTGAAAACACACAAATGGATACAAAAAACTGTTTGTTAAACCTTTGCTGCTGCAAGTTGTTTGTTTTTTTTTAATTCATGTCAAATCTTGCTTAATTGCACGCTCTCATCAATAAGTTACCAGTTCAGAGATGATTCTTTTATATTGCAACATGGCTGCACACCAATCCACAAAACAAAGTCGATAAGGACACAGGTGACCAAGTTTGGTGTGTGTCCATTGATCGTTGACCTCAACTAGACAGGATGAAGTTAAGTGGAGATGGAGAGAGTCAGGCCTTTTCGTTCAACATCGATGAAATGCTAAACCTTGTTACAGCTGAAAAGGGTGACCTAACTTTATATAAAAGCTTGTGTATTGAGGACCAGACTGTCATTAAAGTTCATTTATCTGTAAAAGCCAGTGTCTCAGTGGTCTTGGCAATAAATCCAATCTCTTTTTCTTTCTCTTGATCTGAGATAAATGCAGCAGTTTTAACAAATTGGCCCCTGTAGACAGCATTTCCTTCCATCTGCTGTGCACTTAACAATTTGGCCGAATTCAGAAAATTAAGTTAAAGCTCTGACATTTTATTTACACAACGCTCGGCGTTCAAAAAACAAAAAAAAAATAACTGTGGAGTGCGGGTGACTGAGCAATGGAGAAAGGGCAGAATGTCTCAGTCGATGGTGTGAGACACTTTTGTGTTGACCTCTAAAGCTATCTCGGCATTAATTGATTGCAATTCTTCCCTCCCTGAGGGAAAGATGGCGTAACAGGAGGCAAACAGCAGGAGAGCGAGCAGTTCCTCGGTGAGAGAAAGCAGCGCGCAGTTTTATATCCGCTGATGTGCAGCAAGCAGCTGGCTAAGCCTGAAAGATTACTAGATTTAAATGAGCTCGGCGCGCGCGGCGCACGCATTTCATCTTTTCAAGAGACCTCGATGTGGCCTTCCATTGGTGGAAACCGACTTGTGTGCGTGTGCACGTTTGTATCCCGCTTGATCTTCAGCTTCCGTGATCGACTTGTGAAACGTGACCACCTCAACATCCTGCCGACTGACTCAGTAGAGATTTGACTCTTTCAATGTAGATCCGATTCCATTTCCGATTCGTGGGGTCACAGTTCGACTCAGAATAGGGCTGGACAATATGGCTGAGCAACATGTCACAATATAAGTGTTTCATATCAGTCGATATCCGTAGTTGTAGTTAGCGATAGTTATTGATTTGTTTCTTTTGTTTTAAATAAATTAAATACTGCCAAACTGGTGCCATGACCTTTCCTGTTTTATCCACAGTTTTCTCTCCAGGCCGTTGTGTTTTTTTTTGTAAGCCGTGGTGAAACCTAAACAAGCTGTTGCTAGGTAACCAAACAGTGAATGAGTTAGTTGATGCCACCAACCTTGCTTATTAGCTCGAAGGGAGAGGTTGAACAGTTACAAGTCTTTCCTGTGCCTACATCCCCCACAATGCTGTGCGGTTCTGGATCAGAGTTCAGTGAATATTATATACTGTATATTGGATATTGTGCCAGATCTATTGTTTATCAATATTGATAACATGTCTATCGTGATATACAGTATATTGTTATTGATTTATTGTCCAGTCGTGCAATTTTTAATTCAGGAACCAAGTTTTCCAACTCAAATGGTCTAGATATTCTGTTTAAATGAAGTGACTGACAACAGAACGACAATGTGCCCAGTACATCTATATAAAACAATTACTTAATATCAGAGTTAATGAAAATACACACACGGCCTTCTATGGTGGCCAAGTGGATGCGACTTCCTGCACACTCACAAATACGAGCCGCGAAGGCATACAACTAAAATAGATCTTTGAGCATTTTACAATCGATTCAAAACTCCCAGGACTAGGATTTGCGATTTCCCTGCACCTCTGTTGCAAAGTCATAGTCATCGACGTGATAGTAGCTGAGGAAGCAAAAACGACGTGCACGAAGCGCACGTCCCATCTGATGCTTTTGAAGAAGAAGAGAAAAAAAAAGGCTGACTCTTTGTGATCTTTGGTGTTTGTGTTGCACTGCGAACTTGACATCTAGGGATTTTGATTCGGGGCCACCTAGGGGAAGAGGTTTATAATTGGTGGAGGCGAACTGGCTTCCGAGAAAAGCTTTAGATTGTGTGTGCTCTTGGTAAGTAGGACAAGCAGATGTCAGAGTTTTTATCAGTTGCAATAAGTCCAGCAGAATGTTTTGCGGCGCGAGCTGAGGGAACACACTCCACAGCACGCTGCTTGATAGGAGGAGATGGGAAAGAGAGCGAGGAAAGGACAGAAATTAGGAGAGGAGGCTAGAAAGCAGAGGAGGAAATGATTTGTCATCGTGAAAACCCCCTGGTCATAGTTCCTCTGCTCAGGCAGCCATGTTGAACAAACTGCCTGCCCTGGAGAAACGTTTGAATCTATTCAGTCCTTTCTTCTTCCAGCTTCTTCTTTGCTTTGTTGCCTCATCTTCGATTTCTGCTCTTATCCTTTATATTTCAAAACGTCCGTCATTATTGATGCGGGGTCCAGTCCGTTGGTGTTTTTTTTTTTTTCCCCATCATGTTTCCTCTGCATCAGCTTTGTAGAGCAGAAGGGGACCGTGCGCATTGGGCCAGAATAGCTCGGCCCGCGTGTCCGGTCCAGGTTCTAACGTGACCACAGCAGCCTTTTAACAATGCCTGTCGACAAGAAAGAGAGGTCGTGTTTACCTGTCCAGACGAGGCTCCGACTCTCACGGAGTGGGGAAGGAAGCTGCGGTCTGACAGAAGCCAACGAGTATCTGGGAATAAGACGTGACGTGCTCCTGTAAGTCTGTTCAGATATCATCAGACATCTTGTTAGTGGCAAAACGTACCAGGCTGAGTGGAAGAGAGGCTGGCGCGAGAAATCTTCCAAAGTTTTTTTTTTTTTTTTCCTTTTTTGTGCGTGTGTGTAATGTGCTGAACAGAAAAAGACATTGGCCAGAGGTTTTACTTTTCAATAGTTTTTTTCAGACGAGTGATCAGAATTTTGTGCCTGATGTCTGAGTTAAACATTTTGTAAAGGTTTCACCTGATCTGTTCTGATTAAGTGCTAAAATACAAGTGAATATAAGAAATATAGTATTTCCAATTTTAGTTTTCTTTTTAGCCATCTTGGACATTAGCAGCCATTAATTACTTATGTTTGGAGTAGGCACAGTGTGATATTGCCGTTTGTTTTCATTGGAATTATTTACTTATTCGTACATTTATCAGTGAAAACTGTAATGCCTTATAATTTTAAGAGAAACATGTAAAATGATACTTAGATTATGTCAGTAAAAATTGTCGAATAATGACTATATTACTGTAAATGTATGTTTGCGCAAGCTACAATATCACTTTCCCCTTGAAATTTCAAAGTTGAATATCAGTCCAACTTATTTCTGTAGGTGAAAGATTCCAAAAGTATGTTCCTTTTGCTGAGAAAAACAGCATTAGATGATCTTGTTGGTCTTCATTTAAAAAAATAAAAACAATTATTTATTAAAACCTAAGCCCAGGAGAAATTGACCACAAACTCAAAAAGCCAATTTGATACATGGGAACCTAATAAAACAATCAACACTGAGTGTATTGTGCATGTTCCAGTATAAAGTCATCAAACAGGATTTCACTTAAAACACAATCCTACACATAATTTAAAATTTTAAGTAGAGATCAATTTTTTTTCAAAGGTCACACTTGTATTGTTTTGTATTTGCCATTAACTGTATTATCATGTCTACTATTACTAACACCCCAGTATGTAGCGGTGGGCTAGTGTTAGGCTTCATAAAGTCTGCCAGCATTTCTACATCTGATATGTCCCACAACAGACAGACTGAAAGCTCAAAATCAACAAAACAGAGACGGCCCTCTTGTTATCCGCTGAACATCTTGCTCTCACTCGTTTTTAATGAGCACAGACATATTGGACCTTCTTGCTGCAGCGTTGCTACCAACTGCGCCACCATTCAGTCGTCAACAAAGGCTTCTACGCCAAAAACGTATTACCATACTTACAAATAGTCCATTCTGGTCAGCAGCTAATTTCTCTAGGCGGTGCATGGCAACGGGGGACGAAGAAAAAAGAAAAAAAAAATAGCATGACTTGTGCTTAATGAGGGGAAATTGCAAAAATAGTTAATGCCAAATAGGCTGCAACGGGATGAGGAGACTAGCGCTGTTGGTGCTAGTGGTTGACGAGGACAACGGGTGGTGAAATTGGAAAGGAAGATGGCAAGATTAGATTTTCTTTCTCTACCATGTTGCTCCCGTGTTGAGGCTACAGCTGTTGACCACCTCTCACCGTGTTTCACACGAATCTCCAGGGCAACCTCACAGGGTAACACGTCAGACTGGCACGTGCAACACTCTCCACGTATCTGCTGCACAGCAGAGAGACGGCGCGAGCGAGAGATTGGGAAGAGAAAATCACACTATCCGTGCTGTGATCAAAGACGCATTAACACAGATCCGAGGTTCACACACTGTCACCGGAGCAGTTGGTTTGCTGCTTGGAAGTAACGGGCTGCTTAACGGCCCAGACATGTCATTGAGACAGACGGAAATCGAGAGGGCTCCGTGATTTCCCAAACGCGTCAAAAATTGAATTCGCTCCTCGCTCGCCCACAAGCGCTTGTTGTTCAGTGCTACATTTGGTGAGTAGCAGGCACCTTTCAGAGATCTAGTCAACTTTCAGACATCTCTCACTCACTCTCTTTCTCTTTTTTTATTCTTGCTCTCCCTCTCAATCTGTTTATTGCTCACTTTTAAAAACCTTATTTACAACATCCATTGATTCAGCCTTCAGGTCCTGGTGGAAGGCAAGACTCCTGCAGAGATACATTCAGTTTGAGGAGAGGCTTCGGTTCTGGACATTTCTCTTGCTTTAGCCTCGAAGCCACTCAATGGAAACAAAGCCTGTGAACAAAATACGCTATTAATCTGAGTAATCTGTTGTATGTAATCAGTCATGAGACTTTCAAGAGAGCACCCTATGAACACCCCTAAAGGGTTATGTTTGGAAAATTTGATTTGTTCCACATTTAGCATTAGACACAGATAACCTCACTAAGTACACTCTAACCCTAGGAGCAACACCAACCCCCTAAATGCTAATACCTGGTTGTGCCAATCTTGGCAGCAGGAACTGCCATTAAGTGTTGGCAGCAGCTGACGTTGAGTCTTTCACGTCGCTGTGGATGACTTTTGGCCCGCTCTTCTTTGCTGAAAGTTTTATCTCAAGCACAAATCACTGGTTTTAGGTCACGCCACAGCATCTCAGGCCAGACTTTGACTGGGCCACTCTAAAACTTTTGTTTTGGTCCTTTTTGACTCACTTCTGTGTCCTTTTTCTCCCAGTCTTTAATTCTTATTGTTGAATCATGAACCCTGACCTTAACTGGTATTAAGCTGTTGCTCCCAAATCATATCATAGAACAACTTTTATGTTTTTTTTTTCAGTTATCCAGATTTGTTTTGTTTTCTTAAATTTGTTTTATGATCTGAAACATGTCACTTTGACATGAAAACAAAAATAAAATGAAATCTATTATGGGCCAAAGTGGACTCTGATCAGTTTTTAAGTTTTAAGCTGCAGCACTGAGAAAGTAACATTTCTTTTAACTGAAGCTACTGAGGATATTTGTGTTTGGACTCTAACTATGACTTTATTGTTTAAAAATCTGTTTTCTTGGTGTTCATCGTGTTGTGTACTGAGAAGTACTGAGGGTTTCACAATATGCTGGACAGCTCAATTTAGCTACCACTTGCTTTTATTAACTTCTGGAGGGTTTATGAAACATATTTTCCCCAGCTCACCGTGCCGGCGGTAGTTTAATGACATCAGCCGAGTCCCTTCTGGCAACGGATCTTTTTTAATCACTGCCGTCACTTCTTCTTACTTTTTCCCCCCCCTCCATTCTGTCGCTTTCAGAAACTGCATGTCTTCAAGAAAACCCTCCAGGCCTTGATCTACCCAATTTCCTCGACTACACCCCACAATTTTGAGGTGTGGACGGCGACCGCTCCCACCTACTGCCACGAGTGCGAAGGCCTGCTGTGGGGGATCGCCCGCCAGGGCATGCGCTGCTCGGAGTGCGGCGTCAAATGCCACGAGAAGTGCCAGGACCTGCTCAATGCGGACTGTTTACAAAGTAAGGGAGCACTGCAATTCACACTGCAATAACTCCAAAGTCTCTGGCAAAGCTTGTTTGGTTTCATCCAAACTAATTTCAAAGGTGCTCTAATTAAGATGCCAGTCTTACATTGGCAAGTTCATAATCACACAGGTGTATTTTCTCCTTTAATTTAGAGTTTTTGATTCTGTACAGTTAACAGGCTTGGATAATGATGGAAAAAATAATTAATCAATAAATTCCTGATACTCTCATATCTCATGATGATACTTGAGTGATTCACCGAGATGCATTTATTAGTTTTGTGGCTAATTTCTGCTCTATAAAGCCATTAATTGATTATGAGAGAGGTGGAGGCAATGTCCCACTGTGCGAGAGAGGGAAGTGACTGTAAAGCACTGCATGGAAGGCACCTATTACTCTACACCTCAAAATAACTGCTGCTTCCTAACGAACTGTCACGGAGTATACATCAGATTTTTACTTTTGTGTTGAATGTCTGTTTTTATTTGTCTGTTGCTAGGAGACGAGCACATTTTGTGGTAACCAAGTGCCATGAAGTAAACATCAGATTTTTACTCTTGCAAAATTTACCAACTGTAAATTTCGTGTGTCTAAGCAGATAAGCAGTATTCCAAAAGGACTTATGTTTTATAAACTATAATTAATTTGGTGTTAAGAGATGGGTGTTTTTTTTCTGATAACTGCCATGAAGTATAAATCAGATTTTTACTTTTGTGTTGAATGTCTGTTTTATAATATATTCACCACCAATAACAAAAAAATAATAATTTTTGTGCAGTTGGTGAATTTCTGAACAATTCACCAACTGCACAATTCTTGTTAAGTAGAATAAGATAAGTAGTATTTGAAAAGAGAAGAAGAAATATTATGTTTTCTGAACAATAACAATATTTGTTGTTAATTTGTTGCTAGGAGATGAGCATGTTTTCTAGTAACCAAGTGTCACGAAGTAAACATTTTACTTTTGCAAAAGTAAAAATCAGACGCAGTGCATTAACACTAGCACTAATATTAGCATTGTGCATTGCCCCCCACTAGTGGGAGTCAATGTGAAACGAAGACATCAGCTTTCTGCTCTGTAGTACATTAAACATCTGCCAGCAATGTACTCCTGATCACTAACAACTTTCTGATTTTAATCAGGAGTTTGTTCACCCAACCAACTCCCTACATCTAGTGGGTGGCGCAAGTTTCTACAATCGATAGTAGCCACACAGGCACACCCGCTAGAAGGAAACAAACACACCCAGTACAACACTTTCATTCTATTGGGTGAGAGGTTGCCAGGCGACTGTGCCAATAGGCGTTTCCAAAAGCCAGCAGAGAGTCCGAGCAGCGAGTGTGAGCACACGGAGAAGTTTTGAGTACAAACGTTACAAGTTTTGAAAAGAAAGGCTTGAAGTCCTGCTTTCAACATGTAAATGTGTGCACTTGGATTATGGCAAAAAAAACAAAACCCAAAAATCCCCCATATACATGGTGCATTTGTGTCACAGTGTGAGCCACTCTGCTCATTACAGCATCCAATCAGCTCTGTCTATGAGGCACTCCCTTGTTATTACTGGGTAGAACGCCACCTGCTAAGAACAGTGTGACTCTTCGGGATGGTCCCTCAGCAACGCTCTAAGTGGATTATCTACGCCCTGGCTGTTCTAAAATTCTGTGTTTCAGAACATTTTCATACACGTACAGAAATGCCATTTGTAGTTTGAGCTGTGAGTTATCTTCAATCTGTGCTCATTACCACACAGCAGATAGATAGCACTCTTATCAGATATTAGTAAAAGAGGCCATTGTTATATGTGCTTCCTTTGTCACACAGACAGATCCAAAAGAAAATTTTGGGATCTGATAAACATGCCGGAACTAACACACACTTTGTGCACAGATCAGATCGCTGAGGAAGTAAAAAAGAAAAAAGTAGAAAAACTAACACTATGCATTAGATCTTGAACTCAACCGAATCTTTTGGATCAATTTTTAGGGGCTGTGGAGAAAAGTTCCAAGCATGGGGCAGAAGACAAGACTCAAAATATCATCATGGCTATGAAGGAGCGTATGAAGATCAGGGAGAAGAACCGCCCAGAAGTGTTTGAGGTGATCCAGGAGATGTTCCTCGTCTCGAAAGAAGAATTCGCTTCCCATCTGAAGACGGCCAAGCAGGCCGTGCTGGACGGGACCTCCAAATGGTCTGCCAAAATCACCATAACAGGTGGGGCCTGCTTTCTTAGGACAATACACAAATATCTGTCAATGTTTGGTAATTTAGTAGTACCTACAGTCAACAGAAAAGTGAGATGTATTTGTACCGATAGACTACAAACGGTGATCTGAAAGGGAAAATGTTTTTATTCTGATTGACTTTAATTCCTAATGAATGTCTGTCCCCTTGGCCATTAACCTCTAACACAATATCACCAGGTTCTGTGCACATTTAAGTAGAGACTAAAACAGAATTTGACGGATGCTGTGGTTGTTTTGCAGAGGGAGTAAAAAAATCATTGATATTGATGAAGGGTATTGGTGTGCTCAAGATTTATTGGTCCTCTCTGTCATTTTGTGGAACCTGTAAAAGCACAGGATGTACGATCCGTACGGATGACACTTATTTATATATATATTTATATATATATATATATATATATATATATATATATATATATATATATATATATATATATATATATATATATATATAGCTGTGATTTAAAGAAAAGAAAAGACACAAAGTAAACAGTGGGAAGGTATTTCAAGTTGTCCTTGTGTATGCCAAATCTTAAGTGGTTGTATGTTAATTACAGAGCAGGCTGCCATAAAAATAGCTATTTTAATCAATTAGAGTCTGCTTGTGTCAACACAAATTAATTCCGTTTTTATTCATGCTTCACACAGAGTCCAGTTTTATTTTTGTATATTTACTCAGCTTCTGCATGAAAAAAATACCATCTACTGAAATGTGAAGGTGGCAAATTAACACAGAGACAGAAGCCAACAGACAGAAACTAAAAACCAATTTTCTCAAAGAAAAGCAGATTATAGTCAAGGTTTCTGTTTTACCTGACAAACATTAATAGTTAGCAGAGTTTATGTTTGCATAGACTATCAGTAGCAATTTTACAATCAGATTGTTTATTTATTTATGAGTTCATTTTATATGTTGTTGATGGTTGTCGTTAAATTATGCACATCACGTATCGATTCTTGATTCATCTGTAATACAAATTTTGCTTTCATGCTTTACTTTACTTTAGGCATCATAGCTTTGTTTTTAAACAGGCAGCCTCTGTACTTAAATGCTTTTAGAAATAACTTTATTAAAACAAGCAAACAAACAAAAAACAACTTTTTCCACCCAAAAAGTTTCAATAAGTGCTTCTAGGTTCAATTTAGGTTTCAGTGAGACGTCATGTTTGGATCTCATCGTCGAGGATCGCTTGTGGTCATTTAAACGAGTGAGTTTGAACACATGCACTTCCTCATTCACAGCCTGATGAAATCCCAACACAAAAACACTCAAATTCAGATGATATAGCCTCTGACAAGTAGTTCAGCGTTTTGTTTGAAGCGTCCTAACACCTTCCTGCACAGGACTCGCTGTTCTTTCAGGAGGCGTTTGATTTTGAGATTTCCTGAAGCAAGCAGGCCACAGACCCCCATCCCACTAGATCTTGCCCCCCTACCCTACCCTCAAATCCTGTCAGCTTTGTGCTGAATGATATATATATGTACCTTGAATAATTTAGTCGGTGACTTATGCATATTTAATGCTGCAGTGTCCTTTTCCCCTTTTATGGTGCTTGTGAAATACTACAGTCTTTCTCCCTCTGCACCTACTAGTCTGAATCACTGCCCTTTATTTGGAGCCAGGAACCAACTCAGCAGTAAGCACACTGTAGCAGAGGGAACTCACACACTGGCCAGAATCTGCTTTCAGCTTAGATTAAAGAAAAGGGTTACAAATAACATTATGAATGAAAGTGCAATTATTGAATCAAGGCCTATACTGTATTTATTTTGCATGAGTATAGCACTGGTGTAACTTTTTACTCCATGCTTTCTTTATGTTTCTGCTGTCTGAGTTTCCCTGACTTGAAATGTTCACTATAAGAAATTATTCACCCTCTTGGGTAGATTATACGTTTTGATTTTAAAAATAAGTCATGATCATCATAATTTAGCTTTTCTGGCTAAAAAATATTGCAAAAATCAAACTAGATGACAAAAATTAAAACAGATTTCTACACAATATTATGGATTTAATATAAGTATGTAGCATAAAATAAGTGATGTCAGTCTGAGATTTGGCCACTAGAACATCCACCCTGATGCCAAAGTGTTGAAATCAGGGAACATCCCCCCAATTGAAGTGAATAGAAGTGTACTTTTTGCCTGTTTTCAAATGTGTCTCGTTTGCTTGCGTCAGAGAACTTTACAATAACATTCTTGTTATCAAAGATATCCACTATTGTATTAAAAAAAAAAAAAAAATGCACTAGTATCACTGGAAATCAAGTCTGAGTGTTACAAAAGCAACCCAAATGGGCAACTCTTCCCCTTCTGCTTTCTGGTAGACTGATAATTGCATGTGGGTCACAAAGACGTGAATTGTAGGTCAGTAAGACACAGCTGGCACGCTAAAAATCCGGCTCGATTTAAGCAACGCATTCCATGTGCAAGCGCATCTCAGTAAATTTGTTCATTCGCTAGATTATTTCAGTAACTCGAGTCAAATTCATATGAATTCATTTCGCACAGAGTGATATATTTCAGTAGTTTATTCTGACAACACTTGCAGGTGTTGAAAACCGAAAAAAAAATTTCATATTAAAATAACTTTTTTGCTTTTTTTTTACTGTTCTTACGGAATTTTTAAGACACTTAATTTTGGGTTTAAGTGTTCATTAGTTTAATCCCCAGAGTTAACAGAAAAACACACCCATAACTTACATCTCTGTGTGGAATGAAACTGTACAATATATAAGTTTTACATTTTGGACTGGATAACAAAAAAAAAAGGATGATGATCTTATTTTTTTCGATTGAAATACATGCTGATCCACTAAGTAAGGTGAGTGGCTGATATCAGCCGAACCGTGTGAAGCTCTGAGGTCAGTAATTATATCAGAAATGAAATTGGCATGACAACGAACTAAAATGATGCCGCTGTGGAAAACAAAAGGATTATCGCTGCTTCTCTCAGGGGAATTATTAAACCAAGTTGCATGTGTTATAACAAAAAAAAAAAAAAACGGTCTACAAATTCTCTACAGTGTCATGTCCCGCTTGCTGTAAATTGTCAGCATTCTGTCCAATATTTACATTCTAGCACACAAAGGAAGAAATAGCACTTCACATAAAACGGCAGTTTTTGTCAGAAGGCTCTCAGAGCACGTGTTTTATGTAAAAATCATACAGCACTGGCAACTGTGTGAAATTTAAATCCCGCTGAAGGATGGTCAACACTGTAACTTTTTATTAGAAAGTCGGAAGGGGGAAAAATTACGGCGCCTTAAAGCGCTTCTATTGTTTTATCGGCACCATCTCCGGTTTTATACGTCTCATCCTTCTCTGGAAGGAAATATACGGAAATAACAGCCCCGGTTCCTCTACGTCGTCCCTTTGTTTACGACTTTCCAAATTATTTCCCGAAGATTTTGTTAAAGTCTACATCGGCGACGGTACTGGCATGTTACGCTTCACGTAGCGTGTGAAGATTTGCTGTTTTTCCGTGCTGACACAATGTCTTCCTGTCTTGTGTTCAGTCATGTGTGCGCAGGGATTACAGGCCAAGGATAAGACGGGATCCAGCGACCCATATGTCACAGTCCAGGTGGGGAAGACCAAACGCAGAACCAAAACCATCTTTGGCAACCTCAACCCCGTCTGGGATGAAAAGTTCCACTTGTGAGTGCTTTTTAAGAACGCGACATTTCTTTGACCGGCTAATCCTCGCACCGGCGGGATTAGGAGTCGTCTGTTTTTGTGAACCTGGAGTCGTTCGCAAACAAGTTATTTCCTCTGTCATGCTTAACCAGCAGAGAGACACCGCATGCCAGCTGGGGTTTTAGAAATTCATTTTTTATTTTTATTTTTTTCCATTGGTATGCTGCTGCTGCTGCTTCTGTTGTAGTGGGTTTATGTCTTTGGCGAGTAAAAATATATCTCAGTAATCTTTTACTTTTAGATTGACTCCACACTGTAGTATTTCATTTTTGTTTCATTTCTGACAAATTTGATGACTATGACTTGCAGCTTTTGACAACCAAACATGCAGTGCAACGCTGTGGCCCCCGGGGGCTCCCCAGCTTTTCCATGCCGTGGCCCTCCAAAGAGCATTAGTTTCTGGTCAGGAACCCTACTTTGCCCAACCACAGACAATGTTAATATGTACACAAACATCAACTTCTAGAATGTTTTCCTTGAATTTTATTCAATATCTAATAACTATTACATTTTCTTTTAGCATGAATGCTAAAATCAGACCTTCTGATTTTAGTCAGCCAGGCATTATTGGGCGTTTTTGTTTTTTTTACAACAGCAGGACAGTGAATCTGGTAAATCTGACGGGCATTCAATCAGAAAGATGAGGATGGTAAATAACATTTAAATTCTGGTAAATATGGTAAACAATATTTTTACCATATTTATTTTTATGTATATTTTATAGAAATGATTAAAAACAGATTAGATTCTGTGCAAAAAAAAAAAAAAGAATAAAAGTGATTTAAAAAAAGATGAATTACATTTTTTGAGTTTTGAATTCTTTTTTGCTCATTTCTTGCCTCCATCTTCCTGAGGTCCCCCTAGCGCCCCTGCTGGCCCCCCAGGGGGCTGCAGCCCCCACTTTGAAAAACACTGCTGGAGTGTTTTTCAGGTTTATAGACATGCAGCATGTTTTTGTTGGTGAATATCTCCTTTTTAAAAATCCTTTTATTTTATTTCTTATTTGATCACTTTCTGAGAAGCTGAAGTTGGAATGTTAATCAACTGTTTGCAAGAATCATTTAAATTAATAGAAAACATAGTTTCAATGAAAATGAATTGGAAAAATGGAAAAAATAACCTATAATTTTGTTATTTATTTAGAAAAGCCTGCAGTAGACGCAGACGCATTATTACTTCCCATCCATCATTTGTTTTGTTTTTCACTTTTTCTCCCCATAGCAACCTGAATGGGTCACTGTGTTTTCTTGCTCATCTGAATGAAGCTCGGTTCTAATTAAAAACCGGCGTGCAAGTTTCTAGGAAACAACTTTGAAATATTCTCTTCATCCTCAATAACAGGAGGCTTTGGCTTCACTTCGAAAAAAAGGTCGCCATGGTTACCATAGTGCATGTTGCAGGCGTTGAGTGAAACGTAAACAGTGAAACTAGAGGCTGTAAGAAAATTGTTATTTATTTTTTATTTTTTTCAGGAGCTTCTGAGTTAAATAATGTTTTCCTTAAACCCATTTCCAGTTTATTACCTAATTCATGAGCACAGCATTGATAGGTTCTCTCCTTTGGGCCTGTTCCAGCACTAATATTAACACTTTAAGCCAGAGCAAAACAGCATGGCATGGTTGGTCTAGACAGGTGCAAGAAAACCGCAGGCAATCCCAAGGCTTTGTTTTGAATGCCTTCATTAGGACGTCAATTGCTGCTGTTTCTTTTTCCTTTTTAATTTAGCGTAACAATGAACTCTTTCCCACAATGAGCCTACCGGGTATTTGTCTTACAAGACAGTGGAATTATTTCTCTCTTATCACAGTGGCCGACTTTAATATTAATTTAAAATTAATGCGAGGCCCCTTTGCCTTCTCCTAATGCAGTTGGTCAGTGAAGCAGCATCTGTTACGACAAATAATTTGTATACCACGGAGATTTTCTGAAAGTTTTGTGTTTGCGGGGCTAGCCTCCACGTATTTAAAAAGACTCCTGTGGTGGCTCCAATAAAACGCTTTTCCTTTACTACAGGGATGTGGATTAATAGAGCGATACATTACTGTGTGCTTAGCAGAGACTCCGGCCCCAGTGCAGCAGCAGCAAGCAGCCGGTGCTTCTCCTAGAAAGAGATTAGTTAAAATAAACCCAGTGACGGTCAGAGGTGGGTAGACTACCCAGAAATTGTACTCAAAGCGAAATGTAGCCGTCTGAGAAATGACTCAAGCAAGAGAAAAGAAGTGTTTGGTAAAAAAAACTGTCTATTCAAGTACTGAGTAACTGATGAAATTACCAATAATTTAACATTTGAAAATTACATCATCTGATGGACCAAAAACATAAAGTTAAGTGGAAAAGTTGGTATCTTAAGGACGAAAAATGAAGACGATTCATATATGTAACAAAATCAGGAAAAACAAATTTTTTCCACATCAGTTTCTTTAAATAATAATAATAAAAAAAACTTATGAAACTTTAACAGAAACTGCAGGTGTGTGTCTGTGTCTGGTCATGCTTGTCCCTTCATTCAGTGGGTAGAGAATCCATAAATATTACTCGAGTAAGAGTAGCGATACTTCATAATGAAGTTATTCAAGTAAAAGTTAAACGTACAGCATAGTGAAAACACTCCTAAAAGCAAATATAATTGAGTAAATGTAACTATTTACTACCCAAATCTGGTGAAGGTCTCACACGACATGTCATTGAAGAGAAATGTAATCTGTTGGTTTCAATTCTGGAGCGTCAGAGCCTGACTCTGTCTAACATTTCAGTCTGAGCTAAGTTACAGAAAAAGAATTAGGGACGAGAATTTGACAAGTTTTTTGCAAACACTTTGATGTCCCATTAGCATTTTAACATTTCGTCAGGATGCAACCTTAACTGAAGTGTATTTATTAGATAAATCGGCCCCAATTTTCTTCATTTTGGGAGTTTGTGATTGGCTGATACCAATATGTGAAGTCGATCTGATCTGCATCAGCAAAAGTCTAAAAATCAGCCACTGTCTTCTTTGCTCTGCTGTGAGAGAAGTTTGACTAACAGACCTGGCTCACCAGGTCATGTCTGCATATTTGCATTTATCAATAGTCACCTCACTGTTCTTGCTATGTTTATTGACATTTCAAACATAACCAAAAATCAACCATGGTATCGGCCCAAAATCGGATTACGGCATATCATTCTTTTTTATTGACACTGCAATCGGTGCACCGCTAGAATTTATTTGGACTTTTCAGAGGACATATTGACACAAAGTGGTGCACAAATGTAAAGCAATAAGAACTTTTTATTCATCTATTTTTTTTGGTTTGACTTGGGACCAGATTTTATTTATTTATTTATTTTTTACTTACACACAAAATGGTTTCCATGGCAGAAAACAGGCTCTTCATATGACCAGATCCTACAGTTATTCTGCTGTATCTCTGGAGATATGGTACATTTGGTTTGCAAAGCAGAACTGAGCCCCCCCCCCCCAACCCTCTCCACCCCTTCCCTAATAAACTAAGGGTATTTTAAAAGTCGCATTACTTAAAAAGGTTTCAGTCAGTGTCTGAACCTAAACATGCAATGTAGCTGTTACGGCCTCTCTCCGCTCTGCTGATTACCCCGACCTGAAGAACTTTGACTCTCAGTTTCTGTTGCTGTGATTGTGATTTAGCTAACCTGGTGAAATCGTCTTTTGACCCACAGCGAATGCCACAACGCTACCGACCGAATAAAGGTGCGTGTTTGGGACGAAGATGACGACATCAAGTCACGGGTGAAGCAACACTTCAAGCGCGAGTCAGACGACTTCCTGGGCCAGACCATCATCGAGGTTCGCACGCTCAGCGGAGAGATGGATGTTTGGTACAATCTGGGTACGCCGCCTTTTAATCTGATGGACACACGGCGTTCTGATGAGCCGATTGTTTTTGCGTTGTGTGTCATAGCTGACATTATGATGACATGTTGTTTTTCCATTAAATGAAAAGAGACATACATACATACATCAGGAGACACACTGTCCATTACAATTCCAAATACGGGATTTGAGAAAAAAAAAAGTGAGATGTTTTTTATTTAATAGAAAAAAAAAAACTAACGATACAAACTCAATTTGAAATTTTAAAACAAAGGAAAGTGACTACGTAAATAGAAAATGTGATTTCATAACAGATTAAGTAAAGAATGGCTATTTATGTACAGTGTCATATCCTGAACATTGTGAACATTACTCATTAGTAATGTGTTTTTCTTTCAAGCCAATTTTTGTCATGTAAAGGCACACTTTATTTTTTTTGCAATTTTTTATTTATTTAGATTTTGCTTTACAATTTAATAGAAAACTGTAAAAATTAGAATATTATCAAAAAGTGATTCGGGGAGAAAAGTTAAAATCATATGTAGATTCTAATTTCACAGAATGATTTATTAGAAGCTTTTATTTCTATGCTAAAAATCAATTTCTATAAAATCTCGAATTGCTTGTGACCAACAAAAACACCATTTAATACAAAAATGTATTAAGAAATATATGTATTTTTTTGCATGATGTACATAGTTATGGGGAAAACCTATTGATATGAGGCTTGATAACCAGACTGTCATTGATAGCCTCCATAAATAAGATTGTTTATAGGATGGTGTATGACACAATGGAAAGTTAAGTGGAAGGGAAAGAAAAGTTGAAAATGGTGCACAAGAACAGGGATAACTTGAGCTTTGAGGGGATTGTTGTAGAAAAAAATTATCTGCAAGATTTCAGGGGAAACTTACAAGTAAAAACTTTAAGACCCGTTAACACACGCACACACAAGTGCTTTGAAATCCCTGGTGTTGATGCACTCCCGATGGAGAGACCAAGTTACTTTAGTCCCAGTGAAAAGTTTCTGGTTTAGCGATTATTGCAGGAGCTTCTCCAACACCTCAGCAGAGCCACAGGCTGATGACCTCCATATGTACCACACCTCATCAGAGCAGCAATTCATGCAAAAGATCCGAGTAACAAGTTCATACACTCTGCAGTGCATGCACATCTTGTTCAGTGGGAGAACGTGTCTGTTTACAAAGCCATTATTATTCTGTTTGTCTTATGTAATATTCTAAAGCATAAAGACGGGGAGCAATTTAAATCCGCCTGTGTGGCGAGCGTACGAAATCTGTCTGAATCGAGTCGGTAAAATAAATATGTTTTCCAGTGATATTCGGACGTTGCCGATCGCTGATCAGGTGTTACACGTTGGCCTGTCACAATAGTCAATAAATTAATTGCATAATGAGTTAAAACAAACTCAATAATTTTCATTGGCATGATTTATCGTTCATACTTTTTTTTTCTCTTTTTCTACCAAAATCTGTAGGATAAAAGTTTTCAGCTTGGTGTTTTGGTCTCAACTGGCTCCTTTTTTTGAAGGACAATTTTGTTTACAAAGACTTCAAAATCCATTTTATTTGTTGTCTTATTCATTTATTTGGATATTTAAAATGTCTTCCAGACATAGGATTTAAAGTTTATCCATCTTTGAGAATATGCTCTTGCGTTATTATTACGCTATTACCATTACATTGCTTAAAAATGGTCCCAAAACAACAATATCATCGTTCATCGCAATAACTTCTGGAACAATCTATCGTCCAACAGAGTTTGTTATCGTGACAGGCCTGGTCACACGCCTTTCACGTGACACATGCATGAGGTCAAATACCATCATAATGAATTCTTCCACTTCCATTAAAGTCCTATGACTGGCGGCCGTCTCTCTTTGTTTGCCTCTCCGGCTGAAAGGAAGCAATTTGTGGTAGCAGTGACCCCTGTCAGCCACCGCCGCTGAGCGGCTTTTTAAACGTTCAAGGTGTTTAAACAGGACACTGCTGCCGTCGGCGCCCTCCTCTCTGAGCCTCTTGAGCCCCTCTTCAATCTGGAGATTTTTTATTTTTTGCATTTGAAGCTCTGTTCTCTGTCACTTTGTCGTGATGTTACATTTCACTTTCCTGACTCTTGACTAACTGTCTCCAGAGGAAATTTGGCCCATTAGACAAGGACAAGATCTGAGGGCTGTTTCAAACCCCCGCAGTTGTGAGAACTTTGCGTGTTTAAGGTCTTCGTTTGTGCATGGGTTTGTGTCGTTTGTGTGGGGTTTTTTCTACGCTTCCCGAAACACAAAGTGTTTGTAGATTAAAACTGTGAAGCTGAGTAGAGATGTCTGTTATAGCTATCAGCTTGTAATGACACTGGGTTTTTTGGGGGGCGGGGAGGGGGTTCTAGCATGTTTAAGGACTTTTACATTGTGACATTGAGAGATTTGGATTTTAATATCTTAGTGCTTTATATATCTTGTGTTTTTTTATGTTGGCAAGGACAGTTAAATGTCGCTTCTCTGGCCAGAGACATTTGCTGTCCTGTTTTCTGTATAAAACATGGTTTTTACTGTAGGACTTTAGAGGATTCTTGTCTTGCTCTACCATCTCCAAGTTCACGAAAATGTAAAAAGCCGTGAAAAGACAAACAGCTAAGTGGAAGCGTGTTTCAGAAAATGGTAAAAATGATCTCAGATGGGTGTTGGCTATTTTCCTTTCTCATTTATTTTGTACCCAATGTTCGTTTTTTAGTTTTTTCGGGTTATATTTCTGTTTTGTATCAGGATGTTTTGTATTAACCATTTGTCAAATAGCACCTATGTTGGAAAAAAAAAATCAGAGCCAATTATAATTTTCTACACTCAGTTGTCTCCAATTAAGTTGCACCTTTAGGACCGATTGAGACTTTAGAGACAATCTCATTCAGTAATAATTAAATACTTATTTATTTATTCATTGCTGAGAGTAGCTCTGCTGTTTAGTTAAGTTCTAGAAACATACTGACAAATAAAAAAAATTATTTCTTAATCCACTGAGTCTGTTTCAATAAAACATTTTTTTAATAAATAATATCTACCAGCAGGTCGATTAAATTGGTTTATTGTCTCAAACACAAATCAGAACCAACACGGAGGGCAGTAGAGTGTTACACAAAATATCCAGGATAACAATACAAACACAGCCACAACAGTGGTGCTTGGGTTGCTTCTGTCCCATTGCCGTCACTGTTAGGTTTTTTCCTACGGCGGTTCTGTATTCGCAGATTCGCATATTTGTGAGTTTTTCACTGGAACATAGCTCTAAATTATTAATGAAAGATTTGCCTATTTTTAAATGTTTTGTCATAGAGCAAATGAAAAATATATTTTTTTTAAATCCAGCTTTAGAAGAAGAAATACCCGAGTGCAATGCCACTTGACACGCTATTGGCTGGTGCTTGCAAAGCATTCAGCCATTTTCCTTGAAGCTGATTGGCTGTAGTCTCTCTCTGGTGGACATGGGAAAGACAGATGATAGCTTATCTGATTGCCAAGACTGTTTCCACTTTGCATATTAATGCATATTAAGGTATAGTTGGTGGCGTGCTGCATGGTGTGGTGGTAGAGCGGGCGCCATACATACAGAAACTAGTCGTTAACGTCCTGGGTTCAATTCCCAACCTTGAGACCTTCACCTCATGCCTTGGCAACCTTGTGCGTCTTGAGAGCATTTCGACGAACGTTCCCCGTCTTTCTCATGTGTAACAGATAAGAGGACCGACAAGTCTGCAGTGTCCGGTGCCATCAGACTCAAGATCAGTGTTGAAATGAAAGGGGAGGAGAACGTGGCTCCCCCTCATGGCCAGTACACGTGTTTACATGAGGTAAGTGGCAGAAGTGATTTTGTTTCTGCTAAATTTGAGCTCTTGCTCCGATTCAGTCGTTCTCGAGGCTTAGCTTGGCCTGGGCTGTGATGAGATCCCTGCAAAAACACAAGGTTTTACCAAGTATTTTTTTGTCTAGTTTCTAGTGTAAATATCTTAGTACACCAGACATGTACTGAGGTAAATTTTCAGTAAGATTTAGGAGGTTCTTTTAAATCAGTATTTCTTTAATGTTGTTTTAAAAAGTACTGGTTCCACTGGAAGATATTTTCTCCTTACAATAAGATATTTTCCCCATGTTAAAAGTGAAATGATCTACCAGTGGAACTAGCACTGTTTTTAATTAATATAAAGGAATTATTGACTTAAAACAAGCTAAAATAGCTTACTGAAAAGTTCTTTCCAAGTTAGCTTTGTTCTATTTCATGTTTACTGAGATATTTGGCTAAAAATTAGACAAGAGTAATTTTTCCAAGTAGGCAAGATTTAGCATTTTAGCAGAGATAAAATAACAAATTTAAGCTATAGCTTAAAAATCTACATAATTAAACTGCTTTCTTTAAAATAAATATACCAAAAACAACAACTATTGATATTGCTGCCAAAATAATATTTTACTATTACAGTTTTAACGATATCTGATGCCTGTTTTTATTTTAATATTGATACATAGACATATGCAAAGACATAGAACGCATGCCATCTAATTTACGTAGTTTGTGATTTCTGCCGGAAAATATTTCCAAATGGCAAAACTTATTTTCCTTGTCTTTCTTGTAAATGAGGGAGAACAGCAACCCTCTCTTCAGCCAGCTGACTGGCAGTGCGCATTAACATTTTGGTCGTTTTGAAATCGTGACTGTAAAACCTCGTAACTGGCCCACGCCCAAATGTAGCCTGGCATTGAAAACTCTGTTGCAAAAAAATACATCTTTTAAGTTTCAAATCTCTTTGTTTTGTTGTCGTTGTTTTTTTCCTCAACAGAACCTGTTCCACTACCTGACCGAAGTGAAGAGCGGCGGCGTGGTGAAGATCCCGCAGGTGAAAGGGGACGACGCGTGGAAGGTCTACTTTGACGACGTGTCTCAGGAGATAGTGGACGAATTTGCCATGAGATACGGGGTGGAGTCCATCTATCAGGCTATGACGTTAGTACCTCCCCGATCTATGGCCTTTTACCTCATCAATCTGTCATTGTCTCATCGGGCAGAGTGGGAGGAGAGCTGAAGGAACAGAGGAGTTGTAAAGATGTCTCCTCAGCAGAATCGGAGCAGGGGAAGACAATCGAGCTCCTTCGTCCGTTTGATTGATTAGTTGTTGGTTAGTGGGGGGGGACTTCAAACCCGCCCCTGGTCGCATTGATCATGGGAACCCGTTAACGGCCTCGTTTCCCCCTCTAGCTGTCTCTCTGATCAAGTGTTGCCTTGGCTTTCCATAAATGTCGATTTACTTCCATTCCCACACACAAACACAAAGAGACATGAAAAACTCTATTTTAAGAAATAAATTATAGCTAACTATTGATTGCTGACATGGAACGATTTCGTTGAAGTCATGAGTTGATGCTGCAGGAGTAACCGTCATACATGTACCTCAATTTCTAGTGATTCGTTTTTACTTCCTCTTTTTTTTTTGTTTGGGACTTGAATCACACTTTGAAAAGTTTGCCTCTGCGGCCTGTAATGTATCTTGACCATTTACTCGTTTGTGCCATTAAGTGGCTGATAAAATTTGTTAATTTAGAAGCAATCCTCTATTTTCCGACCACTGATCAGAACAGCACTGGAAGCATTTGGCCGTTTCCCTGGAGCTTTCGCTGCTCATTCAGCTGCGTCACTGTGGCTGCACATGTTTTTTTTCCCATTATTTGAATGTTTAAAGGATGATTTAGGTCCTTCAAATTATGACTATCAGTTCGCATCAATATCCTCCATTGTGATGATTTGTTGTCTTTTTAAAAGCTCCGGTTTTTTCTCTTAGTTTTGTTGATTCTTATAGTAGAAGTATTATATTTTTAGTTTACATCAAATTAGCATATTTAGTCAGAGCACTTGTATTCGAACCTCCTGAAAGTTTCAATAACTGAAGTGGAAGAGGTTAATTTACTTAATTTAGCTTTTAATCTATTAAAATACGACTTTAAATTGTTATTACAAGTCTTGTTACGTATGTGAGTCAAATTTTTCTGCACAAAGTTTTTGTAACTATAACAGCTAAGCTGTAGAGACCTGCGAGTTCAAGGCGCTGGTTTTAGCTAACTACTAGCATGATTGTTTTCAAGCCAAAAATAAATTAATCTATAATGAAAACAGTTAACAAAAACACAGCATGAATGGTTTGATTTAAATAGTTTAAAGTCACAGTGCATCCAGTTTCAGGAGTATAATACTTTAGTAGATTTGTATGGAAAGCTAATCTTGTGACAGATTTCTTTTTTCACATAGCCTATCACCTCCCTGTTACTTCAGTCACAAACTTCAGATTGAAATATATAGCTAAAGGTTTGAAAGTCCACATCATGGAGCAAACTAATGCCAGCAGTACATTTCTTAAAAATAACATCTACAAGGAAGAAGCAACAAAATTACGAATTTAAGACGAAAATGTGACGTAAGCCCTTCTATTGAAAGTGTAAATGCCACTACCTCTCCTTTTAAGGCCTACAATTATGATCATTTGTTTCTTTAATTGCATTTTAGGACTTTGTAGAAATCCTGTTCAGCATAGTGTTCACTCCTTAGAGCAGGGATAGACATTTTGAACACTGCTAGCATCCTTTGTTTTTCTAGTTTTCTCCTGGTAAATATAGTTTGGTAGGCAGTACTAGCCACTAACTTTGCAATCAGTAATCATGAAACTTCTTGCTCTTCTTTTGGACTGCCACCAGAATTCATGTAAAAAAAAAAAAAAAAAAAAAGAATTAGAGCTAAAATAAAACAAATGAACAATGCACTTTACTATCCTAAAGTCTTTAAAATGTTGGAAACATGGGACACTTTTCTCACCTCAGGGTGACTAAAGACGTTGCATTAGCAGGTCTTTTAAAGCCTTGTGTACTTAACCATGTTTCAGAGTTTTATTACCCATTTCCCATTAGGCCCTGAGCATATTTGATTCTCCTCACAGCAGCTTCTTTATCAATCGGCCTGCTTTCCCTGTAGGGCCATCATGTCATTGGCTTTCCTGTTAGCTCTGCAAAGCTGCTTTTAACAATCTCTAATCCGTCTCAATAAAAAATAAAAAAAAAGGAAGAAAAAACATCTCTCATTAATATCCACAAGAAATGAGCGCATTTGCTGCAACATTACAAATAATAGTAATCCGATATCACTAAGCAGAATAATCACTGTTTTGGTAGAATTTCTGTGTAATTTCCCACAAGAAGAGTGGAAAGGTTTGCAAAAGTAATGTAAAAATGTTCTTAAACTCTTAAATGAATGTGTCTAAAGCAGGGGTGTCAAACTCCAGTCCTCGAGGGTCGCAGTCCTGCAGGTTTTAGATGTGCCACAGTTACAAAACACTGGAATGAAATGGCCTAATGACCTCCTCCTGGTGTAGATCAGTTCTCCAGAGCCTTAATGACCTAATTATTCTGTTCCTGTGTGGTGCAGCAGAGGCACATCTAAAGGTTGCAGGACTGTGGCCCTTGAGGACTGGAGTTTGAGACCCCTGGTCTAAAGGTTACCAAAGTGATCCAAATTCCACATATAATAATGTATAACAGATTTTTGTTCCAAACTTCCTAACTTAAGTACATTCTAACCGCGTATAGAAAAAAAAGTAATCTGATAGGACTTTTGATTCACAAAATTAAAAAGTAAGTCGGTAAGCTTTATTTACATAGCACCTTTTACAGGTCAGAAACCACAAAGTGCTTTACAAAATACAAGACAGAATGTAAGAAAAGGAGAGATAAAATATCGTACATAAAACAAAAATAACACTAATTAAAAAGCAGTCTAGAGAAATGTGCTTTTTAAAAGTTAAAATTCAACATAAATAGCCACGGCAACCAGAGGCATCCCGTGTCTGTCAGTCTATGCATCAGGATTCAACAGAACAGTATCTACAAACGAGCAGCATCTACATCCCCGCTAATGATTCATCTCAAGAATCCTCCGGTCTTAATCTGATAGAAAACTCATACGGTGTCATCAAACATGAAAGGCAAAACCAAGAAACGCAGAGAACATGAAGAACCTGGTGATACCCGTTCACAGCTGGCAGAACTTGGTCGACTCCGTTCGACGCAGTTCACAAAAATACTGCCTATACGGCTAAATATTAGCTTCATAAGTCACAGAAAATGTCCATCTTGAAGCATTTTAATGTTTTTTTTTTTACAGTAAATACTTCACTATGTTAATGAAACACATTTTTTTCCAACATCCTTATTACTTTCTGTCGCTTGGAAACAGATTTGCACATTTTTTCCCCTTGTATTATGATATAGAACAGGATGCTTAGTGTTCCCAGGACATTTGTGTGTATAGAAATTGAAGCCGATATAATAATTGAGGCTTTAATCACGTTTTTAAAAGCTGCTGCTACGCTTTTCAACACAAACATACATCATCTCCTTTGCTGCTTCGGTAGGGTGTGCAGTTTTAGTTTTTTTTTTGAGGAGGAGTTGTTGTTTCGGGTGTGGCGTTCGACGCGTGCTGGACCGCATTGATTGTCTTAAGTCCAGAGAAGCGAGGGGGCTGGCTGGGGTGGGGGCTTGTTACCGGCTCCATCAGGTGGAGTTAATGCTCCGGGCCAGAAACTTGTTCAGAATCGCTGTTTCTCTCCGGAGCGTTTGTTACGCTTCATCGGGAATGTGTGAATCTCCTCACAGTTACAATTTTTGCTCTCATCAAAAAGCCTCGACTCCCAGTCACTCCTAACATGACTGCCGCATAAATCAGAGCAGCTGTGAGTAGTCACTCTCTCCCTCCCCCCCACACACACACCCACTCATAAGAACTGCAAACGCGCACTCCTTCATTATCCCTCATCTCTCCCCACCAGCTGCCCTCACCTCCTAACCCTCACTCCTCATTTCATAATATCTTTTTCTCATTTCTCTCCCTCTCACCCCCTGCTGTCGGAAACCCTAATATCCCGCAAGAAGGCGCTCTCATTGGCCGCTGAAGACCGTAGCAGGGAAGCCACCGGGTTACACAATGCGACCCGTCTCGAAAATTGGCTCAGGAAATCCAGCTCTGAAAGCATCATGGGAATTCGGCGGATGCCGTCATCACTCTCCCCGCATCGCTCTCTTAGCTCGCCTTACTCCAAGTGCTGCTGGGTAATTTGGAGGCTGAAAGCAGAGTAATTAAATAGGCCTTCCAATGAGAACATATTTGTGTTTGTGTGCGTGGGTGTGAGTGCCTGGACTGCACTCAGAGAAGGGAAGGGAATCTATAATCGTTACCCCACATAACTCTGTGCATTCATGAGGCAATGACTCACTGTGTGCGAGATATTCTTGGTTTTGAAACCTGTTTTGATTTTCCCGTTCGGCACCCGGCTTCGCAGCACCGCTTTAAAATATTTATAGAGAAACATGCTACAACCGTCATCGGGGTTTGTGTAAAAAAGATTCTCTTTCGTGAGATGAGTAAACGCGAGCCTCAAAATAAACTTTGCTCAGCCTTCAGTTTTCTGCGTTCAGTGTCTCAAGCGTTCAGGTGTTTGGTTGCTGCGGGTCATGCCGGAGGCTCATAAGACGCCTCGGATGTGTGTTGTTTACTTAAACAATAAAGAAACTATTATCTCTGCGTTTTCTTGGTGCAGGGTGTAATCTGTAATAATTAGACCGGATTTCCTCTGAATGCAAAAGAAAGAATCTGTCAGGATTCATGACGGGGCTCGTAAAGCAGCACGATGGTTTGGAGTTGTTCAAAGGAATCTGCGCTCTTCACTCATTAAAGTACTCTATCTCTTAAAGCAAGAAATGTGCCAGGTCGGAGTTTTTGCACGGTTCTCAGTACTAATCGTAAACATCGGCGTATGCGCGCCTTTGAAAATGTAGACTGTTACCGTAACTTTGAGATTTTCAAAATGCTGAAAACTATCCAAACCATCATGTTTCATGAAAGAAAGAGGTTGGAAACCTCAGATGGATGAAGCAGAAAGACTTTGCCAAGGCACATCCAGCCTTCCTGTTATCTCCTGAACCCGCTTAGTTTTTGTTAGAGGGTGGGGAGAGGCTTCTGCCATGAACCCCAAAAGACAAGACCCACTCTGAGATGCCTCTGGTTTAATTTTACATAATTAATTTTACAATCAAGCCGACGATGTGCATGTTCATGTCAACTTTCAAAAATCAGGCTAGCACAGTCATATTTCATAGTTGAGTGTACCGATTGCAGACATTTCTTCAGATTCCTTCATTTCCCACAACCCAAGTGGATACTCGTAAGCTTGATGAGCAAGTTGGGTGCATAGCCCCATTTGTTTTCTCCACCTGCAGCCGCCGTACGCCTGTTAGCGCAGCACAAAGTTGCAGTCTGGCTGAGGCACATCCTCGCGACTGGCTCAACCTTATCATCGTCTTGGTGTCGCACACAACACAGTTTGATGTCGACACCATTTCCCGCTGAGCTGTTTATTGTTGGAACACCGAGTACGCAGTCGTAAAACTTTACCTTTGGCCAGACATTAAGTCTGCATTGAGTACACGCAGACCTCTGCGGAGTGAAGTACTCCAGAGTGTCTGGGTGGCCTTAAGAGTGGCCGATATATAAAGAGTTGCACATAGTTTGTGCGTTGGACACCTCACTTTCTAAAAGTTTTTTTTTTCTGTTTAGCTCCTATTCTCAAACATCACCGCTACTGAGAAAAAACTCCATAGGTTGTGTCTAGTGATGTGCCTGTATGATATCGGAGTGGCAAGAAATGATTTTTGTCCAATGTGCTTAGTGCAGAGGTGTTTTCTGTGTGTTTTCACCTCAAATCTGTCTGTAACCAATACGTCACGCTGACAAGCTTCAACGCCAGTTCACTCCTACTCAATCCAGCTGACATGGGGCTTTGACTTCCTCGCTTAACAAGTCAGAAGCCTGTCGATAGAAAGTTAACTTCGAACATGCTTCCCACCTTTGCCCTTTCACCCAACGCACACAAATACCAAAACGTAGCGGTCTAAACTACCTGCCATTCTGTCTTCCAAGTAAATGCAGCTTCCTTTTAAATAGCTTCTCCATTAACGTGGGTTTGCTTTGAAGAGCCAGAGAGCGTCGACGTTAGCGCATCCCGTTAACTCTAGCAGGTACACCAGTCCTGGCTGGTCAGGATGAAAATGTCCCACTCATCTCATTGAATATCTCTTGCTAGAAGCCACACATTTTAGCTTCAGGAATCCAGAAATCTCTGACGGCTTTACTTTGAGAAACCTAGCAGCGACGATTGGTTTAAACGTGCTAATAACAGCTTTTGGCGTTGCTCTAATAATTAAAAAGACGCTTTAGTCCACTTGCACAAAAACAGCCTCGAATCCTCCCCACCACCCCAAAAAACAAAATAAAAACAGTGTAGAAGGTGTTGACTTCCAGAGAAAACCTGAAATCCCTCCCTTAGACAGCTGAACTCTCTTCACACCTTGACATCCTACTCTGACAGCTCACACATGAGCTTGTTGGGCTAATGACCCCACAAGAGGTTTAATGCTCAGGGTTCCCTCTTACTATCAGTTAAAATAATTTTTAAAAAGCCTCTTGAATGAAATAAAAAGATTTGTCTTCAGCGAACTCGAGTGTGTCCGGTTTGCTTTGTTTAGCTCTCAGGATGACTGATTATCTGCACAGCGATACAATTCTTCCCCGTACAGTGGGAGGTCTGAATGTCTCCGAGTTAAAAAGCAGCAGACACGGAAGAAAGATTAAGCTTGAAGGATAAAACCTCTTTCAAGATGCATCACTGTGTGAATGTCGAAATTAATACAAAGAAAAGGAAACTATGTTGTTGTTGTTTTTAGCCTTCGGCCCCGTTGATGTTTTGGTTCATGCATTATTCCATACACCTCAACAGCCCCCTCATGTTGTTATCAGTATTTGACAACAGCTTTGATTAATGCTATGATTTTTGGCCACTGAAGAGACTTTTCTGGACTACTAGCATTCCACCTCTTCTGGCAAAGGTAATTGTTCAGAACATTAAAATGAATCCTGTGACAGACAGCAGTCTGGAGGTGAAAATTCAGCGCTCCAGGACTATTAAGCAATGCGTCTTGTTGTTTCTCTGCCTTGAACATTTTCAAGCATTATGAGGCTGTGACATTATATTTTAGAAATAATAATAATATTAATAATAATAATAATAATAGCAAAAAACTTCCACAGATATTTAAAGGTATATGATGGTTTTTAAAATTATTGTACATTATTGATGCATATGGCATCTAATCAATGCTTTTGAGAACTTATTATTATTGCTGCAAGTACTCTGAGGAAGATTGGAGTTAGGTCTGGACTTTGACTGGGCCAAAGTCCATATTCTAGAACATGAATATGTTTTGATTTGAGCCATTGTATTGTAGCTCTGCCAGTATCTTTAGACTGAATCATCTTTCCAACCAGCTTTGCTGTTCATTCTCCCACAGACCGAGTCTGCCACCATCATGTGTTCTCTGATTAATGTTCTACTTTCTTGGCCTGTGAGGTTAAGCACAAAGTCCTTTACATTAGATGCCATTACAAACACTTTGTCGACATCCTGCTGATGTCGAAAAACTCTAAATAAGAAATGAAATTAAAATCAGACGCCAATAAGCTCTTTTACGTGACAGTTCAGTAGAAATCATGGCAGTGACTAATGTAAACAGTTGCCTGAAATATGATTTTACTTCAGCCATGACACCGGTGCTCATCAAAGAAGATGCTGGCATCTTTTTCGGCCATCGGAGCGGCTGCGTATGTGGCGTTTTGGGGAAACTGCACTCGGCAGTTTTACAGAAAAGCGATGGTATACCGCTCTGCTGTATTTACACTACTGTCATTAAACGACTCGCGAGAGGACTCTATTTACCAGTCACTTAATTTGTACAGGCGGTTAGCGGCAATGTCATTTCATTAGGCGATAGAATCAGCGAGAGTGATTTAACAGCGTCCGATAATTTTCCGAATTGAAAACCTCGCGTCCCCCTCCGTACCTGCCAGTATGACTCAATGTCCATCATGTTCAACGCCGATGGTATTCATTGACGTTTGCGTCTGTAGTTTGTCAAAAAGGTGAAAAGGGTTCATGGCATGAGAATTACTTTTTCAAGGCGCTTTGGGTGCGTCTCTCAGTGCAGTATTTCTTCATGTGGTCCTCGTCTGTTTCTTAGCAGCGAAAGGATAAAAGCGTTTCTCTTCGACTCTCTGAGACACTTACAGTAAGCTGATAGCTGTTTGTTCTCCTCTGCAGGCATTTCTCCTGTCTGTCTGCCAAATACATGTGTCCCGGCGTGCCCGCCGTGATGAGCAGCCTGCTCGCCAACATCAACGCCTACTTCGCTCACACGACCACCACCACCACCACCACCGCCTCCGCGTCTGACCGCTTCGCCGCCTCCAACTTTGGGGTGAGTGTTTGTTTTGTTTTTTTTCCTGCCTCTGGATTCTCAGTTGTCTTTTTTGTTTTTTTTTTAACAAGCTTGTTAAACTTCCTGGCCTTTTCCTGACACCTTTGTATTCCTGTGCTAGTTTACGTTTAACATTCCAAAAGGAATTTATACTCCTTAAAATCAAAACTACTTGGCATGCCTCCCAAAGTCATTCATTCAAACTTTTTAATAAGCTAATGTTGCAAGACCCCAAATAATATTTTCGGGCTCCGAGCCGAGTCTGGCAGCATCGCTAAACAACTGCATTTTACTCCAAGAAGTAAGAATGAATCACTGCAGACAGGCAATACCACAGTCCAGGCGGTGTTATAAATTTATTTATTTTTTTGGCATGGCGCTTTGGGTGGAAGCTGAATTATTGAATTCTGATCCTAACAGAGGGAAAAATTCGTCAAATTGCTGGACCAGCTGCATAACTCTCTGAGGATCGACCTTTCGAAATACCGGGTATGTAAGAATTTTTTTCTTTAAAAAAAAAATTATAATTTGGTGTTTACATGTGTGTGTGTGTGCGATGAGATTTTATTAAAAAAAATTATCGAAAAATTATTTGTGTCGTTTTTGATATTTTCAACATTTAAACCTTGAAAAATGACAAGCGACTGCTGTGTATTTCTGTTATATCCGACCGCTCGTTCAACGCAGTGCTTTGAGAACGTATTCATGTCCATTTATGTTCTTTTTCCCCCCACATCTTGTCTTAAAACTGCGCTGTGTTTGTATGTATTCACCCTCCTGCGTTGTTACTGCGTGGAACCGCTGCAGTTACAGCAGCAAGTCTCGGTCTGTGTCAGAGTTGCACAGGTAAAAACTGAGATTTTTGCCTTTTATGCAAAATTGCTCCAAATCAGAGTAGATAGGGAAGATTTGCGAACATCAATTTTAACATTACTATTCTCTATTGGATTTTATAGACTTTCTCTGGTTGTTGATTGGTTTTGTTCTGCTGGAGGGTGAACTTCACCCACAGCATCTTTTGATATTCAGCACCGTCCATCTCACCAGCTTCCTCATCCCCACAGCACAACACTGCCACCACCGTGTTGTCCTCTGGCGATGATGCAGAGTAATTTGCAGGTTTAGTTTTCCTCCATGCGTCGTCTGTTGCCAAAATGTATCCAGATCACCATCCTATACCTACCTTTTTTTTTTCTTTTTGAATAAAATGCATTAAAAAACGGCTGGTTGCTATTCAATAAATATAACTCATAATTAAAACCCCATCTGATATACAATCCAACACAACCCGTTTAAAGTCATTCGTAACAAACTCAACTTTGCCATAGATGCCACTCTTTCACATCCGCTCATGTTTAAAATAATAATAGAAAATGCAATAAAACAGTAAAATCTACTCATGCCCCACTCTTCAGGTTGTTTCTTTTCAAAAGAAAATAAAACTATGTGCCGTTTTATATCCACACCGCTATTAGACGTAACCTTTAAAAGGATCTATTGCGTTAAAGCTCGATAAAATAGAATAAAATATGCGGCTACGATGGGACTAAATGTAAAAACGCCCAAGAGGTGTAAGTGCTGAATGTGCTGCATTTGGGGGGTTTTTTTAGCCGCTTGGAAAAGTGGACTCTGTATGCTTACATTACAAGTTTTTTTGTTTTTTTGTGCTAAAATATGACGTGTAAGACAGCAGCACACGTCGGTAGTGCCAGTGCATGGTGTATTTACATGTATTTGAGTATGTAAATTTGATAGGTATTGTATTTACACTTAGAAACATGAAAGTCTTCATTATTATGTTTGTTGGTGATATGTCTGTCTGAAATAAATGATCATCATCCTCATCATGATTGTTGCCAGTTATGGCTCGTCTACAGAAGCAGTAGGTGTGATAAACGCCGAGGATAAAGGTTGTTGTTTCATACTAAAAATTCGAATTGAGACGGATTGCTCCGCAAATGCCTCCGCAGACCCGCCGGACGCCGACGCCGTTGAGCAAACGACATCCGCTGATGTGTATTTTGGAATATTTATGTCGCTGCAACGCTGGTAAAAAAGAAAAAAGGAGATTTTGCAACTACAGCATGGTGGTGAGAGGCAGTCATGTTTCCCTCCCAGCTATAGGGGCTCTTATGTTTGTGGTTGAGCTGCAGTGTCATCATTAATTGCTAGTTACTCACCACACACACCGTGCAGGAGCCGTAAACAGGAGCTGATGCACACGCTGCTACAGCTGCTGCTGCGAAGTTGGAAACTTTAACGTCCTGCAGCGGTGAAGCAGCTCTTCCAGTGGGAATCGCCCGCCGGTGATTATCTCAAGAATATTCACCGGAGCAACATATCACAAAGCAGCTCGCTGTGTGTGTGCGCGCACGTGTGTGTTACCGGATACCAGTGCAATAACAAATCTTTATGGGAGATAACAACTTGTATTGAATGGGTTATCTGAAAACAGGGGTGTATTGATCCACGACTGCAAAATTATTCATTTGAAAGTCTGTGATGGCATTTTCGAAGCCATACGTGCTGCGTTGTAAGGAAACGCGTGTAACCTCACGCTCACACTGACTGGGAGAAATATTGTCACTTTATAAAGTGTCGTAAAATGCCGTCGCCCAGCGGGGTCACTCTCACTTGTTAGCCCATATATGGGATGACACCGGTTCATTTGTCATGGCCATTAGTTCAGTGATTGCTGCTGAGTGATAAGCCTCGGGGAGCACCTCTCTGCGCTTAATTATGGCGCTTTATATAGGATTTTCTGGTTGACTTGTTACAAAAATGGCATGAATGTGTTTGATTTAGCCTGCTGTCACCTTCATGTATTAATATGATGAATTCTCAGGCTGCACGGTGTGGCGCTGTCGCCGCCCCTCACATGACATGTAGCCTTTATTTTCTATCATCTTGTTCAACGACGGATAAGATCCATCGGCTGAGGTTAAACGGTGGCAGGTTGGCGCCGGGATGTTTTCTGCAAACAGGATTCCAGAGCAGCCGAGTCTTTATGATGAAAAAGAGGAAGTCCATAGTTTTGTGCGAGACTAACTTTGAAAGTTTTACTTAAAGAGAGTGAAACGGAGAGAGAATCTGAGGATTGTTTTAAATTCTCTTTTATTTTTACACTTGTGGAAAAATAAAATTCACGTAACCAAGAAAGTTTTTTGCTGCCGAGACTCGACGCTGCAAACTACTGTTGAATACGTGCATTTTATTTTTTTTCATTTCTAGAATAAGTCACTTCATTTTTAACAGCAAGATTGGACATTTATTATATCCGAGTCCATAAATTATGAACAAAGGCTTTCTTGATACAGAATGAATTATAGATTTATTGTGCCACCTCCAGAATGGGATTATTAACAGAAAATTGAAGCTCCTATTATGTGGACTTTGCTGATGTATAATTTGTCCATAAGTTTTATCCTCCTGTTAGACATTAGGTAACACTGGAGTTAAGCAACAATCAGACTAATTATGGTTATGAATCCAACCGCAAAAAAAAAAAAAACTTTTCAGTTTTGCACTTCATTAACAACATTATGAGACGTTGCATTTCTGGCTGATGTTTTCTTTAAAATGCTGATCAGAAGTAAAGTAAGAAAAATACTGTAGATATCAAATCAATTAATTCATCAAATCAATCGCTGATTGGTTTTTCACTACATAAACATCTGGGCTTAAAGAGACAGTGATCATTTTGTAGATACACATCTGATTTCAGCAACTTTAATGATAAATCTCTCACATATTGTTTCTCTTATTATTGTGAGATTTAGCAAGTCGAAATAACTTTGGTAATTCTTCCTAGCCGAATACAAGTTTGGACTGACTTAACTCAAACAGTGAGAAGGAAAAAGGGTGCATCTGTCTCTTTATTCAAGAGACAGAGTAATAGAAAGAGATTAATCACACTCTAGCGCTGTGATTAATCACAATTAATCACTATGCCTAACTTTGTTGGCTTGAAATGTGAAAGAAATGCTCATTTTCAAAATGCTTAAAGCCTAACATCTTAGTTTCCCAAACTTTCACCCTCAGGAAGGTTTAAAGAAGCAATTTTGCTACAAACTTAATTTAGAAACGTTGAGCTTCACCGGAAGAATATTTCATCATCGTAATAAGTAGGCTACGTACTACCTCGATTTCATCAGTCTGACTCTCCTCTCTCATCCTTTCACACACGTTTGCAACTCTGCATTGTTGACCGCAGGACAACACCGTGTAATGTGCTTCTGTGAACTAGCTAACCCTACTGTTAGCTAGTCTCTCTAGCTAGCTAATCCTAGTCTCTCTAGCTAGCTAATCCTAGTCTCTGTAGCTAGCTAACCTTAGGGTTGGCTAGAGGGGTTTTTAAGTCAAAATAGGTAAACGGTAACACGTTACCATTGACAGCCCTTTCTGCTCATGGAAATTAATGTAAAGAATTGTTGTAAAGAACTTAATTTTCCAGAGTAATCCCTAAAGAGTTAATCCTGTTAGACAGTCATACCCATCCTGTATTCCTCTTTCTGCTCACACACCCTTCTATATATACACACACCGTCTGAATTCATCTCCTGCTCATTCATTTGTTGCTCTGAAGAGCAGATATTACAGTATGCGGGCACAATCCTGCACACGCTGTGTGCACAGCGTTGTGTATGTTTCCCCGCTGACAGCGTGACAGTAAGCTGTAGCTGAAGGATGACCCAGTCACCTTTAACATGGCACATAAAGCAACACGTTGTCGACTCGGGGGGTTCGGGCAGCGCTTTTGTTCCTCTGTTCTGAGCAACAGTGTGAAGTCCCCAGTGATTGCAGAGCAGCAGGTACGACTGACGAAAGACGTTTTTTTCCGAGACGGGCTGAAGTCGCTAATAGTGAGGGGTACGATTAAGAGGACTTGGCAACGGAGGTGGATCTGAAACGGATGAAGAAGAAGAAGAAGAAAAAAAAGGTGCGGAAGGATGACAGAGAAGGAGAAGGGGGGTAAGTGAAGGAGAGAAGGCCCCTGCTATCGTCACACGGCCCTGGCTGTCTGCCTGCGAAGGAAAAGCCGCGACATATCACATTGCGTTCACCTGCCAGCTCTGCCCTGCTGTTCTCTTATCAACGTCGCCACAGACCGGCGGTTCACGCACGCCCTCTCATCCACAAGCCCTTCCGTTCTTTGTTTTGTTTTTTTCTTTCCGTGGCGTCCCGCAGAGCCGACCTGCCACTGTTCCGCCGTAATAAGATTCAGATCTGGCTGCTCCGCTCACTCACCATATGGATTTCCCTATAATGTCAGTCTGAGGGAGATTGAGTTTGCTTTTGTAAAACAGAGGGGCTTGAATCAGCAGAGAGAGGGAGCTTGGAGTTCAGCTGTCGCTCCACATTTGACCACATATGCACTTTTTTTCTCCCCTCCTCCTCCTTCTCCTTCAGCTTTGCTCCCGACGGCGCTGATGCATGGTGACACCTTGTATAGCAAATCTCTGCTAGCTGGGATTTTGCAAGTCTCTCTGGGTAGAGCATTAAATTGCTGGGTGGGACGGGGCATTCATGAAGCAGAGTGGTCTTCGCCAAGTTTTTTTTTTTTTTTTTACTTTTTTGCAGTGGTTTTGTGCTAGCCGTTTGTTTATTTCCGCACTTGGAACCAGATTTAGATTCTAACTATAGGCAGAAACAAACACCAACCAACAAGTCCAGCAAATGAGAGCGACTTGCAAGAATCTGGTGTCGGGTCACGGTTCTTTAGCCACAAACAGCAAATGGAATAAAATCATTAAAGAAATATAACATTTTTTTTACATTTTTAATAACAAACAATTCCATCTAGATAGATAGATACTCACTCACTCACTCACTCACTCACTCACTCACTCACTCACTCACTCACTCACTCACTCACTCTCCCCCCCATTTGGAAATCCAACACAATTTTGACAATTCATCCCCCCCAAAAACATTTTTAAAAATATCAAGCACATTTAATGCCAAAAAGATCATTTACAGGTTCTGTTAGGTAGCTTCTGTTTTTCATGAAACCAGCTGAAAGCTTCTCTCTTCCTTCTGCTCTGCTTTCAGCCGTTGGTATTTTTTCTCCTGTGCCATCTACGTAACAGATATGTAGCTTTGGTCTTTCAGAAAGTAATACTCTCTTTCTGAGGCTTTAAATGACATTGACATAGAAAGACTTTCCTTTAAATTCTGGCAGGAAAACTCACTTAAATGTGGGCTAGCCGAAAGATGCTACCTGAGCTGGTATTTTAAGTCAGATCTGTATGCAAACCTTGTTTACACATTTAGCACCTTTAAATCCTTCCGAGAAATATCGGTGTTCAGAGAAAACATTGAGGAATTTGTTCTGTTAGTTTAGTTTGGTTTAGTATCTGCCCCATTTTCTTAAAAAGGAGTTCAGGGATTTTTACAGTGACACAATTCTGGTTTGCTGCTTTAAACGTTTTCTTTTGCTTCCTGTACTGATAAAGAGAAAGCAAACCACAAATCATCCCAGTTGCCCAATTATCCCCGTTTTCTCATCCTCACAAGAAAGGAGAGAAAACATAATTTTATCGTTTCTCGAGGAAAGAATTGTTTGGGAAACAAAAGCTTTGGGTGCACAGAAAGTATTTGGGATTATCTAGTTCTTTGCTGAACAAAACCTGCATAATCCAGATCTTGCCGTTGCAAACGCATGATAGACAATGTAGAGAATCCCACCAGAGAAGGTAGGTTTTTATCACCTGTCACATAGGGCGGGGGATAAGACACCTTCCCGGCAAAACTGTCGAGGAAAAACGTGAAAATCTCGAAAGTCGTTGAAATGATTGAACGTGTAAAGTTTTTGCTTGGTTGAAAAACAAATTAACGAGCTACAGAACAATATTTACGGCACCTTTGATGAGTATTTGCAATGAGAGACGAGGAATTCTCTGCTTAACGCAGAAGTGGGCCACGGTGGCTGCAGCTATTTGCATCTGAGTCATCACGCCTCTCTCTGTATCCGTTTTCCTTTTTTTCATTTTTCCTTTTTTTTTTTTTACGGGAGATCCCTTGAGTTTCCCTGTTCAGATGAGACCACCACACGCGCACGCTGGTTCTGCTTTGAATCTTGCGGAGGTTTATGTCGGTTGAACAATCTTATTAAGCACAAAACACACAGCTATCGGAGCGCTGTCTCAGATCAAATATACCCATAAACACTCGGTGGATTCAAACAAAAATACAACTACATAAATGTTTGGAAATACTACTCAGCAGAAAATGTTACATGTTGCAGTTTTGGGTTAAGAACGTATTTTATAGCTGATATTTTGAACAACTATTCAGTTCAATAACTTAAAAAAAACAACCCCAAAACAATTCACAACAAAATGAATTAAATAAATAACCAACTAAAACTTAAATCTATATTCAGTATTTCAATCCAATTAATACTTAATGCAGTATATTCATTTTTGAGACTAAAAACAGTGATTTTGTCACATTACAGCCACAAACTTCAATCTACATTATTAACTGAAGACACTTTGGTAAGATGAGACCAAGCATAGCTTTTTATTTTTTTTGGTCTGAAACAAAACTTATACTGCTCTTTATGCTCGTTTTCACACTGTGAAACATGGCGCTGGCAGAATCATGCTGTGGGATTTCCTTTTTATTTTTTTTTTTCCCCCAGCAGGGACAGAGTTGATAGGAAAATACATGAAGCTAAACCCAATTGAAATCTAAACTGAGGCAGAGGTTCACCTTCAGGAAGGCACAAAGCACTGCCAGATGACGGAATAGTTTGGCTTAAATCATATTCATATGTTAAAATGGAGCAGGAAAAGTCCAGAACTACATTAAAAGGGCATATCTGTGGCATAACTTGGTAACTGAGATAATTTACAGTCTGTAGTTGGGTTGAACAATGAAGGGATGTGCTATTAAGTATTGATTCAGATTATAATTGTACACCACACTTTTAAAAAGAGACAAAAAACAGTCTAAACCACAGATATCTTACAATTAACTGTTTTGCACAACTTTTATTAATTTTTTGGCATAAAATCTCCTTTAAACTTTTGAAGGTTTCAATTTTAACTGAAAAAAATAAAACATTCAAGTTTTAAAAGTATCTTAGCAAACCACTGTACAAACAGTCCTGCTCTGATCATCATAAATTAAGATCGAATTCAGGAATCATGGAATGACAGATGTGTCCGTGCCGATATTTAGCATGCTGTTTAAATTACAATGGCCTAACTAAGAGTTGTTTCCACACACTAGCTTCAAAGCTCTATATGGTAAATTGCATAGGCCTGCATAAACACTGGATTTGTGAAACGGTTTGAAGTTGGTAATGATTTGCTTGCTCTTCCTCGCTGTGTGAACTGTTTTTTTGTTTTTTTTTTTTGTTTTTGATGATAAGCAGCAGCTGCTGCTGCCGCTGCTGCAGAGTTTGGGCTCTGGTCCAAAATAAGATCCGGCGCCGACAACACCAGAGACAAACACCTCAAAGCTCATCAGCATCACTTGCTCCCTGTCATCTTTCTAAGGCACTGATGATGTTTGTCTTGACTTTTGGCTCACAGATGGATTCCCTGCTTTAGTTTACTCATCTGACGGTGCTGGTGTTTTTTCTCCATCTCTCCTGTGTTTTTTGTTTGTTTTTTTTCTTCCCGTTTCTTCTACTGAGCTTGCTTCTTGCTGTCACTGTCGCTTTTCAGACAACAGCTCAGATAGCTATAGCTCTCTTTTTGACATTATTGTTAACACCTGGAGAAAGGAACCCCCTAATGTACAGCGTTTTTCAGACTGCATATCATTTGTTGCCCTCTAGCGTTTTCACATCATGTCAAGTTGCAGTCAGCTTGATGACGTTTATCAGAAATTGTGTGCGTTGTAAACCAGTGCTGTAATAGTTTTTCACTATAGTTTAGTTTTATTTTATTGTGACTTTATATTTGTCTAATTCAGTTTTTAGAGTGGGTTTGCTAGTTTTTACTAGTCATTATTAGTTAAATTAAACTTAGTTTAAGTTTAGTTATTGTCACAGTTTTAGTTTTTTCCATACTTCAGGCCATTTTTGGTGCGGAATTCAGTACTTTATTACAATACTTAATACTGAAAGTATTGTGATTATAGATATATCGTTTGGATAATGAATACTCAGGAGAAGATACCAAAAATCAAAATGTATCAAATCAATGATGGGACAACAAATCCCAAATATAAAACTATATTTGTGGCCATTTTGCGGATTAGCATAATCAATTTCACATCACAAAAATGAAGGACATTTTCGTGATGTTTTAGTTAGTTTTATAAATCCGTAATATAGTTGCAGTTAGTTTTAGATTTTTTTCCCACTAATTAACGTCTTTATTCATTTCAGCTAATGGAAATGTTTTCTCAATTTCAGTTTTTGTTATTTCGTTAGTGTTAGCTGACCTTGCTGTAAACAACCGTCCTCCACTGCGAAGAGAAAACTGCTGAGCCAAACAGGTTTGCAACAACAGACAGACTTCAGTTCGAAAACAGCGGAGAACCTCGACGTCATAACTCCCCCTCCTGCGAATGTGTCCTGAGAAATCAAACTCTATGGGACAAATCCCAGACAGAGCACTCAGGGGAAATGAGAATCCAGCAGATTGCAAAGGAAGGCAAATAGGCCCAGATCTGCTTTAGAATCTGTGACACTGTATCTGCTATTTACAGATTCTCTTCTGACTGACCTTGAGAGATATTTTGCAAAGGAGATTGGACAAAGCAGTCAGAGACATATTCCCCGCCTTTGTGACTGCAGGTTAAAAAACTTTCACGCCACACTTTTCAGGTTTTTACCTGCACAAATTTTCCTTCCATTTCACAATTTCTCTAAAATAGAATAGAATAGAATAGAATTACTTTATTCATCCCAGCAGGGAAATTATTTCGCAGTTACAGCAGCATAGAGACAAGACACACAACATCCACCACTGAGTAGCAATTGTAGACAAGATAAAATAAGAATAAAATGTGACATGCTGTCAATATAAAAAGCAGCTTAGAGCAGTCCTTGCAAGGATTCAAAATGCAGAACAGAATGTATATGTAAATATATGTACAGCAAGTGTGCCACAGTGCAGTTGTGCAAAATTGGACTGATTAGTGCAGAACAATGATTTAGCTTTTATTGTACAGTGAGGTGGCATGTGGCAGGAAGGATTTCCTGTATCTGTCCCTACGACAGCGGAGCTGGAGCAGCCTATGTGAGAAGGTGCTCCGCTGTCTGTCCACTATGTGGTGGAGAGGGTGCTGTTTATTGTCCATAATAGACAGAACCTTCTTCAGTGTTCCAGCTCAGTGTGATTGCCCGGTTTTGGGGGGATGATGATTGTGTGTGTTTATAAATGGAGAACATAATGCTTTAATAACAACCCTGAGCGTCCTGTTCATCAAACTGTAAACTAACAACTTACAGCCTGATGGCGAAGACATTTTGTGGGACTTACTCCTCTCTCTAAATCACTTTGGAATATCAAGTATTTCTGAAATGAAGAGGGTGCTGTTTATTGTCCATAATAGACAGAACCTTCTTCAGTGTCCTCCTCTCCACCACAGTTTCCAGGGACTCCAGCCTTAGTCCCAGTACAGAGCCAGCTTTCCTGATGATTTTGTCTAGTCTATTAGAGTCGCCGGCTCTGATGCTGCTTCCCCAACACACAGCAGCAAAGAAGATGGCACCGACATCAAACATCAAACTGCAAGTTTTTGGATGTTTTCTTTAACTGTTCAAGTGGAGGCATTGGTCTTCTATTAAACCATACTTCATATTTTACAGATTTTGTGAACATTATGCAGTATAAAAGCAACAAAAAGGCTACCACTGGTTGGCATTCATGACTCTCACGCAGCTGAATCAACTGTCACTCAATACCTGACTTAAGTTGGACCTCACTAGCCACAGTTAGCAGTAAAATGTTCTTGTTTTCCTGAATCCATTACTTAAAAGCTAAACCTTGAAGCCTTTTTTTGTCCAAACAGAAGTAGAAAATAAGACTTTATTTTTAGTGTGCAGATTTAAATTCATTATTACGTGAGGGTCAGATAGAAGGCAGAGCGAAAAATGTGAAAACCACGCATTTTGGAGTGCAGTTTCAGCTCTTTTCGATGTCACTTTTATTTGATATAAATGCTAATGTCACCATCAATATATTCTCTGTAAAACCAGGAGAGCTTTTTCTTACTTTACATGAGAATGCTGCAGACTTACCGTATTATGCCTCATTGAAATACACACAACGGACTTAAGTCAGTGTATTAAAGCTGCAGTGAGTGCGATACGATGAGTGTCTCCGACATGTCTAATATTCAAATTGTTCAATTGTATGCGGAAAGGGAAATAATGCCATGCTCTCCAGCTATACTGTGTCGATTTCTAACTACAATTTCTCTTGAATACAATCTGACCTAAAAGGAATTGTTAAATAAAAAAAAACAACCAGTAATTCAACATGTTCATAAATGCAAAACCATATTTTTGATGTAATCTATCAACCACATTCCTTAGATCTAGCTACAGTGTTAAAATAATATTTATATATATATCATAAAAAAAACAACAACAACTTTTATTAGGTCTTTTGGAATCAGTTGCAGAAACAGCTGAATTGTCTCAGGCTGTTTTGTCTAAATTAAGGGAATTTAAAAAGACTTGTAGGCAGTCACATCTGGCTGGAAATATGATTGACTATTATTGCCCCTTTTTTTTTCTTTTACTTAGCGGCTGGTAAATGTACTATTTTTTTTCTACACCTCGGAGAAGATGAAAAGTAATGGACGATGTGGCAAAAGCTGTGTAGAGCGTTTGTATATTTTATGGTGCTTTTGATTTCATGCTCGGATTTTGACAGTACTCAATGCTGCAGTCAAAGACATAAATAGTCCTTGTTAGATATTCAGTAGTGAAAAAAATAAGAAAAATCCTCTTTGAACAGATATAGCACATATGGTCTCTGTGGCAGCAAACAAAGACTGAGGAAGCGGATTATATGGAGCGGGGAAAAAATAAAATCTTGCCATTTTCCAAAAAGACATCAGCTATTGATTCTTGCAATAAATAGATTTTTAGTTTCAATCTTCGCAATATTAGACTTTCCTCTAGTTAAACCATTAAAATCAGCGGGGAAAATACATCAGCAGTATAACAACTCGTCTAGCAGCCTAGCGGCTAATGTGACATAGCTTGACGTTTAGCTTGATGCTAACATTCTTCATAACGATTTGGTTAGTCTGTGTAACTCGTTGCCAGCTTGTCAGATTTTTTTAATCAAGTGGTATTTTTTAAGGGATCGGTGTATCCTCAAGACAATACAATTCATAATGACATTTTTTTTGCCTGAAAAAAAAGTAGCAAACTCGTCTGCTAGGAGTTTGCTACTTTATAGCCTCATCACAACAGATCAACTGAAACACAAATATATACAGCTCTGGAAAAAAAAAGTTAAGAGACCACTTAAAATGACCAGTTCTCTGATTTTACTTTTTTTAAAGGTATTTGTTTGAGTAAAATGAACATTGGGCTTTCATTTTATGAACTACTGACAACATGTCTCCGAAATTCCAAGCAAAAATGTAGTACTTATTTGCGGAAAATGGGAAATGGTCAAAATGGCGACAGAGATGCCATGCTTTCAGACCTCAAATAATGCAAAGGAAACTAGTTCATGTTCATTTAGAAACAACAATACTAATGCTTTAACTCAGGAAGAGCTCAGAGATTAACATTTGGTGGAATAACAACAAGGTTTTCAATGGGGTTCAGTCCAGTGGTCTCTTCGTTTTTTCCAAAGCTGTTGGAAAATATATACTCCCCTATGAATAAAAATAAATCAATGTTGGGTATGTGTTGCTGTTAATAGGGAGAATCATAACGCGATAGCATTTACGCTTCTGGAAAATGGGAGCAGTATAATGGCTATAACCTCATTTCGTAATAATGCCGTTTGCATATTTTTAACACGCTGATAACCGTGACAAATTTCCTCACAGTAATCATGTTGTGCAATTTTCATCTTGCTACGTCTTCACCAGGGACTCACAGAAGCCTCTTGCAGCGTCTTGCAGACAAACCATGATGAAACACTTCAAGAATAGAGTAGTTCCTGTAAAAGCGGTGATGCGAAACAGCATCAGTAAGGCAGAAACAAAAAACAACAAGAGCAGAAGCCTCTATTGATTTTTCCTTTTCTTTTCGACATCAACAGCCAAATATAGCATATTTGCTCATAAGGATGCGTGTCGTGCTTGTTTGCCTGGCGGCTGTTTACTACTCTTTCACCTCTAAATTCGACTCTTCCTATTAATCATGAGCACGGAGGACAGAAACTGTAATTTCTCAGTAGGCCGCTGACTGTTTGTGAGACATTTAAAGGGCCTCCGCACTGTTTTCTCTCTGCTAGCTTTTTTTAGACCCTTCTGCAGTTGTTGCTGCCAATCATCTGTATCTGCTTTTTTTGCCTTCATCGCCTCTTTCATCGGCTCTCGTCCTGAAGACGTGGACGAAGGTCTGCTCCAGCTGCTCGGCGTTAATCTCAGAACTCCCCGGCGCTGCCGTCGTCGAGCTCGGAGGCCGCCGTTGAGACGGGGTGCTCTGTTTTCCGAGCCCCCAATGTGAATTTATCGACGGCGTCGAGCAAGAGACGCAACAAGAACATTTTTATTAGAGCCCGGCGAGAGCTGGAGAAGTAGGAGAATGCATGGAGCAGTAATGCGTTTCCTCCGAGCTGTCAGGGCTTTATATGCTCCCCACCCCCTGCCCCCGTCACGCTGCTCTGCGCCGCCTGATGACTTCATGCCCCTAAAATAGGGATTTTCATCAGCAGAGGCCTCCCCTGTCCACTAAACGATTAGACAGACTGTCATGTCGCCATGATTGCTTGGCATTCCTCGGTAATCAATTTTCCTGTTTTTTTGGGCCGACTAAGTGATATGACGTGTCAGGTGGAGTTGTGTGACGGTGCAAGGCTGCTTCCAGAAAGATGTCCTTCCTCCCTCATGTTGTGTTTTTTTTTTGTTTTTATTTTTGCTCTCTTTGGTTGACTGCAGGACAACTTCCCGGCAGGAAACCCGGAGCGTCTCCAGGATCTGAAGTCCACCGTTGACCTGCTTACGAGCATCACTTTCTTCAGAATGAAGGTAACGTCCAGATTTCAGAATCTAAAAAGCCAGACATTAAGAGGGGCAGTATTGTGTATTTTCCAGGTATCATCATTTAGCATCATTTTAAAGCACAATCAAGTAATTGCGTTGCCTTCAGTTGTTATAGAAATTTTACTTCATGATTTAACACCTTGAAATTGGGCCTTGGTCGCTCTGAAAACTTTTTTCTGAAACTCCGCCTTCAGGAAGTCAGCACATCTCTCCTCTATTAACCCTTCATCAACATTTTTTTTTTTTACCAGCGTTACACTAAGAAGTAGCTCATAAAATGAGCTCAGCAGATGCATGGTTCCACCAGGTGTTTGCTATTTGCTTCTGGCTAGTCTGAAGGAGCTGGATCGGGGAAGCTTGGGAACTGGAGCTACTTGGAGGAGCTTCTTCTCAAAGACAGAGCTAGGTCCAGCGATGCGTATTGCTCGGCTGAATGGTTGCCACGGGAGATTAAACGATTTCTCAAACATGCATGAAAGAATCAAGGCAACACTCCAGGAATTAATTTTGATGACGGAATGGCATTACAACATGATGTAAAGCTCAAAAAAGTAGATTTTACAGTATACTGCCCCTTTAACACAGATTGTACGTAAAATATGACAGGAATGCGTGGGCTGTATGTTATATTTGACTCTCACAGTCCCATTGCCGTTACGATTAATTACATTTTCTGACACACACTGATTGTGTCGCTCCTCTGGAGGTGACTGGCGGTGCACGGGCTAAGCACCGTTAAAAAGCATAGTGTGTGTTGACATGTGTTCTGTTACTTGGTTAGGTACTTTTTAAAAGTTTTTCTTTTTATCTTGTTTGTACTGCTGCTGCCTTTTCAAAAGCCTCTTGGGAATGAATATAGCTGTATTCAACTGAACTGAATACTTTCTGTTACAGATAGAAACCAACTATGATTCCAGCTAATTCTGAATAAATCCATTTAAAATCTGAACAATTTATCATCTTATTAATTTATTGTTGCAAAAAGCTAATACGTTTAGCATCTGCTGCAGAGCTGCTGTCTTTCTCTGAGGTGTTGACCTGTTTTCAACAAACAACCCTCATAGTGTGTTTAAAATTATCCTTGCCATGGTTCCAGTGGCCCTTTGAAATGCCAGTGGAGGTTATTTTGACCCAGTGTCAGAAGAGCCTTTGAAATGACAAGTGTGACATTTAAAAAAGGGCTACTCTTGCTAAATTTCTCTCTTTGTTTTATGTATTTTTAGTAGAATAAGACTCGACCAGGAAGAAAACAAAAAAACAAAGCAAAACTTTCCATTGAAAAGTTAATCTCACTGTAAAGGTAGCTACTTCTGGCTTATTGTGTACTATAGGCAGAAGTACTAATGAGTTCCCATCATCCATTAATGTTATGCCTGGATCTTACAAATTGTGTTTTAATTCATTTTAATGAGATCAAGAAAGATCAGTTAACTCAAACAAATTGAAGCGTTATCCATTGTATTCGATAATATAGGATTATTCTAAATGTGAAAACCTCCACCCACATATAAAATTAAATTATTTAAGACCCATTCCATTTATTTTGCACGTGCTGCGTCCTGCTTTAAAACGGCTTCACGGTCCTACAAATGCTCTGCGCGTCGTAACGACCACTTGGCCGCTCTGGAGTCAAAAAGTCACCGCCATTTTCCTCGTTCCCCTGCTCCTCCTCTGGCAAACTACAGGATGCTGACTTGTTTCCAGGCGACAAGAAAAGCTCGGCTCCTTCCAGCTCCCTTTCTGTGGGTGGGTGGGTTCGGCGCACTGAGGCAGAGCTGAGATGGCAGCTGTGAGCGGAGGAATGAAAACTGTCACTTTAGGTCATCAAAGCCTTCACTCTGTGCTGTACCGATGCTGAGCCCCACTGTGTGTACGGCGTGCACCGCTGCTCACACACAGCCACGGCCTCTGCTTTTACTGTGACCCGCACAAGCACCTAAATGCTGGAGCCTCCAACACCAGCTAAGGTTCATTTATAAATCAGGGGATGAAAAAACTCCCGATTTGTTTAAACATTTAAACAAGAATGATTGGTACCGCTTTACAATAAGGCTCCCCTTATAGATTTTCAATAAATAGTTCATATATATGTTATTAATTCACCTCTAGACGCATTATAAGTCATAAATAAGTGTTTATTATGCATTAACTAAGGGTGAGAAGGAGAAGAAAAATCTACTGGTTTCTTGCCAAATAATGAACCAAGTCTGTTCACTTCTATATTTGATCTAGAGTTGTTATGCTAAACGTTTTAGACTACCTTGTAAGCACAATAAGTATATGTAAACATATTTATTTGCAGCAGAAAGTCTCTTTATCACTCTTAATTAATAGAGCGTTATAGGGCTGTTGCAAACAATTATTTTAGTAATTGAGTATTCTATCGATTATTCTGACGATTAATTGAGTAATCAAATAAAAACTTGATAAGAAAAATATTGGTAAATTCTTTCACCAGTTATTTTAAAGATGCTTATTGTTCCCCAGAAAAACAATACAAACCTGGACATTATTATAAATCAATGAAATTCCCCTTGAACGTGAAAATTGAACTTTATGCACTTGGCTTTCGTCAACAGCTCAGAGGCGGGAGTGAGAGCGTGGCGCAACATAAACAACGACCCAGCCGGAACACGACGCGCTAAATAATGAAACATAACTTAACGGAGCTTCGAGGCAGGTGATTTTCCTCGAGGAATTTTAATAACTGAGGTTCTCGAATCATTCAAGGAATCGCTGCAGCCCTAAACCATTATTAGTGATTTCTAAACTGTTTATTAATGAATGGATAATATATCTGTAAACTGTTTATTAGCGATCAATAAGGAGGGCCTTTTCGAAAAGTGGTAATGAATTATTGTACTGTTAATACCTTATTATGTAAGCATTGGTATTTTGTGAAATTTGAACAGTGGGAAAAAGAAAAAGTGCTTTAAAACTGCTTTGTGGTTGTGCGTAGCTTTGACAGGGAAAGAAATTAGAATTGCATCAACCAAAACCATAGTTGATGTTTTTATCAACTTTTATCTCCTCAACCGAGTGATTAACTTCCCCGTGTTTTCTGGACGGCTCTCAAACTGAACCACCACAGGTGATTACTCTTCCTACAATGACTCTCTTTTATCACCTTCTGATTGTCTCTGACGTAAAATAAAACAATTCTGGTCACTGAGCCGCTGTCAGAGTGATTTCAGCACGGCGCTCTATAAGCTGTCGTGTCACTGCCCCGAAGCTGTTGCTAGGCAACTGAGTTGCACTGGGAGCAGGTGACACAGAGATTGGCCCAAAAGTTTCCCCGCAACAAAATTGTTCCGGTTTAGTCTATCGAATGCATTTCGATTAGTGTCTTTTTTAAGATTTACAATGTTAATAACAATTAAAGAAAAACACGTGGAACCACAAAAAAAACAAAAACTGTTGAGCCTGTCCTATGTGCTTCAAACATTTTCGTTTTTATTGAGGGGTAACCAAGAAAAGCGTTTGTTCCCCCTGTTAGCACTGGTTTGCACTGTGTAGCACATCTTTGAAAGCTGAAAAAAATTACAGGAAGGTTTCCCACAATACAAAGCCGTCAGAAAGTTAATACTTGCTGTTCTTTCCTACGTTCTTTCCAAGTGTGTTTTTTTTAAATGATTTCAATGGTGTATAAATTCTTCAGCGACCATTTTGTATTTATGCTTCTGCAGGTGCAAGAGCTCCAGAGTCCACCAAGGGCCAGCATGGTCGTAAAGGACTGCGTGAAAGCTTGTTTAGACTCTACGTACAAATACATTTTTGACAACTGTCATGAGCTCTACAACCAGCTTCTCGACCAGGTAATCCCGGTTTGTTTTTGTATTTCTACCTCCACATTCAGTGACCGAGGTCGTCAGAGGACAGACAGCAGCACGGGAACCAAGTCGCAGTCTTGGTCAAGTTGTGGATCTTACGTTTGTGGAGGAGCGGAAACACCTCCTGTTTAAAGTTTGGTGAAAAATGTTTGTCTTCAGTTAAGGTGAATGAAGTTTTGATTGAGCTACGTGGACAAAATAAAGAAAAGAAGCTGCAAAAGACATGATGGCATATGTCGAAGAATCAACAAAGTAATCGTGTTGCCTTATAAATGTAATATATTACTTATAAAATATATTCTTAGTGATCCAAATGTTTTTATGTTTCCCGTGACAGTTTGCTTCAATACTGGTAGCATTTTGCTTCCAAAAACCTTGGTAGTCTTATTTTCCCATAGCCGTAGTTTAAACCTGACATTCGCAGCAAGTCCAGCTTGTGCTTTTTATACGATTTTGCAGCTCTATTTTTTCCAGCGTGGAATCAGCACTTTGCCCGTTCTCCTTTGATCTATCCTATTTAGCTGCAGTTGACGCTTTTTTTTTTTTTTACAGCAGAGACTTTCGGTAAGTGGGTGAGACGACAGCTTCACTGACAGCTTGCTGGTGTTCAGGCTGTAAAAAAACAAAGAGTTTTCTGCTCGCCTTTTGGCAGAAGGGGGGATTGTCCCATGTTTTAATACTATTTCTTATAAACAGCAAAAAATGAAGAGAAATTTTTCTTTAATAACACTGTCGCGCTCTCGTCGAAATACTTTCATCAACGCAAACCTTTGCACCGTCATGAAAGTTACATCTTCCCTTTCAGTTTTAGTGTGTTTGTATTGATAGGTGGCGATGTTGGGAAAGATATAAATCCATCCCGTCACGGCTGGAAATCAATAGTCTATATGTCGCACCTGGCATTTACCAGGCTGTAAAATGTTCAGTGTTTATTTTAACTTTGACTTGAAGAGTCTGGAGCAAAGATGAAAGCAGGTTGGGGGGGGGAGCATTTCTCAGACAAATTTATTTAACTGATTTCATCCTTTTAGGGACCATGTTGATTTCTCAAGAGCACAAAAACCTTTTTAGGAGTAATCTTGGAATACACAACATATTCAACCGTGGCCCATAGCTCCCAGTTATATCTGTTTTCATCTGTGAAATTGAGGAATGTGCAAAAGAGTTTGAGAGAAATGAAGTTAGCAAACAGAAGCGATGCAAACAAGTGGAGGTTGCTGAAAGGGGAGATGAAGCCACATTTGGAATGCTGAACTCTGGCACCCTAAAAGAAAATTGGCGATAAGTGAGGATTTATGTGTGGAGGATGAAATTAAAAAAGACTAATATCACAGAAAAGTAGCTTGGAGAGCTAACAGACCAGCACACCTTCCTAGGGATTTAAAAGTGTTTTGTGGTAAACCCCTTGTACTTGTCCCTCACAAAAGTAGTAAATGACCGTAGCTTGCTAAGCAATCAGTCAAAAACGGCTGAATATTATTTTCTTGTTTTGCTCATTTGGACAAGGCACTGACAAAAAAAAGAGAGTTGTGGCTGAAATTATTTTTTACGGAAAATAATGTTTATTTGATACAATGTGTGTACATACAACCAGATGTTTTGTACTGACAGAGGACACACGAGAAGGGAAATAGTTCAGCTACACAAATAACAACTGCAGTGACCTTGGTGGTGGGGCTGTCGACTCCCTGCCTGAGCTGTCTGCCCTAGCAGTAGGAGAAACCCTAGCAGTTATGAAAGATAAAAAGAAAAAGTGCAATGAAGAAAACATATTTTGATGAATTAGGAGAAATTCATTCTTCTCAACCCCGTTTACTTAGCTATGTTTCCTGGATTCTTATTATTTTCCGCTGGACATATTCCGATTAGAAATGTTGGTTTTGTCAAAAGAAAAAAAAAAGGAGGGGAAAAGCGTTCTCTTTTTACAGTCATTGGTTTGATAGACATTTTTTGTAACCTCATTTTTGCAAAAGTCATCCTTGTTTATTTTATAATTATTAGTATGCTTTGAAAAACAACAGCCGAGCAGATTTAGTTATATTTTATACAAAATTAATTCTGCAGGGCTTTTAATGCTAGGCTTTTAAAATGTTAAACACCACTGAAAAAAAGGCTTATTAAAACATCTGAATGATCCGAAGGAGAGCAGTTTTCAGTTTGTGTGACTTTCATCGCCTCGGTTTTCTGCCCTTTTGGTTTCACTTCAGAAAGTAATCAGTCAAAACGCAGCGCCACCCAACTATTTTTACGGCTTAATTCTTAAAAAGAATAGCCTTCGCAATGACAGTGATAACGTCGTCTTAGGTTGCAAGAGGCTGGAGTCTCTTCAAAAGCTGAATAATACGCTTCCTTTGTTTAGAATAGCCGGAAGGGTTGTAAGCAATTACCAAACTTATGCGATAGACACTTGTACTAATTACATTCTCATCTGCCGCCGTTTCACAGTAGAAAGACTCTCTATCAACGTTTTACTGCGTGGATGAGAAAATAACGCATCAGCCTCAACCTACAGCAAGCCCTGACGATAAGTGATTGTGTTCACGTATACTAGGTAGCCTCTGACATGGCAGAGAAAACCCATTCCAGACCCCAGTGACTGAGTGTGGCGACATGAGAGCAGCCGCGGGGTCCAGGCAAGTGGGGAAATACCCCGGCCTACGATGAGGCATCTTGCACAGTAAAACAGCGAAGATATGTGCTATTTGTGGACTACAGGAAAGGGGGATCCAGTTTAAATTATTGTCTTACTAGTTAGTCATGAAACTGAATTAATATATAAACTATATAAATTTTTTATTACTGAAATAGCAATAGTCATTCATTTAAACATGTTAGATGATAGATGATGCTGAAGTTTCTTCTGTAAGGACATTTTGTGACCTCACATGAAAAACTGTCAATCACTTTGATTAATGAGCAATTCCAATGAATGCCAATATAGCATAACTCAGCAGTCATACAGCAAAAAGTGGCAGAAGAAGTGAAGTTCTACACATCAAAAGTAAAATCTAAGTCAGCTCCGGTCCCCATGGTGATGGGTTTCCAGGCGGCCGCCTGACACCGGGCCGACAGGGGGCGCGGCTGATGGCGTGGCCTGTTCCCCGTAAGTGAGCCTTCGGGCCCAGTTAGTGGGTTCTTGGCCCCTAAAGAGCTTCCTAGTTCCTCCGAGTTTCCTAGCGTCCCCTCTAAGCTCCCTAGCTTTCCCCCCCGAGCTCCCTAGCATCTCCTCCAAGCTCCCTAGTGTTCCCAATGTTTCCTCGTTGCCCCCTAGTGCTCCTCCCGAGAACCAGCCTCCTAGTGCTCCTCCAGATTCTCCCAGAGACTCCTTGTCACCGCCTACTGTGGACCGGTCCCTGCGCCGACGTCGCCTGGCAGACCCGCCTCCCACAGCCTGGCCTCTGTGCTCTGGGCCCGGCCCCAGCACCGACGTTGCCCGCCGGACCCACATTTGGCTCCTTCCTGTGTCTCCGCCCACCCTGCTGGGTTGGTTTTTGTTGTTATTTGGACTCTGGCCCCTCGTCCTGCGCCCCTCCACTCACCCTTGTCAGGTCCTCGTCTCATTTGGTGTCATTGTGCTGTCTCTGTCTTTACGCCGCACCTCCTGGTTCCCGTCCCCAGTGCCGTGGATGTCCTCTGGACCTTCTCCGGCGCCGTAGACACCTGCCGGACCTCCCACGCGGCGGACGGCCGCCGGACTTTCCCCGCGGGTTCCATCTCCGGTGCCTCCGCCCACCCTGATGGGTTGTTTTCTGTTGTTTTTGGACTCTTGGCTCCTTCGTGTGTCTCTGCCCACCCTGTTGGGTTGTTTTTTGTTGTTATTTGGACTCTGGCCCCCCGTCCTGCGCCCCTCCACCCACCCTTGTTGTGTTTTGTTTTTCAGACTTTGAACCCTACACTGTATTGGTCCTGTCCTTCTGTGGCTTTTTCGTAGACATAGATGTACCCATTGCTGCAAACGTCAGCTGCACAGTCGATCGTTTCCAGTGATACCCGCTCATTCTCCGCCTTAAACACCAGTTCTCCACACATCAGATATGTGTAAAAGCTGCTGGTGTCAGAAGCAGTTGAATGTCTCCAGCAAATGACGGAGGACAGATGATATAGCTGAGTTCCATTTTTCACAGGAACTTCCAGGGCTGGGTCGGGTATCACAGGATGTCTATCATCTGGACTGTCCGGCCATGGCAGTATCAGGGTCATCACGTCAGTGTCATTAAAAAAGCAATCCCTCTTTTTGTTGGACTTGCAGGTGTCGCAACTTTCTGAAATTCCATTCCAATAATCCTCCAGAAGAGTTGATGTGGTGTCATTTACTTGTTCCTTTGGCAGAGGAATGACAGGACCAAGGTCACGAATAATTCGTGAACACTTCTGACAATGTTCACAGTAGTCGGTTGTATATATTTTAGTGTTTGTGTAGATGCCACACTCCGCCAGATAGTGCAACATGTAAAACAACAGGACTCCTGGCCTGTCCTGATGTTTCACATCCTTAATTTTCAGAATATCAATTAGTTCATTCTGAACAGCAAACACTTCATGTGGAGGAAAGTCTCTTCCTGGATGGCACATTGCTGTGAAGAAGCATCTCGCAAACAATGGTGTCGCTGAAAAAAGTTCAGAAATCTCCTCAGGATGCTGAGCCACAAACCTTCTGACAACAGTCAAGTTAATGATGCTTTGCGTTGTGGAATTCATCCAACAGTTAAAAAAGGAGTTGGAGAATTTACAAAAATACATGGCTGGGTAAATATTTGCATCCATGGCATCGAAATCGTTGGTGTCATTCAGATTTCCGTCTTCTGAGTTTTCTTCTTCAGAAGATGATTCCTCTGATGAAGAAAACTTATATACTTCTCCAAATTCTGTCCACGTATCCTCAGCATTTGGGCTTCCAGAACCAACTTCCTCATCCTTAGAGGAAGCATCAATGTTCTTAGTATAAATGCTGTTGTTATAGTCAGGGTCAAATTCAACATCATCTTCAGAGCTTTCTTCATCTGAAGACCATTCTTCTGATGAAGAAAGCTCAGACACTTCATCAAAATGTGGCACAACATCATCCTTATCTTTAGTGTCCAGTTTCTCACAATGGTCTGTGTAACTTTTAATTTCTGTGTCCCCAGAGAAGGTTTCAAATTCCAGCTCCATTTTGCTATCAGGAAGACATATGCTTTCCAAAGCAGCACTTTCTCCAGATGTCTTTACTGTCAAACATGTATTGGTGGTAACTTCCTCGACTTTAGAGGAAGCATCGATGTCCTTCTGATTTTCAGGAAAAATGTCAAAACTCATGTACTTCCCTGTCTTATCCTCTTCGAATTCTCCCGAAATTCCATCGTCTTTTACATCGTCTTTGGCGACAATGTCAAAACCAGAGTATTCCAATCTTCCATCTTCAGATGAGCTCTCTGTAGAAAGATCACTGTGTTTTACATCATCTTCGGAGACAATGTCAAAATCAGAGGACTCAAATCTTCCATCTTCAGATGAGCTCTCTGCATAAACATCCTTGTGTTTTACACATTCTTCAAAGAAATCTTCAAATCCAAAATACTTGTATTGTTCATCTTCAGATGAGCTCTCCTTTGAAACAACACTGTGTTTTACATCATCTTCAAAATCAAATTGTTTCGAACCTTCGTCAGTTGAGCTCTCTGCTGAAAGGTCTTCATCTTTAATCCGATATCCCAGCAACTTTTCTACTCCCTTCGTAACAAGATACCCAAGGCCCCAACCGATAGTTAAAATCATTGTGACTGAGGTTGAAATGGTTTCTAAAATCACTGTCCGAAATCGTCTCTCTATCAAAGTGTTGTACCTCCAACGTTGAAAAGCAAACTGAGAATTCTTGTATTCCAAATGATAATAATAATCGCTTGAACCTTTATGACATCATCGATGAGAACACCGATGACATGATGATGTCACACGACCTGTGTCAGGTTCTTGTTTGTTTTAGTTGCTATGGAAACACAAGGAGTTACGTATGAGATAAGACTACTGTCAATTAAAAATTCATGCGTAGACATCTAAATTTGTGAATTTAAGTCCGTAAATGTACATAAATGTAAGTTTTGTATTTATCCTGTTTTTCAACTCATACGTACGTGTAACTTTACCTATGATGTGCCCCTTTTTTAAATTTGAGCCCCTGCCCCTCCATAGGTCTCTGCACGGCCCTGCTCCTTCCCACAATTGCTAAGTCTTAGCCGGTCCGCGGTAATGAAAAGGTTGGAGACCACTGTTCTTAAAGTTTAAGGTAGAACATGTCAAAGTTTAGTCTTTCATGACTGGCATCCTCCAACTTTTAGCTGTTCCAAGTCCAACACATCTGAATGAGATAACTGAATGACTTACTCATCCACTCAACTTTCTACTGTGTCCTGCTAATATGCTAATTATGTGCAATAGTTGTGATTTAGGTGTGTTGACACAGAGATGCATTTAAAAGTTGTAGGACAGTGCTCTCTTGAGGACTGGAATTGGAAACAGCTTGGGCCAGTTTTAAAAACCATCTTTCTTTTTTTTTTTAATCATACATTTTCAGTGGCTTAAAATCCCTCCAGCAAAACTCCAGAAAGATTTCTGAAATTAGCACTTTGAATCAAAGCTGGTCCTCCCTTCCCTGTTTCACAGATTTCATTCTCATTTCTGTTGTTTACAAGAACGACAGCCAAGTCCTTGGAAAGATATAACGTAAAGTTGGCTAGCGAACTGAGACCAGCTAGTTAGCCGACAAATATCAGCTTTCGGAGGAGCAGAACAGCATGAAGCCATGATATTCTACACAAGTAGCATATAAATGCTTCTGCTAAAGTCAGCAAGTGTTTGCTCCTTTAAGTACTTCTATCTCTATGTTCATCTCTTAAAAAGTAATTGGCTCGTTTTAAACTGACACTGACTTGAACTTTATTTGACCACTTGTGACTGAAGTAGCATTTAATTCTTTTTTCCCCTCTTGAGTAACTCAAGAACTCAAGTATGTCAGTTAACCTTTGAACCACAGTTCCAAGGTTAACTCAAATACTTACAACAAAAATGTCCTTCAAGAAATAAACAAAATATTAACTTGGGCAGGAAGCTAATGTTTTGTTTATTTCTTGAAGGACATTTTTGTTGTAAGTATTTGAGTTAACCTTGGAACTGTGGTATGGAATATGTAGTAGTAATAATAATAATAAAATCGGGTTTCAAAATGTAATAAAACAAAATTAAAATTGCATTATGTAATGATCGAAAATTTGATAAAATCCAATTTTCAATCCCTTAAGCCACACATGTAATAACATTGTGTGGCGTTTATTACAAAATGTGAAAGTAGTTATTAGGGTCATTGTAGATTCATCTAAAGAAGAGAAGAAGTAAACTTCTGGCAAAAAAATCTCAGACATTTTGAGATTAATCTCAGAGATTTTCTAGAAACAAACTTTTACGTTTCTGAGCTTGAAAAGTCAAAAAAAAAAAAATCCCAGAAAAAAAAACTCTGAAAATTTGAGATTAATTTCCACGATTTCTAGAATATTTCAGAGTTTCAAAGTTCGGAAATGTTCAACTTTTAGAAATTTTCAGAATTTCATAAGTCAAAACCTAGTAAACTTATATTACTATCGGTGCCGACTTGGGCTTTGTACTTTAGAAGAGAATAGTCCTTTATTACCTCTTGAAAACCAAATGATTAAGACAAAGAAAAAAAGCACATCTTCATTATTTATTCACTGCAATTTATTGAGTTGATTATGTAAACTGATCAATATCTGGGTAAAGGAAAACATTTGATTAAATCAATTAAATCATACAGAAAAGAGGGCTTGACAAAAATGACAACAACAAGAATGGGAATGGAATTGGACAAAAGGAGCACATGCTTGTGTTTATCGGGTTCACCTACTTCAAAAGGGTCAAAATGACAGAGTATACAACAGAAAAAAAGTGGAAGAAAGGCAGCATATGCATTTCATCAGCTTCCAGAGGCAGTTGGTTGATGGACATGGAGAAGGGATCCACATTTCTTCCTTCATTCTTAAAAAATGAATAAAAGAGAAAGATGAAGACTTCCCTTCTTAGAAAGTCTCTTTTTCTTTTTTAATCCTCCTGCAGTTTTAAGAGACGGGGATTTAGACCCTACAAGTTTTTTACTCTGTACGCAGTCTGGCAGGGTGGCGCTGACCCCGTGTGTGCTTTTATGAGGTTTTTTTTTTTTTTTTTGGTGAGTATGCGGTTTCGGAAGCTGACGGGACAATTACCCCACTTCCCAGCTGTCCAACTGTGACATTTTCCGTGCTCCTGGTGAGCGTTGGGCTCGGGTTAAAGAAAAAACAAAAAACAAATGTAAAATTCTACAAAGAAGTGTTAAGGAAACTGTAATGCGGTAGAAGAATCGAAGCTTCGTAACGCTGACAAATTAATAAAACTGGAAATATACCATGAAGGAAATTGGTTTACTGATTCAATATTGAGGGATAGTTGGACGTCATTGCAAGATAATTTCCAACCCAGACAGTAAAGAAGTCCACCAACAAAGAAGTGAAACTCTGGGTTTCCTTCAAACCCGGATTTGTAGGAATTTCTACCATTTTCTGCAACAAGTAATGTAATCTCCAGATCAATAGCTATGGAACAACAAACAAAACAAGACCAAGTGTAACATACCTCACTCTGATGTGAATTTGTACTTGAAACCACTTTCGGGCCATGCCCAATGGTCTTTATTTGTTCGTATTTGTAGGCTTTGTTCTTAGATGTACATGGCAAGATAAAAAAAAAAACAGTACATAGCATAATATTTAACACAGCCATATAAATCCAAGCAATACACATTTAATACATCAATAAGACAACTTGTAGGAGTTTCAGTTCAACACATTGCCGATGCTCCTGGGAATTTGATTGTACTCCGTGAGACCAACCTTTAATCAGAAATTCAATATTTCGTGACACGTTGGTAGAATTGATCAGAAGCTCGATGTATGCTAATGCCGAATCCTCCCACTCCAGGAGCCTGAACAAGCAAACCAATCATTTAAACCGCTATGTACGCAACAGAGGAGTTATGCAAGGACTGTTTTGACGTGTCGACACTACCCACTAAAGTATGGAAACTTAGCTTAGACTCGGTGCTGCATTTTTTGCTTCCTACCATAAGTGCAATTGGAGGTGGTGTGTTCTTGGCTGTATAAAGACAGCAGATCACTCAATCACCCCTGACAATGTATGTGGGCTTGTCGCAAGTGAATACCAATGAGGAAAGGGATTCTACTGCACATTTTAGTGGGATGTACACTCTGTTCCATTTAATGGTGATGACACGACCTTCAGTGTCCTTTATGTATGCATATCATTAGACTAAGATGCTCTCACACTAGCAAAGACACTCACCTCCTGCAGAGACATTATTTTACTTTTTGTCCCCTAATCACATGCGAAGGAAACCAAAATTACAGGTTACAGCTCTCTAAAGTAACCACCTGTTATTTATCACTAGCTGTTTTTTGTACTTTTATTTAAAAGGGACAATATACATTACTTAGCACTTCAGTCAGATGTGTAAATATTTCACGTTTAGTTATAGGTGTTCATTTCTATATGCGTTCTCTGGCAGTTCGAAGGTATAAAATACATAAAAAAATAAATAGAAATTTTTTAAAAATCAGAACTTAATAAAAAAAAAATCTCTATGCGCCTGATCTTGAAAAATTACAAATAAGGAGCGCTAAATAGGCAAAAACTTGCACAAGCAGTAAGTTAGTGTGTTGGACATGATCTACAAAGATTGATTTTGGAAATTGATTGACACAAATCTGATTCTGGTTAATTGCATTTTGGGTGGTAAGTCATTACATTTGTATTCCCTCCTTCTACAGTTTCGTAATTTCTGATGATCACCATATGGATGCATATTCATGAAGGCAAACGCGCTCAATGGATTGCGGCTGGTGTGCTGGTTGATTTTGCGGACGCAATCTTGTTTTGCGTGTTGTTTGTAGATCAAGTTTGCATTTTGTACGTGCAAACCTTTGAAAGATCAGAGCCAAAGTGAATATATCATTCTTACATGGTTGCTACTACAGTTTTTGTGTGTACAGCATATACTCCCTAAACAACGTGCATTTATCAAACCTTATAAATTGCTAACAGTCTTTTTTTTTATCCATGCTTACAATTGCTTCCACGATTTGTACCTCTAAATTCTTTGCTGAATTGTGATTGGGTCAAAATTTCAACACAAGCTATCATGGGTCCACTTGATGTTGTGACAAGATTATGTCATTTTCATCTTTATTCAGGAAACAAAAATAATTGGAAAATACAATTGTTAGTAAATTTGGTCCTTTTTGATGCAGGTCATCAAAGAAGAAGAAATACCTAAACTGCTCCAGCTAAGGAGTTTAGCGAGGAATGAGTTGCCTTTTGCAGAATCAGCTGTGAACTCTCTTCTTGTTTCTTGTTGGTGTGAGATTGAATTCCTAAATGCAAAGTCAGCAAGGTAACGCATCAGCATGACATGTGTGGAATCTCCATATATTTAAAGCCTCAATCCGGAGACTAGTTGATTATCTTGGGAATCGATTGCAGTCAAAAAGATTACGTTGAGGATAAATGAATTTGTTTCACCAGACACACACGGACATGGTGTCAATGTTGTTGGTATTGTCAAATAATACAACATGGGTTATTCAAGAGCTAATTTGAATGTAATTTGTTTTAATAGAATATTGTCTCCAGAAATACAATATGCATCACCCTGTCATGTAGAGAAACAAGAAAACACACCCAGGATTTGAAGGGTTTGTTCTTAAAGTCTAGATGGTCTACAAATTTTATGTGCTCCAACTAGTTTGTGCAAGAGCATAAAGTGTACTGATGTGCTAAAAGTTTCTGTGCAGAATTAACTTTGCAAACCAGTACCTGTGTTTTCTGCACAGACTAGACTTTTCCCTCCCTGATATGCAACCTGCTTGTGGCAGATTGAGCGACTGGGATGGCTGCTTTCTAACTGGGGAGCAGTGCAGTCATGCACAGTGTGGGGGTAACAGATGGTAGTGCCAGTGAGCGGTTTTGGATTTGACACCTTTCACTGTAACGTTGGAAGAGAGATTTCCGCAACAGGCTGTGACAAAACATCCACACATACAACGTACAAATACAGCATTTGTATTTGTACGTTCTTTCAATAAAAAGAAACGTATTGAAACTTTCAATAAAAAAGTTATAATCTGGAAGATATTAGAGCTTATTGATTTGACAACATGCCATGTCTGTCTGATGTAGGCAAAAGGTGTGTTGGGGTCAAGACTGCATCAGAATGTAGTATGTTACCTTTAATGTGATGTCGCTGTCTCACTTTACTTATTTATTTATTTCTTTATTATCTACAATAACTTTCTCTGTACAGTGTGCATTCCAATGTACTACCATTTTCCCCGGGTGGTCAAATGATCGTGAGCCGAATTATTCAGAAAGCAGGTCAGGTTTCACTTTTAGTTGGACGCATTCTGCAGGCCAAACTGAGTGAAACTGCATGCAGTTTCACTCAGTTTATACATTCTGTCACTGTATAAAGACAGAATAATGGTATTACTGCATGGTTGCTGTCATAGTTAAGTCTGTCACATTAATTCTGTAGCAGCGTCTCAGATTTGCATCATACATGGGATGTGAAACTTGTTGCAGTTATGTGTAGGAATTTTGTCTAAAAATTGTAGCACTGACTCATCTAGTGGTCAAATTGTGTATGCTAGTTTCAGTTGCATTGTGAGGCGATTCCAGAATTTTATGTTCCCATAGCATCATGAAATGAAAGGCATATATACAGTATGTCTTAGCATAATTGGGATATAGTATTTTGCTTTCTATTCAGCCGGATAGCCTTATTATAATAACAGAGATATAACAGGTTTTTGTTGTTAAGCAACCTTTCATTGTATAACTCGTATGTCACTCAGTGAAGCATTTAAAATCAACCTGTCATAAGATCATCTTGATAAACTGTGTTCCTTTGACCATGAGAGAAATACAGTTTATTTCTACTTTAATATATAATACGTTTTTAGGTCAAAGGGTTTCTGACAGTGTATTGTAAGCCTGGCTGACCTGTTTAGATATTGTTGATAATGTTTCCCAATTACACATAATTACTTAGTGATATTTTCAAATTTCCTGTCAACTTCAAACATTTTTCCTCTGGATTTAGCCAGTTTTCTGGGGGAAACCCTGGGTCAGTTTGCATGAGTTAAACCAATAAGTGTCTGCAATGGGTTAAAAGGCAAGATGCAAAGATTTGCTTACAAACTGCAGTCGGAAAAATACATTCAGCAATCCTACAATTCACATATTGTCCGTTTTTGTATTTTTCCTAACTAGTTTTTTGGGAATGATGTAGCCAGTTAATCTGGGAACGTCAAATCAAGTCTGATGATCCCATCTCAATGTTTCTCATTATCACTGAGGTCAGACTTTCAGCACACCAACTTCCTTTGACCCAATTTTTTTATTATTTTAGCAATTTGCATATGAATGTCAAGTATTAGATACATGTGCACGCCCTGCAAAACACCGCAATTACCCATGCAATTCCATTCTTTGTCTCTTTCCTAATTCGGTGCTCAGTGAAGCGCTGCTTCACCCCTCTTTATCTAAATTTCCTTTTCCACAGAGCCGGAAACAGGAGCTTCCCAGAGAGGAGCAGGGTCCGTCTATAAAGAACCTGGACTTCTGGCCAAAACTCATCACTCTTATGGTATCTGTAATCGATGAGGACCGCACAGCCTACACACCAGTCATTAATCAGTATGTACTTCTTCATTTTATTTCACTTTACTTTTTCTTTTCTCCCTTTTCCCAAGGCATCTAGTCATTGATTAGTATTGTATTTAATCAAATACGTGCTCAAACTGCATTTAGGTCGATGCCGATGTGTTTGATGGGTGAATGGTAATCTTATTTGGGATTAAACACCTTTGTCAATTTCACCTGAGATCTGCTGAATACTTCCTAATTGAAGAAAGTATATAAAAATGTATAAGTTGGTAAAATATTGACAAACATGTCAATAAATGTTACCATATATGTCCGATTTTTTTTTACGATATGATTAGAAAACTAAAGGACGGAAAATGTCACTCTTGAAAAAAACAAACAAATAGGCCTGTCACAATAACAAATTTTACTGGCCAATAAATTGTCCCAGAAGTTATTGCGAAACGCAATAATATTGTTGTTTTGAGACCATTTTCAAGTAACATAGTGCTAATGTCATAAAGACGCAAGAAAGAATGATCAAAGATCAATAAACTGTCATTTCTAATGAACATTTAACACTGGTCCTGTAAGACATTTTAAATGCCAAAATAAATAAACAAAACAACAGGAACAATAAATAAAATGAATTATGAAGTCTTTGTGAACAAAATTATCCTTCATAAAAAAGGGCTACTTGAAACCAATGAACCAGACTGAAGGATTTTGTCATCCAGTTTTGGGTAAAAAAAAAAAAAAAAGAGAGAAAAGCTATAAATAATGCAACAGGAAATTATTGAATTTCTTTTAATTTATGAAGCCATTAATTGATTTATTGCTTATTGCAACGGGCCTATGCACAATCTACATTGCAAGGGGCACAGACTGGTAAAGGTGGTCCCATTTTTATTATTAAACAATGTTCTGTGGGAAAAACCTGCATTCTGACATCCATATGGATATTACTGCAGCAGTTGTCACCTGCAACGTATGACAGAAAAGAAATAGCTTAAAGAAACCTGAGCTGATCTCATGGACTGTGTGCCACTCCGATACCAATCTGATGGGATATGATTGCATCTGTGGGAAATGGGTTCAGCCCACAGGGACCGAGCCTCGTAAACCGCAGGGCCAAAAGGAAGCCATGTTAATATCCTGCCTCTTTCAGACGCTTTATTACACTGCTCTTACGTTCGTTGTTAATTCTCCGACTGGTCTGACGTGTTTTGGTGGCGACGCACTCAGTACTGGGTCTCTTGTTAAAATGTGATGGCTGATGGTCGTATGGTATTATCGGGTTAATGAAACGTGGCCAACAACTGTGTTTCTCTTTTTAGCTGGTTTCCAGTTACTGCCTTTTTTTTTTTTTTTAGAGCTGAACTATTCCTCTACAGGTTTGATCCAATCCCATTATCGGTTTTAGAACTATAATAAAAGAAGATGTAAAAACAGTAGTAAAAACTGCCCACCGTCCATGAGCATTCATTAATTATTTATATTTGGAGCAGAGTTGAAGTCGCAGTAAAACAGGGTTTTACTGGCAAAGATGAAATGACTTCAGTGTTCTGAGAGTTTTGCCTGTCATGTTTGCGATTGTCAAAGCATTTCCAGATGCAACATGTTTCATGGCAGACAGGAGGCTGTAGCTCAGTAGGATGAAACAGAGCATTTTTCTGTAGCTTCGTTCGTTTGGCGAGGTGTGAATGCCCAATCAAACTCGGACGTGGACCAGAAAAGCGAACTCTGCCTAGAAACCTTGGCCTCGATTCGGTTGAAATGAACTCTGGTGCGGTTTGAAAGCATATGTAGATGCAAGTGAACTGGAGACCGCTCCAAAAGCAGGAAGTAAACGATAGCGGCAGGGCATTATGACGTCAACGGAGACAAAATAAAAGCGCGAGTCTTGCATGACGGGGAGAAATAGCTTGTGATCTTCAACTTGAGATGAAAAAAGAAAGCCTACAACCGCTAAAATTTGACTCCACTCCATTTTTGTTTAGATGTTGTGAAGAAGGAAGTTGCGCTGGTCTTCTTCGGCGTTTTCTCTCTCATTTCCTTCTGTAGTTCTTGGTGCAGCGCCACCACAGGTTGTTCAACGGGTTTGGATGGTTTGACGTAGAGCAGTGTCAAAGCAAACCGCACCTGCTGAAAATGTAACGAAATGTTGCAATTTTGGTTCCCAATCCAACCGAGTCTACCAAACTATCAAGTGTGAAAAAAGCCCTGAATCAACAGCAGACATTTCAGAACATGTTTCCTTTTAAATAGATCTTACACCCTAATTATATTATGTTTGTTAATGTTTTGTTTTAATGACATGGGATGTTATCAGGTAAATAACACTCTCATGTTACTTTCCTGCAAATCTTAACACTTCAAGACTTCCAAAAATTCCCAACATAAACTGTTGCAGCTCTTACATATCCTGTACCCCAATGTCCCATCTACACCGTGTTCCAAATTATTATGCAAGTGATATTTTCTCAGATTTTCTTAAATGCAAATGATGCTTAGTATAGTTTTCAAGTCATGAACTATTACAGTATAAATCAAATTTTACTGAACAAAGCTCCCCATGGGAACAGTATTTTTTTTTTCAAAAATAAAAAACTCAAAATGCAAAATGTTCCAAATTATTATGCAGCAAATAATAATAATAATTCAAGCTACACCTTCAGGGTCTCTGAAGGGGCCGACCAATGATTCTCTCCCCATGATTTCGGCCCAAAGCATGACTCCACCACCTCCTTGCTGACGTCACAGCCGTCTTGGGACGTGATGGTCGTCCACCACCAATCCACTACTGCGTCCATCTGGACCATCCAGGGTTGCACAGCAGTCATCAGTGAACAAGTCTGTTTGAAAATCAATCTTCATGTACGGCTGGGCCCACTGAGACCGTTTCTGCTTGTGAGCTCTGGTTAGGGGCCCAATAGCAGGTTGATGCACCACAAGCCTCTGGAGGATCCTCCACCTTGAGGTTCCAGAGGCACCAGCAGCTTCAAATAACTGTTTGCTGCTTTGTAAGGACATTTTAACAGCTGCTCTCTTAATCCGATGAATGTGTCTAAGAGAAACCTTCCTCATTCTGCCTTTATCTGCACAAACCCATCTTTGTTCTGAATCAGCCACAAATCTCTTCACAGTACAATAACGCTTCAGTTTTCATTAAATATCTAATGTTTTCATACCTTGTCATACGGCACTACACTATCTGATGATTTTCGTCAGCAGAAAGATCCTTTCTCTTTCCCATATTGCTTGAAACTTGTGGCCTGCTTAATAATGTGGAACATCCTTCTTAAGTAGATTTCCTTTAATTGAGCTCACCAGACAAACTAATCAACCAGCTCTCTGAAATTAATTATAGTGATTCAAAGAGCCCTGACACACAATACCATCTATAAATTTAATAGCACAGCAAAAAATTTAATCTTTATGACACTTAAATCCAATTTGCATAATAATTTGGAACACGGTATATATTCTTACACTTTATGCAGACAAGTAAATGTTGCTACTAATTATTTAACCTCTGATTCTTTATCATACATAGAACAAAACTTCATGCTGCAATATTAATTGTGAGTCTGACCTGGTAGCAGGCATGCGTTGTGCCGTCGCTCACTAATTGCAAAACATGTTTCATTTTCCAGTACAGGCCAGCTGAGCGCTGGTCAGGGCCCATCAAGCTATAAATCATCATATTCAGGTCACCAGCTGATTTCTTAGGGCAACTCTAAAAATAATCTTATTAAGACCACAGCAAGCCTCTGTTATTCATTAAAACAGGAGGGGGGGGAACAAAAAAATGTTTCCTGTTGCAGGAAAAAAGGCTCGCCCTATTCATATGGTTTGGTGTAATATGATAAACAATGTACATGGCTTGAGAAAAAAAAACGCATTAAAATGTAGCATGTTTGTGTCCCTCGTACACATTCACTCCTTTTTTCTTCTTCTCCTCCTTCTCGCTGATTTACGATGCTTATTAGGCCTTTGTTTATGCCTTGAGCTTTCCTCTCCTATACCAGCTAATGACAGCTTTGCAATATTCATGCTCAGTGTCTCCACCTTTTTTTTTTTTTTTTGGGTCAAGCTGAAGAGTGACAGCGAGTGTGATGTTTTCCTTTTTTTTTGTTTTTTGTTTTTTTCCTCCACAAACTTGCGAGTGGACTTGTTGCCTTAAAATAATAGGCTCTGCAGCCAGAGGGAAATAGCTGTCAGTCTGTTGCTCTCTGCTGAAAATATTTATGTGGGAACAAAGCCGCTGGAAATTTGAGGCAGTAAACTGATCCGCAGAATTGATCTCATGATAGGAAATATAAAACAGAATGCTGTAGTTGTTTTTCAAAGTTAAAAGGAGAAGAAGAAGAAGCAGCAGCAGCATGCCGGGATGTTCTGAGAAAAAAAAAAAATTCTTCTTGCAGATAATGCTTCTCTCCAGCAAAACGTAAATTGTGAAGCAATCCCAAACATGTGCACTGACTGCAGATTCATATTCATTTCCACTATAAAGGGTTTTCATTGCATGATTCAGCCATAATACGCCCAAGCGGGTGCATGACGAGACTGAGGAATAATGTCTGAAAGCAGAAAGGTTTTCGAAATGGTAGAGGAAGTACAACGGCAAAAATAAATCAAAATAGTTTATATTTTGTTTCATTAGAAGCTCAAACTTTATGGAGTTTATTTGGATTTTAAACGGTAGCCTATAAAAATGCAACACATGATTGGCAAGTAGAAGAAAGTTAACTCAGATTATTTTTTTTTTTACCAATAATATTTGTCATTGTGACATGTTTGTGTGTTTAGTGACCCTGAATCATTAAACCCGAGTCAATAATTCAACCACAATTAAATGTCCTGTGGATATTTCGGGGTGAGTCGCCATGACAATAAAGGCTTACCCAGTCTTTCTTTCTAAGATATCTCAAACTTTGTCAGGTTGGGTGGAGAGGGTCAGGTTGGGTCAGGTTGGGTCAAATCGTTCCACATATTTAGAATATTTAGAATTTTAGTTGAGTCTGGATTTTTATTGGGTCACTCCTTCCAACAACGGATTTGAGCTCTTCCATAAAAGGTACGCCGGTTCTAGTCCTCCTGTCTACACACTCTCCCTCGGCCGAAACGAGTTGCCACAGGCAACTCCTCTGATTAGCACTCCGCTTGGCCGACTGGCAGGTCGGTTTAGGTGAAAGGCCGCGTCCTGGTTAGTTTGAGGTTCTGCCATCTTTCCTCGCACTTTTTTTTAAGAGATGCATTGAATAATTCCTCCTGAGGGCTTCAAATATTAAAACGTCCCATAACCCGGTTGTACATTTGAATGCAAATGTACAGCACAGTTTTCAGACCGTTGTTCAAACAAATGATAACGCGTCGGTTTGAAGGTTGTGTTTTTAGAGTGACGGGATGTGAAAAATTTTAAGGATGTGAACATTGCTTAATGGCACTTTATGTAGACTGTAAAAAATAAATAAATCAAATTTACGGTAAAATACCGGCAGCTGTAGTTGCTAGAATTTTACTGCAATTCTGTAGATACTGTATTTCTATAGTATTTTACCATAAATGTTTTACTATATATTTTTTTTCTCCATATGACTTCTATTAGATGATTAATCTTGGAAGAAGATTTTGTCCTTTTTTGGCAGGGGAGGCATTTCGTTTGCTGTACGACACAACATAGCCTCCATAAAAAAAGTGAAATATTTCCAGATAAAATCACCATCTTCGGGGGTGGCTCGGTCATCCTTAAATGTCCTCCCATCACTTCGCCAAGCCACGGATAATTAAACCGACGACATCTCGCATTCAAGCTTTGACTGGAAATCCATACACATTCAAAGCAGATTACTTGCCAATTAGGCTGCCACCAACCTCTGTCTCTCCCTTAAAGTGTTGATCTTTCCTCCCACACTTGCTCTTATGCATAACCGTTTCTTTCCCATTTACCCCTCAGCTCAACCAAAAGTTTTGGGAGTGGCAAAACGGGGGGTGGAGGGGAAGTACACTGAGAGACAGAGCGACCAAACCCGCTTCCACATCTGCTAAGAAAGCTGCTGAAAAAGTCAGAGGAAGGGGAGGACGTCAGAGTCGTCCGGTTATTGTCGCGTGGAAGCATGAGGGTGATTGGAATTTCTCTCGATCCCGACAGGTTTCCGCAGGAATTGAGCGCGGGGAAAATCAGCGCCGAGATCATGTGGAACCTGTTTGCACAGGATATGAAGTACGCGATGGAAGGTCAGTAAATCTGTCAATCCGTTATCGTGTGTGTGTGTGCAAGTCTGATGGAGCGAAAGAATCAGATAAAAGAGCTCAACCGAATGAATGTTGGTCTGGAGTGTATTGTGTCAGCTAATTAGCAGCTTTACTGCCATCTCATTTCACTCAACCCTGCTACGGTTTGAATGTGCCACTCTGCTGTGTTCCCTTAATTGGCTGGTGCTGAGAAGTGTTTCTTTTTCTTGGCTTTGTCCCGCATGTGGTCATCTTTACTGCCTATCTAGATTACACTTCCCCCTACCTATCGATCCCTGCAGAGAAAAAGGAAACTTCTTTAAATCAAGATCAACAGTTGATCAAAGGCACAGCAAAAAACTGATCAGACGCTCTGCTATTTTTTCTTTCTTTTTTCTTTTTGTTTCCCTTCTTGCGTATTTTTGTGCCTGTGTAAATCCAGCAGCGCTCGCAAGTAATTTTAGATGGGGAAAAAGGAAAAAAAAAAAAAAAGAATCTACAAAGAAGGACCGGTTTTGTGCTTGAGAAAGGGGCATGTATGAGATTTGTGTTGTTCACTTTAACCCGTGACGACAGGGTGGCCGGTAGTCATGACTCGCGAGGTTTAAAATCCGAAAATGTGTGACAGAAACGCAGCAGCCATTGCAAGCGGTTGCCCTTGCATTGTCCTGTGTATCGGGCAGTTGAAATAAGATATTTAATACACTATAAAATGTTGAAACCTTTATTCTTCTTCTGAGATGTAATTGGACTAAACAATTTCTGTTTTATGTCAGTCGGGAATACCAATGTTATTTCTATTTGCCCAATTCAAGAGCAAATAGAGAGAATTTTAGATTTTCTTTTCTTCAGTGTTGGGAAATGTACATAAACTGATATTTTGATGCATTTAAACAACTTGAGTTTGCCTAGATAAAGTCACAGTTTTGTGGTCTTTCACATCAGTGAGCCTTAGGGACACTGTATCTTAAGTCAACATCTCAAACACACTGCTTGTGTTTCAGCCGTAGCGATTTAATACCAAATTCACCTTACATAAAATCCACTTTTTTATATGCCTCTCTCTCATAAGCTTTGAAAGTTAAGTATCGATTTTGTTTTAATGTCTGCATCCCAAAGAAAGCAGGGAATCAAACGCTAAATCTCAAATTGCTTTGCTGCTATGGGAGAGAGAGGGTGTTTCTCTTTTTGTCTTGAGTGTTGACTTTAATCCCTAACTCCTATTTTTAATTTTTTTTCCCAAACCCAAACTCCCAGAAGTCGTTTGCCTCCTGAGTTCGGTCTTTTAAGTTGCTCACTTCTGAATGTAACTTTGTAGTATTTAACATGCAGCGTGGATGTGGAAGGCTGAGCAGATTTATTAGGACTTGGGCTGCGAATGAATGTAAAAAGATGTTTATCGAGTGCAGATAGAAGACAGATTCTTCAGTATGAACTACTAGGGTAATATTTGTGAAACTGAAATAGTCACTTTATAAGTATAAGCTTCAACAGATGATGAATTACCATGAACCGTGGCTGTCGACATGAATTTTGTGGCTTCAAGAAAGATAGAGAATTCACATAGAAACTCCATTTTGAATATCTTAATGAGGCCAAAATGAATTTAAATCCTTATTTACATCTCGAAAGACTAACAACTGGGTTACTTTGTCAGTTATTTTTGTTCTGGTTGGCATTCGCTTGCAACAGACACAATAAAATGAACCCTTCATGGCAGGTTAAGACTGCTCCTTGGTTTAACAATCCACACATGATTGTGTTGCAGACAATTTAGAAAGCCTTGTGTTACTGTGATGATGTTTCACCCTGACCATCAACCGAAGCGCACTCACGTGATTCTTTGTTTCTCTGCGTCCTGGTCACAGTTCTAACATGGTTTCTGCACCTGCATCATCAGTTTTTTGTCCTGCTGCATGGGTGGAGCCGCTGTCAGTGTTAACAGCTTATTAGCAGCGTGAAAGAATGAACTAGGTTATTCATTTATTTGACTTGCCTTGGAGAGTTGACATTTTTTTGTGCTTTCTTTCATACGCAATGGCGATAAAGGAAATTCTGATTCTAGTTGGAGACCCAATTCAGAAGCATCGAGTTTTGTTTTTACGAGTCTGTTCTTCTGTTCTGCATCATCTTGGAATATTTACAACTTTTTTTTTTTTTTAAGTCAACCAGCCTATGCACAATTTGGAGACGTGTGCTCCACTCCACGGGGTGCCTTGCACATACTGACGTCTCTTTGCAGTTGGCTCCGTTGTTGAACAGTATTTATAAGAATAGATTTATGATTCGCTCAAAATTAATTTAACCATAATGTCCATAGCAGCCGTGCCCGCCGAGTGTGTTTAATCAATTTACTTTGATTGCTGCCAGCCTAGTGTGAGCTTGATGAGGTTGTAGCCTTGGTAGGAGGCTAGCGAAGCTAATCGCCACAGATAAGCTGCTGCTAACAGACTCCTACACTCCGCAACTAGGAACAGTGTGTTTCAAGCCATGATACCGCCACAGCAGTAAACCCCCACAAAGTCACAGCAGATGTTGTGTGCATGCATAAAACAGCAGGGGAACTCTCATTGTTAAGACAGCGAGCTGTTAATGCGCCCCGCACCCCGAAGTCTTCTTTATGATTCTGCAGAGAACCTTAATGTTCCGGCGGACTCTTAATGTTGTGCTGACATCTTTGTCGGGCAGGAATGGGAGCTGAAAAGCACAGAAACCGTGTTGCTTTTCAGAAAAGCAGAACATAGTCGGTGATTTGTGGATTTGGTTGCGTTTGATTCTGGGTCTGGAAGATGTTCTGCTAATTCAACACATATTTTCTTCGTCGCAAGTTCGCCCTCCGACACGCATCTTTGCTGACTGAAGCTGGACAGGGAGCGTGATATTTGATGCCTTGAAAGGGGGGAGGGGGGGTTTGAAGTGGCAGGAGCAGATCTGCGGTGAGAGTTGATGTTCTTGAAATTGCTATTTAAGCCACCAGGAAATGATTAGCAGAACCAAGCAACCTGCTTGTGGTCGGTGCTCTGCTAAGTGCTTTGCCTTGAACTACAGCGTTGCAACGTTTACATGTCGAGACAGCAAATGAGATGCTCATCAACCCCTACACCTGCCATGTTTTCTTATAAGGTTTGAAATGTAATTTTCTTTAGGTTAGAACGAGAGGGTAGGATTCAGAATGCAGATAACCTTCTTTTGCATGTAATTTATGTGTTTTATGAACTCCAAAATCGGTCTGTGGGAATATTTTAGAGCACTTCTCGCTCCCTCTGCTGCCAAGCTTTAAAAAGATGCTGATTTTCTTTTTGCAGTAGGACTTGGCACCTGCCTACACAGCTGATAATACCAAGGCCTGCTGTAATGCTTGAGTGATATACTGTAGAACCCATGGACAGACGTTTCAGCAGCTTTTCTGATTACATTGATTTCAGTAGAAAAGAACTGTGATCCATTAGGTTTTATGGCATATACAGCTCTGGAAAACATAAAAAAAACACTTAAAGTGATCAGTTTCTCTGATTTTACTTTTTATAGGCATATGTTTGCGTAAAATGAACATTATTATTTTATTCTATGAACTACTGACAACATGTCTCTGAAATTCACAGCAAATAGTTTGTTTTTATTTGCAGAGAAATGAGAAATGGACAAAATAGCAAAAAAGATGCAGTGTTTGTTTTAACTCAGGAAGAGTTCAGAGATCAATATTTGGTGGAATAATGGAGGCCAGTGCAGTGGGCAACAATGGCAAAAATATTTGACATGGGATGTTTATATTTTTGTTCAGTATATATTTTTTGTGATACTGAATGAAATCTACGGCAGGAAATGCTATCTAGCTAGCTAGCTATCTATGTAATTTAGCCCTTCAATTAAATGATCATTTATTAGGAAGCAGGTGTATGTATAACATGTGTACATTAATATTTTCTGTGATCCATGGATTTATATTTGATCATTTCTTGTTACTGTGCCACATTGCTATTCGTCTTGGTTTCTAAAATTATTAGATAACTTCTTTTCTGATTACAGTGATGCAATACTTCACAGTGTTTGTGTCACTCATGCTGTTATTTCTACAGTTTATTTCATTCTCCCTGCAGATTTTTCGACCTCTATCACACAAGCTCCAAACCACCTACTGAGCACTCGGTGCATGTTGCTGTTGATCTCATGTAGTTGTGTTATTGCATCTGCTTTTGAGCTCCAGTGGCCCAGCTGTCAGAGCATTTTCGGCAAACGGAGTCTAATTGGACTTCTGATTCCGGTTTAAAAACACCACCACCACCTCCGTATTACTCGTTGAAGCAACGCAGTAGAACAATTTCAAATTGCGGTATGATGTCTGCGGTAAGTGTCACTTCTCCTTGCAGCCAGGGATCATTGTAGAAATTACAATGTAATTTAGTTACATTGCCCATTTACTAAACTTGTAATTTAGTAAATCAGTGACGAATAACACAGAGAGGGTAGTTCTATCTCTTTTTTTTCTTTTCTTTTCTCCCAGTGCATATCTGAGTCAGGGCAGGAGAACATGTGACCACATAGGGTGTCTCTGACTGCTGTCACAGGAGGTTTACGTTGTGTGTGTTTGCGTGTGCAAGTGTGCGATTTGCCCCCCCGAGGGTGTCCGCGTTACAAAAGGAGATAAGAATCATAGATGCACTCAGTCACATATACCCTCCCTCTCGCTCCTTGAGCCCGACTCCTCTCTCCCTGCTTGGCCTCCTCTTGCCTCCACTTGTCATTGCCCCGGCGCACGCCCACAGTGACACGTGCCAGGAGGAAGACATGACTTGTCATGTTCCTCCGAGGAGCACTTTGAATTACTGCTCATTTCTGGTTCCTTGTACTTGGCTTGTTTTGTACGTTCTGGTTTTGATTTGTTGGTTACGGGGTTGCGCGTGTCTGAAGGACAGTCCGACGTCTCGTAAACCCCAACGTGACGTGGCTGCAGACGCGCACGCTCCGAATCGTATCATCGGCTCTGCTGTGAAGGTCTTCAGTAAAAAACAAACAAAAAAAAAAAAAACAAAGGGACATAAAATGTCTTGTCTAATTCAGTGCAAGTTCAATGTTCAGAGGAAATAATGTACGTAATGTTGCAGAATGTGATGCAGGTTCATAATATGGAAAGAAAAAAAGAAACACTGATCTCGACAATTGCTACAAATAAAAACATATATAGGAAAATTTTTATTATTATTATTATTACTATTTTGTGAAATGACTCATAAATCAGACTGGATGCATTTTTTGTGAAACGTCGCAATGTCAAAAGTTGAATTTTTGTATCATACTTTGAAAAATGCCTAGAGCTAAACAAAGTGCTTTACGGTTAATCTAAAACAAAATAGATAAGACAAAGAAAAAATATAAATAAATGTATATAGAAAACAGAAAACGGCGAGATACACACTGCTTTCATATTCCATTGGAATAAAATGCCAGGGTAGGAAGACGAGTCTTGAGTCGTGATTTAAGCGTCTCTGTGGTCTGAGCAGCAGCAAGTACTGCTAGTTTTGCAAAGTTTTGCAAAGGTCCGGTCGCCTTTACTTTTCAGTCTGCAGCTCGGAATATCTAAACGAGACGGGCCGCTTGACCGGACCGCTCTTACATTTTTGAGAACGTTGGGGAAGATCCATTAGGCCTAGACCAGACCGGGCCATGCTGTTTAAAACAGAGATTCACTCAGATGGGAGAAATGTGTCCATGCTTTCAGGTGCTAGCTTGAAGATGAGCTGCAGAAATCTGGAATATCAATATTCAAGTCTTGCGGCAGACTCTCAATTCTGAGCTTTGGCTTCTTCCTCTGCAAGACGCTGAATGTTTTAGTTTAGGTGCGACACATTGTCTTTGTTTTTGCTTCTTTTTGGAGAAGTTAGAACTTAATATAACTTTGCAGCAGGGTTGGTGTTTGTGGAAAGAAGGAGGCAACAGACAGAGAGTGGGGCGTCTCCACGGGAATCTCTAATCAGAGGCTGCAGGAGCGCAGGTTTCCCACAGAATTAGGGGAATTAGGGGAAAGAGAATTACTCTACATAAAAGGACTCCTGAAACAAAACCACTCAGATAGCCTCTGTTGTGTTTGTAATCTCTGCACCACCTCCTGTTTAGAGGAGGTGATAAGCAGTGTATTGTCTTTTCGCCTATTGATCTGATGACCAAAATCGGAAGAACTTTCCCTTGACCTTCTCTGACCAATGATTGGCAGATCAAATGTTGTTCTGCTCAGTTTCAAGGGATTTTGACCTCTTAGGATAATGGAGTATGACTTAAAGATATACCGACTGGACGGCGTAGTCTGGGAAACATTCCCGTAGCTTCATGCACAAACCGATTGCGGCTGCCAGACACAGACACAACAATCCTGATTTCATTTGCCCTCAAAAATATCAAACCATTTCTCTTCTGGCCAGTCAGTGGGATTTTTTTGGCTAATGGTAACATTGACAGCACAGAGTTCTTGACAATATCTTGATTTCACATGGATGTCTTAGTTTGTAGATCTTCTTTCTTTAACCCCTTTATTGTGAAGACCCTCTTGGAATCAGTGCAATTGGCCCCAAATTTGGGGCGAGAGTTTTAAACTAGCGCTAATCACTGAGTCTTTAGTATTTTATTTCTTGTTTGACCCATTAAATTCAATTCAAAAACACTTTAGTGAGCCCAAATGGGAAATGAAATGTTGTTGTCACTCATATTAATTCAAGAGTTTTCAAATTGTATTTGTTTTTCTTTCTTTCTTTCTTTCTTTCCTTCTTTCTTTCTTTTTTAACATTTTTCTTCCATTTAAAACCTATTCTTTGTTTAGAATTGCTTTAAATAAGTGTAATTTTTGACACTTATTTATATGTTTTCCTCTTGCCAGACAACCTTTTAATTAAAGACCGCTGTTCTTCTGAATAACACCTGGAAACAAACCATTTTACTCACATTTTCAGAGAGAAGTGCACTACAGTATTTGCTGCCTTTGTCCTTAAATAAGGGCCACCACTGGTCCTCACTGACTGGCGCGAAAATGTGCGGCAGCCAATCAAACTTTTTCTGTGGACAATATCAAACTACAAAGCGTCAAAACTCATCTAAATACGCTGAAATGTGACCAAGTTCAATGTTATTTAGATCAAGAAGCATCAAACCCGATGTTTTTCATGATTTTAATATTTTATTGTTTAAACGTAAACGATGAAACTGAACCGCATTTATCCTCAGACAATAACCTAACACGCACAGAAAATAAAGAAAATTACTAAAAATAATCAACAGGTTTGATTGTTTTTAAAGTGATCAAGGTGTGTAGACAATCACACATATATAAGTAGCTGCTTAAAGGTGAGTTGTGTAAATGTGAAGCGCTTTGGCTCTGATGGAGAACTTCGTCAATGGAAGGATTCAGAGGGAGCGATTGATCATATTGATCTGCTGGGAAATGTTGATGATGGTTTATGAGCGTTTAGAATAATCCAGACTGATCATCCTGGAGCTCTGAGCAGAACTTAACGAGCCGTGCGGTACCAGTACCAGTACCGGTCCAGCTGCAGTCATCTTTTGGTCGAGTCACCAGCTTTGTGAATGCGCCTTATAGACATAAAGCGTTCTAGTATTTAGAATAAACGTCCACATTCCCACTCAACGGACTCTCTGACTCTCTGTCTGTCTTTAAATCCCGGCTAAATGCCTGAATGCTACTGTTTCAAACAGGCATTTGCAGGATCTCTTTATTTTTTAATTTGGATTTTTTTTTCCTTTTTCCCAAAAATAAAAATGTATTTTTATTTTTGTGAGGTGACATTATGTGTCCTCAAAGCACGTTTCACATACATATATTGTTATTATTATTATTATAAATACTAATGCTGCTTTGAACAAGGACGTTGCCATGGTTATTGCTTCACGTGGTGGCAGACTTCCGGGTATTTATACTAATTTACATTTGTATTTATGGAGGCGACAGGGCGGACCAGCAGCTGCGCTCAGTTTCACGCAAATTAGGGTTCATAAAGGAAAGGTGCGCGGCCACGTGCGTGCGAAACGGCTTTATGCATCCGTTTTTTTTGTGCGCTGCGGTTTTAGTTTTAGTATGAAAACTGTTCACTCTTTTATGCATGAGGCCCCTGGTTAATGACATTCAACTGATATTACTTTTAACAAAACTGCTTGACTGATAGATTCTTAAATGTTTCCATGTAAATAAAGAGTGAAAATATAAGAGTTATTATTTTTCTGACCTTTTTTTTTTCATATTTAAACAACATCCATTCACAAATTGGTTTCTTACTCTCCATAGTCATTCACATTTGTACCTCAGACAATACAATAAGATGCAGGTAAAGTAATTTAGACCAAGGGGGACATTTTTGTTCACTCCCACATGAATAAATGTACAGTGTTGACTATTTGAGTGACAACCTAAGAGATCGTTTACAATGCCCTCTCTCGCTGCAAACTGGTGTTGCATTTTGCATGCAAGGCAGGCGTTTTGTTACTCATTAGCATATATTTATGGTAAACATGTAAACGCGTTTATATTGGGCTTGTTCATGTCTTGCTGCGTGTGTCGTGCTGTGTCTTTCGCATTAAGACAAATGGAAAAGGAAAAACAAAACCTCACAGTGACCTGTTTACATAATAGGGCACACAAGACTGTCAGAGTGGCTGACAGAAAGCCTAAAGGAGGTGGGCTGGAATGGTCCTGCTTTGTTCCTCTGTAGGCGTGTTTGTCTGCGCATTTGTTCAAGCGTTCAGTTCTACATGAATGAATGGGAATAAAAAAAATAAAAAATAGGGGAAAATGTGTGTACGTCTGTGCTGTGCATGCGCGCGAGCTCGCGGATCACCTAATGAAGTCTTTGATGCATCCTCTGCTTCCTGCTCCGAGGCCTTTCGAGCCGGTGCCGATGCAGAAATGGGTGCTGCTAATTTTAGAATCTCTTGAATGTGTGACGGAATGTGCAAATGAGAGAGGTAGACAAAAAAAGAGCAAAAAATGAAGGAGGGTTTATCGGCGACGGAGTGATGGGTCTTTATCAGGGCTTATTCCGTCGTTCGTTCAGCCACAGTGTGGTTGCTAGAGGATCGAAACGCTGAAAAAAAGAAGCGGTATGGAAGAACAGAGATTAATGTAAATGAACTGGGGAAGCTTGCAGGACTTTTCTTGAGGAAAACAGATTGGGAACCATGGTCAGGGTAACGGCAGAAACCAGAAAGGCACAACAAGAAACAAGATGTTGAAATACAGAGGAGGACTGAAGAGTGATATAAAAACCAAGTGAGTCTATTAAGGGGAATGCTAAACAGCTGAAAGAAAGTGGTAAGCATGGTAACTAATACATTCAGAAAGAGCCAAGTTAAATACAAAGATATTCAAACTAAAGGGGAAAAAATGCCAGAAGAAGACTACTACTATAGCTAGACAATGTGGAGAATATTCCCTGTGATGCAGGTAACTTTCACCATGGCTATCTTTTCTGTACTAAACTTATTACTTATTACTATTATTACCAGGTCTTTCAGGAAGTGCCTATTAAATCACAGTCAGAGTAATACTTAAGTCAAAACTTAAACTTAAGTTTAAAAAAAAGAAAAGCAAATAGGACTGGATGAGAATACAAGTTTATTTTGCCACCATGCAGAGTAAGAATGATTGTAAGCATGGTAAGAAAATAAATCAAAAGCGCATCTCTAAAGCGGACATGTCGGAGAACTGCGACAAGTCCGGGAGAGATCTCTGCTTGCATTTGTCTTGTACTCTGAAATCAGATTTTGCAGTCAGAAGTCCAACGATAATTCCCCTGAAGTTAAAATTGTGTTGGGGAAACTCAGACCAAATTCCAACAAGGATTGATATCCAATATGACTGCTTTACATATATTTAGGTAAAAAATAAAAAGTAAAAAAAAGAAAATATCTACACTTATATTTGTGAATATGTTTCATGTGTATGTAACTGGACAGGATTAGCTGAAAACAGAAACAAAATTGAATAGTTGGCACCCGAAAAACGAGCAAATGCTTCTAATGTTCCCAAATCTCCGTCTTTCAACACAAGTTGAACGCCGTTAAAAATTTTCCTTAAAGAAATGTAATTATTGTACAATTTAAAATTGTGCATTCACGAGGTTGATTGACATCGCTATGCCCCTCCTCCCGGATCTGATTGGTTGTTTTTCACCTTGCATTTTTTTCAGACAGCAATAGCAGCACAGGGAGGAGATCGGTCTTTTCACAGATGATCTGTCTCATATTACACTGTCAAGACATGGTGACAGCTTTAACAAACGCATATAAAAAAATAAAATGTTTCTTTTTTTTCAATAACAGTTACAGACAGCACTTGTAAGGAGTTTTATACATTTGAACCAGGGACACCGACAGTTTTGAGTGGTGCCACGTATCTCAACAGATTTAAATCTTAATTCTTCTTGAAGTTTCCTCAACAAGAAGACAAGTGGCAGCAGAAGCGTTTTACCGTACAGTGTATATCCTCTTGCGGCAGTCTCTGGGGCATGTCATTAAAGCAGCAGCGTTTCAGCAGCCCATTAACTCATCCTCACACACAGAGTGGTGCCTCACTCCATAGAATATTTTTGATTGAATATCAATAATGTAACTGAGCAGTGGCAGATTTGTGTCCATGGAAAGCAGCGCTTACAGGGCTGGGGCCGGGCTTTGGTTTTACTGTTCCCGTTCCACTTCTTTGTGCCGGAGCCATTATATCAGCGGAGTTTATGAAGCACTGACGTGTCGTTTAAGCCTCGCAGGTGCTGCGGTTAGTTCGCTCATGGAGAGTTCATTAATTCTTTATAAATCTTTCTGATAAATCTAATAAAGTCTGCCAATCTGCTGAGACAAAAATAACCAGATTTGATAAAATATGCCTCTTTATAACCTCATTGTTAATGAAAATAAGTAATCCATTTGTCACATGACGTCTTTTTTTTAGTTTTTTTTTTTTTGCGTTACCATTAGCGACTCGCACGTTTGCTTACTCCTAAATTCATTAAGCTTCTGTTGAGCCCCATCTGTGCGGCTCGGCGTCTCCTCGTGTTCCCCGCGCTTCAGCTGAGCCGTGTCAGCAGGCCCTCGCGATGCCGCTAAGGAGGAACCGCGCGACAGAACTGGGTCAGAAACTAAAGATGAATGAATTATGTCACAAAGGAAACCTGGGCTGCCACGGGGAAGGAACTCCTTTCGCTCAGCTCCTTTGTCTTAAGCAAATCTGTCCAAGCCTGAGCTCCCGTAAACGCATTCATCGAGCGGTAATTGTCGGACGGAAGAGCCGCGGTGGCGTTGCAGTTCATCATATTATCCACGGCGTTTAAATCAATGAGGCAGAGGGTGAGTGAGTGTCCCCTGTGAGCTTGTCGGTCCCCGTGGGCCGCCTCACACGAGATGACATCCTCACCAGGGATCTTGGGCCGACTCTTCCCCTAGGACGGCCCGCAGAGTTTAGCACCGGCAGGGCGGCCGCTAACACACACATGCATCAGTCTGTGAGCGGACAGATTTAAGCGTTCAAGCCTACACACATACATACCGGAACAGATGGAGGGTCCAGATTTAGCAAAAAAAAAAAAAAGTGATTAAGGTGTAGTCTTACTGTACTGTTTCATCATGCGTAGTTCTGGTAATTTACATACACTTATCCTTGAAAACATTGACGTCATGTTGGAAATAAATAAACCTTTTTGTATGGCTTTGTACTTTTTTCTTTCTTTCTTTCTTTTTTGAGAATGGCTTCATAAGGGTATATATAATTCACACAGATATACATGTAGAGCTTTGGAAAAAAAAAAAGAAGAGACCACAGCACTTGTTTCCGTTTAATTATTTGAGGTCTGAGAGCGCTGCATCTTTTTCGTTATTTTGACCATTTCTCATTTCCTGCAAATAAATACTAGATTTTTGCTTGGGATTTCGGAGATGTGTTGTCAGTAGTTCATAGAATAAAAGAACAATGTTCATTTTACTCAAACATACACCTATAAAATGTAAAATCAGAGAAACTGATCATTATAAGTTGTCTCTGAATTTTTTTACAGAGCTACATGTCAGTTTAAGCAATAATAAAATTTTTCTGGAATGCAGCTAAGTAACAAAAATTTAAAGCTGCCGAATGTAACTTTGATAAAAAGAAAATTATTACATATTTATTGAAACTGTCACTTATGTCGTGAGTATGGTATGAGACAAATATTGTGTGAATGAACTTGAGCTCCTCTCTGTGCCTCCATTGCTAACTAGAAACAACCAATCAAAGTCAGGAGGCGGGTCTAAGCGCTGTCGATCACAATATTATATGACGCTGCTCATCCAACCCGATTTCCCCCTTGATCTCTGTTACTTTAGCAAATCCTGTCATGAATGCTCAGGCCAGTTTGCATAGCCACCAATAACAATGGATAAATGTTGCGTTAGCACAAGTAGGAATAATTTTTGCCTTATGTGAAAAGAAGAGTGATTATGTCACATGGTACTGCTTTTCCTTTTTAATTTATTTATTAATACAATAGTTTTTTATTGAGAGTTTGAAGTTGCGCGGATAATGTCAGTCTAAATGAGGTGAAATCAGAAAGCTCTTATGCCATTTCCAAATTTAATGTTGCGTTAACAACAGACGGGTGGTGAAAGGCAGAGATCTAAAAACAAAATTGAGTTTTGTTCTGAATTATCACCATCTGCATGCAGACTCTGTACCACTTTGTCTTTCTGTGAGATTTTGCATCATTTACATCTTGCAGTGAGCATGAATGATAAAACACATTTCAAGGCAAATGCAAGTGCCGACAGCTTCAAATCGCGCACACATTAAAACACGCACAAACGTGGTGCTTTGCAATTTTTTTCTTTCTTTCTCCTTTTTTTGTGACAGTTTATTTGAAACCACCAGGCAATCTCTGGAACCTGGATTTGCATAAATCAGCGTCGAAGTTCTCATTAATATGAATGGAATAGCTTCCCACAATTACAGCTTTCCAAAGACAAACACCTTCTCCTACAGAGTTAACTGTGGTCCAGGAGCCACACTTCATCAATAATCGCTGAATAAATTTGTACTTACATCGAGGTCATTTGGAAACTATAAAAATGCTTATATTATTTGAAATAGTCGTTTGAGATGTAAAAGATATAAAAGCAAATCTACTTTCATGATGAAGTCAGCCAGTCCCAGTGCATTCTGTTGTAGTATTTAAAAAAAACAACAACAAAAACCCTGCTCTCTCGGGTCTCGTTTCATCAGGTCTCTCCTTTTGTTCAACAGTCGCACTTGGCCAAGTGAATAGGAAATCAAATCTTAGTACTTGTTTTCAGAATATGCCGAGAGCCAATCTCTGTCTCCATTTTCTGGCGAAATAAAATCATATTTTTATCTCTTTTTTTTTTTTTTGGCTCCTATAGTAAAGCATTTTGAAACTACAAAAGCTTCAATTGACAGATTGACATTACTACAGGGCATTTTAAGTCACCGTATGAAAGGGTTCATTCTTTATCCATAGCATTTATCTGCGATGATGCATTTGTTTGCGAAGGCTAATGATTCCTTTCTGCCGATCATGGAGAACTCTCGACCGGCTTTAATTCTACCCTGTCCTTAACGCCAGGGAGGCGATCTGACTGGGAGACAAAAGACAGAAACACTTTAAATAAGAATTTTAATTAGCTTTACATTAAAAATGCATGATCTCCAGAAGTTGACCATGGCAGCGCTTCATGAATCCTTTCCAAGCAAGTCTTGGAACAAATTTGACCTCAAAGGGGCAACATTTTGTGTTTTATGGCACCATCAAGAAGCTTTTACCTTCAATTGTTATAAAAATGCTGCATAATATTAAATATGACTGAAAAAAAAATTGACTTTCTAATTCAACAACTCTAAACTGAGCAATTGCTTCCTTAAAAACTCCCGCTCTTTCTGAAACTCCGCCTTCAGGAAGTGGCGACAACATGGCTCTTCTAAAAACCCTCTAATAACGTTTTTCTCAAAAAGTTAGCTTGTACAATGAGCTCAGCACACCCGCAGTTCCAACACGTGTTTGCTAGTTGCTGCTGGCTAGTCTGAAGGAGCTGAGTGGAGTAGACTGGTGCTTGGTGAGGAAACCGCAGCTCAGAGGAGGAGCTTCGTCCTCAGAGGTGGTGCTCGGTCCCACCCAGGGGTTTATTTTTGTTTGTTTTGTTTTACAGCTGAATGGTTGCCACAGGAAATTTAAGGATTTCTCAAACATGCATGAAAGAATGAAAGCAACAGTCCAGATATATTTTTGATGAGGGAATAACATTATAACATAATGTGAAGCTCAAAATTCAAATTTTTACATAGTACTGCCACTTTAATCTCTTTCACACGGAAACAATGCAAGGCATCCACTCCACTGGACCTCTGAAGGAGTCCTGTTGGGTCTTGTCAACAGCAGATCTTTTATGTTCTGTACCTTTGCGGGGTGGAGCCTCTATTTAATGGGATTTGTTTCTCCAGCACATTCCACAGATCACAAATCTGGAAGACAAGTCAACACTTCGGGTTGTTGTGCTCCAGAAAGCATTCCTTGACCATTCCTTTCTTTGTGCCCTGCCTAATTAGCCTGCTAAAAAATTATCCACAGCCACCACATACTACCTGTGTTCATCAAAGTGTACGCTTAGCTTGGTGATACATGTCAAAATACCATTCTTGTAATGACCAGACCCAATGTGTGGCCCCCTAATTGGTCTGTGCAACCTCGTGTGAAACAGAGCATACTTTTTTACTCTGACACTTCTCTGTCAGAACCAGCAGTAATTTCTTCAGTGGTTGGAATTAGAAAAGCTGGCAGCACTGAACAAAACGCATGCTGATCTCTAATTTTCTCTCTCTGATCTGACCTCCGTGTGCTTCCTTTACATTAGGTGACAGAATGAGGATGTGTGAAGTCAGAGCTCACTGCAGAAAGGTTGACAAAGTGTGTCGCTTTGTGTGTGTGTGCGTGTGTGTTCCTAAGCTGTACATGCAAAGCTAGCAATTCCTGTGTGCTGGCTTAGTTATTGAAGTGACACAGCCACAGTAGATCCTTCGGCGCAGGCGCTGTACTGCACATTCTCTGCAGCTGAATAAGCGCACGTCCCTTCCACCGAAACAATCTGGACTCACTTTCACAAGGTTTAGGCCACCTGCTCCCTCAGTGACACACGCTGAACCTGTGAATCCAGGTGAGACCTCAGCAATTTCAGCCCACAAGACTGCCTCGGCTGAGAAGGTTAGGTGCTGATGGGAGCCGTGACATTTACGAGGATTTATTTTTAAGAAGGCGAATTCACAGTGAATGACATCACTGAAGTTTTGCTTTTCCACAATGTGCAGCATGCGTCAAATCTTCTAGGTTTTGTTCAAATTTGCTTGACTTGTATTGTTTTGTTTTTTTTCCTAATGGCTTCAATAGCAGTGCTACTCCAGTCAGCCAAATGTTACTTATGTTATGGGACTGGCAAAGGCTTGTTACGTCCCCAGACACAGGTTGCTGTCTCTAACCCACTGAATCACTGAATCTGAGGCTAAATTTCTTGACCAAAGTAAAGGCGCATTGATCCCTCCAGTTTTGGGGGTAAGTCTTTGCGTCAAGTAAAGATGTTCATGGTGTTGATATTTTGTTCATGCGTGAAGAATCGAGTGGTAGATGAGTAGACAGATTCGATCCTCTCATCCGGTAATGTGATTTGCTAGAGAAGCAAATCTGTTGATTTACAACCATTCAACCTTAAATCATTAGGCTCAGATCCCGGACACAATTTGGTAGGAAATTGTTTGCTCTGTAAAATTCCTGACTTTTCTTTTTGTTAGTGATTGGATGTGGAGGTCCGTCATGTGGGCCAAGCTCAGAGTCGACATGTCAGCCAATTTATTGATGCAATAATCCTGATCTGGAACCTCGAGTTTGTTTGGTGCAAATACTCAAAACAGCCTGGGCAAAATATGTTACAGCTAACTAGCAAAATGTCATCAGAAAAGTATACGACTACACAAATATGTACAGTACGTTAAAAAAGACCAAGACTGCTAAGCAGAACCACTGGAAGAAGGCACTTGAGCCAGTTCTGGTATGTGATCTGGTGACACCTTGAGTACATCCGTTTGGAGATTTTCCAGGGTATTCCATGAGGAGGAGCTCAAACCTGGTTGTGGAAAGTATACAGCCTTGGCCAGAACATCCACTGAGGGGAGATTTCAGTATTTTACTCCTGTGCCCGTTACCTCAGCAAAACAAGGTAAAAAAAAAAAAAGAAGATATCTAATACAATGGTTGGTTCATAGTCTTCCTTATTTTTGGTGAGTAAAAGTGTTGCATTGCACCTTTTGACTGAATTGAGATACAAGTACACTAATAAATACGCATGTGTAAATATTTTCTTTTGAGCTCCGGGTGACAGGCTGCTATTCATCACTGTAAGCACCGAAGCACTTATCGGGATTAAGCAACGCCAGCCGAGGTGCCAGGCTCCGGATTCAAACGAGGCTTTGATGTTGGTGTGGATGCATGTACGGGGTTTATGAACTCTATTCGTGTTTGTGAAAATGCTGCTTTTATTTCTGCTAATCAAATAGGCGGTGTCGTAATGGCGGAGCGCTAAATTGCACTTTACGCCGTTGGAATTGATAAACGTTTTCCAAGGCTTATAATTTGACCTTTTCGTATTTAGTATTTTGATCCGGGCAAAACTGCAGCACACACTGTACAAAAAAATAAGGGCGTCTGCATTCTGAATAAAATGCTGTCTGTGCGTAAATGTGAAAGAAGACCCCGTGCAACACTGTGAAATAAGATGATGTTCATAGAGTGAGGGACTGGGGAGGTGAGTTACCCTGCAGATAGGGGCTGGAGGAATGTTGACCCGCCTCAGGTAAACGCAGAGATTAGGACATTTGTTATTCACCTCATCAGTGCATTATGGAAATCATCACCTGTTATTGCTGTTTGCAGACATGAAGAGGCAATGTTCTTTTGCACCCAAAAGAAAGCCTTGGTCAGGCATTCTCCTCCATTCTCTTCTGTGATACAGAGAGCCTTCCTCTGCAGTATTTGAATTTAAAACAGAAATCTACTCCCTAATTGTCTATTTTCCCAACATAGGCCTGATTAATGGCACTAAGTTTAAAATGTTGGCCTAACTCTGAGTGGTAAGGAGCTAAAGTGAATTTTCCTTACATTTTTTTTTTTCTTAGATCAGACCATGAAGTGTCGAGATTCTTTTTCCTTACTTTGTCTTGTCAAACAGGTTCTGTTCCTCAGAGTGTATTGGACTTAATATACTATTAGTGGCTCCAGTTCAGGAAACCTTCTAGTGCTACATAGCAGTGAACTAAAGTACCGTTATGTTTTAGGTCCAAGTTTCGTCATATCGATGTCTCTATAGAGGGATTATTTGTTTGAAAGCACAGCCTATGCTCGCGCAACTCGACTGCAGAAATAGCCGCGCCGGCCTTTTGAGCGCTCACTGGTTACCATGGTTACATACAATTACCTTGCTGTTTTAACATTAAGATTTTAACATTAGCATGTTGTCAGTCAGTGTTTGTCACAGCGTGATGAAATTAGTTACTTTACCAAACTGACATTAGTGAATGAGAAGCGTCTTCATGACCCAAAAGCATTAAACGCAGCTGAGCCGATGAATGACGAGAGAAAATGACACAAACAACACTTACTAGCAACAATAAAGCAACTTTCTTCACGGTAAGGTAATCAGCTTTCAATGAGATATGTCAAATCCCTCTAAATAAGACCAACATGGAGAGCAATAATAGCACTGGAGTAGGGTTTTCCTAAAATGTAAGTTTTTATTCATGTATATGAAAAAGGAATTCATATTTAGCATGCGGAGAACAAATAAAATACAACCATTTCTTTCAGCTTTTTGGTCACAATTGGGGGGAAAATGAAGATGTAGCTGCATCCATCAAGGCAGGTGATAACTAAGCCTTCAGGAATTAAAAATGCAGCGGGTTGAACCGGAGGCAGTGCGAGGTGCAGAGACGATGTGCTAAAAATCCAACCTCTGACAACTACCACATAGTACACTGTTGTATTTTCTACTGTAACACTGCTTAAAACGTCACCACTTCATCCCTGACCTGTCTCTTTCGTTTGTGTTGAAAATATTTGCTTGGACTTTCTTTAGTCTGGGGCATCGGGACAAAGAGGTTCAATATTTAGGCGGATCACACTTTTTCAGAATTCACCTTTTTTCTCTTTTTTTTTTTTTGCCCTTTGCCTTCCACGTCTGTCTGAAATAAAATCCCAATAATAAAAAAAAACACCCCAAGTCTTGCAGCTGTAACGTGACAAAATCTGATAAAGTCAGAGCGATTACTTTTTCAAGGTCTTCCAAGAGGAGAAATGGAAACTTCTCAATAAAAGCGGCAATACAGCTTACCTGGGTGCTTCATCAGATAATGGCACGAGAAGAAAATGTCTTACCTTTTGCAAAGAGCCTGTTAACAATAAAACTTACAGCAATGGGATTCAGTGCTATATCAAACCAGCAGGATTTTGTATTATTTAAGTGCTGAAACCATTTGCGTTACGGCTCTGCTTTTTGTGTCTGTGCTTTACAAAATGGATAATTCCCTTTTGGCTTAAGCTGTGATTCATATTAAAAGGGCCTCATGGTGTGAGTCCCTCTCTCTAATTTTTATTTAGTTTCTTTAAAATGCCATATTTTCAGTCAAACTGCCAGTCTCAAAGCCCCCCCCCCCCCCCCACCTCGTCAAACATCTGTCTCCCACTGATGGGAGGATAGTAGCCCTCTCTCTCTTTCCCTCTCTCTCCCTCTTTTTTTTACTTCTTTCCATTCTGAATTACACCAGCGTCTACGCTGACTGATCCGACAATGGAAATACCTCAATACTCACCTATCAGCACAGCGGCCTCTGCAAACCAACACATTTTGCTCAAATTCCCAACCGGATCGGTATCCATCGATGGCGGGTTTTTTCTTTTAACGCCGCTACGACTTTGCCTAAAGAGGCGTGCCATTTGTGTCTCTCCGTTTTGTGCTGCTTCGATTTATCGATTAATGCTGTCAGAGTTCCTCCATTGATTGAGAAGCAGGAGCGAAGACTGGCAGTTGCAGTTTTTTTTTATTTGTTATTGTCACACTCTTGAGAATCTTTCCAGTAATTACTTTCCCCTCCTTCTAAAAGTGTGAAAGCGCTGTTGTAGAGCTGCTTGAGAGGCAGCACATCCTGGGAGCCATTTCCCTTTGAACTCTGTGTTGTTTCTCATGCTAACTTTCTGAATCACCCTCCATCTAAAGTTCTTTGAACGGATTGCAAATTTATTCTGTTTTGCCCTTTTTTTGTCCATCTTCTGTCTTTCGGCTCATCAAATTTTAACATTAGACAAAGGCAAGCTGAGTAAAATCTAAAAGAATTTTGGAACTTAAATTTAAATGTACCGAAGGGGAAAAAAAACAAGATCTTCAAGTCAATCTGGTTCTTAAATTTAAGAAGTAATTCTCCCCTCATTTTAATAATCGGCTGTGCCACTCTTGGCGGCAACAGATGCCATCAAGCATCTGTCGAGGAACTCTTCTTCTTCTTCTACTTTTTATTCTTGGCAGAATTGTGTGAAATCAGCCTCAGCGCTTGGAAGGTTTTCAAAGCATCTCAGTCAAAATTAAAAACGTTGGTCAATCCAAAAGCTTAACTTTGTGTTTCTGAGTCACTCAGAGGTGAACCTGCTGCCACAGGATTATTGTCTTGCAGTCCAAATGTGCTGAAACCCGACGGTCGTGAAGTTGCGGTCGGACTTTCTCTTCGAGGATAACTTGGAAAGGGAAGATTCCACGTCATTCAGGTCTTAAAGACGCAAAGCAAACCCGAAAGAGCCCCCACACTGAAATTTTTTTTTTCTTTGAAGCAACTTTAAGAAAATTACTCTAATTTGCTACGGCTAATTTTAGTAGTTTTGTTCAAGCTATAATGGTGAGATCATAATTATAGTTAAGCAAAAGTAATAAAAATAGCTATAATAAAGTAGAGGGTTTTTTTTTTTTTAAGTTGCCCCAAAGAAAAAAAAAATGTCAGTGCACTGCCAAAATTATATTTGGAAGTAATTAAAAAAAAATAAATGTGTTAGTGTTACTCAGCTATATCTTCACTCAAAAAGCTGCACGTTTTTCTTGAGAGTTCACAAAATAATTTTCCAAAAATCTTTGGATTCATTATGATATGCTTTGGTCGTTTGACTTGGAATAAATGACCAAAGGTAAAGAAAATTGAGGAAAAAGAATCCTGCCTGCTGCACAGCATCCAAAATCAAAATAAATAGAACTTTTCTGCCAGAAACAGAGGAATTAAAGAAAAGAGAAATCAAAATGTAAGTAACAGAACTACTCCAACATGCTGCCAACATGAGTGGCATGATTCTGCAAAATATGTAGCATAAAACATGCCTTTATACAATATACTGTATCTATAAATATTTTTTTTGCCTTTACTCCATGGTACTCTTCTCCCTCGGTTCTTCCTCTTTTGTCTGTTCTCCCTCTCCCTTTCTCCTCCGCCGGCTCGCTCTCTCTCTTTTCTCCTGGATTTCCTCTGTCCTCAGCTGCACCGTCGCCATGCGTTTTCTCTCCGGGGGGAATTCCTCAGAAATGTTTAACTCTCTTTGAAATTCCTGCAGTGACTCAGCAGACATGTCGGCTGATTTGAATAGCGCTCCACTTTGGCATCGGTTTGTTGGCGATGATTAAAAAGACCTTCCTTTGTTTGGACAAAGTTGGGCACATTTACAAGCTCTGTGTTATTTTCTCATGCTTTAATAGCTCAAGGCTATATATATTAAAAAGAAAAAAAACTGGGCCAGAGAGGATGTTGGCATGAAAGCATCCACTGCTGCTCCGTGCCTGATGTTCGCGTGCGTTTCTGTCTGTTCTTGTGAATCTTTTAAGACGCTGTGGAAGGAACAGCACATGCGACGTACATGCAGCTGAGATGTTGTGTTTTGTAGTTGTCCCAACTTCGTTTATTGCTGCCCACAGTGAAATGTTCTCTTCTCTTTATGTGTTTGCATTGCAGAGCATGATAAGCATCGCCTATGCAAAAGCACGGAGTACATGAACCTTCACTTCAAAGTCAAATGGTTCCATAACGAGTACGTCCGCGATCTGCCGGCCTTCAAGGATGTTCCACCGGAATATTCTCTGTAAGTGGTCATTTGAATAAGAAGATATCCTTTACCTTCTGTAGACATTAAATGCTGGCCTAGTCTCTAAATTTAGATCTCAGTTTGGTAAAAAAAATAAAAAAATAAATACATTTTTTTTGGGTTGTATTAAAAAAAGTCAAGAAATCAAAATGAAAGTTTATTTGCATAGCACGTTTCAGCAACAAGGCAGTTCAAAGTGCTTTACATCATAGAAACATCATAGAAATATCAAAGCATCAGACAGTCGCTAAATGTGAAACCAGTAACAAACATAATCAAAATCATCAACACACATCAAAAATGTTGATACATTTTCCAGTTATTATGAGCCAAAAGCAACTGGAATTTTAGCTCTGATTTAAAGGAGCTCAGTGTTTCGGCTGATTTGCAGTTGTTCTGGAAGTTCGTTCCAAATTTGTGGGGCATAGAAGCTGAATGCTGCTTCTCCATGTTTAGTTCTGGTTCTTTGGCTGCAGAGTAGAACCCAGAACCAGAAGACCTGAGAGGTCAGGAGGGTTGGTGGAGCACGAACTGGATCAAAACCCAGCGGGTCTTTAGAGTATTTTGGTGCTAAACTGTTCAGTGAAACGGTGAGATGTGGATGTTTTTCAGCTTTACTCAGTTTGTTCTTGACTCACCATGTAGTTTGACTTTATGTTGTATAAAATATGCAAGAACCGTGCTGACAAAGGCCTTCTTGAAACCTTCTAATTGCCTCCAAATAGTATAGATTAAAGTGGTACGTTCTATGTGAGATATAGATTTGACAGGGTTTATGTTTAGACTCATGGAAGAAGGATGTTTTTGAGTCAAGTTATTTTTATAAGGAAATGACTTTTTAACTAATGATATCAATGATAAATTGATGATATATAAATGGCTACTTTTTGCACATGGTTTTTTAGCATGCACAAACATATAAACAGGTGAATCTTTGACCTTTTTTTCTTTTACAAAGTTATTTTAATTATTACTTAAAAAATGCATTTTTACATTTGTATTTTTAATCTTCTGACTTCACCTTTTCATCTTTAAGATCTGTTATTTTGTGCTGGCACAAATAGCAATATTCTGATCGTCCCTGAAGTAATTTAACAGTGATTATGTCATCAGTGTAACTAAGTTGCAGGTTTCTTAAATTTCGTAACATTTAACGAACAAAATCTCCGCTGCTCTCTGGTCATCTGCCGATGTATTTCAGAACGTCTGGACCCAGTGAGCAGAAAAGGTCACATGACGACGACAGGATGTGAACGACAGTTTAAATCTTAGAAAAACAAATTATTAGGAAAATAAAAATTTTTTAGATCACGTTGAGCACATAAACATAGATTATCGTAATCATTTTATAAAGCTGGTTTACGGGAATTTGAGGACAATCACATGCAAAAGGGTCTCATTTAAACCACTTGTCTAAGTTATAATTAAGACTCAGTAACAGCCAGTGTGAGATTTTGCTGTCATTCATCAACGTGAACGAGGCTGCGATCGGTACGACTGTTATTTCTAAGGGTTTTATGAAACCAAACCCCATGAGGCGGCGGCAGCTCTCATCGATCGATCACAACAACAATTGGAGATGCGTTCGAGTGCCGTGAGACGTTTACTGAAGCTCGTTAACTCCTGCGGTTTAGAGTAAGGATGCTAGAAATTCTCAATGAGACACCTGTGTGTCTGTCCTTTCCCTCAGTGCATGTTGCACGATGACAAACATTTACTAACTACAGAAAGGAAAGGCTTAATTAAAGCAGTGGGAAGATGGATAAACGTGTAAATGGAGTGACTGATGGCTTTCCAATACCTTTCACGAGGCTTTATGCTGATTAAACTAAAAATGATCCGAAATGAAATGAAAGTGAGGACTGCTGCCAAAGATCCCTCTTGACTTTGGAGCGTAAAATGGCAAAGACCGCGACATTTTCTTGATGCGCTGCATAAATATGGCCACATGAATAACTGCCGTGTTGTTTTATTAAACAGAATAAAATCTCGTTTGAGTTCCAGAGTCGGGCGACTCACTGGAAGCAAAGCACTAATTACTAATTACTAATCACTGATTACTAATGATTACAGACCTCAGAGATTGAAGTCTGTAATCATAACATGTTTATCAGTTTATACTTTGAAAGAAAACGTATTTTTATATTTCGGTAACATATTGACACCGTTTATGATATGACGTGACAAATGTGGACATTGTAATAATGTCACACGTTGGAATGTGAAAAATGCGTTCTGATGACTTGCAGTGTTGCTGCATGAAAAAAGTTATGTTGTAGGAACAATTAGCGTTTCATGTTGTAAGATGATGTTGCTCTATACTTATTTTTTGGAGGGCCATCTTTATGCTTCTGTATTAGCCTCTTGTTGTTCCTATAGCAACCTGTCTTCGACAGAAAAACACGCATATAACGGTACAAAGAAAATCTAAATAGTTTATTACAAAAACAATGACCTTTCTGCTGTTCAACAGGATTATTATGATAATAATGATGATTTGATGTTGAACTAAAGCAAAGCGTTTTAAACATGGCCTAAAGGATAAGTATTGAAAAGTGCAATAAAAACAGAAAAAACAAGAATAAATTGAACATAATTTTGAATCTTCCGCAGGAAATTCTTCTTATTACCACAAGCTATCAAAAGAACCGTAGCGAACCTCAATGTAGTACTTTTATGCGGCTCGAGAAGACGATTTCAAAATTGTTCTAAATTTATTTCCGGTGCTCGCCACGAGCAGAATTATTCTGCAGCGACGTTCAGCTCAAACGAGATGGAAATTCAAATCAGACTCCGGGTTTAGATCAAACCTTTAGTCATTCGTTGTGTTCGTATGATCTGATTCGTTGCAGCAACGCCTTAAACTCCGTTTTTTGATGACGGGACGCCTTTTTTGCGGCTGAGAAATGTGTTTATCGTTTCGCGTGCGTAACCTTGTGCAGCAAAGCCAGGATGGCCGTGGTGTAAACACGTGTAGCGCAGTGAGGGAACGCCGTGCTGCCTCCCGTCTGACCATTCTATCAGATTAATGATTCGCCCACCTTGTCTCCAACAGCGTCACTCAAATGCCGGATTGATTCTACCGGAGGCTCACCCTGCAGACCAGACACACACAAACACACACGTCTCCATACCACATGCTTGCCTCCTCTCTCGCCTTTCTCTGTCAACACACCTGTTTTATTTGTTCATTAGCTTTGCTTTAAGTGGCAGCTGCCTACAGACTGGGAGTAGATTTATCTTGAGGGAGCAAATTCAAGTTAAAGACATTACTGCACAATTACAGCACTACTAACATCGCTGTCATCTGTCCTGCTTCGTATTTTATTTCTGTCCGAACCTGGATGCCGAATCTCTCCACAATCTGATACCTTATACAAATCCAGAGGTGGGCAGAGTACCCAAATATTGTAGTCAAGTAAGAATTGCACTACTAAAACATATGTAAAGTAAAAGTAAAAAAAGAAAAAAAAAAGCCATATGAGAAGTTACTCAAGAAAGAGTAAAACAGTATGTGGTAAAAAGGCTGAAAGTACCGAGTAACTGATCAAACCATCAATCATTATATGTAAAAAATGTATAATCAGATGGACCAGATATAAAGTTAGGTGGAAATGTAGGTATTTTAAAGATCATAATAACAATAATATGATTACAACAATTGTTAAATAAAATCAGGCAAATGTTTCCAGATATTTGATCAAAACTTTAGCAAAAACTGTGTCTGGTGACGTTTTGTTTAAAAAAAGCCTGTTCTTCCATCAGTAAAGCTATTCGTTGTGGGTTGAGTACCCAGAAATGTTTACTCAAATAAGAATAGTGACACTTCATAAAAAAATTACTCAAAAGTACAGCGTATAGAAAATACCCCTAACAAGTACTTTTCCCAAAAAATATTGCTAAAGTAAACGTAACCGAGTTATTCTAACTAGTTTCCACCAAAACTCTGTACAAATCCCTGCAGGTTCCGTGAACCTCTGTCAAAACCACACATGAATCTATTTTTAGTGGGAAAACAATCAGCGTCGTGAGGCTGATGTGACGAGATGCTGTTATACCATTTCATCACTTGATGTTGTGATTTCATCATGAGAAATCACAACAACATCCAGCCACATGTCCTTCTTGTCTCGCAGGTGGTTCGAACCCTTCGTCATTCAGTGGCTCGATGAGAACGAAGCCGTTGCCATGGACTTCCTCAACGGAGCACTTGAAAGAGACAAGAAAGACGGCGTGAGTACAGCACTGAATTATTTCTCAAGAAGTAAGTTTTATTTTTATCCAGCTGTCCGGGCCACTTGACGTCTGCTTCCTTAATAACCACGGTGGCCTCCCGAGACCGAATTTACATTTTGAGGAGAACGAGGGGGGTTTTGGTAGGATAAAGGAAATTTTGCACAGTCAAGAAACACCTCTCGCCCTGAGACGTGACAAGACAGGAATACAAAAGAAATGTTTCAATTAAAAATTGATACCAAGGAAGGAAGGAAGCGTGTTTTTCAGAGCAGAAGAGGCTTCTGGGGGACGTGACAGGAAATCTGCAGGAGTCGCATGGAGCTGCTGCGATAGACTGATGCATGACCACATTTCCATACTTATTTATTCCGTTTTATTGAGATTAGTTGGAATCGTCCCTCTGTCTGATGAATTTAGATACACACAAAGCTTTTATAAACTGCTCTTTTGAAGAGATGCTCGATGCACAGCTTTATATTCATTCCTAAAGTTAAAATGTATTGAGTTTTTATGCTGAATAACAAACACAGTTTGATAACGTCACCCTGATGTGACCTTTCTGAAGGCTTCAGAAAAAGCGGTGGGCAAATTCAGTCCATAAGGGTTTTCTCTATTTAAATACACATTTTTTTTAAATGAACACACAATTAGTAGAAATTGGTGACAGACATAATAAATCCATTTAAATCTATGAAACTAGATATATACTGATCAGAATTAAACTATCGATTTTGTGACGTCATGACATAACAACAAATTTTAGCTTTAAGAACGAGAACAGGAACATCAAAATACTTTTTCTGCTTTCTCAGTAAATAAAAAATGTAACTCTTTTCACATTATTTTCTAAAACAGAAAAATGAAACGTGGATTCCTCACCAACAGATAAAAGTTACAGAACCATCTTCCTTTGCATTACAAACAAAATCTACAAATTCAGTAGAATAAAGGTCTCTAAATAAAACCCAACTGAGAATTACAGCACATCTCACCTTCAATAAATATCATAGCTTACAAGCCATTTGTTTGACTTCTTTACATGATTATGGAACTGGGTTTTTTTTCTGCACAACATATAACAGAGGTGTTCATGAAAATATATGAGAGAAAAAAGACTCCAAGTTGCTGATATTATGCTGAATTATTCATTCAGTTATTGTAAGTAAAAGGAGCTTGACAAAGACTTTCTCTAACTGATTATTAGTTTAAAAAACCGGGACCAGAGGTGACATCATGTGTGTAAGAGAGAGAGAGCAGGCAACCTTACACAGCTCTGCACTTAAACAATATTTCACTGATATTTCAGAACAAAGAAAAACGATTACAAAGTTGGCTTTGTAAACTGTTTTCAGTGCTTTCTTCTTTTTTTTTTGAGAATGAGTAGCACAGCAGCGATGCATTCAAAGACCCTTGCATGAACCGTAAGACCTCCAAGACTTCAAGCATTTCCAGATACAACAAGTCCCACGGCGGATGAAATTGGACGGGTAAAACAGGGCAGCTTCACTGGAATAGCTTAAGCTTCCTCTCATCCAACTGGTGTCTAACTATAAATAGTTAGATCTACTGATGTGCTCCAAATACGCCTCCATTAAAAAAAATAACATCTCTCTGCGTCTCTAATTCCTTTTTAAGCACCGCGGCGATACTGAAAAGTCTTATTTCAGTCAGTTTCCATTCTAATGTTTGCTGTTCTCTGGTAGCACTTATACATGTTGTGCGTTTAAAATTCGAAAAGCTGCAAGAGTTTTGGTGTTTCGATGACCAATCAGAGAGGGCGAATTGGAAAGTCGTCCGATTTCGATCACCAGTCTATTTTCTTTGGAAACACGTCCAACCGTTTTCAGGACAACAGCCCAGGAGGACCAGAGCTGCCATCCCCAAAAACCTCAATGTGTAATGTCGTCGTTGATTCGCTGACTTATTTATTTAGTGCACATATTGTCTGCTTCAGTATTTCAATTCATATACACTCAGAATTTCAGTCACATGATTAGCTCACATCAGCTTTTACTCAATCTCTCCTGAATCGTTTTCCTTTTTCTCTCTCTCTCCGTCTGAACTCTGGCCCCATCTCCCTCCCTCTGCTTCAGTTCCAGCAAACCTCGGAGCACGCCCTCTTCTCCTGCTCCGTGGTGGACGTGTTCACTCAACTAAACCAGAGCTTTGAGATTATCAAGAAGCTGGAATGCCCAAACCCGCAGGCTCTGGCGCATTTCATGTGCCGTTTTGCGAAGGTCAGTTTCCCTTGCAAGCTTCCCGTTCTGGTGCTGCTGCGGCCAGTGGAACCTTTCAGTTGAGGTGTTTGTCATTAGTCTGGGAGGATTTGTTTCGCGTACGTCTTTTGTTTAATATCAGCGGCGTAATTGACTGCGTTTGCTGACCTAGTAAAAGCCGAGCAAACAAACAGTAATTATAATATCCTTTCTACTCCTGCAGACTATCAACAAGGTTCTCTTGCAATATGCTGCAATCATTTCCAAGGAGTTTCCATTGCATTTGAACAAGGAGAACGTGGTAAGTGCATTCTCATTCCCTGCCGTTTACATAAAAGACACTGAAATACTTGGGTAAATACAGGAGAAATGTACGGCAGCAAAGTTGCACCGAAGTTATTGGGAGATGTCAAGTGCAAACCTGGTAACACACACACACACACACATGAAAAAATAGTTTTCTATATTCAGTGTCCAGTAAGGGTTGGCTATGGAGGCTATGAAAGTATTTTTAAGTCTGACTCTTTGTGCAGAGCTTTGCAGTATCTCCCCTAAAGCCGTTAACATCGTCTCTACTAACGCAAATGAAACAACTCATTTCTCGCCCGCAGCTGATGAGGTCGAGTCATTGGTACTTTCTCGGCCTATTGTTTAAAGTGACGGATGGCTAAACACACGGCTTTGTGAGTGGCCTAATTATTCACATTGGATTTTGAAGCTGAAAGAAGAGATAACAGGCAGTGAGGGAACAGATGTTTTGTTACAGTGCTGACGGTCTCATTACTACTGTCCCAGAGAAGAAAGTAAGGCATGCCTTCCCTTGACAGGACTACAGTGACAGATGATGGGAAAAATACAGGAACTGAGATGTGAGCGGACTGTTGTGTTTGTGTTCAATTAACCCCGCCGCAGGGCCAGGGAAAGGTATTCACTGACGCGCTCTGTCACTTAATAATCATAAACTTCAGTGTGTTTCAGAAGGATTTTAAGTGCCAAAGGAGCATGTACAGTAACTGTGAAGCAGTATGAAAAATATGTTTTTAAAAGTCTTACTGATGACATTTTTGAAAATTGTAGTGTTTGAGATCATCAAGAAGCTGGAATGCCCAAACCCGCGGCTAAAAATAGCTGCGGGTTATTTTTAGCCCGCAGCTAAAAATAACAACGTTTAGCTATTTTTAGCTATGTTTTTAGCTAAACATGGCTAACAACATAGATATGTTTAGCTAAACGTAGTTCAACTCTGTTTTTGGCTATACATAACCAAAAGTATAGCGATGTTTAACTATGTTTTAAATCCAGTGTAACTTTCTGTCCTCCAGACCTGATATAATGAGTAAACTGAGTCCGTAATTTAAGCTCAATAAAAATGCTGCTGTTTTGTGGCGGACTTTGAGATTTAATAGAAAAAGTTGTGGAGAAACTTAAATTACAAATATTCCAATATTTGGAAATCTCTTTAAAATCTCTCATCAAACTAAAAACGTTAAGAGGGCACAACTGCTAACCAACCAAAAGAAAACATAGCTGTCAAACTAAGCTGGCCAGCCATTTGAGGAGGGGATTAATTAGAGGTCAATAGTAATTCAACTCAAATGGAACAATTCTGTTAAAAATTGCAGACCCAAGTGAAAGGATTGAAATAAATACATATTTTGTTGTGAAACTGCCTTGTCAAATTTAAATACGTTTCAGAAATAATGACAAAACTTTAAAATTGATCTCCCCAGACGCTCTCCATCCAATTTGACTGACCTTGATCTGCTTTGCAAAGGATGGACAGACATTTCAGTCTTTCAGCACGGAAAAGTGTTAGAGACATACGCCTGATTTGTGTTGCTTTATAAGAAACTTCTAATAAAAATAAATTATAGTTTGTGATTTTTGCAAATCTTTAAGTTCTGAATGTTTTGGCAAATTGTTGCATGATCTCTATTGCATTTCTGTGCATTGTCTGCTAATATTGGTCAAGATGGGTTACTAGTTCTTGTTTGCTACCCAGAAAGTAAAATAATCACTCAGGGACGCACCGATCCACTTTTTTGCAGTTCCGATACCGATATTAATATCTGAGGTTTAGTATCGGCCGATACCGATCTGATACAGAAACTGAACTGCTGAACTGACTTTAAATGCTTCTTTTTCAAAACAGACATAAATGTACACTTAAATACACCAATAGCTTCACAAGCTTGGTCAAACATGTAAAAATAACACAACTTTAATTTGTTAGGACTATAAAGCTAGTGCAAAATAAATAATAAGGAAACTGAAACTTGCAAAAAAAAAATTTTTGTGAGTTTTTTTTTACATGTAAAAAAAATAAACTGCATCAAACCTTCTTTCAAAGGGTTCAGAAAGTGCAATTAGGAATTCTAAATATAATGTAGAATAAATAATAAAGCATGACGTCGCTCAGAGTAGATCTGTCCTTGGGCACATTGCCACCGATAGCCAAGCTAGAGTTTTTTTCAATATCGGGACCAATACAGATATTGATATCTGTATCTGTATGTGAACCTCGACATTATCTGGCACTGGAATCATTAATCTATCCGAAAAGAAAATGCAGATGTCAGGTTTGCTTTTAGATGACTTGAATTATGCTGAAGTACTGTTCCAAAATGTTACTTAGGTTTAGTACTTTGGTTTAGAATATCTAATCATTTCCACACATGTATATGCTCATAATTCTAATGGAGAGTAATCCATCAACAGCAGCAACACTGTTGGCTGCTTTGGGGGGGTTTGAAAGACACCAATCATCCTTTTCCTGTGGGGCCAGGGATTATAGTATTAGTAGTATTCATTACTGAAATATTAATTAAGACATTTCGTATTGCCTTCTGTTGTGTTTTCTTGTGAGCAAACAACTCGCATAATATACGAGTTGGTGAGAGTCTCCAGATTTATTCTGGGTGTCTGTAAAAAGTGGCGTGATTAATGTCTGTCATCTGTTAAACTTGTTGTGGAGCAGAGAAATCGATAACGTCTGACACATTCAGTGCAGACATTTCTCTCCTCGTCGTGTTATGTATTGCATTTCCCTGCTGACGTTTTGAGCACAGACTTCACTTCTTTGTATAGATGATGTGTCACGACATGAAAGCTGATGGATTTCACGGTGGTTGCCCCTATCATTTTTCTTTTGACACTTAAAAAAAATATAAAAATTATCATTATTCTTGTGTTTCCAGTTATATTGGCTAATCACGGGCTCCCAAACTATAACAATACAATCACAACAGCTGTCAAAGCAGGTGGATGGCGGAGTGGGATTAAACGTAAAAGAAAAATCTAACCACTTTCATTTTTTACTGTTTTGCAGCCGTGCATAATCCTCAACAACATCCAGCAACTTCGAGTCCAGCTAGAGAAGATGTTTGAGTCCATGGGTGGGAAGCAGGTCTGTGCATCTACATGTGTTGCTTGCGAATGTTTTCTGGTCCGAATTTCGAAGTTGTTCCATATCCGACAGTAGCGTTAGGTTTAGTGCAGCACCTCCGGGGCTGATGGGATGTCTTGAGAAGTGTTTCACTTGAAGAAAATTGAACCAACCAATCTGAGATCCGCATCTGCGATGCTGATTTTCATTAATATGCAAGTGCTTATTTTTTATTGCGTGTTATTGAAATTGATTTAAGACACCCTTGATGTCCTGATGTTCGTCTGTTAGCTCTGTGCTTAATAATCTCCTCTGTCTCTTAGCTTCCTCAAAGCCCCAGCTACACTATGGATATTTTACAAATAATTTTTCTAATTGAAAAAATAAAAATAAAAAAAATAAATCTGCCTATATACTCCAGAGGATTCCTGTTTAAAAAAAAAGAAAAAAAGAAGAAGAAAAAGTCAGATCTCTGTCGTAGCAGCTGGCGGTGCCAACGTTGGCATTAAAAAGACCAGAATTCATTTGTTGCTTCTAATATTTCCTGGACATTCGAGCCACACCAGGGTTGCCAGCTCTCTTGTCATCGCCTGGACGTCCTGTATAAAGGAGCAACTGATTCCGTCTCGTATTTGTCCCGCGTGTTGAAAGCTGTTTTTTGATCCCGGTGGCGCTCTGACAGATTGCGGCTCTGATTAGGCTGCGGCTACCTAGCATGTCTCTGTTTTGTGCCAAATATGAGGATCAGTACACGATTCTTGTCAGAAACATTGCTGATCTATATGTATGGTACATATAAAAGACAAATTTCTATTTGATTGTTCAAACCAGTCCATTCAGCTACAATCGGAAGCAAAAAAGAGTCAACAGGTTAAACCTGTCTGCAGTGATTCCCGCTGTCAGGAGTTTTCAATTATAATCAAAAATATTTAAAAAAGACAAAGAACAGAGCACAAATTAAACATAAAATAATGAACTAAATCATCATTGTGATGTGAATAATTATTTCCTCGTGTCCCTGCTGATAGAATAGAATAGAATAGAATTACTTTGTTCATCCCAGCAGGGAAATTATTTCACAGTTACAGCAGCATAGAGACAAGACACACAACATCCACCACTGAGTAGCAATTGTAGACAAAATAAAAATAAAATATAACATGCTGTCAATATAAAAAGCAGCTTAGAGCAGTCCTTGCAAAGATTAAAAAAATGCAGATACAGAATGTATATGTAAATATAAGTACAGCAAGTGTGCCACAGTGCAATTGTGCAAAATCGGACTGATTAGTGCAGAACAATGATTTGGCTTTTATTGCACAGTGAGATGGCATGTGGCAGGAAGGATTTCCTGTATCTGTCCCTACGACAGCGGAGCTGGAGCAGCCTATGTGAGAAGGTGCTCCGCTGTCTGTCCACTATGTGGTGGAGAGGGTGCTGTTTATTGTCCATAATAGACAGAACCTTCTTCAGTGTTCCAGCTCAGTGTGATTGCCCGGTTTTGGGGGGATGATGATTGTGTGTGTTTATAAATGGAGAACATAATGCTTTAATAACAACCCTGAGCGTCCTGTTCATCAAACTGTAAACTAACAACTTACAGCCTGATGGCGAAGACATTTTGTGGGACTTACTCCTCTCTCTAAATCACTTTGGAATATCAAGTATTTCTGAATTGACTTGAACTGAACCCAATTTACTTTGGCAGGCTACGGTTGACCTGTCACGATAACAAACTTTGCTGGACGATAAATTGTTCCAGACGTTATTGCGGTAAATGATAATATTGTTGTTTTGAGACCATTTTCAAGAAATATAGTGGCACAAATAATAATGCAAGAACATATCCTAAAAGGTGAGTAAACTTTAGATTTTAATGAACATTTAGCACTGTAACTGGAAGCCATTTTAAATATTCAAAACAAATAAACAAAACAACAAGTCTTTGTAAAAAAAAAAAAAAAAGTCCTTCAAATAAGGGCCAGTTGAGACCAAAGCACCAAACTGAAGACTTTTATCTACCAGTTTTTGGTAGAAAAAGAGAAAAAATGAGATAAATCATGCCAATGGAAATTATTGAGTTTGTTTGAATTTATCATGCAATCAACTGATTTATTGATTATTGTGACAGGCCTATGCTACAGTGTGTCTCTGGTTTAAAAAAAAAAAGAAAGAAAAGTTGGCAACCCTAGTTGACATGCAAATCCTTAACAGAGAGAGAGAAAAACTTTGGAAAATGTTTTGACAAATCTTCAAATTTCAGTTTTTCCTCACTAAATATTGTCACAAACTCATATTTGTGAAATATCAATGTAGCTGTGGGTCTGAGTGTCCCCGAAACTACTTTCCCATCACTAACCCTCTGTTTTTATCCCCTATCCGTCTACCGTGTTAGTAAGTGTTATGATGAATTTCTAAATTCTGTGTTGCAGTTTAAATCTGGCTGATCTTTCCTGCTCCCCTCCAACCCCTCTCGTTACCCCTTCACCAATCTCCGTGTTTCTAACCTAAAATCTAGCCTGCCGTCCCCACGATCGCTTACAACTTCAGCTGCATGTGTCTCTGTAGTTTCTAACACCTGTCTCGCCTTGCATTTTGTCTCCTGTCGTTGTGTCCTCTGTTCCCCTCCGTTTCCTTCCTGTGCTCTCTCTCTCTGTCTCCAGGAGGAGGGGGTTGTCTCCTTCTGTAAGGTGTGTGCAATAGGACTCATCAGCAGCCCTTTACCATTTACCAAAATATTACAACTAAACACTCCACCACACCCGACCCCTTGCCACCCCTCACGCGCCTATGCCTCTCACACTCCACCAGTAAGCATGTGCCACAGAGCATATGGAGCTGAAATGACCCATCACCCTTCTGGACAGGCTGCTTAACTGGCTCAAATCATTGGATCCCATCGTTATTTTAAGCTTTCTGCTTCTTTTTTTTTCTTCTTGTTTTTTTCCACTCCTCTGCCACTTTCCTCCCTATGCTGGTTATTTTTGGATGTCGTTTGCCCCTCTCTCTGCCATTAAAAAAAAAGGGAAGTAGTAGGCTCAACGAGTCGATGGCTGTGGTTTTTGTTCCTTCTTGTTCTTTTCCCGAGCTGCAGGCACAAGAGCTTTAGACAGTTTTTTTTTTGTTTCTTTTTGTTTTTTGTGAGATGACTGTGTTTAATGAGCTTCTCACACACAAATTTCCCCAGACGTGCAGACGAGTTGCTGTTTTGCAGATCTAACCCCGGATCACTCAGACGGCATTATTTTCAAACGCATATTGATTAGGTTTGATCAGTCCTGGATAAGTTAATGGAAAGTCATTTAAAGAAACAATCAAAATGTAAAAATTACTACAACAGGAATGCCACTACAGGACTTATTTCCACTTAATCTAATTGTTTGCAGATCTTTCCCTGGATTGCTCACATGCCATTATTTTCAAATGCATATTGATAATATTATACTTTTAGCAGTACTGGATAAAATAATTTAAAGTAAAAAAAAAAAGTAAAAATTACTACAGACAATGCCATTTTTGGTAGGGAATAAATCAGAACACCCTGAATTTTGTATCTAGTTTACAATCTAACTGTTTGCAGATCTAACCATAGATCCCTCATAAGCTCTCATTATTTTGTATTTATTTAAAGCATATTGACTCCGCAAAAGTTAATTTCACCTTCTAAAAGTCACATTTTGAACTCCAAATTACGACTAAGAACCGCAAAGTAAATGTTTGCTAACCCTGCCTGTGACTTTGCTCTTTTCAGATGCGAGTTTCTCATTGGTTTTCTCCTTGTAAATTTCACTAGTCGCCACAGAATCGTTTTCTTTCTCTTTTCTTTTTTTTTTTTATTATCAGTAATGAACTCGCAGATGTAAGAGCGCCAGTGTAATTACCTAGAGCCGTTATCAAATCGCTGCCAACGACAGAGATTTACAATAATCTCATGCAATGGATTCATCAGCGACTGATCTCCCTAGATTAGCATCGGACTTTATTTTGGGGCGTCCGCGCTGTTTGCTGATGTGCTTCTCCCGTCCTCGATGAAATGGCCCTTTGTAAAAATCTTTCTTTACTCGGCTCCGAGAGTCGCTTTGAGTCATCTGTGCGGCGGAATAACAACCTGCCAGTGAGTAGATATTGGACTGTTGAAACAGGGAAAGCGAAGTGAAGCTGGGCAGCAGCTGATAGGCTGTCAGCCAGGGGAGTGTGTGTGCACTCCAGAGAGCCCTGCATGCCAGTCAGTGTCGATCGAAAGCAGCTACCATGGAGAAGCCAGGTGTTTCATGCATTCCAAACAGGATGTTTTCCTCATATTATTTTATAATGAGCACGCTTTATTTTTGTTGTTGTTTTTTTTATCCATCAAGAAAGGTCGGTGCTTGCGTAACTCGGTGCGAGAGATGACGTTCAAGAAATTTTATTTGTGTATATCGTTACAATAGCTGATTTCCGTATCTGACTCCTCTGTAAAGTTGCTTATACTACAGTATATTATATATTGTATTATCAATATATTATATTAGCTGCCGTGCCAAGATTAAAGTTACATCTTACATGCCCAATGTTGAGAAGGCACATATATTTAGTAACAAAGTGGTTGTTTTTATAAATTGATTAGTGATTTTTGTCAGTATATATTTAGAATGACACTTAGCGATATTATTGTGTTTTGTTGCTCAGGTCTGAGGGTGGTTGTGTTGGTTGCGTGTCGGAATAGAAAAAGATGCTGCTATGTTTTACCCTTGCACTGACTTGCTTGGCATTTGCACAGAAATCAAACTTAAACTGTATTAATTTAATTTTATACTTGACCTTTTCAAAAGGCTGCTGTTTTATTTTATAACTGCAGGTTGCGTTGTATTGCTCTCCGTTTGTTGCGCAGACAAAGGGCACGTTATGCACGTTCCGTTTTGTTGTTTTTACGATCACACACGTAACGTGATTATTTACAAGGAGCGATCGTCGTTATGCAAACTGCATTTTGGAGCAAATTTTCCGAGTTCCAAAAGGAAAAAATGGCCCTTCCCCTGTCGATCTTCATAATAAAAATGACATCAAAAATCTGATTTGTTTATTGCATTTCGTTAATTTGATCGATGCAACGAAACACAATACATTAATATTGTAACGGAAGGAAACTTAAAGCACCATCGTACAACAGAGACACATGGTGCGTCATTCCGTCCAGGACGCGCAGCAGGGAAAATAAACATTTAATCACGAATGCTAATTATGTATACACTTAGTCATTTTGATAATAGTCTACTATAAACACTTAAAGCCTGCTTTGCCTTAATTATAAGCCTTATATAAGGCTTTCAATTTTTTGCGGCTCCAGGCAGATTTGTTTTTTGTTTTTTTGGTCCAATATGGCTCTTTTTGGGTTGCCGACCCCTGAACTAGGGCATCCTCATATTTATTCCTAATGAAAATTAGTAAAATTACTTAAAGGTCAGTGACCTCAGGTGCACTCAATGGGAACGGTGTGAATTTGCCTATGTTATCCTTACTGTTGAAGTGAAAAGTGAACAACATTTTGAGCTAGAAGGAGCTTCGTAAATCTTTTAAAAGAACATTTTATCTGAGTGCGAGACTTTTAAGAGACTTACTGAGGTGTCAAAAGAATGTGAGATCAGCCATTCCAATGTACGGAAGATATTTTCTAAATGTGTGACATTTAAAGCACCTGCCAGGTCACACTGTCCGAGCAATTTCACCTTAAAAGCAAGATGCAATCTTTTGTCCTATTTTTACAATTGAATGTAATTACTAAAACATGAGCGCCTTCCATTTTGTCATTTGTGTGTCAGCCAGATGTTTTTTTTCTTACGTGTCATCCATAACAGTTCCAGCTGGAGCACAACTAGGGATGGGCTGGTTACCAATGTCACGATATACCAAAAGTTAAATTGCTCATTTTTTTTCTTATACCTTTACAGTGTAAAGTCTTTTTATTTGGGAGCCAGAGATTTTTTTCTGGCTGTTTGGAGTGTGGTATTGCAGCCCCGCCCATCCCCCACCTGTAGCTGCCAAAAAAGTCGCTCAGCTGGCTGACATTTCCATCCTGCAGAGGCTGTCGTCTGGTGAAATAGCACTCCAGAATCATAGCATCATCTTCTCTTCTAAGGAGTTTAGAGGGGATTTGGTTTATGTCACAATTGGCTGTTATTTGGCAGCAGTGAAGACACATTGTGACAGAGAGAAGAAAAAAAAAAACCCAGCAAGTTGAAAATCACAGTTTCTTAAACCACCAAAATAAATATTAGAGCTCGAACTGGAAAAAGTGAGTGATGGATTTTTTGTTGTTTTTTTATGTCTTTCTTTCCTTTTTTTGTTTTTGCTATCACTGGAAAAGATGTTATCCGTTACTCAGCCAGTGAAATAACAGCCTAACCTCAATAGCCAATTTTCCATGCGACAGAAAAATATCACACATTTACAGAGGCATAAATCTGTCTTGTTCGCGGTGCAGATAAAGGCATGTGTACAGAATCACAATGTCTATGAAGACATAGGTCTACATATGCGCTTCCCAGCTGAGTCATTTGCCATCAGGAGTGTGCGAGATGAGCGGCTTCATGGCTGAGTTTATCGGCTCCGATGTGCTGGTTATGCATGTGGCGCCGTGCTTTTACCTCATATTAAGTATTCCGCACAAATACATTCACGTGTTTAATTCTCTCGGCATAAAGCCAAATGCCAAATGAAGACAAACATGAACACTTGTGGGGACATCCATCATGTACATAAGCTCAAATATGTTCACTGGCCACTTTATGGGTACGTCCAGCTGGTACCAGGTTGGTACCCTGCTTCATACACAACTGTCTTACGTCCTTTGTGGCGTAGATTCGACTTGGTGTCATGATGGCATCATCCTGGTGCTGTAGATAAATAATGCTCTTTTCTGTACCACTGCAGTTTGGTGAGCATTTGAAAATTGTTCTTTGACTTTCTTGCTCTTAGCTCACAGTAGTGGCACCCCTTGCACTCTTCTGCTGATGTAACAGCCCTAATGTCCCTTAAGTGCCTCTATGTTGTACATTTAGAGATTGTTCTACTTTGGTGGTTATTTGAGCTCCTGTTGCCTCTCTATAATCTCAAACCAGTCTAACCATTCTCCTCTCAGCAAGACCTTCTTGTCTACATAACTCCCCTTTATTTGATATTTCCCCTTTCTTGGATCATGTCCTGTTATCCCGAGAGATGGATATGTCCTCTGCAGTAGATTAGTAGTTTCTGAAATACTCCAGACCAATTAATCTGGCACCAACTTCAACACCATGTTCAAAGTCACTTCAGTTTCATTTTCTTCCTCCCTTCTGATGCTCACTTTGAATATCACCAAGTCACCTTCATCAAATGTAGAGGCCTAAAGGCTTCGAGTTGCTGCCATGTCTTTGACTTACTCACAGTATTTGCAAATAATTCGCCTGGTTCACCTGATAAAGTGGCCGGTGGGCATATGTATCCTGGACATGCCATGCATGGGCATTCGAATGATTTGTTGAAATTTTGGTAACGTTTTTACTGTCAGCTTATTTAAAACATACTCTAAGCTCAGTTTTGTTCTGTGTTTAAGCAGTAGCTAACTGCTCACTGCCCTTCATTACATCCATATTACACCTCAATGCAATTAACTTTTTGGTTTTTTTGTATTCCCTGAGACATAGCGAGTTGTAACTCATGTAGCGGTCCACGTAAATGTCCCTGTAGCTAGCTCCCTCGCTGCTGTCACCATGTTTTATGACTCGAAAAGCAGTCCTAATTACAGCGCTCTTAGGTGAGCTGTACATTGGTATTCAGAATACAATGGGAGGCAGAAGGAGCGAGGAGTCGCCGGCGAGCACCTCCCTCCGCTCCCCCTAAAGCAACCCCATCACAATAGAGGCATCCTCCTGAGACACAAGGCTCTAGTAAGTGTGGACTGCTATATGGAGTGGGTAGATGTAGTGACTGTCTGTCTCTCTCTGCACTGACAGCTGGATGCAGAGGCCAGTGATCTGCTAAAGGAGCTGCAGAATAAACTCAACACAGTCCTGGATGAGCTCAGCGGGGTGTTTGGCTCCAGGTGGGTACTGGTGTGACTCAAAACTCCACGTGTGGGAGTCTGTAACAAATCCTTTATGGCCCGTCGATGCATCCATATTTTGTCCCAATGAAGGGAAATTATGCCATGAGGGTGTTTTTTCATTGTCAGTCTCAAAATTTAATTGGCTCAAACTTATGCTTTGTGAGCACAGCGAGTCGCGAAACATTTCAGCGTGAAGAAAAGACGCCTCTTCTCTGAAAACCTCTTTTGTTGAGCTAATGGGAACAGCGGGACTCAGAAAGCACCTACTCAAACATCGACTGCTTCAGCCGAGACAAATATAAAGCCATAAAAAAAAACAACTCTTGTTGTGTGCACAGCTTTAAACCTGTAATCGAGGACTGTGTGAAGCAGATGAACCAGGAGCTGGTCCAGATGAAAGGGCCAATTAAAGGGAGCAATCCTGCCATGGATGCAGAAACCGTCTTACGGCCTCTTATGGACCTTCTGGATAAGAAGTGAGTACCTGGTGAAGGCATGATGATGGAAACAGTCGTAGGCGTTTTATTTATCAACTTGCATGTCCTCTGGCAAATTAATCTAGAGTAGTCAAAGAATAATTTTGTTTATCACATTCTTGAGCAAGACGCAACAAAGGTGGATTTACTTGTTACTGATAACATAAAATGATGATCACCCTTGTCAAACAACCCTGAAGCATAGCGGTATGGACTCCATTTGGCCCATAAAGGCGAGCTGTGGTCTCTGGCTCTAAGATGTTAGCAGATGGTATCTTAAGTGCTCTATTTTCTTAAGTAAAGCCACCATTAATGCTCAATTAGATGGAGATTCAGCAAATTTGGAGGCTAAAGACCCCCATGTACTTCATATGAAATGTCGAAATTGGTTCTCATTGATGTAGACATGTCACAAAAATTGCGTCATTTTGTTCGGAGAGAGGCATATGCCTGCCGAACTCGACACCAGCCCCGGGTCAAACTGTTTCGATGGAGCTCTGTGCAAAGTGTTGTGTGATTGGTCAGACATTTGTTGCAAATGTGCTCTGATGGTAACATTGGTATTTTGCTTTAACCAGTCCGCTTCCAGTATTTGGTTTTTGTATCCGCAGGAGACATGGATACTTGTGATTCTTCACTAAATAACTTATAGAATAATAAGACTGGTAAATGGTTAACAACTCCTGGATGAAAATTGTAATGTTGTTGTTGACGGGGAACGCCGTTGTCCCACAGCTGGTCTGCGCCGTTGTATAAAAGTTGTCTTCTAAAACATCCCCAGAGCATGTGACTGCACGTCAACTGTTCAACTTCAGATGAAATATGTGGAAGCCTTTAGTCAACACCTAAATTGTATTGTTTTGCTTCTCAAACCATTCCTGCTTGGGCAGATTGCCCTAGTTAAGAGAGTCCCCAGCCACATGGTCTGAAACATTGCTTAGGTAATTGATACATGTCTCAATAACACCCATAGCTTCCCAGTCACCGAAAGCATCAAAGAACTTTTTCTGGCTTGCCGTCTTCCCTATCTCCTTCCAACACATTAACATATCGCTCTACCTATCAGTTGTCATAATGTGATACTTGAGTGGTGTCGATTTGTGCCGCTTGAAAGAGAAAACGTCTCCAAAAAAAGGGAGACATTCTAATGACAAAGTCTATCAATACAACTCTTCGAGCTGTATTTACTTCTAGGGTTTTCTTAACATGCAATCTTAAAAGAAGAAAAAAGATGCCAGAGCTGAGCTTGGAGAATCATTCTCCTCCATTTTTCAAAGCAACATAGAGGCCAATGGGGTATTATGAGAAATCCTCTTAATGATATGGAAATAGAAAATCCTTCCTGCCGATTCTGAGACCCTGCTCGCACAAAGGGGCGAGATTAAAGCACAAAGCCCCAGCTTTTATTCTCAGTCACAGGTGTTTCATTTTTTATGAATATTATACAGTAAGACATCATTACTTGAAGCCTTCAGCTGTGTTAGATCTGGTAAAGACACGTGCTGAAGGTGTTGACCTAATCCCCTTTCTTTCTGCTACTTCCCAGCTTGATGTTGTTCGCCAAGATCTGTGAGAAGACCGTGCTGAAGAGAGTCCTCAAAGAGCTCTGGAAAATAGTTCTGAACACCATCGAGAGAACAATCGTTCTGCCTCCGCTTAGTGACCAGAGCGTGAGTCGATCACCTTTTAAATCTTATTCTCACATTCACTTGTGCCTTACTTTTATTGCCATTTATCGGCAACACCGCTGGGTTTTAGAAGTTTAGCTCACTACCAAGTTTGACTTTCACATTAGCACTGTTGCTAAAATGATTATATCTGCATGGAATCCACCATTTTTGCTCCAACTCAGTAAAAATTGCAGCTACAAGTCTTGTAACGAGTCGTTCATCAACAGAATTCATATCTGTTTTAATGGTGGCGCTCATATAAACAAAGCAATCAAACCAAGTTCTGTAAACACAGACTGTAACGATAGCTTGAAGCAATATATTCAGTTAAATTCTAAATAAAATGTTTAATTAGGACTTTTTGCTTAAAAAAAAAAGAAAGAAGAAATTAATCTGTTTAGAATTTAACCATTATGGAGCATTAGATTTACAAACAGATATGCTTGACTTAAGGCAAAAAGTAAATCATTTTAATGGATAAAATATAACCCAAAATAACTTTATACAACAATGGAACATTGTGGGTTCACTAACCATTCAAGCATATGAAGAGATTTTTCTTTCATAGCTAATAATTCCTCTTTAAGATTAAATAATATCAGTTTCTGTGCTTGTTTCTTTGATTTCTGGTATTGGTTCTGGTGCTTTTGTGTCACTTTTGCTTCTCAGTTTGCCATATGAAGTTACTGAATTACCAGCGCTACTTTAAAATTCAAACATTTCATTTATTGATATAGATTTTGTGTTCCTCTCTTGCCTTTCTTAGTCTGTTCACCAAATCAGTCTCATATGATTTAATTCTTTCATGTACTCATAAAAACATGTTTGTATGTTCAGCAACAAGGAGCTCAGATGATCTTTAGTGCTGCCAAGGACCTGGGACAGCTGTCCAAACTGAAGGTAATCTAGTAATGATCCTGTAACAGATGTTTCCATGTTTCATGATTCAGACCGTTCATAATTCAAAGCTCATGTTCGACCTCGGGTCGAATCTGCATTTAAACTGCTTATACACACATTCAACCATCAGGTATCACGGATCTAACATGGATGTTGTTGCCCAGCAACATCTCACTTAATATAGATTTGGGTTTTACTGTAAAGTAACTGCAGCAAAAACACCAGAAATTCAGGATTATTATTTAGAATATTTATTATTGTTCTATATTGTAGATTATAGTAAGTTAACATGTAGTCATTAGATGTGCAGTATATACTTTACTGTACCTACTGTATGTCCGATATTTAATTTAAAAAAACTAGTATATATATATATATACTGCATATATATTTGCATACTGTATATATATACTGTATATCCCCAGGTGTGAGAGACAAAACTCTCACATCCTGAATGTGTTTCTTTTAAATTGATATTGATTTTTCTCTAACATTTAGAGTCAGTCTCATGCAAATCTTTATGGACTGTCCGTATTCTTTGGACGCGGCTAAAATTTGACCGAGCATTGTGGCAGTGATTACTTCAGTGCTTCAGTTTCCCCGTCCTCCTAATTCATAAAACATTTATCGCATTCTGGTGGTTGTGCAGCGTAAGGAGTACCGGCACCTGGGAAATAAAGTGGTGCCAGAACTTATTTACTGCAGTCAATTCGAAGGTCAGGAAAGCTCCAATTAGAATCGACGAAAACATTTTTCATGATTAAAATAGATTTTTAGCACTCCGCTGTAGGATGGCGAGGGCTGAAGTTTATCACTCAGCGGTGTAAATGATAGTTATTACCATTACGGCGGTAAGCATCTCGAAGCTGAGAGTGTATGAATGTGATGTTGTTTTCCTCCTCGCTGCTCTGCTGCCATTCCCCTCGCTTCGGTGTCCCTCCAGGAGCATGTCATCCGAGAGGACACCAGAAGTCTGACGCCTCGCCAATGTGCCGCCATGGACCTTGTGCTTCCCACAATCAAGGTAGGTTTTCTGCTGAGTTAAAAGAAAAAAAAAAGAAAAAAAGGTGGCACTGAAAGCAGTAAAGTAGATGCAAAAAAACAAAACAAAAAGGCATGCAAATAAGTCAATCAGAATTATAGATGCAAGAAGCAGCTAATGTTTTTGTAGAGCCTCAGATCCTATATGAATACATTCTGAAGGATGTAATAAAAACCTTCACAGTGACGGATCTCCGCACCTTCTAATAATGGGAAAAAAAAGCAATTGCAACACTGGGTGGAAGGCAGATTGAAGGCTCAGCGCTATAGAGATAAAAAAGAAAGCTGTGGTGAAGTGCTCGCTGCATCATGAAAACTAATTGATTTTTACCGTCACCATAGAAACTACCTGCAGGTTTAGATCAGTCACGTCGGTGCGACTCTTATTTATTTTTTTCTCGCCAAATGAGAACGGCATCTCAGCTCTGGCAAATTAACGAGAACGATCTGATCACATAAACTTCTTCAGGGGCTGCGTTGTGCAATATGACGCTGCATCCAGTGCAAAATAGGAAGGATTCAATTCGTTGAAAAAAAATAAAATAAAATAAACCTGTTGTGAATATTGAAGCTTACATATGCTGTAAAACTACACATAATTTTCCTGGTATAATGAGACCAACCTCATGAAAAATCTGCAGAAAATATTATGTTTGGTGGAACAACAACACAGAAACATAAACCAAGTTGCTCACAAACACTTTCATTCTCTCAATGATTATGGTAACTGGCAATATTTCATCCAGATTAACCTTTAAACCTGATAAAACATTATTTTTTTTTAAAAACTAATAGGGGGTAAAATGAATGAATGCACTCATAAAAGCCACTTTATGTGGCCCATTTAACAGCGACTCAATAATTCCTCCTTTATCCCCTTCTTTGAACTGTGACCTGAGCGTTGTTGTGGAGAAATGCTGACTCGGCTTTGAACTCCATCACCGCCAACGCTGGGCGCCCGTGTGCGTCTCTTTAACGGCTATTTCAGGTCAACCAGACATTTTTTAGTTCGTTTTTTTAAAAACTGTTTTAGCCCTTACATTCAACCTCTAGTTAGCTCAACCTTTTAATGCAGGTTAACCACTTTCTTCTATATCTGTGGGTGTTGATAAGCAATTTCATTGGGTTTTAGTGTGTCACTTTGTGCTGCCCCCTAGTGGTCGAAAGTCACATAGTCGCCAATCAACAACACCTGAATAATGTCTTGCCAGTCCTTCTCCATGGTGAATTAATAAGTTGTCTAACTGTTAACTTAACATTTAGAGGTGTTAGTTTTATTTTATTTTATTTTTAGTTTTTGAAGATATTTCTGCAGCAGTAAATAAATGTTTTGGTAGTGAAGTGTTTTTTTTTTATAATACATGTTATTAAAAATCTCATCGAAAGTCATTTATCCCCTCCTCCGATAATCAACAAAAGAAATCTTTCACAGCAATTAAGCCCTTCTGATTATTGCTGATCAGCTTTGAGGCCGTGATCTTCAGCTTCCCTCCACAAACTGTCACGTTCAAGTCAGGGCGCCTGCTTGACAAGTCCAAAATGTGAATCGCATCACTTCCTGTCACAAGAAACAAGTTGCTTTAAAGCTGTAATTTTGGGGCCTCAACTGCATGTGAGGCCCCAAATTTGTAATTTTCAATACATTTCGTTGTATATATGGATGGATGGAGCAACTCACAGAGGTCTGGCATGAAAAGCAAAGAGTGGATGAAAAGGAGAGAAAACAGAGATGTGGTTTTTTTTTTTGGTCTGTGTTTTTGCCAGAGGCAGGTTGGTATTTTAGGCCAGCGACTTGTCTGTCTTTAAAGCCACAGGCAGAACCATGTCAGTTCCCAGCTGGGAAAAATAACACGTATTCCAATGTGAAGCAATGCTTATCTTTAAAATGATTTTTTTTTTTCTGTGCCAGTGATAAAACAGCATCTTTTTGTCGTTGGTTAAAACTGCAATAGATTGCAAGGGGGGAAACTCAGCTCAGAGACGAAGGCACGATTTCTGCAGACAGACGCTGGTTCTCCTTAGAATTTACCTGCGTTGGTGTGGAGACTTTCTGAGGAAATCAAGTGAAACTTTATACCACCACCTAAAAGTAGAAATGCCAAATTTATATGATGCAAGCAGACAAGCAAGTCGAAAAAAAAAAATTAAAACTCTTTTGAAATTATCCAACATGCATCAGCGTAGCTTCTATTAAAACCTAAGTCATGTTTTCCCTGCACCTCTGACTCATCTTTGCACATCATATCATTTTGTAGTTGACATGTTGGTCTTATTTTATGACTCATGGGGCCTTCATGGGTCGCCTCCTTCTGTGCTGGAATAACGAGAGCTCTGACAGGACAGCAGGATAAGAGATAAAATATTTACAGACATCTTGCCTGGACGGGTGTTGCCATGTGTGATAAAGATGCAGCTCAGATGCTGGTTGCCAGGTTGACTTTATGGGTTCGTTGTTTTGTTTTTTTCTTTCCCTGCCCTGAGCCTGTGGTAGACGTGGGACTTCAGCTGCTTGTCAGTGTCTGGGAACATAAATTCTGATTTTATTTCATTTCAGTTGAGCTCACAAAGTGAAACTCGTATACAGCGTACGTTTCTTACAGAGTTTTAAATGTCAAGTTTACTGTTCATTGTAATGATTGTGACTGTCAGCAAAGGAAAAACTCTCAAATTTGAGTTTGTCAGAAAATTTGACAAAACAAAATCACAAAATGAAAATGTCAGCCTACAGAAAAATACCTTGATTTTTCATACACTGTAGTTACCCAACACTTGGTTGAAGCTCCTTTGGCTTGACTTATGGTCAACAGTGTGAGGAGCCATGGAGGCAATCAACTTGTGGCTCTGCTGGGGTGTTAGGGAAGCCAAAGCTGCAAAAAAAAAAACAAGACAGAAACATCAGGATACTGGTGACATGGACACTGAATTATCACTGACTGTGCAAACTTCACACTGGACCTTAAAGACCTTCACTCTTTGTGACTCTGGGAACTTGATTCTCAAGGAAATGGATAAATTTACCTTCACCTGAAAACAGAACAAGAGCACCAATCCTCCGTTTTTCTCCTAATCTTTCAGGTTTCTTTCAGGTTTCTTACCTGAAAGATTACCTGTCACCCAGGTGGGTGACAGGTAATCTTTCAGGTAAGAAACCTAACAGCTCAGTAGAGACTTCACATCAGGAACATGGCGGTCACAGTCTGCCATGTTCAGTCTGTGTCCTGGATATATTTGTGTGTGGTGGCTCTTGAAGAATTGATTCCAGCTCCTGTAAACTATTGAATGAGGGTTTTCTTTACCATCCTGTCCTGGCTGCTATTATCTCTCTTCCTTGTGCGCCTTTATTGGCCAAGCTTTCTTCTTTTACTCATCTTTCTATTAAAGAGACAGTGTTATGTAAAATCAACTTTTTTGAGCTTTACATCAAGTTATAATGTTATTTCCTCATCAAAAACATGTCCGGAGTGTCGCCTGGATTCTTTCATGCATGTTGGAGAAATTCTTGAATTTCCCATGGCAACCATTCAACTGCGCAAAACGCCTGGGTGGACCTAGCCCCGCCTTTGAGGATGCAGCTCCTCCTTGGAGCTTCTGCCTCACAGAGCATCCCTCCCCCGCGACTTCCCCACTCGGCTCCTTCAGACTAGCAGCAGCAATTAGCAAAAACCTGGTGGAACTGCGCATTTGATGAGCTCATTATAGGAGCTACCTCTCAGTACAATGCTGGTAAAAAGGTTGTTAAAGGGTTAATAGAGGAACGATGTTGTGATGGCAAAGTGTTGGAAAAAGCAGGACTTTCTTAAAGAGACAGAGACCCAATTTCAAGGTGTTCAGTTGCAATGTCAAATTTCTTTTAAGCCATGTTTGATTCATACAGGATTTTTATAACAACTGAAGATGACAGAGTTAACATGTGTACTATAAAATGATACTCTGTGGCTGGAAAACCCATAATGCTGCACCTTTAACATGGACACGGCAACACTCTTTCATCTCCATGTTTCTTTATTAGTTGACATTTGACATTAAATGTTTTTGTTTTTTCATATAATTACTTGTTCAAAGTAAAACCAAAACACAGAAAGGCCCCACAGATTTGCCTCCAAGTTCGAATGTTCTCTCTCTTCCCAACTTTCTTTCCTGATAAGGTCTGACTTCATCTGTCCGCCCACTTTTCACACGTAGAAGTGGGGACATGGTTTCAAAAGAGAGCAAAGCTTTGTTTATCCCCAGCCACCACGCTTATCAGCACAGAAAGCACTTCAGCCATCCAGGCAGCAGCTTCAGATTCAAATACTTAGTAATTAGCTAGCGAAGTTGCTATTAATGTTTTTTGTGTGTGTGGGCGTGGGCGGGTGTGTGTGCTTCTTGAGTTTAAAAATGCACATTGTCCATATAATCCTGTCTTATTTATCGGCCATTTGCAACTTGCTGCTGTGCAAAACTGCTGAAGAGGTTTTCTTTTTGAAGTTATTTTGAAGAAATCCTATGTTCTCTTTGAAGAGCCCGGGGTAATGGGCGTCTCTCATCTTTTCTTGCAGCAATACTTTCATGCTGGTGGGAATGGACTGAAGAAAACCTTCCTGGAAAAGAGCCCTGACATGAAATCGCTCAAATATGCTCTCAGCCTTTACACTCAACCTACAGATGCCTTGATCAAAAAGTATATATGCACCCAAAACTCTCAAGGTAAGGATTCGGACAATGTATTTCGATAAAACCCCCTATGCTATAAGTTTGTTTGTATAGCACTTTTCAGGAACAAGGCAGTTAAAAGAATAAAAACAAAACATAATACGGTAACCACTTATGAAACGGCAATAAACATTAAATTTTTGTCAAATGCCATCATCAAGATTTTCAAGTGGGTTTTTAGCCTTAAGTTAAATCAGTGTTTCGGTTGTTTTGTAGTTTTCTGGAAGTTTGTTCCAGGTTTGTGATGCATAGAAGCTGAATGCATGTTACATGTCAACATGTTCCATATTCAATATATCTGGATTAGTCTGATTACGTTGCGCTTGAGACGATATTTATTGCGATTTAGCTCTAAATCACGTGTCAAACTCAAGTCACATGGGCCAAATCCAGGCCGACGAAGCTTTTTACGTGGCCCTCTAGATTCTAGACTAAACACTGAGTGTGCTTGAATATTATGTTTTCAGTCAAATCAATGCAGTTTTTAATCTGCTTCCTGCCAAATTATATCAATCAGTCCCTCCAGTTTCTTGAGAATTATCTTGGAAATTCGCGCCAAAATCAACAAACCCCCACACTTCTTTTGGCGCTAATGCATAATGGGGAGTTAATTACAGATTTTTCTCAAAAATGGTCAAAAACTGTTTTACTTGTACTAAACAGCTGCCTCAGCCTTAAATAACATCAGATTATAGTCCGTGATCTTTATAAAAAGTTTGCATTTTACAAATGTTTGCAAATATTTCCAAATTAACACCACGAACACTTTGATTTTTACTGCAAAAAAAATCACAAAAAGACTCAGAAAATGTTCAATAATATTATTTAATTTTAAGGATTCATTGATATTTTAGCAGTTTCATGAAAATTTTTTTCTTTTTTTCTTTCCCCAATACATTCTGGCCCTACTGGCCCTTTAAGACCATTCGTGATCTCGATTTGGCCCGAAACGAAAATGAGTTTGACACCCCTGCTGCAAATAAACTAAATTAAATGGAAGTTTTGGAACATGCCCGGCTTCCGTGCTGCATTGTGTTCAAAACCTGTGGTTAGGTTCAGGCGCCAAGGGAGCTATTATAAAAATAAATAAATAATAATAATAATTAAAAAAACATGGTGGAAGTAGCAGAATGAATGTGAAAACAGAAGACAGATTGTGATGTGTACATGATACTTTCATTTAGCGCCTGATAGTAAACATCCATATTGAGCGTGTGAACTGGCTCAGCACAGAATATTTTGTCGTCGCTGTTATTCACCGTCTCTCTCCAACGTCTGAGTGAGAACGGCAACCACCTCTCCTCCATTTGTTTTTAGTTAAAGCGCCGCTGTTTGAAATTGATTGCTGCAAGTCCAGTCGATCCCTTCGGTCTCAGCTGTAGTTACATCGTAGCTTTCGTATCATCGTTGGGCATTTGTTTTCATCCCTTCCCGTCTTCTTATAATCCATCTGTTCCATTGTGAAGAGGTATTTGCGCTCCGTTAGCCTCAGATATTTAATTCCATTCTGTTTTCCGTGTTTTTTTTTTTTTTCTTTTTATATTAATTTTCGAAGCGCTGCTTTTTGACAAATGCGTTGATGTAAATCTTAAAATCCCCTGTGCTTCGGTTTTCTCCTTCTCATCATTGACCTCATTTATTATTGCCTCATTTTTTCTGCCTTTACATGCCCCCCCCCTCATACCCCCTCCCCAACACCCCTGCTATAACTCTGCATAACAAGGCAGAAATCCCCTCAGGTGTCCAAATAGCCCCACTAGGGACTTGCGACCCAGTGGGGCATCGAAGCTCATAGCTCCTGCTTGAGCTCAGTGTGCTTAGCCTTGCAGAACACTCTACATGCAGGCAGTGAGGAGGCAGAAAGGCTGCGGGAAGAGGCTTGTCTGCCAGCCAGGCAGCCAGCAGGCCAACCAGCCACGCTGCTTTCCCCTGACTGGCAGATGGGGCCGAGTTTGTGCGGCTTTTTCGCCGTGTGCTATTTTGAGATTGCTCCGTGTTACTCCTCTCCCCTCCCCACCGCCGCCTCGCCCGTCTCTCATCCCATTTCGACCCCGTCGCAGGTTTCTCGCCGCGCTGTCACTCTTTATCTGCGGCGTTCCTGTAAAGATGTCCGCAGGTAGTGAGGTGTGCTCGACGGGGCTTTACGGCGGCGGCGGCTTGTTTCGCGACGCCGTTTTCATTAATCGGCCGCCCCTGTGCTCCGATGGCGACGGCAGATTGTTTCAGGTTTGGCTCTGTCAAAGTCGCTCTCACGGTGTCACAGTCTCCATGAATTAGGACGTCATGAAAAGATCATCTCGTTCAGAAACTCATTTTTGAAATGAAACACCTCATATTTTTACTACCCCCACGCATTGAGTGCTTATATAGGCTGAGATTTTAGTTTCAAAATCTTATGTTTTCTAAGGAACTGAATTAGTTTTTTTTAATTAGAGGTAAACAATCTACATAGATTTGTAATGAATCTATAGTCATAGGTTTAATATATTTTTAATTGAATTAATAAAACGAAATCATCAGTGAAATTGAGAATTTAATGAGGTGAAGTTTAACAACCACTTCAAAGCCTCAGTGGGACATAAATACTTTCATTTACAGTCATCCCACTTGAATGGTGTGCAGCTAAAACGTTAATAACTTGTGAATATGGAGAGGGAATAATATTTGTGCAAAAAAATAACAGATCTAATCAACATCTCATCTTCACTTATCTTTTTTTTTTCTATTACCACGTTTTCTCAGTTAAACTCCTGACCCGACTCACTGTTGTATCGTAACTACCTTTGCTTTTTTTAACATTAATCCCACTCCGTCTGCTTATTTATTAAATTGTCTGTTATTTTGTCAAACAATACCTGTAACTACACATTTTAACCAAAATGTGTAGTTACAGGAGTTGTTTTGTTTTTTTCTCACCCATCTTGGTGGAAACAATAAGACAGGTGAAATGGGCGGAGCTCCCCCAAATTACACAGAAATTCTTTGTGATTGTCCGTCCCTCTTTGAACGAACCGTAACTAAGGCGTGACTGGGTGTGTTGTTCTGCCTGAATAGATGTTTCCTCCTTGAGGTTGGTCCTTAGGTTCTTTCTCCACTGGTTGGTTTCACTTGCTGGTTCATCGCCTTCATGCTGTTGTAAAAAAACAATTGGTAACACTTTATTTGTAAGGGTGTGCGCAAGACGTGCGCGACACTGTCATAAACGTGACATGGCAACAATCATGAACATGAAGGAGTCTTCATGAAGGTTTACCACCGTTGTCATGAAGTCATTTGGTAAATAATGACGCTTTTAATGTAAAGTTGCATTAAAACTTGCATTAAAAGTCTATTAAAATGGTCAACTTTGCATTAGAAGTGTCAGTATTTGCCGAATGACTCTTCATGGCGTTTGTAAACATTAATGAAGACTCCTTCGTCTACATGACAGGTGTGAAGTCATGTTTAACTTATTTACCAAAATTTAAAAAATTGTTGAACTTTTTCACCTTTTTCTTCTGCATCGCAGTATTAAACATTGATATCAATAGTTAGCTTGACTTAGCTCAAGCTGAGTCCAACTGAATCGAGTGTCTGTCGAAACGCTCTTTATAACAGATGGATATCTTTTTATCTAAACTTTTCCGTTGTGGTCGTTAGTCTAATGTTGTCCCGCCTCTTTCCCATTCCCAACACTGGTTTTCTTCTCGGTTGCTCTGTTTGTAGCCATTTCGTCATCAAAGGACCTGTAGAAGAAAATATCCATCATAAAAGCATGATGCTGCCACCACTATTCTTCATGGTGGAGATGTTTTGCATTTAGGTGAAGCAAATGTAATTTTTTAAATGAATAGTGATCCAGCCTGCTGGCATGTCGTTGTTTAGACTGAGCACATTAGCTCTTTTTAACATTGGTCAAAATTGGTATAAAAAGAACATCAAATTTTTTCTGTAAGTGGGCCTCGAATAACAAAGTGCTTTTAGTTTGATTTTTCAACATTTATTTTGTACAACTACTTTTGTTCTTTAAACAGTTTCATGCTTTCTTCCTTCTAAAACTTTAAATGATGTATATATTTTCTTTCTCTACAGCTTAACGATAATAAAAAAAATAAATAAATAAAAAAAACCTTCATTAATTATCTCCTTTGCCAAAGAAAAAAGCTTTTTTTCTGGTTCCATTAAGTGTTTTTAGGAGTGTTTTAGGGCAAAATAAAAGTAACTCACCCTGGTACTTGAGGGGATGGCAACGCTGCGGTAGATTTTCAGAAGTGAGATAATCTCTCCATTTCTGTGTGATTGATGAAGCCGTGGTAAAATGAGGAGATAAAAGCCAGTTTTGTGTTGCATTTCTTCCCAACTTCATTCCTTATTTATCAGGACTAAAATACAAACAGCCTAATTCTGTTGACTGATAGGCAGGACTTGTGGGCCCCATAGGTTTCTCCTCACAAGTTATTAGGGGTAAAACGAGGCTGAATGCAAATAAATCCCACCGTTTTCAGAGTAATTTTGAAAAAACAATGACTTTCCTTCCTTTTCAAATGACGTTCTACTTTGTATTTATCTGTTGCATAAACTTGCTATAAAATCCATTGAAGTGTGCCGCTGAAACGTAACAAAATCTGAAAGTAGCTCCAAAGAAAACAACGTTTTTATGCAGCACCGTACATTAAAGATCATTTATATCCCTTTTCATCTTCACGTGGGATATTATATTTATTTAGTTTACCTCGTCTTTTCCATCTGCTGTTCCAGTCCTTTTCAAAACAAACACATTACGGTTCAGTTCTGTTTTTATTTTTTTTCTCTCTGTTTTGGTTTTGCCTAAAGTCAAAGCCTGGCAGTGTTTGCTTTTCTTTTGCGATTGGTGTATAATCTAGTCCATCCTTCACGTTATAATCTTTCTGCTTCGACATGGTGAGGTGTTTATACGCAGCTCTCAGGACGTATTTCTGGATATCTCATCTATACATATTTATAAAAAAAAAAAGCTTCACCCACAGGTTTAGATTGTTCGCTGGCGTCTCCTCTCCGTCTTTCTGCTCTTCCTGGCATCCTTCCCTGCCGTTCCACTCCGGTTTTCTTCATGCCTCCCTCCAATGTTCCCGTTGCTGTTTTTGGTGTGTCTCCAGGTCAGTCATCCAACGGATCCGTGGGGGAGGTGTCAATGCAAGTGACTCTCATCTCTCACCCTGGCACAGGAGAACACAAAATCAGCGTTAAGGGTAAGCTTCCCTCCCACGCTCGGGGCCCGCCGAGTCAGAAGTGTTCTCTGCAGATTCAGCTCCTAACGGGAGCGTCTCTGCTGGAAACTGTCCCTTCAGACAGAAACCGAAGGTGAAAAACACTCCAGGTTGAAGTAATCGCGCTGAAGACCGTAAATGTTTCAGACATCGGCCTGGTAGCTTGCATTAAACTCAACCTTATTTATAAGAGTGTCTGTTTTGTCACAAAGCTAGGACGGCAGTGTTTATTTGAAACATTTGAACAACTGTTGGGTTTATTGCAATTAAATTTAGATGACTCCAATCATGACGTGACGTCTTCTGCCATACTGGTGTCTCATCAGTTTAACAATTTGATATTCTGACGGATCTCGTTGGAATGTAATCTGAAGCATGATAATAAATGTTTACGCACTCAACCAAGATGATGAATACGGCGGACAATTTACTTGTTAGTTTTTTGCCTGTTGATACTCGATTTTATCTCCAACTGAGCTTCAATTACCACAGTCACAAGTCCGCTATCTTCAAATCCAACAGGTTCTTTAAGACAGATTGTAAAATGTGTTAGCTAATGAGTATTTCTTCATATTTTTAACCCTCCTGTTATGTTCGTCTCTAGGGTACAGCAAAACTGTTCGTGGGTCAATTTGACCCGGGGAGTGTTTAATCATGCAATAGTGTCAGAAACCAAAAAATTCCTCCAAAATATTTTTGTATCTGATTATTAACTCCAATACTAACCATTTCAATCAATATTTGTGCAATGATGTTTTTTTTATTTCTCAGAAATTAAGGATCAATGACGACAACCTGCTCATTTACTCACTGAAAAAAACCTACAAACAAAAAAACTATAATTTCCTTGAAATTGATCTTTGGTAAAAAAAAATTTATATTACACTTAATTTATTTTTTTTCAATGGGTGATCTTTATAATTGAATTTGAGACAACAACAAAAATCCAACTTTGACTCTTCTTTTCTCAGCAATTGCTCCCTCCCTATTATGGTACATTCACTTATTGGAAAAATATCAGATTTTTAAATTCACCACTCTGCGTTTTTTTTTTGTTGGTGTTTCTACAATTGTTTCTTCATTTCAGTGGTTGGCGTAAACAAGCTCATGTGGCAGACCAACGCCATGTTCCGGCCGTTCGTGGAGGTCAGCGCCATTGGTCCACACCTGGCTGACAAGAAGCGCAAATTTAGCACCAAGACCAAGAACAACAACTGGTCGCCAAAGTACAATGAAACATTCCAGTAGTGAGTATCAAGCTCTGTTTGGGTTTCACAAAACATGGCTTGTAAGGGTTTGTCCTTTGGGTTTTTTTTTTGTCTAAATATGATGCAGCTGTAAGTCAAACAATTGAGGAGTTCTTTGCACGGTTTCCACCTGTCCCTTTATTACCTCACTGAGAGGTTTAACGAGTATCTTAATTATTTAGAAGTCCCTAATGTATTTCTGCTTTAAACAACAGCAACAAAATTTAAGTACCGGCTATCTGAAGAGGACTGCAGTCTTCAAATACAGCCTGCAAAGCGAAAAGCCGAGCCAGCTGACGTAAAACCGCGATTCAAAAAGCCAGAATTTACTGCATGTCACTAACTGGTAAAAAAAAAAAAAAAAGAAGCCCAAAAACAATAACCAAATCTTGTCATGGTATTGTTGACAATGTTTAAAGAAATTTAGACTAGCCGTCTACAGCACATACCAAAAATCCTCAAATTACTTGTAAGTCTGGAGACTAAAAAGGCTAATCTCTTTCTGTTTCATGCTCTTTTCATCATTTTAGCTCAGTGCACCCAGTAATGTCATGTTGATATATGGCTGTGCCATTGGTGATGAATAACCTTCTCATTCAGTTAGGGCTGTTGTCAACTAATATTTTAGTAATCGAGTAATCTATTGACTATTCTTACAATTAATCGAGTAATCGGATAAAAAAAAAAGATAGAATAAAACATTGGTAAATCCAACATAACAGCAGTGTTGCTATCGCATATCAACATGGGTCCAATTTTTCACATTTGAGCTTCTCTAACAATAACTTTTCTGTAGTTTAGAAAGTTAACCTGAAACAATAATGGCTCACTTTCTAAGTTAACCTGAAGAAAAGTTATACAAAAATCTGAACTTGTAGAGACAAGCTCACAAATACTCTTATAAAAATGTCTACAGGGGCGTGCCGTGGTGGCGTAGGCGTTAGCGCGACCCGTATTTGGAGGCCTTCAGTCCTCGATGCGGCCGTCGCGGGTTCGACTCCCGGACCCGACGATATTTGCCGCATGTCTTCCCTCCTCTCCTTCCTGGTTTCCTGTCAGCGCACTGTCACATAAGGGACACTATAGCCCACAAAAAAGACCCCTTGGAGGGGTAAAAAAAAAAAAAGTCTATAGTCCAGCTTTTTATTTCTGTATTCATCTTCAGTGAGTTTAATAGATGAACTCTCACCTTGCCCAGACATTTATAGCTTTTGTGTTCATGTTAGCGACGGGATTTGACACCTTCGTTCGTCACACACAGAAACATCTACCAGCTACGTACCGCCACAATGAGCTCCGCCACCCATTTGTTGAGACCGGGATGATATAAAATAAATTTTCTGATTCATCCGTAAAGCTACACTTAGGTTAACTATCTAATGTGCAGCCGCCCGCAGTGTTCAGTCTATCCGCTCACCTGTATAAATACACCTGCAGTGCTCTTCCCCGCCGTTCGCTCTGAACCGGCACCAGGCAGCAGCTCTGGGAAGGAAAGAGCTGCCGTACTCCAGGCATCGCGCCAGTCATTTCAAGGATGCTTATTGGTTCCCCGAAAAACGACAACGACACTTCATTACTCTTACTCGAGTCATTTCTTTGCATGGCTTGTTTTTACTTTTTTTTCTGTTTTGATAGTCTTGATTTTGAAATATGAAGTCTGTGTGCAGTCTTAAAACTGAATGATGATGTACAAATCCGGTCAGTTACTTTAGCCCAACAATCTTTCCCAAATGTAAGACCCAATTCCTGCTCCCGTTTGGAAGCAATGTTTATTCTTCTTTTCTTTTTCTTTTACTTCTACTTGAGTAGATGTTATGTTGGAAGTGGTGCTACTCTTAATTTTTGGGCACTTTACCCGACACTCTGACTGAACCCCTCTATGATCTGCTCATCTCTCTCAGTATTCTGAGTAACGAACACGGTCCGGAGGTCTACGAGCTCCACGTCTCGGTGAAGGATTACTGCTTTGCCCGCGAGGACCGCATCATCGGCATGACGGTCATCCCGCTCCGGGAGCTGGCGGAGAAGGGCAGCTGCTCAGCCTGCTACCCGCTAGTAAAGAGCATCACCATGGACGAAACGGGCCTCACCATCATGAGGATACTCTCTCAAAGGACCAACGACGAGGTGGCCAAAGAGTTTGTGCGTCTCAAGACGGACACCCGATCAGCGGAGGAAGTGTCATAGTCCGGAGTAAACTAGGCAAAAAAAAACAAAAACAACCCGAAAAACAAAAAAAAATTGCGGTATTAAGAGTCGTGTCGTCTTCAGATCGGATAGATGCGGGGGGGAGCGTAGAGAGAGCATGGCCGCGCGCCCCGTTGTTTGGGATAGACGCCGGATGCGGCATCAGAACGAGTTCATCCAAAGAGAAGGGAAGCCGGCCCAAACGTGGCGAAGCAGCGAGAGCGAGAGTCGTGTTCGTTTGTTTTTTGTGCATGTGCGTAAAAACATCTGTTGGAATGTTCATTTTAAAACTAAAAGTATGTACAAGTGTTTACTTACCGTATGCTCACTATTAAGTACTATATTCTACGAGTTATTGTAATGAGACATGGATACCTTTTGTACAACATTTAGTCTTTTTGAGCAGAGATTTGTTCCAATAAAGTGCCAAACCAGTGAAAAAAAACAAAAACAAAACAAAAACAACAAAATTAACATATATGAATTATGGTGAAGTTAGTATGTATGAAATTTGCTCGGTTATTTTGTCCGGTGTAAGTAATTTTCTGACCGTGTGGCGTTTTGATTGTTGCAGACGTCTTGATTTCGCACCCTTGGTTTGAATTTACTTTCTTTATTTTTCCGGCTTCCTGTTTTTCCACTCTGCACTGTTGTGCATGTCTTCTTTCTCAGTCATGTCTTTCCCCTGATTCCACAGTGACCGCCGAGCAGGGTCCTGTCCCTCGCCTTTCAAAACTGTTTGTATTTTACGTCGACCTGAAGTCAGATTGTGTGGTTTTTTTTGTTTGTTTGTTTGGTTGTTGTTTTTTTAAAATGGCGATGACTGCTATGTAAACCCTCGTAGATGTTTGTAATTTTATAACCGTGACAACGTTGGCGAGAGCCTCCAGTGCTAACAGTCTTAGCATAAAAGAGTGGAATTTCTCTCTTTTTTTTTTTTTTTTAGCGTTTCGTTTTGTGTTTTTCCAAGTTATTTTTTCGCGTCCAGCCTTCCTGAACGACCACTGTGAACATGAGCTTTGGAAGGCAAGCTTAACACGACATTGCTTACACTTTGCTATTGTTTCGTATTTTTCCTCCAACAACTTTGTTCCTGATAAACTGCCAAAGTTATATTAAATATTTGTACCAGAGCAATTCATTACATGTATGAAGGCATATATGTAACGTGATCTATTTTTTTTCCCCATGGCTTGATATTTGATTGTTGATAGGGTGGTACTAAGATTTTTTGTTTGTTTGTTTTTTATTTCCTGTGAAGCTGTTTAAAACTATAAAAGTTGCACATGTAATTTTACACATTGGTTATTTCGACTTTAAACATTGAAATTATTTTTCTTCATAAAGGAAAGAGTCTAACATTTGGTAAATATGCAACATTCCTATGTATTGCACTGATGGCAAATTGTATGTCATGTAAATATATTTAGTGAGATATTGTAAAAAAAAAAAAAAAAAAAGGAAAAAAGTCTACTTTTCTTCTATGTGCATAAAGTTTGTGCGAAAGTGTTATAACCTTCGGGTCATTTTGAATAGTGTTCCAATCTTTCGAGCCAAAAGTATACAAATTATGAATATTTGGCAAATAGGGGCAGTGCGCCATAAAACCGCAGTTGGATCTCAGTTATGAGATGTAATCCCTTGTTTTTAATTGCATTGGTTTTCCTCGAAAAATTACATCTGCACTACAGTGCCTTGAAAAACCACTTGAACTTTTTCACATTTTGTCAAGTCACATTCACAGACTTCAATAAATGGCAGGAGTGTAACGGTACACACACACACGCCCACAAAAATCCCGCTTTGGTACATGTTCAGGTTTTAAAGTCATGGTTTTGTATATTTTGAGTACGCTGGTAGCAAAAAAATATGAGTAGGAATACTTATATACCTACTTATAGAAATATAAGCTACTGCTGATTCTTTTTCTCTCAGCAGTAAAACAAAGAATATTTTTTTCATTTCTGAAATAATTTTTCAGTGAATATAGTAAAATTCAGTCAAAGTCATCGCCTGGCTATATAAATAATATAATAAAACCAGTTGAAAACGGTCAGTGTTAATGGCCTTTGAGTAAAAGTGTGACCATATTTGAGAATAAAACATGGCTCGATCACTTCAGAGATGTTTTGATATCTTGATAAGTGACCCAGCTAAACCTGGAATCAGCAACATCCAGCTGTTGATAGTAACAGAAATTACTCCAACCTGCATTTAATGCGATCCGATTGGATACTACAGGCAGCCATTTTGAAGTCAGTTGATTTGTCTCCAGTTATTGGGTTTATGTTCTGCTTCACCTTGTTTCGGATGACTAAGGTAAAAAAGTGAAGAGTTAGCTACAGTACATACCCTGTTGCAGTTGAAAGTTGCGTTTGCGGAGTTTTGGTTTGGTTCCTCTTTGATGTATCACTGTAACTTGAGAAATCTTATTGTAACAAAGTTTAGTGATAGCTGGGAGTCTTCTCTGTTTTGTCAATTTTACCGTCCAAACGTCCTTAAGAGTTTGGAACCCATGAGTTTTTTACTCTACGCTTTTCCATGTTTTGGTGTGTGCGTGTGGGCGTGGCTGCGTGTGTGTGTGGTTTCCGGAACTGACGGTCTGACGGGACAATCTCCAATCAGAGGGTAAACGTGAACTGTAGTACACTGCGTTGCGCACATAAACATTGTGCATGTGTTCATCATTTAGGTCTGAATATGTGCACCGTTACACCCCTAATAAATTATTTTAGTGAAATAAAATTCTGAATTTTTTTTTTTTTTTTTTGGTATTTGCATTCAGCCGCCTTAAATCTCAAACCCCTAAAAATAAAATTAAGGGAAACCAAATGCTAAAAGTTGTGTATACATTTACTGAAGGACCAGACTTTTAAATAATATCCCAAGTTGGGAACATTTCACTACCAGAGCGTACGAGGGCCACGGTAGATGGAAAGAGAAATTAGTAAATTTCTTCACAAAAAACATTTTCTAGAAAAGATTTTCTGAGTTTGAAAAGTCAAGAGTATTCTAGAAAAAAAAACATGAAACTTAGAAAATATCCAAAGGTCACAGATCTCCAAGATTATATCTAAAAAATCTCTGAGATTTATCTAAGAAATCTTTGACTTATCAGCAAGATATAAAGGATTATTTTAAGTCAGTAATTCCTTAATGCTTATGAAAAAGTACTTGTTCCACTGACATGCTATTTCACTTACATGTATTTGTTTTTTTAACTAAGCTGCCAGTGGAACTGGAACGTTTTTCATCAACATTAAGGAATTATTCACTAACAATCTTTTATCTTGCTGAAAAGTTACTTGTAAGTTCATTTTGTCTTATTTCAAGTGTACTAAGATATTTGGACTAGAAACTAGACCAAAATACTTGGTGAGATTTTGTGTTTTTGCTGTCTAAGGTAAAACATATATTCAAATGCAAGAAAGACCATTAAACTCCAGACATAACTTTAATAGATATGGCACTTATAATTTGACTGAGCTTCAGTTATTTCAAAACCTAGTAGACACATACTGTACCTCGTAGCATGCATGCAGTTGTAATTGCCAGTACAACTTCACTCAAGGTGCCCAAATACAAAGTCAAACTTTAGATTCTTCTTGTAAGACAAGTTTAAGACATATAATCTTTTCCTTCCACTTCTCAATGATGTGTTACTTTGTGTCGGTCAATCCCTCGACGTCTTAGCAAAATTAAACGTTGCCGTTTTCACAGGACCAATGTGAGAAAGTTGAAGGCGCATTATTGCTTTTTTCAAGCCACTGTATATATATCAAGTCATAATGTTGCTCCTCACAAGCCTGGCCCTCCTCCTTTTGGCTCCATAACCTCCTTCATTTCCTTTTATCACTTATAATAGCTTTAAAATACTCCAGCACGGATTGGTAATAGTTCATGCGAGGCTTAAATTGCTCTTTAATGTTTGCTCCTCAGAGTGTCGCGGCAGAGCTCCTTGTTTTCACCTCTCCAGCAGCAGCAGTGAACGTTTGATCGAAGTGGTTGCAAGCGTGATACGGCGAAGTGTCGGCTCTCCACTTTTAAACGCTGGAAATGTTGTCTCAAAGCAAAAAACAAACAAAAGATTTCCAAATGCTCATGCAAGAGGTTGTTGATTTAAAAAAAAAAAAAACCCTTTCAGCTGTTTTTCTAGCTTTGGATTTATCTGTCAAAAAGATGGTGTAGGTGTTTTATGTGGACAATATGGCTCACAGCCCAGGTTGGCAAAGCGTTGGGGGGCGGACTGAGCACTAGGGAGTTTTTCTTTGAAAATGCTAACACTCATTTGTACTCCAACCATGTTTTCTATTGCTTTTCAGATGGGGGATGTGGCGTCACACGCAAATGTCTCTCGCCATGAGTCACTGATCTGATTTGCAGCATCTGATGCAGCACTTCAGTAGAGGATAATTTGTCGTTGTTTTTTTTTATTGCTCATTTGTGGAAAATGGCAAACAGTCTAAACTGAACTCTCCCCGTTTATTTGGTATGGTGACCAAGTCTGATTCTTATTGGGTCGCAGGAAAAAGCAGCTCGCTCTCCAAAGATGTTTTCTGTTTTGTTTTTTCTTGTGGTTCAGTTCTTGGAAAATGCCTGGAAAATGTCTCCGTCTTTAAAAGCGAGTCGGCTTTTCATGTCACACTGATAACGCTTTTTTTTTTCTCTTCATTTTTTTGTCACTGAAACCTCAAATTGTCACAGGTGCATGAAAACGTGATGGGAGCATTCCTGCAGGGAGAGAGGCATATCTGTCTGAAATGTAGCAGAAATCTCACTTAAGAAAAGATCTCGCAATGAAAGTTGGATTGTAGTTGCAGGAAGACAACAGTGCAGTGGGATGTGAGTGAGAGCTAAAGAGAGAAAGTGGAGTTATAGAACCGAAACAATAGTGAAAATATGAGGAACATGTATATTCTAGACAAGTCTGAAAACCACAGAGGGAGCGATTTTGACTAACTGAAGTCGTTTTGTGGAAAGGCCAAGGCTGTGCTTTTCTTTTTGTTGTCCTTTGTCTTCCCTTTTTTTTTTTAAATCATGCCGCGTGAGATGAATGTTTCCTTGTTCTGTCATGCTCTACTTACTGTCAGCATTTCCATCCTCACCCTCACGAAGAAATGAACATCTGTGGGCGGAGATAATCCCACCATAATTTGTCACCTTTTTTTTTTCCACTTCTTTTTTTAAAAAAAACAAGCACCATCTGTGGCACTGTGGCTTCTGCACTTGACACAACACGATACTCCAGGGAATTTGCGTGTCAATCAAATGAAGGGGCTGCCCGTCAAACGTTGGCAGTTTTCACCGCAGGCTGTCTAATAGTTTAAAGCTCCTGCAACCAATACGCAAGACAGTCAGATAAAGTAAGTCCAACTGACAGTGAAGCTTCCCCCTTTCCTTTTTAGTCTGACTTTAGGTCTAGGAAGGAGTGTGATTCAAACAAAAGGAGATGTTTTATGAATGCGAAAGAAAAAGGAAAAGCAAGATCTGGAACAGATCAACGAAATAATGACGCTGTTGGATCCGTCGTCTGTGTCGGCTTATCCTTGCAGTTTTGGTGGTGGCGTAGCTAAACGCCACACATTTGTACGTTATTTTATCTCATGAGACAGACACATTTCATTCGAATCAATTTGTTTACATACTTTGGTCCAAAGTGGACCTGCTAGGATAAGAGGGCATGGACAACGGATGTAAAGAACGCCTTATAATAATAAAATATAATGAAATGCTAATAACTTTAATAATAGTAAAAGATATACAGTACTGTAAAAATATTAACAGAGACAAACAATGCAGGAAACAGACAGTAGCAGTTGTTTTTGTCTTCTGTATTTTGGATCCACGCATGATCTGGGACTAAATTAAGATGGAAAGTCAGGTTTCCGTCGCTTCTTCCTCGTCGGCCATGTTTCTTTACGCTGGTCTCGCGTTTGATTTTGAGAGGTTTCCGCCGGATTTCTCGTCCCGACGCCTGAATGCCTGCGAGTGAAAACTGTCCGTGTGGTTGTACAACACACACTGTAGGACCAAACCCGTTTATATCGGCCTCTGTTTTCTTTGACAGTCAAACGATCATTTTAAAATCTTGCCGTGTGAACCGGGCGCAGCGAGGCATACCTGTCAGGTTTTGGACTTTAGAATACAGGAAATGTCGCCGTCCGGTGCTACAGTCAGAACGAGGAGAGGGAGGCGGAGACTAACATGAGTGCTACCTACTAACGTAAGACAGTATAAACCATAAGGAGAAAGACTAACATGATAGTGGGGGGGATATTTTATATTTAAGGGGAAATAATAATATGGGAGCATGGCAGGAAAGTGGGTTGGGGGTAAAAAACAGTAGTTTCCCGGCCAAAACGTGAGACTTGGCAGGTATGTAAAGAGGCTGAGCCAACTTTGATTTTACAGTCACGCCTCCTCCTGAGCACCGTGATAGTAGAAAATATCGTGTGTATTTAAACAAGAAGACTACGATGATGAAGCGGTACATTCAGAAGTAGTTGATCGTATTGTACTGTGCCAACTGAAGAGTGAACGACCTCAGGAAACCCAGTGAGTTACGTTGAGTGGTAGAATTTGCAGCCATTGGAAATCCTGAGCAAAAAACCTAGCGACATCTCTTTTTAAAGACCACATTTGCACCAGAAGATTTTATTAAAAGCCTTTTTTTAAGTTTTCATCCTCTGTCCTCCCAAAAAAATAGGGAAAGCTCCCTTACACCTGACACTGTTGTATGTTGTCATCGGTGACATCGTTTTCTTTTCTTGCCGTTCAACAAAGAGACAGGTTGGGGGAAAAGAGAATCGTGTTGTCTCTGAAACCAAATTTATAATAGAAAGGAAACACTCCCCTCTCACCTCTGTCTTTCCACAAGGCTGATGATATGAAAACTCTCACCTGACTCATTTCCCCCAGTAAGGCTGCCAAGATGCAAAATGACACTGACCCACACAACCTTGACCTCTCATTTGCATTCTGTCAGCTCTGCTGGGAATTTTTTTTATTTATTTATTTTTTGTCATTATCTGCAGCATGATGCAGAGGACAAGCTGATAGGGTGGAAAACAAACAAACAAAAAATATACATAACAATCTTTCAGGATCTGTTTATTTCAGGTTTTGTTTTTAGATCAAATCCCTTATAATGAAGCCTGAATTTCCAGGAGCCATTTAAGTGAGGAGAGACAAAAACAGCAGCGAAGATCAACAAGAGAAGGCAAGTCGGGTTGGTGTGTGTGTGTGTGTGTGTGTGTGTGTGTGTGTGTGTGTGTGTGTGTGTGTGTGTGTGTGTGTGTGTGTGTGTGTGTGTGTGTGTAGAAGGGATGGGAGGTGGGCAGGGGCACGGGAACATGTCCATCTGTGTGATGATGCGACGCTGCCAGCTGTTATGTATGAGGAACAGCTTGACAGCCGTGAAGCCTCCAACCTGGACTTCTCTGTGTCCTTCAAAGCAGAGAACTGGTTATTCGTCAGAGGAAGATTGATGGAGCTCTCCTTGGAGAAGGATCATTCTCTTCTTGCATGGATTTTATTTCAAACCAGACAGAAAGTCCAAATTGGAAGGCCTTTTAGCTTTTGGGCACAGACAGACCCGGGTGACTCATGTAAGTTCATTGGAAATAACTTCATATGACTTTTTGCAACCTGCGGCAGACTGGCGACCTGTCCAGGGTGAACCGGCCTCTTGCCCGGAACGTTAGCTGGAGATGGACACCAGCACCTCCTGACCCCACCAGGGGACAAGGGTGTAAGAAGAGGGATGAACTTTTCGCAACAGTCAGAGGGGCAGCGCTAATGTTGATTTATTTCTTATGGTATATATTTTTTAAACACATTTTAACTCAGCAGTGTCATAAATTGTGTTTCCATCCCCGAGCTCTTTTATGCACATGAAGTTGATGAAAAGGAGAAAGTCTGAAACGATTCCCTCGAAGGCTTTTTGTCGAAGAAGAGTTAACGCGCTGAAGGGGAGATGGGAACACATTTACTGTATAAATTCGGACGCATCAAACCTTCGCCTCACATGACGGGTTAGCTGATTCCGCTGTCGACGTTTGCATTTCTTTCTCTGCGTCTCCGTGCGACATCTATCATCGCCCGTAGTTTACATGGTAAATGTCCATTACAGAACAATTACAACTTATCTGATAGCAACACATTTCTGAAAAACCTCTCACCATTTTCCTGATATGTGTGGTCCATGCCTGTTTGCAATCTCTACTTCCAGTTTCCTACAGCCATAGGTAGCATCAACATGTGATGAAGTTAAGCTTTGATTTACTCCAAGCCAGTGTGTGGAAACACACTTAACTCATAGTTTCTCCCTCTCACAGCCCCATTTTTGCAACATTTCAAACGTACACTTTACATTTAATAAGTTTCTTTCAACTATATTCACACACCATGCACTTTTTCAATTTTTGTTTTGCTTGGAACCTCAAACCTCAGCGTATTTTAATGGAGTTTTAACCTGTCTAAGCACTTTAACTGTAGTGCTTAGACAGAAAAATCACGCAAATTTGTCACCGATGAAAAGTTAAACAGTGTAACACGCGTATGTGTCTGTTGCCATTTGATACCTATAAATAAATCCAGTGAAATCTGTTGCCTTAGAAACAAACAAGATGGCTTCCTGGTAACTCTAGATAGCATTGACTGAATGCCAAAGCATGCCGCACCTTTTACACTTTAATTAGTTTATTATGTTTCATTGTCTATCTGGTCACAATGTTGAAGAGCTGGTGGGTGTAGAGTGACAATTTATCATTTTGAAAAGTTCCCACTCTTTTCAAACATTCCAGATCAGGGTCATTACCAGGGGTCAGTTAAAAAGGAATGTTAGACAAAATGATCTCTCACAAAGTCTAATTAAAATATTTATCAACCAGGTTTGCTTGACTGCAAGCTAATTTGAATATTCCGTTACTGGAGGCATGCATGTTTGATTTTATTTATTCATTTGGGACGTTCGATTATCCTGTTGCAAACGGTTCATGAGCTCCAGCATTAAATTGTTGTGGGCGTGGAGACAAAAAAACATTAATAATAAATTAATTAAAATAATCTAGAAACGCCTCGGGTGATGCACGAGGAACCCGGCACAGACGACAAATACAATTGACTGAGTCAGGATATATCATCAGGTTGCTTAAGAGATTAAATAAATGTTCACTTGTGCAATGAACTGATGTAATGACGTTTGTAAAGCGATAATTTATTTTAACAATTTAATTACAACGTGAAACCAGACACACAGAGTGACTGTAAACACTGACTGCTGCTTCTTTTTGGAGAGAGCCAGAGCAAAGCCGATCCCAAAAAAGTTCACCCTCCTCCTGCCCCACCTGTTGTCCTTCTCGGAGTCGAGCTCCGATATTTGTTCATAATAGATGGACATGGACAATTATACTGAAACCTGATGGCAAATACTGACCACTGCCCCTTTGGCTACAGTATATTAGACAAGTTGTTTCTTTCAGTGAGTCAACATTTTTTTCAGATGTTGTTGTTTGGTTCTTGATCAATATAAAAAAGGGTTTCGATAACTCGATTTATCTGGCAAAAAAATGTAATTTTGTGGATTTGGAGTGTCCCACACCAGAAAAAGATTGGTAAGTTCACATAGAGAGATATTCTTTGATATTTTTTTTTTACTTTAACAGAAAAACAATACAGAAGCAACCAGATCAGAATTGTGCCAATACGGGGACAAGGAATAGAGAGTAAAGGTTTTCAGCGGGGTTGATTTCTGGAGTGTGAAACCGGTGAGTCTAAATGGCAGAATTTGAAAAGGTTGTGCCTAAATCATAAATTATAAGTTTTTGTGAGGATGGCTAGTTGACACAAATAACCTACAACAACTTGATATAATTACGAAGACAAAGAATACACACAACCGAAAAGCAAAAGGACGAAAACACGAGGCTCATGGAATCATTTCAGTTGCATTTTCTGTCAGTAATGCTTTTGTCAATAAGATTTAAAGTAATATTTAATATTTTTCTCACTCAAAATAAGTAATTTATCTCCACTGTAAGAAGCATGACCTCAAAATGGTTAATTAAAGAATAACCACAGACATTATAAAGACACAAAACAACTCGCTTTACTAGTTGGTTTTTGAAGCTGACCTGTCAGCACTAATGTGTCCCAAAAAAAGCAAATTTTCTTTTTATCCATTTGCTTTGTCAAATGCAACCTAGATAACAGCATTTCTAGGCAACATTGCTGCAGATTCTGTTTTCACCCAGAAGAAAGCCTTACGTCAAAGACAAATTAGGAAAAGTAAGGACTCGGTTAAATTTCCTAATTTGCTTCATGAAAACCCTTCATTGAACAGATTCATTGTTCTTAAAGTTGTCGGAAGATTTCCAGTGTCTCTCTCTGAGTGTGACGAATCATGGTGTCGCGCGTGTTGTGCAGTTAGGGCCGACGTCTTCAATCATGGCAGAAACGAGAAGACCAGAACATGGCTTGAATACGTTACTAGCTGAAGGTTCGTATTCGTTCATTTTGAACGAGGAGGTGTGTAGACACGTTTGACTGGGGCTGGTACTTTGTAAACAAAAGAGAGACTGCCGAGTGAGTCAATAACTGCCAATGATGATGAATCGGGGTTTGAAAACTCGAGTTGGTGCTCACGATAAAAAATTAAAATAAAATAGTGCCTGAAGTATCTCTGTAAGCAATGTCAGGCAGGCAGCACACAAGACGCAAAGGGACCAGAATCAGGGAGTTCTCATGTTATCAATCACTCCTCTTAACATTTGGCTTTATTAGAGCGTAGAGAATGATGGATTCACACATGGCAAACCTTAAAGCTTAACAACACTGATTCAAGTTTGCAGGTTAGCATCACGACGTGGACGGTTGTTAGAAACTAAAGTTATCAAGGATTTTAAAACTTCAGTCCGGCTTTACATGGGACTCCGGTTTTTCCCAGTTTTATGAAGTTGGGAATCGTGTTTATTTCTGCTTCAGTGCTTCTACATTTGTAAGGAAGAGCCAATAAAAAATGCGAGGCATGCTATTTCTCAGCAGGAGGAACCAGGCTGCTCTCTCATGCACTGCAGAAGCCTCGGTTGGCTAAGTGAAAAAGTTAACACGTTTCCAGAATATCTTGTTTCTTCAAACTTTAGTCATTCAATTCAGTAAACTACATTCAATCAGATTTAGTTTGAAAAATAACCTGTTTGATTTAGAGCAGATTTGGCAAAATGTATCATGACACAGAACTTTGCAGCTCACATAAAAAACACATTCTTTACAAATGTGGCATAACCTAAAGGTCAATAAACACTTTCTCCAATGATTTCCAAAGATTTATTGCCAACAACCATTGATGTATTCCTCCAACAAGTTATATATCCAAACTCTTATTTATTTAAATCCTTAAATCCACCCACTCACCCGCAACCCTTGAATTTTTTTTGTCATGATACTGACTGTCTGTGTTTTGATCAATTCTGAGTCATTTGTTGTTGTTTGCAATTTTTCAGTCATCAGCTGATTTCTGTGTTAATTATCTTTTTTTTAACCGCCCCGCCGTGTTGGCGAGGAGCGCGGTAGAGGAGGAACGCGGCAAATGTCACGGTCGGACAGCAGGGCAGCTGGGGCGGTTGTCCCATCAGACCGTCGGTTTACGAAATCACACACACAAAATTAAGATCTCGAGGGGGTTAACTTATTTTGGTTCATCTTCTTATCTGTAAGGTTCTGTTTGTGCAGTTAGGTTATTCTTATACGTTAGTCTTGTAACTCATTTTTTGTTTTGGTTCAGCTCCCTGTTCAGTTCACGGTGCTGGGGTTAAGAACGGGGGTAGCGACAGTCTCCTTTCTTATCGTAGTCCTACTTTAAACCCATAAAATACCTCAATTTTGTACTTTGCCACATTAGAACTGCAAATGCCAACATGTCTTTGGAAATCGTATGAGATGACCAACTCAATAAGAAGGTGCCAGATGTGATTAAAAATTAAACCTTCATTCCAAACATTGTTTGTGGAACTCTATGACTGCACATCATGACTCACCGTCTTCATGTTAAAATGCGGCGGCTGCATGATGTTTGTCTGGATGCTTTTCTTCAGCGGCAGGAAGGAAGCTCTTGAAGTTGATCGGGGAAATGGATGAGGCTAACTACTGGAAGAAAACCGTTTTTTGGGGCCAGCAAAAGACTGGGGCATGGAGGTTCACCCTCAAGGAAACAACCACTCTAAATGTGCAGGATAAGATACAGTCAAGTTCCAGATCTTAATCCAATTAAGAATCGGCAGAAAGGTTTAAAATCAGTATTCACAGACACTCTTAGTCCATAAGGTATTTAGCAAAAAGTTTCAGATGTGCAAAATTGATACCCCGGTAAACTTTGACCTTTAATTGAACTAAAAGGTGGCTATGACAACCATTGACTCAAGGGGTATAGATAAAAATGCGTTTTCAGTGTTTTTTTTGTAAAGTATATTTTTTAAAAACACAATCATGCCTGGTTTTCCAGCCAGCTAGCTTCGTTTTTGTGTCATATTGGTACGTGGAGCTTGCACCTTCTTTCCTTTCCAATCTAAGGGTAATTACAGCTTCCTTCCCCTCAGTTATTTCCACTGAACCAAAAAAAAAAAAAAGAAAAAAAGATCTATAGTCACAAAAGGGAACCAGTAACTCAAAGAGGTCACCCGTTAACTTGTTGGGCCCTAAGATCTTATGGTCGTTAGACACACAGAGAGCCATGCAGGACAATGGCTCTCTGCTGACCACATCCTGATAGATGCGGCGCTGAAAGTCAACCATGACATCGAGAAGTCAGCCTTCGGAATGCGACCGGCTCAAACCGTGCTGTAATTGCTTTCGCCGGCTGACAGTTTCACAACAGACAGTCGTGACGTCTAGGGAGGGAAAAATATGGCATTTTCCTTTACAATGCAGTCATCGGGCAGTCGCTTTCAGTTGACAAATATGTTGTTTGGGTTTTTTTTGTTTGTTTTTTTTTTACATAAAAAGGAAGCACTTGGATCTACCAAATTGACAAATCTTTCCATTTGAAAGCCTGCAGCTGTCTGGCCCATATCAAGAGCTTCTCTGAAACTTCTTGGCTGTGACCGCTGCTCATTTGAGGACTTTGAGCAGGACGTATCTGCCGCTTGCGAACTTCCCTTTTTAAAACTGGAGGATCCCTGAATTATTTATGTGGCAACCCTAAAGTAACCTTTTTTGCAGCAAGGTTTATTGAAAGGTTTAATAAATTATACTGTCTTATTTGATTTCTCATCCTTTTCTCTTCTTGAACAAAGTCTTGGCCTGACAAATTGTCTGCGTGATGAATGTTTCTGCCTCTGTCTGCGCCGAGGCAGACAGAGGCAGAAACACAACAGAACACAGGCGATGCATTATTTGTATTGTTCACTCGTAAATCACCTGCACAATCTCAAAGGGAGAACAAAGGACAAGGCTCGCCCTGCGTCTGAGTCACTTCATCTTTCCCTCATGGGAGTCCACAGAAAGGCTATCCGAGCCTCCAGGTTCACATTGTGTGTGGGGTTTTTTCCCCCCACGTTCTTTTTAATACGACCAGAAAATGCAGAAATTATTTAAAACCAGGCTAAAAAAACCCCCCAAAAACTAACTATAACAAAAATCGCATGTTGTCTCTCGCTGCATCATTTTCACAGAACCCTGCCAGACGACATCCAGAGGTGCTTGATGGAGCTCCGGTGTCTCCGACTGCGAACTGGGCACCCCTCCCTCGTACTGCGGACAATAATCTGTGTGTAACAAAGGGCAGCGAGAGCTCGGTGCGCCGCAGGTACAAGCTCTGAGAGGAGGAGGGACTGAGGGGAAAGAGTCTTCCAGCAGAGCCATCTGTTCATGTGTAATTACAGTGCCGAACCTCAGCCGATTGTCTCTCTGTACATTCTGACAGTGGGGCCTCCTGACCAGCCCAGAGCCTGGCTGAGAGGCAAATGAGCGTCTTGGATCACCGGCTCACGGTTTAAATAAAGAGCGAGCTTTTAAGCAAGAAGCATTGCAGCTTAATACAAGCGTAAATATTCAAGTTGGAGTGTAAACTGAACGTTGAACTCTCAGTATTTTTCTACAAGGTTTTCTTGCTCTTCTGCCCAATTTGTCTTTGTTTAGCCACATCTACCTCATAGGTCACGGCTAGCGCCACCTTAGGGTGTTTTGCGGCACATACCGCAAAAACACAAAATCGTACCAAATATTTTTGGTCTGGTTCCTAGTGCAAATATCTTAGTACACTTGAAATAAGACAAAACTAACTTCAAAGTAACTTTTCAGCAAGATACAGGAGCTTGTTTTGAGTCAATTATTTTCTTTGGGGGATTATCTGATTTATAACATGGCATCTCTCCAAAGTTACAAGTGAAATAATCTGTCAATTGAACTAATCCTTTTTTTAAAAAAAAAAATCAATACTAACGAATTGTTTAGTTCCTGATAAAATGAAGTTTTTTCTCTCTAGTCCCACCAATTACTTTCTGAAAACGGGGGATTGCTGTAAAGTGAATGACTTTACACAGATCGGTATCATCAACAGAATCTGACTACATTGTACGCTAAACAGGATCAAGCAGAAAATTGTAATTTAACTAATATGTTTGTGTAAATTGGGCCTGAAGCATCAGAAAGCATGCGGCGAGTGAATCCTCCAGCATCGAGCTTTTCTCAGTGATCCATTATTGCTGGTTTTGACTGTGTAATAACACTTTGAAGGGCAAAACAACAAAATCCGGTCTGCTCCGACTTGATGGTAATAAGTGGTGGACATTTCACAACAACGGCGCGTCAAAATGGAAATGGCCGTCATATGTTCAATATTGCTGATTAAGAATGGCAGTCGTCAAACACGTTTGCAATTATGACGTGTGCCTTACCAGGGCAACGATGCTCTGCCTTTCAGGCTAATGAGACGCTGCATGAAGAGGTGCGTAATCTCATATACAAGCATTAGGCCTTAGCATTTGCACTGTGACAGTTTTACTATTAATCACAATCAACCAAAGCCCTTTACGCTCCATACATTTCAAGTTTGCTCATTTTTCCCCGTGACATTTGATGTGATAAGTGTGTACATTTTCACAGTGGAGTGTGTATTTCTGAGCATCTGCATGCCTGTATGGTTGAGTAAGTGTTTTTTTTTTTTTATGTGTGTGTGTGTGTGTGTGTGTGTGTAATTTACTGACTGACTGGCTGGATCCAACATGACATTTTGGATTCAGTCAGGTTCCCACACTTGCACCTATCAACAGTGGCGCCTTAAAAATCGAAGATGAACAGTTACAACCGAGGACGTACTTCCCCACTTGCAAGGCGGCTACGTTTCGGTTTGAACGCTGGCCACCAGCAGTCTGCCTCTGTTTCCGTCCAGACTGCAGAGGATTGAGAATAGCCCTGCGGCAGATGGTCAGTGAGTGTTTTCATCACTTCCCACAGAATCGCTTAAGTGTGTGTGGTAATCTAAACGGACGCGTGGCACTGCTGCATCCCGTGCTGTTCGTCTCTCTCTCTCTCTGTCTGTCTCTCTCTCTCCTCAAAATATGTATATCCGCCCACGACGACAGGAATATGCAAACAAACAAACAAACAATAACAAAGAACTGCAAGCAGTCCGCTACTTCCATGGCGATTTATATGCGATGTTTCGGCACGCAAATTTAGAAAGGAATTCACTTCTTGTTCTTAAATAGCAAATTAATGCATTTATGGCTGATTCAATTTATGAATTTCAATTTGCCCTACGTTCAACGACAATGTGAATTTGTCAAAAATCGAACATTAGAGGCTTTTCCCACAATGGCAATTATTATTATTATTATTATTATTATTAAGGTGAAAAGGTTCAGAGAAAGCTGCAGCTGCAAGTCCACTAAGATTTGCTGTCATTCTGTTTGTGTTTGGCAGTTCCTGTCAGCAGCACTGACTGTGGAGACTAACCCTGCATAGCTACTCTGATACATTTTAGTCTATACAAAAATGTATTGCAACTTTTTCTTCATAATTGGCTATTTTGAAATGTTTTTTTTTATTATTTTGTCAAAAACACATGGATAGTTATGAGATTCAGTACCACCAATCAATTTTAAAACTACGTTTCGCGAGTTACAAGTTACAGAGCCCTTTAGGGGACATGAGGAATTATTTGTTTTTTCTTTTGCGTCACACCGCAAAACTTTGTAGCATTACCTCACAAAACTTTTGCGTTCTCTCACAATAATGTACTGATCAGTTCATGTGGCAAAATTGACTACTGTAAGCCTTTCTTCTGGTGGCCATCGTACTTTCTGCTTTAATATAAGGCTTTTGTGAGGTTTTTCAATGTATGTTAAAATCTCGTTATGAAATATTTGAAGTTTTATATCTTTTTCTTTAGGATGGAGTTGCTCACAAACCTATAATATAAAAAGGAACTTTCCATAAGTAGGAAAGAAAGAAAAAAATACATCCAAACTTGGATTTTTTCCGACTTATTACTACAGGGTAATAAGTCGTCTGACAGTTTTGATTGTGTCGCTATATATATGTGCTGGTCTGAATGGTGTAAAGGGCCGTTTTCATGTGCAGTTCCTTCTCAGCCTTACACAAACAAACATAAACATGCAGTGAATAAGTTGATTTTCAATCAGGTTTTTGCACCAATGAGTGAAGAATAAACACTGAGGCTCTTTAAGTGTGTAAATATTTGAAATTTTAAATTGACATTTGTGACTGTATACAAAATAGACCAGCAAATATTGCAGTAAGCGTACTGCGAGGGAACGCAAAAGAAAAAAAATTCTCCAACTTTTCCCCGATGGAGCCCTCTAGGTCTCCGTACCGACTAATTAACTTCCTCATCTTAGCTTATTTGGTGGATTAGTTAAGTTTGCAAAAGTTTTACACAAATACTTTGTTTTATGTACGGTTATGCACCATTTTCTCATTTAGCCTCATGACTTGCACGGATATTACCAACGATCACAAGACTATAATTGTGTAACTTCTTTTTTTTTTCCAAACCTAATGAGATGCTACCTTTACAGTCCCTGTGAGAGAGCTGCTGCATAAAGTACGGCTTGTGTTCTTCAAGTGACAACAGTTTATTCTATTCTCCGTAAGTCTAGGACAAAGAGTAGGGTTGCAAAAATAATAATAATTTTTTTGCACAAAAACACCGGTGGCTAAAATATTGTTAAAGCTTGTGGGAGAGTTTGTGTTATTATGATCTGATTAAAGCAAGTTACATTTCACCGTTCTAATCCCAAAAGGTATATTTGGTGCAAAAATGACCAAATGTGAGTAAAACAGAGCCAGTTTGCATCTATACAGAGAATAGTCTACGTTCAAATAAATGCTTAGATCTATCAGACGATGATATTGGCTCCTATGATGTAATCTATGAGATGTAAGAGGTCCTATTTTTATTATAAGAAAAGAAATGTAAACTATGTGGAAACTTTTAGTCTCCCAGACCATTTAGACACTTTAAGTAACTGAATCCACAATAAGTTTTGTGCTTGGCAAAGGAATAAAATTCCCTTGGGAATACTGATCAATTTCCATCTACCTTTTTCACAACTGTTTGAATCTTTGGCCCCACAAACAAAACGGTCTCTAGGAGAAAAAGCCTGTCAGTAAAACTTTAAGATAGTTTTTAACGTAGAACAAAATCACAGAAAGTCTGCAGTCAGCGTACAGCTTAGTTAAAAACCATGCAAGTGGGACATGTGAACAAAATATGTGGCTCATTAACTACATTGATTATTTACTGTCTTAGTTGTTGTTGAAATGGCATTTTTATTCTTATGATATCAGCATCATTTGATCTGCAAAAGAATGAAGCTGCAGTTAAAATCTAATTATTATGGAGATCTAATCTTTACACACAGACATCCTTGTACAGTTTTTGAATTCAGTGCCATTTAATGGCGCCGACCGAAAATTAAAACCAACTGAAAACCATATGATCTTTCAAGTCACTGAATGCTACTTCATCCTCCCCAGGTACAAGGTTTCTGCGCCCAATAAATACATACATGGGAAAGAAAATTTGTTTACTTGACAGAGCCTGGAAGCTCTGCAAGGTGAGTCAGTTCCTGTATTGATTTTTTCCTCTCTCCTCCAGTCCTTTGATTCTCGGAGACGGAGGAGCGAAAGAAGGAACCCAGATGTTGAGGGGTTGGCAGATGAAACGATGGAGCTCGGCCTCAGATTTGAAACTTGAAGGGGGAAAAAGTGAAGCTGCTTGTTCAGTTCTGAATTCTGCTGACCAGCTTTATGGTAAAGCCCCGTCTCTCCCCTTGAGGGAGCGTCTCCACAACACTGCAGTTAAAAGCTCATCTGGCCTCAGTGTCTCCATATGGCTGCGTGCGATTTAGTGGAGCAGCCCTAATAACCTTTATGGAGCTGCTCGAGACCCGGCTAGCTGCCTGCATAATAATGTCAACGCACACAGAGCGTGGAGCTCGTAAATCAGCTGAGGGCTCTCCGGTTGTGCTGGTGTCCTCGTGGCTCCATCGCCTTGGAGACCCAGAACCTCCTTCGTAGACGTTCACGAGACGACATGACGTGTGTATAATTAGCACTATAAAGGGATTATGCTAACCAGTTCCCGCATTGTTACGTTTGAAATCACATTTAGCATTTTCAGACATAAAAAACAAGATAATTTTGTTTTTAAAATATATTTGTTAGAAATATTGGACAATATGCATTTATACTTTGTAATATGAGTGACAAAAAAAATCATTAATACTATTTTTTGTACATATATTTTCCAGTGTAACAAAAATTACTATATTTTTTACTCTTCACTTTCGTGTTATCGTGCCCGTCTTTAGCTCTTCGTCTTGATTCTTCAAACCTGCCACTCGCCCGTATTTAACTCTATAAGTGATATTTCTACAAAAGCAGTAGACCTATATTGCTAATGGCACTAAACAAAAATGCATTCATTAATAAACTCAGGAATATCATGTATGAAAATCTCTTTATACAAATAAATAAAAAAACAAGCCTCCCATACTGTTCTATTTTAGCATCCAAATGTGACGTTCAGGTAGGAAATCCTGAACTTATTCAGCTTCTTTAGCTGCCTTAGCAACCTCATATCACTGCAGAATAGTTTACTGCTGCCTTTTTTTCAATAAACAATATATCCTCTTATGTAGTCAAAAACTTCAGAAAAACTGTAGCCTGTTTTCCGAGACCGAGAAGTTACTGTAATTTCCTCCCAACTCCCAATGTTAGTAATTCAGTAAAATATTTGAATTTTATCAATGTTTTTTTTTTACTGTACCTCTGCCATGCCAGAGGACTGGCTATAATCAACAATGTGATCCCCGAGTTGCTCTGTCTCCGTGGTTTTCATGGATTTTCAGCCATGTGGGTTCAGCAGGCTGGATGGCTGCCAAAAGATTACCTTCGCAACACAAACAAAAGATGAGGGTCAAGCCTCGGCCATCCAGGCGTCAGACCTCGGTAACGCCGCCTGCAGATGAGAGCTGTTGGAAGCAGCTGCCAAGAAGCCTGATTTAAGTTGAGCAGCCGCTGTTTCTTTTATCGTTTCAACGGCTTCCCAGATGCTCTCAAGATGACGACCGAACTCCTGTGGAACCAAAATGAAATGGGAAATTGTCCTGTTTTTTGTGCTGTTGTTTTTTTTTTTATCGCGTTTACAGATCGGTCCACCAATTTGCACAGCATCACTGTGTATTTCTTACATCAAATACATCAAAACTGGAAAGAATGCTTTACTTTAGTGCATCAATCGTGCCTCCCATTACCTCCCATGATAGATGTTATTGTGCACGTAAATGGCAGCCTTAGACCACTCAGCACCTCCGTTTTTTTTCCTTCTGTTATCTCCATAGACGAGTCCCATGTGTGAATGATATGGCTATAATAATAATAATAATAATAGGGGCAGATAGCGCTGCAATTTACTGCAAAGATCTGCTGCAATGATCAGGTCGTGCATTAACTGCTCAGCCCTCAAGTCATTTCTTTTGCCGCTTTGTTTAAAATCATTACATCGCCGCTGGTGTGCTGCAGCTAGAACAGCCACTAACCCTTAATACAAAGTTTACAGAACAATTGCTCTGTTTACTGAAGCCTATAAGGCCCCTGCTTATACATTCTGAATAAACTGGCTGCACAGTTGTCACACAGAGTACAAACTGCTTGCTGAAGTGCAAACTATTTGCCGTTGATGTATTGTTTTCATTGCACCTCGCCTTGTGGGACTATATTTTGTTTGTCTTCTTCGAAAAGTACTTCAAAATGTACTTCGCAACATTATGTTTTTCAAGGTATATTAATGTTAAGCACATTGTTTTCAATGTTATGCAACTGGATCATTTTTCCAGCTGAGCATTTTTTTTTCCAGCATTGTCAAAACTGATGTTATTGTGCAAGAGCAGAAACAATTACCACGTGCAATGTGTTTCAAAACAGCCGGGTTTTTGTTTTGTGCAACTTGTCCGACCAATTTTGTTACTCAAAACGCAAGGATTATAAAATATATGTGTAATATGCTTCAACAGAGCCTAAGTAGTAATGACTTGCATTGGAATATTTGTAGATACTCATCAATAAGCAGGTAGTAGGTTCACATTGCAAATATGCTGTGACTTTTTAGTGTGGAGTTAGCCTTTTCTCATGTGTATGTGAGATTTTTGGCCATCATTCAAAATACTGGATGTGGGTAAGACACTAACATAGTAGCCACAATAAAAGATGGTGGTGGCAGCATCATTCTATTGGCAAGAGTTGACCGGTTGATGGATGGAACTACATAACTAGCAATCAGCAAAAATAACCTATATTTGACTTGAAACAGAGGCAAAGACTTACATTCCAACAGAACAACAACTCTGAGCTATACCAGAATAGTTTCATTTAAATCATGTTTATTTGTTTGGATGTGCAAAATCCAGACCTAAATTCAATTGAGAATATGTAGTTAGCAGATAGAGCGCAAAAGTCAGCCGTCGGCCATATTGGGCGGCCATTTTGAGGGTCAAATTGGCCGCAATTGGCAAAGAGGGAACGATTCATGTATTTAGATCTTACCGTTGATCCTCAGCCTCCGGGCCGACGCCATCCCGCTCCCAAACACATCAAACGGAATATTTTGCTTTTTAAAAAAATAAATAAAAAATGGGCAAAACAGAAAGAGATGTTTAAAGTAAAAAAACAAAAAAAACAAAACAGAAGTGTTTTCAAGGAAATGTAGTTCTTTAACAAACTTACACAAAGGAGGCTGGACGTAATGTTTTCAGAAAAAAAATTTAAACTTTGTGACTTCTTCGCCATTATACTCTACTTTGTGCTGCCACATTAAATCCCTACAAAAATACATTAAATTGTTGTTAGCTATTTCACAAAGTGTATAAAATTAAAGAAAGTATAAACCTGCCCATCAAGGTCAGCAGGGGTGAGCAATTTGGTTGCTGTAAATCTCTCCACCTCTTGTGTAACATGCTTTCTGTTCACATATTAGATTAGATTGGCACTGTGATTTCTTAACAGTTTATTATTTTTATGCAAATTGAATATATCTTTTTGTGCACTTTAAATCTAACAAGTTAACTGGATTGAACAAAAACTAAATTTTTGCAACAGAAACTTCAATGTCTTACACTGACTTACTGAAAGTATATTGACAATCACTTTTTTAGGGAGCTTTGTTTGTGTCCATGGGACACTGGTGGAACATTAAATGAAGGGATCCAGAACTTGACTTGAGGAGGCATTTCTCAAAACTTTAAGAACAAGTAGTACCTGCAAACAGCTTCGTAAATCTGCTTCCTAGTGACTCACACACAAAAATAAACTAACTTTTAAAATTGCTCAAACTTCGTCATCTTCTTGATGATTGATCATGCTAATGCTTGCTTGGTCAGTGGCAGCCAATTAAAGATGTAAAGTTTATTACTTTTAAGCATGACTGTTGATGGTCTTCGGAACATGATGTCAGTGTTGGACCAGCCTCGGTCCCATCCTCTAACTACGAGAAGCTGGCCGTGACTTTGTGAGCAGATCTAGATAACAGCCACGTACTATGCGATGTGAAAAGCACGGTTGTTACACACATTTGGAGAGTGGCGAAAGTGGGTCAAGTAGCCCACTGAGATTCAGCCTGTACCATTCACTGATGTGGAAATAAGTCTCTTGCATTGGATCTAACTATCAAGGCTGCACTACCAACCAGTGCCAAAGTCAAGCACCCAGCTTTGCGCTGCATAAACATACACAAACGAGGAAGCAGTTTTCTTCCCATCCTTAGTTTTAAACAGAAATCTGTCATTTTTAGGCTGTAAAATCTAGCATGCTCGATTTTCAGTTGTGTTGATTTGTCCTTGTTCTCATAGTTTTTTTTTCTGTACTATATTCTGTCCTGTAACTTTTTTTACATTTCAGAATTGCAGAGAACAGTCCATATTATCCTGCAGCCACAAAATCAACATGGCTATGACTTCCGATGCCAGACAGTACAGTTGTACCTTTTGTTGTTCCCAAAAAGTTCCCAATGTGCTAAAGTGGTGCAGTGATTGCAAACGTCTCAACTCCTGCAGCTCTGACATTGGGTCAGACTTCGACATGATACGTAAACCTTTTCCGAATGACCTTTGTCAGATGGCAGGATGCCAGTTCTTAACTCTCACCATGGTCTCACTGGCAAGCAAAACCGCAGACGACAGTGTGTGTGCACCGCCTAAAACTGGAAGCTTTAATTGCAACGGTTGGCTCACAATAGTGTCTGGATCAATTCAAACGAGATCTTGTGCAAAGCCAGTAAGAAACTTTTTGCTGAATCTCCAACCAGCTCCATCTGGTAGAAGAAGAAACTTAAATCCAAAAGAACTTGTTCTGTGCTTTAGTTACTACAACACCATATCAATGTTTTAATCAGTTTGGGTTTTTTTTTACCCTAATATCTTACGTTCAGTCAAATTGATTCATTTTTGATTGATTTTATTTATTTATCCAGAAAGTTATCAGATAATTTGTTATCGACACTTCAAAATACTGCAACAATTTAAACAAGTTGACTGAAAAAGTACAGGAAGAAGCACAAAGCTAATTCTTATACCTGTAAATTACCCCTTCAAAAATCCTTACAATATATATAAAAAGCACAAACATTGTATATTAATCATCAAACAGAAACATAAAAGTAAAAAACAAACAAAACAATCCACAACCAAACCTGAGACAACACAATTTGAAGTTATTTACCATCGTAACCATCAAATATTTTTCTTGTCAGTTTTTTTTAAAACCACACCCATAAGTCATTTCATAATTTCATAATTTAATTCCAACGACTGCAAAAAAACAGTCTTTTTTTTTAATGATCTGTTTTTTAGGCTGTTGTTCTGTAAATTTACAAATGTCTCAAATCATATTTGGATTCATATGTTGTCAAGAGAAATCTTTGCACTCCAACTCAATTTTCCTCCAAAGAAAATTATTATTTTCTTAATTGTTATAATTATTATAACAATTATTTTGTTATAAACCAAATCACAACATTTCATGATGGCACACATAATAAACAGTGGAGTTGTATGTTAATAGTAAACGAGCCTCGGCCAGTAACCAGAACAGTAACTGTGTCATATGTTTCCTTTTTCTTTTTGTCTTTTCTATATGTGTTCATATAGTACACATCAGATTTATCATGCGGCTCAAATATAAAAGTTTAATTTCAGCCTAATCTGAATGTTTGCAGTCTCATATGGTGCTTGTGGCAAAATGTAAATGGGACTTCTTATGGCATTCTTGTGAAGGGGATGAAATTTGGGCCTTACACAACTATATCTAGTGAACAGAATACACAAATACCTTCAATTAAACCCAAAGACTGTAGGAAGTTGCCACTTTATATAAGATTATAACATTGCGGTGGAAGAAATTGGTGTACAGTACATTTTAAAGCTGGACGCCCCCTGGGGTCTAATTGTGGTTAGCCAACAGTGAATGGAGAGCAGCACAAAGATCCCAGGGGAAAGCAGAGGTCCAGGCAAACAGTCTAAAGTCATTACTGACATCTCCTTGTTTTTCTCTGTCAGCCATTCCCCTGTGAGCTCACCTACAGCTGTGCTATATGGTACATTAAGCTTAACAGCAGATCGCACATTAAATCAAAATCCAGATACTTGTGTGTAAAAATAGAACGACGGCTTGTTAGTAATCCTCCTTTTCAACATCAGTCTGCCTGACTTTGTCCATCGTCCACTTCATTGTGTTTTCTGCGTTTGTTCAGGTTTGGAAATATTTGACAGGCAAGGCGTAACCCCCTACAGAGCCACGAAGGACTTTACTGTAAATAGCAAGTCAGTCATTTTGTCAAGTGGATTCATGAACGCAAGGAAACGAGGGATAGTAAGATGGTAACAAACAGAAACAAGAATCTGTATATTTTTATTTTTTGTCTAAGGCAGGTAAATGCTTTGACGTGTCTTAATCTGAACGAAGAGACCAAACATTTAAGGACAGTGATTTAATGAGGTCGTGCCCTTCTTAAACGGATGGTGGAGCCTTTCACGATGGGCAGACATATGCAAAGCAAAAACTCCATTGTTTTAAGGACAAAAAACATCAGATTACAAGATGAAGTCTTCATTACTAATGAAAAAACGCAAACTGGATGCTCCTCATGTTTATTGGTCTGACGAAATGCCAACACAATAACTGAAGCTGGGTTTCCATGGTTGCAGTTTCATATTAGAAATGTAACGCCACAAAAGGATTTTGTTGCTGTGAAATATTGTTAGTATTGTTTTTGATGTTGTGAAGTGGCAGGGAAAAGAAAGATGGTTTGCACATCTAGAGACTGAAGGTCTGTCCAGTTGTTTTTGTTGGAAAATAGCTCAAACTCAATCAAATTAAATAAAGAGTTCTTGTAAACATACATTTTTCACTATTACCATGGATATCAATTTAAATTTGGTTCAAGACATCCACCCACCATCTATGTCTTTTGGTCTTTTGATATGGCGTGCACAACTACTGGTCATTCTTTGCTGGGAATCTACCATGCAGCCTGGCAAAACTGTGTTCACATGTCTGACTTAATGAACAAAAGAACTTTGAATCCCTGAATGCATTTTACTACTGGCCGTGAAATAAACCAATCGGCTGAGGGAATTCCTACTAAGGAGGGATTTGTGTGTTTTTCCAACCATAGTGGCGGAAAACTGAGACTAACATGCATGAGGAGAATGTGTAAAGAGTCTTCAGGAAGGAGTCTCTAATACTATGTTGTCTGTGTTTTCTTTCCCACATTCAATATGGCAGCATTATGTTCCAGAGACATGCTAGATTTGGTCTGTGTGCTGCTTGCCTGTTATTCCACCATTGCACCAAACTCACACACAGACATCTAAACCCACATCCAGCTGTTGATCTGGTAATAATTTGTCCTCATTCCCATCTGGTCTGCTTGGACACGCTGTACTGTGACGTTACTGCCTTGAGAAGTTCAAGAATTTTGCTTGTTAGCTATTTATTCTCCATCATTGTTTTTGTTCTACCTGGTAGTTCAGTTGAAGGTTTCTAGATGTAGAGTTACTAGTATTAGGCTAGTTCACATGTGTTTCAAAGAGAAGTTCTGTTTGAACGTGGGCAGTGTTTGCTGTTTGGGAACGCCTGGGCACAGATTCACTGTGACTACTGTTCATATAGTTACCACCAGATGGTACCTAGTGAACAAAATCCTGAGTAGACTAAAAGGTGTTTTGCTTATTTATTCCTGATGAATCAGGTGGTGTCCCAACTTGTCTTTAATTGTCTTTAACTGATTGCCCAATCTGAGCCCAGCAAATTCTGGTTAATTGGTTAATTAATGCCCTTCTTGCCCAGCCTTCCAGTTTGATGGATGGCCATATCTTGGTAGGTCTGTAGGTATACCACCTGTGTTTCATTTGAAGCATTTTAGCAGCGATATGGAGTTTGGAATACATTTGATAATTTTGCACTGTTTTAAACTTCTTCACAGTCTTATCCTTGACCATTTTACTATGTTCCTTGCTAATTAGGAGACTTCTGAACATCTCTGTAGTCGACTGTAATTTGGAGTACCAGAATAAAGCAGGATGAATACAAGTTTACGTCACTGAAATTTTCCCCAATTCTCCTTCAGCTTCACATTTATACACAAATATGTATTTGTCTACTACCTACAATTCACATCAGACAGTTTGTGGCTCCTATGTGATCAACATTTGAAAAGTTCCCAGGACTTTGAATACATTTGTAAGACACAGAATGCTCTGTAATGCTGCTCATGCAACACAGTCCAATTAGATCCGGTTTATTTTTGCTTCAACTTTCTGAGAGAATCACCAGATACTCTCATTTTCTGCTGGTGCCTTTCGCCAGGGGAGGTTCCCATTGTAGTAGCACAGGCAGGAGGAGGCAGGATGAATGGGCCGTTTCAACATCTTCACTCGGTTATTTCCCCACAGGCGGCGAGCTCTCCCTCATTAGCACAGCCCTCACCTCACTTCCTGCACTCCGCTCGCCTGTCTCTCAGGTGAAATATGAACCCAGATGACTCCGCGTTGTTTCTGAAGGAGGGAAACAATTTCAGGGTGGCACAGTGCAACAGAAAACGAAAATCCAGGTCCTTAGTGTGTGCACGCGTGACGTTACGGACACAACGCCATGTCTCGACCCCTCCCAGGGATCTGCAGAAAAGCCTTGATTGGTGATTAACACTAAAGATAGTGAGACTGATTTCTCTGTCACTCAGCTGGAGTGAATTGTGGCTTGTGATGGCGGCTCATTCCTCCCGTCTTAACTCTTGTAGGCTTATCTGGTCATCGCCTCCTTACGTCAGTGTTGTTGTTTTTTTAAACAACTCCCCTTTCTACACACTCTCTGTTGTGTAGAAAGAGTATACTCTTTTTACAGTTCTCCATTTATTCAAACAAACACACTTGTATATTTTTTTTCTTTTTGTGATAAAATGTTTTTTGAACATCCCTTTTTTGTCAGCCACTGATCCTACAAAAGGATAAATACAATTTTGAAGAGCAGTTGCTGATCCAGGACACCAGAATTCACGCAACTGTTTCTGGTCTTCCATGGGAGTGGCACAAATTAAGTTGCTTCGTTCCTAACAAATAGTGAGAAATGACAACACTGCCCCCTGCTGGCTACTCTAAAGTTTACTCCTACAGCCATGTAGGAGCAGAGCAGAGCAGGAAGCGCTGCTGTTGCTAGCGGTGTTGTTGTTGCCTAGCTACAGTACGAGTCCAAATAGCAGCTGACAGGTCAGTTACTAAAATGACTGATAAATGTATTAGTGTGCTTCACCTCAGTGATGTCACACTTTGTGTATGATTGATTGATTGGGGACAGTAAACTCTTAACAATTACAATTTCTGAAATTCATTAATTGTGTATTTATGCTTCTTGAATTGAGGAAGTTCTGTTTTTTTCCCTATCACTCAAAAGTCTTAATAGTGGGGAGAGGAGTATTTGTCTTGTCAAATTTTAAAGTGAGTCGTTTCTTGTTATTTTCTTTTTTCTACATGTAGAGAAGAGCTGAGTCTGTTTGAGTTTTGGTCTGACATTTAACCTTTCTAGCCTTACTCCAATGTTCAAATACAATAGTAAAGACGATATAAAAAAGTTCAAAATTAAGAGAAATTTAAAAAAAGGAAAATTATAAAAAGAAAACACCAATTTTATAGGAGAATGAGATGAAACTATTCTGCAAGAACAACATTGCAGAATAATTTTGAAAGACTAAGGATTGGTATGAACTGGTGAGAATATATTTTTTTCTCTATTTCAATATCTTTATTTTGAAATTTGTTCTGTTTTTTGTGTAGTGTTACTGTATTTTGCTTTTTGGGACCTTTTATACATTATAAAACCGTCTCCTGGTCATATATAATGTACCTGCAGTAACAAACAGCACATTGTTGTTTTTTTGTTGTTGTTTTTACAATGTTTTGTTAGATACGATACAGAATCCTGCAGCTAATAGCATATAAAATATACTGGAATAAAACTAAAACATAGTTTATTAACCCTGACAGTAAATTTAAGACAATAAACTTAAGATAAAACTTTAAAAAAATCTGAGCTCAGATTACAAAACAAAACGACTGGTTTCAGTATTTTGGCCTGTTCTAAAAAAAAGCTGATGGGAATATATTTATTAATGAAGTAATTTCTGAAGGCAATTGATTGCACAACGCTTTATTCATGGATTTTAGGGGAGTGAACATAAATAATGCCTGACTACAGATCTATACTTACCTATAAATAAAATATGAAAACCGTGTATCATGTTACTTCTGCCGCCCATCTATACACAATACTTTGTCTCGTAAAATCTGAGTGAAATACATTGACATTTCTGCCTGTTACATGACATTTAAAAACAAGATACTGTATTGAATAAATAGCACAACCCTAATAAGACATTATATGTTTCTATTGATTTAAACACGAGGATTAACGGATCACCCCCAAAAAAGATTGAATTTATTATTTTTTACTTTGAACTTCTTGTTGGTTACCTATTTGTCTGATTCTAAGACTAACATGGAGAGCTGATTTAAAAAAAATTTTAAATCTTGCAGAGCGATGTTTTAGAACAGCGAAACTCAGGTTTGATTAGGGCAAAAAACAAGTTAAAACAAGATGTGGGGTTTTAAATATTATTCCTTAATTAACTTAAATAATTATTTTTTGTGCCATTTCAAAATCATCATTTGTTTGTTGTTACTTTTCCTCTACACTGTTTGCCCAATTCTGACCCAGTTATAGAGTCCTGGAAAGTCCCCACGTCTTTCACGTTACTTTGGAGGTTGTGCAATCCTACAATTACAAACTTCACCCCAGTGGGATTTTACATGACAAAATAAAGTCAGAAAAATGTGGCATGCCTTTGCATTCAGCCCCGTTTTAGTCATTTTTCTCGTACGCACTCTTTACTTTCACAGGTTTACTTTGATGGGAAGATGGCAAGAGAGCTTCACCCAGGATGTGAAAATTGTAAATATCCTAAGAGCGCAAGAGCAACAAAAAGCACCTTTTGCGTTCAAGAAACATACGCACACACCGAACGAATTACTTTTAACTGTCGAGGTTTATTTACATAAGACAAGTTTTCAGGCGTTGTGAGATTTTTTTTTTTTTTCTACATTTGCACACGTGGCAACACAGGAAATATCTCCACAGAGCACAAGCAAATCACATCCTTTGATTGATTTCTCCAAACAAGCCGAGCTTTTTAAGTGCAGCTTTTCCCTACAGTGAGTAATCTGTCTGCGGTCTCATGGGCTAAGAAAATCGCACTTCTTAAAATGTAAATATGACAGGTTAAAGTTGATTATAGCCCCTAAAAAGTGGCCACTCTTCTAAGTGCTCCTATAATTTGCTAGCATGGTCTGTGGTTGCTGTCAGCACATGGTGGCAGAGGCGTCTGATGCGAGTAGCAGAGCGTGGCAGCAGAGTATAAAAAGCTGTGGCCCACTGAGAAGCAGGACAGCGTCGGCACACAAAAACCAGAAAAGACAAGACGGTCCCGTCCTGGAGCGGCGTGAAATATTGACAGTGGCAGAAAGAATAACAATAATAATAATACAATCTGCTCACAGTGAAGCACCAGAAAGTACAGAGCCAGAACGGCGTGGAGAGATCAGAAGTGCAAAACAGACATCATCGTCAAACGTACGAGAACTTCTCTGATTTACTTTTGAAAATGACCACACCAAGCAACAGGTGGCGTGCTTCCTAATGCTGGCACCAAATTCTTGCAAAGATGACCTGAGTTGAGAACTTTCTGTCAGTAAACGGCAGCCTGAACAGAGGAGTACGAAGAGTAAAGTGGAGGAGATATCAGAAGTCTTAACTACTGTAGTTAAACTTTTTTCCCTCCGATAACCTTGTTTTTGTTTTTTTGCTATAAAGTTATTACCCCTGCAGACTAAATGAAGTTATTTAATCCCCAATTCTCCTCGCTACAACATTTGTTCACACTTGCATTGCTAGTCAAGAGCCACCTTGTGGCTGTAATGAGTAAAAACTGTCTCTGAGTTATGATGGTAATGGTTTTTTGCTTTTTTTCTCTTAAAATGTGATTGTTCTCGTCAGCAAAGCGAGTAAATTAAAGTTTACCGAAGACATAAAACTGTTGAGAGAGCTTCCATATGGAAGGCAGGTTTTCTGTGAATCCCAGTCACCATGACTGCAGTCAGGCTACAAAAACAGAAAAATTGAAAAATGTAGAAATCCACCCACCTTATAACCTTTTTTTTTTACATTTATAATGATAGATTGAGCTACTGGACAGATGTTTTTCTGTCAAATTGGTCAAATTCACATTAGATTTGGGTTGTCGGCCAGAACACGACACAGTGGTTTTTGTTTTGTTGTAAAGTGAAAATCAAAAATAATAAACGTTCACACATATGCTTTTACCGACATCACGGAAGGAATGAAGCAGTTAAGCATATCTACAGGTGTCTGATTATTTTCTGCATGGCTGCTGTGCAGCATGGATTTCAGTCAATGGCCGCTATAGCTGAAACCGATCACCAGGGAAACAGACCTGTGAGAAATGCCGTGGATGCACCTGCATTACAACCTACGCTGTCGCCGCAATTCCAGTAAACATGAGAGGGAAAGATTTATGCAAAAAGAAAAACAAGAGGCAAATAGGTAGCCAATCAGAGGGCAACACAGAAAAGGAAATATTAACAGGTTCCTGGAAGTTAAAAGTTAAGAATACACCTTTGCTGTTCACAACTGGATCCATCATAGTTTTGGGTTCATTACAACCAGATCAATGATTAAAAAAAATTATTTTTTTTACAATTTCCGCTTGACCAGTTCCATACTTTCTACCTTTTCCGCTAGACTCATTATCTCAAAAATCAGTTTTGTAGTTTGGAATATTTACCTGTGATAATAAAGGCTGCTGCAAGTCAAGAAACAGGCTTAAAATGCCTGAGTCGGGGAGAACATGCTCAACAAGTTCTTTATGTAAAGCATTTAGGAAAAGGTCCGACTACAGTGACTTAACTTGCTCATAATATACTGAGGGGAGAAGGGGAGTGAATTCATGTTCCTTCAGGAACATAAAATAGGAACTTTTAGCACCTTTGCTAATCTTCCATGGCTAATCGTGGCTGAGAGTAAAGCTGGAATGGTTTTGTGATATACAGTCTTTTTAGGATGATTTTACACTACTGAAATCTCCAGGGGCAATACGACACAAGCACGGCTCTACTGGTTTGCCTTAGCCTTCAGACAGAGCACATCATCACAACACGAGGTGTTTTACTCGCTGAAGGAACAAATTCCTTCAATTTGCTCACAGCTTACTTTTTAGTTAGCCAGTGAAGCAAACCTGCCGTGACATCAAAGATCGGCTGCAAATGAAAACTGGCTTGGCACTTCGATTTGTTCAATTGCAGTAGTACTTCCGTGAGTTCGTGTTTTGTATATATACATATATATATTCATTTATTTTTTTAACAATCCCCTCATTCTTGCACTCGAGAACATTCATTTCTGTCGATAAATTAACTACAGAGAAAATAAAACACAATCACAAATATACACTGGAAAGCAAAAAAAATAAAAAGAATAGACTTGGAAATGTACCAACACCGTATCTGAAATGACAAAGGTGAGGCGTTCGAGAAAACAGTGTTTTGCTGATGGAAACACGCTGAGGTGGTTCTGGAACATGCAGTAACTTGGGTTGAGCTTGTTAGACTGTCGCAGCTGCACAGAAACGCGCAGAAACGGGGAAAGGAGAGAAAGGTGAAGCTTGGTTCCACGTCAGGTCTGGCTTAATTAGAAAACCACTGGAAAGAGGACAAGCACTAACTTGAACTTTCTCACATTCTGCCATTACAGCCACAAACTTCACCGTATTTAATTGGGATTTTACGTGACACCTCAGCACAAAGTGGCACACTACAAATTTCAATATGTTTTTTTTTTTTTTTTATGTTCTATGAATAGAAACGGCAAAACGGTTAGATTCATATGTGAACTTTCTTTCTGACCTTGAGTCATTTTCTTCACGGAACAGCTGGATTTATACAAAATTAAAGTTCACACTTTACCATTTACTAATTTGTTAACATCAGAAGGATATATATGATATACTGTATATATCAGTGGCAATATTTCATTAGGATGTCATATAATCTATGAAAATCAGTTATGTGCAAAACAGATGTGGTCCCAGTACTCGTCCTTGTGGAACACCACAAGTATACTTTATCTTGCTGTATCAGATTAAAGGGGACTGAATGCGAACAGATGTCATATTTTTCACATTTTGTTGGTAAAAAGAAAACAACTTTTCAATCATTTGTCTTTCCACTTAATTTATGTAATACACCAGTGTTGGCCACTCATCTACTTTCCCAGGTGAACACACTGAAGTGTGCGGCTGTAAAGTGTCAAAAAGTGACAAGGTTCACAATATTTTCTTGAAAAGGTAACAATTCCTGTGTGGATTGTTACAGATTTCCAAATTTTAATTTAGAAGGTCATACTTGCTACTAAGCAACTTGTGTTACCAAAAAATAAAAAATAAAATAAAAGATACCAACTTATTGCTAGCATATAGAAATTACAGATGGTAAGTTGTAATGTCTATTTACAGTCGTACAAACCAAAGTTTCCACCTTCTTTCCATCCCAAGTAAAAAAAAATCTCTCAAATCATAGAGTTACTAGCCTTCAGAAATTCTTTTTATAACAAAGGGCAGAATGGAAGCAGCTGAAAGCTGTGTCACAGAACGCACAAAACAATGACACCAGCTGCAACTATTGACGTGTTGAGCTGCAGAAGTGTCAAAAACTCCCAAACGCCTCATGCCCTCATCCACTAAAACATCTGAAGCAAACATTCAGATTTGACAAAGTAGCCACAGAGGACGAAGGCTTTTGGTCGAGCGCAGAAAATGCAACAGGGAACTTTTACACAGAGACAAAATCCACAAACGGCAAAAGGACATACATTCCTTGTTTTGATATAAAAGCACGACCGCAGAGTCTCTGTCCAACACTTTCTGTTTGCACTGAAAGTCAGACGAGTTTAGAAAACTTGGCGTGTAAAGGCGCCAGTGAGGGTAAAACAAATAGAACAATAGTTCTGAAAAGAAATGAGGTAGTGATGTTGAGACAAAAAAAAAGAAAAGAGGGATGCACCAGTCCTTGTGAACACTGCTCCAACCAATAATGACATCAAAATGAATCGGGCCGAAAGTACAAGAAATAATTTCACCATGTTTATGTTTTTATTCAAAATCACATGAATATATATACAAAAACTGGGATCATTTTTCCATAGATTTTGCTCTAAAAAAATATTTGCTCCCTTATAGATGCCTTTTTTTTCTTACCCTTTTGTCAGTCTGGCATGTTTCAGATTACCAAATCAATTGCACATATCTGGACTTACTTGTTGAAGTCTGATGTTTTTTATTATCATTATTATTATTATTATTATGAATTAACTGGCCTTTAACAGGCCAAATTATAGCTAGAACTGCAGAATCAAAAGATCAGTCGAACAGAACCTGTCCCACAACATGAAGTAGGATAAATGGTTTTAAAAACAAATCCTGCCCGAATAAATTCAAGAACAGATTACAAAGTTATTGACAACCATCAGTCTTGTTGGAGTTCAAAGGCCATTTCTGAGGCTTTTGTATTGCAGTCAGAGCCATTATCCACAAAATGGACAAAACATGACACGGTGGCAAACTTCCCCAGGAGTGAAGGTCAATCTTTGTCTTCCAACAATAAGAAAAACCAGGTGAAATTTGAATTCATGCAAGAGTGCCATTTCCAAAACCACTGCTGGCCAAAAGGAATTCAAACTGACCTGACCCCACTCTCAGAAAAGGAAAAACAACAACAACAACCTTTTGGAACATAAAAAACTCTGGAAAGTTCTGGAGGGTGCGCTTCCTAGTATGTCTGAGCTAAAACAGGATTCGGCTAAGTGACATCACACGTGTCGTATTCACAGATCCTGCTGTGGTGTGACCTCAAACATGCCATTCATTCGAAAACCCTCCAAAAGAGCTAAATTGACTTTCACTAAACTTTAATTCATCAATTTTAATAAAAAAAAAAGAAGAAGCCTTTTTGTATTTACTGTGATTATGTTTGTGAGATATTCAATTTTGTTTGATCATCTGAAACATTTAACTTTGACAAAAAAAAAAAAAGAAAAAAAAATCTGTAAGGGGGCAAACACTTTTTGAGCCACCAAACAGGCTCGTTGGAAGAGTTTTAATTTTTTGTGTAACAGTGTTCTGACATCAGTATGCACAGAGGTGCATCCCTGCTGAGCTAAATCAGGAGAGTGGTCTGCACATGGATTGCTGTAAAATCTCCCCTTTGCTTTCCCTCCAGCTTAATGCAACCAATGTTGCAATACTCTGATAACCAGTAAAAACCTAGTTCCCCCCACACTCCCAAATGGACATTTGGCTCCACATCTACCGAACCTTGTTCACTCTGACATGGTTTGTACTTGCACTGAATAGAAAATATACAGAGGTTAATAAATGCACCTAGAATATTTAGGCACCCGAGATCCCTCCCAACCCCGCGGCACCCTCCACTCTCCACTCAGGAAATGTTTGTACGCAGGACTGGTGCTAGCTAGAATCCCTGTGTGAGTGTTTGGACCCTGAGACTACAGGATGTGGCTGTTCTGCACTCTGACATCAGTGAATACTCTTTAAGGTCATTCCTCAATGCCACATTGTGGGGATATTGATAAAGCAACCCACCCTGACACGGCTGACGAAACCCCGTCCAATTACTCCATCACTTCCTGTTGTAATGTCCTCCCCGAGTGGAACACCACCAATAGGAAGAGCCCGTCTATAATTCACTCCCTTCTGCTCTGACCTGAGTGAAGTTGCCCCGCACCACCTTGTCAAATCAGGCAAATTTGGTGTCAAACGTTTGTGCAGCAAAACAATTTTTGTTCGTGCCGATATCATTTTAAGGATATTAAGAAATGTTTCCAGGGGTCATGAAAGGTCAGCCAGCACCCCCAGCCCCCCTTCTTCAAATTGTGTCAATCAACTCGACTACATTTGTGCTGGTTTGCAAAGATTTTTGTTTGTGCTGCTTTGGCTTTGAAGATATTAATAAAAGTTTAATTTCATTTTGATTTAGTAAAAGTAGGTCGGAGGGGGGGCTGGCTGACCTTTTGACCTTAAAACTTTCATTAATATCTTCAAAGCCAAAGCAGCATAAACAAAAACTTTAGCTGCACAAACATAGCCGAGTTGATTGACACCAATTTTGTCTGATTTGAAGAAGGTAGGGGTTGTTGGATGACCTTTCATGACGTCTGGAAAAATTTCATAATATCTTTAAATTGATAGCGGCACAAACAAAACATTTTGATGCACAAACACCAATTTTGTCTGATTTGAAGAAGGTGGGGAGAGGGGCGACTTCACTCAGGTTCTGCTCTGCTTATATTCAAACTTTCCTGTCTTCTTCTTGTGATCTGGAACGAATCCACAAAGATGTAGAACCTGAAACAGTTCTGGACCTCTACAGAAAACACGTCTTCTTATGTATACAGTATACACATATGTGAAATGATGGATTCAGAGTACCTATGCAAGGAAGAGAAAGAAATCCAGTGATAATGTGCATAAAAATATATTTTTTCATGGATTCTTCCTGGAAAATAAGAAAAAGAAAAAGTCTGAAATGTCCCTGCGTAGATGAAGTTAAGGGCACAGATATATGTGAGCAGCTGAGGTAGAGTGCACGAAGCCGGGGCTGACAAAGGGTGCAGAAGGTAGTCCAGCAGAGATAGCCTTCCCTGCAGCGGACGGGCAGTGTCTGGAGTCTTCCATTTCCAGATGCTCAGATTTCAGCATGGGCCTCGGAGTCTTAGGAGAGTGGAAGCCATTGGTGAGGCATGTGTCCGGCTGTGGCTCCCTGTCGGCGTTCTCCTGTTGCCTGGCGCCTTCTGCCTCCTTGTTGTGATGAGCCGCCAATGTTCTTGCGGGAAGACTCGGGGGGCTGAAAGTCCCCCGAGCGGAAAGGTTTTCGAGGTGCTCCGCCTCTTCTCTCGGCGAACTCGGCCGGCTCAGAGGGGAGTACACGTCCTCTGATAACGACGGTCCCCGGGTAGCGATAGAATCCCGCTCGCTGCCCTCCTCCTTCTCCCTCCCAGGGGGGTCTGACAACTCAGAGTGCACAATGACTTCTGCCTCCACCTGGTTACTGCACAGAGACGGGGAGAGATGATCGTCTGTTTCCTGCAACACAATGAGGCTGCTATTATTTTTAGGGCTTTCAGTTAGTGATTCTCTTGAAGCGTTAGTACTAAGAAGCAGTATGAAGAAAAAAACACATGAATAAATTGAAAAAATAGATTACTGCTGTGTGCCCTGCGACAGACTGGCGACCTGTCCAGGGTGTACCCCGCCTCCCGCCTGGAACGTAGCTGGAGATAGGCACCAGCAACCCTCCCGACCCCATTAGGGACAAAGGGTGAACAGAAAATGGATGGATGGATGGATGGATTACTGCTGTGATGGCCAGTGACAAAACATGTGTGGCATTAATAAAGTCATAGAGTGGGTAAGGCAGACCTCTCTAAGAAAGGACAAAAATATTAAAGAAGAAAGTGAGTACTAAGAAAAAGAATATTTATATCATAAAGAATATGCTGATAATAAAACATTATTTTTTTGTCTGCTTTGAAGCTGCAAAAATATGTCTCCATGTCCCAGACATAAACTCTTTATTGAAAAGAGGAAAACAAAAATGTTTACATGCTTTAACAAAAAGGAAGAGACTCGTGTTTGAAACACAAAAGTCAGTGTGCATCGCTGGTTGTTTTACCGTGCCAGGCGCAGTGATGAACATGTTGAGCGCTCCGTTCGTCAGCGCCGGAGACTCTTCTGTTATAGTGTCTCTGTATCGGGTGATCCTGTTGACCCAGTTATGACTCACAGAGCCATTCCAAGCAATCTGTGAGAGAAACAGCACATCAGAGGTATCAAAGTGAGAGTCGTTGCTCCATCGACACACACACACAAAAAAATAAAATTACGTAAAGAGCTACAGGCTTGCCCCCTCCTCCCCGCCTCCCATTGAAGGTTTTGACCTTCAGTTCAGGTGCAGGAGCATCGTCCTCCTTCCCCCCCGGATTAGAACTTGCCATCAGACTCTGTTCCTCCGGGTCTTTTGTTGGCTGCTGACCCGACTCCTGGGTGCCTGGAGGCATCAGTGTCTCCAGTTCGTGGCTATCGCTGCACTCGGGCACACTGGCTGGAGCAGGGCAGCCGCCTTTCCTGCACTGAGGAGTCACAGCTGTGGAGCTCAGGCCTCCAGACGGCTCTCTGTGTGGGGGTTGGAATCTGACCGTTAGGCAAGGAGACTAACACTCTGGAGGCAGGTACAGGACCGCCAAAAAATACAAAGGCAATACGAGATTTACAAACTTTAAAGAGGATATCGTGTGACAAGCACATTTGAACTCATTTTAAGATCACCGATTCACACTTTGGAGGAGTCACAACAGGAAGGGCTTTAGAGAACAGAGGAAGATTAAAAGGTTTCCAGGAAATTAGAGATTACTATGACTTGAATAATCATGAATTATTTAGATATCTATAAGAAAGAGATTATTACAATAAAGAAGTCATAAAAACACCGGACTAGAGAGGATCTCACGATGTCTTAGTTCATTGTGCAACAACAATCCCATGCCAATTAGCAGGATTTAACAAAGACTTATACTCACTCAAGTGACAATGTAAAAGAAAAGATGGAAAGAGGAGGAAATATTGAAATAATAAACAGGTATATAGCGATGTATGTGAAAAAATATCAAAGTAGAGGTAATTCTTATGGAAAACATCATATATATATATATATTTTCTCACTCCCCTAAATTAAGAGTACATTTTTCATAGGAGCCTTCTATGCTGATGAACATGTAAAATGATTGATAATACCCATGATTATATATTCAAGACATGTTCAAAGATAATACTGTTTTGATAAGATGTAATACAAAAAAAAAAACAACTCTTGCATATAATTTGCTTTTGAATGTTTCTGTTCAGGAATAATACATATTTAGTTGAAATTCTAATGAAGACTTGCAATAACAGAGAAATTGGGACAGAGAGAAGCAGAGACTCTAAACCGATTTGGCTGGAATTAATGAAGAAATCTACATAATGGAAAAACTGACAAGACTGTAAGAGCCCCAAGTGGAAGAAGAAGAATCAGCTATCTGAGCCGACTTGATGCTCTAACCAAGAGCATCTCCCACATTTTTTTTCTACTTTAAAAATCACAGACTCAGGAGGAAGAGCAGAGCTGTTTGACGTTCCGAGCAACGCTTTTATAACCGTCTTATGCAATATTAAAATCTCTGAAGAGACCGATTTTTATGATTTCATCTACTAAAACCCATATGTATCGAAATGCTTCTAGTACATCTTTCTAAAGAGCTGTCAAATATAGAAGTTTCACTTTTTTAGCTGAATCCCCCTTTTAGTTGGACTAACGTTTATTGAGGTCCACCTTCAGGGCGTTCTTAGGAATTGCAGCTAAAATAGAAAACATGCGTAGAGTGTAAACACTGACCTGGGTTTGCCGTTTCGAAAGCTGAAACACATGCAGAGGAGGATGCAAATAAGTCCCAAGCAAACGCCGACTATGATGCCTGTGACTGCGTGAATGTCCAGCTCTGGTCAAACAGGCAAAGCAGAAAAAAAATTAGGATGTTTATTAGGCTAAGCATACAAATTTTACAACGTAGCACAGAAGACAGGTAGAAAATATTTGATCCTGCTACCGAGTTTCATATTTGACTTATAAATCACTAGAAACATTTTTTTTTAAATTTTAGCTTTAGGGAACGCTGCAATGGCTGGAATGATGGCTAAATTGAAATCAGCACAGTTGAGACAGGATGGACTTATTTTTCATGTAGGGGAACGTTAATATCGTCGAGATATTTGGCTGCATTCAACTTGTGGAGAGCAGACCTTCGTTCATATTCATTCATATTGGCAGTGTGGATTAGCAGAAGAGGAAAAAAAAAAACAGATGGCAGGAAAACTCAGCCACCCACACATCTCCACTTCCATTCACATGCAAAGAGTGTTACTCTGTGTTTTCTGTTCACTCGAAAAGTTTCAAAGTTAAAGGTAAAGAAAAGTGAAAGACCATTTTGTTTGTTAGACAGTCTCTATTCAGCTCAATGCTTGCATAAAGTATTCAAACATTCTCATTGATGTTTTATGTGATAGACCGTAACACAAAGAAGTGCACAATTCTCAATTGTTTCACAAATAAGTGAAATTTTTACACATGAGAGTTTCTAGGAAAGAATATTATAATTTACCAGGTCAAACTCAGACATATTGAGCATTAAACTGAACATTAAACTTCAAGTCTTGCCCCAAACTCTCAGATAGTTTTGAGTTTTACTTAGACTAAGGACGCACGACAGCATTTGCATCGCTATCGATAACTAAAACTGGTCAATGTTTAGTTTCCATCTTGTTGCCGTTTGTGTTTCAGGAAGGGGAGTGGAGGAGGTTGGTCATGTGGCAGTGACAGTGATAGTGATGCAGGGCAGGACTGTGGGGTGTTTAGCTGAAGCAGAGAAGCAATATTCATACCATACGTGGACAGGGGAGTCTGAACATCCATAACGGGTGAAAAAGGCCCTGATCCCACTTTTGTGGAAGCTCCCACTTTAAGGAAGTACCGAGTTCCCCCTGACAAACCGTGGACCTCCACACTAAAGATGCCCCCTGAGAAAGAGAACATGAGCGACACCAGCTGTGACACAAACAGCTGCATCCAGTATCTCCACTATGAACATGTTTCAACGCGCAATCGTTACTAGAGAACATACCACCCTCGGAGAGATTCCTCCACTCGTCTTCAGGCTCACTCAGGTTGACGGTGTACAAAATCTTGTAGCTGACGATGATGCCATTTGGCTCCAGCGGAGGGCGCCAACTCACCAGCACAGACGAGGAGTTCAGAGCTCTCAGCTGCAGCTCCTCGGGTGGCGTGGACGGCCCTGAGGGAGACAAGAGGATCAGGTAAGTCATCAGAGCCCAGAAATGAGGCCTCACACAGCTGGGGAGTGTTTATTGTCTTGGTGGGGGATTTGACTCGCTGTGTGATAACCATCTGTGTCCTCATGTCCCTGCCACCTGGGTACAACAGAGGATATACTATGAGGGCAATAGGGGGGGACAGGGAGAGGCTTAGGTGATGACGCACGTTGGAGGAGAATGTGAAGAGGTTAGCCGGCGCTATAATGATATAACCCACCCCTCATTCCAATTCAGCAAACAGGGGTCATTGGCCATTTCCACACCTGAGCGCGTCATTAGTCAGTCAGTTATTAGCAACCGCTGCCAAACGCGAATCCCCGTCTGATCAGTTCATTTACTCTCTGCACATAATTACTTCCATATATAACATGATCCATCAAACTGCCAGAGGTACACACAGTGCAGATTATTCGGGCCTCCAAAAAAAAAGAGCAAGGTCAACTTAACTTTTACTGGAACAGATAAAAAGATCAACTTCAAAAAAAAAAAAAAAAACGCTCGCCGACTCTGTCACTTGCCGCTTCTCATCAAGAGACATTATCAACTAGATTTTTTTAATCAGCTCGCCCAAAGGAAGCTGTGTATGAGCGTTAGCGTCAAATAGAGCCCAAAAATAAAAATAAAGAGCTGAGACTTTAAAAAAAAAAACATTTTCTTTCCACCAAGTGCATGCAAGAAAGTTCATACTTGTCATATTTGTACTGCTCTGAGGATACTCACGGTCAGGCAGGGTGGCCTCCACCATGGTGCTGCTGAAGGGTCCTGCAGTGTTCACTCCATTGGACCGCACTGCCAGCTCATAGTGGGTGAAAGGCCTCAGTCCCCTGAGCAGGATCTCCAAAGAAGAACTGCAAAACATCAACAAGTCAGTCAACGAGCACACAATGTGCTGTGCATAGTTTTCATGTTTTCTCTCCTCACACAAAACCTTAAATTAATTATATTCTGTAGTTGTTGGGATTCCTATGGAGCATTTTATTTTGTCAAAAATAAGTCTGAGCAATGTCTACATGATTTATGGACATCTAGGATGGATTTGGGGGAGATTTAGTGGAAAATGTTGTTTAGAATGAGTTTAGATGATCCTTAGAACTCAAAGGATGCATTTCTGCCAGCCCCGTGGAGTTCGCTTTAATCAAAACTCTAATTTATTGGCCTAAAAAGTCTGGTTTGTTTGGGGAGGAGTGAATGCGCACTCAACGTCTGATGCAGACCAAAAAAAGTCAACTCTGGCCTGCCAACAGAGGTCTCGGTTCGGTTGAGGTAAACTCTGGCGCGGTTCGAATGCATATTTGTATGTCAAGTGGACCAAACACCACTCGATCCAAGAGACATTTTTTTACATTTTTGGAATTGGCATTCCATTTAATTGGAATGCCAATTGGTAGTAGTAATTTCCTATGTTCCTCCAAAAGTAGGAAACTGACAAAAAAAGAGGGGAAAGGAAGATAAGTGGGCCAAAAAGTTAAAAGGGAAAGAGAGAGGTAAGGACAGAAGAGAGGAAGAAAGGTAAAGAGAACTTCACTTGTTACGAAACAATCACATCCTCTAGGGAACAAGTTCAAGTCGCATCTAAAGTCATTATTTTTGAGACTTATGTGCAACTGGAGTCCAAGTCTCAAACACGAATCCCCATCTCTCTCCTTAAATTTGTTCTACATGCAGCCAAGTGGAAAAACCGGAACACCTTACGACGGCCCTGTGCGTTTTTTCGAACATATTTGGATATATAAAAATTGTAACTTTTATTTAAACAATACTGAAAACTGTCTCAGATACTCATCCTGATCTTCCGACCTGGTGTAATAAGAGACAAGAGAGGCGTTGGTGGTTCCTGCTGGGCTGCAGCGCACCGTGTAGTTGATGATGCGCACGTTGATGAACCGAGGTTTCTCCCAGCGGAGCCAGATGGAGGTGGAGCCGTTGGCCGTGGCTCGGATGCTGCTGGGGGGCAACGGAGGGGACGAGGACGGCCCAGAGGCTGCAACACAAGCGTACCATGACTCCCTTGAACGCCAGAAAGTGCAAATGTTATTCTGGCGTCATCAACATGGAGACGTCATGTTGGGTTCTTTTACTGTTTAGAGATGCATGACTCTAAAGGAAGTCTTACGTCTACCATGGATCTTATCCGTCCTTCCCTTCCACACTGCAGCTGCTCCATCCTTTTGCTTGTCGAATGCCCAGACCCTCACCTCATACTGCCGGCCAGGAGCTAATAAAACGCAGAGGAAAAACCCGGAGAGACATACTTTTAAAGTAGTATTCCATTTTCTCGGATACAAGACAAATGTACAAAGATCCGTCAAAACGGCGCATTGTTAGATTTTAGAAACGACTAACATCTTACCGAGCCCCGTCAGCAGGTGATGCCTCGCCTTCTTCCGAAGCCTGACGGTGTGTGCGTGCGACGTTCTGTCTCTGATGGAGAACCTGTCAGTTTCCGCTTCCCGATAGGAGAGCTTGTAGCCAGAAACCAGCGTGTGATTTGGTGAGGGTTGCCATGTCACATTAAGAGTGGTCACTCTGGTTCTGACCTTCAGCTCAGAAGGAGCAAAAATCACTGGAAAAAGATTTTTTTTTTTTATTTAAAAAATTGAAGAATAGCCCATTACAACACTTTCCCCCTTCAACTCAGCTCGTTGAAATATGCCGATACAACTTTTAAAATATATCGTTTTGCTTTTTACGTTATTTGTGTGATCGGTTTGTGCCAAAATCAAAATTAAATTATGAATTTGGTTAACTGCTCAGCCCGGTTATGGTGTGTTCATCATCTTCTGGTTGACAACAGCTCTTTAACTGAGTTTAGGTCAGGTGAGATTGCTGTCCAATCGAGCTTAGTGATAAAGTTCAATATAATTTACCAGAGGGACCAGGTGCCACACCTTGTTAGAAAATAAAAATAAAGAGTTTGAAGCATGAAGTGCTCTCAAACGTCCTGGTACAAGGATGACCTAACATTATTCAAACTTTGTTTTTATTTAATTTATGGCCATAATCAAGACAGTTTCTTTATTTTTGGAGTACAACAGGTATGATCCTCTAAACGGAGGTAATATTTTGAAAACCACGAGATACAAAAAGTAGGCAACATGTCACATGGAAGGCTTTTAAATATTAAATGACACATAAAGTAATTACCGCAAATGCGGGTGAGCCAGGCATTCTGTTACCTGTGCTGTTGTCACTGGGGCCGTTGCGAACTATTGTCTGCTGCAGGACCCACTCAGACGGAACGCCGAAGCCCACAGCGGTTCCAGCAGCTATCCTCAGTCGGTAAACCTGGTTTGGGCGCAGCTCCCTGAGCGTCAACTGAGTCTCATTGCCCCTCAGCTCCACTGAGAACACAGTGCCCTCTGTTGAAAACACAGAGCACACTCTGATTTCTCCAAGGCCACAGGGGGTTTTGAAAGAGAAAGTGGACAGGTACATTTTTTTTTTTTTTTATAGTTATCTTGCAATAGAGAATTGTGCAAATTATTTCTAAAATAGATGTGCCGTTTCTGCTTTATATTATCTACGGAAAATTGTTATGGAAATAAACTCCATAGATAATTGGACTGGTAAAACGAATCAACCTGTAACGAGAAGAAGTCGGTTTAATTGTTTTTGTTCTGCATCTCAGAAAAGAAAAAAAAAATAATCCACTGGATAGGGTTTGCATTGTTCCATATATGGGCATGGTTGTCTGGAAATACGTTAGGAGATTTATGATGAAGTAGGAATTTTTAGCAAAAATGTTTATAGTACCATCTATAGGCAGAATTTATTTTAATGGCAACACTTTTAATGAGTTGCTTACGGTGTCCCAACCTTTGGTCGATGTGTGGAGGGACCAAGAGTGATTTTAATTTCGTGTCTCATTTAATGGAAACACAGCAATTGTGAAATTGTGTTCTTTTCTTTGACATTAACATAATTTGTAATGGAAACAAAACAATAAGGCAAATTCATTTTTAATTTGATTAATATGAATGAGTATTAAATAATATGAACATGTTAACACTGTCCTGTAAATTCTTAACTGTCGACATGCTAAGAGTTCATGAGAGGGCTCAGTAGGTTGGGCTTGGAACCCATATCCAACTGCTTGCAGCTCTAATTATTATTGCTACGTTCCACAAATTAGTTTTCAGTAATTCTCAGTGGGTCACAAAAAAAAAAGTGTTGAGCTTGTCCATCAGTGAAGATTACTCACTCTGATCCAGCGCACTGTAATCAATGCGGTAGCGGGTAACAGCCCCTCGGCTGTGCTGTGAAGTCAGCGGCTGCCACGTCAGCCTGATGTCCGTGGGGGACGTGCTCGCGACGGAGAGCTGAGGAGGTGCACTCGGAACTACAAGCAGAAAGGAGGAGACAAGACAAGCTGATTGCCGTGCGCAGTAAGTCCGAAAATGTTTGATAGAGTTTGACAACACAGCAGTGTTCTGGTTGAAAAAAAAGATCCATTTGTAGAAGCAAACACAGAATGTGAACTTGATTTTGCCAAATCCAAAGCATTTTTTGCATGGGTATCATTGGTCATTTGTCAAGTCCTGCAGCCGAACATATGTCACAGACTTTAGTTTTTAAGATCTGTTTGTGTTCCAACCCCGGCTAAATTCGCTAATTGCTATCCACCTCTGAGTACACCTGTATCACTCGGATGCAGCTGGAACACAAACACGCCTTAAAGCATGCAGGATCTGATGCAGCTTTTCAATCCGAGAGCAGAATGACCTTACTTTGTAATTCTTTGCTTTATTTATGAGTTTAGTTTCATTTGCCTTTTATAAAGGTTGAAGTACTCACCATCCTCAAGCATCTCTATGGTTATAGGCAGCGATGGAGGACTGGCTCCCATGAGCGAATAAGCCACCACAAAGAAAGTGTAGACAGTGTGGGGGAGGAGCTCTTTGACGAAATACTCTGTGGTGTCGTTGCTAACTGCTAACGAAGAGTCCTCATTATCTGACCCTAAAACGAATGAAATTCATATCAAACACGTGGATTTTTTTTTATTGATTTATTTTAGCTCCTTACCACATCCGCTTAAAAAAAACAAAAAACAAACCTGTAGTGAGTTGGTAGTGCACGGAGTAGGCAATGATTTGGTCTGTGTTGTATTCGGGTTTCTCCCAGGAGAGCAGGGCCGTTGTGCTGGAGTACGGCATAGCAGTCAGGCGGCGAGGGCGGCTGGGGAGACCTTCCTTCACAATGACCGTCAGCCTGGCAATGGCGCAGGCTGTCCCGAGCCCGTTTTCAGCGATGCACTGATAGTAACCTGCATCCTCCAGAGCCAGCTGGTTGATGAGCAGGACCCCAGGGCTTTGCACCTTCATTCGCCTGAAAGATCTAATGGGTTGGCCGTTCTTCAGCCAGTGCAGCACTGGGAAAGGTTCCCCAGAACTGTTGCACAGAAACCTGGCTGTATTCCCCCTGGAGAGGGACACAGACTCCGGGGGCTGAACAATCACTGGAGGGGCTGTTCAAAGACGAAAGTGGAGAACCCTTAATAGTTGCAGCTCGAATCCAGACTGCATTTTTAAAGAAGAGCTTAAAAATCCTTGTTATGCACACACAAAAGAAAATTTATTATTTTACATTCCACTCTTTCAAAATATCATGCTTACTTGTTTGGGACAAAAATGCATTTTTAAAAGTTTCCCCATTTAATTAATGCTTTAAATTACATTAGGCTGTTAATACCGTGAAGATGTTGATGGGGACTATCCTCACTCACTTATCTCAAGATAAAACTCAGCATATAAATGGTGTAACATTACTCTTACCAGCAACGCGCAACTCAGCAGCAGCAAAAACAAACTCTCTAGTTTTGGGCTTGTTGGCTCGGCAGACGTAGACGCCGGCATGGTGACGCCTCGTGTCCCTAATCACCAGGTTTGTGGCAAGGACGATCACGTCTGTGGAAATGGGCTCTCCGTCTGATCAAAAGAGAAAGCGATGTGGAGCATCAGCACAGAGAAATAGCTGCTGGTAACTGACTGGAGCAGAGATCTTGTTTTTTTCAGTCTTATAAATGCCAGAGAAATGTTTCGGAAAGGAAATGCTTTGAAGAACACTGGACAGGATCAGATGGGAAACCTCACAGAGTGACCAACAGGGGGCTCTCTGATTTTTCTTAGACAGGGTTCGCAGAAATGTCTAGATGCAGTAATAACAACCACACTCTTAAAAAAAGCATGTGGTTATTTTAAAGTCGTGGTACTCATTCGTGACTTTCTTACCAGTTAGCATGTGTGCAAAGGAAGACATGTCCAAGTTACTGCAAACAGGCAAACTTACAACTTCCCATCTCATCAACAAAGTTTAAGGAAAGTGGATATGGTTAGTCTTAGGTTTGGGTACTTAAGGTTTAATTTGGTTTTGGTGTTACACCATGAAAAAGGAAAGGTCTAGCAGGTACTGACTCCTCAGGGCATTGAATGACACTAAGCGGACTGGATAGGTAGCACCAGAAGCTGTGAATAAAATAAATTTCCACTCACTTTTGAAGTGAATGGAAATCTTTGAAAGTCCTACCTTCTCTGCTCCATGACACCAATGGTTTTGGCTGGCCTCGTGCCACACACTCCATCACAGCAGGATGGCCGAGCACCACTGTGGCATTCTGGGGTGGCGCAACAATCACAACTGGGCTTGGGCTGTCAATGGAGCCTGTAAAAAAAACAACAGTTTATCTAGTTTATATACTTTGGATGAACATTATGAGACTATGTTTGAGACTCCTGTTCTTCCAACCAAGAAATGAAATTAGACCAGAGGATACTTAGCAACCCTGAACAGGAGCACCTAGTTTAGATCAACATTAGATTCTTTTTCTTCTTTTGCTCTTTCCTTTGATTTGTTATTTTGTTTGTATTTCCTTTTAATTCCTGTAAAGCACTTTGTATTGCCTTGTTGCTGAAAATGTATTATATAAATAAAATTACCTTTACCTTTAACATTGGAGTACACTTCAATGTAAGTATTGAAATGACAAAATCTTACACTTTAAATTTGGTTTGGAATGTTTCAGCCTAGAACTACTAAGGTAATCTAATTTAATATATATTTTGTCCAAAATGCTTTTTTTTCCCACTGGACATGTGAGATAGCAAAAGACTTCTGCATTCAAAGTTATTTACTTTCAACTTAGCTCAACAGATTCAATGAGCCACTACCTGAAAGGCTGAAACAGAAGAAACTGGAGAAACAGGAGGTGGTGTGTCAGTGACGATGACACCTGAAAGTGCCAACGTATTTGGCCAGAAGGTCGAGCCAAAGAGAAGATTACACAGAAGAATAAGGCTTTTCAAGGGCCCTAAAAGGTAAACCATTATATCAGGTCACAGAATGGTTTCAGTTATCCAACGGAAGAACTCTACTCCTCCTTAGCGACAAAGAATGCCAATGAACGAAAAATGTCTCTACGCGTCTAATAAGCACTCGTTTCTTGATCACACCAAAGTCGCTAAGGTCCAGCAAGTGTTAATGAAAGAAATAATCTCGGCAAAAATGGTCTTGCATACTGTAAACACGCATTAATCATTGACATTACATGCAGCAAACCTTGGTGATGCAAAAGGCTTTAAGTGGGTCATGCTGCCTTTGCAACAACTTTCTAGCAGAGGGTGCCTACAAAGTGATGCGTCTGATAGGTGTGGGTGTAGTGCACTGCCAAAAATAGAAGCAATAGCAGAAAACAGACCGAAGAAAAACAATAAAAAACCTCTAGCAGTGCCTGTTCATGTCTTAGGTTTTCCTCAGCTTCTGAAGTATTTCAGTCTATTACTTCAACACAAAACTGCTGAAGCGTTCCTGTGGGTGTTGAGCTATTCCATTCATGGAACTGAAACGGAGAGAGGCGATAACATTAAATATGACAGAGGTTTAATGTAAACAGACAGCATTGCCAAGTGCCTCTGTGATGTTTTTTTTTTTAATGAAAGTAGCGAGCCATTTTCTTGAAAAACCTGAAAACATGACCTCTCTGCAGTTGCAGATGAAGAGGTTCATTGATTCATGCAAGTCAAAGCACTAAATGCTTAACAAATCTCTGAAAGACACCGAGTGTAAGACTGTTTTCAACACTCTAGTTTATTCCAAATCACGCTATTGATTTTGCCTTGGTTTAAGGTAAAGAAAATCAGCACTATTGTCCCTGCGACAGAAAAAGCAACTGAAACATGCCTTGGTCTCTACCAGACTGTGGCACTTAACTGAAGGAAGTGTCTTAGTAGCTTTAAAATTTACCTCTCAACATATGTCAGGCCTCTACAGTTTGCATATTTTGTCAGCCTTTACAAAAACAATGCAGTCAACAACAGCAGACCGTATTTATATTCTGTTTTATCCCACCTACAGCAGAACTAACTTGGAGAACAAAATCAGCTGCGGCATGGTTCTGTGTTTTGTCACCTGAGAGTTCAACATATTCTCACTTTGTAACTTGATTTTAGAGTTACACTCAGTCAAGTCAATCAAAAATATCCCCGAGTTCGTCAAGGATGTGTGCTCAGTTCTTTGCTCGTTACTCTGCTGACAAATGACTGAACTCACTAATTTGTCACAAATCAACTCTTCAGTAATGGAAATGGTACAACTGTGGTTTGACTCATCAGCAACACTATGGGGATGAGTGACTGCTCTTTACTGGCAAATGTCCTTTTTATGTACGTATATTTTAAAAGTCTTTGCAGTAGGAGCAGAACAGATGTCAAATTCCTTGTTTTGTGTGCACAACCTTGCAGCTGATTCTGACATATTTGGAGTTATATTTCCTGTCAGTAGTGATTTTTGCCCTTTGCCATGTGGAACTCCACCCTTACAGCGATGAGAACGGCACGCATTGCTTTAGTTATTGTTCTGGGGTGTTTTTGCGACATTGTGGATGCATTAATGTAATATTTCTTTAGGCTAGCCACACCAGGAAGGTTCACTCCGATTGAATGTTTTCTTTATTTGTTGCTCTCACTGTGTCGCAAAGTCGTAGAAATGTCTTTGCAATCCTTTGTGAACTAATAGCTGTGATTTATATCGTTTCTCGACTTCTTTGAGATCAGGGTGTATTTTGACATGTCTTACCCTTCCTCTTTGCCCCTCACACTGAATCTATTTCAAGGGATTGCTTGATTGTGTGAGTCAGGCAGTGATCAGGCTTTGGTGTGACTAGTGTAAGTCATTCAAAAGATGAAGAAGGCAATTACATTTTACTCAGGGCCAGGTTGGTTTGGATAACTTCCTTTCCATTTAATACATACGATCATCATCTATGGTGTTGATAGATGATGATCCCCCCCCAAAATAAAGAAAAAGGAAAAACACTTGCGTTTAGTGTGACAATTCCTGTATTTTGCACCATCAGCCTTCATGCCTATTTTCATCAACGCCCTTTGACTTCTTCACCTGCTCTGGTTTTGGACATAGCTGAAGAAACCCAGCAGGCAACACGACCCTCAGGAAACTCTTGACGCTCAAGTTCTTGGAATACTTTAGCTGATAGTCAACAACTCTCTATGGCATCGTCTAACCCGCATAGGTATAGAAATAGATTCTTCCATTCCAGAAGGTTAGTATTTGAGGCAGCTGAAACAAGAACAATTTGTTAGACACAATTTTGATTGAGGAACTTCTTAATTTAGCTAATCCAAAGTCTGTTATTAACCACCAAGTTGTCTCAATTAATCATTATTACAGTGACATGAAATCATACATTTCAGTTTAGTTAGACTCGTATGCAAGGTTTTTTAAACACATTCTCCAACAGGAGACATTTGCACACATTCCCTTGTTATTTGGTAGTGTTGTCATTAAACCACTTTACAATTAAATTTCAAATATAATTAAGGTCACTTTCAATTGGAAGTTTTAAATTCCTGAATTATGTTTTTAGCTATCATTTCAATATTTTAACACTATGATTGGTGAAACAATTTTTTATTAATTGTCACCAACTGAAAATAGGAAATGCTTAGTCTGAATTAATGTAAAATTGAGTATGGCTCTTTTGATCCAACATATGCAAAAACATCTGGTTTGAGCTGCATGAGGCATCCAATTTCATTAAACTGATTTACTTGAACTAATCTCATTTAAACACGCAGTTATTTTAAAAATCATATCCCCTGATACTACAACACACAGCTACCCTATTAGATAAGCATATCACGCTCCCTGAATAATAAAACCAATATGTAGTTTATAATTGTATTATCAGCATGCAACCTTTCTTGTAGTGCTACATTAATGTGATTTACTTAGATGGATGACCTCCCTTGTGCCACAGTGTGAAACCAGAGGGCAGCTCTCTGAGGATCCACTGAGGTGAAGGTGAACAATTTCTCGTGAATCACCTTGAGACACGGCGCCAGGGACATGAAACGTCACTGCAACTGACGCAGTGTTGATGTTCAGCCTATTCAAGGAATAACATGGAGACTCAATCATTGCGTTTTTAGTGTTTCAGCAGTTTTATTAATCAATTATATTGACAATAATTGATATATCTATCAGACGTAACTCTCGCATAAGGTTAGATATGATATCCCATAGGCAGATATTTTCCAGCAAGTGCTGACTGATAATTTTGTATTCTTAGTATGGTTTTCTTTTTTTTCCTCCCTCTTTCCTTGATTCTGTCGCCTCCCTGGCTGTGCTTTTGATTGCTGCTGTGTCAGAGACTTACTTGATTCCAGTCGTCTTATTTAGCTGCAGCCTAAAACGAGCAGCAGGACTCTCCAGCGGTGCCTGATTGTCCCACTTGATCAAGCTGCCCTAGCTCTCCTAAATGCAATATTTCAACATGGCGTGTTTTTACAAGCTATGTTTCTTACGGTATCTCCTTTCGCTCTATTCACCTACCTGGATTTTACCCCGAGCCCAAGGACACTTAAAAGGAAAAAAAATAAACCTCCACTTGAACCAGGTTCCTTATTGAAAAACCACAAAGCGGAGCAGCAGACCTCACCTGTCGTGACAGTGAGCCTAGCTTCGCTGCTGATGTTCTTCCTTTCAGAATTGGATGCCACACAGCGGTAGAAGCCCTCATCCTCTTTAGTCACCTTCAGAATCTGCAGCACCCCATTAGGAAGAGAAATGAACCTGTTGCTCCAAAAGGAAAGCAAAACAAATTTAAAAATAAAAATACAGAAAGAATAAGAGAGAGAATACAATAAATGACTTAATACACTGATCCATGAAGCAGCAGGCTGATGAACTCTACTGTTCTGTAGTTTTCCAAATTGGTTTTTTATGAAATAGAGATTTGACCTGACAGGACTTCAGTTACTAGCTATACACTAAAACAAATTAACTGTGTGTTGGTCTCCCTTTTCTGGTGAAACAACCCTAACACATTGACATGAAGATGTACTGCTGTGATATCAGACAACAAGATGTTAGCACGTTTGTCCAATGAGTCCCATTGGGTTGATACCAGGGGAAAAACAGATTGAAGACCTCCAACCTGTTGTGCTTCTAATTAAACCCTTTCCCCCCCGTTTTTGGCAGGGTACCTTATCTTGTTGAAAAAGGCTATCTGTGAATGTCGTTTGAATGATAGGGTGCGCATGATGTGCAATACAATGGATTAAAGCAGTCATGGAGTCCCAGCAGAACACTGCCCAAAGCGTCACTCTACCTTTGTGGGCTTAACCTTCCTCCTATACAACATTCTGGCGCCACATGGTTCCCAAGTTAAGCAATGCACATGAATTGCTTTGCTTTGTAAAAGCAAAGCAATTTGAGCTACAGTTGGCTGCTGGATCAGACCACACGAACCAACCTTGCTACTTGGATGCAACATTGAGCCTTGGCCCGTCATGAACCACTGTTCCTTCCTTGAACCAGTTCTGATGGATTCTGACCAAAGCAGAACAGGAACAGCCCACAAGAGCTGCAGTTTAAGAGATGATCTGACCTCTACACATATACGTAGCTAAATAACTTCCATTTTACTGTCAGTCCTGCACTTTATATTTTATATTCATATTTATATTCATATTTTATACTGTATTTTATTTTATTCTGGAGTAACCTCACAACATTGGAACCTCAAAACATTGTCCTGAGCCGTATGCAACGAAATTTCGTTCTGTATACACCCTGTGCATGCAAAATGACAATAAAGTCAGTCTAAGTCTAAGTCTTATGCTCGCCCATTTCTTCTGCTTCTACCTCATCAGGTTCCTGGAGAAAACATTCACTTAAGTAAATCCCACCTGCTAGCAGGTGCTATTTTCGAAAGGTAGGTGTTATTTGCTTCACCTGCTTACAGTTAAGAGAATAACTCAAAGTAAATAACAGAAGTTCTGTGTTCAGGTACAAGATTTAAATCCTATAGAAAAATTCTGGTGGCGCACATGCACACACACATCACCTTTGGAAACGAAAAAAAAAATATATATATCAAGCCCAAGATGATTTATGCTGCAATCCAGCGTATTGGTTTTTCAAAGACAGAGAACATAACCAAACCATGGCTACTTTAACGGATGCAAAGCGGACGTGAGAAAAGTTTAAAACAAAGAGTGATTAAGGAGAGGCTGTGAATAGGAGAAGCAAATAATAAGAAAAGATTAACATGATGAACAAATGAGAGGGTGAAGGTTAACAGCAAGGAGATAATACCTAAGAGATGGCAGAGGGTCTGAGTGAGAAAAAAAATCCCCTAAAAGCAAAAGGTAACAAAGGAGAAAAAGGCCTCTGTTTCATCAGCTATCCTTTGACTGATTTCTGCGAGAGACCCATTAATACCGCCTGGGGTGGGAGAGCCACACTGCACCAATAAGAGGTTTTAAGCAGCAAGCTGTGTGGAGGTCATGCCGCGATATAGCTGACATTAACAGTTCGATCTGCGTAATAAGACCGAAAAGAAATTCACTGACCCCAGGGCCACAGCAAAATGTCTATTTCGCTAAGCCATAAAGGAGAATATTTTTGTGAGCCTTGGCAAGGGAGATCTTTTGAGGAGTCACACATTTGAAGTTCTTTATACATCTTCTTTCATTTCTTTGAGCACACAGAAGCCTATTATGTTATGTTTCCACAAGAGAAAGTCCCTCTTAAACATGTCGCTTTAAGAACAAGCCCTGCTCTCAGATGTCCCCATTTATGCCGGTCCAGTTTTTGACCAAGAGAAAGAAAACAAATCCTCGACTCAGCTTTTAAAGGATTGTATACAGTGTCACGGCTACACCACCCTAACATTGAGCTGTAGTGATGGAAAGAAACACGACTGTTCAATAGGAGCAGACAGTTACCAAGCGTCAAAGATGAGTGTTTGTCTTGTGAGGTCACATCACTGCCAGCAAAGACGTGCACAAATGTATAAATGTTGCATGGTAACATTGTCTTGTTTTCACTAAGGTCGGTCCCTCAGGAAATGTAGATCCACATTAGTTGCAACGATCGTTATCATACTCTTTAAAATATGCTTGCTGATATTCGTCATTATTACTGGGGTATGATACCCTTTTACTGGGGTATCAGCAGGGAAAAACAGCAAAAGGAAACATATAAAACACATATTTTACTGCGTTTTATTCATTTTTTATTAAAACTCTGAATCTAAAAAAAAGAGTGTACCCTGCATTTCAGTCAATTTTGTGGAACCTTTAGTTGCAAGTCGTTTGTGGTTCGTTTCTTGTAGTTTTGCACATCCAACAAAAATGTCAATTCGTCTTTGAAGAAAAGCTCTGCCTCTGTCTTGAGAGCAGTTTCAATGGTTTGCCATGAATTCTCAAGCGGATCCAGGTCTGGACAGTCAACGATATGAAGCTAAACAATTTTGTTGCAACTTTGGCTGTACGTTTACTGACACTGTTCTAGATGGTGGATCTCTACACCTGTCTTCGACACTACCTGAGCCTCTGGCAGAATCAGAGTGAAATGGTCCACCATACTTTTTCAGATTTTTTTTCCCCCTAAAGATTTATAAAAACCTGGACTCTCGTCCGTTGCAATTCAAAAGTATGTGCTACTCTGTGCTGGTCTATCGTGTAAAATCCAAATAAAATGTGTGACTGTAATGATACAAAATATTTTTTGCAAGGCACTGTGCATATCTCCTTTTACCAACAACATCTGCGTGAGAATATTAAATGCACTTCAGTCTAACACACAACTTACCTTGTCTCGTCAGTGATAGTCACGTTGTCTTTTTGCCATGTTATGACAGGTGTGGGTACTCCCTCAATCTGGCACTCAAACCGAGCAGAACCCCCAGTGGTCACCGTTTGTGGTGATGGCTCCGCAAAGAAGCTGGACAGACCTACACAGGAAAAAACAGCAATAATGTATAACCCATTGAATGAGGTCAAACACCTATATAGGATCGATAATTGGTCAATTCATTGCCATGTCATTAGTTGGGTTAAAACGGCAACATGGTTTCAAACAGTTTAGTATCTCTTCAAACCATTTTGCAATTTCTATGACACAAATTATAACTCACTTGTCCTTGCAGAGACCTTTAAAAGTAACATTTTAATTTAAACAAAAGAATATGTGTGCCTAAGGGGCAATGTGAAGCACCAGATGGCAGCAGTGAGTAAAGTCAGTGAACCTATGACCTGTTACCCCCCACATGCTGGTGGGGGTGAGAAGAATGAACAAAACAGCTTCAAGTGTCCCTCACCACTTCAGCCCTAGTCCTGACTGCGATGAAAAGTACGGGGGATGGATCAAAAGAGAGAAAACACATAAAGAAAACAGAGGTGGGAGACCAAGGGGTTTGAAAAAAATAAAAAAGTACAAGCCAGGGGAGAACTGAAAACCCTAAACAAGACTGGCACAGATAATAAAGCTTCCAGTTAAACTCACCCTACAACGGACTGTGAGAACAAACAGGGAGGCGTCCAGATGAGCGACGCATTCTCAAACATTCCATCAATTTCAGTGACAGATTCTCTGTGTGAACAGATCTGCATAACCAATTCAGAACACATTTGTCAGACTTGATGTCAAAACTGTTCCGCGAAACTATGCATACAGTGTTTGCGAAAATGTTGGAGCTATACGCCTGTTGGCAGATGTTTTAGTGTCTCACAGAGGACATCTTTCAAACACTTAGGACAATACTCAGACATGGCTATTTAGTATTGTAGTGACCTCTAACATTGACTTAGTGACCTCTAATATTTTACACTATACTTTAAACATTGCAGATATAAATTTTACACATACAATACATTACAGGTGCTGCTGTTACAGTAACAACTTGTGAAGAGGACAGTGATATTCCTGATCAGTGTTGCCATAACAATCTGTTGGAATAATTTGAAAAAAAAAGATCATCAATGTGTTTTTCTTTGCTTCTATTTTTTATATTATTTATCAGTTAACTTTCCCAGGATGGGCTGACTGAGCAAAATTACACCGACTGCAGAGCAAGGACTCATCCAACAGGTCACAAACAGACCCCACAACAAAATCCAAAGAGCGGCAGGCCTCATTTGCCTCAGTTAGGGTCAGAGGTCATGCATCCACCATAAGGAAATTACCTGCATGGCAGCGTTCCAAGACATAAACCACTGCTCAGCAAAAAGAACATTAAGGCTTGTCTCAGTTTTTTCAGAGTACATCTTGATGATCCCCAAGACTTTTGAGGAAACAATCTGTGAACTCTTTGGAAGGTGTGTGTCCTAATGCATCTGCCATAAAAGTAGCACCCATTTCACACAGAGAACATCATACCAACAGTAAAACATGATGGTGGCAGTGTGATGGTCTGTGACTGTTTTGCTGCTCCAGGACCTGAACACGGAGCCAAAACACACCGGCATCTCCACCGCTTGATGGCTGAGGAAAACCAAGATGAAGACTTTGGGGTGGCCTGGTCAAAGTCCTGACCTGAATCCTATTGAGATGCTGTGGCATGACCTTAAAAAGTCCAACACTCCTCTACAGCTGGAAAAGACTGTTATTATAAAAACTGCATTTTGTGTTGACTTGTGTTGTATTTGACCCGTAAGTAAATAGTTTTTAAGGTCTGAAACAATGACGCGTGGCAAAATGTGCAAAAAAAAAAAAAAAATCCCAGAAAATCGAGAAAGTGGGAAACATTTCTTCACACCATCACATCCAAACAACGAATACATGTTCTAGATAAGCACACAAAACAGTTTCTATTAGTTTTTGCAGCAGTATGAATCATTGTTGCTTTTTCCGTTTCAAGAACATGTTTTGTCCTAAAACTAATGCAGCGAATCTTAGTTGCTATCACTCACGATTTATCAACATGAGAATCTCGTCGCTGACCACAACAACTGCTGGCACTAGCAACACCCCGTCCGTCTGTCCGTTATGGCACTGAGAGACCAAAGTTTCTCGGTGTGTACACAAAGACCGAAGGACGTGTGGTAATGGTAGCAGAAGGGATCTGATTCATTTCAGAAGGATCCTGAGTTGTGAGCTTCAGAGGAGGCATTGATGATTAACCCCTGACACATCGCTCCGCACCATGACCTAAATCCCAGAGTTCCGCACGATGTGCGGAACCGGCGCCTGACGCGATGCCAGACTGTCCGAGCGTGGGCGAGCTCGTGAGTCGAGGGGCTTTTGGGCAAAGCTGCTCTTTCCCTCACAGTGTTCGGTCAGCGTCGGTGCCTGCAGACACACTCCTTGTGTTTGGATTGGTGGATTAACTTTGTGTATCTCCTCTCTCACGGTGTGTGCACACGAGGGTGAATGACAGCAGATAAGCAAGGGTGCACAGCAGCAAATGTCAATGAAAAGAGAGAGAGAGGAGAGGGGGTTGTTCAAAGAGGGCTCTTTGCCCGTATCGCGATGGGACAATGGTGATTGGCCGGCCTTCCACCTCTGATTCTTTCAAAGTATATCTGTGTACATCTTTTTTGTTTGTTTGTTGTTTTTGTAGAATCTCAGAATTTGAGATGGAATTCCACAGCAGATCCACCCGATACCCCAATGATCACCCACGTGGTTAACGTCTGACACAGAGGTAACTTTTCATTGACATTCTCACAATAAAGGCAACATTCCAAAACACAGCTATAAATTAGGATGGATTTTTAGGCATCCTGTAGTCACACAGCTTATAAAAATAAAAAAAACAGGGCCAAATTTAGTTAACCGCTTTTCTTTTTCTTGTCTGTCTTGACTTTCCCCCCTGCTCTCTCCCCCTGTCTTTGTCTGTCCCTCTCTCGGTGCCCCACTCTTCGGCCCCTCGGCTATCAGATTGCAGCGTTTTCCCCCTCCCCTTGTTCAAGCAGATAATTCCACCCGTGACCTCTTTGCTACCCGGCTCTAGGGCTGAGATTGTGAAAGCTCATCAAGCATACCTCCAGCCTGGACGGGCTATTTGTAAAAGCTACCATGGAGCATGTGCAACTCGGTCAGTTCGGACACGCAAGAAGGAAAGCCCTTCAACGCTGCCAAAAGGAGTATTTGAAAAAAAAAAAAGTCTCCTTTGCAGGACCGCGCAGGTGTAAGTTTTGGGAAAAGGATAAAAAAAAGAAAAAGGCCGTATTGACTTGTAGAAGGACATCATTAAATACATTGGAATTTTACAAAACTGTCTCATAATTACAGTAGGAAACGTAATTACTTCATGTTCAACAACCACACTGTATCTGGCCTTGTTTGTGTTTATTTCCCTTCTGTTAATAGGCTCTTTGCTGTCTTTGTCTACACACTGAAGGAGAGAAAAAAAAATCCATCGCTCTCAGAAACTGTATTTACAAAAAAAAAAAAAAAGGAGAAAAAGTCCTTGTCCGTCTCTATGCCTTTCAGGGACAAGCACATGATTCATGCTTGCACGGCGACTGCGAAACCAGAGCAGGTGGCTCTCCTAATGTGTTTTCACAGATGTGATCTCTGCTACATTCTCTCGCGAAGACACCGGGGTGGGAGGGATGAGGAGGTCTGCTCGAGATCCGACGACCGGGCAGACCGGCTTCGGACTCCCTCACATCCGACGCCTCGTTTCGCACTTCTGGTTCGTCTCAAAAGGTTTTTGCAGAGAACCCTTCACGCGCAGACTGCAAGATGCACTGACGCTCTATTCACGCTCCTTAAATTACGCATGTTGTCACAGTAAAAATCCACAAGTCAATGTATTGTACTGCGGTTTTATACAATATGCCCTACCAAACACTTTGTGTGTATTTGCAAAGTGAAAGCAAAATGTGACGCTTTTATTTATTTAGAGGAAAATGTGATATTATTTGTATGGGTTTGTATTCTGTCCCTTTAAACCTGATTCCCCTACAAAACAATCCACTTGAACTAGTCGCCTAACGTCATTAGTAAACAGTATTGGACTGTAAAAGGCTTGAGATTTGGGTGGAAATTCATCTTCCAGTAGGAATACTCTCAACATACAGTCAGGATGTTACAATGGAATATTTCATATCTGAGCAATTTCACAAGTTACACTGGACCAGTCAAAGTCTACACCTAAATCCAATTGAGAATCTTTGACAAAACTTGAAAATTACTCTTTACACACACTCTTCATCCCCCCCACCCGTGACTAAGCAGTTAAGGAACTGGCAAATGAAAAATCAGCCTCTACAATGCTAAAGCTAGTGCAGATAAAAACCAAACAATTTGAAGCTGGATTTGCAGTGAAAGAAGATTCTACAAAAATATTCCCTCAGACAGGATGAGTACGCGCGAATGCCGCACACTATTCAATATTTTTTGCAGTAATATTTCTTTAACATATAAATCTCTGCTGCCTTTTTTGGGGGGTGGGAGGGTTAAGCATAAATAATTGTAATAAAATACATTGAAGATTGAAACTGTAGCTTAACTACAAGGGGGCGTGGATCCTTTTGCAAAGCCCTTTCATTAGAGAGGCTGTAACTCTCCAAATTCTCCTTTGCTTTTTTTCCCCACCCTTCGTAGCATTTAATCTAACATCTCCCCCACCCCCTCCCTATTAGCACTTTAGTCCTTATTGTTCCCCAAAGAAAAGATCCTCATAAATAAGCATGCAGCAGCTGACAAAAGACAGGAGATCCACAGTGGATGGTGTCTCGTCTTACACAAAGCTAATGACTGAATAAAGAGCAGAACTTGGGAGTCTGAGGGAAAGTCAGTTCTTCGGTCAGACAAAAACTTCCATCTGTCCCCCTGCAGCTTCATATCACGAACTTCCGGCTAATTGAAAAGTGGCATGGCTTTGTGGGGTCGAGAAACACGGTTGTCCTTCAAAGAGCAGAAGAAGAAAGCACAAAGAAAACGACTTTTTCTCTACACGCTAGGGAGAACAAGTGTCCGACTGCAGAGGACAAGTTATTATTGATGCACAGATCAAAAGGCCAGTCATCAAGAAGCCAGAATCCTTTCAAAATGCCAGGCGATGAGCAGATCAAATACCTAAATGTCAGATTTTTTTATAAACTGAAACACTGAATCAAAAACTGTACCACTGAGCAAGACTGTGACACAAATGAAGTTGCGTAGAGAAGGAGCACCATGTCTAGCTACTAATGAATACACGCTACTTGTGCCACATAAACCTTTACAAAACGACTGGTAAAGCTGGAACCAAAGGTTGTGTGAATTTTCCACTTAAACGTACGAGATTCTCCCACTTTGACTGTTTTCTACAAGTTGATAGTAACAAAATTGTTTCCAATCTGACTCATTGTGCGCAAGAACTTCCATAATGCCCTCCTCTAAACAGCTGCATTGCAACTGTTAATCATACCAAAATGCCAGATGCTTGTACTTCTAACTTACAGTCTAAGATCACAATTAGAACTGCCTAATGCAGTGGTTCCTAAAGTGTGGGGTGTGCCCCCCAGGGATGGTGCAGTGTCATTGCAGGGGGGCGCAGGAAGCGATATGGATGAAAAAAAAAAACACAACAGTTACACAAAAGTGTTTCACTGTAAAGACGGTTTGTAGTTTTGTTGCAACCTGAAGTGTAAAATAAACTTCAGTGGAGTTTGAAAACAAAATATGTGTAAAGGTTTATGTCTGGTTGAGCGATATGTGTGCCCAGTTGATTTTTTTTTTCTTTTTTGGGGGGGATTTTATAGTATTCCATAGGGGGGCCCAGAAAATCTTTGGGAACCACTGGCCTAATGACATACTATATACAGTATAATGTGCCAGATCTGAGGCTCACATGACACTAAAAGTCCTCATTTAGTCACCACTGCAAACAAACACGTTGAACCAGTTGTCAAAATCTGTCAAGCAAGTTTTGTTGTATTTAGTTTCTTTATCATTCTTTCCTGAAAATGTCTCTCAAATTGAACAGTTTCTCTCAACTGGACCTCAGCTTTTACTGATGAGGAGTGTGTGAAGAATTAATTGTGACCAACGATCAGCCACTTTTCCACCGTCACTCAGAGCTCAATCCCTTGACCCCGCAATTAGCAAGCGTATATATTATGCAGTGACGTGCGGTCAGGGGAGGCAGGTGAGGCAGGCAGTTCTCTTGCCTCATGCCAGGGGGCGCTCATGATCCCAGACATTGTGACTCCACAACTGCAGAGTAAGAGACGGTAACAGCAAGCTAGTGATACAGTAAAGTGCAGCGATATATTTGTAGTTTTCTCCTCGTACCACTTATTAATAATCGCAAAATAAACATTAAGCCTAAAACCATACCACTGCAACAGACTGAATGTTCTGCTCTTTGCGTGGGAAATATTTCAGTGTTTTTGTGGCGTTGTTGTCAGTTGCTATGGCAATGAGTTTGCGCGTGGCTGCGCTGATATAGAGAGCGAAAAAAGCGTGGTTTTGAGTTTAACTTTAACAGTTTTTCCCTTTGCTGTGGAGCACAGCACGAAATTAGTAACATCTACATGTCTAAGTTTGATTGAGTTAATGGAGTTATTCTACAGCTGCAGCGCAGCTATGAATGGCATGTAGAAGGATTGTCTTTTTGCCCTCCAGCAATGTCTGCATGCGCAAAATTTGCTTATGAAACAATAACATGCAGGGGGTCTATATTTGTAAATATGATTATGATAAAGTCAGTGCCTCACCAGCTATGAACCTCATGAGCCTTATGAGCAGAGTAGGACGTAGTGTGTGACATTTTAGTTTTAGGATTTGATAAAGCACTAATTTATCAAACAGGAATTATACAGAATGACTTTTACATGGAGACGGACAGAATTCACCTACATATCAGAGACCAGTCATTCAGAAGTGAGTGTGGATTGGTCTACTTTATGCACATTGCTCCACTGCTTCCATATAAATATAAATGGGCTGAACTTATATGGCGCTTTTCCAATGATTTTGAACACTCAAAGAACTTTACAGTGGAGTCACACTCACAAGCGCACACACATTTATACACTGATAGGCAGATTAGTAGGCAACTTGGAGTTAAGTGCCCAAGTTGCACGCATCAACATGTGACAGGAGGAAGCTGGAGTCGAACCTACAACCTTCCAATCACAAGATGACTGTTCTTCCCACAGAGCCACAGTCGCCCCCATGGTGTGATTTATTGAATTTAGAAGTTAGAAGCCAAAATGCATTAATCTGAATTTTGGTGTATTGTTGGCAACCTTTGACTTTTACTCCTAATAAGGCTCTGGTTTCAAAATAAAGTCATTTAAAACAAAAGGCGTTCATATAAAGTTTGGGTTAGACTTTGTAGAACAATTATCAGCACGAAAGCCATTGTAACTTTGGGACTTTCAATGGTTTCTGCCACTTTTAATTTTTCTTGGTGAAATGATACATAGTAGTTTGGCGTTCAAAAAGGACAAATCCACATCCAAACTGTTTTCGAACGGATAAAGCGACCTAAAATCAACCAAACACAACTCAGCATTTCTTGCACTAAGTTTTAAGACAGAGTCCATGTCATAAAACTGGTCAATTTGAATGATCGCTGCTATTTCTTATGAGGAAAAAGGGTCAAATATCCAGCTGGAAATCAATCAGAAGCTTGTTGATAGCTAGCTACATCAAGGAAAACTTGCATGAGAGAAAATCCACAATCAATTCAAATGTGTGCATCCCGTTCCACCCAGAAAAAAAAAGAAAAGAAAGAAAAACACAGCTGAAAAGGATCACTGGAGTCTGAATAGAGCCAACAAACACAGGCAGACAGACATCATGTAATGCTCATCTGCAGACTGGACTGAGCCTCAGCTTTACATGAGCTCAATTACAATCTTCAAAACGACAGCAGAGTGTCCTGTAAATTGTGCGACGCCTACTTGCAAGCAGCACGTTGACAGTCCGGCTGGTCAGGGCTCCGATGGCGCTGGCACTCACACAGCTGTAGCTGCCCTCTACGTTCTGGGGAGGCTGGCTGTCTGCGGAGGTGGGCGACAACAAGAGGGATCCGTTGGTCAAATACTGCAGGCGATCTCCCGGCGCCTGTGGCAGGAGCTGGCCATCCTTGAACCAGGTGACATTGAAAGGAGCGTCGCTGGAACCCAGGTTGCAGTCCAGCAAAAGTGGCAAACCTAGCTCCAGAACCACATGGCTGGGCCCAGCACCACAGCTCAGTTCCACTGAAACAGGCTTTTCTGTGTAGGAGGAGAGGAAAAAAAGATCAGTTAACTAGGATGTACCATGAAAGGTCTAAGACAGTTTAGCTTTATTTCGTATGACTTTCTACAAGGATCTCTCAGAGTATGTGAAAAAGAAAGCATTTTTCCTCACTTGTCCAACTTCTTTTACTATGTGATAAATTTGGGCAAAACATCCTACTTTGAAACATTTTACTCGTCTCTGCAAAGTTGGCAGCACGGATGGATTTGACAGAACATTTATAAAACGGGCTGTTCTGAAATAGAACGGAGACCGTTCTTGGAGGAGGATCTTTAAAACTGAGATTGGCACAGCAAGAGTTTATTGGCACCGCTGGTAAAGATCTCTAAAAAAAAAGCATAAATAAATCAGTCTTTCACTGCAGTGGGATAAAATGAAAGACTCATTTTTAAAAAGGGTACAAAATGGGTAAAAAAAAATCACATATTAAGAAATAATTATTTCTGACAAAATCACAACTTCCATAATTACAGACTTTTTCTACAACAATAATTTTTCCCGTATGACGATAACTTGTCACGATTGAGCAAACATAGAACAGGGATCTATGAACCTGTTCTGTGTTTCTCTCTAGATTGTTTTTTTTTTCTCCATTTCACATACAGATTTCCTATTTTTTAGTCCTGGATCCTGTCACGGTCATGATAGAAAGCTGTTGTTTTGTCTTTTGATTTGGCCCTGTGTGTAGAATCATAAAAGATCCACTTACATAATGCTACACTCTCCTATAAGGTTCTCAAGGTCTTTTGAAGAGAAATGGGTTCACTGCATCAGCATCACAAACCCTCATGAATACTTAACACTGCTTTTCTACATATTTGTTCTCCGTTTCCAGTAAGCCCAGCCCGAAAACTTCAGTCTGTTACATCTGACCAAAGTTTAAAGCTCCGGTGAAGTTAGGCAAACTCCAAATGTTTACGCTTTAGACGGGAAGACAGAAACGACTTCTTTCTGGCATGCTTCTTAGGCAGCTGGCTGGCATGTAGACAGTGGCTAATGGTTGCTATGGAGACTCGGTGACCTCAAGACACCTCTCTCTTTGCAGCGGTTCCCACACAGAACGCTTCGGAAATTGATTTCAACTCCCTTATCGTCCCGATCAGCAGAGAGCTTGTGCTACAAATGATGTGACTGGGTTTCCTTCCAAGTATCCTCAATTTAAATGTTGCTTTTTGATTATTTAAAGAATAATTATTTTATTTGAAACACAACAAAACACTGACGTAAAAACATCGGTTTTACAGAGTCGTACATTTTAATCCCCAGGGACTCCTCTACAAACGTGTCAGTGGTTGCGGCCATCAAGTTACATTTGGTCACTGTGCTGTGTGGCATACCGAAAGCAGGCGTTACTCTAGTAACCACAGTCTTCTGGTGACTTTACCATGTAGTCACTTTTCCTTCAAGTCTTTCTTTATTGTGCATCTTGAAACTACCGCGGTACTTTTTTTTTTTTTTTTTCGGAGTTCAATATGCGTTAGCTGAAGCTATTTGGGCGCTTTACTTTTGAATCAGAAACAATTGGCTGAATTATTTTTTTGGTATAGTTCGCATTGGCTTGGTTTCAACATAATCCCAAATGTTCCACTTCTCAAGTAGAGTGTGAACGCAGCATATACTGTCATTTCCAAATCCTTGGAAATCTTTGTGTTCCTTTTTCCTGGTATATCAAGTTCACAAACCTTTTTCTGCAGAACATTTGATAATTAGTTTACTCTCTTCAGAAAGGGCAGACAAGTGAAAGTACATCCCATTATGTGATAATATAGTACATTAAAATGCTAATCATCTAAATACAGTCAGCATAAATTGTTGTCAAATGCTGATTGATGTTTTGGGTTTGCTGCTGGATTGCTTATGTATTTTTAGCAACTGTACTGCATGGCTTTAAATAGACTAATCACTGTTCTGAGGACAATTGATAACTTGAAAGTCAGCATCCTTTGCCATGCATTATGCATAACATGCACTTTGTAATATGCATGAGACCACAGGATGTACTTCTCATGCTAACCAAACAGTAAAGTGAACAAAAGTATGTTTATCATTTCTTAGAAAAGGATACAACAGCAAAAAAAAAAAAAAAAATGTAAAAAAGATGAAAATCTTGAAAAATGTGTGCTGGCTTTTTGTGAAGTTGGCCTTATGGTGATGTGTATAAATCAGATAAACTGAATACAACAAGAACATTTAATCTCAGAAGTCTTTTCCCCTTGACTCTGGAGTGCAAAAGGAAAGTTCAGCTTTTCTCAAAAGAGCTCTTCTAACACAAAACCACAATTTTTCCCCAGTCCTCAATCATTTTGCGATCATTGGAAGGTCATTGTTTCTCTTTCACTGCTTTTTTATGTCACAGCCAAGGTTTTTTTTTTTTTCACCTAATAAATTTTAATTTAAATGTTTTACTTTGCCTTTGCACTGACATTCGTTAGCATTATACAGTGACTTGCCTCACTTTGCTCTGAAATCACTTTTAACAACCTGGCCTGAATTGCTTGACAAAAAGAAATATTATTTTGTGAAGCAGCAAGATTCCCTGACAAACCTTAAGGCTTTTTACAGTGTGTGGAGTAGTCTGATGGTTAGTGGCCATTACTGCTGAAGACATTTTTGCATCAGTAAAAGCTCTGGGTTGTTAACACTCATTCCCTCCTAAGGGAAGGTGAGGGAGCATCAGGTTTTGCTTTTGTCGAATATTTATTGCTTGCAGACCTAGTGAAAACTGCATGTTACTCAGATTTAAATGTTTGGAAATGATGTGGCATAACACGTCTTGTTACGTCTATGAAGCATGTAGACCCACTTCTATGTGCTCTCATTCTGAATAGCGCATTTATGTTTTAATTAGTGGTGTGGAATTTGTTGCAGTTTTTTAGTGCGAGAATGCAGCGTGCTTCTTATGCAGTCATACTCTTAATTTATTTCTATATCAATCAATTGATACGTTGGAAGGGAACCTTTAAACCTCTATGAGTTCTTCCAGGTAAGTCATATTTTCTTTTTTACTGAACTATTTACTAAGCAGGCCAACTTATCCATTTCACCTTCAGTTTCAAGCCTTCTGCATCCTGAGTGAACCCTCATCAGTTCAGACACAGCGTCCGGACACCACATCATGCAGCGGTGTGCTGCTTGTGTGGCATAAATTGCGTCTGGTAGATTCTCCAATAATATTTCCAAATAATTATTTGACCATCTGGCTAATCTGGTGATTGAATTGATTATTCTAAAATTATGCCAAAGCCTAATCTACCTATTCTACTGTCTTTTTGTATGGAAATGAAAGGCAGATATGCAATAGCATAAAAGCGGTATGAGCTCAGGGAAGCATCGTCGAAGTTAACCATTGCGTTTTGTCAATCAGCGTAGAAAATTCTGCATTACATGATGTCATGTCTTTGTTCCGACGACAATCTAATCTGAAAAATCGCTTTTATAGTTCATCTTTAAATTGGTCGACTTTCACATACACACGGAGCAGGTTACTTCCAGCTTCCCCATCTCTGCCGACCGACTAATTAAGTTAATGGGAAATGGAATTCTTCCCTTGATTAAATGAGGCCTGACTCCCCACCATCACCTCCTGATGAAGAGGTTGCGCTGAGTGAGGCAGCTGACACATCCACACATATCTACACTGAAGAAGAAGGAAAAAAAGCTGCTGTACAGATGCATCAACACACCCAAAGAGCAAATGCAAAAATCAGTCAAACTAAAGACTTGCACATGAGAAGCATATTAAAGCTTCTACGTAGCTGGTAATGTGTTTCAACACAGACAGATCACCCCTGACGGCTCCTTGTGTCCTCTGGTCCATTTCTAGTAATTAGGTCTCATTAAGCCATTAAAATGCGAACAGCGATTTACCGCAAGTATGTTAAAAATAATTCATAATTAAATGAAAGGCGAGTATGACTCTGTATCAGCCCTCAAATAGGAAATAAAGGTGTGATTAAACAAGAGGAGGACATTACACAACTCTTTTCATTAATAAAACTTGCCCCTTTTCATGTTATGATGTCATTATATTCCAGAATAAATCAAACAATAGGAAAAAAGCTATGAAGATTTCCTTAAATGAGGTTCAACACAATCACCCGTCCTCTGCAGCAGGATTTAAAAGACCAGGCATGTAAATCTGACTCCACATTCACGTGTGTCTGCTCCAGGAGTATTTGCTGATTTGAAGCCAAAGGTGTTCACATGGTGTAGAGTCGCACGCACCAACGTGGACCGACGCTGACAGATGTTGTAACGCTGACGCAACAGCAGCAAGCGTGACATGAGGTAATGGTGCAGTGAAAGGAGGAGAGGATGTGAGACGTGGTCATTCTGCCAGTTTTCTTCACATATTGTGTCTGCTGGGAAAATGAGCTGTTGCAACAAGCGGCAACAGAGCACAACAACAACAACACAAAAAACACAGGTGATCCAAAACAGATCAGGGTGGAGCAAAAAACAAGTACTGAAACATGACAAGACAGAAATATAAAAGCAACACAGAAGAAAAATGGGCAAAAAAAAATATTTTATTATTTATTTATCTACTGTCAACTAATGAGAAAGCAGAGTCGGTGTGTGTAATTTAAAATTCAGCCTCAATACAGCTGTTCTGTGAACGCCTGGGAGGTTTGTTCAGTACAGGGATAAAAGTCGGAGAGAGCGTCGGTGCTCAGTATCCTGAGCCGCCAACCTCCCATGGAGGACTGCTTAATCCGTCATCTGAAAACGAAGAGTATGACACAGGCGCCACAAACCTGCCAAGACAAGGCCGTGCACCTAAACCGAAAGGGCCAGCGAGGGGCGCATCACGCAGAGAAACAGCTAAGAGGCTCACAGTAAGTCTTGATGAGCTGCAGAGATTTGCAGCCCAGTTGGAAGAATATCTTCAGCTGCTCCAGAGTCCGGTAATGTACAAAATGGAACAAATGGATTTGTACAAAAAAAAAAAAATCAAAAAAAAAAAAAAAGAAACATCACCCATAAACTGTCATTAAGCATATTTAGGTGACGAGAGGAACAGTTTGGCACCTTAAGAATTGGCTTTGGTCCAATTTTGGACTACTGTTCCCAAAACAGACTGTGCTAAAATCAGGAAGGGTCTCCCGTACATATCCACAAGTTAAATTGAGGCGCGTATGCCGGCTTTGTAATCAATATCTGAAGACACGGGCAACATGATCTGCAGCTAAAATTGCCCGTGAGTTCCCCCAAATGTTTTGACCATTCATAAAACTTCAGCGGTGGATCCCTGTCGAAATAGTTGCAACAAATCTTGTTTGTTGCAAATGACTAGATTTATCTGTAACATTTGAAATCCGTCAGCCTCAAACATTCCTCTCTCGCCATCACAACCTCCCCTCCCTAAAAACAAAAAGCATGCCATGTTCAGGACTAGTGGCTAATCTTCTGAGGGACCATAGAGATCAGTCTACACTTCCTGTAGAAAGGAGTTCCTGGCTTGGAGAGATTTGCTGTGACCAGTGTATAATTCTACATATAGGAAACTATTTCACCTCCATCATTTCATCATGCCAATAAGCCGCTGAAACACTGACAGTTTTCATTGCAAAAATAATAAAAAAAAAAAAAACATTGCCAAGCACTGTTGGGTAAAAATCACTCCGTCAGACTTTTTAAAATTTGACACCACGTTTCTCTACAAGGCTTAAGCCTCTCATCTCATACAGAAATCAGTCTAAATCAGTTCAGCTCCTATTGTACTGCTTCCTAAAGTTAAGAGAAATAAAATTAGTTTACTTCTTTAAGTATGCGTGTCACATTCATTGTGCTCCTGTTCCGAATGGCGCGTGTATACTGAAATCAAGAGTGTGGAAAGCGCACCGTTTGGCCACGTTCACATTGCATTGCTTTCGCTGTGGAAATACAGTCTCGTTTCATTTATTTCACATTCAAGGATCAAGTGACCATCTGGGGATGAAAAGCCGTACTCCCTGCTCCAAAAGGGCTTGCCTTTTTCGAATTTCTTGAGATCCAGCAACATCTTGGGCACCTCGATAATGGGCAGCGTTAGTCTGGTGTAAAATTAGAGGAAGTGAAAGATTTTCTATCTTAGTAGATATTTATTCCAAAAATAATGGCTGTGACACTTACCATTGTCTTTGCTTTAAAAATATGCTGACATCTCCTATTCTCTCTCGAAAACATTCTGTTTGGTATAATGGAGGCTATCGAAGCTTTGTAGTCTGCAAAGTGTTTCAATTAAATCCTTAAATTATTCATCTGAGCCATGACCACAACACTCAAGACTATAAAAAGAAGATACAATGGTCCTTCCAGACTTACAACTGGACAAAAGGTTGTGCAAAGTCTTTTGAAAACCCAATGACATATTGTATATATTTCATACTTGGAACAAAGGCGGTGTTGAAATGTTGGTGTCATAACAGAGAACTGTTGAAGTCATGAAGTATTCATAGCTCAGCATTGCAGAAAAGTTATCTCACATATACATAAAAAACAGTGTCTGATAATAAAATGAAGCAAAAAGAAATTAAACAGTATTGCTCTAATACACCGTCAGAAAAGTTAAAATTCGACAGAAAACTAGAACTAAGTTAGGGTTCTGTTTTTGTAGTGCTCACCTCCTTTAAACTGATTCTGCTTACTTTGACTTGACCTCGTGACTCAAGAATGATGCTGCAAATTATCCAACATTGCTGCTAAAATGCCTTAAAGTTTCATAACTTTTTAAAGACTCCAGCAGGATGTTGGATTTGGGTCGTATAATAATATAATAGGTAATTTCTCATTTGAATGAAAGTGCACAATGAAACAGATGGTGGCATCTGTATAAATGCTACCATCTGTACCATTGCCCTGTAAATATGCTAAATTGATCCATAAACAGCAATTATTACCATGTATTTGCGTTTCCATATTTTTAAAATTGTATCATGCATGATAACACTTCTCTTGGAAAAAAAAACATTGTCTGAAATCAAGAGCAAATTTGTGTTTTGTCTAAGACGTAAGAATTAAATAACTGACCACTTTTAAAAGCTCACGGTCAGAAATCAAATCTCAGCGCCCACCATGTGAATGAATCGCTATTTCCAAGCTGCAGTTTTGATAACTAAAGCAAGCAGGGTTGTGATAATTGCTGCAGGGAGACGGAGACTCCTTGGTTTCAACGTGAAAGTTTAAATGCCTGTGCAATAACAGAATATCAGCGACAGTTTTAATCTACTGCTGTCTAAATGTTTAGCTGTTCACAGAAAACAAATATGGATTAGTTTATTGGATCTAGCTGTGGGCCAGACTTTTTTTTTCCCTTCCCACTGCTGGGATTTCAACATGTGTGGATGAGTTTTCAGAGCTAGTAGCTCACATTTGTTTTTGCCCTTCAGTCAGTTTGTCAGTCAGTTGAGTGTGATGGTTGAAGAAAGCACTGACCTTTTGCCCCCTTGCGCCCCGTCATAAAAGGAAAGTCAGCTGTTCGGGAATTATTCCAGGTACAGAAAACAACTTAAAACAACTTCCTGAAACAAATCTCCAAGGCAACCATCTTCGGCTCTTTTTGAGATTTGACTGTCTTGGAATAAGAGTGAGTCAGCCGGTTATTAGATGGTTTATTAGGTCAATAAAAAAACAATCAATTATATGATTAGTGAACTCACTAATATGAGCTCGTCAGGCTTCCAGAGTCAATTAATTTATGATTACTATTTACAGCTGATGCTATACAACTTTTGTTTACAACACTAGTTCAACTATATTATAACAATTTTATAAATCTAAGTAGGATTTTAAAGATGAAATTCCTAATTAATTGTATTAAAATACATTATTTTGTTTAAGCCTTAAGGATTTTCAAGATATTTCAACGCAAGTCTTTCTAGATACTGATTTTAGTTCAGTCACTGGAACTTCATCTTAGGGAGTTATTTTATGTTTGGTCATTTTTTTAATGCCATTTTAAACTGTACATCAATCAAGTATAAATGCTTGGCAAATATATATATACTGTATATATACAGTATATACTGTATATATATATATATATAAATCCCACTCAATTAGCCAGATCAAAAAATAAAAAATAAAAGTGACGAATAATCAAAACATAATAACATGCAGCAGTGTGATTCTAGCTGAAACTATTAACCAATAACTTTCCGTATCCTGTGGAGAGGAGCCGCAGTGAGGCTGTTAGTCAATCAGCCATGTAACAGCTGCTGTGTCGAGCGTGAGCCATTCCAGCTGCGTTTCCTCGCACACAGATACACCAGTGTTTTTATCACACCAACTTACGGGCAGAAACAGAGTTGCAGTCCTAAAAAGCCCACAATAATTCAAAGATTTCAGCAAAGGTGAACTCTATAGCCGCATAGTCTCTGTAAATGCTGTCTCTTCATGGCAGCTCTTTAATCGGAGCTCAACTAAAATGTAAGGAATGTTTTTTTGAGGGGGGCGGGGGGGTTCCCCTTTAAAACTAAAAGGACACAGTTCAAGGTAAATTTAATTTTGTGTTAGTCACAAGGCTGCATAGAGGCGACTGGCTGAAGCGACTGACAGTAACTACTTTTAATTTTCAGAGTCAGAGGTGACAATGTTTATAGTTAGGCCACATATCTCTCGTAAAACAGCACACAATGTAAAAGAAGCAAACATTTTATCAGGAAAGTCATGTTTTGCAATGCAGTGACACCTGAAGGTGAGTTTTCGCCACCAACTGACCAATCACAGTTTGTCGATCATAAATGTATATTTAGGAAGATAATATTAGATATATACAATTATTTAAGTGCATGTTATTATTGTCTTGTTTATACACCAAATTTTGATTGTGTGGATGTTTTTGTTTCTTGCAGTTGATCAATAAATATTTATTGACATAGAAGTATTGCCTGGTCTGTATATATACAAGTTAGAAATAATCAAATTTATTTGGGTAATTAAATCAATGAGTATAATGATTTCAGAAAACCTTTCAAATATAACTGATTTTATAGAATTTTAAAATGACTTAAAACTATGTTCAAGTAGATAATTTATACTCAGAAGCACTGAATAGAGTACCCCTAAATTAAAAGTCTCACACCAATTGTATTGGTTAAATTGGAATAGTTTGTTGTGCTGATGTGGGGTGATAGGGCAACGCGGAGCTAGAGAATGAGGGGGGCGGCGTTTCCCTGGAGTCTCTGCTGCTCTGTGTACAGTGTTCATTCATACCAGCTAAGCTTCGTCCAATCACGGAGCTCCTCTCCTGCATGCACTGCCCCCTCCCAGCTACATGGGGCCTCCAAATGGCCATGTCAAGGGCCAGATGCACTTGCAAGAGTCAACAAGGCTTGCAACAACGCTAACATGGGAGTAACACAGCAGGTTCTGGATATAAACATCCAAATTCACGGCACAGTTATCCTACAGTAAGGAACTGGCAACACCAGTTTGTGAGGTAGAAGCTGTTGTTAGACTTACTGGCGTGAAAAATGAACTAAGACGATGTGAATTTAAAGAAAAAGCAACATGTGGGCTGGACACTTGCAACAACTTGTTTTAATCTCTTTGCTCCTTTCTGAAAGATGAAGCTGTAGCATATCTATATGACGCTTCAAGGGCTCAGATTTCACACAAGATCAGGATGAGGCATATCACTGCATAAGTCATTTGACATCATGCACTGCGGTGAGGCTCTGATCAAGCTTAACATATGCTCACAGCGGGATTCTCGCAAGATATTTCCTATCAGAGGGCTGTAGTATGGTCTTTGAATAGTATGCTGGATGTAAATGAGGACCATTTGCATACTCATTACGAATGCACAAATATTTGTTAAGGAGATCCACAAAACATGCTTATTTTGGTTCTGTTGCGGAGAAAAATATTAGTGGGCTACAAGTGAAAGAACAGCTCAACAGGAAGTGCCAGAGAACTGCCTCTTCACAGAATACACATCGGTAAAACCTCGACAAATAACCCACTTCTGCCCCTCCTGCATGGCCACCTACAGAGCAACTCTGCTCTCAAGAGGCTGCGCAAACAGCAAGGAGATACTGAGAGCTGGCGACCTGCGGTTCGATTAGGACGACCGGATGAACACAAGTCTTTCTAGATACTGACACATTGATCACTGATGTGACACGCTGAACCCGTGTTCTGAAGCCAGAGGAATTTCTGTACAGCCTTTAACCTAAAGTACTGCTTGCTAAATGCTTGACTCAGAACATGTAAGAAAGCTGAGAACATAATGAAGTAAGATGGTGCTGTAAATCAATAATGTGCCTCAAGAATAATATATTATCTCTTCACTGGCATTAAAGTACAACAAAGTCAAAGCAGCAGCAGCAAAATTCAATCAGGTTTCCTCTCTTCAGGACAATGAGATGAATCAAAAACATTTGTGTTAGAGAAATCTTAAAGTTTCTGTACTTTTACAGATGGATGAATAGTCTTTCTGGTAACTGAAGACAAAAAAGATTAGACAACAAAGTTCGCCACTGTCATCTGTTGCATTTTGTATTGGTTAGTTACTTGGTTTCCCTCTTAACTGAAAACTTCTCTAAACATCCAACCAGTCCTTACCTAGTAGTCACCCTCCCACTTTCAATTATTTGTCAGATCCACCCGTTGAATTTCTGCTATCATGCCCTGAGACCTAGGTAGGATACAATTTCCCATTTTATTTTGCTTAGGTTTCCTTGTGTTTATTTCAATAACTCAATGATTATTTATAATCTTGGCTACTTCCTGCTTGCGTTTCGGACCTCCACAACCATAATGTGATAGGTACACATTGCATGGCCCGTTATATTGTGCAAGTTTCAACCCCCGCCACATTGAACAATGAGAGGCACAAACCTGCCACAAAATTATGTCAGAAAAGTCTGACAGAGTTATTATTATAACAAAATGACAGTTATTAATCTGCTATACAACTTTAAAATGATCAGTCTTGATCATAGTGGTACACTTAACTTGAAGATTACAAGTTTATTGTCAACTTTAAACATAATTCACTTAAAACCTCCACAGTTGCTGTAAAGTATGCTTCTACTTTTTTCTAAAGAATTTATCTTGGTGCTTATTGTGTTGAAAATACAGGAAATTGGTACAGTTGGAGGTTAATCCTTTTTTAATCAAGTTTTTTTTTTATCAAAAAGACCTAAGGAAGTAAAATACAATTCAGTTCTCTCTGATTCCGAGTTAAGTAGCACAGGGGCCCCTGAAGGTTGCGTCAATTCGCCTTACCTTTTTATTTTGTACACAAATGAATGTGTCAGTTCTCAACCCAATCAGTATATAATAAAATTTTCAGATGATACTGTTATTTTGAGTCTTTTAACAGACAATCCAGACAGTCATAGAGCTGCCATACAGTAGATGAGTTTGTTTTTTGTTGTGACTATCATAAACTACAGATAAACACCTCAAAAACTGTTGAGTCATTTCTGGATCCTAAATCAGTCACTAACTGGAGTCCTATAGCCATACATGGCTGCTCCATCAAACAGGTTACATCTTTTAAATATTTAGGTGTGTACATACTAGATGGTGGTGTGAGTTGGCGCACACATGTGACAAATGTATGTGCAAAGGTTCACCAGCGTCTCCATTTTCTTAGACGACTTCGATTGTGTGGCGTTTCTAAAATGATGATGTTGATCTTCCATAGGGCAACCGTCGAGTCTATTCTGAGATATGGCATTACTGGATGGTTTGGAAATCTCACTGTTAAATTAAAAACTCAAATTCAGAGTCTGGTGAAGATGGCAAGTAAGATCATCAACACTCTGGATCCATCTTCTCCACAGCACCTGTTTGAGCAGGCTACCATCAGGCAAGCTCAGAACATCTTGTCTGATGGGTCACATGCGCTCGCATCAGAATATGTTCTAGGTAATTCAGGGAGAAGGTTCAGGGCCCCCCTGTGCAAATATAACCGTCTGAAACATTTATTTGTACCTCTCCCCATTAACCTGATAAATGGCAGACTAGCGGGGCCTGGACAGAGTAATAGGAGGTCCAGACGGTGATCAAGAGTAGCATGTAGAGGATGTATTGTATGTGAATGGAAATGGTTATGGGGATGTAGTGCCGACCTGCCATTTGTGCTTTTATGTATTTTTTGTTTTTATGTATTTATTTATGGTTACTGTCCTTTTGGATGGCCTTTTATTGTTGTATTGCAGTTTTGCCCCTGCTTCCAAGACAAATTTCTCCTATGGGAGACTAATAAAATTATCTTATTCTTAATTGTACTCATAACAGTCTTTGCTCATAAGATGTACCGGTGGCGTCCTAATGGACATGTTACAAGCAAAGACTACACCCAGATATTGGTCAACAGATCCAAAGGAGTGGAGGAGAAGACGAGAGGAAAACATTGGGATACTCTGCTACATCTATCTTTAGGATCCACTGACCCCTAATAACTAGTGTTACTCCCCGTTTGGCTAAACTAACTTCAATGAGACGCTTCTTGAAGCCATCTACCACTCTCTGAAATCGCTCTGAGGAAAACTGTCACACTCCTTACATTCAACTGTGTGATTCTTTTAGAAGTCAGTGCTAGTTGCAGCTTGAAGTCTTTTATCAGGGTGAGTTTGTTTCTATGTACAGACTTGGGCAGGCAGGTAGGCGGTGGTTTTTAGTAGTCTTGTATGCCGCTGTCTACAGTGAAATGAGTGATTCATTTCAAATGCTTTTGGGGCCTCTTTCAATCCCTTGATGGACACTTTGTAATTTTCTTTCTGAAGGCCTCACAAAACTCTTTCAGTTCCACCATGGTGCTCACCGTCACGTCAACCGTCAGGAGAACTTTAAACTAAACATCTGACATTTAGACTGGACAGAAATCCTTTAAAATACTTTGTAATAAGGGTGAACTTATTGGAGTTTTGTGGCTAATCACTGGTCTCTAAAAAGTTTGACTTGCCTTGTCCAATTTTGGCCAAAAAACGATTTAAAACCCTTTAACTGTCACCCTCAAGACACATATAAGTCAATATGCTCATGAGGACACCAGTGTACTTGTGACGTTTAAGGGGTTAAAAAAAAAAGTTATCCACACCCTCACTGAAAAACAAAAAGTCACTAGAGAGATCTCCAGGGATGGATCGGTGCACCCCTGCTTTTTAATGATATTGTATTGATGCACACCTTTTGTGCTACAGCTGTGTGTGATATTAGGCATTTTAAGTGGGTGAGAGTGTTGCAATACCAGAACACAAACAAAAAAAATTATGTTTTATTAAATTTTACTGTAAAACTTCAAAAAATGATTTTTCTCCAAATAGTATTGTTTATTTTTATGACTTGAATTTTCAGAATCCTTAGTATTGATATTAAATGTTCATGACCAAATACACGTGACCAAAACTCTCTGCTTTTTGAAACAGAGCCACATGCTCGGACATTTCGAGAGCCACTGTCACCAACAACCGAATAAAAACATGCACTAACCTTCACCATCACACTGACTACTTAAAGCTGTAATTGCTACAGCACAAGATGACATAAAAAAAAAAATCAACATATTCATTCCACAAATATAACTTAACCCAGGGCGTCTTTAAATAATATGCATCCAAAATTAGTATCTGCTCTCTGGGGAATGGATCAAGATGCAGTCACAAATCACAGCTAACACACTCAAGCTCCCAGACAAGCAAGGAGGAACACTGGGAACATTGCATTACCTAACCAAACGCATACACACACACCCACACACACACATACACAAACAAACAGAAGCTTAATTTGCCAGGTTCCATAAGCTGTTCTCTAAACAGCCTGTTCTACTGTTAAAAGTCTCAAGATATCAGCATGTGTGTCAGAAATGTAAAAGAGGGATGAAAATTTCTCAACAACACTACGGATATTTGCGTCGCTGAAATTAAAACAAAAATGAATAAACTTATTTGGTGAGGAGGAGAAATAGATGTGAAAGGAGAATCTTTTTTCATGCTTACATTTTAAAAAGCACCATCTTTGAGCGATATATACGTATATATATATATATATATATATATATATATATATATATATATATATATATATATATATATATATATATATATATATATATATATATTTATGTGTGGGCTTTTTCACAAAACCCACATTTCTGATTTAAAAATTTTTCAGATGATCTAATGTAATACTTTCATTTTAAATATATTTTCATTAACTGTACAGCAGAAAATTGCCATAATGATTAGAAAAAAAGGCTTGAAAACATCAGTCTGTGGGTAACTGATCTATATAATGTCTTTCACTTTGTGAATCAAGTTTCTGAAATAAAAGAACATTTCATTGATACTTACTAAATATGACTAAATTATCTTGCAGAAATGTTTAAATGTTAAATGTACTGTTGCCTCCAGACTCCAAAAATATTAAACATAAACGATACATGTATCTTGTCAGAAGTTGGTATTAGCAATTACCAAACAACAAGGAAATACCCATAGGTGAGTTTTTTTTAGATATAATTACAGTGCCAATTTAAAATTGCAGGGAAAATACTTTAAAGCTTAAGTTACAGACTTAAATGAGCTGCAATAAAACATGTGAAATGTGTGCGTATGTAAAATGGGTATTCTCTGACCGATTGTGTCACTTTAGTGAAACTTTACAGCCATGTGCTTTAAGTTAGAAAATGGACTTTGAACACAGCACTGCTGTGTAATCAATCTTCTGTCTCAAAAACACTTTCCACCCATTTCTGTCAAGGTGACTAAGATTTTTTATTGTCTACATTTTGTTGCTAGCTTTACAAAAGTATTTATCACATACTTTGCAGAAGGGTTAATTACTCAAACCTGACAACAACAAGGATATATTTCTTCTAAGTACTTACTATTTCAATTATATTTATAGCCACCCTACTACACTCTCAAAATGAGAAATTCATAATTAAAGTTATGATATAAAAATGTGAGTTTTAGGGTGATTTAATGTCTTATTTTAAAATATAGTACTCTATTAATCATTTTCCCCCATACAAGTTCAAAGTGTTCTTGTGATTGTTTCAGTTTTATGTTATCGCCCGTGACCCTCCAAAGAGACCCAATTAAAGAAATCGTAGCAAGCGTTTTACTGCGATACCGCCAAAAGATTTATGAAGTACCTATTTGAAGGTTCAAGTTTCCACTTCAGTCACCAGAGTCTGATCAAAGGTGTGCAGGAAACATTTTTATCATGACAAATGGCCCTGATAGGGAACTATTACTTTGATAATCACCTAAAACCTTAAAGTTGAGTGTGCGGCATTCACATTCTCTGACTGATCAAGCATTCCACATGTAGTATTTTTTTCCCCCCATCTGGTCAATGTCACATTAGAATGAATCAGCACTTTAGTTTGTAAAATGTGTCAAGCAGAAATCGTACTACATGAACCGAAGCAAACGGATCTAAAAGCTTCTGTGCAGGAAAGTCAGAATTAAGCTTGAATGCACAGATAAACTTTTAATAGCCGATTTCTTTTTTGACCATTTTTTTTCCTCCACTTCAACAACTGCGACAAACAAAAGACAACTAACATGGTGGTTCTTCGGTCTAGATAATAGGTTTTCTGATGATCAAATACATTATTTTAAATATTACACTAATTTGTGCTATATGCAGCCGCCTGCAAATAAGTGAAATCCTAACACTTGAAATGCCCTCAGAGAATGCTTATAACTGCCTGTTTTAATATCATTAAATATACCTTAATATGCATTTATACACACAGTAGAGACTCCCTTAAGTAGCATTCTGGCTGGGTATTCCAAGTGTTCCAAAACTACACATGGTAACTTATAATCAGCTTGCTTGTAAAGCAGCTGACTGCAGGCTAGTTCCCCAACTACTCAGCTTAAAAACCAAGTAATTTGCTTTTTATTTTTGTGTTATTTAATGAAGGGCAGAGGAACAAACAGGGAACCTGTCCTGCACAAGAAGCCCTTACAGCTAATTGGTAGATGAAATGAAATTATGTTGCGCTTTTATGACCACACTCAAGCCGCATTCACCCAGTTGCACACTACGTGTCTTGTTCAAGGAGAGGTCAGCATTTTACAGGGGATGAAGCTGGAATTAAACCCACAACTATCCTATTTTAAGATGACCACTCTTCCCATTGAGCCACAGTCAATGCAGGATGGTTAACAATACTTGTAAAAATACTTAAATGACAATATGTTTGTTGTATTGTATAATTTTGCTCCAGGTTGTGTATCAAAATCAAAGTAGCAACAAGTCAAGGTGATTACTAAGAATATAGCAGAAGGAATTAATATCATTTTTGCAGCAGTAGGAATTATTGTTGCTTTTGTGAGAAATAAAGACAATCAGTTCATGTTGTGCATTTTTGTTTAAAATGTTAAATTGCAAAATACAGTACTATGGATTTTTACTAAAGGTTATCGTACCATGAGAATGTCAATCCAGCAAAAGCCCATTGGAGAATGATTTAGAATTAAAACAGTGAGGTCATTATGTCTAATTTGTATCTGAGAAAAGCACGTCACTGACATTTTGTTAGAACTTCAGATAATGATGTCAACACATTATAAAATCTTGCAAAAAAAAAAAAAGTACCCCTTCTGAATAACTACTGGTTTCTAATCTGTGAGACAAACTAATTGAAATGTACTTGCAGTCAATGTTCTGTCTAGAACTCATGCATGCTCTACTGACGAATGCGCCATGACAAGACCAGTGGAAGAGATGAATGTACATTTAAGTTTGATCAAGGCATATCACACTCTGCTGCTTCTGTGGAATTATACCAGGGGGAGGGTGGGTGTATTGCCAAAAGTGGAAGCTGGGATTTTAAGCTGGACAAAGCAGAAACACATAAGAAAAACTAGTTAGCGCACAGGGATAAGATAAATGTGAGTTTTTAAAAGTCATGCTGTCATGTTTAATAAAAATGGTGTTTTTCAGGTTAGTGTTCAGTCACTACCTGTGACTCATTATTTTGAAAATCCAATTCAGTTTCTTATAAACCCTTGCATAACTGTAGATAATTATCTTTTTTAATAGCTGCAGAACTGTTTGACTAAACACAGGGAAAACAAAGAGCTGTCTAGACTTTTGTTAAATTCATTTGCTTGTGTTGTGTTAAGTGTAGCGCGCTTATTTCCATTTGATACTTGGAGTAGACAAATTCATATTCCTTGTGCATGTAGGAATAGCCCTTGACCTCAAGTTTGCCCAGCACCCATTAAGGCATCCCTCACTGTGCCCACTGCTTACCAGCCCGTATTCCCACTGCCACTTCCACTCAACACTCCAGTTTAGGAGGTGAGTGAAATGTACTCAAAGGTCTGCAACAAAATGACGGTCACTGGTAATAATCCAAGCAGTGAACTATCAGACACATACGTAGTAAAGCTCATCAATCAAGAAGGCTCACTGTTTTTCATAATCTAGTAAGTCTGAAAAATGGTCAATGGGTGAACAAAATGGTAAAAAAAAGGATCTGTTTGTAAAAAACTAAACTGTAATCATTTTTATATATGAAAAGCCATTATAAGTCAATGTCAAACGTCAATGATGACAAGAACACTCAGGCAAAGTTCCCTCTCCCAGCACAAATTAGTACAAACTTTTAGGTGAGTACATTTTTGCAGTTATCAGAATATTTGTATTTTTAAATCAAATATCACTATTATTACTAGTAGCACTAATAGTGGAAGCATTGTAGCATTTTCATTTCATCAGCAACATACATTTTTTTGTCAGTGTCACTTTATCTCTTGTCTGCAATCCAAACACAGAATAAATCCAGCTTTCTCAGCATTGTGTTTTTTCGAGCAAAGAGGATATTGATTAAGGTTATTATTATGAAGCCAGAAACAATGGTTATTTCTCAAGTTATTTTCTAACTTGATGGCACACAAACAACAGCTTGAATAGAAGACTAGAAGACCAAACAATAATGCCCCTTTTCCTTTGATGGTTCTAACCCCGCAGGGCTCCTCTTCAGGGTTTTCCTCAGTGTATTATAAGCCTGGCGGGCCAACAAGCTTTACTTGTGCCCCCACAAGGCTAAGCATTACTTTATTTAAGTTTTTTAAAAATGTTAGCATTTTTTAAGATGTTCTAGTTTGTGTTCTGACATTACCGTATTTTCCGCACTATAAGGCGCACCTAAAAACCTTCAATTTTCTCAAAAGCCGACAGTGCGCCTTATAATCCGGTGCGCCTTATATATGGACCAATATTGCGCCACAACAGGTCTCGCAACTACGGTAAGCAGCCGCCGACTTCATTTTCCCCTGTAGAAGAAGAAGCGCGCAGTGCATGCTGGGATATATGACTGCGTGAAGCGTGCCGTTTCATTTCCATTTGTGTGTTTGTGTAAAGACCCCAAAATGGCTCCTATTAAGAGACACGCTTACGACGCAGAGTTTAAGCTCAAGGCAATCAGTGACGCAGTAGAAGACGGGAACAGAGCAGCAGCGAGAGAATTTAACATGAACCAATCAGTGGTTATAGCGGAAATGGATATATATTGTGATTGTTCTAACGTTTGATTTACCGTAACAGTATCAGACTGTTTTTTACGTGTTTATTGAATCGAGGAAAAGTTCCCCTCCACTATATGTTATACCTTGCTGTTGTTAAAAGATAAACTGTGTCATGAAAATACCACGTCACTGACTTTACCTCGGGGAAAATAATACAACAGCTGTTTGTTCATTTTGGGAATGAACAGAGTTTTCAGAACGCTGGTTTGTAATCTATTAATAAAGTTTGACTGACCTATCTGACTGTTTTTTTCACATTCCCTGTAGCGCAGTTCCATCTAATGGATGCCTAACGTAACCCCAGCCTCTACTGTAGCGTCTATTCTATGCGCCTTATATATGAAAAAAGTTTTAAAATAGGCCATTCATTGAAGGTGCGCCTTATAATGTGGTGCGCCTTATAGTGCGGAAAATACGGTAATCTTCCAATAGCACATAAGTGTCAAGTGATATTTTCAAATTTCCTGTCAACTTTAAACATTTTTTAACTCAAAAACACAACAGACCACTGGATGAATGATTGCCTAATCACCCCAACCACCAGGCATAGCTAGTTTTCTGGGGGAAACCTTACACTTCACTCATTCTCACTCTACTCCACATGGAACAGTGATGGGTTTTGATCACTACAACCGATTCTTTGTAGGGAATCAAAAGAGTTGACTCCCATTCACTGCTCAGCTCTCAGTCTCAGTGGCTCTGCTCTGATCAGAACCTTGTTTTGATTGGCAGCATATCTTCTCAAAACCAGGGCAAAAAACTAAGACTCACATCAGCCCGTCCATGCTGAGGCATTACATTTATCTGAATGCCAACCTGCACCGAGGACATAGATTGGTCACTGATTTTGGTTCTGTTATGATTGCCTTTGGTAGATTTCTTAGCAGTGTTGTGTTTATTTGATTTTGTGTTAAATATTTATTATTTCTAAGCTTTTGTGAACAGATTTTGAAGCACAAAACCTCACAAATTTACAGACCCTTTTTGTTTCTATAAAAGGGAAAATTGTGTGAGGCTTTTGTATGTGCATCTGAACTGTGGATTTATTAATTATAGCATGCCCACCTGTGTGTAATTCAAAAAGCTTAGTTCCAAATAGTAAAAATTTACACTAGTTCAGAAGACTTTGAACATTTATTTAAACAATTATTGCACTCTGAACAATCACTGACAATTGCTTTTGGAATGTCCAGAGGCTCTTTCCTTTGGATTGGATTCATAAAAAAAACCTTTCTGAAGACTTCAAGACACATTCGTAATAAGTGACAAATATGAAAATGGTGTCTCGCAGAGCTTCACTCAAAATTAATAAGCTTGGCATAGCATAAGAGGGTAAATAATTACAATAGTATCCCAGGGTGATCAGTCCAGATTGAAACTGTTGGCTTCTAGAATTTTCATTTCAGAAAACCGCTCTTGACTGAGACTTGCACTTGAACTACAGCAAACATAAACAATCAATCAAAAGTAAACTTCAGGTGAAGAAAATACTGGGCCTCCTGAGCGTACAAAATACTGGCAGGACTACATATCCCATCTGGCCTGGGAACAACTCAGAAATCCCTTGAATGGGTTGGAGAGTGTCACTGGGGAAAGGAAAATCTGGGTTTCCCTCCTGGACCTGTTATTCCTTTGACCCAATTTCAGATAAGGAGAACACAGTAGATGTATGAATGGACCACCTGCTAAAAGTTGCTATAGACATTAATGGCATTTTAAACACACGGTAAAGACGTTTCACGCTCTGTTTTGATGCAGACAGTTGATCCAGTCATCACTGGACCGTAAGATGATAAATTATGGACTATTCAACTCAACCTTTATTCCTCTGTTTTATTTCTCTTATTTAAGAATCCAGTGGCATGTGGCTTTAAACAGAATATTCCAAAGAAATAATGTTGAATACCAGATAATAATTATAGTATACTAGCTTTCTATTTATGTGTCAAACAGTAAAATCCAGCTTGTTAGCTAAAGTATGCATAAGATCGTTACCAAGAATTCAGTTAATGTTAAGCTACTGAATACCAGCATTATTTAGTTGACCAGAAGCTAAACATTTCAAAGAATTAAAGCATAGATATTGAACAAACCATATGCATTTCTGTATACATATTTGATGAAATCACAATAGACAACCTACATACTAGATTTCTGGTTCTAGGTGTGATGGCCTCCATTGTGAGATCAACTCATATAAGGAGGATCTCAATGGGGGGAATTTTATTCTAACTTACTTGGGGCCCGTAGTGCGTGGTTATCCATGGCCCTCTATTCATTTATCAGATTAAAGTTAACAAAGAACACATTCAGTCTCCTTCTTTCCCCCAACCTTCTCGACTCAGCCTTCTACACTTCCACATCAATTCTTGCACATTGTCCCTGCTTTCTTTGCAATTACTGATACCAACACATAATGAAAGAGGCTCAAGGCGAAGCAGCACAAGGTGCGAAACAATGTCCGGACAGAAACAGTTGTTGAATGCGAATAAAGGTGGTTTAAAGACATTTCATTTTAAAACGACAGCAAAACTTGCAGTATGTAGTGGAACGTAGACACCTTTTCAATTTAAGACACATAAAGCCTCATTTGTACGGAACCATAAACTATACATTTCATCCAACCATCTGACACTATAAGCAAATCATGCTGAGATATCTACCCGTCTATCTATGACTACTACATCTATTCAGACACAAGCAGAATTCCTAGTATAGATTAGATTACATTGACAGTTAACACATGCAGACTTGCCAAGCATAAACAAGGTGTGAGTGTCTGCTGAGGTTTTCTGTCTGTTAAGTCCTGTCATCTGATTGTTTTATGTAGAAATCAGTCAATCATTAAAACACACCGGAGACACTGTAACTGTATCACTGCTGTAAATGACATTTAAGAGATCGAGTACTCAAGATTAAGACTTTTTGCAATTTAATCTGTCGCATCTATTATCTGATTAAATATTTTTCACAAAATCGAATTATTACTTTCTTGAAATCATTAGAAATACAGACATTTGAATGAGATGCGTTGCTTAGAAAGTTGCTGACATTAAAAAATTGGACTATGCGTTTGTTGCTTTAGCGAAACAATGTTGCTGTAAATGTAGCTCTAAATCTCCTTCTTTGACAGGTTGGTGAATTTGTAAACATCATAGAACGTAGGTCTTTCCCAAGAAGGAAAACTTTGGGTTAGTTATATATAAACCCCAGTTTACTGAACTCCATGCCTGTAAACTATGTAGTTCTTTTTAACTCAGGACAACAGTGAGTTTTACAGTATATTGCTCGCACTGGCAAACAGTTCTAACATTCCTCTCAATAAGCACTGGAAAGCTACAGCCAAATTCTAATCAAAATTTAAATGAATTATTCTATAGCTCACTTATTAAATTGGAATAAACAATAAATAAACGCAACACCGTTATTCTAGCTGGAATAATCAAGGAGCAGACATTATTTCTGCAGGAGTAGAGAACTAAACTGTTGCTTTTACGTCTTAAATAAAAGCAAACCACGATATATATTCATCGTTTCATTTGATCATTTGCAGACCTTTTGTGGGTTTTTTTTTTTGGCGTGGATTAAAAAGATGTAATGTTGCGCTTGTTTCTTCTTCTTCTTCTTCTTTGGGGCAGTGGGTTCGGGGGAGAAGGTGGACAGAAAGCCAGAACTCACTTGTCTTCACACTGAGCCACCAAACTTTCCCTGTTCAGCTCAATGCGCCGTGGCCGCCCCAGCGTGTTAACATTCGGCTCTTCTGCAACTTGACAACCCCCGGAGTCCTACGGGCGCCTTCTTTGCTGGGAGGCAACCGAAGCACAGATACAAGCCGTCGATCTCATAAACAAGCACAGAGGCCATGTGAGGTGACGGCGGAATACTGAGGAGACGCAGCCAGGCGCAAGGTGCAGATTTCCCCCCAGCAGCAGCTCTGTCCTCTCTGTTTGGCAGCCGACTTTGGTGCCGACTGCACTTCTATGTAATCTGAGCGGCCAGTTCACCCGGCCGAAACAAACACACATACAAACAACCCCCCCTCACCTCTTTCATGATTACAAAAAAAAAAAAAAGGAACATTACCTTGCTTGGTTGGACCCCAATACAGCAAAAGAAGACAGAACAGCCAAATAACATTCTCCACCGCCATGTACAGCCTTTGATTTCCACCAGCGGGGCAGAAGCGTGCGCCTGTATACAATCACATACACCGTAGTTTCAAGCCCTCACGGCGACATGCACACGCTGGAATCCGTTATTGTCCACGGCGGTGCGTAACGGAGTTTCTGTGGAGGTTTGGGTCTCTGTCGGGCAGCGGTCCCCGGGCTTTCCGCGCAGAACCACCGCATTACTCGGGGCAGAGCTGTCGTGTCTCTCGGCGCTTCAACGCCATGTTGCGAGCGAATGTTAAGCGTGTGTGTGTGTGCGCTGCTTTCCTATCCTCACACCACACACACATACACGCTTGGCCGCACACGTGCACACGTATCCCCTCACGCACGCGCCCGTTTACCAGACAGTGGCTGACTGGCTGGCAGTCCGCTGGAGTCCGGAGAAGCTGTTGGTGACACACACACGCCAACACGCACACACACACACACACACACGCCTTTCTCTTTTTGTTGGACTCCATGCCTTCCTCTCGCCCTTGGGGGACCCGTTCGTAGCAGACACGCTGCCGGCTAGAAATGCACTTGGAAATTTGTTACAGCAAATGCATCTCAGCCCCATGGCTGCCCGCAGTCGGGGTGACGGGAAGGGGCTCATCTAGTACAAGGATTCTGCATTTTGCTGGAGCAAAAAATAAAGAGTCGAGGGCGGTCCGGATGGGTGTCTGTGTAGACTACTAATGCGTTGTGCGGTAGCGATGTTTAGGAGCTCTGAACAAGTAGCTGCACACAACGTGAGAGCAATTTATTTAGATAACAGCACATTCATTCTTAAAAGCTTTTTTGTAGCAATGTTGTGTGAAAGCATGCACCTTTGTTAGTAAAGGAGATCATGGTTTTTAAGTAAACCCTGGGCTCATGTGCACCCTGAGTTAAAAAAAGAAAGAGGTGGGCTGGTGAAGGGGAGGGCTTCTTCTGCATCCCAATCAATCAACCAGCTGCTGCCCCCACCACTGCTCCATGTGCTGAGGGACCCACTGACTTTTGCATGTAAACACATAGCAGGAGCCAGCTGGAGCCGAGCCTACCCAGTGCAGACAAAGACTGCCTCCTGCAGCGCTCTCAGCATCACTGATGCCAGCACCATCTCCAACACTCGCCAGCACTAGCGGCCAGGACAAACGCGGAGCTTTACTGAAGTTCCAGACCATATGACAAGACATTCTAGCAGAAAGAACTCCCCGAGATAAAAGGAAAGTCTTGTGCTGATTTTTATATATATTTTTAAATCCCACAACTTTAATATGTGCTGTTAAATACGTGTTGTTTTACTATTCTGGTTATAAATTCTTATGTTGCCTGGCACAAGATGAAACAACAGTGAAACCAAACCAGTCTGAGATCGAATTGTTCTTTCTGGCAATAACATATCATGTTACCAGATTTCCCGCCTCGCTGTATTCATTGATGCAGGATTGATTGGCGCTGATGAAATGGGATGGATGCAGCTCCCAGGTGTCTGATTAAAAGCAAATGTCTGAGGTGTTGGCTCATGAGATTGAGCCAGATAGAATTACTGTGTCCTCTGCAATTGTTGTCCAGCTCTAATTTTCCTGCTAATCCTTCTTCCTCTGCTGGTGTAAAACACTGAAAATTTGGACCGTTGCCTCCACCTGATACCCTGTGGATTCCCGTTCATTATGCAAGTTGCACCTATGCAGAGGAGGAGATTTCTTTTTTTTACTGCAGCACTAACGGCAGAGACAAACACAAGAGGAAAGCTTGCTTCTCAGTAATGTTTCTGAAAGCACATATGCAGCAGCAACATCCAAAGTCCTATCTTTAATTTGTTTCCCCAAGTGTCCTTGCTTACAGTGCTGTGCAAAAGTAATTATACCCTTTGAACTATTTTTTGCACATTTTGTCACTCGCTAACCACAAACCTCAAGGTGCAACTTACTGGGATTGAATATGACAGACTAAGACAAAGTGGCACATAATCGCAAACAACTCAGGTCGGACAATCTGTCAACATGACTCCACTTGGTGCACGCCGCAAACCCGCCTTTTCAAGAAGAGTGGCAATCATTGTTGAAAGCAAGCCAGGAGAGTATTTTTTGAATGAAAGGGACAAAATAAAACAAAGCGGAAGTGTTTAGAGTGCACACAAAAAGCTGTTGATGGTAGAAAGGGTTCACCCAACACCCTCAGTCAGAGTTGATGAGAAGATTGATGGAGTGCTGAGGAATCGTGCAATGAAACCTGTGTAACTTTTACAAGAATTGAACCTGGAGCAGAAGCTCGCTTTCTATCAAGACAGCAAGCCGAAATATAATCACTGCAGCTACAATTGTCAAAGCATATCGATGTGCTGAAATTGTCCAGACAACCTACAGATATACACCCAACTGAAAGATTTATAGATGGAAAAAAATCACTGCTCACAGATGCTCCCCATCCAATTTGACCTAGCATAAATTATTCTGCAAAAGATGACTGGCAAAACGTTCAACTTCTGGATGTGTACAGCCGGTAGAGATAAACCCCAAAAGATTTGCTGTTGTGTTATGCAGTCATAACAGCGGATTCTACAAAGTATAGAATCAGGGTTGAAAGCATATTCATCATGTCTCACCTTCTGTAGTAATTATGTAAAAGAAAACTTGTGTCCTTAAGCTGTTTTGTACATAACTAAATCTTTAGATGTGCAAAGCGGGTAGAGGCATAACTACATGTTTTTTTTTTTTTTAAGATCGTTATTTGTAACAAAAGTCGCAAACATTTTCAGACATTCCAGTTTATACCAGATCTAAAGATCTACTGCTGACATCCCAGGACCAAACACCTCAGTGTTCCCCAGAGAATCGATCTGTGGGTCTGATCAGCATACAGACACGAAACTTGTGATTTACACAACAAGCTCAAGATTCAATCAAGCTATGACTCAAGTCCAAAATAAATGAATGAAAATGTAATTAGTGGTGACTATTAAAATCCACATAAATCTACTACTATGACCTCTACATGAGCTTAGAGTGTAGCACTGATTAATGGCAGTAAAATGCTTTAAATTAGTAACTTCAGCAGGATAAAACAAAGGTTAATGATACAGCTAATGATGATATTGATTCTGTTTTCTTTCTATTGATCATCATCCCCTTGTGTGCTGTTTCATCTGTTGCATTCCTCAGAATAACTGCAAATTATAAACTTAGTGATTTAACACACTTCCTTTAAGAACTTTATTCCTGCTGGAATTACATCCCCTGCATAAGATTGGGCTGACAGTTATATTAGCCTGATAATATTTTCTTGCTTTTCAATTTACGATGCCTTGAAATGAAGATTTTTAACAACTTTTCAACTCCTTGAATTTTCTCATATTTTATCCTGTTACTACTACAAACATAATTGTGTTTTACTTTAATTTTATGTGAAATGCCAGTATACCGTAATGCAACAAATTAAAATGGAAGTGCATGGCTGAGGAATTTCTTTTAGGCCTGGCAAGGAGTTCGCTGTCAGAGGAGCTGCCATGAATTGACAGTAGAAGAGACCCACAGCTCGGGGCAGGGGGAGAATCCGTTGTCACAATAACTTTTAGTCGCGCACTCCACAAATCTGGCTTGATATGGAACCCTGGCAAGGAGGAAGTCATGCTTCAAAGAAAATTATACAAAGTCTTGTTGGCAGTTTTCTGCCAAACGTGGTGGTGGAAAAAACTAACACTGCATATTGCACTGAAAAAAATGACCTTTTCCCTCGACGAAACGTGTTCCCCCCTGAACACATTTCGTGATGAAATGTGTCCATGTGACGATGGATGGAGCTAAAACCACGGCAATCCCGCAAGAAAACAACTTGAGCAGGACAATGACCCCAAGCGTTCAGCCACAGCTGTAACTGAACGGTTTAGATAAGGGGTCTGCAACCTTTACAATCCAAAGAGCCATTTTTGCCCTCAGGAGAACTAAAAATGGATCCATTTACCTCTGTCCAATTTTGATACTTGTGGAATATGCAGTAAAGAGAAAAAAAAGCTAAATTTTCAACTAGCAATGCAAGTATAAAACATAAGGATTTTTTTTTTTGAGATTCTGTTGTGAAATTTAAATGCCGTGAAGAAAAAACAAACCTGCTAAAACTGTCATGTTTAGATGAGTGACCCACATGTGCATACCGTCTTAAAAGATAGTTTTAAAAGTTTTATTAAAGAGCAGTAGCGGGATGTGCTGTGGTGGCGCAGGGGTTAAGCACAACCCACATAAGGAGGCCTTGGTCCTCGACGTGGCTGTCGCAGGTTCGATTCCCGGCCTGGTGACCTTTGCCGCATGTCTTCCCCCTTCTCTCATTACCCACTTTCCTGTCAGTTAACTATCAAATAAAGGCCACTAGAGCCAATAAAAACCTTTAAAAAAAAAAAAAAAAAGAGCAGTAGCTGCGTTTCCATTACAAATGTCCGCAAATATCTGTCCGGACAGAAATGCAATTTCATATATGTGATGTTTCCATTAAATTAGTGAAATTAGCATCACACATGAATAAGCTTGTTCACGCGATAAGTCATTTAAAAATTATTGCAGCAACGTATGTAAATATAAACATGATATATGTTTTCTTATCTCAGTCATGGCACTAGTGCTCGTCATCCATCAGTGGACGTGTCAGCGTCTTATTCGGGCGTCGGAACGACAAGACCATTTTACTTGGGAGTGGCTGAGGATGCGGCATTTGGGGGAAATTGTAGTGGCCGATTTCACAGGTTTTAGCACAAGGTTCAACTGACTGACAGCCACCTCCTCAAATACACCAACCGATAACTGATTACATGCAGGTGTGCAGAAGCACACCTGTTAGCCCCAACCCCCAGGTCTCAGGCGGCTGGTTCCACCGCGCCCTCTGGTGGACACCTAGAGAATCCAGAATGGAAAACAAACACGAACACTGTACCCTCACAAAAACATGCATTTATTATTATATTTATATTTAAAAACCATTAGCAAATTCATGAGGATCGATTGTGGAAGGTCTGTAGAGCCACTTACAACTCCACATTGATGCATATTTATGCCTTTAAAAGTATCCACTCAAAATCCATACCTACACCAAATTTGGAATCTATGAAAAGTATTGAAAATAATTATTTACACAAAAATCACTGTCAAGTCTGATTGACCTTGAGTTATTTCTCAAAAGAGAATTGTCATAAATTTAACTTTCTACATATGCAGACCTGGCAGAGACCCACCCAAAAAGACTTGCTGCTGTGAAAGGCGGTTCAACAAATCATTGCCGAATGCCTGTCTCACTTCTGAAACTGTTATTTGTAACAATTAAACAATAAGATAAATCTCCTATTCTTTTTCTTTCACTTCACAGTTATATTTAGCTTTGTATTGGTATGTTAAATAAGTCTCCAATAAATGCACTAATACAAGTTAGATTTTTATGAAATCACAAAATGTGAGAGTGAATACTTTTGCAAGGTGTTTTGTGCGGTTCAATTCTAATTTTACCTGCAAATAACAAATTTATACACTTTCTGTGTTGAATTTTTTTATCATTCTTTTTACAGATATAAACCCAGAGTTTAAGAACAAGTTCTTCAACGAAGTCTGACTGTGGATAATGTAACATTTATCTAACGCCTTGTTTCTGAACTTGCGTCCGCGTCACAAGCTTGTAGCATCCAACTAAAGACACCTGACAGTTAGAAACTTGTCTGTTATTTTTATAAAATAAAATTTTTTAAAAATTAAAACACAATAAGTGCTTGTGGCTGAACTGAAACTACCACGTTTCAAACTTGTAGACAGACACTGACAACAGTGCCCCCTTCTGGATTTCAGTGGTGTGACCACATCTCACCCAAACTGATTTCATTCCAGTCTGAAGCTGAATGCTAAATAAGTTAAATGAATTTCTCATGAAGTCTGCATAACAATTTGCATTTCTGACATTGGCTTGGAACTGCTTGGTCAGCATGAAAAGATCTCCATAGAGACTCAGAAAACACTGAACACACACGGCAACAAGGTTAAATTATGCTCCTCATGAGGGCAAGGACACAGAGCTGCAAGGATACATAAAGAAAGAGTCACTTAAGACTTTGGACAAAACTGATCAAGAATGACCTGCTGGACTTGAGATTGCAGAAGAAGTCTTTGTTGGTTCTGAACGTCTGACTGATTTTGCCCTCTAAGGCACCAACAGTGGACGCATGAGTTTGACCTCACCGCGTTTTTCTTTAAAAATCTACGTTCCATTCTTTTGTATTATTCACATTCGGGATGATTGTTTCCAAACGTCGCCGCAAAACTGATACCTCAAATCATCGCAAACTGAAACTTTTCACGGTCCTTTAAGCGACTTGGATTTTATGCCTCTGCACTCTCCCTCCAAACTCTCTGATCTTGATTTCCAAATGGAATAGATTCAGTCAGAAAAATTTGGATCAATGAACAACAATCCAGACATTTTTCGCTTTAGTCCATGTAAAATGATTTTGATGTTGTCTTGGTTTTTCACTGGCTTAACAGGTAGTAGTAGAAGCAGTAGTAACAAGGATTTTAGCAGTTGTAGCGCATGTCCAGAATGTTTTTTTTATTTTATCCTTTCACACTTTTTCCTTCCTCTTAACTTTCTGTTATGTGTGGATACAGCACCATGCTTCTACAAGTATGGCTTGTCTAAAATCTCCAAAGTCAGTATTCTGAAATGTCAACAATAGGTTTTTATGTAAATCTAAAATCACGAGTATTAACAGAAATAAACAATTTCTGTGCAGTGAATTGTTATAATAGTCTTACTATTATATTTTACTTTTAATTATTATTCTAGCTTTACCAGTACCAATTATTGCTAATATGTTTAGAAGAGTTTTACTACTTGTCTTGAATGACTGAAATTCTGATGTATTTAGATGCACCTGTGAGATAGTTTGTTACATAGGATCTGCGCATAAGTGTCAGGATCACGATGTGTTCAAGACACCTCGGAATCCTAAACGATAAGCTCCGTCCCTTACTGATTTAACACGGTAGACGCAACTTATTCATAAAACAAGTCTCATAAAATTCCGTATTTTAATGAACATGAAGCACAATACGAGCTGTTACGGTATTGAAAACACCACAAATTGGTTTAAAAAAAACAAAACAAAAAAAAAACAACAACAGAGAATCAGTCTCTTCCGACAAAAACTGGCGCCTCAGTCTGTGCGTTCAGCACCATGGACAGGGTTCCGAACAGCGATTGGGCCAGCAATTCAACGTCAAGGATTAAAGTAATCCCACCATTGGACAAAATCAAAGCGACAGCAGAGCTCTGCGCGGTGATTGGTGGAGGATTAGAATAACCATAAATTATTACTGCTGTTGTACCGTGCGGAAGAAAGTACTGTTATCTCCCAACAGCGAGGCCTTAGATTGGTATTCACAGCGTGTTCGGGACACAGGTGAACTCACGGTGTGTGCGTGTGTGGGCGTGTGTGTGTGTGTGTGTGTGTGTGTGTGTGTGTCTGTGAGCATATTAGACCGAGGAGCCGCTGCTCTCTGAGGTAAGCAGATTAAGTTTCCCGTTGAATCTGTAATTCCTGGCAGCGACAGCCAGCTCCCACATTTCCACCATTCGCAGTACGCAATAGCGCGTCTCATCCGCTTCCAGGTTGCGCGAGGCTGTCACCGGCCTGCGCGCGCGCGCGTGTGTGCGTGCACTAGTGTTTCTGCATGCATGATGAAAGCGGAAAGATTGAGTCGTTCACATCTTAGCAGATATTCCATTTTCCCGCAAACGCCTGGACGGCAGCCACGAGCGGTTCCATCCACTGTTATTTTATTTCTTTTATTATTCTTTTTTTTTTTTTTTCTAAACTGTTGAGTGCAGTAGCTGTGCGATTCACCACATGGAGTATTAAAGTCATCTGACAGTTATCGCGAAGTTCCCAGTTAAACCAACCTGAAGTTTCCTCTTGTTCGATAGGGCTGAAGGGCCTGGCGGGAGATTAAATCTTAAAGCAAACCACTACCGCGTGTCCTCATGGCTGGTCAGTGTAAATTGACATTCACAAAAAATAATAATAAAAATAAATAAATTCGAATATATGTCTAACCATTGTTTAATTATTTACAGATACGGAGCCCAATTTCCCTCCCCTGCCCGGGTTTGTCCCTCTGAAGCCCTGCTTCTATCAAAACTTCGAGGAGATCCCTGAGCAGCACCGCAGCATGTGCAAGAAAATGTACAACCTGTGGATCTGTGAGTAGAATCGCACTGGATGCTGGATTCACTAGCATCATTTCCTGACCTACAGTGCTCTGCAAACTGAAGCTTGTTCACATTTTTCTCATTGTGCACATGCAAACCTTTCTGTGTTTAAATTGAGTTTTATGTGACTGAATAAGCAAAATTGTGTCATTTTGAAGTGGAAGATTAATGATAAATGGGTTCATTTTTGTCTTTTATTTACAAATAGAAATCTGCAAAGTGTGGCATGCGTGCTAGTGTTGGTCGTAGGCTTCTGAAAATAAGTGGTTGCTGTTATTTTCTTTTGTATGTTTAAAATGTTACATTTCAAAAACCACGTATCCTTTTACTTTTACATAATCATATAGTGATGATGCCCTGCTTCCTGTTGCCACAGGAAATCCCTTTGAAATACGATGGTGTAATTGTAACAAAATGTGAAAAATTCAAAGGCTGCGACATTTTTTGCAAGACACTCCGTACGTCTTGCGCTGCAAACTAACTGTACAAGTCTTTTTTTTTTCTTTCTTTCTGCAGGATCCGTTTTTTTTAAATAAATGCTAAACAGAAGGTATTTCACTTGTAACCAAAGCCATTCACTTTTTTTCTGTGCCTGATTTTAATTTGGTAAATCATGTGGTACGAAACAGTAATGTGCATGTTTACTGTTTCTACGTTGTGTTTTCTTTTTTGTTGTTGCTTTTTTTAAAAATGTTTTCACATTTGTTTTTATAGCTTCACAGAAAACCTCAAACCAAAGTGACTTTGTGCATGGAGCTTTTTCTTTTATTGTTATTATTATTGTTTAATTTCTCTTGTGTTTAAGCACTGCATAGTTTTTTTACCCCTCTCCCGCCCCCAAAATCCTAAAAACACTTTATTTCCTAATCAATGCGATTCCTAAACTGTTTGTCCTTCCCTCATGGAATAATAGCATCATATTCTGATTATAAAAAAGTCTGAAACCAAGTCGCCTTTTTACATTAGCGCAGGTTGCCTTCCTATAAATTTTATTCTCATTTTTCAAAACTCTTCTATGCATGCGCATGAAGTCGATATAAGCTTTTGTTCACGTTTCGCACTACAAAACCCCCAAACTGTCTCTGTGGTTCCTTTGCAGTGAACAGTGCCACCCTTGCAGTAAATTTCATCGGTTGCTTTGCTTGGATGTTTGGCGGCGGTGGAGTGACCAACTTTGGGTTATCCCTCATCTGGCTCCTGATGTTCACCCCTTGCTCCTATGTGTGTTGGTTTAGGCCCATTTACAAGGCATTCAAGTAAGTCCAACATTTAAAATGTGCAGCTTTCAAACAATATCCTTACTGGGTCGGATGATGAAGTTGTTGTAAATTGTTAAAAAAAAAAAGGTAAATCAATCTGAATGCGACAGTGTCTGGTGTGATTTTATCTTCTAGTGCCGAAATCAAGTATCTGTAGATTACAAAGGACATTTTCTTCCAAACATACGCATGTGACATCATAGTGTGATTTTGTTCACTGTTTGCCAATAAGTGACACGTCCTCATCGTTCATCTTTCATTTTAATAAACGTCAGCTTGAATTTATGTTAAATGTGTACATAATCACAAGATGAAGTTTAAGTTAGTTGAAAAGGTGCTTCCAGCAAAGGAGAATCTTTGCTGGAATTGGCATCTCTGATCCATAAAAAGACTAAAACAAAAAAAAGTCAGATAAAGGATGTAGAAAAAGTTAAATAGGTTTGCGTATACCCCATGTTAAGATATGCACCAGCATCTCTAAGTCCTATTAAGGACATGTAATCATGCATTTTTTTATTTATACATTTCTTTTTTAATTATCAGGATGTGCATGAGTTCTTAATTCAAAATCCAAGACAATCTGTTGTCACTTCATGTGAAAATAGTGTGGCAGAGAATGCCAGCTCTCACAGACATGCTCCAAAACCAGAAAAGCAAGAGAACGTACCGGTTAACTAAAGCAGATCTTCAAAAGTCCGGGGAAGGCCACCAGAAAATGTGTTACTCAAAACCTGCCACATTTAAATGCAGCTGTGATCGATAAGTTTATCCAGCTAACAAAAACCCTGAAGAATAAGGAAGGGAATGTAAAACTAATTCTTCAAACATCACTGACATAAAACTGCAAGAAAGTTGTTAGTATGATGTAATGCTACTGCGTTAAAAGATCAGTTGATTTTTAAGGATGTTACACACAGGTCTCACCAATGCCGTCGACATTCTTGGGCAATGTTTAAGACTTATATCAACCAGGAAAAATAAGAAAGTAAAACCTGAAAAAAAAAAGGTAAAATAGAAATGTTTTTTTTTTTTTTTGTATTTTTGTTAGGACAGACAGCTCCTTCAACTTCATGCTGTTCTTCTTTGTGTTCATGGCCCAAGTTGGAATCAGCATCATCCAGAGCATCGGTATCCCAGGATGGGGAGTATGGTAAGAGTTAAAGAGAGGCTCTACACACAACATCTGGTTCAAAATGAGATTTTTTTTTTTTTTACTTTCTCATCCTTCTGTTGTTGAATTAATTTGAAGCTGTTTCGCCCATTTTAACTCTGTGATTTGGACCTAAATTTCCAAATGCCCACCCCCTCCGTTTTTTATTTACCTTACTGTGAGTTGCTGTGAGAAAGGATTTAAAAATTTTGCAGAACAAAATATTAAGAGGAAACTGAACTTGGCTCTAGTACCACCCTTACCGTCAGAAAATGGTCAAATGTAAACACAAATGAAGTTAATTTAAATAAAGCTAATGTGCTGCTGGCAGATAGTGAAAGAACAAGACAGAATTGCTAAATTTACAAAAAAAACAACAACAACAACGTAATAATAAACATGTATTTACAATGCCTGAAGAATTCATACCCCTTTAAAAGTTTAACACATCACATTACAACCACAAAATTCAACGTATTTCATTGGGATTATTTGCACTACACCAACAAAATGTGTGTGTCTATAGAAGTACACTTTCTTGCAATCATAGCTGCAAAACTTTTAGGGTATTTTACCGATTTTTTTTTCTCGTTCATAGAAAAATAACTTAGTCAGAGCATCAATTTTCAAGTTTTTCCCAGACAGATGCTTAATTGTATTCAGGTCTGGACTTTAAATTTGAATGTATGAACATACTTTGATCGATAAACTGTCAATAGCTTCGGTTTTATGTCCAGTGTTGTCATCCTGCTGGCAGGTGAACCATTAACCCCCATTTTAAACCTTGCGCAGTCTCACAAAGACTATACGTCCCGTCAACAGATTCTATTTTGTCTTGTGGTTGACGAGACAAAAAGTGAAGGATACCTTGAGAAGTACAATTTTACAAAGACAGTTTCCAAGAAACCAAATCCCAACATGAGAAGCAACCAAAGTCACTTTTTTTTAATCAAAACCGCATGGTGAAATGTGTCATTTGCTATAATGTTTTATAAATTAGCTATGTGCATAAAATGTTAAGCTTCATTTTGTATATATTTAGAATGACAGAGAAGTAAAAAGTCTTGACATTTTTTAAAGAATATAGAACAAAACATATAAAATCCCAAAAGGTTGAAGGTCACTTCTTTGGTCTTAATCATATTTTATGCTTAAGGAGAATCACAGTGCCACCCAAATTAGACATACAGTTTTTTTCCCCCTCTCATTGCTACTCATAAAGATTACAAAGTCAAACTCAGATATTAGCTCGCTATAACTTTTATGTTAGTCCTCATATTATACTTTGAGAGGCCATTAAAGTAATCCTGTAAATGTCACCTGACTCAGGCTGATGGTCAGAAATTAATGTTATGACAGCCTCTATAAAGTTAATAAATGTCACCATGTGCATTGGGACGTTCTCATCCATAAAACCTTAACTTTTTATAGAACAATACTTAAATCTATGAATATTACACCACTTAGCAGCCAGATGTTCAGCTCTGTAAGGTGGAGGAACACCACAGAGTCCAATATTAGATGGTTTATGTTCTCCTTTTCTTTTCTTTTTTTTTTTGTCCGGATTCTCTGACGCTAATATTTAAGTAATTAAATGACATTTTCTAACACTCACATCTTTTTGTTTTACAGCGGCTGGTTAGCCACCATCTCCTTCTTCAGCTATAACATTTTCATTGCTTTAGTCATGCTCATCCCGACAATCATGTTCACGGCTGTGGCTGCGCTGTCCTTCATTGCACTCACCAAGGTAAAAAAGGTTTTACAGGTTCATTGCTTTGTAGAGCCACATAAGGTAATATAAAGAAACCAAACAATGTATGTAGTTCCCCCACCCCGGAGTCAATATCGTCTAGAATAACTTTTTTTTTTTTTTGCAGTTTTTGGTGGTATACCTTTACCAGCTTTGAACATCTTGAAAGTGATTTCTTTAGGTGTTCTCTTTTTGCAAAGATGCCAGTAGGAAAAGTCAGATTCAAAGTTTTGAAGGAACATTTTGCTAACAGTTGCAAGTTGTTCAGGGTATTTCTATTCGTTTTGCATGTCTTTTACTTGTTATCAAAAAAGTTCAGTTTTGATAACATCTGACCAGAGCGCCCTCTTCCACATGTTTGATGTGAAAGCCTTGTGGCAAACTTATTTTATAACTGATATCATAACTTTATATTTATTTAATTATGTCTGTATTTACTTATTTATTTGCGCTGTCTTCAGTAGTTGCTATTTTTATTCTTATTTCGATGCACTGTCTTTCACAGTGATGAAAAAATTCTAATTCTAATTCCAAGCTACTGCAGGAAACATTCCCATCATGCATGACGCTTTCCTGTAGTCACAATGCCCAAAAAGTCAAATTTTACTGTCTTGTAGTGAGAGTACCTCCAATTATTCACTTTCTGTTTCCTCTACTTGGTTTGTCCATGTGGCCAAATAAAAACTCGACTAATTTCGGATTTCTTCTTGCTTCACTAACAGTTTTTCAGCCGACAAATCCTCCCACCCGAGCTGCCGCTCCTCCACAGTTACCGAGGTCTTCCTAGTAGCTTCTCTGATTTCAGTGGATGGTCGTGTGTTAGCACATTAGGAATTGTGCCATATCTTTAGAATTTTCTAAAGGATTGGACAATGCTTTGTGAGCAGTTCAAAGCCTGGGGTAATATTTTGTAATTGAACTCTGCTTTAAACTTTGACACATTATCCCTCGCCGTGTTGCACTGCTTGTTGATGCTGTTTGCTTGCTAAGGTTCTCTTAAAAAAACAACCCAAAAAACAAAAGCTATCTTTCATAAGAAGCTGTATTGTTAATCGTTCATAACCTCATCTTGCGCGCAGATCCATAATTTCTATCGCGGCACTGGGGCGAGCATGTCCAAAGCTCAGGAGGAGTGGGCTACGGGAGCCTGGAAGAACCCCCACGTCCAGGCGGCGGCCCAGCAGGCCGCCATGGGGGCAGCTGGCGGAGCCATGCAGGATCAGTTCTCCAGCCCGCAGTACAACGACAACCAGATGTAGCGCCGCCAGGGCGGGAGACGTCAGAAATTTCAATGCCAAAGATTTCACTTCGGAGCATCAAAACCATTTTACATCGAAAATCGAGTGAAGGAAAAGTAGCAGAAAAAAAGAGCAGTGAATATCTGTTGGTAGCTGGGTTTTTTTTTTTTTTTTTTTTTCAAATCTCCATAAAAGGGCATTTGTATTCTTTGAGGTATTTTTAGATTTAATTTTCATAAGAAAACTTTTTCCTCTTCACTTTGAAGAGGAGATAGGTTTAAGTACTATAAGTGTTGTGATGACATAAGAGCCGTGCGCTAATTTAAAAACCTTTAGCAATAGAGATTTATATGAACAAAAGTAAAAGTGAATGTACTTCTCATGCTTTCTGCATATGGAACGTATTTTCATATAAATATGTACAAATCATGTATCCATGATTTATAGTATTTATTGTATCTATAGTATTTATATAGATATTTTTAGTTTTTGTCATATTTTGAATTTACATGTAAACCAGAGATACTAATTTTGTAAACATGTTTTGATGGGTGTTACTCGCAAAAACCTCAAAATTGTGGAACATTTACATGATCTTTAACAATAATCTTGTTCGGAAATGCAAATGGATGTATTATAATAAAAAAAATGGATTAATGCATCACTTAAAAGTGGATTTTGTCACTGATAATCCGAACCTTGATTTTAATTTTGCTGTCTTTGTTTGGTACCAGACAATTTCGGTCATATTTCTCATCCTGAAAACATGATATTCATATCTCATGCTTAGATAAGCCTCATTATTCTGTTAAGCAAGCAGGAAACTACAGTTCTAGTTGAATGTTCATATGCATTCATAATTAGCATGAATGTCATTAATTTGGACTTTTACTAGGCTTATTTAAACTGATTCTTTTCCAGGATGGAATAATTGCATAAGACATACATTTTCTTTAAAAATGGATAAGGGAGTCTAAATGATACATAAGAGACTAAAGCATATGTACACACCCCCACTGCATAATCTCACTAAGCATGACCACACTGCTGAAACAAACAGAAATGGTAGAATTTATTTTGATAGCTAGGTTTGCTGGATTTTAAGCAAAGTCGACAACATGGGATGGGATCAGGAACATCCAGAAGGTTAATATGAGCCTTTTATCGATCCTGTGTTGGTCGCAATAGAGTGAGATTACAAAATTTTGAGGTAGTCCTCATTATTCATTACATCATCAACGATTGTGTGATATACCATCACTAGATGAAAGAAGAAAATAAAACTTGCAGCTGGTGTAGTTGTCCGGAGGCGAATTCAACACCTTGACGTCTTCATAAATACCTCCTGCTATACTCAGATTTTCTTGTTAGGTCAAAAAAGTTTTCTGCTCCATGTGGTTTCACCCAAGCTTAAAGTTTTCTTTTGTCATAACAAGAAATGGGTTTTTTGGGGGGGGGGGGGGGTCATCATGCTAATAATGAGAAGCTTTGGACAGCATCACTGGTGTTTTGGCTGCTTTCAGTTTGAGTCTCAGGTCGTTCCTGAACATCTTAACCTTCCATTAAACTTCCTGCCCAGGACTCCCAAAAGCCACTCACGCCAGTCACTGCAAACACTTGTGGGCAACAACTAAAAGTTGGGTCGGGTGCAGATAAACCACACAGAAAATTCAAATGAACTCTGCCAAGAAGAGGGGTCAAATATCCAGCTGGACTCATGCCAGAAGCTTGTAAATGACTACCCAGGATGCCTGGCTGCGATCCAACCCGCTAGGGAACGCAAAACCAAATGCATTAGACATTTAAGCCTGCATGGATTAACGGAAATCTTCAGGAGCTCCAAACTTTTGCACGCAGTTCTTGTTTTGGAATATAAAAATAATATGCTTTAAGCCGTTGAATCATTCCACCCTGGAAATATAAATGTTCAGTTTGAACTATGCCAAAATGGAGCAGAGCAATTATATCCGCAGTGAGGTTTGGGGTTTAAAGATCAAATTCATATATTCTACTGCTTTTGTTTAGTTCTTGACTGAACTTCATCTTAGAGTTATTTTTGGACAGATAAATAGTGGATTCAAAGAAACACTTACCCGTCTTTGTTTTGCTGTATGACCACACAGGGGCGCTGATGGATCTTGTATGAAGTAAATAAATTCAGCCGCCGCATTATCCCCCATAACCCTTCAGGAATGCAAGAATACAGTTCATTTACCTTATGCTGCTGTTATGACAGGTCAGTCGTGGTGGTGAGAGTCCAAACAGGAAGGAATGAAGACGCTATAAACCAGGACATATAGCTAAAAACAGCAGTTTTTACCACCACTGATCTGGGGTAACCATCACTCATCCAGTTTTTCCCTTTTCTCTATGTTTGCTATTCATTGTTGTTTATCTCATTTCATAAAGATGCTCTGTTTTTGGTCATTAAAATGTGATTCATATTGTTTCCAAAACATTACACACAGAAAATGATGCTTCAGTCACACTGAAACGCTGTCATTATCAGAAATCACAGAGGGCAAACGCTTACCTGTAGATGGCGCTACACACCCATAATCCTGGTCCAGCATTCCCCACAGACTGACCACCGGGGGCACTAGATGACAGCTGTGTGTTTTTTTTTTTTTTTTCTACAGAAAAACTTTGTTCAAGAACATAGAGGATTCCGAGATATTTAGTGTGATTGGTGCCCCTTGCTTCCACTGAAAGCCATCATCACATGCTTCAAACAGCTCCTCCTTTGACACACTGTAAACAGCAGACCGTCATAGAACGGATTAAAAACAGTCTAAACGGATTTATCGGAGTTTTTCTTTTCCCTTGTACCTACTGTTTGCCTTTCCCCAGGCTGTGAGAGATGATCGAATTACCCCGCAGAGTGGGGATGAAATTAGACCACAATATAGATGCCCAGAGGACCCACTAGCAGCCAACAGCAAACTCTGTAATTGCTGCGCCCGCAGAGGCTTCTCGAGACGAGTAGTGACAGCAAAGAGTTGTGACATCGAGTAAACAGCTCTGTTTGACAAAAGGCATTAATTCAGGATGGATCGACGCCGTGCACCTCTGTGAAATCTGTTTACAAATGTAAAAAAAAAGTGGAGGAAACGATTCACATCTATCATTATTTTGCGCTTTTAAGTTGCACATTTGGATTTTAATGTGGGCTAGCTAAAGCTATGTTGAACCTGAGAGTAAGCTGATAAGGTACAAGAGGAAAGGTACTGGTCCCTCTACACTGTGTCTTCTTTAGCGCTACCTTGTATTTCACAATATGCTGGATTTAAAATGAGTTTATTTATTCGTCTGTCCAAACCTCAGCAATACATCCAACAGCAGAAATAAGGGAGTCGTGCACAGGAGACAAAAACGATTAGAACATTACAACGTCTGACATCCTCATTTGAACTTTTATGCATTTTGTTAGAGTACAAACAAAAACCTTCAAGGTGTTTTTTTTTTTAAACAGACCAACACAAACTTGTGTATTACTGGCGAAATAAAAGTGGAAGGAAAATGACAAATAGCCTTAAAATTTTTCTTACAACTCAAATTTCCTTGACTCTTCTTCCCCCTCCTCCGGCTGCTCGCCTCAGGGGTTGCCTCGGCTGATTACCTGCCTCCACCTCACCCTATCTTTATCCTTTGCCTCTACAACTGTTACACTAACCAACTCTCTGTCCTCCTTCACTATGTGCATTAATCCTGTTCGGGTTCTTCTTCTTCTCCTCCCACCCAGCAGTGCCAACATCCTTTCCCCAGTACATCCACGGCTTTAAGTGATTTCCAATTTTCCAATTTTAAGGCTTAGGTGTCTTCTAAGAACTTGTCCAAATCACTGACCTTAGCTGTTTCTCTGATCTATTTATTTCTAATCCCGTTCATCCTGGTCACTTCCAATGAAAATCTTGGCACCTATTCATTGTCACGTTCTGCTCAGTCTCTTGTTTTCCAGACAATGCCAGGGTCTCAGAACCATTTACCACAGAAGCTATAACACCTTCCTGCTGACAATCGTCTCCATCTGCTGATATTCTTCTTCACCTCTGTTTTTTACGCTGCCCGCTGTTGTCGATGGTTGACCCTGGGTGTTTAAACTCTTCCAGCTTCACCTTCGTACCTCTCCTCACGATCATTCAGACACACACTATTCTGTCTTGCTTTTGTTGACCTTTATCCCTCTTCCCTCTGAGGCAAACCTCATCTAAGTTTCCCTTCACATGCTTCTGACCTTCACCGCAGTTTACAATGTCATCTGCAAACATCTTGTTCTATGGAGCCTCTTGTTTAATCTCGTCTGTCAAACTTATCCCACCCCTTATTTGAACCCATCAGTCACTCCGTCAATCATCCAGCATTTTCTCACTCTCCAGGACTCTGTTGAACAAGCTGGTCAAAAACTCCACTGCCGTCTCTCCCAGACATAGCCATTCCTCTACAGGTATAACATCTGGACCAGCTGCCTTTCTACACTTTGACCTCTTCAAAGCTGTCCTAACTTCACCCCCACAGACTTTCCTTATTCTCTAGTTCAATATCTATGCTCCATCTGTCCTCCTCTTCCCCTCATTTCCCCCATTCATCAGCTCTTCAGAGTTCTCCTTCCACTCTCTCAAAAGATCTGCCAGCAGAGTTCATTGTTATAAACCAAACCTGCTGCACATCTCTTCCAGCTCCATGTTTCTGGTTAGCCAAGCGGTACAGTTCCTAACTGTTTATGTGTTTCACACACTTACCCTTGATTACAAGGGTGTATTACATGTGTATCACATTGCTGTCAGTTTTCAAACAATCTATTCCACTTTTAAGTAATTTCAGGGACGTATGCATGTGAAATTCGAAGTTACGCCATTCTAATGAGGCGGAGTGAAAGCACACATCATCTTTGCGTTGCAGCTGCAGCCAGGGTAGAGCTGTTAGCAGACAGCTTTATGAGCTTAAACACAGAACAAACAGAGGATGTCATGAAACGGAACAGACGTGTAATTCGTGGCGCATGAATTGTCTCTGTCTAATTCTGCGTCTCCGGCATCTCTACACCAATAAACGGATAGGAAAAGCAACGACAGGTGTAAACTGAAAATGGTGAACAAAATGAACAGTTATGATAACCCAAGCCTCATAATGTGTCTACAGGGTTTCAGCTACAGTATATATTTTAGAAGCACTTGAGAAGTCAAAGCTACCAGGCCATATTTTATTTAAAAGACAATCTGATTTGTATGACAGGATGGCTTTTTTTTAAACAATCTTGAGCATACTCTCGACAATACAGGAATCCAACATCAGAACGTCTTCAGTCAGAAGACTTCAAAATTATGTTTTCTTTAATGTGTCCAGTTTGTTTAATAATATGCGATTGGACACAAGTATAAGCTGTAAATAATACTTAAAAATCAACATTCAGATCTGCAGAAGCAGGGACAGAAGCCACCTTTTGGTTCTGCTTTATTATTAGATATTTGTGATAGTCTGCTATGCAAAAACACATTTGTCTCTGGTTGTAACACAGCCAAATGGGAAATGTCCATGGATGTGCTGGAAGCACTAATTGCACATGAGACATCTTCAGTCTCCCACTGATTGTGGGAATTGGAACCAGGTGTGTGATAACTGATGGACAACAGCTGGGAGATTAACAAGGCTCGAATCAACAGTGGGAAACTATTACAATGAAAAGACGGATCAAATGAAAACCTGGTGACCACCATGATCTCATAAAGACAAACGTGAACTAAAATAAAAATCCAGTAGAAAATACACATCTCAAACCCAAACTGAGGTTTTCTAAAGGTGGGGGGAAAAAACAAACATTCTGTCCTACAAACTTCACGATGTGTTTTTGATATTTTCAGATTCAGTGCGAGACCCGGCAATACCTTTTGCCTTTCTTATAACGTAAAGGTCATAAAATGAACAAAGCGACAGTATGCATTTTATCTGCCATAGTGTTTACCTGTAGAATAAGCAAAATTAGCGCTGCTTTTTACGTCCTGGCAAACTTCCCCCTGCTTTCAGACGACTGTTTTAGTTTCTGTGACAGCTTTTTAGAAATTATGGTTGAATTTAAACCCAGTCTTTGTACTTACAAGGCTAGATGAAAACATGAGCTATTTATGCTCAGAACAAAGCACATAAACAACATTTGAGCAAACCTCCAGGTCTTCTTTGTGATCAGTCACGTCAGCGGCGGTGCAGCAGAGCAGGACTGTGGGAAAGAATAAAGTAAGGCGCATCGGAAGGCCGTGTTATAACCTAAAGCCGACGGAGCACAGTGGCTGTTTCTGTTTGAGTTCTCGAGAGAGAAATAAAGTGCTCTTTCATGCTGTTAAATACGTACACACCCAGTCACGTCGACACACCGAAAACACTTTAATAAAGGTGGACACACACACACGAAGCCAAGCCGCCACACAGGTGCGACTGTGTGTATTTGAGCAAATCCTTCACAGATAAAGCGTAACTCCAGAACTGTCTCCTGTGTCAACCCCAGGCAAAAATGAAGCAGGGTCAGGACCGGGTGGCCTGAGGTACTCAGACAGATAGCAATTTGTAAAGCGGCTCATGCAGACCAAGGCCAGACTCTTGGTCATTGGTCATGGAGAAACATTTAAGAAGCAAAATGATGCAAGAGCAATACTGAAAACCCCACATTTCATTTTTGATATTTGTCTTAAAGATAAGAAAGGTTAAAAAAGGAAAAAAATTCACTCTGAACTAGCTAGCCATAAAACACAATCTCCTTAAAATCCTTCTTAATGTCATTATGTTAATCTAAGTGTCCATTTGCTGCTATTTTGTATGAATGCCAGTTTTAACCCAGTTTTTACATGCGGCTAATTTTAAATGGAGGATTTTCAAAAAAATAAACATGTTTAAAGACGACTACATTCATAAGAACTTTATAAGGACTGACAGTAGTATACAGTGAAAATACTTAAATACTTAGCATTACTATTGCCTTCAGTTAACACTTTGCTGGACAAGCAAGTGTTGCAGATCTCAACATGAACTCGTCTCGAACAAGCAAAATAAAAATGGAGAGTTCCAGTTTCAAGGGGTTCAGCAATTTATCTCCGAACCAAAATATGACTCAAAGCACATTTATGATGGACGCTAGTATGTATTCAAAGACTGAAGCGACCCACAATATAATTATGCAAGACACATTGGAGATATAATGTGACTACCGGGTTGATTGGATCCGTTATCAGTCTGTCAGGTTTGCTGGTACTGCCAGCATATGTAGCTAATTGCTAATTAAAATTCATTTCTGTCCATTTCAGCTCCACCTACCACTATTCAAGCTTTTTCAATGTTTTCTTTGTTGATCAAATACCTAGAAAGCATGCGGTGTTATCATATAAGTCTCGTTTGCTTTGATGCAGCTGTACAGAATACAAATAAAATCCAAAGAGAAACTCTGAAAAAACAAAACAAAACATGAGTAGTTATATCCTTTGAGCTCATTAGCCACACTTGACAATACTCCGTTCTGTAGACGAACACCTCCTTTGACATCGCCAAGTGAAGCAGGAGCCGGTTTTGTGCTGTTTTCGTTTTACGATCTTCTGCGAAAAAAACAACAAAACAAGCTGGTTCTCATTCACCGATCTGTAGCACCGATCCCGGTTAGGAACTGGAACCAATTTGGTGGAAAACGCCCGCAAGGCCACAAGCCTGGTTTAATAAGCGCCTCTGGCTCCAAACGATTCCCATTTTCAACATTTCCAATTATCGTCTAATTAGGCGTAAATTAGTGATCCGAGATCATTGTTTTGGATGCATGGCTGGACTGAATGGAATGCCTATAATCCAATGGGAGTGACTGACATGCTGTTTGGAAAAGATATGCCCCAGGAGGAATTTTCACAAAGGCACACTAGTGGCATGCTAATTATCATGATTCATGAGCTGTGCTTTGTGTCAATACGGTAGGTCATCAGTTTTCTACAAAACCTTTTTTTGAGGGTGTGTGTGTGTGTGTATTTGCTATTTGGTCAGCAGGTATAGTAGGAACCAAATTAAAACTTTTTCTGTTTTTTTTTTTTTTTTTTTTTGTCTGTGCTCCTGTTCTAATGCACAAGGCGTGTCTGTGAAATGTAAGCACAATGTTCCACAAAATTTATATTTGAGTTCAAAGCATTTTATAGTATTTTGAATTTACATATTCTGCCCACCAAAGACCAGTAAATTAGCTTTAGCTTGTGAAATCACCCCCGCTATGAGGAGGGAGGGAAGATAGCTGGACACAATGAAACCAAAGAGATAAAAGGGTTCTGAGAATGGGGATTTGTGGTCGGAGCTGTTGATGAATAAAATGTTTTGAACATCGCAGGGCGGAGATCCGCTTTCATACCGAGTCAGATGGGCCAAGATTAAAAGACGATCAGTAACGTCTTGCAACCGCTGTAGCCAATTAGCGTTAACTTAGCATTAAATTAGCATAGAAGCTTTTGCTTTTAAAAAAGAAAATTCTTTAGAAATTAAGACATTATCAAAGTTAGCGCTGTCAATCATCCTCATGTACTTGCTACTAAATGTGCTAATGATGAAAATGCAACTGTTTGCAGAAAGTCCGTTTTTCTGACATCACAGGTGCTGACTGTGCCTGACTAGCCTGAGCGTTCATGACGGCTGGCTATACCAGCTGGAGCATAACAGAGAGCAAGGGGGAAGAAGAATGAGCAGTGCCACACGGTGGGGTGATTGACAGCGCTGAATCCCACCTCCTGGCTCTGATTGGTTGTTTCTAGGTGGTGCTGGGACCACCAGGAGAAGGCAGAGGAGCTCGATTCTTTTACAGATAGTCTCATAACATCATGTCAAGACATAGTGGCAGTTTTGACAAACATGTAAGAAAAAAATATATTTTTAAATAAAAGTTACAAACTGCAGCTTTAACACCAGGAATGCTGCAGCTGCAGCTCGGGTCCTGGTTACTTATGTTAGTGATGTCTCCTAGGACACTGACTCCAACTGCAAACCATGTCTATGAATTCACTGAATGCATTTTCCTTTACAATCCTCTCAAAGCAACCAAAGTTTGTACCACACTTTTTCCTTCCACTCAACTTTCTACTATTATACTTAGATGCTTCAGAAGCTGCCATTATAAGGGTTGCTATATCAGTCTGCGCATTCAAGGGGAATGAGCAGACAATACTGTCACACATCATAGATAAAACATTTATATGTTGTGCGTCAGTAATTATAATATTGTATTTATTAATCCTAGTATGTATATGTGAAGGATGAGAGGAATAAAAGCCCGTCACCAAGAAGGGGAGTCACCAAGCTGTCTGGAGTAAGGGGCGTGTTTGTCAGAGAGGGGACGGGAAAGCTGCTTCCAGCAGGCTGTGGAGTCACTGATCTGACGATGGAAGTCGTCCTTCCCCCACACTTCCCCCACCCCCCACCCCCGACAGTGCAGGAAACGTTGACGCAGGAGAATGAGTCTGGTGAAATATGGGCCTGTCATCAGGGAGAGTCTGAGCGCAGCGGAGCAGGGGCCGTCGCTCCCCCGTGGCTGGCTTGATCATCAACACTCCCCACAGAGCTGAGGGGGTGACAGGGTGGAAGGAGGAGGAGTGGAGGTGTAGTAAATGGAGGCGGCCCGGTTAAGGCTCGAAGCCTATCTTACCTGTACAAGTTGTCCTCATTTGTTCCAATTGCCTCAGACTGTAAACACAAATACACCAACTTCAATTTCTGCCTTTCAGGGAAAGGAAAAGCCTTAATGAGAATTTATTGGCCCCGTTGTCGGGACCAGGAAGACTCCCAGGGATTTTTGGAAGAGTTGTACATTTGCATGCACCTTAAAATTAATGACTTAGAAAAGTGAGGGAACTAAGACGTAAGAAGGATGCTTCTGCTTTCTTCGTGTTTTTGCAGCAGCAGCAGCAGACACCAACAAGTCGAGACCCATGACTCAGCGACGGCTTAAGCTGCTCAGGTGAACTGGTGCATTCAAATAAACCTCGTGTATTTGACATAAACATGAACTTTTTTTTTTTTTTTACACACTTTCAGTTTTCAGTGTTCCTTTCACATTTTAGCATGTTGCAACCACAAACCTTAATCTACTTTATCACAATTTCATGTGAAAAAAACATACTGTATTTTTTTTTTTATAGAAAACAAGTCGTTTCAATTCAGTCACACATACATTCCTCTTGATACTATTCACCAGACACTGCATGAAGTTCAGTTCATTATTCCAATTAGTGTAAAGATGTTTCTCTTTAAGGAAACCCAGCAGGTTGCATCAAGTTATTAGCTGTGCTTCCAGTGACCAAATAATTGCGAAATTTGACATTTTCAAAATAAGTTTGCTTAAAGGAAACACGGCCACTTTATAAAAGTATCCTGTTTTTCGATAAAAAGGTTTTGGCGCTACACCATAGGGGAAAAAAAGGTCTCTAATTTATGGTAAATTAAAGGCACCGTAAATGCCGGAATTTGACCATATAAATACGGTAAAAATCTGGAAACCAGGTACTTTACCGTAAATTTGCCATTTTTTCTTTAAGTGTAGAGTGAGATACTTTCACTTTTGTGGCCATATCAAAATTGTTTTTTTTTTCTTGTAAAACTGCAATGGAAACACTTTTTTTTATTCGCATCACACGAGTCACACAAAGAAAGCACAAGACATGAATCGGAGTTGCTCACGTTAAAGCAGGAAGACATGAAATGTGCAGCCAGTGGTGGAACAGAATGATTTTCAAACAAAGCTCATCCCTGTGCTAAAACGACCCTCAATACCCAAATCCAACAGAGAACCTGTGGCTAAAACCGATGTAGAAATTAGTGTTCACACACTCTCCATGCAATCTGACTGAGCTTGAAGTATTTTCCCCGAGGAGAATGGGCAAAAAATGTCAACCTCCAGATGTCCAAAGCTGGTGAAGACATCTTCAAACTACAGCTACAGCAGTACTGAGTGAGGATGGCTGAGCTCAAATACGCCAACGCAGAGATTTATATTCATAGAAGAGGTTTCGAAAGCCGTGAATCGATTTCCGTTTTTATCCCCATCAGTCACCACTTTGTGTAAAACCCCAACGAGGTAAATTGAAGTCTGCCGTAATGGCAAAAAATGTGGAAAAAGATGGAGGCGCGTGAATACTTTTGCAAAGCTCTGTCTAATGCCCACTTGATTCATTGTGGTGATCCAACATGAGAAGTGAAATATTTGTTAACTCTGATAAATGTGGCAGAGTCAGCTCTGTGTTCCCGATTTTCCATTATCAAAACAAATGAGCCAGCAACTGCAGCTTCATGTAAATCTTCTTTTTTTTTTGCACTCTATTAAAACATCTTTGGCTGTTCTCTGTCTTCTTGCATTTTCTCATCTGCCTCTATTTTTCACGTACAAATCCCTCTCACTCTTACCTGTCCCGTGCAGGAATGCGTTACTCCCTACAGAAACCAAGATTTGCTCCACATCTTCGTGCATTTAATTAGGTCGCAGAGCAGAGACCGAGTCACAAGATGAATGACTTGCAGATTTGATATTGTTGCAACAGAATTTCCAAACAGTGGTCTCTGCAAAAATCACACGTTGAGAATGGAGGTTTCTGTTTTTTGGCCAATATCAACACACATTTTCTATTTCCATTAATTTCAATTGTCGCTGCATAAACCCGCTGCAGTGAGAAATGACTTTATAAAATCACGTATTTAAATTGTGTTTTACTGTTGGAGGCCAGTTTCTGAAATGAGGAAAAAAGAAGTCAAACAAGGCAAACTCATGCAAAAGCTAATGTTTATTAAAAAAAAAAGTCACTTCATTTTATAAACACGTTTTAAATGCTACAAACATTGTTTCACATAAAAGCTATCCTGAATAATAGACAAACCGCCTCAAAACCGGTCTTGGTTATTAAATAAAGATTTATTCAGCGAAAGCTTCGTGATGCTCTGGGACATGTTATATGCAGATTGTGCAGCCAAAGTTCCCCAGAACAACAACAACAAAAAAGTCTGATAAAACACAAGCAGTAATTTTATTTTAAATACAAGCACTCGACTCCTGAGTTGACCCCAGCATGAACCGAATAACGCGCAAGCTAGCTGTGGCTAAAGTGGGGCTGGGATAGAGGCTGGGATAGTCAACATGATACCAAAAGTCAGACATAGAAGGAAGAACAATTGTGAATCATTATGCGATATAAAATCTTTGGAAAGAAATATATATATAAAAAAGAAACTATATCTTGGATTTAGGTACGATTGTGGCAAATGCAGGCACAACTTCATAAAGTCAGATTTTGAAGTCAGTAGGGAAAATTCTAATAAACCCCAAATTTAGTTCTTGGGGTTTATTAGAAATCAGATAATTATTTAAGTTAAAATTGATACATAAATAGATACACACTTTCAAAGAGTCCAAACTTTCACAGGAAGGATAACTGAGTTAAAAGCTGCTTAGCGGACGGCCACTGACATCCTGAGAAAAAGACTTTTCTTCATGGATGAAAGAAAGAAAGGATAATTGTGGCCTTGAGAGGATTGCGAAACGCAGCCCCTTCAAACGTTTGTGGGGAGATTGACAAGACGTGGACTGCAGCTGGGCTCGGTGCTTCCAGAGCCAGCGCACACAGATGTCTCCAGGAAATGAGGTGTAAACTGTCACATTCACTTTGCTAACAAACTCCTGAAGAGTTTTACCCGAGCTGGGGTGAGCGGTACTGGACTGTTGTGAAAAAAAAAAGTTTTTTTTGTTTTTCTTTTTCAGATGAAAGTAAATTGTGAACTTGATTTGGAAATCAAGGTCTACGAGTCTATAGGGAAGAATGGAGAGGCGCAAACTCGAAGCCGCTTGAGGTCCAGCGTGAAGGTTTCCCAATCTGTGATGATTTGGGAGGTTGAGTCATCTGCTGATGTTGCTAAAAGTCCAATGTAAGCAAATAAAATTCTCTACTGTTGTCATTTACCTGCCTTCACTGCTTTAATGGCTTGATATCATTCTGCTGGCGAGTTTCTTTGTTGAATTTAAATACTGAAGTTTATGAAATAAATAAAACACAAGGTTTCCCTAGAAAACCCACTAAGGTCAGTGGTAGGTATGTTTTTGTGTTGGAAAATGATAAAAGTTATAAATATGTGGATGTGCCCAAGCAAGTATCATAAACTGGAAATAATAAAGTGAGGCCAATGGGCATGTACAAGGACAGATCAATTGGTGTGCACCCCTTGCATCCAGTTCAATGTGCCATCTGTACACATAGCTTAATCTCTCTTTACTGTTACTGGTGTATAAAAAAACTCCATTTAAACAAACAATGCTTAGCTTGGTGGAAGGGCAAGCAAAGCCTGGTGGCCCGCCAGGCTTATAATACTCTGGGGGAAACCCTGAAAGCGGCAAGGTGTCATACTGTAGCGGGTTTGTAGAAAAATCAAGTGAATCCCTAAAATATCCCTTCAGCAACGTCTGATAGTAACGTCAGACGTTACTATCGGGAGTAACGTCCATGTAACATGGACGTTGTTCGGCAGAGTAAACAACAAATTTAAAGTTGCTCTAAAAAAGGTAAACATGCTAACTAGCTAATATAGCATTGTTATCTTAAAAGAACAAATGCTCTACGGGTTTCTTTTTTTCACTTGGCGTCGATCTAACACTGACTAGACAATCAGCATCACACATTGCTGCTAATACTGGTAATATTTTCTTAGAGCGGGACTGAAAAAAATCTAAACGATAATTTTTAGTATGAGTATGTTGAGTATGTTTACTCATCATTCAGATGAGTAAACATACTCATCTGAATGATGACCAGTCGTTCATCACGTGTAACAGCTGGAGATTAAGCCAAAGGACTTTCGCAATGGAAAAGAAAAACAACATAATTTCAAAATGGCAGGCACTCAAGAAGTCTCCTTGTGTTTGTTCACTTCTGATCCTCATGTTCTTTTGTGTATTCAATGGCGTCTTGTGCCTGAGAATGCCAGAAGACGTAATCAGTCTTGCTTCACTTCACTCGGTCCGTTTCCGCAATTAGGTTGCGAGTTTGCGGCAGCACGACGTCTGCTGCTTTTACATGGGCTTTCTGGTCAGTGTGGCTTGTTGTTAAAGGAAATGTTGAGTCTGATAGAGAACGTGTTTACGGCTCTGCTTTCAGATCCTCGGCTTATCGAAAGTTGGGCGTAGCATTTCATTGCCCAAAGCAAAACACAAACAAATGGGAAGTTGGTGCAGTCCACAATACTATTTTCAGATTTAAAATTCAACATGCTCTCATATCATATCAAGTGCGGATATTTTTCCTGAACATGTTTGTTGTATAGCCTAGTCTAGTAGTCTTGTATCTGCCGCGCGAGTAGGATGACTGTGAGAAAATATTCTCCTGTTTTTATTCAGTTATTTAATTCACTTACAGTTTGTTTGTCACATGTAGACATAAACAAAAGTTTGGAATGAAAATGAGTAGCTGGAAGAAGAAAAAACTATGCCTATATATTCTACCCATTTTCTCAAACGTCAGTTTGCTACACAAAACAGGCAATGTGTAAACATAAAGATATGAATAACACAGAAAACAACATATATCTTTGTAATGAGATAACACTCAACTGAATCAATATACTTCACTATACCTTGACAGGATATCATATATGAATATTTTCTAAAAAGTAAAAATTTATCTACTCTGATTTCTTTAGACACTCTTCCACATATTTCTTTCATTTGTTTAGTTCTGATGTTTGTTTTTTTAAACTCTGTTCCTCTCAAATTAAATGCCATCAGTTTTAATTTTTTTATCTTTTTTGAAAACGTGCTGAAAATATACCGTTTTGCATTTGAAACACCGGGTCACAAAATTTCACAACTTTTAAGGTGAAGTTTTTTTGCTAATAACTGTAACAGCTCCTCTTTGCAAAAATAAAAAAAACAGCATTTGAATACGCTTTGCAGGCATTCCCCCAAACTTCGAGACACCGGATCCAACAGGGAACGATCAGGGAATTGTATAATAACATCCACAACGCTTCATCGTTTAGCCAATCTTTTCTTTGACGCGTTTTTCGGTTTAGGTAGGAAATGCCTGTCTCGAAATGTTACTTCCATATATAGTTTCCTTGTTGATTTAAATGATTCCTTCGATCCGAGTGGAATACGACACGTTAAGTGGTTCTGTCCACTTGCCCTGACACTTCCTCGTACCACACACCACTGCTGGCTGTCAGAACTCGTTCTTTTCGCCATGCCCGTGGCGGCATCGGGCACACATCACAAATTTCATATCTCAGCGATTCAGCATGTGTCTGTTGGGTTCTGCTCTGTATACCCCTCGGGGTATTTTCATATGCTCCGCTTAGAATCTCACACTCTTTGGATTCACTCGGGGAAACATCCTCTGGCATTTTTTTTGTTCTTGAAAAATCCCAATTGCATATTTGTTTGTGCTTAGATCCTTTGTCTAGGCGTGTGTGTGTGTGTGTGCAGCTCTACAGCTTTGACAGCCATTACAGAAGCAGCTGTGGTGAGTCTCGTCGTTACCGCTAACAAGAACCTAGAGCTAAAGCTGTAAAAGTGCCTCCTTGTGGACATTGAACATTGCTGCCTTTAGTCCGTGGAGGATTACTGAAAGAGAGAAAAATAAACTTCTTAAGTGTTATTTGAATTGCAGCGGCAAGAATGTAAAACAAAAAGGTAATGCTCTGAAAAAAAAACAACCCTCTATTCTTTGTTTTTTTTTTTTGTTTTTTTTTACCTCTTTACAAATAATTTCCGTGGCATGCAGTACATCGTTCAGCTTTTCTCCTTTATCATGTCTGCTTGTCTTGCACTCTGTTCTTCCAGTAACAGTGCAAAGCGAAGGACAAACTAGAGTGCCATATTGTACACACTGTTGAGAGCGCGGCAGAAATTGTTGGTTTTGTGTGAACAGCCAGAACAAACAGTTCGAACCAAGAGGAGGCCTGAAACAAATGCAGGGGGAGCAGGCGGGGGGGTTAGGGTTTTGTTGGGGCAGATAGCAAATGAGAAAGAGAACAGCGGAGCAAAACAATCAGATCAAGGGTCCTAATTCCTCCGGGAGGCAGGAAATTCCTGCGTGAGGAATGTCTCTGCTGTTCAAATGCCATATTTCACAAGTGAAACTTATTACACCGAGTCCCCAGTTTAGCAGGTAAACTGTTTAGTTAGATACACCCAAATACAACTGCCATGAGCAATGTACCTCAGAGCAGATGTGCATCCACCCCTCCACCCTCATCTTGTCTTTTTTTGCCACTAAGAGAATTAGCCGACATTCCCTGTAAAGCCTTCGCTGTTGCTTTTTGAGGCTTTTTCAAACTTTGTTTTTGTAATTCTGCTTCCCAACTCACATTTTAACATGGAATGTCCACTTATTTCTACATCAAACTTTCTTTTCAAGTTTTTCTGAGTGTTCTGTGACTATACGTTTAGTTTGACTACGAATAGCAAATTATAGACAATTATTAACAAAACTTGTCACGCAGTAGCCCGGACATCGCAGTTCCGCTCGATTCAAATGTCACTTACAGTTCAGTCAGGGCTTAGATTTCTCAGGTAGATTTTCTACCGAACCGATCGGCAAACAGGAAGTTGTGAACGATGACGGCAGTTTTCTGCGCCGTTTTGAAACTGCCGTCTGCCTGTAGCTTTAGCAATAGCAGCGGAGGAAGCGAACAAAGCGGTTCAGTCCGTGTTGGCCACGCTTCCGAATATTGAATTAATATTAACAGCCGCCTCGTTCCGACTTGGCACTTCGTTGTTCGCAGTGGAGGACGGTTGTTTGCGGCGCAGGCAATTTCCGGTAAGCGTCATAGTGTTGACCGGTGTTGAGGAAAAATGATTATTTTTAGTGCTTAATACAGTTAATCTTACGGCATGTGTAAAAGGTATATTGAACATTCTTATTTTGAACAAATTTCTTAATTTTGAACAGGTTTGTGTTAAGGATTTAAAACTAAACCAGATGGGCAAGTATTCAAAGTATCTCTGAATGGGCCTCCTGCTGTGTTGTCAGAGGGCAGGAGGCCATAAAATTAGCATCTACTGCAGGGCAATATCACTTGAGCCTGGAAGAGATAACGGGAGAGACTCCGGATTTCACAGGTATCTGTGAAATTTTATCTCATGTTTTTTCTTTACCCAAATGACCGTAGAACCCAGGAGGCCAGGACGCAGCTGTTGGCTCTTTTGTTTTACCAGAGAGCAAATGGCCTTTGATCTTTGGCGTAAATTAGGGGGAGTTCTAAGTTTCTCTCAGTGTCCAAGGTAGCTTCCAGTTGGTCAACCAGAGGTACGCCTTAATTGAATATATTAAAAAGGAAAGACACACCTTCAGTATAAGACTTCGTGTACAGGAGTAAAAATTCAGAGAGCTGCCACTATTTTGCTTTTTTTGCATCGCTCTCTCCAAAGACGCGTCTTTGTTTTTTGTTTATCTTTGTTTTTGTGTTTGTTGGTCTGTCTTGTCTGTCTTTGTCTGTATAAGGTAAAGAATGCATATCTCTGTTCCTCTGCAGCTTTGTTGTTGATTCATATGTTGCTTTGTATGGGATTAAACTCTGTAACTCTGTGACGTCAACACGCATTGTTGTTTTCCTTGTGGCCGCACGTCGCCCGCTGAGAGTACCTGGGATCCAGAGGAAGAGAGAGCCAAACTTTTTTCCAAAGTTAATTTATAAATTATTCTTCCTTAACACCGGCCAAACGTTAGCGACTGGATAAAGTTTAAAACCTCAACAGAGTCCACGCCTCCAGGAAGGAATCGTTTCTCAATGTACCTTACCAGAGGGGCCGCTTTTCATTGGCTGATGCCCATTCTACCTGGTCACGTGCGTGGCCGTCTCACAAACACACTTAGCTTCCCGTTAGCTAAGTACAGCATAATGGCAGAACTGATACAACTTCTACACCTTGAAGCCTGTCTGCTACACAGTCTTACGTTAACTAAACAGATCAATATGCAATGTGTCTGTATCTGACATACACTAAAGATTTTTATTTTAGCAGAAAAGGTTTTGTACTAAACTGTTACTCGTGTTAGCCACGTTAGCACCAAGTACAGCTAGTCAATCAACCATCGCTGTGTTCAGGGAAGCGCTGATTAAAAATCGAGAAATAAATATCAAGCCTGGAAACTTGATATCGTAACGGACTGAATGTTATGTTTTTAATGTAATCTTTGCTCGTCTTGCGGGGCGCAGGCGGTTGCCACAGAAACAGGTGTGCTTAAACTACAAAGAGAGAGAGAGAGAGAGTAAAAAGGTAGGAGTGGTTTTGAGTTGATCACCTGTTCGGGTTATTTTACCTTTGTTTACCTTTGCTGTGGCTCAATACAGCCGCTGTAGTTTCTAAACGTTGGACTAATTACCTCGTTCGTTTGTGAGTTTACGTCATTCACAACAAACATCAAATAGAACAAATATATTTCATAAAATTTTAACAAACAAATGGCTTCTACCGCGGTAATTATGTGAAATTAAATTAATTATATCCCAACTTCAGAAGATTTGCCTTTACCTTTACAGAGCTCTTTGGTTCCTCCTATCAGTCTGTAGCTTCTCATATTGACGTCATCAAACCAAATGTCAGATCTACCATAACTGACTGACACCTGCTGGCCTCAGGTTTACAACCAGTTTGTGACTGAGAAACCAGTAACCTCCTCCCAGATGATGACATGAACTTGTTAGTTCCTCTGTCCATTTAGTAGCTGAAATATTGTGAAAATCCCGTAGAAATGATGCACTAATCAGTCATGTTTACATTGAAACAAGGCGCCGCGAGGCTGTTTGTGAGACTTGCGATCACGTGGGTCGGTTGTGGGCGGAGCTTGGTAAGGTCCATAGCAGAGGGTCCAAACCCTCTGTACGAAGCAAAACACAGAACAAGGGGCGGGTTTTTACCAGAGTAGTAGTTTAGATCAAAATTACCAAGTGTGGAGCTGTCTTCTCTCTTATGGTTATGGCAAAGTTCTTCAGCTGGAATGCAGTCACCCATTACCCAGAAGGTAGACTGAATATTTACTTTGGACCGAGTGTCTGCAAACAAAGAAGGGGGTTTCACGCACTTGTATGTCTTACCATTGCAGTCCTCTGTGGTAAAGAGATGAGCTTCCTTCAAGGATTAAAGTTTTTGTTAAAACATAATGTACTGTAGTCACACAGTGGTTAGGTATGACATTCTGATTTTTCAGATATCATACCTAATGTTGTATGAAGATACATTTTGTGTGACAGGATAGGTTAGGAATTTTCCTACTCATCCTCATCACTCTATCCCAGTACAACTGCACCACAACACAACTTCATAATGTCAGTACACAAGGAAGACATTAATGTATTTATTGGCTTTTTTTTTTCATTTCACTGTTAGAAAATTACAACACTGGATCAAAACATGTCAAAAGGTTTTCTATTCCATTGAACGTCAGACTCTTTGGTGTTTGTATTCATTTTTGTCTATGTAAATTGTGATCTAACAATGTGGTGTGCAATTCGGGATCTCTTTTCAATTAATGTTACAGTACAAGTTACATCTTTTTAAGTAAAAAGTTGTACATCTGCTTATCGCATGGGAATATCAAACACACTTGTAAATATTTGTCGACACAAAAACAAAAATCCCATGTCTTTGGGTTACTCTCCTTGTCATTTCAGATGTAAAAAAATAATAATAATAATGACTTGAGCTAACCAGATGAAATGACACTTCACTCACTTTTCCCATTCAGGGCTCCGGGAAGGCGGACGTAGGATGTACAAATTCATGTAATAACAGGTAAACTTCACACTAAGGGTCTAAGCAAAGTTTTGACATGAATAGCTTCTAGCTTTGTGTGAACTAAGCTAACCAAAAGATCCACAGTCCAGCTCTGAAATGGCACCAGTAAGCTGTGACGCATGCTCTCCTTTCCAAGCATTCTGTATGTTACAATGGGACATTTAAGGTCCAAGAAATGTGTTTTTTTTTTTTTTTACAAGCTACTAAATATCAAATCAAAAGATCTGATCATTTACAGTACTAAATGAAAGCCCTACAGTAACAATGAGTATACCTGCTCTGAACTTGACATAAAATATGCTTCCAAAAATCACGTCGCTGCATTATTTGACCAATACATTATTGATATACAAGGATTAGCTTGTCACCAGAAAGTGCTTTCTGTAGGAAGTCGGAAGCATTAGCAAAAGTCAAATCCTACAGTTGTTGGTGTTCCTCTTGAGATGCAGTTTTGCCATCAAATTAGAGTTGATTCGTGCAGGAATCATTTAAATAATTACCTCAGCAAACCCATTCGGGTTTCGCGCTTCTAACTTAAAACTGTCTGCGGATGAAAGGTCTTGGAAGCGACGACTCGCTCAATGGGAGAGGTAGGAAGAGAAGGCTTTCTGCAACTCTCCACTGCCTGCATCGTACGCAAAGTATCTGCAGCGCCGGTTTCTTTTATGTTTATTGGTTTGTTTGTTTTTTTTTAACAATTGAGAAAAAAACATACCAAAGTTAAACTGAGCAATTACAGTAACAGATAAAAGTGAATAAGCAAATTACAATCAGTTACATAAAATGATCTCCATCACTAAAATCATACGTTGGTTGAATATCTGTATAAACATTCTTTAAAAAAGGTAGAGATGACCCATGTGCCATCTGACCAGTGTTGGAGTGTGAAATACAAATAAAAAAGGGTAATAATAATTCAGCAAAAAGAATGCCGCAAGTTTTGTTTTCTTCAAAGCACAGTTTTCTGCCAAGATATGCAACTCCCTTGTTTTTTTGTTTTGTTTTGTTTTTGCAAAGAGTCTGGCTTTCCGTGGCCTGTTAACGAATGGTATGTCTTGATGTTAACACATGCAAATTAGTCCTGCTGTCTTCTTCTCACCGTCAACACATTTAACAAGATGTGGCCGGAAAAAAGAAAAAAAAAAATTACAGGATCCCATGCTGGTCTGCCAAGGTGGTTAAGAGAGAAAGACGAACACAAACTGACAAATTATAGCTCTTCTGAATCACTGGGCATTTCTGTGTGTTGCCACACAGCACGGATGAATGCGGACCGTCGTTCTCCCTAATTTCGTGTGTTGAATTGTGGCTGAAATGAGCCTCAACTGCGTGGAAATACAGTAAACACGGCTTTTAGGCGTCAGTGATGTGAACTATACTACGGAGCCGAGCCAGGCTGGTAACGCTGTCATTTGAAACACATAAAAGCGCTCTTAGCAGGAAATGTGGGGCTGCGCGAGCTGCTGGCGCGTTATCGGGATGCCAATGTGTGAGATGCATTATGCAAATAAAAGGTAAAGTGGGGATGTTTAAACCTCCGTGTTTTTAGAACCAGCGAAACTCTGGTTTGCTGTTGGCTCATGAATCCCAAAGCACCACACTAAACAGAATTTAAAAAAATAAAAAATAGAAAAATCAAACAGAAAAAAAATTTGATTTATCCAAGAACAAATGGATTCCATTCACATTTCAGTGGAATATCACTATAATGTGGCAGAAGTCCTATGCTGGATCAAGACCTGCGAAGGAAAACAGAAAATGTTTTACATTTTTGCTAGAAGTTTAGCACTCAGTGCAACATTTCTGTGCCATTTGAAAAAGAAAACAAAAATCTGCCTGCTGCACTTCCACATAATTTTCTTCATACACGGACACAGTATGAAATTTTTTGTAAATACTCAATTTTGGAATTCCTCTTTATTTGTTATTTATAGGATGTTTGAGAAAAAGAAACAGAATTTGAAACCTTTATGCCGTCCATTGTTGTTTGTTCTATACCGCTGTCCACAGTTTGACTTTTAAATTAAATCAGAGTGAGAAGGCTGTAAATAGGTGAAATAGGGCCTATGGATTAAACTCCATTAGGGATTGTTTTTTAAATGTTTGTTTTCTTCAAGACAAATCCTTCTACAAATGAACAGTGTGATAAACATTTGATCAAGATTTTCTAATAACAAATTGTGATACTTTTTTAGCTTTTTGTTTTTTACCGTATCTAAAAAGAAATCAATCAAATTTGGTCAATTTTACTTGTACAACGAAAAAAGATCTGTATTCTGACTAAAAAAAACATTGGAAATATGAGAAAATGAGATTAAAAAAAGTCAGAAAATGAGACAACATTGTCAGTTTTTACAGTTACAGAAAGTGTTTATTTAGATTCTCAAACCTTTCTGAAAAAGTTAGAATTTTGGAAAGAACCAGTGCTAAATTTGTGTCGTGTATTTTTTGTATATTTTTAGCCGTCAACAATAGTCTTGGCCTTCATACACATATTTGAGGCCATATTTAAAGAACACATATATTTCTGATACTTTTCTAAACTTCAACGTTTGGTTTGACTTCTTTTTCACGCATCTAAAATTTCAAGGTCAGTGCCCATATATCACTAAAAAGCAGGTAAAGGTGGGGGGAAAAAAAAGCATCTTAATTCATTTATAGATTTTGGTGGCAGCTCTTTAAGCTTTTGCCTAAAGGATGCCATTTTCTCTCTGTCAACGTTTAAACCGAGCTAGCGTGTTTCACCTAACTTTAGACATGCTTTGACAAATAAGTCTTTATTTCACGCATAAGAGAGGCTGGCTGTAGTACTTGAACCTCTATAATAGCTCTTTTCGAGAGGATCTGGGACTAATTTTACTGCAGTGATACACTTTCTAATAGAGCTATTTGCAAGTTCAATACCCTTGGCGCCCCTTCTGAGGGAAAATATCAAACTTTGAGAGGATGTTAATCTTCACGGGAGAATGAGAGCATAATACATTAAACCATCAAATATTTCAGTCAGGAACCTATTAAGTTCCTTAAATGTCTCAAAACATTACAAGGCTCCCTGTATGAGGGTATTTAGTCTCTGCTCTCTTATAAAGACGAGTGAGTGTCAGTGATTCGATTGGTAGAGTATTGGTTTAACTTACAAAAACAAACACCGATGTGAAAGATTTAACAGCTGTAGCTCGAGGTCTACCAGTTAGAGACGATTAAAATCTACCATTTTCGTTTAAGTGCTCTGTAGAGTACTTTACTCACTGCGCTAACTTGCAGTTGTTTGTTGTGACGAATCGCCCGGTGTAGTGAATGTTGCACCTCACCACGTTGTTGGTGAAATCCGACTCGAGCACCAAGAATTTGGGGTTCACCACAAGCTGGAGGGACAAAAAAGACACACACACAAAGGAAAGGAGGTGAAGCCGTTCAGACTAATGTCAAAACTCGGGGGGCAAACAACACACATGCACAAGCACGACCTGGTACTGCTTTCAAACTAATTATAACTCCATCTTTTTTTCCTTTTCCAAGGCACAGAAAATGTGACCAGACAAACAATTCAGGAAGGCAGCGAACTGCAGCCCGAAAAAACCCCCGTCTCTCACCTGGAAGCTGAAAACTTTATGAATCGGATCAATTTGTTTTTGTGGCCCTGACCCTCTCCCGTTTCTATGAAATGCAGCCACGCTTGCGGTCTACAAACTTCACGTTTCAATGCACATCCAGTTCTCTGCAGACTCTCACCTTTAGTATGTAGTTTCCAGGCTTGATGTCGGTGATATCGATCCACTGGCAGTCAATATCAGCATTGTAGGTATCGTAGCAGCCTGGACTCAGACCCTGAAGAGGCAGCGGGGGAAGGAGGAGAGACTTTGAAAAGAATACTGATTGGACTAAGCTCCAGAGGTCAAACGCAGGTGCCTTGCTAAATTATTCCTACCCGGTGAACGTCTCCCACGTTTCTCATGTTGCAAGCACAAAAGTTCAATGCATTTTATACTGATTTTATTGGATTAACCAACCGCAAAAACAAAAAATATAATAACTGAGGAATGTGCCACTAAGTATAATTGTATTGACCCCCTCTTTACTCTGATATGACCTGTACTACTATTGCACTTTATCAACCTCAAAGTGCTTCACACTACATTCATTCATCCATTCACGTACACATTTATACGCTAATGGTGACAACCTACTATCCCTAAAATAATATCCAATAATTTGTGTTTTTTTGTTCCCTAGAATTTGTAACTAGAGTTCAACCTGTGCATAATTTCATCTCAGTATATCATACTGAGTGTGAGTGGGATATACTGCACAGTGGCGCAGTGGGTAGAGCTGTTGCCTTGCAGCAAGAAGGTCCTGGGTTCAATTCCCTGCCCGGGGTCTTTCTGCATGTTCTCCCTGTGCATGGTGGGTCCTCTCTGGGTTCTCTGGCTTCCTCCCACAGTCCAAAAACATTGACTGAACATGATTGCTAGGTTAACTGGTCTCTGTAAGTTGCCCTGTGAGTGTTTGTATGCGTGGTTGTTGGTTATATGTGTCTTTGTGTTGCCCTGTGACGTTGCAGTGGCGAGCTATCTGGGATGTACCCCATCTCTCGCCCAATTTAATAAAATAGTCAAAATTTTGAAGGGCACGTTTGTTCCAGCAAAAAATAAATAAATAAAAAAAATACCGACATATAATTCCCTTTTTCAGCTGATTATTCTACTTTAGTTTGTGACATTACCTGAGTGTGAGAAGTGCAGGCGTAGCGCTTCAGGTGACCGAAGTCACATGTGGTGTCCTCCAGGCAAAAGCTGGCCTTGTGTCCCTCTGCCACCTTGCGGCCCGTGCCGACCTCCAGCAAATCGTAATGGCTGAACTCGTCCATGCTGTGGTAATGTCTGTCAAAATACGCATTTCAAAACACATGAGGGTGAACGAACAAGAAGGGTCATGGGTTCAAATCCGGTGTATTTCCATCGCTCTGGGACTTTCATGTTCCTGTTACAGTATGGATATGTTAGGATATTTAGAACCTCTACACTGTTTCTTTCTCATATTTCTTTCTATTGACCCTTTGTAACAGACTGAAAAGACCGAAACAAACATTGATATCATAGATGTAATGTTCAACTTACTTCTCAATCAGCCACTCAACTACTCAACAGGTCACACTGTCATGTGTATCAAATATAAAAACTCCAAACTGTTTAGTACTTTTTAAAAATACACTTGTAATGATAGTTACCTTAAATAAAACACAAGCAGCTCACAATGTAACTTGTGGTTGTAATAGATTTATGTTGTGTGTATTGAAACTGTTGACCTCAGAAGGTAACGTCTTCATGAGCAAAGCTGCTCCTTGACAGCACATCATCATGACTGATCAGAGGATAATGGATATTAATTAATGCTTTTATTAAAAGCATAGCTGAAGCAAGGCATCGCCGCCCTAACGTTGGATACATTTTTAGTTAATTAGCTTGTACGAGATCGGAGCCGTCTGCGTGTGGGAATTTGCGCACAGGCCTGCGCGTCGCTGCTTCCGAGAGCATGCACACACATCTTTGTTTGCCTCGGCAAGTATGTGTGTGTGTGGCAGGGTCGGGGTGTGCGCGTCGCGGCGTGCGTTTGTTTGTTTGTGGATGCGTGTTTGCACAGCTGTAGGAGCTTAGGCAAGCCTGGATACACAAGGCCACTGATCGACTCTCAGCCGAACCGTAGCGTGAATCGTGGAGTTACTCTTGGTGAGAGACCGAGTCAATGAGCTGGTCCATTTGAAATCATCTGAGGTGTTAACTGCTGCATGCGTTGGTGCTCTCCCAAGTATTAAAGTGACCCCCAGGTTGCTTTTCACTTTCACAAGCCTGCCGTGCTCATAATTACGCCTCTTGGTGACGAGTGTGCGTTTTGGCAGGGAATGACAGCAACATAATTCAGTAGAGAAGAGAAAAGTTCTACTTTTATTTGTTGCTACTGGCGACTTCATGCACAACATCAGCTGCGTTTCCATTACAAATGTGCGCGATTCTTTGTCTGTTTTCTGCTAATGTAAAAAAAAACACAATTTTGTAAATTTGGTGTTTCCATTAAATGAGAAATTAAATTACAATCAAGTGTGAATAAGCTTGTATACGCAATAAGTCATTGAAAATTATGTAATTGAAACATTGCTTAATTATTAATAATTAAGCAATGTTATGTAAACAGCTACAAATATATATTTATAATTCAGCCATGGCGCTAGTGTACATTCATCAGCCATCAGAGGAGATGTTCAATCAAAAAATCAATCAATTAAATTTTATTTGTATAGCACATTTCAGCAGCAAGGCATTTCAAAGTGCTTTACATCATATCAAACAGAAACACAATGCAACATAGAATCAACAATCAAAACACGACATTAAGTCAAGTTCCATCAATAAATTTGTAATTGATTACATTTCAAATACAATTCTAAACGGTGGGTTTTTAGTCTAGATTTAAAAGAAGTCAGTGTTTCAGCTGTTTTACAGTTTTCTGGAAGTTTGTTCCAAATTTGTGGTGCATAGATGCTGAAAGCTGCTTCTCCTCGTTTGGTTCTGGTTCTGGGGATGCAGAGCAGACCAGAACCAGAAGACCTGAGAGGTCTGGAAGGTTGATACAACAACAGCAGATCTTTAATGTATTGTGGTGCTAAGCCGTTCAGTGATTTATAAACTAACAACAGTATTTTAAAGTCTATTCTTTGAGCTACAGGGAGCCAGTGGAGGGACTTTAAAACTGGTGTTATGTGCTCTATCTTCCTGGTTTTAGTGAGAACGCGAGCAGCAGCATTCTGCATCAGCTGCAGCTGTTTGATTGATTTGTTGGACAGACCTGTGAAGACGCTGTTGCAATAATCAATACAACTGAAGATGAACGCATGAATGAGTTTCTCTAGATCTGGCTGAGACATTAGTCCTTTAATCCTGGAAATGTTCTTCAGGTGATAGAAGGCCGACTTTGTAACTGTCTTTATGTGGCTCTGGAGGCTCAGGTCAGAGTCCATCACTACTCCCAGGTTTTGGGCCTGATCGCTGGTTTTTTGCGAATAATGTGTTGGCATATTATTCAGACAAACACCTACTACCTGGTAGTGGCTACTTACATACTAATATGGCTACTTTCATAAAGTACACTGAGATTGGGTTACACTGAAGGAAACCCAGTCATCAACCATATGATTGGGTTTCACTGTTAACCCAATCATTTGGGTGAAAATGAAAGAAACACTGATCTCAATGCTACCATACTTACGGATGAACTTAAATATTACTTAAACTAAGTCCAACTTACTGCTGTAACAACTATTTTAGTGCGTTTTTTCTTCCCCTTCATGCTGTAACTCTGTACATATTCCACATATGACTCAGTGCTGCTGGCTTTAAATATGTCGGTGAGGTAAGCAGCTCCTACAGTCTCGTATTGTCAGAAAATCTCAGAATATGAAAATATTGCCCTTTTTGCCTTACTTCATCTCCCAACTCTCAAAACAGCATCCAGTTTTACTGGAAAAGTCATTAAAGATTGTTAGTTGACTTTTAAGGCAAAGTGTGCACGTTCCACTATTGGAACAAGTAAACATTCAAGGACTCATATGTTTCGGGAGACAGGTGACTGACTAAAAATAACATCCAGGTAGAAACCTGTCTGGTGTTATGGAATACAGAACACCGTAGTGTTGTCACGGTTCTGGGTGTCTGTAATTTATCCTCTCGCCGACACGCTAACAGTCCTGAATCTGTCTTTTTAAAGATTCATAGTGCTTTTAAGAATTCACAGCCCTTAAGGGTGCCCAAGTCCAGTCTGTATGAGCTGCTATCCTGCAGCTTTTGGATGCATCCCTTCTTCAGTACATCTGAATCAGATAAATGGCCTGTTGCCAGGCCTCTGCAGAGCTGAATGACTGTCAATCGGAGAATTTGTGTATTGGATTGGGCTGTATGTGGAGCATGGTTGCGGCTGAAAATTGTAGGATAGTAGTGAATAGTAGTGCAGTGAATAAATTGATTATCAATCAGTTTTTTTGCACCAAAGAGTTAATAATAATAAACACGTTTTCACTGAGGCCTTTTAAATGTGTATACATTTGACACTTTAAATTGACATTTGTGACTGTATACAAAATAGACCAGCAAACATTACATTAAGTGTATTGCGAGGTAACGCAAAAGAAACATTTTTCCCCATTTCCCCTAAGCGACTCCGTAGAAAATAGCTGTAATTAGAGAAAACTGTTCAGTTCTTCACCGAAAAACAGAAACAGCCTCACAAACCTACCAGCACATGGCTGTTCACCCAACCCTACAAGGCCTGGGAGAGAGAATATTCCTCACAAAATTAGTCAAAATGTCCAAGGTACGTTGGAGAGGCAGAATTTTATGGAAGGGTAACTATTAGTCATGCACTTAACTTTATGGCCTCATTTGCAATTTGCTACAAATTGCGGACCTTTTCCTCCTATTGGACCAAAATAAAACCGTTTGGTGAACATGCAGAACTCTATGTTTGGTGTAAAACAAACACTGCACAGCATCAATGCAAATAGGCCCGGCCGATGTCCCGCCCCCGAGAGCAATATACTCCACCGTGATTGGTAAGTTCGTTCAGCTCCGCACACAATACTGAAAAGTGCCAATTATATCAAACTCGCGGGCCGCACTAACATTAAACTTTCATATTAAGGCGGGGGCCACAAACTATCGTCCCAAGGGCCACAGTTGGCCCGTGGGCCGCGAGTTTGAGAGCCCTGCTCTCGACAGTCTGGTGGAAAATCTGGCAGAAGTGCACTTAAAAGACTTCAATGTGAGCACCGTTGTTGTAGTATTGACCGAGGATGGCTGAACAAATATCCATCACAATGTTCAGATTTTTATTTGTAGTCATTTGGAAACCTTGCATCATTGTCCTGCCACTTCACAATTATACTCTGCTTTGTGCTGGTGAGGAACATAAAGTCCCAAGAAATTACATTAATGTTAAAATGTATGAGTACTAGGCCTGTCACGATAGCAAATTTTGCTGAACGATTAATTGTCTCAAAAATTATTGCGATAAGCGATAATATTGTTTGAAGACCTTTTTACACTGAAAATGATGTAATAACGCATGCGATTTCCTGCCAAAGTTAGATACACTTTATTTTCAAAAGAACACTAAACACTGGAACTGGTAAACAAAATAAACAAAACAACCAAAAATAAAATGGATTCTCAGTCTCCATTAACAAAAAATGTACTGGAAAAAAAACTAAACAACATAAAGGCAAAGTGTAAATAAATACTGCATTCAACCTAAAGAGTGCAGATTATGAAGTGTGTATATTATATTGCCCTTCAGTAATAATTAGATTTAAATAGAGAAGATGGGCACATGGACTACCTGATGCAATAATTCACACTACACGATTTTTTGCTCCTATTTTTCCCCATACAACAATCTTAAAACGTTGGTCTTTCTAAGATTGTGTGGTGTGTTACGGTAGATCATCGTTGCCGCTCTGATCTAAATCAGGGTTTTTTCTCCACTGGGATCTTAACGCAGCCTGTTGAATGTGACAGGCAGCCAATCAGAAAGCGCGGATTCTCCTCCGTGTTTTCTGAGGGGAAATTACGGAGGGGAATCCCAAACAGCTGACACGGCGCAACCCGAAGTCCAGCAGACATTGGAGATGATATGTGGAAACAACATTAATGTTTATTCAACATGCAAAGAATATAGAAATGACAAGGGGAGGAGTTGGAGCGAAACCGGTAACTTTTCAGCTGTTCTTGGTTAACGTGACGTAAACAGGTTCTGATGATTTTCATTCAGTCAGGACTTTACGCTGACACTAGCCACATGCACTGCAGGTAGATTGTAGTAAAGCATTGATTAATTGCCTGGTTTTAAAATTAGTTCACTGGACTTGTAGCCATTATTTTGTGCCCATTGTTGGACACCACACGGCAGGAACGAACCCGATCGAACCGTTATACCTAGGATTTCTGTCGGCTAATGTGTGATCTGTCAGGTTTTGAAAATGGGCCGACAATCGGCCGACAGCTCTAAGATCGTGTCGTGTGCTCTGGGCTTTACACTAAGGAAATGAGGAAGGGAGGAGTCAAGAGATACAGCCGGCATTAGGAGAGCAAGCTGAGTAGTATAAAAGTTGAATGGTGAAAATAGCACAAAGTATGCAGGAGAAGAAGCCTGGCGAAATTTACGGAGCAACCAGGAAAGTGGAACTCAATAGTGTGAATGAATGCCTGCAGCATTCACACTAATAAAAATGTGTAGGGGGGTAAAGTGGAGGGACCAATGGTTCCCTGGCCCAACCTGTTCTGGCGAAGCTGCGCAGGTCACTTCCAGTTCAGACTTGTGGGAATAATGTATTTAGTGCCCACAGATAATTTATTTTCATAGCGCATGCTCACTGTGAGCTATTAGTACCCCAGCAACAGTTGCCATGCTGCTGACAATGATGTCATCAGCCTGATTTCAAATGATGTCAGTGCCAGGAGGCCCTTCTAAGGATGCCTCTGTGATGTCATAGTCCATGACATCACCAACTGATCAGTTGAGTCTCCGGTCAGTCAACACAAAATTCATTTGGACACTTTAGCTGACGGAATAAAGATGAGCAACGAAAGTGACATTTATGTGAGACCCAAGGTCTCCTTTTGGAGCAAAGTCAGAAAGACGTGTTCTAATAGAGTTCATCCTGGGCAAACCACCCCAGACTATAGGAAGAAGAAATTTCTCAGCGAGCTTCTTTGGAAAATAATAGAGAAAGTGGCAGACGGCCCCACCATCCATCTCGTCAGGAAAATCTTTGTAGAACAGCACAAAAAACTTTTGGCCTTACTGCTGAGGAAAACAGGTGAAATAAACGTGGACGTACTTTCAGATGTAGCAGAGGAACTGAGCGAACGAATTTTTCAAAGCATTGCGAGGGACGCGTTCCACTGTGCTTCAGGTCTTAATTTAATTGCCCTTCTTGACTACCCAGAAGGACATGTATTTATCGTAAGAAAATTCAAACGCCACTTGGAGGATCCGGTTCCTAAAAAGAAAATGTTTACGAATACAAAAATGAAGATCAGGAGGACATTGTTTCCCAATGAAGATTTGTACAGTGATGAAAATTGCCTGAGTGAGTCTTACACTCAGGCAGAAATGGATCCAGATCAGTTTTTAAAGGACGCAAATGAGCTGGGATTTAAACGGGGAACCGAAGCTCAAAGAAAAAATATGGTGGAAAGAATATTTTGGAGACTAATTTATATCTCAAGTTACAGATCCAGCTATGGTGGTTATAAAATGAAGGACACCGACCCCGTCCACAAGAAGCTTGGTCCAAAACTGTGGGAAGCGGTAAAAGACATAGATTTTATATTTTTTGAGGACATGGAGACAAAACTCGGCAAGGACATTTTTCAACTTCTGAGCGGAAATGATGACGTAGTTCAAGAGTTATTATTTAAAATGATAAAAAGTGAAAACCCGCTGGTCATTTATAAACTAACCGAATGCTTCCGAAGAACCCTGGCACGTCCAAGAAAAATTCATTTTAAGAAAAGTTATATAAGAAAAGCGTGGAAATGGTTTGAACAGGCAATGTGCTGTGGAGAAGATTTGGAAGAAAGTCAAGATGATTTTAACAATGGACCAAATGTTGAGCGTCGCCCTGCCGCTGACTCGGTACCGGCCTCTGACTCGGGACCGGCCTCTGAGTCCGATCCAGCCCCTGGCTCGGGACCGGCCTTTGAGTCGGGACCGGCCCCTGTCTCGGGACCTGCCTCTGACTCGGGACCGGCCTCTGAGTCCAGTCCGGCCCCTGACTCGGGTCCGGCCTCTGACTCGGGACCGGCCTCTGAGTCGGGGCCGGCCTCTGAGTCGGGACTGGCCCCTGGCTCAGGACCGGCCCCTGACTCGGGTCCGGCCTCTGACTCGGGACCGGCCCCTGACTCGGGACCGGCCTCTGAGTCGGGGCCGGCCTCTGACTCGGGGCTGGCCCCTGACTCGGGTCCGGCCTCTGACTCGGGACCGGCCTCTGACTCGGGACCGGCCCCTGACTCGGGACCGGCCTCTGAGTCGGGGCCGGCCTCTGACTCGGGGCTGGCCTCTGACTCGGGTCCGGCCTCTGAGTCGGGGCCGGCCTCTGAGTCGGGGCTGGCCTCTGACTCGGGACCGGCTCCTGGCTCGGGACCGGCCTCTGAGTCGGGGCCGGCTCCTGGCTCGGGACCGGCCTCTGAGTGCGGTCCGGCCCCTGACTCGGGTCCGGCCTCTGACTCGGGACCGGCCTCTGACTCGGGGCCGGCCTCTGACTCGGGGCTGAGTTGGGACCGGCCTCCGAGTCAGGACTGACCTCTCAGTCGGGCTATAGGGCGAGTCGCCTTTTGGCATTTCAACTTAGGAAAGCCCAAATAAATAGACACGTCCCCAAAATAAAACCCCCCTCAACAATGCAGACTAAAACACAACCCAAAGAAATAGCTGAAGCATTCGCAGAATACTATAAAAAACTATATGATAATACGGACAAAAACACTCAGGAAGATGTAACATCCTCTTTTTTCAAAAAGATTAATCTCCCAACTTTGTCAGAAGAAGAGCCGCTGGAAATGACCCGACCTATAACTTCACAGGAAATTATGATCGTTATTAAAAACCTCAAAAACAACAAACCTCCGGGGACAGATGGACTGCCAGGGCAATTCTACAAAACATTTAGCCAAGAACTAACGCCAGCAATATGTAAGGTATTCAACTATGCACTAACAGAGGGGAACCCCTAAATCACGGTCTGAAGCCATTATATCGGTAATCTATAAAGAAGGTAAAGACCCAACTATGTGTGAAGGCTACAGACCCGTGAGCTTATTATGCAACGATTTAAAAATACTAACAAGTGTAATGGCAAAAAGAATGCAAAAATATATAGCTAAATTGATTAAACCAGACCAAATGGGATTTATTCTGGGGAGGCAGGGAGCAAACAATATTAGAAGAATATTAAATGTAATGTCATATACAAAATTTAAATCATTATCCTCCCTTTTAATTAGTTTAGATGCCCAAAAGGCTTTTGACAGGGTAAAATGGAGTTTTCTATACCAGACATTATTGAGATTTGGATTTTCACAGCAATTTGTTGAATGGGTGAAAGTAATCTATAAAAATCCAAAACCCCGAATTCGAATTAATGGGTACTGTTCAGAATTTTTTGATCTCAAGAGAGGAGTTAGACAGGGGGACTGTCTAAGCCCTCTACTATTCGCGGTTAATATTGAACCGATGGCAGAAGAAATAAGACAGAATAAACAAATCCAGGGAATAAGAGACGAGGGAGGGGTGGAACATAAAATATCACTGTTTGCCGACGATCTATTAGTACTCCTAACAGAACCACTCCGGTCAGTACCAGCTTTACTAGAAAGCCTTAAAGAATATGGGAATATCTCTGGGTATGCGAGTAACGAAAGTAAATCAGTAGCAATGATGGTATCAGGGGAATGCTCAGCACAGCTAAAAGATAAAGTAAAGTTCAAATGGACTGATAAAGGATTTAGATACTTGGGCATAATTATCACACCTCGAACTTCACAATTATTCAAAGCAAATTATGAGAAACTGAAGAAGGAAATTATAAAAGACCTAGAAAGATGGGAGATCCTACCACTGACCCTCAGGGGGAGGGTAGAAACAGTCAGAATGAATGTATTACCAAGACTACTGTTTGTATTCCAATCACTCCCAGTTTCCATTCCTAACTCCTTTCTTAAAGAGATGGATAAAAGAATATCAAGGTTTGTATGGCAAATAAAAAGGCAAGAATCAAATTTAAAATACTTCAGTCCTCAAAGAGTAATGGAGGGTTAGGTTTACCAGAATTAAAGAATTATTATTTAGCTGCTCAACTGAGAGCCATAGCTCTATGGTTAGCAAAGGATCAAGAGACAATATGGGTAGATATGGAGCAAAGAGCCTGCCCAAATCTGTCCCTAGAGTCACTGCCCTTTACAACAAGGAGGGTTCAAAGAAATCTCAAAATTCAAAATTGCTGGATTAAGGAAACGATTAACATTTGGTCAAGAATAAAAAAGAAATTGAATTTCCCTGACTCTATATCAAAAATTGTAAAAATAGCGAAGATTCCAGATTTTACCCCAGCTACTATGGATACAGGGTTTGAGAGATGGACAAAAGGGGGACTGGTATTTATAGCACAGCTTTTTAATGGATCAATAATGAAATCTTTTGAACAAATCCAAAGGGAATTTAATCCACAAAAAACAGATTTTTACAGATACTTGCAACTTAGACATTATCTCCAGAATCATAGTGAATGGCAAAAAATCTCAACAGATATGACCAAGACTGAAGAAATTTTATTATCAATAGCAAAAGGTGAATCAACAAAAGGCATGATCTCAAAACTATACAAAAGCCTGCAATATGAATCCAGTGTTACTTTTGCGAGACTCTGGACATAATGAGAAACATATGGCATACAGTCATTCAAAAAGTGTGTGTCTGTAAAACCCAAAAGGCTTAAAGTACAATCATTGTTTCCGTTCCGGAAACTACCTTTCAAAGGCTGCCCTGAGTTTATTATTTATAACTTATGTTGTCATTTCCAGGGACAAAAGAGAGATAGAAGCAGAAAGCCGGATGAGAAAGACGATAAGCTGCCTGGATGGGTCCCCAGCTTCCTTGGAATCCTGAATCCCCTCACTGCCTACGTAACCTGCTGAGAATGTAGTGCTGGCAGGACACACAGGATTTCAAAGAACGCCTCGTAAACGTAATGTGCAAAAAAAATAAATAAATCCACTCCGTTTTTATGGTCCAAAGGCATTTTTCAACTCGTGTCACATCAAATACAACAGGACTTTTAAAGTTTTTTGGGGTTTTTTTGTTGTTTTTTCAGGGCCGCATGAAACACAGTTTTATTAATAATTCATATTTAACAATAACATGTTGCTTAGAGAACTATTTCACAGTGTCCTGACATTTGCGATCAGAAATGCGCAAGTGGGACACACGTCCAAGAACCCGAACAAACACTGAGACGGCTTTCGTAAGAGAGCGAATCAGTGTAGGATTCAGGAAATATTTTTGTAACTTTAAAAAAAAAAAAAAAGACTAAAAAAACCCCCAAAACACATACATGAATAAAAACCCATGCTTTCCGTTCTTACTCAAACGGGCCATATGCAGTGTGTGAAAATGTTTGTCTTTGGTGGTTTTAAAAAAATAAAAAAATCACAATTCCCAACATTTCAAAGGCCTCGATTCTCAGGAGAGCGCCGCTTCACTTCCCTGGTTTTGTTGCTCCAGTGCAGAAGATTGGGGTGAACGCCGGGAAAAGCAACACGGCGTATTTGACAAAAATGTAGGGCAGCAAAGTTTATTGTAAGAATCTGGGCTAGTGCATTTCTCCCCATGAAAAGAGATTTCGTTGTAACCAAAACACTGTCCCAGAAACCCACATCCACTCCACCATACTTGAGCAGCCGCCCGGTCTGTTGTGACGAATTGACAGGAAGAAAAGTATTGATTCGTGATTCTGATCGCACAGGCAGTGGAACGATTGGCTCGGTTTATCCGTCTCCTGGGAACCGCCGCGTAGATGTCAGACTGCTGTCAGGCAGCGACAACATTGCCGACTTCCTATCGGCCACTCAACATTCCTCCGAGATGAGAACAGGAAAAGAGAGCCTGGATTCGGCTTTAGAGGGTGATTTGTTTGGACACGAGATAAAAGTCGCCCCGCAATTTGTGTAATGTCGGGGAAAATGTGCGTCTTCTGTGGCCACAGTGCCTAAATGTGAGTGTTTGGCTTAGATTAGCTCAGGGCGCGGACTTGCGCTGAAGTTTATAAAACCATGAGCCCTGGTCGTTTTCACTCTCCAATTTTAGGTTTCGAGACTTGAAAGAAAAAAATCTTACTATGTTTTCATGTAAAATTCAACTAAAAACAGACAAAGCTGTCAGAAGGAAGTATGTACAGTATCCAAAAGGCTCCAATAACATGGACTGCAGCTGGAGAAGTGCACACTATTAAAGTAATACTAAAAGACCTTTTGATTTGACTTGAGCGTTCAGACATCTTGAGTCCACATGTGTTCTGAATTATAGTCAATCTGATAAAGTTGATATGAAGTTCAGCTGTGCTGGTAGGAATTCCTGAAACTGGCTGGAGGAACACACTTTGGCCACAGTTTGCAGAGTAGTTAGTTTGATTCACAAATCATTTGTGAACCACCTTGTTAAATAAAGTTTATCAGGAGTACCCTTTTGGAATTTGGCCATAATAAAATATGTATGAGGGAGAAGAACTGGAGTGAAATGGTAATTTAAAAAAAAAACATTTAAATATGTTCGCCAATGTTCGCTAAAGCTGACATAAATTATATGCTAACGAAAATAATGTTTTGACCTGGATAGAACTAGTTCATATTGCGATGGCGGATTTGGTTTTGTACGTTAACTATAAATATGTTACTTTACTGTTCGCAGACAGTAAAATGAAACTGTAAAACGTAATAGCCGTACCAGTTCCAAATGGGGGATTGCTGCTTTTTCCCTGCCATCCCTTTTACTTCTGACGGTAATTTATACAGAAGTTCACAGATCATTAACAGAACTGTTCCACGTTACGCTAATTGAAAAACAGAAAGCATTGAGAGAAACTGTCTGCTGGAAAAGTTGGTAGCAGGTCAAGGTGGTGTAAAAACAAAAGTAGTGTTTGTTTTTCAAGCAAAAATGAAAGCATTTTTGCTTGAACCACTAATAATAATAATAATAATTATAATAATAATAAAAAAAATCCCAATTCAGCAGAGTTACATTTCACTAGAAACCACAATTGAACATCAGACACATTAATCGATTGCATTTTTTGAAGTGAAATAATAACGTAATTTGACCAAATATGTCATAAGCTGGTGAACAGTTCTATACTACTGCATACTTGTAGCTGACTACATAGATTATAGGAGGTACGTTGCAGACTTACTGATGACAGCTGTGCCATTCCCAGGTATGACGAGGCCTGTTGGGCATGAAGTCAGCTGTGCCTTTGTTCTTCACCCTCTGCGGAAATCGGAGCAGGACCCTTACGTCATAGTCGGTGGTCTCGGGGCGGTAGGCAGAGCTACAGGATGGAGACAAGCATGGAGGGACAGAAATCAGATAAGGGAACATGTACAACGTCTTGCGAGAGGAATGTCTGCGTGTCTTTTTCTCATAAGTAAAACAGCGGAAGTAAAAAAGAAATGTTAAAAAAAGAGGCAGAACTGGAAAACTACGAGCCAGAAGTATATCTACTAAATAATTTATCCTAGAGTTTATAACCATCTCTTAAAACACACCGTTTCAACATGAAAAACACAAAACAAAACAAGATACATATTCTTTTGCGCAAACTGTTTTTTTTTTTTGTGAGAAAAAGGAGGCATAACCCTCAGTTCACAACCACTGAAGATGTAAGTCTTGTGACTGTTGTTCACATTGGAGTGGATGGCGAATTACAAAAGCCCATCTGTGGGTGATTGCAGCAAACTCAGAGAGGATATACAGGCCTTTGTGCTTCTGACGGGAAGAGGGCAAAGTGAACACCCATAGGGACGACACATTTCATTTCAGCAGAGCCCGGCCTGGGGCTCAGAGGAGACTTTTCACCAACCCAGACGTTAAACCTTCATCCCAGAAAAAATAAGCACTTATGCCCCTTTTCCACCGGCTCGGCTCGCTTTCGGAGCTTTTTTACCGGCTTTTTTTCCGGCCCTGGCCTTGCTTTTTTAGGGTCCTGATTCGGAGCAAGGCCAGCCGGGCCCGCCCTGTTTTGGTGGGTGACGCAAGCTGCGCTCCTGTCCACTGATTGGCTGTGGGCGTGGACAGACGGAGCAGCAAAGAGAGAAGAAAAATGAAGGCGCAACGTTTGAAACTCGCTGCAAGACGGAAGTGATGGAAGATACAAGCAAGCCGTAAAATTAAAGAATATTCGCATTTCAATATTCAGCGGCAACTCAATGGAGCGGTGAGGAACGAGTGGATTTTGTCAAAGTAGAGGAGAGAACGGAAAGCCCACTCAGATGCAGCTAATGCTGCTGTCCAGCCAGGTGAGCAGTTTGTAGATATATCTGTCTGGTTTTTACTATATTTAAGGTTGCACACATACAGTCACGGAAGACATTTGAAACACAAAGTCTGCTGTATTTTTATTGGTCGAACACAACATGCGCATTTTCTGAAGATACTCAGTGGCACAATCCTCAGTTCTAAATAATGCCAATATTGTACAGCATGTTTCCCTACATTTGTTTTTTATGTCTTATCTTTGCGTGAATCTACGTGCTTCGATTGTTTCTCATTTTGCTGTGGTTGCGTCGGAGTTTCCCCTTGTTATTTGATATTCCATCATTGTAAAATGGCTACATATCAGTTCTCTAATTAAACGGTTATGAACTATTAATTGTAGAGGACATAAAAAATATCAATAAACCTGAAGAAAACGATAGTGGTATTTTATCTATGGCTGTATGTCAGCATAGGTCTAAAACTTACAAGTAATTACGTTTTGTCTTTAACTTACACAACTATTCCAGTTATTTATAATTCTGTATGTCTGGATGGTAAAAAAAGTGTTTGTATATAAAGTGTCTTTCTGTGTATGTAACTTCCATTTCATTCCAGTGTTTTGTACCTGTGGCACATCAAAACACAGCAGGATAGTGGCCCTTGAGGACTGGAGTTTGACACCCCTGCCATAGACCAACGAGCCTCCATCCGCTGGCAACCTGCAAGTGTGTGAGAGCAGGACATTCTTGTGCAGATTGGTCAGCACACAGGCTTTTTTCATCAAGCCAATTAGTCCAAGCCTCTTGTAAATGCATTTACAAGAGGCTTGTTGGTCTTTGGGTATGATTAGGGTGTGAGAGGTCCTGGACAAGCCCCTTCGAATGCTTCTGGAAGATGCAATCAAATCTGGCTATAACATTCAGCATTCTGGCTATTTGGGCAATCTTGTGTCCATCTCACTTTTTTTTTTTCTTTTTTTTCTCCGAAGAGTTTTTGCAGTGCTAGTGGCTTGTATTTTTTCGACAGTAGGCAGACAGGAAGGGGGGAAGACATGCGGCAAAGGTCGCCGGGACCTGGAGTCGAACCCGCGGCGTCCGCGTCGAGGACTAAGGCCTCCAAACGTGGGGCGTGCTAACCCCCTGCGCCACCACGGCACGCCCCAGGAACTCCCTTTTAAAGGGGCAAACACAATTTCATGAGTAATTTTTTTTATTTTATTTTTCTTAGAAAAACAAAAGAAAAATCCTATAACAGCTAAAATCTGATACCATTCCGTTTTTTTTTTCATTTTGTGAAGAAGGAACTTGTGCTCAGTTTCTTCTTCAGACGTTTTGGTGTTTCCGTCAGTGGTTATTGTTGCAGCGCCACCACAGGCGAGGAGGTGAATGTTTTTTTTTTTTTTAAAGCATTTAATTCATTTAACACAGCACAGTATGAAAGCGAACCACACCGTCTGAAAATATCACAGACGATACAATTTTGCTCCCCAATCGAACAGAGTCTACCGGACTATCAGGTGTTAAGTTAATGTGTAGTCTATCATTTGAAACTCATGCAGACTTCGCTTTACCTCGACAAGCATTTTTCCTCTGCAGCACAGCGGAGGGAGTACATGTGGGCTCTTTGGATGTATGTTGAAGCCTGGACATAGTTCGGATCCGGAACCAGATCAGGCAAACCTGAAACGATGAAAAAAACACCCCCAAAAAGCATGTTTTTCATTGCAACATATTCAACACTGCAACAGAATGCTCCAATGTTTGTTCAAGCTACCGCATAATCAAGAAAGAGTTAATTAGGCCTTAAAATAGTGAACGTTATTTAACCTGCCAAATTTACTCGTGGGGCTGCTGTGTCATTCCAGGTATATCCGAAGCGATCCAAAGGTCAGCACTGTCGGAGTGCTTGTTAGCATGCTGGTCATTATCTTTTGTGATCTGTGAAATATGTTGGTGCCGACTGAGGATGTGAGGGGCAAAAAAAAAAAAACCTGAGCAACAGGACCCACAAGTTCAAGTCTGGATCACATCAGGGAGACTCAGACACTAATTATTCTGCTATTCAGAATTTTATCATCACTTTATAATAAGAGGCTATGTTTTTTTTTCAGTTCAGCCACTAGATAAGAGTTGTTGATTGAGAGAGCGAGAGAGGCCACAAGAGCTGCATTCAGGTCTGTGGTTGCAGAATCACTGGACCAAAAAAAGGCTTCAAAACTCATTCTCAGCTTCGCTTTCATTTGGTTTACATCATGTAGCTTGTTATTGCGAGGGGTAATTTCTTCTCAATAGAAAAACCACACTGTATTTACAAAAAGAGCATACCATTATTCAGTTGCTTTTATTCAAAACCAAAACACAACAATTATTCCAACTTCTGTTAAAAGTATATGTATCATGTTCAATAAATTAAAATGGGCTTCCACCAGGGCTAATAAAAAAATAACACCTTTAAGCAGGTATTAAACTTTTCATGATGCTTAATACCACGTTCCTGTATAAAATATATTTTTAGTGGTCTGACATTAATAATATAATCTTTATTAACTGTGAGAAGAAAATCATCATAATCGCTGGAACTAAAGGCTTGACTAATCTATATATTATGATTCACTTGGTGAAATACATCAGTAAAATAAAGAAAGTAAATGTACTGAATGGGTTTTTAGGTGACTAGTGTAATATTTCTATTCATGCCGTGTAAGTATTGCTCTTTTCATTGGGATTCATACTAAAGTATACATTTGAGTAAACTTTGCTAACATTGGTAATATATTGATTTTCTGCTTTTTAAAGAGTAATGCAATTAAAACAACTTGATATTAGTTGGTCAGGCTGCCTGCTGCAGTAGCCAGTCCAGTCAGTAGCTTAAACAAACAAACAAAAAAAAAAGATGTTGACCTTAATAAGAGCAAGTTTCCATACCATTATTGTCCGATTTTGGTCTCACTGGAGATACTGAAAATCAGACAAATTCAACTGTCTTTTAACAGGTGGAAGACGGAGAGTGCTGGTACTCTATGCTCCATAAAGCTGAAACAAAAAAATCTAGTTGCACCAATATTTTCTCTGGCATCTCATTAAAATAACTTTAAACCATAGGAGCTAGTATGTTGACTGTGGAAACCTGCCCATGCCTAAGCGATGCAGTAGCAGGTTTTAAAAACTGCGCCTTGCCAGAGTAAAGGTCTGTATGCCTGCAACGTTACCTAAAATGGCTATGCCAACTTGATCTCTGTCGAGGCTTATCAAACTTTTCTGTCCAACTTACGAAGGCCAGACATAGTCCTGATGTGAATTTGTTCCAACCATCTCAAAAATTTAGCTCGGTTTCCAATTCCATCTGCTTAACAGAAGTGAGCCAAAAAAAAACCAGAAAGCAAACTTCCTGCTACATTTGCCTGGCACTTCACACCTACGTGAGTCTTCCTACCTTAGCTGCAACTTTAAGTGCAGCCTTTGCCCTCTGCGCGGTCTGTGCAAACTGTCAATCTGACATGTCTATCTGAGGCTGACATGTAGGGCAGCGGGAGGCTTCCTGGGGCAGACAATGTAAAGACTGTAAACCAGTGTGAAAGACTGAGGTTTCCAAGCATCACTCTCAGTCCAACTTTGTTTTTTTTTTCTCCTCTCCTTTAAAAGGCTTTGTTCTCTGCCCTCTAATCTTTTGAAATGTGAAAGTGGGTCTTTTCTAGGAGTATAAAGTGTATCGAGAAGCCAAAGCTGATCAGCCCTCAACTGTAAGCGACAACACCCTCTTACTCTCCAAGTGGGGCACAGAGAAAAGAAGTCTTGGCAGGGTTTCTGGCTTATATGAGATAAAGGAAGAACAGGGGTTCTCCAATTTTTTTGCTATAGCTTAAACTACATCCTGTTAGATGGTAATAAATAATACACGTTTGACTTCACAGGACAGATTTTGAACTTGTGACCATTTCTCAGGTCATCTCAGTCCAAACTGATGTGCAAGGGGAGGATTTCATTTAGAGTGAAAGGTCAAAGTAAATCCATTGACTGATGGCATGGCACTAACCAGCATATGACATATGGTTATTTAAAGAGTGCCATTTAATCACGTGTTCCTTTTTTAATCAGAGTTCGAAATCTCCTAGATTTCAGTTTGAAAAATTGGCAGCAAGTTTCCTTGAAGTGGGAATTTCACCTGGGAAATAAAAGAAATTTCATCCAAAAACTAAAGTAAAGTAACGAAACAAAACCAAATTTAATTCCAACAGTATATCATTTAGACAAAGCTCCATAAAACCTCACTTAGCGAACATGCAGCTACACGTCTGTGAGGTACAAATCTGAGAAAGACATTGTTTTTAGTATGCACTGGTAGTAGTAGTTAGCTGGGTCGCTAAACTAATCAATTACAAAATCCGATTTTGTAATTGATTCTGACTTCAGAAGGAAATGAAAGTCTCTATTCCTCGCTCACTGCACTACAGTTTGCAGTTTGACTTCTTTAATTTCCACCCATTGAGCTCCTCTGTAGAAACATCCTCTACATGACATTTACTTTGCTTGGCTTTAACTGACACCAAATGTCATCCTCAGTACAGCTGAAAGGAACAGAGTAAAGCCAGTGGTATTTTAATGTTTGTTTCAGCATTGTTAGGTTATCCAGGGGGTGTCCAAACACCAATGTTGTGGAGATTCTGTGATTCACAGGGATCCTGGTAACGTCAGCTTTCTCTGGCCTAACAGCACATAGTTTTTATTTATCTTTAAGGGACACTGCCTGCTTTGAGTCATTGCTCAGGTCTTATAAATTCAAAATCCTGTTGGGTTTAATTTCTAAATAAAACAAGCTTTTGAGATGGGAAGATGTGAAATTTCCAAGGATTGATGACTTTGTGTTCAAGTGGCTATATATCTATTTTATCACTTTGCTCTGTGATTCAATTTTAGTGGCAAATACAAGAGTATTGTGCTGCATCCTTGAATTACTGAAGCAATATTTAAAAATATTAGAGACCTTCAAAATACCGTAAATTAAATGAAGTCACAAGCATCAGAAGCCAGTCCAGGATACAGTATTCAAGGATACATTGAATACTATTTGTTTAAAACAAATTGTACTAAAGCCTGTAAACACAATTGTCCTCTTGATATCACTCTAAAAGTATACATCGGAAAAGTTACAACACTGTAAAAATGTTTATGTCTTACTGCGAAGTAGCACAATAAAGATGTCTGCTTTTCAAAAGCTCTTAACAGCAGAATCTATACTGCAGTGATTACTGAGAGCACCAAGGCATTTATGCACATGATGATGACTTTTTTGTGCTGCATGCTAGAAATGGCTCACAGCTCTAAAGCGGCTAATGAACTATGGTTGGGAAGCGCACCAGAGCGGCTGCTGTGCAGGACAACAGGTTGTAGCGAGAAACAAAAATGATAAACCTGCATTAGAGAGCTCGAGAATCTGCTCTCCACTCGGTGCATGCGCAGCCTCTGGCACTCTGAGCTCAAGCACCCATGTTGTTGTTTTCTGATCTCTAATCTTTTCTCGTGTGGTAATCTTTACCAGTGACAAGAGAAAACGTCTTCATCTCGCTTGTTCAAAGGAATCTAAATTGGTTGCTTGGAGATCCACAGAAAGTGCCTGCTTTGTTCAATAAACATTTTGGGACAGCAGGCTGCATGCTTCCACACTGCTCATTTTTCTCCTCCAAGTACCCTGACTAAATATTTATTTGATTTCCTGTAGCTGAAGAAATGGACCCCATGTGTTACAGGGACTTTCCACTCTCCCTCCTTTCTAGGATTGGGGTAGAACCGCTTCTCCCTCCCTCGTTCTCCTCTCTCCTGCCCAGACGTCAGCCACCAACACCCCTTGACACTAGCCCACTTATGAGGTCACCACAGCCATTACCAGAATCAAAATGCCTCAAGAACCAGTCAATTTTCTTGTAACTCCGTACTCCCCCCCCTCCAAAAACAAAGTGTTTTTTGTGTCTGCTTGCTCTATGTTCACAGGCTTTTGCGCAACACCTGGTTTCAATAACTTCACTGGCAGGGGAAAATGAACTTTGGATCAGCTTCACTTTATTTGCAATTGAACAAAAGGGGGAAAAAAAAGAAGAGGCTTTACTTTCAACCAGCTGTTTCATTTTGATTACATCAGATTGCTGACAAAAATTAAAAACAAGAATATCAGAAAAAAAAATGCAAATGCGCGCTGGCAGGGGTGAAGGTGGGTGTGGTGGGCATTCCTACTCCCCTGCGGATTTGGCATATTTCATATTAGTATGCACATCAACAACTGAGATCAGATGAGAAGCGTTTCATCTTTTCTCCTTCGGGACAGAAATACCTTCAGCAAATCTGTAAGAGACGGCGTGAACCTTGTTTCTTTTTAAAATGTAAAACAAAATGCTTCAGGATTTCCCAAAAACGTAAATTAGTCATTAACTTCAGCTCTCTATCAATACTTGCCCAACTATGCTTACAAAATAACTTGATAAGTGTTGTGGTTTGTAATTCACTAACCAAGTCGTAACATACCTCTTTGGGCTCCTCGATACACATTGCCAACGTTGGTACCAGAGTTCTCTACGGCAGAGTTTGGAGAGGTTCTGCCTTGAGGAAAAGGCTGCGAGAAAGGAGGCTGAGGTCTTCCAAAGGGAGGAAACTGCTCATATTGTGGGCTTCGGACTGCTGATTGCCCAGCAGCTCCTGGTCTATCCACCACAACAGGAAGCGCTTGGTTGGCATCAGGGATTGGGTTGGCAGGGGCAGATTCCTCATTGAAAAGGCTGTGGGTGTACCTGTGATCCAGACCATCTGCAAAAGGTGGCTGGGGGGCACTTGCGGGTACCACTGGATTGGGTCCGTAGCCGTATGACTGGTAATAATAGTAACCGTTTTCAGGGAATTCAGATGGAGAACCAGGGAACACTGAGCCCAGACCTCCTCCAAATCCACCTGCAGCAAACCCTTGTCCAGTCCCAAATGTTCCTCCGCTGTATCCGGCGCCTGGGACAGGCTGGAAAGGCGGCTCGTAGTTTCTGACCGGGGCGTCTGGAAAACCGCCGTCAAAAGGCTGGAAGGGAGGCTGTTGGGGAAATGGGTATTGTGGGTAGGATGGTATGTTATATGAAGACGAGGAAAAAGACGACGACGATGGACGACGCTGACTGCTCGAGGAACCGTGGAACTGGCTGGTTCCTGTGCTGCCTGTGGTTTGCCTCCAGTTATCAGGCACTTGTCCAAAACCGAAAGGATGCCTTGCCTGGCCACGAACAGTTTCGGAGGACCCCCTCGGGGGAGCCTGCCTACGGAGATTGCCTCCCTGGCGTCTGCGTGAAGGACGGGGATCTGACAAAATGACCCTGGCAGCTCTTTCTTGGCCTCCAGTCCCGGCAGGAACGTACTCAGCTCCACTGTTCACCAGGCTGAACACCTGTCCGTTGTTTTCCCACTGTATCACCTGTCTCCAAGGGGTAGCGGAACTGTCCTGCTCTTGACCCTGTCTCTGGCTTTGCCCCTGAGTTTGTGAAGCAACCTGAGCCTCCCCTGAGCCCACAAGAAAAAACATCACACATACCACAGGAACAGACATCATATTGGCTCAAGCAATTCAGGGGTTCACCCCAAGAGAGAAAGAGAGAGAGAAAAAGAAAGGTGGAATGGTTCAAAGAAATAAATCCAGTCAGCCACGGGTTCAAGCCACTTGCGGTTCTGTCAATAAAACGTGTATCCTCTTCCCGTGGGCACAACTTTGGTGTGCGTGTTGAGACAGGGTTCCGAAGTAAGCCTGTGTTTGAGTGCATCTGTTGCTCTTTGCTTGCCAGCAATTGGAGGAGCTTGAATTTGCATTCAGAGGCAATCACATCCAGTGGAGTTGGCTTCAGAAGACCCACTGTTGCTGTAACCGTCTGCTGGTGCAACGAGAATATGTCCTGACTTCTTGCCGGTCTACTGGCTCTTCCTTCAGTAGAGTAAGCATTGCTCTCCGCCTTCTTGAAAGAAGTGCCTGTTCACTGCACAACAGCAAGCTTCTATTTGCCTGATTGCTTACAATGGGCTGAGAAAAAACTCAAACTTTTTTTTTTCTTTTAAAGGAGAGGTCCCACATGGCCCTAGTGCTAGTGATGTTTCCTGGCCTGCAGCAGCCAAGCTTCCATGAGGTTTCCAAAGTCAACACCACGAGCTGCAAAGGCATTACAAATATATTGTAACGCACGTCAGACTTTCAGCGGCTTCTCCCTGGCCGTGTGCTCTCGCAGAGTCATCAGCAGGGGTTTTAAAGATTTATTTCACAATTTCCGTGAAATAGAAGTTAATTGTGACAATCTGTCTAATTGAAACCAGGAATGTAAGCAAGAAGCACCTAAGTGTACGAAGAAAAAAACAACAACACAACTGCTCAAACACAGTTCTCTGTTTATGAAAAGAATTTGTTGGAAAATGTGATTTGGATACTCCACCCTAAGAAATACCAAACCAAGGTCAGTTAAAAGAGCTCACAGTGCTTTCCTTTCACCAAACACTAACACACACATGTAGAGACACATATGCTCCTGCCCATCCCAACCCCCACACACGCACACGCCCTTCTCATTTCCCAAACTCCTTAATCACATGGGGTTATACTGTGAGTTTTAATCTGTGCATACATTAAAACTATTTATGTGTATGTAATTGGTAATGCTAGATAGAATCAGAATTCCTTTTGTTATCAAACTCAGCAGTTGATATTTGTGTTTTCCTTGGCATGGCTTGTCAGGGCAGTATCCACTGTGCCACAGAGCAAGAAAAAAGCAACATTCTTCCAGGGCTACAGCAGTTGAACAAGCATTGCACTCCTATTGGAATAAATGATGACAATGTCTCGGTGGAACAGGCTCTAACAGAAAACGTACTCATTTCAAAGTCCGGAAAGTGACTAGTTTAAAAGAGCTTCATCATAAAAAAAAAAATATCTGCATACAAAAAGATCCATCAGTCCAGGAATGAACAAGGGAAGAGCTGGAACTTCAGCACCCTTTGTGATAAAAGAAGGATATAGCAAATGGATTTTTCACTAACTTCTCACAAAACAGCATTAAAAAAAAACATAGTTTTCAGAAGAATAAGGGATGCTAACAAAATGGAAGTATTAAAGGGGAAAATAGAAACAAGACACAATACATATGAAAAAGAATGTGCTATTTTTGTTGTTCATGTAGAAGCTAGTGCTAATTTTGTGTGCATTCAGTTATTATTTATTTTGTATTTAATCAAATGTGACTTTTTTTCTTCGTAGATACTAGTTTGCTCTGCAAAAGCCTCTGCGAGTGTCCATGATACCATGAGAAAAATACTCCTAGTCAAAGTGCGGCATCTAGGGCACTGTAGATAAGGAAACAATGGGGTAGTAAATGAGAAGAACAAAAAACGCAATAATAAATCTTGTAAAGTAGTATAATAGAAATAATACACGAAAGCACATGTGTACAACCATGTAGTGCACAAGGTTGTACACATGAACAGGTTGGTATCGATTTTGCTATTTTTGTTTTGGGGAAACACATGACCCAAATGCGTTCAGTGATGTTCTTGGCGATAACGTCAGCTATCTTGTAAAATACGGCAAGGCCTTGTTTACAAGACGTGTTCATTCACATTACGGTATCATTTTCTAGCTCAAACTTGTAAAAGTGGTCGGACAAGTCTTCTGAGGCTGTCTTGTAACTCTGCTATCGAACTACAAAAACGTCAGAATGGGTCGGGGTCTGCGACCTGGAGGAGGGTCCGGGGTGTGAAGTGCCTAAGTTTCGTTTCAAGAGACTGCAGGAAAGTGAGTTGCTCTCAGACCCATCACAGGACAGAGGTAAGAGAGGAATTCGGGCCAAAACATTGCCATTCAACTTCATGGGAATGAATCAAAAGCACGGATCGCAGAACTAATTCTTCACTTGTGCAACTTTTGAGAAATACACACAGCAAAATGAAAAGTCAAACATGTCACAGACACGTTGTCTTGCACTGACATACAGGATTTTTCTTAAAAGAAACGTAAGTTCACATTGTTCTATTCTGTTCAGTTCTTTCTTGAGGTAACATTATCGGAAAATGATCTGTCCTACTTAAAATTTGCTTTCATGTATGTCTGTTAAATAACCACGGCCAGTAGTTTGGCTACATCAAGCTCAAAGTGTTTTGTTTTGTTCCTTTTTTTTTTTTTTTAATTACAGGCAAATCCCAAGGGATTTTCTCGGGAACCAAAAGTGCTGCCTGAGGGAGGCAAACCAAAAGAGTACCTCTATGCCTTGAAAGTCTTTCAGTGAAACATTCCCCTGAGATTAGTTAAAGTTGTGAAGTCAAAGATGGTTGTTTTTGTGCGACGGCTATATGTGTGTGCGCAGCACCGACTGGAAACACCATGTACCCTGTGAAGCAAGGATTGCATTGATCTCAGAGAGGATGCAGCACAGACGGAAATCTGAGGGAGTGGGTTCCCTGCAGAGAGCAACCTTCAGCTGCACAGAATCAGAGCTGTCAGACAGGGGTGTTCCTCTCTGAGTCAGTGAATGTATATAGCTGGGAGCTCACTCATGTCTTGTCACAAAACATTTATCAGCGCTCATGCCTTTTTCAAGGGAACAGATGTGGACAAAATCTCTTCTATTTTTAGACTGTTGATCCCATTCTTGAGATAGCGACGTCACAAGAGGATATGTTTTTGTATCAGGGGTGCAACTAATGATTATTTTAGTAATCAATTAATCCTGCAATTATTCTGATGATTAATCTGTCCAAAATATTTGGCACATTATGCAGAGTTTCCATTTAACCACTTAAGACTTTTACACAATATTGGAAATGCATTAAAAGATGCGGAAGCACTTTATTTATAGGGGCGTGAATAAGGCGGACATGACGGTGTCATAAACATGACAAAGCACCCATCATGACCGTGAAGGAGACTTCATGAATGTTTGAACATTTGGTAAATAATTACACTTCTATTTCAAAGCTGAACTAAAACTTTCATTAAAATTGTTAACTCTGGGCGTGCTGTGGTGGCGTAGGGGATAGCGCGACCCATGTTTGGAGGCCTTGAGTCCTCGACGCGGCTGGCGCAGGTTCGACTCCCAGACCCGGCGACATTTGCCGCATGTCTTCCCCCCTCTACTTCCCCCTTCCTGTCAGCCTACTTTCGTATAAGAGACACTAGAGCCCACAAAAGACCCCCTGGAGGGGTAAAAAATAAATAAATTGGTAACGCTGCACGTTTCAATAAATAATGACACTTTTAATGCAAAGTTTCATTCAAAGGTCCATTTAAAACATCAATTTTCCAATAAAAGTGGCATTATTTACTAAATGACACTTTGTGACAACAGTAGACTTTATGTTTATGACAGTGTCATATCAGTCTTATGCACACCTCTTCAAATAAAGAGTTACCAGAGATGCAAATGAACAAACAATTCAAATTTGTTATTAAATGAGATTAAACAAAAAAAAAAAAACATTGTATTGCCTAAAATTCAATGACATAACATTCCTTTAGAGAACACTTCATCATTTGTGGTAAAGGATGCATCTGCTGTTCAAAAATGCTTCCAACATCAACATGGGAAAAGCTCTATCACTTCTGCTGGACTGAACATCAATCGATGATTTGTTGATTATTTTTAGGCAGGTTTTTGCCCAGGACAGTATAGAAGATCAAAATGAGGCGATCTCATAATTGTGCTGAAAAACATCTTTCTTTAAGAAAGTTTACATTTGCAGCTGTCATATGTCGCAATACTTGGACTTGCATCATCCTAATTTAGTGCTTCCTCTTTTCCAAACAAAAACATCTACCCAAGCAGAAAAAAAGAATCTCTTACATAAAAAGAAAAAAAAAATTGAAACCAAACGACAACCGTACAATGTAGACTAGTTGTCAGTGTGTCTGATATGAAGTAAGACCTTTTGTGATGCTGAAGTGATGTTTTTAGCATCAGTTGCGATAATAAGCCACTTCCTGATGTTGCCCAAGAATCTGACAAGTTCAGCAACTTGTTGTCCTGCAGCTTTCCTTTCCATCTGTAATCTGCTGGAGAAACAGAAAAGATTGCTGCGGCTGCATTTTCTGTGGCACATTTCTGGCTACTTTGCAAATGATTTTTTTTATATACATGTTTATAATCTTTTGGGTCACCCTGGGGATTTCTTTGTTATCCAATCCAAACATTAAAGAAGACTTGCGGCCCGTGTTGTTTCGGGAGCATTGATTTGATCTGTGATGTAGGTGTTGGAATAGGTCAGTGAAATTGTATAAATGGTGCGGCAATAAAAAAGTAAAAAGGGGGTTTTATTGGGACACTGAAAGCGGGTCTGTGATGGAGCAACACAGCACACACACCCTTTTTCACGCTGCTTAGAGACTTACGGCCCAATAGCTTTGAAATAAAAAGCTCATAAATTGTCGGTGACAATGCTCGGCCACACACTGTATCTGCAGCCTGACCCTGTAAAGACTGTTGACTCTTACGGAGCACATCAGATCTTTCCATTTGTTTCTTTTATCTTCACTCTCAGCGCTTCCAACATTAGGTAATTATTTCCATTCAAAACTTCCCTGTGACAGAGACCCGGCAGCTGAGCTCAGCGACTGAGCAGGCGTTTGGTAATGCTGCCGGAGCAGTCAGCCTTTGAAGCACCCACCTGCTTTTTATTCATTTAATTTTCACTGTAGGAGAATCATCAGGCACCTGCACTCTCCACTTGGCTCGTCGTCAGATACAAGGGGTAAACATACCTACAGCGCAAAAAATAATTCCATTCACGGGATTGCAGGAATTTATTCACACATGTTGAACATTACGATTGTGATTAGAAGAAAGAAAAAAAAAATCATTTTTGTAATCTGTTTCTCTCTGTAGAGTATTTTAAAAATAGCATTTCTTATGTAAAAGGTTCCATTTTAATGTGAGATTTGATCACATCTTCAGATGAAACCCAACGTCGGTGGTCGCCTTCGGGCATAAACAGATATAGTTGATCAAAAAGTACAAATCCTTGTTGTTACATTTTGGGGGGGAATCAAATCTTGAAAAAATAATTTTTACACTGTTTGTTACGTTGCAATTCAGCAGAGACAGAAACTAATCTGTATAAGTAGGGAAAAATGTGGAATAATTTATTGGTGAAGCACATTTGTTCATTTAGTTCACCATTGTCTATAGACAGGCTACAAAACGTGTTGCACTTAACAGATAAGTTGTCCTGCCTGACTGTCAATTTCCAAAACCGCTCAACAACAACAAAAACTCGTAAAAGCGAGTTTACAAGTGCGACCGCGCTGGACTGCACACAGAGTAAAAACTCGTGGGGTCTAAATGACTTTGTCTCTTAAAGGAATCAGTCAGAAGAGGAGTTCAAGGTAATAAAAAATCATTGTTCTCTGGTACTTTATTAGATAAACCAATTCAATTGCTTGTCAACACAGGAAATCAGTCGAATCGTATCTTGACCCATTTAAATGTCATCAAGACCCATGGAGAAGTAAAGGGGATTAAAGTGAATGTGTTGTTGGCAATATGTGGGTCTGTTGGGCCTTCAGATATCCGGTGTATAAAACTCTTTTCTGACTGATTTCTTAAACCAAACCTTAAGTCACTGTACTACATGTGAAAACAACTTTGAGAAATACTCCCCAATATTTTTGTGGAATCTATCTAAAGACAAAGTGAGGTTGTTCTGAAAGGGAACCCACTAATACTATTAGGTATTAGTTCAGAGAAAATGTGATGGTGGTTACATGGAGAAAATGTGAGAGAACTACAATACGGCATAAAAAAAAATAATACTGTATGTATCTCCAAAATAAATGAAAACACAAGACAGAAACTGGCAAGGAGGCTGCTAAGGGGCTAACAGAAATACTGTAGGAAAGTACTGTTTGTTTTGTACATGTTGGAACAAATCCTTCTCTTCCCAAAGACAAGATCTTTCTCTCCCGTTGAAACCATCCAGGCTTGTCTGGAATCTCTAAACCTTTTTTGGCACAACATGGTGTGGGGCTGATGAAACCAAATATTGCAATTTGGGGGAAAAAAATAACAACAAAGCTTTGCTTAGTTTCAGGTAAATGAAGCCTCTGTACTCTAGAATACGTACAACAACCCGAATGCAATGATTGCAATACTAAGAAAGCCAGTTTGCACGTTTGCTCAAAAAACACGATGTGTTTTCCGCCAGTTTTACAACCACAATGTCTTTAAACACTCAAATGTACAGTATATATCTGGTATACTTATTTTTATTATTTTTTTCATTAAATCAAGAAGTTTTTTTTTCTAATGAGACGCATCTCTCAAAAGCAAACGAAACAATGCAAAAAACGGTATAAAAATTGTTCAGGTTTTATTATATTTTAATAAGACGCGTCGATTGTTGATTATTGTTTCCACCATTCTCAATAATAAAATCAAACCCTTCTTGTAAATTGGTGACCAGCTTGTATGTAAGCACTGGGACTCCGTTTACCACATCAACATGCAGTTGGTGAGGGGTTATATTTGCAAGTTCGGTGTCATTGACAAAAGGTAGACGAAGGTAGAAACACAAATGCGGCAAATTTCATTGACCTATAATATACCTTGTTTGCCTTACATCTATGTGGCTGCACAACGAATAATAAAATAAAAACACAAGTGAGGATCGGAAATATTTAGCATTCTTTTCACGTCCCCTCCATAAATAAGCCAGATCTGACGAGTTATGAGCGCTTTCACTACCCTCGTTACCGTACAAATGTCCAGGTGGACCTTTTTAGATGGCACTTTTCACTCCTCGCACATTGTGAAGGAACTCGGGCGGGTGAGGGCGAGGATATTAAATCTGCTCAGCTTATTGGTATGACTTTTTTTTTTTTTTTCCTTCTTTCTATCCTTTAGGTGTGAGCCTACAACCTGTAACCCCGCAGTGTCTAATTTGAGCTCAAATATCCCGACGGCCTTTTCGCGCGGCTCGGCTCAACCTCGAGGGAAGGACGCCGAGGCGACGCACAAACCTTAAATCAAGACGATTGTAACGCAAACAGCCCTGTGGGGCTCACTAATGACTAAGGTGAGCCTGAGATGCGGCTTTGGCTCCGCTTTGGAATATCAATTAGGTCTCTCAGGAATGTGAAGATGGAAAGAAGTGACTGGCATAGCAAGAGCCTCGTGCGTGTGCGTTTTTTCTTTTTCTTTTCTCCGGGCTCCCCTAGCACATTTACAAAATCGAGTCAAAGGGAAAATAGGTGGGGGTGGGGGAGTGGGGGAAAGTGGAGACATGTAAGGAGACGTGGGCGTGGTGAGGGTGATGCAAGACGGAGGATTCCATTGTCATATGTTTCCCATAGATAGAGAAGCCTGTACGCTTTGCTTGCCTTTCCAATTAGCTCCAAAACATCCACAGCTGGTCACCGGGGGAATTATCTCCACAGATGTGCTGCGTGTTGTTGTTGTCGTCTTTCGCAGTCCAGAGAATATGCCTTTGTCTCTTCCTCCCTCCCTCCTCTAAGTCCCTCCGCTGCCTCCTCTCTGAACAACACCACAGGGTCTCGATGATCAAATCCTGGCTGAGCCGGCACGCGCAGCACCACAACGGAGCTGAATATAAAATTATTTCCACACCCCATACTTGATATTGTTCAATGAGAAAAGGAGGAGTCACCCACGACCCTCTTCTGCACAGGTGAAAGGGAGCGCAAACTCACTGGCAATCAGAACGATGTGGAATAATGTGAGAAAAAAAAAAAAAGAAAGAGAGAGAGAGAGAGAGAGAGACGGCTTTTAGAGGATGCATGAATGCAGAGTGGTAGAGTGTTTGTTACATGGTCACAGAAAAGCGCCACATGTAGAGGAAATTACAAACTCACAACCTTTTAGATTGAAACAAACTAGCTGATTAAGTTAGCTAAGGCAAACTGAGGAGTAAAAAAATTGCCTCAATAGGATTTGTATATTTTGAACATATGTGACAGCTTTCTTATTCTCATAAAAGGATGACCTCATGTTGCTCTCTGAGATTTAGAGAATATTACATGATTGCTTTCATACAACAGTGATTTTTCCCCCCCGCTTCCCCTTTTTGTTTGGTAACCATGAGTATGATTTAATGCAGATGTTTTCAGCATTTTTTTTCTTCAGATGACTCGGGTTCATTCCTGATAGTTTTTTAAAAAAAATTTTCTTACCTGCAATGAGCCTTGACATTCATCTACCGTCTTCACAGTAATTAAATGGATATCATTTTATACCAGGCCCTCTGACTGTAGAGACATGAATTTTAATCGTCACTAAGCCGAAGGTTGGCCGGTCATTATTTCAACCTTTTTCTTTCTTTCTTTCTTTCTTTCTTTCTTTCTTTTTTTTTTTTTTGCTGGCTGTTTTCTGACTTTCTGGATGAGTTGTTCAGGTACTCTTGGGAGAATTTTGAAAAAAAAAAAATTACTGGCTACTTCTGGTAAAAAAAAATTACTTTTGTTTTATGTTTTTTAGACAACTATCACTAAATTAGTCTAATTTCTTGTTTCTAAGCAGCAAAAATACACTGACCAGAATGAAATGTGAAATGTAAATGTCACTTTGCAATTTGTTGAGCATGTGACAAAAGTGCAATAGTTCTAAAAATGCAAGTAAAGAAATCCTACTTCCTCTCTGCCAAAGGTTCATTTTTCAGAAAAAAAAAAGTTTTATTTTTAATCAGCTACACTTCCCCATTTTTCCTCTCCCCCTCCCGCCTTTCTGCCTCTCTCTCTCGCTCTGAGTGACTGATCTGATACGCTGTTGAGTCAGATTACATTATGCAGTTCTCACTGATAAGGGAATAGCGAAACAACTATTTTCTTTCCCCTTATCTCCTCCAAGAGGCTGTGTTTCTAAAAGGAGAACTAGCCTCCGTGGCCAGATATCATTATTCATTTTGATCTGGGAGCCTTCAGCACACTGATTACATTTTATAGGCTCCTAAATTTCACAACACCATTCAGCTCCGCGGCTGCTGCTGCTGCTGCTGCTCCGCGTTTTGAGATTCAAAGCATGGTTCGGGGTTGGGTTTTTTTTTTTTTGCACGGTCGAGCCGAAAAAAACGTGAGGCATTCTAATCATTTCTGGTAGGTGTTGAATGTGGAGCGTCTCGCCGAAATTCCTCCTTTTTAAAAGCTGCCGCTGCTTAAAGTCACGGGTCAGGGGTAGCAGCTGCGGGGACCGAAGCACCTTATGGGAAGTGAATGCATTTCGAGTTTAGCATTCACTGGACTAACTCACTCAACGTTGCAAAAGGCCAACCCAGAGTGAGTGGTTAAAAACTCATAGAAATGTATAACAACTTTCACATTCATGTAAAGTAGTCCCGGAGGAATAGCAATACATGTATATATATATATATATATATATATATATATATATATATATATATAGCTGCCAGGTATAGTAGGAGCCAATATGTACAGTACGAGCTGCCTTGTGAAGATTTCCCAGTTTGCAGTCAAATGTAGCATTTCTGTTACACACTGCTCAGTCCAGTTCCAGTCCTATACTGTAATTGATTAAGGGCTCCAGAGTCCATGCATGCCTTTGACCAATGGATTTACAGTATACTGACGTGTGGGGGTCAGTGCCAAAGAACATTAGCAGAAAGGAAAAAGAAAAAAAGTGAGTGAGAGTTTGTTGCAAGCATATTTCAGCCCAGGAAAAAAAAAAAAGAAAGAAAGAAAAAAGCTCAAAACGACTGCAACGCTCGTTCCTGGGCTGCCAAATACAGTGCTACGCAAAAGTAGAAAAGCATTTCTACCTCTTTCGTATTTGTGCATTTGTACCTAAATTACAGCTATACACATGAAATTATTTATTGGGATTTGACGTGTCTGTCTCTGGACCCGTCCCTAATCTGATGATTTCAGGAAAATAATCACATTTTCGTGGATAATTTTTTTTTCCAGGAATGGACAGTCTAGGTGCGGAGCAAGCAGAGAGTCCACTTTATTTGTTTTCTGAAAATGTGGCCCTGTTTTAGTTAAAAAAAAAATTTAATATAGAAAGAGAAATGTTTGCTTGCTTTATTCGTACTTTCCCCCCTGTGTTTTTTTAGAGGTGTTAAATATTTTTTTTAGTTGAAGTGTAAGGCTTCCAGGTCTTTTGGCTTAGATCTCTTCACATTAAGAAAAAAACCCATTAAGCTCCACTTGCACTTTTAAGGTTTCTGTCTTAATCTGAATGACTCCACATTTCTTTGCCTGGATTTACTTTTAAGGTAACATAGCTAGGTGTTTACTATAAAGAGCAGATTATCTGAGGAAAATGTGAACATACTGGCAGGAAAGACCATAAAAGACAGAAGTTGGACTTTCCTTTTGGTCTTTTACTGGGAGGATGTGATAGACAAACAACAATTAAACATTTGGAAGCTTGATGTCTCTGGACATCTTATTCTCACTTCTCCCTCTTTCCTGTCTATTTGCTGCTCAATAACAGCCTCCACAGCCTAAAAAAAGAGTAACATTTCATTTTTGCCGACTTACACTGGATGAAGAACATCTGTCAATGACAATATTCAGCACAGATTCCCAATCAGATTTTGGTCTTGACATTGACTGGGAAATTGAGAAATGGGATTGGATATAAATAATTGAATTGCAGCTCTGTTTTAGGGTTGTTGTTGTTGTTGTACTAAAAGGTAAAGCTCTATTCTCTCCTTGACTGGCTGGTAAATTAAGGTATTAAGGTGGACAGCCACATGTCTTGGTATGTTTGCAGTTATGCAAAATTACTTGTGGCAGGTGGTCATAACAGTGATTGCTAATGTTTCTTCAGAGTAATCAGAGTTAAGTGTACGGATAAGATGCTCACACTATGCTTCGGAAAACAGTGAGTTTTGGTTGTAACGAGGCAAAATTTGTCAAAGGTCAAGGAGATATAGATACTTCTGCAAGGAACTGTAAAACTTTCTGTCGTTCAAACACGTCACACCTAATTTTCTTGTATTTGCAATGTAAAAAGAAACATCCTGGCCTGGGTTACACTGGTCTAAATCACGCTGTGGAATGGTAGAAGTAAAGACATGAGGTCATACTTTCTCCTTCTCTTTCCTTGTGCTGTAGAGTTTCTTAAAGGAACACACCCATGTGCTCATCTCCTCTAAAAGTTCGCTGTGGCTTTCTTAAATGTTAATTCAGCTCATGGAGCAGCGTAACTATGCTACAGGTAGCATGGTATAATTCAGAACTGTTGCATCAGAACTATTGAGGACATCAAGAAACTGGTATGAGTGGACAAAGACAAAAGAATTTTCACATATTTTATCTTATAAATCGCACATTATCTGATAGCATCTAGAAAAGATTATGACACAACTGCATATGCACATTCAGAATCATTTCTTTACATAAGTATTTATCTTAGTTAGTTTACATGGGGCTGCACAGTGGCGCAGTTGGTAGAACTGTTGCCTTGCAGCAAGAAGGTCCTGGGTTCGATTCCCGGCCCGGGGTCTTTCTGCATGGGAGTTTGCATGTTCTCCCTGTGCATGCGTGGGTTCTCTCCGGGTACTCCGGCTTCCTCCCACAGTCCAAAAACATGACTGTCTCTCAATTCTCCCTAGGTGTGTGTGAATGGTTGTTTGTCCTGTATGTCTCTGTGTTGCCCTGCGACAGACTGGCGACCTGTCCAAGGTGACCCCTGCCTCTCACGCAGAACGTAGCTGGAGATAGACACCAGCACCTCCCGACCCCATTAGGGACAAGGGTGAACAGAAAATGGATGGATGGATGGATAGTTTACATGGACTTAAAGAATAGAGTCCTGTTGTAAAGATCATGTCAAGTAACCGAAACTGTATTTCTTGCTCTCTGAAATTGCATTATAAATTGCATGCAGTGCTTTGGTTTTGTTGGTGAAAAATAAGCCTGTAGCTGAGATGGATTGATAGCACGCTGCCTTATTGAGGCCCCCTCTGAAGAAGAGCCTGAAGGTTCAGCCCACCGATTTAGTTTCATTGGACCCCCTGAGTTTTATGTCCTAGTTACTACATGAATCGCAGTTTGCAGATTCCTACCCACACGCAAACATCTCCGAATGGGGATGATGTCCTATGCTAGCCCATCTTAGCGCCTTTATCTTTCACCTTTTCTAGATTACGAGCTTCCCTTGGCAGGCATAACCACCCTAGTACGCTGACTTGAGTCGCGCGTTGCCAGATCCTTTCAGCTCTAGCTAACTACTTTAAGTACTATAAGGTGTCAATCTCAAAGCACAATAACATTTGAGGCATACTTTGGAGACATGCGTCCTGTTGAGTAGGAAGTTGTGATGAAAACTAATCAATTTCAAAGAGAGTACTCAACTAAATGTATATAATTTTTGTTTTAAATGACTCGTTCTTTTTATGATGCCCTTATTGAGTCCTTATCAAGCGTCCGCCTCCCACTCCTCTTTTCCAACATGCTGCCTTTCAGGACATCATCTCAGTTGGATTCTCCTCTTCTCGCGAGATAAACACGCCGGTTTTTTCTTTGCTTGAGAAATGTGTGACGAAAATTCCAAGATTTGCTCTCCGAGTTAAAAAAAGAAAATGAAGAAACATAATGAAAAAGACAAAAAAAAAAGAAAAACTTTCTAGCTTATCCGCAATGAAAAATGTCATCTTGTCCCTGTAATAAATCACATGGGTTTGTGATGTGTTTGCTTATTGCAGTGTGCCGCATCGCAGCCGTCTGCGCTCTTATTTACTCCCTCGGCCCTTCGTGTGTTTCCCCAAATGCAATTTAGCTTTTTCGCTCTCCTAACTCACCTATCCTGTTTCCTTAAGGTCTTGCTGGATGTGTATCACTCAGTGCATATGTTCCATACAAGCCCAAACAAGTGGTAAACAAAAATGTCAACAAAACACAGAAAATTATGTTTTCAGTGTTTGTTTTTTTTTAACTGGGAATTATTTACCAGATTCCTCAGAAACTGTCATTGAGAATTGTGCAGTTTCTGTTTAGGTGTTTTAAAATATTGCTTGTTTGACAAGCATGGGAAAATGAGGCAAATTCTCCCCATCTGCAAAAAGAAAATTGCGTAAGAGAAATCAAAACAAATCTGGCGGTAACGGTAAAAATCTAACTTTTAAAAATTAGAAATCTTTAAAAAAAATTTTTTTTATCTATCTTTGATTCCCAGATAAAAGTCAATGGTAATGTAACTGAATATCAGTGACCTATAAAAACCCTTTCAGAGGCAAACCCAGTTTTCAGCTCCTCACCAGTCTAATCGCACAGGTAATCTCGCAACTTATGATGCTGAGTGATGGCGAGAGGTCTTCCCTGCTGAACTGTCATTAAGCAAAATGTCTGACCTCCATTTTGTCTCATTACAAACGCTTACTGATGGGAAAAACATTGTGAAAAAAAAAGATGGGAAGCTGTTTTTCGGCTGCTGTTTTTAATCATCTACAGATGCACACACATCTGATGGCACCCCTGGTAGGAATGTGTAAAAAGATTTCAAATAAATTCAACTTTTTCTGTAGAAGAAGAATCTTGCCAGTGAAAATGGAAGAAAAGTTTCACCTTTAACACAACTCATGCAATTGTGAAAGGCACTTTGTTTTAAGATACTTGCTTTTAAGAAAAAACACTTCTATACGAACCGCCACGATTCCCGTAAACTCAAACGTAACTGAAGCAGTTTTTTTTTATACCCAACTTTAAAAACATTCTGAGAATTTTTTGTTAACATATTGAATGCATGACTCAGTTTTTCAGGTCTAGATGACATGACACAGAGTACCATTTTTATGAGCCAGTTATATAAATACGCAGAAAGATCCACGTCTTGCCTTTTAGTATCCTGGGACAACCATCAGACATTCACAAGCTTATTGATCTGCTGATCAATAAGCCAGCGTGTTCAATTCCTATTTCATGTTATCCTTTGCTATTGAAACAAGAGCCACATGTGTTATTGTGTGACAGGAATATAAAAGCTGTCCTGTTGACAAAAGGGAGATGTGCAAAACACCTAAAACGCCAGGGGTGTCAGTAAATGTGTCACCAGTTGTTATAGCAACTATTTATTAGGGTGACATAATGCCTCTTCCATGTTAATATTGTCTTTACAGGAAGACTTAGAAAGCCAACAGGTCAGTGTATGTCTGTAGTGTGACTGCAGTCATTGGTTCATCAACCTTTGGACAGAAAGCCTGAACCTATTAGTTGGCACATTGTTGGGGTTACGTACCTCTTATGGCAAAAATCGAATCAAAAACAGGAAAAAAAAAAGGTTGTTTATCTTTTTTTAAAAATTTTTAGTAAGGTTGTTCCCAAAGGTCGGAGACGGACAACAAAACTAAGTACACCTTGAAAGTGGCAGGAGTTTGATGAGTTTAATTACAGCTCAGCACCTCACCTGACAGTCGGAGCTTCAACCTGCTGCTGGTGGGACCGAACCCTGCGGCCGCACGCCATTCTGCTCCAGCCGTCATTCCTCCCCTTTAAGCCATTCCGTCGGCGTTCCCCCGCTTTGCGCTTTTACAGTGTTAGCTGATTTAGTCATTCATTCATTCAGAAATATTCACAGATCTGCCTAAAGGTGTAATCAGCTCACTTTTTTCTTTTTTTTGTTCGTTTTATTGAAGGAGCGGCGATTTAATGGGATTTAATCTTCTGCTCTTTTGAGCCTCGTGAAAGAATCTCCGCGGAACCATGAGTGGATATTTTTGTGCACCACTGTGTATGAATGGCATCATCCCTCTCCCCCCCTTTTTTTTTAAGTTTCTGAGGCCTCACACACTCTTTCCAGCTCATTTCATCTCGGATTAGTCATGGCTGCTCTTACTGAAAAAGCTGCAGTGCTGAGTGAATGTGAGATATTTTGACAGTATATTTTATAAATAGTTTAAGGTTTTTTTTATGTTGCTAACAAAGAGGGCAGTTCTTTTTTACATCTTGCATCCAGGACTTGGATCCATGGCAGTTTGTCATGTGAATTATAAATCCCTCCTTTGTCTGTGGCAGAGGAATCTACCAGCGTGAATGGGGGATATTCTAAATATGAGCATCTTTTTACTTGCAGAGATGATCTACATGGTGAAGAAGAGTTACTGGGATCTCTTGTCGTTGACAGAGTCTTTGGGAAACTGCAATTGGTATCTTTGTGTTGCATTTGGCGCGGAGACTGAAGTGAGAGGGTGTCTTCTAGGAGAATTATCTTCGCTTAGTTTTACTGTCAGTTCTGGTTAAACACATTATTGCTAAATAATTGGCATCTTTCTGTTTGGTCTAAATCGAACACCTTACAAGTTAGAGCCGTTTAACACCTTAGCAGTGGTGGTTCTTGGCAGAATGGTGCCCTGGGTGAGCCCCTCCATGCTCCTCCCACAAACCAATTAACATGCAAGTAATTCAATGTTTTTGTTTGTTTGCTTGTTTTTTTCAGTAGAAAACAGGCAGGCTAGTCTCCTGGTACTCTCCAGTAAGCATAGGAAACATACAGTTTTTTCTTTTTTTAGTTCTTGGGTGCCCCATGCCTTTCTAATGTCGCCCTGGACAACTGCCCACACAGCCAATATCAAGAACCACCTCTGCACCTAAGCCACAGAATGTCCTTCTGGCCTCTTTTGTCTATTTTAAACTATTAAAACTTTACATGATGGATCACATAATTGCTTAGTAGAAGGAGAATGATAAACAGTAGAGTACGGGGTGCATTTGTGTTCACCCAATTTACATTGACGCTGTGACGGTCCCCTCCTATCCAGTAGGTGTCTCTAGTCCATTATTTGTTGTCTTTGTTCTTTTCAGGAAACAGGGGGATGGTCTGTTAATTGAACGCACCGGGTGGCTGATAAATACTGACGTCCTGTCAGTCACTGGGTCTGCTTGGTTGGCCTCCGGACCAGACAGGGACAAGCAGCATTGGTCCACACCTCTCTCGGACTGGCTGAGCAGTTCTCCCAGCGCATATTTGGATAAAAATAAATTGTTGTGTCTATGGATCCGCTCGTCTGTCTCCCATTTTTGTCATCGCCTATGAGTGGGGCGTGACAACGCCACTAAATAATATTCATTGCAACTAATTAAGAACCTCCTAATTAGTCAATAGAGTCCATCTGGATCTCTTTTAAGGCCTTGGAGGTTTGTCAGAGGATGTTACTGAACAATCAGCTTCATGTTTAAAACAGAAGTTTAAAACAGCACTAGGTTGAAAAAGGAAGGAGTGTGGCACAAATGCAAAGCTACTGAGACATAGCAGTCCAACCAAACTGACAGGCCAACAGTTGCATCCACAGATTAGTTCGGAGAATCTGTCGACGGGACAATCTAAAAGTTAGACATTGCTCAAGTCTGGCCTTCATGGAAGTGTGTCAAAAAGAAGGTAGTTATTGAAGGGAAGCCAATAGGAGTCTTGTGGGAGACACATTGAACATGCGGAGGAAAGTGATCTGATCCGATGCAAAATGCGTAGCAGAAAACCAACATTTGCACATCGCCCTGATACAGAACCTGTACTATATAACAGTCTCATGCTGTGGGAAATGTGTGTCTGCAGCATGAAGCCGATCAGAGCTCTTCATGCTGCATGCAGGGCAATCTTGAACTGAAACTTGTTTGAGGCTGCAAAGCCCTTTCAGAAGGATAACAGTAAGCATAGAGCCAGAACTACAAGGAAACAGTTTAGATCATGGTACATAAGCCAGATCTAAATCTGACTGAGAAAATTTGGCAATACTTGAAAACTGCTGTTTTCAAGTTTTTCGTGCAGTCTGTCTGAGAATGTGCTACTTACATAAAAAGAAATGGACAAAAGTGTGAGACCTTTGGAAGTGCAAAGCCCCAAAGACTTTCAGCTGTAATGGCATCAAAAGACGGTTCAATAAGGCATTGATTCCTGAAGGTTGTCTATACATGACTGCCATAATTTTCTGATATTTGCATGTAAAAAAAAAACCCTCGGAAACCCATATTCTTTTGCTTCTACTTCACATGTACACACTATTTCTTATGTCTGTCTATTTCATGAACCCCAGTAAAACACATTAAAGTGTGTGTTTGTATGTGACCAGCGTCGAAAAGCTTAAGGGGTGCACATAATATGCAAGGAAGTCTGCGTGTACTTTCGCGTTTCAATTTAGAATGACAAAAAGAGTAAATCTTGGACAAATTTTTCTTTTTCCCTTGGTAAGGGGGAGAACAAATTGAAGCATTGAGTTTAAATACCATGTTCAAACTCAAAAATACTCCCAAAGAAAAATAAAATGTCATAGCACCTCATATTAATTCAAAATTCTCCAAAGTTAAGTCTTTTTCAGTTAAATCTAAAAAAGAAAAAAACCAAAACTATTAGAAACACTAAATGAGTGCTGCTTGACACTGTCAGAGTTAAAATTAACCTGGTGGGGCTCAACAGTTTAAGCCTGAGTTAATATATGGTTTGTTCCGTCATTTAGGTCATTTATTGAATGACTTTTAAATCTAGTAGCGCATAATTTGTAGCCCTGTGTTTTGGAAAGGTTTATTTTAGTGCGAGGGAATGAGTGAGAGAATGGGAGGCTTAACTCACTGAGGTGCAAAAACTTCAATATGCACAATTAAAGCAAGCCAACACTCATTTGTCAGTGCAGCCAAGCCTTTCAAATTGATCATGCCTTTTTCAATTTTGTTCATATTTCACCATTCTTGCTTTGCTCGTGCATAAAACAGATGGTTCAGCACTTTCTGCTTCCTTGTCTTGTTTGCAGTGTTTTTTATTTACTTATTTTTATGTGATGTTGCTAAAATCCCTCAGCAGATGAGAGATTGGAGAAAAGGAGCGCCTGGGACCTACAAGGATGTACTTTCTGGTTACAGTGTGTGCATGCGTGTCTTCGGGGCGAAGCCTCATGAAAGGTTGAAGTTGGCTGAATGGCGAGAGGGTGGACAAAATTGCACATCGCCGTCCACAAAAGGAGGAGCAGATTGCTACTGTCAGCCTCACAATATGGATTTCCCTCACCTGACTAACAATACGTTCATACAATGGATCATGCATGCTGACACTATTGAAAAAACCTCCTATCCAGTCCCTTAAAGGACTGTTGTTGTTTGTTTTTTCCCTCTCTGTCTGCCTCTGGCCCTTCTCCCCTGTGTGGTCATTAGGAGAGGTTAAGAAACGCTCCGCTTTTCTACCAGTAGATGGCGCAGGCGATCCTAAACCGGAGCTCCTGGAGGTAACCGGCTAAAAATATGGAGGGCTTTCTGCCTTCTCAGACTGTCATCATAATGATGTTACAGAGTTACATAAGAGTGCAGTATCTCTCGGCAGGCTCTCCATAAGAAATTATGTTTTAGATCTCAGCCCAAAACTCGCTGCTTTTATTTCCCTTTGTTGCTGCGCAGAGCAAGTAGCAGAGAGCCAATAAAAACATCCGCGTTTTCTCCCCTTCCCTTTTCGAGTGACAGAGAAATCCTGCTTTGATCACTGACCTAATTAATGAGGCAATCGATGAATATAAATACCAGATTAGTAATGCAAATGATTGCAGAAAAGGAAGCGAGTGAAAAAATGCATTGCCCCGGTAGGAAGTTTTGAGGGCACAGGCATTATGAATGCACAAAACAACATCTTGTTTAGGATAAACTGTTAAAAAAAAAAAAGCTAAACAGCTAAAAAAAAATTACAGGTTTGAGAAGTTTCAGGGTAATATGTAAATACAGCTGCAGAATGACGTTTTTGCCTGTGCAATTCCTCCGTAAGCTAAGTAGAGGTATTCATTAAAACACTGATTTTTACACCAATGTGTTCAAAAATACATACATGGTTCGATGGACATTTTGAGTTCTAAATGGGCTGTAAGTGAGAGAATGTATTATATAAATGCTGTTTTTGCATCAAGTCAAAATCAACTCCAGTTAGTTAAAAATAGCTGCAACGTCCTAATCAGTGTCTCTGCTGTACAGTTGTTGGCTGACGAAAAAACTAAGACTGAGACAGTTTTATATTTTGCGATGATTATGTTTCATCTCCATGAGATGAAAAATCACAATAAAACTACAGAGTGCTTTGTAAAATGTACCTGTTAATAGTCTGTTATTAGCACCCCTGATGAAGATGTGTAAAAATCCTTGAAGTCATTTTGTTTTATATTGCAGTAACAAAATCTCAGCACAAAATGGGGGGGGGGGGGAAGCTCCCTTAAATTGTAGTGTAATCCTTTTGTAATGGATATTTATTTCTATGGGAGTTTTGGTGACGTTTTTACAAATTTCCCCAGCGAACTGCATCTGCCAGCATTCATAGCGAGACGCCATTGTTCAGGGCGGCACAAATAAAGTCCTATAAGCTGGAACGGCCCTAACCTTCATCCCACGACAGTTATAATTATTAATAACTACATAAGCCATACATCCCCAACACTTGCATAAAGAACTTTGTGTTACCTTGATTTTTCCATTTTGAGAAATATTCAGAAAAAACAGTGTTTAGTTTATCTTATTACTTTACAGTCTCTGACCAAAAAAGGAAAACTGAATGCTCAACTGAAAGATCCGCAAAAGGGGTAAAATGTAATTCTTTACCAGATTTGTTAAATGAAACATTTCTCAGCCAAGAAAAGCTAAACTTTTGAAGACTTTTATTGGACTGCTACACCATTTGTTCTAGTTCTCAAGGTTCCTGATCTATTTACAGTACCTTAAAGATTTTTCAGGTAGCACTGGCCGTTATTTGACAGTGAGCAGACCAGAAGAGGGCGGAGAGGGTCAGAGGTCGTAGACTAGGGATCGAAGTTACGCTGGCTGTGCCAACCGCAGCAGTGGAGCTAAGCAAAAACCCCAGGAGGCCTGCTCTTCTAAGAAAAAACATTTTTTTAAAATTCAGCAAAACAACGGTGTTAATATGCTGTAATGGGTCAATTCAAAGTCAGGGGTTCATGACTTTACCTAACTCACTCAAGAGTGCCTTGAATTAATTAGACATGGACCGCAGGGAGTGGGACTGCTGGGTCTCCAGAACCAAGGGGAATTCCAACATGCCATACACTATGATCATGATGATGTTGAAAATAAGTAAATATGTATTAATTGTTTTTTTAATCACAGAGACATATGTCGTAGTTTGTAATGCCTCAGAAAAGTACGATTTATTGATTAAAAAACATTTAAAATATCAAAATAGAGAATATAATAAGTTGTTTCTGTAATGCTCAGTGAATTTTTTTTTCCAAGGATTCATGCATTTATTGCCTTTTAATCTGATAAACATTTGTCACACCTTTTGAAGTGTAATCACAATTTATGGAGTAAAAACCATTTAGCAGACAATTTAAAAATATGACTTATACAGACACCCACTGTTTGGTCATCATCAGTACAGTCATAATCTGCAGACATTACCTCCTTTTTTTAAATTACATTTTAAAGTTTTTTTTTTTTTTAAGAGTCCAGCAGAACGCCACGCATTGAACCTGTCGACTTGGCGCTCTACCCACTTCAAGGCTTGAGTGGCCATTATCCACTGGTCATTAGAAGCAGTTCAGCAATGTGGAAAATAGCATGTTCAGTATTTCCGACCGCAGGTTCATGAAGCAGACGAGATTAGCACTCAATGAGAAGTAAGAAAACTACAAAGTTGCCTAATTAAAAGCCCCCAGCATCTGTTCAGTGAGCGATTAAATATGAGAGGCATTAGTGTGTGCTATTTAAACAGAGTTTTGGCACTATACTTTCTTTAACAGGTGATTTAGCAAACAGCTGTTGGTTTCCGTGAAACAAGCGAGATTTATTTATTTATTTTTTTTAATCACTCTGCAGGGCCACTTCGTTTCGCTCTTAATTCTTACTTGGCAGTGACGTGTAGCTTAGAAGTTTGTTCTCGGGTCAAGTTGGCCGACCCGACAAATAATTATCGTCTCTGGACCGCAGCGTGACTTTACAACATGCTTCTGTCTCATAACGCTGTCCGCTGTGCGACTCCGTTTCGTATTTTTCAAGGTTATTTTAAAAAAATAGGAGAGAAAAAAAAGTGAAGTTCCTATTTATTGCATAAAAGCTTAGTTGTGGAAAAACTGAATGTGCATCCCAATAAATTGTAGCATATTAGAAAAGCTCATGTGTTTCAGCTATCAATTCAAATCATCAAATACAGTGCGGTTCATTTTAAGTATTAATTTCTCTTAACTTTTAACATCAAAGTTAGACCAGAAGTTATTGCAATAAACAATAATATTGTTGTTTTGAGACTATTTTCAAGTAGTACAATGGTAATGGTAATTTGTACAGCAAGAACAAATTCTCAAATGTCAATAAACTATAAATTCTAATAAACATTTAACATTGGCGCAAACAAGATTGTCCTTCAAAAAACGGGGCTAGCTAAGACCAAACCAACAGACTGAAATCTTTTGTCATCCCGTTTTTGGTAGAAAGAGAGAGAAAGAAAGAAAAAAAGAGAAATTATGCAAATGCAAATGATTGAGCTCGCTATAATTTATTATGCGATTAACTGATATATCAGCAGGCCTAAATGCAGCCAACTGCTGATGAAAACCTAAAATTGCACTATGTAAAAATAAAAGAAAGATAGAAAGAAAAAAGTTATTTATGTTCATCCACTGTTTAGTAAATGAACTCAATATTTGGTTCGAAATCCTTTTCCATGATTTTCTGCGTAAATGTTGCATCCAGGAACTCTTTGATTTAATAACTGACTCCAGCTCATCAGCATTGCCGACTCTGGTTACTCTCTTCTTCTTCTCGACAAAACCACTTGAAGTCTGCGTGGAGTTCAGATCAGGCCAGTTAGTCAGTCAGGCACAGTGATACCATGGTGATTAAACCAATCGTTGCTACTCCTGACAGTGTGGGCAGGTGCCAAGTCGTGCTGGAAAATAAAGTCAGTATCCCCATAAACGTCATCGGTGGAGGAAAGCATGTTGTGATCTAAAGCATTCTGTTGGATAGTTGTGCTGTCTTTGGATTTGATAAAACAGCAGATAGCCAGGCTCCCCAAATCTTTGGGCGACTGTCACCGACTCGCTTTGACGAATTGCACAATTTGCTTTCGATTTCTGGTTCAGGAGTGGCTTAATACAAGAAACACAACAGCCTGGCTATGTCTGTGTTTGGCGGTACATTGAGTTTGTTATTGAAAAAGACTGATAGGCATCTTTGCATATTTTGATGAACATATTAGATACGTTCATCAAAATATCATGATGAAAGTATTCATCATCATCACACAATGAATACGTTGATGAATACGATGATCAATACGTTTGATGAACGTATTAAATATGTTCATCAAAATATGTAAAGATGCCTTCCTTTCTTTCCTGCGCTCTGCTGCCATTCTTTGTTGTCCGCCATCGTGAAAAATTACTCACTGATGCTTATTGCTTATTACCGGCGATTAGATAGACATCTTCTCCTGCTCTGAGGAAAACGCTGCTTGGAGTGCTGCGTGAGAGTTAAAGGGGAAGGCGATGGGTGACAGCGGTAACAGAAACACGTAATCAGTAAGTCGCGTTATTGCTTGGATTTGAGTGGGTATGTTTTTGCATTCAGTAAAAACAAGAATGTTGGCAAATAAGCTGGACAATATATTGGCAATTTAGTGTCATTTGCACAGTTGTGGTCTTGACCAGTCTTGAAATAAAATCCTGAGTCCTCAATGTCCGAGACCGAGATGGGACCAAATACAGTCGAGTCCGAGACCCAGAGAGAACCACAGAAATACACACAACACAGAAAAAAAGCATAATTTCTTGCCCTTATTTACAAATTCTATGATTTTCCATGACCTGAAATGAAAATTCATGACTTTCCAGGCCTTGAAAATGGAGAAATTAAATTCCATGACTTTCCAGATTTTCCATGACTGGTATGTACCCTGGTATTCAGCATTGGAATTGTTTTGAGTTCCCTCCGCCTGGTGTTACAGTAAGATTAAAACTGAAACATTAACAAAAGTATTAAATTGCCACCGCAATCATAACTGTGAGTAGGAAACGAGTCCAAGAGTAAAATATAGATAGCCACCATATCCCTGATTTTCTGTGACACTTAGGTGAACACTGCTGCAGTGTAACTTTGTTTTTTTGACTTCTGTCCATTGCTCCACCACTGCAGAGTTATTAGAGAAGCTGTGCACACACCATGAAAAAAAAAAGTGTGTAAAAGAAGACAAAATGTGCACAGCAAAGTCTCCTGTGGTAGTCCCCTGTTACTACCACAACATAAAGACTTCCTGAACTGCAAATACTGAGGTCTAGCTGTCTGACAGTTGGCAACAAAGAACAAGACTGTGAGATTAAATGTTATCAAAATAAATTAAATCTAGTTGGGGTAGATTAAATGTTATCAAAATAAATTAAATCTAGTTGGGGCAGATAGATAATCACGGTTTCACTATGTGTTTTTATTTGTTGCAAAATCTCGTCATGTATTTCTGTCACGTCTTGTCGGACAGAAAAAATGCTAGCTGGTCTTGAGCTACATCCATTTGCTGTTCTCTAGTTTGCATGCATTGTGGACCTGTTCTCAACCCATGGAGTTTCACCTACTTCTAAAGAAAACTATGAATAATTTTCAATTCCCTTCAACCACTGCTGTTTCTTCTCCACGCTTTTTTGTTCCCACTGATAAACAGTAAGTTCCAACATAAAAGCAGACTTGGTTGTGGAAGGTGGCTTAAATAAAAATGACAGTCGAAGTCAAAGAGGGTGAAAGCTGTATAAATGCTATATCTGTAGCATAAAATTAGATGTTAAGAAGGTTTGGTTCGAAAACAAATAATTTGCATCAGGCTGCAGAAGCTAGATATGAAGGGACAGGGGTTCTGCTTCTGTTTTTAACTTGAAAACAAAATGAGTAAGTGATAAGTCAGGCATAGCCTCACCTGTCATAATGAAAAAATATGATGATAAAATAATTGATATTTCTATTTTCACCCTGTATTTTGTACTGTAAATTATTTATTTTTAATTTAGCTACACATTTTTTATTATTTTTTCTTCAAAATCGCTGAATTTTCGCTTTTTCCCATTCAAATGCTTGGAAGCGCCTGGCGAAGCAGCAGCAAACTGAGCCTCACCTGGGATTGATCAACCTCTCGCTAACTGCACTGGCTGCCACTCTATGAGAACATGTTCCTCCTGTCTGCTGTCAAGGAAATCGAGCTCATCCCACTTCCCCATGCTGGAGATTTTAGTTCAACAGTAACAATAAATAAAGTTACCTTTAAAATTAAATCACACAAGTGACATCTAGGCCCAACAGTAAACTTAAACATCAATAAAATAAACCTGGTTGTGTGTGTGTTGTTTTTGTCTCCAGCAAACTTTGCTTTTATTCTACGTCTTTTTTCTATCTAATCATAAGAAATCATAGTCAGACAGAGAGAGTCATGAGACAGGAAGAGCAAGTTTCCTGAAAAAAGTGCGGTCATATATGTGTGTGTGCTTAGATTTCAGTTCACTGAAAAACCGTTGAAACTAGTCCACACTGCCACTTTCAAGATGGCGGTGACGTAAGTAGGACTCAGCGTATACGTATTCATGACTATTGTCCAATCAGCGATTACTCAGGTCTCCAACTGGGACATACCCTTTCTGTTTTGTTAACGTAGTGCTTTCGTTAATGTTGTTGTGTTTTTGATTTTGTTGCAGTGGTTTGCGCCTCAGGGCCACTGTAGGGATCAGCCCTGTCTACAAGTTTCCTTGTCCTGAGCTAGAGTTCTTTGTCAGATTTTGTGTTGTGGCAACTGGGAACTTGCTTGTTATTGACTGCTCTCCCTACTTGTTTCCCATAAACCTTTTCTGAATCTCCATGGAGAGCGATTCCTCATCCTGGGCTCTTTCTGGGTAGCTTCCCAGAAAGAGCCCAGGAAAATATAAGCTGGTTTATTCACACGATCTTTAAAGCAACAATCAACAGCCTGATCCACCAGTCAGACCCACTGAGAACCCTGTGATAATCCCTTTCAAAGTATACTTATGTAGTCCTTCAAGTAAGGCTCAGTATTATTGAGGAATACTCACTCTCTGTGTTAGCATATCATCAACCTATATCTGCATCTTGGTCATCTACAAACTTTTTTATAGTAGATGACGCTTTCATCATTCATGGACTCAACAATTGCATCCTTTTCACCTCTATACCTGGTCATAGGTGGGCTATCTGCATCAGATTACACTAATGTGTTTTTTATGACATTTATATTTAGAGATCACTGTGGAGCCTTTATAGAAGCAGTGGGAGTTTTTTTTTTTTTTTTTTTTTTTTCCATGTGGCACAGCCACCCAGTAAGAGTGTTTTGGCTGTCAAGTCAACAAAATTCAATCTGTCATCATTATCGCTGCATTGTTCCAGCTGTGATTTCACACTGAGTCACTGGACACTCATGATGACTGATCCTGTATGAGTTAGTAAGTGAGATGAACAAGCCATCAATTTTTATGACCTGGATAAAGCCATTAGTATACCGTGATAAACAAGGCGCAGATAACAGAGCACAACCCCCCCGCCCCCCTTTATTATGACTGGGGGTCTAATTTGGAGATACGGGAGGAATCTTTACATGGTTCTCCATCTCTATCGTGGGTCCTCCTGTGACACTCAGTAAGACAGTTCTTCTCCTCCTCTGCTGACATCCCCATTAAAGCAATCCAGCTGAAAAATGCCAGCCAGATTACGAAAAAAAAACGGTGGTTTCATTTGGATGTGCTCTTTAGGCAGCACTCCAAGACAGGCCAAGCTTCTATTCCCTGCCTTTTAAATTATACCCTGTTTCTTCACACAGTCAACCCAGAACCCCCCCCCTGCACCTCATGGTCTATGAATAATGTATAAGGATAATCAGGACCTTTCAATGAATGCACTTGGAAAGAATGGATAAATATGGTATGGATTCGCTTCCTGTTTGCTGTATGATTAAAATGGTGAAAATAATTTATATTCGCTCGGGGGGGAAATATGCAACCGTTCAATAAGTCAGGTGTATTAATCAGGTCTTAAAGAAAAGAGAAATAAATTCAGAGTATCACACATGCATTTATTTCTTCTCCTTTTTTCAGACCAAAAACCTAAACGTTTATGTAATTTAGTAATGTTGGATTCAGGTGATTAACAAAAAGGCTGATTTTCTAATGTAGCATGAGCCACTAAATATTCTGAAAATGTCAGTCTAATGAGTAAATAATTGATAAGTAATCAATCTGGACCAATGAAGTGGGTTTCCAAAGGAACACTTGCTGTCTTTGCCCCGAAGCTAAATTAGGCTCAGAAGCCATCTTACTGCAACCCCACTTCAGTGCTTTATCAGTGCAACTAGAAGTTCAGTTATAGAGGAGGAGCAACACAGAGATATGCCAAAGAGGAGGAAGCTTTATCACAGAGCACCACCGTATTTCTGTCTTTGTAAATAAAGCCAGTTTAACCTCCAATCTATCAAACAAACCAGCCTGAACAAAATCTGAGTAGCCACTCTATTATGTTAGATCTGCCGCAAAGTTTGAACGGATTTTCATCGAGTCATTTTGCTCTAATTGTATTTCCGGTTGAAATGTGAATGACTTTTAAATATTAGAATGTAGTGACTATTGAGTTAATTTCAGAAATTTAACTGATTTTCGGAAATATACAGTGAAACCTATGAATAGGCACTTCATTCTAGGAACCAGTTTCACAACTGGAAAGAAAATGTACATAACTTACTTAAACTCCACACTTATACCTCGCCAAAAAATCCACAGCATGCAAAACAACAATCATTTTCAACACTTGCTGAACCTTAACTGTGATAGTTGTTGATCCTTTATAAAATCAAGATTAAAATTATTCATACCCCTGGCAGATTTAAATTTGAAAGAACTTTGTTTCTGATAGGGACTGAGACTGATATCTTTTTAAGTATATTAAAACATTGGAAAAGGTCTACAAATGTTGCTATGATTTTTAATGCTCCCAGTATGCAGTGGGACAAAAAATGTTGACTGTCCTCAATGTAAAGTGCATTTTGTGGACAGTATGACTGAAAAAGTCCTATGACTTCAGTCAAATGATCAGTTACTGTTGTGTAAATTAAACTGTAGAGTTGTAGAGGTAACATGTCCAGGAGGAGAGACCAGACTTCCTACTTCCTTCCTTCCTCAGCGACACTCTCAAACTTATTCTGGGTGATCCTAAAGGCCAAGACACGCTGGAGATGTTTTGGCATGCGATCTGATGGGAAATTGCAGAATTTAGAACAAATTAAAATTAATGGAGACTCAAAGACCGCCAGTGGTACCTCAGTCTGACCGACCAAGGTAGATCTGGGGTCTATTTTGGTCTGAACAAAGGAGCAATTTGACGAGAATCTCATGAGTGAGACTGGAAGTGAGCCACAATGGCAAAGTAAAATGTGTCCACTTTGGGGAAGGATACCAACTGTGGTCTTTCACTTGTAATAAAAGCAGAGTATTTGTGGTAGGAGCTCAGAAGTACAGTAAAATATTACAGAGTAAAACATCAGTCTTGTTTGGGGTTGTTTGCATGGCTTTGAGTTTACATCCAGACCAGCATGTGTTTATGTAAGCTGGCGTAAGTTGTTGTGTTGTGTGTGTCTATGGAGGACCCATCTTTATTTGGAGCCTGTAATTGGGATTCAAAATTTGGACAGAAGCATGAAGAGCCGGACACAAACGGTGTGTTATGGTCTTATCAGTCTACAAGAAACATTCACTTTTTTCAAGATATTTCTAGATCTGCTGCCTGGTCAGTTGTTTCATTATTATTTTATCAAATTACATCTTGAGTTTGAGGAAATCTTTATCAAATACCAAAGACAGTGAAAACAACTTTTGTAGAATGAATATTGATTTGATATGATGAAGACATTTGAGAGATTTTTTTTGTTGTTGTTGTTTTTGACATTAAAACTTAAGGCAACATATCATGGGCTGCTCTCCTCTCTAGCGCACTAAGCACTAGGTAAATAACACAACACATTTCAGGAGCAATGGCTCCTACACAACCATCACTACACGCTGCAAACAGTTGCATTGCCAAGTTGCTGTTGAAAAACCAATTGGTTTATAAACAGTTACTACTGCCTGTTTTTTTCGAAATGTCAGAAAATGTGTCTTAATGCTGCACTTGTAACGCTGAATGAGACTAAAGCTTCGATGTGGACGGACGTTTTGCTCTTTTTGTCAACCACCTACTCTTGAAGGGATTTGTTAAAAAGCACCTCTACCATCAGCTTCTATACTGTCATCGCAGGAAGTCTAATCGCAAAAAGCATCAAGCATGTAGTAGCGAAATGGAGAACCCAACAGCAAAGTAAAGCCAGGATCATAAGAGAAGTACGGCGATCTCGATGGATTCTCTGAGTGCTCAGGTTTCCTTCAAAACCTGCATGTGTGTGGATGGTTTTTTTGTATCCTATCTGTCACCTTGTGGCCCTCTGACGGACAGCTCACCTGTCCAGGGTTCATCCCACCTCTAGTCCACTGACCACCCTCAAGGACAGAGAGAGTACAAAAAATGGATGGAGAATTACGTAAAACAAATCTCGTTTAATTAAAGACATCTCGACAAATGATATGCAGTATAATGATGCCAAAAGTTGTTTTTACCCTCCCGCCCCCTTTCTTTGTGTTAGCTTCAGTCTGGAATAACAGAAAATGACAACTTGAATGATTGCTTTATGATATATGGCCTTTTTGTTTTCCTGACACTGGCATCACTCATAGCCACCAGAAGGGCAGCAAAACGGATCAATCATCTGCCAAATAGTTGTTCGGAGGGTTGCAGTGAGCTCGCAGCACACGGTTTGTTTACAAGCCGTGACAGTCCGTCGCCATGGCTACAGACATTACTTCCATACTGGCACCGGGGGTTTGGTCCAGACACTGACAAACGACAGTGACAAACTGGTCACATGCACATTGATCTACATCCACAGTTTCCACCTCAAATTCAAGCACAGGCCTCATTGGAGCGTCGTTTGGATGTATATGTCTGGTCTTTCATTGTGAGAAATGGAGTCACAACAGGCAAAAGGTCCACAAAGAAGGAGAGAGACAAATTGATAGTTGCATGAATTTTGTTCAAATCGAAGACTTATTTTTCCTACATCCCATGGATTTATTTCCAAATGCTTTCAACATTTAATAATGGCGTTTCCAGCAGCAGAACTAGATTTATATGTAAGGGATGACCAAAGAAAAGGGTTGTAATCTAGCAAAGAAAGTGTTCTGTTCCTTTAACCTGACACCTGGCTGGGTCTTGGTCACATAAAGAATTGCCTGCCGTACAACTGTTGAATGGGGCGACAGTAGACAACTTGAGAAAGAAATAATAATAATAATATTGCATAAAGAAATTTCAATGAAATAAATATTAGGAGAAATGTGCAGGAAGGGTCAGATTCTGAGATCTCCATCTTCCAAAGTGCACCGAGTGGAGCACAATCCATTCACAATGTAGCATAAGGTTGAAAGAGCGAGTGATGAATTTGAAAATAATAGAAATTGAGTTGTATACCAATGTGGCCGCTTTAAAGACTAATGCTGCCGGGACCCTCTCGTTTATTTTAGCATGGAATTTGTGGTTTTACTCGCCGTTTTGTCGTTTGTGATCTGTTCCTTGGATTTCACCTTATGAGTCACGGAAACGTTCAAAAAGGAGAGTCCTTCAGGTCTGGCACGCACGAAGAAAGGGGGAGTGGGCTGAAGCGACAAGCGAAGCAAGTGAAGTTGCTCAAGGTGAATAATTTTACAGAAAATGAACCTTAAACGCAGATAGAAGCTGTTACACCAGCATGTTTCAACAACAGGAGTCTGCAGCTTTTTCATACAGACGTCAACTGTGAAAAATTAAGAGCAGCCTGCATCTCCACACGTTTAGTCATCATCTGATTCCTAACATCTTTTACTCTAATTAAACAATCCGGAGCACTTGGCACAACTTGATTGGGCCATGTGTAAATCTGCTTTGGTAGTTCCATGTTGCTGAGATTACAAATAAACCCTGATCCCACTTACCAAATACACGCCGACACACAAAGGACCATGGGAGCAAAATGCAATATCCATGCAAATTTTGAATATCCTTACAACAATATTTAAATATTCTGCGTGACTGTAATGGAAATCCTCTGTTTATCTTCTTCTTCTTAACCTTTTGTTTTATTTATATTTATATATGTCAGGATCTGTGTTTTCTGTGTTCATTTAGAGTTTTTTGTGTCCTTGCGTCTCTTAGTTGTCCTGTCCTCCCCTTGATTGTTCCCAGGTGTGTCTCGTCTCTGTGATTACCCTCCCGTGTATTTAACTCCACCTGTGTTCTTTGTTCCTCGTCGGGTCCTCGTCGAATGTGTGTTCTCTCTTCCGAGTTTCTGTTTTGTTTAGCGGTTGCTACCGGCGTCGAGCCCTGGCTTCAGCTCGGCCGTGCGGCCCGTTCCTAGAGTGTGTTTACCCTTCATTAAAAACATCATATTCATCTTACCTGGGTCTACAGCGTCTGCCTCACCACCTCTACACACCGCGGCATGACAGAAGGACCCGACCCGACCGAACGGTGAGGCACGCTATTTTTTACTTTTCACCATGGACCCGGAGGAGTTAAAGGAGCTGACGGACACGATCGGGGAATATAAGGAGGCGATGGCCAAACCGTACGCTGCCTGCAGACGGCTCGGTTTCGCCATCCGCTTGGGGCTCCTACTGGACTACTGGGTTCCTCGTTTTCCGCACCCGGGGTTGGTGGAGTTGCAGAGGGAGGCAGAGTGGGAGCGTATGGCGGCTCTAGCCGTCATGGCTGGCGAACCTCTGCCTCCCAAGCCGCACAGTTTCTCCGCCAGCCCGGATCCAGCTCCAGCTCCGGGACCAGCACCCCCAACCGGTGCGGCCGGCGCACCCGGGGCCGTTTCAGCCGGCGTTACAGCCGGCGCACCGCAGGCCGAATCAGCCGGCGTTCCAGCCGGCGCACCCCAGGCCGCCCGGAGACAGCGACGTGAGCCGCCGGTGGACCCGGCCCCTCGTCGCCTTCCGGAGCTGTCACCTCCGCAGCCGGTTCCAAGGCTTCGCTGCGGCTCGCCTCCGCGGCCGGTTCCAAGGCTTCGCTGCGGCTCGCCTCCGCGGCCGGTTCCAAGGCTTCGCTGCGGCTCGCCTCCGCGGCCGGTTCCAAGGCTTCGCTCCGGCGCACCCGAGGCCGAGTCAGCCGGCGTTCCAGCCGGCGCACCCGAGGCCGAGTCAGCCGGCGTTCCAGCCGGCGCACCCGAGGCCGAATCAGCCGGCGTTCCAGCCGGCGCACCCGAGACCGAGACTCCCTGTGTTCCTACCGAGACTCCCTGCGTTCCTCCAGAGACCCTGACCTCCAGCGTTCCTCCAGAGACCCTGACCTCCAGCGTTCCTCCAGAGACCCTGACCCCCAGCGTTCCTCCCGAGACCGAGACCCCCAGCGTTCCTCCCGAGACCGAGACCCCCAGCGTTCCGACCGAGACCGAGACCCCCAGCGTTCCGACCGAGACCGAGACCCCCAGCGTTCCACCCGAGACCGAGACCCCCAGCGTTCCACCCGAGACCGAGACCCCCAGCGTTCCACCCGAGACCGAGACCCCCTGCGCTCCGACCGAGACCCCCTGTGCTCCACCAGAGACCCTGCCTCGGGGGGCTCGTCGTCGCCGTCTGTGGGCGGCCCCCGGGACTCATCGCCACCTCCAGCGCCGCGGACGGCCGCCGGACCGCCTCCGTGGTTCCCGCCTCCAGCGCCGCGGACGGCCGCCGGACCGCCTCCGTGGTTCCCGCCTCCAGCGCCGCGGACGGCCGCCGGACCGCCTCCGTGGTTCCCGCCTCCGGGGTTCCCGTCTCCGTGGTTCCCGCCTCCAGCGCCGCGGACGGCCGCCGGACCGCCTCCGTGGTTCCCGCCTCCAGCGCCGCGGACGGCCGCCGGACCGCCTCCGTGGTTCCCGCCTCCAGCGCCGCGGACGGCCGCCGGACCGCCTCCGTGGTTCCCGCCTCCAGCGCCGCGGACGGCCGCCGGACCGCCTCCGTGGTTCCCGCCTCCGTGATTCCCGCCTCCAGCGCCGCGGACGGCCGCCGGACCGCCTCTGTGGTTCCCGCCTCCAGCGCCGCGGACGACCACCGGACCACCTCCGTGGTTCCCGCCGCCGCGGACGACCACCGGACCACCTCCGTGGTTCCCGCCTCCTTTGCCTCCGCCCACCCTGTGGGTAGTTTTTTGTTTGTTTATGGACTCTTGGCCCTTCTTGTGTTTCCGCCCACGATGGTGGGTAGTTTTTTGTTTTTCTGGACTCTGGCCCCCCGTCCAGCGCCCCTCCGCCCACCCTTGTTGTGTTTTTGTTTTTTCTGGACTCTGGCCCCCCATCCGGCGCCCCTCCGCCCACCCTTGTTGTGTTTTTTTTTTTTTGGGCGTCTGGTAGCCGCCCTTGAGGGGGGGGTACTGTCAGGATCTGTGTTTTCTGTGTTCATTTAGAGTTTTTTGTGTCCTTGCGTCTCTTCGTTGTCCTGTCCTCCCCTTGATTGTTCCCAGGTGTGTCTCGTCTCTGTGATTACCCTCCCGTGTATTTAACTCCACCTGTGTTCTTTGTTCCTCGTCGGGTCCTCGTCGAATGTGTGTTCTCTCTTCCGAGTTTCTGTTTTGTTTAGCGGTTGCTACCGGCGTCGAGCCCTGGCTTCAGCTCGGCCGTGCGGCCCGTTCCTAGAGTGTGTTTACCCTTCATTAAAAACATCATATTCATCTTACCTGGGTCTACAGCGTCTGCCTCACCACCTCTACACACCGCGGCATGACAATATATCTTGCAACCCACGATGCCCCACTCCCCCACCCCACCCTGGTGATCTCCACGTCTCTGTCTCTTCCTCATGAGTTATCTTAATGCAGGTTTTGTGCATTGACCAGAATGTGTGGGCACGGGGTTGTTTCACCCCCCCCGCCTTCTCCTCAGTTCCCGTCGCTTTATTTATTCATGTGACATTCCGTCCTTTTGCCTCATCCAGCTCAGTGCTTTTGCAGGGATACAGATGCTTCAGATAGCAGACACATTTAGGTTGCTCAGGCACTGATCGTACGCCAGCCACTCAGACAACACCATTAATCTCTCTTATCAGCATCTCAGTGGGTGCTCTGGCCTCAGACTGGTATGTTCGGCGTCGGCCTACCATTACTCCACGGATGCTGAATAAACCGCGTTGCTTCGTCTCGATCGAGCCGCGGCGGCGCTGAGTTACACTCCTACGCCGAGGACGTGAAAAGGGCCACCGCTCTCCCAGTGGCATTGACCACTTTGTTATTGTTAGTTTCTCTTCAAAGCCTTCCTGGCCTCTTATGCCAGCTGCTTGACAATTTTGTAATTGCATTGTGTGATAAAAAAAAGAAAGAAAGAAAAAAAGCTAATTAAGTTATGAAAGATCTCTTATCTGTTTTTCCTGTTCCTCAGCACTATGCAGGGGATGACCTTGATAAGATCTCTTGGAAGCAGCGTGCTTCTTTCACTGGTGTTAATAGGGACATCGATAACTGCTGTGGATGGATATGAGAAAGGGCTCCTTGATGACAGCAAGCTCAACACGAGATACACAGATAAAGGCCGTGATAAAAAGCCAAGGAGTGCCAGAGGGAATCCCACCCCCCGCCGCCTCCCCAAATAAAGTTCCAGTTCTTGCTATCCTATAAACAACTGATAAGACCAGGAAGCCTAAAGACTTGAATTATTTTACTGACACATGGAAAATACGGACTGACTGGTGTGAAGCAAGCAAGGCAATAGAAGTCAGGGTTGCAACTTTGCAAACAGGAGTGACGTAAAATTGCTACGTTGAGCCACAATAAACAGCAGGAGAAGATATTAAACTGAAACAATTCTGTTAACACAATGAGACCTCATTGCCATCTCAAGCAAAACCCAAAGCCACAATGGTTAACATTAACACTTAGTGTCAAGGTTTCTCTTTGGGAATTCATCCACCATTTTCATATTTTGTCACGTTACTCTGACAAACTTCAATATATTTTCTGTGAGATTTGAGTGGTGGGTCATATATTTGTTCCCTTTTAATCTAACTCCCATAAATACAATAGAGCAGACTCTACTAATAAGGTAGCTTCCTGCAGAAGCTACCTTATTAGTAGAGTCCAGCTTTATGTAACATAATCTATATAAACACAGCTGCCCTGTGGAGGTTTGTCAGAGCTAACACCTTCATCACCAAGTGACAGAGCGCACGTCTTTGGCCCTGAGTCAAACCCTGAAGAACAGAAGAAGTGGAGTCTCCAGTACAACCTTTAGGGATGCAGTAAGCGATTTCTGAAGATAAAACAACAACAAAGCCCTAGTCTTTCCCAGCTGCCATCATACAGAGCATATAGTGGTAAAACCAGCTGAACAAACGTCAATGTCTTCTACTAATGAATTGAGCAGAGCTCTGGTTGCTAGGTGACGGCCTGGGCTTCCTAGGTGAGGGGCATTGGTCGCCGGTTGTGACTTAACATTTGGGAATTAAAAAAAACCCAAACTTGTTTCCCAGGTACCCAAAAGCACTAAGCTATCACCACTTTTAGCACTTGGACAGTTTCTAGGAGCTATAGAGACCCGAATGAAAGCACAAAAGAGTGAAGAATGGTGAGTTTTTGCATTAAAAAGTGCTACGATGGATGGAGCTAACTGAAGGGGAATTTTTGAAGTGAAATATTTTTGATATTGCAAAGAACTCGAGACTTTGGCACAGCTTCCTTTTCCAATTTGTACAGTGAACCTGAACAAAGAGCCAGTGCTAAAACAGAATAGTTCACCTCAAAGCATTTTCTTATGTTGGAATCACTCAAAGCCCAGACCTAATTTGTTTTGAGAACTTGTGGAAGACTGAGAAGTATTCACGCAGGAACTCTCCATTCAATCTGACACATCTTGACATTTTTTCAAAGAGCAGATAAACGTTTCAGTCGGTAGAAAGGCAAGACTGGGAGAGGGATTTCTCAAAATACATAGCTGTTTATTGCAGCAAACTGAGGTAAGTATTGACTGTGGTAAGCTAAATACTACTTTTTTAAAAAGGTTTATTTTTCAAAAAAAAGCCATGGGGTGTAATGTGGATCAGTGAGGCGCATCAGTGCATCTGTTCTAGGTTTGATTCCAGGTCGTTGTCAGTTGAAGTCATGCATAACTTTTGTTTCATTCTACAGTCCTGTTCTTTGCGTTGGCCTGTCACAAGTTCGAGTTCATAACTGAAAACAATCTGTACTAGTGCAATAGGTGTAAACTTAGCAATTACACGAGTGTATGGTAAAGAAATTGCAGTAAATGCCTCCCTCAGTCTGGTGATACCAGTGATTCTTTACCCCACTTAACCCTTACTCATCAACAAGAATAGTGCATTAAAAACTGTTTCTTTTTCTTTCTCCGTTTTCATCAAATGCATTTGTATCCATTGACAACAATTTTGTACACACAGGGTTGTTGAGAAGTATTTGGTTACCTGGGTCTAGTCTTCCTGATTCAAAACACAAATATCACTTTGATTTTCTCCGCAAGCCAATTTTCATGGACTTCAAACTCCACAGGAAAACCTCAGGATTAATGAGCCTGGTGATTTTTCTCACATGTAGACAAAGTCATTTAAAAAAAAAAAATTAAATCATTTTTGTATTCTTTTGAAAGTCTTAAGAAAGTATATGGGGGGGAATTTGACAGTGCTCTCACCACGCATTACCTAAATGAACCGTTATCCTCAGAGCTCACCCAGACCTTGTTTGGTATTAAATAATTCAGGACGTTCTTTGCTTCCAACTGCAGCTTCATGCACATCACGTCTCCGCCTGCTGTCACCCCCCCTGTGTTTTCCAGCCATAATATATTACGCCGGCCCATGATTGCCAATGTGGAGACTGTTGCGCATGCTGTATGCAACGTGTCAAACTTACATCCAACCGCCCGGCGGCGTGGCTGGGGCGACGGTGGGGGGGGAAAGTGCTACGATCCCGCGTCATTTCTCTACCGTTTCCGTTGTGCGGAAAAGCAGCAGATGATAAAAAGCGTATTTGACGTGGTGAGAGAGGCTGAGCTGTTGCGAAGAGCAGAAAGTGCATTAAATGGTGGAGTCCAAGACAGAGGGGCAGCCACATTTGGAGGCAAATTACTTGAAGCTTTGGCTAAAACTGTGACACCGGGATCTTTTCTGTCCTCATGCATCAGGAGGTTTTGCTCTGTCACAAGGATTCCATCAAACAAGGACCCGTCTCAGACGTGTCGTCTTGCCAAAATGTATCCTTCCAGCATACCAATTAGTTCTTTGACATGTACCCTTTTTTCCCTCCCAGAAAGAGAAAACCAGAGTTGCGTTATCACAGCTTCAAGTTGACCCGCTGACAGACAGTGCCAGAGACCCTGTTGGAATTGCTGTATTGATCAGACAGGGTAAAACCCCATCACAGAAGCAACTGACTGTCTGCATGCAAGCAGGCCTGCGAGGAGAAGGAGGGGCGGTCAATTAAAAATGCATATTATGAAAGCAAAAGAAAAATCCTGCTGAAAGGACGCATAAAAAAAAACAACCTAAAATTTCAGCTAAATGTAGTGAAGAGTGCACACTATGCTTTCTTCAAATAACCGTTAGCTTCACATATAAACCCGCCGTTAATGTAAATGATCTCTTTTAAGGTGGGGTGGGCGGGGATTATGTACAGAGAGCGCAGCAGTTGACGCAGCATGGGAAACGTGCCCTTGAAAAGAACGCCCTCGGCAGTCGTGGCGTTTGTACTTGACAAACAGGCTCATTATCGGATGACTTAATGAAATCCTTCCATTCAAGAACAGATCTCGGTCCAAGAAAAAATGATGCAAGCATGGCGGCGAGAAATTAGCAGTCTGGGGAGGCGAAGCGCGGCTCTGTCACCATCCGCTAAATTGAACAAATTCCTGTATCCTGAAAGGGTAATGAGCCTCTATAAACACAGTGATTGTAATTATGATATTGTTTTGATCAATTACTCTTCTACATTAGCTGGTTTCAGTGTGATTGATTTTACAATATGATGTTTGCATGGAACAAAACCAACATTAGGCTGTCGTTGCACATTGCGCCGAAGTGCATGATGATACACGGGTTGTTGTTTAATAGTGTATTAAGTTAAATAAATAATAGAGAAAATGATGAAGGAAAAAGCATAGAGGAGTGGTGATGCATCCATTTCACAAACAGAATATTGGGTTCATGTAAGAGAGACATGCCAATATTTCTTTTGCTTCATTTTGGAAAACTAAGAAAACTTCTTTTGCCTCTGCATAACAAAATGTGTATGTAATATTTATGAAAGTGTTTTTTATGTTTTGTCTTATTTTGAGGTGGTCACAATGTAAAAATTAAAAGAATTAAAGCTCTATTTTGTGTTTTCGCTAATACGAAAAAGCTTTGTGATCTTCAAAACATGTTAAGGATGCCATCTAAAACTATCCAGGACGGCACCGGGCATCTAGTGTGTTGGTAAGTGACACTGATACTTTCTTAAAACAGAGATCATTTTAGTCTTAGGCTTCTGAACCAAGCACAGCTCAGACTGTAAACATTAAATGAGATCCTGTTTAGAAAAGCAGATGCTGTAAACTCAGGCCCGGCCCAGGCCTCCATGGGGCCCTAAGCCAAATGTGGTTTTGGGGCCCTCTAGTTCTGCTAACAAAGTGGACGGGCTGCAATCAGCAGTCCGATCATTAGGTCATTCACACACCTGCTATAAACTTATTGCATCTCTGGCAGTGCTGTTTACATTATACATATGTATAATAGGATACATTTATTGGCCAACTGATTTATCGACCAGTTGATTTCTGGGCACCGATTTCCTTAATTTTGGGAAATCATGATCTGCTGATGCTTACACGTGAAGCTGATCTTATTGACATAAAAACATTTTGCTAGACAATGACAAACATTGAGAAGTTTTAATTATTGCTATTAAACGTTATCAAACACGGAGTTTTGAAGCCAAAATACCTCAGAAATAAACATACAGAGCCATAAATGAGAATCAACTCATTTAAAGTTTTAACTCAGTTTCACACAAACACAAAGACCCTAGCATAAATGTTTGGCTGTTGAACTGGACCAAATCTTTTACATTACTTTTTACATTACATTACCAAGGCACATTAAAACAAACCTTTATCTTGGCTTTTTTTCTATTCTTCCTCTTTCTTTTCTTTCTCCCTGAAGGATTAGTCCTTTTTTGAGACATTGTTTTGCTAACTTAACTTCTGACCGGAGCTTTGGATGTTTGAATGCGCTCTGCACGGCAGCTCGTTGCCGACGAAGCGTGATGTACCTACCGCGGCCACCAGGGGCCCCCCAAGAGCAATTTATTTTTCTCTTTTTATCAATAAAATAATCATTTCTACATACATTATCAAATATATATTATTGTAAAAACAAATCACTTCATAATGACAATTATAATGATATAGAAATTATTACAAAAAAAAATAAATAAATCAGCTCCACTGAGGGGATCCCCTTAGTGACCCTGGGGCCCTAAGCAGCTGCTTAGTTTGCTTATGCCTTGTGCCAGCCCTGTGTAAACTGAAACACTTAAACTTGAAGACTTGAAGGCGCAACAGGAATTAGCAGTAGAAATGTATGCAGATTTATAAATGGATGCTTGGTTCGACATGCATGCTGTTTGTACTCATGGCATGGAGTTAGCACTGTTCTTGACTAGAGAGACTGAGGAAAGCACAGAAAATGTGAGCATACAGAAGAAGAGAGAATCAAAAAGACAGCACTCAGCAGGCAGAGACTACTGTAAATATCAGAACGTATTTAGTGACAAAATACTGTAAATATGAACTGAAACATCATCAACTAACAATAGACTGAATGTAGTGATAGATGTATGGACCAAAAGACTATTTTGAGCTGTAAGATTTCTAAAATCACTTACATTGTCATCCCTGTAAATAGCAGAATTTGGTGTGATTTATTTCAAATGTTCTATCGCTATTTTTGGGTATATATGAATTATATTTTAATTGTTCATGTGAATTCAATAGACATAACCAGACCTTTTATTGAGCGAGTTCCTCTTCTAGAACAAAAACCTCAATAGATAGATGTACTCCCCTTATGCAAATTTGCTAAAAGTTGCAAAACTGTTTTGCAGCATTTCTTGTCTTTCTGAATTCTGACCTTCCAAATGTTGCACAAGTTACACATAACCCAAAAGTTACAATCCTTCTGCACAGATAGACTGTCGTTAGCATCTTTTATTTCAATAAAATCCTATTTCTCAACACCACTAATACTAACGCTTACCATACAGGCATACCATAAATGAAACGGATAAATAAGTATACCGTTGGGTCCATTACACTCTGCGTTGTGGGAAATAAAGTAGGTCCGAATCTTTTACGAAACAATAATAAAAATGATAGGACTCAGCCAACAACTCAGCCTGCAGACAAACAGACTGCATCTTTGCTAAATTGTCCTTGCGGTCTATTAGGAGATGTAATAGAATCCGCCGAAACACAGTTTGTCCTGAGTTAGCCACCCAAATTGCTCACAGACACTTTACAAATGGCTAGTAAAACGCTTTCAGAAGAAGTGCTGCCATTTTGTTGCCGGTGTAGCGACGATTTGATCCTCTTATTTGCTCATCATAAAAGTGGGAGCAGGTTACCAGCTGTGGTCTGTGAAGGTAGCTTCAACTGTGAAACTGTCACGCTTTTACACCGGGTGTATAAAACAATAAAAAAAAATAATAATCCAACCCTCATAGCTGATGTAATCTAAACTTAAAACCATTGTCCTGTTTTTAAATAAACCAATAACGATAAATGTTTTTGATTAGGGAATGGCATGACATAAAACTCTAAATTAAAGTCAATTTTGCATAATATGTCCCGCCCTCTCTTTAAAGTACAGAAAGGAAAAAGAGAGACAGTGAAGTTTTAAAAAAAAAAAAATCAAAATGTGCAGCAATTATTATTACATGGGATGATGGATGCTTTTTTGCTACTAGAATGAATGATGCTTGAGAACCAAAACATGTAAACGTTTCTCCGAAGAGCATTGTATTACTTTTGTAGAAGCACATCGGCAAAGGAGGAGCATCATTCATTTCGATTCCTTTAGAAAGATTTTTTTTTTCTTTAAACAAAAAACTATTTCCTCCATTTATTGTTCTTAAAGAGATACAAGTAGATTAAAATTGGAACCACCAGATCAGAATTTTACAAAACTAGTGATCAGGATTTGCTCTCAGGACTTCTTAAAAAAAGAAAACAGAAACAGGAGACAGTACATGACATTGCTCTGCCAGAACACAGGTCATCCAGGAGCAAAGCCTGGAAAAGTCTTGACACCAAAATTGCTTTGCACCGCTTGATCGCAACTGACATCCGGCGATCCATGCCTCTCCTCCCACACTAGCAGTCGAGCTCACAGCAAGACAACAACATATTAGTCAGGTATTGTAGAAAAAAAACAACAACCCAATACTTCTTCACCAAAATCTACAGTGATACGGTGAGTCGTCATGGGATTGCAGATGGATACCTTTGTTAGTCTCCTATGTTTGCTTTACTTGAGGACAAAAGGAAGAAACATGATAGTTTATCTTTTCCCTAACACACATGGATTTAGAATGACGGGATCAAGCCACAGTGGAAGGATTCTAAGGGGAGACTATGATTTATTCAGCCTTGTGAGGAAATGGGACGCTGCCTTATTTTTTTTTATTTATTTATTTTTCTGGCAGTGGTAGACAATGAGACGAATAGGCTGCATTAAAAGATAAAAGAAAGAGGACATAAACTGAATACAAAGGGGAACAAGAGCGTAGCTCCGGAGACGTGATATATAATTCTAGCTGTGACGTAAAAATAGACCTGTGGTAATATTCTTGCTCTCTCTCTCTATTTTTATTTCATTTATTTATTTATTTTGTGCCATTTTTGCTTTTCCTCTGCAGGCTCCCAGAAGTCCATACGGTACAGTAAAAATGCACCAAAGCCACATAATCTATTTGTCATTTAAAGTGCATTTGAGTGACTCTGCTTTATGATGAAACCCTGCATTGGAAAAACACTGCGGGTTTGTGTGTGAGTCGGTGTGTGTTGCCGTTACGTCTGCCGGGAGCCTCGGCTCTGACTAAACGCTGGGAACGCATTTGATCGTGATCTGCCTCTTTTGCTCTTGAACGCAGCATATACTGTAGGCCTGAACCTCAGCCTCCTTTTTGCATTAAGCTTATTTTCCAAAGTACCACATTTTGGAAGCACCGCGGTTCCTTAATATGGCCGCAGTGATCTGCACAGTAAGCTTGTGTTTTCCCGGCTCTCGCTTCACCTTGAATCATGACTGGAGAAAAGCCAGATTACTTGTAACCAATTTGTGTCACACCAACAGAGCACAGTGCTTTCTTAATGGGATTGCCACACTGCTAGGGAGGTTAATCTAAAACCAGTGCTTTTCCAAACTGCTGATTACTCTTTAGTGAGTGTCTTCTGTTAGCGGCGGCTAGGAAAACCTGGTTCAAGTAGAACAACCCGAGTTCGGTGAATCAAACGCTAGCTATCGGGACATGTTGCAATTATCTTGATTCATGGATTGAAAATGTGTATAGAGTATGATGAGTACATGTTATTCCCACATTTAATTATTCCAAAATTCAATTGCTTTTAAATGTATATTTAGCCTTTTATGGAGTATCCTGAATGATCATGTCTGCAGCACACTCTGGCATTGCAGATGTTTTTAAATTTAATCGTGTTGCAACCCAAAACCTCAATGTATTGGGAAGTTATTTCTTCCCAATAACTAATGGGAAGAAAAAGGGGTAAATGAAGTTTCCGAATAAAACCACAATGTGCATTTCTATTCAGCCCAATTTACTCCGATACCTATAAAAATAATACAGTGCATCCTATAAAATTTTTTGTAAATAGAGTTCACTTATGTGTAATTAGTTTTAAGTGTAAATCAAGGTTTCTTGTGACATTTGAGAACAAAAAGAATCATAAAGGCCAAGGAACACAGCAGACAGGTCAGAGATAAAGGTGAAGAAATTTAAAGCCGGGTTAGGTATATGAAGAAAAAACAATACCCAAAGCTGTGAATATCACTCAGACCATTCTTAAATCCATCACATGCACCCAAAATGACAAAGAGAGCAGTAATTAGAGACATGACCAACAGGTCTGTATAAAATCCTTCCGTACAACAGCTGTTAGCCCAAAAGCGGAAATCCATAGAAAGTCCTGCTTGCAGTTTTTTCAAAAGCCATTTAGAGGACACGGCAAACATCTCATCTACTCTGGCCAGATGAGACCTAAATTAAACGTTCTGGCCTATGCACAAAGGGTGGATAGCACATCACTCTAAAAACAAGCCACCCTGAACAAGAAACATGCAAGTGGCAGTCTCCAGCTGCGGAAATGTTTCCCTTAAGCACCAACCGAGAAGCTGGTTAAAGTTAATATGAAGATAGGTCGATGTAAATGTGGGGCAATCTTGGAAAAACAAACAGTTGGAGGCAGCAAACGACTTGACTCTGGGGAAGAGGTTCATGTTCCAGCAGGGAAAGCAAAATGATGCTGCACCGATGTCTCATTTTAATCTTTTTTTTCCTACCACTTCACAATTTTCAGTACGTTGTGTCGGTCGGTCACACAAATCACAACAGATTACATTAAAAAAATGTAAATAAAATTCAAATGGCTAGACCTCTTTGTTTGCGCTGCCATAACCTCAAAGCAAGATCTTAGATTCATGTCCCGACTTAAAACATTAGGTACATTAATCACTCTTAATTGTCCTTTGGGTGTATTTGTCCAAGGTTATCTCTGAAGGGTTAAAAAACTTAAAAGCATCCCGTGTACTGATATCTACGCTGGGTTAATGTATTTTACAGAACTATTTACCTCAACACACTCCTACACAAGAGAGGACAGAAATCGGAAGGTGAACCAGCCCTTATCTCTAACAGTAGCAGCCACAGGCAGATATGTAGCCTGTGTCTTGAGAACGTATACTTACCTACCCTCAAATCAACACATTCTCCACAGGGACGGCTGCAGCATCTTATCTTGTGGCATCAAACATGGCCGCCTGTGTTACTTTGGCTTCACAAAGATGATTGTTATCTTGTCGGTAAGGGCACACATAAGGTCACTGCGCCTGCAGGCGATTCATGTGCCAGTCACAATGTCACTGTATATATTGTCTGTCAGCACAAGGAAAACAGTGGAAGTAGAATAGGTGTGCAGGTCTAAAAAATTAAAGCTCCAAAGGTTCCTCCACATTTCTGCCATTGTTTTCTATCCGCATTTCTATTTCAAATGTCATAGTGTGCGCAAATCTTGTGTTGGGTTTCTGCGAAAAAAAACTATTTCGCAATTGAGGCGTTAACCTTGGATAAGAAATGAAAACTCATGGGTGCTGTGGTGGCGCAGGGGGGTAAGCACAACCCACACATGGAGGCCTTAGTCCTCGATGTGGCCGTCGAAGGTTCGATTCCTGGCCTGATGACCTCCATGTCTTCTCCCTTCTCTCATTACCCTCTTTCCTGTCAATTCACTATCAAATAAAAGCCACTTGAGCCAAAAAACACCTTTAAAAGAAATGAAAAATCACCGGGAATAAGCCGGTTCACTGATAAGTCATTAAAAATCACGACAGAGACGGATGTCAACAATTGCATGAGATATATTCATGAATCAACCATCTATCAGCCAACAGTTGGCGCGACAAACCCATTATTAAATCTATGAGTGGCTCTGTATGCGGCACTTTGTGCAAATTGTAATTGACTGTTGATCGCCTGACTCGTGTGATGCAAAAAAAATAAGTGTTACATTGCAGTTTTGTGAAATGCATCTATTTCAATACAGTTGAACAGCGCAAAAAATATGTTTCTTCGAAAATGGTTTGTTCATATTAAGCTTCTTTATTTCCGTAATTTCAGTTCATTTCAATTTGAGCAATTCTCTAATGAAAACGCAGCTGGTGGAAGTCAACATAACCACAATGGGACCACAGGTGAGGATTTTCCAGAAAACGTTTCAGTTTTAAAGTAACATGGTGTCACTTCAGACTTGGATCCCTTTTTATCCTTTGCCCCAAAACAAAATTGGCTTTCTTGTTTGTTTTTTTTTCATATTCAGAGATTAAATCACCATCTGGGTGTTAATAGTTCAACAATCTATGAGTGACCCCAAGTGGTCAAATAATTATCAGCTGAATTAATCAGAAACTGGGTCAGGCTGCCTTCACGTCGAATAGTCTGAGAGCAAAGGTAAGCTGATCTTTATTAGCACAGACAGAGCATTTGCATAGCATTGCAGGAGATTGGGTTGTGCCGGTGTTCGGGGTTATTGCAGCAGCCTTTCAGAAGCAAATTCTTTGCCAGCATATTTGTGATATAGATGTTCACCGTTGTGATAATCATGTGGTGGATTTTTTTTTGTAAACTAAAGAGCACATTGTAGTAGGGATTGAGTGGGAAGGTGATCCTGGAGAGGTGTTTACATCTTCCTACACCATGAAGACACAAAGTAGATATGCAATAGAGTGACGGGTTATAGGCAAGAATTTTCATCATAGGGCATTTTGCGCATTCTGAAACCAAAGAGCGATTGCCGGGAAACACAAAAGCATTAGCCGCTAACCTAGCTTAAGCTCTTATTTCAAGAGCTGGAGGTTAAAAATTCAAAGCAGAAAATCCCCTTGACATTACACTGGATGAAACATTCTGGATTTGGGCATATCAAATCACTGTTCGGTGTTGACAATATACCACATTCTTGAACAAGGCAGATGGTTGTTCTGCTGTATATGGGATTTAAAAAAAAAGAAACACTGATCGCTGTCTAAATGCTCTGATCTGATGAGAGGAAATACACAGACAGCTGAGGATTTGAACCTGATGAAACAATAACCACTTTTTTTCCTCCCTAGATTAATCTAAACCTCTGTTGTGCTTAAGAAGGAATTTCAAAAAGTGTGGATGCCTTCATTTTCATCCAGTCAATTTTTCGGAAAACAATAGTTGCATGAGTGCATTTAGGTTATTGGTGTGATTACTTATACTATCAGAGACCTAATCTGTAATGTACAAAAGCTTAATGGTTGCATTAGGTTAAACAGTAGCACATTCCTAGATAATGTCTTTTCAACTGCAATGACATTTTAGCATTTAAAAAGATTTATGTTAATTTTTTATTCCTAAAAAAGCAGCTAAATGAATTTGAAGCAACTCCCTTCTGAAACTGTGGCGCATTGAGAAGTTAGGCTTTTTGGTAGCACTTGGTGTATAAAACTGGTATAATACTGTCATAAACATGACATAACACCACTTATGAACATGAAGGAGTCTTTATGAACTGCTGTCATGTAGTGTCGTTTGGTACACAATGACACTTTTAGAGCAAAGTTGACACTCTTAATGGACTTTTAATACAACTTTGTGCAACTTTGCCTTAAAAGTGTCATTATTCAGCAAATGACACTTCATGACAACAGTCATAAACGTTCATGAAGACCCCTTCATGTTCATGACAGGTGTTATTATGTCATATTTATGACAGTATTATGTTGGTCTTATGCACACCCCTTCAAATACAGCCTTACCTGCTTTTTTTTCTTTGAAATGGTTCAAAAAAGTAACAAAAGTGAAATCGTTTCTACCAGGATGTTGGACAAAGACAAAACTAAAAGCCACAAAGAAAAATGTACCTGCGAAAAAATAAGACGGTCCAAATAAATTAAAATCTGAGAAGTGCTGATCCACCCAATCTGAGAAGTTGAATGCTAGTTTAACTTTGCAGTGGACAGCTATTTTAAACGCATTTATTTTTCTTTCTTAGTATATCAAATAAGTCATTTTTTGCTACTTGATTGCAATTTTTTTTTGCAACTAAGTTTACGTCAAAACAAACTTAGTTCCTCTTTGCAAAGTAAAAAAAACAAACAAAACAGAAACATTAAAAAAAAAAAAAAAAAAGTCCCACCTTCGGGGATCATCTGCTCCAGCTTCTTGCGCTGTAGCAAAGCCGACAGCTGCAGCCGCAGCGACTCCCCACCTGCCCGCATTAATATATACATCATGCGCGATGAGTTGGAGTTGGGGAGCAAAACACACATCGCATGCCTTTTCTCTGATGCAATTAAAGAGCACCAAACCATGAGCAGTAGCTTAAGTCTGTTCCATAACCATGAAGCGAAATATTAGATTTGCCAGCTCCCTGTGCCTGAGCGCTGAGGAAGCGATAAGGAGATGGGGAACTCCCCGCAGAGCTGGAGTCAGGCGTGCACCCCGAGCAAGACTTCCATGGCTGACTGTAGAATTCAGATCAAATTACTGTAAATGTTGCGTTGCACGAGAAATGCACGTCTTTTCTTCTTGTCATGGATATTGTGAGGCTACCATGTTGACTTCAGTGTGTGTTTAACCATCCAAAAGATCTGTCGTGTTCGGTTTCTGAGGTAAAATTGGGAAAGCTTCAAGCATGTGTGCATTAGTGAGTAATTTACCGTTTGCCCACATGGTAAACAGTGCATCTATTATGGGCTGGTGTGAATTTCTTCCCAGTAGAACATCTCGTTGTCACGTCAAGAGAGAAATAACTCAAGTATTTAAAACAAACAAAAAAAACATAATATTTTTATGTGATTACGTCCATATGAATCAGAAAACTAACAAATGTTTCTACTGCTTTGAAAATATTCTAGCAGATTAGAAAATATGTAATGTTAATGGTATCGCATGCAGCCATGCTCCACAAATTACAATGTCACTGAAATGTCCGTTTATTTCAGCAACTCAGTGAAAAACATAATGGAGGTTACTTACACCCAGACTGATGTTTTCCAGCGTTTGTTCCTGTTAATTATGATGATTTTGTGCTTGCAGCTAAGAAACATCCAATATTTCAGATCGGAATAACATATCAGAACAATAAAACGAAGCAACATTCTTAATATGGTGAGGGTAATAAAAGCGTGTAAGTACGCAGAAAGCTTATTTTCAAGATACTTTGAATCTGACAAGCGAATCTCGTCAGAACCCATATTCTAATTTACTGAATATGAATGTACTCATTATTTTATTTTTTAATTATTTTTTTTTACTGCAGACAAAATTAAATTACAGAATAAACACCCACTTAATCTATTTATAGTTGAGAAACATATTTTTGTGCAGATTAATTTTGTTGTTTTGCATTCAGCGTTCCTAGTATAACAAATCTGTGTGCAACTTGCATACAGCTGCTTATGAGGAAATATTATTATCCTCACTTTAAGCCACTGTGAGATGAGCATGTACTTGATCACAAACTTCGAACTTCAGTCACAGCAGATGTGGGTGGAGTCGTCTTGAAGCAGCCAATCAGGTGTCAGGATCTCTGTAGAAGCAGCCCTGATCCCACCCACTGAGTTTGTGAAGTTTGAGTTAATTATTGATGTGCTTCAGCACGGAAACATGAAATAATTTATTAAATCATAAAATAATTACATCTACTTTTTAAAATGAAATTAATACATTCAACTGAGGCACATATAATAAATTCTAGGTTTAATAAATTATTTCTGTACTTATTTCCTGTCTTAAAACGTGAATGACACATTTAAATGGTTATTTAATAAATTATTCATTCATTACAATTTGATACTCGTCACTCTCCATACAAATTAGACAAGCATGTGAACTCCCATATGTGTCCTAGTCAAACCTCAATGTACTGAATATTGTGCGACACTGTTGTTGTCATGAGAACAGACTTATGTCTGCATATGCATAAGCTTCCTACTTGTGCATTCACATGTCATAAGCAGGATGTAATGTCACATCTGTATTAGAATCAGTTATTGTAAAATAACCAGGATGGTAAAAACATGAGGGAGGCTCAGGTCAGATTTCCAAATCAAGTAAAAAAAAAAAAAAAAGCATACGTGAACAATAAAACATTTTAAATCAGCTTTTTGTTTTTCAGAAAGAAAAAGAAAAAAAGAAGCCTAGGCGTAAATTTAAACTGGAAGACTCTCTACCCCCACGTGCATCATGCAGTCGACGCATCCCGCTCATCATCAGACGACCTATCAACGCTGGACCAAGTCACGTCACGGCCAATCACCGGCCAAGCCCCAGTTGATAAGGACCTCCATCCATGGCATCCTCTGCTTTCCAGCTGCGCTCAACCCTCCTCTGCCCCTTCTCCAGCTCCACTCTCCCGGCTCTACAGGCACACATCACCCACCGACCTCCACCACCAGCATCGGGCCCCGGGGGATGACATTCCTAATCAGCATTGGGAATGCTCATCTGAGCTTATTGCAATTCACAGTTCGATGTTTTCAGCCGGGGCCCGAGCACCAAAGAACTTTAATTCATGTATATCAATAAACTTTTGTAATAGCTTTCTTTCTCCGTCTGAGTCTCTGCAGATTGAAATAATAATTCAATGGATTACCTATAAATGCCGACCACAAACCAAACGTTCTTCTGGGGTCACCCTCCTCCTTTCAAACATTTGTTCTGTTCTGTTCTGCAGGTCTTTTGGCAAACACGATCAGCTCTTATTTCTCTGCCAAAGCGTTCCGAGTCACGCTGAGGTCTGAGGTGTAAGGTAATCATTGCAACACCTTGTTTTTTTTCTTCATTTTTTGTTCCAGGCATTCAGTAAATTTATTGAGTGCTGCTTCTGCTGTCGCACAGGCGACCTTATATTTGCCTCCGCGACACATTGGCTTACAGAGGAGTTCATGGCTTACTAAAATGAGTGCAAGGACCCATGAGTGATCTGTGGCTGCAAAACAAGCACAAATCACCAGCCCTCCACCACTGTGCCTGGCAGATCATACGACGTGTTTCTACTGATACGCCATGTTCGCCGTTGCCAAACGCAGTGGATTAACGCCTCTCTCAGTTTTTTTTCCCCATTTAAATGGCTAAACTAGTTTATTAATGTAATTAAAGCTATTTTCTTTGCATTCCCTCCGCCCCTCCCCCCCACACACACACAGCTGACGGGGTGAATGTCCAGGGATTTCCAATTATGGGGATGTTGACAATCACATTGCCAGTAGCATCATTTTTCTTGCTGCTTGATCTTTTCCCGGGTACGAGTGTTTTTGATTCCTGAGCGGCGTTGACGTCTTTCCTCTTATGAACTGAGCTGCCTATTGCCTTTTTGTTATATAATTAACACAATAAAGTAATAGTTAATTTAAAAAAAACCCCAAAAACATAGTGCCTGGGAATTTAGTTTAGAATCTAGACCAACAACTACCACTACCACATGTTAGACTGCAGGTCTTATGTCCTTTGAAACTCTGACATTGTTGTATTGTTTTATTGTTGAATCACGAACTGAAGCAAGCGAAGCACACAGTGCTTTAGATTCTGCTCTGCAGAAATGAAATCATTTTGAAAAGTTTGTCGGCCAGTTATTTCTTTTCACCTGAAACACTTAAGAGTCTGAAATAAGTCAAAAACAAAAGCAACATGCAAAGTGGCCAACGTCTTTTCACAGTGCTGTGACCAGTGTTTTTTTTTTTTTTGTGAGGGTTCACTTTGTTTTGAGCTGACATTATCCGATGCAGCTGATCAGTGCAGGTATTACTACGCGAGTCATTTCGTATTTGTAAAACTGATTGGACAGAGCCCCGTATAGTTGATATGCACATTTTGGATGCTGGGGTCAGATCATGCTTTTCATTTCTAAGCCCAGGGTCCTATTGGGATCTGACAAAAGAGTTATTAAATGCAAAGACCAGACAACCCATCTAAAAAAAAAAGAAGAAAAGACTCAGCTAAAAGGCAGAGCTGTTTGAAGACTAAGCCCAATTAGACTTGATATGCAAAGGGGTTCAAGATTAACATTTTCTTCCACTAAGCAACAGATGGATTTATGTCACTAATGCCTCAGATCTGAAGAGCACTGGAGACCAAAGGCATGTACATTATTTATTCAGCACAGCTGCATGCATAATGCTCGGTCTGCATTCGATAGATATTGTATCTGATGCCTGCATCCACGGTACCGAAACAGGAAACGCTTAATGACTTCTAAAGCAGGGCTCCTTTTGCAGCAGGCTTTAATTCTGTCTTGACATCTTAAAATAATCAGTCTAATTACAAGCCCTTCGCTTACACTGAGAGAGAAACAGACAGAGAGAGAGAGAGAGAGAGAGAGAGCAATCGCATCACTGGGATTTTCCAAACATATTCACAGGGGCTGATGCAGTGAGTGTATCTGTGAATATTAGATTTTGCTGCGGAGGGAGCAAATGGGTCAGAGAGTAAGATTGGGCAATGAGAAAACAATGGCAAGAGAAAACCAAGGGGGGGGGGGGGGATCAGATAAATAGGAATAGCAATAAGTCAGATATCAATGGAGTCGATAAAGAAAGAAGAATAATGATAACTTGTACACAGTTTGTCTGAAACACTGCATGAAATGGGCTTGAAACGATCTTTGTGTGGTATTTTATCACAGAAAGACGCCCATGTTAAAACCTCAGAGTGGTTTTGACTGATTATACATTCTGGAATATGACAATAGCAAAAGGTATATTTCTACTAATGTACTGCATCAGCTAAGTTTTTAACACTCATTAAACTTTTCAGACAAATTTTATGTACTTTTGTAGCTTGCATCAAATACTAAAATAATGTTTTAGGTTGGTTTACAGCACTGGTGAAATCTTTAGCTAGCTACATGTGGATTGGATATCACAAAAATATATGTATAATATTGTCATAAAGTCAGCAAATTAATTACTTGAAACTCTTAAAGAATAAGACAAACACACACCGCCTTGTATCAGTGTCCTAGCAGTAATTGCGACCTGCTTTGCCGCCGTCCAATTAAATATTTAAAACAAATGAACATTTTGACCTCTATTCTATAACATACCACCACCTTAAAAAAAATCTTGAAAATAAAAGTTTTTGTTTGTTGACAATCCACACACACTTTTATTTTAATTACATACATAAGAGATCATAACTGATTGGCATTTTGATTCTTGTAGGCGCTGGAGCGGCTAAGGATTTGATTAGCCTACTTCAAATGCAACCTAAGCTAATTTTAAAAATATTTCTGATATTGCCTTACATCCAAAGCTTCATGCTATTTGCTAATAGGTTCATGATAATCACTAGTATATATTTATTTTATTGTTTCTGATAAACAATAAAACTGTGTGAGTTTATGATCCATCTCTAAACATGGCCATATTATTGCCGACATGAAATAAACTTTGTCACTCTTAACACTATTACGAGAAATATTCTATAAATGGACCATACGACAAGGATCACTTCTCTTTTTCATCTTAAGGGCAGGTTCAATAAAGTTAGCACTTCAGTGAGGCGCTCCAGTGAGTGTTGGCACTGATATATGGTGGCGCCACATTTAGAGCTCATTTGTATCTAATTCATTTCTGAAATTAAGCGCAGTAAGAACTTAAATCGAATGCTAAGCTAATCCATCACGCCACTGTCAGAAGTGTCAAGAGGTACATTTGTCGAAGTTGCCACCTCCAGCTCCCCGAGTCAATAATTAGAATGGCTGTTACGGCTTCATTTTGTTAATATTTAATTCACTAGTGTCTATCAATTTAGTGGTGTTTTAGACAGTGGCTAAATTATTTTGATCTGAAGAAAATATCCGCTGCTTTGGCTTCATCTCTATCACCACCCAAGTCAAAATGAGATCGCTGTTTACTTATGTCTCTCTTTAAAACCTGCCGTCAGATTGCACTTTGACATAGTATGTAAATCTTTAGGCTTGTCGACACATCAATATAATAAATGACTGTAATGCGAGAGTGACAACAGAGCCAGGCCTCCTCCTTTCTTCCACCTTCACGACTGACCTTAATCTCGCTCAAAATGAAGAACTCGATGAGCTATCATCTCTTTTACACTCATTTACGAGGACAAGCATTCAACGCGTCGCTGCAAACTATGCAAATGAGCGCCCCAGTCACAGCACAGCTGATCACTGCTTTGCATAATGAGTACCACTGAGATGCCGCTTGGATTTATTTATAAAACCCATTTAACCCACTTGTCACAATGCACTTTACAAAGAATCAGAGGATACAAATGTGCATGAAAAAGAAGTTGGAACCCCCCCCCCCCCGTCACATCAGTTGGTGTAATGTCACACGTTGTATGCTGATGATTGTTTGCGAGCTCTTTTGTAACAGCAAACATCTCAAAGCGGCATCAGGAAGTACATGACAGACTAACAAGAGGACCTGAAAGGGCCCTTAAGCAACAAAATGTAATAGCTGCACGACAACTGTTCTGTAGAGAGCCCCAGAGTTTCCTGTCATTTCATCAGACGAGCGCCGTGGCAGCTCAGAACGGGCCTGTTTGGAATAGGGTGATTGCAGCTTGCAGCTGTGTGCTTGTGCGTGTCGCTATGATAAACAAAAAATAAATTAATTAAAGAAGGGGGGGGGAAAGAAGCCCAATGCGAGGTTCATGCACGTCGAAAACCCACAGTGGGATAAAAGTTGCACTTTTGAAAAGAAAAACAAAGTGAACACGTCGCTTGATAATTTCTTTTAAAACTGAACAATACTGACTAATAATTTGGATGAAAGTCTAACGATGTGAACTAAAAAAAAATTAAAAATAACAAATAACCACGACTCAACAAAGAAGCCAGATGTGATTTTATTTGTAATATTCCCAAAAGATTTTCTGTTTTGATTCAGGGTTTTTTGATTCAGTGTTTAGGCACGGTGTTTGCATTTGTATGACACACAAAAGATACAAAATAAAATAAAATAAAACAAAAAGACGGAATCAGAGTCTTTTTGAACACTTGTGAAATGTGAATTGTAAGACTTTTTTAAATTTTGAAAGTATGCACATATTTGCAACAATAATATTTGATTTTTGGAATTGCTCTAGTGCCAACATTCATTTTAGCATTTCAGATTTTATATATGGACTACTATTAAACAGCATTCATTAAAACAAAGAAGCTAACTGCTAACATAGGATGCTAACAATTAGCACTTAGTTTAGCCGATAGTTTTAGCATTATTAACAGTAAACACAAGTCCTCATATGCATTCCTAATAGAATGCAGATCCTTATTTTAACAATGACCAACAATTCCTATTATGATGTTCAATAAAGTTAGAGAAGGATAAAACACAAGAAAACTGTTCAATACAATAGAAAATTCTTATGGTCAAATTATATTTTTTAATTAACATTTTATTTTGGTTACTATCTGTTTTTTATTATTAAAACTGAAACATTTGCACAACCTTACCTCTATTTGTACATTAAATCAATGCATTTTCAGTCGTACCTCCTTCACCCTGCTGTAAAAATTGGCCTTTTTTGCCTTCATTCTTAAAAAGTCTCTCTGCTGCGATGGAGATGAGCAGCAAGGGTGGGGAGAGTCGTCCTGTATTAGTTCTATTCTCAGTGGTTTTAGTCTGCTTTTCTCATCTGCGAGAAAAGTAGCTATTGGCTGTCCCAAAAGTCACCACTGTAAAAAAAAAAAAAAAAAAAAAAGTTTCTAGTTTACGGTAAAATCAGCTGTGGCTGCCAGAATTTTACCTTCTGAATAAACCGTATAAATTTATATGGTATTAATTTACTTTAATCGTAAGGTTAAATTAATACGGTAACTACTGGCAACCACAGAATTTTACCTTATAAATATGGATTTTACCACATTTACATGGCACTTTTACAGCTGCCGGTATTTTACCGTAAATTAGAGACGTTGCTAGACGACGTCATTGTCCAAGTTGCATATGTAGTTGTGTGACAGGAAGGAATGTCAACGCTGGCAAGGCAAAAAGCTATTTAAAGTACTACAAAAAAACAACATTTAGAACTACAAATTAACTTTATAAAATAACTGAATAGCGTAAATTTAGTATTGTAAATACTTTGCCTGAACCTACACAAAATTAATCTGTTTTGAAAATGACCAAATTTCACAAAAAGTTAGAGGCATACAGAAAGGAGGAGGAGAATAAGTGAGAAAGTCACACCTTAATTTTCAGCTTAAAAAAACAACATAACGTTTGCATAATTTTGTGCCCAAACTACAAGAACTCTTAATCATAGGTTCAGTCTCCCTGCAACCTGATGGGTTACAATAAGAGGAAGCAAGAGGAAACTAGATCAGATGCAAAGTTGGTGACAAGAACCTTAGAACAGATGTAAACATACAGGCCAAGATTTTTGTTTTTTAGAGCCAAAGCAAACCAAACATGCACATTCACCCATATGGAGTCCACACATACTGTAGGTCGATTAATGGCTTTGAGATCTTCCAGAAAGAATCAAAGCCCTTTGCTATTGTGGTGCAAAGAGTTTTCAATGAAACCCCATTCAGAAGGGTGGGGAGCGGGGTTGCACATATTGTGGGTGCCTTAACAATATATGGCAACTGCCAAAGAAAGTGATAGGCACAAGTGGGAGAGTAGTAATTAGAGGCACAGTGGAGTGCTGAGCCAATAAAGGCAGATAAAGAGCCCCTTTGCCCACAGTTTTCAAGCTGTAATTATAGGTAATTGTGATTTTTTTTTCTTGTGGGCGTGTGCGCGTGTGTGTATGTGTGTGTGTAGCTTCTGAGCTGCTCTCAGCACCACCTTCCCATCAAATGAGTCCTAGGAGGCTCACCTTCACTTTCCCTGCTCAGCACTTTAACACCCCACCCACTGACGGCCCACTCCAGCTCATTATTGTCGGGGCCATGTATGGTTGAGTCTTCACGCCTACATACCCACAACTGCTGCCTCTGCTGCCACTCTAAACTCCATCAGCTCGGTTTAATTAAATTTTAGAATTTGCATTAGAGGGACTATAATCTCTGCGCATGTAAGATGGAAATGCTGAAATGGTGAACCTGCGCTGTGGCATTTTTGCAGAAACGCCGAAGTGAACTCACAAGGACAGGTTTCTGCCGGAGTCCAGACCCACATGACTGTAACGCAGTATAGTTCAAAAACGCGGGGGAAAGGGGGGAGAGGGGGGGATAAATTAAATCAAATAAAATACTGAAGCGAAAATTTTGTCTCTCATCAGTTGGAACAGAAACAGTTTTAGGTGCAGGTGGAAACAGAGAAAAATAGGGGAAAAAAAAGTGATTTTGTGCCAGTGCTAAAGTAGTTCCATTAGCTATAAAAAAAGAAAATTAAGAATAATAACATCAATGCAAACATAAATGTACCTTTAACTCTGTATGGACTCCTCTGCTGGTTTAAATACATAATAACTTTTTCCCCCGCTTTGTCTTTGCGCTACTGCTGAAGACAATCTCATAGCTACAGGTGGTTCAAAATAATCAACTTTGTCAGTATTGGTTCTCTAAAACAAAATCTTAATTGTCTCTTTTTTTCCCCCCATATAAACATTTTGCAGGGATTCTAAGAAACTGCTACAATGAAGTCCATTTAATTTTATAGTTCTGATCATTTTTCTATTCTTTTCAAATAGGCAATACGATGAAGTGGTTTTTAAGACTTTTGACTCTTGCTACGTATACCAGTTATTTTTGTAAAACGCTACAGAGTCCATTTTCAATTTCACAGATTTCATCCCCCAATTTAGTCAAAGATAAATCTATTCCTGCTCACTGTATTTGTGCAGCGTTATGGGTGATGGTGCCCATCTCTGGCGATGATTCTGCGAGAGAGTACGTACACTCTGAACTAGTCGCTAATCCGTCACACAGCAGCACAGCGACACACAGAACAAGCAACAATGCACACATGCATACTTAGGGGCATTTTAAAGTATGCAATTAACCCAGCAGTCTTGGTTTTTGGCTGAAAGGAACCTCTGGAGAAACATGCAAACTCCATGCAGAAAGAGCCAAGGCCGAGATTTTACTGCAGGACCTTCTTAGTTTGAGGCAACAGTGCTTACAACTGATCCACAGACAATATCGTAACGCTCCGACATTGCGCTAATCTTTGTCAAATCTCTGCTCACAAATGAAAACGATCTTACTTGCTGCTTTGCTCCGCCTCAGAATGCTTCCACGCCGCAGCGTATTTACGGCATTCGGGCGGCAAAGTTTGTTCTAAGGAGAGATAAAAACAAAACCTAAAAAGAAATTCAGAAAGCGTAGCCGCCTGGTAAGCAGAGCTGGATCCTGCTGATGGGAAGCATCGAGTTTGTTCTACCACAGTCTTTCTGTCAGGGCCTTGCAGTTGGGTTACTCTATAGAGCTCAGGCTCTCTCTCATGCCATCTGTGCCTGGCTGCAGGACATGGCATTCAGTCGGTGCACAGAGCAGAGCATGTCTTCTATATTTCATTCTACAGAGACTGGAAGCTTTCACACACAGCGAGCATACCTCAGGTCATATTCCATACCGCAGGAAATAGATCTGGCATTAATAAAACCAACAACAAGCTCGGCAGCCACCACCTTGCGGTGAATAGGTTGTATTTTTTATTGCTGTTAGTTTAATTGCTAAATTTTTTTTGGGGTGGGGGGCCATTTCTGAGAGGTCTGCAATTGCCTTGAAGGCCGCCGACTCGGAAGGTTCTCAGCCCTTCCCAGGTCCCAAGAGAAAGTTCGGTCTGGCACAGTTCAAATTTCATGATAAGTATAACTTAAAAAAAAAAAAAAAAATGAAAAAGCAGGTTGATGCTGACGTGTTCATACGTTGAAGTAAACGGACGAGGATTACAAAACTGCCAAGAAAAGGCGACTAAAATTTCACTATGAAACAAACCACACAATCTTGGCGTGAGAGGAGTCAATATAAATCCGAAACATGCCACGTATTAAAAGTAAAAAAATAAACAAAAAAAAGATACTTGGTTCACTGGTACTGCTAGGATCAGGTCGACCCAGATTAAATTACTTCTGGATTGCGATAGTTTGGCAGCAGTGTGTGATTAAGGGCGATTCCTTCACGCCGTTCGTGTGGCATTTGGGTTCCTCTAGGAGAGAATGCTGCTGAGTCAGACAGGGTGACGCTATGAGGTCGACTGAGATCTGGGGGCCACATCTCAGGGCTGCTGCCTTTAGTGTGCATGCCAGCTGCCTGCCAGAAGCCCAGCTTCATTAGCCGAATTACCGAGATCAAACAGAAAGGCCTAGGAGCAGAAGAAAGAGAATCCGCTGTCCCCTCTCCAAGAGGGTCGGATGAAAGCACGCGGGAAGAAAAGTGGAGGCAGCAGAAGATATTGTGTAACTGGCTGTGAGCTCGAAGGATGGGTTCTTTGATTCTCCCCCTCTGCTAAAAATGAAAAATGTGTTGCACTTTGATGGGCCAGCAAAAGGTCTGTCTACATTGTAGTCGGGTTTGCTGGTGTGTTCCTATTAAAAAGGGATATTTGCTTCGTTTTGTCTTTTGTAACAGAAGACATGACAGAGAACAGTGGCTGATTTTTTTTTTTTTTTTTCAAAGAATCTTTGAAGTGGTTTGTGAAAACTTTGTACATCCATATGATATCCAATATAAAATATATTATAAAAAGATAATATAATTCAAGTTTTCCAATCACTTCCACTACCACCAGTGTATAAAACCAGTAACCTAAGCCTGGGTGTTGCCATCACTGTGCAATTAATGCGGTGAAAGATAAAGTTTATTTGCTACCAAGTCGTCCACAATCAGCTTTTAGTGATAGTAGGTCAACCTGGGAGTGAGTGGTAATCACAGCAACTCTGATATTTAGTAGTAGGCCACATAAGCTATCAAAGTTTAAAGCTTCCTGTTTATTAATTCATAAGAAAAAATATTTATATGACAATGAATCAATCCACCAATATTCTGTATTGCTGTAGTTAATGTCCTGAACCCCTCTGTGGCTCTTGGACCTCTAAGTCTACGAACAATGCAAACCCTCCGAATCTCCTTCAAACTCTTGAGTGAGATTTCCTCCACATTCCTCTCGAGGTAGCTGTTATCACTACGTCCACTCAACTTTCTACCACTTTGCATCTATGGGAAGGTTTGTGAACAACCAGCTTTCGCAGCAATAACTTGTTTGTTGTCAATGTGGCCACATCAGTAGTCTTCTGTCTTGCCAATAAGATATCGATTCTGATTTGAAAACATCTGTGTGCAAAATCCCAATTTTCTGAGAGGTTTTCATAAGTTTCAGAATTAACAAATAAACATTTAAAATATTTCATTCCATTTCTTGGGTGAAAATAATGCGTCGGTTTTAGAATCTAGTTCCTGAAATAAAATTGCTTTGGTCGATTCTATTTGTTTTTAAGAAGCACTTGTAATATGATGCATTAATTGCTTCCTCTTACTCTGTGAATTTTATGTTTCAAACAAAATTTTGAAAAAGGTTTGCCAAATCACTTATATGATCATTTACCCAGGAATCGTCTTAGGATGTTTTCACACCCGATAGTCTGGGAGGCTCATTTGTAAAATTTTCATTTGCTGCTGTTTGCTTTTACACCGTGTCAAATGATCTAAACCTTTTGGAAAAGCTGTTCACTCCATCTCCTGTTGTGGCGCTGCACCAAGAACCCCTGGAGGAAACATGAAAACCTCTGAAGACGACGTTCCTCCTTCACAAAATGTAAACCAAAATGGAGAAGCATCAGCTGTAGGATTTCTCTCGACTTTGGTGAAAGACCACAAGATATTTCTACTGCTAGAGCTAAACACACGTTTGTTTTGGCTGTATTTTCCCAGAATGCCCTATGCTGTAGTCCACTTCTTGATTTTGTAGAGGTCTCCGGTCTGCTTCACATTCACAAATGCATTTGAACCGCACCAGAGTTCACTTTGACCAAAGCATAATGCTCGGTCCGCATCAGAATTTGATTGGGCATTCACACCTTCCCAAACGAACTGGACCTTCTAGGCAAATAAACTACAGTTTAATTAAAGTGGACTAAACAGGGCTTATGTGAAGGTACCCAAAGTTATGCCATAAATTTTGTATCAAACCGTACAGAGTCAGACATTAAATATGTTTCTATTCATGTCCTGTTAGTGGTCGATGCTTCGTTTGACAATGCTGTCAAACCAGACATCAAAAACTTTTAGTGTTCATAGAGTTCCTCCTGTGAAATAATCTCTCACTTTGGGAATTTAGACTCTCTATATTTATAACTTTCCTTTTTTTATAGAGTAGTTTGTTATTGTACAATAATTTCCATTCTATGGAGCACTGAAAACCTCCCGTTTAAAGACATTTTGTATATCACTATTGCATGCCTTTACCATCTATCATCCTGCTTTTATTTATTATTTTTTTCCCCTCTTTTCGTACCTTCCAGAAAGCATCTTTGCCTCCAGAGATGAATATTTCTGGCCTAAACAAACTGCCCAGTGTTTATTGTTTGTTGTCTCTCTCTGTACGGTTTGTTTCTTGCTGTCCCCACACCCCAACTGGTCGAGGCAGATGGCTGCTTTTCCTGAGGCTGCTACTGCCAAAGGTTTCTTGCTCCTAAAAAGGGTTTTTTCTTTTCCTCATTGCTCCTGCCAAGTGCTCGCTCAAAGGGGATTTGTTGGGCTTCACTCTGAGCAAACTGCCCTGAAAGGGCTTTTGTCTTGAATTAGGGTCTATATAAATATAATGAAATCGAAGCGAAACCTCTCTGTACTTTATGGCGTCGTTGGTCTTTTACTGATCACAAACATTTAGAGACGTATAGATTTTATTTTTTTTATTGCCAAAAGAGTAAAGTGTAGATTTATTCAATTCCGATGACAGAACAGGTGTAGCGTATCAGCTAAGGATTTGGGGGACAAAAGAGAAAAAAGAATATGCTGATTAAAAGTCATAAGAGGTCCAAAGAGCAGATCAATAAGTATGCAATCACTTGTGCAAGTTGTGTGTGGATATCCTGAGCAAACAGACTCCAGAGTGAACAAATAATGATTTTGTTGTCATTTTACTTTGCAGGGTTGCACACATAAATTGACTACATAGAACTATGTTATGATGTATGTATGCCCCGCAGGCAATTTTGCAAACAATCCATGAGCTAATTACTTCTGATGTGTTTGGCCCATTTATCTGATCCTGCATATTAGAATGAAGAAAGAGATAGAGACAAGTTGGTGCCCATGAGATTCAACAACAAGGGGAAAAAAAAGAAAGAAAAGAAAAACAGTTTAGACTCAAGTGAGCGACTTGTAGTGGGAATTTATTGAACTTTTCTTAAGCCGGAGAGGTTGCAGCATTAATCTAGGAGGGGGATTACATTAAGGCGTAAAAGACACTAAGGTGGTCCAGACCTCTGCTCACCTCTCGCGGCTTTGACAGCTTGGGGTTTGATGCGTATAGACACTTTTCTAATGAAGTTCTCGCTCGCTTTTAGGAACGTAATTGATGAGATAATTGCATGCCGGTGTGGGTCTCTTGCTAATTACTTCTCTGGAGGATGTTTCGACAGAAAATAGCCTTAGAACAGCAGTTCTAGAATAATGATATGCCTTTGTTTCCTACACAAAAAGTTGACCATGTCATTTGAAAATAAGAAATATAAAATAAATTGCTGAGTAAAGAAGACAAACACAACCATCCCAATGCAAACAGTCGTTTGAATGCTTAAAAAAAGATTGAGGTGTATCTTGTGTCTCTATGTGTTACAGCTTACATATAGAGACACAACTATTAAGTCGTTTGACACATTCAATAGCCAGATACATTTATACACAAAGTTCTTCAGTAAGGCATGAAACGTTAATTGGTTATGACAAACATTTGACCATCATATCTCCATCTTTGAAGTCTGAGCAGGATTTCTGATAAGCTACTTGCAGTTTCTTTATCATGGCTTGATGTAGGTACACCACAGGTCAGCCATATAAAAAATGCATCATCATCATTCATATTTCTATGGAATATTCAACTTCTCATTCTTCTTAGTTGTTGCAATCGTAACCACAACCCATTTTTTCACCCTAAGGGTTTTATTGGCTCTGGTGGCCTTTATTTGAGAGAGGTCAGGCAGGAGAGTGGGTAATGAGAGAGGAGGAAGACATGAAGCAAAGGTCATTAAGGTCAGGACTCGAACCTGTGCACCTTGACAATTAGTCAATACTTGACAAATTGTTGTGGTATAATTGTCAGACAATTTGTCAACCTTGACAATTTGTCTGCTCCAACAGAATCTGTGATTCATAGATTTCAAATAAGTTTATTTTTTAGGAATTGTTCAGATCAAAATGAGGTTGAAGTCGTAATATTCTAAGTAATAGTCACTGGGCTATCAAGTCAGAAATTAAAGGAGGTTTTTCACAACAAAACACACTTGGTAAGTCGTAATGTGCAACTGGATTTTTCAAAATCATATACAAGCTTTTAGTGGCTTTAAACCATGCAACACAAGAAGAACAGAAAGAAGAACTGAAGTCATAATGTAATGTTAAGTTCAATTCTAATGTAATGTTGTTGATTGTGTTCTATGACTTTGTATTTCTGTGGTATTTCACTTTAATCACCACAGCAAAAATTTGGTTTGCTAAGTAAAAAATTGAAACTCAACTTCTGATTCCTCTTAGTTGTAGCAATCGTAACCACAACTCTTTTTTTTTTTTTACCCAAAGGGTTTTACGTATTGACTCTAGTGGCTTTGAAATGCTTTGTTATTGAAAGGTGCTATACAACTAAAATTTGATTTGATTTTAATGAATTCAATCTGACCCAAATTAAGGCTCATCACTGAGTTCCATCAGCACATTCCTTCATGTAAAAGAAAAACAATTCTAAGCAATTTGTAGCAACCTATTGAATGATCTTGAATAAACACCGAGCATCCAAATCAGGAAAGCTGCGCACGAGATGTCAGCCAGTGCACATGAGTCTGTCTACTTCAAGCGTTCTTTTGAACAGCTGCTTGAGAAAGTAATTAATAGATGAGCCTCCTAAATAAATCGCTAAAACACAAGCCAAATAAGTAGACCAGGAAATCTTTTGATGTTCATAGCCAAATATTCATATTCATATGGGATTCATATTTGCTTTATTAAGCCCCAATAAAGCAAAAATCCCCTAAAGCTAAAGGATGAAGACCTAACACAGCTTAGCTACAACAGAAAGCGCTAACAGAGTCAGCAGAAAGACCATTAAGATCACTGCAATCATTATGTTTCACAAGTAAAAGAAATGCGTTGCTTTCTTGGCTTTTTTTTTTTTTTTGACCTGTATGTGTCATCTGTCACTGCAACATACTAGCTGACACCCACAGACTGCAATAACCACTGCTAAAAATGCTATTCCCTAATTACCAATGTTAATTAGCAGTAGTGACATATATACTGTATGTGTATATATATATATACTGTTTTTCAACCCCCTATATATATACAGTACAGACCAAAAGTTTGGACACACCTTTCTAATTCAATGGGTTTTTTTTATTTTCACGACTATTTATAAGGCAAGAAATCCCACTTATTAACCTGACAGGGCAGGTTGACCTATGAAGTGAAAACCATTTCAGGTGACGACCTCTTGAAGCTCATCAAGAAAATGCAGAGTGTGTGCAAAGCAGCAATCACAGCTAAAGGTTGCTACTTTGAAGAAACTAGAATATAAGGGGTATTTTCAGTTGTTTTACACTTTTTTGTTTAGTGCATATTTCCACATGTGTTATTCATAGTTTTGATGCCTTCAGTGTGAATCTACAATGTCAATAGTCATAAAAATAAAGGAAACTCATTGAATTAAAAGGTGTGTCCAAACTTTTGGTCTGTACTGTATATACATTCCCTTTTTTTCTGTAAGAACAACAGATTTGATGTAAGTATTTGACTTCATTCCCAACTTCCACATTTGCAGCGTCCGCTTGTAGAGACTTGTTTTGGGCCAAATGACATGTACGTCGGAGAAAACCAACTGTATATAGATGTACAGCGTTAGAGTGTTGTGGCAGATGGTGTCCTTGGTATTATATTAGGATTGCTACTTTAATGCACTTAAGCCCACATGCGTATAAAGATATACATAGTTGGTAAATGGTGGAAATTCAGACTGTCAAGCGCTGCCATTCATTGGTTCTTTGTTTTTACACATCCACTGCATAGCTTGCCAATAATAAAGTGTTGATGTGCACATTAGAGTAATAATCCGGGTCAGAACCGGGGCAGTAATTGCCACGTTAAATGTTCTGCTGTTAGATTTTTATTTTTTGTATTGCATTTTTTCCTCATGAACTGTGGCTAATTACTACTACCTGGGCTCAACTTCGGGAGCTTCTAAATCTGTGGAGAATGCCACTCTGTTAGGTCTCCAAAATATTCCTTTCTGCAATTCAGTTGGAGGTTTTTCTATCACAACTTTTCATCTTGGGAGGGGGAGATAAGAAAGCAATTTGTATGTTAGAGGAAGACATATTTTTATTACATAGTTTATATATAGTCATGGTATTGACTTACGATATTGGTAATGAGTTATATAGGATTCGAAACAGAGATGGATCAACGTATATTTGGATGTTTTGAAATGTATATTTAATGATGGTTAGTCCTTCATTTAAAATGCAACATTTGCAACGTTTATCTCATAAAATACAGCTTACATAGACATTTTTCAATCCAACTTGCCATTATTTTGATGCAGATTCGAATATGCTAATCTGGATGAATTGGTGTGTGTTAAACCTTTTCTCAAAATGTCTGTTGCAATCCAAGATAACTACAAGGATTTACTGCCCCCACTGAAGAAAATGAGCGGCTCCTTTGCGATCGACCTTCTTATTTTAACCTTTACCCTTCCAAAGCCGTTGCTCTGAATCTCACACACGTAGAAAACTGTCAACTTTCCAAGACCTGTTGCGAGGAAAACACTACGTTAAAGACTCCTGAAGGAGAATAACGTCGCTGTCAGGTAATGAGAACTCAGGTGGAACAAATCCATTCAAATGCACGACAGTGGAGGATATGGAAATATGGTTCCCAGAGAGCAATACATAGTAAACAGCATTCATTTTCTAATACATCAAAATGCATTGTAAATCTGCGAGAAATCACTTATAACTGCACCACACATCTCATCTTCAAAACAAGCCGTCAGTCGGAGGTTGCTTAAAAATGTTTGAAACTTCCAAACCAATCACCGTGTCAAAGGCACCACCGTGAGCCGGTTGTCTCTTTAGATTCATACCTCTAAAATTCAGGAAACAGATAAAGATTACATCTTTAGCCTGCTGGCAGGCATTTCACTCCGTTATCCATCATGCTAGAAGTCTATTAGTGTCACATGTTGACAGAAAGCTATAGGTCAATAGTATGACAAAACACCTATCGCCGCTTTGTTTGGAACAGAAAATACTGCACCTGGTTAGTCAATCTTTGCCAGACAAAGATTACGGCTCAGTCACTCTAAGCCTTTCACAGATATCTGCACATGCAGATAAGGATGTTAAGAATATGTAAATGAACCACCATGCTTCCTTACCTGAGGGTAAGAAGCCTGTTCTTCTTTCAGAGCAACAACCAAAGCGGAACTGTTGACTCTACCTTCATGTTCTACTACTGCAGGCTCCGGCGGCCACAGACACGCAGCAGTGAACCAAGGAGAAACCCCAAAACACGGGCTGCAGTACAGGCACAAACATAAACTCTTCATGGTTTCTGAGGAACACAATTTGTGCAGCATTGTGTTTTGCTATAAATCAAGGATGCATATTTGATCTAAAACTTTCCTTTAGTAGCTGATGAGTTTCAGTCTGGACAACAAAGGCTGCTGATTTCACACAGTTCCAATAGTGTGAGAAAAAAAAAAAGTGTTCTCAAACATATTACACACACAGTGTATCCCTTTACATATGTATCTTCCAAGTAAATTTTGTACAAGCTCATTTAAAGGATGACTCATAACACCCCAACTATGCTATAGGCATCGACAGTGGTAAAGTGAATGATTTGTAACATCTTTCAACATTTGGTGCCACACAGTTCTTTTTTAAAAAAAAAAAATTCTTAATGGCTCAGTGTGATTGGTAAAAACGCTCCAGAGACAAATTTACAAAGCTTTGCACATATTGTGCAACTCCAAGAACAATTCCAAATCTGAACCTAGATGTAAAGCCAGATCTGTTCCTGTACCGGCTCTACTCAACAATTAACATAATTAAGTAAAAGAAAATTACAAATGCAAATGCAGATTTAGCACATTTCCAAGGTTAGAAAACAAAACTCAAATGACCTCTTAATTGCACAACTTTTGTTAAATTAAATTGCCAGCATGTCATTGAAGGTTTGACGAGTCGAGTGCATCCAACGTCTCCGGTGCTCCACGTAGACCTTGAGTGTAAACCAGACGCGCCCGTCACTCAAAACACATTTGGAGTGAACAACCATGAGTCTCGTTGTCCCCTCCTCACCACCTCGTACTCCCACCCGCTCTGACAGCAGCACCGGACGACAACATTTCCCGTATTCTCAAGTCCAAAACTTGACAGGTATGTTATTTTCTGTCTGATATAAACTTCTGTCAGGAATGAGGGTTGTTGTTTTTGTATGGTTGGTTTCTCTTTGGTTTTCCCTTAAGATCCCAGGACACCATGATGCAGATCCACCTGTGAAGGCTAAGCCAACCAGCAGGAGGATAAATTGAGTTGGTTGTCAGTCACTCTCTGTTAACAGCCCCAGTAACCCGAGCCCTCCGTGCTCTTACAGGTTCTTTGAGATATTTTCCAGCCTTCACTATTCGACTTGTTGTGCTCCTTGTTAATGGTTACCTCTGAGCTGCTCATTCAATCTCAGCTCCCCAGGATTTCCTCATCGTTCAAGGGTGTGATAGTTCTCCGGATCTTCCTCTGAGTTTCATCATCCCCCTACATTCCTATGTCCAACACTTTCCACATTACCTGCCCCAGTCCCCTTGGCTTTTCACGTTGCTAGTCTCCGGAGTTCTCGTTGGCCTGCCAAGCCTGGCAGGCCAAGTTCATTGGATCAACCACCACACACAAAGCCAACGCACTCACATTACACTCGCTTCTTCCCTTGCATCCTCCATTGCGCTCCAACCAGCAAGGCCTCCCCTTATCTCTCATCCATCCATCATTCACAACCTCACACCTAGCTTCTTGTTTCCTTGCAATGTTCCAGTCTGCGGCATCTGTCCCAGAATTCATTCATATTCTAGTTTGTAAATAAATGTTTTAAAACCTAATTGTCTCCTGAGAGCTTCTGAACATGTGGCTCAGAAGCTTAGGACACATTTAGGACAGTTTTTTTTAGTGAGCAGCACCTCCTTTTACCAATTTAGAACATGACTATGACATGGTCCCTCTTGTCAGATGTTCTTCCTGATGTCCTCTTGTATTGAAAAAAAGAAACAAACTAACATCTGTGTTTCTGGTTGAAGCAAAAGCACAATGCTACCTTCTCCTGGTCCTTTTGATTGCGTTTTCTATCTGCATAAATTTAGTACAGTGGGCTTTGTGAGACAAAACAAATAAAAATGAAACAACGGAACAAACGGAGGATATTGTAACTACTTTATGAATAACCCCCTTGTTGTTTCAGGATCATTAAAATAGAGTCAGGCCTCATTACAAGCTCATCACTAGATTTTTTGTGAACTGAATCAAATAGCTTAAAGTCAAAACATCAAAAATACTGTTCATTATTCCTGCATCCAAATATGGACGAGTACCGGTAGTTTCCAAAACATTAGAGTAACCAAATCTTTCTGTCTGCATTCTAGTATTGCCCCAGCTGTCACATGAGAGCACTCAATCCAAAAGTTCAGGAACGACTGAAATTGTTTCCTCTATTTGGTAAAAATGCATATAACTTCCTGCAATTCTTGCATTTGAAGAATAGTCTAACAAGAGTGGCACTTTGACGACTGGATGAAAATACAGTAAATAAAACAAATATCTCATTTGCATATTTAGTCATTTTAGTGACTCCTGTGAGAAATGTATGCTAGTTATATATATGTATATATATATATATATATATATATATATATATATATATATATATATATATATATATACACAGTATATATAATAGATATAGATATAATTAAAGATGATCAAGATTTGATTGATTCTGCAGAACAATTTGTAAGTTTTGTTGATTTCCGTCTGATCTACGGAATCACATTTTACTTCCCCATTAATATCATTCTATTCTGACACAGCTACTTTTTAAAATAGAAAGCTTTTTGTATTTTTACTATGTGGATATTTTTTATTTTTTACTGCTATCATTTGCTCATTACACTAGAAATTGTTCACGAGGATGCTTGAGACACCCATGAACACAGACAGTGGGGGAATGTCTAAAGATCGGGAAACTAAGGCGAGCTTCTAATTAATCTCACTTATCGTTTAGTTGTCAATCAAAGTGAACAACAGAGGATGTGGAAGGAGGGCGGAGAGGGAGGGAGAGGCATAGCTAACATAAGCTGGTGGAAGAAAGCATACTCTTGTTCTAGCAGCACTCATCAAGACAGGTGTACAAAACTGTGGCTCAAGAAAAGAAAGTAGTTATTAGATTTAGATATTAGCCATTACTCTAGATGATATTCAATTAGTGTTATTTTTATGTCTGGTTGTAAAAATCTGAATCCAAAAATGGCAACGATAATGTTTACTACAGTGAAACTTCAAAAATTCTAACAAAGTACAGCCATGCCTAAACTGGGATTACAATGGCTAAAATTGTATTGGCATAAACATTCCTCAACATTTTGCTGAGATGCACTCTGTGAACAGATAGCTTTGTTAGCAATGACATCTAGCCGTTTTACCTTCTGGAGGGCGTCGCTGGCCGCTGAACAGCTTTTAAGTGAAATAGGCATTTCCGCGTAAAACTTTTCTTTTTTTTTTCGAGAAACCGAATAAAATTTTTTCTAGCTCTAATGTTATCATTCTAAAACCAAAATCCATTTCTCTAACAAAGGAATGCAAACCTTTTAGAGGTGTTGATGCGGCTCATACATACATAATGCGCACATTGTTGTGTTTAGGTCGAGATATTCATACAGCAGAAACAGAAAATTCCCAGTGGGCTCATAAAGTTGTGGGGTTTTTTATCCTTTTGTCAACTGTATTTAGATGTAGGGACACAGGCTTCGGAAAGTGTCAATAAATTCATTTGGGCAAAGTGGCTTTTTTTGCTGAAAAAGAGCAAAACTGGAGGTGTTTTTTTTTTATTATTTTTTATTATTGCTTTAATATCAGCATACAGGATGGCGTTAATGTGCAACGCTTGAATAATACAAGTCTGGTGAGTAGTACTGTCAGAGCCTTCTGTCTCAGCGTACTCTATCATAAAAAAAATTACACTGGAGCTCTCGCTCCTGCAATAAGAGTCTGTTTTAAATATCAGACACTATTTAAAGATTCTGCAATCCAGCAAGAAGGCCGAGCTCTCAGTTCAGACCGCCATCACATAATTTTTTATCTACCGTACTCCATCATCGGAAATTTCCGTTTTTCCATGTCCATCAAGACCTTTGCTGAGCACTCAATATTCACACGATCAATCTCATGCAGTTACAAAATGTACAGCCGTTTCCGAGGGAGACGAGTAAAGCTGGAGGTTTTTTTGTGCGCGTGTGTGCGTGTGTGTGAATGTTTTATTTATTTATTATTTAGTTTTTACAACCTAATATATGTTTTTCCTCAAAAAGCAGAAATTCAGTTGGTAAAAAATATATCATTTTGCATGCATGTCACACGTAAATTGATACGGACGTGAAGTAGTCTTTCATTCACGCACTTACGAAAAAACAGTCGTGCTCCGGCATGTCAAAACAGAGATTTCCCTGGATGCATCCTTTTTTCAGGTAACATTTTATATGTAAATCACTTGAAAGTAATGATCGGTCTTCAATTTTCCTGAACAAGTATTTGCTTCTTACCTCTGCAACACGCAGCAACGCTGAGACGCAGCTAAAAGTCAAATGGTTCCTTCTGGCTGTAACTACTGTCTCTGCTTCTTCTGGAATAATAATAATAAAAAAAATACAACCAACCAAAGACTGAAAGATTAATCAAGAATAAACAAACGCTTAAAGAAAATGTTTGATTTCGCCTGTCCAGACTTCGTGACACACGAAACATATTTCTGTGTTCCAGGAACAACTCGGCTGGAATCACAGCGAGGCATTACAGATAAATGCTCGAGCAGTTTGTCTGTCTGAAGTTACAAACTGTTTCTTACAAGCGCCCAAATCAAGCCAGATGATTAAACATTCAGTTTCCTTTGTGTGCTGTAAGCATCTAGTTAGCTGGAAGCAGATTTGTTCCTGAAGGGAGGACGATGACTCCCCCAAAAAAGTCCAGGAATGTTTGCAGCTTGTTTCATCTGTCTCAATCTCAGAAGTGAAGAGTTCCAGCCCTCCGTTTCCGTGCGTTTGACAAAGTTTGCTGGGAGCCATGGATCCTGTGAAATTTGGCGACTGACAAAGACCGTGGAAAACGTACGCTGCAGATTCACAGCAGATGATCATCGTTCACTTTCTCGCAAGTACCATTCTCTGCTTTGCTAACATTTTCTTTTCCTGAGCTCCTGTGAATGGAGCAAAGAAAAAACTCTCCAAGGCTCTTGAACGTAGCTTGGAATTCAGTTAAATCCATCGTCAAGGAAGCGATTTGGCATGTCTGGAAATCTGCTTAGCTCAGGCCATCATTTCAGACAGAATGACTGATCAAAGAAGAGTCTAATCCTTTAACAGGCCACCAAGTCACCATGACTACACTGATTACTTTAGTCAAAAAGCCAAATTTTGTTGATCGAAGTTGATTTTTAAAAGGAATTAAAAGGACAAAACACCAAAGGAGTTGAATACTTTTTATAGGCGCTGTATATTTTGTGTTTGAACTACTAGAATAAGCTATTAAAAGTTTGTTTTGGAGTATTCTAGTACTCACAGATTTCAACTGTGTATACCTTCACGTACACCAAAGGAATAGACTGATGCACTCGCGGTACAAAAACCGCACACAAGCGGTTCCTTCTTTTTTTTGTGAAACAAAAGTTGTTGACAAAAGTATCAAATCTGCAGAGACGTGAAACTGTGAAGGAACAAAATGAACAGCAATCTTCAAGTGTATTTCCAAAACAAAAACAAGTGTCAATCATAGACAATTTCAAGGTGGAAGAAGAAAACCTTTTGACAAACTGCAACAAAAGAAAGGATCTTCCACCTGCCAAATCAAACAAACTCGATGGAAACATCCTGCCAAGAATATCTGCCCTCTCTAATCTCTTAAAAAAAAAATAAAATTTCAAATATTTTTTGAAGGAAAAATATTTATACAAATTAGAATACAAATTTAGTATATATAAAATTCTAATATGAGCCAGTAAATGTGTGTTTCATTTATTTTGAGTGCTGCATTTTGACCGACGGCTCCAAACTGTTATTCAGATTTGATATGTTTGAAAGGTATTTATTTAAAATGAACTGTTTATTGGAACACTTTCTGGTATGATATTCACAAAAAAAGGTTAATAAAACAACACAATTTAATTGATTTCATAGAAAACAAAACAAAAAAATATTTTAAAAATGATTGCAACTAATAGTGATTATGTTATGCTGTGAATGTCGTTTGTATGCATTTCTTTTGAGCCAGGAAGTAGCAGAAGGGGGAGCGCTGAGCTGCTCTCGCCTCTCCAGTCAATCTGGAACCTTCTCTGGCGTCTCCTGAGAAGAACTTTAAAACTAAAGGAGCGGTATATAGGAGACATTTCTTTTAGCAGTTTTGAAACTGTGACTTTTGAAAACCTATTACTGGCAACTGGTCAATGTCTACTGACAAGCACATCAATATGCAGACAGGTTTCAGTGCACACCAAAAGGCGTGCGTGCGTGTAACCTGTGGGTGTAAAGCAGTCAACCTTGGATGTCTGGCAGAACCAACCTGCCAAAAAGATGGGAAACCGTAACTCAATGGTCCACTTCAAATTTCAAAATGGCTGGTTTGATCCCCAGGCTGTTTAGCACATTGTGAGCACAGTGTGAGGCACACTGTAGAACCTAGATAAGGTTTACACACCAAAAAAACACCAAGGATTTTTACACGTTTAGTCAAAACTAGTTTGTTTACAAAAGTAATGGCATTTTGTTCACTATGAACACAAGATAAGTCAGGCTAGTAAAAAGGTTTAATGAAAAGTAATGATATTCAGCCAAGCTGCGTACACAGTACTTCTCTTTTTTTTTCTTGGAGCTAAAGGGAAACCAATTCCATGCATCTTTACATTATTATCAAATATTTCTATTAACACATAAAATATAAGTGTTGCTTACGTTAAGCTGACGTTTATGCCTCTGGCATAACTTAACATTTATTTATGTCAGAGGCACATAAACTAAGGCACAGGTGAGAAATATGTGATCCCATGTTGAATAAACTATGGATCACATGAACAAAATACTTTATCACATGTGGAAAATGGGAACCACATGTGATCACATGTGATTTTCATGGGATTGTTTTATAAAGTGAGGGTGAAGGGGGGAGGGGACTGAGCCCCACCCCTTTTATCCTTGATGCCCCTAGTGCCCTTTTTGACCTTTTTTCTATTATTATTATTATATTTTTTTTTTATCTGTGTCAGGAGGCCTGCTTCCGCTCCTCAACAATAACATTTACCGTAACCCTAACAATAACATTTAGCTAAATGTAACAATTTAGCAAAATAAATGAGTCTGGCAGCCCTAAGGTCTAATAACGACTGGGGATTCTCAGTTTCTTTGCCTCCATGTTGTTCAGACACCAAACCCATGGTGAGGAGGAGGGGAGCAGATCTGCGCCCTCCATCTATCAGATTATGGGCAAGAATTATTTTTTTTCTTCCCCAAAATACACTTGTGAATAAAAACTTAGGCCTCTGATGTTGACGTTAGAAAAACCGTTTCCATTTATTTTTCGTAATTGTCCTCGTAATAGAGGAGGAAAAACTCGCCTCGCCCCAAAACACAGAAATGCTTCAGCTGCAGAGAAAACTTCTGGCTTTAATTTCATGATTCTGCCCCAGTGCTGGACTAAATGCCTGGTTTGCTACAAGCAGCCTTTGTCTGTTCCACCGCTGTGGGTCAGAACCAGACGTTCTGATATAAAGAAACGGTACCGCGACTGTCACCTTGACGCAGCTCAAAGCCCCGGTACCGCCTGCTCCCTGTTCGTTCTCGGCTTCACCTTTACGTTGCTACCAGGCTGCTGACGGGATCTGGGCTGGAGGGGAGCGGCTGTGAATAGGAGTTACTGCAGAACCTCAACTGCTGAAGGAAGATTCAGCTCATAGCATTTAGAGTTCACATAATCACATAAACATCAGCGAAAATACTCTACCTGTCATTTAAGCCACAGAATAAAGCCAAACATGCCACAACTAAATAAATCAAAATGTCCCAAAAGCAGAGCAGGACTGGCAAAGGGTCACCTGGGGATTCCAGGTAGATTCCAGCATCGAGACGCAGCGCAGCGGCTTTAGCTCTTCATGCAGGGCCGGGCCAAGGTAATACGGGGCCTTACACAGAATCATGATTTAGGCTCCTCCCCCTCCCCCCTACTAAGAACCTCAGCATCACTAACAGGGTTTCAATATAGATTTAGTGAAGTCTGTGAAAGGGAGCACAGCTTAATTGGCCAAGTTTAAAATCCATCTCTAATTATTGGTTATTACTTGCTCTGATATATTTGTGAACGAACCCAGCTCAAACACAAGTATTACACCATATTGTAGTCACGGTAGCACAACAATCAAACTATGGAGACGATTCCTTGTGCTCTTACAAAGCCAACTTCTAATCCTAAATATGTTCCGCAACAGTTTGGCAGGATCTGGCGAGTTGGAGAGGTCGAGGGCGACGGGAGATCGGATGCATTGGCCAGCTTGAGTTGGTCTTCAGTCAAAACCTCCTGGTCGGAACGAGGGGAGGTCCAAGGTCTCGTCCCTGCGACTGCCGACCGACCAGATCCACAAGAACCTCAGTAATTTGCATCATCGGGTGAGGACTGATTCGATTGGTTTTCTTGGTGTTTATTATTTTTCTATTTTTTTTAATATGTATATTTCTGCTGGGATAGGCTCAGGCTGCTGGTGCACTAAGGTAGGGAGTAAGGATAAACTATCTAAAAGGTAGCTAGCGGGTGTTTATACTTTTTTTCACCTTTAATCCTTTGATCCGGAGAGAGAGCTAGTGAGATGGCAGCGAGGTGAACAGATTTGTGTGGCAGGTGAGAGGGGAGGAGAGGAATCGGGGGCGGGGGGCGTTCAGCAGAATAGAACAGCCGTCACGTCAATCACGTTCGCCGGAGAGAAACCTGCAAGCTTCAGGTCTTAATGAATCAACCGGTGTCGCCTTTAAGAAGACAAGCATGTGTACCGCGCTTGCTTCTTGTCTGGTTCAATAAACAGGAGAAGCCGAAAAAAAAAAAAAAAAAAGAAGAAGAAGAGGAGTGATGCGGAGAATCTATTCTGGCCCTGAAAGTATCTGACGAGATTTAATATCGATCCGCGACGAGGAAGCGAGCCGCAGCGATGAAGTTAAGATGATAAGATTCTTAAGTAAAAAGGTGATTTTGAAAGTTGATGGAGGTGAAGGTGATAGCAAGCTTTAGGGTTCAGTATTTCTGAGCACAGTGTTCATTTAAAAAAACAAAAACAACAACAAAGGATTACACACAGTGAGAGCGACAGATAAAAACCGTCAAATGTGTTCAGCATCCGTTGTAAAATCATCTGCGTGTTCACATTTCTAGTTTTCTATAGAGAAGACGATTCACACAAGTTTCTGTGATTTTTCAAACGAGCTCCTTACCAAGGGCGAGATGAGATGAGCTGTGTGTGGGACAGAGGTTTGTGTCACTTGTGCCCCTTTTCACTTTTCTATTTCTATTTTTGCATATTTATTCAACGAAGACTTGAGCATTCAAATGTTTTTCACACAGTACACAGTAAAAGAAGCAGTTTTCTGCATCATGGCTGACAAATGACGTTGAATCCGAAGTCTGATATTTTGATTAAACTACTTTTTTTTTTTAAAGAGAAAACTTTATAGTTCCCTTCCAGGTTAAAACAGAAGTGATTTAACCTGAATAAAACTGAACTATCTGCATCTAAAACAAACACAGATTCTTCGAAGCACAGTTTGAGATTTATGAAACCTTTTGTTTTGATAACAGGATTGTTTTTCTGTGCTTTTGTTTTGTTTTTGTTTTTTACACATTAACTTTAGATTTAGGAGAACAAGCAACATGTACTGCTCACCCAGGATGCAGTAGATGAAACAACTGCAACGTTGAGCTATTTGGGCATGACGTGTATTCATCCTGCAGGATTTAAAGATTTTTCCCAATGAAAGCCAACAGTTCCTCCTGCGGTACTCAGGGGGGATCCCATTTCTCCAGCTTTACTCTCGATTCCGGGTTTGTGTGACTTCAGTGTCTGGTGTTCACTTAATATGAATTGATGGAAAGTCATAGAGTCCCTTTTCCAAGGTTCATCGCGGTACAGATCATCCTGCTCTTTAAAGGGCTTGGAGCCCAGCGCCGCCAATAAAGCAACAGAAAGACGTTTCGCTTTGGAATCTTATAAGCCGTTTCCTCTTCTCTGGCAAAGAAAATGGGGATTATGCAGCTGTGGTATTGTTTCTACTTTTCTTTTTTATGGCTGGATTGCTGAAATACAGAAACTGCTGAACCTGAATAAACTTTCAATGCAATTAACGTCTGTCTCTTTTCTTGTGTGTTCGCCAAAGAACTCCCGGTTGTTCCAGCCCTCGAAATATGTTTTAGGCGCTGAATCTGGATTTGTAATTATAGTGTGTTATGACATAGCCTGGAGGAGAAGGTGAAGCATTTACATTATTTGGAGTTGGTATTATTAATGTATGGCCTTATCAAAAATATATTTTCTACTTCTTGCCATGAAGGCATCCCCCAGTGTTGTGTGTTTATTTTATAAATCTGCTACAAAATATGTCACTCATGATAAGAAACACCAACTGTGTTTTTTTTTCTCTAATATTATGATTTGGTTTGTTAGATATCTTAGTCAAATCAAGAAGCTAGGTGTTTTTTAAGAGGTCAGCTTTCTTGTGCCTGAAGCATTATTACATTGACATAGCATAGTATATATTATTAAATTACGGTTGCACAAAGCGCTGCAAGAATACGCTTAAACATAGGGGCACAGCATGCGAAACGGCTGCCGAGCCTCTTCTGCAGGCAGCGCCTCTCCTCTGAGCTAATGCCAGGGTGGAATTTGCTTTAACAAAATAAAGAAAGAACAAGCAAAGTCAATTTTGTGTCAGATAAAATCAATTGCCTCATTAAGGGAACAAGAAAGATGCGATTAGCCTTAGTATCACATTAGGACAGAGTTAGTATTTTTTTTCTTGTGTTTCGTTAGTTTTTATTATTTATGTTCTTGCATCATTCAGGTGCACAGTGGGGAAAGGAATAAAGTAAATTCATCTAGGACACATTGAGGGAAGATCTAAAGTGCTTTTTTTGCTCATTTTTGGGTCAGTTCTTTTAGCAGCAAAGGGCTCCTGGTTTAGGGGTTAATAAGGAACAATTAACTGCATTTAGCTATAAAGGGAGGATGAAAACATGAAACATCTGGAAAAGAACAGATCCAAGAATTACAGTTGAACTAGCAACAACAAGCCAAACAGAACTACGTGCTGTTTTATGAATTACTTTGCTGGCTGAAAATTTAATTTATTTTATGAAGAAGTAATTCAAATTGGCCCTTAGTTTTTACTTCTTAAGCTAAAATCATTCATAGTTCACTGTTGAGTGACTTTTCTTTAAATAAAGTTTTTTTAAAATCTTATTTTAAGTTTTTTTATATATTAATGTCAGGTTCTGGACTGAAATACTTTTGCTTTAGTAAATAATGCCTTGGAAAAATATTAATATTGAACTTTTCTACATTTGGACACATTGGCAATCACAAACTATTTTATAGATTTTCATTTGATAGATCAATACAAAGCATCACACAACCGTAAAGTAGTGAAAGGAAAACGATACGGGAACTTCTGTTCAATGTGTGCATTATTATTGAAAAGCAATAATTGTTGGCCAGTATATTTTACAAAGTTCTGAAATTTGATTTTTCATCCTAATGCAAAAATCTGCAAGTTGGACAGAAAAACGCAGCAGCAGAAGCTCACAGTAGACACAAACGACTTTACCAAAAATGCTAAAGGTCACATAGAGTAGGAAGCACAGATTAGGAAGAGAGAAAAAAAAAAATCTGGCCTTTAAGGAAGCCTTTATGGAAGCATGGTAAGAAAATAAAAAAAAGTTATTATTGATGAAATAAAAAAATACCATCAGAAATACTACTTGTAGTTTACCACAAGACAAGCCGTGTTGGGTTCACAGGACACATGTAGGAGAAGGTGCAATAAATAAAACTGATGCAAGGTGGAAATCTAACACTACACATCAACCCACCTGTCATGTGATGAAATGATGGGATTATTAAAAGCCGGAGAACTTTAAACATTAAAGTATGATGGTGGCAGTGTCATGTTGTAGGGCTGCTTTTGCTGCAGGAGGAACTGGTGCACTTCATAAAATAGTAACCATCACAAAGAAAGAACATTATGATCGATGATCGATGGGGTGATCACCACACACTGACGTGTGGCGGTGTTGAAGCTACAGTCAGTCAGTCTTTCTTCTCACTGGGATAAAAATCAAAGCCAGGGATACCTGAGCCTGGATCGACTCCCTAACCTCTCCTTCCCCCCCGGAGTTAAAACACTCACTTCCAGTGGGCTTGACTAAGCTTCTGCCAAATCTCCAGGAGTCGTGGGGAGCCACCGCTCAGCTGATTTCCTCCCTACCCTTTTCTCAGACACCACTTTTGTTTATTCGCCTTCAAAGTAAATGTTGCACAAGAACAAACAGGCGGGCGAGCTTCGGCACACTCCGTATTCCAAACACAACGGGCTGTACATCAGTCAAGACATTTCATATTAAGCACAATTTATCACAGGGATGAGGGGAAAGAAAAAGGTCGGACGGAATAATAAACAAACGCCGCACGAATCGGGAGTCGGCAGTTTGGGCCACGAGCTCGAGACGCGTCACAATTTCAATCTCCAACAGTGGGAGGACAAATCGCCTGAGAGGAGGGATTAGGCATGTGAATCACTGATGGAATAAAAGCCTCTTCTTGTTGCTTTGTTATTGTCACTGCCATATTTACATGTTAAAAAATGGAAATCTTTTGTTGGGTGCCGGCGTGAAAACCGCTCTCCTATGAGTCAGCAGCGGCGGTAAATATTCATGAGCTGATGCGGAAAGCGGCGTTTAGGTCCGGGACACCGACGACGGAAGCGAAGTAAAAACAGGGATTAGTGGAGGTGACAGGGTTGATGAATTTGAACGTCTCAGAGATTACGCGTTTGATTGGAATAAAGCTTCGTAGGCAGATTTATTCAGAGCACTCGGCGAGCGATTGGATTCGCACTGGTCGCCCTCATCATCCATACAGAAGTGAGGCTCCCCAGAGCGAGGGTGGCATTCGGTTTTCTACTGTTGAGGGGGGGAATTGATCCACAAGGTGACACAAGTAGAAAAACTGTCAATAGAAGGTCAGGAGCGCTCTACTGCCGAGCATACTGAGTGTGTACTAAGCCTCCTGTGCAGCCATGCAGCGTTGATCAATTTCATATGAGAGGGTTGTACACATCCAACTGAATCACCTTGCCGCTTTGCGGTGGATCGTCACAGACGCTAATTCTCGTGTGTGTTGGGTGAAAGAAACGTGCTTCCAAGAGTGGATTAAAAAGTTTCTGACAGCCGAATACAAATGCGGTGCTTCTAAAACGCGTTTGCTCTATAGGGATGTCTCACATGTGTGTCAGATCATCAAACACATTTTCACATCAGTAACAATCTGCGCAAAAAAACAAAAACGCTAGAATTCAAACATCACAGAAAACCTAAGGAGAAAAAAAAAGGTATCCATATTAAACTAAACGGAGCTCCATACCTCTTTAAATCATTAGTGTGGTTAGTGACTCTATTGTTAGTAGCCTCATTCAGCCCTGTGGAATCAACAAATTACTAAAATAGATCAAATGCAACAACTCAAGTTAGGCAAAAATATCTTGGGCCATAAAGACGCCATACCCTAATACCGTACAATAACAGCATCCAGAGGAACATCAAGGTCAAGACCACTGATGACCAAAAAGACTCTTCCCACACTAGCCAGGAGCATCTTGCTGACTCCACAGAGGTTAGCTAAAATATTCAGTGAACAGATGAAGTACATGTTGAACTTCTTGGAAATTGTGTTCTCTACCAGAACAGCTAGATGGAGAACGTCCAGTCATCAGTTCAGGAACTGCACAGTTTGCGCAGGAATACAATGCTGAAAAACCGCACCAGAAAATCCACCTCTGAATGGCTCAAACAAAAAAATGAAGGTTTGGGAGTGGCCAAACCTAAGGTTCATCTTGAATCTAATGAAGACGAGAGTTCTCCATTGTGGCTGAATTGAAACAACTCTTTAAAGAGTAAAATTTCACCACAACTGTATTACATACTCACTGCCAGTTTTTACAAATGCCTAATAGTAGTTTTGTTGCAATCAGGAGTGGCACAACCTGTTGAAAGGCTGAAGGGGTAATTACTTTTTCATATAAGGTAAGATTGATGTGGATATTTATTTCCTTTTTAAACAAGAATAAGATCATCTTTTTAAAGCTGCTTTTAGTATTTCTCTTGTTGTCTTTGCCTGACAATAACATTTGTTTTATGAGCCGAAACAGGTCACAACAACCAAAAAGGAAAAAACTAGACAAATTTGTAAGGCCGTAAGGTTTTTTTTCCTTTGTGTTTGTTGCAGGGATACGTTCTGTTCACCTGTGTAACTTGCAGGAAGAGGAAAAAAGACAAAAGTTTCTTGATAAAGACAAAAAGACCCAGTTTTGTTTCCTAGACATTGTCTGTTCAACAAAAAGTAACAACTACATCCAAAAAAAAAAAAAAAAACAGGCAAAAGATGCACACGGTTACAGTGAGAAGAAAGTTCAGGTGAATTCCTCTTATTAATGTTTGACTTTGATCTGGTTTATTTGATGTGCGCCACTGAAAGAATGAGTTCCACCTTTTCTTCTCCCTCTTTGACCCGTTTCCTGCTGACATCCTGACATCAAATAAACTGTCTTCTTGCGGAGGAGATTGAAAGGCTGCTCTACCATAGTGTGGTCCAAATAAGAGAAAATGTCCCTTTTAAATTGGCTGCAGGAAGCCAGTCGCCTGATTGCTACTTTACTCTCAATGACAATCATGGAAGGAAAATGAGTCTAAATCAAAGGAAGGACCAACCTTTTAGACATAAATGACTGCTTCCCCCCCCACCACCACCAAATTGCATTTCTGATGTTATGCAGAAATAAACATGGAGACTTTAGCCATGGCAACAATACACTGAGGTTTAGAGTTCGCTCAAGTCGAGATCATTGTGAAGATCTAGCAATACTTCACAACGATGATATTGTAGACCGAAGTTTGCTTCTCACAGTTAAATACAGACAGTTATAATACAGCATCCATATGAACCTTCTCCGACTGATACTCTCATGCAGTTTTGCGTTCAACATATTGTTTATTTATAGTGTTATAGTGGTACTAGTATAGTACTATTGATATGTGTCAATGTGTGTATATACATATACATACAGTACAGACCAAAAGTTTGGACACACCTTCTAATTCAATGGGTTTTCTTTATTTTCACGACTATTTATAAGGCAAGAAATCCCACTTATTAACCTGACAGGGCAGGTTGACCTATGAAGTGAAAACCATTTCAGGTGACGACCTCTTGAAGCTCATCAAGAAAATGCAGAGTGTGTGCAAAGCAGTAATCACAGCAAAAGGTTGCTACTTTGAAGAAACTAGAATATAAGGGGTATTTTCAGTTGTTTTACACTTTTTTGTTTAGTGCATATTTCCACATGTGTTATTCATAGTTTTGATGCCTTCAGTGTGAATCTACAATGTCAATAGTCATGAAAATAAAGGAAACTCTTTGAATTAAAAGGTGTGTCCAAACTTTTGGTCTGTACTGTATATATATATATATATATATATATATATATATATATATATATATATATATATATATATATATATATATATATATATAGTAACTTCCGGTGTAACAAATTTATTTTTAGAATGACTCTGAACAAAAAGCACAGTGTGTTACAGCAGCTTCTCCTAATGTCTATCGCTGGCTGCTCCCTCAGCTATGGCCAGCTTCTTCTGCCACAACAACAGGATCACATTACATTTTCACCGCCAAATACAACAACCAAAGAGCAGCACAACAGTCGACAGATATCAACACTACTGACATCACTGTACATCTACTCCAGCGTAAATGACTTTCAGTAACTGAACTCAAAATACATACAGATAAATCTCGTTGACACGCAATATTTCAGTTGCCAAAGAGACCAGTCTAAAACAACATGCAAGGTCTTGTCATTAAACCAGACAACAAACAATACAAAGGGTTAAAAGCAGAAGGCACTAGCAGTAAAACATTAAATACAGGAACAACCGTCTCAGTTGTCTTTAAATGGCTTTGAAATCCTTCAGTTTAATGACGATGCACAACCTCAGTTTTTTTTTTGTTTGTGCAAATGGGAAGGAGACGTAGGAAAAGGCATTTTTCCCCCCCAAGTACTGTTTGTACTAAAGCGACAAACAATGCAGTAAGAGTCTGAGTGCAGTCGTTCTGTTTGAGTAACATATGAAGCTCTGAAAGATCCTAAGGACAATTTGTGTCATTAATTTTTTCCATTATTATCAAGAAATTTTGGTTGAGTAGAATGAATGTAGCTCAAAATTTCCAGAGGATATATTTCTATGTTTAAGATTACGTTTTGGAATATTTGAATATTTAAGCCCGAACAAACGTGAAGACACCCATATACATATATATATATATGAAGTAGAAAACTGATCAAATTCATATACAGAGTAACAGGAAAACCTGCAGATGTTTTTCTTTTGCTTCAAATACTGAGGTAACTGTGTTTGCCATCAATAAGTGTCGGCGCCATGTTTATGGAAGGCTGCATCATTACATTCAGTTCATGAATCCTAATCTTAAAGGTTGGCTCTCACATACAGCCTTGGGGGACACCTTGTGTAATATTCAGGTAACAGAAAAAAAGACCACTGAGATAAAACTGTGCTCATGACCAGAAATATAAATTAATAATAATATCTGAAAGTCTCTTTAATATAATGTCAAGTTTATAAGTAGTGCAGCAAAGCAGTCCTTCACAGAGTCTTTTATAAAATGACTTAAGGCTTTAGAGGAAGTAATTATAGTGCAACGACTTTTCCAAAAACACAATTGAAATAATATCAACATATTTTCTTTAGTTGTCCATTCACACGTATGATTATCCCAAAGTAGATTAGATTTTTACACAAGGAAACAAATATTGGTATATTTTTCTCAAGTGTTTAAATTAGATTTCAACAAGTCTACAAACAAAACACAAGACAGAGTGCAAAACAAAACTTACGAAAACATGGAAATGCATGTACTGTGATGGGAAAAAGTATAACGGCCTATGAAAGACTGTGGGTTTTTTTTTAACAACATAAGGAAAGCGTAGGAAAACATTAGTAAGAAAAGCTAAGCTATGCTATATTGCTGTAACTTTTCTTCCATGAGTAAAACAGTTTCAGAGATTTGACCTCAATATTCTTCAAATTTCTACATGATATATAAAAACGTATAATGGTGTGACCCCACACGACTGCAAGTGTCCGCATACACTGGCCATGCCAATCTAGGCCAAGAGGGGGCAGAATGTATGGCGCACTAGTTACTGGTCTTTTGCCACACTAGGGTCTCATCTGCAATCAAAACGCACTTAACACTAGGACTACCAAAGATTCCCAAAATGGGAATCTTCGTCCAGGTACCAGAGAGGGGCCAGTTTGGCCCTCCAAGAGAGGGTGTGAAGCGGCACCTTTGTTATGTAAATAAGGCCATTACTATCCTGTTCCAAGGACAATCAGCGTGAAAGTTGATGTAGTGAGTTTGGCTCTCCTCCCCCCTGCTCACCAAATGCAGTATATTTCAAGTCCCATGCATAGTTTCTCTTTGCATGGTAATTCTTACAACAAATCCTGATGTTGTTTTCTAAGTTTTGTCCCTCTAGTATCTTGTCTTGACTCTCAATTTTCTTTTTTAAACAACATGTTAACCAGTTTAATAGCAGATGCGCTCTAAAACTTTGTATATTTTGCATCCTTTGTTTACGGCTTTTTTTTTTTGCAAACTTTACAACAAAATTAAATGTCTTTTCTTAGTGGTTAAATTATCAGCTAATAAACTGTTCATGATCTACTGCATACGTTTTGTTAGGTCAGTTGTTAACCTAACAAGCAACAACAACTGCACCATTTAATTGATTTTAAATGTGTACTATAGGCAGAAATGTCTGTCCACTAGCCTATATTAATTATTTAGTAATAAGCTGTTGTAGTGACTGGTGGATGGTTATGGTCTTTTCTATAATTTCTTCTCTGAAATTGCAATAGAGGACTGGGGTTTCACAGTACACTATGGTGAAAAGTCAATTTAATGATGTCGATGAAAGGATGTTAGCTGCCATCTTCCAGGTGTGTTCAGTTGGAATCAGAGAGTAATTAGCAGGAAAACTAAGAGTACTTGTTCCATGCAGGTCATCTACATCCTTTCAACAATTGTCAATGTCTAAGCCTATCACACTGCATGCATCCTCACCCCCGTCTGTTGACTGCCTCTTCTGCTGTTGGTTTTGTAGGTTTTAATACTCAACAAGCTGTCGATCTTTTACACAGCATCAATGTTATTCTTATCTCTATAAAAAACACAGAAATAACCCCCGGCATTTATGACATGGAACCATAAAGAAATCGAAAAGCAAACTCTGGTCTACCTAATAACCAGGGTTATTAGGTGTGGTTTGAATGCATAAGTATGTGCCAAGCAAAGTGAATACCATTCCAAAAGCAAAACGTGAATTGTAGGTCAAAGCATTCTGGATAAACAAACCAAAGCAAATGTGCATGTCTTGCGCTAGCGGGAGGAATTCCTGGTAGTCTTTTGCCAAAGATAAAAATGAAGTCATACAACTGCTAAAATCTGACGTGACTCTGTTTTTGTTTACATGTCATGATAATCATTACATTCAAAATTGTAACATCTGTTACATTTTAAGTTGATAAGATATGCTTTCACACTGCATTGTGTTAAACAAATGAAACCCCATTAGCAACTTGTTTATCCTCTTGCCTGTGAAAATGCTGCACTAAGAATCACTGAAGGAAATGACAGAACAAAATCTGAACAAGACACTAAGCACAACTTGATTCTTAAAAATGTAAGCAAAAGTGGGGTGGCCTCAGATTTTAGCTGTTGTTGGATGTTTATTTTGTCTTTGGGTAAATGTGAAAAAACAAACACTGTTCAACAAAATCTGCTCAGCATGAGTCGGGGATGAGGCATCAAACTATGGAGAATGTTGTTTTGCACACAAGTACCCTCTGCTGTAGTGCGTTTCCTGCTTTTGGAGCGGTCTCAGGACCACTTGGCATTCACGTATACATTCAAACCGCACTATAGTTCACTTCAGCTGAACCGAGACCTAGGCTTTTAGGAGGACCAGAGTTCACTTCTTTGGTCCGCATTAGAGTTTGAGTACACATTCACACCTCCCTAAATCAACCAAATTTTCTAGGCAAATGAAAAAGAGTATTAACGTGGGCTAAAGAGGGCTGGTGTGAATTTACCCCAATTCTCCTGAAACTTTGGGAACCTGTGGCAGATGTGTGCAAATCCACTCTCAATATCTTGTACATCACATGCCAATGTGTTATAAGTGGGAAAGGAAATGCAATTTTTTTCAACTTGTGGAGAAGATGAGCTATCTTATGCTGAAGATTGCTGTGTATTTTATCCAATTCACTTGTGAAAAAAAATCACAAATGCATTGAACAAAGATACATTTCAAACATTTTTCATGTACAATATCAATAAATACAAAGTTACACAGAAGCAGCACAGCGGTGTGGTAATTACCAATGTCTCCTTGGAAAAAAAGATCTCCAGTTTGAATCGTAGCCTTGGATTTATTCTGTAGAGTTTGCGTTCTCTCGTGCCCTAGTGTTTGGACTTCCTCTAGCAGTGCTAAAGCATAAATATTAATAATATTCAAAATACCTTGTTTTAGTACATCTAAGTAGCCATCTTGGTGTGTTTCTGTGTTAGCCCTGTGTTGAACTTTAAATTCTCCCTAAGATACATTCTGCCTATCATCGACAGATAACTGTATCCAGTTTTTGGGCCTGAATAAGATGTAAGCTGGTACAGTAAAAATGTCAGAAGAACATTTCTGAATTGCTTGGGTAAAGGTATTGGTCTTTGTAACTCAATTCCATAAGGGTTGATAAAAATGTAAATGCAATAAAGAACCTTGGATTTGATGAAAATGTTTACATTAAACACTTTGGTGAGCACACTTGAGTCTATGAAACACAAAATTGTGCCTTTTTCACATGCAAATGGTAAACATTGAGTAAAAAATCTTAAAAATAAATTATCTTCTATTCCATTTACATAATTATCCACTGAAATGTTTTAAAATTAAGAGAAACAGTGCAATTGCACGTCTGTTTGCAGTCATTTTTATATGTATAAAATGTGAGCATACGCCTAAATGTTGAATTGGGGAGTGGGGAGAAGGTGACTTTAACTGCTGTGTTTTGAGCGTGAAAGTTGATGTAGTGAGTTTGGCTCTCCTCCCCCCTGCTCATCTACAGGGATGCTAATTAGACCATTCAGAGTCGTCAGTTTGGCCACATTTGGATGCTAATAACCCAGTTTGGCCCCTCTCGGTAGCTCTAGGAAGATACCCAATCTGACCCCTCTTGGTAGAGATAGGAATTTCTCAAAATCCTGGTAGTCCTAGTGTTAAAGCTCTGTCCAGTGTTCCTTCCTCTGTTTGCACTGCATTGTTAAAAGCATGTCTGTATTCTGACACTGGATGGGGTGCTGGGCTGAACTGTACGCCGTGTCTTTCAGACAGATGGGTTTATTTGTATGCAGAACACATGGAGCCGTCACCTGGGGAGCAGCTGGGCCTTGGAGCGGAATGGAAAAGTTCAAACTGACTCACATACACCAAAGAGACACGAATATACTGTTCGTGCACTTGTAGTGCTGGACCTAAAAAGGATTGCAGAAGCATACAGAGTAATTTGCCAATGAAGAATTTCGTTCAGTTGTTCAAAATGCTTCTGAAGAGGAGGACGCTCGGTGCCGAAGACAAGACAAGAGCTGTGTAGAACAGAAGACGGCCATATTGCATTAAAAAGTCAAGATTGATGTGTGAGGAGGGACCGGCATGCATGAAGGACACAGACCTCCTCCTCAAAGACAACAGGTAGTGTTGTAGCAGTGAAAATGGGAATTAGCAGAATTATTCAGGAAAGTGGCTGCTAGGCTCTCTGCCAGCACTCAACAGGCTGAGAAGGACGAACAGTAGCATCTGCTGCTTACAGTGCGGTTCCATCAACACTTCTGCCTCAACGGTTCTCCAAAATGGCCACCTCGTTTCAAGGTAAAGCAGCAGCAATTTATTACTTAGGTCGGTCTTGCTTTCAAAGCTCCTCCACCTGTGATCTCAGCCTCACGGCGGCGGAGTCTCAGTTAAACAACTTAAAACTATGACAAAATACTTGCGGTCGCAAGCCTGAACCGTGGGTGAGAGTTGAAACACCAATCCTCCTGTCAATTTCACACTCCTCTTACACTCACTTATCAGCACAATGAGCAAAGAGCCAATGTACTTGAACTCCTTCACTTTGAGTGGGAGCTCGAACATTACCAGAGGGACTCAATCTGCAGTTTTAGAGAGTGCCGAGGGTACGGACCAATTTGAAACTAATGACTTATTTGGTGACTGCTCATACGTGTTGAATTAGGAAACAATTTTCAAGTTGTTTGAAATCTAACTGTATGTACTCACTGAATTGTAGCATGGCAACAGCGATTCGTTCTGAGTGTGACAGATATTAACCCATGTAAAAGCTCATGGTACCTCATAATTTTGGTTCTAGTTTATAGTTTGAATATCTTAGCATACCTGAAATAAGACAAAACGAACTTACAAGTAACTTTTCAACAAGACATAGGTGCTTGTAATAAGTCAATATTTATTTTTATTGATGTAAAAGTACTAGTTCCATTGGCTGTTTATCTCACTTATAACAAGATATTTTTCCCATGTTATAGGTGAAATAAATTGCCAATGCAACTAGCACTTTTTCATCAATATAAAGGAATTATTAACTTTAAAAAAGCTCTTATAGCTTGCTGAAAAAGTACATTTTTGTCTTATGTCAAGTGTACCAAGATATTTGCACTAGAAACTAGACTAGAAATAATTGGTAATATTTTGTGCTTTTGAAATGCTCTCATTTCTAGGACTTAAGCATTTTTCAGACATTAATTTCAATGTAGATGAGTTTGTATTAATTCACAAACCATCCAACTTTTTAAAAAAAACTTTTAAATCAAAATACAGATGCCTACAATGAACTTGTGAACTGTTCACAACCAATAAATGGAACAGATTTTTGTGGAGCATTGGATGAGCAGTCAGGACCAGAAGAGGTGATTGTGATGTGATGCACTTCAGTGACATTTATAATTTTCAGCCATTGTTTACATCCAGATTTAGTACGTCTTTCTTCTTCTGGTACACAGTTACGATGCATGTCTCCCATCAATGGCATTAAGGTTGGATAAAATGTAACATGAAAATCATCGGATCGTGTCGCATAGTGGCACGAATCAGATTTTTTGGAGGGGCATGAAAATATCAAAATTTGTCCACAATCGAACTCTAATGAAGTGGACCAAACAGGGGAACTCTGGTCTGTGTAAAAACCTAGATATTGGTTTGGTAGAAGTGTATTCTGGCCTGGTTTGTGAGAACGTCAAGCAGACCGGAGACTGCTCCAAAAGCAGGAAGAAAGGGCATTATGGGTAAATACAACCAAAACAAATGTGTGAGTCTAGCACAGGGGTGGGCAATCCTGGTCCTCAAGGGCCAGTGTCCTGCAAATCTTAGTTGTCTCCCTTGTCTAACACACTTGAATCCAACAGCTGAATCACCTCCTAAGTGCAGCCAAGTTCTCCAGAGTCCTGCTAGTGACCTCATTATTAAAGTAGAGACACATCTAAAGTAGAGACGCATCTAAAGTAGAGACGCATCTAAAAGTTGCAGGAGTCCGGCCCTCGAGGCCTGGAGTTGCCCCCCCCGGTCTAGCACTAGCAGGAGAAATGGCTTGTCGTTTTTTACCAAAGACAAAAAAGCAAACCTACACACACTGAAATCTGGTGTCACTCCATTTTTGTTTGCATTTTGTGAAGAAGGACGCTACGTTCACCATCTTCTTCTGTGGTTTTGTGTTTTCTTCGGTAGTTCTGGGTGCAGCGCCACCATGGGGGTGTGAACAGGTTTTTCAAAGGGTTTGTTTCATTTGACAGCGAGTGCTGCGTTAAAGTGAACCGCAGCAGCTGAAAATATTACAAATGTTTCAACTTTGGTACAAAACCAAGTCTACTGGACTTTCAGGTGTGAAATCACCCTAAACCCATGTCCACATGAACCCTTCAGTCGGGGTCTGTCAGCTCTCATGGTCAGCAGACACGTTGGACAAAAATTAATAATTCCCCTAAACAGCATACATAAATTATTTAGATTTATTTTGTACTTAGAGAGAAATTATTACGATAGCTATGCACGAACCATGTGTGGACACTGTGTAAATATTCTTTACTGCCATTATGACAGCTGTGTTTACAGACTCGGGGTGATTCTTGAGTCTTGTCTTTTGTTTTTTTTAAGGTGACTCACCTAATTAGACTACTTAGGTGGTGTGGCCCCTGCAAACAGGGTTTGATACAGTGCAAATGATTATAATTTTACTGGGCCAGCCTGTGAGACAGCTTTCGCCTTGACTTGCTGATTGGTGAAGTGCTCTTTAATTGGTTTAAACTTTGCTCTCGCTGCTCAGGGATCTGCGCGCTTAATTTCAGCAAAAGGTCAATATCAATAAATCTGGATGCTCAAGAAGAGAGGAGGGCGAAGGCTCGGAAATAAAATGCACCGCGCTCTTCGGGCTCGAACTGACCACGGGGAGAGGGGAGGCGAGCTGACCCTGGTAACACAGTGAACCAACAAGGTGCTGAGAGAAAATTAGAATTTGAGGCTCCGTCGGCCCACCCTCTTGTCAGATGTTTATTGCCCGTGACCCCTGCGAGATGAGGTCAGATTTTCATATTATCGCAAACCAACTCCTTTGGCACATTTGGTTGCAGTATATTCAACAGCAGCACAATGAAATGGCCCAAATGGATGGGCCTGCGTCGGAGGGCGAAGGGGGACGAGAGCAGAAAGAGAGTGAGCGAAGTGGAGAAGGGTTTGCAGGATTGCAGCGCGGAGCAGATGCAGAAGGAATTAGAGTGACGTGGAAGGAAATCTACTCTGTTTGCACCTTTCTTGTTGGATCTACTCTTATTTGTGAGCTTTCCGAGGTTCAACAAATGGGAGCCCAGGATGTTGGCCCCCTTAGCGCGCTGGCTATCCACTCTGTTCCCTCACCCCCCCCCACGGGGTTTAACACAACCAAACGGAGAGATGAACAGCTCAAATGATTACATGTCTAACACTTTCTACGGCTCATCACTCTCTAATGCCCAAGTGGTACACTTTCACAACACTCATGTCTGTCTTCACACACACATAATCTCTCACTGACCAAACAACAACTGAAAGATCCATCGCTTGAGGCGGGGGCGAAACGTGAAACTCGATCAAAAACACGACACGCATTATTGTCCGGGTGAGCTTTGAAAATTAATTTCCACAGCATTCCCTGCACTTTTCGCTCATCTGCGAGCTGATTGGTCCCAATTTTCGAAGCCGGGGCATTCAGCAGAGCTATGTGCTTCTCCTGAACAATGGGAGCAGAAATTGGGTAATTATTCCGTCTGGTCACCATGCATCACTGCTCCCATAAAGTCACGGAAAGGAAACACCAGCCACAGGGTACATAAAACAAAATGAAGCAAATGACAAACAAAATGAATGCTAGAAGTGCACAGCACCAGGCCGGCCAGATTTCTGTTTTGTTTTGGGACTGCGTCCAGTTCTTATTTTAATGCCAGCAGAAATACAGCCCGCGTCTTTAGCTGTGCTTAAAAATCTGTCCTGTCATCAGTAAACAGACTGTAGCTTCCAAATGCATTAAAATGAACACTGCACAGTTAACTCAAGCTAAATGGGTATCCTGGTGCTGGAGTATGTTGCTGTTTAATGTTGCAGCACACATACAGTCAGAGCACACAGTGGGGCTGTGTTGCATTAGCAATGTCACAATAAACAAGATTAAGAACTGATTCAGATAAGTCATTATCAAAAAAGGTTGTCCATAATAAAATAAAATAACTATTGTTAGGTTTGTTTTAAAAATCTTATACGTTGTTGACAAATTCAAAATAGTTTTTGGTTCACTTGTTAAGGTATTTTTGAGCATTAAACTAGAAACAACAAAGCTTCAAATAAGATCAAAGTTTTGGGCGTGTCAGCAATAACGAAGACTGTGAAGAAAACCATTTAAATGATTGTGTGTGGCTTTCAAAGCAGGTAAGGTCATCAGTAAAACCACACAAGAACTTTACACTACATTGCATTTATCAACATCAGTGTCGACTATGTTCCGTCCCCCCTACTTTCTTGGTAAGTAAATAATAATAATAATAATAATAATAGTAATAATAATAATAATAATAATAATAATAATAATAATAATAATAATAATGTAAATAATTAAAAGTAAATAAGTAATAAAAACAAGTCCTAAACCCACTAACAAGTACTCAAAATCACCAAATATCTACGCAGAGAAATAAAAACAAATATGCATGCATTGTTTATCGTAGAGGAATTGAGATTTTCAGATTCGAAATACGACTGTTGTGTATGACAAAAAGGAAATGCCTTCCTTCTCGGGTAAAAGGAAGTTCATCCTTCTTCAATTGCAGTTCTGCAAAGCAGGACATAAAAAGAAAAAGCTCTGGTCTTAACAGCTTCACCATTTCTGACAAAACACACACTACACAAGCACAAACTCTTCATGCTAACCACCAAGGATTGCGGTGAAGGGCTGGTGATTTGGAATCGCTCTGCAGCCTCAGGATCAACCATCGTTTTATCTGATGCATTTTGATATCAAATGTGAGGTAACCTGCCTCCTCTGATGACAGAACAATGATCCCATATGCAGCTGCAACTCCATGGCAGAAGGACTAGAAAAGGAACTTCCTGAAATTTTGCCGCGGCCTTGAGTGAACTGGGCGTGAATAAATTCCCCCAAACTACATGAAGCTAAGGCAATGCCGTCAAGTAAAGTGAGGCTCCAAAATGATGAGACAGACGACAAATCCCACACACATCCCAACTTTTCAAAAGTTAGGGACTTCTAAAGTGGTGGTAAAAGCTTCCGAATCACGGCGTGTGTTTGGTTTTTTTCAAACAGCTTTCTCAACGTGGCCTCGGTTTTGTTTAATAAATAATGACGAAGTAAAAACTGTTGTATACACTTGAGATCAGGTTGAAATTGTTTTAGAAACCTGGTTAAAAAAGAAAAAAAAAAGGATAAAAAGCAGATCAAGTTATGCATTAATATTTTAAACCCTAACCATTAAAAAAGTGTGTACTTTCTTTTCAACATGAGTGTATAATAACATCCTTGTTAAATAATTCAGCTGTAGTTTGATGCTGCTCATATCAACAATCTTTTCATGACTTTCCTCCATTAAAAGAATCACAACCGGATAAACATTTTTAATTAGTCTGAGCTTATTTTTTTCTGCACAGAGACATTCCCATGATAATATCGGCACTTAGTGACCCAGTGTGAAGGATCCCCTAGTAAATTGTGTCAGGGCTAAATCTAAAAGCATTGTAAGTTCATTAAAATATTTCTGTTGATGCAGTTTAAAAACCTGTTTGTCTGAACATCCGAGCCACGATCCCCCTCATTATTATCACGTGAGATTTACTAACTGTGTTTCTGCAGGCAAGTTTGTCTCGTTGACATGATCAACTTGCCTTGCAAAAGTGTTTCATTTACAGCTAACAGCACAAAACCATTAGATAACAAATGTTTCTTTTGTTCTAAGTTACACTTCTGGTCAATTATTTGTTTGTTTCTGTTATACTCACAATTTCTTTGTCCCTTTAGATGAGCAGGTGTGGAAGGGAGGGGTCGGCCCAGCATTTCCTGTTTTAAATGGATGTGTGACGTCACTGAGTGCATCACTGGGTTCTACCAAGAGGAGGGTTTTCTTTTCTTTCTTTTTTCTATTGTCTGTTTTTCTTTAAACTGACCTTTCTAGTTGCCTTGTATTAAATGTTTATTTTCAGACCGTTCATTAGTGTAGATGAGTTTGTAAATTAGATAAATAATCTAATGCCTGTTTCTTTGTTTATATTTTGGCGTTTGGTTTGGCCTGTTTTATCAGGGTGTGGTCTGATAAAGTGCAGGTGTGTTGCCAATCTGATATTAAACCAGTAAAAATTTAGATGGTTGAGCAGGATTTAATAAACTACAAGACGTTAAACAATAAAATCCACCAGAAGGACTTGGAACTGCCTGTTTTTACCCTTTGACTACACAACCTCACAACTGCTTCATGAGATTGGTCATGCAAGTGCATAAGTCTTTTAAATGTATTATTAGTTAATAAATGAATTACGATAAATAATTTGTACTCCGAAATGAACAGATTGTATCTAAATCCCCATCACAGAGCAGTGTGTAATTTGGGGTGCTGCAGTGGAGCAGAGGTTAAGCACAAGCCACATAAGGAGGCCTTAGTCCTCCAGACGTTGTAGGTTTGATTCCCGGCCCAGTGACCTTTGCCGCATGTCTTCCACCTCCCTCTTTACCTACTTTCCTGTCTTAGCACTTTCAAATAAAGGCCACTAGAGACAAAGACACCTTTAAAAAAAAAACAGTGTACAATTTAAAAATAACACCAGCAGTGCTTCTCTAGGTTTCTTTCATTCATACACCAGATGTGCAGTGCAGCATCAGGTAATCAAACTAAACCTGTTAGATGTGAAAACACATTTAAATCTCATCACCTTTTTAATAACTCGGCTTTTCCAGGTACCCACTCCCTGTAAACGACCCACTCAGTTAGACGAGCAACACTCCGACAACTTCTCTCCTTGATGCCATGTTGCATGCGTGACTCTGGAGTCCAAAGATTTGGATGAATTGTAGGTCTGAATGTGGTAAAAAAATAAATAAATAAATAAAAAGAAAGAAAGAAAGAGGAAAAAAACTCGCCTCCTCACACATGACCATAAGGAGGCACAGGATGACGCCGTGGTGCACAGATTTCAGCTGTCAGAAAAAGGATTTCAGCATCATCTCAAGCAGCGATGATAATCTCACGCTCACCTATCACTAACCCGGAGATGAGAATCTGTAACGACAAGCCCCAATCAACTTTAACCGCCTTGGCTGGGGGGCTAATAACATTTCATGTCCAATTAGGTTATCTGACACAGTTGTATCTCCCTGCAACGTTCTCCTCTCTGCGATAGGCGCGCTCTCACTCAGAGGGATGGGGTATACCTCTGACTGGGCTGACAGACTGGGTCAGAATCAGCGCCGCAGCGGGTTGAGTCGGGTCCGTTTTCCTGTGTAACTGAGCCGAGCCTCGATACAGCGCAGCGGTGAATCACGAAAACCGAAAATGATCATTTGGCCATTGATGGGAAAGAGGGGAACAACGCAAAGTGGCTATCTGTGTTTGAAGCACAAAAAAACAGAAGCTAATCGACGCGATGTGATAAAGCACCAGACCCGTCCAGCGGCGCATGGGATGCAAATAAAGTTTCTGGGACTGGGAATGTGACTGAGGGCAAAGTGACCAAGCTGGACACAACCAGAGCCTCCAGCTCTTAGGCTGGCGCTACCATCTTCTCCTTCTTCCTCCCCGTTGCAAAGCAAACACAGAAGTCACTGGCTTGTTTGAATAGTTTCTCCAGGGGTCTGCAATCTTGTCCACATTTCCCCAAATGTCAGCCGAGTTATCTTTTGGAAAGAAAATTTCAGTCTTGTGAGAAAGTGCCTTTATTTTTCAGACACACTGGCTCATGTTTCAAGGTTGGCAAATATCCAGAGCGGGGAGGGGGTCTCGATTTGGTTTTTTGTGTGTGTTTGTTTTGCTTTTTAAAGAAGAGAAAAGCAAAGTAGAAAGGATCTAGTTTAGAACGTTTTTGTTGTTGTTGTTGTTTCTCCTGTGAATCTGTTGTAATCTTTAAATAACAGAAGTACAACATTGTCTCCTTGTTCTTTCTAAGAACAAACCTGAGGGGAAAAAGCAGAAGAAGCATAAAACTTGGTGTGTCTAAGCCGGATGGAGCTCAGTTCAGTAGATATTGCCCATCACCAAGTCTCCGAGGTCCATTAGCATTGCTTATTTAAACAGCTGTGCTGAGAATTGTTATTTTAAACAGAATAAAAAGTCCCACAACAGGGAGATGCACTTCACTTCTTTTACCAACCGTTTCTTACTGTTGGTGAGAAACTTTGAAGGAGTGTTGCGTAACAGTAAGTGAAACAGACTATGTGGCACTGCTGTAGAATGATAATGTAATATATTTACATTGGCAATGAGAGAAGTGGATACAATTACAAGCACAGAGCTAATTATACCTTCGTAGTTTAATTACATTCTTGTAATTATTAGTTTATTAAAGACAAGGAAGCTGAGAATAAAAAAACCAAATGATTCTGTTTTTCATCATTCCTTTGCTGTCATCAGGATGGATGTGGCAGCGAGCAGGAATATTTTTACACACTACAGTTGAAACCAGATATTTATATACACAGAAAAATAGATACACTTTTTTTCATTTTTATTTTTATCCTCGCTCTCTGAAGTTTGTTACAATTACCAAAATTATTTCCACATGCTAAATTCCGGAGATTCAAGGGGTTTCTTTTTGTTTTTGTTTTTGTAACTGTGCTAACATTGTGAAAATGTGTTGCTAATTTTGAAATAACATGACAAATAGATGGTTTTTGAAAAGAATTAGCTTGCTAGTCTTTTGTTGGAATAATGTAAGGTTCCAGGACATTTTACCAAAGACAATAGTGGTTGATAAAAACAATAAAAAAAATCCTTGTCTGACTTGAGCTGCGAACTTCCTCAGTCATAAATTCTACAGTGATGGCTAAAACATCATTTGAATTTCTAATGTAATATAGAGGTTCAGAGATTACAGAATAATGACTCTGCAGGAAGGAGGAGGATGCATGGGTACAGAAAATATTCATAATAATCCAACACAGAAGTATAGCTTGCTTAGGGGTGTGTTTTCTGTAACTAATTTCACCGCATGTATTTTAATCTTTAATCATCACTTCCAGCTATGAAGGAGAAAAGGTTTTTTTTAAAAATTATAATTCCTACTTGTTATCCAGCATAAATACCAGCACTTACATGTGCACTGCTTCTTTAACAAAATAAATTATGCCAAATTTCAATCAAGAACGGATGACCTTTTAACATGTAAATATCACTAATGCACTAATTATTTGTAAAGAGCCGTAAGATTATGTTAAATATCTTCATGGATATTTAACATATTTAATATGCCCTCTAACTATTACTTGAGGCTTAAGCAACATTTAACTTAAAACATAAAAACTATGAAGGTGTATTTTAGTAAAATGGGGCAAATGACGTTTTTGTAAATAGAGAAACATAGGACAAGTCTAAAGCATGATTTCTGAACCATCTAACATTACTGGGATCAAATGTACAAGAATGTAGGCCTGGCAAGATAACGAATCTTGCTGAGCGATTAATTGTCTCAAAAATTATTGCGAATAATTATTATTAAAATTAGTTAACTGAACTTGTAGCCATTATTTTGTGCACATTGTTGGACACCACACGGCAGGATTGAACCGATTGAACAGTTATAGCTAGGATTTCTGTCGGCTAAAGTGTGATCTGTCAGGTTTTGAAAATGGGCGACAGCTCTAAGATCGTGTCCTGTGCGCTGGGCTTTACACTAAGGAAACGAGGAAGGGGGGGTCAGTGGAGAGCACCGGAGTTGATCCTTTTTTTCATTCAGTGTCTTCAACAGAAAGAGAAAAAGGCCGGAAGAGACGATAAAGCCGATAATTAAAATGAGGTCGACAGTTTTAATTTATCGATTAATTGATTTATTGCTTATCACAATGGGCCTACAAGATTGAGTTGATTTCACAGCAATTTCACTTCCACTGAAACAGTTATATTAAAAATGCAAATAACGGCTCACAGGGATCTTAAAGTAGAAAACACCATTCATAGGACCCACAGAAGCACTGATAGTATTATCTGTGTCCAAAATATTTGGATCTTCCTCATTTGTCAGCCATCTATATATCCTACGGTCTAAACTGTGGAATGGAGGAACGTTCAAGACGCCACACATTCAAACTCCTATTACCACTTTTGATTAAATAAGAATAATAAAAAAAAATTATGATTATTTTTAAAAGTAAGAGGCTTTTCAGTTGGAATGTCTTAGAGTAGCATTGATGGTTTGACAGGGGGCAACTTCCAAAGACAACAGTTGTCAGGGTGTCAGGTGAAGCTTTTTCTGCTCTGATTAAGTCGACAGTTCTCTCTGCTCTGGCTGGTCATTTCCCGAACAATTGCTAGTGTAGTTTTCCTCCACAGAACACTTTTACTTTCCCTGACTGCACTTTAAATTGGAGTGGTGCTCCAGTGTAGGAAATACACAAGAGACTAGTTGGACAGACAGACGGATGGACGGATGGATGCGTGGATGGTATCATCGGAGATGACATATGGGATACATGAAGAATAGTAAATGGTGGGTACAAATAGATTGTATTTTTTTATATATATATATATTTTAAACAAAACGTTACATAGCTGTCTGGAAAGCTTACAAAGAACATTGGCTTTGCCTCTGAGCTATTAGAACAACAAAAAAAGGAAACAAAAGGCTAGCGGTCCACTTTGGTCCTTTCTGGGCTGAGAGCCGTTTCAGACAGAGTAGCAAAGAGACGGAGTCAGACAATAGACATGATGCCAGATTAATAGAAAGCATGTAATTTGAACCAAATGTAACTTATTTGGGGGGACATTACTCTGTCTTTTAATACATTAACACAGCGACATCCATTTTGTGTTTTAAGGGCTTTGTAAGTCCGTATAATGTGCCACAACTATGACAGAGCACGCTATGTCTGTTTTTAAGTTACAATAAAAGGTCTTGTGGCAATGTTGTTTTTTCTAAAAAAAAATTTAATCAGCGGAGGGACATCTTTGAACCAAAAGTTGAAAAGAGCAAGCTATTATGAATAAAATTTGTCTATTTTTATTTAAAAAGTAATGGCAAGGCGTGATTTTATTTATTTATTTTTTTTCACAAATCATTTACAACGTTCATTTTTGACAAGTTTGAATGAAATTGTGGGTGGTCATGCCATCATTTGAAGATGATTCTTGTCGTGGTTGAAGACATTACAGTCCCAGACAGTATATGTTCAGTTGCAGTGATATGTCTTGATACGGCTATATACCTGTTACCATGGTTACCACACCCATCTCTATTCATCTTCAGTGTGAAGCCTCCTTTCATTTCTTTGCTTACATTCACTGGGGGGGGGGGGGGGTTATGTTATAACATGTTGGCTGTTAACTAAAACTTTCTTCTGCTCGCTATGATCTTCTTATAAATCTTCAGAGCTGTACTTCTTTGCTAGTAGAGCAGCGACGGCCTTGATCCCAGAAAGCATAATGGAGTGCGAGACGAGAACATCTACACGTGCCAGTGGTTAGATTTCACAGGGAATTTTACTTGGTGGCAAGTAAGTCAAGCAAATCCACACATCCCTTGCATTGGTTTTAGGCATCTATAATGTATTCATTTATTTATTTTTTAATATCAGTTCTGGTTGCCAATGTTTTGTACCTTTGTTGAATCTTTCAGCACATGTCGTGGGATGACACAAGTGCGAGTTCATTTGACTCTACGTCTTGATATTCCCGTCCAATTTAACGTTAAATGATCCTCTCCCTTTTCTACAAACTCTTAACCCCATTGAAGTTGCTGTTAAAGTTGAAGTTGTGCATGTAAGCGAATAATTTGAAGGAACAGACAGGGGAGGATGACCAAGTCCCAGGGCAGAGGTCAGTATCCATTAAAACCAGAAGAGCCTTTTTTGACTTTGGTTCGGCTAAAGAAAAATTGTTTAGAGCCACAAAAGTACCATCAGTCTTCAAAACAAATTAGCTTGTTTTTATCATTTGTACAATAGGAAATTGGGCTTTATTTTTAAATTAAAACGGTTTTAATTAAGAGCCACCGTGGAAGGTCCAAAAAGACGCAGGTTGCAGAGCCTTACTCTAGGGCTGTGGTCCTCAAATCCACCGCCCTCGATGGCCAGTGTCCTGCAGGTTTTAGATGTGTCCCTGATTCAGCACACCTCAGTCAAATGGCTGAATTACCTCCTCAGTATTCAGTCAAGTTTTCCAGATCCCTGCTAATAACCTGATTAATTGACTCAAGTGTACTGAAGGAGAGACACCGTCTAAAACCTGCAGCACAGCAGGTTTTAGAGGACAACTGTTTTTCAGAATTAATCATTTTTAATCAAATCAATCCTAATCCACATTTGAAGAAGTACAACCGACTTTAAAGTTTTCTGCAGGGAAGAAAAGGCACACATTTCTCTAGATGTGCATAGCTGGTAAAGACAAACCTTTAAAAGAGTTTCCACTCTTACAACATTGCATTGATCTATCAGATAAGACCCCAATAAAACTGAACCTTGTGATTCTAAGTTGAAAAAAAAAAATGCAAAAGAAAACTTGGAGGGCTGCGCACACTTTCAAAAGTCAACGTGCATGAGCCACAGCGATGTCAATTTTCCTCCAATTCAAAGCTTTTCTGCAATTTTCATAGATTTCCAAAGACTGCTGTCAGATTGTGTCTCAAGATTTTTGCTGGAGAAAAAAAATGAAGAAGAAGAAGAAGATGTCTCCACACAGACAGGAGTGATATAGTCGCTTCCACTAGGCCCCCGGTACTCTAATCGGCTTTGAGAAGAGAGACGGATAGAGGACATCATTGTCTGCTTCTTGGCGTTTGAGCCCTGGAGGCTTCAGTTCCTGTGTACTGAGGCCAAGCATCTCTGTGTCCTCTCACAATTCAGGCTGTGTGAAGCGAGGTCTGTTTAGTGCCCAAGGGAGCTAGCAACTGCTGAAGCTTACCAAAGTTGCTAAAGTCATCCCAGACTCACCACTTTCGAGTGTGAACGTCTAAAGGCCTCCGCAGCCCTTTACAGTCAGGGTCGCCTGGCTGGGATCTCACATTTGTTAATATTGCAGATCTGCATTTGTTTAACAAAATGGAGCCCTTATATAAAAGCATAGTTCTCCCAGAGTTAAATTCCTGCCCCCCCCCCCCGGTCTTTTTTTAAAATATTGAATCTCATGAATTGCCCGCACTCAAAGTAAGTGTCCCGTCAAGCTTTCACTTAAATTGTTCTCAAAAGCATATGCAAAAGGGTTTGTTTTTTTTTGGAGTGGAGGCGGGAGGTAAGATCCTGCCATTAAAATCTGTCTCAGCAATTCTTCTGGCTTTTAAAATTTACTCTGGCTTTTAGAAGTATGCAATTTTTGTATAATGAGGAGAGGAAATTACACAGTCAAGTCCCATTTCACTGCCAGAGACAAAAGTCTGCATTTATTATTAATTTTTCTGCATTTCACTCGCCATTTTGCCTGTTATGTCACCTTGTATTTTGCATTACCAGCACTAAATCGGACCAATGTGAAGCCTGCACTTTCCTCGGATTGCTGTGATGGGATAAGTTGTTATTTCAATAATGTATGCTTTAGTAACTCAGAAATGCATTATGCTTCAACATTAGAGAAGTCTTCTTCACTGGTAAATCCTTTAAGATCAAACCCAGACTTGCTTTTCAAGGACACATTCTCCCACAGGCTTTAAAATCCCATCTTTCATAACACACAGAGTCACAACTTTATCTCTGCCACATAGGAAATGGCATTATCAAATATAATAGGCAGGCTCCTATGCTTATTTAATAAATACAAACTGCATTTTTTTTGGAAAGCACTTTGGCAGCCATTGTACCAACAGATGGAAAATAAATATATTTTCTAAATTTTATATGGTAGTTCCACCTTAAAATACCCCAAAATTACCTAAAATCATGACTTGATTTATGTATATTTTTTCCCTTGTTGCTGATTGGCTGTGCACCTAATTGTAGAAATAAGGAAGACAATAGATACAGCATGTCTATGTGAGACCAGCTGACCAATCATAGGACAAAACGATTCATCTAATCTAAACAAAAAACAAAAGGTGAGGATTAGAAGATTTTAAATTACACGGGCGTGCAACAAATGCGACAACACTATATACAATATTATATTCACAAGCAAAAGAAGAGCTTGTATTATTTCTGGGAAGATAATAAGTTCCCTTTCTTTGATTTAACAAACAGTTTAAAATGATTTATTCTACATTTAAATACACTTTCTTTGTGTGTTCCTTTACTCTCATGTCAGCGATTTTATATGCCTAGTAAATGTAAAATAGTTTAGTTCAGGTTTGAACAGCCTCTTAGATTTTGTGTATTTTAGATTTTGATGTGTAGAGGTGTAAGGTTGATGCTTACCTAAAGAACAAGAAGGTTAAAGTTTATTTTAGCTCAGTGGAGAAGCTGGACTGAGGCATGCTGGCCAGGAAATATATCTAAAATGAATGTATGTAAAACAAATGTCAACCTGAGGAAAGGATGACATGCTACTTATTTTATACAGATCACTCATTGAGTTAAAACTTTGCAAAGTTATTCAGTTTATACTAAGACTATATGAATGCATATGCGTTTAAATTCTTTTTTTTTCTTTTACTTTTTAGCTTCTAATATGAGACATTTATCTGAAAATACTGATGTTAAACATTAACATCCTTTTTAAACCATCGTTGTCAAATGTGCCAGTGTATATGTAAACATACCCGTCTGTGAAAATTTACATCTGGCTGCTGCCTTGTGTGCATGTTGGCGTGGGGGGCCGGGGGGGTGCGCGCATGTGTGTGTGTGTGTGTGTTGCTGCTTTGCATGGTGACTCAAGTCCAAGGCTGAGGCTGAGCACAGGGTTGTCCTTGGCTGTCACTACTCATTATTTGCCGGTCAGTGACACCGCTGAGCAGTGTGTGAGCAGTGAGGAGATAGCGAGACTCCTGGTGATGAGTGACAGACTCATCAAAGAGTGGCGTTGAGCGACTGCACCCGGTTGGCATCCTTGCATTCTTCGTGGGGAGTCTGACCCTCGAGCAGTTCATAAAACGATAAAGCATAACGCTGCTCATCTGCTCGTGATGCAGGGAGGTGTATGCAGAAGTGTGAGCTAAGAGAAGAAAAAAGAATAAATGCATTGACTTTTCAATAACCCCGGTGTAGACACACACCGACAAATACCACTGTTGTCCCTTTTGCTATTGACATTAATCCCACAGTGGGGCTTCCTGCACTTACAAATGATCACAGGCTTATTTAGCCACCTCCAATAATGGAACTGTGCAGCACTTTTCAGTCCCATCCATGTCTTTGCTCCTTGTTTTCCATCCTCTTAGGAAATACGAATGCTCGTCCGAGAGCGGTCGCTCGCTTAAAAAATGCAAACCGTCTCACATTAGCAGAGCCAGAAAATGCACACCCAGGAACATTCTGCACTTCAGCAGCACAATAAACCATCTTTAAGCTGAGAGGAAGTTCAGCCAAAGAGGTCTGTGATTAATGCAAACCTTATGCAAAATTCATAGGGTGCTATAACAAATGGTTCTTTCCCAGGATTACTAGAAATAAGGGGGAAAAAAATGGTTTTAACATTGCTGTCAGCAAAAAAAATAAAAAAAAATAAAGTGCCTTATATCCGGATCTTTCCCCAGCAACATCATCACTTAGCCTGTTGCTAATACACAGAGGACTGGAAACAGGAAAGGCAGTCGTACCTTCCGGAGATTTTGCGGTTAGTATTGAGGTTTCACAACAAAGTAACAACAAGCTCCTGTGTCCATGTCAAAACCTAGCTTCAGATAACATTGTGGTGCTCCTTATAAAATTAAATAACAGATGCATGTAGAAGGTACATGTAGGAGAAGGCCAATAATACAAGGTGACAGATTTTTCAGATAGTTGGGATATAGAGGTCAGTGGAAGACACAACATACCACTTGGATAATGTCCAATACATAAAGATCGAAGGACTAAAAATCCACAAGCATGCATATGGCTTACAAATACTAATCAAAAGTACTGAAACACTTTGAATTTCACCTTTCACAATAATGTATTTTAATGTATTTGCATTTGGTACGCTGCCCAAACTTGTGCATCCTTGTCAAGCAGAAGAAAGTTGCAGTTATGTATTTATAAGGCCATGCTGCAACATTAAATGACTTATTAAGATGGAGGGGGGTTCCTCATAGATTCCACTTTTGGTGGAGAGGAATTTCTTCATAACAATGTATGGTATATTTCATAGTGAAGTGGAATCAAAAATGATCCATGAAGAGAGCTGCGGAGAGGTTTCAAGCAAAGGATTAGTTTCTAAAAAAATCTCCCAAAAGTTGTGCACCTCTCACGGAGCACTGACACAGTTGCAGACTTGCCGAGACGCCGTCCCCTATCTTTAACTGTCTCCGAGTTAAAAAATTGAATTCTTTTTCTTTCATGCTTTTTAACGACGACATAACTCTCCGCCTGAAGTCGAAATCTGTGAGAAATGTTGTGTGAGCTCTGCAAAAAAAAAAAACCCATCTTGATAAGTCATTTAATTTTGCCGCATGCCTTAAAGTATGATTTATAAGTAAATAACCATGCACCTACTAAGCCGGCATCTTTAATGTAATCTTGGTTTCCAGGGGAATCTTTAAAAAAAAAAAAAAAAATCTATTTAAAAATATATCAAAGCTACAAGATAAATTTTTTAGCAGAACGCTGATAAGGTGAATGTTTTATATGCCTGTCATTGTGCAGGTGGAAGTGGTATTTCTTTGCCTGAAAAATTCTCTAACTTCCTTCATTTCTCCAAACCCTATCACTATATCTTCTTTGACAGTCTTCACTGTAGGCTGATATTCATCAAATATATTCCACTCGAGAAAAAAAAAAAACCCCAGCAGAAACGCTTCACTTTATTTTTACTTTGCTCACAACGCAGCAGAAATGTACAAGTTTTGAAAATAATCTGATGTGGAACCTTTTTTTTTTCCTCCGGCAGCATCACAGCAACATATTGTACATGCTCCTATATATCCAATTTAAATATTGAAAGGCGCTCGATAACTGTAAGACTATGATAGCTCCGTAGAAGATGAGATAATGACACAGAGAAATGCCTCCATGCTTCTTTGAATTTGGCTTTTATTATTCCTGACCTAAAGTTAGCTTAAGCATAAATATTTAATGCAGTGGTTCCCAAATATTTTCTTTGGGAACCACTGTGGGAACCATTCTTTGGAAAACCCCCAGTGGTTCCCAAAGAATTTCTGGGCCCCCTTACGGATTACAATAAAATCTCCCCCACCCCCCAAAAAGAAAAAAAAAATCAACTGAGCACATACATCGTTCAACCAGACATAAACCTATATACATATTTTGTTTTCAAATTCCACTGAAGTTTATTTCACACTTCAGGTTGCAACAAAGCTACAGACCATCTTTACAGTGAAACACTTTTGTGTAACTGTTTTTTTTTTTTTTCATTCATCCATACTGCTTCCTGATCAATGGCACTGCCCCCTCCCACCCCCCAGGGGGCGCACCCCACACTTTGGGAACCACTGATTTAATGATTAGTCAGACATTAGACGGGCCCTCCTGTTCAAATGTCCTATTCTGTTAATCATTTTCCATGTAATTCATGCTTTCATTAGTACCACTCAAGGAAGAATTCACGTCTGCTCCATAATCTCTGGATAATTTTCATCTGAAATCCCTAAAGAAAACACGCAGTGAGCGCTAATCTTCCTTTTGTGTTTTTCTTCAGTCACCTGCCGTGACTGACAAAGAGAAAGACGTTGGAACAGACAAACAAGGCGTCATGTGGAGTAGTAGGTTTGTTTTCGAAAACTTACAGCTGAGATTTCCCTAAACATGTGTCAGATATTAGCGGAAAAGCTCAAGTGATGGAAAATACTTTCTTGATGAGCTGGTTAAATATTTGGATGAGTTCAAAAGTTTATTTATAATGCACGACGGGCACGCCAAACACCAATTTTGCTGGAATTGATTGTCCGTGTCTGCAAGAGCTGGTGTAGCAGAGTTAGGTCAGGATGCCGTCTTGCTTATGGATTGCCTGCAAATATTTCTCTTTAAGACTGACATTGGAGTTTTTGTGATGACCATTCTAAAATATTTACTTTGCTGTCCTTAAGCCACTTTGTGACTAATTTGGTGGTACGCTTCAGATCACACTGCCCATTTGGTTAACCCATTTGCACCAAAACTTTCAAATCTTGCCTTGAGATGTTATTTTGACATTATTAACAATGTTCTTTCCGACTGGAGCCATTTTCTTTGCAAGGTGTGCAAGTTGCTTCTACAGCTAAACACCTGAACTGCATGATTCTGCCACCCTAGTACTTCCAAAGTGGGGATGTATTATGCAAATTCAAAAATGGTCATGAGGACCAAACATTTTTTTTGGTTTTTTGGATAAGGACCTGGGACATGTCTCCAAAAAATGTTTGTTTTTTGTCAGTGAGTGCCTTTTCAAAAGGGAATCCTAGTGTTCTGCTTTGTCATAACCAGGTATGTTACTTTTCCATGGTGTCACATTTATTTTTTTCATGATTCAGGATGAACTAATTTTTTGCGAATAAAGGTTCAATGCTCTTTGTTTGCTCCCAAGTGGTCAGGAAAATGTGGAATTCATCAGAAAGTAAGCAATGGCGTTAGTTTCACTGTCAGCTTCCACTATCTCACATGAGGCATCTTCATAGCTCAGTGTGAGATTTTGTGGTGTCATATTGATAGCTGTGAATATACAAAAGATAGCTGTGATATCTTTTGTATATTCAGCAATCCTAACAGACCTTAAATTGTTTGGTCTAATATTGTGATAAACATTGGGAAAAAAAAGTCTGGTGATTAGGATGAGCTCAAAGAAAGTAACTAATTTTGCCCAGGTAAAGTTGAATCTGTGCATTGCTAATCCCAACATGAATAAAGTCTGTCACAAATTGATCCTCAGTAAACAATTGACCTTGATGCATCGTGCCACACATTTAATCAAAGTGATCTCAGTGACAATTGAATTTTTGTACGTCTGCTCGCCAGGTTTCATGTTTCCTGGTAACGTCACACTGTTAAAACAGAACCACCCGGGTGGCTCTGTTCTCTTCACGAGAAGGCGCGGGGACTTTTCAGTCATTTTGCATTTCTAATTTATTGGCTTGCCTCCTTGAGATTTCAGCTCATAAAATAATTAACCCGTAAAGTGCAACTCAACGCAAGTCCTAATTGAAACGCAATTGGAGTTGGGTCATATTATGTGTGTTCTTATTGCATGAGCAGTGACTCGATGACATTCAGGCTATTTTTTTATTTATTTTTTTACTGTCAATTTGAAAGTCGTGTTTAGAAACAAGATCATACAGTGGATGTTTGACTGAGCACCTTGATCAGTTAGAGCTGGTTGGGTTGTTAAACAGAAGTTGGTTCGTTCAGAGGTTGCAAGGGACATGTTTGAATAGTGCTGTTTAGACTGTAAACAACATACATGTTATTATACAGTTAAACGTCAAGAGTACGTGAACGTGGTTTTTTATAAAGTACAACACCCCTGATTGAGTGTGAGTCTCACAGCTAATGCTAATGTAATAGTAAAACTTTCTGTTCTCTTCTGAATGTGTGAGTAAGAAAGTGGCTTTAAGTAGCGATAAATACTGACAGTATAAGTACTTAAAACATTTGGTTATTTTCAGATGCAGTCACTGTCATCATTGTCTGCATAGAATTTCAGGGGTCAAAGTAATTTATTTCCAATCAATCAATCAATCAATCATTCATTTATATAAAGTTTTATATGACCAAAGTATTTTACAAGGTCAAAAATAACATAAGACGTAGGAACAGGTAAATACGAGAATGGAAACAAAGCATTGTACTTTAAATCTTCGTTGGTTGAACAGAGTTTTTTTGGATGCACACAGATTGCGCCGCAAAAAAAACATTAAATCTTGCCAAGATTTTTTTTTGTCTGCTTTCTAGTGCAAAAATCTGATTAACACTTGAAATCAGACAAAACTACCTTAGAAGTAACTTTTCAGAAAGATATAGGAGATTCTCTCAGGTTAATCATTTTGAACGTAGATAAAAAAAAATTCTAGTTCTGCTAGCAGATTTGTTCACTTATAACACAAACAAAATGCCATGTTATAAATAGAACTAGCACTTTTTATCTAACAACCACTGACTACTGAAGTCCACAAATGATCTCTAAATCATCACACTTGTTAGTCAGTAGAAGATATTAGGCAATGTGTTAACAGTCTATCATCACAGTTCCTGTGTTAGAAAAAGGATAAATGTGTAAGGAAATAAGTGAATTTGCTACTAGTCAAATTGTGAAAGCCTGGAGACTGGATCAGAGCATCATCAAAACTGCAGCTCTATTGCTCAGTTCCTGGTTTGCTAGTGGTCAGTATTTATCAAAAGAAAGCTGGTCCAAGGGTGGAACAAGCAAGAGGTTCATATCTGAGCATGACACAGTAGTGAACTTGGAAAGCAAAAGATCCAACAGAGGAGCTACTGGGGCTCGAACAGCTGAGGAAGCTAACACTGGTTCTGATGGAAAAGCCTCAGGATAAACAGAACTTCACAGTTTCTTGAGGAGTCATGGACCAATCAAGGTGACAATGCTGACCCTTGTCCAAAGCAGAAAGTGCAAACCAATACGCACTTGAACATTAGAATTGAATGGCGATAATGTTTCTCTTAGGTCACATGAATCACCGGGTGTGTGACCATCTCTTACCTGCAACAGAGTGAAATGTGGGAAGGAAACAAGCTGGTGTAGGCAGTGTAATACTTTCCTCACTGTAAATGAAGCCTCTGATGTTGTGTTGATGTTTATTGGTAAGAAAAAGAAGTAGATACAATTTTTAAAAAGTCTTGGAATTCAGGTTTTATGACGATCGTTATTGCAATTACAAACAAATGCACAGAGGTTTAAAAAAAAATAAAGACGTATACAAAACAATCAAAACAAAAAAAAGACAATAAGTAATATTTTGGTATTCAGATAGACTGCATTTGACTCATTATAATTCATTTAGCTTTCTATCAGAAAACGCTGAAGCTCAACATTTATTTTTGAGAAAAGCCGTCAACCGTCTGATGCAAGACTGAATCGGCCTCAGCCGACCTGTTTGAAGCAGGCTTGTTTTCACCGGGCACTTGAGCATTAATAATTCTGTGTCTTGTTTGTGCGTATGTCTATGCTCTCTCGCTCTCTCTCTCTCTCTCTCTCTCTCTCTCTCTCTCTATATATATATATATATATATATATATATATATATATATATAGAGAGAGAGAGAGTATATATATATATGTCTTCCGGTGCATAATGATATACCCATCTGTGGACTTGTGTGTTTTGTGTTCTTCTGTATTAAATCAGCTCGCCATCATGTCGGCTTGCGGTTGAGGATGACAAATCTCCCCTCACTATCTACAGCCATGCAGCTCTCCACTGCATGTTTCCCTGGCTCTCTGACACACAGGCAGGCCACCCGCCCTGTTAAACTACCTCAGCTCCCCAAATGGAGTTCTCATTTTCAAGGGGAACGGCTGCATGGCATGACGCACTTTGTCTTGGGAATTACTTTTTTTCTCAGCCTGTGTGGCTCTCTGGGATGGACATGGCTGGCTGGCGCTCGGGGAGACAGATGGAGGCTGCTGGCTAGCCTGACACATGTTGAGCGGCTGTTGATGAGTCAGTGAAGAGGGGCGGGCGAGGAAGGGGGCGGTGGGTGCAGGAGAGGGGGCAATGCGCTCTATCTGTGTGATGTATTGATGCGAGTGAGAATCAGAGGTCCCACTTGGCTTGAAATCTGCTATGCAGATACTCTTATGTATGTTTTATGAACTTGTAAAGTGAATGTTGCTTTTATACACCAATAGGTCATGGCGTTGTGTCCGGTGGCAGATGCAGTGACAGATAATCTAGCTATAACACGCATTTTTGTGGCAATAACGCCGTCTTGACATTGACTTAAATTTTCCATTTGCCACATACCAAAACATTTTTTTCTTCTCTCAAGCATTACATGCCAATAAAGTAGAGACCAATGTAAGCAGGAAAGCAGTGGAAGTAATTAAGATTTTCATTAGCAAACTTATCATATTTATTGAGAAATTAGACAATAAAACGTAGCAAAAATGATTGTACTTTCTTCTGTCCGACAAAACACCACTGACCAAATGATACATCAGGATACAGGCCTGAACGTTCGAGACAGCTCTGATGCTCCTAAATAAGTTTTTCTACGGACATTCATTTTCAACAGAAGGTGAAATTCTACCTGCCTGAGATGATATTTGATCAAAAACTAAACAAATAAAAGCTTTATGATCCCCCACGACATAATTATATTAAATGTAAGGCATACAGTGCCTTGCAAAAATGTATATACCTTCATTTTTTATATTTTTTTTTACTTCTCCATATTATGTTGAATTACAGCCGCAAATGCAAATATGCTTTATTGGACTTTTAGGTGAGAAGGAACAAAATGTATGTACTCTATATATTTATTGCATGACTGTGAAGAGAAAATAAATATTTGAGAAATGGTTGTCAAATTTTTTAACAGGGGAAAATGTGCATTTGGATATACCCCTTTACTCTGAAACCTCTTAATAAAATCAAATACAGCCAACTGTGTTTATACACACATGGACAACATTGTTGGCTCCCCTTCCATTAATAATTAAGAAGTTTAATGTCCACGGGAATGTAGCCAACCTCCATGGCCGTGACCGCAGTGAGAAAATTGATGACAAACTGAAGAAAATGATGATACAAACGGTGACCAAAGAGCCCAGCAAAACCTCCAAAGAAATTAAAGGTGAACTCGGAGGTCATGGTACATCAGTGTCAGATGGCACCATCCGTCACTGATTGAGTCAAAGTGGACTTCACGGGAGTCGTCGACCTTGTTGAAAGCAAATCATGAAAAAAGCGAGCTGCAATTTCCCATAATGCTTATTGATAAACTACAAAATTTCAGGGAGAATGTCCTCTGGACACACATAAATAGGTGTGCGAGCAGGGCATCTCAGCTGTATGTTCACAGATGTTGAACATGTAGAATACCAGAAAAAAAAAACTTACTGTCCCTACTGTGAAACATGGAAGAGGATTATGTTCTAGGACTGATGTTGCATATCTAGCTCGGTCTCTTGAATCTGTGCATGGTAGGATGAAATCTCAAGACTAGCAAATCATTCTGGAGAGAAAAATGCTGCCTACTGTCTTAAAGCTTGGTCTCGATAGCTGGACATGAGTCTTCTAAGATGAAGAAAAAACCCACTGCGAAAAACACCCAAGAACATTACATCGGAGCATTTTGGCCCGGACTTGTATTAGTCACAATCTAAATCTGTGGAAGGAGTTGAAACGTACTGTCTGGAGAAGACACCCTTCAAACCTGAGACAAGGGGAGCACTTTGCTCACGACTGGGCCTAAGAAACCCGTGGACAGATGTAGAAGTGTTGCTGACATTAACAGAAACTCTGCAGCTGCAGCGATTGCCTCAAAGTTTTGCAAAACCAAATATTAAGTTACAGGTACCAACATTTTTGCCCATATGTGTAAATCAACTTCTTCAGCATCATTTCCTTTAAACTTGGTTTAGACACAGCTGTTCTGGCAATACCACCATCATTCATTTGGACCAGGGGTGTCAAACTCAATTTCACCAAGGGCCACTTCAGCATATTGGCCACCCTCAAAGGGCCACATTGACGGTATAAATCAGGAATGCCCAAGTGCAGTCCTCCAGACTGCAACTTTTAGATGCGTCCCTGCTAAAACGTACCCCAGACAAAAAGTTGACTTCCCTCATTAGCAGCAACTCAGTTCTGTAGAGGCCTATGAATGAGTTTATGATCCAGGTGTGTTAGAGAAAGAACGCATCTAAAGTTGCAGAGTGATGGTCTGGAAAACTAGACTTGGGCAACCCTAGCATAAATGTATTAAAATACAATGTTAAAAATAAATTAAACAACACCTCATATTGTTAAATGACTGATTTTATGTATTCAAGTTTTAAATATTACATTTGCATGGATGCAAAATTACTGCTCAGTTTAAAAATATGCTCAGTATTTTTAAACTGCTCAGCTAAACTTCGCTCTTTAGCTTGTTAGCTTGTCGATGTTTCAGTTTTATTCGCTGGGAAAATTAATCTTTGTCTGCTTTAAAGATAAGCAGACAAAGAATAAAAACAAGTTTTGATATTAACTCTCAACTTCATTCACAAAACTTTTTCGTTATTTCTTACACAACGAACATGTATTTCACATAAGAACAAAACTATGAGGTGATGCTGCCTGTCCTTGAACACAAAGCTGATCCTCTTCACCCTGTCACCAACTCACACACATCCTCATTGTGTTGTGTTGTGTAAATAAACACAAAACACAAGCAAAATCAATAAACTATATACATATTCCAGTATACTGAGTTTTGGTTTTACATTCATTCTATTTAAATTTAGTTTTTCGTGCTCACCAATGTTTTCCCCTGGTCAGTTCGTCTATGTCTGGTTTTAGTTCTATTCTGTGGAAATCCGCAAAATGGCGTGTAGGTTTTCGTCAGTAATGCGCGACCTGTGCTTGGTCTTGTTTAAATTCATTATTGAAAACATCTGTTCGCACAGATAGGTGCTTCCAAACATGGACAAAAAACACGAGCTGCATGGAGTCGAAGCTGTGGCATCAAATCAGGGGGCAGGAGACGGTAAAAGTCCAAGATTGAAACGTCACGGAACTTCGCTCTTTAGCTTGTTAGCTTGTCGATGTTTCAGTTTTATTCGCTGGGAAAATTAATAATCAGCTTGAGGTGACTCTGCTGCACTCTAGTGGCGAGAAGCCGTAATGTTGGCTGGTAAGAATCTGAAGGCATTATGGGAGATGTAGTTTGTAGTCAATTCGTGCTCAAAACCTATTTTAAGTCAATCAATGGGGCTGTAAAACGGTGGTGGGGGGGGAGAGGGCCACATAAAATGACGTAGCGGGCCACATGTGGCCCGCGGGCCTTGAGTTTGACACATGTGATTTGGACCATGAACACCAAGAACTGACAGAAATACTGTATCATGTTCACTTTAAGTTCCTCCCAACAAACCAGAAATGTGCACAAGATGAAATGGTTTCTGCAAACTTTTGCCTGTGCAGTTACTCTGTGTAAACTGTTTGATTTTTTTTTTTTTTTTTTTTGCATCTCACCGAGGCAGAGACTTCATTCTAAGTGATGCTGACATAATGACTGATTCCACAAATTCTCATAATAATTAGCCACGTCCTCGCACGATCTCGACTCCCAGCATACCGATGCCAAGCTGACGAAATGCAACTGTCTCCCGACGCACTCCGAACAGTAGCAACGAGAAAGAAACTTGGGCTGCCTGAGGCAATGTAACAAGAGTGGCAGTAGGCATGAGGGTCGAGCTAAATAATTCAATCACTGGATCGGAGTACATTTTCATATGCATATTTTCACTGGCGTATTTACTTGAGCAGCTCTCCCTCCTCCTCTTTCCTGACAGCATCTTCCTTTTCATACCCCATAAATATCTGAACGAGCTAATGACTTCTCGTGTGGAATTAAGAAGGCATCATTAGACAGGACCTGAAGGTTGGGTCTGCTGCAGTGTGAGGACTCTGTCGATGCCGATTAGGAAAACGTTCCCCGGGAGGAGCGGTGATAGAAAGTCACTCGTAATGCGGACACTATGCACATATTTAATGTACATTTTCCTTTCTACTTTAGTCAATGTGATTTATTTCTGGCTGAGTGAAAATGGTGCTTGACACTCTTCACTTTAAATATTTTTGTAGTAAAATTTAAAAAAAAATTTAAAAAAATGTGACAATGAACGGGTGTGCATAAGACTGAAATAATACTGTCATAAACATAATATAACACCTGTTATGAACATGAATGAGTCTTCATGAATGTTTATGACTGTTGTCATGAAGTGTCACTTGGTAAATAATGACACTTCTAATGCAAAGTTGGCAATTTTAATGGACTTTTAATGCAATTTTTAGTACAACTTTGCATTAAAAGTGTCATTATTTACCGAATGACTTCACAACTACAATCATAAACATTCATAAAGACTCCTTCCTGTTCATAATAGGTGTTATGTCATGTTTATGACACTATTATATCAGTCTTATGTACACCTCTCCAAATAAAGTGTTACCAAAAGTAGCTATCGTAGATTGTGTTCACACAGCAGATCTTCCTGCTCAATTACAATTTTTTGCTGAAATCCAATTTTTTTATTATTATTTTTTTATGTGGTTATTCATAGTACTAATTAAAAGCAGCAGCAATGAGACTTCTGTTTCGCCAAAGCAACCCGCATGCGCAGAACAAGAATGTAGACGCCACACAGCAGCGCACTGTTTACTGGAGTAATATTGGACGCCATCGTCTAGGGCTTAATCTTAAAATTATTCAAACACAAAAAGGCATAAAAATGACTGGGAGCACAAAATATGAATTATTTCCCCGCAGCAAGAGCTATTGCCATGATCAAACAGTTTTTTTTTTTATTTTATTGTTCTAAACTCTGTTCTCCTCTAGTGATTGATTCAAAGTTTTTCCTGGTTTTTCATGGTGCTTGGTGCGTCCTACCCCAGTGGGAAGCACTTAACACAGTAACTAAATGGTGCTACATCATGTTTTAGTTGCAACATTCATTTACTGTAGTTAAAGGAAATCTGTTGCATCAGCATCATTTATATGCAAGAATAATTAACCCACCGTGGAAAAGGAAAGATCACAAGTTTCACACCAAATGTGTGTCACAAATGACTCTTGTCTTTGGGAAATGGACGCTTGTAAAACAGGGTACTGTTACACAATGGGTGTTTTGTTACACCCTCAGATATGTATATATGATATCTCATGGTCAGGCTAATCCTAAAATATATATACACCATCCATTTACTTTATCACACATCCAATGTATCAGCAAGTATACAGTTTCAGAAAGAGTAGCTGTTACATATTGAAACATTTAATGGCTTTTCAATATCTTCGTTATATTTTTTCGGTTTGGTAATATTTACCACTATTAATATTTATTACTTTGATTTTACTATAAAAGAGGCCTGTTACGTAGTCTCTGAATACATACTGAGAGCAAACCCTTTAAAGTCACGCCAACAGGAAACAACGATTCACTCAGCTAAACGCTAAGCTCTGACCAAGAAGAATTACATTAAGCAGTCTCTGGCAGTAAAAGAAAGTCAACATTTTTTATTTATTTGCTTTGATGATTTTTTTTTTGTTTAAAAAGGGACACATATTCTGGGATAACTACAGATTATTAGAACCTGACCTGCTGAATCGGATTTTTTTTGTTTGTTTGTTTTATTTTTTTTGTAAAGACTATAACACATAGAAAAGAAACAAAAAGGATGTGCTGAATGCTCTTTGATAAAGGCAGTAATATTAAATCCAACAAAAGATAAAAAGAAGCATACAATTATCCCCTTTTATATGCATCAAAGTGTAGCTTCCTGATTCCCCAGAACCCGTTAAAAATCTGCATCAAAGTGCATGTTCTTGGCTGATGCATTTAAAAAACAGAAAACAGGGGGAGAAATTAGCTTTGGTGCATTTAATGAAAAGGAAAATATTATGATTTTGTCAGTTTTTGAACTGCCGATCACTGATCAGAGCATAAAGAAGAAATGACTGAATAACGCAAATCAGTTTCTGGACAGATGATTAGTGCATCTTCACTGATTATCAGTGCCATGATAGAAATTGTGTAGTGGTAAGACGAGTAACCAGAATTTTATTCCTCATATCATCATTCAATATGTAATTAGCAAAAAAGAAAGCTACAGAACAAAAAGACAAAACAAAACAAAAAACGTAGCAGATTTCCTTTTCCAGTCTGTTTTATTTTCCCTCAGAGCGCTGCACCACTATTTTAGCGGTAATGTCTGAAAGCCCAGTGGATACGATTCACATATGTTGCACAACAGATCAACAAATATCACACGAAAAAAACAGCGGCAATTTCCCAAAGTGTCTAAATCATTCTCTATTTATCCGAACAATTGTCTTTCAAAGGGCTCTAATTAAGGTCTTGACTGTACAGATAAAACATTCATAATCACGTTTTCCCTCCAAGAAATTGCCCTGCCAGAAAATGTGTTTTTCTTGACTCCATTATAAGGCAATACTCAAACCAATATACTTTAAAAAGGAAAAAAAAAAAAGCCAACAGGTGCGTTAGGAAAAAGAGGGGAGAAAAATAAGGGAGAAAGGAGAGAAAGCACGGTAAGATTTAGAGCCAGCAGAGATGACCCACATTGGTGCGACTTGTTATGAATTCACAATGAGGCTGCTGGGCTTGTTAGCACGTGGCTCGGGAGGCAGGGCCGATGAGAGATGCACAGTCGGCTATCTGAGCGAGCCCGTCTGCGATTCCACCGCTCTCTACCTTACAGCTTCTGGCAAACAGCACACCAAAGATACTTTGTGCTTCCGAGAGAAAGGCAGGGTTAAAGAGGGATGACTGCTCCGGATTTCACAAGGAGACATAGAGGGCGTCCTCTGTAACATGAACATGCTGGGGGGAAAAGGGGAGGAAAAAAAAAGAAGAGGAGATGAAAAGAAACAGCTAAAAGTGGGCAAAGTGCAAACGGTGTCAAGATCACTGTGGGATTAAAGGCTATTGTAGGTCACATATTTTGTAATCTTTCTCTGAAATTCCTTGACACAGACGGGAATTATCCGCAGAATTCTCCGGATTCTGCGTGAGTACTGCAAGGCTGTGTTTTCATCCACTCATGCAGATTTGAGCACCGTCAGAGCCAAGGCGACCGCACAGTTGTTCAGTTGATAGTTTACTGCCAGCAGGCTGGGGGTGATTGCTGCACCTGCAAATTAGCAACTCATGACACACACACACACACACACACACACACACACCCACGCACACACACACACACACACACACGCACGCACACGCCTGCAGGGGTGTACTCTTACATTTATAGGGACTGTAATTATTTCCTTTTATTTTCTAAGCCAAAAAAACATTTAACATCATCATCTTATGTAATTTAGAGCTGTGACAACTACAGGACAAAGACCCCTGGCTTTTGGCTGATTCTGATTTCTCTCTAAGAGTTAAATTATAGGAAAAACCAAGAATCTTGTGGTTATGTTATGAAAAATAAAACAAACCAAAAAATGAGTGGATGAGTTGATAAGTTCAGCAACAAACTCAATTGATTAACAACTGTTCTAGCGGCAATTTTGTGGAGAAGAATGTTTTTGAGAGATTAAGCTGTCTGGATGTTGCCACGGTGATGATTGTTTCTCTCCTAATCACTTCACTCTGACTTGTCTACTTTCCATCTAGAGTATATTATTTGTTGTACGCTTCTTTTTTTACACTTCCAAGGAATACTTTCTCTTTCCATCAACGACATTTGAGATATTTATGTATATTTTAGTCTTCCTGACATGAGTGGCTGTAATTTATTGATGTCATTTTGACATGTAATTAGCATCATGTACTAGTAATTAGCACTGGCAGCACAGTTACTATTAATAAACTGCAGTTGCTGTTTGCATTCTTCGAAGAGCAGAGGTCCTCATCTTAAAGGTGCAGTATGCAACTTTTACAAAGAGTGTGTGATGAGACGGCTAATCTGTGAAAAGCTTCTGTTGCCGTCTGAAGAAATGCACCGCTCCCGACCAAAAACAGCCAGTCAGAGAGAGGAGGAGGGTCTTAGTGCTGTCAATCAATCTCATGTGCCACTGCTAAATGTGCTAACATCTTACCGATATAGGAAAAATGTTTTTCTGCCATCATTGGTGGTCATGCTAACTACAATGACCATTTATGACGGGCTTTGCTAGCTGCAGAGAGCAAGGGGGGAGCAGCCTCACGTGGTGTGTGTGGTGACTGACAACGCTAAGTATTGGAAAATGTCACCAGAACAGTTTCTCCTACATCTGTACATTCCCTCTGACTTCATTTCTAAATACCTCACTGATACTGAAGACTTTGCGTCATCGTCCCTCAGTAGGAGTTTAGAGGAAACACTGTAGCTTCTGCATGGTGCGGTCACTAATCAGATCAAATTTTGATTTCTCGGTTTACGTCTGCCAGTCACTGGTCAAAGTCAATCCATCTTAGAACCGACTTTTTACTTACCATCAGTCAGTTTTGGAGGTGAATTTGAGGTTTTCACACAATAGAATTGATGAAATTATGATATCCACATGACTGAAAATCTACAGAATAAATTTTGTTTCCCCCAAAGTTAAAATTGTGATCATTTCTATAATTTGTGTCGCGTACCTTTTGATTTCCATGCTGACATATGAGGCTACATTCATTTATATCAACAACCTGTGTAATGCTGCCACTTCTTCCCCACATCTTCCATACCATGGACTGTGTTATGATTTAATGTAAATTTAATAAAAATATATATTCCTGCTACCTTCTATAGTGCAAAATCTACACTATCCACATTTCTTTATTAGAACTGCAAATGTCTAGAACAAATTAGAGCAAATCCAGCAATTTAAAAGACAGTATAAGACAGTAAAAACAGTGGGAACAGAATCCTTACTAGTCATTTTTACCCTTTTCCTCTAAGATCAAGGAACCAGCTTGACAAACTATTCTACTCTTTTTTTCATTTGCTCAAACAATAAAAACTGAGAAAGAAGGAAATGAAGTAAATTAAAAAGAATACATACAGCAGTGATAGCCACCAAAAGGACAGTGTTGTGATCATACTGAGAGCATATGGCTTTCTGTGGTTTCCTGCAGAGAAAGTCCATATAACACGAGCCACAGTATATCTCAGCATGCTGGGCTCATTTCTATTTTCAGTGCATCCTCACAGCAGGAGATAACCACAGTGACCCTCAGAAAGCGTGGCCAAGCCGTAACGGTCCCTGTGCTCGCTCATATGTTGGTTGTGTTACAGTTAGCTGCCTGTGTTCACACTGTTGCTCCGGAGGTAATAGGAGCTGAAGACTCTTTGTTGCGACTAGAACGTGGAGCGCTTTGGAAACGCTTTGGACATGCAAACAGGGGAAATGCTTAAATTTGCAATGTCTAGGAGGATTTTTTTTCTTAAAATCCATCCATCCATTTTCTAACACCCTTGCTCCCTAGAGGGGTCAGGAGGTGCTGGTCTCCATCTCCAGCTAACGTCCTGGGGTTCACCCTGGACAGGTCACCAGTCTGTCGCAGGGCAACACAGAGACAGACAGAACAAACAACCATGCACACATACACACACACACACACACACTCACTCACACCTAGGGAGAATTTAGGGAGACCAATTTACCTGACAGTCATGATTTTGGACTGTGGGAGGAAGCCGGAGTACCCGGAGAGAACCCACTATGCACAAGGAGAACATGCGAACTCCATGCAGAAAGACCTTGGGCCGGGAATCGAACCCAGGACCTTCTTGCTGCAAGGCAACAGCTCTACCAACCACTGTGCAGCCCTTTTCTTAAAATCATTAGAGATTTACTTTCTTTTGTCTTCAGTCACTAATCTAATGCTTTGCTGGTTACATTTTTCAATTTCTGTTTAAATAATATTGAAATGAGAGCCAAAAAATAAAAAGCAACTCCGACTCACCTCTTTTTCCATAACTGAAAAATATTTGCTGAAAAAATACAAACTAGTCCAGATTGGCAATCACTAAAATCCTCATGGTTCAGTACTCAGTTCACAATTTTTCTCAACTATTGTTGTGAATTTTGCTAATTTTGTATGTTTGTTTATTTGCTTCTATCCTTTGACATCCAGTAGTGAAATGCACTGTAGTGCATCAGTTGCACTATGGATTGCAAAATGTAGCTACTGGGAACACACAGCACACTACCTTCACAGACGTAACAGATTTTATCAAAGTTTTTTGTACTTAAAAGAGACTGGGTTCTGATATTTGCATGCTGAATGTGCCTGATGATCGATCACAAACTGCATGATAGCACATGAAACCACATCGCTTCATTAACTGTAAAAAAGTATAAAAAACCCACTAAGTTCTCACTAAAGTGAAAGTGTGAAACCTCAGTTAATACAAAAAGTACACTTGATTTAACTCAACAGCCAATCATAATCCATCCCAAGATCATGTTTGAAAAAAAAATAAATAAAATGTTGGGTGCCTAGTAACAGCATAATTTATGTGCTTGTCCAACACTGAGCCCTTACCAGGCCTTAAAGCTGCAGCATGCAACTTTTATAAAAAGATACGTGGTTGTTTTTTTTTTTTGTTAAAACTGTCACTATATTGAGATACATAATCTGTGAAAATAAAGAGCTCCTCCAATTCCTTCCTGGATTACTGTTGCAGTCTGAAGTAATGCACTGCTCCCGGTCAAAAGCAACCAATCGGAGCCAGGAGGAGGGTCTTAGCGCTGTCAATCACAGTTGTGAAAGTGCTGCTCAGCGTGCAAATGGTAGAAAAATTACTTAACATCCCTGAAAAACTGTTTATCCTCCATAATTGGTGGCTAACTGGCCTGAGCTTTCGTGACAGACTCTACTGTCAGCAAGAAATGGATAGCATTCCAGATAGCAAGAGAGAGATGATAAAAAGGGGGCACACTAACATGATTGACAGCGCTAAGACCCTCCTCCTGACTCTGTTTGTTTCCAGGTAGCACTGGGAGTTCTGGGAGAAGCAGAGGAGCTGACTCATACAGATTATCATATCATGCTGTCACGACATAGTGACAGTTTCAACTAATATGTAAATATATATATATTTTTAAAAATAAAAGTTACATACTGAAGCTTGAATTTTTTTTTTACATTTGGCCAAGTGAAGCAATGAAAGTGAGTGAGGTGGAGTTGACAAGCTACGAAAAACAGAAACACTTCTGAGGAACAGCGATGAGGCAGAAAGGATGACAAAGAAGCTGGCAGAAACTTTTGTTCCAAGTGACCAACCTAGCCCTGTTGTGGAGAGCACAGGTTTTTGTTTCCTTTTCTTGTTGTGCTGGAGCAGTAGTATGTTCTGTTGACATAACGTAGCTGACACGGCTGGACCTGAGCTGAATAACAACAGTTCACCATCACCTGTGGACTATGTCACTACTTGGCCTCGTTCCACAATGAATGGATTTTTCAAACAAGCCTTTGAGGGGATACTAAAGAGCAGGGAAATAAAAAGCAGTGTTGTATAAGTGATCATAGGTGACACTGGGAGAAACATGAAACAGGTGGAACATGCTTCAGCTTGTTGTGCACACCGGGCTTTATTACAAAGCAGCATTGCTGAAAAAGTGGCTACTGAGTGGAAGGCAGTTGGTAACTTCAAGTACTTTAAGCTTTTATAGAAATAATTAGATGTCAGTCATCTACCGGCACAGATTTTAGTAGTGTTAAGAGAGAGGGGGTGTCATTTAAACCTGCAGTACATGCGGGCGTGCCGTGGTGGCATAGTGGTTAGCGCGACCCATATTTGGAGGCCTTGAGTCCTCGACGCGGCCGTCGCGGGTTCGACTCCCAGACCCGACGATATTTGCCGCATGTCTTTCCCCCCTCTCCTTCCCAGTTTCCTGTCAGCCTACTGTCGTATAAGGGACACTAGAGCCCACAAAAAAAAAAAAAAGACCCCCTGGAGAGGTAAAAAAAAAAAAAAAACCTGCAGTATGTAAATTTTATAAAAATAGATATTTTTTTACATATTTGTCAAAGCGTCCACCATGTTGTGTATTTATTATGTGCCAGATAATTTGTGAAAATATCAATTTCCTCCATTTGTTCCCTGTGCTGCTACTGCCATCTGAACACATGCACCGCTTCCAGTCAAAAACAACCAATCAGAGCCAGGAGGAGGGGCCTAGAGCTGTAAATCATCCTCATGAAGGCGCTGCTAAAAGGGCAAATGGTGGAGAAGCAACTCACCCTAACAAAAAAGTTGTTAATCTGCCATAATCTGTGGACATGCTAACTAGCCTTAGCATTCATGACAGGTCCTGCTGACGAGGAGAAACTGTATAACAGCAGAGAGGAAGGAGGTAGGGAGTGGGGGGGAGCCGCACACACACAGACTTGATTGACAGAGTTAAGACCCTCCCCTGGCTCTGATTGGTTGTTACTAGTTAGCTGGATCTTCCTGCCACCAGCCACCACCATCTACAATAACTTTTTGAAGGATCCTAATTACTGAGTTGCAACAACATTTAATTTCCCTTTGGGATAAATAAAGTATTTTTGAATTTGGTGTCAGTATTTTGTCTTACTATATTTCTCACACAAAGCGACATGGAGAAAACCCAGTGTTTGGAAGCGATCAAGTTACTATAAATGAATCAGAGACGGGCGTAAATGTCTTCATCCAAAGCAAGTGTTTCTTCATCAGTGCAGACTGAGCGTCTGCATAGAATAACATGGGCTTAAGTAGAGATATTTGGTCACTGCTGCAAAATGTGAGTGGCGGTTGCACTGATTTCGCCAGAGCGGAGCAAAGAGTTAACATTCATTCCTACCACAAAATATTTCCTCCTGTGCAGAAGTCTGGCAGTGCTTAGACGGCTTTATTTACTCAATAATAATAATAATAACTCATAGTGACTCAGATCGCTTCACATTGGCATTCACAATAAAGAGAAATTATGTTCATCATTTCTAAACGATGTTATGTTGTAAGTAAACTTTATCCTTTATGAGCAGCTGGTATAAGTTGTCCCTTCAGTAAGTAAGGATTATGCAAAAGGTAAAAAAAAAAAAAAAAAAAACACTTTATATTTCTCGAAATCTTCTGTTTTGAATTGCCCTGCAGCCTCTTTGCGAACTCAGAAAGAGTTTTTTTTTTCTCCATTTCTTGCCTCGGCTTCAAATATACTCAATCATTCATAACCTCGTGTTTACTTTGGTTATTGCAGCCGTATTATAAGATTTCTTTGAATAGATGCATAATTTTGAAAGCAGGGGTACTTTTATTTGAATGATGTCACATGTTGATCTGAGCGGGGCGACTCGTCAGTCAAACACCATAGAATTGCTGTGAGGAACAAGTAGCTCATTGGGTTATTGATGTCAGTTTTAATCTCAATTTAAGTACATTTGTTGCGGAAAGGCTTTGAAGGCTTATTCGAGAACATTAGCAAATCAATCGATTTATCAAAACTTTATTGTTATTATCACTTTTCATAAAGTCAAAACAAAATGAGGAAGGTGCAGTTAGCTTGGTGTGAGGCATATTATCAATCATATCTAGGAGAAAGAACAATATTAATTAGCAAATATGGTTTTCATTTCCAATAATTTCATGTTTTGCCTCTGTTTGTTTTTTTTTTTTTTGCTGCAAACCTGTAATGTTGTAGATCCAGAAAAAAAAATCAATTGTCATAAGAATAAATTAGGTTTGACGAACAATGTATTCATGAACAGGGTTCATGAACAGTTATTGCTTGTTTTTGATTCATTAACATTGTTAATAGAAAACTTGTGTTCTTCAGATTCACTTTGGCTTACACTCTATCCATTTCTCAAAGCCTTACAGATCCACAATAAAAGTCAGGATGTCGCCGCATTGTTGTGAAAACGCACTGAAATTATTGAAAGTCAGTGCATTCAGGTAGATAATCTAGAACACATGCGAGAGAGTCATGTTTAAAGGAAAACTGTTGCAATCCTATTTGTTTGAGAATATTCTTGTTGGCATGGCTACGGCATTTATGAAGGCAACCTTTGCTACGACGGGATTTCGTTGCCTTCTGAATAACATCAAGACAAATGATCACAGTGTCTGGTCAAGCAAATGAGGAGATCAATCAACTGTTTTGACTCGGAATAAATTAATGTAGGCAAAATGGAGCATTCATCAGCTTCAGAGCAGAAAGCCGTCTTTGCTCTGAGGGAAACATCCTGCTCCTCTCTGACATTTGACACCTCAAACAATCACTAAGAAAGATGTGTAGTAGGTACTTAAGGTAAGACGATAGGCTTTTTTTTATGACATTTACTCGGCAGAAAAAATGCTGAGCTCCACCCCCGCCTCCGGTGCCCAAAACCGCTGCGAAAACTTGCAAGGTTCACCAAAAGGTAGCCTTGTTTTATCACAAGGATTGCCGCGTGCCTCGTTTCAGATTTACACCAGCGGCGACTAAAGGAAATGAGACATCAATCACTTAAGCTTCTTTTTACTGTGCAAGAGCACTGATCCGTCACAAAGTGTTATAGTCGGATACAGGCTCGACTCCGCCGCACGAGTCTTTTAAGAACACACACGCAGTCAGAGACAAACACAAGTTCGCACAGGGGCGAGGAGGGAAATATCAAAAGGTCAGCATGCAGGCTGGTGTCACTGTGAAACAGGCCGGGGCTGAGCTCTCTGTCCCACACGGTTTGTCTGTGTGAAATGAAGGACAGCAATGGCAAAACCGTGAACAAGTGTCAGTGTTTATGTTTGATCATGCATATTTTATTCGCCAGATGCGTCTCTCGCGACTCCTTTTTTGCCCCGCAAAAAAAAATTATGATTTGCAGAGATTAAAAAGGAAAACCCTTAAGCCTCTTAGCGAGAGCGCTTTTTATTACTCCAAAATTATTAAAACACATGATTGTAAATAAATTATGTGGGAGGAGAACAGACTGCAAATGTTTTGGCTCCAACCTATTTACATTGTGTGCCAGGGGGTAAAGTTAGAAAGTCCAGTTATCTGAACTCCCGCTGATCCTGTTTTGTGTTGACACAGGTTTTCTTTCACACAACATTTGTGCTGTGCAACATATACAGCAACCTATTTCCATGGGGCATCGAGGTTAGACCAATCACATTTAACTTTTCTCTGCTTTATCCTCCATTTTACTCTGAAATTTGTGGAGAGAAAATGCTGCCAGCCACAACTACACAACAGTGCCACATGATGGCCAGGGAAGGAAAAGCATATTTGGAGACATGAAACAAAAAGAAAAAAAAACAGCTTTCCTTCTCACTTAAAAATCCTTTTTGGTAAAAACAAACAAAAAAAGTCAAGAAAATCACATGTCCTACATCCACTTTTTATTTATTTTTTCTTTCCAGATTGTGTAATTTCTAAGTGATCCAATGTTTTGTTGCATTAGTCCAGTGTGTGAAAACATCTGGAAAATGATATGACATGATAATTGGGCAACAGTAGGGTCTATGCTATGCTAAACAGCATTACTATGTCTAGATATTTGTGTTTTTTATCTATCAGCTATATCTGGACTTTTCTTGCTGATAATTTAAGTTTGTGTGTCATTCTCATATTGTGAGTGCTAAAGAAAAGTTTAGGGTCTTGAGGACTCAATTAGAGAAAAGTTTTGCTTCAGGGGAGATGATCTGCAAAGAAGAGACACCATTTAGGTAAATAAGCTTGAAAATCAAGGCAACCTTTTGAAATAGACTTTTCTAACCTTTTTTCCCCCCCTAAACATCATTAAAGGGACGTCAGCTCTCTTCACAAAGATGCAAATAGATAGTTACAGATTATTGACAGGAGAACTTTATTTTAAAACTTCAGGTGGAAAGCGAAGAAAAGCATGTCTGGTAACTACCCGGGTAATATCAATTTGCTATATTTGTTTTAATCTGTCAAAATTTTAAAACTGCTAGTAAACCATTTTACTTAGATGTTGTTTTTGCTTGTTTTTCTTAGGTCTGCCTATCACAATCAAAATAACAATAAGAGAATGTTATAGGTATCAAAATAATTTCAGCTGTTGTTTATTATTGTTCCCCTAGAAGCTGTTAAATATATTTTTTTATATGAATGTATTTATTTTTGTCTGTAAAATCCACCTCTGTACTCCCGGGGGATTTTATGTAACAGATAAATACGAAGTGCCATGTAACTGCAAGGGGGAAAATAAAATGGTTAATGGTTTTTGATATTTCTAAAATCAAATTTTAAAGAAGTATGGCGTGAGTTTTTACTCGGCTGCCTTCTTCCTCGATGTAAAATTAGATTACATGATTAGTGAACATCGCGCAACTATGTGTAATTAAAAACAAATTTTCTGTGAAGGCCTCAGAGGGTTGGTGGATGAATAAAACTTTGAAAAGTGCTCAGTTTCCTGAACACTGATGCACCAAAACAAAATAAAATTCACGTATTACAAGTACACAATTATTTACTTTTGGTATAAATATCGATAAAAATAGAGTTGCTCTTTAAAGAATGAACCACTAGCATGAAGACCAAGCAGTACATCACACCGACCGTGGACAAAGTTGTGGAGTTAGCGTACGAAAAGAAACCTCAAGATTCGAGCATTTCTTTAACCTCTACCTGGAACACAGCGGAAGCAATGCACACCTGCAAATCTGGTCAGACACAGCTTTCCACCTGAACATAGAGGTTGGCAACAAGAGAGTTTAAGGCAACAGAGACGTTAGCTCTGGTAATCCTGGAGGAGAGGTGAGAGACATGTCAACAAGACAAATATTTTGTGCCCGACACAAATCTGACCGTGTTTCCTCAGCGATTGCTGAAAAAAAAAAAGGTAATAAGTTTCATGTTTCCAAAAATCACATCTCTGTCTAATCTGCTCTGGTCCGATTTGGCCAAAATAAAACTTTCTGAACAAAATGCTGTCTCTTAATAACTTTGGTCAAAGATTAGTGTTTTAAATTAAAAAAAATGCTCTTTTTATGCAAAATATGCAAAGCATTTCCACAAAGAATGACAATAATAGTGTCAGAAATATTTTTTTGAAAGTTGCTTTTTGTCTTTTTGGTTGCAAAGTGTGCGTGTTTTTGATATCATTTTCTATTAGAAATTTAACAATACACTGAACACACTTCAGCAAAAGTTTGGTTTAACCACCAAACTTTTACACAAAAGGAATGAACACGTGTTCATTTCCTTTTGTGTAAAAGTTTGGTGGTTTTCTTTCATTTAAAACTTAAAAACAAAAATAAAATGGAATTTCTGTCATTTAAAAATAATACATAAAATATACCTATTTTTGCTTAATGCAGCTCATTTGTTTCATATAACTTTTGTGGCTCCAAGTCAATTTTGTTTGGTTGGATCAAAGGCAAAAATTGACCCTCATGGTTGTGAAGGTTGCTGACCCCACAGCTAAATGAAGGAAAGTTATTAGCCTGGGGTGAAGGCTCACCTGCCAGGAGAAAAAACATGCTAAACAACAAAATGTATTTTCCAGTTTACATTTTACATTACTTTCTGTTGGTGTATTACATAGAATCCCAATAAAATACTTAATATGAACAGCATAAACTGTTCATATAATACAAAATAGTTTGAGGGTTTAGCCTGATAAACCGTGGAAATATTGAAGATGCTTGTGCACTTCTGCAAGATGCTGTGGGAGGGGAAAAAAAAGATATTTGCTGCATCAACTAGGGGAAAATGTACAGAAATACAAAATTTACCTCGGGCTTTATTCTTGCAATATCAAATTACCAGTCAGGACAAGAATATCCACTTTGATCTTTATGTGTTTGGTGGGCCTGTACCTGCACGAGCATGTGTTTATGACCATGTTTATGCATCAAACTGTGCCCAGCTAGAAAAAAAAAATATATACTCTATAAAGTGTCTCTATAAACATGGCACAATAAATCCCTGGCAGAAATATTAAGTGGAACCAATATTTTGCTAGAGTCACCGGAGATTTCTAGTAAAACTCACAAGTCATGATGACCTAAGCATTAAAACATGTATTTTACAAGAAGGAAATATTCCCACTCCCCTGCCATAAAGGCATCACTGCCCTGCAGCTAATGGTGTCCAACAGTGCAGACGTTTCACAGAAAGGCCAGCCACCCATACATTTAGAGGATAAAATACACAGAGAGCCTTGCAAAAGTATCCATACATTTTGAACTTTATCATGTTATAAAAACAAATTTCGTTGTGTTTTATGTGATGACCAATAAAAGCTATCGCATTAAAAAGAAAAGTGTCGAAATTGCTAAACAAATAAAAATCTGAAGTGTAAAAATTGCATTTGTTTTCAACTCCCATGAACTAATACTTTGTAACACCAGCTCTTGCTGCAAACCCTAAGGGGATTTGTAGTTCCAAAGTCTAATCTTTTTGGCTTCTGTTCTATTTATTGTTACTTTTTTTAGGCTCTGTATTTAGATCCACCCATTCTCCCATAACTGTGACCAGTTTCCTTTTCCCTGCTTAGGTAAGTTATCTTCGCAGCATGATGCTGTCAGCTCCATGTTTCACTGTGTTGACGGTATGTACTGGGTAATTTGCAGCGTCCATTGTTCTCCACATGAGGTGTGTTGCATGTGATACGAAATATTTAACTGACCAGAGCGCCTTCAGTCACAGCCCTACACGGTTTCTGACCAACTTTAGCAGGAACGCTCGTCATTTGTTTCAAATTATCGCTTTGTTGGCGTCGCTTTTCAACAAAGACCAGATTTATGGAGAGTACAACCCAAACGCCACCCTGTCAACTTACTTTCCCAACCAAGATGTTGATGACCAGCTCCATCGAGAATTACAATTAATATTTTCCTTCCACGCATTAGCAACTTGGGCAGACCATGTAATACGTTTGCAGATTCATACTCTTTCTGTTTCTGGGTGATGAATTGAACACAGTTTGGTGAGATGTTCAAAGCTCGGCATAGTGTTTTCTAATCTAACCCTGCTTTAAGCTTCTCCCCAACTTGGTCTCTGATCTGTCGGCTGTGTTGTTTTTACCTTTTATGTACTCGATGTAAACTGCAATTAAATTAAACACTTGTAGTTTCCCTTAACCCGTTGGGTTGCTTGCAATTGGTGACTTTTGATTTTATTCAGGTATTCAGAAACATTTTGACAACTATGTATATTTTTGTTCCTCTTTTAAACTGGGCATTGCTTTGAGTGGGTTTATTTTTATTATTCACTTGTGTGTTTGCTTATTTCATACATTTTACGGTTTAAAATAAACATGTCACATGCTGATGTAAACAAAATTTTGAATTTGAAACGAGTAGTTGGAGGGAAAAAATTTGCTATACCATAAGCAAACATCAATCAACCATAAACCATGAAGATACATCTTTAAACACAAAACAGGTAATGTTTATATATAAACAAAAAAAACAAAATATTGTCCTTGAAAAGATACAACACTTCACAGCATCCACATACTTGTTGTACCTCAATATATATATATATATATATATATATATATATATATATATATATATATATATATATATATAACCAAACACTACGACCAACCAGACATTGTCGTAGTGGATAAACAACAGAGGAAAGCCGTTGTGATAGATGTAGCAATACCAAGCGACTGCAACATCAGGAAAAAGGAGCACGAGAAACTAGAGAAATACCAGGGCCTCAGGGAGGAACTGGAGAGGGCCTGGAAGGTGAAGACCACAGTGGTGCCTGTGGTCATCGGGGCCCTCGGGGCAGTCACCCCCAAACTGGACCAATGGCTACAACAGATCCCAGGAACAACATCAGACATCTCAGTCCAGAAATGTGCAGTCCTTGGCACAGCCAAGATACTGCGCAGAACCCTCAAGCTCCCAGGCCTCTGGTAGAGGACCCGAGCTCAGAGGATAAGAACCACCCGCGGTGGGTGAGAAGGGAATTTTTATATATATATATATATATATATATATATATATATATATATATATATATATATATATATATATATATATATATATAATTTTATCTTAAGAGTTAAAATTGATCTACTCTCTGGTTTCTTTAGACAGATTGTTCCCCAGATTTGTTCACATTATATCAAATAAAATACATCGAAGTTTGCAATAGTAGGTCAAATGTGTTTGTAACACAACTAAAAGTTTGTGACACAAACAACTAAAATGACTGTTTGTGGCACAAATAAACCTCTACATCAGTTGTCTTAAACTCCAGTCCTCAAGGGCAGGGGGTCCTGCAACCTTTAGAAGTTTCATGTTTTCAATTGGCTCGTTAGTAGGGCTCTGTAGAGCTCGACTGTATTTTACTGAGACAGTTTAGCCATTTCATTCAGGCGTGTAGGACAAAGGACGCATCTAAAAGTTGCGGGACACCCGGTTCATGAGGATTGGAGTTTGACACAGCTCCTCTACTTGTTGCAACGTTTGAAATGTTGAGCTTCCCATGTATGAAGGGAGAAGGGAATGTGAAAAGTGACTATCGAAGAAAACATGCAGAAGGACAAATGTCTCTTGACACGAGTGGCTTGTGAGAAGCATCTTGTCCAAAACGAAGCACGGACCATGTAGAAATGCGAACGGCGATACATTTCCCTAACTCCACCGAGAGCCATAATGCATTTTAAAACCTGAGGCGAAAACGTTGATGAAGCCCTAAGATGACACTGCGTTGTGACACACGTGTGAAAGACTTATGCAAAATGCGAACTTTTTTTTTTAAAGTAAAACGTGATCATTTATTGATCAAAGAAAAGACGCAAAAGAGTTTATTCTCTAGCACAGAGTATTCCTCCAATTAGCCTCACAGCGTCAGCGTAATGCCTCTGATCCGAATGGCAGAAACCACCAGAGAACACCAGAACAAACAGAACCGCATGAAAGACCCACCTAAACCTACGTCTGATGCTCATCCCTCCTCACAGTTATGCAAAGGAATACATGAGGCCCTCTGGCTGTTTACAGCAAGCTATGGTTCCAGCATTCTCTTGAAAGTGAAAACTTCACAATTTTGAATTCGGTTTTGAGCTTGCACAAGATTGCATTTTTGTTGTTGTTGTTGACTAAGGGCCTAATGAAGAAGGTAAGGGAGAGAAAAAGTCATGCCGCTCCTCCCTCCCTACCTACTTCTGTCAGTTAGATGAGGTCATCAAACACCAACCTGCTTTGTTTATTAATGATGTAACATCCAGGGTTCTTTGGACACTCGGTCCCTGGGGGGGCTGCTTGGCAGGCGGCGGAAGAAGACTTCAAGTTGATTTAAGAGAGATAACACCCTCAACACAAAACAGTGACAAAAGCTGGACGGGCAGAGCGGGAGGAGATAAGCGAGGAAGTGTCGACAGTGGCGGAGAGGAGAGGAGGCAAGAGGAGGCGCTGCATGATACGCTGCGCCTTTAAAGCAGCAGGCCCCTCCTCCACAGAGCTGAGCCGAGGAGCCGAGTGGTGCTGGCAGGAGCCTGAGCTCCACGATAAACTCTGGCATCAGCTCCTCTTCATCCGGCAGTCAGCGAGGACACAGTGAGGGTGCAGGGGCAAGAGAGACAGGGACGGAGAAAGAGTGACAGAGACGGAGGGAGCTGGAGAGAGAGAGAGAGAAGAGAGACAGACACACAGTAGCAGGCCAAAAACACTGAGAGGGAGAGGATGTCACAAGAATAACACGCTGCTTTATTTTTTTTTTCCCCCCCCTCAATGTGCAGCCTCCAGATGGGATGACGGGTGGCAGCGCTTTTACGGCAGCGCGATTGTCTGAGTGACGGCAGCGGCCGCATCACAATCCGAAGTAGGAGTTCTCCTCGCCTCCCCGGCTCTTAGTCATCTTTTGCCTCTTCTCTCTCTCTCTCTCTCCTTTTTTCCAGAGTGCTATCAGGGCCATTCATCGTTCCCATCTCATGTCCCCTGCCCCCTCCTCCTCTTCTTCATCCTCCTCCTCCACAGCTCCATCCTACAGTTGTACTCCTCCTCTGATGAGCCACAACCTCAGAGTGAAATAACCCTGCTGATAGAAGCTTCTCTCTCTGTCAAGACAGTAAGTAGTGGGAGGAGGGTGGGTAGGGGGGTGGGGTAGGAACTCTGCATGTGTGTGTGTGAGAGAGAGAGAGCGCAAGAGTGTGTGAGAGTGTGTGTGAGTACCAGAGAGAATGTGTGGGTTTTGTGTGAGAGACAGTGAGAGGAAGAGAGAACAGCGAGACGGTGAGAAGTGTGACTGTGTGCGACAGAAGGACCTCAGAAGAACCGACTGCTTTGTGCGCAGTTTAAGTAACCGTGCTGTGCCTGGACAGTGGGCTCTAGGCATAGCAACAGCATAGTGATGTACAGGGAAGGTGAGTAGGGGTGTGTCCTGGGTGTGTGTGGGGGTGATGCAAGAGATGTATTTTTGAAAGCTGCAAGACATCCTTCCTGCCGCTGTGTCCGTCCTCAGGTCTCTCACCGTTTTACGTGCCATTGGGACATGAGGGAAGGCAGGTGAGACGTGTCAGAGTGAGTGACGGATTTGCTCTCTGTCTGTCTGTCCGTCCGTCCAGGTGCCATGTGCAGTTGGCCAGCGCACCCCATGGCCGTGGCAGCGCCCTGCGTTTGGCGAGAGTCTCTCCCCCCCGTTCGTTCGCTGGGGCTCCGTCGGGAAGCTTTCATGGGATTTATTCTGTGCTGCCGGATGGCACAGAGATCCCTTCCCCTCTGAAGAGACTCTGTGGAGAAAACTAAGTACATGGATAAGAAGTCAAATAATTATCCAATCACAGCACAAGCAGGCAGACTGGGTTCCCTTAGCAACAACTGAAGGAGACAAGAATCCTTTTTTTTTTCTCTCTCTTTCTGCTCCCTTGGTTTTTGGGCACACCCCTGTGGACCGCCGTGGGTCAGTGTTTTGGAAGAGGAGTTGGAGAGCGATGTTGCATAAGACGATGTGCCACCCGGATTCCAGGGGATGGTACTCATTTGCTTTCCGGCCCCCCCGTTCACATGTCTCACTGGGACCATGATCGTTTGTAATCCCTCTACAAATTGTCATCACAAGTCACGTTCTGCCGGCTTAGAAATCAATTCATTCTGATCCCACATCACCTGGAATGAGCTCCGCATTTAGGAAGGGGGGAGATTGGATGCTGCTTTGAAAAAAATAAACAGTCCTTCACCTCAGATCTTTCATGGACAAAAAAAAGAGGTTAGACCACCATCTGTGAAGATATTGGATGTGAGACAAAGTTCATTTTGATTTCTGAGAAGAATCGTATTTTTTTTTTCCTGGGGGTAAGAGGAATATTCCCCCTTTTTCCAAAAAGAATCCATCATTTAGTTTATAGACAGCAGCCCTCACTGGGGGACTATATTTAGAAGCCAAATCTTGTCCCCTCTGGCTAGCTGGGAGAATAGAAACAAAAGATCATTGTGAAAACTGAGCCACTGCTGGGATTTTCTTTTCTTTTTTTTTTCTTACCGAGGCTACCGTGTATGAAACTTACCGTTGAAAAGGATTGACGTGAACCTCTCCGCTGTTTTTACTTTTCTATGTTGGTCTGCGGTGATGTCACCAGATGAACAGGATTGTGCAGGGAAGGAAAAGTCGTCTCCCCTTATAGACGGGTGTTTTCAAAAATAGCACCTACCTGGGAACAATTTCAAATATACACACTTGACAGATGAGTTGAGTTGGCTCAACGTGGTTATGTAAGAGTTCCTCACCAGCTTCAGCCCATGTGTTTTTCCCCCCTCTCTCTCCTTTTTCAATGGATTTACTCCTTTCAACTTTTCCCATGCTGACTTTCTCTTCATCTGGGGAAGTGTCTGCCAGAAGGCATGGATTTCAGAGCGTGACCCTGTGCCAAGTGTGCAGGCGAGGCAAGGCGTTTCGGCTGCCCAGGTGCTTTTAAGATGTTGAGGTCTCCCTGCGTGGCCGGGGCCCCTGTTCGGATCAGTAGCACTGAGGCTCCTCGTAGCCAAAGACATGGACCCCGACTCGGCTCCCCCACGCCCTCAGCCTGTTGGCCACTGGCCCCACGTTGCTTTGTAAAGGATGTCCCTCAGCAGAGCTCCGGCCCGGGACACCTCTGAGACCCCCAGCCCGAGAGAACGCATCCGCAGCCACATGAAGATGGTGATCAACCAGCTGGAAGGCATTCTCAAGGAGCTCAAGGATGTGGCCAAGGAACTCCGGGAGGTGAGGCTCGAGAAATCAGCTTACAAGTGTCAAAGCGTTTTGGAAGGGATTTAGAGGGGAACAGGGAAAGAAAAGACACCGGTACGGGAGGAGGGGAAACAATTTTATATATATATATTGGGTTCTAGGTGGGTTGGGTCTAATTAGGTATAAAATTCCTTTGCAGCGTAGAGATTTTTATTAAGATGCGAAAAGGGATGAGATATCACTTTTTTTTGGTTTACCACAAAGCTGACATGCTTTCACAGTCAGCAAACAGTTGCTTATCTGCTACTTACAAACGTCTCGTGTGTTCAGTGGCGTCTTGTACAAAGGTGCAGCTGGAAAGCAATAAAGCCAAGGCTGAAAAGGAATAAAGATGCAGGCTTAGAGAAGCTACAGGACTTGGCGCCGCAATAGTTATATAACCATTTTGTTAAGGATCATCTGGATCCTTACTGTATTTTTGCCATAGTAACGCTGGCGTGTGTGCGTGTTTATGTGTGTGATTTAGCATTTCTCACCTTGTACAGCCCATTTTTTCAAGAAATACTACATTGTCAAGACCCACTGCTCCTTTTGGTGGCCAAGGCCTAGCTTCCAAAAGATGAATTGCTGTTTTGGGGTTAAGGGTTTGGCTTAAATCTACGATGTGAACTGAGTATGGGCTAGGATTAGGGGTAGCCATGTTCTGGTAAAGATTATGCTTAGGTTAATGGTAAGGCTATAGAAGTGAATAAACAGTGAATTGAAGTTACTGCAAAGTCCTAGTAAAGATGGAAAAGCAGGATGTATATGTGGTGTGTTTAGGCTGGGATTAGGTTTAGGCATTACCCTAATCCTAGGGTTTAGGGTAAGGCAATAGAAGGGAATAAACAACGAGTGGAAGTTATTGCAAAGTCTTTGTGAAGATGGAAAGACAGAATGTGTGTGTGATGTGTTCACAAGCAAAATGTCTGGGAAGAGATGATCAAAGACATGCTTTTATTGGAATCTTACATGTGGAACTACTGCAGTTGGACTGAGGACGTGTGTCAGAGCGCTGATAGTCAGAGCCTGTTCATACATGGGGGACTACAAAATCTCATCAGGATCTCCCCCCTTGCAGGGTTCTCAAAGCAGTGAGCCCTTCTTCCCCAGAAATAGATGAAAAGAGATAGACAAAGACAAATGAAGCACTAGCAAACAGTTACACCTAACCCACATCTTCCTTACACATCACACGATTAGACAGAGGAGGAAATTCTGTTGGTGTGCATGTTGTGTGTGTGTGTGTGTGTGTGTGTGTGTTGAAGAAGTCAAATGGAGGATGTTGGAGCACGTAATGACCTGAAGGAAAGGACGCAGGGGGTCTGAAAGCTGTCATAACTCCCTCCATCACTACATGAGAACCAGCCCTCCCCACGCCTTCTCCACCCACTGTCCCACTCACCGCGCTCTGCTTGAGCAGTTGGGAGGTGCAAGGGCACCGCTCGCAGTGTGTACCTTCTCTCTGGCGAGCAAGAGAAGCCGGCCCACGTGCGGGAGTGATTGATGATTATGGGACAACTGCAAGTTGTCCCATGCTGGCTCCTGGCTCCCAATGCTGGCTGGAGCTATTTATAAACAAAAACACAGCCTGTGCCTCTGCCAGCACCAACGCATATCGCCATTCTTATTCCAGACCCCGTCAGAGAGGGCTGCACAAAGTGGCTCAAATGTCATTTTTTATTGGAAGAGCACAATCCCACATATTGAAACAGCGACAAAATCACTTTAGCTACAGCGGCAGCCATAATACCCATATCAATATCGTGCAATTAACTGACCTAGGAGACCGCCACCGGTTTCAAAGGAAGAAGAAGAAACGGGATCAGTGTTGCGCCGTCAGACACGCCGGACGCCTACTGTTCCATAAAACATCTCATTCTTGGCCACATGAAAGGAAGGCAATAACAGATAACAACTGTCACATAAATAAATGATGAGCCACTACGTGAAAGAGATAACTTAGCGAAGGAGCAGTAATGTCTGATTATCACCCACAAGGTCCTTGGGGACTCTAGGGTGCTAAAAGGGGTTAAAGCAAACACTCCAAAGCACAAGCTGTGCAGAAGCAAACAAAGGTGTCACTAAATTTGCTTCACGCTGCAACGTTTATAGATGCACATGGCTTTTGTGCCAAAAAATTAATCTCAAAGAAGTTTTTCCAAGTAACAACATGACACTTTTTTTGTCTTTATTTTTAATTGTGACACTGCAACACAATCTGGCTTCATTCAATGTTCTGGTCTCATTTATTTCCCCAAAGGGATAAAGCAGATTGAAGTTTCTCTTTAGTCTATCCCTTTAAAAGTCAAGTGGATTAAAGAGTCTTAATAAAGTCTTACCATTCTGGTCAACATGGATCCTACTCATCAGCTGTTAAAGATGTGTCTTTGTCAGGTTTTAAGCCATTGGAAATAACACCTTCAGGAAATGTGTGTTTTTGGAGAAAGTATTCACACCCTTTAAGCTGTATTTTCAGATTACAATCACATATTTTAATGTGTTTATCTAGATTTCATATGATACACAGACCGTAGTGAATCGACATGGAACTTTATTAAACTCTAAACACTTAAAATCAAAATCTGAATGCAAAGTCAGTCCTGTATGCCTAGATGTGATGTGTCACTAACAGTTTTGCATAACTACAGGCTGGAAGCTGCGTTTCTCTTTGGAACAAAGCCCATCAGTCAGACTAGCCAGAAAGTGTCCTGTTTTGTTGTTTTGCAAGTCTCTGTCCTGAGTCCTTTGGACTCACTTGGTTTTCCTCCAGGACTGCCCATGCATTTTACCGTCAACTATGATCAACTTGCCCTTTTTTTGCTGAAGAAAATTATGATGCTGCCACCATCATGTTACGCTGTGTGGCAATGGTGTGTCCAGGTCTTGTCTGTCTTCATATGTTTTACAAAACTGGACATGTGGCGTATTATGGCTTTCCTACAGCACTGGTTTTCTCCTGGGCAGTCTTCTTCACAGACCAAACTTGCAATCGGAGTGTCCACAACAAATAGTTGTCCTGTTCACTGATTTTTCCTGCTAGCTCCTCCATAGTTGTTTCTGTTTTGAATATTTTTCCTTGAACAGTTCATGTCCACAGTGTGGGGTAATGTTGTAAAACTTGTCCGTGCTCCTGCCATCCATGTTTCTTGGGCCACATGATGCTGTTTGTTTCGCCAGCGGTCCCTTCTAGTCTTTTTAGGCCTTCACAGTAAGACTGGATCCAGATGAGATACGATTACACACAGAGGTTTGTTGTACTAACTTCTCAGGTTACGTCTGAAGGCAAATGATCACAGCAGATTTTGCTAAGGAATACCACAAAAAAAGAGGCTAAAAACATGTACATTGTTTGTGGGGGGGGTTTGTGTGTGTGTTCGTCAATCACAGGAAAATCAAACCATATAAATAAAGAATTGTGGTTATAGCTTAAAAATAAGTAAAATAATTTTTTAAAAGTTCAAGAGATATATTAATTTTGCAAGGCAAATTAAATAATTTATGTTAACTTGAGGTGTATTTAAAGTGATTTATAATACTTTTTTTAAAATAAATGATTGATATTTGAAAATTATTATTATTATTATTGATGATAATAATAATAATAATAATAATAATAATAATAATAATAATAATAGCCAAAGTCAATCATTCAGTACTGTGAAAATATTCTGGTAAGGAGCAAAATTTACTGTTTAACTTTGATAGGATAAATAGTGATAATGATGATATTGGGTAGGTTTGCACATAAAAGAAAGAGCTAAGTTATGTTATATTTTCTTGACTACCACTTGTTAGCAAAATACATAAGCCTAAATTGTTATTTTTATTTAGAACAAAAATCCCCACGAGTAAAAACAAGGAGCTGAAGTGAGGTCAAACTGTTCTTTGCTGTTTCAGCTACAAGCTCTGCATGAAAGCCACTAAGTTTCAAAAAGAGGTCACAACTTAGGGGTCTTACTTTCTTGTCTGCCAGCCTTCATCATCCTCATTGCACAGCGTCCCTCTTCCCTGGAGCATGTTCTCAACTCGCACCTTAAATTCTTTACAAAAGCAAGCGTCATCATTTTTAACGGGGAGTTTGAGTCTCTATGACAACACCCGGTGAGGTCTGAGCGAACCCTGTGGTGAACTTACTGTTTAACTTTAATCACCGTCACAGTATGTAAATGGAAGGCAGTGGGCTGTGATGTTCATGTGAGGCATTTACAAATGATACTTTTCTTCAGCAAAGCATTTTAACAGCATTGCTGAAAATACTGAGCAGTTGGATGGACCTTGAGAAGGGAACACGAGGTGTTGGGGTTTTATTTTTATTTGGAAGCGAATAGAAATGCAGTCCTGGGACCTTTTCTTTTTTGTTTTAATAAACTCTACTAAACATGCAGTTATTTTTCCCCATGCCCAGTCTCTGAAGCTGACATTTAAACCCAACTTTATTCATTTGTATATTTATTTATTTGAATTAGAAAGTTTTTTAAATGCCTAGCGTCTATGTATTGAAAAGATAAATTTAGGATCATCCAAAGCAACACAATTTTTTTGTTTTATTCATTTATTTTTACTTTTTTCACAATTGGTTAGGTCTGAGGTAAAAACCAAGACTTAAAAGCTACAATTTGCAGCGTTTGGTAACAGATCTTCTAAAATCCTTTCCATAGTTAAATAAAAAATAAAAAAAACCTAGTCTGAGTATATGTATGACAACTGGACAACCAGTAAATATTATTTCTACAATGATGTAGAGACCCATTTTACACATTCCCACTGGCAGAAACCACATATGGTGAAGTTGCTTTTCTTAAACCCTGGATTTAAGTGGGGAAATTAAAGGAAAGAGTAAAAAGCAGGTGTCTCATAAGAGATGTCAATCTTATTTATTTATTGTTTTAGTTGAGTTGCTGTCATTATGTTCATTGGTCAAACAAAGCATACCCAAGCTATCTCTGTAAACTTCAAATGTGGAGGCGAGGGTCTTAAGTTTGAAGCTTTTATTTTGAAATATAAAATAATGAAGATTTGTAGTTCTTGTGCTTAATAAGACTGGACCGTGGTACATAGATAAAGACACTGATCTATATCGGAGTATTGTGGGTACTGTACTCTGTAGAGAGCGATTTGCGAACAAATCTGTCTGCAGAATTACTCATAATGCTGTTCAACGTCACAGAGATATTTTACCATTTCGAATGAGTCTGGACTGGACAGATTCTTTAAGATTCTTTTCAGTAGTCACACATTGGATTTTGTCTCATTTCCTGAACGCGAAATTGAGTATCGTCGTTTCAAAATCAGGGCGTATTGCTCCACCCCTGGTAAACTGAGTGAAACTAAACACCCGCTGCACTTGTCTTTGTAAGAATCTCTGGCCTACAGCAGCTTTAAGCTTGTTCAGGATCTTTTTTTTCCAAATGTTGATGTAATTGTTATTGTCACCTGCTGGTGCAGTAAAAGCATTTTGATGTTATTGGGCCTGGAATCTGACACAATATGTAGATGCACAGCATCCTGAAAAAAATGTACCTGGAGCCATACTCCTCTGATTTTAAAACATTTTTAATCACATTGTAAATGTGATGCCCCCCCCACCAAACCCAGAACACAGTGTATGTCTAAAAAGCCTCGACTGTGGATAAAAACCCAAAGGTGACATCAAGCTTATCACTGTTTTGTACCTTGCTGGATGGCATCAAACAACAACACTCCTTTACTTGTGAAAGAGAAATGTTACAGCGCACGGCTAGTTTCCTCCCTTCAAGAGCCCATTACTGTCAATTGAAGCCTGTCTTCCTTTTGAATCCCATTACAGTTCTCATGACAGGTAAAATGAGACAGACCTAAAGGAAGGACACAGGAAGGTAATACACTGATAAACTACACCATTTGTAATAACGCACTGGCATGAATGGCGTCCGCAGAGGAAATAATTCATCGAGTTATTGTGTCAACCTTGGGCATTAGAGAAGCGTGGGGAGGAGGGGGGATGGACTGGAAGGAAATATCAAACAAACTGTAAAAAAAAACCCTGCAGAAACAGAATTTCAGCACAAAAAGGTAACCGTGGAGACACAGATGTCGGAGTTAACCCATGGTGTTAACTACAGACATTCAGCATGGTAAATTAAACAGATTAATGAAGCGCTAAAAGATTGAGACAACATAAAAGCCGTAATGACGTAGGCTAAAAGGGGAGGGGGGAACAAAACAGGGCGGGAGGAAGCTACACATGTCTATATGGAACCAAACAGGAATGATGGAGTGTTATTATGCGGATGTAGTTATTATGCAGAATGATAGCAGGAGCTGCAGATCCTTCATGTTGGTGCTCATCCCAAGACAAATGAACACAGGAAGGCAATCAGGATTCGTAGAATTAAAGCTCCAAGAGGGAAGGATGAATAAAAGCTCGACAAAGAGCAATTATGATTAGCCTTTTGGTATTTGTGTGCATATGCTTATGTAATGCAGGAGGCTGGCCTACTAAAGCTCTGAGAGGGAGGATATAGCCGACAGCAAGAGATGACTGTCAGGTAAAATCTGCGCACTTCAAATGTCAGCCCTTTTTTTCTTCTTCTTCTTCCAAGAAGGAAGCACTAAAAGCAACAAGAGTAAAACAAGAATCAACCACCAAGTAGTTTCGAGTTTAAAAATGTGCAAAGGAAACACAGACACAATGTTTTCCTGTTGCAGAAACAAGGGATGAATTCAACCCTTTTTTTTCCCCCCTTTAAGCAATCTGAGCCGTGTAATTTCGCTACACTGTCTGTCAAAACTAAGCGTTTCTACTAAAAAAATGGAGCGTGTCCAATTAAAACTGCCATAGGAGAAATGTGGTGACCTCTCACATTCAAATTATTCAGCTGTTAAACAGTTGTGTGAACACAGAGATAGAAATCAGCAACTGGTGGCATCTCCTAATAAATTCTAAAACCAGTAATAATAATAATAATAATAATAATAATAATAATAATAATAATAATAAACAGACTTCCACATTTGGGAGGGGTCCCTTTCTAGTAAAACTGAACTGAATCTGTTCCAAACTCAGAGGGAGCCGATGGGAGACTGAAACCAAAATCAAAAAGCTATTTTTCCTCTGAAGGGCCATGTCCTCTCCTCGCACTGTTGTCCCTGCTGATGCTGCTGCTGAGCAGGCCAGTGAGAAGAAAACTGCTTAGTAGATGCAGTTTAATATTAAACCACAAGTGTGGCTACAAGCTGCTCTTTCACTGACGGAGGAACAACCATAAAGGATTCCAGCGAGACACACCGAGTCCATTTGGTTGCTTTAGGTTATTTTTGCAGGGATGGCAGTCTGGAAAATTTACGGGCATGTAGATGAGACTGGATTATTATAGTCAGACCATACCCCAAATAATATAGCATCACCATCTGGCTAGACGGGTTTGCGATGTTTTATGATAAATGAGTGTTATTTAGTGAGTTTTAAAGCTTTCTGTTAGATTTTGAAACTAGGGGGTATCATGCAAAATTGACTCTTTTGAGCTTTATACCATGTTATAATGTCATTCACATACATGGAGTGTTCCTGTGCCTCATCCAGGCATGTTTGAGAAATCCTTGAATCTCTCGTGGCAACCGTGTAGACGTGCCTCAACACCTCCTCATACAAAGCACCGCCTATTTACTCAACAATCCGGCTAGAGGCTTCAGTCGCCCAGCCGAGCTCTCGCCCCACAGAGCACTCCACCCCCTACGCCTTCCCCTCACAGCTCCCCCAGACTAGCGGCAGCAGCAATTAGCAAACACCTAGTGGAACTGTGCACCTGCTGAGCTTATCGTACGAACTGCAAAGCTCCTAAGAACAGCTGTAAACGGCATCAATGGACAGCATGGAGAGACATTGTTGTGATAATGTGCTAAAGGAAAGGACTCTTTGCTACTGTGAAAGAGAAGGATATTCTTAAAGAGACACAGACCAAATTCAAGGTGTTAGGTACAGTTACGATGCAAAGTCAAAATTCTTTGAAGTTGTTTTTGATTTATATAGGGCAATATAGTTTTGATTTTGGTATAAAATGGCACTATACTCCTGAAAAATACATAATACTCTCTTTTAACACGGCTTTCTTAGATCAACGACACAAATACTACAACCCCATTACAAACCATAGCTATCTATGCAACAGATAAAGGCCCAAAAGAAAAGCATTACATGATTATTTTTGCAGGGGTTTTTTTGTTTGTTTTTTTTACAAATCAGCTGCATAATATAGCTCAAAATTGTTTTTGAAGTATTACTTTACGCAATATGAATATCACAAAAAATATCAGCTTATTGTACAAGTACCCAACATACAGGCTCTATGCTAGTAATATGTTTGTGATTTTATGCAAGTGCATCAAAATGGAATTAGGGTGTTCTGAAATTGATGAAATTATTTTTACAGCCTTTATTATGTCTTAACCTTTTGGCTAAGAACCTGATCCAAATGTTGAAATGTATCAAAAGCCACGTCGTATCTCTGTGACCTTCATGAACCACAAAATATTTATTATGTCCATTTGGTTCTTCTTTTATTTCCATTTTGCTTCTAAATGCCTCTGTGGCATGTTTCATATTTATCAGAAATCAGCCTTGCTTCAAAGGTCTTGCACCCAGGGTTTACCCTACTCCTCCACAGCAGACTGTAAACTTTCCAGCTGAAGACGCCCAGTTAGCCTTGGGTCTTCAGTCCCAAGGCTAATTCCATCGCAGATTATCACAGGCTCTCCCTAATATCTCCTTGTTGTTGCCTCTCATATTTATTTATTTATTGTTTGCTTGACCTTCTGCATAATCTGAATTTTCATTTTTATATTAAAGTAGCTGCCTTGCATATTTATTTATTTTAATTTAGCTTGCACAGATTATGTCTTCTTTTTAGTCATTGTCAGCTCCAATGCTGTTTGCGACATTTTTTAAAAAATTTTCTGATTTACAACAATTCTCTAAATAAAGGCTTCTAACGTTTTCAGTTTTTCTTTTAGAAAATTAGCAGCCTACTTCCACATATAAGCACACATTGACAGCAAGTTGTAGCATCACCAAGGTGAATTGATTGCTAATGCTGCAGTCGCTCTAATAAACGCCGGGCGCCACTGTGCAGAAAATTCTAACAGCCGGAATGACGGGAGAAGAAGAGATCAGAGGAAGCAAAGAGTTAAACATTTCTTTGCACAGCCAATTTGAAACAATTGGTTTTTACAGCAATACTGTTCCAATATTTGGTTAGGGCAATGGGAGTCTCTACCAAAATTTTAAAACATCACATTGTCATGAAGTGGGGTGTAGATGGTGAGGCAGAACGCTTGGAGACCCAGGTAGAGGTGAATATGATGGTGTTTAATGATAAATAATCAAAATAACACAGCCAGGAAGATTCAACAAGTTCAAATCGCTGGCAGCACTGCTGAGCGGAGAACCAGGGCTCAACACAGGTAGCAACTGGGAACACGAATGAACTGAAGAACACATGCAACAGACAGACGCCAAAATGAGACGAGGACCCGACAAAGACACAGACACACAGGTGACACTAAATACACAGGAGGTAATCAGGGAATGAGACACACCTGGGAACTAATCAAGGGGAGACAGGACAACACGGAGACTCAGAGACACAGAAACTCGAAATAAATACACAGAAAAACACAGATCATGACACACATAACCGTTCAGGTTTGGAATCTCCCTTTATTACAATATCAATGTTATGTGTTGGGAGTGCGATACCGAAAAAATACCGCCACATTCTAATCCACCGGCGAATCTGACTTGACGAGCCTCAATAACAAACTTGGCAAGATGACCTTGGTTCTTTTCGTTCCTCCAAACAAATTCCTACGATCAGAAATTACAACCAGTCCCCAGGCCGCATTCTAATGGATCATTTTCCACTAAACTACCATTTTGATTCGACCGCCGGTATTGTGGGTTTTTACTGCCCGGTTGACCACAGCCCAGTGATCTCCACCGAGGACAGTCCAGCCTGTTCTCTTCCACAGAACCTATTTATTTTAGATTAAGGCGGGGAGGGGGCCTCACGAACACACCGAGCAGCTCAGCGGGGTGACTGTTACTCACTGGGAAAGGCTGAGAGCTTAACCACACAAGAAGAGAGTGCCCTTCAACCCGACACACCTTGACCAAAGGGTTTATTCTCATTAAAAGCCATTTGGAGGAAATGAAGTACCCGCCCGCCGTGTCTGTCAATTTGTTCTTCCTTGTCAGACCTCTTTTGTGTGTGGAAATTAAATTCCTAAATTAAACTGGGTGACATGCCTCCAGCAGAGCTCTCTTTGCTTAGGAAGACAACAAGAATGAGGAACCTCGAGCCTTATCTATTCTTTCCTGAATACAAAACACCGTGCCATCTCCCCCCACACCTGTGTTGCTGCCTTGAGCTCAGCTCCGTGGTTGCTTCTGCTGCTTCTTCTTTTTTCCTTTTCTTTTTCCCATTTCCATCCCTGGAATGAATCAGTGGCTCAATTATTCCCAGCACTGATAAAGTATTGCCTGAGGAGTTGAAGTAAAATGCCTGATTATCGTTTTTTTTTTTTTTTTCCCCTAAGAGTTGATTTCTTATTGAATCTTACTTGGCCGCAGTCGTGACCAATCGTTGCTTTTAAAATAAAAATGTGATGCCATGTTGATAGTATCACATTCCTATGTATGATATAATGGAGCACTTTTAAGTCACCAAAGAAGTGTGGAGGGAGATGAAAAGAACAAGCAGAGACTGTTGTAGCGTTTAACCTTGAAAGTAGGTAGAGAGACTAAAATAAAAAAAAGCGTAACATGCAAATGGTTCCCCTGAGCCCCTTTTTACCTGGTTTTGCCATGGAGATCTAGCTTCTTTAGGATGCAGGCCCGGCATATTGACAAGCCCATCATGCCTGCAAAACCTACTGGATTAGCTCTGCCTCCTTCTGCGAACCCTGCTCTCAGCACACACTGTAATGAAGGTTTTAGGTTAGACCTCTGCTGAGGTAAACACTCCAAAAATTGCGCTCTTTGTGCTCATTGATTTTTATCACCTAACACCTTCAGAGGGCTAGTTACAGATAAAACAGTGTTTTTTTTTTTTTTACTATGCATGCTTGTACTCTGTGGTTCAGATGCTAACCTCTTTTTTTTTTTTTAGACTTGTTCCAAGGGAGAGAAAGCGCTGAACAGTTTGTGGATGCAAGTCGAAAGGGAATGGGGAGGAGGATGTGTTTTCCAGAAAGTGTGCAGGAGGAAAAAAAAAAAAAGAAAAGAGGAAGAGGGAAGCACGAAGGTTACACAGGGATAATGGTTCCTCCAGCTTCACGAAATTGTGACGGACTGGGTGGAACAGCTTAGAACAATTGTTAAAATTGTGCTTGTACTTTGTGGCGTGTTCGGGGATGTTTTGGGGCTATCTTTTGGGGCTGTGGATAAAATCAGTAGGCTGTAGCTAATGGTGTGAGAAGCGGCGTCTATCAAAGTCTAAGAGAAAAGCAACATCATTCCGTCGTGTCAAAGCGTAGTGTACTAAGGAGCAGGCTGTTTTGTCTCAATTAAGCCTTAGTATGTTGCCTTTTCCCCCTAAGGTGTGGACACTAATGAGAAGGTCACATGGAAAACAGGAACTTTCCTTTGCCCCATTTTTTGGCATCGCCTACAAGTTCAGATCCAGCTCCTGTCTTTGTGTTATACTGAGTGATCATCTGGAGCCTTTTTGGTCCTTCCTTTTATTTTTAGCCACAATATATGACGTCTCATAAATCATCCCTATTAAAAGGATATTGAACAGTTTTACCCAGAACTAGAAGTTAAACTGCACAATGATGTAGCTGTATCCCTACGCAAATTTCCAGATTTCTCAAGGTCTTTCAAGGATTTCTAGTGTATTCACTAAATTTTCATATTGATACATTATGTCCATGAGTTGCAATCATATAATATGGTTGTTCTTTAATGCTATTAATATTCAGAATCATGATTTTCTTGAAGATTAAAGAAAATCTAACCATCACCTTTTCAATTAAGGTTGTCTTCTATAGATAATGGCACACAGCTAAACAAGGCTTACCATGAAAGTGGTTTTGGTCACAAGGTTTTGGGAGCCCAATATATATATATGTACATATATTCTTTTGAAAAACAGATGGATATTTTCTATACAGGATATTTAAGTTGTCTAAGAAGTTGAAGCCCGTATAACTTGCACAGTTTACCCCAGGTGTTCGCAGTAGGTTAGCGACCACATCCACTCACAAACACAGGGAATTCATGGATATTTGAGACCGCCTCTAAAAACATTTACAACTGTCTACTTTAACAGTTAAAACAACAAATAACCGTTAATGTGCATTAGTAGGCATATCCAATATAAGACTTGCATATCAGTCAGCATAGATAATTATTGTTCAGTTTTTTGTTTTAAAAATCGGAAATTTTGCCAAAATGGTGGCGTGACCTTTCCTGTTTTATCCAGTTTTCACTCCACGTCTTTGTTGTTGGTTTTTTAAGCATTAATGAGGCAGGGTGGCGAACCCTGAAACTGCTGCTGCGCAAGTTACTCAACGGGCTGTTGCTAGGGAACAAAAGAGCAACTGAGTAAGTTGATGCCATCCACCTTGCTTAGCTCACCATGAAAGGTTGAACAGCTAAAGGTTTCCTCTGCCTACCCAGAATTCCTGTGCTGTTCTGGATTGGAGTTAAGTGAATATACTATACAATGAAAACTGAATATTCTGTCAGATGAATTATCTAATGACATTGATCATGTGTCTATCAAAATATGTATCGTTGGCGATTTGGCCGGTGTTTGTGGAAACCGTCAGTGCACATCTACCAGCATTACTGTGAACATTAATGTAAATATGCTAGAATTAGCACAAAACCTTAATGTCATTATTTGTCCCACAGTCTTCGTTTTCTCCGCTCCTAAGGCCACAACCAATCAGTGCAGAGGAAGGTTTGCTTTTGAAACACCAGCCAATAGCAGATCAAGTAGCTTGTCCTACGAATTCTTCAGGTAACCACAAGCTGCGTTTTTCTTTTGAATATTTTAGATGTGCTCTACACAAAATTGTTTTAAAAACGGCAGATGTTTCCATTTCCGTCCGATTTTTCTGTCGGCATGAGCTGGAAAGGAGTCAAGTGCCACAGAGAAATCTGCAAATAGGCGAGTTCACAAATACTGAACAGGGAATAGGCGGAGGTCCACTGTATGTTTCATGTTGTTGGGTTTATGTGTAGATAACCAATATTAAACATTTTGAAACAATGCTTCAGTAGTCCCATATCTAACCTAACACTGGGCCCAAAGCATTCCAGATGTTTGTGATTGCTTCACCACTACATACTGTACATACAGAGTGAAAATATAATATTTTAAGTAAGTTTTTTGTGTCGATGAAGGCATTTATAGAAAGCAAGCTGGTTTTATGACAAAAAATAAAAAATGTTATAAGGGTGCAATTGAAAAGTTGCTTAAGAAAGAAAAAAAATATTATGTAGACAAGGGGAAACATCAAAGTTGATCTATACCTAAATTTCAGTTACAATTTGCATCTGTTTAAACTTTAGTGTGTCCGTTGCAAAACTGGCTGCCACTCAGGGGACAACATCCTTCTAAATCTGGTCTTGTCTGCACATATGATTATGGTAAAAAAAAAAAAAAACAGGAACAAAACTGATTGGTTGTAGTGTGATAAATGTTCTTGTCCCCTGCATTCAAGGAATGGAAACAAGGAAAGGCTGACTTGAATACTTTATTCAGTAAAACCATTTTATAAAACTCTTAATGGGATGTTGAGGAATGAGTCTTGTCCTCCTGCTTACCTTGTCTTACAGTACATTTGTTCCAATTTCTGATCATATTATCACACAAGACAAATGGCCAAGGTCTCTATAAGGAAGTTGTCAGAGGTACGCATTAGTGTTGACTCAATCCATTTATTACCAAGCACATTTCCTCAAGCACATATTCTTGTTGTCGGGGGGCGGAGGGGGATAAAATGCAGTCAGAGGACAGAATAAGGACGCCGCCACGTTAAATTCATTTCTTACATTTGGCACTATCTTCTGGCGACATCTGCACGGTCCAAGAGTCGGCTGAAAATAATGTTATGTTGGTAAATAAATATCAGCTGCTGGCAGAAAAAAAAAAGATGATAGTGGAATGTACTAATAAAGTTTTCAAACTTTAATACATAAAATTACACTTTGAACGTGGGTTGCTTGCAAAAGGGTTAATATTTCTTGAATGTAAAAGGTTTTTCTTTTAGTCACAGCCACAAACCTCTTATTAAAAGGATATAGATGCACCAGCATATGGTAGTGTCTCATTTTAAAATGGAATTTCTATTTACAAATAAAATCTGAAAGGTGTGGTGTGCATTTGTATTAAGCTACGCTGAATCAACTATTCTTTGCTGATATTACAGCAAAGGGGAAATGTTTCTACCAGCGTTTCATAGCTAGAGACTGATTTTTTTTTTTCCTTCCGTTCTTCTTTTCAAAATAACTCATGTTTTCAGTGAGCCTCGCTGGAGAGTCTCTTTGAAAAGACATCACTGAGTCATGCCACAGATCCCGAGTTGGATTCGTGTCTGGACTTTTTACCCAGCCATTCTAACACATGAATTTGCTTCGATCGAACCCAATCCATTGTAGTGGTGGCTGGAAGTTTGGGGTTGTGAGGAAACCTCTGCCTTGGTCTCAAGTCTTCTCCAGGCTTGCTCTATGTTTAGTTCTGTCCATCGACTCTGAGCATTTTTTTCTATGCTTGCTGAATGACCTTGAAATTTTTTTTGGGATCCTTGCATCCCAACACATTCATCCTGCCTCCACCATGATCTGCGATGAAGATGACGCGCTCAGGTTCATCTTCCACAACACACCATTTAGCATATTGGTTGAAAAGTTCATTTCTGATCTCACTGCCGGCATGGCCTTTGGCAAAGTACAACAACAACTTTCCCTCTTTCTGAATTTTGTGTCTGATGTGCTCATTTCTGTTTGTTAACAAACACATGTGGCATTCACAGAATGTAGGAATTTACAGTCTGGTGGACTTGTTTTATTAATTGGGTAACGTCTGAAGGTGCTGTTGGATTTTACTTAGGAGAAGCAAAACAAAAGGGGCTGAATACAAATGTCTGCCACACTTTTCAGGCTTTATCTGAAAACAAATAGATTGTTTTAGTTAACTATACCACTTTTTTGTGTTTGTCTGTCTTATAAAATCCCAGTGACAAACATTGCAAACTTTGGCTGAGAAAATAAAATGTTCTGAGGTTCTGAATACTTTTGCAGCCACTGTAGATACTTTGTTGGGGGAGGGAAAATAGTGCCTCTACACAAAAAGAGTCACACTCTCAGCTAATTTCTCTAAAATATCACACAGCCATTGGTTTCTATTTGGGACAATAAAAAGGGGTCATTAATAATACTAGCAACAAGGCTACAAGGGATGTTTAAAGCAGAAATGTACACAAAAATAAACAGTTCTTAAAAAGCGGACTTATTCTTAATCATATTAAAGTCAAGATGGTTTAAAAATAAAATGACTAGTTTTATGTAAACACACATTCTTTAATCTTAAATTGTAACAAATTTCCAGAAATAACATCCAGAACTGCCTTCAGGTAATAAATAAGATTTGAAAAATTCCTGTTAATGTTTCGGAATTGGACTTTTGTAGGTGATAAACCTAATCAAATGAATTTGTGCTCATGTAGACATACACTAGGTGAGTGCTGGTGGATGTGGTATAGGAATAACATGGGTAACATAACTTGGTAAGTATGGATCACTGTGGAATTTTTCGAAATTTCAAAACGTTTTTCTGACTGTGGTTTGTGCCTTATCCAACAGAATCAACAGGATTTCATTAAGTTTCATTTTTGTTGTTAAAAGCTTTTCTTTCTTGATGTTAAATTATTTCTCCTTTTTTCCCCCCCATATCCAGTTTGCATAATGAACTGCAGTGGATCTTCCTGCTTTAACTCATTGTGCAAATCGAAAAAAAAAAAAAACATACTGGCAAGACTAAAAATATTCATGCATGGTCAGTGTCTCGGTGATGGATGTTTTTACCTCCAGTAGCTTTGACCGACTGCCGGGTGAAAGCTGAGCAGTCAGATTTCAAACGCCATAAAACCTGCGTATCCTGCAAAGACGGATTCGCAGGCAGCTGCAACAAAACCCATGAATCACAAAATGCACGCGCTCGCATGGAAAATGAGCCAAATAAAAACAGCCACGGCACAGAGTGCGCCGTCGCCCCGTAACACTTGTTCGCTCGAGTCTTTGCGTGCTGGGAGTTGGATGCAGAGAAAAAATTGTGGCCAGTGATTTTCAGGGCTAGCTTGGGCGCTTCTGTGTCCGCCGTAAAACCCTCTAGATGTTTTGGATTAGTTGCTAGCCGCTGGCTTGTACCGACGCGCGGCTAGAGTTTGTTGTTGGATGTTGAATCCAAAGCAACGGCGTCATGGATCCAACAGAAAGCGAGGTCCGTGCCAGGAAGTGTTGGTTGAACAGGTGCTGTGGCTGCAGGTGAAAAAAAGCTGGCCCTGCTCTTCAGAGATCCCTCCAACGGGAAACCAGCTCAGTTATGAAGGAGGAATATGTTGCTGATATCAAACAGGCTTTGGCATGGTGATATAGTCATGCATGTTTTTTTTTTTTAATCTCAGAAGAGAAAGAAACACCATCAAAGACACACACAGAGAACCCAGGAAAAATGAAGCCAAAGTGAGCGTCTTCAAAAGCATTTCTGTGTGTTTCTGGAATCCCCTCCTGCTTGTCTCTCTTTCTGTCATTGTTTTATCCCTGGCAGCTCAAACTCTGCCAATGGCACAGCATGGATGGCTGCCACCGCTGTCATTGTCAACAGCGTGACAACACAGCACCTAATGCGGGGCAGGGCGAAATGAAAGAGGCACAGCTGAGGACAGCCTAATTATTCAGACACACAGCTAAGAGCAGAAGGGGGACAGAACATGTCAACAGACTATTTGGGTGATTAACATTTTTTTGTCGTCTGAGCAGTCACCTGTGCGGCTGGCAGTTTATGGCCAAGATGATGAAGACTTGTGACTTTTATGCAAAGCGGCGCGGCCTCGGAGGGCGAAAAATATAATTAGACTTTGTGATCGGCTTTTATATTAACTGGAGGAGGACCGCAGGCCGATGTGGGCTGCAGTCAGCTGTGTGTTAGAACGCATTCTGATAAGAGAGAAAGCTACAGCAGATTGGGACATTGAACAGATAAATATTCACTTTATTCTCCTAATTCATCAGTTTTTCTTTGGAGGCTGGGCTGAATCAATCATTCCCCTTGATTTCACGTTAGGTTGATGCTGATGTTTCCCCCCACACACACACACCCCTGCACACACACGCCCGTACACGCCAATTCAAACATCTTGGCATCTTCTGATGAAACTGAATAATTTATGTCTCACCTTCAGTTTCTGTAGAATATAGTTTTTCTAGCAATATCCACTCCTGCTATAATTCCAAAATGAACCACTCCCATTTTGGTGATTGGATGTAATGTTTCATGCTGACTTGTGGCCGCTCGCTTATCGTTTTTCTCCAGTGATCACAAGTGGGAGGCCTGTGGGAAGCGGCTATTTTGCCAAATAGCCGTATGATTAAGGGAAGAATGATCTGATCAAGGGTCTTCAACCGCTAAGAGCCTTGGAATTACCATCAGTCTCTTCAGCTTGCTTTAATATCATCAGTCTTACCAATTTGACAACAGAGAAATGGAGCCAAAACAAAAGCAAACCCTGGAAATGTCTCATAAGATCAATTGGTGTCACAAATGGACCTGAAAGGCCAGTCAGGTGGAATCAGACGTAAAGCAGTAAGACCACCTTTTAGCTATCACTGTGTGAGTCAATAAAATCTCTGTTACAAATACTTTTTAAAAAAAACATAAAAATTGTAACAGAGTCTAAAAGAGTTAAACATATGAGCTTGGTTGCAATTTTATCTTTACTTTCAAACAATAACCACGTTGTACAGAGACTGCTCTCTGTAAAACAAACAGCTATAATGTTGATTTAAAATGTTCATGGTAAAATGGCCAAAATGATATGTTTTCAGCAACCTGCAATTTAGCTCTGCAAAAAAAATCAGCAATCAGCGAAAAAAAATAAAATGTTGGCAAATTGGAAACAGGCTAGAAAACTTTGATCGGTGTAAAGTTCATCCATACATTTGCATTTTATGGAATAGGAGATTTAAATCGACTTAAATCTCCATGAAACTTACGTTTTCAAACTGACGTCTAATTCCAGAGAGCACTGTTGTTTTTCGCATTGGCCATTGCATTGTTTATAACATTTGTATTTTCTAGTTTGGGCCTGTACAGCACTTTGTTTGCCTCTGGTTTGTAAAGCACTTTATATAAATGAATTCATGCATTATAAGATTTTTTGTTTTTAATCCTGGTGTTATCTACAGGGGGCACAAATCGCTCCCTTTCAGTGCTAAGGATTTGTAATGTATACTTTATCCCGCAGGGCCAGAAAAAAACAAGCATTTACAATTACTACAAACAGACTAAATGGATAATTTCATTAAAGTAAAGCTGCTAATCAGCCACAATGATCACTTGAATTAAACATTACACTGATGTCAACTTTCTGCTTCACTCTAAAGGGTGATTGAAATCACAGCAGTCAAACTAAAGGGTTTTATTGAACTAGTCTTGCCTTACATCAAGGACAACGTAATAAACAAAGTGAAAGGTCGGAGCAGTGCTACGCGAGCTCGCCTTTAATTTATTTTGTTTTTAGACTCGTATTGAATTTCTTGTAAGGAATAAGCGAAAATAGTACATTCACCTTGATGCAGCAAAATCCATATCTGTGAGGCAACGTACAAAACAGCAGAGGAGTCTTGACAGGTCAAACCTCTCTGGTGTCCTCGATTCAACTATGACTCAGTGATTTCATGCTCCCAGGGAAGAGCAGAAGTTACACACAGGAAAGAAGACGGTTGGCAGAAATGCTAAGAATTACTTCACACAGATTATTTTGGCGACCCACTGCTTTTACGTTACCAGGTGCCGAGCTACGACATGATACTGACCACAATTTAAATACTTTTTCATTTCGTCTGCACTTGTACTCAGAAAAAGAAGAAAGAAAAAAAAAAAAAAGCAGAGAGAAAAAAGCTTAAGGTTGAAAGTAGCGATAAACGCTTTCGGGCCAATGTGAAGAGTTGTGTCTCCACTGACCCTCACAAAGCTACATTTTCCAGGACTAAGAAAACATAAATCATGGACCTCGATCTGTGGGTTTGAGCTTTCATTATTCCGTGTGCGTTAGCGGCGAGCTAAAAAAAGTCAAAACTCTACGTGACTAATTGACCTAATACGTATGACCCGTTCTTGTTGGGTTCCGGAGCCATCGAGAGGGATTAGAAGAAGGTAGGGAGGGAGGAATAACGAGAACGGCTGCAATAGTTCCCCCCGGTGCCCGTCAAGGTCGCAGCAGAGACGATAACTTCTAAAATCAGCTGTTCGCGTTGGCAAAGAGGGCAGCTTGACGCAGCGCCTCGCCCGCAGTCGGTACTTTCAGAGTCAGGTGAGGGTGAGGGTGCCCAAGCCATCCATCCATAGGCGGGTTTAAGTGGAGACCTTTGAGTCAGCATTAAAAAATAAAAATAATGATAATAGAAAAGCAGGGTGTACGATGTCTCTTACAGTCTGTTTATGTGTGTGTATTGAAAAAGAAAGGAGAAATCGAGAGAAGAGGAACCAGCGAGAGACAGACAAAATGAAAAGAGAGAAAGTGAGAGGAGTTTATCTCTTGGCCTGCAGACAACAGTTCTTTTTCAGAGCTGGAGCCGTGTAAACAGGGCTGGGGGCTAAGTGTGTTCATCCTCAGGGTGCATGAGCCAGAGGGGCAGCAGCTCATCCACTAATGCAATGGCTGCAGGTCAAACAGACTCAGAATATATATATATATGTATATATATATATATATATATATATATATAAAATACCTTATCTATTAAACACCTGTCATGACAGTGTCTGTATCAGAAACGCTTGTCTAAACATATTTAGAAAGTTCAGACGTGAACATAAAAGATTCCTCTGTCCTTTCTCGCTTGCCTTCTGTTTTTAATATTTTTTTTTTATTTTATCTCAGACTTCACAGATTTGAGTCCCCTGCCCTGCAGAAGCATCGTATCCATCTGTTTTGCGTCACCATTGCTTCGTAGAGTCATTTGTAACAACCAAAAATAGCTTTGGTCTACATTTAGGCAAATGACATCTGCTGCGACCTAAATGAAGGCAAAAAAAAATAAAAAAATTAAATGGGCTGCCAGCAGCTAAATTTGTAGAGAGGGACAATCTTTATAGAACTAAGTGGAAGAAAAGGTTTTATATTTGTATGGTCACATCCAATGCTTGTGTGTCATGTTGAGCCATTTTTCTAAAATTCTTGATGGTTCTGGGTTTCCTTTCTCTGCACTCTGATCTTCAGTCATTTCTGTAGATTTGCTTAAAGCAGTCTTTCTCAAACTGTGGTCCCCAGACCACTGGTGGTCCACGGGAGCCCCTAGTGGTCCACGAGGTTCTGCATGCAAACAGCCGTTTTGTTTGCCGTGACGTTAGCTTAAAGTGCGACACTACAGCTAACTTACCAAAGGATTGTGTTTAAAAATAATAATGGATAAATGGCTTAAAACGAGGCCACTAAAAAGAACAATTGAAGATACCGGTGGGAAGTGTCTCAGGGTGAGTTGCAGAACTTTAGTTTTTGAATATTATTTGGATACATAGCATGCCACAGGATTGCAGATCTCAGTCTGCGGCTGTGATGAGTGAAATGAATTCAACATGACTGTGACGAGGCGGTGAACAGCGCTGTGCCCCACGCTGACTAACTGCATTTTAAATTATTTATGTTGGACTATCTACTGGCTTCTAAGTTACAAATAACCCTGAAATGTCATTAATAAAGTCATTTCCGTATGTTTTCTATCATTGGAAAGCTTACAATCCATACTTTAATCTGTAAATAACTCAAAATGCCCCAAGTAGACGCGTTCATGGTTTTATTGTGACCAGTCACATTTGCAAAACAGAGCCACCCTTCACTTTAGGCAGAACAAACACCATGAGTTAAGAAACAAATGTTTTACTAACAGGTTGTATATATATCAAGTTCAAGATAGGTGGTCCGTGAGTGTTTGTTAAATGGGGTAAGTGGCCCTCGGCTTGAAAAAGTTTGAGAAACACTGATTTAAAGCATACAGACAATTGAGGTGATTAACTAAGCCATTTTAGTACTTCAAGTTTTTCTTCCGCAACACCAATAAACAGTTTTTTGTCTAGATTTTTGTCTCGATAAGAAATGTCCCGGTACATTTATCCATTAATCCTCCCTTCAGCTACATGAATCCGTTGGTACAGTTTGCTGTAGAGCAGCAAACTTTTGGCATGGTGTTTTTAGAGTAGTTTATGGTGTCCTCAGATCCAAAGATGGTGCGTTCAAAGAGTTCAGCTTGAACGTCGTCTGACCACAAAATATCCCTCCTGTATTTCATTGTCTCGTCAAAAATCACACACGTTTTCTTCAGCTGCAATGTCCTGTGCAGTGATTGATAGCAAAAGGCTCCTTGGATCTTTAACAACTCTTTGAATTGGTATTTTAACTTCTGTGTCGGAAACATACGAGGGCCATGGCTTCATGACGGAGTAATGCGTTTGCACTTTCAGCTATTATTAAACCAGCTGATATTAATTTGCACATAGCCGCAGGGGCACTCTCTAAAAACTCAAATACTTCAGCTGGATTTTTGGATTTATATGCCTTTTTGAACACTCTTTTCTTCATGTGTAAAATACCTTTTCTCTCCCCGTTTCCTCAGGAAGAATAGACATTGTGGATAATCTATTGTAGAATGAATAAATTAAGGTAATTCAATTCAGATCAACTCGACTCAGTTCCGTTCAAGTGCAATTAAGCTAGTTTATTATTCAGAGAAAAGAAACAATAAGATCAGTGCGTGAAGATTTCTTCACAAAGAACTTTCTTTTTCACGCGACTGTAATTTAATTAAAGAACATTTAATCAGGAAAGAAACTGTAGAGTGTTTGGTATAATAAACCAAAAACCAAAACAGTACTGACACAGAACCACTATGGTTTTGTAAAATTGCATCGGCACTTTGAAAAATAGTTCTAGCTTGTTGCGACTTTATGTACTTCGCTGCAAAAACTTTAAGTTGGTATAAATTCAAAACTGAACAATCTTGCAAATTAACGATTTTTTTTTATGTCACAGAGAAGCATATTGATAGAAAACAACATTCAGCATGACAATAAACTAATAAGACAATTTAAAAAAATTGAATGGTTAAATGATCAAACATCTTTTAAGCCCCTTAAAAATATACAAGCCCCTCAACTTATTTCTGCTTGGGATCAAAAGCCTCAATGCTTGGTAACAAGAACCAATTTTCAATAATAATTAGGTTAAAAGCAAAACACTTGTAATTGTGGATTTTTTAAACCTATTTGTTAATTGACTTTATAACATAATATTTTAACATTTTGTCCTTTTTTATCATTTAAAATTTCCAGCAAAGAGGAAAAAAAAACCAATGTTGAATTATATAACTGTCCAAAAAGAAAAAAAAGAAATGCTGTTACTCTGCTTTGATGTAAAGCTGTGAATGTAAACGACTCACAAAGCTTCATATCTTCACACAAAAATACTCCTTGGTTAAATCCATGTGAAAATTTAGAGCCCCTTGGAAATTTTCACCCCGTCAAAAGCCTTCTCCTCTTCTTGACCAAATGCGTCCCATTCAATTGAGACACCAGGAGGAGGGCGACGCCATCACCTCCCCGTCAGCGTAATTGCACAGGTGCAACATTGGCAGTAGGGAAACAGCTCCGGGGCCAAATTTTGCACAAGAGGTAGAGAGGGTTTAAGGCTTTCAAATTCTGTCTGACGGTTCCAGCTTGATTTCCAGATTTGGAAATTTCTAACCGCGGATAGACGGGCAGTTAGCCCCTCTTCCGCCAGGCTCCGGGGAAAATGGTGTGGGGACGGGGAAACACTAATCAACTCAGGAAAAAAACTGAAGTTTTGGATCTGAAATTGACTGTAGCTGTTGGTGGTCAGGCAATTAGATATACACTGTGCACAACATTGGCTCATGCTGTTCCCAGCCCACTCTTGTCCACCTGCATCAGCACTATACATATGTATGAGTGCAGACTTTGGAAAAGGAAAAAAAAAAGTAGAAAAGTAATCATCAAACTGCAAATGTTTTTTTTTTTTCTTTCTTTGAATAGCCCAGTTCATGTAGAGGAGTTGTCATAATGAAGGCTTTTGCTGTTAATCAATACACTGTGTAAGGAAAGTATTTGGGTTTCATCCAGCTGTGGATACAGTGGTAAAACTTCCAGTTGTGATTACAGCGAAGGATACAAGGTCACATCAAACCTTTATGATTTTATATATATATATATATATATATATATATATATATATATATATATATATATATATATATATATATATATATATATATAAAAAGCCTGAAAACGTTTTTACTTTCAAATTTGTGCCTACTTGTAGACACCTATCACTTTAAATACTCAAAATACTGCATGGGGGTTTTCAGGTTGGGACATGTGCTTTCATACATAAAATTATATTAGTTTTTTGATTCAACTGGACATCTTTTATCAAAGAATTCACACAACTTTCTTATATTTTCCATTAAAATGTAAGAATTTTGAGAACATTAAATAATGATAGCGGTCAAAATGAAAATTGTAAACTCAAACAGAAACTGGTATTGATCAGGAAATGTCTGATTAGTAGATCACAAGTCAAATTTGTACATTCAAGGATTTTTTTTTTTGTTTTGTTTTACTTTTTCACATAATTTTCCACAGTCTGGACAACAAACCAGCTAGCTTACCTGCTAGCTTACACAATACAGCTTTGTAGAAACACTAAGGGGCAGCAGGGGCGTTGGTTATAATGGTGCGTTTTGGATCGAAATCTGCTTCACACCAACTCACTAACTCGGCCCAGTTGCTACGTCCTTCAGTGGGTCACAGGCGTAAGAGCCTCCATATTCAACCAGCTTGAAAGTGCGTAGAAACAGGGGCCCTTGTTTACACGAATGTTTGCAATTAGAACCAGTTTTCCTCGAGTTGAACACAGAGAAGGGGATAACAAAGATCAATAAAGGCTACTTTCACCTCACAAATATCCTGTTTATTTTTTATCAGTGGGCTCGGTAGAGGCACAGGACGCATTATTGATCTTTTACTCTTGAACACAAGTGGATATCCTTGAGGGAAAGCATTCTTTGTTGCAAAGCCGAGCTCGGATTTTGTGAAAACTGCGTCCAAGGCTTCGCAAACGCAGTAAATTGTTGCAAATCAGGATCTTATGCGACGTCCTTCAGCAAACTGATAAATAGATAATATCCTGCCGCTGCAAGGTCATCGGAATAATATCTTAAAATGACTGTCTTCCAGTGCTATGGAAACTAAACGTTCGGATCGGATCCACAAAGACGTGTGAACTGGCTTCTGTTTCACCCCTCTCGTGAAACAGAGAGGGGTGCGCATCAGCTCATCATTTATCAGATAAAGCAATAAAGCAGCAGCAGATGCTGCAGATAGACTTCTTTTTTTTTGCTTAAAATAAAGAAAATAAAGGAAAGAATGCAAAAAAAAAGAATCGGAGACTTCTACTGTCATCTTTTTGAGGAGCATTGAGCTATTGAAGGGGGGTAAAAAAAAAAAAAAGCTTCAAGGAACGGTGTAAAAAGGGAGCGCTGGCAGAGCTAACAGAATCGTCACTCATCCCACCCACCCACTTCCAACCCTCCTTTTCACGCCACATTGTCAAAATAACTGACAGACGTGCTTCACGCTTCTGAACCGTAGGCAGAAATGGCGGCCTTTGAGGGAGGTGCTGCTTACGCTTAGAATATCACAATAAACCAATCCAGCACAGCAGCTCAACTTGGAAGTATTTTTTTCCCCCCCACCAACAAAAGGTCCTCCACTGCAAATAGGCAACCCCACCCATCGAGACTCCAAATTAAGGTGGCGAGGGGCAGAACTGTTGTAAACTTTTGCGAGCGCCACCTTTTCTTTTTTCCCCATTATATACTTTATCGGTTTTCCTCTCTTTGTCCATTATTGCTGTCTTTAGTGTTGACGATTTCCATTGAGAGGAAAAAAATAGGCCATTGGATTCTCCTAATTCCCTGCACACACACTGGGCCCTGTCATTTAATTGATAGATGGACACTTTTTTTCCTCTCGCTCGCTCTGTTTTCACTCTCACTGGTTCCCCACAAAGCTATCTATTTACTGCCACTTTCACTACTTGGAGCAGAATGGGGAGCGTTTACAGATCATCGTTAGACATCTAGTGGCTAAAGCATTAGAGGAGGGGACCTGCTTTACTTTAAGATGCTAGGTTAAGTAGTTGAATTGAAAATAAAGAAAAGAGGCTAAAACTTTATATTCATTTGTGTATTGCATGTAAACAGTTTTTTGGTCAGCTTAAACAATCCAGGCTCAAGCAGGTTGTACAATGTCCCTGTATTTAGATCCATCTGCATTTTCCTCCACGTTCATGTTTCACTGTGTGCTGCTGGTCTGGTAAAGGGGAGGATCTACGGTGTTAGTGTTCCATCCATTGTGGCGTTTGGTATGTATGTGAAAAAGTTCAGTTTAAGTCTCATCTAACCAGAACATTTCAGTTTTTCTGAGACCTGAACATTGTTCTTTTTTTTTGTTCTTTTTTTTTGGTAAATTAAACTTCTTATTGCTTTTCTTTATTCTATGAGCTAGACTGGAAAATTTCGAGATTATTGTGCAAAGAGTGATTATTCATAATATCAAGAATATTATGGACGGCCCTCTTCATGAGACTGTTATACGACAAAGATTCATCTTTAGTAGCTAGAAAGAGCAGCATGTTGACATGCATTGCTGCCTCTGTTTAGTTACTCATTTGTTGCACTTTTGTGTGAAGCTGAGCTATAATATTCAGATGTGATTGCTTGAAAACAAATTTGTTTTGTTTTTCTTTGTTTTAACTGGATTTTCTTCAGTCAGAAGCTCTTCCAGATGTGCTGTATTACAGACTCCTTCCTGCCCACGGTCATCGGCTTCTGCAACAACTCTTTAAAGGAAATTGTACACAACAAAATTCCAAATTATCCTTTTGTATTATGAAAGTTTTATTGGACTGAACTGAATGGCTTTCTACTTGCAACTCCTTCATAAAACCCAAATTTGTAAAGTGTATAGCCAGCCATGTAGTTGATTGCACTGGATTTTATTGATGAGCATCAAAGCAAAAGGGTTTACATACAATTTTTTTTTTTTCATTTTATTTTTGCTGTTCTAAACTTTTGATTATATATATTAAAAAAAAGGGTTTGTCTATCACATGAAGTCCCACTGATACAACAGAGTTTGGAAAATTCATATTAAAACTTTTCATACGTAAGCTTGACTTAAAACCTTTCAGTTTTTTCTTCAAAGCGGTGATTAAAGTGTCTCATGAACGCCACACGACTTCACAGAGCGGCTATTTATTAATGAGCCGTCTCTGCAGCTGAATCCCAGCAACGCAGCAGCAGGACCGGAGCCTGTAGCGTCGCGCCAACAGCACCGAGGCGCGTCACTGAAAACCCGGCCAATCTGCTCCGCGCAGAAAACTGTTGCTGCTCCAAAGCCAGAATCGTGGCCACGGGCGAGAAACGCACAAACACCAGCAGGTGTAGGAGCAGCTCGGATCTGTTCCGTCAGCGATGGTGAGGCCACCTTCGTATTTGCTGCTGGTTAAATTTAGACCAGCATCCTGTGCTGCATGCAGAATACTAATCAGGTCAGCGGAAAGCCGACACGGCGCTGCAAGGGTCCACTCATATATTCCTCCTCCTTTTCTGCTGCATTAATGCTTTGAGGCCTGGCAGGACACTGTGCCACTGAAGTAACCTCAAGCATAAGTTTGGCTGTGTCCCGGAGATATGTCGGCTACTTTTTGTGCAATTATGAGCAGCTTTTCAGACAACCGAAGCGTTCCGAGTGACGAACAATCCAAATAAAGTGCGACCCATTGAATGAATTTCCCATTTGCATTATGATGGGATCTTTTAGAGACTCTCCAAACTTTTGATGTTATTTATCGCCCTGGTTACATACTACAACCACTTTACTTTTTGCTTTAGGGAGAGTGAGGCCCGATCAGGAATTTGTTTGGACATATTGATCATCAGAACTAATGTAATCTTTAAAAGATTGACTCACAGGTGTAAAATTTGCATCAATCTATGTTATTTCAGGGTGGGTTTTTTTTTTACTTTTGGTACAACAATTACGACTGATTTTATGCTAAATAATTATAATTAATGAGGAAATACAAAAAAAATATTACACTCTAATAATTTATCTTTCATCACAATGCATAAGAAACATGGAAGCGTTTCTATGGAAACCATCCATTGCTACTTGGTAGCAGCCATGAGTAAGTGTGACTTCTAAGGTCTTATTTTTATTTTTTATTTTTGCCTAACATTTCCTTTTGAAAGGTAAATTCTAGATTTTTGAAGTGGGGTTCTTATAAGGAGCAATTAAAATCGTCCCTGTCTGCAGCAACCGTTTATTATCTAAGAAATGTTGAAACTGTCTCAGGACTATTTGGCTAAAATTGGGATATTGTTGACCTTGAAGTTAAAATGAAAGACAGGTGGGAAAAAAAACACGCAATTTTGACTTTTACATGTAAACATAAACATAAGCACAAACCTGTTTTAATCTAAACTCAGAAAAAAGCATCATCAGAAAACTACTGTGCCATAATCAAACCTCAATCTGAGCACCTTCCAATTAAAGCCCTGCTGACTTTACCAGCTGAGCCACACGACGGCGCCGTCTATTACTATTAGGCATTACAAGCAAATGGATCATTCGAGGACTTTTCATGTGTTACTATCACGGTTTCAGCTGCCGAGTTAGCTTACTTTATTAGGAGCATACGCAGGTCCATAGGAAAAAAAAAAAGATAATTTAAAAAATAGCATCCATATTGTCACAAATTTACATAAAGGCAAAAATGCTAATGATGCCACATGTAAAATAAACTGAGGCGAATGTAGAATTTACCACAGATAAAACAATTCAGCATCTATTAACCTGCAGCTTTAGATGAGGTTCAGCAATATCGCATGACAAGTAGGTACACCAACCCTTTTTGGCTTGCATTGCTCAGCATAATATCTTCTAAGCTCATGTCTGTATGCTAAAGTGAGTTTCTGCATGTTGCTGTGCCAACACTCCTGTGCAGTTGTCTGAATATTTTAAATCATCATTGTTATTTTCACAAGTAAAAATTTGACTCAGTTCATCTCCTCCCAATCGGCGTTGCATCACGGCTGTGTTACAAGGCCAGCTGTGGGATGCGCAACAACGTAGCATCCAATTAGCTCGAACCATTAGCCTTCAAGTGAATCACCGTTGATTATACCACTATGTATTTCAAACAGTTATTCTGACCAGAAAGTCTTGATATGTTCCCTTCTCTAATTCTGTCAGAAAGGTCACAAGGCGAGCACCGCCTCCTATAAATCCCAAGGTTATGCATAAATGCAAACCGAATACAAAACATAATTGTTGGCATGTTAATAACACAACTTTCTTGTCACAATTTCACGTTTATTATTATTTTTTTTTTAATTGGAGTTTTACTGCCAAGATCACTTTGGCCTCAGTGCCTCTTGAACTGCTTGGTACCTTCAACCTCTGGAACCAGAAAAGCTGGTTACTAAATAAAGAAAACCAAGAAAGTTAACTGAGTGCCTGCAACCTTTTAACAGAACGGTATTTTCCGAAAGCCCAAACCGTCTCTTTAACAATTTCATCGCCGCTCTTCTCAAGAGACTACAAGAAAAATGAGTTCACAACAACACCCCCAGCCCCCACTTCTCTCTTTTTTTCTCTCTTGCTCTCTCTTTTTTTCCCTTTTTGTTTGCACTGGAAATGAGAGCAGAAGCCAAATTAAACCGCGAAGCAGAGCAGTGCTGAAATAAGAAGTAGCTGGAACCAGGACACACAGAGTGAATATTTAGAGCAATATACATATTTTAGCATACAATTTTATGTAATTCCAGGTCAAAGTGGAGTGCGATTGCATCTGCATCAGGGTCATTAATAACTACAGTAGGATAGTGCCAAAGTTTGCACTTTTGATAATGTGGAACATTTTTCTGTAAGACAGATGGGTAATTTCAGGACAGATTCTCTGTTTGTTGCCTCTATTCCTCCACATCCTTTCCACCGTGCAGTTTTGACATCAAACTCGCCTGACTAATTAACAACATCCCTCCTTTGGTTCGGGGATCTAATGTCAGAGGCAATGGTGCCTTCGCGATGGCGCCTCGCAAGACATTGGCAGTGGAGAAAGTAAAAAGATTAAAAAATGAGAACTGGAGAGGCTGGAACTGCAGATGGAGAAAAAGGGAGTTTTAGAGTGCTTCATAATACAGTGACAACTGCACAGTGAGAGAAGCAGAGTACATGTCCACTTGCAATCTGCAACCATATCCAGCAAACTGCCAGCTAGCGGTCACCTCGCAGACGTCTGGTCAAACCCATCTATTAACCCAACGACTGGCCACTTTCCAGATCGAATAGCTACTCCTACGTTGTGTCCGTGATGGAGGATGGGGAAGCCAGTAAGTGGAATAAACTCTCATTCCTCTTACGTACAACTTAATGGACCCAGTCTGACAATAATCCATAAACGGCCACACCTGCTGTTGTTAAAACACGCTAGGTTTTCCGAAGAGAAACGAAAACATGGAGCGTTTTCTTTCTTCTTTTTTTTTAATGTAAATGTACAAACACAGGGAGCGTGTTTAATTTTAATAAGCTTATCCCGTTCACCTCTCATCCAATCACAAGCTCTCGCACGCAAACACACCTCAGCCGCTGAATCCTGCCGATGCTGCAGAGTGAGGCGGCATCTACATAATACAGAGAAACTAATTTCCTTGTCTCCTTCTGTTCTTCAGTTCTGAGAAAATGGAAATGTTCGTTGCTGTTGTCCTGAACGCAGCATAATCATCTTGGATTTATGCTTGTAGCTTGTATCAAATTAATTGTGCATGGAGTGAGTAGGGGCGAGAGAATATCTCACAGAAATGGATTTCCCCGTGTCATCAAACAATAGCAAGTAAAACTGAATTCCTTGTTTTCTTCTCCCTCATTCGAGCAAATTACACCCAGCTGCATCCTCTTCTAGAACATGGGCTCGGGTGCAAAATGGGCCACGGCGTTTCATAATAGCTGGCTTCTGGTGTTGGTGCGATGGAATAAAGACGGGAAGGATGCAGAATTTACTTAGAGCTGGCTTTAAAAAGTTAACATCAATTAAGACTGATGGTTTTTTTGATTCTGTTGCCTCTAGAGATTCAAGGAAGTTAAACATTTTGGTGATCATTGAAATGAATTGGGTTCTCTACAGTGGTTGACAAAAGTCAGAAGACCAATATACAAAAAATCATAAACAAATGCAGAAACTATTTGCAATTTGTGTCGACACTCACACCTTAATTACTACTAAGTAAGTAATTAATTCCAATTTTAAAGGTAGAGCACAATTTTTACGCTAACTTATGCATGACTTCTTCATTTCACTACAAAAAATTGTGAAAGTATGTTTTTATTTGTTCCCTTTTATCTCTTTTTTAATGTGTACGGTGACAGGAAAGAGAAAATCTCTTTCAATTGTACAATTTCACGCTTTAGAAATAAACAAAAGCAGCATGGCCAGGTATAAAATTATTTAATTCTACCTCCAATTGTAAAAAAAAAAAAGAACATACAAAGCACATTTCACACTATTTTTCTCTAAACAAAAATAAACATGTATTTGAAAACAGATTGGTTCAGTCACTTGTAGAAGTAGTATGTGAAGCAGCCTTTTTTTCTTTATGTCTTTCATGTCACTACAGAGGCAGTTTGGTTGGCTGTTCTTTCCAAATCGTCTCCAGCTCAGTGAGGTTTGTGCACATTGCTTAGGCATATCTCTCTACGATCTCAACACAGCGTTTTCAGCTGGGATCGCTGCTGCGTCTCGATTCCTTTCTCTTTTCCATATAATTCAGCAGCTGTGTATGGGATTGCTGTCATATTGATGATCCTGTTTGGGACGAGCTGATAGTCAAATGACCTCACACTGCACTCCGAAACAGACTAAATTACTAAATCCAAAGGGACCTTGCATTGTAGGGATGCTTTTACTTAACTATTAAAAAATAGCCCTGACTTCCAGGGTTTTTATTCCAAGTTTCTCTGTTTTCTCTGCCTCTGTGTTTTATGCCAAAGACTTGGCTCTTTTAATTTTTGATTTATTTTTATTTCCTTTATTTAACCATTGAGGTCCAGATCTCATTTTGAAGAGGGACCTGGGCAGAAATCTGCAACACAACAACAATTTTTTTAAAAATAGACTAACTTTTTCTTCAATCAGAGGACAATGTTTGTCCTCATGGGGTTTTTTTAAGAAATGAGAAACTAATCTTTGCAGCAGTTGATAACCCCGATTGCTGCAATGGTTATCTAAGTACAGTGGAGTTCATGGTGAATTCAACAACTGAAAGGTCCTGTAACAGCAATACAAAGGCATGAGGAGGAGGATGAATGCTGTTCTACATGTTTAGTAATTTAATCAAATAAGTCTTTGCAGACTTCAGTCATGCATCTATTTAAGAAAAGAGGCAAATTTTTTGGCAGCCATTCAAAACATGCTAAAGTTGTTGGGGTTTTTTTTTTTAATCGTACTGTTACAAGGTTGGATAGTTAACATGATAAATGATGTTTGTAGACTCCAAGGTGAAATTCTTGGGTTGCTTTTGAAATTGGATTAAAACGTTTCAGAAGAATTGCTTCTCTATGGGCATGTAAAGATGAGTTATACAAGTGTTTTTAATTAGCACCAACTGTTTAGTACTTTCCTTGTGAAATGCTGTTAAAGTAAGGAGGCTGTTCAGCTTCCCCACATGCATTCTGTGACTGTTACACATGGATGATTTGTTGTAACTCAATTTTTATTAATTATTTCTTTCAGATTGTCTTATTGATAATCACATATACATTTTCGTTCCTTTAACTGACAGGTCAAAGCAAAATAAATAAATAAATACAGCTTCCCTCTTCATCATGCCATCTTTGGATGGCAGGAAGTGACCATTTTGTCCCTTTTTGATGTGCTAAAAGCAGCAAAGGGAGATAGATTTGATCTATTGCGATAGTTTTATGACAAGGATTAAGCATTCCAGCTCTTGTGGAGTATGTGGAATATGTGCAGTTGTCAGTATTTGTCAAAAGTGATTCAGTGAATGAACACTGAACCTGTGACATTGTTGCAAAAGGGGAACATGTTGTGACCAACGTTTGGCCCATTTGGTTCAACTGGAGCTTGAACGGCAGAAGACATTTTTACTGGTTTTGATTAAAAGTTGTGCAGTTTGTGTTTTTATGTAGCTGTGGACGACTGGACACCGATGCAGACCTCTTTCCACTGTTGAAGGTGCCAACATTGTGCATGTCAGCATCAGAATTTAATCGCAGAGAAGTGCTGACAGAGTTAGGATGACGCTTGTCCTGCGGGGCAAACCTTAGGTCCTTCAAAAAAATGTTTTCCAGACAAACATTAATTAGACGGTGTCTTTTCCCCGACACTGGTTTGCCATGAGTCTCAAAGATTTTGAAATAAGAGACACATAGCAATAGTTGTGCGCAAAGTGAACCGACTGTTTTCTGACATAATCACAATATTCCATAACAACAATCGTAAAATCGCTTATTTAAACGTTGAATGGAGCCATATTGTAAAAACACGTTTAGAAAAACTATTTTGCTCCTTTTTATGCACAGTTATTTGGGTTAAACTAGTAGAAGTCAGGTTTAGTGACCTCATTGCCCCGTACCTAGGAACAGGGCAGCGAGATGAAATGAAGCCCAACCTGAGTGGGCTTAAAAATGGGAATCAAACAACACTCCTGTGTGTTTAGGATCAAAAGAGCCAGGACTGCCTGAAAGCCTCATGAAGTTTATATACCGAGCTTTGACTATACTATATTGTGCTTAGGTCAAGACATATTATAAGGTCACCTGTGAAGGATACGCTTAATAAAAAGCCAATGCTACAACAGCACTCCTCCAATAAGAAGGACGACCAAGTCATCATGGAGAGTCAAACAGTGTGGAAATAAAAAGGGAGGAGACGGAAGAGAGTCCCACATTCATAAGCCCGGAAAAAAGGGAGAGGTTGACAGTAAACCCTGTAAATCCATTTGGTTTTTCAGACATGGATGGAGAACAGAACTGACGATCGCTTGCGGGGCCAGTGCTCCATGGAGTGAATACCAGAGCGGAGGAGAGGAAAAATAAGAATGTGTCACCTAGTGGGAGGAGGCACCAAGGCAGGATCTGTCAGAACTCTGCTGCTGTCTGCAGATTAGATCTGCGGCTATTTAAAGAGGGAGAGCGCGACAAACCCCTCGGCCGCCACTCTGGCATTATTGGCAGCCATCACCTTGCGACAAGAAAGAAAAATATGATGCATAAATTACGGCTACGAAGGAGACGCAGAAGACGGCGTTTTTCTTCTGCGGTGACTGACCTCCCCAAGCACGCCCTATGCAGCCGCTTAAATTTATCACATACAATTCAAGGTCACACTCCAGGGAATTTGTGCGATGATGTCAGAGATCTAGTCAAAGCTGCCACACGTATTGCCCTCGAAATAAAACTTTATAGCCTCGAGGTTAGATGTACAAGCTTCCTTTCCAATAATCACCGTTTGGCATCAGGGTGGAAGCAACACGAGGCGGCCTGGCAGTCCATATGACTTGGTGTGTTGTATACAGGAAATGTATCCATTGTGTCTTTATGGCGACTTGTTTTTATTTGAAAAACTGGTGATTGATGCTGTTGTTCTATGGGTGAAGGCGTATCTGCCAGAAAGCATGAGTGTGGCAGTATGTTCAAGACAGTAAGTGCTTATATATGTAGCGCTGCAGTTGCGTGTTGTGCTGCGAGTTTCTGTTTTCTGTCCTCCCAGACTTGATTGATTGGACAGGAAGCTGCAGGTGATGCCGTACTCTTGCTCTTTGTTTACATCACGTCGACTCCATGATGTTTCTTTTCTCAAACAAAGCAGCATTAGCATTAGTCACGTTGGCCTCCGAACATGAGCCACGGATGATGAAGCTCAGTGTGCTCACCAGGCCACAAGGCCTCATTTAGCCCATGATACCTTCTCCAGTCTCGTCCCTCTTGCTTTCTTCCTCTAGGCTGCAGAAGACTGACTCTCCACTACAGACTGAGTCATTCTCAGCAGTCAGTTATCTCTACATTCAGCCCCCACATTTCACCACTCCTTTTGATGTCATCAATCAAAGTTCAGCTACCCAAGTGAGGGGGCTAGAGAGACAGAGAGGGGGAGAAACTCTGAAAGGTGTCAAACGAATGGCCATCTAAGGACATGCACTCACTGGTTGGCACTGCACTTACGCACAGATTCAGAATCCATGGATTATTAATGTAGCCCTCTTTTAAACGTGCCTGGAAACCTTGTAGAGCAGCGTGTGAACAGAAGTGTAGACCTTGCATGGGCGGGTGCTCTGTTTCAGATGCTGATCTCTACATCATCGCACCTGCAAACAGGCACTGCATTAGGTCTTACGGATTTACCAGCAGACTGAGCAGATAGAGGAGGGAGTCAGGCAGAAATACGGCTGAGACGAATGACAGTTCAGTCAGAGATACTCACAAAAGGTTCTCAGGGATGCAGGTTAGCCATCATTCCCCTACCTCACCAAGCCATTTGTACGGCGTTTCTTCATCTTATCCTTTGTCTTCCCTGCCAAAGTCAGCTAAACTTAACTGATGATTGTGCTTTACATGAAACAATACGTCGCTTTTCAAACCGCGTTTCCGACTCGTGTCAGCAGCTCAGCACAATGGGACAGCTAATTTAAAGCCCAAAGCCAAAGATGATGAGAGGGAGAAGAAAGGATGGAAAACTGCCTCCCCATTCCTTTACCTTCACTATGCATTGCTTATTTGTCTGTAGTAGTTGGCCTTTTTAATATTGCTTGAATGCCAGTAAGCAACCCAGGTTCAGCTTTTTTTTAACTTTTTTTTTTTTAAACAAGACAACAAAACAGAATGCAGCAGACAAGAAAATATCCGATGGATGAGTGATGACTGTTACAATGCAGCAACATTTCTGGTTCGCTACCCTTTTATTTCCTCTAAACCGTGTGAGCTTGACAGACCAGACTGATCCATTCTGAAATTGCACTTACTTCTCTGTCACTGGGCAAACATTGGTTTTAGTCAAACACAAATGAGCTAAAGTGTATACGTTACATAGCACCTTCAAATGCACCTTGATATTTTCGCACTTTGTCATGTTACAACCATAAACTTTCGTTCGATTCACTTAAAAGTTTTTCAACACTAAAACTTTAAGTGTTTTAGCCTAACACTTAAAGCATTTTAAGTGTTAGGTTAAAAGAATGCAGAGCGGAACGTAAAAGGATACATAGTTTTCTGAAGTTTTACTCTACCAACTAAAAACTGATGTGTGCAAAACAATTAAGCCCAAATAAATCAGACCTCTGTCTGATTGAGATGTACAAATATTTTGAATGAGTCAAGAGTTGGTTTCCGGTTTAAAACGAGACAGGCATCCCTCATAAGCATATGAAACAGTTAGAAAGGAATATTCATTTTGAAAAACAAATGATCTCTTTCATCAATCCACCTCCTGATCTTTTTTTGTTTTGTTTTGGGGGTTTTTTTGTTGATTTTTTAGATTTTGGTAGTTTTTCTTTAAGAATTTCAGGTCTTTGAGGTTGGAAGTTCTTCTTGCCATCACCCTCACGTTGATCAAACAAATAGATTACTTTAAACCTAAATCTGCCTGTGGTATGAAGAGTTTTAGTCTTAAATGTATTCATTCAGTTGCCTTTCATTTGATATCCCTGCAAAAAGCCAACAATTGCTTAATTAGTGAAACGGGTCCATCTGTTAGTAGTTTAATCTCAGCATAAATCCATCTGCTCTGCAAAGCCATCAAAGGTTTGTCAGAGAACATTAGAGAACAAATGAGGACCAACAACAACAGCAGACACTTCTCAGTCTACCATTTGAAAGTGAAAGGAGAATGAAGTGACTCTAAGTCTCCTAACACATGACCACTGGTTATCCGAGTAGTCTGACTAGCCAGGCTACCAAAGCATTAATTAGAGAAGCAGCCAAGAGACTCATGGTAACTCTGGAAGAGCTACAGAGATCCACAGCTCAGATGGGAAAATCTAACTTTTTCATGCACTACCACCAACCAGACCTTTACAGAAGAGTGGCAAGTAGGAGCTGATTGTTAAAGAAAGGTTGTGAGACCCATTTGCAGTTGGCAACAAGCCAGTGGGGAACACACCAATCTCAAGGAAGATGGTATTCTGCTCAGATGACACCGAAACGCAACTTTTTGGCCTGCATGTGTGGAAGGAAATCGCTACTGCACTTTACCCTGAAAATACAATTCACACCGTAAAATACAGTGGCCGCAAAATTATACTGTGGGGACATTGTGGTCCAGAAGGTACAATAAAGACGATCGGAGTGTCTAGGAAGATGGATGAAGTAAACCACGCATCATCAAACCTGTTCTAGGCTGTAAAAGACTTGATACTGAGAAAGAGATTCATCTTTAAATAGGACAACAGAACTAAACAAACATCCAGAGCTACAATACGATGGTTTGATCCAACCATGCTCGTGCGTTATAAGTGAAATTAGGTTAAAACAATGTTGGGCAGCATTTTCCTCCCTCCAGATGAGCAAAAATGACAGTAATGAAACCCAAGAGACAAAGAGTATTGGTCCAATGTAAGTTGCTACTTAATTTCCATAAAATACAATCAGATTTTTGATTGCGATGTGACAAAAATATGAAAGCTTTTAAGGGATATGGATACTTTTAGTAAGGATTCTGTTTGTTGGTGTGCATTTCACTGGACAACCATCACCCTCCCTTTACACTTAGCACAAGACCTAAAATAGAAGTAGCAGCACTTTATTTGTACACTAAAACACAGTCAGTGTTAACCCGATTTCCCCCCACCCCCATGTTCTTTATCAGGCTCCTCTTGCTGCAAGCGCTTCTGTGGCTGAGATAACACTTCTCCGCACACCACCACGTCTCCCTGCCAAATCTGCTGCCTACAATTGTCAAGAGACGCACACACATTAGAACGCAAATCAGGAGAATTGTTAGGAGGAAAAAATATGCAGCGATATCGCTCCGCAAGGAACGCATATGTATTCTTCGCAGGTCTCAGGCAAGTAATCAATATGTTTTGGAACTTATGAGGGCTCTTTCAGTATGTAATTAAAGGAGCTGATCCGGGAGCATTGACTAATTGTTCCCAGCGACATGGCTGAGGAAATCTATCCAAAATAACAAGAGGGAAGAAAAACAAGCCGTTTCAGCTTTGGAATGCAAAAATCGAGCCAAAACATCTGGATTTTGATGACTAATCCCCCCCACACATAAAGGTTGCATTTGACATAGAAACTGTGCTAAAGTTCAAAACTTCCTCCAAGATGATGAAACCTCGCTTGAAGCAATAGCGGAAGTTAGGTGATGATGTGGACATAAATACAAAAAACACCTGAAAAAAAGTCCATGTTTTTGTCACACAATTTTAAAAAGTAATTATAAGATATTTTAGCACTTCAGTCAAATATGGAGTATAATAATGTGGGTTTTAAATGCATATAAATGTGAAGAAAATGACCGAGAGGCTTTGAAATGCACGTTTCTGCTCCGTTACGGCTCTCGATGTGATTCCAAGGACTGAAGGATGGAAGTTCAATAACATAATATCAATGAAGAGAATCCAGACTCCTGCATTATGAGATGACACGCTAATTATTTCATTGATAACTCTCAACGACGGTCCACTGCCGACTCCCATAATCATCACAAATTCTGCCGTTGTCAATGTAGAGGGAGGTTCTGCTCTGCGGCTCGTCTCGGCATGCCCAGAGCCGCAGAGCCGGACAAGAGACGAAAAGAGCTCAAACGGGGACAAAGAAGGTCATCTCAGGGCTCGTCGTCTCTGCGAAGTCTCTCTCTCTCAAGGGCGGGATGATCGTTCATTTCTCGTCGTCAGATATGGCAGACAGTTAGGAAGATTCAAACATTACGAGGAAAATGTGTTGGCATCTGTCACTCAGATGATTGACTGCCTGGAGGTAGTTCTCCAGTTCACTAGGTTCTGGTTGCTGTTGCACACGATGCAATGCGCGGGCGGGCGGACGCGAGAGCGTCTATAAATAGCCGAGCCGGCGATGTCGCGAGAGAGGCAGGTATATGTGGCTGCCAGATGGTGCCTTGTGGGGAATGTCTCCCGGTGATTTTGTTTGCAAATAGGTCTCTGTAAAGTCACCGGCTCCTCTCCTTAGACTCGCCCGCTGTTATAGGCAGAGTTTAGGAACTGCCATATCTGATAAAGGTGCTGCCGAATCAAAGATGTCCCGCCGCTTGCCAGGGAGAGAGGGAAAGTGACGCACTGTGACAGGTTTTGTCACTCTCTGAGGCGGCCGCTCTGCAGATTGCCACAGATAGAGATGGCAGAACCCTAGAAGCAATGACAAATTGTTTTGAGAGAAAGCGGTATGGGAGTCGGTGATTCCAATATCTGTGGCCTACTTTAGCACAGTGGTGGCGAGGAAGGGGAGCTCACCATTACTCAGGAGCTTAGTTTTCGCTCTCCATCACGATACGTGTGGGTGTTGCGACCCTTTGTGTGCAGGGTCCTATCTGCAGGCAGAAATAACCAAACGCTGGTAAGGAAACACTTTCCAGCCACAATAAAAATAAACCTGCTTCATTAGAAACTCTCCATACAGAGTTTGAAACATGCCTGTAAAATCCTAAAATTACTATGGCTGGCTTTTTGAGTCTAAAGATGTACACTGTGTGCATTGTATTGGGACTTTGCATAACTGTGGAGTGGTAAGAAAACAGCATATGATTTGCAATATGTTTTACAAATGTGAAAAGCTTCAATCACATGGCACTGCAGTTGCAACTAGGCCTGTCGAAATGAGCAATAAATAAGGTCTCAACTAACCTTTTTTTTAAGGACAATTTTGTTTACAAAAACTTTATAATTCGTTTTCTTTGTTGTTGTTTATTTATTTTGGATATTTAAAACTAGTGCAGTGTTTAATGTTCATTAGAATTTAAAGTGTATTGATCTTTGAGAATGTGTTCATTTGTTCAATAATGTGAGCATTATTTTTTGCCATTATGATTATATTACTTGACAAAAGTCTCAAAATAACAATATTATCACAATATTATCATTCATCGCAATCACTTTTGGGACAATTAATTATTCAACAATATTTGTTATTGTGACAGGCCTAGTTGCAATTTCAACCTGCAGATCTGGAGAGCAAAGATATCTTTGCCTATTGTTTTCTGCAAAGTAACTTGAGCTCATTTTGATTAGATAAACATGTGTTATTAGTTTTAAAATAAAAACAGATTCTCACTTGGTTTTAGGTCAGGCCTTTGACTGGGGCCATTCGACCACATGTATACTTTCATCTGAACTATTTCTTCTAGCTGTGGCTGCATGTTAAAGGCTGTTGCCAAAGGTTGTTGACAAGGATCTCGACAGCATTATGTGGGATGTCCCACTGTAAACATGATGTGGTTAGATTGATATGCACTGTTAGCTTTCCACTGGTTTTCAAAAAGGTTAAATTATTTTACAAAATATGACCGGAACATCTTCTTTCACGTTTCTACATGACTCGTGGCAAAACGTTAGCAAGAACTCTAGTGGTTTTCTTCCTACCGCTCAGTTAGAACCAGATTTCTAATTTCAACAAATTCTTGCACCAGAGCTGTGGATTCACTATAACTACTACACTTGCAATAGGCCCCTTAGCTGCTTTTGGTTAATGTTCTCCCTGCTATGTTGTGCCACATTGAGCTGTTTTTGGATGAACGATTAAGCAGTGCTCCATGAGATTATATGGCAAGGGAAACTGATGGACTGCCATCATCATGCCTGATTTTGCGTGTATTAATCTTGATGCTGTTTGGCCACATTTTCTGGTTCATAAGTGCTAACACCGCACCGAATACAAATCACTTGGCTGTGAGAACTCAAACAAACATTGTACCAAAGAACAAACGTAATCTGCAATTTTGTTGTTGTTTTTTTCGATAAAGCAGATGCGGTTTGTTTTTTATTTTTCTATCTCATCTACCTGAAGGGCTCCCATCTTCTCAGATCCATGACAAAGAGAAAGTGACTGATTAAAAACTTTTTTTTCCTTTCCAGAAACATCACAGACTTACAGTACGTAGCCTGTATTATCTTCAAAGAAGCATAATGAGAAAAAGTATCTTTAAAAAATTTAAGAGAGGTTTCGGTAAAGTCGGATTGGATGTTTCTAATGGAAAGAAAACACTGGAGTTTTTTTTGTCTTTTTTAATCTAAAACATATAAACAAAAGTAACTGGTATAGAAGTTGAAAAATGAAGATGCATGTGGGTGAGAAAAGACATAATTTTCATAACTTGATGGATTAGCCTGAAAAATATGTTTTATGCTGTTTACAGTGAAAATATTTTGACAGCCCCTATCATCAAACTCTAATAGCCTACAACATCAGGAAATCCTGTCAGGGATTTGTTGCCATGTTAACACATGGGTACAAAATATTAAGCCAAAGGACGACCAAGTGTCGGCTTTATTAAAAGTATAATTTTTGGCATGAACCGAAAACTAACAACCATAGGGGTTTTTCGTTGTTGTTGTTTTTTCTCTTACTTTTTAATGTTATTGTTGTGTTTTTTATTAATGCAATGAACGCTTGGTCGGTATTTGTTTAGCAGTACTTCAGGCAAAAAAGCTTTAAGGAAAATAAAACGACCTCCCACAGGACTCTAATTGTGTTGAGCTTGTCACCCTCCGTCGTATAGTTCATGAAACATAATGTTTTCAAAAAAAAAGAAGAAAAAAACCCGCTGGCTGGCTGATTGCCGCAGCCCAATGCAAAGCTAAGAAGAAGTAAATTATTCTTGAGGTTTGCCATGGCTCCCGTAAAGCTGCGCGGCGAAGGTTTAAATAAAAACAAATTACATGAAGGAGTTGGTTTTTTTCTTTCGCTCCTCTGACCCACTGTGTTTTCACTCCACTGTGGCAGATTGGGCTATATTTGTTGGGTAATGATATACGAGTTCACACACTATAAAAGAAAATGGAGCACACTCCCATTAAGATAAGCACTGCAGGCATAGAAAACCTAGAAATGCTAGTGGCATATTGATTGCATGCCCTTTATTATTAGTCGAGTTTGCTGGTACTCTCGGCGCTGGACTATTGCTCCAAAGTCACGCACCGCCGGCTGTGAGCTGCAATGAAAACCCACAACAAATTTCAGTTAGTGAAAATAGATGGAAATTCACCGTCAATCTTCTGAAATGTACAGTTTCTTTTTTCTTTTTTTTACAGAAAATAAAAAATTAGCCTGAGATTTGCTCAATATCTTCACGTTGAGAAATTACCATTATTCAGATAACTATACTGACATTAGATTAAGAATTTAATATTAATCCAAATCCTAATTCCTAACCATAAACCACCAGACCTCTTTGGATGGAAAAGAGGTCTGGTTTGTAGTAGGAAACCAAGACGGTTTCCTACTACAAACCATCTTGGTACTCATTCACGGGGAAGTCATTGTGATACTGAAACATTCTTAATCCTTATAATGTTCATTTCTGTTTGTAAGTAGTTGTGATTTATGGAAAATGTGTCAGAACATTTTCATATGGTTGCTCTACTATCAAGCTTGAGAGCTTACACAAAATATAGATGCCATGTCAACATGTATCAATTAGATTAAGAGTTTTTTTTTTCATTGAAATAGTCAAGATACCCCAAGCACTTACAGAATGGTAGTAAAATATTTGTTTTACTTCTAATGGAAAGGAGACCCCATCTGCCATAACTAATAGATCAACCAGCCATGTCTTGATATAACAGCTGTTTGAAGGATTCACCACACCATTCGTTTATGCTGCAGGTTAAGGGAAAGTTGCAAATGCTTCCAGGAAAGGACACATGAAGACTACAAGGAAAATGAAACCTAACTCTAAAAGCAAAAACTATTGGACTTCTAGTCTCTAAATCCATATTTGCTTCTCAGAAACTCCAGCCATTGCTGCATGTTTCTGATTTGTTGCCAACAAATCCGTCAACGTGACTAATAGAAAGGAGAAAAAAAATACAAAATACACAAAATATTATAACATATTAAAGAGCATGAAGCTAAAGCAGTGCATGCAGAGAGGCAAAGCTGAAGGATTTCGTACTTCTCTGGATAAGAAAGGTTTAGGTTCTGTTTTTGATTCCGCAGAGCTTCCATAGCTGCATATGATGAAGCTAATTGTAAAAGTGCAGTTTTTCATTTTGGGGTACAACACTGCCCCCTATTTGTTTTTGTCAATCAATCAATCAAATCAAATTTTATTTGTATAGCACATTTCAGCAGCAAGGCATTTCAAAGTGCTTTACATCATATCAAACACAGAAACACAATGCAATATAGAATCAACAATCAAAACACAGCATTAAGTCAAGTTCCATCAATAAATTTGTAATTGATTACATTTCAAATACAATCCTAAACAGGTGGGTTTTTAGTCTAGATTTAAAAGAAGTCGGTGTTTCAGCTGTTTTACAGTTTTCTGGAAGTTTGTTCCAAATTTGTGGTGCATAGAAGCTGAAAGCTGCTTCTCCTCGTTTGGTTCTGGTTCTGGGGATGCAGAGCAGACCAGAACCAGAAGACCTGAGAGGTTCTGGAAGGTTGATACAATAAAAGCAGATCTTTAATGTATTGTGGTGCTAAGCCGTTCAGTGATTTATAAACTAACAACAGTATTTTAAAGTCTATTCTTTGAGCTACAGGGAGCCAGTGGAGGGACTTTAAAACTGGTGTTATGTGCTCTATCTTCCTGGTTTTGTCAACACTGTCAAACTGATTTTTCACACGCCAACAACAACAATTGCCTAGTTTCCAGCGAGCAATATGGCATCGGTGGGTGTGGTTGAAGACGCTATTGTGTCTGTTTCCATTGTAAAAGCGGCCCATATGAACTAACCCTCAGTTGTAGGACCACAGGATAATGATACGGTACAGTTAGAGTGGAGTGACTTGCGTCACACACCATAGTCCAATGACCGGGGAACAGAAAAACCACACTGCTTGCGAAAGGCACAAGATGTACTAGTGCATCGTGATGGTTGTCACACTGATATGACGCCAAATGAGGTGTTTTGGTGTAACTCCGCTTGCCCAGTGACAGCCCAACAAGCAGTGGAAATGATCTCTTGAATACTATCATTTTAATTGCCACTCATAGCTTGCCGTTGCAGTTTAAATTGTTGCTACCTTGAAGGGTGACCATGTTAGTTTCAAAACCATGAAACTTTCCTAGACTTTTTGATCAAGGAACTAATAAATTTGCCAGTATTGTAAGTGCACGGGACTTCTTTTATACAGCTGACTGCCATGCACAGCAACAAGAAGGGGAGAGAAATAGAGAAAATTTGGTGAATTCAACATTTTCCCTGAAATCCCCCCAAAAAAGGAGTTGAAACCATTGTTACAGCGTGACTGCAAAAAAATTTTTGTTCTTTTAAAGGCTGTCTTTTAAAAATCTTGGCATAGGTTAATTCCAGAAATGCTCCTGCTAACACATAGCGGATAAGATTTTTGTCTTATCCGCTATTTTTGTCTTATTCCCCCTACTGGCTTACACTTTCCAGCCACAGCAACTCGAAACTTAATTAACTTTTTGAGTAACCGATCCGGATGCTGCACTCACTGCCAACACTTACCAACAACAAATGCGTGTGTGTGTGTGTTTGTTTTGCGCGCGGGGGTGAGTCTGTGTGTGGTAAAATTTTAAAGTGCCAGCAGCTGCTGTGACTTACGGACGTCAGACAGTTATGTCAACAACTGAAAACAGTCCAGCAGCTGTCATGGATGATACCTGCATGATTAACAGTGAGCTGCATGGCAGAGTCGTCCTTATTCACACGACCTTACATGGCAGACAGAGAGACTCTGCTTCCCGCCTCAACACTGAGAGGTGATAGATCCGACTGCATTTTCTCGCTGGGAAAAGAGAAAAAAAACAGATGATAGCTGTCAGAGTAGTCTTAGCTAACTTGGCCTTTTTCTCCTCACTTTTGGGTGTGCACAAACCGATTTAGACCCCTGGATATTTTTTGCAATAACGGCGTGCTCTGCGGCATTGCTTAGGCGGCATCGTCTGTCTCCTGCTCTGGGAGACAGGCTGTGATGGGAGCCGTAACATGAACCTGGAAGTAAGGAATCTTAATTACTAAAAGGCAGCAGGTGATAGCTTTTGCATGGTAACTCTTGATATGACTCATTTCCCAGACAAACTATAAATAGAACTCAGTGTTTTGTTTTGTTTTTTCCCTCTCTCTCTCTCTCAGAGAACAGACAAAGCTAAATATTTTCCGAGCAGATTTGCTCGCAGCTTCATCCTTACGCACAATTAAGGAGCGAGGGAGGTCCATGTGGCCGATAATTTGACTGTAAGCGAAGTGCTAATCGGTTCTAAAGTTGAGAAGAGATTTTAATTCAGGCCTGTCTTTTCTTAGACGTGTCTGCGTTGCCAAGAGATACTGTATTTCTGTGAAATAAGGTGGATAAAAGGATGCGGAGAAGTTCCAGATGTTGCAAATGAAACATGGTTGGAGTCAACAATATGAATTTCTTCTCCCACCTCACATCTTGCATTTATCTTACCACTTTTAATTACTTGGTCACAGTAGCTGTGCTTTCGTTGACCACTTCTTCGCTCAATTTGACAATCGGAAAATAAATTTGCTCGATGGAAATGCGACTGTTACAAAAAAAACTGATGATTTTGATGAACAGTTTTGGTGCTAGGACGTGGTAGGTGATGTAAAAACTGCTTAGAACACCTTTAAAATAATATTTTGACACTGCATGTTGTTGCTGCTTTTCTTGTTTGTATGTTTATGTATAGTTACTTTTATTTGAATCTTTAGATATACATAAAGGAATTAGAAAGAGCAAAGATTAGAGTGCTCTAACAGCCACTCTGCTTTAAATCACTTCTTTTAAATCAGGTTCAAACAAAGATTTGGAAAATTAAGATATAAATTATTCACGGAAGATTTTAAGTTTACATTCATAACCAGTATCGGATAAAACGCCAACTAATCTGACTTTTAGGTTTCTAAAGCTGGACAAGCAGGTACAGACAATGGCTGGCTGGATTGCTTTCCTTCTACTTCACAATCATGAACTATTTTGCACTCGTCTACAAAATAAAGTCTCAACAAAGTATCCTGAGGTTTGTGGCTGTAATGTGATAAAATATGAAAATTGGTATGAATAATTTTATGAAGAATTTTGAATGACGACCTATTACAAAGACAGAAAAGTGAACTCAGCTTTTCCTCAACATTCGTTTCAACTCAACATTATTATCAAAATGTGTGTGTACCATAAATTTTTATAATCTAAAAAAAATGAAATAATATGAATATTTTTGGGAGTTTTCTATTTTTACAGCCGTGACACCCAGCCACCATGCAGCCTGAGAACGCTGCTGAGATATTACTGAAGGGTTTTGAGTTTCAGCTCAGGAAAACCTGTGGTAATTGTTAATATGCAGTTGGTTTGTTCATCAAACAACGTGGAAAGATTTATATTTGTTCTAAAAACAATATTCAAAAAAAAAAAAAAGGAAATGCTTTTTAACACATTTTTGGCAATCGTGGTCTTTACTGATCGGTAGACTAGCAAGAATGGCAGAGAGAAAACTGGAAGACGTGGCTCCAAATCGAACCCAGGACAGCTGCGTTTATATACGGTGTGCCAGAAAAAACGTCTGGGTCCCGATCTTTGCCGTGTTGTTCCCAAAGACGTTCTCAATTTACAGCTAGAAATAGTGCTGCTGCTGCTTGTGTAGGTCAATGCCTCTCCGCACTATACTGTAAGTGGCAAATAAATAAGTCAAACCCCAAGATGCAACCAAATCAATTACTGCCGCATAATCAGTCTGTAATGAGATGTGTATATAATTACTTTTTCAGGCAGCATTAACCGTTTGCGAGACTATTCACAATCAGTGAGTCAAACCGGCTCTGACAGCGTGGAAAATGTGTTTATATTGTTCCGTTTTATTTTTGTGTATTAACGTGTTTACACCAATTTACTGCTCTAATAAGAAATATGCAGCACATTGTTGTTGCAACAAATCAAATGAATTGTAATTTAAGTAAGTCCAAATATTTCCTTCCAGCACCAAAAAAACTGGGAGCCTCTCTTGCCAAAAATTGGGATAACCACATGGCTTTGGAACTGCTCTGTAAGTTTTTGGTTTTTTTTATCCCCCTATCCTCCCCTTTCTTCAAGTATAGTCTTCCTGTGTGTCTGCTTATTGGTTTGGCTGGTAGACAAACTGGGAGTCTGAGGTATTAGGACGAGGGATTTACTGCTGGATTGGACTGAGCCGGCTCCCACAGCGATGCTTTCCCCCGTCTCACGGTCACTTTTACCAGAGCAGGTCAACCTGCATTTCCTGTAGAACTCCCATCAACCACACATGCGTACCTCTGACAGACGCTTAAAACAGTCGCTGCAAAAAGAGAAATTAATAAAAGCCTCGCTGAGTCATTAAATGGGTGAGCGCGACCTGAACGCGTACACACGTGTGTCCCCCCCCCCCCCCTCTCGCTCTCTCCTTCCACTTGCATGTGAGCAGCATGACCCGACATTACACAGGCCTAATCCGTCGCTATCTCTGGGAAGCAGACAGACTGAGGAGCCCTGTAGCGTGGCCCTACCATCTTTTTCTGGTCATTACCGGCACTAGGCCTCTCAGCACGGATAGGAGCAATGAAGGAGAACCTCAATAAATGATCAGTGTGCTCTGCCAGCAACAACACATGCTGCATTTGCTGCCTCCCTCTTGCTGTTACCATCTTGCTCCCTCCCTGATTGTACAACCCATAACCTCTCCAGGCTGATAGCATAAACCTCCCAAATATGCCCTGCAGCTGTTAGATGAGTCTGTCCAGTCTAATGACCTAAATTTGGGGAAGGAAGTGGTTGATTTCCCAGGCCTCAAGGAGCAAAGAAGCCCACCTCTTGCAGATAAAAAAAAAACAAACCCTGGGGGATAAATGAAGCCCGTTACATGGTGAAGTTTGTAATGATGTTTTTGATTAGTGAGGTGTCAGGAGGTATTGGCTCTTTGCTCATCATGGCGTTGTTTAGCACTTGAAGGTTTCCAGAAGGATGAGTGGGGCTCTTTTTTTTTATGAGAAAAGATGAAAAAGAACGAAGCACGCGCCTAATGAAGTCTCGAGCTTATAGCTACTCTCATGACAGGATAATTACACCAAATGCTTCCAGTGAACACTTCAAAGGACACTTCATCCGTGTGCCAACACCACAGAATGCATCTCACCAATCAAGATTGCCTGACCTAAATCAGGCCCCCCTCTGGTTTCGTTCTGCTAATGCCGTCCACTCGAATACTCATTGCATCTCTGCAGAGCAGACCGCACTGGAATCCCAAGCACCCTAGATACGTTTACACTCTTAACAGCGAGCACGCAGAGATCAGCCTCGCTCACATTAAAGCAGAAACAAGTTGGCCTCGGACGTTTGTGAAGAGAGTGGAACATGCTGCTGTTGCTCTGTGCAAGCATTGTTTCGCTTGCTTGGCGTGACGCAAATGGAGGTCAAAGACTAACAACACATTTATATATAAGAGATTAAGATTTTTTTTTAAAGTGAGGTTATGTGAAGCTGTCAGCGGCTTCCCTAATGCAAGCTTTGAAAGGCTCAGAGCTCGTTAGATTATTCATACATATGATGCTATGTTAATAGTTATTAACTGTCACAATGTCAGCCCAACATCCACGCTGAAAAAAAAAGAAAGAATGGCACTCCAACTTTAAAAAATGAGTTAATTACTTGCTACGTGTAATAAAGCTACGTTCATCAAACTTAATTTAACTATACTTGTTTCACAACAACTTATCTTAGTATATTTACTTGGATAAACTTCATCTGATAACTTGTAACAAATTATGTGATTTGTTTTAAGTTGGTTCACTTGGATCATTTTTGTAAGTGCAGAGTTGTTAACTCCTGAGTGAAAAAAAATAAAAATTCTGATGTTGCCCATTTATTTATCATGTAGAGATCAGACTTTTTTTTTTAGCTTTACGTCATGTAATAATGCTATTCCCTCATCAAAAACATACCTGCAGTGTTGCTTTGATTCTTCCATGTATGTCTGAGAAATCCTTGAATTTCTCAGACATGAGAAATCCTTAATGGCAGGATGTGAGACCAGCAACCATTAAGCTGGTCTCAGAAAGCCCTGCCTATTTCCACTAAAGCTCCTTCTGGAAGCTGCGTACTCCAGTCGAGCTTCCACCTAACAAAGCTCTGCGCCCCTAAGCTCCCCCCACAAAACTCCTCCAGACTAGCGGCAGCAGCAATTAGCAAACACCTGGTGGAACTGCGAGTCTACTGAGCTCATCATACGAACTTCTTTTCAGTCCACTCTTAAGAACGGTTGTTAATGGCATTGTTGTGATGGAGTGACTGAGGCGGAATGTCGGTAAGAGCTGGATCTTTTTAAAAAGACAGAGTCACAATTTTAAGTCGCAATTCTTTAAGTCCATCCATCCATTTTCTAACCTTTGTCTCTAGTGGGGTCGGGAGCGGTGCTGGTGCCCATCTCCAGCGAACGTTTCGGGCGAGAGGCGGGGTTCACCCTGGACAGGTTGCCAGACTATCGCAGAATTCTTTAAGTCATGTTTGTTATATACAGCAATTTTATAGCACATTGTTCCTAGAAAATACATAGTACAACCACTTTAAAGAATAAAATTAAAATAGGCGAGAGAAAAATAAGTATTGGTCAATGATAGTTTGTCATGGAACAAGATAAACAGGCTGCATACTCCGTGTTTTGTGGTTTGCTTTTTTTTTTTTTTTAAATCTCCTGGAAAAGAGTTCTTTGTGTTTTCCACATTTCCTGTCTGCCTTCTCAAATCACCAGAGGGTCGCAGCAGATGGCTGCTCATACTGAACTTGGTTGCTGCTGGAGGTTTATTCCCGCTAAAAGTTGTTCCTTTCCACTGTCACCATATCCTTGCTCAGTATGAAAGTGTTGTTGAGTTGAGTTACATGATACTGCTTTCTGCTTAATAAAACATTAAGCTTCATATTTCTGAGCTTTTCGTAGCTGTGTGATGCTGAGTATTTAAAATCCCAAACCACTGTTTCATCCAGTGCTAAATAAGACATCTAAAAAAAAAGAAAAAAAAAACTTGCACATGCCTGGGGGATTCCTTGGATGATTTTCCTTGGTAATGCAGTAAATATGTTCCTTCAGAGTTAGTCTGGGATGATAAATTAGCTTCAGGGGGTAAGATAAACCATATCAAAACAATGCAAGTGGCTGGAATCCATTCATATTCTTGTCTTGGGGGGATTTAAATTGAGAGAAAATAAGAATAAGGTGGTGAGGGAGTGCAAAACTGCATGCGCTAACTGCATTAAAACAATATTTGTGACTGATTTACTCATGAAGCCAGCATGCAAGGCCATTTTGATAATTGCTGAGACCTCCAGACTGGCATTAAGCGCTTTCAGCACTGGAAAGGCTGCACAGGGGTAAGATGGAAATCTACTGCAGCATGTTGAGAAAGAAACAAGGCTTGTTTTGATTTATTTGAAGAGCTCAAATGAACATTTCAATTTTTTCCCCGTGAACAAAAGCAAAGCCTTGCAGGATGGGGCATAATAACCAAACAAGCGCTGCAAACTCCTCTGAAAAATGACTCCTGCAAGAATGGGTGGCAAAGTAACAGATGGAGAGAAACCGTTTGAATATAGAGTAATGAAGCGCTCCAGCGAAAATTCCCTCACACGTCGTGCATTTCAAACGAGCCCAGCGAGGGCGTTCTATCCGAGTTCTCTTGGTAAATTGCACCTGATTTATTTTTTACATATGTACAAACCACATCGTCACAGATTTCAAAGCAGTTTTTATTTGCTGGTAAATACTAGAATATAAATGTGGAAACATGATAGGCTTTCCACAGACATCATTAGAGCCATGATAAATATGCACTTTTATGTAAGACTTGTAAAAGATGGCAATCTCCATCTGTTTACTCGGCAGCAAACAAAAATCTGCTCATATAGAATGCCACTAATGCCCATCAAGTTATTCCCCTTAAACATCTGTTTAAAGATCTCGGTGATTAGAGAGTGTGTTATATATTTCTTCTCAGCAGATGCCGTTTAACACCTAAATTTTCACATTCAGTGATTTTGACCTCTGCCTGTATTCCTGTGTTAATGTTTTGGTCCAATTTCAATTAGTGATACACATAGGGGATCTAGGGGAGAAAAAGCATCCTTATGTTAAGTCTTTAAAGTTTATTTTTAATGGCACCAACAGTTATTCATCCAGCCCATTTTATTCCTGTATAATCTTGTTTAGGGGTGCTAGAGCAAATCCCAGCAGTCAATGATTCGGGGTCAATTCTTAGAGTAGTCAGTATGTATAGTTCTATATGACACACTTGAGTAAAAGTATGACAATGTCATATTTATCTTGGCATTAATTTAATAGTTAGAAATAAAAATGTATAACATGTTTTAAGTAATTTTTTTGATAATAAAAGCTACTCCTTGTGCTGCTGGAATATAAAATACATTACATATATTTACCATTTTGATTCTGATGCACATTTAGCTCTTGGACACCTAATAAAAAAAGAAGGTAGTTTTCATGTAAATATAGTTTTGAGTTGAATATTTTTTTCCAATACAGCTTTCTGTAATGGTAAGTTAACGAGCTGATATTAGCCAACTACCTAGTTGGGCTAAGCAGGAATCGCAGCCAGCTGTTTTACAGACATGTCGCTACTAGCTAACCAACTAAACAAGTGTTAGCTTAATAAAAGTGGCTCCCCATTAGCTCCCTCATGATGGCTGTCAGTTTTTCATCCATATTTCCAAACAACCTGATATATGTTCCATATAAGTTATGAAAAAGTGTAGAAGTCATCTTTCAGCCAGGTGACAAAGACTTTACCATTTTGATTCTGATACACATTTAAATATTTGACTAATAGAAAGGAAGGTAGTTTTCACGTGAGCATTGTTTTCAGTTGAATATCTTTTCCAACATTGCTTTTTAAAGAGTAAAAATGGTAAATTAACAAGCTGATATTAACTAACTAGCTAGTTGGGTTATGCAGAGTCCAGAGTCAACTGTTTTGCAAATGTGTGACCAATAGCTAACCAAGTAAACCAGTGTTAGCTTAAGTTTAAGTTATAAAAATAATTCCAACTGGACAGTGTTTGACACTCTTGACTTACAGTTAAAATGTGTTCTTTGTGGTCCTTTTTGTGTGGCATCTGCATTTTCTTTATGAGTTTTCTACGGGGTAATCAGTTCCCACATGCAGACAGACAAAAAGTTTATTTTAGGTAATTTAACAACTAGGTTACAAGAGGTTATAAGAGTTTTTTCTCCAGATGACAAAGAGTGTCATCTCACTTATATGAACTATATTGTAGGTTGTTTGGAAATATTTTTGGAAAACATATTGTGAGGTAAGAAAATGAGAGCCATTTTTATTAAAACATATGGTCTTAAAAGTACAGCGTGAAGTTACACTAATTCTGTCGGGTCTTATGTGTTTATCGGACTAAAAGAACCGATATTGCTTTGGGCGGACCCTGGAGAAAGAACTACTCTGACTACCTAGTCGTTGCAAAGAAAAAGATTAAATAAATACCTTCAGATTTTATAGCTTTTATGCACACTAATGTCTGTTTTTATATCTTGTTTTAAATATTAGTTAAAACGTTTTTTTTTTCAAAGCCGATATACTGCCAAGGCCTAAATAACCGTCAGTGGGGGTGATTTTATTTCCTAAATCACACCTCTGCCAAAGAGGAGCCTCTTCAAGAGCTTTTACATGACTGACCATGGCCCTGTGTTAGATTATCGTGGACTGTCATTGCCATCACTCCAACTTTCTGTCACAGACAAGGCTCAAAGAGCTCTCTTTCACTCTGACCCTCAATTACCCAGCCCAATCATCTCTGACAGGTGTTGAGGTACAGTAATAAACCCCCGTCTGATGGCGCCGAGGCAACCTCTCCTTTAAAGCACCTCTGAGAGCTGTGAAATGACTAAGCTCCGAGTTGATCAGGTGCTGTGAACACAGTTGACTCATCGCTGCTGGTTGATAGTGTGCAGTGAAACAGAAAAAAAGAAATTACAATAACACTTAAAATTACCGCAACACTCACTCGTTTGGTTGAAATTTATAGAAAAGCCCGTATGGGAGAGACGTTTACTGTGATGCACAGAGAGATGCTCTGAAATTAGACCAATTAAACACCTACGTTTGAAAAAAAAATTTTTTCTAAAATTTATATGATCAGAGTACGCACACGAAAATGACTGACACTGTTACAATCGCACTCTTCAAACCAAACAGTGATGAAAACAGCCATCGGCAGAGTCTTTGAGAGAAAATTAAAGACTGAAGTTACAGTCAAATCTGCAGCACTTACAGAACATCAACTCTCATACAATCCATTACAGCTCAACTGTGTCGAAAATAGTCTTTTCAGTCACTAAAATAGGCCATCGCTGTGTCATAAACTGCAAAGAGTGTGAGAGCCATAAAAAGAAGCAGAGATTCACAGGCTGCTTTTTCCTTACTCTAAACTGCCTGTTCATATTTTTTACTTTTTTAGGATCATCATGGAAGAAGTAGTCCAGTGAACCTGTCCAGTAGTAAAAATAAAAGAGGTACAACATGTACCGGCATGATGTTATTCACCCATCTGAATGCATCAGAATATCATCCAAATTATTCCAGTAAATCAGTTCAAAAACTGAAAACTTATCGTATCTATTTTTGTGGCACGCAGGGATACATTTCAGGAATCCATTTCAGTTCATTCTTTATTAAAGGTCACATCTAATAAAATCCCCAAATTCTGTTTCTCAGCAAATTACAATTTCACAAGGTGAAAGTAATATAGACCTTTTTTCAAAAAAAAGAAGAAAGAAATGTAGTATCATGGCCGTCACGATCGCGGAGAAAACAACCGACGTTACAGCTACTGAGGAGATGATCACCGACGCGTTCCGCATGCTGGGTAAGCCGCAAAAGGTCACTGATAAAGAAGCTGGCTGCTTAGAGTGCTGTATCCATATTGTATTGAAGGAAAGTTTAGTAGAAAGTGAAAGTGGGGTAGAAAAAAAGGCAAATGCAGAAAGAATACCTGGATCCTTGAGAAGCAAAATAGTGACATTCCTTGAGTCAAGACAACATCAATCATTTCCTGGACTAAGGAGAAAAAGGACTGGATTGTTGCTGAGGGATCCAAAGCTGTTTTCTATAGATGAAAAAAAAAAGGTTTCATTTGGAAATCAATAACCTTGAGTGAGGAGTAAGAGCGGAAAGCCCCAGAATTCACGTTGCTTGAGGTTCAAGTGTAAAGTTTTGGCTCCTGTACAAACTCCCAAAGGTACTGATGCCTGGTATGATAACCATGCTATCAATGTGCTTGTCAAGAGGAATATGAACGACACCAGAGCCAACAATGTAGATGAGCTGAATGGCACAGTTAAAGTAACATGAGCTTCCTTGATATCTCAGCAGAGCCACAGGCAGACCACCTTCATGTTAGGCTGCACTGGTGCAAAAAGAAACTAAATGTACTATACACTAATATGGACAGCCTCTGTATTCTGTATTTTTAGCAATCTCACATAATATTCTAAGGAAACTGGATATTGTGTTGTTAGCTGTAATTCAAAATGATCAACATTTACCTAAATAAACATCTAAAATACACCAATTCATTTAATTAATTTATTAGGGGGGGTTTTTTTGTTGGATTGCTGAAAGAATTCATATATCTAATTTATTTTGATGCACCTGTACATCGGTAGTTATTTTCGGTCATGAAAAAACATTTTCATTTGTAGCAGCACTTGGGCATAGTCAGCGTTTGTTTTATTTCTCTTACAGGGACTATTGTGAGCAACGAGTTCATGATGGGCTCAGTTATTTAAATTAAAATAATTCAATAAAACTAAAAAAAATTTATTTATTTTCAAGGGAAATTAAATGCTGCCGTCACTCATATCGTCAAAGTATCTCCAGAGTAGTTGTGGATGGTGTTGCTGTGAGCAGTCAGACTTGCAGTGAATCTGAAGAAGCGTCTGTTGCTGTTTGACAAGCTAGCAGCTTGATTTCCAGGCTCCAGAGACAATATTTCACAGTAACGGCGTCATTAATGAAGCACAGCTAATCTGTTTCATTTGCCTTTGACGCCCCTCTTTAGATCTTTGTTTGGCCATGCATCCACGAAGCCTCCTTTTCAAATCCTCTGAGATTTGGGGTCATAGTTCAGACGTTATTTAAGCTTTTCCGGTGCTAATCGGCTGCTCCCGATAGTTAAAACAATACCTTGTCGCTACGGTTGCGCATTGCAAGTGTCCAAAATACCAAAAGCACAGGCAACAATCATTCTGTTGCCCAAAAGCTCTCAAGTCATTCCAGTTTGTTCTCCACTTTCATCACAACTTATTGAAGAAGGAAAGTGCAGAGCTTTCTGTTGCTGCTGCATAAACCATCCAGAGTCTCAGCAGACCCTTTAAGTCAAGACAGTTACAACACTTAATGAACCTGCAACATGCCGCAGTAACTACGATGCAACCTCCAACTTCCAAGTTTAATGATGTTTTGAAATGCACCTGATAATTTTTAAATCCGCTGATTAATAGTTGTCTAAAGAAGTAAACAAAGCGTTTTAAGTCTCTCTCTCTCTCTCCCAGCCTGGAGAGGCATTTTACATTAACGGCTCCAATGAGTTAAAGTCTGCAAATCACAGAGCAAACAGGGTTGAGTAATTCAGGGATTAGAGGATTCATACAGCCCAATTCCCTCAGACAGTCTGCCAGCAGACGCGCACCGTCCAGGTACTCACGAGGTGTACGATGATGTAGCTGGCGGATCTGAAAAAAAAAAAAAAAAAAAGAAAGAAAGACTCATTGACAGACGAACCAAAGCCAGGCAGGAGGTGGCGTACAGCTGGATTCAAAATATAGATGGTTTCACTTGACGGCATGAAATGTCTCTGAGATTCAGCAATTTTCTGGAGTTATAGAGCCTTTCAGGTTTTCCATATTTTGATTTCTTAAGATTCAAACATAATTTTCTTCCATCTGCTACTGAGGAGGGGGGGGAGGGGGGGGATCAATCCTGCAGAGTATAAAAAAAGGTGTTGGGATCATTTAATAAACTGGACTCTAAAGCACACAAAAGTCCATGCTTCTACAACAGCAACTAATTTATTCAACATTATTATAAAGTGCTCACACATCCAAATCTCTCTGTCATCAAATGCAATAAAAAACTGTTTAAATCTTTTTTTTTTTAAATCATCATTATCAATGTTCTGTTTATTGAGGGTGTATGAAGAAAATGAAATGTATGCAAAAAAAAATAACTAGTCTCTGAAACTGGGTGGTAATGCTCAGAATTTAATTAAAAGTTGTGGATGGACTATTTTCTTGGTTTAAATACAGGGATGAGATTTAAATTTGTGCTGCAATCACACTTATTTTGCAGTCATTAGAGCCCGAGAGAAGCAAACACTGCAAATAATTATAATTCTCAGGATGAAATTACAGTTTCTCCTCTTCTCATCTTCATGTATGTCGCTAATCCACGTGACCTCTTTTTTCTCTTTCTTTTGCAGAACTAAACAAAAGTTCAAAACAGCGCTTAATTGCTGGATAGTTTGGGGGAAAATGCATCGTTTACGAGCTACGTGTGCCGTGAGTGTTTTCGTTTCACAATCCGCTGTTGAAAGCCGAATGTGCTGATTGAGGGAGCTAAAATGTCAAGTACAGAGGGCTTGGATTTTAGGTGTTGTCAAGCAAAGCAGCGCAATTTCAACTGAAGGGCATTCTATTCATCAAACACTCAACACCGCGGCTCCTGATCACAGAAGCATTCAGGTCAATTTAGAGGGAATAATAAATAAAATGTCTACTAGTGATATGTTTTCATGCAGCGGTTGGATATTTCTGTTCATTTTGGCGCACAGTAGAGAAAAAAACAAACATTAAGCATGAAATTTAGAGTGTGTTTATGAATTAAAAAAAACAAAGCAGCTTTAACCAATCAGACAACGGGCTTCTTTCCGCCTCTTTCCGCCTGCTATTTCGTGAGTCGTGGCACGTTGTCAGTGTTACGAGCTCATTCCAGAGGATATTTAATTTTGTGCGGATGCGACATGGAGCAATTTAAAACACCTGTCCACAGGAGGCCGTGCTGAAAAACACGACCCATTTCAAACACATTAACAAACAAATTTAGGTTTCACGGATAAAAAAAAAAGTCTTGGAAAAGCAAACAGATCTATTAGCAGCTGTGAATAAACCTTGGCTTTTGCTGAACTTGGCAGTGGAGATTTTGGGGCGGTTGTGCGTTTGCACATCAGTAGGATGTCAAGCACAGAAAGCCTCTGGAAACGTCATGTTATGCCGTACAACAAAAATTCCACTAAGATTAAGTCTAACGCAAGCTCACAGCCATTTCTTTTAGAATAATCCTGTTCTACTGTTTCTGCACATTATGTATGAGAAAAATGTTGTTTTGTGTGCAAATGAGTAACTGTGAGCCATCTGAATAATGTAAGACTGGGGCAAAATAAAGCCGTGAAAGAAAACACTAACTGGTACCAAAGGAGCATATGCTATGTTTAAGTTCTGCTAGGCTTTTTGACTATCTTTGCTTAGTGTTCCTGTGGTTCCAGATGTTTTTGAAAGTTTGTTTTGATACTGTTTGTTGGCTCTCAGTTTACTAATTATGCAGACAGCTGCAGGAGCTAACATGAATGTAAGTTGTTGTGAAGGTGGGAGAGGAACAGACACAAAAAGAAAGAACTACATTTAGGGATGCTATGGATCAAAATTCTCAGCCGGGGAAAGCTGTTGAAGATGAGGCTGGGAGTAGCTGTGTTTCCGTTAACCATAGCATTGTGCAAATTGAAATTCCGAAAATAAATTTCCTTAATGGGAAAATGGCAATTTAGAAGAAAAATTAACGCTTTTTTGATTAAACACTTTAGTGTTACGGTGAGGTGACGTTTTAGCCGTATCAAAATAGATGTATTTGGCAAAACCTCAACTGGAGCACTTTTTTTCACATCACGAGTCATGTGATCAACATCCGGATGTTACTGCTGGTGGAAAAGACGAAGAAGACAACAGCGTAGGAGGATGGTGGTTTGCTTTAGTTTTTTTCAGACAACATGCCACTAGCTCCACCAGAGCTCTCACAGCACTGCTCAGTTCATGAAAAGTTTGAACGTGTTGAATCCAGAAATATTCTGTGAAATCGCAACAACAATCTCCCCAAAACGGCGCATTCGTAGCCGCTCCCAAGTATGAGGAACCGGTCGCTCCAACCCCTGAATGAGACGCCGTCTCCTCTGATTACTCATACACCAGCATCATGTCTGTCTTATGTCTTAAGTCTCTTGTCCTTTTAGCTTTGTTTTCACAAATAGATTAATGCATCTAAAATCTTTTTTTTATTTTTCCATCCGGTGAAGTCATTCTTTTGTTTGCTTCGATGTATAACGAACTGTTGAAGATCGATGCAGAACATTCCAGTGCAGATCCGATTAGTCGGTGTTTAGATTAGTCTTTTCTAAATTCTAATGTGGTGTCAAAAAGCATAGAGTTCTTTTTTCTTGTTAAGAGTTTTTTTGCACATATTAAGCAATCTTTGTTTTGTGCAACATTATTCAGTTCAACTTTGATCAGTGCAAGTCAGGAATGCCTGACTGCAGGTCCTCAAGAGTTGGTGTCCTGCATCTCTTAGGCATGCCTCTACTCCAACACAGCTGTAACAATGGAGGAATTTCCTTAGCATGTCATCAAGCTTATGCGGAGTGTAATGACATTTTATTAATTTTTTTTTTAAATTTATGCGTGTTTAGCTTGGGAAACAAACATGCTGGATACTGGGTTAGGTAAGACACCTTGGATCTGGCTGTTTTAGATTCAGAAGGAGAGATGATCAAATGAAACAACCCTTCAGTTTTGTGCCATGGGTGGCCCTGAAACACTTACAAACACACATCGTTAGCGGCTAATGGTTAGCGAGACACAGGACCCTCACAGCGCTCACAAATTAATCATATGTTGTCAGTGCCTCCATTTTGGTTTGTTTTTTTTTTCTACCTAGTGCCCTAAATGTTGCTACATAGCCAATTTAACAGCAGGAGTTGCTTTTTTTAAATAGTTATGTGTCAGCTAGCTCTAAGACATATTTATTAGATAAATCCATCTCCATCATCTCATCAGAGGAACAGAAAAGCCTTTTTGTTTTCATTTTTCTGACTTTAATACACCGTCGTTAGCTTATAAATCACTGAATGACTTAGCACAACATTAAGGATCTGTTGTCGTATCAACCTTCCAGACCAGTCAGGTCTAGTGGTTCTGGTTCTGCGTCCCAAGAACCAGAACCAAACACGTAGAAGCAGCATTCAGTTTTTACGCTCAACAAATCTGGAGCAACCTTCCAGAAAACTGCGAAACTGCTGAAACTTTAAATCCTTGAAATCAAGCCTAAAAGTCCATTTGCTTAGAGTTACCTTTGATTAAAAACAGCTGGAACATTGCTTGATATATTTGATGCGTGTTTGATGATTGTTTTTGATGATTTTGATGATGAGCTACATTAGACAAAATCACATGCTGACAGCAACTGGATAGACAGAGTTTGACTCACTTTGATGAGAAATACAGCAGACTTTTAATCTCTGAATCAGATCTTGGAGCACGTTTAGATATTAGAGTCTGAACAGCTGTGCTTAAAGATTTTACCTTTCCCCAACATTTACTTTCAGCATTAAATTTGCTTAGAGTAAACACGTCAGAGAGCTTATTCTCCACGTCGTTGGCTTCTCTGAAACATCTCAATGGTTCTTTTGTTGTGTCCTCCTTCCTGCTCCAGGTGGTGGGTCAAATCGACAAATTAACGTCTGACTTCGACTTTGACCAGGAGCCGGATGATTGGACGGTGGCCACAGCCAGCAGCACATCCAGCAGTGAGCGGGGTTTGGGAGAAGCCTTCAGGCTGGACTTTCTCAACGCAGATGTGCTCTCCGACAGCTGGGAGTTCTGCAGTTACCTGGAGGCCGCCGGCGCAGCCGCCCGCAGATCCAGCGACCTACGACAGGACCTGGGTCAAGGAACTATCCCGACCCAGACCCTGCCCCCCACCACTGCCTCGGTCTACTCCCAGATGAATGGCGGGCTTCCGATCCCCAATGGGCCACGCATCATTACTCCGGACTCCTCCAGCGAGGAGGCCAGCAGCTCCACGCACAGCCAAAAGACCTCGCGCACCTCTGGCACGCGGGAGAGAGTCCGCTTCAGCGACAAGATTCTTTACCACGCGTTGTGCTGCGACGACGACGAAGAGGAGGAGCAGGAGGAGCTGCGGGAGGACAAGAGCGGCTGTGCCACGCCAGACAGCGACACAGAGCCGGGTCTCCTGGGCAGCTCAGTCGGTCCCAAGCGTTCTTCCTCTGAGCACTCGCTCCTATATAACTGTCTGGACCCTTCCTATGGCTCCTCGCCGGTGACGGCGATGACGGGAGCCCACACGCTACCCAGGAAAGGTCTCTTAAATCCCGGCTGCCGCAAAAAACTGTTAAGAAATAGCAGCACACAAACTGTCTCTGACAAGAGCACTCAAACTGTACTGCCCTATATTCCAACCAAACAGAAAGCAAAGGACCACTGAGGAAGCAGGCGAATCTCATGAAGAGAACTGTGCATTATTTAATATTAAATACATAGCTCATAGATTAATACACAAATAAATAAATTACTAAATAAATAAATGATATATGGGAAATCACTTGACTACCCAAACTCATTCTGTGGCTCAGGGAACACACAAAAGGAAATCATATAAAATACAACGTAAAGTCCAAAGAAGTCTATCCATACTCAGGTTAAAACTACAATGAAGGGACCTACAGTGGGTGAAATTATTATATTTTATCTATTGCTGAATTTTGTTTCTAATTTAGTGAAATACTAATTTGATCCTGAAGCAAAACGTGACTTAATGCTTGGTGGTGATTCGTAAGTAGCACTCCGTAGTTGGTGACTAGATTCACAGACATTTCAGGAGGGTTTTTTTGTTTACGCCACTTAAAATAAAAGTGCTGAGACTTTTATTTTGACAACTCGAAGTGTCTGCTCCTTCAAAAGTCCACATTGTCATTTCTAAAGGGATTATGATCTAAACCAGGGGTGGGCAATCCTGGTCCTCGAGGGCCGGTGTCCTGCAACTCTTAGATGTCTCCCTGGTCCAGCACACTTGAATTCAACAGCTGAATCACCTCCCACGTGCAGTCAGGTTTTCCAGAGTCCTGCTAATGACCTCATTTGACTCAGGTGTGTTGAAGTAGAGATGCATCTAAGAGTTGCAGGAGACCGGCCCTCCAGGCCTGGAATTGCCCACCCCTGATCTAAACCCTGGTTGGTTTAGTTCTCTGTAGAACTTTAATGTGTTGCTTCTCGTGCTGCAATCAATTTACCTGGGAAGTGGGAACTCTGAGCTGGGTTTGAAGTCACACCCAAAGTAGCAGCGCTCTGGTTGAGAAGTCGGAATTTCAACATGGGCACAAACATTGCTTGCAATAGGTCTTGTAAACGTTATTTGCTTTAATTTCCATAAGCAAACATCACTTTTAGTTTTTCAGGTTAGAGTTACAGGCGTTACATGTAACATTGGTTTTAGACACACTTTTGCATGTGTGTCTTGTAAAATAAACATGTTTTCACTCCAACTTCCAACTCCAGTTGATGTGAGCAACGGCCATATTGAAACACGAAGTCCGCCTCAAGTCATAACTGAGGATAGTCAAAATTGCTCCTATGTTTCCCTGTGGGAAATCCAACTTCGGAGGGCATTTCTGTTAATCTTCCTGGATTTTCCCCGTTCCGAGTAAAACTGGAACGCACCATTAAGCCCCTCCCATGTTTCCTCCACTTTATGGTGTGGGTCATTTTCATACTGTAAGAAATGTCCCTAATTGATCTTCTTCATAGTGTGAGATCTTGCATGGAGCTCTAAAGTTTTATTTTATTGCAAAATAAAACTCACTTTTATTTTTGCATCTCTTTTGTTTTAAAGTTGTTGGACCAGCAGCGCCCTCTTTTTCACCAAACGTCTTGCTAATGAATGGGGGAAATCCACAAGACATCGTTTGACTGCTCTTTGGTCTTGCCCATGACGGTGGAGAGGGTTCAATGGAGGTGGCGGATTGTATGGAGTATTTGATGTAGTTTTAACACAGTACGAGTCCAAACCATTAATTTCTTGGTAAGGAGATAAACTGACAAATTCAGCAGAAGATCAAATAATTATTTACCCCACTGCATTTAAGTGAATTATTTTAAACAGAGAGAGAAAGATCTCAAAAATCTTCCCCCCTCGTCACACAATTGAAGGAGTCACAAGGAGAGAAAAAAAGCAAAGGTTTGTCTATCATGTGTAAGCAAAACGCCACTCATTCTGTACCCTAAATCTGTATAAACATTGGCGTTTTTTCATGTTCTGGTAATTTCAAATGTCAGGAGGATTATTGCTTCCAGGAGGGAAATGTCTCTAGATGCATGTGTCAAGGCGCTTCCTCCTCTCTTTGATGTCAACAAACGACTCTGAGCGTAGAGTCAGAAAAACAACACCATTTACCTTCGGTCTCATAAACCATCTCATTCTGATCGCTCCTTGGTCTGCCGCGGAGCCTGAAACGTATGAGTGACAGGCAGCAAAACAGATACACAGGCACTTCGGAAGTAGAGCTCCACAAAAGTGACATTTCAATTTTTGTCCTTCGATGTGCCTGCTAGCGGCGACACTCGATGTAGAAGCGGAGCTAAATAGCAATTGGGTGGATGAGGGGCTTTGGTGGTGGGGGGGGAACAAGCGCTAAAGGTTTTGTCTCTTCATTCAGTGGCCCAGCGGGGAATTGAACTCGGTACAGCAGCATTTTATTCACAGGGCCAGCGCCAATAGCCATTCCTGATCAATATGTTAGAGGGAGGTTGCAGTGAGGGGTCTCTTTGCTGAGCGTGCAAGCCACTCTCCTGGGATCTGTGAACAAAAACTCACAGTCAGATCTATTTACTTACACTGAGCAGGACAAAAATTAGAATTGTAGCCCTAAAGAACTGACATTTCAAAAAGTGTGGTTCCAGGAGTGGGAGCTGGTGGCTGAAGAAAAGAGTGTACTCGCTCAATGATTTCTCTTTACTTTATTTCTTTTTTCCTCTATTTTTTTTATTTGCTTTCCCCACACACCAATGTCCTACCCTGGGAAACAGCTTTGTGAGTGCGGTCCTCATACCCTTGTGTTTTCAGAATTGAAAAGAAAAGTGAAATGTTGAAATCTTTAACGGGAAAATCCTTGCTGACTCCGGTGAGGCCGACCTTTCTGCCTCTGGTCACCCAGTGGGTACTTAGCCTTTCATAGGAGGCAGGGATTATGGAGCCTTCTTTTTCTGCTATATACGGTGCCTTGCGCAAGAATTTATACCGCTTGAGCCTTTTCACCTTTTATTCACCATAGTACCAAAGTTCAGTTCATTTTATTGGGGTGCTATTTGACCTGCCAACCTAATGCAGTGCTATAATTAGGCAGCAAGAAGAACATCCATGGTTTTGAATTATTTCTTTACACATTAACATTTGAAAAGATTGGTGCATGTTTGTATTCAGCCAACTTTACCCTGATGCTCCATTTAAAATCCAGTCACTTGCCTTGCTGTATGTAATCTCATTCAAGTATACGTCCTAGAAAGACCTCAGAGGTTTGTCAGAGAACGTTAACAAACAAACAGCATTAAGGGAAAGAAAAACACACCAGAGAAATCAAGATATACAGGCTGTCAAGTTTTAAAAAACATATCGCCATTGGACATCTCAGAAAGCACTGTTCAGTATGTCACAAAGAAAACTGCCAAGACATGGCTGTACACCTAATGTGGCAACGCTGGGCAAAAAGAGCAATTCATGTCTGAAGCATCCAAAGAGTCGTTAAATCTAGTCTTTATCAGACAATATGAACGCCATGGTGGAACGAAAGCCTTAAGAAGTCCCGCATGAATTATGCCATGAGCCATGTGGAAGGACGAGTTCTGGTCGGAAGAGACTGTTTGGGACTAATGGAAAAAGAACCGTTTTGCACATCCTTCGGAACAAACGATGCTCACGATTGGTTGCAATGTCATGTTGTTGCAATGTTTTTCTTTAGAAGGGATGACAAAGCGCAATGCTGAGTGGTGTAGATGTAGGGCAGGTGTCCAGCATACAGAGGCTACAACCATGGCTTAGCCAGAATATGACATAGTACCAGAGTTGCAGTGGACCAGTTAGAATGGCCCAGTCAAAGCCATGACCTAAATTCAATCATGTATCTGCAGCAAGGCATACAAATTTACTGTATATTCACATATCCTATCCATCCAGTCCAACACTATTTTGACATAAAGGGCCGTTAATGTCAATTTCTGGATGTAGAAAGCTGGTTGAGATAAAAGACTTGCTTCTGTGTCTCTACTAATTGGAAGTACTACAAAGTACTGAATGAATGTAGAGGGCTTGAACACAAAAGCATGACACTTTTATTTGCATTTTTAAAACAACTGATCATTTTTCTTCCAATTCACAATTAGGCTTTAATTCCTGTTTACCTGTCACAAAAAAAGTTAAATACACAGACGTTTGTGAAAAAAGCATGAATGCTTTTTTTTTTTTGTAAATCACAAGATACATTTTCTGAATCGCCAAAATTGACAGGAAATTCCTCAAACGGCGAAAAAAAAACCAACAACTTAAAGAAACAAGTCAGGTTGATTTTTATCTGAGGCCAGCAGCTCTTGTTCTTCACTTTGTGATGTGTAAGGTGTTCAATAAGTACAAATGACCGCCGCAACGCCGAAGATTATTAGGGGCTGCGGAGATTTCCATCCAAAACAGACCACCTCTGTTTTTGTTTGTGTACTCCTGCGTAACAGTTATTGCATAGAGCACAGCTTAAGGGAATTACAGCTCTGCTGGTTAGGCAGCATTAAGCCTCAAGAGCCCAATACAAGGAGAGCGGACAGTGCACTTTTGACGCAGGCAGCTTGGTAGACGCCCCACAAGCAATAATTAACTCGAGGTTGATGTGGTATACATGAATAAGGCAGAAGTGATTTCTTCCCCTGGTTTTTCACATGTTTTCTTTAGTCTAAGAAAACAGAGTCGACTCCGACAACGTCAGGTGCCTGTGAAGAAAAGCACAGAGGAGAGATCAATGACTCGCTCCCTGAAGCATAGGCTGCCATTTCCCTGCTGGATAGACCAACAGGCCATCATGGCCATTAGCATAAACAAACAAAAATATGCCTCTGCAAAAGCAGAGCATCAATTACAGTAAAACAAAGCTCATCTTGTGATGGCAATGCACCTGCCCGATAGGAGGTAGTTATTTCCTTCTTGTGCACCCGGAGAATTTATTAGTCGTATCTGCAGTGAAATCATCTCCTCAAACACAGAGCCGTTTGGCACCGACACGGAATACATTATCATTGGGGGCAGATTTGAGATATTTGGACAAAATATTAGCAATGTCTCTTTTGCCAACAAGCTCATTATTCATCCCTAATAGGGCAGAGATGTATCCTCAGTTCTCTGTAGCACAGGGACAGGAGGCATCCACAGGTTACGAAAACCAGAGCGGGCTGATGCCAAAATGATCCGTCAAGCGGAAAGATCCTGCCCCTCCACCACCAGTAACGCTGAGCACCAAGCAGTTGTTTTGTATTTTGTGAATGTGCGTTGTGCCAATATGTCATTGCTGCCATTGCACCTTGTGCATGGAGAAAAGTGGCGTTTTTCAGACTCGTATTTAATGCCATATTTTCCTGTCACGGCAATTAATGGAGATCAATACAACCAGACGGAGCACATCCCCCCCAGGAAGTTGTTTGGCTAGACAAGTCCATAGGAGGGGATTACACAAAACAACTCTTTCAGAAGGTGGTGAAATGAGTCATGCCATCTGTGTTTTGACATCAGCACTGGGCATGTATTGGTTCTCATCGCTGATCGATTCTCTAATCACAGCCTCAGGGTATGGGGGCTTCAATCACTGACTTTTTTTATATATTGGATGTATTGCTGAATGTCTAGGGCATACGGACGGGTGTCATGCACATATGCGCCTAGATGTGTTCTTTACTGCCTCTCATATGCATCCTTGACGTTCCTTTCTCTGGCCTTTTTGAAAGCGAGTTGAGGGAAATGGATGGACACATCTTTACATTCTGTGCCGACTGCGAAAGGTTCATGAAGTGAGCAGTGAGGAGGTCAACACCGTCTCATTGATTACAATAGATCGGCTAACAGCTGGAGTAGCTAAATTTGATTTGTTGCAGCTATGCGACATTTATATCCTCCTTATCTTTGAGTGCACACACACTTTTATGTTCGGCCCACACCCCACACTGCCTATGACCGGCAGATAAATAATGCACCGTCTCAGCTTCTGTTCAAACTCGTGCAAAGTCAAACTGTGAGCAAAGTGCTGAACCTTTACGTCTACAAAACAGTTGACACAGGGTTGCACGGCACATGTTGTGCCCGATAAAGACAACACTCCTGTTTTTATGCACACACAATCAGCAGTTACAATCAGCCACAAGCGCAGTACAATATAGTGGTCCAGCAGAGCAAATAGCCACCCTCAGAACTGAGGGATGGCCGGACAAGGCCAGATCAACCATCAGTCACCATCTGATTGGGTCTGCGGAGTGATTAATGATGAGCCATGCAACCACCGCAGACAAGATTAGACCTTCACAGGTGATGAAGGGCATGGACTGTGGATATGTGTGAGAGGGGGGGAAGGGGTGGCTCTTGGGACAAAGAAAAAAAACAATGCCATCAGATGACCTGCTTCACTGTAAAAGAAAACTTTTACAATAAAGTATGATATTCTAAGAGAAACAAACGTCATGAGGCACAAAACAGACAATGTTTGGTGACAGATGAAAAGTTCTTACAAAGTCTTAATGCATAAAGCCATCAAAGCCAGGCGTACAAAGACAAAGAGTGATTGATGACGTTGGAAAAGCTGAAATCAATTCCATTAAAGCTCTGTTTTTGATATAATAAACTATTAGAATCAACCAGCAAAATTGGTGCAACAATTTGCATTTTAAGGAATGTTTCTGATTAGACAAAGATCTAAATTACAAATTAGCTTAATTACAAATTTTACTAAAAAATGTCAAAATAGTCTAAATAAGATATTTGGTTTTGTTTAATTACTACAATAAATAAATTAATACAATTCTAGCTTTATTTTGACTCCAACTATGGACACATCAGGCTATTTATTATTGACTAAACGTCAGAAATTGTCAACAACATAAATACAGCATGCTTTCAAATCCACAAGCTCACAGTTCCAGGTTGCGCTTAGGTTGTAATGTTATTAAAATAGGAATATATTAAAAGTTTGCAACAGCCTTATGAACATTTTCTACCAATATGAAGCGCTTTCGTGACAACCACTGAGCAACTGTCTCAGGGTTGGGAACATCAGCATTTATGTCTTTAACACTGTTGCTAAACTAGTTAAAGCTGGATGCAAATTTCTTGCTCCAACACAGAAGCTTTCTCAGCCATGTGTGTTGTGGCAGCTTTTAACTTCTAAGAAGCTCACATAGTTAAGCCCTAAAATATTCATACCATATACATTTATAGTCATAGCATATTCATACTTTTAAAAAATTACTACAACTCAACCAAGAAAGCTTGTATCTGATTAAAAAAAAAGAAACATGTTCCAAAGCATAGTAAACAGATGAGTATTAATTCCAATCTGTTTTGGTTTTGTTAAAAAAAAAAAAGTCAAGATGTGGCAGAGAGGTCTGGCGTCGTCGTTGAAGCAATTTCTGATGGCTAGTTAAAAAATAAGTAAACAAATAAAACAAGTGTGGATGAAGTGCTATAAGACCTCAAACTGTACTACAGCAGAGAAAACTAATGTGTTTCATGACATGCTCGGCTGAGCGGAGAATATATCAAGAGACAATTGTATTGGTTCGGGAAAAGACAGAAATTACAGGAAGCATCACTAAGACACTTCAAGAAGCTGGAGGGCAGAATTATCAGAGGACAGCTGCAACGACGCAAAGTTGCTAATGTGTCGAGAAGAAAAGATAATTTAAGGAAGCTACTGTTAAGTGGAACTACATATGAAAGGCGGTCAGTCGAATACAAATGCTGCTAAGTGCACCTTTCCGCGAGTGTGTCTAATTCTGACAAAAAGGAGAAAATAAAGAAGAAAACTCAAAAGAAAAGCATCAGCAGTCATTTCCAGTGCGTTCCAGTTGGCAGCTTGTCAGCGTTTCCATGCTCCTTTACAGGTGAAGGCCAAGGAGGCAGGGAATTGCTGACAGTCTAGTATGTCCAACAACTAAGAGTTAAACGATGACGAGACAGGTGCTGTGTATACGTTGAGTCCCCAAGCGGCCCTTATTTTACCCTACAAAGGGGTTTCCCCCATCAGTCATATTTACTGCTTTTACCACAGTGTACACCCTATACTTTCCCACACCTTCCCTTCCCCCCTATATTCATTTCTGGCCATGCATGCTCCTGGCTGCAAATAGCAAATAACCCCCGCTGGAAGGTGGAAAGGACAGGTCAGAGTCATTCCTCTGTCAGTACTCTGTGAAGCAGAAGAGAAAGAAATGACTTGATGCTCAGCTATGCTAAAAAATGTAAATGACGGATTATGCCGGTGATTGTTTCCAGTTTTCTGTTTGCAAAAACGAGAGGGAAAAGGAAAAAAAAAGTCTCACTGAGGCTCTAATTACAATCATTTTCGCTGTACTTACCTTGCTCCAATTATTTGAGCTTCTCTAGTGTGTTTACAGGGACCTCTTTGCTCCAGCTGTAAAATGGGTCACCAGATGTACAATATAGTGGGGGGCCTCAATGTGGTGCTTAAGCCGCTGTGCGTTTCCAATACATTATAGCAGTGATCCGTCTCAAATGACTGCAATTATTCAAATGTCAGGCTTAGCTTAGCGAACTCACGGTGGCTTGCTGACAGCGTACCTTAGAGGTGTGTCAAAAGATTATTGGCAGTGGGATTTCTGTGATGGGGGCATATTGTACATTAGAACACTAATTCTGGGATATGTAGCTAGTGGATACTATGAAACTTTAAAAAGTCATTTGTATGCATTGCTTTGTTTCCTTTTTGGGGTAGCTGAATATGAGTAATCGTCATACGAACGAATCATTTTTTAGTCAATGTCCTACATGAGTGCGGCTAGGTGGTGTTAAAAACTTAGCCTAAGAGTAGTTTTGTTCAGTATGAGTAAGTTGTTTATTATGAAATCAAAGGAACTTGATAAAGAACAGCAATATCTTTTTTGTGTCTACAGTTCATTGAGGTTGCAAGAAAGCAAAAGAGAGTGAGACCTTTGCAGATAACAGGAAGGCTAAATAGTCTGAAGCAGTTACGCTCTATTTAAGTCTTTTAGAAGTCTCACATGGACAATTTAAAATGTCAGCTGTGTTGTCATTTTGTTTTAAAATAGTTTAACCCTCTCACTCATGCAGTCACTTCCCACAATGTGATCGCTTTGTCTGATTGTGCTGCAGCCATGAACAACAGTCCCCATGTTCGGTAAATCCCAAGCTTCCCAAGTAGGTATATGACCATTGAAACAGACAAAACAACACATTAAAGCAAACCTGCTAATGAGTTGCTTTAAAAATGCAGCTCACTGTGTACTATTAGATACAAAAATCAACCACTACTCAACCACTATGCAATCCTACAGCAACAAATGAGGAGGAAACCGATGCTAAATTTATGACAGCAGGTAAGTATTCGAGAGTCAAGGTTGAGGTTTCCTTATCAGTTACCCAAGGAAGAATGGGTTGAACAAAACTGCTGCAAGACGGCACACAAATATAACCAAACAAGCAACATTGCAACAATACATATCTAGGAAAAAGTTGACAGTAAAAATACCATTTATTACCTTTGTCTTTTGAATTGGAGTATCTGTTATCTTGTTCACTATCTTCAAGAGATCTGGACCTTTGCTTTAACCTTCATGTTACCAAGCCAACAGGTGATCACCCAATAACTGTCAAATTCAAGTAAAATTTGTCCATGTTGGTTTAATGCATTGTATAAAATCTTTGTTTTAAGTGGTACGAGCAATTTGTGATTGTCCAACAACGTGTTATACACAAACAACAAATCTCATCATTTATACTCTCCAGGGAAGGGGAGATGGAGTCGACAAATTTCCATCTGCCGTTCGAATCAGCCTGGATAGAATTGCCCTGAAAGTGCGGGTTAGAGGAAGAGGAAATGCTACAGATTTGATTCTGTTCATTTTCTATAAGCAATTTCACAAACAAATGGAGGATATATTTTTAAACTACATTTTATCCCACGTCAGTTCTTGATTACAGGTGACATTTACTCATTTTAAATCCTTCAAACCACGAATCACAATTGACTGTTATTCCAGTTTTGTATGCCAAATGGTTGAGCTATAAATTTCTCAGGGAATTAGGCAAATCAGCAAATCTTATTTTATGAGGATGTTTTCACACCTAATGGTGTGGTAGACTCAGTTGAACTGGGGGCTAATATTATAATATTTGTTATATTTTCAGCTGGGGCGGTTCGCTTTAACGCACTAACCAAACACTTCAAAAAACTGCTCCAAGAACCACCAATGGAAACAACACAAAATCCTCTAAAGAAGATATCGTCGCAATGTAAATAAAAACGGAGTAGCATTTCAGTGGTCGCAGGATTTCTCTTTTGTCCCGCTAGTATTAGACTTGTGCGTTTGTTTTGGTTCTATTTACCCAGAATGCCCTGCACTATAGTTCGCTTCTTGCTTTTGGAGCGATCTCCGGTCTGCTTGGCATCCAGACATTCATTCAAACCACAATAGAGTTCACTTGAACAAAACCAAGACATAAGGTCAGCGTTAGTCTTTTTGGTCCGCATTGAGGATCAAATACATATTCACACCTCCCCAAGCGAACCAGACTTTCTAGGCAAACAAAGTACAGTTTGACTAAAGCGGACTAAAAAGGGCTGGTGTGAATTCATCCTAAAATGTAGATTTTTTAACCTGAGAGATTAACAAGAGAGAATAAAATTGTGGAAACCAAACACTACAGGTCCTATTTACACGATTCAAATGATCATGGTGGGCTGTGTAATAAAAATTTATTAAAAGTGATGAATACAGAAAATGAGAACTAAGAACATACCTCTTTACAATGTGGCCAGTATTGCTGATTCAATGCTCTTTAATATGACCACCACACCGTCTGCTCTGTTCACTGAAGCCATTTATAATGCAGAATATATGGCAAAGTCGATTTGTTCTTCACAAGATAACAGAAAAAAATGCTACATTTTAATTCGAGTGACATTTTAATGGTTCTCCCCAAATTTTCTGTAAGAAAAACTTAGAAAGGGCCATTGTTCCTTTGTATTAAACAAAGGCTAGTTTCAATAGTCAAAACAAATCTGTTCTTGGTTCTTAAAAAATGTCTTCATATTTGGTCTAATGTACAGAACATGCGCCGTAAACCTAGAAAGCAGTAAAACTGGAATCTGTTTTTATTTGTTGTTTTGCTGGCCTGTAGTTTTGTAATCTGGCAGGACTTTCAGGCCCCCCTGGTGTCAGTACTGAACTTAATGAGCATGTAAAGTGTAAATCCTGCAACTGGCAGACTGATCTCCGCTGTCGCCACAAAGAGATTTACCATCTTCCACCAAGCTGCAAGAAGCCAAATGTTTTTTTTACTCAGGAGGGAAAAAACTCAAGATTTTATAGTGATTCTTTCAATTCACGGTCCTAGCATTTGTGTAATTTGGAAAACGGAATTGTTCTATGAAAGACAAAAATATAGCCTGACTTTAATGGAAATTCTATGGTGGGAAAATTCATGCTGCGTAAAGTGTTTTACACTTTAAAATTTAATGCAATGTCAAAACTTCAGTTATATGCACATGCTGCTGGACTGATGCTTACGTTCTGGAATCAAAAGTAAATGGACAGAGATGTGGGAGGCAGTGAGTTTTCCTTTCAAAGCAACACTTGGTCCAAAAGGACTCAGCTACCCGAAACATTACAAAATAGTAGCTCAGTGATCCCGAAAGGATCTGAGAGCATAAGAGTTTCAAGTACTATTTTCCTGTTTAGCAGTTATAAACTAAGCACTGAAAATTAAGTAGCTAAACATCATTTTGGAAATCAGTTGTATGGTTGAACAGTTAATAGCACAGTTTCTTTGCTGAAAAAAAACAACCTTAGGTTCAATTCCCCACTTAAAGAACATCGAGACATGTTCTTTATTTATTTATTTAGTTATTTTGATTAGTTTTCACAAAGGACTTTGGTTTTCTCCCATGTTCCAAAAACATGCATGTCAGGTTAAATGGTCTCTAAATTTCCCTTAGGAGTGATTGTTGAGTGTTTGCCTGGTGTGATAGAAAGGTGACTCTGAGTGTAAACACGATGGATGATGGTTTCAGCAGAACCCAAACAGTTATTTTTCTTTTTAAAAAATGTTTAAGTGGCACTGCTGCCCCTTCAATGGGTTTGGTAGTAACCGATGAAAGACTGCCTGCGAGGACACATATTAGAATATATATATATAAAAAAAAGAATAAACAACTTTATGTAGCTTTCTTGCTCTCTAAATGTCTAAATACATTCAATAATAACTGAACTGGATATTTTTTAAGTTATTCCATCAACAAATACAAACAGTGTCTGCTCTTATCAATGTACCAGTAGAGTACTAACATGGTAAAAATGTGTTTATTCTTCAAATCTGAAGATGGCTTCAGATTTGAAGCCATATTTAAATTTTTAAAAACAAAAAAAACATAACTGATGATAATTGCTATGAATACAGAGATCGTCCCTATGATCTGTGTGTAGACCAATGAAAAAAGCATGAAATCTGATTCTCAAAATGGTATTCACTGTTAAATGCAGAATATTATACATTATCTACTGTATTCCTCATCTGGATTTTCCCTAAAAATCTGCATGTTTTTACTGTTTGCACCAAAATTCTTAGAAAAAAAGATAGACCGTATGAGTTGTTGATGCTTCCTGTTTCATATATGCTTTACTTTAGACATACAGGACATGTTAATAAAAAGGGCTAAAGAACTTTATTTTTCTTTTAAATATAGCTTTCTTTAAATTCCCATTAAACATAATTTCAAGCAAAGAGGGTGTTTTGAATATGTTTACTTTGTGAGCCATACACAGAGAAAACTGACAAAGAAAATGGGATGTAGCTTCATTTGAAGATAAAAACGAGAGCTACATGGACACAAAATGGGAAGTCCCGTATCTCTCTGGCTGAGAGAAGGTCACTCTTGACTTCGATGCACGTTATCTGCATAATTATGTTTTCTGACAGCACAAAGAACTTAGGAAATGACTGATTAAAGACATTCCCAGTAGCAGCAATGGCTCTTCGTTCTAATCAATTCCTTGTTATCAATAATAACAAATGGGTAGAGACAGGATGAAAATGAGGCTGTTGTACAGATGCATTCTGATAAACATGGGATCACTTTGTCTTCCCCCATTGACTGGAGGCACTGACAAAACAACAGCAGCAGAGCACAGTTCAGACTATTTTTACCCTGCACGTCGACAGCCAAATCCATCAAATGTGAAACTGCTTCCTAAGCATTTGAATTGCAAGGACAAGGGTTAGCCTGAGCTCACCCAGTTTAGACAGTTTATCTACAAATGCACCGACAGTCCAAAAACATTTGCTCCACTATATATTTTTTTCATGCACCTGAAATTGCCCCTCCTCCAAAAAAAAAAAAAAAAAAAGAGCCTCGGCACAGAGCACCAAAATGCTCCGTGTGTAACAGATGAATTTAATGTCAGCATTACAAGTCCGACAATGTAGTGGAGAGGTTATTATTTATGCCTTCAGAAAGAAAGGAGGAAAAAAAAGGAATCCCACAATGTGGGCTTACAATGTGGGCAGTGTAGATATTTTTGGAAAATGGATGACTGAACATGGTTTTAAGCTTCTTTTTTTATTATTATTTTTTTTAAAGCAGACTTATAATTACTGCATTTTCATGACACTCAATTTACTCTGCTGATATTGTTACACCACATCATGTCTGTCACAGCTATTGGTCTATTCGTACCGCAATTAAAATACAATGCTCCAGGCTCTGTTGAAGAAACTGGCAAAAAAGAAGAAAAAAAAAAAAGAAACTTGAGTGTGGCTGCTGCTTAGGTTTCACTAACTTTTAATGAGGGGCAGACAACTCATACTCGGTGGGATAGATGCATTAATGTTGATCCTCTGTTCGCACATGGACTGCCGAGCCTCAGCGTTGCCATGGCTGTTCTGTTGCAAATCTTGACACACTGAATAAGATGTTCAGTAATTAATTAATTTCACAGGTGCTGCTGAAAATACAAAGAGCACCATATGTAACATAGTTCCCTGCGTGTTTAATTATGCAGGAAAAGTTATGACAAAATATGGAGAACGAGCGCATCCTAGTCAACAGTAAAGAGGAGAAGAACAGATCGCACTGCTGCTGACTAGAGAAAGACAAGTTGTCAGGGTTTGTTGCACTGGATTGAGTTCAGAGGTGGGCAAGATCTGATGTCCAGATATAAGACAAGGTTGAGTGTCTTGCGAAAGTATTCACACACCCTACCGCCATAAATCTTAACGTTCTTTTTAGATTAATAAACATTTTAAGATTAATGAAGAGTAATGAATAATAGCAAAAGAGGACAGAAATTGATGCATGCCTTGTTAATATATGTAGTTCGTCTTTACTAGCTATGCACATCTAGTATTTGAAGTTTCTGTAAAACCCCTTAAAGTTGCAGTATGTAACTTTTATAAGAAAATGTGTCTTGCACATTTGTTAAAAATGTTACTTTGTCGTCACAGTATAAGACATATAATCTAGAAAAGAAAACTGAGCTCCTCTGCCTTCTCCCACTGCTAAAGGCAGACATAAACAACCCAGACAGAAACAACCAATCAGAGCCAGGAGGTGGGTCGTAGCGCTGTCTATCAGGTTTGTGTACATGCCGTTCACATCCACATACATGTTCACAACAGCAGAGCCTGGCACGAATGCACAGTTAGCAACTAACAGTTTTCTTGTAATGGTAAGCTGTTTCACTGCTATTAGCATGATCAGTAGCACATACACAAGGTTGATTGACAGCACTAAGACCCTCCTCCTGACTGACTGGTTGTTTTGGGCAAGGAGTGGTGCATTTCTTCAGATCGCTATGTATAGTAGCTCCTGGAGGAGGTGGAGGACCTAATTTTTTTTAATCACAGATTCTCTCCCTCATACCATACTGTCACGACACAGTGACAGCTTTAACAAACAAGTAAAAAATATGTATATTTTATTTACAGAAGTTGCATAGTGCAGCTTTAAGATCAGGCCGATTGAAAGGAGACTGTTAATTACAATTTCTGAGTCTTTACACAAATTCTCAATTGGTCATAGATCTGGACCTTTCCAGGACCATTGTGTGCCGTTCTTACATACGACTTTGGTCGTATATTGGGTGTAAGTTTAGGGTCAATGCCCTTACACAAACTGTTGGAAGTTTGGAGAAATGACAATGTTTTTGTTAATTTATTGCTATTTTATTGAATTTCTTTTTTTTATCTTCCCTACTATATTGCCAAGTAAATTCATATTTTGATCTATCATGCTTTACATACTGAGAATCAGTGCAACAGTGTCCCCATATTCAGGCCCAGATCTGCCAGAATCTCATCGTACAGTCACCAGTAAAATTTAATCCACACAAAAAAAATTAAAAAAAACAACTGCTGATTCCCATCCCCTGGACTGACTAATATGTACATTTCATTTCAAAATCTCCCATTAACAGAACTGACTTTGGATAATGAAATCTTGATCTATGACATTTTGTATGGTAATGATCAGAAACGTGTCATTTTCCAGCAACAATGTCCTAAAATAAAATCTAACGTCCAACGTAAATTCATTTCAAAAGACGCAGAAGCACCAGATGCAGAAGTGCCTACTCTGAGCATGACGGCGCATTTACAGCGATTATTGTGAACGTGTTTTACTTTTCTCGCAATGGCCATGTCACTGAGTAATCTATAACTGCTTACAAAAGCAATAAGAGTTTGAATAGCCAAGTGGAAAAAAGTGTACGCTGACGAAGAAAATCAACTCACCCCAGCCCAACTTCTTTTTTAAAAATACAAATAGTCTAAAAAAAATTACTATAGATTTCCAATTTGCTGTTCATGCATTTGGAAGAACAGTTGTGCAGCCATAAATCCCTCGCCTTCTAAACTTTCATTTAGCTTTTGCCTTCCATTTTATGGCAGCAGCTGCTCCTCGTGTTCTTCAGTCATTCAGTCACCCCATGAAAAAAAAAGTGCGACTTGAGAAAAGGAGATCCTTTTCTCAGACCATTACCACCCATTTCCCAAAGGTGCAAACCCCATCACACAGTGTTTTTAGAGACTTTGAGAAAGAGGCTTGGCAGAGTAGAAGAATACATTTCTGCTTAATTAATTCCTTTCCTTACTTTAGGTATTAAAAGGCAATGGTCTGTTTAACAACTTTCAGCGACACTAAACGGGCAATTAGTCACAGCCTAATCATTTTTCATACATTTTATGTGTATGCCTAGGGTGGTGTGTGCTCCCGGGAGGGTCATCCCACTAGCCATCTTACTACCACACCTCCTTTTTAACAGCTTCCCACTTCTACAAAGAATTAAGTCATTTAATTTCCTTTGTTCCCAGCTAGTCTGCTGTTATCCATGCTAGATTCAGTTCTAAAATAAGACCCAATCTTAGAAAGCACTATGCCTAATTTGTCTACCATTAGAATTCACCATGTTTGTTAGACAGTTATAGCAGCAAGCAAAATGCCTTCCCAGCTTCTCTGCGAGACAGACTGATACGCCGATGCTTTGCCTCTCTTTGACATATTGGAGTATGTGGCGCGCTTTCACAAAAGCTTAGCAAAGTAACTGTTGTGTTTCTCTGCACCGACTCAGATCTATGACAGTGTTTGTGTGATGTGTTCTTGGCAAAGTAACTACCCCCGAATTTGAAATCCAAACATTGAATGATGAGCCCATTTGAGGGAAAGGCTGTCCACCTTCTGCTGTGCAGGCATTTGATTTTTGTTTTGATAATCTGCTGTTGCTCTCTGTTCTCTCTAATATGTTACTTTTCCAGCATCCAGGAAACCTGAGTTCCACAGTGCAAGCACAGCTGCTGTCGGCACATCCAAGTTTGTGTTGGAATTCTGCTCGGCGATGACAGGGGGGCCAACTCAAGCTTGGGTGAAATCACGCAAATAGAACGTCTCGCGCAAGTATTTATATCTGTTGAACATTTAAACATTTTGCCAAGCCACAGCCTCACAGTTAACTGTATTTTATTGGATCTTTAGTCATCGATTAACACAAAATACAGCATAATCATGAAGAAGAGGCAGGGGTTGAGGGAAAAGTACAGGAGTAACTGATAAGATCAATGATCTGTTACATTAGCGTGTGTGTCAGCAACACAGAAGTCACCGCACTGAAACCATGTCACAGCGATTACCAAAGGTGTGAAAGCCGGCAGCTTGGCGAGTCAATTTGCAACCAAGAGTCAAAATTAGCGGCAACTTCAAAAAAAAAAAAAAGAAATGTCCAACAAGGCAAGGCCAAAGTAACATTCACTGAACAAAAAGGTGATTTGTTTTTATTATTATTGTGGGTCACATAAAACCATAGACTATAAAGGGGATTTAAAACATGATATGCAAGTAGAAAGAAAGGAAAGGACACTCAACCCAACAGGAGAAAGGATTGTTCCTAGAACGAGTATGATGAAATGGGAGCAATGTTCATCTCTATAAAATTATTTTAGCGTTCCTAAATCTAAAAACCCCATAATCTATCAAAAGCAATCTGAAGGATGATCTTCTTGCATTTCCAAAGAGTAATCTCTCTTACGTAATAAAGAAAAATCCCAGGCTCCCTGGATCTGGATTGGAATTTATCGAGAATCGCTGCTTTAACCCAAAGGTTTTTATGAAGACCTAATGAGAGGCAGAAATCAAAGGGGTCAAGAATTAAATGTACTTTTAATCAATCTAATGGATACTGTCCACTAATTAGCTTAAACGAAAATGCAATAATCATGACTACCAAAACAAACACACTAAACCTATTAATCTACACACTAATTAAGCTAAAGAACCTCATAAAAATAGAGGAAATGAACTTTCAAGATATTATTAAGCTTGTTAAGCAAATTATTGTGCATTTGCTAATCTCAGAGGCCTACAGAAATGAATATTAATTGAAAGAAGGAGGAAGATTAATGTACAGGCCTAAAATTTCCTGGACCTATCAGCTTGACCAACACCAGAACCACTACAACACAGTAGAACACCTTACTTGTCTGAAACTTGGTGTTTCAGTCGCTGACCCAGTTTGATCTCTACAGGTGTGTGGGTCTGAAATCATCTCCGCTCGGAGCAAATTGTTTGATTTGGAGGTCATGCAAAGGCAGCTCTGGCACAGGTCACTGGAGGGCTGAGTGTGTTTGGATCATGCAGGTTCTGGATTGCCTATGTGCCAGTGAGAAAGTCTTTTACATAACTCGCTAAGGTTGAGATGAACAATTCTCCACTGTGGAATGAGAGAAAACAAAAACACTTGGTTTACACAGAAGACAAGAAAAACATAGTGGAAGATATTCAAAAATACTTAACAATACTAAATTTCAAGGTTATACAGTCTTGGGCTCTCTGACCCAGTCAGAGTAGAATTGTTCTTTCCGATTCCCTGAACTACCCAGAAGCATGCATTTCCTGGCAAGGGCTCGCCACAAGACGGTGGTCAACCAATCAGAAGTAGCCTTACAGGAAACACGGAAGTGGCATCATATTAGACAGCCAATTGTAAATGGATTCCATTTCTTTTCTTTTTTTTTTCAAAACACCTTCTCTACATGTCCGAAAGACTTCTCATACTTCACCGTTATACCAAGTTATAACGGTATAATAACCGTATAATTGAAGGTATAATTGAAACCTTTTTTTTATATTCTACCATTTCAAACGTAATAATCCCAGTGAACAAAAGAAAGGTTCGCAATCAAAGTTTGACAATCCACGTTGAAATTTGCAGTCATTTAAAGATCATTTTAAAGCTTTAAGAAAACAAGATTGTTGATATAACAGAACCTTTACCATGTAATGACAGGCACTCGGACAATTTTTGTTTAGCATGACAACTGATGAAGTCATACAGTCCAATAGATCCTTGGCACACAACTTTCATACATAGCAAATTTGTTTTGATTACATCTAAAGCCCAGGAAAGCCATTCGGATTAATGTGAAAAGAGAAAACTCTTCCCAAATACCAAATATATGCCAGCAATACAAGAGAAATATGGCAACTGAAAATCAGTTGGATTATTTTGGTCTTGGATCCTGATATCAATGTAAAACCAAGACAAAAAGTGTTGCTTTTCAATATGAAAAATCCTTAAAGCAGTAATTTATACAGCATATTACAGGGTTAAGCATTTCGTTTCTTTGTTAAATGTGAAAAAGTCATTGCTGGAGAGGCAGAAAGCAGCTCATCCAGGCAGGCGGGGAGCAGAGGCACAGCTGCAGGTTGGATTGAAGGCCTGATTAGTAACCTCACTAATGGGATGTAATCATTTTCTTACTTAATGAACATCATTTATTTTTAACCAAGTCCACAACTGTACATGATCAGGGTTGTAGCTGCATCTGTCACACTTGAATGGAAATTAATGCTGATTAAAATGAAGCAAAATGTCCATTTTGTGGTTGGTACTGATGCCTGCTGTTAAGTAGGGGACAAAAAAGCACATCCTACTCAAATTGCTGCCTCGTTTTCTTTATAAGTTAGTTGGCAAACATCTTTTCTTTTCTTTTTTTTTAGTTGGATCAAATTGATCTCCGTAGAAAGCAAAGTTCTAGCAGTGCCACTGTTGCCAATTTCTTCTCCTAGACCAAAAAAAAAAAGTGTTTTGTTGTTCAGAGAATATTACTTTTATCTGTAGGCAGTGCTTCAAAGAAGTTTGAGTGCCAAAGGTACTTGTTTAAGGCTTTTATATATTCCTGGTTTGTCTCAGGCTTTTCATGGGAATAAGTGCAGCATCCTCAGATAAGTACAGTGCCTTGTGCTTGAATACCAAAGCTGACGAGTCAGACCCGTTAAAAACTCAGATGTTCCAGAACTTAGCAACGACTCGCTGCAAGCTGAATACCAATTCTACCAGACTTTTCATAGTCAGGAATAATCATTTTATTCTCGCTCCTCCTTCCCTAAGTCTACTGAGAATGTAAATGTTTTTATTATTATTATTATTCCTTTCTTTGTCCCAGACAATTTCTTTGATCGCAGCAGGGACCAAATTTATCTATTATTAATGATTTTGGAAAAAAAAGGAAAAAACAAAAAAATTCGTAGCCCCGTGTGTGTTTATTGCTTTACAGAGCTCCTATGTTGCCGTTAATCCTCTTGCCTTTAATTAACATAACAAAATCATTAATGTCTCTTTTTTTAATCTTTATAATCGTGACTTAAATCCCTTTAGCGATTGCGAAGCATGTCTAATCGTGAAGAAATGGTTTATGATGCGTCTTATTCGGCTTGTTTTCTGACTTGCAGGAGCAGCTGAATAAACTTAAATGGGGCTTATATTCAGCTGCTGTTTCAAGGTGATGTATTATTATTACCAAGTAAGATTTTCTTTCTTTTTTCTTTTTTTTTTACTGACTCATTTGTGCATACCTCCTGTCATATGGCTAAAAAACAAAAATGCTAGTTTCACTGATTTTATGGAGCCGTCATGTAATTTTCACAGTTCTAGATGGCTGTGACCAGAAAATGTGGCCACATTCTGAATATGTTTTGTTGTCATACAAGTTTCTCTAAACATAACGGACACATGTGCCAGATCAGACCGTCTGCTCGTTTGACGCTGGAAACGCCCAAAAACACAAATGCACCGTCTCATTAACCTTATCTTTAAGTCCAAAAGTTGTTTTCAGATATATTTTAAGTCATATTCCTAAAATTCTGAACATTTATGAAACACACAATCTGGTTCTCCATCCTACTGTGTGATGACTCACTGATGCTTTTGTACTTTCAGGGACAAAATCCTATTATTCTCTGACATTTGTCCCCCCTCTCTCTTTTGTCTGTATTCTACCTCGACAATGGATTGGTAGCCATGTGGCAGCTGCCCATCTCAAGCCTTTGATGCAGTTTTAGTCAGAAATTCAGACAGAAAGCTGCACCATTATATAGTTATTTAAATGATGTGTAGGCACAGAAAACACACAAGACAACGTTCCTAGCCAACAAAACACAATGAAGCCTCACATTTTATACAGTCCATTTGTATTTATTTTAAGCCTAATATGGTGAACTGGAACAGGAGGAAAATAGGGGGCATCCGATAAGTGAACCTGATTATTCTTGTTATTTATTTCACCAGAGACCACCGATATTAAACAGGAATCCTTTTCTCTATTTTCTCAGCTAAAAAGTGAACTTTTTAACTTCACCTTTTGGTGTCTAGGTTGCTTTTTTTTCATTTAAACTGTGAATCTCTTTCCATATTTTTTCATTTATATGTCATAAGACTTACAATACAAACACTGCTTTAAATCTATACATAATATTCTAGGGGGGAAAAGCAACATATTAATCAGAAGATGACCCACACCTGACATTAAATTTTAGGCACTTCTTATGTCTACTAGTGCAAGTACAACTACAAAAATTTTATGTTGTAACAACGTACAACCATTTTGTCACTCAATTCAGAAATGAAAACCTAAAATTCAATGTGTCAGATAATTAGGATATCATATAAAATCAATACCAGTAGGGTTTTGAAACAGAAATCCCAGGCTTCTGACGTATGATCTTGTCAGCCTGCAGTTCTGCTGAAGTGTAATTGAATCCCTGGTTGCTTTGATAGCGTCCTTTGAGTCATTTGAATTATTGGGTCTGGTGTCTCTCATCTTCACATTGACAATACTCAACAGACTCTCTTTGGGGGTTCAGGTCAGGGGAGTTTGCTGGCCAATCAAATACGATAACACCAACGTATTTGAACCTGCTTTTGGTAACTTTTGGTAGTGTGGGCAGTTGCCAAAATGAAATCAGCTTCTCCATTAAGCTTGTCAGCGGAAATGAGGTTGAAGTTCTCTAAAATGTGCTTAGTCAACTGCGTTGACTGCAAACTTAGTGGAGCAACACGAGCAGATGACATGACACCCTAAACCATCTCTGGGTTTGGAAACTTCACACTGGACTTCATCCAAAACAGATTCCGTCTCTCTCCACTCTTCCTCCAAACTCTGGGACCTCGTTTTACAAAGACAAAGAAAAGTTTCATCTTTAAATAGGACTTTGCACCACTGAGTAACAGTCCAGTTGCTTTTCACCTTAGCCCAGGTGAGACACGTCTGACGTAGTCCATGGTTTAGAAGTGGAACGTGACACTTGGAACCCATAGGATTTGTCTATGCGTAGAGGTCCTTGATGCCCTGACTCCAACCTCAGGCCACTTCTTTTCAAATGTTCACTGGAATAGGCTTTGATGAAAACTTTGGACAGAAGAAAAACAACATCGAAAATGTTGTCTGTGTGCACCTGCAACTGACGTAAGACAACAGGAGAGAGGGAAAAGCACGAGCCTGCAGGATCCCCGCATGATCTCCCGCTGCCAGGATAATCTTTATTTCTACTAATCTGCAATGCACTATTATTTTCAAATCTTTTAGGTCAAGAGTGTACGCTGTTTGGAAATAGATAATCAGGCATTCTCTTTTTGTTGCCATTGTGTATGCAGCTTTAAAAATCAAACAAAATCAAAAGACAAAATTGAACCCACAATAAAATTACGTATGGGCCCGTGTGAGATTCCCCACAGTGAGATTAACATAACAGCTTCATTGTAACATTGCATTCAATCACAAAAATTAAACACTAAATGGCCTAACTGATTGAGTCTACAAGAGAAAACCAATTATTCCCAGTGATGCTAAAATCTCAGTAGTTACAGTCACAATATTGACTCACACAATAAACAGTTTTATATGTAGAAATTAGAGCAAAACAATAACAACAAAAAGGGAATAAGCACCTGCTAAATTTAAAGGCAGACATGGCCGCAACTTCCTTCTTATGAAAGGTAAAAAGAAAAAGATGTAGTGGTGTCAGATTTTAGTTGTTGTAGAATTTCTCCTTAAAGCATCAGATTTGCACATTTGTTTTGGCTGTATTTACCCAGAATGCCATGCGCATACTCCCCAGTTCACCTTAACCAAACAGAATTAGGTTTTTAGGTGGACCACAGTTCTGTTTTTTGGTCTGCATCACAGTTGCCCAAATGAACTAGAGTTTGATTAAAGTATATGAAACAAGGCTGGTGTGAATGCTTATTTTACAGCAGGTTAAACTGTGTCGCTAACTTATTTTGTCCTGAGACTGTGGTCAGCTGACTAACAGACATGCAGCTCACAGCTTGCTCCTTCTAGATTTAAGACGGTGATAAAAAATAAAAAAAACTGTCCATGTTTGTCGTGACTGGAGAGTATTTCCAAATATCTTCCTTGTTCTCAAAGAAAAAGTGAATCTCGACGCCAGACGGAGAGGCAACATTTCGGAAAACAAAAGTGCAGAGCAACTTCTGCACGTTTTTCTGGCATCTCATCAAAATACCTTCACTGTAGGAACGAGATTACCAAAACGGTTTGACAGTTTTCCAATCTTAGCATAACCAGGCACCAGTTTCAGAAAATGGCTCAGAAACATAAAAGCTCCACAGATAAATAAATAAATAATACTGGCGTAGCTTGAGGTAAAGTTTTCTAGAATGATTGTGAAGTTGAGGATTTCCCAGATGAAAAAAACAACTTTATTTTGCTTATTTTGCATTAAACAAGTCTAAAGACATGAAACATCACAATAAAGAACATGAACATGAGTAAAAATTCAGCTATTTTAAGAAGGGAAGTTACATTTCCACAGGTAGGTCTCACCTTTTCTGACATCCAGGCCCTGGAGGTGCCGACTGCATGTTTGTTATTAGCTAAGCCCCCCAGATAGTAAAGTGTTGCCGCTGCTCCAGCTATACCACTTTATGCATAAGAAGCCTTCATGCAGCTTTGTATCCTGCGTATATCATGGGGTTACAACCCAACTATAACTTCTCACCGGGCCTATTCATCAGGTGCTGTGATGCATGGTGTGATTTCCAGTGTCAGCACAATGTGTACAAAGCAGTAAATCAGAGAGGCTTTATCTTCATCCGTGTGTGTATTTGTGTGTCTGAAGGGAGCGCCTGTACTGTTGGGAGCCAATTCTGACAATAAGTTGAACCAGACAATAAAATTACAAATAAATAGGAGCCTGATAGGACAAAGCCATTTACTTAATCCTACGGTCCAAATCAACTATAAGGACTCAAATAATAAAATATCAGTTCACTACAATTTTAACACCTTTACAATTAATTTTACCGGAACTCATTTGGCAAAACAACAGAAGCACTTATTACTTGATTTTAGTCCATAGCAACACCTACACACACAAAAATTAGGGCATCGGAGAACTAACATCTTAACAAAAGATGTTAATTGCTCTTTTAAAATATTGCTGGAAAAATTACTAAGATTAATAATCAAAATAATATATTTTTTTCAGTTTCACATTAAAAATCTAGGAGATTTGCACTTAGTTGTGATGTTAAGGCAAACCGGTCAAAACTTTAAAGACAGCAGGCTGGTTTAAGAAATCAAATTATTTTTTTAAACATATATTTAAAAACAGACATGGCTTTAAAGGCACCAGGTTTAATTGATTTCCAACACCAAGTCGAAGTTCTTAAAACCGTCGATTTCATGAATGCTGTCTGTATTCTGTATCTCGGAACAGACAAGTATCTTTTTCTATTTAAAAAGCAAAGACACCCAAAAAAATACCCTAAAAAGTTTTTTAAAGTAGATAACTGATTCATCTGTCTGGTCAGGATTTATGACTTCCACATCATGCACTGCAGTGTGAAGCCACCCGAAGTCCCTACAGGAGAACATTTAATCACATTGTCAGCTATAATTTGGATTTTTGTTGAATTAGCAGTCATAGTAATAGTTATCATAGAATGTTTCAAAGCATACACACTCAGTTTCGGTCCTAGACATCTTATCTGCAATAAACAGATGGAATAAATTGCATATTTTAGTGTCAATTGTAGCAGCGTGATCAATTACTAGATGATTGGGGTTAATGACTCTTTTAAATATCACCCCACACTTCCTGCTACATATGTCTATAAGATGAATAAGGCCATGTTAATTCTTACACCTCTAGGTCTAGTACACACATAGCCGGGTCTTTAAGAAAACTAAATTCTTCGCCAGATCGTTTGAAATAATATTATTGGTTCAAGAAAAGGGTTCATCCACACAAACGCACTGATATTCACTACTGAGCAGAGGGCAGTGTAGGGCAAAGCTAAACCCTATGTCAGCCAATCAAAATCCATCAAAAATAACCCCTACTTCCTGTTATGAATCTGGTGCCAGGAGATTCACTTGTGCGGACAGGCAAATAGGTTAAACTACTTTTAAATGCCATGTTAGAAAATACGAGACAATGTCAATTGGGAATTGTGCCGTGTGTGGATGTGGAAACGGCATTATGCCTCCATATAGGGGGGAGTAGTTGGTGTGAAACAGCTGACCTCCAAGCGTTCTTTCTCCTTTGCAGTCCAATGTATTGGAACAGTCTGGCTTGTAAAAACAGGCAAAAAGCATCTGGACCAACGTAAGAATCAGCACCTGTCAAATAGCTGTCATTTTTCCTTCACTGCATGGCCAAACAATCACAAAGGTCACATATGTGACGTCAGCGCTGCATTATTTGTCGCAAACTGTAATGTGCATAGGAACCTCTTTCCTATGTACAAACGCCAATAGCGAAAATTCTCAAATCTCCACTTTGCTTGAAGTTTTTGTCAAACAATCGTTTTTAGTGATATTAGATGGAGTTTACGTGTGGATGAAAGGTCAAATAGCAAAAATCTCTTTCGAGTTTCCTAGACAACAAGCTACGTGTGGATGAGTCCTTAGAAGCTCGTTTTCTGGAGTGAAACATTTCTGTAGGATCTTTTATGCCACTGTGGTTTGATGTCAATGTAGCAGGAAACAGAACGATTCATCAATAATCTGACATTGTGTGGACTACTTCATTGGTTGAACATCCGGCACTTTCTTCCATCACACAATGTCAAGCATCCCGACGGACGGGCGCTTCTGTACACGCAATAAACATGAGTTAACATATGGAGACATATACAGAGGGCAGCAATATTCTGCCCTCGGCTCAGGAGCTTCATACAATATTTACTTGTGTACCACTGAGTGAAATGAACCTACTTTAAGACCAAAGCAACACAGTCAATTCAGTATGAGGACAGCATCCCAAGTAGTCAATAGCAACTATTGTATTACATGCTGGCAATAATGAGGAGAGCAGTCCAGAGGGAAAAAAACATGCCGAAATGCTGCATACCTTAGAGGGTTGCGCTGGAATCTGCAGCATAATACGGACAAGCGGGATAATAGCAGTCCAACTCTGTGGAGCTGAACAAAAGGATTCAGAGATCAAATAGATAAGCCACTCCAGACCTTTCCTTTCCAGTGCATTGTAGAGCTTACATCTCAAAATTCATCCTTTGGAACATCATCCCTTTCCTTCTTTGATATCTCCTACTGATGCTTAAACTACAAGCGCCGGCTTTGTAGAAAGATTGTGATCCAAACTGAAGCTTAATTAAATTCCCAAATATTCAATTGACCCCGCAGCTGGTGATCAGTTTAAACGAAGCATGAAGAGGCTGTTTTATTAATACCTGTAATCTTAAATTATACAGGCAGTGTCAGCTCAAATGTGCAGTGGTTGAGCTTCTGCGTGATGCTAATTAGAACAGTAACCGAGTGTGCATCTTATTAAAAATCACAGTTAGAGCCAGCGTCTAACACTTGCACACTGAGTAAACTCCAGTCCCGATGTCACTAAATAAACAGATGTACTAAGGACTGGTAATGAAATTACAGACAGGACTATTTCTGGCAGAGAGCCAGGGTAAACAAAGAAATAAATCCATCTGCCTTTCATGGCAGCTCGCCGCCACACACACACACACACACACACCCTCACTTCACCCTTTGTTTAGTGCATCGCTAACTGCAGCCAGCACCTGAGCTACACCACCACACAAGGAGGCAACACTTCAGTAGCTATTTTCTCCTCTTCAACGTCTCCATCATGCATCATACGCTCCTCAAGTGCCCCACTGTGGTGGCCCCACGTCTGATTATCAGCACACATTTTGTGGAAGCCTGGATGCGGCATAAAGAAAGGGAAAAAAAAAAACTGATTACGGGATCCCAAGTCGTGCCTTCATGGTAAAGACGCCACTTTGATTTTGTTGTATTGTTTTGCAGCAGAGCTAATGTGCAGAATAGCGTTGGGTAGCCCACCAAGATATTCCTGTGGTGCCAGCCTTTGAAGCCAGATATTTATATGCAGTGTTTGAAAAGGTTCAACAATTCTTCACCGTCACTGTCTGACCATAAGTGAAACTAAACTTTTTTCCTCCATATGAGGTCAGGAAGTTGAAATTTTGCCCTTAGTCATCCTTTACTCTGATTTTATGTATTTTATATTCTATCTTTATATGAGTCTACCTGCATTGATTGCCTGTCCATTTGCTGCTGTTGCAAAGAAATATTGCCATTATGGGATAACATAGGTTATTTGCATTATATTGTAAGGATAAACAAAACATTTGTTTGCCAGAATAATAAATTTTTTTTACACATTTTTAAAATTATTTAAAATTCAGAAATATACATTTATACATCTGATGCCTACACATGCAATTAGGAAAAGACCATGATGGTGATATGGCTAAGTTAAGTTCTGATGGATTAATTTACAATATTTGATGTATGTGGAGATAACGGGTGTGTTTTAAGACACTCCTAAAATCACTGCTTCCTTGTGTGACATCCTGGAAAAATCTAAATAAATCAGGTGAACAGAAAGTGAGGATAATCAACAGTTAAACAAATCTTTTACTGACAGAGTCTGAAGAGCCAATCGGAGAACTCAACAATGTAAAAGCAAAATGAAAGGCAAGATTACATTTTATAACTGAACTCCAGTAAAAGGACAATTATTTTGTAGACATTTTTGATGGTAGAAGTGTTTGGTCATATTGGCCAAAATTCCAATATGGAAGAAAAAGGATTTTGAGGGCGTCATTCTCGCTATCAAATATGGATGTGGCAGCATAATCTGAAAATATCAGAAAGGGAGGAAAAAGCTTGGCCACAAATTCATCTCCCAATTGGAGAATGACCGTAACAATGCCATCAGGATATTGACAAACTGGTCAAACTCAGTATGTTTGAGTGACCATTAAAACGGGTTGACGTGATTTGCCATGGAAGATTTGAAAAGTTGAAAACAAGGAGATTTACAAACTTGACTCAGTTGCACCAGTTCTTTAAGGAGGAATGGAACAAAATTCCATCAAACTATTGTGAAAAGCTTAAGAAAGAAACATTTTAGATCCAACTTAACAAATCCTGAAGAACACTTGGATAAGAAAATCTCTAACATTTTCTGACTCATTACTAATATATTTTGCAAATAGAAATGATTTTGGTAATCCAGTAACGATGTAATATTAATTTGTGAGTCACTTAGTCTAAAAGGGTATGTGTCTTTTTATAGTCTATGCAAATATCTGGTTTCAACTGTACCCAGAAGATTTAAACTCCTATGTAGGCAATCAACTTTCAGCTTAGCTTCCTTTATGACAACTCTGTAGAATAAGACATTTTTAATCCTTCCTCTTGTGCCTACAACTTATCCTAGTTCTCATATTTTAAAGCAAAAAAAGAAGGAACATATTTCTCTCCCAGCTTTTTAATGATATGTGTTAACTGGTACCTTTAGACTTGTTGCGGTTCTCCTTCTGTTCCTTGAAATAAGGCCATTAAAACGTGACGGTCCCACAGGTTGACAATTATTGAATATACCCAGATGTTTCCTTCAAGCTTGCATCATCGGAACAGCTTGGTAAGAATCCCTCTGGATTCCTTATCCAGAGATGATTTGGGGCTAAGAGGAAGTTTAATAAATTTTGTATTTTACATGTATCATCATGACTAATGACCTTCTTACCAAACCGAAAAAAAAGAAGTCCAACAGACTGCAAGTATTACAGGCAAAAGTATTACAGTGAGTCCTCATGTTGTCTTCTGAAATAAAACACGGACTTATCAAGCACTTAAAAATCTTGAATCACTGACGCAGTTGACATACGTACTGTAGTAGTGAATGCAATACAATGCGACAGACTGGCTTTAATAAACACTGTAGCGCTTCAAATAATATTTAAAGGCTTAGGATTTTTCTTTTCTCGCTACTAAAGGAGCAGCAGGATATGTAAACCTCGTGGAGTTCCACGTGTAAAGGCTGCATATGGAAAAAAATTAAATAAAATCTTCTGATGCTTTGTTGAACTGAACGAGCATAGCCCACTACCAATTTCAAGGCTGTTGCACACACACGCTGCTACATTCATTGTCCCGTTGGCCTCACCTTGAGGGTGTGCTAGGAAATTGTCAATGACGTGGAGATAACAATCATTCACATTAAGGACACATGATGAATACTTCATCCACAGGTATGCAGTTACATGACAGATAACTGCATACATGTTACATAATCATGTATTAGATTCTGAAAGTGGTACTTTCAGAACCACAGAAACAACCCAAGATATTTCGATTTCTGTGTTTTGTGCATTACTGCACAAAACCCGTTTTGTCTTAGATAATGCAAAGGAGTCAAACTTACCCTGTAAATCTTTTTTACGGTATAAATCAGTGGCTGGCCGTCCCTCAGGTTGGTATCACAGGTTGCATTGGGAGCTGAGGAGCCTTGATGAACCAGAACAAGAATCCATAGTTTGACCCAGACAACTGCTGGCCCTCTCCTTCTCCTCCAGGCTTTTAGTTTGTTTAAGTGGGCTGGGCATTGGGGGCAGATGGTTGTAGGTAAGTGGAGGACAGATTTTTTTTTTTAAAAACAGCAACTGTGAATTTACTGACCTCTGTCTCCCCATCTCTGTAACGGATGATTTGAGAGGGATCCGAGATCTCCCATAGAGCGAAGCCTTGGTCTCAGAGTGACACACTTGTTCCCTGCAATCTGCGGAAGAAGATCAGGGTAAGTGAAAGTATGTGCAGTCACACAGAGAGAGACAGAGAAAGGCCAGTTTAATGTAGGAAAATGTCCATGTCTTCCAAATACTATAGTCTTTCAGCGTTTAGTTCCAGTGCGTGAAGTTCTATTTATTGTGATACTTCTAAGTAGAGAATCTAGTACAACTAGAAGATACTTAATTGATTTTATCTAAGTATGAGTTCAGGTGTTCAGTGAAGTGCTCAGAGTTTTGTTTTGTTGTTGTTTTTGTTTTTTATAAAAAAAAATGTATATCATAAAGACAAAGGAATACAGCAGGTAAGTCAGAGAGAAGCTTAAAACAGGGTTGTAGGGTTAGGTTGTAAAACGTCAGCAGCTAAGACGCCCAGGATAACACTGGAGACGCTGCAGAGGCCCAAAACTCAGGTGGGAAAATCTATTGATAGCACAGCTACCAGTTGCGGTCTTAACTAAATCAGGCATTTGTAAAAAATTTGCAAAAGGTTTACCACCAGGCATGCACACACAAAGGGTGGAACCCTATTTGGGGTAGAAAACCAACAACAAATCACACAGTAGAGTAGAGCAAAGGTAGGTGGACTGTTCCAAGTTGGTATCAGAATCGGTGAGATCAACACTTCATAAAGTATTTCAGATTCCTTTTTGAAATTTTATTTGATTTTTGTATTGCAGTTTCTCAAATCTACCTTGAAATATATGTTGTTTATTAAAGTATTTTGTAGATACAAATTCACCTAAAACACTGAAGAGACAGAAGTGTGATGGTACAGCAAACTCAAAAGGTATTGATATCAATACTGGCGATACTTGCATGTATTTACTTGGAATCAGATCGATAACAGAAAATGCAGTATTTTAACCACAGTACATCTTAACCATGTTAAAACACCATGTCCTAATACATGAATATTCATGCGTTAGGACAGTCCAGTCGAAGTTCAGAGCTGAATGCAATTGTGAACCTTACCCTTTTTACTCCTACTTGTTGGTGCATCGCATAAAATCCTAATAAAATACACTGAAGTTAGTGGCTATGACGTGACAAAATGTAAAAACGTTAAAGAAGCACACGCACTTCTCCAAACCGCTGTGTTTTTTGTTTGTTTCATTTTCAACAACTACTAAATTTAATGACTGAAACACAAAAGAAAATACTTGAGCTACTTTTCTTTTTAATTTCTTCCACGTGTTTAGAAGGGTTATGGGCAGCCTGTTTTACATCCCCACATATCAAGCGAAGCTCAAAGTGCAATGCAGCTGGTATTAAATAATGATGCGTTCTAGATGCTGGCATTAATACTAAGGAGCAGAGTTCTCAGTGATTGGAGGAGAAGAGGAACTTGACTGTGGGCACATGCTGAGGATTAAAACGGCGCCACTTCACCCCACCGTACACCCCCACTAACTGGCGCATCTTTCACCATCTTTACCGTGTAGACTGCAGAAGTAAATAACCATTTCAGACCCTATGCTTTATTACCGATATGTGCAGAATCTCATTAATAAAACAAAAAGCGACTATTTTTGCTTTAAAATCTCATTAAATATGATCATACATCTCCTCCTGTCAACACGTCGTGTGCATAATGACAGCTTCGGGGGTCTACATATCCCCTTTAGAATCAATAGCTCTCCCCGGAGGAATCAGATGGCGGTGTTATAGTATATTTTACAGCAACAAATACCACCGTTAGTTAAAATGATCCAGGAAGGTCTATTAGTGTTTTGGTAGCATGTTCTATAAAACAGGGGTTGCAAATCTGAGGAGGCATGTGTGTGCATGCATTAGCCCCGGGGACTTATTGCTCTATCCTGAAAAGCGCTAGCATGATAATGGCAAGGGACTAGCATTTATCACATGAAGTAACTATTCCCCCCTGACACCAGAGCAGACCTTATCCCTCCAAGCCATCTGCACAAGAGAAAGCACCACGCACAGAGTGACCATAAAATCCAGCGTTCATCTGAGCATGTAATTTAATACCATTGTAAAGATTACCCGCGTTGGCCAGCTCGCACACGCGGGATCCTTCTGCACATGCACATGAACTTTTTATCACAGCTCTTTAAAACAGGGAGCCTGGCAAGTATTATATACACTTCATCAAGCCATTATCTTTGACCACACAGAAAGGTGTAGGTCCGTGTTTCACATTAGAGGGTGAATCAATAGTTTCCCCGCAAGAAAGCGGCGAGGAGTAATGGGGCTAAAGGTTCAGCCGACATCTCGGCTTTCTTACATCAGCGCCATATTTTTTATTTTTTTCTAGCAAAACAATTTGAATGATTGAAGTTCCTTCTAAATATATTTTTACCACCGCATAGTGTGTGTGCACTTTCAAGGTTTTAAGTACACAATCAAAAAGATGGGGGGGCAGTTGTTTTACACATCACTCACTTGGATTTTTTCCTTAAATTGATCCATGGAAAGAAGGTTGGAAAATAGCTCACCCTTAAAATTTTTTTTTTTTAACTCGCTGTAGGTTCTGCGGTTTCCTGTACTTTGATCGCCTAGAGCAGTGGTTCTCAAATGGGGGTACGTGTACCCCTGGGGGTACGTGGAGGTACTGCAGGGGGTACGTGAAGCTTTTCAAAATATCTTTAAAAAATCAGTAGGCTCCTCATAATAAGTCTTGGGAAAAATTATTTTGTAAAAAGTTCGATAAAATATAAATGTGTGTTCATGCACTGAATTTTATATTCAGTATTTAGTTTCAATATCCTTTAAAATAAAACGGTTTGACTGGTTTTATACCTTCCTGGTGGTCACCATCTTCTGTTTTTCTTTTTTGTTTAACCATGCAATGTTTGCAATATGGATGTATTTGTCAGGTTCACTGATATAAGTTGTTTGGCTTTAATAAATCAGACAGTGATTTTACAGCACTGTACCTCTTTTTAATTCCAAAAATGTTTTGCCCGTGTCAGGGGGTACTTGACTAAAAATATATTTTCAAGGGGGTACATCACTGAAAAAAGTTTGAGAACCACTGGCCTAGAGAACCAATGTGTGCAGATTGCTGATTTGTCTTGCATTTTTGTCACTTTGTCTCAAAGCAAGCCTTTCTCTTTGAAAAGCTTTTTACAAGATTCAGCCTGATGAACTAAACAATGACTTTCAAAGTGACTGGGGCGTAACATGTTAGCAAATAAACAAAGACTCTTAAAAAAAAAAAGAAAGGTCTTGCCTTTTTTACGCAACTGTTATGTTACTGCATTTTTTTAAAATTAATAACCAAACATCTGCTGTTGCAAAACCCTACAAACTCTACGGCTATTTATCCATTTTGTTATGAGCTCCCTGAGAAGTTTATTAGACTTTTTTTTTCATAATGTTCTTTTATGGTCTCCTCGTTGGTACATAACACATAAATATGGCAAAGTTGCTTACAGTGGTCATTTCAAGTAAAAAAAAAAAAAAATTTAAATTGGAGGTTTAAAATCTAATGAATCCCAGCAGAGGATCATTACTGAACTCGTTAAAAACTTACAAGCAAAAGAGCCACTGTGACTTTAGATCTAAACTTACTTTTAACAATCTGCCGCAGTGACTGCAGCACTATGGCAGTATAACACAGATACGGCCGCTATATTCAGCTGATCATCGACATCACTGCCTACAAATTTCTGATTTACAATCACACAGCACACACACAGTGTGGGTCTTCTGGTGGATGAGAAGTAATGACTTTTGAATTTTATTTGAGGATATAACTTTTTTTTCAAATCAATGAAGAATCGCTAACTTCACTGGTGTAGCGACCAATACAATGACAAGTCTTAGGAAGACACCTATAACTGCTGCCAAACATAATAGCATCAGAAACTGCCGCTAACCTTCAGGTTCAGCTCTGCTCTCTTTTTGAAGCAAAAGCAGCACAAAGTCAATGATTCTTTGTCGATAGCTCCTCCAGAACATCAAACGTTATCTTTAAAATTGCTGCTGGATGATGATGGTACATTTGCAAGGCAATAGTGGAACTACTTTGTGTCAACGAGGAACATAAAAATAGAGAAATAGATTACTGGCATTTAGAGCTGACATGAGCTATAAGAAAAGTAAGACGCAGATGATGATAGCGGCTTGATGAAGTGTATAAAATACTTGCCGTGCTCCCTGTTAGAGAGCTTCGATTCTTCTAATTTGCCTCACTGTCATATCTTCTCTCAATCATCACAAAGCTGCAGACATCTAGGCAGACAGAGTGCATACAGTGATGGCTATCGGTATTGACATTGGTCTAAAAGGATCCGCTGGCCTTCCCCTGGCCCTGTCGGCTCCATAATTCCCTATTCATAAAAAAAGAAGGAAAAAAAAGCCAGCCTCTGCACTCCTCTTCCTCTCTGGTGCTCCACGAGGGAAACAAAGAGCATTACTGCTTAATGCCCCATAGCGTTCTGACATCACCTTTCCACAGGAGAGGAGGACACACTCGATTTGATGGGCTAATTGTGTGTGGCATAATTAATCAATGTCTCCTGAACAGCAAATTCCCATGTGCGCACACCCTACGTCGCATGAATGCCTTCAAAAACATAGAGGGGGGTAATTGAATTTACATTTATTTATATTTCTTTACAAATGATTTAGTCGTTACTGAGAGATACTTGCGAGGTATTTTAACTGGGAAATGGATGCAATAGACGGGTATGAACTGAGTTTGCCCTCGGCAGCACTGTACTCGAGTGCAGGGACGGTAATCAGCATTGCTTGAGGCTGATTATTTTTTAATGACGGAGTGGGAAGAGGCATCAGAAGAGACTGCAAGATTAAGGTGACGTTTCTGCTCTTTGTTTCACATTAGGTGCATCCTTATGCCACACTTACAGCAGGTTGATCAGGCACTGCATCCATGTAGACTAAAGAGCATTCAGCCGTAGACATCTTTAGCACCCAACAAAAGGTACAATAAATATTGTGTTTATGAAATGGGAGAAAATCTGATGTACCGACACCTCTGTGAGATGGGCTATGTCCTGAGAAGCAACACTGCGTTAAATTTTATTAGGGGCAAAAACGGCGACGCCGAGCAAAACTGTTACATTTTGGCTGCTGAAATGTCAGAAAGGGTTTGAGCCACCGCCGTGTGAAACTATCAAGTCTTACCTTCAGGATCAAAACAATAACTACCCCAGAATGGAGTCACGGAAAAAGGGAATGACTATGAATATCAAAACTGTCCCAAGTAATAACATTTGTGTGCATTTTAGAGAGCACGTAAGGTAAACAAGTAACCAGCTGAATCCTGGAGTGGATTTAATTTCCATTACTTAGCACGCAGATCAATTTTAAGTGTCTCTTCACTTAGTTGTCTCCTCGGTTGTGGAAGAAAAAAAGCAATCACTGTCTACAGTTCACACTGTGTTAGTATTGCCAGCAGGCTGCAGCCAATACCTTGGGAAAGTTGCAAAACAAAATTTGAATAAGTCTCACAAACACAAGCTGAGTCACTGGCTTTAAATGCAGATGGGTTATGCAGCTGAAGTTTTGAACTTCAAGTCGTTAAACGACTAACTGCTATTGAGCTGAAAAGGTGCCGTTGTTGCTGTCAACATTTCAGCAACTGGCATAAATGTCTGCAATTTAGTTAAACAAGAAGTGCATAAAGGCTGAAACATGGCAGAAAAATATCAATTTCCTGTTGCCTCTTTAAAGTTAGGTGTATAACACCAGACACAACCTCAAGAGCATAAGGTTTAAAGGTCACACGGTTCCTAGTCACAACATCTAAACACCATCTAGGCTGCTGTGTAATGTGGCTAGGAAGCCTGTAAAGTTTGGCGTTAACAGCAACAATTAGGGAATCTGGTTAGCATGAAAGTTTCCTTTGGTAAAATATATGTAAAATATACAAATTAACAGCAGAGTTAATATGTCAAGGATACCGATACGGGAAAAAAATGTCTGTATGATAAAAATTACTGGGAAAAAACGTGATCATTGAGATCATGGAGCAATTGCAAAATCAGGTTCACTCCATCAAATATGGATATATGAATTATTCTTTACAAATAGCCGTATGCACGTCTTATTTTTAATGATAGCTTATTTTCTTGTTTCAAAATGTCTGGGAACATAGAATTTCTGTTATAATCATTTGTCAATACTCAGAATGATTTAAAATTGATAAATGTTGTCAGTAGTTCAGAGAATAAAACAAAAATGTTCATTTTAATTATCTGTAAATGCTAAATTCAGATATCAGCTTTTTTTTTCCTGTTTTATGTCCCCAGCCTTTATGCAAATGCTACTAAACTAAAAAATAGTTTAGTTTAAAGTACATATCATAGGTTGATAATTTAAAAACAAAGGAAAATATTAGCTTTGATGTATTTAATGAGTACAGAGAATTTTTTTTTTTTTTTTAGTATTTTAGGACTTTTTTAGTATTTGACCTGTTAATTACTGACCAAAAAAATAGAGAATCCTGTTCTCTGGGAAATTAACTGGTTCATCTGTAGAAAAAAAATAATAATAACTGAACTAAAAGTTGTCTCGAAGAAGAATATGTCGAAGTGCTACACCAACTAATCAATTGGCTCAGTAAGAATTGATCACCTTCAGTCACTTAAAAGTATGCTATTGATTATCTGGTTCCATGTGACAGAGCAATCGCACTCAGCCCAAAGCAAAGACATCGAAACAAAACCCTCACTTAAAGGTCTTCCAGCGATATATGCATTTCTCTGAGAGGTTTTCACTCAAAATATATGATTCTGGAGAGGGGTGAAATGTTAAAGTTTATTTTTTCTGCCTTGCCGGGACTAAATTCAAAGTGCTTTACATTATAAAACATAAAAACAATAAGCCAAAAAAAAAAAAACTGTAGTGGCAAAATAAAGAAAACATAAAGGAAAGTTGCAATCCAGACTACAAATAATCAATGTTCCACAATCAAACTTATTAAGAAACGGCAGCAAAGGAGGTTTTAACCTCGATTTAGTGTTTCAGCATTTTTGCAGTTTTCTGGAAGTTTGTTCCAGATTGGAGGAACAAATTCCAATCTGGAGCTTCTAAATGACTACTAAATCTGAATGCTGCTTCTCCATGTTTTGTTCTGACTCTGGGGATTCAAAGCAGACTAGACCCAGAAGGCCTGAGTGGCCTGGAAGGTTGATACAGTGACAACAGGTTTTTAAGATATTTTGGTGCAGAGCCCTTCTGTAATTTATAAACTAACAAAAGTGTATTCCATGAGCTAGAGGAAGCCAGTATAAGAACTGTGGAACTGGGGTGATGTGCTCTATCTTCCCAGGTTTAGTTAGAACGCAAGTAGCAAGGTTCTGGATCAACTGCAGCCGTCTGATTTTTTCTACGGGGACCTTTGAAGAGGCTTTTGCAGTAATCAGTTCGACTAAAGATAAACACGTGGATGAGTTTCTCAAGATCTTGTCGGGGCATTAGCCCTATCATGCTACAAATGTTCTTCAGATCACAGAAGGCCAGCTTTGTAATTGTCTTCATGTGTCTTTGAAGGTTCAGGTCTGAATCCATCACTTCACCCAGATTCCAGGACTGATCACTAGTTTCTAGTTATAACAGCTGAAGCTGTTTGCTGACTATTTCCTTCCTCTTTTGGTCCAAACATAATAACTTCAGTTTTGTTTCTACTCAGCTGAAGAAAGTTATGGTACATCCATGCATTGATTTATTATGTCAGTTTAGTTTAGTGCTTGAACAGGTTCAGACTTGTCTCTTCAGAGATTTATTCATAAATAATGAGGAAACACATGCAAACTATACGACTAAAAGCTAACATTTAAAACAAATGTTTTAAAAAATCCTGCATTGGTCCATCTCAAGATATTACAGTTATATTGACATGAATGAGAAATACATTTGTATACATTTTCTATTGAAGTGGAGACAAATGCAACACAGAAAGCTTTTTTAACCTGTATAAGATGGAAACACTACAAACACAGATTCAATTCAAGATAAAAAATAAATAAAAGAGCACTGAGCAAATGAATCCATTGTTTTATTGTGGTGGTGTTATTAAACATTAGGATTTTTGCATAGTCAAATAATAAAAACAAATAAGTATGCAATTTATTCTATAATCACTTTTTTTTGTTTTGCAAAGTTCTTTGTCGTTTTTGCTCCAATATGAATATTAAATAATTTAAAACACGACTAAGTAATGGTTACTTGCATTCCTAATAAGATCACACTGTGCTTTTCAAATTAGATTAGAATTATTAAGAAAGAGGCCAACAATAAAATAGGTACATTTAAAGTACTGTATGAAAACAAAAACAATATCCCTAATAAAGCAACACAATGCTTTCTTTGTCCTAGCTACATGCTAGCAGTTGACCATCTGTAAAGTGGTCAGCATTAGTGTGTTTCTGGGCAGGCACCGATGGAGAGATGTGGAGAGGCTTGTCGAACGTTCTCTAAAGGCTTATGAAATGAGCCGCTGCATGCAGCCCGGCATCTGACTTTTGGAGGACGGATCGCTTTGATGGTTGCAAAGATCAAAGCCGAGAGATTTGCTTCTATCTGCAGTAATTTCAGACGCCCCTCCACCCCCACCATCGCATATACACAGTCAGACACAGACGCGCAACACTCTTGAGCTCATTCTTCCCTAATTTGTTGTTTGCAGTTTAAAAACCTCAAAACACTTTGTGTTTATCAGCAGAGTTACCATGTCTCCTCTTTGTCTTTCATGTTGAAAAATGATGCTTTCATGCTGCTGCATGCACGCCAGTCAGGCATAACATTAACACCTACAACAGATAACGCTGTTTATCTCTTCTTCATGGCATCCGTTAGTGGTTGGGACACATAAGGCAGCAAGTGATCATTTTGTCGCCATAGCTGTTGTGTCAGAAACGACAGAAAAGGGCAACTGAAGGAGATGAGTGAGTTTGACCACAGTCAAAATTGTGATGGCCGAACAGCTGAGTCAGAGCATTTGGAAAACTGCAGCTAAGGTGAGCTTTTCCTAATCTGCAGCAGACGAAGGTAAAAGCCGTGATAAACGGACAAAATGTTTGCTCATGGGCAGTCAAGATTCAGTGATGCATGTAGGGAGCGATAGATGGCCTGTGGTCAGTAGAGCTGTCAAATTAATCAGAATTTAGATTAAGTCCGTACAAGAAGTATTAACTTCTAAAAAAATACTAATTTGCATAAAAATGTTTGCAAAATAAGTCAAATTCACATAGCAAACTAGCTTCCCTCCATTATTTTAAGAAAGCCATGATATGCTAATTGTTGTTTAAATGGTAGCAACTTGCTAGCCGCCCCTTATAGCTCTTTTCAGTTGTGGGAATAAACTGATGCAAAGTTAGCACAATTACAGATACGTTTATTGTGTAAACAGCTAACTAGAAAGCAAAAATACATACATGTCCCCAGATGAAGCAGTAAACATAGGCTAAACATGCTGGGTAGCATCGGCTACTTACAGGTTTAAATTAGCCACTTTCTGATAGCACCACAGGACAATTTAGACAGCTTGTTTAACCTAACAGTCATAATTTTAGACAGTGGGAGGAAGCGGGAGTACCTGGAGAGATCTTATGCATTCACAAGAAGAACATGGAGATTCCTTGCACAAGGACCAGGATTCAAGCTATTGAAAGCTAACAGTGCCACCAACATGCTCCACTGGGCAATTGTTACCCTGCAACCTCGGATGGCTGAGGGTAATGCAGCAGATGATCTTCCATCAACGTGTGATGCTGCGATATAGAAAAGACAAGACACACACGTTGAGCTCCTTTACCTTCAACAGGAAGATTTATTCTCCTTATGATGACCGTACCCCATATACAACACTACATATGCAATACTTCATATCAAATATTTCAGGTATGACTGTATAACTTCAACAAATAACCCTTCGATTCAGTACATTACAAATGACTGCAATATCCCTTTAAACCGAACGAGAATTATTTTAACATGCTCCATCATGAATTTTATTGAATGACAAAATATTTTAGATAGCTTTTAATTATAAAAACCAATTAGTTTTGTTTTAACTCAAATATCTTGTCCCTTTTCCTCAGACCTTTTATATTTTTAACTTTCAAAATAAAAATATATGGATTTCCTTTTAACTATTTTAATAGCTTTTACAATTTTTATCCTGCACAAAATATATTTTAATATTTAAGCAATGTAGATTTAAACTGTATCCACTGTTTTAACAACATTACAGTATTTTATCTCTTACACAAAAAACTACAAACTGCTCCGTTAATACTGTCTCTTCATGCAACCATTTACTCATTGAGTTTGACAACAACATTGTTTCTGTGTTATTGAAAAAACCCATAAAGAAAAGACACCAGAAAAATGTATTTTACCATTTCAAAAGTGAAAAATACAATTAATTCAATCTCTAGTCCTTCAACTGTTTCTCAGCTACTGTAGCTCAACACATGTACAATGTTCGCTAGCATTAGCATTAGTTAGCCTCCCGAAATACGTCCCGTTTTCTACACAATGTCCATCCAAAGCTGTACAAAGTGACCCACCAGTTGACTCTCGAGTCTATAACCTCTTAACTCTTAAAGGACACCACATTTATGCATCAACATACATTTTTACTGACCTGCGATATAGAAAAGACGAGACACACACGTTGAGCTCCTTCTACCTTCAACAGGAAGATTTATTCTTCTTCTTCTTTTTGTTTTTAATGGCGGTTGGCAAGCAACTTAATGGTGTGCATTACCGCCACCTACTGGTATGGAGTGTGGATCAGGACGCAACTTAAAAAAAAAACAACAAAAAAAACACTAAATCCTTTCTATCAGTTTAGTTTTCTTAAGAAATTTTATGAAATAACATAAATATTCAGAGGAAGAGGAATATCCCAAAATATCTGGAATTTTTAACTGTAACTTATTCTTTAGAAGCCTATATTCTAATTTCCTTCTCTCCTCGGAGTACTTTGGACATAACAATAAAACATGTTCTACTGTCTCTTCTTGAAGACAAAGATCACAATTACCTGATGGATGTTTCCCCATTTTAAGGAAGATTTATTCTTCTGGTGCTCAATCTTTTCTTGGTCACTAACGCGTCAGCGCCCCTAGCGGCCATGTGTAGAATTGCACGGACTAACTAAAATAACACTACAGAACTTATTACGATGAGAAATTAAAGATTCAAAATGAAAAATTATGTTGGGGTGCCTATTTTCTTACTTCTTGGTTTTGTTTACTAACAACTTGTTTTTCACCCCTCTACACAATATATATATATATATATATATATATATATATATATATATATATATATATATATATATATATATATATATATATATAAATGGTAATGGCGAACCAACCAGACATTGTCGTAGTGGATAAACAACAGAGGAAAGCCATTGTGATAGATGTAGCAATACCAAGCGACTGCAACATCAGGAAAAAGGAGCACAAGAAACTAGAGAAATACCAGGGCCTCAGGGAGGAACTGGAGAGGGCCTGGAAGGTGAAGACCACAGTGGTGCCTGTGGTCATCGGGGCCCTCGGGGCAGTCACCCCCAAACTGGACCAATGGCTACAACAGATCCCAGGAACAACATCAGACATCTCAGTCCAAAAATGTGCAGTCCTTGGCACAGCCAAGATACTGCGCAGAACCCTCAAGCTCCCAGGCCTCTGGTAGAGGACCCGAGCTCAGAGGATAAGAACCACCCACGGTGGGTGAGAAGGGAATTTTATATATATATATATATATATATATATATATTTAAACAAAAATAACACATGGACTATCCTCACACACACACATACAACCTGTAAATTTTATCTGCCATTATTTATCTATAATCCATTCCCTAACATTCTTGTATATTCTGTATAATCTGTACATATAGCTCCCATATTTGTAGTTATACACAATATCTATATCTCTTGCTATAACCCCTTATAGTCCATACATACATAGTCTTGTACATCCGTAAATAAATATTTATATCTCGTAGAGCACTTCCGGATAGATGCGAACTACATCTCGTTGCTTGTACTTGTGACAGTGCAATGACAATAAAGTTGAATTCTATTCTATTCTATATATATATATATATAATTGCGATATTGCAGAGTCGTGTATATATACGATAATGCGATACTATATATATATATATATATATAAGGTCCTGGGTTCGATTCTCTCTGCACGGAGTTTGTATGTTCTCCCTGTGCATGCGTGGGTTCTCTCCGGGTTCTCCAGGTTCCTCCCACAGTCCAAAAACATGACTGTCAGGTTAATTGATCTCTCTAAATTCTCCCTAGGTGTGAGTGTGTGTGTGTGTGCATGGTTGTGTATCCTGTCTGTCTGTTGCCCTGTGACAGACTGGGGACCTGTCCAGGGTGACCCCCGCCTCTCGCCTGGAACGTTAGCTGGAGATAGAAAACAGAACCTCCCGACCCACTACGGACAAGGGTGTAAGAAAATGGATGGATATATACAGTATATATATACTGTATATACAGTATATTGTTTGTTTTTTATACACAATTTCTATTTTGAGACATACTCTAAGTGAGAGACAGCCCATATTTCTCAGATTTTTTCAGTGGCGGAGTTAAGGTTGACATTGAATGGCCAGATGTTGCAGCATAATCATATCTGGCTGTAAAACTTTTATGAGGTATTAGACCTCATGGCCAAGGATGCTGCTGATTATAGGGCCAGGGAGAGGAGGAGGGGGACGCCAGGGGAATTTCTAAAGTTGCAACAATGAGCCTGCTTTTTTGTTTTATCTGATAAGGCCTTCGCTTTGAAATTATTCCGCACATATTAGCCTACATGTTACTTAACTCTACATATTCTGACATTAGTCGGTGTTGTGAGAGATGGGAGTAACTTCCGTTTCCCAAATCTTAATGGCTGCTTATGTAGGCACTTTTTAACGCAAAATGTCAGCTGAAACACCAAAGGAGATATGAGATTTTTCTAAGGGAGGATTTTTTTCTCCCCTTCTCTGTTATATTAGTTTCAGCATTTTGTCAGCTAAAACCAGATCTCATTTCAACATCATGACTGAAAAAAAAAGCGGCTTAGAGCAGATGACATGCCTCTGTCAGAGCCTCCATGCCAGGAAAATGTGGGTTACACAATTACACATAATTCCATAGGCTTCAACAAGAACCCCGTAGTAATGGCGCTTTTAGGCGCTTGAAGCCATCCTATTTGAGACATAGCATCTGGACAGAAGAATTTATCCTCTTCTGTACGTCTGCATTTCTGATTCATTAAGACTGACCAAAGGAGAGAGAAAAAACACAGAATAAGGTTAGTCCTGTCACATAGTGGCGCAGAGCAAATGTAGCGTGTCACTCTGAATCTGAATAATCCCATCAGCCTCAATTTTCATTCAGGTTTTATTTTATTTTTTGGCCTAAGGAGAAACGCGACAATGAGCACATCTGGTAAACCTTGACAGACATGAGCAAACTATTGCATTCGGTTTTAATTTAAATTTTGAGCTTTTTATCCTTCCCTAAAGAGTGAAATGTCTGGGAATGTGCCGACACAATTTATCATGTTCCACGTGCGTCCCAAAACCCAGCAAATTAGAGTTAGAGAAACATATTTGTTTATGTGGCAACCTGGGGTGGATTTTCTTTATTAGGAAACCCAAATGTAAGATGTTAAAGTTTAAGATAAGGGAAACCGACAACGCCACCTGGAATAACTCCAGGAAAATGGAATAATAATAATAATAATAATAAGGACACAGGTACGTTCTACAGGAAATGAGACAAGATTCAGACAATTCTACAAAAAATGTATTAAACTTTAATAGGTTGTTTAAATTAACAATAACCTGAAATCGAATAGTTAAAAGAGTGAAGGCATTTTTAATAAAGTTGATTATAAAATGTTTAAATTTCAAAGGAAACTGAGGCTTACCAGTGGGGGGAGAGTAGTGAGGAAAGGGGCAACATCCAGTGAAGAAAAGGGATCACCCTGGACACTACAAAGACACGGCAAACACACACACACAAAAAGGGGTGTTCCAACACAACACACAAGACAAGACACCGCCACCAGAGGTCACCACCGCCACCACAGAAGCCTCAGTCCCTAAAAGAAAGACAAAAAATGAAACAATATGAGTAAAACAGTGATACAATAGCACTACAATATTGTTGTTTTTTTTTATCCCGTTCGTAGTGCCATCGATGCTCCCGGCAGCGGGGGAAAGTTCATACAAATCTTTTAAAACAATTCATCGTAGGCAAAACAGCAGCGAGTGTACATCCAAATATAATAGTTGTCAGGGACTCGGCAGGAGGCTAAAAAATAAAGTAGATTATTAATACCACTGCTGATAAAAACTATGACTTATGGTAGCTGCTTACCTGTAAATTACCACACGGCCAGATAAACAGATCCACAAGTTCAGCGCAGCTGTAACAAAACACTACATAAAGGCTTCGTTTACATGAGACGGATATTACCTAGCCATGCTAGCGCTCACCTTCCCGGCAGCAAACAACCGAACAAATTGGTCCAGGAGTTGGAGGCACAGCAAGGGAGGCTAAACAGATCAGACCAGCTTGCATTAATGGCTATGATAAAAGCTGACAAAGAAACAGCCACGCTTACCCAGCACAGCTCAGCAAACAAACTAAGCAAAATGAGTTGACGTCATGACGCAAGTAGTCTTGCGGCAGGTAGAGACCTGCTTATATGCAGCAGCTGAAATTGATCTTAAAGTGGCAGCGTACCATTTATGCTGCTACATTTACAGAGCTAAATCGTAAAAATGAACACTCATATCCAAAAATGTCGTATGTAAAATTATGATGTTGATTTAAACATAGCCACTTGGGTAATGTTTTTTTGGTTTTGTTTTTTTTTTTCTTAGCTTGCAGGATCTCCCTTTGATTTAGTAGGTTTTGTCCAGGTGCTCCAGTTTTGTTCTGATGCTGCAAAACTGACTTGCAAGTAATTATTCAGCAAGATACAGGACGGTGGGTCTTGTTATTGATGAAACAGTACTAGTTACATTGACAGATTATTTCACTTTTAACATGGGGAAAAATGTCTTCTTATAACTAAAACAAACTGCCAGTGTAACTGGTATTTTTTTCCATCACTATTAATGAAATGATAAACAAGTGCTTGTTTATGTTGAAAAGTTACTTGTATGTTAGCTTTGTGTTATTTCAGGTGTGCAAAGATATTTATATTTATAAATCTTACCAAAATTACTTTGTAAGATTTTGTATTTTTGCAGTGCACAGTTAATAAAAACAAGCCTGATTGGCTGAGCTGAAGGATTTTTGCACAACTGTTAGGTCTGAGGGGCGTGCATGAACGTTTCTCTTGTTTCAAACGTCGTTATAAACAGGTGACTGTATGGATCAACCTTTGTGTAATAATCAGACATAGATGATCGATGGTAAGCTTTCTAGTAAGGTCCCAGCTAGTCTCTTGATTTTTTTTTCTTCTGTTACAAATCATCACAGGCTATGTTGGCTTAAGGACATACAGATGTGTTGCCTTATTCATTATTGCCGTTCTATTAGCTCAGCTTGCTGTTTAATTTAAAACAAGATTTTTTTATATTTTTTTTGCGGCAGAAGAGGCTTTTCTCTCTGGCTCATTCTCATCTGATATTGGTAGATTGTGAAACCTGCCAATCAAGATTCTGTGCTCCTAATGCTAAGCTGAATTCTCCTTTGACACCGAGAGCACGCCCTGTTACCCATCTTTCATCATCCTTGCAGGTGTTCGTTTCAGTCGCATTTCATTCTGCAGCTTCTCTGTAGGGTCTGATTATTATAGATAAACTCATCTAGGTCATCTTGTCAGGGGCCGCCTGTCAATTCTGTACCTGAATCAGAGATGGAAAGTGAGTTTATTCCCTTGTTTTTGCTCCACACGCCAAAATATTATATTGACTTACTGTTTTAAATGCGGATGCTTGGTGGGTGAGTGTGACGCTACCTTTTGCTTTGGTAAAAGAGAAAAGGGGGCACAGTCTGATTAGAATTTGATCTCTAAGAAACACGCTGCTTTTTGCAGCTGTTCGGCCATGTTTTGTTTTAACGTACTGTGTTATGTCTCGTAGGTCTTAGGTATACAACACTTAAAGCAAAACAAAGGGAAGCGTCATCGTTGGTACAAGAACCACACGATCGAAGTAAACAGTCGTCTGGTTGTTTTAAAATAACTCGAACCATACTATGCATAAAAGTTCATTCTTAATATTTCAACGCCTTTGTTACCAGTGTAATTAAATATAAACTAAAACATATGTTTGGTTGTACTGAAATCAGTCGGACGATATTTAGATGACTAAACTTCATGAATTAACAAAATAAGCTGAATAATAAAGGGCAGCATAATCACTTGTATTTTTGATGGATTTTTTTGTTTTTGGTTTATTTCATGTATTTGGAAATTAAAGTAAAAATTACACTATTACTATACATGCTATTTACCTGTTTATTCATTCATTTACTAAGTGACCTTTTTTTAATAATGTGGGTGGATATAATAACTTAAGAGTTTAGAAATTGTGTTCGAGACACATTTCTGTCTGATAAAGCCATATTATTCCGAAACCATGTTAAGAAGTTGATTGGGATCAAATTTATGCTCACTGAAGGAAAGTATCCTCTTTTTTATGTATAGAAAATCTACTCTTTGTAATTTACGTAGTAATTATAGCCATTCATGTGTAATGGCAATTGAAAGTAACACGTTTACGACAACATGGGGGATCACCTCTTTCATCACAAACACCAACCACGTATCATCCTATACTCCACTGAGTGTTTATTACACCCACTGATGAGCAATGTCTGGGGCAGAGTACAAAGGTGATCTTGTAGCTTATGAAAAATTATTTTTAATCAGGCAGATGCAGTGAAGGGACTATCCCCTGGAGCACGATTCAGCACTTCACCTGCTGAGTTCTCATTGCATTTCGTCTGAAATGTGTGTTTTCATGCTTCTTTTTGAGATGAAGACATACTGCCCGACTTTCACAGATTTTTAAAAAAGGACTCAGAGTTCACACAAGCAGACACGTTTCAACAAGTTTTTGTTTCACGACTGGAGGACCAGAGATCACATGCTTGACATATCCAGCTGCCTAGGGTTCACACAGGATTTGTCAAACCAGCTAAATGCAAGAGACTCTCATTGCGGGATTCCACTTTAAAGAGTAAACAAACCCACCAGTTGGCAGCACTAATAGATGATATTCTATCAGTTCTGACCAGATTGTGTATTTTTTTTTTTTTATTCTCCCGACAAAATAAAAGAAATGAAATGAAATTCTTCCGGTTGTTAGTAGGTTTAGTTCAAAATGTTGATTATAATATAATGATATGATTTAATGATTAGACTTGATTGACTGGATGTAGAATTTGTGATAACCTACATATTGCTTCTAAGTGTTAAATATTCTGTCCATAAACACGTAAGTCTTTCAAACCAAATTGGGTTAAACTCCAGTTAAAACACAGACAAAAATGACCTGTTTATATTTTATAAAAAAAACTGAAAGATTTTAATTTAATCTATTTTTAAGTGTATGTTCCAAAGTTGAAATGTTTTAATTATTGGTGAGATATGCTTGATACAATCAAATTATTGGAGGCTTTGTGATTAATTCATTGCGATTAATCACATTTTAATCAAATAGCAACATTTGACTAAAGAAAAGTTTTTCAATTTTAATTAATTTTGTCAGTGACAGAGAATCAATAAATAGACAATATAAAATGACCATATGATGATTGTGCAACAGTGTGTTCTTGTGTTGTACTTAAATAGTTGTGATTATGTTTTTATTCATGTATTTTCAGGTAGAAATACATTTTTTTATCCATTTTTAGGTGAAGTGTCCTCTCACCTTTTCATTGGCTACATGTAACATGATGATGGTTGGGTCGGTTATCATTTCCACCTGTATGAATGTGTCCAAGTTTGACAAAAAATAAAGATCATGTTTAACTGAGTGTGACTGAGATTGGGCCAAGTCTGTTCCCCTCATAATCTTGTAGACGTGTGTCTTTACTCCCTCTGACAGTCACGGGTTGTTCTGCCAACTTATTTTCCCCAACTGTCCCCAACTAGTGCAGAATGATACAGACGTTTTTCCTTGCAGGATTCATGGCTAGTATTGGGCAAAATATTGTGTAGCGTGTCCCCAGCTTTAAACTGCAACTTCTGCCTTTCAGATTGGTCTTCCTAACTATGTATGACTTGAGGAAGCAGTAGAACAAAACGAGATAAAAGTAAATGAAGCACAATGTCATTCTCCTCAGGCAAGGGTAAATTAAACTTTATCAAAGCCAAACTGTAAACCAGTTCTTTTTGCCTGGCAAGGTTAGGTGATTTGCACATTGATGAGGAGGAGACGTTTAGATGCCTCCCGGAGTTCAGTTTAAATCCTGCAAAATCAGAGGAAGAGAGGAAGAGGGAGAGAGAAAGAGAAATGTAACGCATAACTAGACAAAAAAACCACACTCACAGCCAGACCAACCAAGGCATGCAATTACTCTGGCACAGTGGTTTGTCCCCCCCGTTTCTTGTTAGTGCTGCATGTTGCTGAGTTCTCTCGAGCGCCGCAGATATACACAGCATCATCACTCCACCGGAACTCCTTCTTCGTTTTCATCACGACATTGATGATGAGGTCTTGAGCTCAATTACTCATTTCACAGCTCTCCTCCACTACCTCAGTATTAATCACCAAGCCCACCACACTGGAGAGCCGGATTTCAGACACACTCCTCTCAGAGAACAGTTGTGTTGTCACTAGATGGGTTTACAGTTTAAACAGACCTGTATCCACACAGCCTGGAGGTGCATGCACACTATAATTACAGTGTTGGACTACATTTTTCTAAGGACTGAGCAAATATTTTATGTCTTTTGGTCTGCATGCGCTAGAATGTTTCCATTCAACTCACCAGTGGCCTCATGTACATTTAGTGGGAATTTCCTCCTGAAAGACGGGACATACAGTTAAACCGAGATATCGGCTTCTGCACAAAGAACTCCAGATGTATGAAACTGCACTTTCTTCTGAATCCAGCCACATGTCCTTTTATATCCAGATCAAGGTGAAACTGAGCGCACATGAGGGAATATCAGAACACTTCCCTTGAAATCCCTCCTTTTAAATATTCAAGTAGATTTAGAAATGCCCTACACGTGTGATTCTCCTCCCTCTAAACTCCAAAATCACGTCTAAGTACTAGATGAAGAGGAAGTCAATGGACAGAGAGTAGAGGACGTTCCTTAATTAGGTGCTTAAGAACAAGTTGTGTTATATGGGGAAGATCATAAACTCATCCAGTAACGTTCTTCAATACTTGTATGTATTCCACATGCTATGCGAAAGCTCACCAGTAAGAGTGTGGAGGGGGTATCTCACACTTTGAGTGTTTTCGTTCTGTAAAAGAAAAATGAAGAAAGAAAAACAAAGGCTCTTAGGAACTTAGATGGTTCTGAAACTGCTGTTTAACCAGCAAAATAATAAATCACTCACTGAACTACCGATCTGTACCAATGATGTCAAGACACTATGATATCTGGGGGTGAGTATGCCTATTAGAGGGATTAATATTAGTACAATTAAAATAAGATAAGATAAGATAAAAGGAATATGTTCACAATGAAACAATCCCTGGCGCAGTGTCAACAATCAAAGTCTATTCCCAACGATACAGTTCATTAGAATGAATGAAACAAGCATTAAACTTGACCACAATGTGGGTTAGTTGGATTTGCAAGTCACATAAATTCTAAATGTTAATGCTTCCTGTTAAGCTATTTCACCGTGCAGTGCTGCTTGTACAGCAATGTGCATGCAGTCGATAGATTTAATTACACTGAAACACTGGTGTTCAAAGTCAGTGTTCAAGGACCGGTGCCCTGCGTGTTGTAGACGTCCTTTTGTTCCAACACACCTGGATCAACTGAATGGATCAATCGCATGCCTCTACAAAGCCAGGCGACATGCTGAGGAGGTAATACACCCAATAGAATCAGCTATCTCAAATCTTCAGGCCAACAGTCCTGGGGGACTGGAGTTGAACAATCATCCATCAAGGAAGCAAGTTCTTCCTGCAAATCATGCAGTAAAATTTGATGTAAGCAGCAAAGAAATGGATGAGACCATCACACAAATTGCCTTTTGTGCAACTCAGCATCAAAAGGCAGAGTTCCAATCTGTCTGTCAGGTCTCTCTGAAGTGTCTCTGTTAGCAATATCTCAATGTGGTCAGTCGGGCTGTGACCACCACTAGCAGGCAAGGCGAGTGACGTGTCTTGCCCAAGGACACTGACAGAGACAGACAAAGCCGCCCTGAAAAGGCAACGGTTTACGGGATGAACTCCTACCACCGTGGCCACTGTCAGATGTAAAGCCATCACCGCCGTTGGATGTTAAACCTTTCTGGCTATCTTAGCCCCTGAGCATTGGTTTTCTGGTTTTCAACATTGCTTTGCTTTTCTGTGCTTGTGGTGGACAAAGTACTCACTTTCATTACATCAAAGTACTGATCCTAATTGTCAAATGTTACAAACATTAAAAGCAAAAGAATTGTTCATCTAGTACGTAGACGTGATTTTGTAATTTGTTGAATAACTTGACTTTCCTGCAGACGTGGCAAACCTAAAAGCTCAACAACGATATGTTGATGGAAGCGGTGAACAAATTTTAAAACTCAGCCCACTGAACCTCTGCTTGGATGGAAGCGTAGCCACGGGCCAGTACAGCAGTGCCATAAAACTACGAATACAGGCTGGTGTAAAAGCATCACTGCTCAATGAGCCGCACTCATGAGATGTGACAAGTGCTGCTGCCTTACCATATGTTGTCAAATTTATATAGAACAGAAGATTGTGTGAAAAAGCTTAATTCTCCAGCAAATAACGCTGCTATACAGTAATCTATGCAGCGCTCATCTGGACAAGACGAAAACTGATATTTATGAAAAATGCTGCTTTAACATGTAAGGTGAATTTGTAAATATATTGATGGAAGTATTTGTATTAAATTCTCATGTTTCTGCACAGGTAACTGACCTGTGTTTATTTATTATTCCATGCTTTCTTAAGCTCTGCGACTTCTTGTTAGTAAATGGAAGTAGACAGAGAAACAGCTTGAGAGGCTCGGGCAGTTTGCTTAATTATAATAAATTTGTGAGTCCTTATCTGTCGTTAGTCAACCTTGGCAATTTTTACTGCACTCGTTTTACTGCGCTCTCCTCTGAGGCGCAGAAAACACCTATCCTCGCGTCAAATATCTACTTAAGACACAAGACAAAGCCTTATCTTCAGGCAGCTGTGAGCGCGTTAGGAGAGTAAATGATTCAGTTCCTCAGTGCAAGACAACTTAGCCTCTGATGCATAGAACTCCTCAGAATTAAAGAAGCAGTACGCTCTCATGTCGAAAATTGATGTTTTCAAATTATATCTTGATAGTGAACGGGACATCTGGTGCTGGAAGAATAACTGCTAGTGACTGAGGGTCAATGCGTGTAACGGAAACCCTGTAAATTCTAGACACTAACAGGTACCATAGAATTGCACAAAAATCCGTGAGGGACGGCGGAGTCCCAGAGCGAAATTCAGTGAAAGAGGTGTACGGAGCCTTGTGCCAGAAGCCCATTAAAATGCTGTCTGCATCGTTTTAAACTGTGTGATTGTGATTGTGAGTGGGAATAAAAATAGCAACAGGTATTTTGTTCCATATAACACAGTAGGAGTGTAACAGGTAAAACCTTCTATGGATGCAAACTCGACTAAAAACCCACCTGTTTAGGATTGTATTTGAAACGTAATCAATTACAAATTTATTGATGGAACTTTACTTAATGTCGTGTTTTGATTGTTGATTCTATGTTGCTTTGTGTTTCTGTGTTTGATATGATGTAAAGCACTTTGAAATGCTTTGCTGCTGAAATGTGCTATACAAATACAATTTGATTGATTGATTGATTGATTGATATCTGGAATTTTAACAAGCCCAACACTAAAAACAGAATCTAATTCAATACATCTTATATTAAGAAGTCGGATTTTTCTTTTTCTCACAATGAGTTTTTCAGACAATTACTTATTAAATCAAGAAATGTGACTACCAAGCAACCAGATTGATTACAAAAATGTTCCCTACCAAGATTAACGTTACATCCTGTTAATATGTCATTCCATAACTTTTTATAGTCTTCTGATGCAGCTTAAGTCAAGACACAGTATGACTTAACAGATTTACAGACAACATGAAGGACATGTATGTAAAAGATCCACGTATGTTATTATTTACATTTGAGTAAAAAATCTTCCACCAAAACAGGATGTGCTGCTTTGATGATTTTCAAAGACTGATTTTAAGAAGTATTTTTGTTAAAGAAAATATTCCAAGGACCACAAATGTGATCATAAAAGAAACGTTTCATTTCAACAACTAATGTCTATGTTGGATACTTGATTTTAAATAAAATAATCTGATTTCATATTATTGTATGGTGGATATTATTATATGAATATTTTGCTTTATTTCAGAGACTCAATTCACCAAGTGAAGCACATTATATAGATGAAATACGCAGACTTATGTGTTCTAACCTTTGTTTATGGTAATTATGATGACTTTCCATTTATGTGGGCTTAATGACAAGTATATTTAATACCCGCTTAAGGGTATTAAAGGTTGTTCAAACCTTTTAATACCTTTTGAAGGTTGTTATTAAAATGTACTTTTAATCTAACTGACCAGCCTCATTGGGACACATCCTCTAGTTTATTGAATTGGACCATCTTTGCTTATTTTCTAAATATATGTGCATTCACACGGCCCTGGTAGGTAGGAAACACAAAGAAGTGAAATTGAACTTCCTAAAATTGTATAAGCAGAGACTCTTTGTGTTTTAATAAATTGCTACTTTTTCTATAGAGGGTCAGGTTGGTTTAAAAAGATTTTCTACCTGAATAAAAAAAAATAATCATTAGAAAACTTTGATTTACTCAAGCTTTCAAAAGATACCATGACTAATTAAAAAAAAGATAGACCAAATCTGTGAGGGGAAAATACTTCTTCACATCATGACTTACTCGCTAACGGTAAAATGACCCAAACGATAAAAGCGCTTAAGATCTAAGAGCTCCTGCAGTTGCACCTAGACTGAAACGCTCTCTACCAACTTAGTTTTTACAGCTTTGCTTTAGAAGTGTAGAAAATGAGTGACTAACGTCTGATTAAAACTTTCTCCATTTGCATAAGAACTTGCAAGCATTTCGATTGTCAACATTCTCTTCTCAGGCTTTCTATGAGTTTCACGCTCTAATTCAATACAGCAATGGGGCTCTTCTGCCAATCAGAGGCACACTGACAGAGGAGCAGGTGCTTGATGTCATGCTGCAGCGACTCCATTGGTTGATTTACTTCTGAAAAAAAAAAAAATACTCCAAAAATATTGTCCATTTATCCTTTTGTGTTTTTTTTTTAGCAATCCCTTGGTTAGGGTTAAATAGAGGTTTGATAAAGTCACAAACGCTTCAAGACAGGAAAATTGAAGAAAAAAACAACAACTGTACCTTACACAGGTGAAATCTTTTACACGAGTAGTGTTAGGATTCAGCGTGGGGCCACAGGAGACAGGCTGCGATGAAAACAAGGTGCAAATTCTAATGTGAAAGTTGATACGAGAACAAAAAAAAAATAGTAGTTGCCAAACATAAATACAGCAAGCAGGCAAAGGCTTACGCACCCTTCAGCGAGGTTCTCAAACGGTAGAAAGAACAAACGGCGTACAACGTGTAACAAATGTTCCAAGGCACAAACCAAGAATGCTGAGTATATGTTGGAAGAAGTATGGAAAGTGGAAGACAAATAACACATACAGAAGAAATGCAGAAGCTAAATACAAAGGGACTTCCAGGGAGAACAGGGAGTGCAGAAGCTGCCAACAGAGAGATGAACTGCGAAGATGCGGCTTGGAAACAGATGCACAAAGAAAATAACACTTTAAAATATGAGTGCAGTAAGCACATCCTCCACTAAAAACAACTTTAACCAAAGCATCCAGATAAAATATAGCAGCTTATTCCTTTGCCCGTGTCTCAACTCCCCATCGAGGATTAAGAACACATGGATTAACCAAACTAAATGAATAACTCAGCAGGTGACCAACAAAATCTACCATGACAAGTGGATGTCAGTTGAGCTCAGTTGGTACACACCCACACAATCCTGAAAGGAGATCCGATTTCTCTGAATAAATTAAATTGCAAAAAGGATTTGCATGTTCACTGGAGAGTTGTTAGCAAAAAAAGAAAAAACAAGCTTGTTTCTGCAGTCAAAAGCAGTGAGTACCAGACTAAACATATTTACTTTCTCCATGTGTCCACTTGGTTGCGAAATAAAATATCCAGAAGCGAGGCCAAGTCTGTGGTGACTGGTCATTTTGGGGTGTTGGAAATTTTGCCACTAGCCTATACAGTGACGGGATAAGGTTTATGACAGTCAGGGGGCACGTGGCACGTACGTAAGAAAAATACCTACGAAGTAATCAGATGTTTACTTCGTGGCACTTCCAGAAAAAGCACTCATCTCTTAGCAACAGATAAACAAATATTGTTATTGTTCAAAAAACATAGGATTTCTTCTGCTCTTTTGAAATGCTACTTATCTTATGCTATCTATGAATTCTGCAGTTGGTGAATTTTGCAGCAAAGAGAAAATGCTGTAACATAATATAAATCAGAGCAGAGTGTAACTAATAACATGAATAATCACTCAGCACCGTGCAAAAGTGTCGAGAGCCAGAGATCCCATTTTGCAGAAAACAGAAACTGAAATATCAAACCAAAACAGAACAATTTATAATATAGCTAAATATACTTGTATATGACTTACAAAGGGCTCCTCATACACAGAGGCACACTGGCTTATCTAAAGTATCAGTTTTAGCAAAAGTTGAAAAGATGACCAAAGAAAATTCAGCTCCAAGTTCCACATCAAACTCCGATTCAAAGTTGTACTGACCAACATCATCAGTGAGTCTGAACATTTTGGACATAACACAGAGAAAGAAAGCGGTTTAAGAGATACCTCTTGACATGTAACAAGGTGGTTCCATATTTGTCCGATCACACAGCTCTTAACTCTTTAGGCCACGTTCTCCAGTATACGGCATACAGTCTGCGCTTATGGCACCTTTTAAAGCCGTTTTAGGGCCTCTCAACGCACTTGAAATTTCATTGTGTTCCTGATTCTTCCCTTTGAGGTCCACACACACACACACACACACGCACACGCACACGCACAAAAACACTCACCCTGCTCTCATATACAGTATATTGCTTTCTGTATAAGCAAGGCTATTTTCTCAACTACCTCTCTGATGAGCGTATAGGGGCCAATGTGAGGTTCAGCGTCTCAGCCAAGGACACTAACACATGCACAGGCTGAGGATCAGAAATGACCTCCCTAGCCACAGGCATACTGTGCTGCTCTCTTTGAGATGCATTTGCAAATATCGTTGAACATAAGTGCCGGTGGTATTCATAATATGAGCAATATAAACTTTATGTCTTTTTATTACGCACAATCTATAACGGATCAACTCTGTGTTGAGAATGTGGCAGATAAGATTCACATCATACTTCTTTTTTTTTTTTGCCTTGAGCTGCCTTTATCGTGGTGTCGAACAGTGGGTTTCGGTGTTACCTGATAAGGCCACGGGGTATAATAACATTCAGTTATTACAGCTGAAGTCAAGTACCAGTGGAATCAATAAAGGTGAGGTAGAGTATAGCTGATCCTGCCACACAAACAACAGCTTGAAGAAACACAATGAACTGCATGCATTATAATCCTTTGCAACATTTGTTGGTTCTTCAAAGTTCTATTGCTGTTTGCGGTCCCATTACTGTTTTAAAAACCAAGCCCTCTTTTATTGAAGGAGTTAAGTTTCTGCTCGCTTTTTAGTCCCCAATTTTACTCACTGTTGTGTGCACACTGCGTAGCTTCGAACCATTAAAGCTCAGGCCGAGTCTCTTTCGAGTTTCATTCATTCTTCCTCCTAATAAAGTTTTGTGACTCCACAGGGAAGGCAGTTAACTGGAAAGTGGTGGTGCACACAATTTGGAGTGCAAAAAATCCGAATTTGCACGACAAAAAAAAAAAAAAAACTCCACTTTCAAGCTGCCAGTTTGCATAATGTTCCACAAAAGGTGCATCAAAGTCAACCAGAGGTCTTCTTTCAAAAGGGGCTTCTGAGTTTTCCTCTGCTGACTTTCCAAGGTAACCACACCAGGGATGCATATTGTGAGGAAGAAAAAAATATTAAAGTGCTTGCCTTTACACATACATGAACTGAAATCAAATTCCTTTAATTTGGACTTAGCATGTCCTTTGCAACTTTAACAGCCTGAACTCTTTTTATAAAAGCTTTCCACAAGACTTATGAGTATTTAAACAAATTACCCATAGTTGTGGTGTTTAATTTCAAGGAGAGTATTTGTCAGGTCACACTTTGTGCTTGCAGACTGTTTTAGTTCATCCCAAAGATGTTATGTAGACACGCTGCGGGTTCATGTTCGCAAATTTTGCGCACAATACTGGAGGGCAAAACGACGATTCTTATGCTTGCCACCCGTAGCCGCGCTAGAACAATTCTGTTGACAAAATGAAAAAATGGAGATGTATGTATTATTAATTTAGTGCAGCAAAGGCAAACATAATCCAGAGAGGTTTCGACTTGTTCCAAAGAACACATCTTGCCATAGCAACTGACTGAAAATAGCTCTACTAGTGTATCGGCGTTCAACACCAAAAAACACACAAAGAACAGAACATGGAGTGTGTTACAGTGCTACGTATTCATGCCCGACACTTACTTTGCTAATAAGTGATCGTCTGAACGCAGCAGCAGTTAATTAGCTCACGTAAGCACCTGCTCTATTGATGATCATTTTGCTGCTTTTTGCTGTACCTCCAGTTGATAAATGTATACAAAAATGTGAATTGATAACGCAGGAACTATCGGTTAAACAGAAGTCAAAACCAGGTTGATATTTAGTTCTTGAAGGAATGATAAGGCTTCTCTTCACAAACTGGGCCACAATTTTCCACCCAATGTTTGGTCAAAACATTTTTGTAAGTTTTTACTGTGTGGTTGGCTAGAAGTGATCAAAAGTACACTGTGGGTCTAGTGTTATTTTCAATCAGTAGCTAAAGCTGAAGTTATGCTGTGTTTATAGAGCAAACAGTAAAAGAAAAATCCCGTAAAAATCTCAAACTTTCCATAAAACTTAAGAGTTAAACGTAATACAAGCCCATAGCTTTTAATCAATTAAAAAGTTCAGCTTTGCGAAGTGTATTCTTAAAGTTTTAAACAGGCAAGATGTCTTGTACATTAGCCATTTTAAAATTTAGTCTTCGAATAGTCCCAATAAATCATCTTTAATCACTAAAGAGCTAGTTTTTTTTTCTAATTTAATTCTATGCGTGCAGATAGGCTAATTACACTTCATAACAAATATTTCTTTTTTTCTTCCATTCTGGAGTGATTAATTAGGCGCCGTGCTGCAGCAAAGAAATAATATTATATTACAGATTCACACATGTTCAGCCTCCAAACAAATGAACATGAGAGATAACGGATGAATTATGGAGATTCTTTAGCCTTTTCTCTGAATCACAAAGAGCTACATGCACCAAGTACTTAGAGCAAAGCATTTTATTTAATTCCTTTACGTTCCTGTCTAATCAACCACGTTTAAAAAAGACAGAGGCTTTTCCTAACAGTACACACATAATCTGGAACCAAAGGATTTGGTAATGGGATGGCCAAATGTGTTGGATGTGGTAAAAGTACAGTGCTGTAAAAATATTCCATATTCCCTCGTGGATTTTTTTTGTTCGGCTCAGATTTTTAAAAATCCACTACTAGACAAAGATCCTCTAACTGAATACAAAAATCATGACTCGTTACATTTTCATTTACACACATCAAATTGACTCAACTTTGGAAACATTTTACTCCTTTATGAGAAAGCAGATTTTGAAATGGGATAACTTCTTGCTTGCTTACGTTTTCGATGAATCTCATCTGTACATGTATATGTCGCACCTGTCTGAATAAATAGCAAATAGTAGCACAATAACTACATTTGCTGCATGTTCTATCATTCTGGGAAACTGTGCTGGAATGGCTAACAGAGGAGAAAAATGGAGCAATTCTTAATAGACTTTTTAAACCCAAGTAAGAAGCCACAACTACAAAACCAGACTCAGACCAGAAAGAAACACCAAACAAGCAGGAAGACTGTCTCTAGATATCTACATATTGCCAAGGTCCATATGAGTGTTGAGTTTTCTGATAAGTTGTTATTCCTGTTGATTTACATCAAGACAATCTAAAGGGATAGAATATAAACATAAAAATCAAAGCAATGATGCAAATAACTAATATTCCAATCAAACTTGTGATCTATGATTGAGTGCAGCACATAATCAAACTCAGCAACTACATGACTTGATACTTTTGTTGTCGACTGAAGAAGTCAGAAGTCATTCTACCGGCCAAGCAGCATTTGTTGCTTTTTAAAAAAGAACCTGCAGAACCAAAACAGCTTTTCTCTGACGGAGCAAGTGAACTGGTGATTGGGAGCTACCTTACACTTTGTCATCGTTTTGATCAGAACACCGATTCTACACACGGGGTCGCGATTATCAGAAGTTTAGCTGCGTCTTTTACAAAGTGCCCTTCTTTAATGAGACTAGTGAAGTGTTTTTCGAACAGGAAGTCTTTCATGACGAACACTGATAAGCATCCACCTGGGTATAAATTTGCTCCTCTTTTTTCTTTCACCTCCGGATAAAAATCAAGGCCACTGCTTTTTAAAAATTCTCTTGTGATTACATTTCAAACCTTCAAAATGCCTTTTGTTTTCTGTGGGCCACAGCATTGTGAATTAATTTAACACTTCAGCTCTTTTTTTCTTCTTTTCTTTTTTTTGCTTGGCATAATTAACATAACAAGTGGGCTGGTAATTAGGTTTTCTGGATATGTCAGTTTGTAAGATTAAAAGAAAAAATAAATCTGAATATCAGCCTGTTTTTTGTTGGGGTTTTTTTGGTCTGGTGAGCTATCAATTCGCCATTTCCTGGATAATTGTACATTTATTTTTAATTCTATGTTACATTGTCTTAATGAGTTACAAGGCATGGTTAAGGTTGATGGAGTGAATTAAAACTGAGATCAAAACGTGTAAGCTAACTTAAGAAGGTAATGAAAACTGCATAGAGTTGCGAGTGTTTCATTGCCTAACTTGGAATGTTTGGTCATGTTTTACTGGCGTTCGTCAAAAGTTGACAAGAAATAAAGGCCAACAAAAAAACAGGAAGCTTAAAAGGGGTTATTATGACACTTTTTAACTTGATACTATGCTCTCATCAAAAATATATCTGGAGAGTAGCTTTGACTCATTCGTGCATGTTGGAGAAATCTTTTAATCTCCTGAAGCCTTAACGCCTGCTCTGCTCATTCAATGAGCCGCCTATTTACCCAAAGGTCTGCCTTGGATTTTCAATCCTTGGTCGAGCTTCCGCCTTTCCCTCTCGGCTCCTCCAGACTAGCCGTAGCAGCAATTAGCAAACATCTGGTGGGACTGTGCATCTGCTGAGCTTATATGAACTACACCGCTCATAAAAATGGTTGGAGATGGCATCAATGGATGACATGGAGAAGCGTTGTCATAATGGCGTACGGGTAGGAGGTTCTTAAAGACACAGAGGCCAATTTCAAGGTATCAGATACAAAGTCAAGTTTCTTCTAGGTTGTTTTATGCACAGCATTTTCTCAACTGGAGGTAATATATTTACTTGATTGTGCTATAAAATAACACTGAGTAAAGTCTTGAGACAGTCTCTTGTAGTCCAATAAGTAAAGTAGCTTGGCTTCATTCTTAAAACCAGTTCACTTAGTGTTGCAGAAACCGCGAGTTGACTGAATATTTCATCAGATGGTGTACATAGTTAATATTTGAAGATATATAGATCTTCAGGTTTAGCGTGGTCTCCTGTTATAAACTGGGAGCAACAACAGTTAAAGACACTCATCTGCAACCTTAAATCATTACAATATTGGCTCATGGTTATTTTTGTGGAGGGTTTTTTGTAGTTTAGAGGGAAATTACAGGAGATAAGAATTAATACAAGTTAATCACTGGTGCTGCTTGTGCAACACATGTTTATGAGCAGGTTCATCAACATTCCTGACGTTGCTGCTCATCGCGGCCCTGGCTACCCAAGTCTCCATCGTATAGCCCATAGAAACCAACACCCAGCTCCCTTGGCTCATGTGCTACTACATCACTATGGCAACTGCTCTTTAGATCAAAAACCCTTACACACGTTTTTTTTTTCCATATCTCAGCTCCTTTCAAGCTTAACAGCTAGCCGTCCTACTAATGCTGGACAACAGAAAAGCCAGGTGGTGGCAAAATGTGAACATTTTATCTACTGCAAAATAAAGCAGGATGGAGTATAAAAATATTTCACAACAGCCTTGTTCTGATACATTTAAGGCATGTCTCATTACAAAATTCGCACAGTGAACCGTAGCTATACTTTACAGATGGTGCCACCTTTGTTTGCTAGGCTTTGCGCTTTCTAGATCCACTATTTATGGGCCACAGCACATATTCAATCTAACCCTCAGCAGTGGAGATTACCATTAGAAGTCTAACAGTGAAAATGTTGGAGAAACAAATAAAAACGTTATTAATTTGTTTTTGTGGAGGCGTGACTCTATATTAGTGACATTATTTCCATTTTGTCTGTATTTACCTTTAAGACAGATGTCACAAATGAGCTCCTCCAGATTTAACTTAATGGTCTGAAAAGGCTGGAAAAGAGGTAAAATAAGTGGGGAAAGTAAGAGTTACTACTGACAGTAGCTCCGATTCTTGTGTGTGACTGCCTCATTAGGTTTCCCCACTGCTCTCAGTTGCTAGTAGGGGCTGTAATGTTCGAAATTACTCAGTGGTAACTTTAAGTGGCTCAGCAGTGCTATAGGATAGCACATACTACACAACATCTTGCACTGTTGGCAACATTTTTGTTTTTTTCCCCTCAAGGGAAAGAAGTTGGCTTCCTAGAAGTGCTCAGCAGTCAGATGCACGACTTAAGAGTTAGCCCATAGGGCATTCACCCATACACCCTGAGTTTGTTGGGTCCTTGTTCCAAGCTGCAGGGGAAACAGATATGGACTGGAGGAGCTGTTGAAGACAACCATCACAATTAGGAAATTGCATCTGAATATTTGTCAAAGTGTACTATTAATAACTGTTTTAAATGGTATGCCTCTAAGGTAATACATATAGTCTTTGATACAACCCTTCAAAATAAAGAAGACAATAAAGAAAGCATAAACAGAATATTTATGTTTTTCTTTGTCTGTAATTGTCAAGTTACTTGTCCAGGATGCAACCTGCCTCTTGCCTAATGACCGCTGGAGAAACGTGCTCCCCCAAAAGGGAGCCTGCAAGGACAGGTGGGTATGAACAATGCAAAGGTATTTCAGCCAATCAAGCATGGCGTTATTACCGCCAACCATAAAAGTGTCCACTTTTAGTTATTTCTTAAGGTTTATAACAACAACAGCTTTGAAAATTTAGAGAAAGTTCATACGCTGTCCCCATATTGTAAATTTCTTTTTGCAACTGGGAAAACAATAGCTTGGCCAATGTTAACATGCACTACCAAATAAGTTACGATGAAAAAGATAATAAATTTTCATTCAAGAAATTTGACCATTTTCCAACAGCCTCTTTGAAGTAGCAACTACACTTATTTGTCCACAGAAACATGTTATAAAATTCGTGGGTATCTGATGAAAGCAGAACTACGGTTTGCAACAGTTTTGTCTGCAGAAGCCCCTAAGTGAATATTGGGATAAATATTGCATGATTCAGATGTGATTTTATTGAGCTATATATGGCAGTCGGCCACACAGTGTGGACGTATTGTGAATGTGGATAGTGTTTTAGAGAGAGACAGATCATGACATCTCTGAGCATGGAGTAAAGACCTGCCTTGCAGAAACAGCACAGAGTTTGAGGGGTTTATCATGTAAAAGATTGAAATATTTATTGGATACAAACAACACTTACACTCGCTGTAGCTCAAATGGGAAAATGTCTCCCGTTGAAACATAAAAAAAGTGTTTGTTGTCTTTTTTTCCCCTCTTGTTTTTAATGTCACACTTAAAAATGACTCTTCTTATTTTTACCAGTTTCTGCCTCTTTTATTCACGAGCTAAGCTTGATGCTAAACATGTTGCCTTGACTGATTTTTTTTATTGGATGTCCACCAATCAAGCTGTCAGAGATCAGAATAAAGTTTTGTTGATGCAAAATTGGATTGGGATGTCTTCTAGAGTTATTTTTTTTTATTATTTCTCCTCATTTTTGAAGGTGGAACTACCCAGCAGGGAAGGACATTTCAATTCAATGCATCCACAAAGTGTTCACAGCATTTTGTTACACTACAGCCTTATCCAAAATTGTACTATTTATATTTTCCTCAAAATTCTACACGCAAATACCCCATGATGACAACGTTACAATAATGAGGTCAACAGAGCATCTTCTTAGCATAAAGTGAGAAAGTAATTGCTGTTATATCCGAAAATGTCATTTCTACAAAGATGGCACATGTTTACTATATAAAGTTTGCAAGCTGTGGGACCCATATGGGTACATTGTTTTGCATGTCCCAGATATCAACAGATCAGATTTTGTGTGTTACATTGAAACATGTAACACACTTTGTCATGTCATTGTTATTTTCTTGTAGTAGTGCTTCTTTCAAAAAATATTATTCTGTCAGTTCCACTAAATGCATCAAAAACTAAGAATTACTGCTGTCTGGTATCAGAATGCAATCAACAATTCTGCGCACTTTTGATACACTTTTTGAATTTCATTTTTAAAAAATTCTGTTTCAATAATTTCATAAAGGTTCGAAACATGACTTCATGCATTAATGTGAAATCTCTTGGAACCCTTTTTATTATTAAAACTAGCATCTCTATCAGGAGACCTACGGCACATTTTGGTCTTTTGTGCTGTGGTTCTTAGAGCAAAAAAATGTAACGTGTTTAAATTGTAATTGGCAGGTCAGACTTCAAAGAAAACTGAAATTTGTTATTGGCCAGGAAATATCTGATTGGTCAATCTCTACTTATTAGAGAAAGGCTGATAGTCTGTCAAGCACAGAAGGAACATCTTGACCAGGAAGCTGCAACAAGCTTAATAAAATCAGAAGATATATGGTTATATTACAGGCTCTAAATAGTAATATTGCAATTCCCATAGGAGCATTACAGAGGTATTGCCATGTAACCTTCATGAAGATTTCTATTGGCTCAGGTGAATATAAAATCAACAAATACTCCTTTTGTACTGTTTTACATTATGTTACTGTATCTAATTATTTCATTTAAAAAAAAAAGAATCTTCAATAATTTGCCCTGTAGTGTGACACATTTAGCCAATATTCTATGGGCTCACATTGCTGTGCAACGGCTGCAGAAATGGCTTTACTGCTCATATTGCCTTTGGGTTTACTTCATTTAGGTTTGCAGTATGGTCCCACTTTTATTTCGAATGTCTGTCTTTATCCCCATTTTGTCCATGTTCCTGTTCATTTATGTCTTCATAAAGCAATCCTTTTATTTGTTTCACAGCATATTCTCATTATTAACATCTTATAAGGGGCTTTTGTGGGTAATATCCATATTTCATAGGCACCATTTTATAAATCACCCTTCTACTGCAAGACACACTTCTATTACAGCACATGTGTGGATATGTCACTGGCCCGAATGAACGCAAATAGCCCTTGTTATATCTTTTTCAGTGATTTCTTTTTGTCAAAACAAAGCAGGACTACAGTATATAGCCCTTTTCCCAAGCTCTGCCTTTCAGGACATTTTCCTTGTAGTGGCTTTAGGTGCTGTAGTGAACTAGTTAGTCCACTATGTCCCACTGTCCTATCAAGAGTGTTTTTGGAGATGAATTTATGCACACTGATTACCCTGAATTGGAACAACGAGTACAACAAACACACACTAATAAAAAAGAAACACGGAAAATAATCAAATAAAAAAAGAACATGTGAGTCTGTGTCAGAGTCAACACAGATATAACCAGTGAAATTTTGTTCACTTGCTATAATTTGTCGGTTATTCTCCTTCGTGTGGACACATATACGTAAAAAATGAATATTGGGAAACGTTGCATATTTAAGTAGTTGTTCTGCTCTGATAGATGCAGACAAATTGTTCAAACAAGTGCAATAATTATGCATCTGTCCACTCTTCTTCTTTTGTTGTGTGCTGTTGTAAGAAATATTATATATCTTTATGTATTTCTTCTATTTCTTAGCTGGGTTTTTTTTTTTCTATTTCTTTCCTCAGCTTTTGTTTATTGGTTGAAGAAATCTGATTCAGTTTTCAGAAATGAAACGATTCCCACACTTCAAAATCTTGAAGGCACAAATTTGGTTCTGATCTTTCAACGCGAATATGCCGCCTATGTCATCACTGTCTCTGTTACAAACTATTGAGGAAGAATCACATGCAAAAGATGTGTGAAAACAGAGGTTACAAACGCATACACCAGCTGCAGGATTGTGATCATCTTTATACAACTGGTTTCTTATTTCTATGCATATTGCACAAACACACATCTAACACACAAACCTTGGTCCAACTGCCCAGGCCTCTGTCATTTATAGACAATTCAATAGCAGCTGGTAAATTGGTGTTGTATACACCAAGGAAAGATACTTATGTTAACATAAAAATATACTTGTAATATCTAAAATGTCAAATGTTTGCGCCTCTGTATTTTTCTGGAAACAGAAGAAAATCTGTCTTCCTGTTAGAACACAAATTCTATTGAAATAACGGATTAAGTAAAACAATTTTGCAGAATATAAACATAGAAATTGCTATGTGAGACTTTCTTCACATCTAAAGATATATCCTAGCAGATTGTAATTGATCATGTTTCCATATGGTTATAGTCGCAAGGAAACTGTTGCATAGAGAATGAGATGGAGACATTTTTGTTACACAATACTGCATGCTTTCATTTTTCAAAACAGAATTAGAGCTACTTTCAAACTCGAGGAAAGCTATATTTGTCACAGTTACTTTGCCATCCAAAGCTAAAGACAAGAGTAAAAGCAGGACATAAGCAGGATATCAAAAACTGCTCAAAATATGCATCCAGGTATGCAATTAATCTTTTACAACATTACACAACAAAAGTGAACAGTAGAAAAAAACATTAGCTCCCTGTTTTGGATTACATGACTTGCAAACAATTTAGTATTTTCAGCTGTAACACCATTTTAATTGTCGTACATCATAGCAAAAGTTGGGGTGCGGCTCTCAAAAAAATAGTATTACTTGAAACAAACAAAATTAATAGAGGTCCAAAAACTTCTGTTATTGAATGTCGCATTTTTCAGACGGAACGACTTTTTGCGGAACCCTAATTACCAGGTACGGTCGAAGAAATTTATGTCTGGCCGAGGGTATTTTCGATCGTGAAAGAAGCCACGCCATGAAGTGTCTACAGCACCATATGAAGTGGAGTAACCATCTCCCACTCTGAAGAGAGAACTTTAATCGCTAGATGTTTGGAAGCGTAGAGAGTGAATGGCTTCGTTCGCTTCCTCTGCTGCCATTGCCAAACTACAACCAGGGGCAGACTAGGATTCAAAAACAATCTAAGACAATCGACATCATCGTTCACAAAGCATCCATGAAACCGTCAGCTCACATGATGAAGAATTCCACAGTAAAGGGATCAACACATAGATAACAACCTGAAAAAAAATAAATACTTGAGGAATATTCTCTTTTCCTCTTTAGCCACTGTATTTAAGTTTCAGTGTCTGCAGCGCAATGACCTGGATTCAGATCCACTGGGAAGACTGTGAGGATGTAGGGGAGCAAACTACACAGGGGACCTTACCATGGCTTGGCTTTAACATATGCACCAATTACAGTGAGCACAGCATGCATCCTTTTCCAAACACTGGTGAACACACCGTGCACCCCCTGAGAAAACATCTGCCTCTGTAGACACATCCCAGTTCCAGTCCCATGTTTATGCACACGTTATTCCGAAGCACAAGAGCTGACACACACATGCAAGCAGGCAGGCAAAGTGCTCACGCAAATGAAAGATGACACTTTTTAAACATGTTAGAGGACACAGTTTCTTTTTCCCCTTCTTTCCCATCAGAATTGTAATGTAGAATCTCTATTTTATCCATCAGAACCTCAAAATTACTTTTAGAAGAAGGTTATTAAATAATAATTTTCATTTTTATAGAATAGAATAGAATAGAATAGAATTACTTTATTCATCCCAGCAGGGAAATTATTTCGGAGTTACAGCAGCATAGAGACAAGACACACAACATCCACCACTGAGTAGCAATTGTAGACAAGATAAAATAAGAATAAAATATGACATGCTGTCATTAAGCCGTGTTTTGTTACACTTCCCCCTTCCATTAAAAATTTGTTTCAACTTTGTGTAGCGTCTGTTCTTCGGATTTCTGACTTGTTTGCTCCACCCTGCATAAGAAACTTGAAAGTTTTGTTCCTTATACAAAGAAACTTATACTTTATGGCCAACAGTATTGGCTGTCAGTAGCCAATGTAGCCACTGTTCTCAGAAGCTACCTTTCCATTAAAAATGTACACAAATCTTTGTCTATATTCTGCTAATGTTGGGGGGAAAAAACCCACAATTCCAGTGTTTCCATTACATAAGAAATGAAATTAAAATCCAGTGTGAATAACCTTGTTTATGGGATAACGGATGAAAACCACTACATGAGATATAGTCATAATTTACTCCTGCCACTAGTGTTCAACCATCAGTCAGAGGAGATGTTGCTGTCTTATTCAGACAAGCACCTTTTACTTGGGAGCGGCTATGGATGCAGCGTTTGAGGGAATATGTGGTCTGTGATTTTACAGAAGATCTATGCATTAAATATATTCAAATGAGAACTTTTTATAAACTGTGCGATGCGGTAAGCGCTCTGCCGGCTGCTCATTGTCCAAGAGAAAAAAGAAATAAAAAAAAATGTCATCCTCCTACTTCTTCCTGCCATCTTCTTTTGCGTTTTTACCAGTAGTAACATCAGGCTGTTGATCATGTGACTCGTATGATGCAGAAAAAAAAGTATTTCCATTGCAATTTTGTGAAATACATTATTTTTGATATGACCGAAGAACGTTTTTGCGCTACGATGGGTAGTCAGTTTATTTTTTTAAATGGCATGTTTTCGTTAAAAGAATTGATTTTCATACTCTCAATTGGTTCAGTTCTAACGCTAATTTAAGCGTAGCTAGTGTACTGTACTTGAGGGAAGAGTGTGCATCGCTGTCAGACCAGTGTTCCTCTCCTGCTTCCATGTCTCAGCTCCTTTTATCTGAGACCTAATAAGTCTCTGCACTTCACCTCTGCATTGGCACTTGACTGTTGCGCTCCGCCTCCCGACTCCACAGCCAAGTCATTTAAGTTCAAAACAACCTACTTTCCAGAAGGGCTTACAGAGAGAAACAAAACTAAAGGATTGCAATTGAAAAAATGGATTTAAAAAGAAAATCACAATATATACAAATACAAAGATCGCATACAAATATTTACCAATGTGCAACAATTACATAGATATCCTGAGTACATACAAAATGCAGTTTTCAAATTGCATTTGTATTTTTGGCATCTAGTGACTCATTTGGAGCCCCACTGGCGTTGTTTTACTAACTTTGAGCTTAGGGCCACCTTTGAATACCTCCTATAAATGTATAAACCATGCACCAAGACATGTTCACTACCAATGAAGAACTTAAGATTAAATTTGACTTAAATAAGTGAAGGGCCACAACTTCTGTAAAAAAAACAAAAAACTAAAATGAACACTCTTTGCTTAGTGTTTTGCGAACATCGGTACAGCTAAATTCAGCAGCCCAGAATATTCACATGATAAAAATAACTTCATTTAAATCTAACCTGTATTTCCCAAATGCTGAAAGTGGGCAGGTGGAGAATTTGGGAGACAAAAATGATTTTCGTATCCCAGTCAGAATGGATCTTCTGGGGAAAAAAAGACTTGAAAGTGTCTTGGATGGAAACCGGCTGCAGTCCAGCCTGCTTTTCCTATGAGTGGATAGATTGCTTCTCACTGACCAGCTTTCTGTTGACCTTCTGCCCATCACATCACCCACTGATGTTTGCTGATCAGTCAGCTTTTACTGCAATATCATGGATTGGTCCATCTATATTGCAAAATCCCTCTAAGCTTTCCTAACCTCAGAGGTGAAAATCTCTTGGGTTTGAAAACTTTTGCCCATCTTGGACAAGATGGCCATGGAGCCTCTGCCTGCAATCTGTTCTTTGACGCGTCTTGTTTTTTTATTACAACTCATCCCTGCAGACATATTACTTTTAGGTTCATCATTCTCATTATTTAAACCATCTCAGACATATAAAATTATTACAGATAAATGAAAACCATTGCATGTTCTTACTCTTCCGATTTTTCAATAGTTATGGCTGGATTACTTCTGCAAAAAAAAAGAAAAAGACAGATGAATTAGTACAACCAAGTCAATACAAGCGCCCATTCGAAGCCTTCAGAGTTGTTTGTTTAGATGAGCTCATTGTAATTATCGTTATCCTTTATCTTTCTGCAACTTCTGCGACATGGAATGATCTCAGCTTTTCTCAGGTCACCCAACAACATATACATTTGCGGTGCAGAAGGGTGACACCTTTATACATATTTCTAGCTGCAATCTACGGTCTCTCTCCAGCATGTCATGTTGAATATTTAGTTACTTGTCTTCCCTGCAACTGTAAATGCTTTGACTGTTATCAGGCACACCACACAGCTGTGGGCTGTCTTATCTAACAAGGTTATGTGTGTGTGTGTGGGCAAATAGCGTAAGGTGCAAATAGGCCGGATGGCATTTTACTCTACCTCTCTGTTAGTTATGTTATTTTATGCACTGCAGCCCCAATCACATGTAAAGACCCCCCATGCTCTCTCCCTTCGGCCACCAGAACGAGAGAGCATTTCTTGACGACAGAAACCATACGAAGTTGTCAAAACCAACCACAGCATTTGTGACTCAACAGTGACTATGTAGGTCAGCAATCTCTGACAGCCTCTATGTGCTTGGAAGGTGTTGCTGCGTACTGCAGAGGCAGCTTGTTCCCTGACACACCGAGTGAGGAACAGATACACACACACCTCGACAAAATTGGGGCTAAACATAGGACGGGTACAGGGAGAGGTCATGGTTATGTAAAGACTGAAACAATAACCACATTATACTAGATGAGGAAACAAAAGTATTCGACAAAAGAATGTCGGTTTCCATTTCAGCATGCAACAAAGAAAAGAAAAATGAAAAAGGTGCCGTATTCATTCAGGTCATTATGCTGCTTTTCAAGCAAGAGAAGGAAACATTGTGAAATTAAACAGCAAACAAGAACTACAAAACGCAGAAAATATTGCCAAGTAACCAGCCGATCAGATTTTCCCAGTAAAGCTGCTTCTTTTTTTTTGTCAGAAATTAGTAGTTTTGTTTTAATATTATATGTTAGTGTGTCCTTTATACTTTGACTTACGTACTTCAGACCTTTTTTTCTGAAATTTAAAAGCTAAAGTTAAAATGTTCGTCTCTTCTGTCAAAAAATAAAGTTCTCCGAGCCTTTCAGAATATCCTGGATAAAGACCCCCTCCCCCTCCCAGTTTAGTCTAGCAACATAAGCACCTGAACTATTCTGCTGCAACAGAACAGAACCCCATTCCTAAAATGTTTCTGTCTCTTTAACTTATATCTTCAGCTCTGCAGAACGACACAATGTGACACTAATGCACCCATTGCGCGTTGCTAACCGCGGCGTGCATATTATGCACAGAGCAGGGCGATGTGAAGCAGATCCTCCTTGCAAGACAGAGCCACAACCTGACCTATTCGTGTGTTTTTGCAAAAATATATTTCCCTTACAGCCTACCTCAAAGGTTTAATGCTTGAATTTGTCTTCTGTTTGCTTTCTGGTCGTGAGATCTGGGTCTGATCTGAAAATATTTGCAGCCCAACATATTTAAACTAGACAGTGTTCGTGGGTTGGAGGTTATTGCTTGTTTATGAATCTTATAATATTGCCTTGCCATCCCTTCTCGTCCTAATCGCCTACCTTTGCCACAAACCTTCACCTCACTGTTCTCCATGCTGACTGAGACTGATTCATTGAAGTTTATTGGGGGTTTTTTTTTGCAGCCCTAGAGGCCTTTGTTCACAGAAATCAGACAGAAAATGAAATGTTTAGAGAGAAAGGATTAATAAATCCATTAATGGTCCCAAGGTTGGGAATCGAATGTTGAGGGCTGCATCGAGGACCAACCACTTCTGTATATGGTGTTTCACCACTGCATCACACATTGCTCTGCAGAGGAAGAAAGAAAAAAAAAAAACTAATTCAAATTCATATATAATCTAAACTGTATTCTGTATATGAAGGTCTTTTTCATAACCGTTTTGTTGTTTGATTTCTGAAAAACTGTTTTCAGCTAGAATAATTCAGTTCAGTTGTGACAATTTTAGCTTTATTTTATATTTTGAGGCATCCAGATTTTTTTTAAAGCAGTAAAAACCCTTCAGTCAAGCTACAAATTTTGAGCTAACTTTGGCTTAACGACAGATGGAAAAACAATTTTTTTACAGATACTAAAAACGTTTGTTCTTTAATGTTACTTGTTTGCATCAAAATCAATACAGATTGTGTCATTTTCATCTCACCAGGTCGGCTCACAACTTCGCGCAGCAAGCACACAAACTCGTAGATCCTCTCATTCCCTCAAATGGCTGAGCTTCTTTTGGATGTTTCAAACTCTGGTAACATGCCGAGTAAAACCAGAGAAGAGCTTTTGTGACTAACTTTAGTTAAAAAGAGGAAAAAAAAGCTAGCCCAAACCCAAAACCCAAAGGATGACAATATGCTCTGATGCTGGATGCTACAGAGCTGGAGCTACAAAGCCAATAGTTAGAACCCTGGCAAAAGAATCTTAAACACCGATGCGCTGATGTTTGAGAATGTTTTAAGAAGGTTGGGGAAGTGCCTGTCTGCTACAGTGAAGAAAAACCACATTGCAGATGGTGTAAGCTAATGTCATTTAAATATAAGCAACTTTCTAAAAGTCCCATTATGGTATCGACAATATTTTCCCCACCAATCAACAACTCTGTTTGAAAATAAATCCACATTGGGAAACCTCCAATGGCGGATGACTACCTTGGATGAGGAAGGGCTAAGCGATGACATGAACAGAGGATTTTTTATTTTTTTTTACTTGTAGTTTTGTATCAAACACACTTTTTTTCAACAAACATAGCAAGTATTGCCATTTAAGGTCAATGATCAGTTTCTTAGGTTTCAGAAAAAGCTCGATACAAAACATGGTGAGTGAAGCAATGCCCTCGCAAAAGTTTGTTTTCCCTATTTTAATGATTCCTATAGACAGTTTTTATGTTAAGCAACCTGATTATGAATGCAGTGACTCCAAAGTTTAATCAAGATGGGTTTTTTTTTTTCTCCAAACATTAAACACAGAACAAATGAAAACAGAGGTAAAGCCCATTGCAGGGAAATATAAAAATGTGAGGATGTGGTTTATCACAACTACTGACTCCACCAGCAGTAAAAGCAGAGAGATGCTGTTTTCAAAGGGCATTTTCTCTCTTCAGATTAGGAGTGACGGGTCTACAGCTTTGACACAAACTGCTTTGTCATCCTTAAAGACAACCGAGTCACAAGGTAGAGAAATGATGCCTTATGAAAAAAATAAAATAAAAAAAGATAATGATGGATTACCTTTAATAGCAGAACTCCTCTAAGACAATTAAGAAGAGAAATGACATTGCTAAATTCACCGTTATTCAAGGGCAATTTCTCTCAATACTTCTGAAGTCCACTGTGGGATCATCACTACTGCGATATGTGCTACTACAAAGAAGGAAGACAAACAACCGTCTTTCTCAACAACAAAAAAAAAAAAAGAAAAGAAAAGAAACACAGGGTCAAAGTAGGCGTAGCTACTAAAAAAGAGAGATAATGATGACTGCACTAGGTGTAGTGTTTGGCTCTGTATGATCCTGACCCACATACACACTGAAGGGATCATTTTTTAAAACGAGGAAGATTCTCCGCCTCACGACGACCGAGGTACCCAGAGAGCGCATGGCAACTTAAGTTTGAAACCTTCTGTTTTAACAACAATTTAAATTTAAAACGTTATTGCCAGCAAGATGACACTTTTAGAAAAGGTCATCATTAAAAATAACGAGTTCATCTTCACAAATCTAAGTCAACAGTGCTTTAAAACTACAGGGAGTTAGCTTAGAAGCAGCTGAAAGTTAGCTGACTGCCAGAGCAGAGAGACTACCTAATTAACCAGCGAATATCTGGTTGGTTTTTGTGGGGTTTTTTTATATTCCTCAACAAAAAGCAGAACAGGAGAAAAAAAAGTTGACTCTAATATTCTGGCATAATACACAGCTTATATTCCACCTCATGCAGTTCTGATTTCCCATTGATGTGAAAATGAAATGAGCTCCATCTGCGACATGGAAGTTTCTGAATATTAAACCCCACAGCAATATTACGCTTTCTGTCACACTTTGGCTATTTTTCTAGTTAATAGTGTTCTGTTTCACCCCGCAAGCAAATCACACATATTTTTGGTGCTGTGCACGGTTCTTCAGGATAGGTAGGTTCATAAATCTAAATCTTGCATGAGAACGGCTCACAATGCCATAAGGCGGGAGCTCCTAACTAGTGCCTTGTGGGTCCTTGCTTATCATCAGCAGCATGTTTTGTGTTGCAAATATTCCCCCAACAGTCTTTGATGTAATTACTTTCCAAACAGCTCCCCTCCAGCCAATATCCCGTTCTAAATTCACGGCTCGGCTTGTTTGCGACGTCACTGGAGCACACACATTTTTCATTTGTTGCCCCACAGAAAACAAAGATGGTGCACGTCCACTGAGAACGGGGAGAGGATTGAGCTATAATCAGCACTACTGTAAGATAGAGTATAAACAGGTACAATGCAGAGTCCTGAGGGAGCACCAGAGGACAGTCACTCATAAATACAAACCCCCAAAAATGTTATGGTCTATTATTAAACCTGGCAAAAAAGGAATGAATGTCTTCCTCGGAGAAGAGAAAGCGTGCCAACCAACCTGCAGTGCTCTTCATTACAAGGAAACAAAGGGGAACAGAGAGAGATCAATCTACTTTAATGTTCTTTTTTTTTCCAAACAAGAAACTTGTAGACCTTCCTGTTTTATGTCATACCAGCACTCTGTAAATGTGAAACTTAAATTTAATCATATCTTGTAATTTAGAGTTGTTAACCCAGGGGCAGTTCAGTCGTGTGAAAAGTAAATACTAAGAACCAACTAACATAGCCTTAAAAAAAAATTAAATACAGTGGTGGATTAGTGGTTCTAAAAAAAACTGATAAAATCTAAGTAATATAATGATTACTTACTTTTGGGCCTGCAATTAAAAAAATCTTTGTGATGTAACCAACCAATAGATTCTAGAGCTGCATTGTAACAAGATGTGAACCAGCGAGAAAGTCTCCATGACCTTGATACAGAGGTTACCCAACTAGAGGTCGTGTACAAGACCATGTTGAGTGTTTTAGCTTTTCATCTCCTCGGCTGGTTTGGTCACATGAGCTGCAGACTAGCAGACAAACTTTTCAGAATGCTCTCAATGGCAGGTAAAACAGCAGGTGTGGCACCAAAAACAACTCAACTGCTGAAAGAACATGGAAGACGTTGTCAGTTGCTACGGCAACGAGTCTGGCGCGTACCCTGGCCAACGGAGAGAGCGAGAAAGACGTGGTTTTGAGTTGTACTTCAACGGTTTTTCCCTTTGCTGTGGAGCACAGCGTGAAATTAATAATACATACATTTCAACGTCTCATTGAGTTGACAGAATTATTCTACGGCGGCAGCGCGGCTTTGGATGGCATGTAAAAGAATAGTCTTTTTGCCCTCCAGCGTTGTACGCATGCGCGAAATTTCCTTATGTAAACTCACCGATATATGTCAGTGACGTATACGTATATATATATTTCAAGGGAGAATATACAACCTCCATCCTCTTGCTGTTACTCTGACACAGTGCTGAGCCTAATGTACATTTTTATGTCTGCAAATATTTGTTACGCTGGAAATGTAACAACGTTTTTAGTGTTTTACTTTGGTTACACAAACTTCATTTGAACTCTGCTCCCAATCATTCCACCACCACTTTATTACGACTTCAAAGAATGAATAGCATAATAAATAAATAAATAAATAAATAAATAGTCAAATGAAATAATGAAATCTACCACGTGTAGAGTTTATAAAGATATAAATCAAAAGCAAATGTCTTATTTTAATACAAGTAATCTGTTTTGGGAAGACTTTGTGACTCAAATCCAATTCTGAGCACTGAAACCAAATTACCATTTTGAATGATCACACATAATGTATCCTAATAGAACACATTATCACATTTCAGTGGCCAATGTTTATTTAATCTTGGGGGGGAAAGGGTCTAACTCATGAAAGATCACAGAATTAAAAGAAAGTCAGATCTGGACCACAGATTTGTCACTGTTTTCACAAAAGCCTCGACATTATTATAATGAGTCCGTGAAATATGCTTCAGAGGACCCGAGCGTATTTTGGGAGATGTGGAAAGGGGAAATTTCTGCTCGTGTTACTTGACAAATTGGGCTCCTAAGTTTCTATTTATATCTTTCTCATCTCACAGGGAGGGCAAAAATCTTCCCAATTCCCTTGCTGTTTGCCAGGGGCTTAGAGTGACAAATTGCTAATCTGGTTATTATGCAATTTATCAGCCGCCTGTATTTTACAGCCGTGTGTGGATATTATGCAGGTTTCATAAGAGCCCAACTGCAATAACACTGCGAGGAGCTAATGAGCAACCGCTACTACAGTGGTAATACATCTGAAGTCACTTCAGGGTACTCTTGTTGCGACAACTTGTTAGTCTAAGTCACTTCATTAAACCAACTAAATTATATTTTTACTAATGGCGCAGACAGCTTCTCAGGCCTTTGAACCAATGGGACGTGACCAAACGCAAGCAGGGAAGAAATCGAGACCTGTCTGACAGCGGACACGTTCGGAAAGAGATATTGGGGAACTCGCTGCAGACCGAAAGCCTCGCACATCCCCCCCCTTTCCCTGAACGGATGTACGGAAAGCAAGCATCTCAGCAGGAATTCATTACCGCTTCTGGCATCTCTCAACACATGAGCTATGGCCACAGCCATCAGAGGAAGCCGTTTCCATAATGTGAGTGTGGCCTAATACTGATGACAGATTAAAAGTGGCCTGAAGCGAGCATCTTCCCGAGCTTTAGATGGTCATCCTTTTCACAAGTGGCTGCGTTTTTGCCCCATCAGCTAATTAAGGGTGCCCCGTCATTAAAAATGCGTAAATCAGACCTTAATGTGACTCAAGAGCCTTGGTGAGACACTGGGTGGGGAAAAAAATGTGGTCCTCTGATTTAACGGGCCCTGAACTGAAGGGGATATAAGTCTTGATAATGATAGTCAAGTACAGTGTATTGATCACCACTCCCTCTGGTGCCTGTGTGGGTGAAAACAGGCAGGACGGAAATTGAACTGGGATTTCTTGACTTTGTAGAGCAAGCCTGAACAGAGGCGAGGTGGTCAGGATAACGTGACTAATGTGTTTGCATATTGCCACTTTGGTTTACTTTGTCTTCTCAACAGGATGGCAACCTTTTTTTTTGGTCCACAAATACTGAAAAGAAACCAAAGGTTTTGGGGAAGAAAACCCAAGAAAGAAAGTTCTGGAGCCTTCCTCAGTTGTTTCCTCTTTCTCTTGTGCAGTCTTTTCTAATAATATGGCATAATAGGAGAGTATTGTTGTTTTAAATCAAGATTCTGATTATCAAGGTTACTAAATAGATGTTTACTTTAATAGCCTGAATGCACGTAAAATATGTCTAAAATTGCGTCTTATCTTCATGGATTATATTTTATACTTTAAAATATAATTGAAAGCTGCTTCTTCTGTGATCCAATGCTGATAAATGTTACATTTACGCAGCATCAAATTCAAAGTTACACACAGATTCAGGAAGCTGTTTACTCACTTTTTCTGCCTTGTTACTTATTTAAGTATAATTCTTTGAAGGCTTGAAGAACGACACCTCTCAAGCAAGGCTATCAGCTTTTTTTGTTTGTTTTTTGGTTTTTTTTTTGGCTTTGCTTTGGTTTCTTTTTCCCAATCGCTGCAGCGAATCATTGTCTCCAGACTCTTGTGTTGATGGCTTTGTGCTGGAAATGTGAAAGGGTTTAATTTAAAGTCAAGATGCTTCAGTTCGGTTGAGGTTAATGACATCTGCTGTTCCAGAAAAGGGGAGTAAGTTCACAGTTCACGTTTCTGGGTAGAAATAGATAATAGAAAGTATTTCCTTGATAGTTCTTACGAGTACTTTTAGAGTTAACTTACTCTAAATTTAAACATGACTAACATTCATAGAAAGACATAAAGCACTGATTTGCTTGGGGTGGGTTCTCGCTTTTGCACTACCCACAATTCCCTTTCCTGTCAGCAGCAAGAGAACTGCGCTCTGACAGACACTGCTCAAGGAGGCGACTTTTCTCTAATTACACCACATCGACGAAAGTTTGACAGTTTTGGCATTTTTGCATTGCTGTCGTTAATGCAAGAAAACACTTAAATATTTATCATACGCACGCCGGCGGGGGGTATGATCATTTTGCTCAACGGTGTCATTAAGTTTTTGGTTAATTATCATGGCCCATTGGGTCCAGCACCTCCTCCAATGTGCCACAATCCTCTGTCCATTATCCACTCTGTAATTATCAGCACACGCTGTCTAGCCACCCCACAGCACTTTCTCTTGGAAACATGTTTATAATTACCTCAAGATGTTGATTTGTCAATTTCTGTTAATGGAAAGCTTCTGTTCGTTTGCCTGGTGTTAAAATCAAAAGGCTTTTACATTTGCACTTGGGGAGTGCTAGCCACAAATTACCTGTACACAAGCCGTGTTTTCAAATTGACTTTCTTTAACCATGTTTTTTTTCTCGACACGAGGCTTGAAATTAAAAGTGCAATCATAATGTCCTGGGGACACTAAGAACACCGTCTTGGTTCGAGAAATAAAAGGCCAGTCTGTTATGATTGTACATTATTCACACGGCGAATGTAAAATGTGCATTTACCTTCAAATCTACGTGGCGGCGGCAGAAAGATCGATCCCCTGTTCAAGCAGAGCATCTGCAGAAATAGCTGAAACGCGGTGGAGCAGAAACACAGAAACCTGAAACGTCCTTGCGAAAGTAAAAAAAAAAAAAAATAAATAAATAAATAAATAAAGGACGAAACGTTGTCAATGTAAACATTGTTACATTTCTATTAAATAAGCGCCAAAAGAGTAAACTGCATGATGAACATTTGATTCAATGTATACCAACAGTAAAATATTGCTGCCACAACATTCACAAAATTCAAAATATTTTTCATAAATAAAGTGCCTGAGTGATTGGAATATTTTGTAGCTGTATATTTAGCCCCTACCGCACGTGTTGCTGCATGCCAGTCGCCTGGCTGAAAGAGGGCTGTACATTGTCATTTTCATTTACTAACTAGACAAATTTTGTTGTTTGAGAATACTTGCGATTAAAAAAAAAAACAAAACACAGGGAGACAGTCGTGATGTGGGAACTAAAAGTCTACCACCTTATTATTAAAGTTTCTTTGTTAAAAAAAAAAAACACAGCTAGGAAGCTCTGAGCTGCGTGTCAACCTGGGTATAGCCCAACTAATTAACCAGCGAATATCGTTTGGTTTAAGTGTTTGTAATATAAAAACCATTATTAAGACAACCAAAAACTTATTGTTTCAGCCATTATGAAATGCCCCTAAGCATGGGCGCTTTATTATGTTGTAAAAGTGGGTGAGTATTTGGAAAAATATAAAGCATCAAATTAATACTGCATAAACATATACCAACAATATCAGCAGCTCATTAAATGGTGGTGTCAAAATATTAAAGAAGACCCCTGGCGAACAGTGAAGAGCGCCGGTGTCAGTTATATGGTGATTAATATGCCCATTTACCAAGTTTACAGCTAGATTTAGTAGGAAAACCATCCTTGGGATTCTGTTTCTATGAGTGCTTGGGTGCAACACACATAATTAAATATTGCTAGTAAACTACAAAGAAGTGAAAAGCTTCTTTTTTCTTTTCTTTTTTTTTTACTGTACTGCATTTTCTTAGATCCATTAAAACACTTAAAAGTTGGCTGAGATCGGGTGATTTTTTTTCTTAACCTTTCTTTTTCATAGCTCCATTGGTTTTCCACTGAGGAGATTACGATGGCAAGAACAACAAATTTAGAAATTATTTCTAATATTTAACTTGTGCTTGCTACTTAACATTCCACAACCAGAAGTAACGGGTGCTTTGGAAATTCAAGGAAGGATTCGATTTGTTTGGACCCAAAAAATGGGGGCGTCCAAATCAGAATGTTCCTCCACCATTTTTTTTTTTTTTTAATAGGGAAGCCACTGATCTTGCTCCATTGCTCAGGCATGTATAATCTGATTTTTTGGTTTAACGTAGCATTTATTTGAAAATTACGGCTAGATATAGTTGGGATTTATCTTTTGGTATGAATAATGTATCAACATGACAATAAGTTTCACCTTAAGGCAGGATCATAGCCCAGAACGTTTCAGCCAGAGATGCAATGAAATGGCTTAGATCAAAGAATATTCATGTTTAGAGTGGCTTAGTCAAAGTCCAGACCTCAGCAGGGAAGAATTGAAATGGTGTGCTACATTCACATTTTTATTATCTCTACCATCTCTGACAAGAACAACCATTTAATATCCCTCAGCATCTTGCTAGGGGATATTTATCTCAATAGCAGGTCAATATTGACCCGGTATGAATTATTTTGACCCTCCACAATAAGTTCAAGCCCAGGCAATTCTTGGTTTGGAAATTTGTGGAAGTTTAAGTTGATCCTTAAAAGCCCTAAATTATAAAGCAACCCATGCCGCCAACAAGGGGATTTACTGCATACCCGTCTGACCAGCGCTGCACACATGACACATTTTTCATCGTTACCCTTTCAAAGAGCTTACAGATATTATGTCCACATGGTTTTGCATGTTCAAACTGCTGCGCGGTGAGAAAAATCCAACTGGGGCTATGCTAAAAACCCCAAACCCAATGAGAGCGCTTTTACGCCTGAAGCAATTGAATATCTAAAATATACTGTGCACAAGCTCCAGGGGCCTCTAACAACTTCTGCCTGGTTTATAAAGCTGGTTTAGTTTTCTGGGGGCAATGGGAGTAGATTTTTTTTTTTTTTTGCTCTTAGGTTTTCACAAGTTTGGATACAGAAATTGTTATCATGTGTAACTAATGTGTGGTAAACCTTTTGCAATCTTTTCTTTAATTCCCTTACAACCACATGGGGAAAAAAATGTAGGAAACCCCAATTAGACATTAAATATAACTACTGCAGCCTAAACCAGGGAAAACGAACAGTCCAGGACGTTTGTACAGCACTAGCGTCTCATCTTAGATGCAAAAGAGGAAGCGTCATGGCTAAAGCTCACACTGGCTTAAAACGTCTGAAATACAAACCAAACCATCAAAAGTTTTTAAATCTGGAAGCGTTGAATATTTCTGCATCAGTAGCCCAAAGCTAATTTACACCAACTTCTAATTTCTATTTTGTTGGGGTGAAGGAGAAAGTGTCAGTTTTGTTTGTTGTTTTTTTTTTTTTTGGTGCATTATCAAAACGTTCAAACTTTCCTGTAAGATCTCGCCAGAGTTAGCCTAAAAATTGGCACATCTTATTTAGAGATCAACTTTATTAAGACTTTATTGAAGAGTGAAGAAATATTAGAAGATCAACTGAAAGGCTGATAAATGTCCCTGAACCTGGACAACTGCGAGCCGCTGAAACCAGATCCGCAATTGACGCTAATTGGTCCCTTCAAAGTCGAGGGCGTCTATGAGAAGATATCACGCGTCTCCGACTTGCGATCTCCGCTGTCTGAAATGTTATGCAAAAGAATGCGAGTTTAAATGGAACTGCGGCAGGCGACGTGAGATCTGGAGGCACGTTAAAACATTCGGGTAGAAACGGCACAGGAGCCAAAACCAAGGCAAAGGCTGCAAAGAGCTGCAGCGGAAACGGCGCTGCGCCAGCTCATAGTGGCAAACCGAGGAGCAATCAGAAGAGAACACTTCATGTGCAACTTTCACATGAATAAGAGTCATTGAGAGAAACAAATGGCCCCCTATTGTTTAAACGCTGTTGTGGTATTCGTCCAGTAGTGATGGGCAAAAAAAAAAAAAAAAAAAGAAAAAGGGAGGAAAAGAAAAGGATTTTATGGTGATATTGGGTCTGTGGTATGGAAACAACTGCAGAGTGGACATGGAAAGGATCGGTGAATGGATTAGAGAGCACCAAGAATGAATTTATCATTCACTTTTTGAGAATTAATCGTATCAATAGGCAATAGAAAATTGACATTTGTATTGAAATTACAGCAATGGACCAGTTTTGATTGCTTTAGGTTTTTTCTATAGACTTCTGCTGATTTTTAAAAAAATATATATATATTTTTAGTCAACTATTTGGACATTTACCTTCTTAACATAATGTTTACGTATTAATGTTAATCACAATGCCAATTTATTAGACTGTTCCGCCGTATTCGCACACAGGTTAGTTTCTCAACTAGAGCAAATGGATTAAAAAAGGTGGATGAATGGTTGGGAAATTATTATTAGTTTTTTTGTTTGTTTGTTTGTTTTTTGCCAAATGTGTACATTTTGCCTAAATGAATTCCTCACCAAAAGCAGCGAAATGCATGTAGAATGTAGCAGCGTGATGGAGAACAGGGGTTCCATCACTAATGAACTAGGATTATTGATATTAAGTTTTACAGGCCAAATGTTTCTTGTTTCAGTTCTTTGTTTCGGTTGTATTGTTGACATTTGGTTGGACATTCTTGCTCAGGACTAAAAGCCAGCTGCTGCCGCTGTAATGCTGTTTCCCCTGCCGGTCTCAAATAAACCCAGATCAACATGGTTTTGTTGCCACGCCTCCTTTTAAACGCTGAGCCTCTGCGGGTCAAAGGGACAAACCGACACATGCAAGAACGAAGGTACAAAAGGCTGAATTTATGTAAATAAAACATCAACACGATGCATTCAAAAGAGCTTGATTAATTTATTACTTATTGTTTATAGAATCATTGTTTTTTTTACACTTAGTTTCTCCTTCACCTCTCCACTTGTTTGTTTTTTTTCTCTCTTTAAGCTCAAATCAAAATATGTTGGAATATGGACTGGAAAGAACATAAAGAGAAAAAGCTGCGAAAACAACCGAGCTCACAAGAAAACGATGCTAAAAATAAAATAAAAAACCTTGAGGGATTCTGGAGAAATATTATTTAGTCTCCTTGGAAGTTTTTGTGAAAAAAACAGAAAACGTAGCCTAAAAGGTTTGTACAAAACTGTCTGAATAGATTAATTTATCTCTCCTTTCTGTGCTTTACGTGCACCAACGTGTAAATCAAGTTTGATAATGGATAAATTATGACGGCTAGACAAGTGACTCAGGGGATTTCCAAGATCCTCTGACCTTTCGAGGTGTTTCTGCTCTGCTGATCGCTTCAGAAGTCAGTCCCTGTTCTTGTAGAAAGGTGGAGAGGATACAGCTGCAAACAACATTTCAGTATATCATAACACCCTGTTAGCATCAGCATACCAGCGGTTTTTATCTAAAAAGTTTCCTCATTTTAACTTTGTTTTTTGTTTTGGGTTTTTTTTTTTTTCATTAGAGTGCACTACTCCGACTGGGAGAGGTGTGTTAAGAAAAGTATATTTTTAATTTCATTAAAAGAACATAGAGCCAACACAAATATGAAATGACTCTAATCATTGGGCAGAAGAGAAATAACGTTACCTAAAGCTCTGTGCCATAAAATGTATTCCTTGTGATTGTGATAACTGTCTCTATGCATCTATGTAATGAAAATAAAACCAGGTGACCTACATATAAAACTGATCATAAGACAGTTAAGAAAACATGTTTTCTCAAAGCCATCCATCAGAGAAGACTGGTGTGTAGAGGATGCCTTGGCAAGTCAGGCCAGTTTCCAGCTGAGGAGTTGGTACACGAAATTTGCAGTCTATGCTTACTTTCTGACCTGAACTCTGGTCAGAAAGTGGGTTGGGTTGATCCTCATTTTACCTTCACGTCTCCTTTAATTCTTAATGGCATAGATTCAACAAGGCCTGTGAAGCATACCTCAGAAAAGTCGGTTCATATTGAGCATATTGAATCTTGCTGCCTACTCCTGTGGACATGGAGTGAAAGCTGGGTTGCGAGGTCAGTTCACACCCGCAGTGTAGTTGTGAAAGTGGCAAAGTAGCATGATAACATCAGAATAAACCGGGTACCCAACAGGTCAATATTCATTCGAATCACTATTGACTTTTTTTTACATTTTAAACGACAAACACTTTTGTATTATTCGCAAGTATTACGTCGTTGGCACTTGTAATGTCATTGGTTTCTACGCTATGGCTAAATGAAAAGCTGTGACCTTAGCATAGGGGTTACATTTTCATTTTAGTCATGTTGATCCAATGATCAAATGCGTTTAGATTGTAGAAAAGTAGCACAGATTGTGAAATAGAAGAAATGATCAGCAATACATAATCAGCAGGAATTAGAACAAACTTAGAATCCAGAGAAACTCTTATTAGCTTATCTAGAGAAACTACTCATTACCTTAGATCAATATTATCGGAACAAGAATCCAGAGAAACCCTTACTAGTTTATAAATCACAAACTACTTATTCTTGAACATGGGGTTATAGTTTTTTTTCTTCTTCTTCTTTTGCCCTTTTCTTTGGTTTGTTTATTTGTATTTTCTTCTAATTCATAAGGCACTTTGAATCGCCTTCTTGCTGAAAACGTGCTATATAAATAAAATTACCTTATCTTACTTGACCTTAATCACATCTCAGTAGCTGTGTTTCCATTGGCCATGTAATTGTGCAATTTGACATTTTGAAAATAAATTTGCCAACTGGAAACACTGCAATAAAAAAAACCCTCTTGTTTTCCGATAAAACATTTTGGGGCTAGTTTATGTGTTTTTTGTGCCTTATAGGAGCTGATTAATTTTGCAAAACTGCAATGGAGACACTTTGTTCGCATCACACTAGTCATGCGATCAACAACCGGATGCTGCCACTGCCGCAAACCACAAAGAAGACAACAGGAAGCAGTTGGAGGATCATAGCGTCATGTTTTTTAGACTTTTTACTTGAACAAAACTTAATAACCTTCTGCAGGTTATTCGGCAGTTTTTCACAAAAGTGACCCAATTGCAAAATTGGATTTTTTCGACCTCAGCGAAATATGGACAAAGTTTCGCTCACATTTGTAATGGAAACGCAGCTAGCGTCTGGTAAAACAAGGTGATTTTTCAGTGGACGAGACCCTTCATGCACTTTCGATGTTCTGCTTGATTGTCATTTTGTTTAGCATTTCAGTGGCTTATGCGATTCAGCCTTTGACCTCTCAAATACAAGGTAAAGTAGTATGTCATTAGTGATTTTTTATGTTTAAAGACATGTGAAGTAAAAAGTTTGAAAAGGAGCTATAAACGAACGCATAAAGAAAGGTGGGAAGATAAACACTTAGACCTTGGCCACGTCTCCATCAGATACAGAGGTGGATATCACTGAACAGATGTGTCTATTCATTATTTGTGTCCAGGGTTGTTCCTGTGTGGATTCCTGAGACACGCTGCAAAGGAAAGCACCCACTCGTCCTCACACCGGGCCTAATCTTTTATTGAACAACCTGAAATACACAAATGAGTCTGTGCATCTGTATTTGTAACATTCTAAGAGACCAATCATTATCTTTTAATTACTAGTGCCCAGTAGTGGGGCCCATTAAAGCAAAGTAATTAATCTAGCACCTTGGCAAAGGAAGGAGATCTGTTATGCTAACAGCAAGTCCACTAAAGTAGTTTTCACAGTTTTAATATTTGCGCACGAGGAGGCACTGGAAAAAAAACAACAAAAAAAAAGACAAATGAATGGTGCACACGGGATCCTAAAGTGAGGCAATTCAAAGAACTGCAGGCCTCATGTTAAGCACACAATAATTTATTAGCGAGATATCTTTTCACATTAGCTTTCATTTCCTTGTTCCACCGCCGAGACGCCTGGCAACATGTCCAGAGATGAAACATGGAAAATAAATCAATAAATGAAGTGCAGACGAATCCCAACACCTTGGCCTCCTTGCAATTTCGCTCCCGTTTATACCCCTTGTTAACATCTTGGTGTGCGTGTGCACCAGCCATGTTGATGATTGATTAACATGTCAAATTAAATCACTGTCAAAGTAACACCGGCTATGCTGACATTCCAAACAGTCCAATTACAGGCATTAAATGAGTGAACCCAATCAGTCCTCAAGGACAGAGGCTACTGTAGACCACAAAGAGCTCATTTCACTGCCCTTGATCAATTAGCAAAGCAGCGGTCCAGTCGATTTCAAACAGTACAGCCGACTCGCTGCTACAGGTGCGTCTTCATAGATTAGAGTTTCACTGAAAGTTCATTTGTTTCTGTAATTCAGCTCGAAACTCACGTAGGGCGTCATTGGGAGCCGAGATACAATTCAAGTGTTTATTTCTCTTAATTGCAGAGATTATGACTTACAGATAAGACAAATGCCAGTTTTTTCTTTTCAGAAAAAAGAAGAATTTGACATAAAGCTAAAAGTAAAATAATTTTTAATATACCCAATTTATGTTGTCCTTCAAACAGAGGAGGCTTAAGCCGCAAAAGATCTTTTCTAAAGATGCCCGCTGTTTAGATAATATATCTGAGCATTTTGGTAGAAAGTTAAGTGGATGGAAAAAGTTAATTAGAAAATGATTAAAAAGACAACAGGGATAAGTACAGCCTGAACCAGAGATTTTTTTAAACAACTTCTCACCTGCACTAAGGAGAAAATGAAATGGGATTTGTTGCTCAGATGAAAACAGATTTTGCATTTCCACATACAGAAAACGATTCATCTGCGTTCTGGAGAAAAAGAAGCTAACTTCAAAATGACCTCATTCAGAGTCCGGTGGAAGAGTGGAGAGGCGCTCAGTGGAAAGGATAGCTTGAGATCCAGCCTGAAAGTTCCCCAGTCAGCTCTGTTATGAGCAGCCATGTCATCACCTGCTGTTGCTCCACTGTGTCTCATCAAGTCAGACTAGTAGGAGGCACGTCTTCCGTCCCTCTGTTGACAAGCTTCATGGATATACCGATGTCATTTTCCAGAGCAGGACTTGTCACACATTCTCACTCTGCCAGAAACACCTGCTTTAATTATCATGGTGTCGCTGTCTGTGTTCGGCTGGCCAGCAAACCAGCCCGATGTAAACCCCGTAGAGGAGCTGTGGAGTGTTGTCAAGAGGAGGATGAGAGACAAAGGACTAAAGTTGAAGGTCACCTTTAAAGCAACCAGGGCTTCCTTACCACCTGGAAGTTTGGTCTCCTCAATGCCAGGATGCATTAATGCAGTAACTCGTTTCACCGGTCCCTTCACTGAGCGTTGGGTGCACAATGATCAGAAATAGATGATTACAGGGGCAGTATTATGTGTTTTCCGGACACATAGTGCCATTTTATAGCATGATCAAGTGTTACCTTCACTATATATATGAAACATGGATTCAAACAAAAACTTTACTCACCGATTTAATGCCTTGAAATTGAGCCTCTGTCTTTTTAAAAACTCCTGCTCTTTCAGAAGCTCTGCCTTCAGGAAGTCATCACAACATGACTCCTCTATTAACCTTTTAACAACTTTTTTTTTTTTAACAGCATTGCACTGAGAGGCAGCTAGCATAATGAGCTCAGCAGATGCACAGTTCCGTCAGGTGTTTGCTAATTGCTGCTGGCTAGTCTGAAGGAGCTGAGGAGGGGAGGAGTGCTCTGTAATTCAGAAGCTTGGAAACTGCCGCACAAAAGAGGAGCTGCGCTTTGAAGGCGGGGCTAGGTCCAACCAGGCTTTTTGCATAGTGGAATGGTTGCCATGGGAGACTGGAGGATTTCTCAAACATGTTTAAAAGGATCAAGGCAACACTCCAGATATGTTTTTGATGAGGGAATAACATGGTGTAAAGCTGAAAAAAGTTAATTGAACATGTTACTGCCCCTTTAAAACATATGATTCCATGTATAATGAATCCACATTCTATTTATGTTTATTTAATTAGTAAAATAAACAAAACCTTCTAATATTTTATTCTTCCGAGATAGATTTGAAATGTGAATAAAGTACAAGTTTGTTTTTAAAGCCTTTGATTTCTTTTCTATTTTCCCTTTTTAAGGGAGCATTAGCTGAAATGAGAAATAACATATTACATTTATTGAACGTAAAAAAAAAAACTGTAAAAAAAAGTGTAAAAGCACTTGCCATATTCTATTTAAAGTTTCCTGGATCTGCTGTGGGTTTTAAAAACAGTTGTCGTATTGTTGTTACATTATTGATTCGTTTTACTGGACGTGGATACGGCTGTATTGATCACACATTTGATATTGCGCTCATTCATTTTCTTCATCAGTAGTGAAAAAGCCATTTCTTCCGATAACTCTATTGTGCTATATGGACATGAGGTGCAAATTGTTGAAATAAAAGAAAAAACATTATGAATTATGGCATGCTGCCATGGAATCACTCTGTGCTGCTGGGTCACTCTTGGTTATTGGGAAAGATTTTTTCTTCTTCTTCTTCTTTTTTTTCCTCAATCAGGCAAAGATTTTCTGGAATATCTCGATTCCAGAAAAAATATCTGGAAACACAAACTGCTCTTTGGAATAAAATAAATCGTAATAATTCTTCATACTTCAATGAAGAGTCCAGCTAATTGCACTTTTTTTTTTTTGCAAACTCTTCATTTCTGCCTCAGTAATAAAAAAAACCTATCAACGCCACAGAGAAAAGCTGAGGAGGGAGATAAAAGAAGAAGAAGAAGAAAAAACCTCGGAGGAAACACGGCTCAAGATCCGAGAGCCCCGCGGTAATTTGTGTGGGTCATTCTCCGGGAGCGTCCTCCTCGCCGTCGTGCCCCCACGCCACGCCACGCCACGCCACACACAGGAAATGATTCATCTGCATCCTGGCGAGAAAGAAGCTGAGCGCCGTTTCAAAATTACCTGTGAGTTATCTCCTCAATAACTTCTAATCAGACAGCTGCCGTTTTCTCCACTGTAAACAAAAGTAATTACAGTAGATGTGATGGATGGAAAGAATAAGGGAGCGTCTGCCCGCTCAGGACCGGCGTGGGACTCCGCAGAGCGGAACACTTTAATTAGCCGCGGCCTTGCCCCGCGCAACCGGATGAGCCTGACAAAAGCGCGCGTGTTTCCTGTTGCCAAAATAAGCTTCCGCCGACGCCGCGCGGTTTTTTTTTTTTTGTTGTTGTTGTTGTTTTTCCCCAAGACTTCCCCTCCTCAGCACCTTTGAGGGAGTTGTTTGGGGAAGGGAGTAAAACACAGCATGATATCACTTCATCCTTATTACACCTAATGAGATATTAAATCAAATTTCGGAGGAAAATCAAATACGCCACCGTGGTTCGGCCAACCGTGAGTGTCCTTATGTGCTTGATATGAGTTTTATTTTAACGCTGGTGTCCAAAGGGGACATAAAGCAGAATAACTTGGAGGCAAGTATAATTTAGGTCTTGTGTTATACATGAACACAAGTGTTTACTGAGAGCGGTTGTTGTAAAGCGTTGACCTTAGTTACAGAGTAAAGTAGCGGACAAGAAATCATAAACACGGTGAAGTTTATTCAGAGGTAAGAGGAACATATTTGCTTTGCATTGAGCCTCGTCTTCCTCGTTGACCCAGTACGTTATAAACTTTACTTCAACTGAGATTACCTTTGAAACCTTTTCAGAACTTCTCAGCTGCTTTCTGGGAGCTAAAGTGAACGTTCTTTCATTTAGCTAACGCAAAGCTTTCCTAGAACTTACTATTCATTTTTACAGACTTCAGTTACCTCATTTCAGGAAAAGCCCAAAAATATTTTTAAGTGGATTTCCAGGTACTTTTCTGAGTCTTTACTGAAACTTGAGTACTTTCCTAAACATTTTCAGGGAAACGGTACCAGTTATTCTTAAAACATATTTCCTTTAGGTTCAAGTAATCTTAGCTGGAAAATGATCTCTCAATTTTAAGAAAGTAGCTTCTGGTTTTGTGAAAGTTACTGAGGTAAAATCGCACAGCAGTTGTGGACTTCTACCGTTTTTCAACCAGAAAACAGTGGGCTCTCTCTGAATCAGAAATATTCCTCTGTGGCGAAACCCTCACAAGCTTGTTATCTCCCTGTGAGAAAAATTATCTCCGCTCACAGCTTTGTTTCTTGACAGCTTTGTTTCTGGCTAAACTCCCATGTTTTCGACATAGGATCCAACATTTTCCTCCCGCACTCTCCAGACGCAACGCAGCACCCCTCATCGAGTCTGTGGTTTCGAATTGCCAGGCTTTGAGTTTGTGAAACAGCCTCCAAACAATCAGGTCTTTGTTCTGCAGCAAATATTTTCCGCTGCTCCTGTGACGAAGAGCTCGCTCCTTCTCTCTCTCAGAAAATAATTTCATTTAGACCCGACTCATTTCTTAAAGGTCTTTGGCAAACTACTTCTTCTTTTTTTTTTTTCCTTTTCCAATGCTAAACTTGAACAAAAATCTTTCAGGTCCAATCCTAAAATCCAGGTCAGGTGTGCAATCAATCTCTGACCTTAAACGTTCACGCAATAAGCTGCTGATGCGGTGATGACATTTTGATCTTCTAGCTTTTGCATCAAAGGTTTTGCTCTTAAGGCGAAAGGAGGAGGAATGACATCAATGCTTTTTTTTTTCCTGCTTTTTTTTTCTACAGCAGCAGTTTTTGAAGATATTTAAACTATTACTTTTGAAAGAACTATTTCTCAGCTTCATTCATTACCAGAATCAGATGTTTTGAAAGCCTTAAGCGACTAAATGCAGCATCCTTCTGGCACAAGGAGACAATGACTCTCACCGGTATTGTTCTACCGCAGAGTGATTGCTGTAGAGTCAGATTGGACTGTAATGTAAAATTGGTGGCAGTTGTTTGATAGCACAGATTTAGAAGAAACAAAAACAAATTTATTTCTACCAGATCTTAACTTGTTCGGCTAACAAAAAGTTGACACACACATACATTTTTCGTGATCATGCTCACAGTACAATGGATGAAACGCATCTGTGCCCCCCAGCCTACGCTCAGAGGGTTTTTGTGGCGGCAGAACGCCTCCTGCTGCTTCCGCTGCAAACGAGAGAACCGTCATTCGCATCGCGGATTCCTTCGCTGCGGCGGAACGCATTTCGCTTTTTGTTGGGGGGGAAGAGAACCACGTTTTTAAACAGCCTTTTGCAATGCATCCACAACAATCTAGAGCTATAACTAATGTGATTTTTTTTTTTCCATATATTGCACAATTTGTTTTACTTTGCCGACCCAAAGTTGGAAGAGCCAATTTGGATTAAAAGGAACCTTTTTTTTCCCCACAGCATGAAGTAGCTAATATAGTTAAACTTCAATGATGGTACAAGAAATGTTTTTTTTTTTTTGCTAGCATTAGTGGTTGAAAAATAAATATATAAATAAAATAGATTGTAGTCACACAATCTCACTAAATTCCAACTTTTATTTTTATTGTTTTAATAAATAACATTATTTCACAGTTTTAGGTCATTCTAGTTTCAATGGTTCGTTCAAACTCCTTTCGCCAGCATGACAGCTGTAAGTCCTCTCCTGTAAGAATGAACTAGTGTGAAATATAAAAAAAGAATTCATAGTTTTCCTCTTTGCCTAATCACTGTGGATAATTTAAATCTTGGGACTCAGGATGTGATGGCTATGGAAAGTGGTTGTGTTTATGTTAGGCAAGGTCAGTGTGATTTGACCATATGATTTGGATAATTTTTCAGTTGCTGCAGATTCGTATGTAAAAATCCCCAGGTATTTGATAGAGTTTATGACACCCCCACACAAGAAGAAGGCTTCCGGGGCATTTGGAAAAGTTTATGCTTCACAGCAGACAAGAGGCAATTTTCCACGTGTTTATCGATTGTTTGATGTTTGACCAGTATAGTGTTTGTCTTTTTTTTTTTTTCCTCATCCGACCAAAGCGCACAATTTCAGGTTAAGTACCAGAACAGTTCAGTCAGCTTTACATGTTTCTGTTTTTCTTGGTAGGAGGGAGAATGTTTTAGTATTTGAAGCACTTCCAAACAACCAGCTGGCATGTCGGTGACAATCGTAATGGAGACTCGGTTACTCCGGCATGCTTCTCCTCGCTCCAACTCTCAAACAGTAAATGTTGCTTTTGGACAATGTCACGCTCCCAACTTTCTGGGAACAGTGTAATGTTGCGTAAGATTGATAAAAACATGGATGATTGAGTACCATGTGTAGGAACTTGCCTGTACTGCAGCTTAACTCGAACTGTAAAGGCTTGGCCAACATCAGAACAAATTTCAAAGGTTTAGACTACTGGGGTTAATTTATTAATCTATACGCAAAGGCAGATGAGCGAAGACATTTGGTGGTATAGTTTATGTAAATATCTGGATTTAACTGTATGCTGCATAACCTTTCAACAAGAGATATTCCTTTTGTTCAAAGCAGGTTTAAGAACAACATATTCTCTGTGATAGCAAGTTACTGCCAAAGCTACGTCGTTAGGTTTTTAAATGTGCTTTATAGACAAAACAAATGTCTTTGAAGTGAGACACATAACCTGCAGTAAAGTGAATCCCCCAACTTGGCGTCGGGTTTCATTTAGTCATCAAACAACGAATGCACACCGATAAATCTCTTTTTATATGACAGCGCAAGGTCTCTTCTTTTCATTGGTCCTCTGCCTCGATCGACTTTGATTGTTATCATTAAGGATCTCCCGGTCTGTTAGCGCACACATGATCCCAAATCAAGGGCCTTCGCTCTCCCGTGTTCACAAGGTGTAGCTCCCACACTCGTATCAATCACAACTGCAAATCTTTGATGTTGCAACTCGAAAATAAACCACATGCTGCTGACCTTTCCTTCACAGCTACCATCGAGAGACAGATGCATCACTGCAGGTATGGTGCAATTTTACTGATCAGCGCGGGCAACAGCAAGACGAAATTGCATGTTGGTGTCAAGGCCATGTTGCTGCGACTCATTTATTGGGCAAATCACTGAATTTTGATGACATGCGCCGCTATTTTTAGTAGACTGTTTTTTTTTTTGTATGTACCTGGAATGCTCAAGCTCTTGGGAAATAAGCAGCAGTGATTCCTAGAAGTAAACATTATTCAACAACAAAAAATGATTTAATGTAAATTAATGGTATGAAGGTAAATATTTAATTGCATCAACGTCTTTGTCAGACGCACTAAAAGTGAGCTGAAACAAAGGGAGTTGTTGTCTCAACAAGCTAAACAGTCTCATGTTGAATTAGTTTTTCCTATTGCATGCTTGTTCCCAGACAATAAAATATTCAGATTCATTTCCATAAATGAATATGTATTTTATCTTGAAGCCAACATTGTCTTTGAAAACAGGAGAAAAAATTTGAAGAAAAGAAAAATTTGCATAGGCAACGATACAATTTTATATAATATTGTAGCTATCAATCTGTTTTCTAATACAATAATTTCTGGCTCTGTTTATAACAAAATTCAAAGTGGACTGAGGTCAACAATAAAAAATAGAATGAGGATCGTTTGTACACCTCGCGATTACAGCAGCTTATATATATATATATATATATATATATATATATATATATATATATATATATATATATATATATATGTGGCAACACACATACCCAAATTGTGCAGATTTGGAGATTGTGCTCTTAATGTGTGATGAATCTTCGTATTGTATTAAGTGATGAAGATGAGGAGGATTCATTGTGAATCTTGGTGTAAATGTTGGATGACTAAAAAAAAACCCAACTAATTACATTTAGCTCAGAGTGACCAACAAAAATGTCTGCATAGCTCATTCTTACTACAAGCACATGCGAGTGTAACAGTTGTGGGCTAGGCAGCTAACTGCGGCTACAAACGCAGCGTCAGAAGAGTGGCCTTTAAGGAGCCTGAGGTGTGAAAAAAAACAGGAGGCAGTGCTTTTAGTTTTGGTGAATATATATTAAGTGATTTGAATAAAAAAAATATACAATTACAGCAACACAATGAGAAACATGAGAATTGACTCAGAATAAATTGATTTCCAAATCATAAAGTCCATAGTCCATTCTTAGCTCGCCATCTTTCGATCCAGATGAGGATCTGATCTGACAGGTGGGAAAAAAAACCCGACCTAAAAGGTCAGAAAACCCATTAAGTGTTTATCAAAAACAATTCTGTACAAATATAATACAAAGGAAACAATTATTAAATTTAAACATCTAGTTTATGCATACTAAATGCAAATGCAATAATTAGATTCCTAATAACTAAACAAACATTTCAATCAGGTTAAATTAGCCATAATTTAAATAAAAACAAAAAAATACCATATTTCAAACTAATCAATTTAAAGTTAAAGTGCACTTCCAAAATATCAATCAAGAAAAATAAAATAAATTAATTGTCAAATACTCAAGCAGAGTGAGGGAAGGAAAATAAATATACTGCGCAATATCAAACTTAAGTGTAGCTACATTCTGTTCTGATCAATTTTATTTAAACTTCAGTGCCTCAGCATCAATGTAAATGTGTCAGAACACAAAATTCAGCAAACAAGTTACCTTCTCAAAGAAAGCGGGGCGTACTGAGCCACAATCAGCACCGACAGAATCCCGGTGACGGTCCAGGTAAACAATGCCAGTGGTTCTAATAAAACAACGCTCCAATGAGCATTCGAGCAGAAGTACCACATGAAAAAAGTAATACTGTTAACAAATAACAAACTCACCCAGCAATCAAATCAACAGATTTAAAGATTTTTGGAGGAATTCCTGAGGAAGACACTAACAGCAAGCCACAATCACAATGGAAACAGGTGAGGATCTTTAACTGTGCGGTGGAGGCAGGGCTTTAAATAAGCTGGCAGAGTTTGGGGCAACACAGGAAGTGGGCCCGCAAAAATAAAAGTCCTTTACTAATTGCGGTTTACACGAGCTTTTGGAGAACTGTGCTGCTTTAAGCGATTTGAATATAAATAGCAAGCCCCTTAGGTATATAAGGCACTCACGTAAGTTCCTGAGAAACATTAAAGTTCAGATGTCATGTCATAGGATGGACCTGCACTATGACATGACAGTGCAGGTGCATCCTGCACTATGTCACTGAGTGCTAATAGTGCTAACTAACCTGACTAAAATCAGCTCTTCCATATTTGCTGTCATCCTGCGTCATTCTAACAGAGATCCCAGGGAGCGTAGGGCGGCCTTAATCTCGTGTTTAGGGGCTCTGAAAGAGCAGCAGCGCAACTGTTTTCAGAAATCCTTGGACTCTCCTGCGTAACTTGTGTAGGCTTAATAGTGTCAAGCACATCCAAAATACATTAAGAACTCTTCCCTCAGGCTTATCTCCTTCTTCTTGATGAAAGCTTGGTAGAATGCTGATTCAGCCCTTGATCCTATCCTATCCTCCATCCCTTGCCTAAGAACTTGTTGTCTTTTTAATCTCAGATTTGACGGCTGCAGCTGTGTAAAAACCCCTACAAAGTAATGCTTTGTACATAGTCAGAGCTGATATTCTTGAAAATTTCGTTGGAGGCTTACATGCTTAGCATCTCAATTGTCTTTTTCTCCTTATTGCGGCCCCGCATGTCTGCCCCCGCAACTGCAACATTCATTTTCCGACGCTGATAAATCCCCCCACGCCAACGTCTCATAACCGGTAAAGCCGCTTGCAATTCAGAGAAGGCGATGAAAGCGTTTGGATTAATTTCTCCTTCTTTTTTTTTTTCCCCTTTTAATTATTAAGGTTGCATTGTGCTGGGTTAGTGGTCAGTGTTTAAAAACGAACTCCGATGCCATGTGAACCCCGGATGCCACTGTGGAGTTGGAGCTCGAAGTCATCTGCCTGTTTCCTGAAGTCATCAGATCAGTGGCCAGTGCATGGGTTGTGTCCAGCAGCAGTTCACTGGCCTAAATGTGCTTCGCCACCAGCTGCACAACTTTTTACCGAGGTGCTTTAGGTCCGCGGTGCGTTCAAGTCAAGTCGTACACTAGAATTCCCACATAAAAATAACCTCGAAATGAGTAATGTGATTGGTCAAATGTTAGCAAGTTTCTAATGAGCACATTCTTTGTTTTGTGATTTCAAATTTTATTGTACTAGTCACATCCAGGGAGTTAAATTGTCACTTACAAAATGTCATCTTTTGACAAAAAAAAAAGTAAACCTTTTTTTTTTTGGCTAAAATTACTTTTTGCCATTTAGTGGACAGTTGTTTGTATTCATTTATTGTAAAATATATGGTGGTGCTTTTGTATGGAGGACCAATACTTTAATCCTAAATAAAAAGCAAAACTATATAAATGGTCCAGTAAATTAACCAACAGATTTAAAATGCATCAATTAATGTGGAAAAGGGAGAGCTTTTCCTCAAGTTTTATCATTTAATTGACCTTCATGATTGATTTTTTTTTCAGCTCAGTTCCAACAACTTACATATTTAGGCACAAAATATGAATTTTACTGCTTTTAAAATATATTTTTCATGATTTTCCTTTTACTCAGATGCACAACTAATACACATTCCTTACCTGCTATTAACCAAGAAGGTGTTGATGTTTTTCTGATGATCCGTGGAGTCTTTGTCAGTTTTTAATATTGCATCAAACCCACAGAAAACAATACAGTGTTGGTTTAAGATTGTATTTAAGAAGCATTGATTAAGACTGTGGTGTTATGAAATGATGAAATAAAAGTGGTATATTAGATGCAGTTCTGCCCTGTCATCAGATGGTACGACACCCACCAACACTCATGTTACTTTAAATCTCATACATAATTACCACAAAACTGATAGCATATAGACAAAAAATATATATATATATCACGTGAGCCTCAACATTGCTGCCAATGGCGTGTGGATGAATCCTGCTCAACAAACTATTTTTATGGGTCATCATTACCCAAAAAGCTGTATTAGAGAGCAGAAGGATCAAAGTGTTGCAGTACAGGGGCAGATAACAAGCGATAACTGACTGTTCATGGGACCAATAGATGTAAATGTTTTCGTGAGCAAGCAGAGCACACTGTGGGAAGAAGAGGGAGGAAAAAGATAGAGCAGTGACATTAAGCACGGCATCACAAGTTTCACTTGAATTTGAGGTACCAGTCATAAAGCATCTCATCAGGAGCGTACCGGTAGTCTCACAAGTCTCACACCTCCATAAGTCAAACATGTAACAAGACGCTACCTGTTATGTTAGTTAGATGTCAATTAGGAAGATTTTGTAAAAAGTATTAAGTTATCTAAACTATTGTGTGCTGCAGGCTAATTAGGTGCTTAGAATAACTAGTTTAGCACTAGGAAAGTCTACTTCTTTCCTAGTTTTATATGCAAAATGTGGTTTCTAGTTACCCACCAATTAAAAAGCGATGCCCAGAAGTGAAGCCAAAGTACTTTGTGACAAGAGAAATTATTGCAAAATGTCTAAAGTCGTTAGCGAATTATTTTTCTTAGTATTAGTGAAATAGTAGATATTTCCCAGAGTCTCTGCACACACTCAACGCATAATTAAAAAAACACCCAGCCTAGCTCATTGTAAGGTACAATAACGCAATGCGTGTCAACCAATCATTTAAAGCCCACCAGTTTTCCCTAACTTTGCACTCTTAAATAACACACACCTCGGTTTAGATAAAATGACCTGAATCAAATGCCTGAAAACCCTCGTCCACATTCAGCTATTCAGTTCCACAGATGACGAACTGTTCATCTGATTCAGGTGTGTTGGACAAGGGATGAATGCCTCCAAAAGTTGCAGGATGGGGTTCTAGACCTTTGCTTCAGATATTTTAGTCTCATTTAGAGGTTAAGAAACTGTCTTATTGAAGAAATATGTCCTAACAATTCAGGCTGTTTAAACCTATCAAAAAAAGAGAGGTTATTTACACCCGCCTCTCTAATGAGTCGCCTGGACTCCCAAGTACGCTGGTTAAACAATGTTATTAGTTTGGTTAGTTCTCCAGGCTAAAGTTGCTGAAATGTTGATTTTGAAGGTTTTCTTGTAAGGAAGTTTTGCTTTTCTAATTTATTTATTTTTAATGACTTATTGAACAAACTGTATTCATGCAATTTATTTATTTAGCTATCTTATTTAATGAAAATCAACAATTGCAAAATTGTGTCTTTTTTTCGACATTGGCGAAATATTGACAAAGTTTCACACACATTTGTAATGGAAACGCAGCCGGTGTCAACAATTACACTCTTGAAAATCACCTGAGTAAAAAGTCTTTTTTGCTTGTTGATCACATTTCAGTTTCTTGTTTGCCAGTGGTTCATTATTTGGGTAGATGTTTTTCTGTTCGATTGTAATTACTGATTCTACAGAAAACAAGTAGCTGAGTGCTAGCCAGGTTGTTAACGTCTCTGTACTCATCAAAAGAACTTTGTAAGTCTATACATTTAAAGTACTCTTGGAGTCAGATGCTGCCTGGCAGTATTCTGATGGCGTTCGCTTGCCACGCGTCCCACGGCAGATTTGTGTATTGTCATAGCTGTGTATGAATCTGTATGAGCACAAAAGCAGAGGTATTGGTAGTGATCTGTATGCATCATCGGTGACAGTGTCTTCTGGAGTTGTGGCTCGTGTGACATTTGTTCTGAAAAATACAGCTGCCGAGATTTCAATGGACAATTTTGGGAACCTCCGAGGAAATCAAGTCCAGTCTATGAATGACAAAAGCAATCAGACGAGCAGCTGCTCTCCCATTGGCTCTGAGGTGCATGTAGACCACTGTGTGGAACAGCTGCGGGAATTTGTGAGGCGAATAAAACAGAGAGATGTTGTCAGCAGTTCAATGTCTGGCGTGAATGTTCTCTCTCTTAATCACAACAGTATTGTATTCACTTTTGTGTGCATATAACCGCACCGTAACTCTGATGATTTTTCCAGGTGACAGACGATTGGTCTGGCCAAAACGTGCTGCGAAACTCACCAACAGTGGGTCCCACCTTATTTGCGGTTCGGTATCCGCGTATTTCACCTGTTCGTAGACTTTTGTGTGGAACGAAACTGCAAATTATTCTCAGAAGGTTCGCCCATTTGGGGATTTTTTATCTAAAATATTGAAAAGAAAAGCTTTGGTGAACTCTTCACTTAAGAGCTTATAGTTAGCATTGCAGCAGAGGTTTATATGAGTAATATTGGCTTGAAAAAATGCATTTTATGCAAATCCACTCCCACTCCTTGGTCTTTTTGTCTCCACAGCATTAAGAACAAAGTCATAAACCTCTGACAGAAAAAAATACAGTTTTACCTTTTTCAAAACAAAATAAGGATACAGACGGTGAGCTGAACCGATCGTGTTTGCTGCACCTATTTTCCAAGTAGCTGACCCACCAGCTACAGCAGCCGCAGCTCTTTATTTACCTGCATCTTGATAAGCTGTGATAGAGTAGCTCTGTATTTCCTCTTGTTAACCAATTGCACAGCGGTCTTCAACCCTGATCCAGGGGCTGGTTTTCTTTACTACCATCTGCTTAATTGCATTCGCTCGCTGTCTCTGATGTGGATCAGTCTTTTTATTAAACTGAAACAAACGAATCGCTTTTCCCAGACTAGCTGGCCAGAAAGCCACCGACCTCAGGTGGTCCACTGTGAGCTGAATGCAGGCCAGGTGCAAAGCCACACGGAGAAGAACTTGGCATTTGTCTCCTCCCGTTTGATCAGATATTGTTTATGAAGCAGTAAAAGGCTGTCACATTGTTGAGTGTGCACTAAATAAAATTCGAGGGAAAAAAAAAAATTCATCAGGGCATCATCACATACTAAAATTTAAAGAGCAAAGCTGTCCTAATTTGACCGACAACTTTAATGAGGGCTTCTGTTGGATCAAGTTAAATGCAGCATGGCAGTGATTGTGCTATGATTAATATCCTGTGTCTTTGGACTGCAGTGTGAAGCAGATTGTGGTAAATTATATATATATATATATATATATATATATATATATATATATATATATATATATATATGTATATATATATATAAAAGGAAAACTTTTGGAAAAATAAACTGTGTGACTGTAAACTTTTCACTGTTCATATACTTCATAAAACCAGTTTTGACAACAACAAAAAAGTCAGTTTAAACAACATCACGAACTGGTGTTATTTTTATTCTGGTTTCTGTTTGTGAATGTTTTCCGTCATGGAGTTATGCCGTACATCTATAATTATTTGCATCTGTGTGTGGTTATTTAATGCCCAAGAACATTTGATATTCAAATAAAGTTTGAAAAGACACGTACCTGCAAACATCACAACTACTGGAAAGCATTTATGTTATTTATGTTTGTTTTAAAAGCTATATGCTCATCCCCACCATGGCATCTACAACTTCAAACCCAGCTGTATTGCCAATTTATAGAAATTAAAGCCCTAACATCTTTATATGTTACTTCCTAATATACTAATAAAGCCAAAAACATTTTTTAAATAACCAAATTACAATAGATTTTTCAAAGTAGTTAAAGGCACTTTTCACACAGAAACATAACCATTTGAGCCATGCTATATAAATCAGAAAGGCACTAACATGTGTGGTTAACCATTTTCTGTCCTCTATATAGTATTTAGTATTAGGTGTCTTTTGTTTTTAACATTTTATTGTGAGAATACTAACTCCAACCTGGTTTGAGGTACATGACTGGCAGTGTCCTCCAAAAAGCTCAAATACTGAAGTTCAGTTTCAAAACTTATAAGGCTGATTATGTGCAATAAAGTGGGATCTGCATACATGTGAGAGTCTGGTCACCCCTAGACAGGTCATAACAATTAAAAGAAAATAGAGTGTTGGGTTATGCTGGTGAACATCAGAGAAGAACAAAACTGGGACAAACATTTCAACATTTAAATGAGGTCAGCTACAAGCTTGAACACCATGAAAGGTAAACAGTTATAAAAACTGTTACATTCTGTTTCTGAAAGTGGATGTTTTTTTTTTTCTCTTTTAAAGAAAACACACATTTTTAGGAAAGAAAATCTAAAGCCTAAGTCACTGTTTGTGACGCAGTAGCAACCACCCGACCCTTTTTCACTGCCAACTGAGTGGGTCACTTGTATTTGAATGCTATGCAAGGTGAATGCAATTTGGAATTAGGGATTGCGAAAGGCTTGACAGACTTCTAAATTAAAGAGAGCCTGCCGTTTTCTTCTTTTGTCTCAGGAGAATGATTTTTTTAATTTCCAGACTGCACATCCAGGGGCTGAAAAAAAACAAACTATGCTTCTTTCAGTCTTGTCCTTTTTGACGAGGGAGAAAAAATATTTCTACACAAATACAGACAAGTGTTATTTTTGCTTCCAAGCACCCAGTTTATACAACAGAAAAACCTATTTCCACTGGGCATCTGTCCCCTCTTCCTATGAGATTTAGAAGTCTTTGCAGAGATTTCAGTATTTGGGCATCACTCGCTCGCAGAATACAAAAATATCTTCCAAGACTGGCACTTTCTTCCTTAATTCCCACTGCATTTCACCCCTTCCCAATTCCTGAATGAGAAAATGAGCGCTTCTCTGAGAAGAGCCAACCAAATAAACCCCTCTTTGGGCCTAGAGCCACTAATCTGTAATTTAATTTCACGCAGGCGTCTGGGGCGTGAGGACACAGACCAAGGTCAAGGACGACTGTACAGAGAGATCTGGATGTTTGGGCACAACCTGGGGTTTGATCAACACTCTCACACAGCTTAAACCGAGGACAGTGAGTGTTTTATGGGTGTGTGTGTTTTAGCATTCCTCACCTTGCAAGGCCCCTATCTCCAAGAAATGCTACGTTATGAGGATCCGCTCCCCCTTATGGGGCCCAAATCCTGGGCCCTATAGGAAGAATTACTGTTTGTGTGAGTTGAGTTTATGTTTAGGCTTATGCATGTGCTGGTATTGGGTAGGTTTACGGTTAAGGTCAGTGTAAAGCTATAGAAATGAATGAAAAATGACTGGAAGTCCATGTAAAGTCCTTGTGAAGATAGAAAGACGTTTTATGGGTGTGTGTGTGTGTGTGTGTGTGTAGAGGCTGAGAGGTGTTTCAGTAATGGTTACTGAAGTCTGACTTGATGCAAGGTAGCTATTCAGCATATGACAGCAACAAACATTCGCAGAGAAAATCCATTATTCAAAACGAGTAAAATGTTTGCAATGACTGAGCATCTGCAAACAGAGAGAGATTAGCCCCAAAATAGGACTGCGTCTAACTGGGAACAATTCAGCATGTCAGAGTTGATCTGCATGCAAATGAAATATTTGTATTACTTTGACCGTAATTCACGCTTTGCTCACTATGGAGTGTAGTTGGCGGATAAATCACCTAATGGAATGTGGAAGGGTGAATTTGAACAGCCTGGCTAATCCTGGGGTAGAAGGGAAGAAACGTCTGTAATAAACTCGACCTTGTTCCGCCTGAATGAAGACAGAGTGTCCCCACCCAAGAACAAAACCAATAACTACCAATGAGCCGACAGTTTCACCATGTCTCTTTAATGTAAATAGGCACTGGCGGGGTTTTTTTTTTATTTCAAACAAATGGTTTTGGTATTCATACATAGGCATATGGCACTGGGACTCGCTTAAGTAGTTCAAAAGGATGCAATAAAACAAAATGTACACCCCGGCAGGCTGAAAGAGATAAAACATTCGGCGTCGGCTGTAGAAACTAGCCGAGATTGTCTTTCTTCATTAAAAACTATTTCTTACATGTAAAAGCTGTCAGGTCAGGGAGAGGGATCAGAGTGTTTCACATCCGCCATTTGTAGTTTGTTGGAGCTTCGCTGGCGTTCACTTTCAATTGCCTCGACTTACTGAATATAGGAGAGCGGCGCACACTGACAGGTACAAGTTACTCCAGCGACAGACGCTAATTAGCAAGTCGCGGAGTAATAGGAGAGCCGGGCTCTCTCTCTCTCTCTCTCTCTCTCTCTCGCTCTGGCAACTGAAGCAGGGTCATCTCTTTAAGTGTCTCACTTCCTATTAGACAGCAGATCTCTGGCACACGCCCCATCGCAACGCGTGCAGAGTGATGTCAGTGACAGACAAAGGATCCTGTCACATCCTGTCGTTTTCAAAAGCGCCCGCCGCTCCTCGTGTCGCAGGCAACACGACTCATTCAACTGCGTTTACCCGCCGTTGCGTGTCTCCGTCGAGAGAATGAAAGGAAGGCAATAGAAACTAATGGCACATGATGTGTTTATGTGTTTGGATGGGAACTCGAGGGAAAGTCTAAGAAAGGAGATGATGGACTCATCTTCTGCTCAGCGAGGCTTTGACATTCTGCAGGGGATGCTGGAAACAGTCTCTAGGTTGATGGATAGGTGGACTGGGATTACCCGCCAGACTCATCTCCTCCTTCTCCCACCCCGACTGTCTGGCCTCGACTTCTGAAAAGAGACACACACAAAAAAAAAAAACAACACACAGATAACTTTGGGTTCTTTATAGCAGAGGACATGAAGAAAAAAACCTGAGTAAAAAAAAACAACAAAATCTAACCTATTATGTAGAGAGAAAAAACGTATCTGCAGTAGAGACTGCAGCCACATACACTGATTAAGCATCAGACTACAACCACTCACCCCTGCGGTGAGGTCGGTCTGCAGTGAATAACACTGATTATCTTTGAGTCATGCTACCTGTTAATGGATGGCATATATTAAGCAGCAAGTAGACATTTTATCCTCAAGGTTAGTATCTTAAAGGTAAGAAAGACAAGTATGACAAGGGCAATTGTCATGGCAAGATGGCTAAGTTAGAGGAAACTGCGGCTCAAGTGGTTCAAGGAGGGAATGATGGTAAAACAGCGACGATGCCTCAGTAAACCCCAAAAGCCCCATGAGTCACATGATGAGCGAAGGCTGCCCCATATGGTGCGACCTTACAGATGAGCTACTGTGGTTCAAGATGTTTAAGAAGTTAATGTTGGGATGATAAAAAAGGTGATTCCCTGAATGCAGAGACTTCTGTCAGCAGGTTAACGCAACCTGGAAAAAAACAAAAATAGTGCAAGTGTTTCTTGATCTGGAGAATGTGAGGATGCATTGCCAAAACAAGGCAAGCTGACTGAGGTAGTGTGATGCTTTGGACGATGTCCTGGACACCCTTAGGACTTGTTATCTATAGTTATGTCATTTTGTGACTTTGACATGGACCACCTGCCTCATTAAGACAGTATTCTCTGATGACTGTGAGCTCTCTCAACAGGGTATTGAGACCTGCCCCAAGCTAAAACTGGTTGAGGAACGGTTTGAAGTGCATAAAAATAAGCTTAAGATGTGCGCTTGGCCTCCAGATTCCCCCAGATCTCAACCCAATCCAGCATCTGCACAGGAAAAAAACCCCAGATCCAATCCATAGAGGAGCCACACCACAGCTTACAGGAGTTAAAACATCTGCTGCTAGCACGTTAGCGCCACAAATCACAGCACACACTCAGGGATCCAGCACAGCAAAGGAGGGAGCAACACGCTCTTAGGCATGTTATAATGCTATGCCTGATTGGTGTGTGAAATAATTGGAGCAAATACATTTCACACAGATTTAACATCATAAAATTACCAGCTACAACACCCCGACAACCAACACATCTATTTAAATCAAGACATCCTCTCTGCGCGTCTCTCTGAACTGTTTCTTCCTTGTAGCCCATGCGGACCACCCCACTGAGAAAGAAATTGTTCTCCTTGCATCATTAAACAGTTTGAATTAACTCGGGTGGAATTTAATTGTGTCACACATGACGTCCCCCTACTTGAAGCTTTTAAAGGCAACATAGCTATAGCTATGGGTTCGGACGTTTAGCATTATTGAAACCAGTTTTAACTGATTAGGGTCCAACCGGTCATCAGGGAGAGGATTCATTTCAGTTTCCAGATATTGCACATACTGTATGTAATCTGAGAGGAAGTAATAATCTCTGACTTGGGATGGAGGGAATATCTGTTTGCGTTCTGTTCGGATGTCAGCTGTCTACACTTGTCCTCATTCCTTTGTCTTGTTCTCGTCTCGTCTTTTAAGAACTCGCTTCATAATCCATTCCAGTTATAGTTCGGTCAGGAAGCTGTTCGTAGCACATAACTGACACTAATTATCATCCCTTTATTATATTTTACACATGAGAGCCGATGCGATGCGCTTTAATTCTGAATGAAAACCCTACAGGCACCGCTAACTGCTTGAAAATGTCAAAACAAAAACTGACGCAGTTGGAGAGTCTGCCGTTGCAAACGATGGAAATCTCAGCAAATTAAAAAACTTGCCGGAAAAAATATCTGCTAAACGGAGATTCTTAAAAAAAACGCACTCAGGCTTCCATTTGCTCCCTGTCAGGATGCAATCCGACCTGCCATCTTATCCATCACCCAAATGAATACAACGCAATTCTCACACATGCATTGTTCATCGCATTCAAATCCCTCAATGTCCCTCGAGAGATCACTAAGTAAGAGTGTTTCAGAGTGTATTGGTTGAGTGAGAGGGTCAGAGGTGAAGAAAGAAAATAAAAAAAACCCTGTACTTTCGCAGAAGTGCAGAGCTATTTAGAGTCTTCTAAAATAACTCTTCCAGGCGAAAAGACTCAAAGAATAAAATCTCTTCCAACGTTTCCAACAATCAGCTTTTCTCAGAGGGATCCAAAGCAGTCACGGCAGAAACAATGAAACCTCTGCCCTAACAACTCGGAGACAAGCTGATGGACGGATCTATTTAGTGCAGGTAAACCGGATCGCGGGCTAATTTACTAAGGATATAGGTGGCTGGTTACAAGAACGGTGCAGTGGGTTTAATCTAACAAAGCGTTAAAAACCGGTCTGTCCTCATTTACATCAAAATGAAAATGATTTTCTTTTACCTCCACCAGTAGCCTAGCTCAGCGTAAAGCAAAATATACTTGTAAAAAAAAACAAAAAAACTCCGCAGCCATAGTTTTTGACTTTGACAGAAACAACAACAACAATCGGAGCAACTATCAAAGCAGGCATCGCTCTGAGAAAGCAAATGACTGGGAATAACCTTGAAGACGAAGTCAGCATAATGAGGAAGCCGCTAAACTTTAGTGATACTTAGGAGAGGATTACCTGATGATGAAAAACACATCATGGCAGTTTCTCTGCACACAATGGATAATTACAAAGTATAATGCACACTGCTCACAGAGGATATACAAGCTCTGCCTTTAAGGATACATTTACATTTAAGCAGGTACCTTTACAAGCCTGCAATGAAAATAGGATCCCAAGGGTCCAGCAGGACACGAACAGAGAGGTGTGGAATATATTTAGACCGTGGTTAGACTCATCAGCGTGGGAAGAAATATAATAGGCAATTGTTATTAGGCTTAACTACGCATGGAAATGCACTATTCTAAGCAAACTGTGGTGCTCCACAGTCCCATTGGCATTAAACTAGCAGGGGAGATGTTTACATATCACCAATGTTAGACATTACTATTCATAAGTGACACCTCGAAAATAAACAATGCCATCATAGTTGTTTTGAAACCTCCCATTAGGGAGTCTGATTTCCTTAATGGAGAAAGAAATGTTTAGACCGATCTTCCAGATTTGCTAACTTGCTATAAGTTCCATTAATAAGAAAACTGTCAATGGAAAATTTCCAATGCGGAATATTTTCAAATTCTCCATCTTAAAAGTCCGATGGGAAACTTCTGGAAAGGCTCCAGAAATCTATTTCTAAATCCACGTATGTCTCCTGAGTGGCAGTGGCTATGAACTCCAAATGAACTGTAGAGGCAGCGAAGCCCCAAAGGAGGTGCAGTCACTCACATTAGAGGGTGGTCTTCACTCAAGACTGACACTAAACTGTATGATGATGATGCTTTTATAAGGTCCTGGCACAAGAAAAGCTGCAACCGCTCCAGCTCTCTTTCTCCAGTCAAAAACAGAAATGCACGGTATGTACGATCTCAACAACAGGGAGCCCAGTCTGATGCCAGGTTTACGAGCCGATGCCAGGTGGGATCAGGACCAGCAAAAAAAAATCATATAAAATTGTAGTTTGTATCCTTTTTTTAATGAACAAATCCATCCATACATACATTTTCTTACACCCTTGTCCCCTAGAGGGGTCAGGAGATGCTGGTGTCTATCTCCAGCTAAAGTTCCGGGTGAGAGGCAGGGTTCACCCTGGACAGGTCACCAGTCTGTCGCAGGGCAACACAGACACAGACAGGACACACAACCATGCAGACACACACTCACACCTAGGGAGAATTTATATAGACCAATTAACCTGACAGTCATGTTTTTGGACTGTGGGAGGAAGTCGGAGAACCCTTTAGAGAACCCACGCATGCACAGGAAGAAAGACCCCGGGCCGGGAATCGAACCCAGGACCTTCTTGCTACAAGGCAACAGTGCTACCAACTGCGCCACTGTGCAGCCCTAATGGACAAATCAATTGTAAATATATGAAAAAAATGCATGACTGTAAAATGTTATTTATCAAATCTCGATGGCGTACAACACTGCAGAAAATTGTTAAGCTAATCCAAACTGTTTCATAATTTGCTTCTAAGGACCCAGAGTTCCTTTATTGAACAGTTTCTAAGAGTTTTATTTTTAACAAATAGGGAGATAACATTTAGTAATGACCTGGCACAGGGCAGAAGAGATGCATAAACCTTTAGTTGATCATCTACTGTAAGACAAGTTTTCAGCAAAGCCCTTAAAAATACTACTACTGAGTTGCAAACAGCATTATTTTTCACACATTTATTAAAAGAATTCACAACAAAATGCCTGTTAGAATTTGGGGCAGGCTTGCAGCGATATAATTGGTTCGTTCCTTGAGTATTGGTCGAATACAGGACTGATAATGAGAAAATATACAGCAGAAGTCCAAAGAAAAGAAACTTTAAAAGACGTTTTGGAAGCCAGAGAAACTATGGATCAAAGACCGCTTTAAATGGCTGCAAAAGTCTCGCTCATTAGAAGGAAAATATAACAGGAACAGGGATGACTAGGGATTTTTGGCCTTAAGAAAGTAGACACAAGAGTACCTTGCAAAATCGTCTCACAGTTTGTCATGTTATAACGACAGATTCTCATGATAACTCGAGAGGAGCTACAAGGATTCACAGCTCAGGTGGGAAAATCTGTTGAGAAAACGGCTCCGTGTTGTAAGCTAGCAAATTCTGCTTTTATGGAAGAATGCAACAAAAAAAACCAAAAGACTCACCTGTCAGATGAGACAGTGTTAGTTAACTATGATAAGTTTGAGAAATTTACAAAACAGAATGGGCAAAAAGGCTTCTGTCTCTTTGTATGTGAAACCTATAGATACAGTAGATACATAAAAAGCCTTGCAGCTGTAAGTACAGTGAAACTTGATACACGCCACACCTTTTCACTTTTATTTGCAAAAAATGTATGCATTCTTTTTCCCACCCACATGTCCGTCCCTATTTTGTGTTGGTTACAAAATCCCTACAAAACACATCTAAGTTTGTGTTTTGGCAAGGATTCTATATGCCTCTTTGTTTACTGAAGCCTATAATATAGCCGCTCCTGCATGTTTTGTGCCTTGGGTTGATATTTTACAGGAACATGAGAGGATGTGGCAGACAGTTACTGGAAACTGGAAACACTGTTGAAATATGTACACTCTGCAGGAGCAGGTCTCTGCGGGAGACAAAAAAAAAACACGGAAGAGTCCTGAGCAGTGATAATTCACATAGGTCACAACACATAACAATGATCACCGCTTGAATGATGGAGTAATGCAGCAGCTCCCGCTACAGGCCTTTCCACTTTATCCCAATAACACTAAGCCAGAGTGAGGCGTCTGACAGTTCATTCTGTTGCCACAGTGTTATTCGAAAGCAGTGGCAGGTATCACGCACACACAAAAGAAAAAAAAAAGAAAAAAATCATACCCCTTGATCTGCTTCCCCCTACATCAGGGGTGTCAAACTAAAGTCCTCAAGTCCTCCTGCAGTTTTTAGATGTGCCACAGGTACAAAACACTGGAATGAAATGGCTTAATTACCTCCTTCTTGTGTAGATCAGTTCTCCAGAGACTTAGTGACCTAATTATTATATTCAGGTGTGGTGCAGCAGAGGCACATCTAAAAGTTGCAGGGCAGTGTCCCTCCAGGACTGGAGTTTGACACCTGTGCCCTACATGGTATGGCCCAGCCTCTCTCTAAAAAACACTCTGCAGCCGCCCTGGTGTTAATTATGAGATCCCCCCCCCACCGTCCTGTGAGCCTGGGTGGGACGTGGAAGTGCATTAATCTTGATTTTTCACTTTAGACTAGAGGATCATTTGAAGAGACTCCTGTGGTAAACCCCAAAGGCGAGGTGACTCGGTACCTGAAGGAAGATAGCGGGATGAGAGAAGAAAGACTCCCCTGTTTGTTCAGCGCACATATTGGGATGCTGTCCACCTCTTCAGGCAAGTCAATCATTTACCTTATGGGCCTTATTTTGTCAGCGTGTTAATCTGGATGAATATTTAGAGTCACACAGGACGGCGCAGCAGACGTCTCCCACCTGTGTTGTGATGGATTTGCTCCCAGACGCGGCGTGAAGGTGAGTGTCACCTTTTAAGATGAAATGAGCGAGAGCAAGTGACTTTGAGGAGTTCAGTCAAAGAGTTAACGTTCAGCTAGAGGCGTAGTTCAGCCCGACACGAACACACGATTTGCAGGGTTTGGGGTTTCTGAGAGCACCTTTTGTGATTTACACGAAGTCTGCGTATTAAAGCTGTTGTTCAATTAAAAATACTTCTGTGTTATTAGATTACAGCCACTGCCTCGCTACGCTCTTATTATCAGGCTGCACAAACTAAATGGAGTGTGTTCAAGTGAATGCACAAGTCATTTTAGCAAATGAGAATAAAATTAGTCCTTTTTAACTAATGAACCAGTTGAGTATTAGAAAACTTTTAGGATAGCATGTTCTTTAATATATTAAAACCTCATATAAACTCTAAAATACATTAAAGATCTGTTGTTGTTGTTGTTTTATTAACCTTTCAGACCTAGTAGTTACAGTCTACTCTGCAATCCCAGAATCAGAACCAAACATGGAGAAGCACCGATCAGATTCTATGCACCACAAATCTGGAACAAACTTAGAGGAAACTGCAAAGATGCTGAAACACCGAGTTCCTTTAAATCAAGGTTTAGAATCTTTAATAAACTTAGGCGTTACATGGATCAGCACGAACCTTCACGACTGGTTTTACTAGACCAGAGGGTAGCTTTTGATTCTGCTGACCGCTTAGATTTGAATATTTAAAATGTTACAGAATTTTGTTAATTAGCAATTTTAGCAAGTGTTATATTACATTGCCAGCTTCCTCAGTTCCTTGTCTTCTTTGTTAGCTTGCTTTAATCATCTGTATGCTTTTTCTATCTCAACCCTCCTCTACAAAGGACTCTTTATCACACTTGTCTGTATGAAAAGTGCCGTATAAAAATAGATTAATTTGCTACATACTCAGTTGTGTGCAGCATAAAAAAAATAACTTTCAGTCCTAATTCACCTTCAAATAATCAACCTCTCTGAGCACCAGATTTTTAAAGAAATAGTGCCATATATAGTATGTATATATATATATATATTTTTTTTTTCTTATAATGATGTTTCTTCCTCTTAAGTTAATGAAGAAGCTCTGAGGCACATAGCATACATGTAGATATATGGCCATTGCAGCTTGCTCCATCTGCATGTGTGCAAATTTCTCTCCAAGTTCTGTGACCACGCTATGATGTTATCAGACTTCAGAAAGCTAACCATGAAAGTTCTGGGCAATATGTTCTGCATATTCCCATCACGGTGGGGGGGCTGCTCAGCAGTTAGGGTCTTTTTTTGCCATCTTTAAATTCTCCTGTGTGGAACAAATCCTCTTTGATAGGCCACAGCTTTGTAAACAATATGCTGATATTAGCTTCTAACTAATAAGACTTCATTCGGTTTAGAACCTGTCTGCCAGGCGTATAGTGCTTGATGTGAAAAGTTTTTAACACCCAAGAGAAAACTCACTTTTTTTTATGTTGACAAAGCAACAATTTGACAAGTTTTCATAAAATGTCCTCTTCATCCAGAGGAACAGAGTAAACTGCTTGAGAGAGCAATGTTAGGCAATGCAACTTCATGTAACATAATAACAGTATATATTATCATTAAAGCTGGAGATTTAATACAACTATTTACTTTCTGTATGTGTTCCGTCCATCCGTACAGGGGATACTCATTTCATCCGATTGTACTCGGAATCAGGATCTGGGATCTTGTACTTTATGTCATGGGCCATGATCCACATCTCACGTTCATGTAAAAAAAACATTTGTGGATACATTTAACTGTACAGAAGTCACATAGAACTTAAGCCTCACGCAGTCTTAGTGCGACGCTCAGGAGGAACGCAACAGATGTCGCATTCGAACAGCGGGGAAGCGCTCAGGGTGTCCCGTCAGACCGTCAGTTCCCAAAACCACACACACGAAAAAAAAAAAACTTGAAAAAGTGCACAAATAGTATTTTTTCCACGACAGGGTATAAAGCTTGTGGGATTCAATGGACCCCGTGTCTTAAGTCTGCAGGAGGGTTAAAAAGATCAACTGCATTTGTAGCCTTGCAACACCACTCAAAGGAAACGCGGTCAAAAGACTTTCGATGTTGGACTGGACCGACAAAGTCTCATAACACCCTCACCAAGTCTTCAAAGACCCTGGGCCTGTTCTCCAAGGCCATGAGGAAAATCACACAACTCTTCCTGAATCTAAGCCTCGACAACGAGAGTCGGAGCCTCCTTTCCAACACCTAGTAAGTACGCTTTCTCTGCAAGGCGGGGAAGTGTGATGCCTCGATGGTTCAGAACACACTCTCCTGTTCCCAATCCAAAACACTGGGGCAAACACGGTAGTATGCCATTCTTCTATAAGTTACCTTGAATTTGAAATATGGAGGCTAAAACAAGCAAAGGTCAATATGCTATATAAATCTAGGAATCCTTTATCCTGCGAGGTATAGCCCCTAATCATTTATATGCTGCTACTGCTGGCAGTCCAGTCTCATGTCCACTTTCCAGTACTCAAGCACTTCTTTTTGTACACTCATGAATTTCAGCATCAACACACCGCTGATTTTGTATCTCCCCTCTCATTTGCAACATGAGTAATCTATAGTGGTTAATTGAGCCCACAGGCAGCTGGTTTCAGTGAAGGCTCCTGTGCCGTTCTGGAAAAAAACAGGACCTCTCTAGAGAAGTCGGCTCTCTGTCGAGAGGCAAGCGGAGCAGAACTCTCGCTGCGTTCATTAGCTGTCATTGATCAGGGATCCAGTCACTGTGCAACTCCTATCAAAGCTCCCATATTACTAAGTTTCATCCCCTTAAAAAAAATACTTCAAAGGCAAAACAAGTAGATCAGGCATGACACGTTTTACAGTTTATTTTTTTGACTGGACTATTTGATGTAGATGTTTGCCAAGGTTTTCAACAGCACCAGAAATTGCTACATAGCACAACTGACCATTGCAGTTTTTTTTAATTAAATATGAGCTACTACATTTGGTTATTAGCTCCACTGAAAGCCTATCCTTGTGTAACCTCACAGGAGGGGAACTCTTCAGCAAGTTTTTGACTGGGGAAAAACGAGACAAAGAACACGAATTCGATATGATCCAACATATTGGTTTATGGTGAGTAAAACATTGGTTCGTCATAACCTTTAGAATAGTTGAAGAGCATTTTATCTATTTGAGAATCAGAAGAATTTGAAAAAAATATCTCCCTAAAAACTTTATGGTGCACACTTTAGTAGAAACATTGTAGGGCTTCAGTAATTCAGTCGAACTGAATATTCCTCTTAAGTTTTCATTGTGATTTTGGTCATTACACGTTTGTATCTGCAAATCTTTCATCGTCACCACAAACTCCAGGTTTTCCTCTACCTGCAATAAATTGTAGCACTATTATATATATGCATTTATAAAAGTTACTTTATTTTTTAAAAACCAACACCTTTCTGTCTGGTTGCAAAGCTGGCTACTGTGCGCCGCGCTGCTTGCAGTAGTGGAGGAAAATTAGAGACGACAGTCCGAAGTAGAGGGAGAGAAAAAGGTGAAAGAAAGGTACCAGAAGGTAAAGTTGAATACATTTTTAGTTCAAACCTGTGTACAAAACCCTAATGTTAACGTACATTTCATCTGAACGATGTTTAAACAGCAGCATGGTGTCACCCCTCAGTCTTAGACAGGAAACCTTGTCCTCCTCAAATGCCCCGTTCCTTAAACTCTTTAATCTAAAGAGGCTATAAGTAATATGCTGACATTGGAGCTGGATTCAGTCCTGGGCATTTGTATCACTTTCATTATGAGTAGTTCTCTTCCACTGGCATTTGATAAACTTGAAGTTAATCCAGTGATCGGACTCACGGCTCAATTCAAGTTTAGCTGTTTTTCACTTTATAGCTGCACTTATTCCAAACCTCTTCCTCAGACGACACTTTTCAGGTTTGGCATTAAGCAGATATCAACCACTCTACATATATATCTTTTACGTGAGCCCCTCTGAGCCAACAGTTAATAACCTGCTGATGACATAATTCAGGTTTCAACGTACCTGAATTATGTATCATCAGCAGAATTTGGGTGCATGAGGAGGTAATTCAGGAATTTGATTCAGGTGTGCTGGACTTCTAACACAAACAAAAGTTTCAGGACATGCACTGCCTTGAGGACTAAACCCTGTTCTACACATCATCAACCTATGTGACTATGTCCATCAAAATATCCTGTGACCTACACATTAACTTCACACCCAACCCTCATTCTGTGGGCGCAAAGACAATGAAACAAAAGTCTGGCCTGAAAGGGGCTTTCAGCACATTTCACTGTTATTGTAGCACTAAAAAACCTCCCGTCCCATTGATTACTGTACATCTGGCAGCTGCAGCTTCTTAAAATACACTTAGGTTAGCTTTCCTTGCATTCTACCATTTTCGTATCTCTCTTGTCCCTGGAGAATAGCGCACCGATGCACAATGCTGAATGTACTGAGAAAACTGTGACAGAGCAAAGCCTGAGCTGTGACAGGGGGGGAAAAAGTATAACAATGAGATGTATTCTCAACATGACAGGCCAGCGATTAAGTGAATATATAAGAGCAAAATGAATCGATATTTCCCATATTTGCCAAAGAACCTTCTAGGGGGGCTGTTATGTAACACTAATTGTACCTATAGGGGACATTTTCTAATGCAATCAGCACTCTCATTGGAATTCACTAAAACTCTTCTGGTAGACAACCGGGATCACCCATGCTGCTCCTTAATTCATGGAGTTTTCTTTACTCCCTTAATGCCGACGTTTTCAATATTTCTTCTCCACTCATTTGCAGCGATCTCTGGCCATGCCAAGGCTCAATACGATTCTATATTCCCTTAATATATAATTAGATTAAAGAGAAAATATAAACCCAGGGATTTCCATCCATCCTTGTTCTTACACCCTCGTCCCCAGTGAGGATCGGGAAGTGCTGGTGCCTATCTCCGGTGAGACGTTTCGGGCAAGAGGCGGGGTTCACCCTGGACAGGTCGCCAGTCCATCGCAGGGATTTCCATCCACTTCATAAAAATATAGCAGTGAGGTTTCTCTGCACCATTGTTACCTGCAGGATATATTTTCACTTCAGATGATAGAATGTGTTGAATTTAGTGTTGAAGAATGTTTATCTGGCATTTAAGAAGTTTTAACACATGATTCTGTTGGTGCAAACCAAGTTATGTGTTGGGATGCCTTGACCCCTTCGTTGTAGCGAAGTGTATATCTTAAGTCCTGACCTTAACCCGAAAGAACAGTTTTGGGATGACTTAGACCAGAGACTGCGACTCGGGCCATCTTGTCCAACATCACCTTGTAAATAGACTTATGTTAGAGTGATCAAAAAATGAATACACACATCACTAAACCCTGTGAAAAGCTGTCTCAGAAGATTTGAAGGTCTTAGGACGGGCAGACGATAAAGCCTTAGGGATAAAGAAAGAGATGCAACTTTGTACAATCTTATCACTTTAGCAGCAGTAGGAATAAACGCTGCTGTTCTAACTAAGCTAGATCTTGTAGCATATTTGTTTTGATGCATCTAATGTGACACCATGGCATTTTTACCTAAGGTTAATATACTGTAAAAATCTAATACTACTAGTGAGTTATACTTATAACAGACAACATGGACAGACCACTAAGGTTGACAGCGCTGTGCATCAAATATCAAGTGACCACTTTAATATGTGTCTACATGTGCTGAACTTAAAACAATTTTTTTTATTCCTAAACATCATCAGTCACATGTGAACATGTATCGATAAGGAAGAGGTTTTTATAACCAAAGTGCTTCCTGACTCTGAAAGGACTTAATTAAATGCAGGGCCTTACTTTATTAAATAAGATATGCTGCACTCTGCATAAATGCATAAATCAATAGCAAAACTGCCACAGAAATATTAGAATAATTGATCCGGGGTGATTCAGCAGCAAGGAGGTCCGGGGGCTTGCAGGATATTAGCTCGACGTAATAATCTTGGTGAAGGTCAGTGGATACTCCAGTAATGACAAATGTCCTCTCTTTGACTCCTGCTGGTCAGACTTTATTTTGGCTAGTAACAGGAAATTACTTTCCACACCTTTCATCTTGTTCCACTCACTGTGTAAGCTGCAGCTTTACGACAATGACCAATCAGGGTATCATAAAAACAAGCTGTAACTGTCCCGACTTGTCATAAAAAAAAAAAACAACATTCACTCAACTGACGTCAAACTGCTGGTTATTAAAGTAAGAATGGGAAGGTCGGTAAACACTACACAATGCCGGCACAGTCGACCTTGCAAAACTTCTGTCTGTCTGTGGCATGTCTGAGGAAGATCTGAGAGTTAAATGTACCACTTTTGTACTGATAAAACTGTAGTTAAGTTTTTCTTCTCGATATATCTGTACCAATTCTGCAGGAGTGTTTGAACAGAAATGCTGCTTTTAGGTAACAATAAAGAACTTGAATGGACTAAATCCTAACAGTAAATATAGTTAAGAGATGCAAATTAATGACATGTACAACCTGCAAACTTTAATAACTGCAGACCTGATGCCACCGCACCGACAGACATAGCTTTATTAACAGGGTCTTTGTCAAAGCAGCATTAATATTAAAATATATTTATACAAAAATGAAGCCAAAAGCGTGTGAGATTTTTTTCTAGCTTGGACTTTTCTTAGAATGTGTTTCCAATCCGCTGATGATGACCAGGATGAAGAGATGGCAGTGATGAAGGTTTATTGTTAGGAGACAAGAAACAAAGTTGGTCAGTATTTTTTTGTTGTTGTTGCTTCTTTAAAAAGTCAAATTGCTTAAAAGCGTTCTTCTTTTTTTGATACTGGTTACTTGCAATGCTTACACATGCTGTCATCATTGCTTTGAATCAAAAAATGCGTCACAGTCAATAAGTTGCTTACATTAAATCTGCACCTAAATCGACCGTTTATCAAATCATCAAGAACTACATGGAGAAATGTTTAACTCCTGAAGAAAGCGTCTGTTGCACCGCAATGGCAGCAGGGTGCTTTCCTGGCGCCTAGAAGGGCATTTAAGAGGCAACCTCTCTCCAAGCGAAACCTCAAAAACAGACTGACATTCTGCAGGAAGTAGGAGGATTGGACTGGGGTAATGGAGGTCCCAATGAACTGTCCATCAGACGACTGGGAAAAGGGACTGTCAGGGCAAGGTAAGGAAACGCAACTATGAAGTTTGTGTCATGTAGAGAAGAAAAAAAAAATCAAGACAGGCGATTAAGTGCCGCAGGAGTCAAAACACTGACATTTCGGTTTCATGAGAAAATAAAAAAGCCCAGATCACGATCCCAATTTCCGTTGTTTTCAACAAACAAATCCCAACAACACTGAAGAGGTAAAGGTTGCAAAAAAAAGCTAAACTGTTAATCATTCGTGTGATATAGTGGGGGCCATGCGTTTCTCGAACTGACAGATTTATTGGCACGTGTTGAAACGGTCAGAAAGTAGTCAATAGATCAGATGGTGTGCTGCACTGGAAAAACCATGAAAGGCAGCATTAAATGTGCCAAATGTGCTAGGCCTCTAATTGTGGGCTTGTTGTACAGTAGACAGGTCAGGCTTTAAGGTGCTTTTCTCAGGGTTGAGGAAAAAAGGAAGTGAGAGGGATGGTTACACTTTTTCCTTCAGTGGTGCCCAGAAACAGAAATGTGTCATATTTCTTTCAGTTTTTCAAATCACAAAACCTTGGTGCAGCCATCTAAAAGGAGCAAAACCCATCTCTCTCTTTTTAAGGTAACTCATAATTATGAGTGTTTAAGCAGTAGTATATATAATTAATGGAGTTTTATTGGGGGGTTTTTAAAAGTAGCAGTTACATTAAGCCCCGTGTTTCAGAAACGTACATTTTTTAAAGTAAAAACCATAATAATGAAACCATTGGTTATATTCATATGACAATCTCATGTTTACCAGGAAATCCTCACAAATTAGCAATTTCCCAAATTTTTAAAAATGTTTTAGAGACAAAGACCGACAGCCTATGCGACTCAAACCCAACCTATTTACCATTAATAAGACCCTGACCCTGGCTTTGAGTGGACTAAAAAACGCCTAACAGATAAAATTAAGCAGATATTTCATATCAGACAGTGACCTTCTGATTTCTGAAATGATAATGTCAAGACTTCTAATATCCCATACTCTCTCCCAAATTAATGCAGCCGATCTTCAATACAGCAGCACTTTCCAATAACCTCCAGTGTGTGTGTGACACTGTGTCCTTCAAAGAACTCACACAAAGTGTACAAGACGGTGATGACAACGGAGGACAAAAAAAAAAAAAACTGTCACCAGAGCAACACATACATGTCAATATATTTGAAGAAAGAAACTGAAAAACGACACGCACCTTAACTCTGCCGTTCTTAGCTCTTCAGTGGCGTCATCGCTGGAGAAAGCAAGAAAAGAGAAAAAAAACACACACATGAAGACATGATTTCAAAACATCAAATTAACACATAACAAACTGTAAATATTTACATTGAAAATGAAACGGAAAGATGCAACGAAGGGCATCCTTCGTGCACACTATGATGTGGACCTAATTCTGTTTCACAACCCCTCCCTCTCCGCCGCTCCGTCTCTGCTCACCAACATTGCCGTGGCTAACAGGAAGCAGAGGGCACGGCGTTTTATTTAATTAGTCACAGCAGCTGAGTGCTCATGTGGAACCAAACAGGAGAGGTAGATTGGGGTAGTGAGATGGATAGGCACACTCCCACCGGGCCTTGGCTGGGTTGTCAGAGGAGCACAGATTACATGACAGGGAGCGGGCGGGGGGAGGGCGATGGCTGCGGTAGTGGGTGTTGTTTGGCAAGAAGATGAAAATGGAGCTTGTACAGGGTGAAAGAGGGAGGAGGGGGGGATTCATCCCAGAAAATGGATTGCCTTTAACTCCACAAATATCCAAGCCCTCCCTCAAAAGCACTCGCCGATGGTTTTGTCTAATACGCCAACAAGCTGCCATCGACTGCTTTTATTAACTGTGACAATGCTCATTATTCCAAATGATTTAGAGGCTGCTATTTTTTTTTTCCCCCTCCCGTCTCGTCCCAAGCTGGTCCGTTGGCCTTTTCCCTCCCGGACCAGAAGATAACCCCTGCAAGGGGCGCAGGAGTAGCTCAATGTGTGGCAGACGCCTGATGACAGTCTGAGTCCAAGAGAGGAGAAGCGTTTCTCCAACAACCGGCTCGATCAAACACGACGAAAACATCAAGAGACGCGTCATGCGCGGGGAGAATCTATTAGTATGCAATCAGCTCATGCGGTGTAGATTAAAAATCGTCTGAGGCATGTAAATATAAGTTTCTATGCTTGTTATTATCCAATCGATGGCACAAGGAAGATCAGCAGGCTGGCACACAAATAAAACATGCTCCTCTCGGTGTGGTGCTGAACCAGCCAGGAATGTGAACGGTGAGCTTATTATATGTGCAAACCGCTAAGCAGTGGTGTTCAGGGAGCTCTGTTAATTAGCACTCTTGAAGATATCCAGTGACCCACATCTAATAATGAAGGGAACACAAATGTTCTATTTACATATCTTTAGTCGGTAATGTGTGACCACTGGGAGAGCCCGCTTGTTCGGTGTGTAGTGTCAATGAAAAGAGAAAAGAAAGTTAAGCTGAGCTACCTGGGACGCTTTCCAGAGACTTCTCGAACTCAACTGTGGCTTTATAGCTTTAATTGATACGTTTGCAGCCTCAACAGAGACAACAACAAAAAAATAATAATCTCTTTTTTTTAGGGTTTCATGCTGTTAAGTCATACTTTATGCCTCTCGTTTCAACGGTTAAGCCATACATTATTCAGGTGTGTTTTCATGCGCTACTTTTGTTTCCATCTCTCTGAAAGAATACATCAAACAGGTGAAACAAATGAGCCCAGATGTAACTTAGGCACAGCTGTTCATCCCCTCAGTTGTTTTTTTTGTTTCTTTCTTTTTTTTATCTAAAAAATCTACAACATTTGTCCTGATTGCCTGCCAGACCTCGGGCTTTAGTGCGATTTGAGCCTGTGCTGTCTGCCTTCCAGCGGTGGCCTTAGCATTAAGGAGTCAGAAACGAGCGCCGGTCGGGACTGCTAATGCTATAAGCTGTGTGAGGCTTGATATTCCATAACCTTCCACCTACTCAGGGCCTTGCCTCAGTTAAGATGGGTTAATAAAACTGGTTTTACCGCTCTGCTCTCTTTTTCAGAGGGCATGTTAAATTGCTCTTTTACCAATGATTCTGTCTGTGAAAGAACTGGGTCACTCGCACTCCCTTCCACGGGGAAGTGCACACAAACTGAATTCAGATTCTGATAGGAGCCTCGCTTGCAACGACTGCAGCCGTTTCCTAAACAACGTGACACGCTCAGGTTACTGGACACATGTCTGGATGAAGTTGCGGGTTGGGGGAGTGTTGGAAACAAGAGGCGTTTGGTGCATGACTTTTCATCTGCATGAAAATTAGCAACAGGAGTCTCTTTCTGGCCGCACCTCTTGAGCGCCCTTCCTACAATCGACTGTGCGGTTGTGGGACTGCGAAGTTCTGTGCCTGAAAATATAGATGGGAATGTGAGTTACAGTGTTTGCTAAACATTATTTGCCTCTGCTGTATATGCAACAAAGGGATCTCATCCCGCGGCAAATGGATGAGCACAGGTCCCTAGTTATCATTGGTTATTGTTCCAATCAGGCCGGCTTTGAAAGGGGAAAGCGCACTCTCCTTTGGACAGCTCATTAAGACAACACACAAACGTGGCTCCCCATCATCCAGGGTTTATTAAAGTGAGGCTCATTTTAGCTCCTTTGTCTCGCGCAGGAACCTCTGGCTTTGTCAGCGCAATTGAAGCCAGATGGCGAAACAAAGCTGCTTGTCTGAATCGCTTAGAGAGTGATCTCAGAAGACAGAGCCATTAGCTTGACTTCACAAGCTCACCGCCCACAGTGTCCACCTGGTTCCAGCAGGTGCGTGCGCGGCGACGAGAAGGAGCGCAGGGAGTGGGGGGTGGGAGGGTCAAGCATGGCGACGACGTTACGCCTTTAGCTACAGCTGAATTATATTGAGTCTTACTAGTTGTGGGATGGCTGACCCTGCTCCTGGCTGCACAGATTTCCCCTCTGAAACATTCATGAGAGAGGGAGCAGAGAATAAAAGCCATTGTCCCCCTTCACTCACAGAGTCTCGTTCACCTATCGGCTTATTAAAATCACATGGTATTAACTTTGGCGTTCACCAAAAGGCTAAATAATTCAATCAGAATAAAAAAAGAAAGTCAAATGAATAACTCTAATGACATTAATACTTGAGGGAGGACTCGTTCCAAGACCGCGAGGGTTGGTCGCTGAAGCTAGTAATGCAGAAGAGGCTCGCCCTGAGTGCTAATGGAAAAATTAATTCAGGACTCATAAGGTCATATTTCTGCCAAGCAAAATATCACAATCACGCTAATCATGCAAAAAGAAGCACACAAAGCAGTTTCCTGTCTCGGTTCAGCAGCGCTCCTAAGAGGCCAAATGTAAATACTCAGCAAATCAGAGATTTGAAAGGAGGATTCTGTTTTCATGATGAGAGTTTAAATTAGATGTTCTTCTTCCTTTGGCTACAAGGTAAACTGCTGGCAGAGGCAAAATGCCACAAGGGAGAAAAAAGAAAAAGGGAGTCAGATTCTGGGATGAAGAGTCAAAAAACGAGTGAAAGAAGACGGGATTATTGCGTTACCTTTAGTGAAGTACAGTAGACTTTTCTCCTGTCGGGCAGCTGGTTAAGATTTGTTTTTCATGACAATGTTGACATCAAAATTCTCCACTAATCCTATATTAAAATTTTACTGGACTTCTCTGTTACTTTGCACAGCTCTAATGAAAGAACTGGGAAAATATTTTAGAGGCTGGAAGTCATCTCCCTGAAGTTTTTATGTGTCACATTGGACATATTAAAGCTCTTCTCAAGCAAAACAAAACCAAACAATCATATGCCAAAACTTTTTGAACACAAAATCACTACCAGATGAAGACAAAACAAAAAAGTTAATCTTCATTTTCCTGCTGCCTTTTTACTTTCATTTGAATAAGCTGCTGCATTTCTGTGAAATCTGCGTCTGTAAAGCTACAGCTCTGCTAACCCTTGTCATAAAATTTAATTTAAAGAAAAATCCAATAATGTGGAACACCTTGTGTAGAAATTGTCACAATTAACCATACTGGGCAAATAGATCTTAAGTATAGTGTTGTGAAAATATTTGTGTCGATATTGATCAGTGGCAAATTAGCAGGACTTTCAAAAAACTAAAAAAAAGCCCCATCTAATGAGGGCTTGAATTGGGTTTTCTGCTGGAAATATGTACTTTATAGTTATTCTCCACATAGGTAGGATTTCAGATAAATACTATACTTGTCTGAAAACATTCAGTCTTAATCTAAAATAACTTCCAGACTAAATAACGTGATAATGGTTTGGTCAGTCAATCGTGTTTTCATTTTCAGTCCGTGGGTTGTTGTGCCACTGGTCCAATCAGTCCTAACTGGTGAAGTGGCGATTTTTGGAGGAGTCGGTAACAGATACTAAGAGGTGCAAACAATATCATGAGAAGTTTGTCAAATTGTCATGAACTTTACTTTTTACTTTAAAGACAGCTATCCTATTAGAAGATATGTTGTTAAAAAGTTCATCGGCTTGGGATTTTGTTAGCCGTTTTTCGGAAAGGATGAACTCGGTTCTCAGTCTCTGCTTTTCTCAGGAGATGTTACTGCTGGAGGAAATGTCTGGGTCAAGTAAGTTGTATGAAAGTGGAAATGGTTTTTTGTTTTTGTTTTTGTTTTATTCACTTAGCTTAAAAAAACACTAGAACAAAGGCAGCTATCTTAAGGCAACACGATTATGGGTTATTCTTCCAGCCATGTTTATGTGGTCAGGGGCAGCACACATTCAGTGCTGAAATACACAAGCCTTTTAGCCACTGGCTAATTTGCAGATAAATCCCTGGTTGAGCTCCTCAGCCCCTGGTTGGGCTTTCTGGTCAGTGGTTTGGCTTTTCCCCATCTGATTTGGCTTTTCTATCGACAGATTCATCCAAAAAGACAGATGGATTCTGTTTGAACTGAGCATCAATGGTGGGTAAAACTGATTACCTTTTACTGCAGCCTGTCTCCTTGATTCACATTGTTGAATTTTTTTTTTTCCCCCCATTTGTGTTGCATTTTCTCATTTGGTCTTTGGTTCTGGAAGTACTTTTCTTCATTTATTCATTGTTTTATATTATAGTTGTCAAAAGATGCATGTCCCTTCTTAATGTTTGGGCATTTTAGTGTTTAATCTACATCTTTTTGGAATCGTTTTATTGTATTTAAATGGTGACAGGTTTTTTGTTTGCAAGGCAGATCTACCTAATCGAACTAATAGTCAGCTTACCTAGCCTTACCTTTCTTAAACACTGAAAACTCATCTTTGGTTTGAGATCGGAGGTTAATTAAGTGTTTGTGTAGCATTTTTAAAAAATAAAATAATCTATTTGTAATTTATTTGGGTGCAATTGTGCAGTACTCCCATACTGTAGGCTACTTCTACAGTATGGAAGTAGCCCAGCTGTGTGGTGGTCCCATCAGTTCACCCCGGAGTTTTTGCAAACTAAGCGCTTAATCAAAGGAAGCGTGAGTCTGAATAGTTTTGTGTGTCCCTGTTTCCACGGTGACCTCTGCAAATCACCAGACCCGTTTCCAACATGTATCTACAATACTTAAGACCTCAACAGCACAATTAGCACTAGCTTTCTTATCTTACATTAGATGATGAAATGCTATTGTCACCATTTGCCTAACTTTGCCAGAGTAATATTTAATTTCTAATCATTTATTTCATAAAGCTGTTAATTTAATTAGCCAAGCAACAGATTATTGAACTGTCCATAAAGGTCTTCCTCCAACGCTTCGTATACTGAGTATTAAAGTAAAGCAGCAGTCAGAAGCTATGCAGGAACCATCTTTGTATGTTCAATCAGGTCAGTCAGTCATTAAAGACAAAAACAGCTAAAACATGTCTCTAACATTGCAGCCAGAATGACAAAATATTTGATTTGTGAACTGGATCTCAAACATCTATTAGAGTTTAAGTTATTACCAATAACTCTACAGAAAAGGCAGAGTTTTATTCTCTCTGATTCTTTATTGCTCACTAACTAGTTTCTTGGAAATGTTAAATTAAATAGAATTCACATGTACAAATTGAAAGAGTCAACAGTCTGTTTTTTTTTTCTTCTCTACTCGCATGATTTCACATATTACATGGGATGTTTTTCTGCGTCTATTAATTTGCTTTTTCCAAGCAGAGATTAGCTCAGCCTTTCCAGATGACAGGTCTGGAAACAGAAACAGTAGATCGACTCACTTACCTTGTTGTATTTTTATCCTCTGAATCATTTTTTTACTAAATCAACCATATAATCTGGATAATCAATCAAGCTTGTTTGTAAAGTACTTTTCAACATCAATCAGTTTTAAGTGCTTTACATCATAAAAACACAAACAAGAAGTGGCAAAAACATCATACAGTCACCAATCTGAGAACAAATACTACATTTTGTGCCATGACCAAAAACATCAATACAAATCATATATGTTGGTCAATTGTTCCATTAATCATGGTTCAAAAGAGTGAGTTTTTAGTCTTGATTTAAAGGAACTGAGTGTGGACCAGAACCAGAAGATGAGTGCTTCATTGGTTCTTACAATGGAAAGAAGTCAAGCAAAGAGGCCAACAATAAATATGAATCTTAAATGCTTTTGTTTGTTTCTGTTTGCCCCCATCTCACACCACGCAAAGTGTGGGTTGCGTAAATGTAGGTGCGTGAATAAGTGGACGAAAGTTGTAGAACTTTACCAGCTGCAACGTCTCGCGAGAAAATAAGACTTGACCAAGTAGGGATGGACTGACCTGTCTTTGAGTCCTCTTCTTCCAGCTCCTTGGCCTCTTCGGCTGTGGGGAGACAGAGGTTCCATTATCAGCGGGAGCCACAGCACAAAGCCGGGCGCACCATGGCGTCATTTCATTGCAAGTCAACAGCGAGCGGATCCTTCACAGCTCGAAGGACAAGCTGTGATAAAAAGAGCTATACGACGATGATGCCGCTACACAATGCTTCCCCATCACATCATACACACACACACACACACACACACACACACACACACGCTGAGTCACGTCCAGCCTTTAACCCCCTATCATGCACTTTCACAAAGACTCTAATCACATTAGACTTTAGCTGCTGGCTTTCAGAAAACCCACGGTCAACACAGTAAGGCAGGGGGTATGGGGTAAGTGATGGCTGTCACAGGACATGCATGTGGATACAGGCTAAAAATATCCGCCTGCATGTGTTCAAGACATGGATCTGCATTCTCTGTAGCTTCAGAATAAACTCTTTACAGAGCAAAACTAAATGCCAGAGCAGCTAAATTTATGTGTTTCAACATCGACGCATTTTAGCGCAATTTTCCTCGAACTCCGACTGCCGAGACTGGTGTCCTCTTGGGAAATTAATAAAAGAAATCTTGTTATGAAAGCGGCAGCACAAAGTGTTGCATTTCGAGATTCAAACAGCCTGCGCATGTATATATTTAAAGCGCCTTCCACTGTGTGCTCCGTATGAAATCGATACCTCGCAATGTTAATATTGTAGGTTTATGGATTCTAATGTGGAGCTGTGCAGTTCTCTGGAACAAATATCGCCAATATTGTGTTTGCAACTTCAATGCAAAAAGGAAGCAAAAATATTTTGTGGAGAAAAATATAAATGCAAAAATGCCCCGCTCACACTGCTTCACAAACTCGGAATTGCAGTGTAAAATTACCGCAAGATGCATGAAGCCTTTTCCGCTCCACCAACCATCTTAGCAGTGTGGCAGTGGCAGAAGTACCTCAGGGGAAGACGCTTTGACAGGAGAGTGACGCTCATTTAAAGGCACCTTAAGGTCAGGGTGAATATGAGGGCAGTCAGAGAGAAGTGACTGAGAGCTGCCTCCGTCGTACACAGAGTGAAACAACTTCAAACCCCAGCTGGCTGCATTTACAACATGTGGCGGCGAGAAAGAGGGCAGCTACTGCTCGAGTGGGAAAGATGGACGAAGTGCATAAACAAACGGAGAGTTAGAAGGAGGGAAATCAGCAGCTAGCCGAAGCCAGAAGGATGTTAATGTTTTGTGTCGTCCTTCATTCTGCATATGATTTTTATTTGATTAAATATTGACGCTAGTTAATAAATGTAGCTTTCTAAATCGGTGCCTTTTAGAGTTCAAGTTCAACCCCAGGAAATACTAAATATGGTAGAAAACACACCGCGCCCTGAACACATCGTCTCAACAGTTAAACATGGTGGTGGTCTCATCATGCCGTGGGACTGCTTTTCTTCATTAGAGACACGGGAGCAGCTCAGAGTTAATGGGAATATGGAATGGAGTGAATACAAGGTTATCGTAAAATAAAACTAGTTAGATGTTGAAAAGGTTTGAGATTCAAGTTCCAGTATAATAATGCATTTCTAAACACACTATATCAGGGGTTTAAACTAGTGGTCAATTAACATTGGTTTAAGTCACAAACTACTTTTTTATTTATCATGATTATAGAACTCAAGACAATGCATTTCTTCTCCTTTTGTAAAAAAATAAATATCTAAAAATAGAAATGAAACTGCTCCTCCTTGATTTAGTCATAGAACAATACATTATTCTATGGTAAGTGGACCAAATTGTGCTGTGAATTTGTGGTGCTGAACATGATGTACTTGGTAAGACAAGGCAGAAATGGCTCTTAAAGGTGAAGGTTGCTGATCTGTAGTTTAAATAGATCCATGTAATCAAACGGCCTCTTCAAAATCCAGACCTGGATCAAATTGATCGTTTGGGACAAGACTTGAAAATTGTCGTTCACAGATGCTTTCCTTCGAATCTAACTGAGTTTGAACTACTTTGCAGAGGAAATTAGGCAGAAATGTCACTCTCTACACATGGGAAAGCTGGAAGAGAGATACCCCCAAAGACTTTGAGCTGTAATTGCAGCAACATATGGTTCCATGAAGTACAGACACAGAGAGGCATGTCAAAATAACAAACTGTGTTAGATGATAAATTGTTCCAGAAGTCATTGCGATAAATGACAATATTGTTGTTTTGACATCATTTCCAAGTATTATAATGGTAATAGTATATTAGTGCAAGAATATATTCGCAAATATCATTAAACTTTAAATTCTGATGAATATTTTACACTGGAACTGGAAGATATTTTAAATGTCCAAAATAAACAAACAAAACAACAGAAACAACAAATACAATGAATTTATTGTAACTGTCCATCAAAAAAGGGCTAGTTTAGACCAAAACACCAGACTGAAGACTTTTATCATCCAGTTTATGATAGATAGAGAGAAGAAACAAACAATAAATCATGCAAATGAAAATTATTGAGCTAATTTTAATCTATCATGCAAATATTATTGATTTATTGCTTACAGTGACAGGCCTAGATATGAATTTCAGATTGTAATTTGTAAATAAATCTTAACACAACAACAAAGGTGGAAAGAACATGGAAAAAGTTGAAACGATGAAAAGTTCAAAGAGCCTGAATGCTTTTACAAGGCCTTGTATACCGATTTGAGGTTCGGTTAATTATTTCTTGCACCACAGACACACATAAACGTATATGAGCATTAGGACACAAAGCTTTATGAATCCTGCAATTGACCAGCATGTCTGAATAATTATATACTTTTCAAAACCAGCTCTTCGTAAACAAAGACATAATCATGTGTTGCTTTCCTAAAAAGCTTTTTTTTTAGCCAGTGTTTTGGTCGGAAATGACACAGACGACCAATATTAGTTATTCCATTTGAGTCACATGCACACACAGCTGATCAATGATAGCATTTGGCCCGAAGCAAAGCTTATTTACCAAAAGGTTAACCTCTGTGAAACATGTGTGCCCCATTGTTAAAAGCCCACAGCAGGGTGCGGGGAGCGGGGCAGGGGGAGAAACACAGAGCCTCCGATATGAGCTATTTTTCACACACGGGGTGAGGGGATCTGTCCCATGTCGATTCTGCATGATCCCAAGAGAAGGTTTGATTAGATCACATGCTTGTCTGAATGTAAAAAGAGCTTAAGAGTGATGGATGACTGACTTCGGTTAGGGCCAGCGGAGGCAGCCTCCTTTACGCAGTCATTATATAAAGATGTCCAAGGAGGTAATAGAATATCTAAGAGAACAGAGCCACGCTGGCGCTCAGACACACACTGACACCGGCTCGGGGAAAAACTGCAATACCACAAACTGCTCTGCTCTGTTATGATACCCATTCTGGTGCGCCACATTGATTATGACAGGGAAGAAAAATGACTTACCCACTTCTCTACGTTTACTGACCTTTCCCGCCCTCCCTATCCAGTCACAGTGAAGAGAGAGTCAACTTCAATCTGGTTAGGCCAGAGAATACCATTAAAAGATGAGACAACCACAATTAGTTTGCACGTCTGTGTTTTGCTGCCCCGCCGCAGCACTAGATGTGTGTTTCTGAGCCCATTCTTCCCTTCCATATTCATAGGCAATCCCTCCCATCAGGATTATAATAGTCTGCGCGATTGTAAAGAACGTGTTCAGGTCTGTGACTGGAAAAACCCTTAAGGCTCCAGAAGCACTGCTGGCAGGGGACACACACAAAAAAAAAGATTTAACATTTCAATAAGGCAGAAAGTGGACGACCACAAAATGAATCCCGCCTTCAGTGTCCGAGCTGCAGGCGAGGGAATCAGCACCTCATCTAGTCCAGCTGAAGAAAAGGGGGCCCCACAACCCTCGGAGGCCCTCGCCAGTGGGAGGAACTGCATTATATTTCTCTCTTTCCATTTCATTTGATTTCATATGTTCTGTGCAGCTATTTACTCTTTCCTCTGAGTCTGTGTCACTTCCATATTTATTTTTAAACCTCTGGGCCCTGGTGCAGACTCTGGCTGACCTTTATTTAAATGTCTCCTCCACTCTGAGCAGAACTCATTACGGCAGAGCTGGTGGCTTTGCAGTATATATCTCATTTCAAAACTTTTTCCTTCTGCACTTGCGGGGACACTCGGCTATTCTGCGACGCTAATTACTGGACCCGAGTAATGATGTTCCTCCCTGTCATAGATACATGTCCCGCCATTCAAAATCCTGCTATGTGCATTAAGTCAAACTCCCTCTGGATTCTCAAAGTTCCTTGATCGGCTAACATCCCGTCATTGCTTACAGTTCAGTTTTTTGTGCTCCTTTTGTGCATCCCCTTGCCCGACGCCACAACACATGTAAGCGCCGTTGACACATTACTGGAGGACTTGAACGAATGTTGTATGGATGCAACACATGATTCTTTTTTTTTAGTTGTTGATTAATCTATGGATTTATCTGTTAATCTGATTTTTTTAAAATCCCATTCTGCTGATTGTTTTATTTAAGCCTTTTTTTTTTTTTACAATATTAGAAATACTTTAAAAGTTGTAAATAAATAATTCACTTTCTTTTTAAAATAAAAAATAAGGATTTTATTGCCTGAAATGCAGTAAATGCAGTAGGGCGACTGTGTCTCTATGGTAGAGTAGTCGTCTTGCGATCGGAAGATTGTAGGTTCGATTCCAGCTTCCTCCTGCCACATGTCGATGTGTACAACTTAAGTACGACTTTAATCTAAGGCTACGTTCGCACAGCAGGTCTTGATGTTCAATTTTGATTTTGTGCTGAAATCTTTTCTTTTTTTTCTTTGTTTGTTTAATTCTACCGAATGTTGTGAACATAATTGAACTTCAGTGTGAACGGCTTATGACTCCAAGGCGCAGAAGAAGAACACCAGGGGGGTGAAATGGTGGGAATGGTGCCGTTTAGCCTGCTATGAAAAACATTTGATTTGGGTTGCATTCGCCTGCTGTGTCAACGTAGCCTAAGTCTGCGACTTGATTCACCTTTTCTGGCTCGTGATAAGCACGGCAGCCCCCCAGATAATGATTACAATACCAAATCTCAACTATATCATCAACAGTAAACAGAAAAAAAATACAAAGGGCTTACCCCTGCACCTGCTTTTTTTTTTCTCCTACCTTCTCTCCTGGCCTCCTCACAGCTTTCCTTGATCTTCCTTCGGCAGACAGCAGCCAGAGCGATGAGCAGGCCCAGCAGACACACGGCCAGGCCTACAGTAACCCACAGCGCCACCGGAGGGAAAGCAATGTTCTGACCTGAAGCAAAGAGGGCAGAGGGGGAGAAATGGGCAGAGAAATTACAACCTTTCTATTCAGTCTTGCAGAGCTAAAATAAGAGTGCACCTATCACAACATCCATCACCATTAGTCTGCTACTTGGCAGTTTTTCAAAGCTGAAATTGCGAGAAATGTATAAATAATCCATCCTGCAAAACTTGCAGGGCACATCTTTAGGATATGACTTATGGCTTTTGGTGAACGCTTCCATATCCGTGTTGCATTCATTTTTGAGAACACCTGAGTAGCAAGAAACGACAAAAACTACAAAGGCATGGGTACCTTTGTTTAATGTGAACAGAGAAAGAGTTTCTAATTAAGACTTCTGAGTCGTGCAACTGTGTCCAGATGGCAGATAGCTCACCAGTCGCACAAGGCTGTGTTGTCCTTTCACTCAGAAAGCACTGGCAGAGCTTTCAGATGATGTTGGCACTATCATACCCCCTGCCTTCTGCTACACATTGCTCAGATGTCAGATGTAACTTCTGATGTTGCTGCTTTAATATCCTCCCGTTTCTTAATATCCCCATGGCAGTTGTGGAAAGCACAACCTGGGCATTTTGTGAAAAAGCAAAGGTGCTCGTAATTGCATTCTCTTCCCCCAACCCTCCAAATAGGTTGACTAAAATGTTGTCCAGCTCGTTTACGTGTAGTAGATTATTTCAAGGAGGCACCTCGAATTACTAGCAAAAAGACTAAAAAACCAAAACAAAGCAAAACATCTTCACACACGTGTGTTTTCAACCATACAACATTAAGATAACAATCAGCAACACGGAGTTATGCTAACATCCCCTTTGCAGACAATTAGCTGTCCAAGTTAGTCGGAGCGCCCTGGCAAACTGCAAACTGGTGAGGGGAAATAAAACCCGGTCAGCAAGACTAAAAAGATTTCAGACACAGCCAAATTTCCCAGGGGTATTCAAACCGAACAGAGGGAGAAGAAAGGCAGAAAACAGCAGAGCCACTAAATAGCTGTGGGTCGGGATGCGATGCATACAGTCTCTCTGAGTTACTCCGCTCCAGGCAGAAGGGGAAAAAAATCTAAAAAATGAATGACATTGGAGAGACATAATGATGAGGCATTTGCCAGACCATGGAATCAGCTCTGATTTGGGACAGACTGCATTGCAACATGCACAATAATAATAATAATAATAACAACAACAATAATAATAATAATAATAATAATAATAATAATAATAATAATAATAATAATAATAATAATAATAATAATAATAATAATAAATCTCCGCAGTGCATTTTGTTATGACGTAAATGCACCTCATGCAAAATAAAAGGAAAGGTGCAAATACCTTTTGGGGATGGCAATATCATTTGTTCAGCCCTTTGGTCTTCTTTTCAGAAACTATTAGATGGACTGCCCTGACATTTCTGATTCCCTGCTATGAATCCTAATGACTTTGGGGAGTCGGTGGATTGCCCCTGACTTTTCTCGGAACCTATTGAGTGGAAGGCAATGAAATTCACCGTATTAATTCCTTTTAACTTTCCCTCAAATGCCAACATTGGATCAAATTTTCAACTTGTGCAACTGTGGTGGGTTTCATACATACTTGCAAAACTGCAACTGTTAGCTTTGTAACGGGAGAACATAGTCGTTATTATTACTCCTTAAGAACGGGATATTCACTGTGAAAATGTATTTCATTGTTTATAATTTGCACCAGTTTATTAGGTATATCTGTTTCTTGCTTGCTGGTGCTAAAGGGGTAAAAGGAAATAGCAGTTATTAATATTCCATTAAAAGTTCTGTTATTCTTGTGGGATACCACAAAAACGTGACAAAGAAGCACTCTGATTATTTGATGAAAGCTTTTTAAGATAACAGAGAAGAGGGGAGGAAAAAATATTAATTTGGAATGTCTCATGTTTCTTCAATTTTTTAAAACTGGGATACAATGTTCCCAATGTATCCAGAGGCAGATGTATTTCAATGTAAAAGGAGCAAATGATAGAAATCAACTCTAAAAGAAAAAGTAAGCACAGAGGTCGAGCTCACACTTAAGTCCACATGAATTAAAAAAGTAAAACAAATCAACTTACAGCAATTTGGACACCAAAAGGAGGCAAAATCGTCTAACAGTATGTCAGACTAAAATATTTTAGTCTGACATACTAAAATGTTTAGTCAGTATGTCCGTAAATAGGAGTATTTACAGAGACAGAATAATGACAGCTTAAGAATTATTAGCTCACAGGTGGAAAAAACAATATATACACAGCTTTATATATTTTAAGGTCTTTCTGGCCTGTGTTAGCTAAGACAGAGTTCTTTTAAGGTGCGTACATGATCCAATGAAGTGTTTCGTGATGCTGGTCTTGCAAAGCAGGATAAACAACCAAATGTCAGAGAGAAAAGAGAAAATCTGGAAAGTCAATCCTGTCATTTTGATGAAACTGTGCAAGACTCCCGAGGCGAGCCATGACTGATGAGGCTGTGGCTCTCTGTCCAGTGAGTGCTTCACTATGCTATATTTAAAGAATGACCATCTGAAAGCCCCACAAGCAGCGAAGCCACAAAACATGTATGAAAGAGCAATAGTCATACCCACGCTGTTCATGTCACTCGAAGTCGAAAATGTAACAGATGTGTCTGCGTCTTTGTGATGAGTAAAGAAGGTGCAGAGCTTTTTGTTTTCACTGTCTCTCTCATTCTCTGTTCTTCTCTCTCACACCTTCCCACCACCCTCTCCCTCCCTCAAGGCAGACTGATAAAGACAAATGCCATAGTTCGCTATCATTGCAATGCCTAGGCCCGAAGGGCTGCAGGGTCATATTTTTCTTTCTCTCTTGTTTGATGATGTGATTTTGTTTTCTTCAGAAATAGATTTGTCTCTAATGGCTCTGTTTACCTATCCTTTTCCCCCCCTCTTTTTCCCATTCCCTCTATGCCAGGAGAAGAATGGAGTCCTTTGGGCTCTAACGTGACATTATCCAGAGACTTCAGACTTAAAGAGCCGCTCCAAACAGAAATAACTTCACTTTTTTCATTCATTGGTATGTACAGCATCGTTTGGAGGAACCTAATGAAAAGATTTAAACGACACGGTGATGACTGGGCATAATGTCGCAATTGACACATTTCTACACTTGTCTGTAGTTTTTGATGTGAATTGAAGCATTATGTATTCTGTCATAAAACTTATGTTCAGTGACAGGACTTGTGGTTAGTTTTAGTCCAGATGTACCGTATGAACCACATGGGCAACATGCCAACAGGCAAAGCGTTCCAAAGGGTCCATATGTAATGGACAACAAAAAGCATAACCAAAACTCACAATATCCACCAACTGTGGACTCACATATTTGTGGATTTTTCATTATTCACTAAAAAATGTGACTACTTGTGGATATTTTCAGAAATATTCAAGAGGAAATGCTACTTGACACGGCATTGGCTGGCGTCTCAAGCAGATCTAAGAGCACCATCCATTTTCTTTAGCGCTGATTACCTGAACCTAAAAATGGAGATAATGAAGACTATAGATGTTAACTTATTTGGCAGCGCTAAGACTGTTTCCACTGTGAGTATAAATCCATATTTAGGTATATTTGCTGTTTGTACTGTTTTAGGTAGTTATAAGCATTTTTTTGAGGAGGTTTCAGGTATCCACAAATTTTAGCTCTTTTTAGACAGATGTAGTTCTGAACCTCTGCAGATACCAGGGATCTACTGTATATACAGTGGAAATAAAACAGTCCCAAAAAAGTGTCCCCTATTCTTATATCTGCTACCAAAGCAGACAGGACGGATCAAATAAAATACAGTCAATATTAGCTACGGTCCAAGACAAGTGGGCAGAAAGATCAGGCAAAGCATATTTCTTTGCTCTGATTTGTTGTTAAACCATCTAATAAGTACAACAACTGCAACAGATATTTGTGTGATTGAGGGGAAATTACTCTGTCAGCGAGAGAGGAGAGAAGAAGCTCGAAGATGTCATAGCACCACCTGAAAAAGAAACTGCAAATTAAAGAGAAAGAAAAACACAGAGCATTAATTGCGTCGTGACGGTGTAGCTTGTGCAGCAGCGCACTCCTGAAGGTTTTTGCTAACATCACACGTCCACATGCATGTCAACGGTAGGTGGCTGTGTGCAAGTTCTCACTGTGTCTGTACAAAATACACACATTTGACAAAATGTTGAACCAGTAGGAGCTGCACTGATATTAATTACGTTACACACCAATCAGGCATAACATTATGACTGACAGGTGAAGCGAGTAACACTGATTAACCCTTCATCGTTGTATTGATTAGCGCGTGCGATATATTAAACACCAAGTGAACATTGAGTCCTGTAAGTTGATGCGTCAATGCCTGAACGTACCGCTCCACATCCATGTCAGTGAGACATTTGGACCTCACAGTCCAGTACCCCCAGTTAGTCGTACTATCTTTACTTCTGTTGAACCACAGCTCTCCACTCAGAGATTTAGTTTTCCCTAAGGCTTTTGTTTTGGACAACGACATGTTTAGGCCTGTCGCAATAAGCAATACATCAATTAATCGTATGAGAAAATAAAATAAACTCAATAATTTCCTTTTGCATGATTTATGATTTTTCTCTTGTCTCTATTTTTCTACCAAAACTGCATGATAAAAAGTCTTCAGCTTTTTGCTTTGGTCTCAACTAGCCCTTTTTTTTTTTTTGAACGGCAAATTGGATTACAGACACTTCGTCATTTTCTTTTTCATTTGTTATCTCTGTTGTTTTGTTTATTTATTTTGGATATTTAAATGTCTTCCAGATTCAGTGTTAAATTTTCATTCGAATTTAAAGTTTATTGATCCTTGAGAATGTGTTTTTGCCATATTACCATTAATGCTTTTCCCATTATATTTCATGAAAGTGGTCTCAAAACAATACTTGTGTTTTTGCCATATTACCATTAATGCCTTTCCCATTATATTACTTGAAAATGGTCTCAAAACAACAATACTTGTCATTTGTCACAATAACTTCTGGGACAACGTATTGTGTCAGGCCTAGATGTGTTGGATTAACATAAACTAGGTCCTTTGGGGATTCCCACTGACTTACAGGTCCAAAACGTTATTATGCAGCTGGTCATAACTGTGTGTCTAATCAAAGAATATATAATGTTCTTCACCCCATCACAATATTCTGCTTAGATTTTTACATTTGTGTGACTAAAAGGAAGAGATACAAGCTGGAGAACCTAGAGATGAAGTTCAGCTTTCCTTGGGGAAACAAAAACAGAAGACTGGGCGTTTAATGCTCATCGAAGCAATCCAGATTCCTTGGATTTCAAAGGCTCTGAGGTTTTACAGTGCACTTTAGTTTTACAAGAACTGTGTCTGCAACAGAGAGGAGGCAGCAGTTTCCAAACATACGTAATGGTCTGGCTGTGTTATTTTTATTTTTCTGCTCCGCCCGACATAAAATATGATGCGTCGTGTCCATCCCTTGACACTTCTTATCGAGCTCTGTCAATTTTATTTTAAAAATAGCAAAAAGATTTAATGGGTTATTATTGCAGGTCAATATTTGGAGCCTCCTTTATGTGCTACATTAACCACCTGGAGCATGTCCTTGACGATTATGTCGATTATTATACAAGGCAGGATAGTTTTTGTGTTCTATAGGAGACCACAAAAGACTGAGATGGTAAGAAAAAAAAGATATTTACTGGGGGGCCAAGCATGAGAATGATAAAACGCCACTTCCATATGGAGCCTCTAACACAGGACACAAAGCCCGATATGAAGCTTCCTTAGTCTCTGGAAGACACTACAGGGGACAGAGAAGGGACCAGCTTAGGTATTGTTTGGGCTTCAGTGAATGTAAGAGCCAAGGTTTGCAGGCATTTTTACAAGCCTGAGTGTTTTCTCTGCAGCACCTTTGGTGGAATAAAGTGTTTCTAAGACTCCCTTGCCTGTCATCTTGGTTCGGCGATGTGAAGACGGGAGAGATCAAAGCTGTTTTCTCTCTGTCACCCCAGTTTTACCTGCCTACAAGAAACCTCGCCTCTTAAGCTGGGACCAAAGGAGAATAATGTCCCTTGACAGAAGGATGGCTTCAGGCTGAGAAAGGCCTCAGGGCTCATTGCAGACAAGCTGAAAAGATGAGGAAGGAGGAAAGAAGAGTCAATTAGGTTTTTCTTTCACTGCCAGGATGAACAACCTGATCTTACCCTTTCTCTGTTTTAAAGTTGAGGAAAATAAAAGGTGGATCCAAAATGAAGATAAGCTGATCACAGAAAAGCAAGCTCTACCAGGGGCTAGTCCAGAAGTTGAACAAGGCCATTACCCTATTAAAGGGCTCATGCTTCCTGGAAGACTAGTGCTGTAAACTGTCATCAGTCACATGGCAATTTCTCAGATATTTCTGTGTAATAGTAGCATGAAATATGGTCACAAACATTCAGAAGGTCTAGAAAAAATAACCTTAGTGTCAACAGACATTGAATAGCTTCAGTTTTAGTCATGAACTTGTATTATCAACCTCAGAAGTGTCCATCAAAACCCTGGAATCCTCCCCACTCAGGCGCAGTGTGGAAACCTTGTGGCCACGCACACCAGCTGTTCACGTAATGTCTGGAACACCTCTCCTTGTGCGGCGAGGACAAGGAAGTGACTTGTACGGGGGGAAACTTGGCAAACTAAGATTAATGACGACAGGTTTCCGTCCTGTCAGCATCTTTGTTTGAGCCTTCGCTCTTTTTTTGCATTTCAGTAAATAGCTTTTCAGCGAAATGCTACCTCGGTGTCTTATTGGCATGCGGAGAGGTAATGTGCTCATCTCTAGGACAACCCACCGCCCATTTACTTACACAATTTGTTTGACATTATTGCCCTTCCCTTGAAGCTTTGGGCTTGAGGCAAACAAGAGTGTGTGATGTGCCGACTTGCACATTAAAACAGAGTAATGGCTCTGCATTTATAGGAATAAAGTTCCTAACAGCCCTCTTTTTTCTCAGCGGGAGAACTATAAAAGCCATCTGCTGGTGGTGGGGCAAGTGATGGAGGGTACACGAGGGAGTAAGGAGGATGAGTTAGTGATTCCATGAAGGTTGAAGGGACAGGATAAGGGGGTGAATGACCGAGTGACCCCAGCAGATGAAAACAAAAGTAGAACTGTGTTTACGCATGGCACTTAGCAAGGGGACTGACTGCCTGGATGCTGGAATGTGTCTCAATGAAGAAAGTAATTTTTGGTGTGACTCTAAACTTAGAGGCTGTTTCTGAGGCTCATTTAGCTGATCTTTCTCTGCAAGAAGTCTGGCTTGCACTCCAAAAGCAGTGCGCTTTTTAAGTGCAGGGTCATAGATTTAGAATGATGAGTTGATGTGGGAAGGCTGCCGCAGCAGTAAAGAGAGACAGGCTTTAATCTGGCTGATCAACAGGTGAATACTTTCTGCTATTCAAGGGTGCCGTGGCACTGAAAGATGCCTAAATGGAGACCTGGAGATCGAACGAACTTGAGGTCCGATTGGCAAGTTCGCCCAGACGTGAATTAGAGGACTGCAGTGTGTGCATACAAAACAAGACAATGTGGCGGTGGGAAATTAAGAGGTGGAGAAGTGAGTACTGTCGCCTGGCAGCTTTTCAGGTTGTGTGGAGTTTGACCGTTGAAGGTCAGGCGTGTCCCTCCCACATTTCAAAAACATACAAATGAAGGTAACTGGTGTCTTTAAACAAACTTAAGAAGTTTTGTCGGACAGTAACATGGTATGAAAGGTACGCCAGGGTCAAAGGTCGAAAATAGACTTTTTTGTTCTCCGTCATTTTGACCAACAGTATTAAAAAAAATCGGTCATGTTCTATTTTTACCCGTCAAATTCTAATCATATTAACATAGGCTATACTTAGCCGCATTTTTATGCGGTTTAGTTAATATTCACCTAGTTTAACCGAAAGCAGATCCCATCACACATAAAACAGATAAATGCATCTGACTTTTTTGTCTGTAGTGACAAAAAATACTGTGGCTCCAATAACTAATAATAAATTAAATTAAAGACTCCACTTTAATTACCAACACTTCACCCGCTGGGTCCTGAACGCACAGCCTCACAAATTCCTCCTGGTCACACCTGCAGAGAAATCTGCGCTGGTTCATCAGTCAGTTGGATCTGCCTGATCCAACCCGATCAATTGAACTCTGCAAGTTTTTTACCCTGTGCGTGGTCCAGATGTGCGCTTTTACAAGGATTTTTTTTTTTTTTTGCGTGGTTTCACTTCTCCGAAACGGACAGACGTTACGTCTGCCACGCTTGTCCTGGGCGCCGCTCTCCTTCTGGGCGCGGAAGGGTAATGTGAACAAAAAAGACTCAATTTGTTAAAACTGCAGGATGAGTTAAGTTTAATTCTTCGCAGCAGCGGAGCCCGCATTGGTTGTGCAGCCGCAGCGCACTGCGCATGTTACGGTCTAAATAACTTCTGCACCATTATTTATTTCCTCAAGAAAAATTGCCGGCTCCTCTGTTTACTATAGATGGATTAACACAATGTTGCATTCTGAACTAGAATTAAACGTGCCATTTCAACCAAAGGTTTGCAATGCGCTTCCTAACCAGACGCTCCAAACCATTCGGTCCATAACTCTTCAACACGCTGTCAGCTCCCAGTCAGAAAGACGCATTTAGTTCAGTGTCCATGAGACGATATTCAGAAAGGATTTTTTTATTGATTGATTTTAGTTGCCTCTACGATGAACTCTTTGCGTAAAGTATATAAGGTCTGTGCATGTGCACCAGTCAGGGGTGCTTATTATAACCCGTCAAAATGACAGATGGGCTCCATATTTTCCTGTTGTTTAAAAAAAAATAGCCGGTCAAATAAATATTTGGTAATATATTTGGCCTCTGGCCTACAACTAAAACAAACAGTTGGATTACAGCTTTGAACAACTTTGAATCAATACAAATAATCAATAGAAATTGCTACAAATTTGATGGTGGTAAAGAAAAATTATGTCATGTTTCTTTCGCCTTCTTCTACATGTTTGCTGTTTCTCCTACATTGCTTGTTTAAAACTTTAATTAACCGCATACTGACCCCGTGTGCGCTTTTATGAGTATTATGGTGTGTGTGGTTATGGAAATTGACAGTCTGACGGGACAAATCCCCCAAGCCCTGTACGACCTTGAAATTTTTCATACTCCTCGTGAGCATCGCACTAAGACCACTTTAGGGTAAAAAAAAAAACACTTGTTGCTTTTCTGTGAAGGTCAGATTTGGAATGGGTAGTTGTTCTGTCCAGAGATTTTTCGACCTATGCTGGAGATCTCCATTACTTAAGTAAATACAAACACTAAAAGAATGACCGATGCGTCTAACTGAAATTGTGCCAGCAGCTGGGAGACAGGTACAAATAATGTGAAGGTAAGACAGATGTGTCAGATTCATGGCTGAGGTCAATTTTCTCAACAGCTGAAGTGAAGCACATACCAAATAAGACTAGATAATTATCTGAACATAACGCTCCAAGACAACTGCAGGGCTGTTTGTGTTAACAGGACAGAGAGTGCATTACAGGGAAAGGGTTGTGAAAATGTGTAATAGCTGTGCTGTGGAGTATGTAAACATTAGCCTGCGGTGGAAGTGGGCAGAAGAACCAAAATAAACGTCACACTGGTTCAGATGCAGGCCCTGATCTGGATATGAAAACACCATTTGTTTTGATACAGAATGGATTTTAAATGTCACGTAAAAGTGCACCATGAGCATCAACTCCCTGGGAGTTACCCAATAAGCATAAGGCTCAGTTTCCATCTAAAACAAACACGTATTTGCATGCTAAAAAAAAAAAAGGAAAAAGGGCCAAGTGAAGAAATTGAGTCAGACAGCTCAATTGAGAGAAACAAGCCATGAGGAAACCTGTCAGGAAGTGAAAAGAATATTTGAAAATGTGCCACAAGCAGCAGAAAGCAGGCAGACCCGTCCAAATGATAGGATAAGTCAGCTGTCGAAGGCAGCATGGCAAAAAAAATAAAAGATAAATGAAAATATTGATTTGTGGTACTTGAAAAAGACTTTCAAGCATTTAACCCAAAAAAGAAATTCCACATGTGTAGTGCACTACACATGTGAAAAAGCAGTAGATGACAAGCATGCACACGCATACAGTGTCAACTGCACAGTGTGATAAGCTTTTTGGCACGCTATCTCTCCTCTACATTTGTTGTAAACTGCAACGGCAGATCATAAGCGATTATAACTTTAGGTAATTATACAATTAGTCTTGCAGCAGAGTTTGTTTCGCCTCTTAACACGCGCAAGCAAATGAAATGAGAAAAATACAACGTGACATATGCCGTTACCATCAGTTTGGAAAATACACTTCTGAATAAATTTCGTACTGAGCTGTCGGTGGATGACTTTATACTCTCGCAAACACCCCGCCCACCTCATCAAACACCAGCCAAGCTAACTGTCTCCCAGCCTCCCTCTCGTCACATTCTGCCCCACTGGGGCCTCAATTAAAAACTCTTCTGATGTCAAGTAACTGACAGAGAGTCCATCACTTTTGCACATCCTTCTCCGCCGAGAGTGGCATTAAGATGTTGGAGGCAGAGTGGACTATTGATCTTTTTTTTTTCTTCTTCTTCTTCTTTTTTTGGGTTGCTCAATTTCTTTTTCCGAGCCAGATTTGCGAGGCAGGTCAGACATTGGTGTAATAATCTCTTTACAATGTAGTGTTGTATAAAATTTCCAATAGCTGGAAAATAAGAGATGCCCGTAAAGGGTGCTGCGGACGACGTGGAGGAGACAATTAGTGACAGCTTTCTGAGCCAAAACAGCCTATCTGGCTGGTTGATGCTGCCAATTAGAGGATCCGACACTGAAGTGTCAAAGACAATAAGGTATAAAAGGATTGAAGCAACAGCCGAGACCCATTTAATTCCTCTTACAGAAGCATCATACAACCATTTTAGAAGAGATGGTTAACTGTGATAAAGCTTGATCCTATAGTGGTTTTTTGCTGATAGTTAATTGTTGTGCTCATCTAAATTTGCACATTTACAAATGTGTGAAAACTCTGGCTGTATAGATTAAAAAAAAAAAAGTTTTTCAGTAGGATCATGTCAGCACTCTGAGACGCCGCTCTTAATAAAAAGAGAGAAATCATTGTTTTTGGTCCCAAAAAGCACTTAATTAGACTCAATAAGGGTGCTACCATTATTTTTGAAAAAGTTGCTAGAGAAATGTGTTTCCTGCCAAAACCCACTAAAATTATATTAATTCTAGTGGGTCAGATTATTGTGCTGGAAACTGAATCGGGGAGCTCCAGTTCTGACCAACACCAGGAAATCAGATCATATCTATGGCTGCACAATGTCAGAAAGTCCTCTGATGGTGATAGTATTGGTAAATATTGCAATGATGAAATCAGCTGCACTATGTCTATTTTCTCCCTTCCTCTGTTTCCTTGATGTGGAAATCTGAGATGTGAGAAATATGACTCCTTTAAGCTCAGACGGACACAATTTTTATCTGTTGCAGCTTTTCTACAAAATTCATCTTATCAGCTATTTTTTTATGCATTTTACTCCCCCCCCCAACATGATAAGTACATTTTACTTTACGTTTTTCAATATACTTTTTTTTTCTTAAATGAAAATTTCTTTTCCGCTGTTCCTTTTATTTTTTTTATTGATTAAGTCCCTTGAATTACAACATGTATAGATAGTGCTATAAAGACCAGCCTGCCTTGCCTGTATACACAACACTCTTGTACACTATATTTCCAGTAATAAAATATTATAAATTGACTTTTTTTTAATTATTCAGAGTTAAGCAACTAAAACGTCACTCAGATTGTGAATGAGCCACAACTCCACTGGGCGTATTAAAATGGTCTTTTCTACTCTGCAGACACCGTTATGTGTGCACCTTATTGCTGAAACAACCCCTACGTTGCATCAGAGTAGTGCAAAAAGGGTGTGAAATATCGTCCAGAATTTGAACTTTAAAATAATACTTATTGAAGCATCCATGTAAAGTTAGGTTGGAATGTCAACCAGTAGTTGAATTAGGGTTTTCTTAATTATGCTACAAAGCTGTAATTACCCAGCAACATAACAACTGTTGGACCATTTTTCTGTCCCGAATTTCCCTAAATTTATGTAAAACGTTTGAAACAAATTTCTAACTTTGAAATGACGCATTTGAGGACTGATGGTCGTTTGTGATAAAAACGGGGACGTAGCTGAAAGGAGGAGTGCTTGCATGATAAAATCTCTGAATACAAAGTAGCAAGGATGTCAGCTAAACCCTGTATCACAAACAAAGCGCAAGGTCTACCCATACATCACATTAAAGAACCACACGATCCTCTTCAAAGAGCCCAAGTTCTTAGTATGCTTCTCTTACTGCGGTATTACTGGGAGAATATATAATGACAGCTTTTTAAAAAAGACATGTCTTTGCCTAAGGCTCTCATTATAAAACAGCATTTTTCATTTTCCTCAGCTGCAGTCTTTGGTGGATATAGGGGAGACAGATGAATATCCTCAAAGCACTCAAGTTAGGCCACGCTCAGACTCTGTTGCAGGTCAAATCAGACTTGTTAGCCGTTCATCTTATGAACACAACCAAACTTGCACACTGTTTATTGTGTTGCTCAGATGAGAATAAAACACAGTCAGATACATTTAGATGAATTAATTTGAGTCCAGAGCCAAAATGCCACATATAATTCAGCCTCTATTTAACACGATGCGTACAGATAGTTTTTTGCTTTGATGTTTCACTGCAAATTATGGCTGCATTAGGTTGTAAAGGAGAACACCAACTAAAGTCGACAAAAACTGCTGCATCATCTGCCACAACCATCAACCAGTTGAACCAGTTAGGCTCACCACCAGCAACACGGTTTATAATGACCATCATTCCAGTCAAAACCAGCAGGATGAAGTTCAAATCTAGCAATGTTAGGCGCATTCATAAGGAATCTGTGGTACATTAAGATTAAGTTACACTTTGGACCAAAAATGTTCATACCCCATGCAGATTTTGATTACTCAAATTACTTTCATTTCATCGAGAACTTTGCTTAAATTAGTTAGTTCACAAATCTTAACAAGATTCAACTTTTGGAAAAGTAGAATCAGATTACAAAAACATTGTTTTTGTTTAATTAAAACCAATGTCACATTGAAATTTATTATTACCGTCCTCAATATGCAATAACAGTTATGCTTGCAATTACACTAGTCAAATTCCTCTTGAATTTTTTTTACCAGCTTCTTGCATGTTTTCCCTGTCATTGTTAGCAATGTATCTTAGATGAGCTCCAACTCTCTGAGACTGGAAGGCCTACTTGCCATCACCTTAATCTTTAGTTCCCCCCACGGATTCTCTATAAAGCCTTTGCCAAGAAGCCAAACCCAACCTCTAACTGGAGCCAGAGTTTTCTTAGAAGCAGTTCTTTGTGTTTCCAACTCCCAAACTCTTGCTCTAATCCCAAGAACCTGGAGCTAACCTAGCAGAGCTCTGTTGCAGGGCCACAGGAAAGAATCGCTTTTATAAGGAGACAAATGTGGGTTCATGGGGAACGACGGTGTTTTGATTTGTTTCCAAACAAAAACACAGTAAAAACTCAGTGCTTAAGCAATAATAAAATGTCAAGTCAGCACCTGAATAACACAATCCGATTGTCTTATCTTCCTGAAGTTCATTTTGAAATCACAATCACAGAGGTTCATTAGGTCACGGCTAAGCTTCACTCAATCCATAAACACAATTTCTTATTCAGTCTGTTCACACTTTCAGTCTTTTAATACCATCTCTGATGGTGTTGATGAATCTTGCTCCCAAAGTTGCGTTTAGCTCCGGTTTGAGATCAACTTATTTTATTTTAGAAGAATTCACAAAGTGTTTATAAACACATTAATAAATTGAGCGTATGAATAATTTGATCTGTGTAGTTAGACTTTCTCTATGGATTACAATACCATACAAAATAACCACCTAATCAAATGGTATTGATTGGGTTGTATAAGTGCAAAATGTTTATTATTTTTGACTTCTGTCTTTGTTATCATTCTACACAACTGAAATAATATGAAGCCAATGTAAGACCCAAAGAGTCAGTACAGCATTTAAATTCTGGGGAAAAAACCAACATAATAACGTGCTTAATATATTGCTTAAGTATATACAGAACTCTAATGGAACAAACATACATACATATTTATACATAGACAAATGTGATGTGGCTCAATATATTTGCAGAGTAATGTCCACATGCTCCTCTTTTGAAGAGACACTGCCTCCCGAAGAGCAGATAAATGTTTGCCCTGGTATCCGACGACTACCTGGTGTGAGCATGGATTTATCTATAATAGAATCCAGTTCTAATAGTCTCACAGTTAACCCTATACGTGTCCTCTAGCAGGGGTATGACAAAACAACACAGAAACGAGCTGTACTTTACCGAAACACACCTCAATGATTCCTATAGGGAGACGTGTTGTTGCATTGCAGTATAAATTATTGACTAAAAACAAAATAAAGACATCATTTCCTGACACGCTGTTGGAAAGCATACGCTACAGCAGTGACAGTGAGGACTCGAGAGTAGTTGAAATCTCCAGAGATTACCGTGGTTCTGTCAGGGCATCGTGTCAACAGCTGACTTATGTTGCATGTAACACAGCTAGCCTATCTGAGTCACTTGCCTGGACAGGAACTTGCTTCTAGCGCTTAAATATCTGCAGTGCAGAGAGGCCTCTCAGGGTAACCTGTCTATTGTTAACCCACTTGTTAACAAGTACGCCTACTTTCCTACCGCTGCCCTGTCTGCAGGATCCGTCTGTCGGTTCAGTGTGAAAACCAGTGAGAGAGAAGCAGAAGTCTGTAATGTGTTCTTTGGTAAATGTATATACTGTACATATATATATATATATATACAGTATATATATATTTATATGAATTCCCACAAATTCTTGGCAGCACTTCCAGCATTTATGATGATGCCAAAGACTGGAAATGGTTTAAACTTTTTTCCAATTGCTCTCCATGTGCAGCTGTTTTACATTCATGAGATCTACAGTTATAGCTCACCTGAGCATTAGCTTCTCAAAACGTAATCACACCTGATAGCGTGATAGACTCTGTTTGATTGAAGACCAAAATTGCAACATTTGTTACATTTTCAGCTGGTTCGGTTAGATAGACTAGCACATTTGTTTTGCTTGTATTTACCCAGAATGCCCTGCGCTACAGTCTGGACTGAACAGGTCTGGTGTGAATGCACCCTTAGTCAGCCACTCCCACATTCAACATTTTAGGAGCCATTTATAAAAGAATTGTCTCTGATACCACTGCCTCTGTAAATAAATACTAGATATTTAGTTATTGTACAACTAACCTTTTTTGTTACTGCTTAATGTTAGATGAAACTAAACTTTTATTCTTAGTTAGGTCAGTAAGGATTACCTGAATGATTTCTATCTGCTACAATTCCCTTGAGTTTAATCATTAAAGAGGGGCTTCATTCCTGTTTCACGCATCTGGTAAAATACTTCTAATTGACTAATAATTCCATTCTTGTAAAAAATAAAATACTTGTTTTAACCAGAAGTCCTTTTCCCTCTTAGTGACAGTATCGCAATCTATCAAAGCGATTAAGTTACCATAGGACATTTATGGAACATTTACATTATTGCTTTTATTGGACTCATTTGACAGAAGCAAAAAGGCCCTTGAAGTCGTTGCGTTTCAGTTCCTTCATATGAATCTAACAATGCCTCGAAGCTGTTCCAAAACTCACTGTCAAATACAGCTGTTCGTGGGTTATTGCTTAAATATACTTTGTTTCCTTCAAGCACTTTTAAAATATGATGCCTTGGACAGACTGAGAATGGCTCTGTAAATCTCCCTTAGTGGAACAAAGCTAATCGCAGACTTACAACTTGTGTGTAGCTAAGTTATTTAGCTTGAGAAAACGCTCAGCCTCGGGCTGGGAAAGGAATCAAAGACAACACGTTCCCACCAATGTTCCACATGGGTTGCAACTTTCTCAAAAGAAAAAGAAGGGAGATGACAAACATATTAGTTTATGCACAGATTAAGACACTTCTATGTATTATCTAATAATGAGAGCTCATGAAACTGAGACCTAGATCTGTTAAAATGGTTTGCTTTCACTGCCTTTCTTTTCCACATAAACCATGAAAAGACAACAAGAAGAAATGACAACAAATAGAAATTTTCTTCAAAAAAAGTTTGATTTTTTTTTTTTTACATGATAAAACAAATCAGAAGGCGGATTAAGTTCAAGTGGAGTTTGGCTGTCTTTGATCAAGGCAAAAAACCTGAAGGTTGTTCAGTAACTGCAGTAGGATGATCTCAGGTGTAGCCAGTCCACAGGCAATGTTGACGCTTGGTGAGCATTTTCTAAATAAAATCAAAGTAAATGTGAGTCTTCTACTGTGGCCACGACTTTAACAAAGTGCTTCTTATCTGCAACATCAGATATTTGGAGAAGTACTGTAAAAAAATCAACAACAAAAAATCAAACGGGCAATAGATTATTTTTACGCTATATTTGGTCATCGTTACTTTGTCTTCTTGGTCTACTTGCTCATCTTTTGATTTGTGGGGACCCATTTAAACTTAAGTACTGAAAAAAACTCTGTCAAGTTCACATTTGTTCATTTGAATATTATAAATTAAGCTAAGGAGCAACCCAGGGTTCAATTTCAGGTCCCACTCATTTTGATTTATAGAGAAACATGTCTGTCAGAGGACATGGCGTTCATTTTAACAACTATGCTGATTTGCAGCTCTATATTGCCGTGACTCGAGACAAACTGAGTCATCACAAAATTTCAGGGCAATAATATTGCAAAAGTTTTCCTTTTCTCGCTCACTCCAACACAGAGATTTAATACGATTCTGTGGAATTTATTCCAATAATTACTGTGATTCATTTTAGGATGTTTTAGAGCTTTTGTGTTATTATTGTTGGTCCAAGATTTTATTTACTCTTGTAGTTTTCCTAAACCCCTCAGGTTTCCTGGGATCTCTTGTAACTAAAGTAAGGGCTAAAACGGCTTCTCTTATTACACCACTGACCTTTGAACCCTACCTAATGACCCGAGGGCAGCTGATTCTTCCAAGTTAGTAATTGTCTATTTGTATCATTTTCTTTTCTTATTCATTGGTGTAGAAACTTTGAAATGATTTTTACTCTTTTATTCTTGTCCTGTATTGTTTTTACTGCACTCCATCAGAAATATTATGATCTTTAACATTTATTTTTGCTTTATTAATTGTTAGTTCCTGTTCTAGAATATGTGTCTTTCATTTATTTCATGTGTTTCCACACGAGACGGCTGCATTTGCATAGTATGTTAAGGTGTCACAAGATTCTTTAAGCAGTCTTTGAAATTAGGTTTGATTGACCGTGAAAGTGACGTAATGATGTGAAAAGCAAAATGACTCATTGCTGTGTTTTTATGGAGCCAGTAAAAAAGAAGAAAAAATCCCCTTCTACACTTTGTGCGCCTTCTGATGTGCAGCCAAGACTCGAATCGTGCCGTCAGTCTGCCAGAATTGACATGCAATATCTGTAGGTGGGCACAAAAGCAGGTGAAAAAAAAAATCATCACTTAACACCTATTGTTCCTTTTTAGCATGATGTTTTACAGCATGGTGTTTAGAGTTGCCTGCAAGTTGATTTCTTACATTTAGACAAAGGGACAGCAATTCCCCAACACAATGCAAGTCTGAGACACTCACAAGACCGCACCCCTATTTAACCACAACAATCGGACAAACAACCTCACATCCACAGCCGGTGTCGCTCCTCATCTGGTGGAGTAAGTGGGTGGAAGCGCCGAGACAGACGCATTATGGATATGACACACTCTTGTGGTGTGGGTCACTGAGCTGTCTGCCATTGAAAGGGGAATTGCTCTTACAGCTGCAACACTCATGCAAAAGGCTGGTGATGAAATTAAACACAGGTGACTATTTTATTAAAGGTAAGTGGAGCAGTTTGTCTGTAACGAGCACTACTTTGTCAGACTCTGGAGGTGTGTGTGTGTCTATGTCGGGGGGGAGGAAGGGAGGGCAGGAGTAGCTATAAAGTCCAAACCAGCGGGAAGATATTAATCCCTCCTGAAGATTAAAACAGGCTGCGATGCATTCAAACTGGTATCACGAGGAGCACAACCGCAGCTCAGCTTAACCAGAGTCGCTACTGTGATATTTGACATCAGGGCTTAAAACTAAGGGCTGTGATGGTGGGCGAGTTTCTTACGTCATATCTCTGCAGGTATTTATGTATTAAGTTGTCAGGTAAAAGGAGGAGAGCCAGCTAATCGCTAAACCTCCTCAAAACTCCTCCGGCCCAGGAAGACACCAATACTCAACTCCGGACCTCCGTTTCCCGCTTGGCAATCAATTACTGGTTTCTGTAGCTATTACAAAAAAGAGTCACCTCTGCTGCAAATAAGGTAAATGTCTCAACACCTCTTAATTAAAACCACATTAAAGCATTGAGCAATGGTCTCTTTGTAGAACCGAGCTGTAATCTGAACTGTTTGCATGCACAGAACAAAGCAATTTACTGAGTGTGCAAACATCCTTCACAGGACAATAACTCATAGTGCTATCTGGGGTAGTTTAAACATCAAATGAATGGGCTGAATAATTAAACAACCAAACTTTGAAGGTGTGCCTAGAGGTTCGTTTGAGGCTATCCTCACCATAACCGGAGGAAGCTGCAGCTAATATGATTTCATATTGTGAAGCCAAGACTGATGCCAGACCTACTGAAACCAATCTCTCTTACAGGATTTAGAGGTAGCCGTGTGAAATGCATGCTGCAGGACCCTGCTGGTCCTAGTGATAGTCCTTGCTGTGAGTTCAGATCAAAAAAATGAGCCTGATCGGCGGTAAAAAGAAGGCTTTTGTGTGTTTACTGGCATCATAAATACAGTTTCCTGAAAAGGCAAGCCAGGGAGGACGAAGAGAGGCAGTTTCCCATTAGTCCGGGACCAGACATAAAGATGTCACAGAGAGGTTTGAGGAACCAAGCAGGGTGAGACCTCACTGCTTCGAGACTATGCCGCAGATGGATTCTCTTTTAGACCTTGTGCTCAGGAGATGATGACCCAAAATGAGAAGAAGATACTCCTAGATGAACTTGTACAGATGAATCCGCAGGGCAGAATCCACAAAATACAAGCCAACACAAACACGCCCATCGGATCAAGCAGATGGGGGCAATGTCCAACTTTTTATATTACCCTCCGGTTGCAGTTCCTCAGCCGAAAACACAACCCATGCAAAAGAGATCAAAAAGATAGAGGAAGAATATTTAAAACTGTAAAATGGCTGAAACACTGACTTCCTTTAAATCTTGACTAAAAACCCACCTGTTTAGAGTTTATTTGAAATACAATCAATTATGAATTTAATGACGGTATTTGACTTACTGTAATGTTTTGATTGTTGATTCTATGTTGCATGATTTTGTGTTTTTGTTTTTTTTTATGATGTAAAGCACTTTGAAATGCCTTGCTGCTGAAATGTGCTACACAAATAAAATTAGATTGATTGATTGATTTATTATATCATTATATATGCATATATCACTTTAATTACAAGAGTGATATATGCATATATACAAGAGAACTAGAGGTACCAATTTGACAGTGTCTTTTGTAAAGCTTTATGAGCAACATCTGACTGGAGAAATGCATCATAAAGGGATTTCTATATCAGAAAGTTATCCTACATGGTGAAACTGTGTTTATCTTTAACCGACTAATTTGGAGATAAAGAGCTTTGTCTGATGTTAAAATGCATCAAGTCACAAGATTGATGAATGTAATCTACACAAAAAAAAACAAGATTTCATAACATTCATAACAAAAAAAACGTTTCCTCTGACTTAAGTTATTTAAGTTCCCTGCCTTCAGCATGTTTGACGTCTTTCCACAATCATAAGATTTGTATTCCGAATTTCAGCATTTATTCTTTGTAAATGTCTGCCTTGAGACGACATTTGTTGTGAATTGGTGCCACATAAACAAACTGAACTGGGATGAAATCAAATTAAAAATATTAGGCAGACCTCACAAGAAGAGATCCCGGACAAGTTCTTTGCAAAGTTGCAAAACAGGCCGCCCTCCGCTTCCAGCACAGGATATTTTTGTCACAATATTTGTCACATATGACTGATTGTTCAAGAATCTGAATCAATTTAATTTGGCTTAAACATAACAATAGCCAGAGTTTGACCAAAATGCATGAACACATACTGCCTCATGTAAATCTTGAGTGCAGAGAGGGCTTTGTTGCAGCAGATCTGCTCTTGGATCTCAGTTTGAAACAAATGCAAATTCCTTTGCAAATATGTCCCTAAATGTCCAAAAAACATTCTTAATCTTAACTCAGCTTTGAGCAGTGCCAAGGAAATGACTTTGACAGGGAGACATTGCCAAAAGGCTTTTAGACTCGATGTTGAGATGGACAAATGGTTGTGGAATGATCAGAGAGAGTAAATCCCGGCCTAAAAGAGAGGAAGCTCTTCATCTTTTTGACTGTTCTGCTCTAAAAGAGCCTTGCAGACCACAAACTGAACACAACTGAATCAAACCCAGCAGTCCCTCAGAGCTGCTGGCAAGAATTACACGGGGGGGAAAAAAAAAAAAAAAAAAAAAAATGGAAACGTGATAAATGGCATTGTTGTGGAAATAATACAAAGATAAAACTTTCTTGTAATGGAAGCCCCGGAAAAGCCACTCAAAACGTTTTAACACCAGTGACACCTACAAGTACCCTCGCTTATTAATCCTGATGGGAATTAATGTGCTTACAATGCAGCCATTGCTGCCTGCTTGGGTTTGTTTTAGATGCTCCACATTACTTCGTCTGGCTATTTGGTTGTTTTCCTAGCTGGCCTCCTGATAAGACAGAGGCTGCATTCAGCAAGAGAAAGAAGACCTATTTGTTCACCAGGCCCTAATTAATACAGTGCTTAGTTGAGAAAGTTGCCCGCTCGCTGCTCTACTGACAACAGATCCATTTATATTGCTGCTTTCTGTTTCTCTGAAGACTCTGTTAATTGCATTTAAATTAGTTCTTGTTCAGGGAGAACATGGACCGGCACGGTAACGAGAAGGGGAAAAAAAAAATAAAATAAATAAATAAACTTTGTGCAACTGAAGAGCCTCTAAGTTGATAGAAGGCACAAATATGCTTGTAAAATATTGAATGTGTAAATCTCAGTGCGGAAACAGAACAGCGGAGAGCTCTGCCAAACAGTGGCTCAGCATTGTTCTGTTTGGCCCTTTGGCAAGGCTGTGCTGCTACAGCAATGTTTTTAAGACATATAAATGTTTAAAACTCTCCTCCAATATCTGCAGTGTCAAGGAGAAAAAGAATAATGTGTGCTAAAAATGTTATTAGAAGACTTTGTGGAACTGAGGTCTGACTGAGGTTGGAGAGTTTGTCGGCCGAAGAACCAAAGACAGTTGTTGAGGTACGGACACTCTACGGGTGGACACACATTTCTCAGGACAGTGTCCGCACAGTTTTAGCCCATAATGTCACCCATCGATAGAGTACCTACTCTTTATCTACTTCTTCTCACTATGTTCCCACGTCTCCATCTGCTTTGAATAAACTACCTGGAGAAGAATCAGCTAAACACAAGGTTTCCATAACATGACAGCAGCTATTTAGAAGGTAAAGTCACATCAGACTTAAACTCTGACAACATAATAAGAAGTTAGAAAACCTCTGATACTGGAGAGAGAAAAAAAATATATTATTACACACCACTGAAATGTATCTGCAAGACAAAGGTCAATGTTTCTGCAGCAATTAAAGCGGATTTTTTAACGTTGATTTGTCGAGTGAAGGCTTGTTTAAAATGTATGTGTTCTATGAAAATATCTATTAAAAAGGGGGCTTGAAAGGTGAAATTCTAAAAATAAAGTAATTAACTCTGGGATGACTTCACCAGCATATGCACATTCTGGCTCATTGGTAGGAGCTCACAAAAGGGCGGGGAGCGTCCGACTGGGTTTGAGTGTTAAATCGGTATAATAATTTTGCTGGACCAGAGGAATGAAGAGCGTTCGACACGTGCTATAAAAATATTGCAAAAACAATGTTTAAAGGTCTAGGGTTAGCTTTAATTTTGGATTTGTTTGATTTCAGACAAACATGAGCTCACCACTTCCTGTCTTCCTGGTGTTTATTTTTAAATTAAACCGCATAGAACAGCAGTAAAAGCTGATACTTTCTGCAAAATCCATAAACGCTATTTCTGACTTAGCTCTTAAACACAATAGGTTTTTTAATATTCCAAAAAGGTGTTAATGCCATGTTACCATGGCATGCAGTTCATTGCATGCATGCTGCTTGGCTTTCGCTGCAAATAGTGAAGTAGTTAAAGAGGTACATAAAATACCATGACAGTAGCTGCACTTCCATTGACCATATAACGCCGCAAATTGGAATTACGAAAATAAATCTGCTTAATGAAAACGTCAATTTAAGAAAACACACATTTTTTGATGAAAAGTGTGCTAGTAAAATTGCAATGGAAACACTTTTCGCATCACAAAAATTCAAGAACTGGAAAACACAAAGAAGAAAACAGAGTTTTAATAAGTTAATGTGTAATGTTCTTCAAGTGGAAATTGTTTCTCATTTAATAAAACTGCACAATTGCGAGATTTTGGTTTTTTGGCATTAGCAGAACATCGAAAAGGTTTTGCGTGCATTTGTAATGGAGACAGGCTAATGAGGTAGCTTAGTCTGTGCATGTTTGAACTAGTTAGTGGAATCAATTCCTTGTACAAGCAGGTTTGATATACTTTCACAGAAAAAAGAAATGAGCGCCAAAAAAATAGCCATGTGTTTGAACTCTTGGTTTATTAAAGGTATTTATAGACTTCAATAGAGTTGTATGATATTAGAAAATCTTGGAATAATACTGGTAAATATTTTGTTTGGCATTTTGGGAAATATGTTGTGTGTAAAAATTTTAAAACGTAAAAAAAAAAAAGTGCATCAGTGTGAGATTCTGTTTAGCACAGAATTAACACTACACAATGTTACACATGTAAAATACACTTAGAATATGTTAGTCAACAATTATTGGATTCCAAGAAGACCTTAGCAACTTAATTATTACATATACTAATGTTGCAATAACATTTTTGAGACTTACTTTTCATTTAAGGGGGTCTTGTGTTACTAGTGGTATATATTCAATCATCCATACCTGGAAGGAAAAGGGGAAGCGAGAGAAAGGGAAGACATGCGGTAAATGGCCTTGTCCGGGAATCAAACTCAGAATAGCTCCGTTGAGGACTGCACAAGTGAGCCACAATGTGCCCCTGATTCAATTTTCTATACATTTACTTACTTCAAAGCATAGGCCAGTTTCCCGTATGAACTAAAACCTTTATTTACAGTTATGTTTCAACAACATGAGATACCGGAGAAAGTGCTGAACTGACAGGAGTTTGTTTGGGGCTGTGTGGGGCAAAGAGTAAAGAGCTGCCCCACCCTGACCAGTTGCTGCTTACTGCTGACGAGCTGGTTAAAAGAAGGCTAAAGCACTTATAAGAAACACAAATTACACTGTCTGGAAATATTTGCAGTCATGAGAAAAACATAATTTTGCTATGGAAAGGGATGCCACCCATCATTCCTGTTAAGTTAATGTTGGGGTTTTTGTATTTTTCCAAGACTTTTTGGCAAAACTAGCCTTTATTCATAGTAATCAACCAGGAAACAGGCAAAGTGAGAAGGATGTGAAGACATGCAGCAGTCTGTCAAGGACTAATAGATTTTGTATATGTGGCGCCTGCTTCTGGTGTACCAGCTAAATGTAGCAGGATAGTTAGTTGGCCTAGCCAGCAAGGTATTAGTAGCTTAGCTAATTAGTTGGGCTTACTAGCTTGCTAGTACAAGCTAGGTACTAGTTCCTTAGTTAAATAGTTAGCTGGGCAGCTAGCCCAACTAAGTAGCCTGCTAATATCGGCTTGGTGTTACTTGTGTCAGCAGAATGGAAAAAATGATTGAACAGTCGAGGTAAAAGGCATTCATAAACTAAAATGATTGGTATTTAGTCAGTTTGTTGCTCAAATTTGTGAATCAAGCTAAGAATAGATTTAAATGAATGTTATAATAATAGGACTGTTACTACTATAACCAGCAATGTTATGATATATTGGCAGGAGTATATAATTTTTTATTCTGAACTGAAGTAATTAGATCATGTTGCACATTTTATTTAAAACATTTGTGTAAATCTACTAAGAGTGATCATATCAGCTTCAACCCGTTCACATCCTTGGGAATCTCACAATACAGGGTAAATGGACTGAACTTATATAACGCTTTTCCAGTCATTTTGACCACTCAAAGAGCTTTACATGAGAGCCACATTTATGCACCAACACGCAGATCAGTAGGCAACTTGGGGTTAAGTGCCTTGCCCAGGAGCACATTGACATGTGACAGGAAAGTAGCTGAAATCAAACCTGCAGTCTTCTGATCACAACACCACTACTATATCCACAGAGCCACAATCGCCCAAAATTGTACACCAAGTTGTAAACTGGCATGACTAATATCCTTGAAAAATGTAGCATAAAGACATCTGCTCTGCTGCTAAGTGCACTGTACAAATGTGGCCAAGTTGTAGCGGGATTATAGCAAACCACAGAGTGGGATTCAGTAACAATTCTTCCAGGGAGGGCGGGGTGGTCTTGCTGCTCATCAGTGAGTCTATCTGAAGCCCATCAGGCCATCATATCACAGCTCTGAGCTCAGCAAATGCCGTTGTCTCCATCTTGCTTTCTGTCATCCACTTCTCCTTCTTCTTCTAAACCCCACTCTGCAGCTCCCTCTCTCTATCGCCCCGGCTCATCTCTGTATCTACTTCCCTTCCCCACTCTATCTCCATCCACACACTTTTCACTGTAAATGCTGTGCCAGCAGAGTGATGCTGGGGAAATGGTGCCATCCTCATTGAGAGAAGAAGCAGACGGAGTGGAGGGGGTTGATGCGGGGGGTGAAACGGGTGGACGCGGGGATTCAGTGACAGGCCATGAAACCCAAGCCATCAGACAGCTCACTGCAGCATTCACACTGCAGCTGTAGATGAAATGCATTAAAAATTCGCATATAGAAAACCGTCCAAAACCCATAGAGTGCAGACCTGGATCTTTAAAGGCTCCCATTGGCTCTATTTTCTCCCTCTTTCTTTTAAAGCAGAGGAAAATGTTCAGAACAGGGTCGGAGCACGAGACCGGAGGGTGTAGAGAAGGGAGGGAATCGGCGCTCAGACACATTGTCCATGCATGCAGACAGGCCACGGTTCATTTGAAGACCGAAGCAGCTCCTTTCCATCACTCGACTCTTCATTAATACCAGCTGTTCCTGTGGGTCTCCCCGCATCCAAGCCTCGCTTCCCTCTGCAAATCTATCAATATGCCAAACACACAAACGCTTCCCATTCCAAGCCGCTGATGAAACCTGACCAGCACTCTGCGGCGTGTTTTCACAAATCCGTCTGGAAACTTTTGAGTGCATGTGCCGTGATTATACAGCCAACCAGTTTAACTTGTGGTACTTCTGGAAAAAAAAAGGGTGACATTAACTTGGTTGACTTGCCATTGACTCAACTCGCAGACCACACAGTGCTCAGCTCGGTATGGGTAAAGGGTTCATTTTCTCAGAATTAACCTTGTCAAACTCCTGTTCTGCCTGGGGGAGATTGGTATTAGAATTGTAATTTTTCAATCAGAGATTGGGAAGAGTGTGAAATTTTTAACATGCTTGCTCCTCTCTACCAGCCCCAGCCCCACTCTCACTCTCTCTCTCTCTATTTTTCTGCAACTCTCCAGTTTCTCTCAGTTTTTCCTCCTTCTTTCATGGACCCTTCAGAATGTTAAGCAGATTTCATCAACGCACATATTTGGATTCACCACTGCCTGAGAGGTTGGGAAAGTGTGTTTGTGTGTTCATTTTATAGTGCATACCGCAGACAAATTTGTTTTTACCAACCAAGCAATTCCAGCAGAAGAGTTTTGCTCGGTCAAAATTAATTACAGAAACTGTTAAGCACACACCAGCTGTTGTAAACAAACGCAAACGTGGGTTTATTTCAAACAAGCCCCCCTTGTATCTTGCCACGCGCTATACTATAAATCTTCTGTGTATTTACAAACAGCTTGGGCCATCATCAAGCTGCGCTGTAGCACTCCAGCTGAGAAATGACTCTTATTCATGTGCACCCAGTTGCAGAAAACCACAGTCACCAATGCTTTAATTACAGGTTTTCCCTAGGTTTACTGGTGGATTTGTTTCCTTTGCCGTCCCTTGAAAGAGTCTTTGCTGCATAACATTTAAGCAGCTTCAGTTCTCTTCAGACTTTCACTTTGCTCTTGGTTCTTTTCTTTAGCAGGGTATGTTGATTTTGTCTGATTTTATTTATCATTTCATGTACTAATAGGCCTGTCAGGTTTATAAGAACCGATTACTTGAGATGGAAAACTCCTTGGTATCTTTGTTTATTTTTAATTTTGTCAATTTGCTCTCATTCAAAAGAAAAGTTCCAATGTCTCTTAATAGTTTCATTTTAATGGCAAGAGAGAGAACATCAACAAACAAAACAGAAGAAAGTCATTCCTTAAAGTGGTATGAATGAAAGTGAAACAAGCATTTGACCCCCTACCAACAAGACAGAATGTTGTCATGTAGCACAAAGATCAATAATTCAAATCAATTACAGATACGCCTGATCACAACTCTTTATGTGGCTAAAGTACACCTCTTGACTGGATCAATTTCTTCCACTCCAACCTCCCCAGCACAATGGGCCAAGGATGTCGGGGACAAGATAGTAGATCTGCCAAAGGCTTGAAAGCTGTTGCTTATTAAAACCTGGAAATCCATGCGAGATTTTTCAATCCGAAACCACACTGGAGGAGCTTCGTCATTACCATGAAGGCAATCACCAAAACACAGCTGGTAAGGCACTGCACTGTAAGGTATTGCCACCTTGCATCCTTCGGGTACAGAACATATGCATGTCTGTCTAAAGCTTTCCAAAGCAACATTTCAATGATTCAGCTAAGGCTTGAGGAAATGTGATGTGGCTGAATGATACCAACACTGAGCTCAATCTGACCCATCCATTTGTAGGAGGAGAAATAATGAGTTTGACTCATTAGTTTGAGTCATTATTTCTGTTTGGTTTCCAGGAAACCAAACAGAAGTGGTTGCAACCAAGGGTGCAAAATTATTATTTTTGTCATCATGAGAATCTTGAATTATTAGGAGAACTATGATGTATAGAAACCTCCAAAAAACTAAATGTATCACTGGGATTGTTACTTTTTATGTATTCATTTATTTTATGTAGGTTCCATGAAAGTGGCGATTACTATTAATAGCTATAAAATGTTGTGTTTTTTTATGTTTGTGGTGTCCTGAAGTAGTCTCTATAATCATCAAGTTGGTCATAGACATACAATTACTATACAATCTACTATGTTTTATCACCCCCATTTCTCGGTTTTGCAATAGATAACACAAAATATCATGATGAACACTGAAGTTCATATCACCCACCCCTAGAGGTGACAGAGTGAACTCTACACACTGTTTTTAAAAACTCTTTGACGAGAATGTTCTTCCCTCATATGAAAGAGTAAAGATGGGTTATGATTTCGTCCTTTCAGTCTTACAAGAACTGGGTAACAAAGCAGTGGCTAAAGAAATAAACTAAGGTTGTGGAAGTCATGTCAATAAGCAACAATACGCCTAAAGTTTCTGACAAGATTAGTTGATCAAAATTCATCCTAAGGCGTGTAAAACGTCTGCTTATCAGTCAGAAATATCTTATGCTTGCCAGAAAAAGAGTTGTCTGCCCAGTTCTAAGACATGTTTTGCTTGGGGATCAAACACTTATTTTCAAAATAATATCCTTTATTTTGTGAATGAGGCTTTTGCTGGATTGTTTTTTGAAATTTTGTGTTACCACACTGAAATTAAACTAGCAAATAGACACAACAGCTAGTAATGCACCAGTCAATCAGATAGAGATTAGGCTCAGCAAATCTTCCTGCAATCAGCTCTGATTTGTGATTAGAAACACTGCAATCAGTTTTTTCCCTATAAAAATGCATCAAACTAAGAATTTGCACCATTTTGTGAACAGATTTCTATGAACACAACAGTCAACAGCATTCATAATATTTTATGCACTGGTTTGAAGCTCGGTGACTCTCAGATAATGATTATGGACACATCCTTTGATACATGAATAGGGATAAAATTGAAATCCTTTTTTGGGGGGGGGTTGGATTCAACAACACAAACTCTATTAAGGAACATGCAGCACATTTCTCTTGTATTTATTATACTCCTTGGATTAAAAAAAATCTGAACCAGTCAAAATTGGAATCAGTCTGCCAGATTGAAAGAACCGGTGCCAGATGACAGACGTCATCCACAAACAACATGACAACTACATGAAATATTAACACCTACTGCTTCTGAATCCAAAGAAAGAGTAAAACCTAATAACTCTTAGGATATGATTTGTGATGTTACTTTTTTTTTTAATTTCAAGAATAAATCAGTCAGAAGAATAAGAGGTCCGTGACACTCAGGCTAAAGGTAATGACATTAATTTCCTATGAGCCGCAGCAGTAATATATTTGATTGTCCTTTGATGCCACTCCAGCGTGTCCCTTGGCTGTCATTCCAAAAAAAATGAGCAACGTTCCTGCTGACCATTTTAGACTCTTTTATGGTTATGCCATGATTGTTTGTTGTATTTTAAGACCCTGAATCGTATCTCTGTTCACCACTGGTGTCTTCTACATCCATGCCAAGGAACCAAACCTGGACAGAGAAAATGTTTAGCTTGACATGCTTACAATCTCTGTGCTGATCATGCAATGAAAACCAGCACAAATGCAAAGTTACATAAATAAATCATTTATGTTATGGCAGGGACTTTAACGTGTTCATTTCGATTAATTGATTAGACAGATAAAAAATTTTATGCAATTACTCACATTTCTGTTCTGGCCAAAACCTTTGTATTTGTGTGTTTCTGGTAGGCCTGTAAATCTGATGAACAGACGTCATCCACAAACAACAACGATGGACAACAAAGCTGCTCCTCCTGGCCCACAGGGAGTTTATTTTTGCTTTTTAGAAAAAGCAACCTGATGGGATGCTGGAAAAGACTGTCGTGTGCAAGTTGTGCTAAAAGGAGTTGACCTATCACTGAAGCGATTCTAGCCTGAAATACCATCTCAATGCCAACTTTATTGCAGCAAGTACAGATGTCCCCGACGCTAATTTCAGAGCCATACTTCACATTCCTAAAGAAGTATTTTTAAAAATAAATTTCATGAATAATCAGTGGTATAATAGGAATGGATATTGTAGCACTTTGCATCCATCTGATGGGTGAATAACCTAAATAACAGATTAAAAACAATAAATATCTTTGTTGTGTCAATTTATGCAACAATTTAGCTGGCCTTTCAATTGAAAATGTTGCTTAGTCGATATATAGTTTTTGAATAAAATGCAATGAACTGAGATTAATTAGTTACACACCTTGCAATTAAGTTGATTAAAATTTTTAAATAGAGTCCCTTCACTAATTTATTTAAGTGGCTTACTCAATAATTTTACAAATGTGCCGTCTAAATGAATGAAAGGCACGGCAGTGGTACTAAACAATAGATTACAACCATACCTACAGAAGAGCATTAATCTCATAAAATGGAGAAACCAAAGGTAGCCAAAGCAACACACTACCAAAACAGTTTCTCTAGTTATATTTGTATTGTCATTGTGTGCTTAATACTCCCCCACCTCCCCATTGGCCCTTCTGACTGGTTATCTGTCCTGTTTTGAGGGCAAGCAAACTGTTAGAAAGGCCACCTTCACTCAGCCGTCCAGTTCTGCCAATCGGCCGTCCTGTTTCCAGACAGCACAGTCATTTCCCAGCCCAGTGGAGCAGCACTCCCTGACCTCTGCCTCGACCTCTGTCTCAACAGGCCGAGCACCAGTACCAGCACCAGCTACAGTGCAGAGAGCCAGCTTGGGCCACCTCTTCTTATTTATGAGCCATTTCACACAGTGCTGCTCCCATTAGAGACCCAGCCCTAGCCCACCCTTACATGGCATTCTCGTCACATTTAACACAGAGAATACACCAGCAGGGCCAGGGAGACACGGCCAGATGGTGCCTTGAGGTGAGGCTGAAACGACCATTAAAATCATCACATCGTTGCTGTCACAAGTAGAGTATAAATGATTTGAGAAAGGTAAACATGTGAAACCAATCTACGGCTGATATATTCCTGTATGTAGAGAACATCTAGAGAACCAGTCGCTTCCTTTTTGCATATGTTCATTATACTGCTAATTCTTTTGCAGTTTTTGATAAACAGCAACTTGACTACACTTAGAGAAAATATCCCCCACTGATCTAACTTAACCATGCGAAAGAACTGACAGGTAAAGCTTACTGGAGTGCAAGAAAAATGTTCTTTATTTCCCAGTGGTTTCATTGGAGCTTCAAAAAACACTCCACAGTGTTAAAACTCCACAGCAGGAAAACTCGGCAGACAGACTGGTTCACAAAAGTATATGACATTTTAATGAGAAACTCTGGAAATGCTCCACTGGAAACAAGAGTGGTCTATAGATTCTGCAGTGACAAAATTCAAACACGCACACCAACCAGTACAGAGTAGCTGAGAAAACCCTTACCCACCTGTGACTGTGACAAAGATGGAGCGTTCTTCACTAAGCAGCGGGTTGATCAGTCTGCAGTTGAAGGAGCTGTTGGGCTCCAGCACGACGGTTAGCACACTGGTCATGGTGAACAGCCCTTGTTCATTGGCCACCACTGAAGTTGTGATATTGTCTGTCAGGTTGCGTCCGCTCCCATCCTGCCATATGACATCGGCCTTAGGATACCCACCATAGGCCACACAGGTCAGGGCCACCTCGTCCCCAGGCCGCAGGTTGGATTCAGGCTCCAACGTGACCTCAGGCTTGGTGTAAGGAGCTGAAGGGGGAGAGCACAAACAATAGCTAACAGTAAGCCGACTAATGATATATGGTAAGTAGGATCTGGTGACAGGTTTATCTGAGATAAAAACATATCAGGACTCCGGAGGAGTGTCATGAGCATCATTTCTTGCCATAAACAGACACTGAATTTGTCATTAGTTAAGTGCACCTAGACAGAAGGTGACTGAATTTTGAAATAGACAGCTCTATTGGTACTGGTGACAACTACCAAAAGAGTTGTCGCTCTTGTGATTAGAAATCAATTATTGATGCAATGTGACCCAAGATTTTTTCATCAGTACCTTCATCTAAATTCTTCTTAGGAAAAAACTTCACTAGCACTTGCTTAACGGTCCTCTTTTTGACATCGGCAAGGAACAACCAGCTTGTTTTCTTCCACCTATAGATAAAAATATGTAAAATAGTTTCTCCGGTGTGCTGTATGAGACATTTTCATTTGAGTTGTACCGCGTCTGCATATAGTGTGGTCATCTTCTCTTTAGCAAGTACTGGATGTGCTTCTTAATCGTGCTCCTTGTGTCTTTATGTGTCTGGGTGCCACACTTACGTGACATTTGTAAAATGATTATCAGCCATGTTCACATCACAATGTATCCAAAAACAGAATATTATGCATACAATTCTACTAGAGGTGTGGGGAAAACAACAATGTTGACCCTGCTGAGTGCTGCGCCCCAACTCCTTTGGTTGTGGTTCAACTGTGAAAGTTCATGTATGTGGGACAGAACTGCTTGAGGCAGAGAAGGGTTTCTTTGTGCATACGTGTGATGTATTAGTTTCATGAAACAGTCTATTGAGACAAAAGGACAGCAGAAATGCCTACTCAATGTTCTTCTTTTCAGGTTGTCTGCAGCGAGTTTCACCCTCAAAATTGCCTGACATGATTCCAATTAAGTTCCTAATTATATTTAAGGAGCTTAGTGTATCAGAAAACCTCAGATCATACAGAGAGAGACGTCCTCTACAGGTAGCAGTAATGCCATGCTGCTCTACTCCAAAGATGCTCCCTCTAGAGAACCAAGCCAACTCCCTGAGAGGGATTTGGCCCTCTAGAGGTGGTGACACATAGCAGAAGCAAAAAAGAGAGCTGGAGGTCCCTTGGAGAACACTAAATGGATAGCTCATCTGGAATCTGAGACTGCACAGCATATGCCACCAAAAATGTAGAAGGAAGGAGGTGAAAGGTCCTTTGTCAGACTTGGAAAGTAACACCTTTTTACAAACCCGAAAGGTAAAACACAAGTAAAGAAGGAAGAAAGGAAGAGACAATGATGGCACAGCAAACCAAAAGTTGAAGTAGCTGAAGTTGAGATTAAATACGTTTGTCTTTACTGCTTTTTAAAAAGTGGGGCTCTCAACACTGAGACAGAATGAGCACCGACTCCAGCTGTGCATTTGACTTACAGATTTCCATCAAGACCCTCTTTCATTTTCTTTCAGCACAGCGTGAAGAAAGTTTGCAGTACTAAGCGCAAATACGGCCCAAAAATAGAACATCTAATAATGCGCACCATAAAATCAAACCAATTTGTCACTGCAGGACACACTGACAGACCAAAAAATGTTAGCTATCAACACCTCCCAATACACATCCTTCCTGGGAGAATCTGAAGCAATCTCACAACAGATATAGAAATGTGAGAAGGAAGGGAAGGCACACAATATCATTATAAATAAATAAAAGGCTCTCAGCTGTGAAGAGGGGCAGTGTGGTCTCACAGCACGGAAGATGTTAGTGATGGTTGATTGACCGTGACAACAGCTAATAATCAAAGTCAGCACATATTGACCATGACAAGGACCACAATCAGCGCGTATTGACAAAAAAAACAATCCTCGGCAGCCCAGAGGAAGCTGTTTATTACCTGTTTACATCTTGTGGGAAGAAATTATCCTAAATCAACTGCGCCATAAGTGTGTGTATGTGTGTGTGTGTGTGTGTGTGTGTGTGTGTGTGTGTGTGTCTGAGAAGGCACAATAAGCAGTGATCTCTTAAAAAGTTATTATTTTGTTTCTTTAGTGAACACATCTTAGAAACTGCGCCTGCACTTTATGGGCTGGAAACATCTCGAGGTGCTTCCAATATTTGATTAAAAAGTCCAGATTTATTTAATTTAATATATGTTTCTAATTTTAAGTTGTTAAAAATATGTTTTGTTTTTGTAAACACAATCATCCTTATCGGCATTTGCAAAGTTCATTACCTGAGTTATTCTAGTATCTTGAGATTTGCTTAGCTATTTGGGTATTTTACACAGAGCTACAACACCGGTTCATATTGCAGGATTTTGTGACTGCCTGCCACATGCACTGGAGATCAAAATTAACAACCTAGAATTTCCCAAATGTCAAGATCCCTTTGTAGTCATATTCCAAAGTATCAAAAAATGAGAAACGAACAAAACATATTTGTTAAATTGCACATACTCTGAGGCACCATGTAAAAACAAAAAACATCAACGAAAGAAAACTGATTAAAATAAAGAACATCTGACTTCCCTGGCATTTATAGAAAATCAATAATAAATCATGCATTGTTGGAGGGGAGTTTGGCAAGTCATTTCAGCTGAAACAGAAAGCGTGTTAGCATTGGCTTGTTAGCATGGTTGAAAATTACTGCTGAAAAGAGAAGTGATCCAAAGTTTACTTTGGCACTGAAAGTAATGGTTTTTGGGTCACAAAGGTAACATTCTGTTTGTGAAAAAGACTGAGCACAAAGTCTAAAGAAATAAATGAAAGGTGGAGGTAGAATCTTTGTTTCAAGAATGTTTTGTGCAAAAGGAATTGGGTCTCTTATCTACATGGCAGAGAAAAACAGTTTGTCACACAGCAAAACAGACGAAGCAGTCCCTCGGAACTGAAAACACTTAAATAATAAGACGGCCAACCAAGACTAGAGATGCGCTGAGGTTATTCAAAGCAAGGACCAGTACACTTTCAACTAATTGTTGACTATTGTATCCATCAGGAAGTTTAGTTGTAATTGTTCTCCATGCCACAGTCATTGCTGCAAAATGAAGATGCTGTTTAGAAATAAAGACCTTGTGAGGCTCTAGTATCCTTTATTCAAAGTGAGAGAGAGGAGGAGAAGACATGAGGAAAAAACCCCAGGCTCGTGAATCGAACCCCGGATGGCCTATTTAATTAGGTTGAAAATGGATGAAAAGCGTATCACAATACGAGCGTTTCATATTGGTTGATGATGTCAATAAATATTGATTAATTCTTTTGTTTGAAACATCTGAAATACTGCCAAATTGGTAGCCTAACTTTTTCTGTTTTATCCAGTTTTCACTCCATGCTGTTCTTTCTTATTTTTAAGCAGTTTTGAAGCATTGTGGCAAAACTTTAAACTGCTGCTGCACAAGTTACTCCACAGGTTGTTGCTAGGTAACCAAAGAACAAGGCACCAACCTTGCATAGAGAGGTTGAGCCTTTCTTCTGCCTACGTTCCCCAGAATGCTGTGCAGTTTTGGATTGGAGTTCAGTGAAATTATTGGATTTTCTATCAGATATATTAGCTATTTATATTGAACACATACAGTATATATAGCAGTATATGTTGTAATTGGTTTATTGTCCAGCCCTACAACTTCTATATTTTTTCTCTTGTATTGTGAAGTGTTCAAGAACTGTTCTTAATTTTGATCACCAGAATATTTATGATCACACTGCTCCCAAAAATGCAGCACCCTTAACCCCATCTGTCACAGATCTCACAACTCAACTCACCTGCGACCTGCAGCAGCAAGGCAGCGCTGTCGTACCCTTGCACTCTGACAAAGCAGGTATAGCTGCCTTCGTCAGCAACCGCCACCCTTTGTAGTAGGAGTGAAGCGTTGCCCATGGTCAGCTGGGAAAGGAAGAGGCTGGTTCGGTTGGCGTAGCTCTCCGCCTGCTCCGTCAGCTGGTCCTGCCCCATGGAGAACCCATGGACGCTGCGCTTGGTGTCAGTCAGCTGCCAGAACACAGTCACGTCGGATAGATTGAAGGGACTTGTGTGGCTGAAGGAGCACTTGAGGGTGACATCTTTGCCATGCAACGCCACCACTGGTAGGTCTGGGACTTGCATTTCCAGCTTAGCTAAAATGTGAGGCATACATGAGATTTAATCAATAAGATCAATCACACAGACAATCATTTCATGTGCAAAATCATCAATGCATTTTCCTTTACGAGTTCATTGGTGCTTAAAAGTCTTTACTGTCACTTAATACCTTAGATTTTCTTAAATGTAAGAAAATGTGTTTTCTTACATTTTTGTTGAAACTGTCACTATGTTGTGATAGTATGATGTGAAACAGATAACCTGTGAAAAGAAACTGATCTCCTCTGCCTTCTCCCGGTGCCAACTAGAAACAACCAATCAGAGCCAAAAGAAGGATCTTGGTGCTGACAATCAGGTTTGTGTACACATCATTCATACCCCTCGTCGCCTTTGCTTCCTACAGCATCTTCCTGAGAGCAGTGACAGTTTTCCAGGAACAGTAAGTTGTTTCTAAGACTTTCTTCCTGGCTCTGGTTGCATTGATTCATATCGCAATAGCAGCTCAGGGAGGAGGAAGAAGAGCTCAATATTTTCGCAGATTATCTGTCTCATACTGTCACAACATAGCGACAGCTTTAACAAATATGCAAAAAAACAACTTTTTTTTATAAAAGTAACATACTGCAGCTTTAAGAATTCAAAAATATAAAATAAATAACATTAGCAAATACTACGTGGCCCAGGCAGAGCGTAAACATACAGTATTCATTGAATCACAGCTTTAATTTGGTATGCGCTGTTCAGATGTGACTGACTGACACCTACACATATCTGGAAGCCTTTGAACACAAAATCAGAACAGCATTGGGAGATGTATGCTGTGGCTCCTTCAGAAATGCGCCGTCTGGTTGTGCGGCACAGTAGCATGAAGAGGGTAAGCTGAAATGAGCATGAGAGGGAAGGAGCGAGGGGATCTGAAAGTAAGCATCAGGACTTTTCTCGCGTTCCTGAAAGCTTTGCCTCCTGGTGATGGCTCAGTGCTGTAAAACTCAGCAACGGAGGCAACATCTGTTTGGCTTTAGTTTAATCTTTAGTTAAATCTAGCAACAAAAAAAATCTGGGAAAGTGGTGATGGTGCAGGGAGATATGTGAAGCAAAAGCATTAAATGTGTGATTGTTGTGCTTCCCGACTTGATTTTTTTTCTTCTTCTTCTTCTTCTTGCATCCGCACATGTGCGCGAGCGCCCTTGTGTGTACTGTTTGTCTAGACTGGGCCGAGAGCAAAGTCCACACTGCATAATCATTCTGAATTAGTAGCCATCTCAGGCAGGCTAGAGTACATTCATGGTATTCTCAAGAGTCAGCATTCTCCATTGATCCCTGTCTGGTGTTATGCAACTTGGAGACACTCATCAGCATCACAGGGGAGAAAAATTCCACTTGGGGCGGCCCCCTCGGAGCAACGCGCTCTACTTCCTGCTCAGCCTCTCTAATTGTTGTAATCACGGTGGCATTTTAGCCTCCTCACCCCATTTTGATCTCCGTCTATCATGGCGCCAATGTCGGCAGTGGACCACGTCACCATAAAGGAGATTCAGCTGGAGCAGAGGTGTGAGAATTACTTCCCCCATTAACAACAAACAGCTCTTTCATCTGAAAGGGTTTCATACAAATGAGTATTGCCAAGTCAAGGCAAACCCCTATATTTAATCACATCTGCCATTCCCTACAAGGAAGCAACTCTCTCTCTCCTCCTCTCTCTCTGAATCACACCCCCACTGACACCAACCCATTCGTCTGCGAAAACAGTGCCACCTCATGTCTCACCTCACAAGTGCAGAGCAGAGAATGGAAAAAACACACAGATGTCGGTACGATGAAGTGTGTGAAGCTCGCAGCATGGGTGTTACAATTTCATGGGAAGCCTCTTAGTTTGAGAAAAGAATTTCTTTCCATCTAAACATGAAATCAGAAGGTTTAAATAAGAAAACAAATAAGGGGCTAAAATGACTTGATTTTAGCTTAAATCACAGTGTGTATACCAGCAAAGCGCCAACTTAAAAAACAATTCTCTTGACTTCCAAAGTAGAAGCGACATAAGGCTTCCCCCCCACTTCTAAACTGCAATTACAAAAGCTCCTCTGCTGCTGTGGGGGTTATCTCCCCATATTGTGCTCACACTCACTCAGCAGGGCTGCACAATACCAAAAAGTTATCGCAGCAAAGCAAAGCAGACGCAGCATTGTTTCGGCATCGCCTGGGCAGGCCGAGTTGGTATTTCCGATGCGTTTTCAGGGTGGCCCAACGTTTGCTGTGCAAGTGTTTTTTTGTTGTGTGGTTTTTTTTTTCTTTTACAGGAGCGGAAGGGTCAGTGACAGCCCTCTTCGAGGCACGCATGTTGAAAGGAGGAGGGGAGAGAGCAATTAAATCACTCCCCGAGCAGCCTGGGATGACTCACACCACTGACTTCATACACAAAAGGAGGGGTGGGAGGGGAATGGGAGAGGGAAATAGAAAAGAGAAGATTGGCGCTGAGCTCACACTTAAAGATAATATCTGGAAACAAGCCAACAAAGAGTGTGATGGAAGCTCACAGTCTAATCCCTCAACCAGGACCAAAGCCATGTCAGAGAGAGGGAACGTTAGAAACTCGTTTTATTTGGCAAACATATTGCATTCTCCTTCGCGTTTTCCTCCCTGCTCCTCGAACCGGTGACCCCGTCTTGACTACGTGGGCCTGAGAGGATGCACCTTTACATACGGATCTTTAGCAGATAACCTGGCCTGCACTGGCAAAGCAGCAAATTCATTGGGTGGGTCTTAAACCAAAACTGGAATAAAACTAGATCATCCAGTTAGACTAAGCCTGTATGCTGATGGCACAGTTTTATAAGTGGCTTTTAAAGACGTTACATCTCTCTGTGTAATTGGAGCCTTTTGCTGCATGAAAAGACATATCTCATGTTAAAGGTTAATGCTGTATCAACTTGTGTTCCTCATCTTTGTCCATCAGTAATGATTTAAGCCGGAAAAAAAGGCAAATTATGGAAAAATAAATCTTGTGGTCCTAGGTAATTGATTATAAGCTTTGAAAGTTTCATTGAATTGAGTTTATTTTTCTATGCTAGTATAGTATAGCTCTTTTACTCAGTTTTGTATGTACATTTTAACCATCATGTAATATCTTCATGTGCCCAAACTCGAGCGTGGCTTTGTATCCGTTTATTCTTGACAAATACCTTTATAAAAGAAATTTTTAAATATGGTGGGTGGTGAAATGTAATCACACCTTGTTTTAGTCAAGAGGAAAGCCAAAACAAAATGGAAAACATTATTTCTGAGAAAATGAGGGCAAGTGGTGCAGATTCTCCTGCAAAATCACTTGGACCGATGTGAAAAAAAATATCAACACCTGGATGGAAGACAGAAATATTTCAAATTTAAGAGATTTTACAACAATAAATGGGGAGAATGGATTTATTACTGTCTACTATTACTATTAGTTTGGATGTTTTGTTTTTGCTCTATTGAAAAACCAAATCTGATTATTTTTTTTTTACATCCATTTATGTCTGTCTCTTTATAATGGAAAGGTATATTTACTTTACTGCTATTCCATCCTAATTTAAATAACTCAGCTGACTATAAAGAAATGATTGTCCTTTAAAAAGGTAAGACGCCCTAAAAAGTATTCCTCTAACACAGTCTGGGACATTTTATGGACCCCAGGCCTCATTTATTCTAAGTTAGGTGTTGACGTTAATAATGCTGTTCGTATAAATGGGATAAAATATGCAAATGCAGATTATTTTTATGGCAATATTTAAGAGAGTATTTTCTATCTAAAGTACACAGAAAATACTATGTTACCAGAATAAGATTAAAAATATTTTTTACAGCTGCATAATCAAAAAACACATAATATTGTGTTTAGCCAATGGCCTTCAACAACAGTTTTAGTTGTTCACATGGGAAAAATAACAGACCAGCCCTGCGTTGCTTCACTTTTTGCTGAAAATACATCTTACCACTAGAACTAATAAAAACAAAAATGGCAACAACTATAAACTATAGTGTCTTTTACTTAAAATCCCATCACTAAATTAAAATGACAGGTCAACATTAAAGCCGTCTTAAAGCGAACAGAAGGGAGCAGACTGCATTGCATGGAGGGGCAAGAGACTGGACAGCACAGACGCACAAGCAGAGATCATAGACGTCATGGAAAATGCACTCGTCAGAGGTGAAACACCACGATCCAAAGCAAATCACAGTGTGCTGTTTTTGATCTGCCAATGTTTACAACAAGCACGTCGTGTACAGACGCTGAGCGATCAGCTCTGCCCTGGTAACCTAGGAAAAAAAAACAAAAAACATGTTCTCTCCAAGGATACAAGCGAGAGCCGGAGAGATTAAAGATTACAACACATGTGGTCTTTAGCGGGGGTCTTGTAGGGAGGCCCGTGGAGTCTTCTCAGGGGGGGCAGGTGAGGATCTTACATCTCCTTCCCTCACCCCAATAAAGAGATGCTCAGAAGCCATAGAGGGCAGGCTGGGAGAAGTCAGGCGGTGGGGATTTACACGCTGCACTTTGTGTTTATGGGCCTCAACTCTGTCTGAGTGCCTGCGAGACGGAGACGAGCACTTTCACAGCCGACATGAAATAAACTCATTACAGCCTTTGCGAGTGTTGGCAATGGGCCCCGCTCGCCAGCCAGACACGGCCCGGCTAGAATAAGGCTGCGAGTAATCTTCACACTGCGCTCCACTCGTACTTTCATGGCTACCCACCACCTTGTCAATATCAGCTGCTCTTGCCATCCTGACAGCCTTAGATATGCAAGACATGGCTGCTGCCGGATTTGCCTCTACACGGGACTTTTCCATTCCGCTCTCTTTCCATGAGATGAGTGTGAAGGCTGACTGTAAGATTGAGAGACAGCGGGGTTTCAAGCAAGACAGCACTTATGTGCATCTGAGCTATTAAAGAAAGACTGCATGCAAGGTAATGGACGAGGCTACTTGCTCAGTAAATGACCTGGCATTAACCTTGGAAATGTAGACATGCAAGTGCACACGCGTGCTCCCTCGTGCATTTATGTTTACAGTATGAGTACGCACACCAGATTACTGGAGGCGGGATTGTAAGTGGTTCGATCATTTCAGCTGTTATTTTATTAGAGATTTTGAACTCTGTTGACAATCAATTCAACCCTATTGCTATGTGGTTCATGATGAGCAAGTAGTTTCTGAAGTCAAGGCCTTTATATTTAGTTGGAGTTACTAGAGTGCCCATTTAACATTTTTACATCTTGGCACTTTACAAAGATTTTTTTTGTACAAGCAGTATAAAAATTATGGCAGGTGTGAATGCTCAGCTCCCTTGAATTGATACAGCAGCCCATCTTTTGGGTCATTTTTCCACCATTGTTGCAGATCTGGAAACTGAAATGTTGCCAGTTCTTTGCAAAATAGCTCAATCTCAATCAGATTAGATGAAGAGCATGTTTTTGGATCTAGTCTTTGATTCTCAAAAGCATTTAGGTCAGGACTTTGATTGGACCATTTTAACACACAAATGTGTCTTGCTCAAAATCATCCCATTGTAGCTGTATGTTTAGGATCCTTTTGGAAGGTGACATTTATTCCTCACCTTTCTAACTCATAGAAGTTCATTCTCATAATGCAGTTTGTTAGTAAACAAAATGTTCAGCTTTAACTGCAGTAAAATATGGTTCAACAAAACATTGACTTAGACAGGGAAACTGAATATGAAGGCATGTCATGTTTTTTTAAATGATTCCTAAGTATAAACTACATGGAAATCTGTGGTCCTAATGTGTACAGTAAAGAAATAATAACTTAAGGGGACTTAAATACTTGCATAGCATACACACAGAGGGATTCTCAAAGGAATACAGATGTTTGAATTATCTAAACAGCTTTCGCCACTGCATGAACCAAGACACATTTCAAAAGCCTCTCAGCAAGCACACTTCACATTTAATAACATGCAGTGTAAAGGTACAATTAGTAAGTTTAATAATGGCTACATCCTCTTTTAGGGAGCTAGTTTAAGAACACCGGTGTAGCTGCATAACATACTGGGACATTGGAATGTTAACAAAACCAGTAATATTTAATAAGAATCTACAAAAGATAACTTATTTACAAGAAAGTAATTATAAGTACATCCCACCTGAGCCAAAGTGTGAAAGTCTTAAAAGGTGCTTTTAATTGGCTTTAAAGAGATCCAATCACTTCCACTAAATATGACACAAAACAAGCTAGCGTGACAAATGTAATTATAATGTAAAAAAATTATTTTTAAAATTCTGTTTTATGCTATTTTCCTATTTTTTAGTTTAATAATTTTGATCTCCATTAAGAGAAGTGTCTCCTCACTGGAGTCATAAAACCACGCTCCTTTGATGTACTGCAGAAAAAAATTATTTTTAGTCAGATTTTTTTTAAGTGTGTACGAAACCTCTCCTTGATGATTGGTCAATACAAAATATCTTGAAGTAGATGCCAACATTTCATACCCAACCAAAACTGCAAAGGTACATAATGGCAAAGAGGCAAAATGATTAGCTGTGGGTAAGGACTCTACTTCTGCAATTTATACTCCAATTTTATTCCAACTTGTTGCCATTTTGTCTCCTACCAACACCTTTTCTCACGTGAAACACAAACCATTTTAATGAATGAAACATTGTTCCATCATATCTCCCATGTTTTAAACATCTAACTTAACATTGTGTATACTTTGGTGTTTGGTGAGTGAATAAAAATATTGGTGAAAAGTCAGGGTTTCCCTCAGTGTATTGTAAGCCTGGTGGGTCACCAGGCTTTACTTGCATCCCCACCAGGCCAAGAGATTTTAGGGAACTTTTCATGTTTGCCTTTTTTAAGACTGTATAGTTGTTGTTTAGGTATTGTTAATAATGTATCCCAATAACGCATATCTACCTAGTGACATTTTCAAATTTCCTGTCAACTTTAAGCATTTTTTTAACTCAAAGACACGATGGGCCACTGGATGAATACCACCGAGCTTGGGAAGTTTTCTGGGGGAAACCCACAAATTAAATTAAAACAAAGCTACATTATTAACATATTTGGCTCATTTAAGAAAATAAGTATAATAATTTTATCTTTTTAATTTTTGCAATTTAAAAACTTGTATTTTTATTATAAATAGTGGAGTAAATGAGCGAAAGGTAAAGATTTAAGCAGGTAAAGGGAAGCAAAGTTATATATTACGAAGCGTCCACCTGGTATGTGGGGACAAAATAAAGAAAGTATTAACAAGCTGTTTAAAAAAAGTGAATTAAAATATATATAAAATGTACAAATTTAGGTTTAAATAAGGTTATTCTAAAAAAAACTGCATACAAAACGAAGTAATGAGTCCTTTCTGGACACCATGACATATCTCCACTTTAACACTGTCATAATCAAAAAAGAAAAAAAAAAACATCTTTAGGTATTTATCTTCATAAAGCAGAAATTGCACTGGTATCAAGAAAATGCAAACAAAATTCCACTTTGGACACAGTGGCACACACTCACACAGACACCCAATTTCATGCAGAAACAGACACCCAAAGGCCAGGGAGCACATTGATATTCCACACTTGTATTACTGCTGACAGCTCCACAGCATCACACTGTCTGAGGAATTGGACACGAGGTATCCTGACACTACAATGGAGATGCTGTTACAAAGCTGCTCTGGAGCAGGGAGCTTCCATAATCACAACAAGCAACAGCCCCATACACACACACGCACGCATGCACAAGCACACACACACGTATACACAGAGGTACACAGGTGCTGGGGCCCTTGCACTGTCCTTGACACACAAAAACAAACACAGCACAGGAAAGCTCGCCACGCTGTTTAAGTTAGCAATGCGTATAAGCATATAATTACTTTGACAGCTCTTTGATTTATTCAGCAGGTATGTTCGATATATGTAAGCATTGCATGCATTCATCTTTTAGTTGGCAATTCAATACGAAGATCTGCCAGCTTCAGACGCAACCCCACTTCAGCCTCAATATCAGTTCAATAACATTGAACCAGACAAAGGACGTTACCTTCAAGTCTTTCTTCATAAATAAAATAATTGGAGCCGTTTAATTGCTGAGTGGCTCCATTTGGACAGTTAGTGAAGCCATTTGTCTATTACAGCGAGTACACATATACTGTATGTCTGTACATTCTCCATCAGAGCAAGCAAATCAGACGGAAACAAAAGCATTTTATACATGAAGGAAATCAAACATTAGCATTGGAGGGCAAATTAGAGAGGCAATATTGACAAAGCAGAGCAAACGGATATGTAAGGTGAAACACTGAGACTGCAATGGACGTATGTTTGAGTTAAGCCAGAAGAAGAGCAAGGGCAAAAAGAAAAATGCTTTTACAACACTGCCCCCATCTGTCGAGCAGCGGGACTGAAGGGAAGCGCACTGTCATTCTGGGCATTTTGCACCAGCTACACTTCAAAGGAGTGTGCTCAAAAGAACTGCGAGTCCTTTCATATTGATAATTCTTATGATATATCCAATGGCTGTATAGGTCTAAAGGGAAAGCTGGTTTTTGATTTCATGTTGTCCAAAGCGGACGTCTAGATAATGCCAACACTAGAAAGGGAGAGAGAGAAGCAGCATCTGGAGATCATTAAGAATGTGTGTGCTTAGCTAGTATGATGTGGATCAAAATTAGACACTGAATATTTTCTGCATCCTAGGCAGAAATGCCTCCTCAGTGATGAGGCAAAGTAGGGGTTGGATAATCGAGCCCTCTGTAGTGTGAAAAGTAAAACTCAACATTAAGAACAGAAGATAATCTCCTCCATTTTCGCTCCCAAAAAACCCGCTGTGAAGTGCTAGTTTCCCCATTCAAAGGGAAATACAGCTGATGGCCCATAAAAAGTACTAGCTACTACTCCATTTTCAAGGTTTTTTCTTTCTTTAGTTCGCCCCCCTCCATTCTTCATGGATACCAGCCAGCTCATATCCCGTCAATAAGCTGTTAATGGACTCTAGCATTCAGGTACAAGTGTCTGCAGAAGAAAAGTAGGCAGAGAAAGGCAAGCCTCTGGCATACAAGCCTGAGGGACGGAGAGCCTTTGATGAGCAGCCGGCTGAGGACAGAACAGAAGGGTGACGAACAGTGGAGCACCCAAATATAGCAGCAGAGTCATGGAGTCAGTCAGAGCTCGGGGCGGCTAATTTCTAACAATGACAAGCCATACATAATTTAAATTAACTGTGGTGTGTGCAAAAGTTTGCTTTAGCAAACTAAAATATGCCTAGGTCTTGATTTTCTTCAAACACAGAATCGCATTTGAATTTGTCATTTCATTGCTTGAGTTTGTGAAGGATGGACCAGAATAATTCTCAAATGAACATGCCTGAGTTGAAATCAACGCAAGATTTGGCTAATAAAAAGAGCCAAAGAGCTCCCTCAAGGGTTTGTAAGGTAATAATGATGTGAAAGTTCTTCAATCATACTTTATGATCTAAAATATAACAATTAACAGAAGGTAATTAATTAGAAAGTGTAAATGACTTTGGGATCTCCTAGTGTCTTTCCAAAGTGCGAGTATGAGTTAACAATATGCAAAGAAAAAATGACACTAGGATCATAATAGCTAAACTTACAATATTTGACAAAGAATTCAAGTTTCTATATTGGAAAAATCTGTATAAATTGTAATATCATTTTGTATGCATTCTCAGTTTTAACTCCCTTCTCTCTTTTTTCCTTTGAGACACACTAAGCTTACCAGAAAGCAGTAAGAAAGACTAGATAGATTAGAAATACGTTGGCTTATGTTAATATAGAATTGTCTCAGACTTCCATGGTGTGTTTCATAAACTATACAGGCTGTATGCTCACACGGTCACGGCCTCCTATGCAGATTAAGGTATACCAAGGTTTAAACAGGTTAGCAATACAAAACTGCTAAAAATGTGTGTCATACTGTTCCTCTACTTTAAAGACTTTTTCTTGAGATTCCAAGAGAAAGTTCTGTGGAAAGCTTTTTGCTGGCTATGTCGAGCGTAGAGCTGCCGGTTCCTCTTCCTGACCATGTATTCTGCTAGTCAGCTGCCTTAAATGACATCTTTCTGTCACTTACGAGAAATGCAGCTTAGGCTATTGGAAATATGATCAATCGCAACAAAAGGCGATTGATAATATTTCAGTTGCTGTTGAAATATTAAGTTGTACAAACTAGAGGAACACCGCCCTTCCCTCTTAACAAGCTACAACTTAGCTTACCATCATTAGTGCATGAATGTGCGTATGAATGAGTGAATGACTTCTGTAAAGCACTTTGGAGCCCTTGGACTTGAAGAAGTGCTACACCAATGCATACCTTATTTTTCATTACCTTATTTTTGAAATATAACTTGATTACGTCTGTAATACTTAACATTTCATATTGTTTTATGAGCTGTATGAAAACTGTGGATTACCTGCTTCAACAGCTTCAAAATTCCTAAAACTGAATAGGCTTGAGTAAGTAATGTGTTTAATATCTGCTCCCTTAATTGTTTTTACGTAGAAATCTTTTGTTACTGATCTGTTCATGCACTGAAAGATGCAAAATAAACAATCTACCAGTAGTTGTTGTCAAGGCTCTGTCTCAATCACAGAACCCTAATTATGATAGCGTCACCGCCATGTCACTCTTACTTTACCCAGCTAGTAGGAATCTACCTGTGGATGCAGCTGGTATGCTCCAGCAGCAAGAGGGAAGCTGTGATACTTTCCAAGCACAGATCAGCATCCATTCAACACCTTTTATCACAGCCCACTACACACAAAGAGATCAACATATGGCTGTAGGCCCCTTCTCCCCGGTCAGAGCAACAATCACAGCATATAATCCATATCAATATTTTAACGATCCCACAAGGCAGCCTTTTTAGAACTTGTTGAAATAATCATGAGATGCTTGTTGGGTAATGCACTTTGCTTCAATGAGTAAGTGGTGTGAAAAAAAAAAGAAAAAAAAAATAGCTGAAAACCAACGAGACAGAGGCAAGCCAACAGAGACAGCTCATTATGTATGCACTACAGCGAAACCAATCTTTGTTGAGCCTGTCCTCGATTGTTTTTAAAGGATACTTTACTGGACGCAATCAAATTAGCAAGAACATCACTGATACGGGGTAATAACCCTAAATTGAATTTCTGCACAGGCTAAAGTGTCCCCCCTTTGCAGAATCAATTGCTGTGAAAAGAAAAGGAGGGCAGGGAGAGGGTATTCATAGTTAGCAGACCTTTAAAAAGTACACCAGAGATGAAGGCATGAGAGGGCTATTTTCACGCTCCGGGGCCTGCCCGTCTGCTTGCCCACTACTACACCAGATGCAGTCTCTCCAATCATGCTAGCTGGTTTGAATTACCTTCGAACTCCCCTCGTTTTTCTGGGTGAGGCTTCCGTTACTACATTTGCATGAATTTGACTGTTTTTGGTACCACGAGTCGCAACACAGCGTGTTCTGGCAGCCTTGCATCTGTGCTAAGTGAACACACACTATGACAACAACAAGCAATTAGCCAGACAGCCTCTTGTTAGCCGTGCCACTGGCTGACACCGCCGTGTGTTATGCTGACGTGAGCCAAGGATATCACTTCACTCAGCTATTTGTTGTGGCTCACTCGTTACTGTAACACAATGACATTTTGTCCATTTTGCTGACACTCAGAACAACAAACAGGGAGATGTTTGATGAAAACACTCTTAGGCTTTTAAAAGTTAAGAAGGGTCAGAGGTCAATGCAACACTAAATGAGCCCTTATATTTTGGCATTAGTTTAAACAAAAACCAACAATTCCTCCCCGGTATGCCTGTGTGCAGTACTAGGTAAGTACTGGACAGAGTTTTACTGAGGGAGATTTAATAGGCTGATTTCTAAAGCAAGATAAGGCTTTCTGTATGACATCCTACTCATGTGTTGCTATGTGTTCTTCTCCCCCAAGCATTGTTCGTACAATGTGACTATTGGCAAAGCCTGCAAAGTCACATTTTGCAAGCTTTGCAAAATGTGACTTTTGCACACATTGAGACGCAACCTGGACGCTATATAGCCCCATACGCAACAAAATGCAATATGTATTTTCTCATAAAATCAACCTCAAGATCTTAAGCAATTTGATCTTCATTTGCTTAAAGTCTGACCACACCGGAGAAGCGTTTCTTCCTATGCACATCACCCAAGGCTGCGCATGAACTTGTAATCAGTTTGCCAATTATCCTCTCTTAGATCCCTTTTGATAGATAGTACCACTGTAGACAGAGGACACGTCTCACAAGCTACAGATTTGTAGATGTTTTCACCTAGTCATCTAGCCATTACAATCCTGCCTTTGTCAAACTGTCTCAAATCCTTTTGTTTGCTTTTAACTATTGGCTTTGAAGACAAAATGTTCTCTAGCTGCCCAATACACACCACCCACTAACAGGTGCCACACTGTAGAGATAATAAGTGTTATCCACCATTTATTCACCCTTTCAGTGATTGTAATATTATTTTATATACCACAACCAATAGATGAAGATTTGAATTCGTCTGTGTTATTTGACAATGTGTGGTGGGATGTCTTTTCAGTTTCTAATAAGCCAAACAAGGTTCGCACTGCATGTACCTTTTGTCTCATTGTACTGTGATACAGGGGAAGTCTATAGTATCAAACCTGACTTCAACTAATTCACTTAGTGCTCCAGTTAGCAGAGAGAAAGTGAATCATTGTGTGAGCTACAATAGCCCATTACCTGTGAGTTAAAGAGCTCCATCAGTCCACGACACCTCCTCCCCATCCTCCCCCCCAGCATGGAGAACGAGTTAGGCACTGAATGCCAGACAGCAAGTAATGAGCAGGCCGCAAGCCCATTTGTGCTGGGAGAGAATAGGTCCCTAATGAACCACTGAAGACACTTAGGTCCACTGAGTCAGGACTGAAATGTGCAGCTGATGGCCAATAGGAGCTTGTGCCAATTCCACCAGAAAAAAAGGGGGAAAAAGTGACATGAATTTGGACGATAAAACTTTCTTCGTAGATTTTGTATGTTCGCCAAAGACTGATGATGCGTCAGCCACAGACCAGCTGGGAAAAACTTTATGGTTACAAAAATATGCCTTCTTCGTCCCCGTGATGACATACTCAGTCTCTTTTTATTCACCGTGTCAGGCAATGCTATCAAACCAATCCAGGCCATTTGTTTCTTGTTTTTTTAGGACGACACAAGCTCTTCTCCTGGAGTAAAATCTTTGGGTGCGTGAGGAATGAATTCTCAGTTGCAACATAAGTCTAAGCCACGCCACTATTTTGTATTTTGAAATACGAGAAGATAACTTCCTCATTGCACTTTCTTAGTCGCGGCAGAAAAACTGCACTTCCAGCATTTTTCGTCGAGGGCGTCAAGCTCTCCCCACTGCACCTCACGGAAAAGGTCAAAGCGTCTTTGCTTTACGAAATCATAAAAAGTCATAAAAAGAAAACATCTCAATGTCAAAGATTTAAAACACTGTAAAAACTAAACTCAAATGGCTTCCCATGAAAAGTAGGCCACTGCTTATACAGCGAGAACATCTGTATAACTAGAAAAACAGTCTCTGTAGACCTGTGTGGGTAGACTGACAAGAGTTTAAACAGGGAGATTTATGACTCCCAGACTACAGGCATGTCATATTGGGGAGTGCCCTCATTTGAACTGCTGTTTGGCCTAATGAAGCCTTTGTTGAGAAAAAAAAAATTACAAGCCTACAGCTTGGTGACAGACGGTAGTAATTCCCTCAACGGTAATGAAAGGATAGGAGAAGTGGAGACACCCACCCAGTGCGTGGACGGCCAGCATTGGAAGCAGCAGGAGGCCTAGCATGATGCTTCAGGATGGATTCAAACAGCGGGTTCACGTCTTCAGACACAGCACTGCAGAGGGGGAAAAAAAAACTGAGATTCAATACGAGAAATGTTGAAATAATTAGGACAATACAGTAACATGGCAATATGGTAAGAAGTGTGGTGCAGAGTGTGATCCAGGGCAAGATTTTGCAAAGAAACATCTATAGGTACTATGAGCTATGACTACAAGCCCTTAATGGAAAATGAGAGCTTTAATGTTGACATGTATTTATGATTGAGACTTTTATTTTGAAGGATAAAGGGAAGTCCTTCTTGAGCTTTTCCCCCCCGATAGTCTCATCGCCTATCTTGCTGAAACACTTGGTTACATGAAGAAGTCTCTATACGGCTTCGAAATGATTTATCTGGTAGCACATTAGGCACTTTCTAAAAGACAAGCAAGCACTGTGAGAACATGATTACCATTAGCTGCTAACAAAGCTAAAGCTAGCTGCTAACTTTGCATTGGTGCTGAACAAAGGGGCTTCATCACTGTTTCAAAGAGTCTGACCTATAATTAATTATATAAGTTAAAAGCCTAAAAACTGCCCAAAACTGAACGTTAAGTATTTAAAGAGGAAATTTAGATTTAAGAAACCTTACTCTACTTATAAATACACAAAAATGGGTCACCTCAGAATTACACAAGCACTGATAACACAAACATAATAGCGAAACATAGACCACACCGACTTCTGAAGCCTAAAATCAAATTTGTTTATTTCCCCCCAAAAATACTAAGATTTTGTCATACAAAAAATTGGATGCATCGTTAGTCCATGGAGGATATGGAAAGCCTGTGGTGCTGTACCACCCAGTATGAACATCTTTGAAGACTGAAATTGTTTTTCTGAAGAAAAAGATCTGAAGGTTTCTCTGAAGGTGACTACCTCAGCTTGTTTTTCTCTGGCTTCCTTTAGGGTTTTCCTTTTTCTTTTAGTAGAAAAAAGCTGTAATGACAAATGGGGACTTCCAAAGTTGAGTGGAAACAGTCAAGTCATACTCTCTGCTTTACAAGTAAAAAAAAAAAAACACACTACTTTAGGAGGAAACAGAGATAGAAAAGGCTATCTTCCCTCTTCTCTACCCTCAAATGTATTCAATATTTATGTGATATCCATCTCTGCTACACTGGTAGAGGCCACTGTTTGTCTATAAAATACTATGAGAAAATCTTCACTGTGATTTTTTTTTCTCCCCGAGATAAGAGGTCATCATTTAACAAAGAGAGAGCAAAAACACTGTGGATATCTCAGTTGTTCTTCTTTCTCAAGTGCATTACATTGTACAGGTACATCTCAAATAAAATGAGGAAATTATGACTCCCAATTTTTTTCTGTCACTCCTTTCAGATATTAAAACTCATAAATTACATAGCTTCATTGCGCATGGAGTGAAATATTTGCAGACTTTATTTCTTGTAATTTTTATGATTATGGCTCTCAGATAATGAAAACCCAAAAATCAGTCTCTCAGAAAATTAGAATCGTCCCCAACATCAATAAAAAGGACATTTTAGGCTTCTGAAAAATATTTTCATTTTTATGTACTTAGTATTTGGTTGAGCCAAATAATTCCTGCATGACTTGCAGGAATTACAAATTCAATGTGGCGTAGCCTAGAGGAGATCGCCCTGACTGTGCTGAGGTGTTCAGGAATTCCGGGCGGCTATGATAGTGACCTGACCTCGCTCCTCTTCCTTTTGACAATGAGTCAGGAATAAAATTTCTTATCTAAATGTCAACATGTTACAATTACCGCACAATTTTAAAAGATTTTTTAAAATCTTTTGTAAAAATGGAAAGAATATACACCGTGTTCCAAATTATTATGCAAGTGATATTTTCTCAGATTTTCTTAAATGCAAATGATGCTCAGTATAATGTTCAAGTCATGAACTATTACAGTATAAATCAAATTTTACTGAACAAAGCTCCCCATGAGAACAGTATTTTTTTTTCAAAAATAAGAAACTCAAAATGAACTGTTTCAAATTATTATGCACAGCAGATTTTCTAAACATTTTATAGATTATGAAGAACTGCAAACGGTCATTCTTTGAATGTGCAGCATTAAGTGGTCACATGAACTAAAATCAAAAGCTATTTCAATCAAAAACATCTCAACAGACCGAGTTACATGTTAACATAGGACCTACTTTGATATCACCTGCATAATTCTTGATCCATTGAACTTGTGAGTTTGTGGAAAGTTTCTGCTTGAATTTCTTTGCAGGATGTCTGAAAACCTTCCCAGAGCTGCTGGTTGGATATGAACTGCATTAAACCCTCAGATCTTCTGCTTGAGGAAACTCCAAAGGTTCTCAATAGAGTTGAGGTCAGAGGTCAGAGGAGGATGGTAACCACACCATGAGTTTCTCCCTTTTGTACCCATAGCAGCCAATGACACAGTGGTATTCCTTGCAGCATGAGATGCTGCATTGTCATGATGAAGATGATTTTGCTACGGAAGGTGCATCTCTTGTTTTTGAACCATGAAAGAAAGTGACCAGTCAGTAAGTCCATATACTTTGCTGAGGTTATTTTCACACCTTCAGGGTCTCTGAAGGGGCCGACCAATGATTCTCTCCCCATGATGTCGGCCCAAAGCATGACTCCACCACCTCCTTGCTGACGTCACAGCCGTGTTGGGATGTGGTGGCCATCCACCACCAATCCACTACTGCGTCCATCTGGACCATCCAGGGTTGCACAGCAGTCATCAGTGAACAAGTCTGTTTGAAAATCAATCTTCATGTACGGCTGGGCCCACTGAGACCGTTTCTGCTTGTGAGCTCTGGTTAGGGGCCCAATAGCAGGTTGATGCACCACAAGCCTCTGGAGGATCCTCCACCTTGAGGTTCCAGAGGCTCCAGCAGCTTCAAATAACTGTTTGCTGCTTTGTAAGGACATTTTAAGAGCTGCTCTCTTAATCCGATGAATGTGACTAACAGAAACCTTCCTCATTCTGCCTTTATCTGTACAAACCCATCTTTGTTCTGAATCAGCCACAAATCTCTTCACAGTACAATAACGCTTCAGTTTTCATTAAATATCTAATGTTTTCATACCTTGTCATACGGCACTACACTATCTGATGATTTTCGTCAGCAGAGATCCTTTCTCTTTCCCATATTGCTTGAAACCTGTGGCCTCCTTAATAATGTGGAACATCCTTCTTAAGTAGATTTCCTTTAATTGAGCTCACCATACAAACTAATCAACCAGCTCTCTGAAATTAATTATAGTGATTCAAAGAGCCCTGACACACAATACCATCTATAAATTTAATAACACAACAAAAACTTTCATCTTTATGACACTTAAATCCAATTTGCATAATAATTTGGAACACGGTGTAAATACACTCGTCCTTAACATGCATTCAAGATTGATTTTGAACTTTTAAAGATGCATTTTAAATGTTTTTTTCATCAAAGTGTGATTATAAAGAGCACAACTTCAACACATTTTAAAAACATGAATTTGGGGTACAAGTGTTAATTAAATTTAAGTTTTCTCTAGTGGGGATGTGGAAATTACTGTAGATCCAAAAAAATTTTTTTAACATTTGCAGGTTTGCCTTATTAAGATAAGGGCAATCCAGTCTGTTTTTTCTTTTAGGCACAATTTAAAAAGGAGGGGAAGGAAATGTCTATTCTCAGCTATAAGAACAGGATTTGGTTTACTTTCTTTGAAAATGCTTGCTGTATTCATCCAGGTTTAATAAATTAATTAAAAGCACACTGGAATCCACAAAAGTCTGTTCTAACGTAAAACTCACTGGATAAGATGTTGGGCTATTTACTACAAACTAAAAGAGAATGGAACACCTTGGACAGCCGTAGGACAGCTTAATAAAAATGAAAAAAAAGACTAAACACAAATCGTTTGACTTTATCTCCAAGAGGTTTTAACTTGGACAGAACAGAGTGGGCCAGCACAGAAGAGATCACAAAATATAATTGAAGAAAGTTAAGAAATAGATAAAACGAGCTGACATTAAACTTCTAGACCCCAACTTTATTAAAAGTTTTTGGGTTTCACCTAAAAACTGAGTGTGTCAGAAAAGAAATCAAATGAAATACTTAGGCAGAATCACACAAGGACATTGTTAGTGGGAGCAAAAAGCATTTGGTTTGCTTAGCAACCATGAACCAACTATTATTGTGCATGTGTATGTACAAAGTTTAATTTTGGGTAATGGGGAAAATCCACATTAAAACTTATGCACCTACCTGCTGTTTGTTAGTTATTTGTCGTATAATCATCCCACATGAGGACTATTAAACAGAAACGAAACTCTGATCAAGACAAAAAAAAATAGAGAGCATTCAATATTAAGGCCAGGCAAAATTAAATATCAGCGTAGCTTAAACAGCCTATTTTTGAGTAAGTAAAAAATACAGGAATCTCTCGAAGGAGAAAAAATAAAAAGCAACATATTTTTAGCACCAAAAAAACTTGCAGCATTAACACAAATACATTTCTTTAATTTCTTTGTACATAAAGAATTACATGTCAGCTTGTTTCGTATAAGATGAGAGCCACCCAGCAGCTGCTATAACCACTGTCTGCTTGGGATGGTGCCCAACGCGCTGCCTGGTGGATATTCCGCTTATCAGCTATTATGGCTTGGTGCTATGAATCATTTCAGCTCTGTAGCTCCACCCCATGGTTCACCCAAAGGATTTTCCATGCGTCTCTTTTTATAGCTTCAGCAGAAAGGATGTGGGCTGAAATTTGGGCTCGGCATTCAGTTTCCATCACAGCTTTGCTTGCCGTTTGTTCAACAAAGGCCCAGACAGAAGGACAAGTAGAAATGTTTGTAAGATTTAAAAAAAAAAAAAAACTCCACCACAGAGAGGTTGGGAAAAGGTTCATTGAGCTGAGATTCAGAAGAGGGAATAAACAGTCAATGACAGAAAAGGGCAGATGCATACCACAATTATCCTGAGCAGAAATCTGCCAGCAGCACGAACCACAGAGTCTGACTCAGGCTGGCCAGACAGCAGGAAGCCAACAAAGGGGTTTTCACTGAATGAGTCAAGCACTTTGCGTCTTTGCCGCCACCTTGCCAGCGTGCGTCCTCTATCCTCCCTTTCATTTCACCACTCACCTCAGTGGAAGTGATTAAAAATAGCTGAATCAACTCACACTAGTGGAAAACTCGAAGAAAGACAGGTCAGTATTTAGGATCAGGGAAGATAGTCGCTATCGCTGCTGTACGCCGATGTGTCAAAACCATGACCAGCTTGCAGGGATGTTACCGGCGGTAGCTTATAATGGAGCCATTTAAAGCCCATTACGTCTGAGAGGAAAGAAGTCGCTGGAAGACTGTGACATCCTGAAAGTGTGGCTTCCTTTCCGAGAATGGCTGTCAGCGCATGAGTCATAATCATCCATGTATTTCATTTTGTCACAATGTAAAGGACTATTAAACTTTATATGGAGGTCAAAAAAAGACAAACGCTTTTTTGGGGGAGTTTACACAGATCATTAAGATTTAAAGTAATGCCGTGTCACCCCAGTAGGCTTTAGGGAAATTTTGCTGAGGGCTAGGTATCTTCCAACAGTTTGGTATCTATGCTTCTCTTTAGTCCACTCCTTTTTCCCCCCAATACAGACATAATGAATATGGCTTGCGTTCAGGGCAGTGGCATATGAGTTGCTTCACAGCCAAGCTCCTTAAACTGTTCAAAACTATCGACCCGGTGAAGACACGGACGCTTCTAACCCGCAAAACGAGCACTTTAAACTGGCACCAACATTTAATGAGCCCTCAGGATGACTCGGGTCATTTGGTATATTACTTTGTCAGATTATACATTAGGCCAGTGGTCCCCAAACTACGGCCCGCCTCCACATTTGGTCCGGCCCCCTGAACAATACCAGAGTATTTTCATATATGTGCATTTTTATTTGATAAGTTGGACTTTTGCAATAAAATGTTCCTTAGTAATGAACTTTATTTATTATTAACTATTAGTTAGTAACTATTTTATACATGCATATAATTGACCCTAACCCTTTTTTTATGTGGAGAACCCAGTGTTATTTGGTTATTATTTATTTCATAAATAGTGTTATTTCCTGACTTTTGTTCTCTGAAGAATCCAGAAAAGGTTATTTGATTGTGCTTTCTGAAAAACAATACATTTTTATGTTTAGCACTCTTACAATCGTCACACTTTTTCTGTAACAAACTGACCCCGGCCCCCTATCAGAGAAGGGACAAGTTATGTGGCCCTCACAGGAGAAAGTTTGGGGACCCCTGCATTAGGCCATCAAAATGAAAGGAAGAGCTCCATAAATTTGAAAGGAGTATCTAATCGGAAGAGTTGCGTAACAAAGAAAACTTTAAATAAAGCTACGCAAAGGAGGGGAGTTTATATTTAGCACAAATGGATTACTGTTGATCGAGTCTATCACAGAGCTAATTGGTTGATCACAGACTGAAACATTGTAATTTTTAAACTGTGTTTTTTCCCCCAAATACAGTTTGAGAGCCATTGCTGCAGTGATTTTAAGAGTACATGGGCCGAGGCCTTTCTTGTGTTTTGTTGATTTCACTCTGTAAAACTTATTATTTTCCATATGTTTCTGCATGTGTGTGCATAAATATATTATTTTTGCCTTAAGAAGTAATCATACATACATAATATATCATTGAAAATGTGCACAATTCATCAAGTTAAAGGTAAAATCTTCTTCTGTATGTAATAGAGCAAAACAAAGTAGGTAATATCGGTGAAAATCGATAAATCGGTACCGGTTTCCTTAATTTTACGATACTTACATGTGAAACCAATTTTATGCCCCAGTCTTATCTACCTCCGCACAGGTATGAAAATCAACCAATTTAGAAACTTTTTAGACAAAAAAATCTGCATTGGTCAAATCTGGAATCAGCAGATCAGGCATTTTAATTATTGGTGATTGGCAAGAGGACAGAAAACTGCAATTGGTGCAACCCTAGTAAAAAATTATTCATGTACTGACACTCTTCTAATGTCATACCCCTAAATTAAATCTAGTCAGATGAACTGCCTTCAGAAATCACAGAAATAGTGAAGAGATGGTGCTTAAAAGCTTCAGGAACGGCTCAAGGATGAAAAATTAACAATAACCAAAGCAGGATAGACTCATAAAACAGCAACCCAAACTTTGACATTTCATAAAGCGGGGTATCATCATCTAATTAAACTGCCAGGCTGAAGAGAATGAGAATTATTTTTAGAAACAGATAAGACAGCTTTGGAAGCTCTAGAGGAGTTGCTCAAATCCACTGCTCAGGTGGGAAATATCAGCTGTGCAATCAACAAGCCATTGAAAGAAAGACAGGAGAAGTCACAAGCCACAAAGAAAATGTAAAGGAAGGGGAAAGTTAACTTCTTGGTAAACATGAAAAAGATTATATTTATGGGTAGTTTTTCTTCAGCAGGGACACCGAAAGCGGTCAAAGTAGGATGGATAATGGACAAAGGTAGTAAAGGGGAAAAGACCTGAGACAATGAACCTAAACATAAAGCTATAGGAATGGTTTAGATACATGGTTCTCAAACAGTGGTACAGTATACTTACCACTGGTGACTTTTAGTGTATGTCTTTGTATCAGATATTTAATTTCAAGCTCATAAGCCATGAAACAGAAAATAGGTAAATAATCGAAACCCAATGATCTTTACTTCACACACAAATAAAGTACAGTGGAGAATATGTTAAGAAGAGATGATCAGAAGCAGTAATAAGTGTCAGTATAAGTGGCAACAGCACCAAAAATATTTTAACCATGTCCTAGTTGCCAGCAATTACAAAGATTTGCCAATGCCTAACACAATGACCAGACTAATTAAACACAGGTTGCATCTGTTTATTTGTGTGAAAGAGTCCCTGAGGTACAAACTCCCAGAAGTTCAAATAAATGCTTGTTATCACTCCTTCCCCAACGTTTTAAACACTTGGCAGCCATATTGAATTTTGAGATCAAAGTTATTGAGTATTCTCTTCACTGTAGGTAACTGAATAATTTAGTAATTAGCGAGGTTATGAAAAGTATGAGAACCACTGGTTTTGATCAATATATATACACAAGTACATGCTGTGTGTGTCTGTTTTGGATAAGGTAGTGTTATACTGTAGCCAAGAGCCTTACTTCCTAATTTACAAAGAATCAGAGCAAAGATTGAAAGAAAATACTCGAATTACTATTTTAAAAATGGATTCAACTTTAACAGCATGCCGACTATTAACCAAAGAGATCATATCATAAGCAGGTGTTACTGATCACATGAATGCTTTCTTTTTATTTGACCTATTTTTTGGTATATTTCATTAAAATAAAAAAAACATATTTCCCAAGAGAGACCCGGCAGCAGTGGTGGGAAGTAACGAAGTACAAGTACTTCGTTACTGTACTTAAGTACAATTTTCGTGTATCTGTACTTTACTTAAGTAGATTTAATAATGGATACTTTCTACTTTTACTCCACTACATTTAACAGTAAGTATCTGTACTTTCTACTTCACTACATTTCTATATAGCGTTTCGTTACTCGTTACATCCAAGACGCATTTCAGTTTTTTGATTTGTTCGTTAGTTTGAAAGTATCCAATGGCAAGAGCAGAATCAGTCTGCTGAACCAATCCCAAGCGGGAAATAACCATTAGGCCCCTCCCTCAAGAAGAGCAGCACAGTACGCAGGACCTGCAGAATCATTAACTCCCAGAATGGAGTCCAAGGATAGTCATCCTCCAGAAGACCTGCCCCACCCATGGCCTTATTTAAAAGATTTCTTTGAAATAACTGGGTCAAAAAACGCTTCCTGGAGATTCCAATGCCGCCTTTGCCTTCCCCGAAAGCATGAAATTCTATCTTTCAAAAATTCACCATCAAATTTGAAAAAACATATTGAGGTAAGTTAAGTTGCTAAACGCTATCGATATTAAATTAATTTGTGTTAGTGAAGTTTTATGTAATCTTAGCAAGCTTTTTGTTGAACTCGACTGCAGTAAATAAATACGATTACTGTATATTGTTATAAGCTAGCATGAACTTGCAAGTAACAGCATTGCTCATTAAAATGGTACATTACTGATTTATTAAAACTAAATACGATAGGTACACTTAATGACATTATATAAGCCGTTAGGTATTATGGTTGGCAAGTACTTTTACTTTTAATACTTAAGTAGTTTTAAAAGCTTGTACTTTCTTACTTTTACTTAAGTAAAATAATAATGTGGTACTTTGACTTTTACTTGAGTAAATTTTTGTCTGTGTATTTGTACTTTTACTTAAGTACATTGTATGAGTACTTTCTCCACCACTGCCCGGCAGAGACAGGCAGCAGAGCAGCAACTAGTTAGCAGGAGTTCACCAATAAATCGGCCAGTCGATACATCTTTCCCAATGACAGAACCGCCCACCAGTTCACGACTGCATGCGTGTTTAACAATAGTCATCTCAATGTTGTCAACCTAGTGACTTTGTCGATATATTTAGCAACATTTCAGAACCAGTCAAAATCGGAGTCGGCAGGTCAGGATTTTAAAGATGGACCAGAAAACTACAATCAGTTCACCCCTACTAGTGCTGTTTTAAAATGAGAGTAGCATGAAAGTTCTTGACCTTTGCCAACTATTTTATGTGTATCTGTCCGTACACATAAAGACACAGTATATGCCTTTTTTATGCACAACATAAAAGTAAAAATCAACATTTGTTATAATAGTTCTATTAAGAAAGCAGTCTGGTTGATAGATCTGTAAAACTACTCACAACACATTTTTGTTCTTCCTTAACAAGCATGTAAACATTTGGTGTTGCAAGACTGATAATTGCTTACACAGCACATGGGGGGGAAAATGAAGTCACGTTTTTCTGTTATACATATTAGTAACAAGTGAAAATACTTGTTGAGGGAGTGTCTGGAATGTTCTAACCACTGCCTGAATTAAATGGGGAATTAAGGAATTGGTAGAGAAACGAATGCTAGTGGTATGAGTGAGTTAAAGGGTAAAGAAAAATGGGACTCAGCCTGAAGAGACGAGAAAATAGAAACTAGTATTGCTCCAGTTCATCAATGGTTTTGCTCAGCATCTCTTTGAACTACCTTCCTTATCTTTTCATTTATCCTCTGGGTTTCATGTCTCTTTTTATCGTTTGTATCCCTTTCTTTATGTGCTTGCTTGTTCACGAATAAACAGTTTTCTTTCTGATTTTGTCGCGTCTTGCTTTTTAAGAAAATCTTTTTTTCTTTTTTTGTTGCTGCCTTAAACAACCTTTTTGTGGATAAATGCAGTGGGTAGTTTTTGCCGAACGGGGGCGCAGCGTGTTCTAGTTAACTTTAGCTTATTAGCTCTTTTTAAACAGTATCCTGTGCTTTGAACTTTGTTTGAAGTGGAAAAAAAACCCCGGACTAAGCCTGGCGTTGGAGCCTGTGAATAGAGCTACTGAGCTTATGAGAGGCTCCGTCTTTCTTCAAGTTTTCACGGTTCCATTTGCGCCACAGCCGGCGCTGCGTTTACTTCCAAAATAACCAAAGTTTACGGTTATTTATTGTGTGTCTTAAGCAAACAGGGTGGGGGGTAAACTCCCTGTTCGTTTGTTTTTATTTAGCTCGCACACATTTCATGCGTGGTGTTTTAGAAAGACGAAAGTTAAAACTCACCGGCCGTCCAGCGGTGGTGGCTCTCTCCTCTGCCCAAACGATGTTATTTTCCAGAGCAGTTCATTCCTCTCACAACAAAGCACCGCTAGAAAACGCAGCCCGCGCACTTTGACTTGGACGGCAGATAAAATTACAGGGGTTTTTATCTGTCGGGTTGTTTCATTGATTTGGGGGGCTTCTCTTGGAAGAAACCACTCCTTGCTGCTTTGTCCAGCGGTGATGTCATGCGGAGGCTCCGCTGTACCGACACCCCTTCACTCGTTAACCGTTTAGTGAACACGGCCTGCAAGGCAGCAGGTCTAAAAGAAACAAGACATTCATTAAAAACTAACGACAATTACAGATAGATAAAGCCATGCAAAATCATCATGTTAGTGAATTTATAATTCACTAATAAATTCACTCAAGCCATGTGTGTGATACGGAATGCAGCAACATTTGTAAACTTAAAAATAATAATAATAATAAATGTTTAAATATATGTATATGTATTCCAGCTTTATTGAAATGACAGGATGCTTCTCTCTAGTACAGTACAATCCCCCATTGCAGGTGTTTAAATAATCTCGCGTTGATTTAATATATAACAGTAGCGGCTCAGATATAATAAAAATATTACTTTATTACTGAATCATAAATACAGGACACATTTAGTTAAATTCCCTTGTCTGTATTTTATTTAGTTATCATCTGAAATAATCTTTACAATATTCCTTTCTGCAATATTGCTTTATGATATTACCTTAAATAATACAATTTTGAATTACCATAATACAATTATAATTCAATTCTGTGTGACTGAAAATAAAGAAGTACTTGTTCTTTTAAAGTACTTTGAAACGGGACTTGTTGTGAATTGGTGCTCCTGAATTGAACATTTTAAAATAATACAAACAAAATGAACAAAATTAGATTCATAACACCACGTAAAAAGAATAATTTAAATCTAGATAGATAGATAGATAGATAGATAGATAGATAGATAGATAGATAGATAGATAGATAGATAGATAGATAGATAGATAGATAGATAGATAGATAGATAGATAGATAGATAGATTTTTGCGTTTGCAACGACGTAAATAGACTTTCCTTTGTTCACGTGGCCGAAGTGAACGTAGCACAGGTCACGTGGCAGAAACCCGGAAGTAAGTGTCTGTAAACAAGAAAACGGGTGAGTGTGCATTTGTTTCACTGTAGCTCACAGATGTAGATTTAAAAGCCGCTGCGCATGACTTGTGATGATCTGTTATAAACAGAAAAACGCAAAAAACAAATCATACCTTACGAAACCTTCATTTGTACGTCTTAAAATCGTTTCTTTGTGTAGCGCCTAAGCATCAGCTAGCATCAGTGGTTCAGCTGTTTTGCTAGCACAACTTTTCATTTATAAATGAACAGTTTAGTCAAAAGCAATGCGAAATGGCAACGTTTTACTTTGCTCTGACAGCCATTCAGGTTGCCAGAGCAACCTGAATGGTTAAGTATAGGATTATCTGATGTGTCTTCAGAGCTTGTCATCTGCTAATCTGCGTTGTGGTTGTATGTTGGGTTACAGCCGTGCAGGTCAAAAAGATGACCTCTTCAGATTGGCACCTGTCGTTAAAACTGGTGGATCAGCCCAAATCCACCTTCCACTTTCCGGAGATGATGCCCGGGGACGTCCCGCCAGGAGGATACAGAGTGGCCACGTTAAAGCAGCTCGTAGCAGCCCAGCTTCCAGACTCGGTCCCAGATCCTGAGCTAATAGGTCTGTCAGTAGAATGAATAAATAAACTGTGAATATCTTCGTTTTCTGGGCTTCCCTGACCGGAAGTAAGGGTTTACAACACTATCGCATGTGTAAATTACACCTGAAGTGTCCCGTCTGTCCAGAGCTGGTTCATTGCGGGAGGAAACTGAAGGATGATCTTACACTGGATGCATGTGGAGTTCAGCCAGGTTCCACCTTACACATTCTCAAGAAGACGTGGCCGGAGCCAGAGGGCAATCCAGGTGTGTGGATATTGCCTCGATAATGAACAGTGCCTAATCCCTATTGTAAATTACCCAGAAGATCTGATTGTGAAGGGGTGTGTGGGGTGTGTGTGTGTGTGTGATCTCTTCTACAGAGCCTGTTAACAGAGCAACAGCAGCCAGAGAGTTTAGAGTGTTTCACGCTGCACTTCATTCACTCAACTCTGCCTATAGAGACTCGGTGAGTAGATTTCCACAAATACTGGATCAGCTACATGTTTTTTGTCCCGATATTTCATTTTGGTTTTTCTATTGAGGTTTCATGTAATGGAGTAACAAAAAGGAGCGCATAATTGCAAAATGAAAGAAAAATATAAATACAATTCTATATATTTTTAAATGTTCCACGAATAAAACAAAAAGCAATTGTGGTTTAACTTTGAATTTAGCGCCATTTACTCCAGTACCCTTTAATTAAGCGTCTTACTTGTTCGTAATTTGATCTAAATATAAAATAGAGCTATTTGGTGAAGAAGAATGGGCAAAAACTCCCATCCCTTTTGCTAATCTATCACTAAACATCCTTATATTAAATGTTGAATATTAGCTGATGTTGATGTCTGTTTCTTTTCTTCTGCTCTGAGGTTTATAAAATGCTGACAAACAAAGAGTCTCTGGATCAGATCATCGTAGCCACTCCCGGGCTCAGGTCGGACCCGGTTGGTCTAGGTAAGACTCGGCAGAACCCCACAAGACATTTATAGCTCTGCATCTTATCGCAACTTGTAACATTCAGGAGTGCTTCAAGACAAAGATCTCTTTGTACAGTTCACCGACCCCAACATGCTGGACATGTGAGTATGACTCTTAGCTTTATTTTTATTTTTTTTCCAGGTGTCATGTGACAAATAATATGACACTCGCAGTGCTATTTCTGCTGCAGATTAATCAGTTCACATCCGGCCCTGGTCAACGCCATCATCCTGGTCCTGCATTCGGTGGCCGGCAGTATGCCGGCCCAGTCCAGTGCCGGCTCCTCCCGAAATGTTTCTGCCAATTCTTACAGTGATATGCCAGGTGAGCCATGAGCTTGATATGTGTAAAAAAAAATACATCTTTTTTTTTCTTAATGAATACAGTAACGTTTTCACTGAAAGCTAATAATTGTTGTGTATGTTGAAGTAGTCTAGAATTAGCAAGGCTGCAGATAACGATTATTTTAGTAACCAATTAGTCTGACGACTAATCGATTATTTGGATTTAGAAATTGACGCATTCTGCCGGTTTTTCATTTAACCACTTCAGTCATCTTTATATAATATTAAAACTACATTGAAAGATTCAAATAAACAAAAAAATTCAATCCATTTTTTAATTTAGAAAATAAACATTTTATTGCCCAGAATCCAGTAACTCAGTGTGATTTAGTACACTTACGCATTTTTTAGCAAAGGATACATCTGCAGTTAAATAATACTTCTGACGTGTATTTGAGTCGGTATTCTCCAGTTAACGATTAATCGATTATTAAACAGGGTGTCCCCAAATCCTTAAAAAGTCTTAAATTGATGTGACTTATATTAAGTCCTTGAAATGTCTCAAAATCTAAGTTGAGACTAAATACATTAATCAAGGGTCTTAAATTTTATCATGGCAGGACAATTTAATTTTGTATATGTAGTTTGTTTTTCTCATGGGACTTTTCTGTTTAGCAAAAGTATTACATTCTGTCACTCGAGGCGGTTGAAGGTACTTTCAATTGTATGCCAACGTACCCTGCTAGTTATTATGGATGAGTACAAATATACTGTCATTTAGCTTAACACCAGAAACTTTCCAGATTTTCTTGATTCCTATGCTTGATTATGATCCAGCAGGTTCCCACAACCTTCCCTTATGTTTACAGTTTTTTAATTCTTAAATTTCATTCAAGGTAGCATTAAAAAGGTCTTAAATTGGACTCTCTGAAACCTGCAGATACCCTGCTAAATTAGTCAACGATTATTTCAGTAATCGACTCGTCACGAATAATCCGATTAATCGTTTCATCCCTAAAAATGAGTCGGATCTCTTTTCTGGCAGGCGGCTTCATGTTCGAAGGCATGTCAGATGACGAGGAGGAATTCCACTCGGTAAGTCTTTTCTCACACCTCGTATAAAGACAAGATATTGTAATGGATACGGATGTGGGCTGATTATTCGAGCGTGTTTCAACAGGGGAGTCCGGCAGGTCCCTCCAGCCGAGCCGGGCTCCCAGCAGGAATGCGCCCCGTCTCTCTGGGCCACAGCGGAGCGACGGGGCCTCGGCCGATAACGCAGAGCGAGCTCGCGACAGCTCTGGCCCTGGCCAGCACACCCGACAGCAGCGCCGTTACCCCGACATCGGCGAGTCAGGTTAGACAGCGAAAACTGACCTGGATTTACTGCCTCTTATTTATCAAGGGGAGAATACTCCTTCCTGCAAAAATCTGGCAGCTTTGCAACTCTGTTCTATCTTTTTCTTTGATTAAGATGGACCCCTCCAGTGGCGCAGCCCCGATGCCAGCTGGCACACCAGTCAGTAATGATCTCTTCAGCCAGGCTCTGCAGCAAGCTCTGCAGGCCACCAACATGTCTGCTCTACAGGTGAGCTAACCCACAGCGTGCTCATTTCTTCTAGGTGATAATGAGAAACAAAATGTTAACCAGGTGGCGTTTGGATAAAAGGTTAGTCTTTCTGAACACGTTTTTTTTTTTTCTCCTCTTGCTTTGCCAGGGCCGTTGGCAGTCCCAGCTGCAGCAGCTCAGGGACATGGGGATCCAGGACGAGGAGCTGATGCTGAGGGCGCTGCAGGCCACAGATGGCGATATCCAGGCTGCCTTGGAGCTCATATTTGCTGGAGGCCCCGGACTCTAAGCCCTTACCTCCCACCCGGACCCCCTACGGACAGAACCCATAGTAGAGGAGAGAGCAGGAAAACATCTGGCTCACCTGACTGCCAGCAAATGAGGACATTTACGACTTGCACTGTGTGGTTGTTGTTGCACCATTTGGTTTTAATTAGCGGTTCAAATTACGCTCCACAGATTGTATAAACTGATGTTCGTGTTGATTTGATGGATCATTTCTACAAATGTGAGTGAGCTACAATAAAACTGTTTAAAACTATCTATGCCTTATCATATTTAAAGGATTTTATGTACATTTAATTTTTTTTTAAGCTTCGTATCATGTTTTTATGTTATGCTGTCATCAAAAACATACTTGGAGGGTTGCTTTGATTCTTTCTTGCATGTTGGAAGAATCTTTGAATCTCCCATGGCAACCATTCAGGGATGCCTAAACACTAGCTCTCACAAAGCCCCAACTATTTCCACAAAGCTCCTTCTTAGCGCTGCAGTCTCCAAATCAAGCTTCAGCCCCACACAGCTGCCTTCGCCCCCTGAGCCCTCCCCTCTCAGCTCCTCCAGACTAGCATCTGCAGCAATTGGCAAACACCTGGTGGATCTGCACATCTGCTTCTTAATCCAACACTCCTAAGAATGGCTATAAACAGCATAATAGAGGAGCGTTGCCATGACATCAGAGAGGGTAGGAGCTTCTTAAAGAGACACTGTGAAGTCAAATGACTTCTCTTCTAATATATACTGTACATCATTTTTATAACAACTGAAGGTAATATAGTTACTTGATTGTGCTGTAAAATTGCACTGTGTGCCTGGAAAATACATAATACAGCCAAGCACCCCTTTAAATATTCTTGAGACTTTCTTTTTGTGTGGCCTTAAAGTCTTGAAAAGCAAATAACAGGCAGTATTTGGCATTTCTTTACAAAAATGTTTAATTATTCAACATATAGCAAAAGAACATGACCTGTTCATGTCCAGTTAAGGCCAAAATGATAGATATTCCTGGCAGATTGAAATTTATTTTTCATTCAACCAAGTAATGTTTTTCTGGGCCAAAACACAGAGAAGACTTTTTTTTTAAAAAAATATACAAAACAGTGATGTGTCAAGATGTTACTTGCTTCAATAATAAACCTATGTTTTCTTAAATGGAAAATGTTTGGTGCAGCAGCAAGTATGTTTGTGTTTTTTTTCTTTTCATTTTATATCATTTCATTATAACATCCAGCAGCTTCTTACTCAGGCTAATAAGGGTTTGATTACTGATTAATCAGAAGCTTGTAGATAACGTTCAATGTGCCATTTAACTTTAAAAATATATAAAAGTTGATTCCTCCCCCGCACGCACCAACCAAAAAGACAGCTTTTTTCATTCTTGTATTATCTGTGACGAGGTCTTATTCACTGATTAAAAAAAAAACACAGCTTGCAATAATTTTGGACTTCACTGTAGATTATAAAAGAAAATGGCAGCTAAGCCTAATTCTGGACCTGTGCTGGGAACACTGAACTGAATATTTGTGTAGTATATCATTTATTGTAAATTCTCTTGTCATTCAACAGAAGTAAAATTATTTCAGCAGGTTGTTTATCTAACATTGCTTTTATAATAAGCTGTAATGTGTATTTTGTTGTGGTTTAAAAGATTTTTGTAAACGTCTTACACTTGCGGTACATTGAGCTCAACATGATTTGAGTCCTAAAATGGATTCACTCATGTTGTCCTCCAATATGTCCACTAGATGGCAGTATAGTACTTTACCCAACCAGGTCAGTCTTTGTCTCCGAAATTAGGAGCAACATTAGATATGATATTACAAGAAACATTTGCTAATTCACTGACTCTGATATGTCATGTTGGGAAATAATACATAATTTAGCCCTTTGGTGAGCAAAACATCCGTCCGTCCATCCATCCATCTTCTTCCTCTTATCCGGGGTCGGGTCGCGGGGGTCGCAGCTTAAGAAGGGAGGCCCAGACTTCCCTCTCCCCGGCCATTTGTTCCAGCTCCTCTGAGGGAATCCCAAGGCGTTCCAAGGCCAGCCAAGAAATATAGTCCCTCCAGCGTGTCCTGGGTCTTCCCCGGGGCCTCCTCCCGGTGGGACGTGCCCAGAACACCTCACCAGGGAGGCGTCCAGGAGGCATCCTGACCAGATGCCTGAGCCACCTCAACTGGCTCCTCTCGATGTGAAGGAGCAGCGGCTCTACTCTGAGACCCTCCTGGTCCACTATTACACCGCTATTACGCAGCTTCAATATCTCACATAATATCGCTACCAACATGCTCTACTTAACACCCAAGTAATTAATCTGTTGTTTTACGGGTTTGTTTATTAAGGACGACTGTTGACAGACAAGATATGAGAGCAATAATGAGCATCTCCATTAATAAACAGCCATTGCTGCACTGGATTCTCTTTGACCTGCTTCAAAATAAATATTTACAACCACGCACAAACTAATTATACCACTTTAGCTCACTTCTAGCACACAAACAATATTTGATTTATTTCAAACAGGTTTTTAAAAACAAGAAAAAAAATCATGTATACATAAACAAAATAATTGGCTTACCACTCCTTTTCTGTTTGAAAGGGAGTAGGAAGAACACTTATTTAATCCTATCCCTTATCTCAATTTAATGACTTACTTACAATGCCCTAATTATCAAAAATTTGTAACTGAAACCATGTTTTAATATTCATGTTCCTGTTCGATATACTGTGCTAAAGAGCCAACAAATAAACTATATTACATGGACAAAATGGTTACAAACTAACTCATAAGACAAAAAAAAAATAATCTATGGAAACATAATAGTAATAATGGCAATTTAAATAACAATCAGACATACAGCCATAGAATAATTAGCAACTCCTTGCCAACGTACACAGATAAATTCTTCTTAATATCCAGGATATTTAACGTTGTCCCCGATTTTTTATTTAATCAAGGATAATGCTTAACTTTATCCTTGATGTTTAACATTATTGCCAATGTTTAGCAAATGTCAAAGTTCATCTCCAGAATAGTTTCCTTTTGCGGTAAACATTGGATATAAAGTTAAACATTCCAGATACATAGCAATAATGACAATTTAACCTTAAACATCCAGGACGATGTTAAGCACTGGAAATAAAATTTTAAAAAAATTGGGGACAGCGTTAAACATCCTGGACAACTTTAAAAACTGGAGATAACATTGAGGACAACAATGTCCCCGATGTTTAATATCGTCTCTTTTTCTGTCATCTCAAAAGAATCTTCATGTCGAATCTCCATATTCAAAGACAAACTCCCAGGATTTTCTGGTTTTATTCATTTTTATTTTAACAAATTGTGAGATTATCGCAGCCTGTGGGGTTTTTTTTTCCCTGACTGGGAGCGAGAAAGAAAGCAGCCTGTGGAATGTGACAGGTAGCCAATCAGAAATCGCGGTGACGTAAGAACGGAAGGGAATCAAAAACAGTTGACATGGCAACTGAGAGTCCGGTGGACATCGGAGGTGATATGTGGAAATGTTTATTACTATGTGTAAAGGTCATTTTTATACATGTTTATTATATGTGGTTATGTTTATTCAGTTAAAAATGTTAACTACAAACAAACATGACTCACCTCCAAATCATAGTGCAGCAAATAGAGCGGCTGCTGCCGCCGTCTTTTTATCAAACGGCTTTTCTTTTTTTATCGCTTAAAATGAATCCACAAACTGTCACTGCTGCTCATCCGTCGTCCGTGTTTGATTATTCTAAATTCATCTATGGTATGTTGGGGGTTTTACTGGATTTTCTTCTGGAATCGGGATGTTCGTGAGTGGAGTCGGTCCGTGTGGTGTGTTGCTCCTAACCACTGCCGTAACGCTCTCTGACTCTGGTCGCTATGGTAACATTTACATATCCCTTCAAAATAAGATACAGAATCAATGTTGGCGCGCAAGACGTAACCGAGAGAATCCGGTTAAAGGATTTTCAAAATAAACGATCCTCCAGACTCAAATAATACATGAAGCGGAAATATTTAATTATGTCTTGCGCGGCCCGGTACCAATTGGTCCACGGACCTGTACCGGTCCGCGGCCCGGGGGTTGGAGGCCACTGGTTTAGATTACATTAGTAAGTGTTAGACCCTCCCATTAATTTGAGTTATTAAGAACACACCGGGTGATTGATGGAGGTTTATTGTTTTGGGCGAAATGTCCGGTGTGATGTAAAATTATATTTTGACCAATTTTTGAACTTGAAACGTCATTAAGTTAACTTTCGTTTTCAACTAAGTTGTAAGAGATTTTTTTGTAATTATTTTTGTTGTTATTTTTACAAGAAATGATCCCGGATGACCGACCTATCTCTAAGGGAGAGCCCATTTACCTTATAGAGGAAACCCATTTCCGCCACTTGCATCTGCGTGAGAAAAAGAGTTCTGAGAAAAATATACTGGATCAAAATGTCCTTAGACATAAAATGAGTGGAGAAAAAAATTAAAATAAAAGATTTTCCTCCTTTCCCTCAGAAAGTCGTGAACTTTGTTATGTGTTTATATAAAGTGTTGAAGTTTATTGATTACAATTTGATATAACGTCATCATAACGCTGAAAAGTTTATTTATTTATTTATTTATTTATTTATTTATTTATTTATTTATTTATTTATTTATTTATTTAACTATTTATTTGTTGTTTTTCTGAGTGGACATTGCAACCAGTAGAGCTCTGCATCACTGCGGGTGCGATGATGCAGAGCCGGCGATTGATCGGTCCTCCTGCTGACAGGTGGCGCTGCTGAGCCGCGACGTCCCTACCGCAGAACGCCGGTGTCAGAAGGAGGAAACTGCAAACTGAAAGTGTTGGATTTCCAAGCCTAAGCAAAAGTACGCCAACTTTGAGGATTTCACTAAAGGTAATAATAAGTCGGTGCCTGCCTTTGCGTCTCAATATGTTAATTTTGACAACCGCCAGCATAGTTGTTCTGTAAATTACGCTTATACCGTAGACGTTTACACATTTAAAACAGCCAGTTAGCTGGCTAAGACATTAGCATGCTTCGATAATGCAGATTCATTCTGTTGCACTCGTTAGCTACTCGCTAGCTGCCAGTGGATGTTATAAGACGGATTAGTTTTAAGTATATTTAACGTACTCAAGAGTCACAAGTGCACGTTTTTGTTTAAAAATATTAAAATATTACGTGTTTTTACTTCCTACATGCGCAATATCTGCAATATTAGATTAATGTTGAGGGATGTTTTAGCATTCGCCATCATTTTTTGTCCCTGATCTCTGCTGCTTAAAACCTGTCCTGTTCTCTGTCCTGTTTTGTCAGGATATTTCCGGTGACCAGGAAAAATGGTTCGTAGCTACGTTGCTTTTTACATTCAAAATGTCACATATATGTAAAGCATATCTAATGAGTCTTTACTTATTTAATGAATGGTTGTTGTGGTTTAGTCACGCAGATATGACTCCCGGACAACCATCTTTTCACCTGAAGGCAAGTTGTGTTCCTTTTTTTGTAAAGGGTTTAGAATAGATTTATTGCAATTTATGATAATTATTGTGTTGGTTGATGAGTTTTAGACCTAGTGGTGTGGGTTATCGTAGTATTTGATCCATCGATCACCAATCAGAGAAAAATTGACAACCCCATTGATTGATCTACTGATCAATCCACTCCTTATTATTAGTGTATTCGGTTACTAAGGAAATTGTACAAAGAAATTATTTGTGTAAATTTCTGAACACTATTTTAAATATTAGAAACACAATATTCAGCACAGCAACAATCAAGGTTTTAATTATTTCTGTGTGGAAAATTTAGATTTGACTAGGACATTTTAGTTCTGGGGTCTTCCTTAACCTATCGTATGTTAGCTAGATGATCTAGAAACTCTGTTATGGAGTAGCTTTATCTCAGTATTTTAATGTAATTTACCCTATACTTTGCAGGGCGTCTGTACCAGGTGGAGTACGCCATGGAAGCAATCGGTCACGCCGGAACGTGCCTCGGGATTCTCGCAAATGACGGAGTGCTGTTAGCAGCTGAGAGACGCAACATCCACAAACTGCTTGATGAGGTTTTCTTCTCTGAGAAGATCTACAAGCTCAACGAGTAAGAAAAACACACTGACTCCCATTTTTACAAAAAAAAAAAAACAACCAACTGCTAATTCTGTTTTTTTTTTTTTTTTTTTATGGTTTTCTTGGAGGAAAGCTAATTATTTGTGTATTCTTTCAGGGATATGGCTTGCAGTGTTGCTGGGATCACATCAGATGCTAACGTACTCACAAATGAGCTGCGACTTATTGCACAGAGGTCAGCGTCGACCATAAAAAATGTTGCAAAGCTGCCAGTGATTGATTCAAAAAGCTGAATACTGAACAAGCTGCTTCTTTAATCGTACCTAACCTGTTTCAATTCTCTCCAGATATTTATTGCAGTACCAGGAGCCGATTCCTTGCGAACAGCTGGTCACAGCTCTGTGTGACATAAAGCAAGCCTACACACAGTTTGGAGGTGAGATATTCAGGTTACTGAAGGAGATGTGGATCTGACCCAGTATAAAGTTGACTTTAGTGAACTACTGGATCACCGGCGCTTGGTGTCTCGACAGGTAAGAGACCGTTTGGCGTCTCTTTGCTGTACATGGGCTGGGACAAACACTACGGCTTCCAGTTATACCAGAGCGACCCAAGCGGTAACTACGGAGGCTGGAAGGCGACCTGTATCGGCAACAACAGTGCTGTAAGTTAAGCCTGTTGCAATAAATCAATTAATCTTGTGATAAATTTAAACAAGCTCAATAATTTCCACTTGCATGGTTTATTGATTTTTCTTTTCTCTTTCTACTAAAAACTGGATGACAAAAGTCTTCGGTCTGGTTCATTGGTCTCAACTAACCCCTTTTTTGATGAACAATTTTGTTTTCAGAGACTTCATAATTCCTTTGATATGTTGTATCCTTTATTTATTTTGGGTATTTAACATTTCTTCCAGTTCCAGTGTTAAATCTTCATTAGAATTTAAAGTTTATTTATCTTTGAGAGGGCGTACTTGCATTATTTTTCCGCTACAATTACGTTACTTGAAAATGGATACAAAACCACAATGTTACTATTTATTGCAATAACTTCTAGTACAATTTATTGTCCAGTACAATTTATCGTGACAAGTCTGCTGTAAGTCTGAAATTTCTGCTGAACGTCGATGAGAGGAGCGCAACCTCAGTTATAACCATCAGTGTTAGTGCACTAGATGTATTTTAATTGTTGGTGATTAAATTCCTACGGATTTCCATTATAAAGTGAAGGTTTCAGCTAGGGATGCAAAGTCATCGATTAATGAGTTAATCTTACTTTGATTTTTATTGATCGACTAACTATTAATTGATTTTTTAAAAAAGCGTGTTTTCTCTTTTATCAAGCGGGCCGACATCTTTCTGTAACATAAATGGCTAAATGTTTTAGACTCTGCTGACGCTGCTCTGTCATGCAGCACCTCGGCTGAATAAGCTCTGTTGAAACTTAAGGAGCTCATAGAGTGTATGTATTTATAAAAACAGAACCACATAAAGTGCGTTTTCCATCCTACACCAGACTCCATTTGGACTGTTTCTGTTTAGTCTTTAATTCTGTAGCAACTGGTTCTGCTTAAGGATTACGCTTAAGGTGGTGCCGTCTGCTGGATGGCGGCGAAACTACTACAAGAAGGTTTAAGCAAATGTTATGAGTTAATCAAAGTCTGAACTAATTATGATCTATTAAACCAATATTAAGTCAATAAGTGGAACATTGTCCATTTGATGTGTATTGATGATTTTGATGGTGGCACTCATCCAAACGTTTGCTGGCATTCTGAATTATTGCCTGTGTGGTGTTTTTGTGACTTTGTATTTTTGTGTTTTTATGATGTGAAGCACTTTGAACTGCCTTATTCCTGAAATGTGCCACACAAATAAGCTTGATTGATTGGCACCCCTAAAAATGGGGTTAATCTTTTCATCTGATTGTTTTTCCCTTGCATGCGATTTAATTGTGTTTATCTTGGTTTCAGGCTGCTGTTTCTATGCTGAAGCAGGACTACAAAGAAGGAGAGATGACTCTGCCCTCTGCCCTGGCTTTGGCTGTCAAAGTCCTCAACAAAACAATGGACGTCAGCAAGCTCTCAGCAGAGAAAGGTGAGATCCAGAGACACTAACTCACTACTTATAACAGGTTTATTTAAAATTGAAATAAAATCCGATAAACTATGGAATTCATGAATAGAAAAATTCTCTGAACACCGTGACATAGCTCTTTGTCGCCCCGACTCTTGCAGTTGAGATCGCCACCCTGACGCGAGAAGATGGCAAAACAAGAATCAAGGTGCTGAAGCAGAAGGAAGTGGAGGAACTCATCAAAAAGCACGAGGCAGAAGAGGCCAAAGCCGAAAAGGACAAAAAGGAGAAGGAGCAGAAAGAGAAAGATAAATAAGAAGAAAGCAAAGAATGTTCCTCCATTGTCTCATCAAATCCTGTATTGTTTTTGTCTTTTACAATAAATGCTTGGAAATTAATAGATGTGTTTATATTTGAGCTGTTAGCTGAAACCCAGGAATTTGACGGTTGAAGTGTGGGGAAAGCTATAATATATACACCACACACATCACACTTACTGGCTCCCCTGACTAGAGCTTGTAATACATGAAATGTTACCAAAAGCAATATCAGGCATTGATTGTTCTTTTTTTTAAATGAAAAGCCAATGTTTCGGAGTGCATTTCTATTTTGATATATATGTTGAGCTGTTGAAGCAAAATGAGTAATTTTAAGTTTATTTTAAAATTTTGATGATGCCAACCACTCTTGATATAAAAGCCCTCTGAGCATTTCGAAGGGAGACATGCCCTCAGTATCACAGATAATCCGCCATACTCATTGTTGTTATTGTTATTTATGCAATGCCTAGGGAGAATTTAGAGAGACCAATTAACCTGACAGTCATGTTTTTGGACTGTGGGAGGAAGCCGGAGTACCCAGAGAGAACCCACGCATGCACAGGGAGAACATGCGGGAATTGAACCCAGGACCTTGTTGCTGCAAGGTAACAGTGCTACCAACTGCGCCACTGTGCAGCCCCCCTAAAAAAAGGTAGGCATTATTTAAAAAAAATTTACATTGATTTTATTATTTCACGTCATTGACTACATTCAAGGTTGTTTTTTTTTCTTTTCCATTTCAGATTGAGATATTAAGACAATAAAATTCAAATTTGTCTGAAGATTTTCTACAGGCTTACCAGGGATGCTGTTAAGCGTGAAAGATGGTGCTTTTTTTTCTAACCTGGAGAGTTAAAAACAAATCTATGAACACATTCATTCCTCAAGAAAGAGAAACTGAGCATCACACAGCAACAACTTTACGAGTTTTTAAAATCGAATATGCAGGTGAATACATTCAAAAAAGCTAAGAAAGACAGAAACAATAACAAACAAGAAAAGACAGATGCTTTTTCTAAAAGATCCTAAAATCTCTCGTCTTCCCATTTTACAAAGGTTTTTTGCGAGACCATCTGTACGTCATATCCTCGAAAGCTTTCTTTTGTGGTTCACTACTACCACCACTTGGTGGCGATAGTGTTCGCATTATACCGCATTTGTAATTTCACCGTCTCGAAAAAAGTGGTTCTGATATGTTTTTTTTTTTTTCCAGATAACAGCAGATAAGAAATGCCAGTCGCCCGCCAGTCGCACACATCCCATCATTTCTGAGCAATAACGAGACCCTGAGAGAGAATAAGACCCACATGTGCTGACAAACCACAGATGGCTGCAGGTGAATCAGAGGTTTTGGTTATTCTTAAACCAGTGTTGAATCTGAAGACGAGTTCTGAACTCAAATGTAACTTTGCGAATCCTTTTGAGTCCAGAGCAGGTGGTAAATGTGACAGCAACCGTCTGTTTTATTGCTGAGCGGAGAAAACACACAGTTACTCTGTAGGTGGCTGCGGCTGGACCGAAACCAGCTGCTGAGAGTGTTGAGTGTTGTCACTCCTTAGGTGAAACTGAAATATTGTAGTTCTTCGGCCTTCCTTTCTATTATTATTATTTTTTTATTTTTCCTAAAGCCACCTGAGCAAATTGTAGGGAGAAGTAAAAATTTCTATTACGGTATTAGATATCCGCTTGGTAGTAAACTGAAGGATTTGTTTCACCACTTCTTTAGCAACATGGAGGCACAATTCCAACTTATAATAAAAATGTTCCTTTTCAAACAGTTTAAACACTTTTTTTTAAAACTGTTTTTCCTGAGAATTCTGCATTAAGTGAAATGAATTTTGTCGGCATTTATTAACCTCAGCTTCAGTTTTTCAAAAATAATTTGGACTTGACCTCTGTTCCTGGCATGAGACACGTGCCTCTCAAGAGCTTTTTCTTCATTTATTTATGTGTTCTGACCATAATTTATGTCCATATTGACGCATAGGAGCGTCAATAATAATCCTGACAGAAATTCACGGGGTACATATTGCTATGGCAACATATTAGTTTGGTTTAAATGTAAAGCAACAGAATGACTCCTATTTTACTGGAAAGAGACTTTTTGATAAGTGAAGGAGAAAGAAGGGAGGTCAACTGCTTTGACCAATAGGATGAAGGTATAAAACATAGGCAGGCTTTGGACATCAGCGATAGGAAACTACAACATCAACTTCATGTAGAATGAACCCGAGTGAAATTGGCCCCCCACCTTCTTCAAAAAAGGGTGTCAGACGTTTGTGCTAAATTTTGTGCTGCTGTGTGCAGCTAAAATTTTCATTTGTGCCGCTATCATTCTAAAGATATTAAGAAATGTTTCTAGAGGTCATGAAAGGTCAACCAGACCGCTACCCCCCATCCCCCGCCTTCTTCGAATCAGACAAAATTGCTGCCAATCAACTCAACTACGTTTGTGCTGGTTTGTGCAGCAAAAAGTTTTGCTTGTGCTGCTTTGGCTTTGAAGATGTTAATGAAATTTTAAAGGTTATTTTGAATTTATAAAAGTGTGTGGGGAGGGAGCTGGGGGGTGGGCCTTTAAACTTTAATTAATATCTTCAAAGCCAAATCAGCACAAGCAAAACATTTTGCTGCACAAACCAGCACAAATGTAGTCGAGTTGATTGACACCAATTTTGTCTGATTTGCAGAAGGTGGGGGGGGGGCTGGATGACCTTTCATGACCTCTGGAAACATTCCTTATTATCTTTAAAATGATGGTGGCACAAACAAAGATTTTTGCTGCACAAACGTAGCACAAACGTTTGACACCGTTTTTGCGTTTTTGTTTGATTTGAAGAATGTAGGTGGTGGGGGCAACTACACAGGTTTAGAATGAAAGTAGAGTAAATCAGACTAGTGAGCTATTTGATCAGTAGTATAATAAGCATGTCATAAAACCATTTTTCAAATGGAGGTTCTGCTAGTTAATTAATATTTAGCTAATGAAATAAATGCTAACAACGACTTGTGGAAGAAATTATGGCACCAACTGTTCGGTCAGCATTGTTTTTACACACATTTTTCAATTCCAAATTGTAGAAACGTGAATGCTTGTTGGCCATTCTCCATGGCATATTATGTAGGAGCAGCAGCCTATCTGAAGCTGAGAGGAAGCAGTTGGATAAGAAGGCCAGCTCTGTGCTGGGATGCCTCCTCAATACAGTTCAGGCAGTGGGAGACAGAAGGCCTTGGGCTAAAATCAAATCACTGTTGGACAATGTCTCCCATCCCATACATAAATTGGATAACTCCTTCAGTGACAGATTTCTGCATCCTCTAGGAGCAGAAAGGAGTGTTTTCAAGGATCCCTACGCTCTGCAGCTGTGAGCAAGACACAGGCTAAAACGTTAAGATGGGTCCAAAAAAAATATCTTAAGAAAGAGTTTTCAAAGGTTTTATGGACAGGTGTATGGTGGCCCTCAAGCCACTTCAACAATTTGTTAAACACAACTACAAATTTTATAACTAAACAACATATTCAAAAATACGACAATAACTTAGCACAATAATAAATTAAGAAAACTTGTGCTTAGTTAGTGTCATTAACTAAGCACAAGTACAAATTGCAAAACTCAAAAACGTTAACAAAACATAATGATTCTGGACACTAAGGTGTTTTCACGCCTCACATTTCCCTAGACCCGGTTCAGTTGGGGTCCAAAAATTTGCAACATTTTCAGCTACTACGGTTCAGTTTCACATTGCACTGTGTCAAACGCGCCAAACCCTTTGAAAGGTTTGTTCCCTTCATTGCCTGTAGTGGCGCTGACAACATAAAAACCTCTGAACAAGAAACTGAGCGCAACTTCCTCCTTCGCAAATACTAAACAAAAATGGAGTGGCGTCAGATTTTAACGATTGTAGGATTTCTCTCTTATGTTTGGTAAAAGACCATGAGTCATTTTCCTGCTAACGCTAGGCTTGCGTGTTTCTTTTCGTTGCATTTGCCCAGAACACCCGGCGCTACAGTTCGCTTCCTGCTTTTGGAGCGTTTTCCAGTCTGCTTGCATTCACATATGCATTTGAACTGCGCTAGATTTTTAGGCGGACCAGAGTTTGTTTGGTTTTTTTTGGTGAGCATCAGCATCAATTGGGCATTCACACATCCCCAAACTAACCGTGCTTTCTGGACAAACAAACTAGACTTTGACACCAGTCCTGTTCGGTTTGTCCCAGAGTTTGCAGAGTCTTCTCTGGAGGTTTTTGTGTAGCTCAATTCAGTGGTTCTTGGTGCAGCGCCACAGCAGGCGAAGGGGGGGAACAAGCTTTTCAGAGGGTTTAGCCTGTTTGACACAGTGCAGTTTGAAATTGAACCACAGCAGCTGAAAATGTTACAAATGTTGCCATGAACAGTCTACTGGACCAGTGTTTCCCAACCCTGGCCCCCGAGGCACACTGTCCTACATGTTTTAGAGGTTTCCCTGCTTTAATGTGCCTGATTCAACTGATTGCAGTTCAACAAACGCCTGTTAATGAGTCATCAATTGAAATCAGCTGGACTGAAGCAAGGAAATACCTAAAACATGCAGGACAGTGGGCCTTGAGGACCAGGGTTGGGAAACACTGTACTGGACTATTAGGTATGAAAACGCCCAAATAGTTGCCCACTAATTGCTAATGCTTCAAAATATTCTCCTTAGAAAGTTAATATCTCAGTTTTACATTATTAAATATTCAGGTCTAAAGTTCTGTTGACATGTTTTTATTGACTGAAAGCTGTGAAGTTCTTCAAAAATAAAAACAAATGCTGAAAAATACAACTTTCCTTCTAACTGTGTGTGGAGTGAGCTAGTAATAAATCTAAAACAGACAGGCTCATCTCAGGTTTTGTTGAGACTATTTTTAGGATGAATTAAATAGGTTTAAACGAAGACCTCAAGTGTGATATTTGTGCTTTAGAGTGTTGCTGTGGAAGATCAGTTAGGAATAAAGCAGATGGAAACGAGCCCAGCAGGAAATGATCACCCATTCAGATACCTACTGTATAGTTGTTTATGAATTATGGCCATTTGATGTTCTATGGTAGGATAGATAAGAGATCAGAAGTAGAATCGTAAACATTTGTCTTAAAGGAATTTCCAGAAAATTAGGAGGAATAACTCAAACTTTATGAATCTCCGCTCTGCTGTCTCCATATGTTTTGCACCACAGGTAAATATATGTGAAAGGAATGTAAAATAATTTAAGCCCTTCCTACAGGAGCATATCACACACACACAGAAAAAAATAATACACATTTCAACCATACATTCCAGTGGAACATAACGGGATTTTATGTGACAGACACAAAGTGGCACCTACTTGTCAAGCGGAAGGGAAATGACGTCATTTTCAAATCTCAAGTCAAAATAATTTATTTATTTTTTTAGGTTTGTTAAGTAGGAAAACGAACAGTTGAGCTGCAAAAGAGGTGACAGTTTGACAGATTTTTAAAATTTATATTAGCCATATTTCTGGACAGCTTTCAGCTTCCAGGCTCTACGAGCAACAAGATGCTTGAGCCACATTTCCGATAAAGGCGCTTAAAATGTAAGACTTTCTTCCACTGAAGTCCAGCCTCTCATTTTGAGCGTCTGTTTGGACCAAAGAGTAAATTATCAGAGCCGACTCATTTAAAGGGCGTACTAAGTGAGGTCAGGGTGTTCACATGAGCTCTGGCAGCGTTCAGTGGGAGGATTCTGGTATCTGAATGACTGGAGCCGCTCGCCGACCTCCTCCCCTCCCCGAGATCCTAAAACACTCCAAACTCTTGTTTTTAAAAACATTATTATTATACATTCACAAATATATATATATATATGTATATATATATTTCACCCTTTTGGAAGGAGCCCTTCCGAAACCTCATTCCGCTCTCACAAATCTTCCCGAACAAGCGCGGACACTTTTGGGGATGAGTCCGTCCCGCCGCGATGAAGCGGATAGGAAGAGCAAGAGGGGGATGGGGGGGGGCAATCTGTTGCAGTGTAAACACAGCGCCAGAAAAGGCACTGGAATGTCTCTGCAGTGGGAGCTGGAGAACGAGGTCAGCCGGAGGCCAAGGCAGGTGGTATACATCAGAATCAAGGCTGACATCTCAGCATTAACTTATCCAAACAAGAGGCAGCCGGTATGTTATCCTGCGAGCGCTGGAGGAGGAGGAAGACGAGAGGGGGAGGAGGGAAGAAGACTGAATATAAAGAAGTAGAGGAGTTTCAAAGTGGGGAAACTGACAGGAACAAGGGAGAACATCACTACAGGTCAGTAATCCCCCCCCGCCCCCCTTCACCCATCCAGTCCCCCACTGGGGAAATACACCAGTGTGTGGAGGAGGTGAAACACAACATGGAGACTTCTTAAAGGCCTTGATCGTCTTCCTGTCACCCATCCTCAAACTTTCAGCTGCAAATCTCTGGAAGTCAGTCAGCGATTATGTGTGTTGAGTTATCACATCATCAGCTAATGCCACTGCTGGCTATTTGGATTTATTTATATCTGTAATAAAGCTTCTGTTGTGCGCTGAGCTCCACCGAGATACACTTGTTCCTCCATATCCACTCACTGGCCGTGATTTTTTGCCAAAAAAAACAACAACTCTTAAACGATGTGAAATTCTTATCATTCCTCTTCTTTTGTTCGACCATCGGTTTTATAATGCAGGCTTCACGCACGAAAGGTATTTCAACCTCAACATATTTTTTTTTCTACGTTTGTTTATGTTTCAGATCTGAAAATTACGGTATTGACTGAATATTTAAAAAAACAAAATCTAAAGATAATGACTGAAAATTAAAAAACTTATTAAGGCTATGACTGGAAAAAAAAACTTCAAATATGACTGAAAATAAATATATATATGTATATATATGTATGTATATATATATATATATATATAAAGGCTGTAAAGAGGGAAAAAATATACTTCAACACATAAAACTATCCAGCCTGAAGTTGACCTTCAAATAAACTATTACAACTTCCTGTTACTTGTGTTTAAAGGGTTTTATGCTTAAATGTTGTCTTCATCTATGCATACAAGTCTGATATGGAGAGCCTTTTTGTTTTCTTTGCAGCTTACTGTGAAAAATGGGCTCCTGAATCTGAATAGTGTGGAGGGAGTTCTATATTTCTCCAACAGTCTTTTGGGGTATATCTCCATCAGCTTTGAAAATATAAAAAATGCGTTTTATTCTTCATGAGATTAGTAGGAGTGTATCTGCGTAGCAGTGTTGAAGTCTCGCCACATAATTCTTCTATTCAGATTCAGCTGGTTTTACTGTGGAAACTGTAAAACATAAATATTCTTTCTTCTGAACCGGTCCGTTATATGTTTCAGGTCACTGTCCTGGTGGAAGGAGAACATGCACATCTTTCCACTTTTCAAAGGGTTTTCATCTATTGTGTTTCAGATTCCTCCATCTTGCCAGCCTCCTGGACTCTGTTGAAGCGAAGCATCCCCCCCACCCCAGCATGACGCTGCCACCACCATTTTTCACAGTGACGATCACGTGTTCAGACAAATGCAGCAAAGTCCTCCAGAGAGTTACGGAAAACATATTCACAAGGTTAGTCGGGAGAACTCGTTTTATTGGTCGGAGAATAGTAAAAAAAAATAAAAAATGTACAAAATTACGGTAAACAAAAGATTACAGAGTGTGACTTAAGATAGGGCTTAAAAGTTAATTTTTCAATATCAGTTCAGCTTATTATTCGTTATGACAACAGTCTGACATCGGCCAACAAGTGGAAGTGGAGCGGGATGCTTTGGCATTCAACCGCATTGAATATGTAAATTCAGTCAAAAATCCTCTCAACTAAAAATTTGGATTGATTCAGTTTTGATATTAAACATGCATGATTGCAATTGTTTTCAGTATGATAGCGCCGATGTTTTCCACAAATTAAAGTGTAATGTGAAAATGCACACGTAACGGACATCCTCATTCTCGAGCATGATGTGTTTCCGAGTCGCATTAGAGAGATTTACGCATCCAGTTGGAGAAACGTCACCAGCTCCCAGGATCCCTCTCTGCATTACACTCCCTTTTGTTTATTTTCTTCTGTTCTAATTACGACTGGCTGCCGGAATAGTACAGTCTGAGGATAATGTTTCTTTTAAAAGTAGCTTGGCACAGAGTTCAAATAAAGTTTCAGTGCCTGAACCGTTTTGATTTGAGTGCAGACCAACTCTTAACAGAGAGGAGAGCAGGAACTGAATTTCTACAGGAAGGTAGAAATCAGCTTTTAAAATGTCACTATAGGATGTCAGCCTGTTTTTGCCAAGCAATGTAATGAGGTTTGCTGGATTGTTATTATCTGGAATTACGTATTTACAAAGTAGGGCCTATAATTTATAGACTTCAAGTCCACACCAGGTTAAAGAAACCTCTACAAAATAATGAGAATTTTAAAGTCTCCAAAGGAACTCATATTTAACTTCTTACATTTTACTCCTTGTCCATCTCACAATCAACTCCTATTTTTAGCCAAGGCCACTCACTGACTGGAGTACAAAATCCCGACCTCAGTGAGAATCGCTTATTAAATAAACTTCTCATCCATGACACGCATTTTGCGAGCAGCCTGAAATCCCGGAGATTACAGACTCTGTGCTCCTCATCAGATCAAGACAGTTCTCCATAAATGGAGCCGAGTCGCAGTAAACAGTAATTACAAGCCGTGCTGCTGATATGACCTATTATGGAGACGGGAAAATGAAGCTATTGTAGCAGACGGAGCGCGATTGTGGGGTTTGGTGAAGCTGACAGTGGCACTGGCAGATTTCTGGCGGACTTGATATCGGACAAAGTCTTGAAATAAACCAGTGGTTGCTTTAGAGATTTAAATTTCCATTTCGTTCAGTTTATCACTTCACACCAAATGTAATCTCGATTCAGTTTGTGACGACAATCTGGTTCAGTGTACGTGCAAAAACATAGTCAGGTGCAAATTTTGTCTTTTTAATGTACACATTCAATTACAAATCTGTCCATTTTGGTCCTAGATAAAACTGCAATGTAATCAAATTCACTGTAAAAGTGATCTTTCTGTGGAAGCCCATCCAGGAGCTTAAAGTCACTGACCTTGCAGCGATCTTTAACTTTTTGCAAGCATGTGGTGACAGTGGAAAGGAATAACTCCTTTTTTAACAGATAACAGATTTGAATGGATCTTTGCTTTCTGATGGCACACCCTATGTTCTCAGTGAAAATACATGCTTAACAACTTCTTTTCACAAAGTGTGTCTCCACATTATCATTTCCCTTCTTGTACTAAATTAAAATAATGACTTGTGGAAAGGTACTGTAATAAAAATGCTTTAAACCTGAGCTGGAGTAGTCTTCATTGTTTTATGTGTTTTAAAATACAACTTGTTCTTTATTCTGTTTGTGATAAAAAAAAAAAACAACTAAAATATGATTTCATTTGGCATGTACAGTGAGTCACTGCAAGTCAAATGTGGACAAAAATATGGATTAATAGGAAAGTGGATTGTTCAACACTGAATAGCAAATTTGATGTTTTCACAAACAGAATAAAAACTTTCACGAATCTGTTTAAAATCTGTTTAGTGTAGAATAATCCAGTCCAGGTTTGACTAATGTCAGTGTTTTACCTTTTGATTTAGAACTAAAACATTTAAAACAGTCCAGTGAAGAAATTGCGAAATACTTCTTTACTAAAAGGCAAAACTGAATTATTTACCGTTGCTCCCAACATGTAAGTGAACAGAGCTAAAATGGTATTTTCTGTACAACTAGACTACCAGTTCTTGCATAAACGTACTTAAACAAACCAGCGTAAACATTTCTGGTAACATTGAAAGGTCGCATATGTGATGCACTATTTTAACTCACTGAAACATATCACCGGTGTATGACATGGAAAGGGCTCAATATAAATTATAACTTATTTTGAGAAAAATAAGAAAACTTATCAGGCCAAAAAAATCCTACAGCACATGAAGGGAATCTGCATCTTTAAGAAACACCTAAAAACCTATCAAACGCATCAGATGAAAAGGTGGAAACATGTCGTCTTCAGAATGCCGGTTTATTAGCAAATAGCTTTTTAGAGAAACAATGAAGTCACATTCTTGTGCCATATTTGGTATTTTCCACAAATGGAGCAAAGGAAAGTAAACTAAACGACCTCTCTGAGCCAAGGGACTGGTAACTAAGTTCCTAAACATGTGATTCTTCTACCTTTTCAGTTCGGTACATGTTTCATCCTTTGAGTTTGAGCATCTTTTCATGACTGAATGATTCATATTCATAGGTTGGAGGAAGGAGGTTCTGTCAAACACTAACACAATGTATCTGAAGAGCAAAGGAAATCTTTTAAAACCTCCCCAAAGCCCAGAGAATATGAATAAAATAAAATAAAAATCCAGTAAACTCCTGTTTTTCTTTCAGATATTTTGTGCAGGTGTTCTCTGCCTCCCTGTTTCTTAGAACTTTAGTAACCTTGACCTACCCGGCTGCAGATGTCCGAATCCGCCACACGAGCCACCTACAATAGGCCCTTTTGTTTCCCAGAAACAGTGCTCTGACTTATTAAAAATATTACACTTCCCACCTTACCCACATCTGTTGAGATAAGTGTGTTTAAGCATTCATGCAATGTAAAGAATATGGATCAACTGGATTTTGACAGTCGTTCTACGTCAGCAGCTGAAACTAAGGAGCGGCAACAGATCCATATATGTGTATTTTCTTTTTATTAAAGGAAATCCAATAGATGACTCAGTGGAGGCAATGTTTTGTTTTCTTCCTCATTGGTAGTTGAGCTTTAAATATTTCAAACATGTCTCCGTTCCTCACTCCTAGTTTTAGGAAGTGGCTGCATGTGGCGAGTCATGCATTTAAGTGACATCACCAGGTTTCTCTAAAGTTGTGCGGTAAAAGTTGGAAAAGTTTCGGCCCGTCCCTACATCCATTGTCTCAACTGGAGCATCTTCAATTGGCCCCTTTAGATAAAACTCCCCCAGAAACTCAGTCTGTTGCATTTTTGATAAGAGATGAGCTCTGAAAACAGCGGGCGGCATCTAAATTATGCAGCCCCTCACGTCCTCTTAGGGGCAAAAGCAGAGTCGGGTCGAGTTGTCAAATGGAACGAGCCATGACAGGCTTGCGAGCTGGGGGTGGTGACCATGCATTATGAATGGTGCTAAGTACGCCTCAGCTGGAGGGGCTGGGTGGAGGCGACCGAGGTTGATGGGATGGCGCCAACCTATTGGTGGGTCGTGGTTAATGTGCTCGATTTTTGCCCTGAAAAACATGCTTTCTGATTCAGTTCGGCCATTTTAAAACCCCCATCTTGCTACACAGTACAGGCTGTGTCCTTAAAATGCCCAACTAAGGTACAGAATTTCCACTCTCTCCAGATAAAATGCGTTTCTTTGCAGCGGGAATAGAGCAGGAGATGACTGTAAAATACGAACCCCAAAAATCTGGAACTCAGGATTTTTAAAAGAATTTACTTCTTTTGGCAACTTTCTTTCACACAGTGTGTTCTTCATAAACGTTGTTGTTGTATCAGTCTTCCAGACCTCTGAGGTCTTCTGGTCCTGGTCTCCTCTGCATCCCCAGAACCAGAACCAAACATGCAAGAAATAGCATTCAGCTTCTATGAACCACAAAGGTGGAACAAACGTCCAGAAAACTGCGAAACAGCCGAGACACTGAGTTCCTTTAAGCCAAGGCTAAAACTCCACTTGTTTAGAGTTGCCTTTGATTAGTAGCAAATGGAACATTGATCAACATATTTAATGTGTATTAATGATTTTGATTATGACGTTTGACAAAACTTCATGTATATCGCTTGTTTCATAATTGGTGATGTTTTGTTTGATGACGCTATGAGGTTTTTAAGATGTAAGGCGCTCTGAAATACCTTGCTGCTGAAACGTGCTATGCAAGTAAACCTGACTTGACTTCACTTGACTTCAAGAAATCTAGTTGTGTTTAAAAGCCTCAAGGCTTCAGAAGCCTTAGGTATTGTTCAGGCAGACGTTTTAAAACGTTGTAATGTGATATGTTTTAATTTACAAGTGCCAGAGTTTACAGCATGTTTTAGAGCTCTTTTGCTTGAAACTTATTTTAGTTTCATTAGTCATACCAAAATTGACCTTGTTACTTCTGTAGATCATTGCGACGTGTTTGAGAAACAGAGGATGCCCCTTTGTGACTTTAACTGAGGCAAATAAGGCACGTATTGTTTAGATGTTGTGTTCTTCTGTGACTTCCTGGATGAGTCGTTGATGTGCTCTTGAAATAATTTTGGTTGGCCAGCCACTCTTAAGCAGGTTCACCGCTGTTTCCTGTTTTCTCCATTTGTGGATAAGGTCTTTGTAATCATTTCCAGACTGGCAGATGTCAGTGACTCTGATTCTCAGCAGCTCTTGATTGCTTTTTATATTGGGCGATGTTGTGTTGCTTTTTGAGATATCTTAGCTTTTTCCATGTGGTGAGATGATCTATAACAATGATTTCTTAATTTTAAGCCTGGATGTCAACAGTGAGATTAAACCCAGCTTAAAGAGGGTGGGGGGGAAGCAGCAAATATTTAATTTTGAACAATGCTTAGACACTTTTTCTTTAAGGGGCAGGTTAGCTTAGATCCCTTTTCTCCATTAATAAAATCAGTTGTATTCAATCAAGTAGCCTTTGCCCTATATAAAAATTTGTGTTGACTTGAAACAATTACCATATTTTCCGGACTATAGAGCGTACCTCACTTATAAGCCGCACCTACAAATAAAAAAAATTTAAAAAACTGGAAGCGTACAGTATATAAGCCGCTGGTAATCTCCGCCGCTCTCGGTTTTCTTTAATAAATGTGCTATTAAGGACGCAGCCCTCCATCTCCAACGCCGAACCATGGATTCATTCACGCCGAGTTTACGTGCAGCGGCTCTATTTCCCTCCTGTACTGCCAGATCGATAGCCTTCAACTTAAAAGCGGCATCTTTTTCTTCGTGTGGTTTCCATGAGGGGGTTTGAGTTTGAAGAAATTTCTCCGTCGTGCCTGCTGCTAGCATGCACTTGTTCTAAATTAAAATTAGCGCTTTCTTATTTGATTATCAATTTTGACTTCCAATGATTCACGTCCTGCTAAAGAGCCCTCTGGTGGTTGAAGAAAAATCCACAGAAAAGCCGCACCGGGCTGTAAGCCGCATGGTTCAAAGCGTGGGGAAAAAGTAGCGACTTATAGTCCAAAAAATACGGTAGGTGTGATAAAAAAAAATCTGCCAGCTAGCAAACTCTGGTAGCTAGCTAGCAGAGGCCTGTTAACTAAAAACAAACTTATCCTAGAATACAAGTGTTACGGAAGACCTTTACAAACATATTCTTAAATAAAATGTAAACAAAGAAAGAAAGAAAGAAAAGCATACTTGTATTTAACAACCCCTCGCCCACCCCAAATTTCTAATTTATAAATTTGTCAGAATAAAACCACAATCCGATTGTAAAATGTCTGAAATAGATTCATATGTTTGTGAATTGACAACATTTTAAAATGTCCTGACTGATTATTAAACGGGCCCGCATGTTGTCAGCTCTCATGCTTTGGAGACATTGTCCTGAAATCTGGTTTTAATATTTGATGAAATTAGTTCTGCTCACTGCCTCTGCCTTCTTATGTCTTCTGAATGCCCACAGCTTAATGCTGCGACCGGAGTTTGTATTCTTTTTCTGTAAATGAGTTTATTTATTAGGGGCAGATTGAAGCAATTTTCATGGCAAATTCTACTTAGAAAACTATGGAGGAACATTCATTTTGCACCACAGATTTTTCATACACAGCATGTATAATGATGTAAAATCAACTCAATATAATAAAGTAGCTGGAATTAACTTAAATCTGACACAATATGTGTGTTCAGAACAGGCTACCGTATGCATGATCAGAGGATAACATACAGAAGAAAGGAAAAGAGCTTTTAATAAGGCTCGATTTAGTCAAAATGCAAAAGAAAAACAAGGCATTCTATTGTCTGTATCTGTTTAATTCTGTTTTAGACTACAACAACAAGTTGCCAGTCCATCACAGGTCAACACAGAGCGAGGACAGAATAGGATTTACAAAGAGACCCATATTTAAGTGCAGTCCAGTATGTTTTAGGATGTGGTAGAAAATTCAAACTCCACACAGGAAGTCCCTGGCGGGAATCCGAAACCACGTTCTGCTCTTGGGAAATATTGAGAATTGAAGCAATTATCTTATGCAAATATAAAAATAAACATGAACGGGATATAAAATTAACATTGTAATTGGGGTGTGTTCAGAGCTCGACAAAGAGGCAAGAACATTTTCGCCAGCAAAATTGGAAGTTATCCAGTCTGATCTTATTGGAGCTCTTTAAACCTTAAAGGCTGATGGAAAACGTCTGAAAAGCAACAAGAAATGCTCAGTTAGGAATATTGTTTTTTTTATGTGTGATTAGTGGAGCTAGATAATTGGATCTTCCTCTTAATTATTTAATCTGCCCACCTAAAGAATTGTATTCTATAATATTTGAGTGTTATTTCTTTTCAATAAAATGGCTCAAACAAGTCTTTTTCTGAAAATGAGAGCGTCTAAACAAAGGTAATGAAGGAGTGAAATCCTCCGGGAATAAAACGTTAATCCCTTTGTCCTTTCGCTATGATAAATCAGAGGCCTTTACTCTCTAATATCAGGGTTCGGGGTGAAAAGTGTCGCTAAAACCTGATGTTTATTCGGTACTGATGAATTTAGTGTCTCTGAGCAGCACTAAAATAGGCCCGGCTGCTCTTGACTGCCGCGTTATTGTCCAGAAGATGAGAGCCATGCCAAGGATCTGTAAAGCAGAACAGGAACAGGAGAATGTGTGTTTATCACGTGTTTGGATTGGTGATCAGAGATTTATGGCGCCTGAGATTCACTCGTCACGATGAGGCGTCTGTAGAGTTCTGCACAGATTCTAGGCCAGAGGCAGCAAAACAAAACAAGAATAAGGGAAAATGTCAAAACCTGTGCAGGTTCTGGTACTTAAAAATGAGTAGAAACAAATCACATCATTAAGAAAATTGCAATATCAGGGAGAAGAAAAACTTTAGGTAATGTTTACTGGTTAGAAAAGAGCAAAGTGCTCCCAGTGACAATATCTACTACTTACTGTATGTTTACTTGAGCTCCAGATGACGCAGCAGACTCAGATGAATATTTTCTTAAGGGTTACAAACAAATCTATCCAAGATATTTATCACATCTTCATAAAATTAACAAAACATAATTTTTTTCCCCTCCAATTTTACTTGCTTGCTACTATCAAATACCAAAGTAAATACCAAATACTATCAAAAACCTAAGTAGGTGAACATTGCAGAGTTGACTTTAATTAATAGCAACAAAGATTTTATTAAAAGGAGCAGTTGTCGGTCTGTCCCAAATCATCCAACATCTGTCATTTACTCCATCCTTACTGCCCTTTTCGCCTCCTTCCTTGCATTCACAAGCATTATTAAACTGCATGAGTCTCATTATAAATCCAACCAGCCAGAAGGATCATTTCCTCTTGCTTACATGGAATCAACTATTGTGCTCAAAAGAAGAGGAGACTTCTGCATTTTCTAAGGTGAAAATATTTTACTGAGTAAACTCTGTGAAGGTAGAATAAAGTCTACTATGAACCGAGAATCAGATCTGTCTTTCTCCTCTCTAATCAATAATCAAAATTAGAGAACTTAAACATAATCCTAATGTTCAAAGAGCACCGAGACTATAGAAAAAAAATACTTTTTTAAGAACCAACAGGTTATCAAAGGAGCATTGGGTAACCATTTTCTTACCATTGGGAGTTTCATTCTCGCCATTTTAACCTAAAATGGAAAGAGGAAGAAAAGAAACATTGAGGAGGCCCAAAATTTCAGAGCCACCAAGATAATCCATTCATTTTCAGTACTAGACCGTCAGCTACTGGATATTGAAAGACGTCTCACGTGAGTTATGGTACACCTCTTTTTTTTTAAGAATTAAGTGAGAACGTAATTAATTCATTTGTCAAGCTCTGCAAGTCGTCTTAAGACCATAGACATTGTTTCATGACATGTAGTGGGGTCCCGCCCCCCAACTTTAGAGAATGGCATATCAACAAGGAAGTGGGTTTTAATACTTCCCACAAAACATTTTTGGGGCAAAGTTTCATTCAGTATCCAACTTAACTTTGGATAATGACATTATAAATACTGTTGTATATTTTACCATTAAAAACAAACACCTACAGTGTACCTGCTGTGGATCTGCGCTGAACTTGAGCCACTTGTGTTGGAATTCATCACAAGTTTATGAGAAAATCCACAAAGGAAAATGGGTGTGCCTTAATTACAGAGATTATTTCCTCCCAGAAGGCTTTGGTCCAGGTCCCTTCGGGCGCCATTATCCTTTCAAGTTTGCTTATCCATCAAATCTGGTCTTTATAAATTCTGCTTTATGTAACATTGTCCACTTTGAATTCTTCTTTTCAGGCCAATCAATCACGCGCCAAGACTACGACTCAGATTTGTCTGCAGTTTGGAAGCGGCCTGAATGTACGATACGGGACGCAGCGCCGCAGTTACACATCTTAATGTGAGACCGGGCTGAAGTGCAGGGAGCCTCTTTCACAAAAACAGCTCCATAACACTGCTGGAAGCTGAAAATCCCCAGACACAAAGCTCATATTGATCCTCTGATCTCACCCTTCAAAAAGAAAGGAAAGCAAGCAAGTTGAACTCCTTCCGTAAGTTTGCTTTTTTAATCATCATTTTTCTTAACTTTTTTCTTGGGGGTGAGGAAGGAGGGGGGTAAAAACTTAATTGCTACAAAACCCGAACGCCTCAAAGAGACTTCCACTGGGCCCAGCTGTGGAATCTGAGGCAGGTTCTTCAGATAAGAACTGGTGTAAAACTCTGTTGTGTGTTCGCTTGCACGACAACCCGTCTCCTGCTGTAATTATCTTCCATTTCTTTTCCCTTTTTCGTGTGATTATCTTGTTTTTCCTCCTTTTCCTGCTTTCTGCCTTTTCCCACCCCAGTCCTCGTCCCCCTGAGGAGCTGGCAGATCCCATCAGCGTTCGCTGGCTGGGAATCTGCTGCCCTTTGGTTTAAATAGCATAACCCTCCACGTCCCATATTGCGTACACAAACAGGAAGTTAAGGCCTCACTTCTGAGGGAGGATGTTATGAAAGTGTTTATTCTCTACTAACTTACTGCATGTCGTGTATGCACTGCCTCAGAGACAATGTGGCTTTGAGAAGTATTTTTAACTTTTATTTTCTGTCATATATCTCTACTGCTTGATTTTTTTAAATGTTTTATTCAATTTGGGGAGGCGGGTTTATATTCTTTCCCATGTTGAAGAAAATCTCTGCGGACTGGGTTTGCCTTTGTGAGAAAATTATAATTTAAACGGTCCCAGTGGGTCCTTTTTTCAGTATTTCCTCTTGCTAGGAATGCTTGGACTGGGCCATTTTTCTGTGCCTTTGGAAATAAGTCCGTTTCCACACTCGTCTCGGCTCCTGATAATTAACCAAATTCTGAAATAAGGCTTGCGAGAACGACTGAGGGACTTACAGCGTGGCCAGGGGGGCTGGAAAATAAAAAAAGAGAAAAGGTTGTTTTCGTTTCAGAGCTACAAAGTACACACGGCCTCGGTAGTTGGCAAATCCTTGGGAACATTTTTTAGCTCATAGTTTTTGTTTTCAGCTTGGTGTGAAACAACAAATAACGCAGTCACAGCTGGCACAGATATTGTTGTCATTGTTAAAATTCATAATAGCGCTGAAATCCTGGAGAGTTGGAGGCAATGAACTGGGGTTACTGTGTTCAAAAGATAGCCAGGCTATTTTTCTTTATGAATCCTTAATGTTAACTCATCAGTGGCCTGTGAGAACCCCGACTCTGACCTCCTGGACCAGGAGGTGAAAGAGAAAGAAAGTCACTCAAAGCAGTTCAGTAAAGAAGTTGGTCTTATTACAAAGTAAAAAAAACAAAAAAGGAAATTATTGTAGGATTTCTCCCTGTTCCTTTATAGCCTACATTTTCAACGCCAGAAAATTTGCAAATGTAAGAAATATCCATAAAAATTCTTCAAGTAAATCATCCCCCCAAAACTATACTGATAGTCAATTCAGTTCACTTCACATTATGGCTCTAATTCACAAGACAAGTTGTCTTAAAGCACTTTACAAAAAGATTTTAATGAGATCTGATCACACAGAATGATTGAAAGTTAAGTACCAACATTCCAGATTCATCCTGGTTATCAACCAATGCAGTCTAGTGCAGTTCATATATTTATTTATTCCATGGTTAAATAATGTAAAAAATAATTTTACATGAAACGGAGCGTCTTCAGTCTGATGTTTCTTCAGATTCGCTGTAATACAGACTGCTACAGGAGATCTTTTCTGTGGGCAGAAAAGATTATAACACAATAACTCTTAATGTGTGTTACGACAACTTTTAACTTCCCCTTGGGATCAATAAAGTATTTCTAATAAATTAAAAGGTTTCCTATCTAAGGAAGTCCATCAGATTGCGTCGACTCCTTTCAGTAAAAGCTCATTAAAAGCTTTGAGAGAAATGTTGTTAAACCCTGTGTGTAGTAGTATAAAATATTAACAGTTTTCATTTTTCAAAGATAACTTTAAAATGTGACGACTGTAAGCATGTGTATTCTATGGCATTTCACTAAATGCATTGGGAACTGAACAATTCTTAAAACAGCAGTGGTTAGAGCCCACGCCGGTTTCTGGTGCTCATTGAGTAAAAATGTAATTATGCTGGTTTTACCTGCAGAAACAATTAATTAGTTACGCATTTTGCTGTAAGTGTAGGTGGTTGTTAATGTCAACAACACATATGATGTCTCTTCATATTCGGTTAACTTTTTTCTGCTATTTTGTAACCCTGTGAATTTTTGAATTTTGTAGGATCCAACTTGTTCCATAGCCAGACACAAACTAGTAAGAAAAATTCATCTGTGTACACTGAATGTAAGTTTTATTTAATTCGGTTTCCCAAAGTATTACTATAAATTAGGCATGAAACAATAGGCATTTTTCACTTCCGATACCCGAAACAGATATCTGAGGTTTATTATCGGCCGATACAAATCTGATACAAAAAAACAGAGCTGAATTGATGTAAAACGTTTAGTTTGTTTTCAATACTGGTACCGATACAGATACTAATATTGGATCGGTGCATCTCTACTTTAAATACCCATTTATTTCAGCAAAATTTTAAATTGTATTTGTTGGGGCATCTTGTGAATCAAATTTTTTTTAATTTTTTTGGCATTTGGTTAGTCAATAACTAGACAATATTCATTTTCAGTAACCTTGTTTGCAGCCTAAACTTCAAAAAACAAAACATGGTGCATTTCATTTGTAGTTGGAACTCGTAAATTCTGACATCCGAATCTAAAGAATTAACTGGAAGAGCCCCCCTTCCAAAGTCGGAGTTTCCACTCGAAAAGTCTGAAAATTTCTCTAACGCCAACTTTGAGATCCAATATGGCCGCTCCTCACATCAACAATAGTAGGCCGAGATGGAGACATGTCTATGTTGCAAGATACACTTGTAGCTGTGCGTCTAAAATCAATGTCACATGTAGCGCCTGCAACTCTAAACTGAACAAATTAAAAGTGGTTTTTGCAGGTGGAAAGTATAGTTTTAAACAGCGTTTGTAAGAGGTACAAACAATGACTGGTTGGGAATCACCATATTAGAATTGTGATGTCTTTGACTACGCTAACTGGAATGCTGCTAACATGGATGTGATGTCATTCCCAGCTCAGAGTACCAACTTCTGAGGTAAAAGGAACGCAGCATAGTCGACTTCCAGAAGCTGCTTCTCCGGCTGCTGCTGCAGTCCTTTCAGACCAAAACAGGAACTGTTACAATGTTTGGCACATGCTAGCAAAGACAACAGACACAACATTGCGACTAAAAGTGTAAGTGGTTTTATCACCAGTTAATAAAGTATTACAGACGATAATATTTTCTTTGTAAGATCCCTCACTGAAAGAAAATCAAGTTTTCCATGAATTCAGGCCGAGCGCAAGGATGCGCTGGCAGATTCCATGAGCTTTAATGTATTCACGAAGAGGGCTATTTATTGGACAAAGTATTCACGAAACGTCACAAAGGCTGTCCCCCCCCCCCCTGCACCTCCACGAGTGGGTGAAAAAGCTTCAAAGTTTCCTAGGACCTCCAAATGGATGTTTGGCTGGACCACAGAGGACACGGAGAACACAAGCTAAGTGCTTTAGCAGCGGGTGACGCTAACGCAGGAAGACAGGCTCAGTGTGGCGTGAAGCAGAAGAGTGCTGTGTGAGGTGACTTATGGGACAATGGGGCCGCTTTCTGCAAATAAAACATGAGGCTTATCCAGAGCCTCTGAACTATACAGTCTCAGCTTCTGTCAGGTGTTTTTGGGTGGAAAGAGAGGGAGGGAGGGGTATGGTGGGAGGTCGGATTTAGAGGCCCTGAAAGACGAATGAATCAGTCGAATATCAGTGTTCTGCTCTGCTCTAAATATTGGAAGAACGCACTAAAGTCTAAGAATTTTATTCACCTTTTGATACATTTATCGCTACTATAATTTCTCCACTTCTCTAAGTAAAACAAAAAGAAAGAAAAGAAAACATCGACAGAGCTACAGTTTATTTGGGGTGAAATCAATTTGTCATGCAGACCCAAATCTCAGATTTCTTTCATTTTAAACACTTTTTTTTTGTTTGTTTGTTTTCAGAAGGGCTTTTTTTTCCCAGTTTAAAGACATTATTATGAAATTAAAAATTATGTGTATGAGGATGCAATCACCCGTCTATCTTGCGTGCTTTATCTGAACAGAGCGGCAGCACTAGATCACCGAATTAAGAACCAAGTGGACTCAGAAGTAAAGTCCAAACACCCCAAAATGTAACTTAAATTCTCTGCATAGCGGAAAGTAATTGGCTGTAGTAGGAATTAAGTTTAGGGAAAATTGTGCCTCATTTGAACTTGAAATGTTTATTTTTCACAGTAAATCATAACAGCGAGTTTATCTTCAGGTCATACCTGTGGGTGTGATCACAAGTCAGACTTAATGGGCTGATAACATCTGAATAGAGGAAAATGTGGGTGAATTTAAGATACATTAAACAAAGTTTAATGTTTTCAAAGTTATTTTAGGGCATCAAAGTAAAGTACGGCGAAATCCTAATGCGTTTCACACCTCTGATTTTTCATTGAAAACAATTTTGAAAACTTTGTGTTCTTTTCGTTTTACTTCCCAACTATGCATTGTCTTGTGTTTCACCCTTGTGGTCTTTCCTATAACTGTGTGAACCGACTGACCCAGACTGAGAAACCATAATCATCAAAGTTACAAGAAAGAAAGGATTTTTTAATTGTTCCATCTGTATGTATCGAAACTATATATTGTATGAATTTCACTTTCTGAAATGTGAAAGTGAAATGGGTAACAAGAAATATTGAACTTGTCTTTTTTTATTTCTTTTTTTTTTTTTTTTTTTACAAATTTCAAATGCTTTTCAAACATTTGGAAAGCCTTACCTTCAGCTACACTAAAGCCTGAGTGGCATATATTTGAACCCGTGTGTATAATTTTAATCCTGTACAGATTTGAAAAAGTCTTTGAAACATTTTTTCACCTAATTCTTGCTTCCCATCACTCTCTTCAAAATATCTTCATCATTTAAAGCCTGAAATAACCGCGACGCTCATTACCATGATGAGCGTATGTAAACTTCTGACCGAACGGTAGCATGACTCTAACAAAAGAACCTGAACCACTCTTAAGTATAAGATTTGGTTAAACAACAAAACAAAGTGTTAATCTCAGTGTTTGATTTTAGAGTTCTGCAGCTTCTCCAATGTTACACTTCGCACCATTCCTCCTATTCATCATTATGCTACGAAGCGATTCTCATGACATTAGAAACAGATGTTTATCCTAAATGTTCATGTAACACTTTTATTCCCTTTGTGTTCATTAATCAGGAGGCAGCACACCTTCAATTTGAACATCTCTGGATATTTCCATCCAGCATCCCAGTTGTCAATTATGCAGAGCCTCTTCGGCAGCACTCAGGAGAAAGAGGCCGATGAGTTTATCTCCAAACAACTTGAAGTGTTCTGTAAAATTCAACCAAGGAGACATATAAATAAGAAATATTTTACTGCTCCGCAGCCACACAAGGCTATCTTTGGCCGTGAAAATGCCTCTGACATCTCTGAGCATAAAAGGTTTGGAGCTCCGGTGAGTCATTTCTTTGCTCTCTGCTCTCTTGTAGCTGATTGCGTCTTGCTTTTTCAAGCTGACATCTCTTGTAAGGGGTTTCTGGGCAAGAAGCAGGGACTCCTACAGCATTAATGACAAACTCTTGCTTGTTCTTATGAAGTAAAATAATAACAGAGAGATGATCAGGTGAAGAGTCCTGGCTCCAAACTCGAGGTGCATTAAAAAGTCTGGGCGTTAGAAACGTTGCGTTCAAGCCGAACAACGAATACATTGACGGTCACTCACTCATTGGCACAGTCAATATTTCATAGGCGGAGAGTGTTGGTGAAATGGTAAGCAGAGCGTAAAATGATGCTCTTCTTCCGCGTCTTTAAGATTCAACTGCTGACAGAAAGCAGATCTCCCCTTGGCTCTCAAACCCCGGATCTGTTCTTTACCTTCCGATGTTAAAACTCTAATCTAACGTCAAACAAGCTCTTCCTATATGCTTTTGACTGAGCGGGAAACCAAAAGTTGTGTCCTCTTAGTCTTCTTAGAACCATACATCAGATGTTTTAGCAAAAGAAAAACATGTGGATATGAAAGATTTATTTTGTGGTGTTTTTTTATTATTATTATTATTATTTTAAAGAAAATTGTGCAACATGTACTTCTAAGTAGTGGTTCAGGAGTTGATAGTTATGAGGAATTGGCTGAACATGTTCATACATGTTTAATCTTTGCACTTGAAAAATGGACTAAGACGACGGCAAGACGGGCATTTAAGGAAAGGCTGGAGCTACTTCTAGAAATATGTCTCGTAAAGTGTTCCTCTTTGTCTCCATATATGTACGTACATGGCTGAGTCTCTCATACATGTGAAACGCACAAGATTGTGGCTATTTTTAGACCTTAAATCGAAGGAGAAATACAGTGGGAACACGTCCGTCCACTTCACCTCCTCCTCCTCATCCTCCTCCTCCTCCAGTCCTGATTGTGTTCCTATACAAAGTCAGGAAACCGTCTGGCCTCTGAGAGCTGCGTTGTTGTGAGGAAACCCGCTGCATGCTGGGCTCGCGTCCAGGGCCGAGCCTTAACTCGCGGCCCCGGCCAGCCTTACTCCACCCACACAGCCTCTGACATCGACATGGTGCAAACAGTCAAAACACTCACAATGTAATTTATTTTTAACGTTATTGTGACACTTTCTATCTCATGCCTATCGGCAGCCGTTTGTCCAAATAGGTTGGTGCCAAACAAGGCCCGTTCTTTGAAACGACACACGATAAATAAATGACTGCCTATTTTATAGCCTTTTTACCAGAGTTGTATTACTGGATATTTGTGATTGAACGTGAGACACATTGAGTTTTACTGTAAAACTGACTTTAAACGCTTGAATCTTATTCAATTTTGAAATAATTTGGTGTGTTTTCCTTTTAATGATATCACAGGAAAGAAGCCAAAAGTGCGACTGGTAAAATATAATGAATATTTTCTGGGGTGTAATCTCTGGTCTTTTTTTTTAATGTAATTCATTAATTATAAAATATATTATGAGAGAAACGTTACCAAGCAAATTGTCCATGAAAGTAGGATATTAGCTACATTTTGCTGTATTGAAATAGACGCATCTAGTAAAACATACTAGACATACTTCCTCGTCATTCCAATTTAATACTGATGACGGTTTTGATTACATTTCAAAATCATCATCATTCACCTGCCTTGTTGCTGAAAGGTCCTCTGCAATCATTAAAAATGAATCCTGTACAGTATTTATTGTTAAACATTAAAATTGTTCAAATGTTAATCAAGCATATCAGTTTATAAATGCAACGTTTAATAAAGGTTAGATTCTGACATTAGCTGCTTTCCTTTCGTAGCAGATCCTACTTATCTACCTTGACCGGAACTGAACTGACGATGTTGGGTCATTCAGCAGACGTCTGCATGTCTGATATAGTTATATGGGTTGAATTATGAGTGAACGTATTAATTTACAAGTGGTTAAGAGCTGTCATGAATCTGTGCTTGAGCTCATGTCCAGGTTTAACTAGCTGGAGTTAGGTCAAACAGGACAGCAAGCTGAACTCCGTCACCCTGAAGCAGCTTTCATCCATAAGCAGCACATGGCTCTGGTTGTCAGGGGAAACCGGTCCTATGCTATGTTTTCAGAACAGATTTTAAGAGTTTGTTAATATTTCATTGGCATTTTTTTTTGTTTGGTCACAAATCCATTCTTATTTGTTCATTTATTTTAACACGGAGGATGAATAAAATGTGTTTGCACTCTGTCTTTCATAACCTACACTGTTATCCTTTGCTGTATTTTCTACAGCTAAATACCACAAAATGCCCAGTAAAACTACCATAAGACATCTTTACAAGTAGTTACTGTAATTTGCATTGCATTATGGGTAAAGTACATAGTATTACAGTAACTTACTGTATGTTTTGAATTTGCAGTAATTTACTGTTTACACATTACAGTAGTGGTACTGTACTTATAATATACAGTAAGAATTATATTTGATTCCCAACGGTCATCATACACTGTTAGCCTTTGCTGTATTTATTACAGTTAAATACCACAAAATGCCCAGTAAAACTACCATAAATAGGGTGACCATATTTTCAGTTGGGAAAACCAGGACACGTTGTAGCGAGGGGGGGGGTCTGAAAGCGGGGAAACTCTTTTGTAAATAGTAGGTAAACATACATTTGCGCTTTCGTATGTTGTTGGCGTACTGACAGCCACGCACGCTATCTATCTTCTGATTAAGAACAGGGCTGCCCGCACTGACGCGGCTCAGGGATTACGTCACACGCAGGGCCGTGCGCAGTGCCCTAGTGCCTGTAAATATAATGGTCCAATGAAGGTAATTTAAAAAACAGGACATTTCCTCACTTTCTAAAAAAAACCCGGGACAGGACGTGAAATACGGACATGTCCCGGGAAATACGGACGTTTGGTCACCCTACCATAAGACATCTTTACAAGTAGTTACTGTAGTTTGCATTGCATTATGGGTATAGTACATAGTATTACAGTAATTTACTGTATGTTTTGAATTTGCAGTAATTTACTGTTTACACATTACAGTAGTGGTACTGTACTTATAATATACAGTAAGAATTATATTTGATTTCCAACAGTCATCATAGCTGCTTCATCGCGGTTCCCTGTTTCTGTATTTTTACTCCTTTAGTGGTTAACATATTTTTAAGGCAGAAAGAGAGCAAGTACTTTTGTTTTTTTCACGTCCTAGCTAACATTAATATGCAGTTTATCTAGCTACGTCATCAAGAGTGGCTTCGCTTCCAACTGTTTTCTGATGACGTTTGTTTTAAACTCCGAAGCTTTTTCTCTCCAAGTGCAGCTCTGTCTCCGTGCTGTGGGCTCACACTGCTTCAGCTCTTCAAGACAGGTAAAAAACCACTTCTTAGAAAACTGTTTGAAGCCAAAACCTAGTCTGGAAATGTACATTTTAGATGGAGTTAACGTAACTTATAGCATCATGCTATAACTTAGCATTATAGCGTGAGCTCGTTTGTGCTGGTTAGCCTGGTAACATAACGTTACCTTTACGTTACTAACTCTGGTGTTTTCTATAACTGGCATATTGCAACGTTATAAGTTACGTGTCTGTAAATTAGGTGAAAGAAAGGAAAATATGATGTTGTTATTTTTTGAGCTGGTTCGGAATTAACGTTAGCTAAGGTGCTAATTTTACCGTTGAAGGTTTTAGCTTGACTTTTGCCGCTTAATCTTCCTCGGGCGGCTTTAGGTTGAGATGAGCTCAGTGCTGAGTGTCTGTTAGCATTGTTGCTACATCCTTTGTGGAACAATATAACCTTAACTAATAATTGATCCTCCCCCCCTTTTCTTTATTTTACATCTAATGACTGTTCATTTGTTTAAACCATGATCTTGCAAATGTTAAAAGTGCAGATTAGCTACGTAGGTCAGCAAGGATGAATTTCTAACATTGTTCTTTTTTTTTCTTTTCTTCAGATGATTTTTGTTTTAACTCCCAAGCTTTTTCCCTCCAAGTGGCTGTGCAGTTCTGTCCTGCTGACTGCTAACATAGCTTCATCTCTTCAAAAGACAAGACAACAGGTAAAAAGCTCTTCAAACATCTTTGAATCCACAAAATAGTCTGGAAATGTAGAGGAGCAGCTAACCTAATCTATAACTTTGAGCTTGCTACAGCTGGTTAGCCTGCTAAAGTACCATTACATCTCCAACATAGTGTATAAGAGTCTGTAAATGAGGACAAAGGTGAAAAACATTAAAGTAGTTTCTGTTATTTTTTGAGTTGGTTCAGCCACAGTGGCAGGTGGACAAAAAAAGTTAATTTCCAACCCTGGTTACACATAAGGACTGTTCACATGTTTAAACCATGCTCCTGTAAATTTAAAGTTAAGTTAGTACTAACAGGTGCAACTATGTACAGGTGTAAATTCTGCAGCATTTGTACTTCAGAATTTACAGAATTTTGTAGTCATGTGAAGAAACATCAACACACAGCTAATTATCGGTTTGCATGTGGAATAGAGCAATGTCCTGCTTCCTTCAGAACATTTTCTGCATTCAGGTCCCACATGCACAGGAGTCACCGCCATTGCAGAAGTCAGACTGAACACTTGTGGAATGTAATGCTTTAAAAAATGCATTTAGCCCCACAAACTGTCATTCACATCCGCTGTTTCAGAGTGGTAGCAGGATGTAGGGGTAAAGTCTAGTCTAGTCTCCGGGATGAGGTTCTCAAAAACCTGTTGTAATCTGGGTGAACTGGGCCTTTAAATATAAATTACTACCAGTAATTCATATTTAAGAGAGTATTCCTTTTATGTTTTAAAGGTATCCTCCACCAAGATGTCTGTTGAAATGGAAATGACCTTACCCACTACACCAAGGGTAATCATGCTTGGTAAGAGGAATATTTTCTATCACTATAATTTTTTCGTTGCAATGTATGTAATAGTTATTGTAGTCTGTACTTTTACTCACTAGCGTTAGCCTGACAAGGGTTTGTCTATTTTAGGAAATAGCTTGATGTCTGCAACCCGGTGGATGGTCAGTATGGAGGAGAAGGTATTTTTCCAGCCTGAGCAACTACATGACTTTGCCAGCGTCCTTGCTGTCTTTCTTGGGTCATATTCTGTCTTCAATCTGGAGTATCAGGAGTCAGCATCCACCACGCTGGAGATGATACAACGGCAAGTACTCTACACCAAGCCATTTATGAATTAAATTTAATGACAGTTTGACTGATGATGAAGAACCATAGCTGATTGCTGTATTGTACGTCTTCATTAAAAAATACAATTAATATATTTTATTTCTGTTAAAAGATTCTTTGTGAGGATCAATCCAGATGTTGGTACCAAATGCACAGCCAAAGTCGGTACAAGCCGCAAGACGGGAAGTCTTGTCAAGAGGAAAGTAGTCGGTGTCAACTCCCAGATCACCACCTTCTTCCAACAACTTGCTGAATTTGAATGGAGGACTTCCAACTAGGTAAGTATTTTACCAAATGTAAATGTTTATTATTTTGTTGTCTTTTCCTCCTATCTTGCATGCTCTGACTTTACTTTAGCCTTTTTAATCTGATTTTAATGATTATTTATAAATGCCATGTGATTCCTACACAATAGCCCTTTAGAGTAGCCTACATCTTTTCTGTGTCCGTGGTAAAAAGTGGATGTCGCTGCATCTCTTAATAAATCACAGAAATGTATAAGTGTGTAGTCGTTTAAGTGTGGTGTATTTTTATACTATGCAGTTTTCAGTTTATTAGGCACACCTTTGCAGTAATCCGTCAGCACCAACAAAATGACTAAAAAGATTGTTGTACTTCATCGTCCCCTTGGGGACATTTGTAGTACGCAATCTTTTGAATTACTGAAGACTGACTGACTGCTTTTGCCATAAACAATCCAAAAACCTGAAGTGAAGCCAGTCCTGCTCATTCTTTATGCAGCTTCTATTATCACTTCAGTCCAATTGATTTTTTTAAAACAAATTATCAACTTAATGCTGCTTTATGACAAAGATTTTATGCATGTGAACATTGTCACTTCAGCTTAATTTGTCAACTTCCTGTCGATTTGAAAATGTAGATAACTTCCTGACCATCTCATGACCTCCCACATTGTCTGTCTTATTCTTTACAGTTCAGCTTCCACAAGATGGATCCCACTGATTTTGTTTGACGAATGGAATAAAAGTTCTTCTGATGTAGGAAATGTGTTCTATGGTTTTGTTGTTTTACAGCACATTATATTGTATTGTGACATTGTTCTTTATGACATTGCGAATATGTAAATGGATTTTATTTCTACAAATCTGCTGAAAATAAACACCTGTTATTCACAGTACTTGGACTAAAATTTCTTTTATGAATTTTTTTGGTTTATGGTAAAGTATTCTTATCTTAAAGAAATGTAAACTTTAATTTACAGTAAAACTCTGACATTATGTTGTGAAACAAGTTTACAGTAGACCAGCTTTACTATAAAATACAATTACTGTATTATACTATAAACTACATTTACAGTAATGCAGTTATAACTGTAAAGCACACTCACAGTAAAAATTAACTGTGAAATATCATAACAGTAAAGGTACTGTAGAATGGTAATTACAGTAACTTACTGGCAACACTGTTGCCAGTAAGAGTACTGTAGAATGGTAATTACAGTAACTTGCTGGCAACAGTGTTGCCAGTAAGTTACTGTAAAATTACAATAAAAGGTCTAACAGTGTAGTGAATTTGGGAGAAATCATTCTGAGTTAGTAGGTTTTAAAGGTTTTTTTTGATTTTGCAAGCCGAATAATTGATTTGTATTTAAATGAATTTGAGTGGAAGGATTTATAAATTTATCAGCATGTAATTATTTGTTTTTGAGTCAGTACATTTTTAATTTGATTTTTACTCATTAATTTAAGCGTCCGTTACTTTTTACATAATTCACACAATCCATGCAAGTAAAATGGACGCGGATTCCTGCACCTATATTTATTTATTCTGGTAACATTATTTAGGAATTTAGTCAGCAAACATTAATAAATAAATTGTAATCTAAAAATGAAATGTAGAGTTTCGAATCAAATCTTATCTAGAAGGAGAAGAAGCAGAACAGTCTTTAGCTGATCAAACAAGTCATCACAAGAATAGGATAGATTTTTTTATTATTATTATCATTATTACTAAATTTTCTATTTAAATGTGCAAGAAATAATATTTTTCTTTGTTAAACATAAGCTGGCCCAAAGCATAAGAATATGGTGCTTAGGTCACACAGGCCAGCAGGGGGCACCCAAGACTCCTTGCATTCTCACACAATGTGTCTCAGTAAATGTTTTGCTGCTGTTGCTTGTTATCAAGTTAATTAAAAAAATTATACAACTTTGAAATTGGATCCATAGTGGGTTTTTTTTTATTTATTTTAAACTTAAATAACATTTAAATCATTTTAAGATGTAAATGAATTCACATGTATACAAATTTTCATAAGTTGAGGCACAATTTTATAGTACTTTAATTTAATAATACTATCTCTGTTTGAGTCACACACCCCGTAACTACAAACAAGTCTCCACAAGACATTGTTTTTTAACAACCAGCATTGTCAATCCTCCCCAGATCTATTGAGTCCGTTTCGAATTAGTTCACTTTAGAGCTTATCGCAGGTACTAATGAGTAAATCAAAGAAATAACACAGCCACACAAATTTATTCACAGCTTTTAGATAATGGCATTATGTGTAAGTGGGCCCCCACGTCAAAAAACCCTGATGAGGGCCCCATTTGACTTTGGGCCGGCCCTGCTGTTGCGTAAACCGGTGGAGGGGGCGGCTGCTCCCGCAACAGCTGAGGCGGATCTGCAGCTTGATTACAGCACACAGCGGACTCCAAGATAATTGATGACCTAATTGAAAAGCGGGAGGAGAGAGAGAGACGCTCCAATGAGAAAAGTTTACTTGTTCTCTGAACAGTTCCCCCTCCGTCCCCCCACCAACACAGCTGAGGGCATTGATGTGAACGCAAGTCGCTTTCAGTTTTTTACGCGCACTTCTTTCCCCCCTCATCTCTCACCCTCACACACGGAGCACCTAATCCACCTTCGCACCTTTAGTTTTTTTTGTCTTTTTTTTTTTTTTTTAAAGAGCGCGGTCTGTGTTTTCTTTTGCTTTTCTCCAGCATTTCTTTTTTTTAAAAAAAAAAAAAATCCCTTCTCTTTAATGAATGATTCCGTGTGCTCCCGAACCGAACTCGGATAGCTCGTCCGCGCGACCTCACCTCGGCACATCATCTCCGCTGAAGTTCAGACGCCACCGGGACTTTTCACCGCAGCTTCAGACGCACTTCTTACAGGGGGGGAAACATCACTCGACCTGATCTTTCTGCCCAGCCACAGCCGAAGCGACCTTCAACATGAGTCTGAAAGCTGACTCTGAGCCGAATAACAACGTTTCCATCGAGGAGGAGGTGAGTCTGACTCGAGTTTTTTTTATTCTGCCTCGTAAGTTTTTCGGTTCTACCTGGTCATGTTCGAGCTTCCGGCCGCAAAATTCAGCCTCCTTCCGAGTTTTAGCTCCTCTCTGCGGTGATGAAGCAGACAAGAGAGGAGGAAAATAAGAGGATTCCTGGGGTTTATAGTGTACGGTGTCGGAATACTTTTTTCAATTTTATAATTTTGAAAATCTGACTTGGTGTCTTTAAACTTCATAGCTCTTGTAATTTTGAATCCTTTTCTTTTTTAAAAAAATGCTGTGAATATTTTTTCTTCGGGTTTTGGTGAACAAATTAAGTTCCTAAATTAGTTCCGTTTTGCAGAATTATTTTTTTTTCTTCCAGTATCTAAGTTTTTGTTTTTTAGTCTCTCTCTCATACTATTACGAGTACTTTGCAAATAAAATACTTTTATATATATATTTAAGCTTTTTTCTCTTTTTTTTTTGTAGAATCAAACCTGTATTTAATTCTCCTATAAATTTAAGTATTCAAAAATGTGTCCAAGTCTTCTTAAAAATATCTATCTATCTTTTATTTAAAAAAATAAACCCTGACCTTTGAGTCTGCAGACATTTTTTTTTTTTCCCCTAACGGGTGTATTTAATAAATGACAGTAATCCTATAGTTCTTGAATGATTAAATGATGTTTCTGGTGATGAGCCTTTTAAAGCTGCCACTCTTCTGCTCTCTGTGTGGCCAGTTTTTATTTCCTCTTTAATGGCTCCTTATGGAGACGCTCTAAAGGAAGCAGCAGGCCTTATGCTGGTCCTCCTTTTGTTCCCATTATCCTATGACAAGGCCTTGTTTGGCCACTTGACTTTTCTCTTTTTTTACTCCTAATTTGCCTTGAAATCCCCTTTCCCCCTTTGTATTTAGAAACAAATGGACTTGACTAAATCTTAGTGGGAGGGGAACAGATATTAAACGCTGCTGTAATTACCCCCCTCGGCTCCCCCAGAATATTTTGGGGTTTTTAAATCATTTTTAGATTTTATTCCAACTATTCAGTTTCAGATTTGGAGCTGCTCACTCATTGCTGTGGGATAAATTCAGACATCTTTACTGTGTTTGATCCTTGCTGAGCTGGTGTTAATCTGCTGTATACATTGACATGCAAAAGAAAAGAAAAGAAAAAAAAAGGGCTGAGACTTGCTGCTGTGCAGCACCTGAAAAATGTTGGGAGAGCCGACAGGGCCGGGGCCGCTGGTCAGAGGAAGGAAATGGTGTCATGCTGTGCGCTGTTGTCCAACGCTGTTCCTCTGGCTGCTCCATTGTACTTCAGGCCTCCCTGCCGACCGACAACTAATGGGCCTCCCTGTTTATACGCCGGAATAAAGACACTGAATGTCCAGTCAAGGGGTATTTGTTGTTTCCTTCAGGCGGGATCAAAGATTCCCCTTCTTTTTTCTTTTTTTTTTTTTTTTTTTGAGATGGCTGCCTTCCGTTCAGATTAGATTGCTGGAGAAACACAATTTCAGGTTTTGAAAATTTGTCGGTGAAAAGTATTTTAGATCATTTTCAAACCTGCCAAATTAAGCTAATATGTTGGTGACAGCCGAGGGGCGTTTGGCTATGACGGCTTTCTATTGATGAACAAAAATGATGTCAAGATTTGTCTTTCCCAATACTTTTATTTTACCTTCCACATCTTTGGGTAATTTAAGAAATGCTTTAATGTGTTCTCAAGGATTTCTAGGCTTTAATGGCTCCATATGCCATTTATACTACCAGCTGGTGCAGACTGATCCTTTCTACGCCATTTTCAAAAGCATTTCTTCTTAATTTATAAAGCATTATGTATCCGAATTCCATTTTTGTCTTTAGCGTTTTGTCAAATCTGTCCGTTTATCATAAAGTCTTACAGCTTCTGCACTGACTGCAGAGAGCTGGAACAACACCACAAAGCTCTAAGTGGGATCCTCAATTGAATAAATGGAACTGAATGAAATCTGAAATTGAACTGTGAGGATCGATGGCTTGGAACTTGAGGGGGATTTTTATTTTATTATTTCAAAAGGGTTCGGAAAAGCCGAAGGAGAAATTTCAGTGTGAGTAATGTGGATGGGAAAGGATTATATTATCAGTACTGTTTTTGTTAAATTCTGAAAATTACACATTTGTTCAAAAGACGAACTGCATTCATCTGCTTTTATGATGTCGGAGGATGACTAGATCTTTTTTTTGCTTTTTTTCCCTGTTTGCAGGTACGAACTCTGTTTGTCAGCGGCCTACCAGTTGACATTAAACCACGGGAACTTTACCTTCTTTTCAGACCTTTTAAGGCAAGTGGCAGCGCATATTTTTCCAAGGATGGTCTACTGATTTTTTTTAAATTTTATTTTATTTTTTTTACTCAAGCTTTTCAGTGTGTAAATGGAATAAAGTTAATTTGTCACCCCCTTTAAAAAGAAAAAAAAAATAAAGGAAAAACCTCAAGAGTAGCTGCTGTTTGCCTGCTGCTGGAGCAGAGTCATGGAAAGTGGTTAAGGGATTATCTGTGCTGAGAGGCAGACTTTTAGTATTTAGGAAGCATTTGTCATCTGAATTGCAGGTAAATTTCTTTTTAAGCCACTCTTCATTTCACCGTAACGCACAAACCATGCAGCGCTCTGCTCTCTGTGTAGCTATAGTCCCTCCATTAATGGAAGACCACATATTTGCATATATAAAAATGAGGCCACATCATTGTTAATCTATTAGTTGTTTTTTTTTTTCCCCCGTCCTGTTCCATAAACACCTCATGCCCCTCCCACCGTTGTCCTAACGAAGCAAACTGGAAGTGGTGTCCCTCGCACATGGATGGTCCTGTGGAATGTGTAAATGAGTAGCTCTCCCGATTGGCCAAGCGGCTCTCTGTGACCCAGCTCTCACACAAGCAGGGAAATTTAGATATACACTCCAAACATTTGCACATTGTGAAACCACTGTAGTTGTTTTTCCAGTTGGTTGTAGCTTTTCTTTTTGGTTTATCTTTTATTTCAACACAAGGCAAACGCAGTTCAGCGTTAGCAAGTTGCTTCAATCATGGCTGGGGAGGCAAAAAAACCAGAAAGCTTGACAGCTTTTCAAGATGGTGTTTTCCTCGTTTATTGGAGGCCATTTTAGTTTGGGATTTTTGCCACAGATTGCAATGGAAAGTTTGGTAGTAAATCTGAATCAGGAGTGAACCATACTTTGTATGATCTTTGCCTTGTCAGCTACTCCTGCTGTTTTTAAAATTGTAGACTAGAGTATTGAATATATATTTGGTCCTCAAGTAGTGAAATGTTTTATGCCTGACCTCCTTCATGTGACTTCAGGGTGGATAATTGGCTATCTTTTTTCTTTTTTTTTTCCCCCCTGCAGGGTTATGAAGGGTCACTGATTAAGTTAACATCAAAACAGGTGAGGTGGTCTCAATCAGTCCTCTGGTTGACTTCCAGACTGATTTATTCTTAATAGCTTTACAACTGACTTAGTATTACTTTGTTGCTAGATTTTAAAATGCATGTTCGTGGCGAGTCGTTGTGTAACGGGGCACTTCTTTTGTCTTCCAGCCTGTCGGGTTTGTAACTTTCGACAGTCGCTCCGGAGCCGAAGCTGCAAAAAACGCTCTGAATGTAAGTTTTCATTCACCGATTTCATTTCTTTAAGAGTTTCACAGTTTCCCCGTCCCCCTGTTTTTCATCTTCTACATGTGTTGTGCTAACCTTTTTATTTTTGTTTAAACCCACAAATGATTGGGACTTGATTGTGAGCGACATCATCTCTCCCTCTGAAATCTCTCAAAGCCAACCCGTTTTGTCTCTTACAATTCAATGGCAGGGCCATTTTTGGAAAGAGGCCAGAATCCTGTAGCCTTACGGTAGTTTACTTTGACCTTGATACACATCCTTCTTAGTCTGATAATAGCTTTCCTCAGTTTTGCATATCACTGCTTTACTGTAATACCTGTCTCATAGCCACATGTGTAGTTATTTGGACACATCTTTGGTAGTGTAACCTCTTATTTTGTTTGTCACTCGATAGCCCACATTGGCAGTATCTAACACTTCTCTCTCATAGCTTAGCATTCGTTATGAGCATCACCTCTTAGACACACACACAACACATACACACACAACACATACACCAAAATCCTACTCACCTGCATGTGGGCACAATGCTTAGGGCACAAAACACAAAAGCAGGGCTAGAACACCTAAAGGAAATTCCACTCTGTCTCGCTGTCAGCCCCTTCTCCTCGTCTCCTTCTCCTTCTGGCTCGAGCAGAGGCTGCGCTCATCCGCCAGTCGCCTCTGCTCTCGATTTGCCGTCACGAGGAAAAGGAGACGCAAGCGTGTCGAAATGCCAGAAGTGTATCCTTCAGATGGTGTTTTGACATCCATCAAGATGCACCCTGAGCATTGAAACACCGCTTTCAGGAAGGGGGGGTCCTGGCGAGACTGCTTAAACTAAGCCCCCCATGAACTCAGCTCGCCTCCCTTACGATCATATGTCCTCCTCCTCCCTCCTCCGTCTCTCCTCTCAGGGTATCCGTTTTGATCCCGAAAGTCCCCAGACCCTGCGCTTAGAGTTTGCTAAAGCCAACACGAAGATGGCAAAGAGTAAGCTGATGGCCACACCGAACCCCACAAATATCCACCCCGCTCTAGGAGCACACTTCATTGCACGGGACCCATGTAAGTTGTACGGCTTCACTACTCTAGGCCCTCATCCACACTCACCTTGGCAGTGTCAGTGCTCAGTGGCCCTTGTTGTCCTCTTTTTAAGACCTATAGATGTTATGGGATTAACTTCCATGTTTTGGGAGGGGTACGACGGGTTTTCTAACAAATTAAAGGACTAACTCACCTTCACGTGCATGCGTCATCTCGATTCTTCAGCCAGTTCCTTTTTGCTTCTGGGAAATTCCACTTGCAGGTTTTAGTCAGCGGTGACGTCTCTACTCTCTTTGCCCGAACATCTGCTTGATTCATTAGTTTGAGACCAGTGGTGGTTGACAAGTGAGGAGCTTCATTAAAGCCAGATCCTGCCTGGATAAATTTACTGTTGTGGTGTGGCAGATTGCCTCAAGTGAGGGCTTGGGGGGGGATCAAGTGGGGAAGACTGAAGCTGGCTTATAAAAACAGTAAATCTTAGATACTTTACTCAACAGTTTTGGTGCATTTAAAAAATGTACTACCAAGTTTGTTTAAAAAGAGAAACTTATGTTTTTAGTGCGCCAAAGAATAACCACTACTATGTAAATTACATAAAATGATTAATTTCCCTTAAAGCTGCAGCATGATGTAACTTATCTTTTTTTTTTTTACACATTTGAAACGGTCATTATTTTGTGACTCATGAGACAGATAATCTGTGGGGAAAAAAATCAAGCTCCTCTGCTTTCTGCTGGTGCCAACTAGAAACATCCAAACTAAGCCAGGAGGAGGTCTTGGCACTATTGATTATGCTTGTGTACACGTTGCACATCCTCAATCCTAATAGTCTGTCATGAATGCTAAAGCTAGTTAGCATGGCCACCCATGACAGAAGATAAGTTGTTTTCCTGGAATGATAAGTTTCTCTGTCATCAGCACAGTTAGAAGCACGTACATGTGTGTGATTGACGGCGCCAAGACCCTCTGCCTGGCTCTGATTGGTTGTTTTTGATCGGCAGCTGAATTTCTTCAGGGGACGGTAGTAGCACTGGGAGGAGATGGGAACTTTTATTTCCCCTATAGATTCAGTCTCATGCTGCCACAACAAAGTTTCAACAAATATGTGAATGTAGACATTTCTCCAAAAGTTTCCTATTCCTGCAGCTTTAAGACTGAATTTTCAGCAGTGCAAACAGACGATGGCAGTTCAGTACCAGTGACCAGCCCTGTAACAAACATCAGACTTACTAGGTTATACTTTGATGGTGTATTTGGTCATCAGCATCCACTGATTTTTAACAGATTCAAGCATTCATAGTTTGAGCAAATGCAGCAGCGCAGTCAGCTTGTCTACTACCGTCCTGTACTTCCCCAGATGATCTGACAGGGGCAGCACTGATCCCAGCATCACCGGATGCCTGGACTCCATACCCGCTCTACACCACGGAGCTGACTCCAGGCCTCCCACACGCAGCCTTTACCTACCCGGCAGCTGCTGCCGCCGCTGCAGCGCTCCACGCCCAGGTGAGGGAGCAACCGGTGTGTTCCTTTTCTTCTAAAACTAACCTTCTGTACTCTGAAAATACAGTGGGGGTTGTATAGCTGACGTTGAGGTAAAAATTTTAAAGCAATTGGCACTAAATTGTCTATAATCCAAATAGGCTCTGCAACTACACTGGGCTACACTGGGGTGGAGCCCAGTGTAGATATGAGCCTGAAAGCTTTGTGGAAGTTCAAATGATGGGTGATGCTCACTGGTCACTTTATTAGACATCTACCTAGTGCCAGGTTGGGCTGCCTTTTTCATAGACTAAATGTTTGAAGCACTCCCTTTAAAATTTTGGTCTATTGATTTGTCAGCTGGAAATCCACCATCATATACCAAATGTTTTATAATAAATTGATATGACTGTGAAGCACAGCTGAACTTTGTTCATGAAAGTGACGTAAACTGTTTATGTTATGGTTTTGGAAGTGGCCACCAGAAGACTGGTACACTTTGGACAAACAGGTATTGGCAGTAATACTTACAGTAGGTAGGCTGTGCCATTTAAGAAGTTTTCAGTTGGAGCCAATTGTATAATGTAGGGACTTGACTATTGACCAGTTTGAGTCTGAATTGTAGCAGTTTCCTGTTATTGGCAAACCAACAGATTATTTTAAAAATCTTAGTTGTAATAAGTCGTTGTTTGAGTTGCGGTCTATTTTGACATAAAGGCATTTGCAAATTTCTGAAACTGCCAGACCATTTTAATACCCTGAGATGGTTCTGTTAGACCACCAGCAGATCAGCTCTTTGTGATTGGTTTTAACTTCAGCAAGTCATCTTCACCACAACTGGGTGTCTAAAAGCATCGAGTCTCTGCTGTGTAACTTAGCAGTTGTGCTGACAAGAAATTAAATGGTGTACCTGATAAAGTGGGTGATGTGTAATCATTTTCTGAAGTGCAGAAAGGTTTCTTCCAATGCAGCTGAATTTGAATTCCTTCATGCTTTTATTTTTTGAATCTGGAGCACTCTGTGGACATACAACTTATTTTCCTTTAGCAGAGCTCTGCACATACCCACCTTATCAGCTGAGTTAAAAAAAAGATGCACTTCCTGATCTGAAAGTACAGTTTTTCTTGGAAAGTAAAGTATTTGTACCTTTAATCTCAAGTGGCACTTCATCTGTTTTGACATGCCACCATCTAGGCTCTTATTCTTGCAGTAAAATAAGCTCATTACATGTGTGAAAAAAAGCTACATGGCATTATGTCATCCTGACATACAACAGCTACCAATAAAGGAATGGCCAGGACTTGTAACAATAGCAATGGAAAATATTTCTCATGTTGGGTCATTTAAAGTTCACTGCCAGCTAGCTTCCTCCAGGGTAGTGCTGCTCTGCAGAGTAGGGAGTCAAAACCCATTTCGCCTGACTCGAGGCAGAGGAATGTCGGGTATTTGACTCGGGAGAAATCGTCAAACTTGTTGATCTTCTCTGAAGGTGCCAACTAACTGTCCACCTTCTGGTTGTAGCAGAAGCTGACTGGGTAGCTGCACTTCTAATTGGATTCTGATGAAAGATCCTTAAAGTGCCCTGGTCTCGCCAAATACTCCTTCCCATAATACTGTTGCTCAAAGATAAAGGTCTCTAACCGGCTTCTGATGGTGTTATTAAATCTGCCGGGTTGCTCAGTGGTAGTGAAGGAGGAAAATGAGTCGAGGGCACACGCTATTGATGGGTTTATTGGAACGTAAATATGTCAGACACACAGAGGTTCAGTTCTCCACGTTTCCATGCTGGTAATTGCTTGGACGATTGTCCTCGTTAAGCAGCTACACATTCCCATGGCTTCAGTGAGCTGGGCTTAAAGGGGCAGTCCTCTGTTTTTGTGTCTATTCCAAGGCTGATTTTTTTTTTTTTTTTTTTTAACATTTCTGCAGGAGTTGGAACTAAAGCTTGGTTTTGGTCTGTACATGACTTTGTCTGTGTTTCTTTAGATGCGCTGGTACCCTACTCCCTCTGAGACTTCCCAGCCTGGATGGAAGTCCCGGCAGTTTTGTTAGATATTTAGTGAGTAATCTCTTTGGGTTTTTTTATTTTCATTTTTAGGATTTTTTTTTTTTCCAGAACAGTCCCCTGAATTCTTTGCTAACCAAATGTAAAAAAAATAAAAATTGGAAATGCAATATTCAACTGACCAAATGTTATTTGGTGCAACAACAAACTCAATTTCTAAGCAACTATATAACCTGAGGTAATACTTTGAGCTCTGCTAGGAAATCCATATAATTATTGCATTTGGGTCCAAAAGATGTATTAAGGAAAATCTTGAAGCCTATGCATTTTCCAATAACTTAGTGGTGCTTCAGAATAAATGGCGATGAAGTTAATTTAAAGTATTTCAATCTAAATTGAGTTGTGTTACATACATTTACTATGTAGATGTTTCAAGCATTTTTTATTGGCGCTTGCAATGAAAACCCACAATTCAGTCAGAATTTTCAATACTACAGAAGACCTTAAACACTTTTCATACAGATCTCAGCCTACTATAGTACTGTGTACAGTACATAATAACAGTATATTGCCTGGGCTTGTATTTTGAATTGCAATGCACTGTGGCATGGAAGCATTGGAGTCTAGGTTGCTTTAAATCGGCCTCCAGCTTGTCTCATTGTTGCCTCTGGTGTCCACTCCACGTTTAAGAATACGCCATCGATTCTCCTTTGGGGTTTAGGTTGGGTGGGCTAGCATGGACAAGTGCCATAGCCTGTTTCAAAATGAAGCAATCTTCGTAAAACTGTAGACGGAAACAAAGTGTTTTCCTGTGGAATGGCTCCTATAACTTTGGACTTGATAAAACCCAGCATTACAGAGCAGTAATGAATGACATTACTGCTCTGTCCAAGTCGACTGGAAACGTCACATTTGGATTCTCTGCTCTTTAGATTTGAAGACCATGTTTGCATACTTCACCCTTGTGGAGGGCTTCCATGATTCTCAATGGTTAGCATTACGGTGTTGGCCATAACATGCATCTTAACATTTATTTTTAAAAACTATTGTTGTTCTATACAGTTGTCTGAGAAATTGAATTTTGAGTTTTTATTTTGCTGTAAGCCATACTTAAAGTTTAACTAAGTGCTTCAAATATCACCAATCTGTTTGCTGAATTGAATTAAACTCTTCAATATTTGAAATATGCCTGTATTTCCTAAAACAGGACTGCTTTGCTACTACTAACTAAACATTTCAACTGTAAAGTAGTAATTGGTTATTGGTGTGGATTTAGTGCACAAGAGTATTTGCAGCAGTAGGAAGGAAACTGGGTGCATAAAGTGTAATTTTAGCTACTGTGGGAGAATATAATGGACTCTGTTTTGAACTTTTCTTTTGTCAGATGTTTTCTTTAGATAATGCTGCTTTGATCAATGGTGCACAATGTTTAAGGAGGACTGTTTAGCCTTTTAATCATTTTGAAAGTACTTAAGTGAATAACCCACTGTCATGAATGTTTGGAGCCAATATTAAACACTTCCAGATTATGGAAAAGTGGAATGTCTGGATTTTATTCATTGTTTTGGTACCAAAAAGTGTAACCCCCCAGCCCTCCAATAAAGGCTTGCTTGTTTTTTAATGGTTGGAGTTGACTGAGAACACAAAGAAAATCCAAAAGGACATTTTATTGGCTGTTTTGGCTTCTAGACTCTAAGGTCTTTTGCTCCAAGTATTAGACCATCCCCCAATCATTTTAAAAAGAATCGGGTCACAAATTGTTGAATCTTTTAAGCTTTAGGTACTAGGGGAGCTCCAACTGCCACTCTTTAAAATACCAGAGCTGCTGATTCTTGACAACACAACTGTAACTGCATATAAATGTACATGAAAAGTTTAGATATGGTGGATGGGTCTGTTGGTTAGTCCCCTCTCACAACAGGGCAAAAGGAGACAGTAGCTGAATTTTTTTATTTGGTTTTTTTTTACTTTTGTGGCAGCATGAGATCTGCAGATAGGTTTCACATAAAAATATTGGCTAATCACCCAAAGTTGAGAAAAGTGGGGGGATTTGATTGGTGCACCCCTATTAGATACACAAGTGTTGAAACTGAAAATGAAGCTGGCCAGGGTTCCAAAAGAATGCAGTGACCCTTATGTGCAACTGGAAGTCAATTTCATGATTTGTGAAGTTTGAGGTTAAGTTAGAAAAGCCCCCAAAATGGACATTTACTGAACTGATAATCTAATTACCGTAACTGAACTGTTGAGACTAGCAACCCTGCAATACATTTCCTACCTTTTCTTCAAGTGTCTTATGAATTTTTTTTCCCCTTTCAGACATTTTGGAGCCTTTTTTATTGTCCAAACTCTTGACCACATCCAAATTTTGTTATCCAATCTATTAAGAATCATCAAGCTATCAAAATATTCTTTCTCCTGTAAATGTTTGGATGCATCAAATATACCCCACCAAACTCTGTTCACAACTTAAGACTGCGATATTAATCAACTGGCTTCAGTTTTGATGTGTAACTTTTTTCCTGATTCATTGTAACAAAACACTCTTTGTTCTGAGTTTTTTTTTTTCTCTTTTCTCAGTTCACTAACCTTTGTTTCCCCTGTGCTTTTCAGGCCTCCGGGAACCACACCTTTCTCCACCTGAAGTGAGGTTTGCCATGCTCTTCGTTTAATTTAATCCCATTTATTTAATGGACAAATGTGCATTATTATAAACAGTATTTATCTCCTTCCAGTTGTCTCTGGGGGGAGTTGGAGTTAAAACAATCTTGCTGTCGACAATCTGAACTTATCCTTGGCAACTACTGCGGTACCGTTAGCACTTCAGAATAACGTAGAACTCATGCAAACCCAGTCAGACTCCATGGATCCTACCTGCTGAGGAAAACTGAAGTTACTGTTAAGCTAGTCCTTCCATGGGTTGCTGCTGCTCCTGGGAGGTTTAGAGGCGTTAAATCATTGCATGTTAGTCTTTTTGGCATGAACTTAAAGTGCAGATTCCTGTGTATCCTAATTTTCTTAGTGTTTGTGTTGCCATTTGGCCTAGACAGCAAAACGTTTTGCTTTTCTTCCTGTAGATCCTTGGTCTCTTACCTCTGTGTAAGCTAGGCTGTTGTGTAAATGGCTTATCTCGCATGGACCCTGTGAATGCATCCCTTCGTTTGAACAATCCTTGGCTTCTTTATCAATGTGTGTCATTATTTGAGCAAAGGAAAGTGCAAATTTTTTTTGTGCTTTTTTGCGTAATGTATATTTATGCATTTTTTGTGCAACTAAATAATGAACCTATATAAGTTGGATGTTTAGTCGTCTCCTGTGTTTGGTGTTAATTTTTGATCCTATATCCTGTTGAAGTAGTTAAAAAGTGCAATTTGTTTAAAGGGGACGTTGGAATTGGCTTGTGCTATTCTGCTAAAATGAGATTGTTTTACGGCAATCTTTCAGAATGTGAAACTGGACTAAAAATGTAAAGGGTTGCTTTTTTTGGAAGGGGGCAGGTTTTGGGGGGAGGGGGCATTTTGAAATGTTTAACAGGATTAGACTGAAGGAATTTAGTTTGTGGTTTAGACAATGTTTGTCCTTGTATCTGCTGTGCATAAGATGTAAAAAAAAAAATGTAAAAAAAACTCCCATCTTATGAATAAAAGAAGTGAATGCATTCTTCTGTTTGGCATCTGTCATTTCTTTGCTGCACGTTGCTGACCAATCGAAGCTAAAATTGGTGGTTGGTCTATGGCAACTTCAATAAAAAAAAACCTGGAAGTGTCCAGCCATCAGATGTTTGCGTGAATTATTGATGCAAACTTTTCATTTGTAATGCATCACTGCATTAGCGTCTCTTTGCATCATTTGCGGCGCTGACCTCCACACTCTGCCCTCTCCTGTTCTGGGAAGATGCGCTGCTCAACCAACCATGCTGCATCCTCCAGGGACTCGACTGTACTGTGTAACCAGCTGCCTCGTCCAAACTGTGCTGGTGGTTAAACCAAACATGGCTAAATTTGAATGTGCACACATTTTAGTGTACAATTTAGCATCTGGAATATCGAAGCTGGTTTTAACAGATTGGATCAACCAGCTCATTAAAGCTTTTGGCAAGAGCCGTATAGTCGGTTTTTCCAGAAAATGAAATGATGCGCACATGACGTAACCTTTTAATGTTGTGGGGTGTAGAAGTGAAGTGAAGAGAGCATACAGATTTTCTGAATGAGTTCAAAAATCATCTTGGTAAAATAAACTTAAAATGGTGTTAAAACCCCAATGACTACCTTCCTAGAAGCAAATGGTCTCTGAAGATTTTACCATTTGCCCTTTGCTGAAAAATAGGTCATTTAACTTCACTTTCACACAGAATACTTGAATTGACAGAAAATCGATATGAAGTGGGTGGGGGCAGGGGGTGATGCGAGAGATTAGATGGACTGAAGTCTGCTTCACCCAAGGACAATAGCTGCATGCCACATCTGTAGAAGGGTGTGTATACATTTTTATTTTTCATTCAAGAACCTCAGAATGTTCTAAATGTTCTCATGGAGGAAATAAACTGGAATTCCAAGCTCCAGGACTTCACGTTTCCTCGTTCTCTTAAAATAATTGATGATGCAGATCGATCTTTATTTGTAGAATCTTAAAAAAATGTTCTAAGTGAACTCTAGGAAAAAGAATAAACGTTCTAATCATTAAAGGATGCCTGTGGTGAATCGATGCTCTGTGGACTGGCGACCTCTTCAGGATGTGTCCTGCCTCAATGTCAAGAAAAAAGCACACTGGTCCTCCTGCAAAGATTAAGCAGTTAGCAGATGGCTGGAAGAGGTGTTTTAATATTAGGTGTTTATGTGCGTATCAGTATAAAAACTGATGGGAGGGTTAAAATTAGTCGAAATATGAGCAATTTTTTCCCCCTTTTTCTATCTCTTGGACTATGCCGCCCTCTGCTGGTCAGAAATCAAGACACAACTCAAGATCAAACGAGTCATAAAGCCTTTTATAAACAAGCATGCTGGAGACTGAAGTGAGTTTGTTCATTTATTTTTTAAAATGATTATATTTTAGTCTGCCCCCACCCTCTAAGGACATTAATATAAAGTATTTAGGTCACAAACTAAGAAAGTGACCGTTCTCAATAATACGGGACTAAAGGAGGAAATGAAACAATAACATATCAAATGAGCCAATTTTCAGTATTTTAGTGCTGGACAAGATGAACTAAAAGGTTAGTAGGTTATTTATAAGAAAGATCAGCAGATCAGTTTTTTTTTCCTCATATTCACAATATGCATCAAAGCTTGAACATTTTTTGGTCTATAACTGCATTAATTGTCAGCATATTCCTTAAGGCACATTACTGAGAACCAGATGAAAGTCATGAACACATGACTGAAAATTAAATTTAAATAACTGATGCTTGTTTACTTTTAAGTCTAGACTTAAAACTCTTATTTTTCATGAAGATTACAGCCAGCATCTTAGATTACATGAGCTTCTTCTGCAGTCACGCTGCCGTAGGCTAAGGCTGCTGGACGACATACTGAACACTCTTCCTCACTTTTTTCTCCTACTACTCTCCAATTTTCCATTATTTACCGTTATTTCAGCTTTTAACTTTCTGTTCTCTTTGTTTTTTCTCTTCATAGACGCTACACCTGGTCAGGCTTTCTGCTGTTACCGTCCTGGAGGGAGGACATCAGCTGAGCCAGTGCTATTAATAACTTTGGTCTCTTCCTATAAATAGTACACTTGTACACTTTATAAATAAGCTGAATTAAATCCTGTTATTTACTCTTCTTTTGGGTTCATAACTACAACTGTTGTCAATGGACCAGCTGCACAGGGTTTTTTTTCTTGCCATGGTCTTTAAAGTAAAAAGTCTGAATATGTTAAAATCATGATTCAGATCTTTAAGAAAACTAGAAATCTATATTAACCAGGAAAAGCCTGATTGTTGTATCTCTTGTTTGGATATAAAGTATGGACTAAAAGTGACATTTAAAACATTTTTGCACTCTGTTGGATTCTATTTGACTACGTTTTGAATATAATTAAGCACTTTGATATTTAGATTATATATTTCTTTGTACAGAGGATTCAGAAACACAACAGCCACATTTAGTTCACATTGCCATGTGAACTCCTGAGTTATAAGAGTTCTATAATAATAATAAAAAAAATCGTTATTGGTATTGTGCAATAATCGAATTTTGTGAAACTGAATTGAAAATCCTGAATTCTAACCAATTAAATTAACAGAAATGGAAAAATAGATAGATAGATAGATAGATAGATAGATAGATAGATAGATAGATAGATAGATAGATAGATAGATAGATAGATAGATAGATAGATAGATAGATAGATAGATAGATAGATAGATAGATAGATAGATAGATAGATAGATAGATAGATAGATAGATAGATAGATAGATAGATAGATAGATGGTTTCAATAGTGTGGAGTTAGTTAGGAAAATTGACTAATTAAATATTGTTTTATAAGTTTACGTAAGTTTAATCTCAAATGAAAATAAAATAGACTATTTTGTCTTCGTTCCCATGTCATTATATTCTATGTGACCGCGTGCTAAGTTGTAATATTTTGCGGTGAGCTCTTTGATGTTGAGCACGTGAGCAGACGGAGGCCCTCGAGGCCCACTCATTGGTCCTGCACACGTTCGGCAGATTAGGACTAATTAGCTGCTAGCATACTTCATAAAAATGACCTTTTGCTGCAGGCCGGGGTCGTTATTGTGACATTTCTTTTAGGCTGTCTGTCCACATCATGGCGTTTTCCCTGGTGAGTAAAAAAAACGAAACTGAAGCGGCTTAAAACGAAGGCCACGTTGAAGTTAATAAATTTGACCTTTTGTGCGCCTTGTCAACCAGTGGCGGGCCTTCTAATAAACCATACTCGACTTCTGAATAGAAACTTATTTTTTTCAAATTGAAACATAAATATAGCATGTAGTGCAGATGTAGCTAATTTCCCCCCATGTTTATCTTTCTTTTTGCTGCTTCTTCACACAGAGAAACGATTCCCGCAGGCCCGAGAGCCCGGACACCGACTCCCCGGCTCTGTCCACCTGCAGCAACGCAGACATCTTCCGCCGGATGAATACCATGCTGGGCAACGCTCTGGACTTCACCGGCGTGTGCACCACACCCAACAGCACCAAGCACAAACCAGACCTGCTCTGCGGTAAAGACACGCTTCACTCAAAAAGTGTTTTTTTTTGTTTGTTTGTTTGGCTTTTTAAATGCAACGTGTTTGTGCAAAAACAACCCGGAAATGAAGCATTGCACTGGAGTAGAAGTGGCAATTAACTAGAGCTTGGCGTTCACAGAGTTTCTGTTGACGGACTTTTATTGGTGATTCTCTCCTAGAGTCCAAACTGAAACCCTCCTCCTCCATTTTGCTTTATGAATGACAAATTGGGATACGACGAATGTTTTTTTTTTGTTTGTTTTTTTAAAGAAAAACGTGCAATGTTTAAATGGCATTAAAAAATGTACACTTTAGTTGTGTTAAGTTCCAGTGCATGCAACTTAATATTAATAATGACGGTTGCAATGCCGGACTTCTGCAGCTAACTTCAAGTTAGGCAAGCTGCTGCAAATACAGGAGATCAAGCAAAAGCTAGTTGCTTTTAAGTTTATCTATGTTGAATAAAACTGTAGACTTTTGTGGTTTCACACCATGGAAAATCTACTAAAAGAAGTCTTAAGATTCCCTTAATTCAACCACAATATCAATATTTCTTAATATCAAAAAGCCCAATCTGTCATTTGTGTCATTCTGTTGCATAACTCAATCGCTAGAAAAGCTGTGTAGCTTTTGTACCATTTTTTAAAATGTGACTTGTCTGAAAGCTCTCAAATATAAAATTCTACTCTATTTCATAGTGGGTTCATTTCATCCACAGTTTAACCTGATATGGAGACAAAATAAAATGTATATCCATTTGCCATGAAACTGAGTTGATTGTATTTACAGAACATTTTAAAGCGTAAGACGGAAATAATGCAATCAAACAAAATGCATGAATTTTAGAAACAAAACAGATTTAGGAAGCCTGGATCTGGATCTTTTTTTTGTTTTGTTTTTTTGTAGCGTTAAAGAAGAAACTATGGAACTTGGTGTAAAATTGAAATATTTAAATTTCTGGTTCAGTGAGTGCTGATGGAGTTCCACTTGGACATTTAAGCATAGAAACTTGTTCACCTCATCATTCAGTTGCCAAGAGCTGATTCATGCTGAATCACTGATCTGCAGCAATGCAGCAGTCTTAGCCCTGGGAGTAATATTTTAGCCAAGCAATAAGCTCACTGTAGCATCTATCTTAAATTAAGTTGCTAATTTTCCATCTGCATTGTTACTCCCTTTTTTTTTCTTTCTTTTTTTATGATGTAGCTCAAAAGGTCAATGTTGCAACTTCCAGTGTTTAAAAAAAAAAAGTAAATTTGATCCTGGTGCAAAACTCCTGCCTTTGGCTCAGCGCCCGTGCCTCGGAGAGCTCGGCGTTGCTGAATCAGGGGGAGTTAGCGGGTAGCTGGAAGCGTTCCAGGAGAGGGGAGGGAGTTCGCAGCGCATGTCTGCACAGACCTCATCTGATCAGTCAGCTGCTTCTGATGCAACAAGCCTTTTGCAAAATTTCTTCTGTTTATTTTGGGGGTTTTTTAAATGGAAAATTGGCAAAATACAGATTGTTTGTAATAAAATCCCTGTGCATCCCAGAATGCAAGGTACTTTTGAGCTAAAAGTTTGCTGAGTCATTCCCTTCCTCCCTCCCTTCTGCCTCTCTCAGGAAATCAGACTAGACCAAGTAAGCAGCGCCAGGAACGGTGGCAGCTGTCGCCCTCCTCACTCTGAAACGAGGGGGGCGGGAAGGGTGGGGGAGGACTTCCATCTACAAACCGATAGCTTCGACTAGAATTTTGTCATTACACGGTTAAAGCAGGGGTGGCGGAGGAGGGCGAAGCTGATGTCATTAGAAGGGGTGTGCGAGTGCATCAGCAGCCATGTCACATGCTGCTAGGTGGGTCAGTGATGCGGACAGAGATGCATGGCAGTCGCACCAGGCACAGAGGCAGCAGGTTAGCTCCGCCGTCAGCCAGGGTAGGGGGGAGACGTGACGACGATGATGATGAGGGAAGTTTTATTGTTTTCTCACTTTCTCTTCACAGGGAAAAAAAGACAGACCTCGCTCTGTCCTCTCTTCTGCTGTTTTTATTATTTTTTATTTTTCTGCTAATGCTTCTCTCTCTGTCTGTCTCTTCTCTCGTTTTGCTAACCGGCTCTGTAGAATCAGAGCTGGCTGCTGTGGGCAGCAGGAGGATGCTTTTTCCCAACTGCGGCAGCATACCCAACTCCCAGGACATCCCTTTACCCCGGGGCCCATCGGATGTCACGGACCTGGGCCTCGGGCTCCAGTCGCTGCGTCTGTCCAGCTGGGACAGACCCTGGAGCAGCCAGGAGGCCGACTCGCATTCTCCCTCTTCCCAGGTTCAGAGCAGCTCTTCCTCCAGTAAGTGGCAAAGCGGAGTGTATCCAAGATTCACAGCCAGTCTCCAGAGTTGATTCTCTCTCTCGTTTTCATTTTTCAACATTCAGGTTCTTTTCTGTACATTTAATACTTGTGATAGTTCTGTGTGTGGGAGCAAGCTGTGGCATTGCTAAGGATGATGTGGCAGTTTTGCTTTGCTGCGTCTGTAGCAAGCAAATGGGCTACAAAAACACGCTTTCATTTTGATAACCTCAGTAATGTTGCTACAGTCGGCTGTTAAATGTTGGTCAAGTTTAAAATGTAGTTTTTGGCTTTGATTAGAAGAAGCTGTATTGGACCTGAACAATGCTGGGGAGCAAAACTACTGATTATCCATAATTTGTTGTGACACCTTTTTCTTCCCCCTCTATAGCCTTATTATTATTGACCATGTCCTATCAAACCCACAGATTAGGTTTATAGGTGCCTAATCTGGGCCTGCAGCAATGATTGAAACTCAGTCACTTACAGAAAACCTTGTTACAGGAAGGAAGTCAGTGAACTGGTTTGGAAGAGGTGACTGAACCAGCCTGCTGCTGGAGGGGAAAAAAGTTTTGCATTTTTTGCTTCTGGATTTCAGATCTCAAAGAATTGAAGATGCTTTATTGAGTAGGACTGGGAAATATGGCTTAAAAATAAACTTTCATTTTGTTAAAATTTCTTCTTGCACCAAATTTGATTTCCCTCACTTTTTTCCTTAAACTACAAATGACAGAGTCTTTTTAAAAAAACTGACTTTAATTCCTTCTGTGAGTTGACTTGAATTCAAAGTTGAAATAAATAGGAACTTTAAAACGCTTGTCAAACAAGATGGTAGTTCTTGAGTGGGTTAATATCACTCTGGAAACCCAAGCAGTAAATTGGTGAAAAAAAACATGTTTTTTTTGTTTGTTTCCCCCCGTAAAACAGAATTTGGTTGATTTGTTAAAAATCAACTTGCCACCCAGCCTTAGATAGAAGCTAGCTGTCTTATCTGATACTTTGTAGACACATTGGTGCTTCCTCTGTTTCACTGCAGGCTTTCTGTTCTAAATCAACATTGAACTGTGAATTCAGCACAACTGTCTTGTCTTTATTCAGTTGCAAAATGCAGGGAAGAAAGATGCATCTTTTAGAAACTTTATGCATCCCACTTGCTGACGAATTGAAACAGCTCTGTAGAGTCAGCACACTCGTCCCGCTTTCTTCAGCTTGTGCTGCTTTAACACCCCGAATGTCTCGTCTACCAGTGCTGGGCATGCTGAACAACCCTTTCAGTAGCATCCTGGGGAAGCCTCCGGGCTATCTGCCCCATGAATCCATGAACGTGACCGCTGACTTCCTGGAGAAGTTCCCCGGAATGGCGCGGATGGTGAACCGCCTGGACTCCAGCTCCTTCCTGGACTCCCGCTCCAGCAGCCCTGAAGACTCTGAGACCAGTGGGTTCAGCTCTGGATCAGATCACCTCTGTGACGTGCTGGTAAGGCACATCGTTTCTCTTTACTCAAACACTTTAAATGGTTTCATTTTCCACCCTAGAATCCAGCTGGGTTTTCCTGATATGCATTTTCATGAAGGATTTGGCTTAACAAGTAACATTAGCTGACCAGCAGATTTGTCCGACTGTTGCTGGCAAATCGTCCCCTCAGTTGCTTCATATTTTATCATATTTTAAAAGAACACATCCTCCAGCTTAGACCTAATTGTGCTTGGTTTTTGCGTCAGAGTAAAGTAGTATTTTCTTCCACTTTGTGCTCAGCAGAGCGGTTGTCCTTCCTTATTGAAGAGCAGAGGTTTGACTTCAGTCTTTGACATATTGGCAGAATAATTGCAGACAAAGCACAGGAAGAATTGCTCTGATTGCACACAGGGGACCTTTTCATCAGAGCTTCTTTAAAAAAAAAAAACACTGGGCAGCAATTTGACTTTTGCAGAGTAATCAAAGTCTACAAGTGATTTTTTTTTTTTTCTTCCTCAAAACTGCCACATCTTTTGGCTTAATGAGCTTTTATTTACCCGAGCGGTTTACTTGTTAGACTAGAGATTTTTTGTTGATCTCTGGATCAGTAAAGTTAATGCAATACTTCCCCTCACAACTTCCAGGCTTAAACTGTCCAAACTTGAGGATATTTTTTTTTTCTTGTGTTGGTAAAAGGATACAACTTGAAATGTCATCAAGTGCTTTAAGTGCATAATTAAAAGAATCTTCAAATGTTCCCAAAGCCTTCACATTCAGGCTTTTATAGACTAAGACTAAAAAGTCTGATTATTTTTGTCTTTTGTTTCAGGTTTTAATCAGGGTGACCGCACATCCTTAAAATCTCTTTCATTCCATGCACACGCATGCAAAATTAAGGCCCTGAAATGTCTTGTATTCAATTAAAAAATGTAAGAACCTTAAATACACAAATCACAGGTCTTAAATGTCGTCATGGCATAAATATTTAACTTTGTATGTAGTGGGTTTTTTTCTTGTGGGACTTTTCAGTCGGGCTAAAGTGTTTCATTGTGTTCTGTAACTAGCTGCTAATACACCCTTGCTAACTATTTGGCTACTGTTGTGTCATGGTTAAGTTCAAATGCACTGCTAGTTGGTCGGATGAAGTTGGTTTGTGCCATTAGCTCATTTTTGTGAGCCAGCCTGTATAGTTTTTCAGTATTAAATAATAATTTAAAAAAAGGTCTTGTAGTGTCAAATTTGACTTGTTTCTTGCTGTACAAGTGAGGGAGGGCACAATTTAACTCGCTTGACTTAAAATGGACACCTGCATTTTTTTCGCAGCATGTTTTGCATTTACAGCCTGGTTTAAACACCTGAGATGGTTCTGTTTAACCAGAGCCTTCCAGATGGAGTCATAGTAAAAATAATCTAGACTGATATTCCACTCAATCTCTACTGGAAATAATCCAGCCACGTCTTCCTCTGCAGTCTAATTTGCGAATCTCCCCTCCACTGCCTTACGTGAAGTCCAACATGCAGAAGGACCTGCTGCGGCTGGGCCCGCGCCTGGACCCCCAGGACATGAGCTCCCCCCTGACTCCGCCGCCCAGCGCCAGCCCCGCCTCCTCCACCATCTCCCGCCGCTGGCGCACCGGCTCCCCGTGGCCCGGCTCAGACATGCTCGACCAATCGGACGACACGTTCAGCATCGAGAGGGAAGCCCGTCTGCACAGGCAGGCTGCAGGTACGCTGCTCGTTTGTCTCAAGCCTCTGTTAAAGATCGGATGAGACCATGTTTAACTTTTTTCTTCTTTTTGTTTTTTTGCATGCATTAGCTGTGAATGAGGCCACATTCACTTGGAGCGGTCAGCTGCCTCCCAGAAACAACAAGGATCCCATTTACTCCTGCAAGGTCTTTCTTGGTGGCGTGCCCTGGGACATCACTGAAGGTTTGTCTCAACATTAACTAGTAACATTTTGTAGAAAGTGCTTGATTTTTTTTTTTTTTTTTTAAGTCCTTGAAAATGATTTAAACTGCACGGTTTTGTAATGAAGTGTTTGAAATGTTTGAAAGCATTATTTACAGTTGCAACCAGATATTTTTACACACCTACAAAAAAAATCTGTTTTCTGGCATTTTAGGAAGTAAAAATAATTTTGATGTTTCTAACTGATGTAAAACAAGATAAATTTGGTCTAAGTTCAGATGGTTGGGTAAAAAAAAAAGTCTTGAATAAAAAAAATCTAGTTTCAACTGTGAATTTAAGCATTTAGTTTGAGCAGGAAGGTAATTTAGTAATGAATATTTAACTAACAGTAGTGTAATTCAAAAGTCAATAGTGTAATTAAAATAGAGGTTATATTTTAAAACAATGTTATTGAAATCGGGGAATTTGGTTACATTAGTGTTTTGTTCTCAGACCAGTCAGACATTACCATGTCCCTGCAGTAATGGCAATAGAAAACATTTAATGGTAAATTGAAACAGTCTTTCTTGGGTAATATGCATTTTTATTTCCAAAGTGAGAGAACTTTGAAAACTTGCCTCAAAGTTGATGCTTGAAAAGTGCTTGTATTTTATTGTGGGGAAAAGTGTTCGAACCCTGATATTTAACCAGATTAAAACATGGCTGCTCTATTGCTGCTTTTGTCCAGCTGGCCTGATCAACACCTTCAGTGGGTATGGCCCTCTGACTGTGGAGTGGCCAGGTAAGGATGGAAAGCATCCCCGCTGCCCTCCTAAAGGTAATGTTGCTAAAGGTAACTGCGAGCTGGTAGGCTAATTTCCATTTTCCCTCCAGGTTTTAGGGTGAACACGTGGTGAGCACACTGCATGCTGGGAAATTATCCTTTTTATGGGCACTCCTAGATGGTGACTCTAGGCATAGAGATGGGCCAAATGTGGGAAGCTAATTGGTTTCTAAAAGAGCACTGTCTATCAAAATGGAAAAGCAGATGCATTTTAGTTGGTATAGTGGTAAATTATTTAAACTGTCTGCCTTTGTTTAACTTTGCATATATTATAATTTTATTTTCTGTTACCGTTTCTTTCTGGGTTTCAAGGTTGCTATGTGATGCATAGTTCTGATTTTTGTGGAAACGACAATGGAGTATTAAGAATAAATAAAAGATTAAAATTTAGAGAATATTAACAAAATATGACATGACAAAGCTGTTATCTATCCATCCATCCATCTTCTTCCGCTTATCCGGGGTCGGGTCACGGGGGTAGCAGCTTCAGAAGGGAGGCCCAGCCACTTGTCCCAGCTCCTCTGGGGGAATCCCAAGGTGTTCCCAGGCCAGCCAAGAAACATAGTCCCTCAAGCGTGTCCTGGGTCTTCCCCGGGGCCTCCTCCCGGCGGGACGTGCCCGGAGCACCTCACCAGGGAGGCGTCCAGGATGCATCCTGACCAGATGCCCGAGCCACCTCAACTGGCTCCTCTCGAAGTGAAGGAGCAGCGGCTCTACTCTGAGTCCCTCCCAGATGACTGAGCTTCTCACCCTATCTCTAAGGGAGAGCCCAGACACCCTACGGAGAAAACCCAATTCGGCCGCTTGTATCTGCGATCTCGTTCTTTTGGTCATGACCCAAAGCTCATGACCATAGATGAGGGTGGGAACGTAGATCGACCGGTAAATCGAGAGCTTCGCTTTTTGGCTCAGCTCTCTCTTCACCACGACGGACCGGTACTGACGGCAGACGCTGCGCCAATCCACCTGTCGATCTCCCGCTCCCTTCTTCCCCCATTCATGAACAAGATCCTGAGATACTTGAACTCCTCCACTTGGGGCAGGACACCCCCCCTGACCCGGAGAACGCACTCTACCCTTTTCCGGCTCAAGACCATGGCCTCGGATTTAGAGGCACTGATCCTCATCTCGGCCGCTTCACACTCGGCTGCGAACCTCTCCAGCGAGAGCTGCAGACCACGACCCGATGAAGCCAAAAGGACCACATCATCTGCAAAAAGCAGAGATGAGATCCTAAGGCCACCAAATCGGATCCCCTCAACACCTTGGCTGCACCTAGAAATTCTGTCCATGAAAGTGATGAACAGAATCGGTGACAAAGGGCAGCCCTGGCAGAGTCCAACTCTCACCGGAAACGAGCCCGACTTACTGCCGGCAATGCGGACCAGACTCTGACACCGGTCATACACCTGACAGCCCGTATCTAAGGGCCCAGTACCCCATACTCCCGGAGAACCCCCCACAGGGCTCCCCGAGGGACACGGTCGAACGCCTTCTCCAAGTCCACAAAACACATGTAGACTGTGAACTCCCAGGACCCTGTCGAGGGTCCTGGAGGTTCCAGGACGAAAACCACACTTCTCCTGAATCTGAGCTTCAACCTTTTTATGTAAATAGTCATATTATAACTTTCTTGCATTTCGACTATACTCTTGCACAGCTTCTCGTAACTTTAATTTTCTTAGTGACCAAAATATTCTGAGGTAGGAAATTGTTTTCAGGGTTGTTGTTTTTTTCATCTGAAATTTTTGAAAAATTGGAGATTTGCATGAACTCCAGATTTTAGACATGCTTCAGTGTTTAGATAAAATATGCTAAATCATGTATTTTGCTCTGAAAACGATGGGAGTCGAAGCAAAGAACATGTTTTTGATTTAATAAAAGAATGTTCAGAACAAATTTGTCTACTCAGCTTCTGAACAAAACTACTACTGTCAAAACATGCATTGTCACTTTAAAATGAAATTTTGAAGTTTTGTAAAATGGGGAAAGTAGTCTTGTGGTTGAATTTTGCTAAACAAGATGCCAATAAGTGTTGGCCATTATTTATTTATTTATTTATTTATTTTAATGCCTTCAGGCTACGTTTACCTGGTGTTTGAAAACGAGAAGTCAGTGAGGGCGCTGCTGCAGGCGTGCTCCCAGGATCCCTTCCACCCAGAGGACAGTCGGGAGTATTACTTTAAGATGTCCAGCCGCAGAATGCGATGCAAAGACGTGAGTAGGAGCTGGCATTGTCGCAACGCTGGACTGTGACAAACCTGTAGAATGTACTCTAGCATCAAACATAATGTTCTGATTTCACATCACTGTGTAGTGAAACCGTAAACAGCTGGCATTAACTACACCGAAACAAACTGGCATCATGAGTTCCTCTGAAGAAAACCTCCATATTTGTGCCACTTCAAACTGCATTCATTTTTAACTTTTCAAGCAAGGCCATGTTTTTTTTTTTTTCCTTCCTCTGACAGGAATCTGTGGAACTCTCTTATCAAAACCTTTCTTTGACTCGAAGCTGTTTCTTTTTTTTAAAGGACTCAAGTGATTCGGTTGGTTTTCTGAGCCACTATGAACTGTGCTTCAGAATGATGAGAAATCAGGAAAATGTGGAGATTATTGCAGCAGTAACAACATTATGATGCTCCCTAAACTTCCAATGCTACGTACAATCAGATGTTGGGTGTAAGAATCTATTGCTGTAAGGCTGAATATATCCTGGTGTGAACCATTGAAATGTGTCCAAAAATATAACAATTACAAAATACACAATTTACAATAGCTAAATAACAATAGAGGCTTATTTAAAGTCAGCCATGCAGTTGAATTGTGAAAAGTATCAATCAGTCTCCCTGCTCTGTAACAAAAGCTGTGAGTTTCTAATTGTTCTGCAGCAGTTCCCCTCAGGAATGCTTGGAGGAGTGAATTAGTGTTTACTTCTGAGCACAACTTCAAAATAATCGCTGCTGTTTTTAAATGACCCAAAGTCTTATTTAGAAACTGAAGCTGGCTTCATGCAGTTTCCATACAGATTCTACTTTTCAATGAGATTTCAATTGGTAAAGGCAAAGATTCCTCAGGAATTTACAGCAGATGATGTAAGCCTGTACAACATTACTGATGATTAACTCACATTATCCTCACTCTTGGCAAAACTTTTATAAAGTACTAGCGCCATTGGCAATTCAACTTTAGTTTTTCCTAGTTCCAGTACTACTGGAGTAGTACTGGAACTACTACTGAACTACTCCAGTAGTAGTTCCAGTACTACTGGAACTAGGAAAAACTTCCCACAGTTCCCACACTGGTACTAGGACTTTTCATCATTGAAGGAATTGAACTTAAAATAATCTCTTGCTGAAAGGTTACTAATAATTTAGTTTTTGTCTTATTTCAAGTTTCCCAAGATATTTGCACTAGAAACTAAACCAAAAATACTTAAGGTTTTGTTTTTGCAGTGAAAATTCACTGCAAAAACAAAACTAACAATTAAAGATTGTTTATCGCAATCTTTAATTGCGATAAACATCGCAATTAAAGATTCAACCCTACTGTTAATGATATTGAAGCAACAAAGAAGTCGTGCTTCTGCTGAGCTACCTATTTTTTTTTTTTGATTTTTCAAAGTTTTCTGAGCTGAGTTTTTATCCCAACTCCCAGTAATTTGACCCCTGACCTGTCCATTCCTGCTCCAGGTGCAGGTGATCCCCTGGGTGATCTCTGACAGCAACTACGTGCGCTGTCCCGCCCAGCGCCTGGACCCCAGTAAGACGGTGTTTGTCGGTGCTCTGCACGGCATGCTTAACGCCGAGGCGCTGGCCAGCATCATGAACGACCTGTTCGGGGGCGTCATGTATGCCGGCATCGACACGGACAAGCACAAGTATCCCATAGGTAACGGCAGCTGCCCTCTAGAATAGTTGCTCTGAAAGGGTTTCTTGAGGATTCATGTCCAGGGTGGTGTGTGCAGGCTCTGGACGTGTCACCTTCAACAACCAGCGCAGCTATCTGAAAGCCGTGTGCGCAGCATTTGTGGAGATTAAAACGCCAAAGTTTACAAAAAAGGTACAATTGTCTGTTTAAAAGAATTAAGAAATTCCTTTTGCAGTTTACTAATTACAGTTTTAGGGTTTTAAGTTGTGCATCTTCCTTCAGGTTCAGATCGACCCCTACCTGGAAGACTCCATGTGTCAAGTTTGCCTTCGTCAACCTGGGCCTTTCTTCTGCAGAGACCAGGTCGGTGGAAAAATACCCAGCACTACTTTCTTCATGCATCTCTCCTAACAATGGTTTGAAGAACATGTCAAACTCGAGGCCCGTGGGCCAAATCCAGCCCATCATAACTGGTTTTGTGGTCCACTAAATGGATCAACAGTTGTGCCCTTAAATATTTTTATAAATCAAATCAAAACGGTATTGATGTGATCAATACTTGACTTCAACAAGTTCTTGTTTTAACAGCTTAATACCACAACCGACCCTTTAAACAACAGATATCAAACCCCTTTTTATTTTGGGCCACGTCAATATTATGAATATCTTCAAAAGGGTTCAAGAGTTTTGAATGTGGCGCCTTTCTAAAGTTTTAGTAATCCAAGCCTTTGTGGGGGGTGGAGAAAATGTTTTGGTCCAGCAAATTTCCTGTTGCTTTTGTTCCAGTAAAACCACTGGAAAAAAAATGCAGCCAAAGATCTATGGCCACATTAAAATTGGACAAACTGGACATGATTTATCAGATTGTTCTGAGATGGAAAGATCCTGCCGACTTTATAAAGTGACTTCTGGTTACAGGGTGCTGTTATTATGCCTGTGATGTTGGTCATAATGAGCTAATTATTGATATGATTGTCAATTAATTTGGTAATCGCTTAACTGGTGTATGCAGACAAATGCAAAATATAAGTATTGTTTTGTCTCAATTGTTGCTCTAAGACGATGTGAAAATGTTCTACCCAAAACTAAAGAGGCTGTTTTAGCTTCACCTGGTTCAAATTATTTAAAAAAAACCCCATTAAGCACTTTTTGCTATCCAATTATTTAGTTAATCAAAAAATTATCCGATTAATCCTACAATGTTAGTCAAGCAGAAAGGTCTGAGCTTTTCACAAGTATTTTTTATATATTTTTTTTTAGCTGCAGATGCATCTCTGCTATAAAACTAAAGGAATGCTGTTATTGCATTTTAGAACATAAAATGTTAAAATGCCTTAAAAGATGCAAACAATTCAGATAGTATTTAAAAATAGCATAAATGGAAAAACGTGTCAGATTATTCTGACATTTGATTAATTGATCAATAACTTAAACGATGGTTTCAGCCGCAGTTCTCACATTTCCTGTCGGTCGTCTCTCCCCCCCCAGGCCTGCTTCAAGTACTACTGCCGCTCCTGCTGGCACTGGCAGCACTCCATGGACATCTTGAGCAACCACCGGCCCCTCATGCGCAACCAGAAGAACCGAGATTCCAGCTAAATCCGGAGTCCCGACACTCTGAGGAAGTCTGAGGAAGAGCACCCCCTCGGCGGGGTGAAGGCCGCCCGCCGAGGAGAGCACGTGTGCCGGACGTCCCTCAGTCTGAGGGCACCAAGGCATTCCACCAGGCACTGGGGTATCACTGTAGGAAATGTTCACTTTTGCACTTGCTCCATTTTTGCTGTTCACAGTGGCACTATGCACAGTGACCTTGTTGGGAGTAGACAAGGGGCCCGTCACGCTTTAAAGCATTTTCTCCGACGCGTGGCCACAGATGTTAGTCAGCCAGCCAGCACTTAAGAAGTGGATGAAAATGGCTTCTTTTTTTTTTTCCCCATTTTTTGTTTTCATGTATTGCATAGTGAAGAGCAATCACGCAAGTCTCATTGCCATTCATTGGCAAATGCCATACAGTGCCTTTAAATTTTTAGTTTCCTCCCCTCTTCCCTCCCCTCGGCCCGGTTGGCGTCTGTTTTCCTGTGCAAGCCAGCTGGTGTTTCTTACTTTTTGGGAGTTGAATGTTGGGCTTCATTTAACCAGTCGCATTTCAGACATTTTTACGCAGTTTTTTACTAATTTGTACACAAACGGTTTTAAGTCATGACATGAACATTTTTGAACAATTCTACCAGGTGGCTGTTTAAGGGAAAACCCTCCCCTTTTATTTTTTTTTTCCACATACAGTTTAAATTTTTTTTTTTTTCTTTTTTAATTTGCCCTCCCAAATTTCAGCTGAATGGGCACAAAACGTTGGTTGTACTACTTTAACTTGCTTTGTTAATCCAGTTATTAAATGTGAATCAGTACTACTGGATATGTCTCAACTTGTGAGCCATCACTTTTAGAGCACTTGATGGATATAGTTGGACTGGAGTGAATAATTTGATTTGTATAAAGTTGTTTTGTCTTTTTTTTTCATTTTGCACTTTTTAATTTACACGTGTGGAGAGGTGGCAGTGGTTTTTAATCACTTTTATACATCAGCGGGGGACATGCTTTATGTTCGAACAGCTGCTTGTTTCCTGTTGAATGTAAGAACTTCCACTAAGCTGATCAACTATCTATCCAGAGCTTGAGTAGACCCCCCCTCCCCTGACAAAATGATCCCTAGCTTTCTTATTCCATTTTGCCTTCCTGTTCCAGTTGGACAAAAATGCATAAGCCGTGTGCCAAAGACGACGCGTCTTTCCTTTATCCATTAGGTTTGTCATGCTGAGCTTGTTGTCCTTTAGCCCAGCTGCTTTTTAGAGTTTTGAAAGTCTACCTCATTGTGGTCTGCCAAGTTTGCTGCTACTTAACAGTTGTGGAGTATGTTCAGATTGGGCACAATAAAGGTGTTTAAGCATTGCTGATTTGTCTGAGTTTTTAATATTTGCAGCTTTTCTTGCTTTTATAAAATTGTCAGCAACTTCTTTTGTTTTTAAGGCATTTACTGATGTATGCTATTGTCTGAACTAGAGCATGCAAGATGGCAACTTTACTCCATCTGACTTTGAATAGCTTTACATAAATTCTAAAATGTCTTTTTCCATTTGAGGCAGGTACAAATGGAAAATATGACAATTGAAACAACGGGGGAAATTCCTTCTTTTTTTTTTAAATAACCCAAGACTTTGTAGTTATGGTTTTTTTCAGTTTTTGACCCTCTTTCAAGTGAAATCAATGTTTGCATTAACTGTATGTGCATGTGAAAGATTTTTGTACATGCATTTCAACTTTGACTTGCAATACTTCTAAATTCTAGAAATGCAAGATGAGACCTAAGTTTAATTCAGAACTGAAATTACCTTCAACTGCTGACTCTGTCTAAAGCGGCGTCTTGTAGCCAATGAATAGCTAAACTTTAAATTTTTTTAGCAACCAGGACAACTGCAGTCTTGTCCATTTTAAGAGCTTGAGATTCAAGAGTCATTGATTTCAAAACCTCTGTGGTATTGGCTGAAACTGTTTTCTTTTAAGTGAAAACTTGAACCAGATTCTAGATTTAAGGAAGAAGGACTGGTCAGTTTGAGTGGCTCAAAGTTCAGATGAAAGTACACTTTCATTTGGAAATCAAGGACCCAGAATTTGCAAGAGTTTAACAACCTGAAATCTAGAATAAGGTCATCCTTCTCACTTGCTGAGTCATAACCTCTCATTTTAGAAGCACCTGTAGGTCAAACTGCTGACTAACCTACAGAAATTGTGCTTAAAACTGAATCCAATGCACACAAATTTTGCTTGTAGACATTTTTTAAAATTTTCTAGAGGATAAAACTGAGAAACCATTTCTAATTCCGTCTCTTTATTCAGATGCTGACATGATTTTACAATCCTCGTGGAGTTTTGAAGTTCATTCCCACAGTTGGCTGAGTGACCTGAAGCTTGGACAGGCCACCGTAATCCTAGGAAGAAACACATGGACTTCAACAGAGCAATGAATCACCTTAAGATGTTCCACTGTGAAACTTTTTAATTCTAGTTGTATGAGCAGCTCATGTCTGCCAAGACTGAGGATTGAGTTGAAGTACTTTCCAAACATCTATATTTGGAATAACATCAATATGGTTTTAGATTTCAGGCTTACCAGCATCTTGAGCATTTCTTTTGTATCTGGATCCACCTCGATGATCTCCTGGTCCAGAGCTGAAATCTGCAACATGCCACAGGCTGTGATTAGGACACTGGACCTAACAGACTAACTTTGGACACCACTGGTCCACTGTGACCTAAGCTTATGACAAAATGGCTTCCGTACCTCGGGGACGTAGTTGTCCCTCCTCTCCCTCTCCTCCTCTTGCAGCTTGATGGAGATTCCTCTGACGGGACCGCGCTGGATGCGTTTCATCAGGTGCGTCACATAGCTGAGACACAGCAGAGCGCATGATTACAAGAATAAGTTTGAAAAAATAAAAACACCTTGGACTTTGATACTTCCTGAATTTATCATACAGCATATTAAGCCTCCACTAGATACAGTGGAAAAAAAAAAAAAAAAGCTCAGACCAACATGCTCCAGTGCTCCCCCTGCTGGTCCGAGGCAAACCCATCTCCTCTTCTGTGCTCATAAAGTAACCAATGTTTGAATGTGTGCTCTTCCTATTTCCTGTTCCAGGAGTACTTGAACATTTACAAGTTTGGAGAAACTCCATAATACTTGTGTTAGGCCACTCCTGACCCGTTGTACCTGGCCTAAGGTGAAAAAGGGCTGGTCTTCTGCGCACTGGTCCAACAATGTACGTGAGGATGAATGAAAATGTAGCATTTTATGTTGCATTTACTCTCCATGTTATGAAGGGAAAGTGGAGAGACACAAAACCCAGATTTCTTAAGGTCTACAGAGAAAGTTGATGATAATGATGGGGGCGCCATGTTTTCTACTGGTGGTGAAGTAACTCATCACAATCAACCGTGATCATTTTAAAAATATTAAATAGGCTTAGAGGCAGAAACAGGAACAGATCCACACACTAGTAATATTCTGAAACCATCACAAGAAACAAAAATAGATCAAATGTTACAAACCCTGCAACTTTGTTTCGCAGAGGTTTGCTGGGGATGATGGCGATCTCCTCACACACCCTCTTGTTGGTGTGGAAGTCGTTGCCCAGCCGTGTGTAGTATTTCTCAATGATGACCCTGGCGGCCTTCTTCACTGTTTTGGTCCTGACTCGTCCCTGAAGAGAGAAAATAAAAACCGTCACGTACGAGGAAGAGATATTTTTAGAATTTAATTTTAAAAAATGAAACATTTTATATGGATTTATTGCAACATAAATTGATTTCTGCCAACTGTTCATTTCTGTTGATGATTCTGGACTACAGCTAATAAAGATACTCAGGTTTGGAATTTTACATAAAAACTGATGCTGTTTACAGACGGCATACTGAAAATAATGCCAGTATATGAATTTTTTATTTTTCCCCCCCTTTTTTTTAACTGCACCCTTTCAGTTTCTGCTGAGGTGTTCAAGAAAATCTGGATTTAATTGTAGACTATTATTGGCTGTGGTATAACCTTCCACCACAGACTCTTTTAGAGTTTATGTCAGGTTAGTTTGATCATGTAAGTGTTTTTTCTTCCACTCAACTTTCTATTAATACAGTTCTCTCCACAGTCAGCTTCCATAACAATGACCTTTTGTGGTTTATCCTCTTGGCAGAGGGCGTTGGAGTTATTATTGTGCGATTTCTGCATAAAATAGCCCAGCTATGCAAAGTTTAAAACATTTTTTAGAGAACTGAAGTTTGTTTATACTGTTAAAAAAAAAACACGTATTACTGTGTACAATTTAATTCTTTAAATTAAAAAGAAAAGTCACAATCACCAAAGCAGGTTTTATGTTTCGGATCGTTACCAATATCCAGATTTTATACATAAAAATTGTGTATGTTCCAATTTATTTGACCAATTATTAATGACCAATTTACTAAAACGCAGCCAGAAAATACATTTTTATCAACTGTATTTTCAGCTAATCTTTAAATAAAACTCTAATCCAGAACATTCTGGATTAGAATGTTCTGGACAGGGAACCATCAAGGTTCAGTGAAATAATGGGTTTATTTAAAAGTGAAAACAGGTACAGCTGGGCACATAAATGTGCAACATTTCTTAAGTCATTTTCATGTTCCTTGTTTTCATATCAACAAAACACAAACGCAATCGCTTTGTCAAGACGTAATATTTGTTGTTTACAAATAAAATGACTAAATAGGAGCAAAAAGTGCAGCTGCTTCTCCGGATCGCTAATAAGAGCAGGGACAAAGTTTACGTGTTTAATGTGAATATTCCCTCCACTAACGTCAGCAAAACCCAGCCGTAGACGGTCTTTTAAACAGATAAATGCGGCGCGGGGGTCGCCAGTTTTCGCTGAGTGAACATGGAAGGAGGATTGGGAAGGATTGTGTCCGAAGTCGAAGTGAAAAGTTCTCCGCGGTACCCACCATGTTGGCTCTGACCGGTGGAAAAGAAACGCCGCTACGTGACACCGGATGTTTATAGTTACGAGACCGCAAACAGGTGCTGCAAAGCTGAAACCATCAGCGCCGCCTGGTGGTGGGAGGAGAGAAACGACCTGATAAACCTTTTAATTTCAGAGGACGTTGGAATTAAAGGTTTGTTTCACTCTTAAAAACGAAAAGAAAACCTTCTCCAGATCAAGAAAGGACCGGCTTAGTTATACAAGAAATGATGACTGACTGGGATTTAATTCAAACTAAGACTATTAATAGACAAACTGTGTTCACCAATGTGCCACGGAGAAAACATGTTCTTCCCTACTGAATAAATGTGGTCACATTAATAGCTTAATTTCTCTAAAATGTGTGAAAGATTGTGCAACAAATGTAATAAATTAGAAGTGCACCGATGGCACTTTTCATGCCGATCATCGATCTTTAAAAAGCCTGATCAGCCAATTCTGATTTTGTCTGATACTGTTTTTTTTTTTTTTTTGCCAAGTTGGCAACAGTGACCTTGTAGACAGTTCTGTCACAAGCAGAACTCATAGCAGAATATGGGAGCATAACATCAGCCGATCTCCCATAATTAACCCTTTCATGCATAGTGGTCACTACAGTGGACAGCTATCTAAAGGCCATTTTCTTGTGCTTCCTGTGGATTTTTATGTTATAAATGCACACAGACCACTGAAGTGGACACTAATGCATCATAAAATATACCATCAACTACTGGCCATCAGCTGCAAATGCAAGAAATTATTTTTGTTAAATACAATATGGCCGACAGACAAAAAAGCATGAGAACCGACCCGGTCCCTCCTTCTACTGTAGACGACTCTTGCAAGAAAAAAAAAAACATCAGATAACCCCTAAGGAACAATACTACTGATGTATTTTTCAAATAACAACTTTGTATTTGGACAAAATTACAATTGATCACATAAAAATAAAGTTATTTTTACAAAAAAAATTTTCCTACCTTTTTTATGCCTTAAGAAAAGAATTTTAAAAAATGGAAAAAAAATTCTGACACAAAGGATCATAATTCATGGGTTAAGGAAATCGAGGCCGATTTATGAGTTCACCCCTGGTAATAAATTATATGCAGGCTGAAATCCATTAACAAATCTTCACCACAAATTTCTGAGTGTCATTAAATCTATAAAAAAAAAAAAAAGAAAATCATCACAAGTAGGCTGAAAAAGGTGGACAGATCTTTTATTTTACATAAAAAGGGTGCAAATTGGAGATTCCCTTTAGGTGTGGAGGGAATAAAAAAGTGATTTTTAGAAGGTTCATGTGTGAGACACCATTTCATATGAATCCGAGAAAAACAAAGGAAAAAAAACAGTCATCTCAGATAAAAAGGCCATTTACCTTTCTGCAACTTAAATATATGAAATCATTAAAAAGAAGAAATGGTGGGTCCTTCAAACTTGAAGCCCTTGACTAACTCATTCAAATACATTTTTTTGAAGTGACATTCATATTTCAACACAATATTATTTATTTACAGATTAAGGATTTTTCTTAATCACAGCTCTAAAAAAAAAAAAAAAAAAAAAAAAACAGGAAAAAAAAAACGCAGAGGGAAAGATAGATTCTTGGAGCTGTACAATTTGATTTTCCGCAGTCTGAGAAAAAGAAATCAGAAATCATTTTTTTAATTGAAATTCCCCAACAAAGACTACAATTGTGAGGCTCTGTACAATTTACAGTTCAAATAATCAGCACAATATTGCAGTACATATCACCTCTCCCTAAAAAAAACAAACAAGGTACAGTAAATCAAACAACCCTACAGTACAGCAACGAGGGGCAGGGGGGGAGGAAAGTGCCAGAGAACCCCCCCCCCCCAATAAAAAGATCATTCATGCGCTCATTTGCTTTGATTTGATTTACACACGTACACAAATACACACGAAAGCCATAAACCGTGACTGACATGAACAGTCGGAAAAGAACTGGAATGTGTAGCAAAAAAAAAAAAAGGGAAATAAAAGACAGAAAAGGTCGCGAGGAGCGGAAGCTGCATCGTCTCGCGGATCCAACATTAAGATAAAGAGACAGCTCGCCATGCAGCAGATACAGCTCACAACGAGTGTGGCGCTTTAAGACAAATCCAGAGTAATATAGCTATATATACCAGCTCAGCCAGAAGCTATAGAACTAGATGCTGCGTCACAAACTCAGCAGGGAAATGTAAGCGTGGGTCCACAAGGCGGTGGGTTTGGCTCCCTTCCTTTTTGGACTTTTAAGACGGGACGAATCGCTAAAAACACCGCCTGGTATGGCACCGAGCTGCCTGCAGAAGAAAGGAAAGAAAAAAAAAGAAAGAAACGATAGGCGACACGGGGTGGAGTGAAAAAGGAAAACATTCATCTTGATATTTTCCTGGCACAGGAAAAGGCTAGTAGAAGTAATAGTAGTAGTAGTCTCGGAAATGGCACTCGGCGGGGGAATCCAGGGCTGGGAGCGGAGAAGGCTAAATAATCTGGATTACTCCATCTCGGACTCTTTTTAGCACAGGAAGCTGGAGCGACACGGATCCAGCTGCCGCGGACGACCTGACCTCAGATCGAATAAATGAATAATCGGTCATTCAAATAGCTTCTTCTCCCATCGTTTCCCCATTAAATCCTTTACGGGGAGTTACAGCGAACAAAGGAAGCAAAAATAAAAAAGAAGAGGAAAGAAAGAACAGAAAAACAAACAAATAAAAGTGTTCCTATAGATTTACATATTCAAGTACTTTCGATAACACAATAACTTAGGCTCCCCGGAGAAAGTCGCGCGCCGGGTTGAAAGGAGCGGAGCTTAAAAGAACAAAACAAAGAAAACAACCAGGCTGTACAGTGTAAATACAACTAGGAAGCAGGTTTACATACGGACTCATCTACAACATTCTAGTGGAGCAGGTCCACGAAACGCTGAAGCGACACTCCACCGAGTGTCGCTTCATCTTACACTGACATGTCTGTGTGCGGAGGGAACGGAGGGCTGAGTGGAGGGAGGCCGTGGCACCAAAACTAAGGACCCCAACCAGCACACCAGGCAGCTACAATTAAAGTAATAAGCACGTTCAAAGTGGATTTTTTTGTTTGTTTGTTTTGTTTTTTAAGAAGGCAGGGTCTCCTCTGGGAAAGCCTGGGGTCAAACAAATGTAGTGCAGTAATAATCAAGCTTTGTTTTGTTTACCCCCCCCCCCCCCATCACTTTCCCTATAAAAACCATGGCTAACTGTAATGAAAACAACAAAAATATAATTGCATTAGACAGAATTCACATTAGCATAGAATGAAAACAAATGAAATTCTGTTGTTTTTTTGTTTTTTTTTCCTGTTATGATAGGCAAGGTGAGATTTTGTTTCAAGGCATTTCCTCCGCCGCCGAGCTTCTGTCCGTCTCAGCCGCGGTGCAGAGGAGCCGCGGTTCGAGCGGCGGCCCCGACGTCGAAACATCTCTTTGCAGCACAGGGGCGGTGGTGGCGTTGGTGGGAGGGGAGCGCCTTCGGTTCTGGCTTTGTTTTTTGTTTTTTTCCTTTTCGGTGGGAAATACATTTCCGTGGTAAGAAGAGAAAAGCCGTGGCCGGCCTTTAATGGCTGCGAAACAGTCTCTTGCTTTGGGTTTAATCATTTGGAAATCACACACACACACACACACACACACACACACACACACACACACACACACACACACACACACACACACACACACACACACACACACACACACACACACACACACAAACCAAACATAAAAAGTTTTGTGTTTTTTAAATCTCACGACCATGCTGTTAACTTGCTATCCAAAGCGGTGGTCAGTCGGGTTTGGTGGATGGAGGTTAAGGCATTGGACAGAGCGGTTTTTAGAGGCGGTGACTCTCCAGAGCACACTGTCCTTCCAGGGTGGCGTCGTCTGATTGTTGTTGTGGTCACAAAGTCCAGAAGACCCTTCCTAATCTGAACTGAACTCAGTTTTTGGTCAGTTTTTTTTTCTCCTTTTTAACAACAACAACAAAAAAATAAACTAATTTTGTTAAACTTCTTAACTGCGACTTCCTTCCCATGCACTGGAGAGATAATAGAAATGCTCCAGTCATTTCACTCATCCGTCAATACATTCAGTGTGTATGCAGTGTGTAGGAAAAGTAGTAGCAACAGAGTGATAAATAGCATTATTTTTTTTTGTTTGTTTTTTTCTTTTTCCCCCCTTCAAGCCTCAGGTAGAAACATCAGGCCGCTGCTCATTATCGCCAACAGTAAAAAGAGGGACTGTAGTGTGTTTCGGTTCAACGAAGGGACGGCCTGCGAGAGCCGGGAAGTCTGCCAATGCTCCTTTTCGCCTTTGTGTATTCAGCTGCTTGTCCTGCATCGAGAAATGATCCAGAAAAGGTAAAAAAAAAACAAAAAAAGTGAACAAGTCGGCAAACTAACGAAGAGGTGTGGCGAGATGAATCACGTCGAAACAATAGGACCTGACGGTGCGACGGAGGCGAGATTCCACAGGAAGATCCTGTCTCTTCCTCTCTCTCTCTCTCTTTCTCCCCAAAAAAGGAAAAAACAACAACACACGAGACTTTAGCAAAAAAAAAAAAAGAAAGAAAGAAAGAAATATGGCAACAATGATGAGAGAAAAACATTTTGGCTGTCATGGAGAAAAAAAAAAACCCCAAACAATTCTTGGACCGTCTGACGTGTAAAACATCCCACATAACTTAAGAGGAGTGGGGAAAAAAAATTAAAAAACTCCCATCGTAAGACATGTTTCCTGTACATCTCCACAAACCAGGGTTTGTTTGTTTTCTTTGTGTGTGTTTTACTTTCTTTTTTCCCCCCGTCAAAGCGGTCCTGGCCGAGAACAATTCAATCAGAATCTTTCAGTTGACTCCCTCTTTTTATTCTGAGTGGGACCATCCAGGTTTCTGAAATCACAATCGACTCTTAAGCGGACACGAGGAACGATTCGTTTCCGGTCCCCGGCTCATCATTTGTGCCGCGGCGTGTTCTTCTTCCGTTTTCGCCTGAAGAAACAGCAGCACCTGCGGACAAGGGGGGGGGGGGGGGGGGGGGGGGGGGGGGGGGGGGGGATCGTTAACGCGAACGTACGAGCGGCAACGCGTGACGCAGAGGTTGCCTTAGAAACGCTGCTACAACGTTTCCGTGGCTTGAAAAATCATTTTAGCATCAAGAACAAGCACCAGCATCCACTGTGCGTCTGGATGCTTATTCACTCCCAAGGTTTTCATGTACAGGTGCATCTCAATAAATTAGAATATCCTCAAAAAGTGACATTTATTTCAGAAATTCCTTTCAAAGTGTGAAATTTATGCAGAAAATGCTAAAAAGTGCGTTTATTTTTTATAAAATAAGTAAGTTAATTGATGGATTTACAGAAGATAGTCATCGAGCTAAAAAACCCGTCGTTGCTAAAGAAACTTATTCCAGAGTTGTATCCAAACAGTTGAAGGAAAACCTGTACTAAAAAAAAAAAGTGCCATTTATTTTGAAAAGCCGATTCATAAATTTGGTAGACGTTCAAAAGGTGTGGACTTTGCCTGGAATCGGTGCTTCGAGAGATGCCACACATTAAAACAGTAATTCATGCAAAAGGAGTTCCGACCAAATACTCTGAGCTCACACCACCGAATACGCTCAGAATATTTGCACAATACATGGACAAAATGTTCAGTAGGCGGAAGTATCGGGTTGCATTTTGTTTGGTTTTCAAAAACTGAATATTAGGTTTAGGGCTGAAACAATTAATCGATGATCAAAAAAATCGTCAACTAATTTCCAAATCGATTAATCGCTAGCTGGGCAGTACAGACTCAAAAACATGCCGTTTCCTGAAGGAACAACACCCTCAGAGCAGTAATTCAGCCAAAACTGCACAAAATAGTATATAGATTTTCTTGTTCTTTATTGATGTTTGGTCAAGTAAATGTTTTTGGGAGATTTTTTAGCTGCAGATGCATCCTATGCTATGCTACATATACTCAAGCGTACACTGAAGGACGCTTTATGTTATGTTAATGCATTTTAGGCAATACAATGTTTATTTTCTTATTTAAAAAAGACATTGAACTATTTGTTTATGTGTGTCTTTTAATGTATTTCTAAAATTGTATAAAAAAAAAAAAAGCCTGGAGTGGTTAAATGAAAAATCTGCAAAATGTGTCAATTTTGATCAGATTAATCGATTAATCGTTAGGACAACCAATTATTAAAACAATCATGAGTTGCAGCCCTAATTCATTTCCATAATAGTAGGAAATTAACAGAACCAAATGCTTCATATATCATTTCCTGTGTGTGTAGTGCAACTAAAGGTTCTACCTTTTGAATCGAATGACTGAAATGACCTCGACCTTTTAATGACACTCTCATTTACCGAGCGACACCTGTACATGAAAAGAGAGGGCGACTTTTTCTTGTATGCGCTAAAAGAAAAGCACACAAAAAGCACAAGACATGGCGAGCCTGAGCGCTCAGTAAGGACACACAGAGACAAGACATAGGACAGTGACTGGGTTCTCTTCGATAAATAAACCTATAAACAAACACTTAAAGCCTGTAAAGAAGCTACAGAAGCTTAATAAAAAGACCAGCTTAGTATTTCTGCCTTGATCCGCCACTAGTTCCAACATCATCATGAAAAGAAAAAGCACTACTTAACTTATTGCTAAAATGACTGGATTAATTAGAAAAACAATAGAAAACCGCACTGTTCATTTATTTGGGTTCAAGGCACTATTGTACCAGTGAGAGTCTGCTTAAATTTAGTGAGTAACTCCACTGGGCCCAGCCTAGGCCGGTCCACTCCCTGTCCCATGAGTATGATGTGGACAAGCAGAGAGGGACTCACCACAGGTTGAGCATTTTCACGCAGCTACAGAAGAGAGAAGAAAGAGTGTAAAGAGAAAAAAAAAGATAGATTAATACAGTAGGACTAGGTTTATGAGAGTCGGCGCACAAACACCACACACACAACACAGGTGGACACAGAGGGGAAAGATGGACAAAAGGAGCAAAAGGATTCCATCTGATTTATTTAATGCTGCTGAACTGATTAGTGCGTCATGTCAAAGTCCCATTTGCACTCGTGTTCTGAAAGTCTCAATTTGCACAAACTCCTGAAGGGCATAAAAACAAGAGAGAAACCAGTACCAGTACAAAAACTGGACTTTATTGGAAGAAAACTTCCTGCAGTTTTGAGATCTATAGAGAGAATCTTTTACATAATCAATTGTTTCAAGCATATTGCTTAAAAAGATATTATTCCTAAATGTTTGAGAGAGTAGTTGGAAAGTTACGAAGCCTGATTCTGAGCATTATATATATTATATTATAAATATATATATATGGATATATATATATTTTTTTTCCTAAATGGTATCAAGTTCTAGTTTTCCTTGTTTAGCTGTGGCCATTTTTTTTCTTTAAATTTTTTTCTAAACACAAGAGGAAAACATGCTGTAGTTTTTCTGTTACAGGCAGAAGTTTTGAATCCAACGAAAAATGAAGATTGTAGATGATCCACACTTGCACAGTAAAGCATGAGGCGAACCTGGGTCTGATTTTTATTAAAAACAAAGTACAACAGTCGCGATTCAGTATTCGCAGGCTTATTTTTTTGTGGAACATGACTCCAGATAATTTGTGGAAAATCCACCTATTTTAGTTTTTTTTTCTTTCTTTTTTGTTTTGGTAAAGTATTCAAAAGAAAATGCAGTCCATCCAGCGTCATTCATTTTCTTAGGCGAGGATTGGCTGTCCACCCAGGAGCGAGGAGAAGGAAAAGTGTCGATGTTAGCTGCTGCGGTAGAGCTAGCACTGTATTAATGCATATTTGGTGTCTAAAGTGCCTATGAAAAGTATCCACCAGTTTTTATGCTTTTACAAATCAAACAGGATCAACAAAATTAGACTTTTTGGACTAACTTTTTTTTTTAAACAAAAAACATTTAATGTCAACGTGGAAACTGGTTTATGCAATACAATAATTAAATAAAGATATATTTTTTAAAAAGTGCATAAATAGTCAAGAGCACCGAGGAGTAGAGATGCATCATTTGCATCGAGGCGCCGTTTCGTGAGCGGCAGAAATACAAATACAAACTTCCTCTAAAAGCGTTTATCACTGCCTATGAAGCAGAAAACATGGCATGAAAACATATTTCAGAACAACATTCAAGTGTAATTATTAAAAGATTACTTGAGAAATTAGCTTCATTCAGGTTTGTGAACGCACTCTACATCAGCACTAGCTTACAATAGATTTTAGTGTGGAAGTCGCTACTGACAGAAGAAGAATCAAAGTTAGCTATTTTCAATATCTGAGTTGTTCAGGAAGTCTGAAACAGAAACAAATAAAGACATTTAATACGAAACTTTTTTCTATAGAAGCATGCTACTGTTTAGGCAGTAGACTTAAAAATCAACAGAAAGGTTAAGTCTACCATAGAAAAGTAGCAGTCTAAAGTTTACAATGTCATTTTGATGGTTCTTAAAATTAAATTAAATGTTAGACATCAAGATCAGAATGTCAGAAATGTCTAAATCAAAGCACCGCTAATGGAAACCGCCATTTCAAAACAGCCTCAAAAGCCACGTGAGATTATTTATGCATTCATGATATTTTCCTTCATGAATAAATAAAACGTCAAAAAGCCATCCATACGTGCCGTTTCAATTATTCATGAGTACAGACGGTATTAGCTCAAAAGACAAAGCTAAGCTGCTTCGGCCACCACGTTTACATTTATTACGGGTTGTTTCTAATCGCAGACCAGAAACACACCATCTGATAATGTCGTAAATAAGCCGGCCATCATGCTAAAGACTTGCGTGAGCAAAGCAGAGAGACTTGCGATCTGAATAAATGGGAGAAACCTCTGCTGAAGGTTTTTTGGTCATGATTGTTGTCTCCTGAGAATGAAGGCAGTAATTCAGAAAGGAGTGATCAGCTCAGTAGGACTGAAAAATCCCCTCATCTATGTCTCTTCTGTTAAAAGGTGATCAATCTTCTAGTTCACTGTAACATGAAGTACATTTAATGCTGTTCAAATTTCCAAGAAAGCAAAAGAATACACATCAACTAAGACAGGTGATGCCTGCAACAGCAATATGATGAGGCTAATAAAAAAATTGAACATTTCTTTAATAATGAAAAGAAACATTGACTGTTGAAAATTAGACATTGAAAATTAGACTGACACTGTATGTCAGTCTAATTTTCATTAAATAGTTTATTTTCTGTAAATATTTCTCTTTTCTTACTTGAAGTAAAGAATAATAGCCATACATAGGAAAAAGGATTAAATAAGTTTACACTTCTGCCTACCTCCTTTCCAAACAAACTATCAAAAAAATATCAAAAAAAATATTTTACTGTTTAAATTGTGAATGTGAATATGTTTGAAATGAATAAATGAATATGGTTGCATTCATCTTGATCAAAATCTGCATCGTTGAACAAAATCCTCGATTGGCTCCAACTGGTTACGTGTTGGGAATATGTTTGCTGCATTTCCATTACAAATGTGCAAAAAAACTTTGCTGATGTACCAATAATAATCGACAAAACACAATTTTGCCAATGCGACGTTTTCATTAAACGCAATTAAACTGACGCTGAGTAAGTTTGTTCATGTGATAAGGCATTAAAAGACCGGGCCACTATCATCCTCCTGCAACTTCCTGTTGTCGTCTTTCTCTTTTTCCAGTAGAAACATCCAGTTGTTGATCACTTGTGTGCTGTGAAAAAAAAGTGTTTCCATTGCAGTTTTGTAAAATACACTAAATTATCCTAGCTCATAAATTGATTAAAAACATGAGTTTATTTGAAATTGGAGTATTTCCCTTAAGTATTTTCAGAATCAAAGTCGTTTAAAATGATTTGTCCTGTTTCTTAAACATGTTTCAAAAAAAACATGATCCCTTTATTTTGTGTTGGATTCAAAACTGTGCGCAAAACTTTACGGATATTCCGCTAACTTAAATCAGCAGCACTTTTTGTACACAGTTCTTTTTAGTCAAATTGAATTACTACATTTAAAGCAAAGGCTACATAAAGCACCTCAACGGAAACTTGAATCTTATTAATTGATCTGCGTCAAATTTAAGTATTTAAGAGAAATTCACTGAGATAATGTGACAGAGAAACTCAAGTTCAGTGAATTAAGACTACAGCAAAAGGTCTGGGCTGCAACATTACTACACCCTAAGGAGAGAGAGGTACAGAAGGAGGAAAGCAAGAGAAGGACATGGAAGAGACGCACAGAGGGTCCAGGATACGTACTTGGGCTCGTCGACCACTTCCACATCTGCCTGAGGTGTAATCGGGGTGTTGGATTGAGCCAGAGGGTCGTCTGCGTTCAGCTCGCCGTTGGTTGAGCTGACCACCTGCAGCAAAGACGGGTGTTACTTCTGATTAAAAGTTTGAAACTGCCACATAATGCTGGCCATGAGATAACAAAAAAAACACTTCAGCAAGCTCAGCTCTGGTTTAGAGTCTCAAAGCCCATTTCCAAGAGTCTTCTTCCCAAACAACACGGAGGGTAGAAGCCAAATACAATGTTCAATCTAAAGTAATAGTTAAGAAACCCACCTGGTAAGATTTTATAACATGACTAAACAAACAGTGAGCAAAGATTTTAACATTAAGGGTGAAAGCTCCCCCCCCAAAAAAACTCTAATTAGTTATGAAACTGAAGTCTACACAGAAAAAAGTATTGTACTCGTTATTCTCAAGTATTTTTAAACTAAACTTTGCATAAAGTGCATAATGAATATCTATAATTCAAAGAACTACTGAAATACAATAAAAATATATATTTTGCGGTTTTAAGATGTCTTTTTATGTCACAGCTTTTCAGATCCATTTAATAAGACAATTAACTAAAAAAAAACATTTGCTGGAAATTTTTTTTACATTTTTAAAATACATACTAACGTAGACTTTTTTTTAAAAGCCTACATTAGCATATTTTATTAACTCAATTTAAAAATTTCAACTTGACTAATTGCACCTAAAATTAAAGTACATTTTATGGATAATTTCTCATTTGCCCACAACATATTCACACCTTATTAAGCAAAACTGGTTAAGGTAAAGAAAAAAAAGAAAAAATAACCAGAATCGCCCTTTGAGCCCAACTATAAAACCATACCCAGCATGCATTTCCTTGGCAGAGCCAGTTCATCCTGCCATGCAAAAGGTGTGCTGATTTTATAAAAGAAGTGCCTCAGAGTCATTAAATGTAGAAACCAGAGCTCAAAATGCAAAACTGCTTCCAGATGCCAAAGAAAGAAAAAAAAAAAGAAAATTCACTTTGAACATGTGGGGTGGGTGGCACCAGATCACATGCATACGGCGGAGCAGAAAACAACATTTCCCAGCCAGGGGTAAAGAAAGTAAAACGCTGTAGATCTGTCTCACATAAAAGGTAAAGCTACGATGTAAAACAGCATCAAAAATACTTTATTCACTTCATAAAATCTCATAAAACTCTAAATAAAAAAAAATATAATAAGAAAGAAAACTATGCAGGGAATCACTTGTGTTTACATTGTAAGTGTAAATACTTTGGATTTATGAGACAGATCTGACTTCATGGAGACTGTGGGTGGGGCTGGTGGGGGCTGGGGGTGTTGGCTGAACGGCTAAGGGGTGTGTACCTGTACTGAGCCCCCGTGCCTGTCCGCTGCCAGGTGGGAGGTCAAATAGGAAGAGTTTGCTTGCCGCGTGGGCTGCACCTCCCATGCTCCTCGTCGGTCTGAGCCTGCCGTCTGCTCGGGAGTCGGGGGTTGCCATAGTGATGTGAGGGGGAAGTGGGGTTCGGGGTGAACGGGGTGAGGTGGGGGGTGCAACGGGAGAGGGAAGGAGGGGTGAAGGTGATGGAATAATCGCATTAGAAAAGATGGCATTTGGGTGTGTGAAGCAAGGCACCATGCAAAAGCAGCATGACCAATGAAGAAGAAAACAAAATAGTAAAAAAAACATGAATTAAAACAAGGGGGGAAAAAAATCTAAGCAAGGCCTGAGCCTAAAGCCAAAGAAAAAAAAAAGGAAAAAAAATAATAACAGAAGCTCTTGCAGCTCACACCAAGTACAGAAATACAATCACCCACATATGGATAAAAATCTTTTGAAATACTTAGAAATAAACCGTTTTTATTTGATATAGCACAGGAAGTGATGAATTCCTGAAGTCATCATATCATTAAAAACATCATTCAGAAAGTTTTTAAAGACAGAGGCCTAATTTCAAAGAGCTACATTAGGAAGGTTTATTTTTATAGCCATATAGCCATATGTGCAGGATTTTTATAACAATTGAAGGTAACATAGCTAATTGATTATGCTGTAAAATGTCACTATGTGAATGGAAATCGCAACTCTGCCCCTTTAAAAGATCAAATCAGGCCAGTTTGGGTTCAATATTTTTGCACATTGCTTTGTAAAGCTGCTAAACAGCTTCCCGTGTTCTCTTTTACCGTTACTGGAACTGACTCTCTCTGCTCTGAAGCGTACCTGATTTCGAACCGGCGCGTGCTGCGAGGGCCGGTCTCTGTGAGGATGGCTCTCTCTTGTTACCGCAGAGGCACCAGAGTCTATATGGACAGATCCCACCGGCGTGGGCTGGCGGAAAGGAAAGAATGAGCTGAATTCAAGGATTGACGTATGTAAGGCATGACCATGAAAACAACACGGCACACTTACTATCTGCCTCCCAACCCAGTCGTAAGTATAGTCAAACGTGTATCCTTTTCTCTCAAACAGCTCAGTAAATAGAGTCCTCAGATATTCGTAGTCAGGCTTTTCGAAGAAGTCTAACCGCCTTACATACCGCAAATAGGTGGCCATTTCCTCTGCGTGAAAGGAAACAAGAAAGAAGCTTGATATGGGTAAAGTACAGGTTAACATATAATTACTTGAAAATACTAAAGACAATTTATTGTCCAGCAAAAGTTTGTTATCATGACAGGCCTACTTATAATGTAGTTTTTACAGAGAAAGCTTGAAAACAAACTTAACTGAAATTTCCTCCATGTCTAGTAAATACCATTTCATTTTAAGAATTACAAAGATTTTTTCTTTTAAATAATCAGACTAAATTCATGAACTCGTCATCAGCAGCATACCTGGAAAATTCTCACAGAGGACTTCAATAGGAGTGTTTCGTTTTGTATCACCAATCTTCTGGTATCTTTCTTTCAATGTGTCAGCCTAAAAAAATAAATAAATAAATGAGATCATAAAAGAACATTTCAGTTCTGTTATGAACTGAAATAACAGAATATTAACTTTTGGAATATTAAAAAAAGTTTATCTGGAATATTAACTTTTTATTGAATAACACAAATGGTTAAAACATGCTAGAGAAATCTCTCTATGGAAAGAAAGAAAAAATAACCTCAAAGCTAAATGTGTGTGATCTTTCAACCCATATGCCGCAAAACATTATACTGGAAAATCTGACGTTTCCACTGAATTCCTTGAAGTATCCTGTTATGGAGCAAATTGTGAATAATTTGCTGCACATCGCTCCCCGATATTCCAGTCTACAAAACCTACACCAAGTCAAAATCTGGACAGTGTACAGATCGACGATTTGAGATCACAGCAAGTGTCCAAAATTTACCCAAACTAGTGTGAAGGGTAAAAATCCAGAAGCACAGGATTTTGTCTTGTTTTTATTTCATTTATTGACATTACTCTTTTACTAAGTCGGGCAAGAAAGTAGAGACACATTTTATTCGTTATTTTTCTAAATTTGGTGAAGCCGTTTTCAAAAAGGACAAAGTATCAACTTCTAATGGTTAAAATGAAAAAAACTTCTGAATATACACACTCTTGCATCAACTGCGACGAGTTTCTCTTTAATGATGAATCTTTTCTTAAGCAAGGTACAAAACATTCTCCGACAGATTCGGTGACATGGCCATGCCCTCGTCATACCTTTAGTCCTTGCCAAGGTAAACTCCCACGCAGAAAATACATGAACATGTGCCCTAAAGCCTCCAGGTCATCTCGTCTGCTTTGCTCTGTATCAACACATTTTTTTTTTTTCTTTCATTTTTACATTTCGTTTACAAAAAAACAAGGCTTTAAAAGTTCGACATATAGGACCTTGAAACTTTATCCCATTTTGTCAGGTTAAATTTACAAACTTTTATGTATTTTTTTGGGATTTCATGTGGCAAGTTAAACACAAAGTAATCCATGATTGCGAAGTTGAAGCAAAACCATACTATAAAGGTTTTGACAGAGGACTGTTGCTCAGTGTGTAGAGTAGTTGTAACTTCCTCCTGCTACATGTCACTGTGCCTCTGGGCAAGGCACTAACCTTATGGTGCGTTCACACCAAATGAGTTTCCAGCTTCAGGCACCTCCAGTTTACATTCAAAGTCTATGTGGAGGTGCGTCGAGGACCGTTGCGGTGCGTTTCGAGAATGTAGCGCCAACCAATTTGAAGTGTTTTGAGCGTTTGACGCGTCGAATGCGTCCAACATTCCACATAGACTTTGAATGTAAACCAGACGCACCTGATGCTCAAAACACGCTTGGTGTGAACGCACCATAAAGTTACCAATCAATCTACGTATTGGTGTATGAATTTAGAAGTATTAGCGTAGAGAGTGCCGAATGTAAATTCTCACCACGCTTTCTGGATTTTTATTTGTAAAAAAAAAATGGCAACTACGAAAATGTTTTCCTTCCACTTTAAATTTTAGCATTACTTTGTGTTCGTTGTATAAAATCCCAACAAAATACATCAACGTTCAAAAGTTAACAACACAAAATGGGGAAAAGTTGAGTGCTAGCACGACACTGTATCAAACTCCAACAAAATCACAGCTTTGGCGTTGTCTTACCTTTGCCTAAGTGTGTGTTAATGGACATGTATCTGGCAGTACCAGTCAGGCTCTTATGCTCCCGGTATGGAATGTGTTTTTTGGTCTCGGGGTCGATGTACTCTTTGGCTAGGCCAAAGTCAATGATGTGGATGATGTGCTCCTTTTTATTCCCTTGCCTTCCGATGAGAAAGTTTTCAGGCTTGACATCTCTGTAGATGAGATTTTTAGAGTGCACATACTCCATTCGAGAAATCTGGTGGGGAGAAACAAGAGGAATCAGCCACAGAAAACATTCCAGCGTCCTCCAAATGAGAAAAATAATAACTTGTTCGACAACGCTGGTACCCACCAGCTGAATTGCAATCATCAAGACAGTCTTCAGTGAAAAGGTCCTGTCGCAAAGGTCAAAGAGATCCTCTAGACTCGGCCCTAGCAGCTCCATAACCATGGCGTTGTACTTCCCACAGGGGCCGAAGTAGAACACCTGCGGTACTCCCTCTGCTGGAGAAGTGAAATGACACAAAGACTTAAGAAAAGACAAAGCTGAACCTGTTTGAAGGCACATCCCGCCCTTACCTAGCTCAACAGTAAACAGAATGTGGTGTCTCACCAGGGTTTGGGTTGAGGGTATTAGTGGGACAGCTGAAATATAATCTTTTCACAGACTCGCAGCACAAAGTCCCATTACAATCATATCCTCTAAGCTCCACTCAGTCTAATTGCTTCACATTTTCATGCATTCATCATCTCGTCTCTTATTTTATTACTTGCCAATGAGCAGTTTACTGCTGAGTGGCCAGTCTAATGTGACTATAATGATGGTAGAGATGAGGCCCTTTTACTACTCTGTTTGGGTTGTTTGTCATGGTGGCTTTCTGTGCATTGAAGCTCTTTGTTTCAGAAGAGCATTTAAAAAAAAAAAAGGAAAAAAAAATAAAGCCAAAGCAGCTTCCATGCGAAGTCCTTTAAAGTTATTCTTCTTTAACAAAGGATCCACATGCAGCCAGAGATGCTGTGAGCGGAGGCTGTCGTCCTGATTGCATCGTGGTTTCAAAGAACAGGAAATCAGGTCAAACTGGTAATTGGCTTCAGGGAAGCATGACTCAAAGTTTGCTCCTTCTTACTGCCAGTCAGTGCCTATTAAAAGTGTCATCCCAAGAAATTTCAAAAAAAGCTTGCATTTTATTTTAAAAGCTTATCAAACGAAGGTGTGGTCAATCATGGAAAATTGGCTCTGGAATGCGAGGGATGCACATCGTTTTTGATGCAGCATAAGAGTTCTGCTCGGAAGATAGTTTGATTTTAAAAATTAACAAAAGTATGTAAATCGCCTGATGGAGGAGCAACAATCACCACATGAAAGTACAACACATTCACATGTGAAGATGCAAAGGGAAAGTGGCTGGTGATCAGGTGGTCAACTTTTAGTTTCAGGAGCCCCAATTATTGCCTGACAGGACAGAAACATATTGATCAGATCTTTTTCTGATCACTGAATGCGGCTTAATGAGAGCTGTCAAATGAGCAAGCAAGAATGTCGTGAATCAGGTCTGTTTCATGTCAGGGATGGATTAACTTGTTATAAATTTTATTATAACAAGTTAATACAAATGTTGTTTTTTGCCATGATTTCTCAGTTTTGTTTTTTGCTCTTTCTGCAGGTGTAGCAGCAGACTTCTCTGACTTTCTCGCCTTTCCTTGTTTCCCTTTAAACCTTTTCCCTACCTTTCTATTCTCCTCTCTTTTCCCATGTTTGCGTCCACTACATTTAAAATAAAACCTAAGCGATTTCAATTACACATATATCAAGCGGAGAACCATAGTGAACGCTGCGATGCTAGGCCTGAGAAAATAAACCTTTTGGGCCTCACTTCTGCACTCGGACAACAATTCTGAGTTCCACTCTGCTGGATATGTAAAAAGAAAAGAAAGAAAGAACAAAGGGAAGAAAGACACGCAGTAAAATAGAATCTAGTTGAGTGCAGAATGCTAACTTTTGAAAAAAAAACAACAAAAAAAACACTAACTTCTGTTCAGATATCAGACATCTACATCTTCTCGGGATTGCACACAGAGATTATTTACCAGCTAATGCTAACCAAAACCCAAAGTCAGTTAGAAATAACATTTATGTAACTATTTTGTCCTTATTTCAAAATATTACAACTGTTTTACAGCAAAGGCTCTCACACAGTGTGACGTTGCCCCCGACTCTTATATGAATAATGAATATTAATGACCAGTAGAAGAACCTAGTCTTATGGTTCTTCAAGCAAAACTGGAATTGGCTTAAAAAAAAAAAAGTAAGGTTTTCAAGAACCAGAGATTGGAACTCTACTCCTACAGTTGAAAATTGTGGACAGACATCCAAACGGCCTTCTACAGTATTTTTCAGTCAGTGCTTTTCACCATGAATTGTGAAAAGCGGCATTTTTGGCAGTAGATGGAGCATGGGAATGTAAAAGGCAAGCTGCGCTGCATCCTGTGTAGTTTCTGTGGGTTGTTAATTACACGGCAGAAATGAGTGGATCTAAACCCAGGGTGGCTGTGGGACGCCTAAAAACTGTTCCGATAAAAGATGCGCTATAAATTAGTGGAGAGGGTTAAAACAAAGCTGGTCAAGCTTTTGCGAACTACTAAACATCACCGATGACGTGAGCATCGATGTATGGAAAGAAACGGTCACGATGAGTAAAGATATTTTACAATACACAGGATAATGACTCTTTCCAGTTCTGCAGAACATCTTCCTTTTACCCATTCTTTCCTTAATATCAATTGTGATTTTCATTCATTAAAAAAAATGATGTTCTTGAAACTCTTATTTGTAGCAGACAATCAGATGCGGCTTGAAATCCCACAGAAAGCTCACTCCCATGTTTATCTAACTCAAGTTTTTCATTTCTACCAAGCTGTAGAACGAGATGTTCACTCTTAGGAGTGTTTCATGGTGTGGCAGCTAATACCTTTAACACCTCCTCTGTGTAAACCAACCCTTGGACGAACAGCTTTCCTCCTCAAACATCACCGTCCTCATCATTCTTCCTGTATGATTCGAGCCGAACAACTGAAAGCCGACTCTTACGCCATGACGGAATCATCCTCATTAATAGCCAGAGACATTTGGTTACGCATCAGCAAACAACACCTGATAGAGGGTCAAAGTAAAGCCGCATGAATTCATAAAAACGCTGCCTGCACAGATGCAAACAATCCCTTCGCCTGAGAGGAATGCGGTACAGCGAGCAGCCAAGACGAAATGAGGTCACATTATCCCATCTGGAGGAGAGGACAGAGGTGGGTTAGCTCTAAGAGAGGCAAGGCCTGCTTGCTAAATATTTAATGGGTTTCCGCACAGTTGGCCTTTTCCAGTCTTTGCCTTTTGCAAAACAATAGCCATTATTCTCCCAGACTGATTATCATGTGGACCTGCGGAAATCCAAAATCTCATTATGATTCGGAACTTACCAACAGCTTTAAAGCCATGCTGAGGCGTTTTCACTTCTTAATAAGTTTAGATATTTATAAATCAAACTCTTCAACAGACAAATTTATTATATGTCGGCATGTTTTCTCTATTTTCTTCTGTGTTGAAACTGACACATTATGCTTTTGAGGTCAAACCATTATCATAACCAAAAAACGGCTTTATCATGAGTTTTAAAAAATAGGATTTGAGTGAAATATAGAAAATCTCCCATCCAAACATAGAGAGGGCTTCTACAAACTTTTGTAAACGGGTAAAAAATTTACAGTGAAGGAAAAAAAGTCCACTTTTCTGAATGGACTTCAAAAAAGTCCATACAGAAAAGTTGCAAGTTGATCAACAGATCAAGAAACTGACTGACTCCACGAATGAAAGGCTGAAAAGAAGGGTGGCCATACTGGTCACAGATTCTTTTACTTTTTTCAATGTTTATTGGAAAATGTAGCGTTGTTTGTGTCAAATTTTCATTAACAGAAAAAATAATGAATTACTATTGGAAAATGTGGGTTTTTTTAATACTTGCTAAACAATTAATAATGTAAGAAAACAAAAACAAACTTGCCTTTACTTTTTATAATCATGTTTGAGGTTTATCAACATTTTTGATTAACCAGCAGCACTCTAGTTGGTAATTAATAAAAATAGTTCTCAAAAATATGCTAACAGTTTTAGCATGTGTTGAAAACTAAATGTAGGGCTTTCTGAAATCTAATGCTAAATTTCAGATCAGGATCACAGCATTTTAAAATGATTCTAATTGGAGATCCTGACAAACATCAGCCTGTACTCAACAACAGACACCTATGATTTTATGTCAGTAGCACCCTCAGTGTGCTGTGTGAGTATGTCTTGGCAGACAAGTTTGAAAATCAATGCCTGCTTTTCATTTTTAAAACTTTAGGGGGAATTTGAATGGATGACTGGGATTAATTGGGAATGGTTGAGAAGGAAACGCAGACAGGTTTGTCTCGGCAATCTTGGAGAAGATACAAGGTATCAGAAAGGCTAGCATGGGGCCAACCATTTCATTTTCTAGTGTTTGTAACGAAGGAGACGGCAGATGAAACCTTTAATTCTAACTGAGATGGAGACAACAAGAAGAGGCAAGCGAGACACAAAATTCTCTTCCCTTTGGGTTGATCATTTGTCTTTAAAATGGCTCTCTCATGTTTCAGTCAGCCATAAAATCTTCATATCTTTCTAGGTTAATAAGAAGTCCAACTTCAACTCAAATAAGAGAAACTGTTTCCCTACGAGGCATCTCTAAAGGTCACCATCTCTAAAGGCCTTCATGCACTCTTTGTACACAATATCCTGGGAGATTAAAGCAAGCTCTTAAACCAGCTTGATATCTGCTCGGAGATGTGTAATCACTTGTTGTGGAAACGATGCAATCTCTGTCTTTATCTTCCAAAACAATGAAATCATTATCATGCAGTCACACATAAACACAGCAGGGAATTAAATCCAAATCTTTGATCTCACCTGTGGTCCCGAGACTTTTGTAGAACCGGTACTCCAAATGTAGCTGTGGGGCCCTCGACTTCACTGGTTCCTACACGACGTGCACGTAAAAGATTTAATTAATTTTATAGTGAAAAAAATCACACACAAAAAACCCCCCAAATAAAACAAGATGCATTGATTAGGCTCTTCATAATGATTGTCGGTTTTCCTTGAGGTCTGACCCTGTTTTTGTCTGATTCCATTTTTGCTTTCTTTGTACTAAAGACGCATAAAAGAGGAAAAGTCTACTGCAGGTTCTTTTAATATAGTAGTTTTTAAAAAATTCAATAAAATCAAAAGATTGCAAGAGTATCTCCACTTCAATCAAAACATGAACTATATGCCAAAAAGATAATGTGGGTTCTTAGTTACAACACACTTAATTACTAAGAAAAAAAACAACATATTTAGGTATTTGATCTGTTGTTTATCAAGTAAAGCTAATCAACGCAAAAACTGATCTCTAACCAATTGATTGGTGCATATCTAAATAAAAGAAATTGCTTTTTTCCCCCCTAAAATGGAAACAGTCAAAGGTTTTTTTAAAAGAATATTCATGCACAGCAGTAGTAATGAGTAAAGTGTTAAAGTGTAACTGCAGAGGACTTACCAGTTTAATGGCTACATACTCATTTGTGTAGAGATTTTTACCTAAAATAAGACAGAAAAGTAAAAATATATTAAAAACCGGACATTTCATCTGGGTGTAGGTTTTTCACCTCTTCACCATTCTGTATCTTTAACACTGATGATGGCTACCAGTACTTTAAGGATGTTTCGCCCAGACCTTACATAAAATCAGAACGATTTGATGTAAGACCATTCTGACTTACATCCATTCCACAGAACGTTTAATATTGAGTTTGAAAAACAGAGATTTAAGCTAAGTTTTTATGTTCTAATCAATAAATCCATAAATAAGCACATACTGTACATATTTAAGGAAATGGGCATAAAAGAGTTTGTGTTCAGGTACAAGTGAAAGTAGAAAAAAGCAAAATGGAGTTAAGAAATGGAGTTTAGGGTGCCTGCTGCTCTGTTTATGTGACACAATTGCGCATTCCTGTTTCGCTTTCTCTGTGCTGTATGTATAGTAGGCTTATTAAATGTGCCGCGGATCATCAAGGAGATCATTTTGGTCTAACCCGGCCCGAATATCAGGTCGGGCCCAGACCATAAATCTAAACTCTAGTACGAAGTGGTGAAGGGGATGAACTGACCAGGAGATTCCTCGACTACTCAACATGACATGAGCCACTGATGCCACAAGCGTCTCATCAGTTCAGCGTCATTTCAGAAAAGATTCAAACCCCACTTACCGAGCTTCAGTTCCCCAAAGTTTCCACAACCGATCTTCTTCCCCACGCGAAAATTAGGTCCCACCATGAGAACGCCGGAGGTGTTCGAGGAGCCGGACGGTCGGTGTCCGCTCCGGTTTCCCTGGTTAGCTTTGGTGCTTCTAGTCGTCCGATCGCCATATTTCTCTCTTTGTTGATCCATGGCGTGCCGCAGCACTGGTCGGCGGGAGCCTCGAGTGACGCACAAAAAAAGGCCTCCTGGGCCGTGCCCACCGCAGCAGCCACAGCCCTGGTTACTGGTGGCACCTGGATGGCACAGTCGCTCTCATGGGCCAGAAGCTGGAGCTGTCAACCCGCGGGCCTCCCCGACCTCGCCCTCTCAGCTCGATCAGTTGCTAGGCCTCGACATCTGTCACACAAGGAAGGTAGAGACCTGGAGAGAAAAACAATTAGAGAGAACAGGTTAGACCTCAGATATGTGGGTCTGAAAGGGCTTAATTTATATTGTCACTATGAAATATAGTAGATTGAAAAATTTAAAAAAAATTAAACCAGACTGTAGGAAAAAATAACTAGGCTTGACAATCCTACCAGGGGAGTTCTTATTTACAAAGCAAACTGTGCAATGACCTCTAAACACCAGAATAGCAGACTAAGCAAATATATTTTGAAAACTCTTTAAATACAACTTCACTTAAGTTGTTACTAAAAAAAACTGCACAAGGAAGTAAGAATAATAATCTGATGGAAAGAAACCAACAAGGAAGCGGAACCAGCTTTAACATATCTTTAGTGATCAGGTTCATAGCTGAGGCTTTGAACTTTCATTTATGTGTATGCATAAACATACAGGAAAGACAGAACTGGGTTTCTTAGCAGAATTCATTTAGAGGTACATGTACGTCTTCCAATACAGTAGCAGACAGGAACTGGTCCATCAAGGAGATAATTTTGTCCTTAGTACATGTCTGCAGACGCTTTAAAAGGAAAGTACATAGTTTTCAAAGTTCAAAATAAGTCTGTATTGAACAGGCCAAATTAAAACAACAACTCCCCCCACCCCCGTCGTCTTTTTTATTTTGCCAGCCAGTTTTGTTGTTTTACATTGAATTAAGTAGAAAAACTGTTGAACAAGTAAGTGTACCCTTACTGTTTCTATAGCATTCAGGAGGGAAAGTAGCAGCCACGTGCTGCTGATCAAAGCAACTTGAGAAACTGCTCAGCAACAGGACGATCGCTTCAACAAGAGCAGCAGTTTTGGCAGTTTGCTGGTCTGAAGAGTGCAGGTGCTCGACAACGCTAAGCCATTAAGAAAAAGCCCGAAACATCGAACCTTAGAAAAGGTGGCACAATATCAAGAAAATATGCAACTGTGATAAATGAGATGCCAATATCGATTATAATTTTCAATCAATTTTTTTTTGCACACCTGACAGTCCGAAATCCTCGGTTCGATTAATGTCCAAAATTGCAACATCTGTTAGATTTTTGCTTTCACACTGCACCGTGTCAAGTGGACCAAAAGCTTGTCTGGATCTGGTCACATCAGATCCTGATATCTAAGCTTTTTTCTTATCAAAACAGCTTTTCTTTTGCAATTTTTCAGACGTTTCTTCTGATAAGGATTCCGTTTTCTGCTGATATGACTATATATATATTCGCAATTAAAAGTTCTCTTGGCCTGACTTATACTCCGTCATGATCGAAATAAAAGTCACTTTTTGAAAACATTTTCTGTAATTTCCATTTTTAGAAAAGAAAGCGTTGAAAAACAACAAGAAAAGACTCATTCACCACCTTTAAAACAAGCACAGATTGAGAAAATAGATCAACGGTGGTCCGCCGTAAAAAAGTACTGCCGTCCTTAAGAGACAGCGATCAAGTCACAGTGGTCACAGAAAACACAGCAAGCAGTTTTAGCATCAACACAAAGCTTAAGGCATAGTATATCATCACAAAAGCATTACACACACCGCCCACAGCTACAACCTGGCGGACAACGTATTATGTCAACAGTTACATAAAGCCACGTCTACCTCCACTCGACTGCAGATCTAAAAATCGCTTGATTACTGCTGATGAAGACGGCTCAGTGTTTTATTATGTAATAATGACAAGTTATGTTTCGTCGATAGGGTTAAAATCCATCTAGTTAGGTCTACTGCAGCAAAATAATCATTCTGATTTTGCTCAATTTTACAAAAGAAATCATTTTAAAAACCTATTAGTAATTCAGCATGAAAAAAACACAAACTGTTTTGAACACAATGGCATAATTCCTCAGCATGGTAAGGCTGATGCTGAAGGTATTCTGTGTGTGTGTGTGTGCGTGTGCGTGTGTGTGTGTGTGTGTGAGTGTGTGTAGGCTTCTGGATGACTCATGCTCAGTGTTGCCTGTACAGATCTCAGCATCAAAGACAACCCGTTTGCTCTCAAGGGCAACAGAGCGCTGTTGCTATTACATAAAGCCGAGAGCATAACACAACAATAATAAAAAAAATAATAATAATAATAACAAATACGTTTTCAGAGCCAAGCTGCAACAGCTTCCGTTGGGCAAATAATGATTTGTGGGCTGTTCAAAACCAAGCGTTTTGATTAGCGACCGAGGAAGAGCTTCCTCGTCTTCACACACACACACACACACACGAGCCGGGCCCTCGAAACGCTTTCATTCAGTTCACACCGCACGATTATATCAGAGGCACCGCAGTTCACTTTACAGCTGCAAGGTTGTTACAGAGATAATTACTTGTGTTTATAAAGGAAGAGGACAGCTACAGTGATTTTAGGGCTGTGTGTAGGCTAGAAAAAAAAAAGTCTACTACTGAATTTAACAGAAAGAGTTGTTGCTTTTCTGTTTTAAACAAGTAATTACGACCTGTTTTGCATTTCCATCTCAAATATTTGTGCAAATGCTATGAAACCCTGGTGTTTTTGTTACTCAAGGTTATTGCACCGACCCATGCATTCATCCACCCAGCACTGCTGCGGTCACTCTGGATCTCAGACATGCCCGACCAGAAGACTACCATGGAGACGTAAACATGGTACCTGCAACATCTTTCCCGTATTATTTTAACTGATTGAACGTGCAAATTTACAAGACAAGAACTAATGTGTTGTGGAAGCTAAGTAGGTGTCTAAAAATAGAAACTGCCTGTGCTGAACATCTTTTTCAGTTGGAACTGTGTAAAGGGTGTAGCAGGATTGTGTGATCCCTGATGAGAGGTGGGGAATCCCCGGCCTTCGTCCCTGCGAAGGCAACACACCTCCAGACAAAGTGAGGATGTGTTGCGTGACACACACCTGTTGGCTGAACTTAGAGAAAAATGCATTCTTCAGATGGAAAACACATGAAATCACTTAATTTGTACTTTTATTGACTAATGGATTCTAGAAGTTATAATGTCTGTAAGAAACTTGCAAATGCCATGTCTCAAGTATGTTTTATTCAGCTGTCTGTAGTTAAATCAGACCAAACTTTTCTTGTTTTTATGTCAGTTTGAATTATTTCTACTTGCTAAATGTCAAATTAGATTTCTTTCTCAGAATTCAGAAGGTTATATACATTTGCTTAGGGAATATGGTCTTAATCTGTATGCATGGTTTATTATAAGTGTATTATAAGTGCCTGGCGGTCACCAGGCTTTACTTGTTTATTTTAAATAGGGTTTTTGTTTAATACAGTAGAGGCAGATTAAGCCAAGTTTATAGTTGAGTTTATAGTTGACGTGTTACACTGAGCATAAGGCAGTGCGCTCCAACCACACACTCCCTACACGCTATCATTTTCAAATTGTGATGCCTGCTTATGCACCTCCAAATTTTTGTATCTTTTAACACTTTTCAATACAAACATACGTCGAGTCGCTTGTGGACTGGCCCTACCTTAATACATTCTGGACTCTGACCTTTTCTGCCGAGTCCAGAAAAGGGCTCGGCAGGTTTTCTGGAGGAAACCAGAGTCAAACATTTTGGGTTTCCTTCCACAAGCTTCTCACGATGGCTTGCTTGGAGCACTGTCTGTTTTGTCCGTTAAACACTTTGTAACCACTTTGGTTGTTTTCTTGGGGTAATTGTCCAATTGAAGACCAATCTGCCCCCAAGCGCCGACTTCCTGGTTGATGTTTTCAGATGTTGCTTCAATATTTCTTCATAATGTTCTTTTGTCATGATGCCATCTACTTTATGAAATGCAGCAGTTGCCACTTCCATATTTCATAGTTAGGATGGTCCTCCCAAGATTACAAGCAATCCCCCTTTTTCCTCCAAACACAACATTGGTTATAATGGCCAAACAGCTCTACTTTGTTTTCATCAGATCACAGGACCTGTCCTCAGGTACTCAGGTATACCTGAGGACAGGTCCTGCAAACTGCAGTCTGGCATTTATTGTCTTTGTTTTGGAGTAATGGCTTCCTCCTTGCTGAGTGGCCTATCACTGCCCATGTCGGTACAGGACATGTTTCATGTTTCCTTGTACATAATGATACTGTCTTACCAGCTCCTGCTAGCATTTTCACAAGATTTTTGTGGTCACATATGTTGTCATGAGAATTATATTCTGAGTCTTTTAAAATCTTCTTTTCAAGGGCATAGGGTAGTAAATGTATCTCACCTGTTGAATGAAGGTGTAAAATACATGTTGGTGATGGCATGTTTCAATGAGGCTTGTGGTTTTGTTTTGTAACTGATTGAATGTTAGCCCAGCTAAACACTATTTAATGGCAATTTTGGACTTTCAACTCACTTCAGTTCATCTATATAACAATAAAATGAAGCCAAACTGCTCCAATTTCTCTCTAATTCAAGATAATTTGTTCATTGTCATCATTAAAATAAATTCACTTCAGCTTAATACATTCAAATAGTATCTGATTAAAGATACTATTATAATTTTAAACCCAAATTATAATACAACGCAGTTAAATTCAGTTGATCAAATCAATATGCCAATTGAAATAAACATTATCTGATTAAATAAAGAAAATGATATTGAGAGTGTTTATTTTATGATTCTAAAACAGCAAAGGACTGTTAGTAGTTTGTAAAAATATAATAAAACATTATGAAAGTAATGATCAGTAACAAAACACATCCCTTGAGTTAAATGTAGTTTACTTTCTCAAACTATACGTTTTTAAAAATAGCAAATATTTGATTAAAAACCTCAACAAATGTAAAAAGCTAAACCCTTTCAGCTGAACTGAATTTATTATAACAAATATTTTCTGACGCATTTTGTCTTTAATAAAAACCGTGAATGCTCAGAGAGCAGTGATTAACCTTCAGTGGAAAGATCAGCGTTTGAGGGGGGCCTGCCAGCAGCGCAGACCCCCACTGTGGCAGTGCCAGCTGACTCTCATTTCGAATAAACTAACTTATCACTATTTAGACTCTGATTACTCAAATATACATCAATTCTCAAACGTTACATACCTGTGCACCTCCATTTATAAAGAACTTTTTCTCAATCTGGTTTTCAAATCAGAACTAATGAACACATCTAAATCTTATTAAAGCAAACGTCTCAGAAAAAAAACACACAACGGGATGGCAATATTGAGGCAGCCATTAATTCCTCCATCTCACTTGTATCAGTGTTCTGAATGTGCTGAAGAGCTACTGCCATTGGATTAAGAAAAATATATATATCATTATAAGACTCTTCTACTTTCTCCCTTTAGTTCCATTTAATTAATTAGTTTTTGTGTTCAACTTAGATTTGTCATTCCTAGATGCCTGAGCCGACTTCTCTGGCAATCAAGATGTACAAAATAAAGTCTAAGGTTCCAAATGGCAACGTTTCATTATATTTTAAAGTAATAAATTGTTTTCATTGTTTCCCTGCATATCATGTCTGATGGGTATTGCGATTTTATTTACAAACTATTACGCAAGCTTTATAACTTTTGACATTTATTTAATTTAGACCAAACATTTTGACTCGGCACAGGCGGGTTACGAGCAACAAGCTTAAAAAAAAAAAAAAACTTGCAATTTTTTTTTTATCTTACTGTTTCAATGGTTTGAAGACATTTTAAAGAAATGGCAAAGGAGGAAATGGAGTTTTCTTTTGGCTAACAGATAAGAATCAGACACTTCCTGCTGCGCACTGCTGGTCAGCTAGATGCATGAAAAAATGTAACTGCTTGGAAACAAAAACAACAATAAAAGAAAAAAAAATAAATCTTAATATGTTTTGGTAAATCAAAGAGTCCTACCCAATCAATTTTTTTTTTTACATATTGCTATTATAACCAGAAGGTGTAATATTTTGTACCCTAAGCACTTGGAAACTCTACATATAAACAAATGTTATAATGCTAATTTTAGTGATCAATACACTTTTGCAGAATATAATCATTTAGCCTAGAGTACTCGGTTGGAATTCTACATTTGTAACAAAATGAGTGTGCAAATCTCATCTTATTTAGATTTGACTCAGTTTCTTTTAAAATATATTTTTTAACACAACAAAATGAAATCAGGACTGATCCTGAATGATCATCAAAGTTAACACTGACTTTGATGATTTCTAATTCAGTGTTTTAGAAAACGCAACAATGCGAGTAATGTTTTATGCTTTGCTGGTTCTGCTGTTAAAGTCTTTCTGTGTAACCACACAAGGAAATGTAGGTCGAGACGCAACATTTGACCACAAGCAAAGGAAACGTGCAGGTGCATTTAAACAGAGAAGTCATAAACACTTCAGTGTTTTAATGCAAGACATAAGAAATGTGCTGATCAAGAGAGTCTATGCGAAACAAATCTAGAGCAGAGAAGCAACGAAGGCGCAGAAATACGCTTCAGTCGTGGGGAATGTGAGGTTAAAAATGAAGATGATCGATCTAAGGAGGCCTGCGGTTGGTCCAGAACAGGGAGACGTGCTGGCAGCTGTGCACCACTGGGTCCCGGACAAAGCCATAACTGGCAGTCCAACATAAAGGCAGGCCAGACCGAGCAGTGAACAAAATAAACATGGACGAACTCAATTTAGCCTCTTTCAACATTAAACATAAGCCGTGTAGGTAACGTTAGCAAAATATTACTTAGCGACAGGTTGCTCTGGTATAAATATACTCTGTGTACAAAACAACAACAAAAAAAGAGGGAAAAAACGTAGCAGGAATATTTAATTGTTTCCCTTGTAAACAGAGTTGCTTAAACGGGAACAAAAGCAATATTTCTTTACAGGTTGTTGACGACAAAAACAACCAAGTGATGGCTGGGTGACAGCTAGACCGAGCGCAACAAGGAAATTAGCTCCGTTAGCAACGACAATATTAGCTTAAAACCTTTTAAAAAATGCTCCTTTCCGGGGCTCCGCGCGAGCAAAACGCAACGAGCTCACCTTCACGGGGACAAATCCACACGACCAGGAGTCCGCCCGTGTTCCGCTCAGGTCCAATGTAACCGAGCGCTGGGGGAGATTCATGTGAGGCTTTCCTGCGCTCTCCTTGCCGCTGAGGTTTTCACGCTAACAGCCGTTAGCGACTCTCTCCATTCTTCTTCTGCCGTGAAAAGGTTCCGACACACCGGATGGAGAAAAACGGCACCGCCCGCTTCGCACCGCACACTTCCAGGTCAAACCGAAACTGTCCCGATTATTTATTGGAACTAAGTAAGAAAGAAATACTTGGGGCCAACACGTAGACAGTTTTAAAAGACACGTGTTTTCATATTTCGTCCGGAAAATATGTTTGAAAGCTGGACCAATCTAAAGAAGGAATTATGTCATTACAAGTCAACCGGGAATAAATACGAATTCAGTTGGATCTTTTCCTACTGTAATAGTACAACACAAAGCATTGGTCTTTTATAACCTTTTTTTGCTTTCATTTTATTTCACTGTAAACAGCTCTACAAATTAGTGAAGACTTGGGTGTCCCTATCCATTAACTGGCCTGAAGAAGTTTTGTGTTGAGAAGTGACCTAGTTCTTATTGATGTTGCTAAAATAGTGCGGATCCGGTTCTTTTCTACAAACCACTGTCTGCAATGTCTATTAAAATGTAGTGTGTTCAGGCAAAAAAAATAAAAAATAAAAAAATGAAAGAAAGAAAAAAAAAGATCCCCGTTTTTGAATTTGAAAATAAAACTGTGTCCTGCGATTGCTTTTACGATGAGGATTTTTGGCCCCACCTGGCAAAACGTTGGTTCAGAGATCTCACAGACCGAATCGCTCTCTCCCAAACACTTTCACACATTTCACTCCATTTTACAACCATAAGTACCAACTAACTTCTAATTAGTTGCTTTGAAACATAAAATTGGTCGTTCTTTGATTTCTTTTAACCAGTAGAAGATTCACAGTATAAAGAAATGGCTCAACCAAATCCTTTCCACCATTCATAAAACGAGTAGAGTGGGACAGGTTGCTTGATGCTTCTCTAGGAACACGTACACAATTCTCTACAGCCTTGTGGAAATATCACAGTACACTGAAGTTCTCATTATAGTTGACCCTTTCTTCCAAAACGTTCACAGCACTGTACAAGTTCAAAACCCGGCTTCTTTTTTTGTGGATGAAGTTACTGTAGAAAAGCCACTTTACTGGACAGCAATGCGCCTCTCTATATACTGCCACCTACTGGCCAAATAGTCTACGTTCATAAAACTGTCTAGTACCTGGCACCTTGTGAATATCTTTTCAGCCTTACATTTCTACAAAACCAAGGACTAAAACAAATAAAAAAAGTGAAGACTCTGAATACTTATGTAAATCTGAATGTACATTTTGGTTTTCCATATTTAATATATTTCCAAAGGCCTCCTATTTTCCACATTGTCAGTTTTTTGTGTGCAAAATCTTGAGGACAGATAGTAATTTAATTTAGAATAAGGCTGTAATTTAAATGTGGAAAAAGTGAAGTGTTGTGAAGAATTTTTCGGTTCTGCTGCACCTATGAACACAGGATAGAGAAACTACTGAAAACAAAGGGAACACAATCCCGACTGAGGTTATCCCCAAAGCTTGCATGAAAATGCAAAAATTTACTGTAATCTAAATTATGCAATAAACCTTGAAGATAGAAGTTTTCAGAAAAGGGTGAAGAAAAACTAAACCAAAACGTGTAAAATCTGAAAGCTGGGAAAAATTTTGTTAAAAAATCATGGCAGATAACACCCAAAGCTTAGTCAAACATTTATTTTGTACATTTGCCTGAACACCATTTCAAAGAAAATGCATGTACTAATGCAAAGTGGTTATAAAAATAAAGCACATTCTTATGTAGAGGACAATCAGAAAACAGTAAATAAGGGGCCGCATCACTTATTGTCAGTTTTTCTGTCACCGTTTAACCAGTCGCTCGCCTATTAAGCAGGAAAACGATCAAACAGTGTCTGTGTGATTCAATATCTGTAACAGGTCCACGTTACCTGGCAACAAAATAAATGCAGCACTATTGAATATATGGACGAACAAAGTCATTAATACAATAAATATAGTAGTGATACAGATTGTATTCTCCTGTTGAGCTTGCCTTACGACTAATTAATTGGTTAAAACTTTGATAAGCTTGTGGCGTTAGTTCTGCACCGTAACACTGTTTCTAATATCCAAAATACATTGTGTTATAATAAACCTTCAGAATGCGTTAATACATTTAATAGTCATCAACACTGGTGTTTTAGTATTTAAAAAAAGAAAAGCTTTCCGTTTGTGCGATCCATTTTAGTGCATCGAACTTTGCAACATGCATCTATTAAACAGCGGCTGCTGGGAGTGGAACGACTATCGTCCAATGTAAACTACAGACAATGATACACGGTGGAGTATCTCGGTATAAACGATCCACTGACGAGACAGTGAGTCCCGCACGCAATTCAGGCAAGTTCATGTCAGGCTTGAATCTTGCTTTACAATCACCCTTTAAACAAACCCCCCCCCGATCCCCCAAACACAAAATGTTGTCAAAGACATAGTAGGTACGTGTGGCAGCTTATTATATCAAACGTCTGTACAGAAGAATTCATTTGAATTAAAAAGACAAAGAGAAAAAAAACGGACGGAAGTTCCTTCTGTGTTTCAAAAACTTTCCTCTCTCTCTCTCTCTCAACTTCTGGTAAAGAGGTAAAAGTGTTCAAAAAGGCAGTTGGGGTTTTCTTTTTAGTAAAAAGAAAAAAAAAAGGAAAATCCACTTCATTAAGCTATCGCCTTCGCTTCAGGCAGGAACGCCTCCCAGAACTTTATGAGCTGGAATGAAATCAGAGCGAGACAAACAAAAACTGTTAAAACGTGGCGTGACCAATCGCTTAAAAGCTTTTTTTAACTTTGATGGTTACAGTGAAATATGCACACTAACTGTACCGTTACCTCAGGTAAAGATGTTTAAAAAAAAAAAAAAAGAAATTGCACACAAATTAGTTTTTTATTAAACATTTCAAATTAGGAGTTCAGTATTCTTATATAATATTTCACAAGGTTAGATCATACGAAAAGGATGGCTTGTTGCTCAACCTCCCTAGATTCACTCTGCACAGTTTATTACACATTTATTGTGGCTGCATTACCAATATTAAGAAATGATTAGAATACAATATATTTTAACTAATTTTATAAGCTCTACGCAATCACACCCTCTATTCTAGTAGTACATGTTCTTGTATATTTCAGATCAGGGGAAAATATTGTAGGTGGTCATTACGATGTTCTGCTAAAGTCATTAAGACACCCAAAGGTGTCACAGGAAAATGTTTCCAGTTGCTCTTAACAAGGTAAAGAAAAACAATGAATTATTTTTTGTTTTTTCAGTAACTGAAAAAGAAAAGAGCACTTCTTCGAAACCATAGATGCCTGATACAACACTTCTTTTGGTGTGATAATTACCCGTTGTTGAGACTGCAGCATCGCCTCCAAATACTTGATTATCTGACTCTTGAAGTCCTTTGCCTTTTCTTTCTGCAATGAGAAGATTCTCATCATGTCTTAAGATCTTAGGCAATAAAAATAAACAAATTAAATAATAATAATAAAAAAGGAGATGCAGCAATTTTCTGCTCACTTGATGATATTTTACAAATAGTCACTATTGCCAATCTTTTCATGACAACATAGCAGAAATCGGGCCAAGAGGATAATCACAGAAGACGACTAGTATCTTTGCAAAATTGAAAACCCCCCCCACAAAAAATAAACATCTTTTGGATAGTGCAGACGAAGGGTAAAAAAAAAAAAAGCTAAAAGTTGTAGTGAGATGGAAAAACTGTACAACATACCTCGAATCTGAGAACCTCCTTCCGCACGGTCATCCCAATCCTGTCGAAGTCTCTCTCGTACTGAGTAACCTTCGCCTCCCACTGAACAAAGCAAACGGGGCAACTATATCATATGATTCAAGTCATATTTAAACCTACATATTCAATCATGAACCAGCCTTGATAAATGAGAAATCTGTTATAAATTTAAGAATAAATGTGTTTGTTTTTCTTCAGTTGTTGGAATGCAGCACGTTTCATTTTACGGTTCAAATAAACGCAATCAGATAGTGTCAAGTTTCATCCTTGTGTAAATAACAACGCGACAGTATTTTCCTTCATTGTTATTCCATGAGACTCTCATGCTGACCCCTGATGATTCAAGAGCCAGAGAACGGCGCCCAGATTCTGTACTCAATAAATTAGGACAGGGCGATAAATCGATTTTTATCGATTGATCCAGTTTTCTGTTTCTCCTAGATTTAATTTCTGGAAAATCTGGATTTTCTTTGGGTTGCCATATTTCAGAGTGAGGTCAGGCAAGAACCACCATCTTGTTTGACAAGTGTGTTTTGCAACTCCACAACCCTAACTTTAAATTTGTTTGTCTTTTTTTTTTTTTTTTAAAAAGGACTAAAATTGTAAATTAAATTTGTTTAACAAAAAAGTTTCACAGATATTATTTTTATAACCAAAAGGTAGATTAATGGGAACTGTAAGAAATTTCCCCGTTTGGAGTTTGTGCTTTTAGCTTCCAGCTAAACGACACATCCGGTTGTTTGAACGCTGAACGTCTGTTGTTGTTGTTGAGTAACAGTTAACACATCCCCAGGTGATGTAATGTGATTATTTTTCTGCCATAGGATCGGCGCCGTTACCTCGCCGATCTCTTCCTTCGCCTGCTGCAGCTTGTCGGGTTTGTTAGCCCACAGCAGCTTGGCTTCGGCTTCTCTCTTCTTCTGCAGCGTGCTCTGAGCCTCCTGCCATCGCTGCCACGCCCGCACACGCTGGTCAAAGCAACCCTGCAAAAAAAAAAAAAAAACCATTCCAGATGAGTTACGACACACATAAGTAGATATGCGCCGATTAATCAGTCGGTGTTCAAACTCAGCTGAACAAACTGCCTTTAAAGTGGAAGCTCACACTTTTCTTCGGCTGTGTTTTTATTGGTATATAAAGCTTCCACCGTACCCGCACGGCTCCAAGCAAGCGTATGTAGTCGGCGAGCAGCTCGGCGAAGACGAAGAAGTCGCTTCCTGCCTGCTCCTGGTGCAGCTGCTCCATCTTGTCCTCCACCTCGGCCAGCTGGGAGAGGGCCCGCGACAGGGCCGTGTTGTCCTCGGAGTTTCCTAGCATGGCCATGCTTTTGGCAAACACAGCTGTGTTCATGCACAGCTCTGGCGTTAAGAAGGGAGAAAGGGCAGAAAACGACTTCAGGCCGTTTTGTTTTCGTCGAATATGATGTTCTGCGCTGCTTCTTTCGCCCCTTCATCAGCAGGAAATCCTTTCATCAGCTCACCTTTTCTGTGATTCACCAGAGAATCAACGACAGCGTGAAGCTTCCTCAGCTGCTGCTCCTCCATGTCCACCTCCTGGAACTTGTCCTCAAACCACTGAGACACACACACATAAACTATAGATTAAACCAAACACACACTGCTTATGGCGCAATGGAGCTGCTAACGCGCAAAAATGCAACATAATAATTTTTTTATCATTTAAATCGTCCTGCATTAGGAGCAGTAACTGCAACTAACGAGGATTTTAGTAAAAAATTATTCTATCAATTATTCCGACAATCAGATTGAAAAAATGTGCACAATATTCTGCAATATTAGATATACATTAAAAGAGTCAAATAAACAATTACATTCCTTTTATAGATAAGAAAAACATTTCATTGCCTAAAATGCAATACTATAGTTTTCCTTAAGTTAATTTGAACCAGGTGGAGCTAAAACTACGTCACTTGGGGAGTTTTGAGTAAACATATTTACAGACAAAGGTGTCCTTTTTATCTTAAATGCACATATATTTTCTACAGTCTTGGTTTTATTTCTGCTCTGAACATGTTTTGTTTATCTTTTCAACAAATGTCATTTTTTTGAGTTCGCATATGCCAGTTAATGCAATGATTAGTTTAATACCAAATTAGTTGATGATTACGTCAAAAATCGACTCATCGTTTCAGCCTTAATTTCCACAGCATGATGCTGCCACCAGATGGGTCAGATGGTGTGTTCAGAGATATGTGCAATGCTATATTTCCTGCCACAGATTGCATGCAGGGTACAAATTTTAAATTCTTTTGAAGCATCACACAGCGTGACAGATGGGAAGACGCTTCATGCTGGCTCCTCTTACAGTGTCGGACTCGTTCATCTTGATGGTCATCTTGCTGACAGCGTCAGACGCCTTGGTGATCATTTTCAGGAAACCGGCTCCACTGAGCGCCTGGGTGTTTACCGCTCTGGGCAGCTGAAAATAGATAAAGGTTTATTAACTCAGTAATAAATCATTTTAAAGAATAGACGTCTTTCCATTGCCCTAGCCTGAACACTTGTGTCCTGGATATATATTACCCAGCACCCTTAGTCTCTTTTGGCTGCAGTGCTGCTAATGTAAGTGGAGTCTGGTGACTCAGAGGGTCATTCTTCCTACTGCTACTCCTAGCATCAGAGCTGCCGTTTCATACAAATAAAAGATCTGAACTAGAACCACTCTGAGTCTTCTATAGCATGTTCATCTGTTAAAATATTTTTACAGTGGGAAGACTTGGCCATTACCTGTAGCTCTAATATGTATAATCACCAGAAAATGAAGCCAATAAAGCAGTTTCCAGGGCCAATGCAGATTTTGCCAACTCAAATTTAAAGCCCTATATCATGACAGATGTACAAAAGAAGTGTAGGAGACCAAAACTGGTAAATTTCTGGAGTATTTTTGTGGCTCTTGGCAGCAGCTTTGTGCTTTTCACACAGCATAAGGCTCTCAAGCTAGCTAGTTAGCCAACTAGCGAGAGAACTAGCTTTAGCTCACTAGCTAGCGTCTGGCTCTCTAGTTTGCTTTGTCTGCTTAGTTAAAATGTGTCTAAAGACTAAGGAAAGAAACTTATTTTCCTTTTTCATCAGTGAAACTATTGTAGTTTTACTCTATAAATTTAGTAAGTGTGTGACTTTAAAAAGTTTGAAATGTATTTCACGCATGCAGCCCTCCACATGCGCTTCAATTGTGGCGGAGGAGAAAATAACAGAAATTCTGATCCTGTTTCATGGCCACAATGTCCGATTTTCTTTTCAGCAGTTACATCCTGAAACTAAACACTCAAAAAAATATGTAGCATAAAGATATGCTTGTTGGATTACAATGACACTGCATTTCCCAAACAGGATGATAATAAATGCACTGCAGGTAATGTTGACTGAAAAACTTACATCGTCTCTTTCTAAGAATTCACGGACGTCAGGATCTTGTAGTAGCAGCGGGTGAGACACTATTCTCTGAAGATACCTACACAGAAAGTGGAGACGGGTTGACACAAAAACAGCTAACCCTAGGCGGAAAATGTAAATATACCTGTAAATAAAAACAGAAATAATTTGTGCACTAGAAAGTCTTTTAATTAAAACTGTGTAAAAAAAAAACATGAGTGGATGTTGACCTCTCCAGAGCAGCTCTTCTCTTTTCCACAAACTCCACAGACGATGGGTCATCCATGCCCACCTTCACTTTTGTCATTCCTGTTGATCCAAAACAGAGTTAGAACAAAAGTTAAGTCCTTTGCAAATAAAAAAAATTAAAAAAAGTCAAAACACAATTTTTTTTTCATGTAGTTAACCCTTTCATGCATAGTGGTCACTACAGTGGACAGCTATCTAAAGGCCATTTTCTTGTGCTTCCTGTGGATTTTTATGTTATAAATGCACACAGACCACTGAAGTGGACACTAATGCATCATAAAATATACCATCAACTACTGGCCATCAGCTGCAAATGCAAGAAATTATTTTTGTTAAATACAATATGGCCGACAGACAAAAAAGCATGAGAACCGACCCGGTCCCTCCTTCTACTGTAGACGACTCTTGCAAGTAAAAAAAGTATTGTGACATCAGATAACCCCTAAGGAACAATACTACTGATGTATTTTTCAAATAACAACTTTGTATTTGGACAAAATTACAATTGATCACATAAAAATAAAAAATTTTTAAAAAATTATTTTTACAAAAAAAATTTCCTACCTTTTTTATGCCTTAAGAAAAGAATTTTAAAAAATGGAAAAAAAATTCTGACACAAAGGATCATAATTCATGCATGAGAGGGTTAAAACACGAAAGCTTTTAGTTTTAACGAGATATAAAACTCCTCTTGTTATAACGAGAAATTCTGAGTAAAAACTTCTGGATGTTTCTGGTTCTATTTTGCAACAAAAACAACATGGGAGCAAAAATGGAAAATGAATGAGAATAATTTTTAAACATTTTATTCATCTGCACAAATGAGACTTCTTACAGCTTTCTTTTAAAAATCCTTTCCACTACTCTGTGCTGGCTCATCACGTCACAGTCAAATGAAACACATTGAAGCCTTATGATGGGACGAAATGTGAAAAAAGACTGTGTGTGTATGTACATGTATACAGCACAGTTGCTCACCTACAACACTTTTCTCAGGTGGAGGTGGTATGATGCAACCGTGGAGCGACTGTTTGGCTGAGAGTTTTTCATAGAGGCCTAAGAAGTCGCTGAAACGCCTCCTGGCAGTGAAGGCTTTACTTTTGAACATGGGCAAAGAAGTCTGGAGGAGAACACGAGGAAAAGACGGTGAGTGGCCATGTGACACCTCACACACAGAGTTAAACATCAGAGCCTTAAAATGCACACCCTGGTGGATACTTTGTAGGCCACATATGCATTCATTCCATCGCCTAAGAAGAGAGGGGGAAAAAAAAAAGATTCCACTTTCAGACTGTTATAAAAAGTCTATAAAAAAATACAAACTATTTCAGAAATAGACCATGGTGATCTTAAAAAAAAAGAAAAAAAACAACTTAACTGACCAACTTTCTCTGGGTTGGTGACGGCAACATCCACATCAAAGCTATCCTTGGCCTCCTCCTCTTCTTCCAGCTGCAACGCGCAAGACAACATTTATACAGACTCGCAAACCAAGACAGTTTAAACATTTGGCTTTAAACAGAAACATAACATGGCAGATAAGGCGCAGGCAGGCAGTCGGAGGTGACGGTGTGAGTGGTTTCTTCCAGGTGTTTGCGGGTTTCTGAGAGGCTTGGTTAAGGGCTGTACCTGCTCCAAAGAGGTGGGCTGCAGAGCTGCAGGACTCCGAGCCAACGGCGGGCCAGAGGGGCAGGACAGATCCTTACGAGGAGAGTCAGCGGACGGATCTGAGCTTAAATCCGCTTGTGCTTCTGGCGACAAAAGAAACAACTTTTGATTGGGTTGTAGATAAGCAACAAATTCTTTACAACTAAATCTAACAGAGTACTGTACGACAAACAAATTGAACTGGACAGAATTTAACATCAAAATAGAGCGATAAAAAAAATAGTTTTTACTACAATTAATGTCCATTCTTTGCAATTATTGTTGCTTTTTTTTTTTTTAGTAGCTGTCTCTTTTCTGTCTGCAGTGAATTTTGCCTGATTTGATGCTTTCTCTTTTAAAAGTAGCTTAAATGGCTACCTCAGGAAACATGACCAGTGTCTTGACAGAGAAAATAAAAGAGTATTGTTTTAGGGCATAGAGTTTTTCAGCTCTATATTAAGAAATAATGATAAAAAAAAAAAAGATAAATCACTTATATCAATTAACAGTCTATCATTGATTGAAAGAAATTTCCACTGAAAAAAATAAATAGATATGGGCCACACAGTGGCGCAGTTGGTAGTACTGTTGCCTTGCAGCAAGAAGTTCCTGGGTTCGATTCCCGGCCCGGGGTCTTTCTGCATGGAGTTTGCATGTTCTCCTCTTTGCACGGTGGGTTCTCTCCGGGTACTCCAGCTTCCTCCCACAGTCCAAAAACATGACTGTTAGGTTAATTGGTCTCTCTAAATTCTCCCTAGGTGTGAGTGTGTGTGTGCATGGTTGTGTGTCCTGTCTGTCTCTGTGTTGCCCTGCAACAGACTGGCGACCTGTCCAGGGTGAACCCTGCCTCTAGCTAGCTGGAGATAGGCGCCAGCATCTCCCGACCCCACCAGGGTGTAAGAAAATGGATGGATGAAAAATAAATATGATTGAATACACAGGAAAAGGTTTTCTCACCAACCTAGACCTCAAAATCCAACATGGCTGACTAAGCCTGTTCCAATAAGCAATTTATCAATTAATCACATGATTATCGTAAAACAATAATTAAAATGACCTGCAAAATTTCCATCCCAATCATTAATATTTTTGAAGAGCAATTAAAGGAAACATCATAATCCATTTAATTTATGGTTCCGGCTGTGCTCGGTTTTTTATTTCTGTTTTATTCATAGGTTTTTGACATTGTGTTTTGTTTTGGATATTTCAACCTTCCAGTTAAAAAGTCAAGAGTTCTTTTCCCAATTAAAGCTTATTGGTCTTTGAGAAAGCAATCTTTATCAACATACTGCCAGAAAACGGTCTCAAAACAACAGCGTTCTTGTTCGTCGCCTTGATTTGTTCACCTGCAAACAGGTCATCGTCATCGGAGTGAACTCCGTTGGGTTGGGCAGCGGTGGCCTCCTCATTGAACAGATCTGCGGGCTCCTCTGGCTGACAAACCCCCCGGCTGACAGACGCCGGGTGGCTCTGCAAACAGGAGGTTTGACTTAGAAACACACAAACAAACATGGCAGAAAGTATTTATCGGTCTGCTGGCATTCGCCACCAAAATAAATGGGCGATAAAAGCAAGAGGCTGGGCAAAAGATTAGCAGGGAAGAAAATTAAGAGAAGCAAGAAAAAATGGCTAAATATTCACCAAAACAAGAAGGCCGTAAAATTAACTAAAAACCAACATCACTACAGTGCAAAGAAACAAAAAGAAAAGCTTCAAAAAATTGTTTTAAAAATCTATCCTACATTGTTTAGTTGTGTAATTAAAAAAACACAACACACAATCAAAATATCTGAGCTAGTTTTGCTAATTTTACCGTAAACCTGACATTTGTCACAGAACTATGTGGGGTTTTCAGTTCTTTTTCTAAGCAGGTCCGATCAGATAAAGAGGTTAACTCTCCCATCCTCTCTGTCACAGAACAATGCAGATGTGCTGAAACGCGTCAGACATGACAAGGCTGGAGACATACGTTGCTGACAAAGATGTCCTCTCCCTCGTCGCTGTCTCCGTCTGCCATGTCGGATAGTTCGGGCTCTGGCTCCTCCGACGCGGGGAAAGGAGGAGGATTTCGATCCGCGCTGGACGCCATAGTCCGTGTTGTCAGTGAGAGCGTCCCGGGCGGAAGTGAGGGAATCAAGAAGGAGGGCGGCTGCAGTGACACCTGCTGGTCCCCGATGTGTATTACACTAACGCCATTTGGTTCCATTGGTTCATTTAATGCAGGGGTGTCAAACTCCAGTCCTCGAGGGTCGCTGTCCTGCAGTCTTTAGATGTGTCACAGGTACAAAACACTGGAATAAAATGGCTTAATGACCTCCTCCTGGTGTAGATCAGTTCTCCAGAGCCTTAATGACCCAATTATTCTATTCAGGTGTGGTGCAGCAGAGGCACATCTAAAAGTTGCAGGACTGTGACCCTCCAGGACTGGAGTTTGACACCTGTGCTTTAATGAATCAAGTTTAAAAGGCAGTTTATGATATGTATGTAGAATTAAAAGTTATGACAGTTGTACAACAACAGTTGTACAACATTTTCATTCAGGGTGAAGAGAAAATAATCAACTTTGATGTATTTGGAGTACCTCGAGTTTACAGGTGTTGTGGCATCTGCATGGGATTATGTGTGCAATAAAAATACCTTTTTTATGGTCTTCAAAAAATTCAAATAAGAAAACAGGACAGAAACATGATCTACCTGGAGGTTGTGTGGTGAAGTAGTTGGTAGAAGGTTCTGGGTTTGAATCCCGGCTTGGCGTCTTTCTGCAGTTTGCATGTTGGTTCTCTGGCTTCCTCCCACAGTCCAGGACCATAGGTGTTCATTGGTTAATCATAAGTATGAGTGTGCATGTCTGTCCTGTCGTATACCGGACTTTATGGATTTCTTTTGGCTCCAGCAGCCTTTATTTCACTGTTCATTGACAGGCCAATGGGCCAGGACTCGAACCCATGACAGACGACTCAAGGACTGAGGCCTCTTTACATGAGTGGTTTACTCTGCTTTACTCTGTGCCGCCGCCTCGCCTGAATCCCTACTTCTTAACAATGACCAATCTCTGAGGTTTTTCAGTCTGGTTTCCATGCTCACCACAGCATTGAGACTGCCCTTGTCAATGTGTTCAGTGACAACCACATACATGCAGGAACCACAGTGCTGATGATGGACCTCAGTGCAGCATTCAGCTCTGTTGATCATGTTAACTATTGAAATGACTGGAGAGCTGGGTTGAACACTCTACTAGCACTTCAGTTTGAGTCTTATCTAAAGAATATGGACTTCCTAGTGTCAAAAGGTAATTTTTCTGATCTGTGTGTTTCTTTTTTGTGTGTGTTGTCTTCTCAAACACCCAGTCGATCGTGGTAGATGGCCGCTCATACTGAGCCAGGTTCTGCTGCAGGTTTCTTCCTGTTAAAGGGGGATTTTCCTTTCTGCTGTCGCTACATGCTCATCCAGAAGGAATGAATCCTGCAAGTCGATGACTTTCTGCTGAGTCTTTGGATGACAAGTTTTATATTGAATTTGTATAGTAAACTGGACCACAATGTTTGAGGGCTAAGATCAGTTTTGTTGTATGTACCTGGCTTGACATTGGTGTGAATGATTGGCTTGAATCAACTTTTCTTTTCTTAGTAAAGAACGTTTAGAGAATAAGTGTCGTAAATTGGCTTTATATGTTTTCACCATAGTAAAACCTTTTGAATATGACTGTACTTTGATCACATGCACATATTTGTAAGAACACCATTCGTCTGCTTCAATAATTCAATTTAAAAGAGGAACTCATTTTATAGGCGAATTCCACACAAAGCTTGGACACGGCTCCCGATTTTATGTTCTAATGGTTACGGCATGTTGATGCCATAACCGAGCAACAAATCTCTACACAAGTTTCACTATTAATTTGAATAGCTGAAATAAACCTTTTGATATTCTAGATTAATAAGGTGAATTTGTAGCTCTGGTTAACCTACTCTCGTCTTAGTGCTTCACATTTCAGAGAACACTAAACGCCACATCAGTTTTCCAATCATTCCTGATGAAAAGAAAGACCAGCAGAGACGTTTACTTTGTTAGTATTCTTAATAGCTTGTATACACAATGTATAGGAGCACCAATAAAAAAAACATATTTTTGTCCAAACATTTTTCAACATTTTTTTTTAAAAAGCCACAGATTTTTTTTCTTCTTCTTCTACAGAAAGCAAAGAAAGCTCTGTACATGAACAAGCAGAACAACAGAACTCCTCATCACGAGCCGCCAAGTGAAACAACTCAGTCGCTCATTTCATATCATCTCTGACGCAAAAAAAAAATTAAAATAAAATAAAATATATATATATATATAAAAAAAAAAAAGACAAGCTGCCTGCTGCTTACCTAAGACACTACGTTACACAAACAGCTTCTGATATTCAAAACACAAGATATGTAAGAAATTTACTTTCCAAAAATTGTGAAAAAGTGCAATACAGGTTCAACTGTTTTACAACTCAACAGATCGTTTCCCAAATGGAGTCTGGTTCCTTTTTCTCCCAGTTTCCTTTGCAACGTGTTCCTTGTTTGTCTCCAAAGTTAAAATCTCTTACAGTTATACTGACATTCATGACGATGCACATTTATGCAAAACATGGTATTCACAAAAGTAGAGGAAATTACTATGATTGCAAATGACAAAATTTCTTTGGGTAAGAGGGTAATGAAAAACTAGTGTCAGAGATGGACCTTTTTTCTTCCTCTCTTTTTTTTTTCTTTTACAGCAGATTTGTGTTCAGAACAATCTTTTTTTATTTTTCTTCGTACAAAACCTACCATATATATATATATATATATATACATATATATATATATATATATATATATATGTATATATATATATATATATATATATATATATATATATGTAAAAAAAAAAAAAAAAAAAAAATCCAGGAGTCCCTTTCAAAAGGTCAACATCATTGCATCCTATAACATTTGTAACAGAACCACAACGGGTGTGGCATTCAATGAAGAGGAGAAGGGGGGAAAAAAAACAAACAAAAGAGGAACATTAAAAAGACTTTGCAGCAAGGAAATGCCCGAGTGTTTCAGCAGAAGAAATGTCCAAAAATCAAAGATTATTATGTTTTTTGTTTGTTTCTTTTTTTTTGGAAAACGCACACATACGACCAAACTCGTTGTATAAAAAGATAACTTTTCATCTGCTGCTGTTCGATCGATCGATTGATTGATGCCTTCTTTTTCGGAGAGCTGTTGAGTGGCGGGTGTTGGGGTCAGCGCTCTGAGTCCGAGGTAACCCTGACCAGCGAGAAGCTGCCACAGTCCCACAGAATGATCCAGGAGCTCCCACGGCGGCGTGGGAGAAAGTCAACGGCGAGTCTTCTCCGCGGTCCGACGTACAAACATGTTGGTAAGGCTTTTTAAAACGGAGCTCCCACAACGAACAGGAAAGACCAAAGAGCGATTTAGTGTACGAAGTGGACAACGTGAAACAGGGGAAACGGGGAAACGGGAAACTGTAGAAACCCGTCAGGCTTCACACCTCCACTGATATGAAAACTGAGCTTCAGGACTCAATTTAAATCACAAGTAATAATAATAATAATAAAATAATAATGAAACAATATTAAAGAAAGAATGAGGCAGTTTAAAAACATGTATGTACATATTCATAAGGAGACGCATGTAAGAAATAAAATAACATTGGAAATAAAAAGTCATGGCACAATATATGACACAAAAGGGTAAAAAGCAAAACGGACATGAAATATTGTGGGTTTGTAAAAAACAAAACAGTAAAAAAAAATAGTAAATGGGAGGAGCTGACATCCAATGCTCACTTCACTGAAACAGCCCAATAGATATACAAAACGCACAAAGTAAACACTGATCAAACACCGTGTTGTAGTCGGCACCGCACGAGCGCCGGCATCAATAAAAACCCCTCCCCCGCATGTTTATGATCTTTCCACCTCTTCACTTCATGCCGAGTCGACCAGCGAGGAAAAACAAAAAAAGGTGAGATTCACAATCGTTCGGCTGAAAGCAACCAAAAAGTTCATCGTCTCTGAGGTTTGTTCTTCATATCAACATGAAGCGTCTCGATTTATCCTCCTCCTCCTCCTCGTCGTGGCAATCTCCTGTCTGAGACTGAAGAAGAAGAAGAAGCAGTTCCTACGTTTCAGTCTGGAGGTTCCGTTGTCTCCGTCGGGGGCCGCAGGAGGCCGGGTTTGTGTCCACGTGGCCTCTGGATGTGTTTTGCTTGTGAAAGTCGTGTGGCTTGTTTCTGCATACGCGTGTGTGTGGGTGTGTGCGGGAGTGTGTGCGAGTGCGTCTCTCTGAGCGAGCGAGCGAGTGCGTGGTCATGGCGCTGTCGTGATGGCGTTCAGGTCTTTCATCAGGCCCTCGAGGTGCGCCATCTCCTCGGTCAGCTCGTCGGGCTCGTAGCTCTGAGGGAGAGGAATAGGGTTACTGCGGGGGGCCGGGGAGGGACAGGGGGGCAGGGAGGCAAGCACCTGGGAGTGGGGGAAGGAAGAGAGGAAAGAAGAAAAGGAAAGGAGGGAGAGGAGGTCAGTCAGGGGATCCATCAGAGGCCGACAGGAAGGAGTGGGATGGGGGGGTGGTGAGGCGAGCTGGGAGACTGGTCAATGAGACTGAAGCAAGACGAAAGCAAAACATTAACAACCAAACGGGAGCGACAGCCAATCAAATGAGGGTAAAATGGAGGTAAAAACCCAGATGGTAAACACACACACGCACACACACACACAAAATAAGAAAAAAACGTCATTCCAGTTATGGGTTTTGTTATGAGCAGTCGTTAGAACGAATCATTTATGTTTCGAAAGCAGCCGAGAAATAAAAACGAGGTTGAAGTTGGAAGAAACAAGATGAGGGAAAGAGCAAAAACAGAAAATGTGGTTACAACAAGTCCAGCTGAAAGGAATGTTTCTAACCCAGAGCCTAGAGAAAAAAAAAATGCACATGGAATTTGGAGTGTGATGTGATTTCTTTTTTATAAAGAAAGGACAGATAACATTCATGGACATTTACCATCATCATCACTGCAAAGCTACCAAAGGCCATCGTGAGGCAGTATACTCACGCTGTCTACATCCTCCAGCATTTTGCTCGTCTCTGGTACGTCGGGGGCGTTGGGCACCGTTACGATCATTGGAGTGCGTGTTCTTCCTAGTGTTCCAATGGAGGCTGTTTTTACAACGTGAGGGTGAGTGGGGGGCCCTAGAGGAGGAAGAGGTTTGCAAAGGCTTGTAGTTAGAGCTGGCAGTATTCATAACTCTGCCTGTACACGTCTCACTATGCCACAACCTGAAAATGTTATGTTTTTTTGTGGGGTGGGGAGTTGGCAGACCAACACAAAGTAGTACACTGGCTTATTAGGGCAAAGTTGTAGATAGAAAAAACAAGGATATTTTTCAGGTTGAAAAGTCAAACATTTTCTAGAAAAACTCTGGAAATTTCAGAGTTTTTGCTAGAAATGTTTTGACTTTTCAACCTCAGAAATGTTCTTGTTTTTTCTTGTTTCCCTGAAAACTCTCCTCTTAAAGTGCTTTAAGGTCATTTCAGTCAGACCTAGTGGACTTTATTGCTAGGTTTGCAGTTGTAGCACGCTCTTACCATTTTGTCAAGATGGGTTAAGCAGTGCTACGTTAGATCTTCAAAGCTTGGGGTATTGTTTTATAAGCTGCTTTAAATTTCCACTTCGCCTTATTTATGAGCTGTCTGCTGTATTTTCTGGCTAAGAAAACCTCTGAGGCCTTTGCAGAGTAGTAGAGTTACAGACAGGTGGATTATTTAGCAACTAGTTGACTTCAGAAAGAAAACAGCTTGGACGGGATTTTATTTGAAGGCGGATATATAGAAAACAGTTTTTAAAGCCTTTTTTTTTCTCAAAGACTGCTGAACAAATGAGCGTAATTATTCTGGATTACAGTGAATGTGGATCAAACAGGAACGCAAGAAATTTGAAGGACAAACATTAACTTGGTCTTAAATATCAAACTTAACATTACAAGATAGATTTAACAGAATAAAGCATTTTAAGCATGTAAATGAAGGCTATAAAACAACTCACACTGGTGGTAAACAGACTCTGGGTATGTCTGAGGTGAGTGCTCACCGGTCTGAGCGAGCAGAGGCGTACTGGGCAGGGCGGGGGACTCGTATGACGGATGGCCGGAGACCGGGATCGCCGGCACGGCGAAGCTCTTGAGGGGGTGTGCGTGGGCGTGCGGGTGGGCTGGCCGATGTGGCGGCAGGTTGCTGGAGTAGCTGGGCTCTTCCTCGGTGGTGGTGGAGCCGTGGTAGCTGCCCTCTGGGTCAGCCATGATCTCGGAGGGGCAGGAGACCTGGGAGGAGGCGGTAGGCGGAGGGAGGGGCTCCGAACTCGGCGTGTTCCTCACGGATTCTGGAGGAGAGACAAGAGGAAGTAGTGGAAGCGCAGGATTTAAACCATCTTTCACACGACCTTTGTGACTGTTAGGTGAAAGAACAGTCCAAAAGAGATGAGGATGGAAAACACAGAGAAATGAATTTAAATAGTTCTCCAGGGTTTCATCGAGTTTGAGAACTAAGTACTAAAGATAACAATTTAAACCCACTGGCTCATTTGTTTCAGCTTCCACAATCTGAATAAATTACAGATTTGCTTGTCTTGGGCGCAATTTACATTAATGGCTGTGATTTTTTGGCAATATTAGCAATTTAGATGTATCATCTCAAACTCCACATTATACACAACCAGGGACTAAATTCAAATGAGAAGATGACGGTGACAAAAATAAACAGTCAGCTGCAGATATTCTATGCTAATACGAACAGTGTCTTCTGACCTGTCCGGTCAGCCCGCTGCACTTACATGCAAAGTATGAAACAGAATGTGGAATTCAACAAAACCTGTAAATTCATCAGAAATCGGAACGAGCCAATTATCTTTTGATCGCCAATGGAAGTCGAAAGCTCAAACATATTTTTCCTGTTCGTTGACTGCATCAAAATCAAAAGGTCCCATCATTTTCTGTCTAAAGACGCATCAGTTAACAGGATCCGGTATGAAGCACCTTTTTTCCCCCCAGTTTAATTAAAATTGGATTAAGTTAATAACATATGGTGTAATTTGTAAATGGGCAGAGTCTTGTAATTGTATCATTGTCAGACAGAGAATCTGCAGCTTTTTATGTGTTACTACAACTGGAATGATAAAAAATAAGAATTGGTCAAAATCTGATTTGACAGGATCTTAATAAAAACTGGAAATCGGTGATCAGGAGGAGACGCCTGATCCATGCATTCCTTAGCATTCATAGTATTGAGCTGTATGTAAGAAACAAATATGATGCACAACCACAAAATAATTGCAATAATCAACAATTGATTAAACAAGTTTTCTAAATCTACAGCGTTCAAATCAGAGAACGTAGGGCTCAAACCTTGTGTTAACATCATTCACCGCTTCCTGCTTCTACAGCACACGGCCAGTAACATTTCAATAATATGATGGAAAACCTTTGCAGTATTTCTCCTGCAGAGGAAGTTTATATGACAAAGCAATGATCCAGTCAGCACAACTTTGTTTTGCTAAATTAGTGCTGAATATTCCTACAATTTCAATTGTCATCGCAATTTCTATGGCATCATTAAACCTATATTTGAAACAAATCTCATTTGTCCAATCTACTGATAAAAGAACTATTTCAGTGAATTGATCTATTTAGTAAGTGTTTTAGGAACTGTATTTTATCGCCTTTAGTTCAAAATCCAAAGTATTGATCAAAGATTAACTAAATTCTGCAATGTGAAAATATTTATTCAAGCAGTTTTCCATTGCTTTTACTTCATCTGTGAAAACACAAAAAAGGCCTATTTCGCATCTATGTTACTGGCACCTTACATAGTTCAAAACTGCAGTATTTAAACCAATTAAACGCTAATTCGAGATCCTTAAACACTGTGAATTTTTTTTTACGCTATTTGTGAAAACACCTGCATGGGGGGAAAATATAAATTGTTCATCCAAAAGCCTTGGGGTGGAAGAAAGAAGCTGACAGGTGTAGTGTAGCAGTGTATGAAAACATTAAGAAAAATCCTCATTCTGTAATCAACTGTTTGGGTCTAGGCTCCTCTATTGCAACAACAAGACAAAAAAAACAGGAAATTGGCTTTGGCATTTTAATCCCATCGTTATTTCAATAACTAGAGAAAATCTGCAAGACAGCAGAGAAGAATTACAAACGTAACAAGATGGCGGCAGCTGCCAACAGACGAATAATCAAATGTTCAGTAAGTGAAAGTGGCCTGCCCTCATGCGGCTTTCTCGGGCTGTCCAGCAGGGGGCAGTGTCTCACCTGAAGAGTCCACCCTCTCTAGGTGGGAGATGGGGGAGGCGCAGGCGTGCGGGCGAGGGTACCCGCTGCCTTGATGGTAGAGGTAGCTGCGTGTCGGTGATACCAGGCTGCCCATGTGATAATGGTGATGATGGTTATCGAGGGAATGGATGGGGTGAGCACTAATCACGGCTGTGAATGGAAATGGACGTGGATACACACAAACAAACAGGATGAGAGATGCTTAATGAACGATGAGGATTCACGCATGCAGATTCCTGCGATAAACACTCTCCCGGTCTGGGGTTCGTCACTCAGGAGGTAGACAAATTCAAAAAAGAACAAATCATGGAATAGATGAATCTGTTGCTTTTGATTTGGAGAGATTTTTACTATTTTTTTTGCCCTCCATAATTACTACTGAGTTGCTGTGACACGTTCACACACACACTTACGCTGGGGCGGCTGAGCGTCAAAAGGCATCATCATTTTAGGCCTCATCACCCGGCGGCCTGCAAGTGTGGACATGCTGTCGTCTGATTCGTGGCCTAAAAGGTACGGTGGAAATGAGCCAATCAGATCAGTTGCTATTCTGACGTTGGGTGTTTCTAGTTAATGATCCCTCATTACTCTAATCCGCTTTGTATCGCTGTGTGATATTTCCAAATGTCAACTCCGATTGTCGCCTGCACTTGAAGGAAATCGCGGCAATCACGAGGGCTCGCGGCGTTATGATGTGTAATGAGCGCCGTGAGCCATGTCATGATAAAGCATGAAATGTTTTGCATGGCAATAACAGACAAAAAAAAAAAAAGAGGAGACAAACACATCCTTCGCTAAAAATTGTCCAATAATCCTTCAGTCAGGCTCCTGGAAGCATACCTGCAGGTTTTTATTGAATTTCCAGCTCAAATAATGAACTCACTTTTTTTTTTTTTTTGGTCAATCTCCTGAAATGCCACTTCCTGTCTGCCAGGCAGAATCAAACTTATGCTGGATGTTATTATCAATGTGCACCCAGGCAGCAAGGGTGACATTTCGCTTTGATCCGTTTTTTTCCAAAACATTAACTTAGAAGCGTTGCCTTTTACGGGCGTTGGCAAACCTGACCTCGGTAGGAGTTGCGCCTCTGCTGCAGGTGGGGGTTGCTCTCCAGGCCGCTGTCGGCGGGGGTGATGTCCTGCGAGGTGCGAGGGATGGGCGTCTCGGTCATGATTGGGTTGGGTTCCGGCGACTTGTCTATGGGTTTCAGTTCCAGCCTCTCGTGGTGAATCCAAAGGTCGGGCGGCTTCAGGTCTTTGGAGTTTCCCTTGTACTTATGGGAACCATTTGATGATTTCGAGGCCGCTCGCTTCCTGGCAGGGGGAAACGCCACGAACACCTCGTTTATACAAGCGAAGACGACAACCGGAAGAGAGAATGATGACGAAACAAATAACAGAATGAAATGAGTTAGTGAAGATCTCACTTTTTCTGCTGGGACGTGCTGCGCCGCGTGCACAGTAAGGCTCCCACTACCACCACTATGGTGGTGAAGACTCCCACTGCGATTATGCTGACGATGATCACGGTGAGATTCTCATTTCTAGGACCTATTTTACCTCGAGAGGAGAGAAAGTGAATTAGACTAGAAGTGCAAAGTCACATGCACAGGAGCATCTTGAGCACCGTTAACCTGAAGCTGCCGCTTCAGGCTTCATCGGTCGTTCATATTAATTTGAATTTTGGTGTCTGAAAGGCTCTACAGGTGTCTCCACCACCACATTTGAATCAGACTGAGGTCTGGGCTTTTAGCTGGACCACCATTGTTTTCACACCTGATAGTTCGGTCGACTCAGTTCGATTGGGGACTAATATTGGAACGTTTGTTACATCTTCAGCTGGTGCGGTTTGCTTTCACACGACGATGTGTCAAGCAACCCGAATCAATCAAAAAAACCTTTCACCCACCCCCTTACATGTGGAGGGATGCCACCAGGAACTATGGAAGAAAATGACTCAAAACCCTCAGAAGACACTGAGCACAACTTCGTCCTTCACAAAACGTAAACAACAACGGAATGGTGACACATTGTACCGATTAAGAGATTTGTCTTTTGTCTTTGGGAAAAGATGACGAGACATTTCTCCTGCTAGTGTATGATTGAGTGCAATGGTGCTTCTGTGTTTTATTTTGCTCTTTCTCCGTTTCTTTCTGCTGTACATTTCACTCTGAGAAACAAAGCAAGGGTGGCCTTCCAATTAGCCATCCAATTAGCTTTAAAAGCCAATGGCAATCACAGTCTAGTCAGCAGGTGGGATTAAGGACTTACCATCTGAATTTCGAGGGGCAACTGGATACGAGTTGCCTGGAGGTCCTGGCTTTGGTGGGATATTTGAAGCTGAGTCAAACAGAGAGAAAGAAAATAAGATTCTCCAGGCCTTCTGGTGCAAATTCAACGGTCTACAAACTGTACGAGCACAAACACAATCTGGCAGTCATGCATTGCAAGTTGTCATCAGCCCAGAAGATGGAGATGCTTAGAAAGAGAAGCACACGAGGTGCGGTTGGCAGTGATAAAGTGAGAAGAGGGAGTTTACCTTGGTCATTAGCCATTTTGTCAGAGGACTCAGCTTAACAGGCCAAAGGAGAGCAGAGAGGAAGAGACAATAAAACGCAAAACAAAAACAGTTAGCTGAGAAGAGCGGCAAGGGAAAGAAATACGGGGGTGGGAGGGCAGATGGGGGACTGTGGGAGGAAGAAGGGCAAATCTAGAGAAATGAAAAACATGTGAGAAAACCAAAAACAGTTGCTGAACAGTCAGAGCAGAGCTGATAAAAGGAGCAAAGCGTCGATCCAGAAATGATTCAATCGTCCCACAATAAAAGCACAGATTGATTTCCAAAACTTAAAAAGCTTTGCAAAACAAAAAAATAATAATAAAATATGGCAATAAAATAAAACAGCCCTGCTAAGTAACTCAAATTAAAGCCAAAATGCGCTGCGTGCGGCTCCCCAACCCAATTCATCCCGAGGGTTTTAACACAATCTACGCTGCGGAGCAGATTTCAAAGAGAATGACTCAAATGGAAGAAATAAACACAACTTTGGCAAAAAAATTTAAAATCTATAGCAAATAAAAGTAAAGAATATTGATAAGTCAGTGTACAATTTTAATTTAATGTCTCAGAAGAGGGATTATTAGTTAATAGAGCAAGCTGACAGGAAATAGCTGCTGCAGTAATAAAAGTAAAGTTCTAAAGCTGCCTCAGTTGATGTGTAATATTTGTATTCCACCTACAAAGTTTGTAAAAGTATTTGAACTTGATGAAGATTATCACATTTTCCCACATGACAATCACAAGCATTTTACTGCATTTGTTTATTTCTTTTATCTTTGGTATTTTTGGATGCGGGTGTTGGCAGAAGCAACTTTTTCAATAAAACCTGGTTGCTCAGGTGGAAAATTTGTGCTTTTCATTAGTTGCCGAGTGGACTACTCGTTATCTGTGCTCTATGATTGCGATATACCCAAGGAAGAAATACAACTGAATAATTTATTTATTGGAAATCATAACAGGAGCCCTCCAGTACAACAACAACAAAAAAACCCTAAATAAAATTTGTAAGCCTTGCTGATGTTTTCACGTCGATCTGTGGACCGTTCTCCTGCACATTTTGGACACTTACTCTTGGGAGTTCTGAACTGAACAGGCTCCGACATGGGCCCCATTCCTTTGGAGTTCCTGGCCTGGATCTTGAAGTAGTACGTCGTGTCCAGAGTCAGCTCCTGGATCTGGTGTGTGAGGCGGTTCCCCACCACAGGCTCGATGACCCAGTCGTGGACCACCGCGTTGACGTCTGTGCTGTAGTAGATAATGTAACCTGAGGGGACAAGACAGGCGGCGTTAGACTGCACCTTGAAATACAGAATGGGAATTTTTCTTTGCATTGATTGAGATAAAGCTTCAAAACATTTTCTACAACTTGGCACACAAGATAGTGGACATCCATGTCAATAACTTTTGTAATTACTCATTTCAATAAGATTAGTATTCCTTAGGATGTAGATTTAAATAACACTTTCCATTTTAAATTGTGGAATTTTTAAGGTTGAGCAACAAATGATTATGGGATGTTTAACCAAAACAGAAAAGCAATGTTAGCACAGGGGGTCATTTTTCTTTTACATTGTGTTGAAAGAGCAGGAAAGCATAAATAACATTGGTAAATATCCACAGTATTAATATTGGATATTGATATCAGCCTAAATCTGTATACCGGTGCATTCTTAATTAATACTACGTGAATTATATTTCAAGATAACTGAGCAATAAAACTCATTGAAAAGTTACATTTAGGCAGATTAACATAGATGTTTAATACTTAAACAAAAAAGACATTAAAAGAAAAGTTTGAAGTTTGTTTCTCCCTCAGCAGTGAAAAATTGGCACCATTTTCAAATCAAACCTCTATATCAGATATAAATTCTCCAAATATTTTTGACACATGAAAGAGCCACAAGACAGTTTGATGCTCACCGGTAATTTTCCCATTGGCTTCAGAGGGAGGCTGCCAGTTGACTATTATGGTGCGTGGCTTGTTCTCTTTGCTCACCACTGTCACGTCTTTTGGGGCGGAGCTGGGGACTGAGGCACGGACAATTGACAATTAAACGTGTTTTTAAAATGAAACATCAGATAGAAAATAACTGTGTTGCTGTGACTGATATTATTTGACCCCTTAGGATCCATTTGTTTGCTCACGTGTGCGACAAACCCCTGCCTGGGACGGAATAGAAACTTTTAGAAAACAGTTTAGATTCTCCATTTGTCACTTAAAGTACCTGCTTCGTTCTGTTCGGTGTTGTGAAGGCGTTAACAAAAATCTTTTGTTATATTTTAGTGTGCATAAATACAGTAAGGGTGTTTATATTAAAAAATGGCAAGAAGACTAAATAAGGATTAAAAACTATCCCCCGAGAGGTAAAATATTTTAAATGGATCCTAATGCTAGTTGTTAGAGTCAGAGTGGAACATGTGCCTTTCATTATCTTCATCATTTAAATTTTAGTTAGTTGAGTTATAGATTATATTTACTCTTTAAGCTTAAAGCTTTCCAAAATACTGAAAATATATACCATGATCTAACTGCTTAAAAAATAACAGCAAAAACAGAAAAGCAGCAATAATCCTATGCTCTGTCTTTATTTTTTTTTTAGTTGCAAAAAAATATAGCCAAGAACATTTGCACAGACTGTTACACTGCCCTAATTATATTGTTCTTTTAAGCTCTCATTTTGTCTGAGCGTAATTTCATTCTGTGATGTAGGGGATGTGGCATCACATGCACAACATCAACAGGTAATATTAAAACAAACCATTGATTCATTGGGATTAACTAATTAAAGGGAAACTATATTCACAAGAGGAATGCCCTATAGTTTGAAGGCAGAGATCAGAAAAGGGCCAATAAAACCAGTAAAGGTTTTTTTTTCCCTCCATCTACAGGCAGAGACTGAGGCAGGTGTTGGATTGTGACTCCTCAGACGGAGAAACATGGCCATAGGTCTGCAAATCAAGAAGAATATTGGAATAAATATCAACAAAAACCCCCCAACAATTCTAATTTTTATTATTTCCCCCCCCCCCAGTGTTAGTCTGATTGTGTATTTTGCGATTGAGGTGTGGTTATGCCTACTTTCCTCTGAGGAAGTCAGGTAGAATTATCCCCAATTATCAAATTTGAGGCAAGCTGCCTAATTTTGAACAGCAGAGCTGCTCATAAATACCTGTCCAGATACATTTTACCGTGCTGCCATCACTTATCTGCTGGTGTGTTCCCTCCTTCCATTTGGGGTGCAAAACGTTCACTGTTATTCCCAACCAGCCAGGGGTTTGTCACTCTGCAGTCACTGATGATTCTCTCATGACAAATGTTTCTGCGGGAATGAGTGTGGGCGCGCGTGTGTTGGTGGTGTTTACTGGTCTCAAAGGTGGTCCCTTGAGCGGTCATGCTCCATGTGCTGGCGCGGCGGCCCTTGGTCACCATGACGGAGAACTCGTAAAGTGTGTTGGGCTTCAGGCCTGTCACTACGTGGCTCAGGCTTGTGCTGTTGGCCATCTGAAGGAGTAAACAAGCAAAGAGAAACACGAGAAAGAAAAAAAAGAACGTAATTAGAAAGACAGAAAAGATGGAAAATGAGAAACAACCAGAAAAATTTTTTTACAGTTTACAAAAAGACTTCTCGTCTCCCAAAGGTTAAATGAACCTAGAATGTAGAATAACTTTATAAGATAATCCGATTTAGAAAACGGAAGAAAAATGTTCAACATGAGTAGGCAAAGATTTTTTTGGAACCACGTTAGGAGTGGTACAAGCTGGACCTAGCCAGGTATTGTGCGCAAGCCACTTGATTGCCAGCAGACTGTATTCATTGATTGGCCAGTGGATTTACGTCATCTTCACCGTCACCTTTGAGATTTGAGATCATAGAAGTTAGCATGATGACAAAAATAGTCAAACCTTGAGGTCCAAATCTCTTATCAGTTGTGGCGGAAGAGCTCATCCAGCATCAACTGGATTGGGGCAATGCGCAACAAATAAACGTTTTGGAGAAATTGGACGCCTGTGTGCTCATGGTCCACCAATATTCATGCCCACATATTGGGGAACACACTGCTAACGTGACTAGAATAGAACCAGACATTAACTGGCTAGAGTGAGACTTCACAATGGAGAAGGGACTAAAAGATAATCAGAGAAGACTTACACAAACTAACTTGAATTCCCTGCTTTGACTACCTTAAGGGAACTACAAGCCAGAGCTAGCCAGGTATTGCACGCAAATTTTGAATCTGCAATGATACAGTAGCATTTGGTCAGCTGCAAATCAATAACTCCACGATGAAGCCTTCATGTCCAGACCTTTATATCAGTTGTAGCAAAGACCGCAAACACCATCAACCGCGTGGGGCAACCAGCAACAAACAAATATACCGAGAGATTTGGGAGAAACTGTGTGCTCGCGCAAAACGACATAATTGGAGGGTCAATTACAGCTCCACATGTTCGCGTCCACATAGTGAGGAACACACTGTCAATGGAGACACAGTCAATTTTACTAGAACCGAACCAGACACTAACCGGCTAGAGAGAGACTTCGCGATGGAGAAAAGGCTAGAAGCAGTTCGATAATCACACCAAACGCACAAAACTTGGTCTGCCGTCTACCTCCTGAATTGATTTACGTGTACCATTACACACCTACTAAAAACAATACGTCGGAAAAGTCTGAGCAAATAAAAACACTGCAGGTCGCCGTTTTCTCACAGCTTACTGCACTCTGGTGATGAGAAAAACAATTTTCTGCATACTGAAGTGCTCTTTAACAGAACCGCAAACAGGCTTTCTAAAAGAATTTCAAACCTGCACAAGAAGTCTAGACAAAACAAATGGGCTCTACAACCACAAAGAAACACTTAACCATAAACACACCTTACGGACATGCTTAAACGCTGACTTATGCAACCATTTTACTTGCTCTCCACTGAGTTGGGTCGTCATGAAAAAATAAAGCAAAAGTGGGAGAATCGGGTTAACGAAAGGAGCCGGTTGCCACGGCAGTTCTCCGCCGGGGGGCTGCCAAACAGAGGGCAGTGGGGTAAGCTGGCAAACGCTCCACTCTTTAGCTGCACGCAGCCAGTTTAAGAGCAGTCATTCCCTCAATAATGCACAAGCCTGTCTGGTTAGACTCGATCTAAGAGAGGCATTAAAGTGACAGCGCTTCTGTTGTTTGTGTCTGTAGGAGAGCAGAAAAATACAAGGAGACGCAGGACGACATTTCCAGAACACGGTGCGGCCTTAATATATTTGATTTCATTAACAGGACAGAAACATAATAAGCCTGAGCAGCTCTTTAATTATTGTCACGCTGTGTGAATCAGACCACTTAGAGCATCCACTTGTAACAAAAGATGGAGCTGTTCGCGTTGAACTTGTGCTGATTTACTTTATGGTCTGTTTATCGTGCAGTGTTTAAATGGCACTTTCCCCCTCTGTTTTCCTCGGAATAACAATAAATAAATCACGAATCTCTTTACGTTAAGGTCGAGCAGCATGCGTTTGAAGCCCGTCAGCTGACTCGGTGCAGCTTCCCGGCTTGCGTTCGTTTATTTTGGTGCGTCCCGTGAGCTGGTGGTATGGGGAATGTGTTGTCAGATCTACAACCTCTTCTCTTTTTTTCTCTGCCTCTGTTTGTCTTGTCCTTGTTGAATAATTTATCAGTAAACGCAACCCTTTATCTGAGCTTGGCCACTGTTTCCACACACATTCACAAAACCAGAAGGATGCAGGCAAACGTGACAACCCCAAACTGAGAAAACTGCATTCTAAATTTTACTTTTAAAAAAATTTTAAAAGCTAATTTGCACAAATCCTTAGCCTCGGGCTAAGAACAAACAACTATAAAATTCAAACCGTGGCTCTGCTTGGGATAAATATTCATAGTCCTGCTGTTTCTGTCCGGAAAACAAATCGAAATCAAACCGATTTTCAAATTATAGAAATAATCCTTCTGAGATTACAATTACTCATTAGCATTGTCCGTTTTAATCCACAAGGAGCGTGCTGAGGGTAGCTACCCTGCAAACTGCTTCTGTCCACAGCAGTCAATAATTTGGACATGTGAGTGGCCTCTACCGCTATTTAATATCTCCTGATAAACTACTGAAAATGTGTCCTCTCTGCATCAGGTTGTGCCTCCCACACGTCACGTCTTTGTGTCTCATTCCAGCCGTTTAGTGCAAAAAGGTTTCAGACCCTTTCAGCTTCCATCTATAACGTAACAGTGGCAATATCAGCGACTGTGGCGCTTTGGTAGAGTAGTGGTCTTGCGATCGGTAGGTTGTAGGTTCGATTCCAGCTTCCTCCTGCCAACTGTCAACGTGCCTCTGGGCAAGGCACTTAACCGATCATCGTATCGGTGTATAAATGTGTGTGTGTGAGTGCGACTGGGTAAAGCGCTTTGAGTGGTCAAAAATGACTGGAAAAGCACTATATAAGTTCAGTCCATTTACCATTCAATATGCTTGTTGAATTCTATAAATAAATACTCAATTGTCAACAACATAAGCACAACTAAAACACAAACAGACTCAACAACAGTTTTGTTTATAAATGTATTTCTTTATAGCCTTTATATGCTGTTAGCTATGGACCGATTTGCTCGAGGTTCCTCCCTGTTCAAAAGGGAGCTGTTCCTCTCCCCTGTCGCCTCATGCTTGCTCAATATGGGAGAGTTTTGGCAAAGTCAATGACCTCTTTGCTAAATGACATTAATTAATGAACAACAAGCTGAGCTGACTAGAGTATACAGACTCAAAAACAATTTGCTGATACAAAGTAAATCTACATTTTGCATTTAAGATAAAAAAAAAAAAAAAACCTCCTCTCTGTCTGTAAATATGTTTAAGTCAATATGTTCTAGTGGCATAATGTTAGCTTCACCTGGTTCAATTTCACTATAGGGATATTATGTTATTCCATTTTAGGTAATAAAATGCTTACATTCTTATTTCAAAATGAAATCAATTATTTGTTTATTTGCATCTTTCAGTATATTTTGAATATCATACACAATCTGTAAAATCTGCAAAAAACGGCTAATTTATTTTATCAGAATAATTGATAGAATAATCAATTACCAAAATAAAAGTTAGTTGCGGCGTTACATGCAACTGCATAAGATACGCCTCAATTCTAAGCCATTTTATGCATGTTTATTAATGACGGTAATAAATGTGGAGGGGAAACTAGACTGCAAAATTATATATACACATTACAGTTCACATTATATTGCATTCATAGCTTCTGGTGAGACAACATCATATAGTTTACATAGAACTCTCTTTTTAGTGCAAAACTATTTAAAGGGCAGTGCACTGCATTATTAGTTTGGAGTTTTACATATTGCACATAAAACAAAAGCGAGTGAAGCGTCTGTCTGCCGCTTTATAGCTCCAACACTTAAATGACGACAGATGTTTTTGTTCTCTGTTACAAACTTCAGCCCTATGTTTCCCCTGAGGTCCAGAGCCACCGACAGATCACTTCACTCTACGCCACCATGCGATATTACTGCCTGCACATCAGCACCTTCAGTAGTGTCAGAAAGCACGACAAGTAAAAGCGAAATAAGGAATTCAGAGGGTATTAGATATCAGTGATGTTTTATTTAGAGGAAGCAAATTCAGCTTTTCTTGGAGTGAATTGCCCTTTAAATAAACAAAAGCATAACTTGAGTAAACGAGATTTAAAACTGAACAAAACTGAAAGGCAAGGTCTCTCACCTTCACTTTGGTGTTGGCGGGGATGTTGGTCTTCCATCGCACGGTGTAGTGGCGGTTGTCGGTGATCTTCTGGTTCTTGGGCAGTGAGTTGTCGGCCCACGTCACCTTGATGGTGTCGTGGCTCAGAACGGAGGCCTGCACGCCCACGGGAGGCATCATGGGACTGGGGTCGGGCGCTGGGGTGTATGGAGCATGGAACAGTTCGTACAAGTCAACATCGGGGTCTATGGGGTCTGCGTGCCAGGCAGTAAAAAGCCCGCATGCATTGATTGCACACACACAATAAAAAAACAAACAAAAAAAGACAAAAATTAAAAACACAACGGGAAGCGTGGCGTGGAGGATGAGAGAGTGGAGTCGAAACAGAAGCGGTGAAGGGAAGGAGAAGAGGGAAAAATAAAAGGTTAATGCGTTGAAAATGAAGGTCGGTGGTGAGGAGGAGGAGGACGAGGAAGAAGGGAAAGGGGAGGAGGAAGAGGGGCGGGGTTTTGGGTGGGATTGGGAAGGTGGAAGAGAAAAAGAGAGGACACTATTAGAAAAATAACAGACACTGACCTCTAGAACAAGCAAACCTACAGAACTGGTTGCTGTGTGAAATCTACCCGACAGTGTGTGAAGCTAAAGTGACGGCAGCACTATGGAGAGACAGGAGGAGATCAGCTATTCATGGCAAGATTGACTGCAAATGGGAAACCAGAGTGAAAGACACCACAAAATCCACAAAGACTTACCAAGAATATCTGGTCTACTTTCTAGTACAAATATCTTAGTTAACTTGAAATAAGACAGAACTAACTTACAAGTAACTTTTCAGTAAGAAATAGGATCTTGTTTTAAGTCAATAATTTCTTAATCTTGATGAAAAAGTGCTAGTTGTAAGTGAAATAATCTCCCAGTGGAACAAGATATTTTCCCCATATTACACATTAAAATGTCTTGTTACACTGGCAGATTATTTCACTCATAGCTAATACTTTTTCATCAATATTAAAAGGTGTTATGTAAAATTAACTTTTCTTTAGTTTTACACTAATTATAGTGTATAAAACTACTGCATGGACCTGGCGCCGCCTTCAGACACAAATTTCTTTTAAGTCATGTTTGATATATGACTGAAGGTAACAGTTACTTGGCACAAATTCATAATACTGCATTTGTGCCTACAGCTCCTATTCCTTTCTGAAAAATTACTTGTAAGTTAGTTTTGTCTTAATTCAAGCGTACAGAGATATTTGCACTAGAAACTAGGCTGAAAATATGTGGTAAAATTTTGTGTTTTTTCAGTGTACATGCAACTGCTCATGAAGACAAGAACGTATTCACCCAGTCGTTTCAAAGAGAGGCAATTCTGACACGTGTTTACATCATCCAGCAACTTTCATGCAAAGAGAACAATCGAGAGGGTTATAAAGAGTTTAAGATGTTTCTGTCGCATTCAAAACCGCAAGAGGAAAACCAAGGCTTTAAGCACTCAGCCCGTCGGCGATGGAGGAGAAAGAGAAGGGTCGCCTACAAGTGGAGACACTGAGGATTTACGCGTTGTGCTGCTTCTAATTTGCAGCTCACAAACATAAAGGGAAATGCTCTGCTGAAGAGCAACAGGGAGACCTTTTCTGATATTTGCCCGTCATTATGCGAACTGTAGCCTTCACTCGGTAGGCGGCACTCGAAGACATCCTTCGGTGAGAAACCGCAACGTGACAACTATGTAACGTTTTATCCCATATGCAGATTCGAAAAGGGGGGCTGGCGTAGAAAAAATGTCCAACTTTGCATAATCACCTGAAACAAAAGGAAGCCTAACACACACGGCAAATTAGGCTGACTGTGGAAGGCTTCCCTGGTTTAGCTCAGAGCCACTTTAGCTCAGAGTTTAACTCATAAGGAATCCACTTGCCTGATTTAGTACATATGAATCACGGCTTAACTCATTAATCTGCATGGATCATCCACTACGGTGTCAAGACTTTGAAAGTCTTTCTTTCTTTGCAACTTTTATTTGCTATATTGTTTTAGCACCATGAAGTGAAAGACACAGAACATTATTTAGCATATTAGAACAAACCCCAACATAACGTAGCTCATAAATGGCACAAAATTTTCCATGAATCCAAAATGGAAATTAAATGTTGTAGCTCATTTCATCCAAGTTTCTTCAAGGAGTTGTTGTGGATGCTGACGGATGTGGCCAGGAAGGATATCCTGAAGCAGTCTGTATTGCAGCGAATCTGAAGGAGCCCCTGACTGAAGACACTCAGTCTCCTGAACAGAACTGGCCTTTGTGATGCCTATCTGTATAACTTAGGCATTGCTTGGTCCACATTTTGATAATAATAACAACTCATCTATCAACTGACTAATATGATTTGTAAGTTATCTACATTGGTTTAGTTGTATCGCTGATTGTTGGCTGTGTATTCTGTTTGCATGTAAGACATGTTCTATGACTATGGGCATAGACAAGAGTCATATATAAAAACTAAATATTAAAGATGCACTGATTAAGTTTTTCTTAGCCAGTACTGACTTGTGGTTTTCTTGCCAAGGACAAAAACCTGCTGCTTTAGTCCTATAGGCTCCCCACATCGTCTGAAGTGCAGAAATTGACTCAAGTTGACGTAGATGAAAATGATCATTTTGTCCACAGAGAGCCATCTGCTTGCTGAATTCGACACCAAGTCCAGATTGAACTATTTTGAGAAAGCTCTCTGTGAAGTTTTGTATGATGGGTCAGACGTTTTATGCCATGTTTTAAGCGAAAATGGGCTCATACATCAACATCAATATTTCTTTTTAACTAGTCCGCTTCCAGTATCAAAGTATCGAACAAACGTCACAAATCCACGTGGCTGTGTCGACTGTTCGGAATTGGTTGGAGTACGTGGGAGCCTTAATGCAAGAGAGCGACAGGCTTGGCAAGTGGTCCAAAAAAACCACAGGAAGTTGTCGGTGTGAACAGCCTCCACAGAACAAAAGAGAATACAGGTCTGGAGGTCGACCGACAGTTTCTGCAGAATGAATCCTTTAGGGATTAGCTTCTGGTTTCACTGCTCCTGTTTCCGTACTCGGTTTAGTTGTGATGGGAGAAAAAGCTTTGCCTGGTCACCCGTGATGACACTCCTCCTCGATCACCTGGCGGTGCTCTACTCGCTCCATTTGACAACTCTTTCTACAGAGGTGCCCTCATTATATCCCCAAGATGGAACAGTGTGTGTGAGAGTCAGAGTATTTTTAAAATCCAAGCATTCTCATGGTTGCAGTCAGACCCTGAGGTTTTAGAATGGCATGAAGGTTGCCTTACTTTACCCAGCTTTGCGGTTTTTCTTTGCTGAGAATCGGCCGTGGGTATAAAAAAAATAATAAAAATGCAGCGTTACACTTCCTCTGTTTTTAAGTTAAGACGTCACTGTCATCTGGTATTCAGCCCAAGTTCACCAAGTTTTCCTTCGCTTTTTCCAAAAGTAAAGCACTATGTAGGTCAGCCCCGTCTTTTTAATTCCGACTCGAACAAACTGGCAGGAAGGGGAACGCGCCTCAGAGAATTCGGCATAAGACGACGGTGGCGGGCTTTTCGGTTCTGCTTTTGAGAGGAAGCATTTGGATCTGACGAAGGGGTTGCCAAAGTCACCACGGGGGGTCTTGCGTGAGTGCAGAGAGTGTGTAAAGGAGTTAGGATGAGAGGGAGCTTTTGTAGAGACAAGTGTGCACTATGTGTGCGCGCGCGCGTGTATACACGTATTAAAACTCAGGCACCCCCAGCTCCTCTCAAAGCATGTTGACGTGACTCACGTCGCCAGGCACTCCGCCCCTCTTGTGTTCCATGGTGCAACAGTGCTGCAGCGGATCAAGGAGGAGCGGGGAGGCGGGTGCAGACCGCATTCTGGGACGCTCCGGGGAGCGCGCTGCTGCTCGTCTCCTTGCACCGTCACATGAACTGCGTGAACTCAGCTGACATGTGGGCTAACTGGAAGCGTTTCGCACTTCTTCTTCATGAGACTCCACAGGCCGCGACACATGCTCTGCCTCTAATTGGTAAGTAGTGTGTCACCTGGCAGGTGGCCAAACAGGTTGTCCTTATTATTTAGCTAACAAAGTGGCTTTACTGCGCTGCAATGAGACGCCTGGAAGACCAACTCTCACTAGGCTTTCGCAACATTTAACATTAGGTGGCTAAAATTAGTTAAAAATGGTTATGAAACGCTAATCCTTACAAGATTTCTGCTAAATTTGACTTTCTTTTCTAAGTTTTTAAATAATATTTATGTGCTAAAATTAATTTTAGACATGAGAGGCAACCTTTTATCTATTCAAATTTTGTAAATAGCGACTGTTTTTGGCATTTACCGAAATTTTTAATTGCAATTATTAGGATTTTTGGGAAACAATAATAATAAAAAAATAGTTAAGCTCTTGTGTTCTTAAAAATATAACACCAATTGCTAGTTTTCCTCGACATGTAGCAAACATGTTAATGTTGGTATCATCTGACCAGAGCACTGAAAATGCGCTATATGAATAAAATTACCTTATCTTACCTTTAGTATTTATCTGGAAAAATTACCACGAAGGAAGCTAAGTGCGCTAAGTATTTTTAAAGTTAGCAAAAACTCTAAATCACTAAACAAAAAAACTTCCTGCACTAGTAATGCATTAGCAGGTTACCAGAAGTGTGCCTACCACTGGAAACATCTAAAGGCAACTTATTGTACAGAATCTTCTGAGATATACTGTATTACATAAATATATGGCAAACTTATCAGATTTTTCTGCTTCCCAATTTTGCACTACTTTTTGTTATTTTGAATACTGTAGCTTTAACGAGATAAAAGGTGATATGCGTTGTATGAAAGACCTTTTGAAATACACTTACCTTAAGAAGCATTTCTAAATGATATCATATATTAAGGATTAGATCCTTTATTTAAACGACAAAACAAAACACAATGCTGTCTTCAGGATTACCTAAACATCCCACCTTTCTCCACGAAAGCTACTTTTCTGTAACATTTCTGCCTGCATTAGCAAATTAAAACGTGGATTAAAAAACCTCATGCTCCCTATCGTAATAATCAGGTCTGCTCATATAGGTGCATCATTTGAGGCTCTGATCATTTGATTAAAAAAAAGAAGAAGGAGAGACTTGGGTATACTTACAGGCCACTAGTGAAGAGAGTTAATTAAAGCAGCGAGACAGACTGATGACCCATTTTCTGCCTGGTAATTTAGAGTCGAGACACACTGTGTCTGATAATGATGCCAGGTTAGAGAGAGGGCAACGAGAAATGTCAACTGAATCCAGAGAAGCATGAGCAGCGTTTTCTTTTTCTTTTTTTTTTTTTGCGCCCTCCGTATCAGCTGTGATCAGGAAAAGGAAAGCTGATTTGCTCTCAGCTCCTAATGCGGCCATTGAATTCTTTCTCTCCGCTGCTTTTCCTTTTCACTCCCTGTGAAAGCTGCAGATGCGTAGAGTTCGTACCTGACTGCACTCTGGTGGCTGCGCTCTCGTACACGGGGATCCCCTCCCCCACGTTGTTGAAGGCCTTCAGCGTGATCACGTAGTGGGAGCCGGAGTCTGCGGGGCGAGAGACAGAGGTCGGTGAGAGAGAGACGACCCGACGCAGCCGGTGTAATCAAGCCAAACTCCAGAGACTCTCCGCTCGTAATTGCGATATTAGCGCCACGAATATTTGAACACACAAGCTCCACTCGAAGTGATCGTGATGAGAGCTTTAACTATGAATGCCGGGACATTGGCAAAAGCTTCCTTTCTACTTTGTCACTCACTTCTGGACACAATCCTGATTCTTCAACCGCAGCATAAGATGGTGATCAATTATCTCATTAAAAATAAAAAAAGCCAATGGTCGACATGATAGATGCAGCAACAAAGAGCTCTCCATTCCCACAGAAGAAAATTTGCTAGCCCTGCTTTCTAGAGTTTTAGTATGACATAAAATTAATTAATCTTGAAAAGGTACTTCAGCAAAAGTAGAAGACGGCACTCAATAGATTAATTACATGAAAAATAATATATGTCAAATGTTTGTTTGAGTTAATTTTGATGATTATGGCTTAAAACTAATGGAAAACCCTAAATCCAACTTCCCAGAAAAAGTGTCATATTCATGGAAGGTTGAATGGAAGGAAAAGATGCTCAAACACTAGGAATAACCAAAGCCTTACATGGCAGAGAGGGAAATTTGTAATTTCTTAACATGTCAGCAGAGCCACAAGCTGATCGTATTCATGTCACGCTACATGGATGCTTTAGATGCAGAGCGATTTAATCCAATGCTTTTTTTTTGGTTGATCTAGGACCAATATCCTATATGTAATATGGGATTGGGACAACCCTAATTGATATTTTGTGAAATGGAGATGCAGCTGCAAATTCCAGTTTCTTTGAGCTTCACAAAATGTTTTTTATTTGAACGTCCTGACCTTTAACGAGTGTGTGCCTATTTGTCCAATCAGTGTAATTAGTGGCTCAGCAGTAGGTGAAGCTCTAATTAAGTCCTTCAGCCTCCACTACCTGGTAGCAATGAACCGTTTCACAGCATTCGGGCGTCTACGTCTTTGGTCGTTAGTTCATTAAATGCCATCTTTAAAATCAGACTTGAACCATTTTCCTTCTCAGGAAACTCGCCTGCTGTAAGCATCCATATTAAGTGCAAAGACAAGAATCTAATTAGCGGTATATGATAGCTTCTCGAGCGAGATTACTTTTGTAACAAAAGCCAAAACCCAAATGGAAACCCGTTCATACTGAGGTTCTCAATAGTGTAGTAGCGCTGTTTGTAGTCCACTTTGATGGTCTGAGCGTGGGGGCTCCCGATGCCGTAGCTGATGGTGTAGCCGCGCACCACGATGTCCTGGTTCTCCGGTGGCGTCCAGCTCACCACGATGCTGTTGACCAGCGGGCGGACATGCAGCGAGCTGGGCTGGTCCGGTACGCGAGATTCTATTGGGAGGAAATGCAGGAAAGAAAAGTTCAGTACAGAAGCTTAGCAGCCTCAGCGCACAGAGCAGATCCGGTTTAGTCTGTTTGAAACGAGAAGAGCAGGACTCCTTACCGTCCAGGTCGCTCTCAAACGTCTCTGCCGGGGCCCACTCGGTGGCCGGTCCGGTCCCGTTCACAGTCACGGCCGACACTCGGAAGGAGTACTCCGTTCCGGGCTCCAGACCTAAACAGGCAAACACAGGTTCACAGGTGAGGCTTCTCAGACAGACTTCTGTTTTTCACCGATTCTTCCAGAAGTTTTGACAACACTCCGGGACATGTTTTTTCTGTCTTTCTAGTTTGCCATGGTGTTACCCTTAGTTTTTCCTAACTTCTAACATTTACATAAATGTAAACAGTACATATAAATTTAAAACAAAAAATAAAAAAAAATCTGTACAAGACAATCAATATTGTGAATGAAAGGAAGGAAGAAAGAAAGAGGAAAAACAACATTAAATAATAAGGTGAAAAATAACTACATAAAAGTCCTTGATTACATTACTGATATAAAAAAAATACTACTACTACTAAAATTAATAATAATGACTGACTAAATTGACACAGCGAGCTCCAGAGTGGAGACAGCAGCCTCAGCAATCCCAGGGAACGTTCTTTATGACATGTTCATTTTGAAAACGATCAGGAGGTAATTCTCAACTTTTAATTAAAGTTTTTAGAGGCTCGAACAAAAAAGTGTGCGCCATTAAAAAAAAAAAAAAAGCTAAACCAATGAAACTACGAGATAAATGGCAGCACAAAAAGCGAAACAGTCAGTTCTTCCAGAGAGCATAAAGCTGAACTTCACATTGATTCATATTTTATAGGCACATCTCCCTCTGAGGGGGCCGCGCCGCTGCTGGGTGCTGCTTTCAGTACTCGTGGATGGCAGTGGGTGCCTGCTGACAAATGGGGTGCTTCTGTATTAATTTGCAATAAAATTTGTCACTGTCATCATATTGTGCTATTTGCACGCTACGCTCTAATCCTCCAGTCATTTCTCTCTGTACTCGCTGTTCTACCACCTCTCTGTTCCTCCCCGTTTCCCCTTGAGGGTGTCTTCTAAAGACCGCCTTGCCATCTACGCCTTCGAGGCTACAACACGTCCTTCTTAAAGCTTCTGAACCAACAAACACCCCCTCTGTTCCGCCCCCCCCCGGAATGATCTCCAAAATCAACTTTTAAGTGTAAATTCTCTTTGATGCGGCGCGCAGCGGGAGGCCGGGCCACTTGAAAGTTGCTGAGACAACATCTAATATTAATCACCATTGCTGTGCGCCTCTTTCTGGCTGCGGTTGGTAGCAAGTGTGTAATCTTAAGGCAGCAAGACTTGTAACTCTAATTCAAAGTATTTAGATGAAACTGAAGACCCGCCATCCGACAGACAATGTAAATCAGCGCAGGTTCATGACGAGTTTGGGTTTTAAATATTGCAACGCGTCAAATAGATGCACTCCGCGGAGAGAAACTGGAGTCTGATGGCGAGAATGATTTAACAATAAAACAATCCAAAGAAAAAGGAAAGAAAATAGTATCTGGGAGCAGAAGCAAGTATAATCCACCTTAGAGTTAGGGCATGTTATATAACTTATGTCCAATCACATTACAACAATATTTGTTCCCGACAGGGGAACAGAAAACAGTTTTAAGTCGAAAGCAAAAAATAAAATAAAAATCACTCGGTACTTTCACACTGTTTACAGCTTTAAAGACAAGTGTGAACACAAACCAGAACAGAGTCAATATCTGTTATGTACACAAGACGGCTTGTTCACGCTGCGATGTTCAGTGATTCAAAAGCTATTTATGTAGGAATTAGAACACAAGAAAAGAAAAAAAAAAATCACCCTCAGATTTTGAAAATCTTTGTAGTTTTACTTTGCTTCTACTTGAATGTTTAATACTTTGATGATACTAACTGAAATAATTTTTCTCTTGCAGAATGTTGCTGCCATATTTGTCTGTACAATCCATCTGCAATGCTTTAAATTGACTTACTGCAGCAGAACTAGCCAACGACCTATTAGCATCCTAACACTTGGTATAAAAATGAATAGTATGTCAATCCCTCTTTAGTTTCTTCATTACTACAGGAACTCTACAAACCCAGAAAACCTCACTGCTGGAGAACTTAAGCAAGTGGTGACATTTTGTGGGCATCAACCTTTTGACATGATTTAAATTGTTAATCGGTTACTTGAGAGACATGCCTGGAAAAACAGTTTTCTGTCCTTCCAACCCAAACGTTACCATGTGGCGTTAGCTAAAGGCTTTGTTCAAAGCATTTAGTAAATTGACATCATTGTTCACATCTTTTACGGTTCACCGATTGGCCCGGCTGAAATTCTACTGGAGAAATCCAGCTCAATGGGAGAAATCCCAGACAGAGCACTGAAGGAGAGATGAGAATTGAGTTGAACTGCGTAGGAAGGTGACAGCCAGGCTACTGTATGGCCAAATCAACACAGAATAAGTTCCTTGGACATAAAAGTAACCATATTCTACAGTTTTTTGAGACTCAAAGTACCAAAGTTTGTACCCCTGCTGTCAATACTTTGCATTGTAACAGTGAGAGTACCAAAACCAGTGTCACTGATGATTTTGCAAAAATGGAAAGCTTCTTAACATAATATTTTTCTGAATGAATAAGTTTAACTAAAGGTTTTCTAGATGTTTCATTGTGTGTGATTATGCTACGTTAAGGCTTTCTACCCATCTTTACTAGTGGTATCAGTATAAGATGGTGCCTACCGAGTTTTCTCTCTATAAATAGGAGTAACATCAAGTGAAACCTCACCATCGATGAGCTTGTAGAGCTCCGTCCCAGCAGTGGTCACAGCTGATTCGCTCCTCCGTGGAACTTTCCGGTAGCGTATCTTGTAGCTGGTGATTTCCCCATTCTGGCCACTGAGCGGAGGCGGATGCCACCGAACCATGATGCCCTGAAAAGCAATGAGAGGATCTATCAAATGATAGCAAAACATTTGAAGCCTGCAGCTATAGAAGGTGAACTCATAAGTTCATTCACACAAACACTTGGCAGTGGGGGGGAAAGCCCTTTGTGTTGATGTGGCTCCCCAGGTTCCCTCCTCTGTCTCCTCTGCACCTCCCCTTCCTCCTGACGTGGGGTGCCAACAGGCGAGCCTCACGTAAACAAACACCCCTGTGAGCGCGAGTGTCAACCCGAGCATTACGAAGCGAAGCGAACATGAATAATGGAAGCAGGAGTCCTGATGGGCGAGGTGTGCGCCGAGTTTGAAGCTGCACAGCTACTCTAGTCAGAGATGAATTTGGGGCCTTTTGTTGGCAGGCTGCGCTGTTGCAGGATAAAGGCATCGGAGTTTGGGTGTGTGTTTAAAGAGATAGATGGGGGGTAGCTCAGCGTGGGAGAGCAGTTAATTAACGCTTTCTCACTGTCACACCGATGCACAAAAAGCCTGAAAACACGCTCAAGCTCCTCCCCTGCCGAGTCGAGGGAATTGAGCAAATTAAAATTGGGTTAAGTGTGTTCAATTATTTCCATTTTTCTTATTACACTGTGGGCCGCTGTAGTGGGATGCGTGTTGCCTTTCTTTCATCTTCTCCCAGATCGCGAAAACACATTTAATTGACTTTGCGAACTCACAGGAGGGAAGAGGTGAGCAGCAGATGACAGGAAACAGACGAAAAAACATCAACATGACAGAAATTACATCAAGGTTTTCACGTTATGTCGCATTGGAAGGTTCAACCCTCCTTCAAACATGTGGGAAAAGTCATATTATGAAGAATTGTGCTTCAGGATGCTTTCTTTCACAGCAGGGATATGAAGGGAAATTTGTCCTTTTATTATTCAATAAAATGAAAATAAAATTTTATCAAAAGTATAGACTCTGATCTAGACTTAGAATTGTAATGAGATGTTTTATTTTTAAAAGTAAAATTTTGCCAACGAAACCTATTTTTTCATTCACAATTATTTCTTTCTCATGAAGTGAAAAATAGAAAGTTATACCTGCACATTTCAGAAATATTTGGTTATGATTCTCAAACGTTTGGTTTTGAAACTCCCTATTTTTGGTTGAACTTGAGCAACCTGGGCGGGGCCAAAGGACGAACGAACAATGTGAGACCTGTTCCTATTGGTCAGTGCAGCCTGAAGCAGGTACTGATCATCTCACAGTTTTGAATTTTGCCCAGAACTCCCAAGCGAGTGGACAAACCAGAAGATAAGAGGTTGCACAGATAGTGACTGGTAAGTAAATTTCACAATATTGTGTGTTTCAACAGATACTCAAGTGGCCATTTTTGCCAAGTTTGAAGCTGGGAGAGATCAGCATCTGACAAAACCTTTGTTGGGGGGGTTGAAATGAAAATGTTATTTTGATTGAATAATAAAAAAGAAGGCAAGTTTCTCTCCATAAGGGAAATGGAAACCAGGGTCTTGGCAGATTTCACCAACTCAAATGTAAGACTGTTTAAGACCAGTGTGATAAATTTGCATATAAACCATGGTAGACTCAAAAATACAGCTAGCTTGTTAGTTTTTCTCCTCCCTCCGTTTCCAGTGCAGGAACCTGAACCAATGGTTCTTGCTAATTTAGTTAGCAGGAATATTGCTAGCTAGCGAGGTAGCAAGGGTATACAGCAGGCCTTAATTTTAGACCTAGCTAGGTAGAAATATATTTTCAGCAAGATATTGCTACCTAGCCTGCTAACTAGGTAGCAGGCCTTAATTTTAGTCTTAGCTAATATACCCTTGATAGGTAGCAAGAGTATTTTAGGTATGTTGCAAGCCTTAACTTTAGATTTATTAATTTAAGACGTTTTAAGAGTTTTCTAAGGATACATGAACACCCTGGGAAACGTATCAGTTGTTGGGAACATGGAGCCAAATACAAGGTAAGAACCATAACCATGTAGGCAGAACTACAGCAGAATGGTTTAGATCAAAGTGTGTTTGATCAAACACAAAGTCTACACTCAAAACCAACTGAGGATCAGCTGCTAGACTAAACTAATGCTCACAATGTGGCGGTCCTTGATCGACCTTGTAAACAGGAATAGGCTAACAGCTCAGTGTCTAGCAGAGACACGCACTAAAAGATGTGCAGCTGTTAACGGAGACTAAGGTGACTAAAGAGTATCCAGGTGGCTGAATTAAAAGCATTTCAGATTTTCATTTTGAAAAGAAATGTAAAAACCTTGAGAAATTCTCCTTCCATTTCAAAATTAAGAACCACATTTAGTTAGAATATTGCCAAATAAAACACAACAAAGCTTGTGGCCATAGAGTGACGAAACGTGAAGAACTTTAAGGGGTAGGAACACAGTCATTTGTTTTCCTCTTTCCATTTTGCCGCACAGCCAACTGCGTAATTTCTTTTTGAAATCGCCTAAGCATTGTTTTTCTAATGGTAGTAATTAAATGCGCTTTGAACAAAGAGGGAAAAAAAAGAGAATAAAATAATAATTATAGCTCGTTTTAAATGGGTTTTTTCTGGGTTTTAATTATCAGTTCACAACACTATTCCTTTGAGAGCATCCTCCTTATTTCAGTCTTAAAATTAGTTCGAGGATGTTTTCTCACCAAAAAACAACAAAAAAAAACCTCATCCAAGCATGCCTCAGTAGGGGTGGTCAGTTTGCACTCAAGCTGGGAGGCGGTGATAGGATTGTCTGCCAGCCCCCCTCCCCCCACCTCCAAACCCCCAATTTGGGCTTTGCATCGACCAGTGAAGGGCTAAGAGTGCTGCTTCAGAAGTCGATCCTCGCACCCTGAGGTTTTGCCCATCTTTCTTTCTTTTCAGTTTTCTTTTTGGGCTCGCTCTCTCCCATGTCAGGAGTGGAAAAAATAAAAAAAAAAACATCTTTTGTAAAATTTAATCCATCACCCTCATGGAGATATACAATAAGCAGGCCCACAGCTCTCTGTTTGAAGATCAAATGGCTCAAACGGCGGGAGGTCGAGGCCTGCTTCTGGTTTTAACAGCTGCCGCTGCTCGCCTAAGCCAGCAGCCACCTCCGCGAGCCGCGTCCAATCGAGAGCTTCACACGAGAACTGTAGTAAGTCTCAGTAAATTCAGCAACTAGACTTGAAAAGAAAAGAGCGAGCAAAACAATACAAGCAGACATTTACGTTAAATGTTGGGGAAAAGTGGAGGTTCTCTAAAGCAACTACTGCCAAAAGCAACACCTTTGCTTCTTCTGTATCAATACATATTTGAGCTGTAGGCAGTTAAGCCGGGTTGCGTGTACACATTGATACTGGATAAAACCTTCTGACAGGCAAATCTCCTGTCGACAAAAATCGATGAGGGTTCGCACGCCGCCTTACCCAGCTGAGGCTACAAGCCTCTGATGCAGCTAATCGCGCGGCATAGAAGGACGTCGCGGCCTGCAGGCTACAAATCTACTCGGCTGTTTGTGTCCGCTCGCTCCCTGCTCGCGAGTCGGCCCAGGAGGATTTTGGTGCACAAAACAACAACCTGGATTTTGATTTGTATGCATTCGAGGACAATGGTTTGCATTGTACATTTTGAAATCTGTGCGAGTGCAACAAATCCTGGAACTTTCCACTCTGCTGCAGGTACAGAAACAAAACAAGACCAGCTACAGGTTAGCTAGCCAGTCATTAGCTTCTCCAATTACAGTATGTCTTACCTTTGAGTTCTGGACCTCCAAAGTGAGATTTTGAGGAGGGGCGCTTGGAACTGGGAAGACAAAATAAAAAAAAATAAACATTTCAAATCTGGAAGAACATATATGTAAGATAAAATATCAGGTTTTTGCTGTACGTATTATTGGGCAAAGTAGGTTTTAGACTGTTTGGTGGATGAAACAATACATCTTCCTGCATTTAAAGAACTAAATCTTACCAAGTATTTTAATGCAACAACATCCAAGTGGAAGTAATAGTTTTTTAAATCAATATTAAGGAACCATTTATTAAAACCAAGCTCCAGTATCTTGATTAAAAGTGACTTGTAAGCTAGTTTTGGTTCATTTTAAGTATATTAAGATACTGGCACTAGAAACTAGCTTAAAAATACTTGATATGGTAAGACTTTGTGTTTTTGCAATGTGGAACCCAGGTCACTTGTATTTAATAGTTCATTTGTTTGCTTCAAACTGAAAATAATAATCGGTTACTAAATAAGAATAAAGAGAAGATTGTCATTTGATCTAACCCCTAACCCTAATGCTTCCTTTGTCATCTAAGCCAACATATCTAGTGCAGGGTTTCTGCAGTTTCCACCAAACGTAAGACCTTTAAAGTCTTCTATCAGTACAGAAATATATGAACTGCAACTAGTGATAAATTTCCACTCTCGCATGGTAGACACAAAAAAAAAAGCTAGCTACCGCTAGCAACTGGCAAGTGGTAGACTTGTTCATCTTGAGTCCCAAGACAGAAAAGTCCAGCAAGAACCCCCTACACCTCTCCTGAGAAGATACAAGATTAAATAGTCCTGTCAAGAGAAAATTTAAGTCCTGTGATTTAGATATTTAAGGCCAACTTGCTTTTTTAAAATGAATTTAATACATTTTGAGGCCTCAATTTTAAGACTGTTTAAGGATGTGAGGACAACTGGTAGTGTTAAAACACTCACAACAAGCATTAGCAGATGCTGAAATTGAGTCAGGTCAATATTTAAGCAACCGACTGACCGTCAGAAAGTGTCCGGACCATGACGTCCTCCGTGGAGACCCCCGGGCCGTGCTTGTTGTTGGCCACCACGCGGAAGCTGTACTCTGTGTTCTTCTTCAGTCCAGCCATGGTGTACGACTGGCCGTCTATGTCAACATCCTGAAACACAAGACGGAGCGAAATCAATGAAGCTTGCAGAGCAAGTCCTTTACTCATTCTAAAACAAAAAAGAAGTAAAAAAATAGATTCCCTCTACATGCACAAAAAATAGAAACTCTTGACAGCACCCCGGCTCTAAATCTGAGACAAACAAGCTGTAAACAAGACAGCTCCAGCAGCCTGTTTTGGTCGGTTCATTTCACTAATTTCTGTTTTTCACTTGCTGTAAAAATGTCGTCTTCCGCCGAGATGCGCGCTCTCCCTTCTGTGATTAGTGCGATTTGCTTCACAAATTGGTTACGTCGCTGCATTCCCAATTACTCCGGGCCGTTTACATCCAGCTCTTTAATTGTGATGTTTAGAAAAAAGGGAAAAAAACCAAAAAAACAGCAGACAGATCTTTCAAATTCTACTCTCAGCTCTGACGTTCACCTGTGACTGCATCGACCTTCGTACGTGATCTCTTCACTTCCGTTTGACCTTTCAATGTTTGATGTCCTTCCAACTTCATCTCTGTTTTGTTCACCTCTCTCATCACCTCCCGCCTCTTCCACCTCATCTCCAGCTCTCTTCTCCAGGGAACCGAAGCATCATTACTCAGTGCAGTGGCTGACGTTTCGTCCATTATCATATTAAAGGCTTTTTAATGCCTCACTCGCTTGCACAATGCTGCTGCTGCTGCTGGGGCTGATTCGCTATCTGAGCAGCTACATTCCACCCTTACTTCTGCGAGAACACGGACAAATCCTGTCTGCTTTCTTTCTGTTCAATGCACACTTGCGTGGTCGATGACTGAACCAAGAATGGATGAATTTCTCAGAAAACCAGACTAAATGGAAATCAATTGCTGGCACCATTAAGGTACAGCATGGAGATCTACCATTTCCTATTTTCCTCTACTCCAGGATTAAAGATTTTTCAATTCATTTTCAGGCTTATTTTGACATGAAAGTACAAACGGTTAATATAAATGTATGAGTAGTAGTTAACAATACATCAGGAGAACAAAAAAATCCATTCAATCTACCGGTAACTCTATTAAGATTTTTTCTGAGTTTATGGTTTCAGATGACCCGGTTTGAGTATTCTTCAATAAAACCCAACTCCTGTTAATTATAAGCTTCGAGGAAAAGGTTTGTCCTTGCAATGCAGATGGTAAACATTTGTATAAATGTTTCAGTTACATCTTCAGCAACGTTGCTAAAGCTACAGACGCGTTCCACTGGGGGAACCTTTCCAAGAAACAGGGAACTTTTTCCTCATCTCCGTGTTTCCACAGCAGAAACTAGAGGAAAAATCTACCATGAAGCAAATCTGGAAGTCGACTTCAAGGTCTAAATCCCTACAAGGTGGGTGAATTAAAACAACTTTGCAAAGAAGAGTGAGCCAAAATTCCTCCTGAGGGATGTAAAACAGTCACTGCTAGTTGTGGCAACCAGTTGACAGCAGCTGTTGACATTGGCGACATTAACCACGGATTAGAGAGCAATCACTGTTTCACATGTAGGGTTGGATACTTTATCCTTTAATAAATGAAATCACCATTAGAGAACTGCATCTTGGATTCACCCAGACTGTTTTACCCCAACATTTATATACTAAAAGACAGTTCCATATTATGTCTATTTTTTTATTTTTATGAATCCTGAGTATGCGAGCCAAGACAAAAAGCTAGGGATGCCCAAATCAGTTTACCTTCGTTTAAGAAAGTAACAAAAAATACAAAAAAGCCACAAGTTTTAGGATTTGAAACATTTAATTCTCAAGACAGAAAAAAATAACAAATCTGTTAGTGTTTTTGTTGTAACACACTTTCCAGATTAGGAAAGTGCCTAATCTGGAAAGTCTTAAATGATTATGTGGAACAATAATCCTGATCAACACAGTTAAAACAAATCTACTTTTCAGATGCCAAAAATATAGTTTGAATGTCTGTTGTTGTTGTTTTATAACTATTTATCTTCATATTACACAGAGAAATCTCTGCGCAGACAACAATCGCTCCAATATATTCACGTTTGATGTCTTCAGCTGCTTTATACGGCTGCGATGTGTCACAGCAGTCAGATTGGACCAAGTGAAATAGATCAACAGCATCATTTTTTTAGGCTCTGGAGAGAAGGATTCCTGCTTGAATCTAAGAAACTGGAGAGAGAAATGCAGGCCGGCGCTGTCTGTGACTATCTGTGATGTGCTGCTGAGAGAACGTCCTACCTCTTCGGTGCCAACGCTCCTGTCTGTGTAGTAGAGCTTGTAGGAGAGGATGTCCCCGTTGCCTGTGAGGGGTTTATCCCAGCTGAGGAAGACGGAGGTCGGAGTGTTGGACACCGCCTGCAGGTTGGGAGCTGGACCCGGCACTTGTACTGACAGGGGGAAGAAAGAACAACAAAAAAACACAAGAGGCAACAATTAGACATCTATATGTTTACAATTACTATTGTATGCCCAGAGAAAGTAAAGTCACTTTGAATGCAAATATATTCTGGGTTGTTTCTAAGTCACGTTATTAGATTAGGTTCAGGCCCCTGTTGCTTCGCTGACAAAAAAGAGAGAGCAAGGCTCAGCCTTAAATCACTGATGCATTTTTAATGTTTCCTAGGATAAAACAAATCTGTCCTTCCACAAAACCACTGATGTGTATATATATATATATCTATATATACAGTATATATATGTATATATATATATATATTTTTTTTGTCCACGTATTCTCTCTCCGAGTAATACCTAGGCTGAAAAGCGTAAATAACTTCTAAACTGTCATTGGGCTATAAGACGACAACTGGACTGGAATTTAAAAAGTCTGAGTTTACAAGATGTCTAAAACCAGAAGTTAGACGTCGCATTTATGCTAACATTTCACTAACATTTGTAAGAAAGGTTCAGGAAGAAAACTGAGAGAGACTACGTCTTATCAGAGAACATTTTTTCCGTTTTTTTATTTGTACTCTTTTTTTATGATTTAAATGAAATGATTCCCCTTCTCAGTGGCAGAAGGGAAATATTTTCACACTAGTGACATTTGGGATTGATCGAATGAGAAACCCTAGAAGCCTTTAACTTGGATTTGATGTCATAGATTAGTGGTGCCCAAAGTCGGTCCTGGAAAGCCGGCATCCTGCATGTTTTAGTTCTCTCCACGGTTTAACGTACCTGGATCAAATGATGGCTCACTAAGAAGAACATTGGCATGCTGAAAAGGTTGTTACTACCACCCGGGAGAGAACTAGAACATGCAGGATGCTGGAATTCAAGGACCGACTTTGGGAATTACTGTTATAGATTGACCCAAAGTGGTGCATTGTTAAGAAGTGGAACAGGTTCTTAAAAGAGTTCACAAACAAAAATTAGAAAAATATGAAGTCAAATGTAATTAGGCCTCTTTAAAAAGAGTGTTTAATTTAATGTCGGTGTAACTCTCGCTGTTGTGTGAACATTGCTAGAGAATATTAGTGAACCTGTGGTCTGGTTAGCTAACCCTACAAGCTAAGGCCAAAACACCAACTTTTTTAAATCAACTTAAAAACTCAGTAAAGCTCCCGTGTCTACAACATTGAAGTAGTAAACCACCCGGTCAACAGGAGCTAATGCTATCTGATTAAATATTATGGCTATCTGCTAACATTCCTGCTATCTGTGAATATTAGCTTCACAGACACAAACAGACCCAGGACGGTTTTCTATCAGTCTGTTGAGATACGCTTCCCAATTCCAAATTTTTAATTCATTTACCTGTTTCACTTTTAATGATTAGGTTTGCCCTAATTAAGAAGTTTATAATATTGTCTTTTTGTAACTAATCATATTTTTGCTCTCAACTAGAAAGAACCCGTTGCTTTAAAAAAAATTTGCCATGGTATCAAAAATGTCGTGCAGAGGTACGTAGATAAGCTGAGCGGGTGAAGATAGATAAACAAATAAACCATGTATCTTTTTCTTCTCCTTTCCAATTATGCAATACTTTGTGTTGGCCAGTAAATAAAAAGACCCTCAGTAAACTAATTGTAGTTGTAACCACAAGCAAGAAAATCAAGGGCAATGCATACTTTTCAAGTCAAGTCAAATTAGAGCTCAAATACAGAACACTTTTAATCATTTTTAGTTATTAATAATTAAAAACCCTATGTTTGGTATATAGTAAACATGCTTGCTCCTTCTCCGTTCTGGCATTTTAGATTAAAAGTAACACAATGATGCTGAAGCATTTGCCTGGGGACAGACAGTATCTCTGCTCTCTACAAAACTTGTAACGTTTAGCTGCAGGTCCTGCTGACAGAAGAAAGACCCTCCTCCCATTTGTCAACCTGCATGAATGGTGAAGGTGTGTGTGCGTGCGTGTATTCGTGTACTAGCTCTGGTCCCTGTGGGTAAAAACAAACAAACAAACAAAAAAAATCAGGGCAGCGCTCAGTGCACAGACCAGGCACTCAGATGCAGGTCAACAGTTTAAGCTGCAATTTATAGCATGTCCTCAAACTAAAGATACACCACCAAGGTACAGGCCGCCCTCGCTGCCGTCCCTGTGGGCGGCTCTGCTCCTGCTGGCAAAGGCATTAAGGTGTAGTGTGTGTGTCTTTGTGTTTGTTTGCGTGTGTGTATGTGTGGAGCCATCCGGCCAGAAGCCGACAGGGACAGGTAGGAAAACAGAAGCTGACCTACAAAGCGACAGAGACAGAGCTGGAGCTCAGACAGGAGGAGAGGCGTGTCCGCGGTCTGAGGGTGTGCTGGGGGAATCCCCTCTACTGAGCTCTGAGGTCATGGCTGAAACTCCAGGAGCAGCCGAGAGGCTCCTAACACTTAAAAAAAATTTAATAAATAACCCAACGCCAAAGTCACTTTAGCCTAGTGCATTACAGACGTCTGCCAGTGGAAACGTTTAAAGCCGCTCTGTTGCCCTCTATAAGCAAGAAAATGTGCTAGAATCTGGATATATCTGATTTTAACCGTTTCATGCCTCACTAGTTTTCTCTCTCATTATCTGTCCAGACTCGGCTTTGCTAAAGTCTCAATATTTTAGGTCCATTTTAAAATATAGAATAGAAATGTTCACTGAGAGAGGGAGAGGAAGGAAGGGAGAAAAAATGTATGTACGACAGAAGCAAGGGTAGGAAGGAAGGACACAAGGGATGAAGGGAAGACAGAGGGAGGGAAAGAAAGAAGAAAGGAAAGAGGAGATAGTGGTGACAAAAGGAAGAGAGAAGGATAAGTGAATAAAAAAAGCACACAAGGAATATAGAAAGGATAAAGATATGATAGATGGATAAACAATATGAGAAGGACTAAAGCAAACAAGGAGAGAGGGACTGAAAGAGAGAAATAAAAAAGACAGAAAGGAAGAAACGAGGAAAGAATGAAAGAAAAACGCAAAGAAAGAAAGATAAAAAATGACAGACAGACAGAAAACGGAACAAAGAGAAACAAAGAAAAAGAAAGAATGAAAGAAAAAACTAAAGGAAGAAGCAAAGAAATAACAAAATAAAAAAGGAAAGAGCAAGCATGGACAGAAGGAAGAATATGAAGGAAGAAATCATGAGTGGAAGAAAAGAAGAAGAGACAAAAAACAACATAAGGCAGAATAACAGAGTTAAGTTCACAAGGAAGGAAGGAGCCCAAAATAACGAATTGTTATGAAGGGAACTCTCTTTGCTCTCTTTCTATACGTATCCAAATCTTACTACTGAAAACAAGAAAACAACTCCAGACTTTTCCAGGCTGCATGGGAACCCTGACCTGGGCAGGCTCAGCTAAAACCAAAACACACAGTGGGGTTTGAGGAAACGCTGAGGAATAAACAAGAAGTGGTTCACAGTAGGTTTTCTATTGGGTGGTCTGCTGGCAGCAGAGCCCCCCTTCCAGCCTCCAATGTGTGTGAAGACGGAGGGTGACGGAGGCGTCTGTCAGAAGCCACCATACTCTGCATGTGAGTGAATATTTGCTTGTGCCTCCGTCTATTTGCACATTTTTGAGCGCATCTTGTTTACCCCGGAGTGTTGGTAAGCGCATGTTCCCAGCAAACTGCCAGCGGTTTCAGTCATGTTTACACACGCCGTTTACAGAGCACGTATGAATTAACTGTACTGGGTGTGTGTGTGTGTGTGTGTGCGTTACCTTCAGCTTGGGTGGCCACTTTGAGTGCTGCTGAGCTCTCGCCCTGGCCATTGCTGTTGTGCGCCACCACCCTGAAGCGATACCTGGTGTCTGGCATCAGGTTCTGGATGGTGACCTGCATCTCTCCTGGTCGGCTGGTGTTCACCACCCGCTCCCTGATGCGGGAGGGAACGGAAGAAAAAAAAAAAAAAATGTCCAGGGATTTCAATATTTCGTTTATAATACGCAGCTACTGAAATAACTTTTTAAAATCAATTTTAATTAACTTTTAGTAATGCTGTCGCTCCGTAACAATTATCTAAATGCTTAAAACGTTCTTCTAATTCCAAGCTCTAAGGATAATGATCCATATTAACCTCCTAGAAGTGTGTGTAAAATAAATTCATCTTCAACTGGAGCAGCATAATCAGAGAGTGAGAAATTGACAACATTCCAACCATTAATTTAAGTTTTCACTTTGACATTAAATGTTTTCCTTTGTACATTATTTGTGTGTGAAAAAAGCCAATTTTGTTGCTGATTAATTTGTAAAAGCAATAAAACAGGTAAAACATCCATGAGGATGAATACATTTAACAGATACTGTATGTAGAACTTAAGTATTTTCAAAAACTGGTCAGACTGTCTAGGAAAATGTCATTAAAAATCAATGAGTCCCTGATTCTCTGGGGTTTACATGCCTGTATTCTTCTTTTTTGTTGCTACTTTTCAAAATGGAAACGATAAGAGAACATAGCATTTAAATGTGCAGTGAATGTGCACTGATCTGCATAGAAGATGCATACTTCTCCCAAGCATACCAGCAAAAATGTGAAGGCATTGAATGAACCAACCAACCAGCTACTTAAAAATAAATCCAGATGTAGTGAGGCAACAAAAACCAGAATTGGTGAATTCAGAAAAAGATACAAGACTTCTCAAGTCTTGCATTTAAATTTGATGTATTTTTATGAACAATTTCCTTCATATTCATTTCTTTTTTTTTAAATGATGTTTTACTCGCAGAACGGCCTCAACGTTCTTTCTTTGAGCAGCTCCAAAAACGTCCTTGAGTATCTTATGTCTGACTTTGAACAGAGGAGAAATGGACACAAGAACAGATCACAGAAAAAGAAATAGATCAGATTTGTTTGAAGTGGAGTAACTATCTGAGCTGCAGTGGAAATCTCCATGAAACAGATATGAGATTCAGATTTGACCATCGAAGAGGTTACAATGCCACTGTAAATGAAGCCATTTCATTAATTTCACCCAAAAAGGTGAAACATATGCTTCACACAATGTGATATACTTCGAGTGGTAATTTATTTTTTTGTCCATTTTGATGACTATGGCATTCAATTAATGAAAACCCAACTCTCAGCTCTTTAGAACATTCATAAGAGCATTAATAAGAGGGTTTTTATTAAAAAAAGGTTGATTTTATAGCCCAGTTTTAGCCAACATAATCATAATTTGATGACTTTACAGTTATCCAGTAGAAAGTAACTGAGCCTCCACAGAAGCTTGTTGTTAAAGCAGCTGGCTGTTCACAAACTACTGCATCAAAGAATATTAATGGAATGTTGAGTGGAAGGAAAAAGTGTGGTTAAAAAAAAGGTCCACAAGCAACAGGCACTGAATCCAAGTTGACTTGGGTACAGTGTGACTTTTCCACACGCAGTGATGATTTGGAGAGCCATTTCATCCGCTGAGTTTGCTTCACTGTGTTATAATACCCAAAATTAGCGCAGAAAGCACCACAACACTTCATGTCTGCTTCTGCTGAGAAGCTTTATGGAGATTCCCCATCACATTTTCCAGCAGGATGTCACGTAGAAGGAACTCCGACCAAAATTTGAGGGTATATTTTGTACAATACATAAACGTACTTTACATTAACCTGACATTTATTATTTTTAAAAATGATCCCTTTTTGTTGATCTTATGCAATACACTACAGAAGAAGATTAGGGCCACTGAAAAATTTTTTAAGACTAACTTCTCAGAATTCCAAGATTAAAGACGGAATTCTGAGAATAAAAGTCAGATATCCATAGTATATGGAAAAAACTACATTTTGAGGTTTTCATCATCTGTAATCAACAAACTCTTCCAATATTTCGATCTTAGTAACTAATCTACATGATATAATGTTCGCCTTTTAAACAGAAACACTAAGAACACATGGAGACATTTCCACTTGCTGAGCTGCGCCCGTACAATAATCGCCCGTCAAATCGCCTCCCGTCAAGGTGCAGCGTTAAGTCGTGGCTGTACCTGCTGGTGCCCTCCTGGCTGTAGAACACGGAGTAGGTCAGGTCGTCTCCGTGCGGCTCGGCCGGCTGGCGCCACGTCAGCTTGATGAAGCGGGTGGAGACCAGGGAAGCCACGACGTCCCGCGGCGCGGAGGGGGTGGGCCCCGCCGGCGCGGCCACGCCTCCAGAGCCTGCTGTTACATGGTCAGTAGTGTTAGGAGTCAGTGAAGGGGGGGGGAAGGCGGGCAGGGCTACGTCTTCAGGGTGGGGTAAGGAGAGGAGAGGAGGCGGGGGTGGAGTGCGGTGGGGTGGGGGAAAATGGGACAGAAATATCGCATCCAAATGGACAAGGTCGAAAAAGGAGGAGAGGAGTTGGAATGGAAAATGACAGTGACACGAAAGAAAGAAAGGAAGGAGGGAAGAAAGGAAGGAAACAAAACAGAAAAAACAAAATAACAACGTAACGAAAAAGACTCTTGGCATGACAAGGAACCACAGAAATAAAACACTTCTACTTCACTCACAGAGCTGACGAAAGCACAATACGAGGGAGACTAAACATGCAGATCCACACACGGCCCTCTAACGCAAGGCAGCAAAACACGCCGGGCGTGCGTTCACCTCGAGGACAAACATGTTCCCAGCCAATCATTCGTGTGGCGGAATGATTGGTTTGCATGTTTCTGGTCATTCTCAGACTTTGCTTTGGACAAAGTCGAATAAAGGGGATCCAGTTTTATGACACAGTAACAAAAACTCCTCACCCTGACGTCGACATTCTGCCGTCTGATGAACCAGATGATTTTATAAAACCCCTATTTACCGTCACGTTCCACTGTCCAAGCCACAGAAATGTTTGTGATTTTACTTCTTTGTTTTTTTTTTCCACTTTTTTGGAGGAACAAACTGCGGTCAGACCAGGCAAGATCTGCTTTCCATTTGCCTGGCAAGTGAGCAAAACGAGAGCCTTTTGGAGAAGCGCGTCGAGTCTGTGTGACATTTCCATTTGTTTGGAGGTCAGGGAAATCAACCGGAGGGCGAAGCCGGAATAAAGAATCGGAGCGGAGCCAGCGTGCTGCTGAAACTGTATTATTACTGCTGAAATGCTACTGAAATGTAAAAAAAAAAAAAAGAAAAGAAAAAGGCCGCTGGCGCACTTATTTGTCACATCATGCTGACAAGCCTCTAATTTGGCTTTCAGCATTTGTTTACATCTCAAACTGTCGGTGCGAGCTTCCGTCTGTGATTGAACTCATAAGATTTACCTTCACGCATGATTTCTGAACATTAACGCAAGGGAGGAGGAGAAAGAAAAAAGAACAGCAAACAAGCAGAGAGATTTAGTTTAAACTTTATGTCTTTCACATTGAGTTTATGAGCTTCCTGTGCAGAGACTTCTGGTAAAAAGAAAGAAAGAGCCTCTCTCAACGTAACATGATTTACAGAAAGTTTCCTGGTTTAAAACGCTTTAAATTCTACCTCGAATGTTGAAAAACACTTAGTAGATGCCCTGGTGTGAATTTAGGAGTCACTAGAACCACAATTATTGACCTGCTTTTACTCAAAAGCAAATCTTACAGCCCAAATAAGAAAAAATAATTTCGGCCCAAACAATGTGGAAACTGTTGGCATATCTTATAGTAATGGAATCTTACAAGTTTAAAACAAAAATGTTTTTAGGACCTACAATACTTTACTGATCTGTTTTCCACACACAAAAAACACAACTATTTGATTGAATTCAATAGAACTGTTGTTTTTTGTTTCTTTAGTTTATGAATGAGTTGATCAAATAAAAAAAGGCACAAAAAGTTTGCTTTAAAGATGCTATAAAAAATTTTACTTAACAGTTTTGGAGATTATGGCAAAAAGTTTGGACACCACTGCTCTAAAATATTCTACTTTAAAGGGAATATGCATTCTTCCAGTTTTCTTTAACTTGCTGCTGGTACTGCTACATTTCCCCACTGTGGAAAAATAAAAAAAATATTCCTTATCAAGTTTTGTCTATTCTAATTCTATGATCACAAACTTCAACATAGTAGCTGCCCTAAGTTGAAGCTCCTGGGTTTTTTGAACTGTCTGATCTTAGCATTGATTTGCTAAGTGTTTCCGCTTCTGGGTAGATAAGCAGCCGGCATAAATATTTTCCACTTATCAATAACCCTTATTGATGTAGAATGACTTCAAATTGTTCGAAAATGACCTCATAACCCTTCCTAGATTGATAGACAGCAACTATTTCTTCCCTACAGTCAATGAAGTGTTCAACACTTCATGATGATTCAATCAAGTAGCACTTTCCTTCAAAGAAGGAATACTCAATCTTGGCTTTATTTCGGTTAAAAAAAACAAACAAACAATGATCATGAGGAATATGTTTTAGTTTTGGCGCACTAGTGGTTAGATTTAAATAATTCAGGCAGCTATTGAGGATTCAGACTGTTTTATGTTGTCCTGATAAGTAATATCCCAGAAGTGCTCTTTGGTGAACTTTCATCACTGTAACTTCAGTCGTGCTCTGCAGTTCTAGCTCCTTCTTCTGTGCAGAATAAATCGATGGTTGCTCAGTAGAGCAGCAGGCACTACGGTTCAATTACACTCTGGATGAATCACTAACAGGAGCAGCTTTTCCCAGATTCAAAAAAACACTGGTATCCCCGTCATTCAGACAACAGTCTCATAAGAACAGCACTGCATCCGACATGGCCGACAGCCGTAAACAGTTTAAAAGTCAGAACTGCGGTCTCAGAGCCTCCGCTTCATTTCAAATCCTGTTTGCTGGAGTCGAGCCAACGACAATGCAAAACGCATTTTCAGCCTAATGCTTTCTGACTGCAGCGTAAATGACCAGATGCTAAGTAATTATCTTCAACTAGACAGCTATATGCATACACACACCCACCCACACACCGAGCACACGAATGGAAACAGAGGCCTAACGCAAACCAGGCTCACGATGGCACAAACAAAAGCTTACGGCCTGCTTGTTGACAGGGAAGCACTTCCTTTACTTAGAAAACGGTGGATTCAGAAACATGTTGGTCTCCGCTGACTGAGGTGGGAATTGATAGGAAATACTGTCATACAGTAGAGGTGGGAGGTGAACGTCACAGATCACTGCTGCAGTCCGTTTAAGATTAAATCCCACAAAAAGAAAATGCTCAGCATTCCTTTTAATATGCCAGATTTATTTAAATGCAATTATTAAAAGAATCAGCATGAGGAAGAAAAACAAGCAACTGAAAACTGTGGATGTGTTTGTTTCTTTGGGGTTTACATACAAGGATACCTGTATGTTTTTGCTACTCTTCAGAACGGGAAGATAACATGAGATTACAAGTGGATGTGTATTACATTTCATAAATTGAGAAACTGACTAAAAGGAAAATGATGCTTGATCCTAACTACAGTAATAACTGGAACTGTTTCAAGACAGTTTGTCTTTCCTACACAGACAATTATTGTGAAAAAAAAAACAACAACAAAAAACTCCATACCTCACTGTTAGGCAATGACAAACAGCATTAGTGAAGTAATTTAGAGATACAAATCTTACTTTCTAATTTTATCTTTTATTATGAACAATTTCCTTCATATTCATTTCTTTATTTAACCGTGTTTTACTTGCAGAATGGCCTCAACGTTCCTTGTTTGAGCAGCTCCAAAATCGTCCTTGAGTATTTTATCTGACTTTGAACAGAGGAGAAATGGACACAAGAAGAGATCACAGAAAAGAAATAGATCAGATTTGTTTTAAGCGGAGTTAACATCTGATCTGCAGTAGAAATCTCTCTCATCTTAACGTGTATAAAACAGATATGAGATTGAGATTTGACCATGGGAGAGATTACTATGCCACTGTAAATGAAGTAAAAAAAAGAGTGCCATCTGAGAAAAAGCGTGGCATTTTTCATGAGCTACTTTTAATATGCCTTACTTATTTAAATGCAACTATAAAAAAAATCAGCGTGAGAAGGAATAAAGAAAGCAATACAGGATGTTTTTTTTTTTTTACTGCAAACTGTGGATGAGGCTTAAAAATTCAGGCTGCGTAAACGCGCTGCAGGCAAGGTTCCTGTGAACGCTGCGGGGTTGGAACAATGGATGGTGGAGAGCTTGAGATGAAGATGACGTTCACAATGAAGATGTTCACAGAGCATGCTAATTCTGCTCCATCTTTGACAGCTACTGTACAAGCTTTGCTCCAGCTAATACATAAATTAGGAATGAAATAGAGCCGATAATGAACTCATTAAATGTCTTTGCTGTAATATTTTTACCCCTTTATCAAATTTTCCATCGCACTGGAGCCACAAACTATCATGCATTTTATTTTTTTATGTGACAGAGCAAAAAAGGGAATAAATAATTTCAAGGTAGAAGGAATTTTTACACCAAGAATTTTTTTTTCTTTAGCACAAATCCTGAAATAAGTGAGATCAGAAACGCTCCGAAGCAGAACGATGAAAGAGAAATAAAACCACTCCTGGCGGCTTCCATCTTCATACACATCGTCACTTGTAGGTAACTGACACGCGCCGCCGTTTTTCGGTGTCCTTCCCACAATCTGTCTTGTACATGCACGCCTGGGATTGTTACAGTAAGGAGGTGTCAGCCTCCCGCTGCTGCTACCGAGCTCTGTTCATAGCTGATTAATGGTGTCATTAGTCTCCGTGCCAGAGGTAATGAATTACTGGCATTAAGGCTTAACGAGGAAGGTTACTCTGGATCCGCATGCCGAATCTGGTGTGCACAAAAACAGTTGGGACAAAGACGCGGGTTCTTCTTAATATTCAATGCAAGTTGAAGCAAAACTAAAAACAAATAACATGAGTCATTTAAAAAAGGTCTGACTGAAGCCACAGAGTTTGGTTGCTAGCTTCCTGAAAGAAATAAGCTAGCAATTGTCTTGTTCCACTAGGGAGCTCTGCAGTTTAGTTGAAGTGACTTGGCGGAAAACAGGAAGTTGGTTGACGCGTATCGGTCGTCCGATGCGTAGACATTTGGTTAAAAAAGCTAGCAGGCTAACCTAAACATTAAATTCACTTCTTATTTATGTTCTTTAACATTGCCCAATGTGGTGAAGTGATTTTTAATGTAACCTGTTGAGAAAGGCGCTTTCTCCTGGAGATAAGTGATTTAGCGGATTAGCTTCAAGCTAACAAAAATAGTAGTGATTATACGGGCTGTTTTGTACTCCAGCAGCTAATTAGCACAATGCTAGCTCTTGCTATTGCTGATGTGTTATAAGCAATAAGATATTCAAGGGATAAACTATGTGCTTTATAATTAATCTTAGTTAAAACAAGTATAAGTTTGGTGATGTTATATACTCATAAGGTTTACTTCAAAGGTGTAAATCTGTAATTTAAGTTTATTTTGATTTTTGAGTATTGCCCCAGAGACTGCTCCTACATGACCCGGTTCCGGATAGGAGGATGATGACGAATACAAGTCAGAATAAAAACTATCTGGTTTGTATTATGTTCTTCAGTTATTATAATGGCAAGTAGGAAATAGTTATAATAAAAAGATGCAGGTTCAATTTCACAAGCAAGAGAATCACAGGGTTTTTTCCCCGTTCCACTTTGGCTTCTGATAATGTAGCTTTTGTACACCTGTAATAAATTTAGAACCTGGTACAGACCAGATCACTTGGATTATGACCAGATCCATAAAACCTGTTAACCGAACAGCAGCCCTCTCAACCCATAACCGAACCTGTCAGAATCAAACACAAGACTGTAACTACAGAAAGTCTCTCCAGAGAGGATTCAGCAGGCTGTGCCAGGCTCTTGCTAAATGGGTTTCTTCTCAGGACTGATTTTCTTGTCTAAATGTGGTTCCGGTAATGATGATGGCGTCAGAGACAGATGTAGCACAATGCTAATGGTCCATTACCGCATCAGTACTTTTATCTTCCATAGAAAAGAGGCCTGAACGGAGCGAAAGAAAGCGCGCAGCACTTTCAAAAGGCCCGGTCCTCCGCAAAGAGCCGGCACAAAGAAGACGGTCAATTAAAACTGTCAGCCTGCCATCACATTCGCCTCGCTCCCCCTACATTAGCTGCTTGCATTTCCACTGGAACACTCAGAAAAGTTATGAAAAGCTAAATAAATCACACAAGAGTGTCAAGACTTTGTCATATTCCATGCAAACATGCGATAGTTGCGTGAAGACGAGGCTAAATGGCGCTTGCAAGTAATTACAGGGAAATCCTGGATTTCTTCTTGGTAAAAAAAAGAAAGAAAAAAAAACAATATACAAGCTAAAAAGACGTTCCTTTATCAGAATGTAAATGAATCGTAAACAAGAGCTGAGCGTTTTTCTTGCGACTTCACACGAATGGGTGGGAGGAAATTGTGGGTTTATTACTGCAGCTACTGCTGACAATTATGGTTCTATGGTTCTATGTACATCTATGTATGTATGCATCTATCTATGTATATCTATGTATATGTCTTTTCTTCCTCAGCCATCTTGTTTATCTCTGCTCTGTAAAGAAAGGAAAGCCTGACAGCTCGTGACATGAGAGCAGCTCCTTAATGCACCGACAAAGTCAGAAAGTGAAGAAAAATGTGTCGAGTGAAACCAAAATGAGAGGTGAGGAGAGAAAGGAGGGATGTCAAAAAAATAAAAGCATCACAGAATGTGCTCTTTTCCGCCAGGATCTTTCCTTTGCGGTGTCAAAAATATTTTGAAGCTAGTTTTTGCTTTATGACCTATAGAGCATTACAAGAGAAACGAAAAATATGATACAAGCGCCGACAAATAATCGACTACCACTCCCACAGAAGACTCCTCTATTGAATGGGACTATAGGGCTAACGGAGGCCTTATTCAGACACCTAATCAGTGGCAAAAAAGAAAAAAAGAACTGACAGAGAATCAGCATCAGATTGCTGAAGGGTGGAGGCATATCAGCGGCTGCACACATTCCCTGTTGCTGTGATAATCACCAACAGCTGAGATTAAAGAGCGACTAGAGTCTCACAAAAGCTTAAACTGACAAGGTGCACTGAATCGCTGACATGATCCTCGAAGAAAAAAAAAAGCATTCTTGTGTCATACTGACTCGACAGAAATATCAGACAGCATTGTCTGGGCATCACGCTCCGAGGCATATTTGTTAAAAAAAAGAAAAAAAAGTAGGATTCCTGCACATTTTTATAACCCAATTCCATATCTTTTTCAGCTAAATTTTGAACCATTGTTAAGAGTACGAATAGACAAACAGATGCACAGATAGGTGGACAGACAGAGTACATTATACTGTCACAATCTAAAACAACACAAAGTATGTAGGCCAAAAAAAAAAAAAAATAACAATGCCAAATGTTCTTCTAAAAGGCTTGGAGTGGATCCCAGATGTTTTTATTTCTCATGTGGCCCCAGAGACTAAATGTAACATGAGGGGGCCCCATCTGATAGAGCTGTGAGGCTCCTGGATGCCATGTGGGGAAGCTGAAGCTGTACATGAGACGACTTTACTTTAATAAAGCTGTTTATCAAACGACAAAACCTCACGGGCCAGCTCAATGTTTTGGTTTGCTTGTGAAGAGAGTTTAGCCTTTTGCTGTCCTGCAGCAAATTCTTCTTAGATAGCACAGTTTATTCAATTTTGCATTTACGAAACTTCAATGTTTGATCCAGAGAAACTCTTTCTAGGAATGTGGGATGTTTTGAATTGGTTGATGCCAACTGTGTTTGTATTTACTCCTGGAGATATGTACTCTGGCAAAACTGTAAAGTGGCTAGCTGGAGATGTGAAAATGGAAACTATACGTTAGACATCACACTACAACACGGAATGAACCGAGACTTCATACATATAAAAATTAAAGAACATTGCGGTGCCTACAGCTACAGGAGTTAGCAAAAAAGCCTGTATCTGGAGGCTGAGTGTTGGTGGTATATATTCTAAATGCAATTACAAACCAGTTGATGGATATGACTACAATTATTCCTCAACTTATCAATTAGGTTAATCTAACGATAAACTTAGTAAGGAGTTCCCCAGGTAACTCTTTTAGGTCCTTTTCGTTTTAGCCTGTGTGTTTAGAAGCAGTCGTGTGTCTATCCCAGTTTTGTAGCTTATATGCTGATAACATAATACTCTATATGTTTTGTGAAACTCGGCAGCACAATGATACTGCAGAAAAGCTAACCTGAAGCTAATAAGTTAACACCAGCCTCCATTTTGTAACTAAAGTGTACATTGAAATGTTTGAGTAACTGAAACTTAAAAAGCCACACACATTACAAATGAACCCCACTTATGTCTAGCTATAAATATTTAGTTTCAATATGTACTTTTTGTGTTCATTTTGAATTGTAAAATTATAAAATGGGCAAAAATAATTTTTCTAATTTGTTTTCATTTCAGGTTTTTACAAAAGAAACTATTAAAGGACAAAATGAATTAGCCAGCTAGTTAGCTCAGTTAGCTAATTTTGTCTCTAAGCTAGTGCATTATATACTGTACATTTATATGCATATATACTAGTGAGTTCATGCTAGAAAGCTACCTAGCTAGCTAGCTTCCTTCATTCAGAATTCAATAATGAAATAGTTAGGTGTTAGAAACTAAAGCTTTTGTGTAAAATCAAATAAGGCAGAGCTTGAAAAATCTTCCATCACTTATTGATGTGGAATGAGATTTATGACTGCATGTCTTCAGTGATCTCTAGATATGTAATATGCAAATAATTCACTTTGGTGACTTGTCTATCCACCGAGATGAGGAAAGCCCAGAGGATCGACATATCCCAACACATGGACAAACATACGCCCCGTTTGGAAGCGAGGACTATAATTGAAAGGGGCCGGGTGCATCAATAATTAATCATCCTCTGTGTGTACATACATCATGCCTTCAACATCAAACACGTGTACCCCCCCCTTGATCCTTGAGCCACTGGTGAGTTCATCTGGGTCCAATTGCCTTGTTCTGTTCAACGCCTTGCTGCTCGCACCGACTCTGCATGCAAATTAAGACGCAACGTAATTCTACCTGTTTCCCGTGTCCTCCCCCCACCGCCGCCCCCATCCCCTGTCCCCAGGCTTCAAATATGGAATCATACGCATCACATGCTCCACATGCTCACTCAGAGAACGGGAATGAGGCCTCTTGGGCTCACCTTTCAAGCACATCAGGGGAAAAAACAAAACAATAAACAAAAAAAAAAACAACAAAAAACCCCAGAAACGCTCCACATCTCCGGAGCCGTTAACCGCCGATGGCCAGCGCTGGAAACAAGCTCTCTGTCTGCTCTGCCTCCAGCCTTTGTATCTTATTACCTTGGAGGTACACAAACACAATTCAACCTTTCTGAGGGGAACAGCGCAAGCCTGGAATAAAGTAATTGATTTCCCAGAAAGCTTTGTGTAACAGTGTGTGTACGTGTGTGTACGTATGGCAGCAACAATTCATGTATAAAGTGAGTGGAGCTGAACAATGTTGAAAAGGCCTGAAAAGGTCAAACAGGATGCTTGCAGAAGTGAGAGCAGGTGTAACTCCCCTCTTTGAAGATCCTCTAACAAACACTCTCGCTAATCAGACTCCCACCATTAAAAGCAACCTCCCTGCGTCGGAACCTCCTGATGAGCGGCGACCGCATGCAAGCAGGGGAGCCTGCATCCCGCTGCGATCCTCCTCCCTGTTCCACTTTCGGCTTATGGAAAGTGGGAGGCTCGGCGCAGAGAGGGAGTGCCGGGGCGATAGCAGGGGAAAATAAAAAGCTGCAGCTCCGGAGGTGCCGCTCGCAGAGGTCAGCTAGCCCGCAGCTAGGGGAAGGGCGTGAAGGGAAAGTGATGTTTTTGTGCCATTTGCTACTTCCAATTACTGCACCCAGAGGACCGTCCTCATCCAGAAACATCACACTGGCACTCCCAGATGAGCCGGTGTTAAAAGGTGGACTGGGTTGTATAGAAAATAAAGGCAGGCTGCTCCCACACATATGTAAACAGTGGAGCCTCAAATAGGGTTATAATAACTAGAACGGCCTTCATAAAATACTAGGAAAAACAATTAAAATCAGAGCAAACTCAGGTAATAAAGATATTAGCTCTCCTCTCTGTTGCTGCTGCTGTCTTTGCTTTGTATGAAACCCTTAGGTTTTCAATAGCTGCACTTTCATTACAATTGAGCGCAAATCACGGACCATATTCTGCTAATGTCAACCCGCCCCAACAAACAACACAATTTTGCAGTTGCTGTGTTTTCATTAAATACAAAACAGTTGTAACTCCCCTCCCCAAAACAAAATTAAAATTCCTTGCTCACGTGTCGTGTCATTAAAAATCCCTGTGGCGACGGATGTCAGCAGCTACTTTAAATATATTCATAATTCAGCCATGACTATGGCGCTCATCATCTAACAACCATCAGAGGAGACTTTGGTGTCTTATTCAGGTGTCTTATTTGGTGTCTTATTCATATGCTTGGGACAGGCTACGTATGCTGCATTTTGGGGAAGTTGCAATTACAGTGTTACAGTGTAAAAAAAACAGACTGTAAACCACAAAGAAGACTACTTCCTGTCATCTTCTTCGTGGTTTTCGCCAGTAGTAACCTTTGGCTGTTGATCACGAGTTGTGTGATGCAAAAAAGTGTTTCCATTGCAGTTCCGTGAAGTACATCTATTTTGATACGGCTGAGAAACCACCTTTTCTCAACAAACGTACGTCTTTTCGAAATTGCCAGGTTTCCATTAAGCAAATTTATTTTCATAGTTTCTATTTGCGCAATTCCATGGTTAATGGAAACACAGCTAATCACACTTCTTCCTGAATCCCATGTATTCAGGAAGTGGTTACGAGTTCGCGGCGACCTCCGTAGGCGTCTCTGAGGGATGGAACAAAAGTCGACTCATCATCTTTCATTAGGGCAAAACGTCTAAACCTGACAATCTCCCCATATTTCTTCAATGTTGGCAGCTTGTAAGCTACATACTAAACATTTTTGGTGAGCGCAACTGATACTGATATTCAGTTTTTAATCAATGTACTTGTAAGTCCTCTGGCTCCACTTTATCAACTTACACTGACTGGTAATGAGAGACTCTTTCTCCCTTCGAGGCTTCCCATCCTTCTTCTCGATTAATCACTTTATTCTGTAGTTCATCATCATCACATCTACTGAAATAATTAATTTTGGGAGTTACAGCTATGAAAGAGAGACCCAGAATAACTCGCCACCCCCAAACTAAGAACGAAACCCCTTTGAAATAAGATGAGGAATTTGTTTGGGAGCAGTCACAAGAAAATGTTAGAACCCAAATATCCCAAAGTTTCTCATTAATCTATGTTTACATCCGTATAGAATAAAGCATCTCTGCCTCATTGCATTATCCACATAGTCAAACTTCCCATTATGCTGCAGTTCTCAGGATGTCGTATTGTGTAACTAAATCCCAGGAAGCAGCAGGGGACCTTGCAGCTTGGGGAGAAAAAAAGATTCTTGTTTAAAAGAAAGGAAAGCTATTGAGAGAGAATATTTAAAGAATTCCCCTCCTAAAACTTTCCAAATATATTTCTTTGATCTTTACTGAGAACGTAGCGATGAAATATAAAGATGAGACGCATCTTCACCAGACTTATCTGCAATCCGATTTTGGCTATCCGAGATGAACGTACAACTGCTGCAAAGCTGGATTATTGAACATGAATCCCATACTTGGTGGTGTGTGATTGGTCCTTAAATGAGAGAAGAGGCTACAAATGCCATAACAAGAAAATCCACAAAAATATGTCGTCTTCTACAATTTTAAAATCCTTAAATGAGAACCCATCATTAATTTAGGAGATAGACCATGCTTCCAGATTTATATATATATATATATATATATATATATATATATATATATATATATATATATATATGTTTCTTTCTTTTGTTGAACAAGATTCTGCATTTTTATTGTCTCAACTTAGAAGAGACACCAGACGCAGTTGACCCCGGACTATTCGCGGTTCAGTATTCGCAGATTTTCCTGTGTAACATAACTCTAAAATATTTACGGATTTTTTTTGTTTCATGTAGAGCATATCTAACACATTCCAAAAATTCACCTTGGGAAGTTGAAGCACATAGGTTGGAGTGCTACTTGACACGCTATAGGCTGGCGTTTGCAAAGTAGCCAATCCAGTAGCACGATTTGTTGTTCTTGGAGCTGATTGGCTGTACCCAAGAGAAGAATTAAGGAAGACTTCAGATATTAGCTTCTGCGGTAGTGCTAAGATGGTCTCCGCTGTTCATATTATTGCATACTTATTGAGTTGTTAATATTATTGCATATTAAGAAGGCAAACATTTTTAGAAGGGGTCTCAAATATTTCCGTATCTTAGCTATTCATGTGCAGCAGGTCCCTAATTAACCAGAAACACGAGGGGCCCACCAGTACATTGCAAATATGCACCAGTGCAACACAATTTATTGTAATTCAAGGCAAATATTAAGGGGTAAAGGCTACAAGAAAATTGTTCCTATGATCTCATAATATCTGCTGCGATGCATCTCACCTCAGCATGCAAAATGCTTGAAGTGGCTGTGAACCAAAGGTATTAGCCTCATCTTCCACCAAATATTTGGCAACTTGAATGATGATGCTCAGTTGATCATTCAGCATATACATTTTTGCACAAAAACTGCATGCAAATAACAGGAAGTGATGTCAAAACATTATAATTTCTACCATCTGACCCCCATTTCATGCAGCTATAAACCTCTGTAAGTCAAATATGACTGACTGAACAGGCCAAAAAGCGATAAAAAATTGCAACTGATGTACTCGTGTGTTCCTGTCTGAAGTTTTGAATCAAAGGTCAGAAATTTATCATATTTGTGGGGTAGCTTGCATGCGTAACATGTGATTTCCAGCAGTACCCACGCCACGTTGTTTAACTGCTGAATTTCCACTCGAATGCCTGCTGTTCAGGCCACACTTCCAACGCCAGCGGAAAACACGGTGCTGACACATTCACAGGCTCACAACGTTGCGCGGCGGCTCCTGCTGGCCTGGTTTTGACCCTGCTAGCAGATGATGAAGCACACCGAATTCCCTGAAGAGCGCTTGGGCTTTTATTCTGTGCAGAGTCTGGCAGGAGGGCGGGGTCTTTTAGCAGCCCATTCTCACTTCTTGATTTGAACTGGGAATAAGGATGGTGCTCTCCAGTAGTAGAAAGAAAGGGGGGGGGAATCCCTCCTCTGCGACTCATCAGTCACAAATCTACTCTTTTTTTTTCACTTCTTTGCCTGCTGAAATGGAAACTATTGGCTCTTTGTTGTTTAATCGTGATCCAGTTACATTTTATATGATATGATTTTTTTCTTTCTCAAAACTAGCAGGTGGGATGGTACGTTGACAGCAGAACGGGGACATAAGAGAACATCTTTGAAAAGTCTCTTGTCGTATTTCAACTTCTTCTACACGTCACGATGTCTGTTTCAAGAACAGAAAAAAGGAGAATAAGAAGCGCAAGCATCGAGACATGCTTGTACACAAAACTCTCCTTAGCTGCATTGTTGCAAGTGTTCACTGCGGAAGATCTAGGCAAGTAGGCAGCATCTCTTGTGTAAAGTTAAAAACTAAATTGCTAGTGCTTGAGTCACAAACAATGGATTCTTAATATTTGATTACATGTTCTCGGTACAAATTTTCTGCATATATCAGATGGGGCTAAATGCCCCTTAAGGCCAAGATAACTATAGAAGTTCTGATTCCTTTCTCTTTTTGATGCTCGCTATGTTGAAAGAATCGCCTCTGGCTATCGGGTCTTTCCAGTCTGTGTTTATTCTGCACTCTGTGAGTATTTGAGTAAGTTGTTTCTGAGGAAACACAGTCACATAAGTGTGTAATAAATCACATCACGATTATCTGGCTAACAAATCTGTTTATTAGCCAGATTTTTAGATTATGTTTCTATACCAACGTGCCTCGGTTCCTTGTTTCAACACATTAGTTAACCATTGGCTGAGCAAGTGCATAAATATTGATCAGCTCCAGCGTTTAAGAACATTTTCCCATAGCATCACGCTCATTTAGACAAGCGTCACCTACTGGGAACAAAAACGTTATTGCAATATTTACTGGTACTGTTATTACTTATTTTTTCGGTAACTGTGACTGCATGGCACAGCGTTCAGAGCGCCACAAGCACAAATACTGCTCTTGAAAATAATTCCCATTTGACACAGGTGTCTTCAGGATGCTACTTACTTAAATAAGTGAGAGTTTAATCACTAATCTGCAAAGAGTAACTGCATTTTAAAATTTACTGGTATTTATTGTTGCTCTTGAGGAATAAATATTGAAGAAAATAGTAAAAATAAGATTTCCAATAATGCTGGCAGTTTTGTTTTTTAATTAGAATCATTAGTTGAAATGTATTTCAAACAATAAAAAAATATATATTCTGATCATGATAATTTTTTCACAATAAATGATAAACGATAAGATAAATGCGCACCCATATTGGAGACCTGGCTTCACATTTACTCCTTGAACACTTTAGTATAATAAGGAGTTCATGCCGGTGACATGACAGCTTATAAAACAAAACCATCAACCCTCCACCACTGTGCTTACCATGGTAACTGCGATTTTGGCTGAATGTTCTGCTGTAAGCGTCTGGAAATTGTGTAGATGAACAAAAAGTAACTTTGTGTAAAGAAGCACAATCTTCACACCTTCTTCTGTGTTGGCAGTTTCTTTTTGTGTAATCAAGGGCATTTCTACGTAGAAACAATTTTGTGTTTACCCAGAACCTTGAATGGCAGAGTAAAAAAAAAGGTTTTGGCTGAATATGGCCCCTTTGGACATTCTAAATTATTGGTAAGTAATGCACTAATTATAAAATACCTTCGGAGACGTTTTTTCCCCAAAGCATATCTGTTATCGTCTCGAATGTAAGCACCTGTAAATTGCATTAAACCTCTTCACAGATTGATGAGAACTAACAATTGCGTTTCTAAAATATTTGGTGATGTTCCAACACTTCACATTTATTTTAATAGGAAAAACTAACTGCACATTTTGTTTGTGGCTATGATGGGAAAGAACCAGAGCATTTTATCTCATGCCCTTTTTCATACGGTGACTGTAGCAAAGCAGCTTCAAGCAAAGCTGACGACTGATTAAATGTGCCATGAATTAGCTTAGCTATGAAGCCCACATAGCTCATGTGGGCTTCATTTAGAAGTAGCTTTCCCTGTACCACATCAAAAAATGCTTATTCTCACAGAAAAATCTACCCTAAAGTTGCTGATTTTATAAAGTTATCAAGTAACGCTGTGTTTAATCCTCAGCGTCTCTTAAAGCACAGGTTCTGATTGTAAAAAAAACACACAGGAATCGGGAGTTTAAAGCAGGAAACTTTGGTGGAGATGAGATGTTAGCGTTAGCTGCAATAAATTTCCATAGTGGGGGAAACTAATTGCGGCGGAGAGTGATGAAAGGGTAAAACAAGGAAATAAAGTAGTGCTTTAGGTAGAGCAAGAAATGATAGGTGGAAGGGATCAAAGGCAGAAGAGCATGTGTCTGTTTGAGGAAAATACAAAAGCTCCAATAGATGCATTTGCATAAGAAATATGTCATCTTGACACCTGAATCAGGGCTCACAGTGAAAAATTCCTGCCGCAGCCTCGAGTCGCAAACATGTTTTTTTTATAAAGGATTTCTTTAATTCATTTGACTCTATGAATTTCAACAGCCTCAGCTGAAACACGCTGGAAGAACAAGAAGATCCAACCGTATGAGTAGGTGCATGTAAGTCCAACTTCCTGTACATCACCGCACTCCCATCGTTTACATGCCACATCTTGCATTCATGCGAACCGTGGGAACGGCTCCGAAAATGAAGAAAAGATGCAGGGAGTTTCATACTTTGGCAAATGGAAGGAACAAAAGAAAGAAGTAATGGTATCGAGATGCAAATGGATGTACATCGTGAATTTATGCTGGAAAATAATAGAACGCATGCTCCTTTTCTTTCTAAATGCAAATTTGCCCCAAGTTTTCTGAAATATGTTAAGACATTTATGGTCATAAATGTTTACACTTTTTGAGCTCATAAGCTTCTGTGCAGACTGGACTTTTTCTTCTTTGGTTTATTATACATTTGGATGTACATTCAATTCCAAGAAGCGAGAAATGTTCTGAATCAAATCACAACATGTAAGAAAATGCATGTCCTCTGAATAGAAATCCAACTTTTCCAAATGAACCCTAGTCTTTCTGTATTCTTTGTAGAAAAAGTAAAAAAATAACAAAAGTTTTAAAAAAATACTGCCTGTCTCCTTACAGCAGTAATTGCAGCCTATTTGATTTGGTTTGCCTGTATAAACGCATCTCATGTGCCTGGAAAATGCCTTATTGTTTCTGCATGCCATCTGTAGAGGACATGTGACGATAATCCCTTAAATAGCAATACTCTCCGCAGCTGACCAACTTCCATCAGGATTGTTGTGACGATAAGGCCTCCATGAGGACAGCGCATATCAAACATGAGCGTGACGCCCATTAGAGGTTGTATTTATAGCGCGGTGAGGAAAAAAAGATGGGCAGAGGTGTTATGGAAGAGAAAAAGGAATAAATCCCACTACGGATTCCTCATCAACTTATTCTGGAGCCACAGCAAAAATCAGCTGGAATTGGAAAATCAAGCTGACAAAAGTTGAAAAGTCTGTATAGAAGAACCAAAGACTAGAAGAAGAAAAATAACATTGGAAAGGATTGCATGACAAGGCGCAATTAGGTCACCTTGAGGTAATTTATTTTAACATTTGAGCCGTTGTTTGTCCACATCTGTTTGCAACTACTCGACTCATGTTGCACATGAGTCAGGAACGTCCAAGCACCTCGAGTGATTTCATTGTGGCACGAACTCGGACTTTGACTTTTTAAACTCAAAAGGACTTTTTTTTTCTATACTCATTTATTATTCAGATGAATTAAATTCTTACTCAAGCCACAAAATTACACCAGTCTGTTATTTTTTAAAGAAAAAAACAATGCCAGCTGCACTTACAAAACACAAGGTCTTTCATTTTCTTTCTTTGGGTTTTGACTAATCCAAAGTGAGTCATAATCATGTTAACGCTGAATAATTACTACATCGACGCGTCAGTGGCAGGAATCCCTAACAAAAATGTTAGTAACTCTAAAGCCATAAACATTAGCTAAACTAATGCTAACGCCCTATACGAACATGGTATTTAACTGAAGCTAACGCTAAAGCGCTAAATTCAGGCATAATGATAGTCATCATGCATCACAAGGAGAACATTATAACGTCTCTCAAAACAATTGGTTGTTTGTTTATACAAGTGTTGTTGTTTGTCGTACATTCCTACTTGCTCAATAAAGTTTCTTGGAAAAAAAGGGAGAGAAACCGTCAGAAGAGGAAACAGATCTGGTGCGTAAACAATCTTCACCCACTTCAAAATAACACTATGTATGTAAATGTCTAACTACATGAAGAATTTTTAATAGTCAATAACCAAAACCTCAACACTTTTCTAGCTTTATTCAGCTGAAAGATTATAAAACTGACAAGTAAATTAGCACTCCAGAATTTATCTGAAAACATTTATTTAGGAGAAGCCAAGTGTTTTTAAATTTTAGCAAAAATGCTAAAATTTAGCTACGCTGCTAGCTCATTAGCGGGCCAGCAGATTTGTAGCATGTAACAAACACTACAAAATATATGCAGCCTAAGCTCTCTGCCGTACACAAGAAGACTGTTGCAGAGCACGTATCACTATAAATAACATCCAGATTGGTACACATACGCTAACAGCTGACCTTTTCTTTTCCACTGCAAACACCCACAAGTGGGATTCATCACCTGATCCACATTTAACTGCAGCTGGCGGTGTCAAGATGCAAAGATTATGGCACTAATTAATATTAGCCAACTCGCAGCCACTGGGTATTTAGATGCAGCTCACGCTCATCGATTTCCCTGCAGGGGGTGAAGACGACTTTATCTCAGCGGCGAGTCGACCGGCTTATTTCAGCCGATGGCGAGGCAGCCAGACGCGCGGGTTGCTTGTCTGGCCCCGTTTTGGAAAGATTCGAGCCCGGCAGGTGTGCGCGGGACACCTGACTGCGGCCGCCGAGGGTTGGTGAAGTGGACAAAGACGTCCAGCTGTGACGGAGGGGGCGGAGGGTCCATGTAAGGAGAAGATATCAAACGGAGCACAATTAATACAAAGCCCAGTGCGCTGGATTATTGCTGGGAGCAGGTGGCTGTGAAAAGCAGGAAGAGTGAATAGTGTGAGGAAGGGTGACAGATGGCTTCAGGACTGTATGCTTTCATAGTCAAAATGAACAGAAGAGGTGTCAACAGAGACTTTGACGGAGAGAGATATGATTGCTACTGCACTTGATTTGTGGAAAAATAACCTAAAGTCCAATGGATTTTTGGGGTGTTCATTCAGGAAGCAAATATTTCTTCTTTGAGTGTGTCAGTGCAGAGACAACAAGGTTGTTTCCAAATAAAAACCTGAACAGAGTTGTTTGCATTTCTCTATTCAAGCTCCTGTTGTATGTTTAGGGATATTGTCCTACAAGGTGAACCTCTATCCTGTCTCAGGTCTGTAACCTGCTCTAATAGACTTTCTACCCTGTATTTACCTCCATCTATCATCCTATCAACTCCTTCCTTTTCCTGTTGGGGATGCCTTTCTTCAGTAAGACAAGAATCCTGTGGTGGCAGTATCCGTTACACTCAGCGCTGATGGAACAAAGACGGCATTAGGGGTTCCTCAAGGCTCCCTTCTCGGGCCACTTTTGTTCAATATACTGTAAGTCCAGGTGGACAACCATTTCTTTGTAATTTTGCAGATGTACCATATTTTTTTCATTAGAAGAGAATGATGATGCCTGATCAGTGAAATGTTCAGAGCTTAGGGTAATGTTTTGCAACCCATCTGCTTTAATATTCTTCTTGAACTGCTCCCGCTGGGTTCCTTGGTCTTCATGATCATGTGTCTCTAACAAACCTCTGAGGCTTTGGGATTAAATCAAACACAGGCAAACTCTATTAAACAAAGGACTTCTGGTTTACTTGGAGGGATTTGAGTAAAGGGCTCTGAATACAAGTTCATGTCTCACTTGTTTTCATCCACTTTATAAAATTCCCCACTTCGCATTGGTCAATCAAGTGAAATCCCAAGAAAGTTAATTGAAGTTTGTAATTTTAAGGGGACAAAAATGTTAGAAAACTGAATTAAAATCATCCCAAACCTTCATTCTGTCTGAATCTTCAATCAGTTTCTGATGACTACTGGACAGTGAACTGATGAAAACATTAGGGAGGTTCAGATACAGGCAGGCGAGAATTACTCTGACACAGAAGTAAACACTCACAGAAGCAAGAAAGGCAAAGATTCTCTGTGATTTCTTTGTGGATTAAGAAGAGATTAATTTATTCAAAGCTTTGCTGAAGGCAGACCTCCATGTACAAGGCCAGCTGCCTTTGTAATTCATCCCATTTATCTACAACTCAAACAAAAAGGAGAGGGAGCAAAAAAAAAAAAAAGACTTGGGGCCATGTAAAGTAGCCTGACTCTTATCAATAGCGTCAAACACAAATACACAGTGAGCTGCGGGTCATCATTATTTCTGACTTAATGTTTTCCAATCAGTAGGGACGGCACAGCTGGGGGTGGCACCAGTCGCTCATTCATTCACCACCTGCTTCAAGTGGAGCCAGGCCGGGCCGGGGTCATGCTTGATTAAACTTCGTCACTGTGCTCAACAGGATATGACAGAGACAATAAAACTGATTTCTGCTTAATAAGGGTTGCTTTGTCTTAATTACATTTATCACTATTATATATTCCAGCTCATATTCTGTGATTCATGGAAGTGTGTTTCACTTAAATTCAAGTTGTTTCTCTCCTGCTGTCACTGTTAATGGAATGAAAAATATCTAAAAAACAAAAAAAACGATTAATGTGTTTTCCTTTGTTGTTTCTGTTGGGGTTTTTTTTCTCTCTCTTGTATATGGTCTTTATCTCCAGTCCTTGTCCTCCTTTAGTTTCACTCTGAAGCTCCTGGAAATTGAAATTAATCTTTTGCTTTTAATGTGCCGGGCTTAAGCTGTAGCCAGCAAGTTACAGTCACTTTAAAAGCAGAAAGTTCTTTATAAGATAGGGATTGAAGTGGGTTGGACCTTTTAGTAGTCTGCTGAATTGATTTGGATTTTGCTGTATATATGTTGGAAGGAAAACTGCTTTTATTCAACATACTGTACATTTCCTGCCCTAGATAAGATAGTAAAGCATAATAGATACTGTCTCCTAGCACATACTGAAAACACACCGTTTCATAAATCCAGGCTACCATATAGACCACAGTCTTTTACATTTACTGTGTGTTATTGTCCATACTATGAATAAGTAAAGGTGTCAGCATGTCCTCCAGCTTAATGTAGATAAGACATAACTATTTCTGATCTCAAACATTAATGGTCAGGGATCAACAATCAAAACCCAATGAGGCTAAGAATCAAACAGCATCTCAGACAACCTTGGTGCAGTCGTGGGCTCAGACCAAATGCTTTGCAATCACATAATGTCTAATAATGAATAATCTCACTAATGTCTTTGAATCTTGTCAAAATTAATGGTTTTCAATCAAAACAATACACAATGTCCTCATCAAATGCTCATCCAAAATGATGCTAGGACAGATCTGGTTTGAGTGCTTGGCTGTTTTGTGGAAAGCCAACGCCTGTTTCCATCTACTTTGAGAACCAGGCATGTGTCACCAACAGGTGGTATGACACAATATGGAAACAGAGCGTAGAAGCAAGATGGCGGATGGCCTGTGCGCCTAATGTTTGCCACCATGCTGACTGTTGCATTATCTTCAGTTTTACCACGGGGTGACCTCACCGTTTATGTTGAAGGATCAGTGTGTCTCACTGGAATCAGATTTAGTGTTTGGGAACATTGTTCTTTCAGTATAAACATGCAACACCTCTTCAAAATAACATTCAAGAACTGAAATGGACTCTGGACCGGGTCGGTGGAAAAGTGTCATTAGTGTTTTCAGTACCAGAAATAACCAACGGGAGATTCTATAGTCAGCACAGGAGCTGCAGAAAGATTTTGTTGCTTCTTTCTTACGCTTTATAATTAGTCTCCTAATGTATTTCCTCTATTATTTTATTTTGTTGAGCAACATCTTCTTGTTAAAAGAGCATCTGAAAATCCACCGTCTTTAGATTTTTTGGGTTTAAATGGCACAAACATTTCTGTAACCCTGGATGTAGAACGGACTGCGTGCAAAAAGAACACGATTTAGTTCTGGTTTTGGACTCGCCTATGTTTTAACAGGACCCTGAAGGTTTCATATCATTGTTGTCGTTATTTTTTGTTTTCCATTTCCACAGATGTGCAGAGTCCCAACAATCAATTAACGCATCTTTAAAAGAGGCGACGCAGCACAGCGAGCCGACCGCTCGGCCTTTCATGTCTGAAAGGATTCGGAAAGAGAACTTCTGCTGTCTTCCTCCAAAAACTTCCGACTGTCCTTTCTTTTGTTTGTTTGGGATTGTGTAAAGCATTTTCACAAAGATGTAAAGCATTAAGCAATTTCTTCTCCCTGGAAGAAAACTCAGGTGTAACAAGCAAAGAGATAATCACTGCTGATATTCAACCTGCCTTCATTTCTAAATAGCCTTGTGTAGCTGTGCGAAAGCCCGATCAGACTCTGGCTCTGATATTGATTACATTGTAGCAATTTTGCAGCTTTGTCATCTTCCCGAGGAGGAGTTGATTCATCTTTCCCAAGTTAACAAATGTGATTTGCACACTATTTGTCTCAGTGTGTGGCGTACCGTGATCCAAGATGATGAGCTGCGCGCTCGACTGGATGTTGCCGGCATCGTTTTCTGCCAGGCACTGGTAGAAACCTTCGTCAGACTTGACCAGACCCAGAACCTGCAGGTTGTGCTCCTTCTGCAGAGTAAGGATGAGGGGAAGGGAAATAGAAATAGAATAGCACAGCTCTGTGAGATCTGTAGAATCAAGAAATTACTGAAACAAAACATCTCTGACAATGTGAAGAAGGCGAAGAGAATCTGCCAAGGCCAAGACATACTCCGCAAGAACAGAGAGGTTTGTTCACTATCTTAGTGGGGCAATAATAAAATGACATTATTCTGTTTGTTGGTGCATATTATTCTAGGCAAAAAAAATGTTCTGGTGAAATGTGAGGTGAGTGTGCTGCAGTGTGAGGGAGTGCTCTGCTTTTATGAGTTTGTAAAGCATGAAATGTTGGGGCGCTTTATTGTTGCTCGAGTACAAGAAAGAGGTTGGGCCTACCAAAATGGAGTGACCTTGAACAGACTGTTCATGCTTGAAAATCTTCCAACATGCCTGAATTAAAGTAATTCTGTCACATTCCAAAATTCCTCCACGGAAAAATAAAAGATTCATTTGATGATCTGAAATATGCAACTGTGAGAAAAAGGCAAAAGCGGAATAAATCTGCAAGCAAATACTTACAGTTAGGTACTGATCAAGCACAAAGTGAACTCACAATTATCTTGAAGTAGTCGCTGGGGATGACGGCGTCTCCGTTCTTGACCCACTTGACGGTGGGAGCGGGCGAGCCCGAAACTTCGCACTCGAAGACGATGTCCATGGACTCGTGGGCGTAGATGTTGGTGGGCCGTTTGACAAACTGGGGAGGAACTGCGGAGTCCAGAAGAGAAAACGGGGTTAGTGTTTTTGTTTTGTTTTTTTATTTAAAAAATAAGCAGAGGACAAACACCGCTCATCATCCTTTCGTCCTAAACTTCCGACCTTAAGTTTCTCCACGCAGACCAAGGATTTCCATATATTTCTGCGGCATCTGCACCGGAACGCTCCACATCAAACAATCCCCACGCTTCCCCCCTCCCTCTTTAATTACATGATCAAAACAAAAGCAAACAAGACAAGTTAAAGTTAAAAAAAAAGCTATCTAATTATTTCCTGCTTTGTCGGGCCAGCTGTGTCTGCTTTAGCACGTGGATGAAAGGTTTGGTGACCTCTGCTTTTATTTATGCAGAAACGGATGAAAAATAACTGCCGCTCGGCTACCAGAACAGCATGATCTGCTGTCTGAGCGGAGCACTTGCAGATCTCTCCAAGACCTGGTAATGAGGGCCAGAGAGGAGATATTTGATCTGCTGGGGCGATGCGGTGCCTCATCAATCTGTCCTGAAACAAGGTCAGAGGGAGAGCCGGGTCCGGGCCTTGTCCTCTCGCTGTAATTGGACTGTACGTGTTGTGGGGGAAGAAACGTGGCCGTGCTCGCGTGTGGGGGTGTGTGTGGGGGTGCGTGTGTGTGTGCATGTGCATTTTACCGCCTCTCCGCATTTCGTGATAAGCCGCAACCTCGCCGACCACAATTTAAACGAGTGTTTTTGTTGCCAAGTTGTGCGGTCTAACGCTTTCCCATCATCCTCCTGGGCCTCTCTGATAGAGAGTTATTAGCATCTATTTTGCGTTAATCCACACAAGATGATTGGTTATTAGCGGCGGTCGGAGGACGGGGTCCGTTTTTTTTTTCTGGCTTAATACGGTGTAGCAGCGGGTTATGAGGTCAAGCCTTCATCTCCCTTCGCCCTCTCCCCTCCCCGCTTGATGCAGCGATGGCTAATTTACTCCGACGCACATGCGTTTGTGGACACAGTGATTCTTCATCCGCTTGAGACGGTTTTGAAGAAGGAACAATTGCTTCATTTTAAAAACAGGCTCGTTTCTCTCTGAGCTGGAGATGCACTTTCTGCACATCTGGTGCGCATTTCCCTGCTCCACTTGCAGCACATGGAGCAACGCCGGAGGGAGCGAGGCAACTTAATAGAAGCTGAACAATAAACGACTGCAAGACGTTCTTTCTGGTTCACACGTTCAACACCAGAAAATGTCAGCGAGGGAAGGCGGTGTGGGGTTCAACTCGGTCCAGTTCGGCTTATTTAAACGGTTCCGATTCACGGTAAAAAGTAATAAAAACATTTTCAGTTGAGTCGGGCGTTTTATTTCAGGTTTGTTAACTTCTAGTTATTGTTTAATCTTTTACCTGTTTTATTTATGCTTAGGCTGTCTAGTTGTCTGTTTTTTTCTTGAAGGGATCCGAATAGGTCAGTGTATGATTCACTTCCTGATCCGCTTGACGATTACATGAACATGAACCCAACTACTTTTTAAGACTTTCCAGCAACTCTTTGAGAAGTGACAAACCACACACATTAAAACAGAGCATGTCTGCACCAAAAGGCTGGCTGCACCTCCTCAACGTGTAAAAGCCTTCATCAATGTTTAGTTTGTTTGAAACTAAATGGACGCATGTTAATTCTTCCCTAATTTAGTTGTAGCTCCATACAAATAAACTTGATTGATTGGTTTATTGATTGATAAATGTCCCATTTACAGGTTGATTCCAGTTGTTTATCTGAAGTCATTTCTTTCAGGCATATAAATCGTAATCAAACAAACTCTTTTTTTGCAAAGACAAACGTCTCAACTGAGAAAAACAACAGTAGGTAGCATTTTGTTGGGATACTGTATTTTTGAAAAAGAAGTTGATAATGGCGCTAATAAAAAAGTATGAGCGGGATCAGACTGAACTGAAGAAACCTCAGCGTCGTTAATCTCAATTATTTGTGTGACAATTAATCTTTCTTTCTCAATTTCCGGACTGCGGCTTCCTCGTCCTAATAAAAATTAATAGCTGCTCCAGATGGACAAATGGTATCCGGGGAATCCTCCACACGAACACGTGACGTCGATAACGCAATCCGGTAGGCAGGTTATCCCAGGACGATACCGAATTCTCCTTTTCCATAAACATACGACTTAACCTCCGACCTTTCCGTACAGTACGCTGCATTTTTCATGAGGCTCCCAGCAGCAGAAAGCAGAAAGTTTCCCCCGTCTCCGTAACTAATAAGCGTCTGGATGGCTCCGAGAGCCACTGCGATGAATTCCGAAGACTGACACGGGGACGGTAATGAGGACTGCGACGCGTCAGACCGCCGTGACAACCATCACCCTGCTGTGCGCCTCCGTTCCGTGCGAGGCCCTGCGGAGTGTGTGTTTGAGGCGTGAATAATGTGTTTCACAGTGTGCCGTCCTCTGGATATTTGCCTTAAGTAGGTGTGCAGCGGAGACAGGTGGAATCGCTGATTTCCTTTGGTGTGTCGGGCTCTGAAAGCAGCGGTGAGTCAGTGTTTGTGGGCAGCCTTCAATATGGACACCTGTTTTTTTTTCTTCTTCTTTCCGTTTCCCCCCTTTTTACCAATGATGTTGTGGGTTGGGGGTGTTAAATCAGCTGCTGAGGCGTCTAACCATATGTTCCTGTACATCCATTCTGTCCCAGTCTACATCTTTGTTTCAGAGTTTGTCTGGGCAGATACTGTATATGTTCTGGTTCTGAATGCCCAGCTTTTGATGCCAACTGCTACTCACAGGCTCCCTTTATCTACTCAGACTCAACGCTCTCTCTACTACCCACCCAACCCTTAAGCTTCCCATAACTCCCCCTCTATCTCTCCATCTTCAGCCATCGCCTCCCTCTCTCCAATCAAGCAGCCATGCACCATTTTCTCTAAATGGAGTTCAGACATTTGGAACCTATTGGACTGAGCAATGAGGAGGAACGCCTAAATATACCAATATAGGCTTTTGCGTGGCTGGGAGTAATGAGGGGAGGGGGAACAGGGTTGTTGCAGCAAACATACGGGGGAATGTGTGTTGGTCCGTGTGCCTCTTAGTGCAACAACCTGTATAATAACTGTCTTTAAATAGTCATTTGCTTTCTATTTATTGTACCTATCACAAAAATTACAGTACATAGCAGACGTGCTCGCACCCGTGAGCGTTTTCACACTTTCTCTTGCTACAACAAGAAACTTCCCTGTATTTCATATGGATTTTATTTTTCATTTTTGCTACAAACTAACATAAAGCAGTGAGTTATAGAAATGTTTTGCTACAGCTTCGGTTATTGGAACGAGAAACGACACTGCGAAAAATACCAGTCTTAAAACAAGTTCAAAAATATAGAAAACGAGACACTTTTCCTCATGTTAGAAGTGGAAAAAAATCCCTCAATAGATGTAGTACTTTTAAAATAGACATTCAAGAAACAAGCTCCTACATCTTACTGAAAAGATATTTGTTTTGTCTCAGGTCAAATGTACTAAGAACTAGGCAACAGTTCTTGATTTCACAGTGTAGTTATTAGGGCCAAAATGTGAGTGCAGTGATGAACTCAGGCCTGAACCTTCACTAACACATAAAGACAATTACAAAGTTGGTCTTCTATCACCTGAAGAACATTTCCAGGAGTAAAGGATGAATGTCTCAGCAAGATCTAGGGAAACTCATATGTACTTTTATTTGAAGTCATATTGATTATTGCAACAGTGTCTTCACAGGTCTGCCTAAAAAAAGAATATCAGACAAATGCAGCTGATCCAGAACGCAGTTGTTCGCGTTCTGACTAAAACCAGGAAGTTGGGCACATCTTCTAAAATCTTTCCACTGGCTCCCTGTAGCTCCGAAAACGGACTTTCAAACACTTTTGTTAGCTTGTAAATCCCTGGACGGCTTTGCATCAAGTTAAATTAGAGCTTTGTTCACCATTGTATCAACCTCATAGATCTCTCCAGCCTACTGAATCAGCATTCAGTTTATAAACTGGAACAATCATCCAGAAAACTGCAAGGATGATGAAACACTGAGTCCCTTTAGATGAAGGCTAACCCCCCACTTGTTTAGAGTTGTCTTTGATTGATAACAACTGGAACATAATTAATATATTTGATGATGATTATGATTCTAAGATGATTAATGTTTGCCACTAGTTTCATAATTGATTATTGTGTTGTTTTTAACATCTGAAGCACTTCGAAATTACTTGTTGTTGAAATATGCTACAAATAACACTAACTTGACTACAAGTGAAATTCAAAGGACAGTGGGATGCTTTTGTATTCAGAGTACAACTATATGACCAGACAACAGACAGCAGGGGGTTTTTAAATTATTTTTAAATGACGTCTTTTCAATTAGGCACAACTTCATAAAGGTCTATTGCATAAAGCTGTACAAAAAAGTGTAATTGCAAAGTGACAAAAAAAAAAAGTTCAAAAGGTGTACGTACTTTTGCACGGCATTAAAAGAGGGTAACATGTGTACGTCAGGGACATATTTGATCAGATGACAGTTGTCTCCGCTCATCAAACTCAGAACTGTCTTTGATCTGTCCACAGCCGTGACTCGCTATTTCAATTCAACGTCTCCAGTAATTGTGATGCAGTCTGACGCAGAATGCTTCCTATGGGCAGATTTCGTCTCTTCTTCGCCAGACGCCAGACACCAAGAGCACGAATCTCTCCAAATGAGCAAACTTGTTTTGGAACACAAATAATCCCCGTCTAATGAAAGAAAAATCTTGACAGAGGCAGAATGAAACGACCACAAAAGAAACTCCGGCGTAAAAAGAAGAGAAAGAAAACATCAATATGAATGTGGAGGAGGGAGAGCGGCTGAAAGGATTGGAAGAGCAGTACTTCAGGGCTGGTATTATCTCCCGAGCCCGTAGCTTAGTAAAAGAAGCTTTAATGCAGACTGACTCCAGCGAACTACTGAGAGAGGACCACTAAAAGGTCACGGCGTGTGTCTGACTGTGAGCTTGTTAAAACAAAACCCTGCAGGATTCCCCTAAAGGGATTTCTGAGCAGATTATTTCACTTAAAGCTTCGCTGGTATTTAAGAAGCGAGCCGAACGAGAGGCGGAGAGAAGGTCCGGCCGCGCTTTTAATTGGCTGGTAATAAAACTATCGGAGTCAGAAGCTGATGAAAGATGATGTTTATTGAGCTGAATCTGAAAATAACAAGAAAAAATCATCTCTGGTGGTCATACTTTCCCAAAGATCTGGGTAGCAGCAGTTATTACATGAGCCTTTGTGTGTGTGTGATTTTGAGTCCAGCTTTACAAGTTCTTTTTTTTTTTTTTTTTTTGTGCCATCCAAGTGAAATCAAGCACTCCGGGCAGTAAAGCCCCAAACACAATGCTTTATGTTTGCATTCCTGCTCAATGAGCAGATGATGCCAGAGGCAGAGAGAGGCACTCCAGTGTGTTCTGGATGCCTTCATGGACTCCCGATGCTTCGGAAATTACAAGAACTGAGTGAAAGCAGATGCACGAGGTTTGCCGGGGACATGCCGAGACAAGGCTCGCCGAGGCTGGCGTTTGACGCGCTTTCAGACGACAGCTCTTCAAAAACATCCTCGTCGGACATTTCAGTGGGGACTGCGCTGAAAGTAGGAAAGTAGGGGAGGAAAAAGAAAAACTTGTCTGATCATGATTTGTAAAGCATGCTGGCGTTAGTTTGAATCTCTGGTAATCTGGTGCAAACTTTTTCTTAACTTTTAGTTTCTCGGCTATAAATGTTCAGGTAAGGTGAGCCGCTGCAGGGATGAGAAGGTCTGAGTGTCTGCAGCGTCGCTGTGTGAAGTTGTGCGTCAGCTTAGGGCTGCAACCAGCATTTATTTTAGAAATCGATCAATCTGCAGATTATTCTGACAATCGATTAACCGGATAAAAATTGCCACATTCTGCATTTCAATTAAAAGGTACTTCTACTTTCAACATGTGAAAAGATAGTAAAGGGGCGTGAGCTAAATACACGGTAGTAGAAATACTATTAGTAGTTAGTGTTACCACCGATGTGTAAAGCTGACATTATTGTCTTGTGTTAGCTTTATTTATCCACCCAGCTTAGGCTGTTTCCTATAAAAGGTTTGTTTGGAAAGTTGCAATTTGACAATAATCTGGTAGAAATTTCGCCTCACAGTCCCTCCACACTTCCACCCCCCCAATTCCAACCTGCTGCTGTCATGGAGCAGTTTAATTTTGGCTGAAATAAGCTTTCCATCCTGCTATTTAAAGAGATTTAATCTGATCAACCTGGCGCGCACACATCCCCACACACATGCCTTTTCCCTTTCTCCCTGGGAGTGTGTTTATCTCAGCCAGGTGTTTTTGTCTGATTCCCAGTCTGCTTGCTTTCCACCGTTGCCGCAGCAGCTGTTGTTTAGTTCTGATACGGACACATTTACATGATGATACCGTGAACATGCAACTTTTTTCTTTTTTTATTATTATCTGGCTTATTGTAATAAATCTTAATTGTTGTTTCTCTGGCTCGTTTGTGTTGGTGTGTCTCATCATGTCATCCCAGCTGCTGTCTGGATCCTAATCCAGCTCAGCGCTTCTTATCTGCTGTGTCAGTGAGGGAGAGAATCACCCTTTAAAAGTCACACTGATAGATGAGTGCTCAGATTTTACTCTTGTTTTTTTCTAACTACTTTGGGGAATGATTTTGTTTTTGTTTTTTTGTTTGTTTTATTTGGTTGAATTAATTGAATGTTTTTCTTCAAACATGAGTGTGTATCTGCAGCAGTACAATAGCATCCAAAAGCATTGACCAGTCTTGAGCTCCACAGTAACCAACTCCAATACATATTATTGAGATTTCATATGAAAAACCAACACATAGTGGTGCTTTATTGTCAGATAGAAAGAAAACAATTAATGGTTTTTCATATCTTTTATATATATAATGTGAATAATCTGAAAAAAATGGTGTGCGTATTTAATCTGTCTCCTTAGACAATACTTTATAGAACCATGTTTTGCTGACATTATAAGTGCTAATATTTTTGTATTTCGACCTGTTTTGCACTAAAAACTAATTTACTTTCACCTCTCTGTCTGACAGATTGGATGGAAAACTTCCATTTTCAAATCCTGCCTAATGCAGACAATTAAGTCTAGACTTTGACTAGGTCATTCTAACCCATAAACATGCTTTGACCTGTAGTTGAATGGTTGGAGTTGTTGTCCTTGCTGGAAGTTGACTCTCTGCCCAAGGTAGAGCTTTTTTTCTAGCTAGCCTGAGAATTCGTCGCAGGCTCTGCTGATGGGAAGAAGCTGTAGTGTAGCAGAGAGCAAGGGGGAGAGGGTGAGTGGCGTGTATACAAGGTGATTGACAACGCTAAGATCCTCCTCCTCAAGTCTGGATAAATCAGAATTAGATGTTGTGGACTGACAGTACTCAAAAAAAAAAAAAAACAATGTCATTTCAATAAACTTTTGTCTGACATTAAATGTCGTTCGATTATCTGAGTCAATTAAGTCCAACTCAAAAAAAATGAAAAACAGAAGAAATCTGTAAGGGTGAAAGCACTTTTATTTCTGCCAGTTTTCCTCCAAAATGTTGAAACTTTTGCTGCCTTTGTTAATTTATAAAAAAAAAACCCAAAACAAACCATAAACACTTGTAATCACCATGGCTGTTCATCCAGAGACCACAGCCCAAATGAAAGGCTTTTATGGGGGGGCAGGGATTTCCTGCCTGGCAGCCCAGCACATGGAAAGAACAATTAAGTTGATGACCTGAGAGCAGCAGGGCATGATAGATGCGGACCACTGACTCGGAGCCCCATAAAACTGCTATCAAACAGGTTATAGACTATTTTTGTATAGAACACACCCACACCCCGACACACAGAAACACAGAGAGCCCAGGTCTGGGTGGTGCCCAAGTCACGCACGGCCATAATCAAAAGCTGCTGCCTCCTCTGGCCTCATTTATTCTCTTCCCATCTCTGATAGTGGGTGAGATGTCAAAGCAAAGTCATCCACCACATAACATACACACACACACACGCACACACACACACACACCCACGCACGCACACCCCCTTCCACAGACAGTTATCACAGAAACACATGCATGTGTGTCAACACCACACATGGGGCCTTGAGATATGACTCGAGAGGCCTGAGTGTTGCTGTTAACACTCATTTAGAGCGTCACCATCTTCTAAAGCCTCCTGTCTGTTGCGGGATAATTACAGGATTTTTATTAGCTGAACAAAAACAATGAGCCAAATCCTCTTAAACACAGTGACATTGCGATTGTAATTATTAGAACGATAAGGCGCAATGCGATTTTAGTACGTATTGCTTATTTGCAAAATACCCAAGGACCTAATACAAGTCTGAAGCATATTGTTGCTCTGCAGCTAGATGTGTGATTCGTGGAGAGCCAAACAGAGATGTTATTGGTGTAACTTCAGCTGGATCCTCCTGAGATTAGATCGCTTCAGCCAGAGTGACTCTGAGTGGATCTGATCTGGTAAAATCTGAAAAGCATCCTTTTCAGATTTCAGGTTGCTTTCTTATGGTTCTTGCAACAACTTCTGGATTTTCATTGACCCATTCCTTTTAAAGTATTCTGATTTATTGCTGTAGATTTGCTGTTGCGTCCTCATCGTCCTATGTCAGACAATCGGGCTCATATTTGACCCAGAATTACAGCAAGCCAACCACGATCATTGATCATTAAAAAACTTTAACTTTGGCCTATACCGTTTGTTTTTTTAATGACTGATGCTGTCAGGTGTTATAAGGTCACAATACACCTTTGATGTTTCAATCTTATTTTATTGAAAACCACTGAACGATAAATGTTAAACCATTCAAACCTGTTAAGCCTTACATGAGGTAGTTCTCTCAAATATAAATGAAAAACGTACGGCATTGCAATCCAGACTACCAAAACTGACCAAAATTTTAAAAAAGTTTCTTTAGTCTTTTTTTTATATTTTAAAAACAAACTTTTGCAAAGGTAGATTAGATTGGTGGATTAGACTGATTTCAGATATATCGGCTGATCGCCTAAAAATAAGAAAATAGAGGTTTATCGATTGACCGGCTGATCTTTGGGCCCAAATTCCAGTTGTTTTGTTCACTTATTTTTCAAAGAATCATATTCTTCTGCTTCTACCTTACAATAGCTCCTTTGCACGATTGTAACAATGGAGCAACCACATAAAAATGCCAATGAAACACTGCGTTTGTAACGTGATGCAATGTGGAAACGCTCAAAGGATATGAATAGTTTTGTGAGGCGCTGTTTGTAAATACACAACTGAGAGACGCCGGCAATCGTACATTTGTGTGTTTGGTGTTTATATGAATATCTGTGTATTTCTTCCTCTAAATTTATGCACCAGCTGTACTACAGACCCTCCAGGTATCTCCAACCCAACAGTGCTAGAGCAGCTGGCTTCCTGCATCCTTTCCACTACTAACAGTCCGGTGTTTATGAAAAGCCTCTTGCGGGTAAACATACAATTTCCTCTCGTTACTCCAGAAAAAAAAAAAAAAAAAAAAAACACCCTGGAGGGGTTTTAATGGAAGTCAATCAAAGAAATAGTTTGTTGATAGTATGGATTAAAACCACATTGATTTAACTGTCCTTTACAGGAATAACTACTTACTGAGAGATCTTTCTAGGCTCCCTTTTCCTCGTCAAGAGAGAAAATCAATGCCACAATTTGGCTTCTTCTTGAATGCGATTGACACAAAAGCATTTAGGCACTGAGTGTACAACATGGACGCTAATCAAAATGTCGCTCTGGTACAGCGACGGCTGTCCTTCTACCGTATTCCAGGAGTGCTGATCCATCCTCGAGTGTGTCAGGGAGGTCGGGCAGGACGTGTGGAGGATTTAAGAGGGAATTTGGTAGGCGGGCTCGAAGAGTTGGAAATGAATGAAGTGAAGTGTCCTCCTGTGACCCGATCCAATTTTCCATTTCGGCCTCCTTTAATCACAGCAAGTGGCGGGAAGTGATGAAGGAAGGGCAAGGGGTGAGGAATAGATGAAGGGATTTGGGCAGAGAGGTTTGGAAGTCGTGGCACGACGGGTGTGTGTGTGAAGTGCAATAAAGTGTTGGAAAGAACCCCGGGGACTTTTCCCCCCCTTGCCTCAACTCTTTTGAGCCAAAATCCCGTCGACTCGGAGCTGTCGGGAAACCCATCCAAGTCCACAAGTGTCTTTTAATGACAATTACTGCGCAACTATTTGGGCTCTGTTTGATTTGCTTGTTTCTGCCACTACAATCGTTTGCTCTGCCTCGGAGTGGCTCGCATGCGAGAAATACATCTTGCTTGTTTCATTTCCTTTCCAACTAAACTCTCTCTGGCTTTGTTTTATGTCTGAAATACGAGTCCAGGGGGCTTTTAATAACCTCATTCCCAAACATAATAAGACGAAATTAGATTGTTTTCGCTGACGGAGGGATGATCTGAGAGTTCAGCAAGACCTGCAGAGACTCTTGCTCTTTTCTGCCGCACTCTCCTCAGCGGCTAATGCAACTTGACTTTGCTGCTGCCTCTCACCCAATTCCAATTTGCACATTTGTTCAAGTGGCACTGTCACTTTGTTTCCAACGTAGCCCAAACAATAAAGCTACTAATACTTCAGGATATCGGGTGATTTTCAGCCACAACGGGATGATTTAAATCCCGAGGGACTGATTACATGTATAATTACCGGTGTCGATGCAAATGCACCGAAGTTCGCTTGTGCTGTTAGCAGTTGATGATTTCATGCCAACTTGTTCCTCTTCATGCATTTTGGTGTGTGATTTTTCCCAAAGATTGGATTGAAACCCACACATTCAAAAAATTTTTTTATGGTTTTGAAAATCACAAAAACTCTTCCATCAATCTCTAACAGGATTTCGGCCAAAGCTACTTGGAGAACAGTAGCTGGGCCGTAGCTCACGGAGAAACACCAACTGAAGCTTAAACAGGCACCGAAAGTTGGAGTTTACCTGAATGAATTGGCATTTTGATACTTTTCTCAATTCAGACGTTGCTTTAAGAGCCAGCGTTTCAATTCAAAGACCCTGATGAACCACCAGTAGCTGCAGCAGAGCAATAGAAACCCAACACACCCAATAGTTTGAACATTTACTGTCTTTAGAGTGGATTTCTATTTAAGAACCAGAGTAAAATGGGTGTTTCCAGACAATTTTTGACTCCTCTCTAGTCAAAACATAGACTAGAGAGGAGTACAAATATAAAAAAGTGAAGAAGATGAGATGATAGCAAAAAAAGATGTTGAAGAAAATGGAAAACCACCATTTGAAAGGAAATTCAAAATGGACAAGAGTGAGCCAATGATCAGTTCCAGGCCGATCACAGATGATTTACAGCTTTGTGTTTTTTATTAGAAGACAGCTTTAGGAGGTTCCAACACGGCCTAAAGAGGTCACAGTTTGCCAAAGAACACACCGATCTGCCTAGAGAGCAACTGTTCTGTATTTTACTGACTGACGAAAGCCAGACTGTTCTTTTGTGTCTGTACAAGTTTGCTAGATGACTTCCAAACACTGAGCTCAAAGCACAGAGTCAGGAAATTTTATTGCATACCAATTACTGTGAATATATTGAAAGACGTTCAGAGGTATTGATGGCTTATGCTGAAAAGGTAATGGGTGCTTCAACAAGACATTGACCGTAAGTGTTGGAGCTTGCACAGTCAAATGCAAACTATATACTTTTTGAAAACTAATAATGATAACGCTTTTTTTTTTGGTAGATTGATAGAGATAACAATCTACCAATGCACAGTACTCACAATGCATTTGTGTAAGAGGGCATACATGCTGTTAGGCTAAAAAGATTTTACGCTCAACTCATTTGTGTTAATGGCGCTATTTTGTTTGGACAGATCTTGGGTTTTACCACAGAATATTCAGATTTTTCAGACTTTGACATTTTCTGAAAGATTTGGAATCAAACCACTTTTCATGTTCACAGTTTTCCTTCAAAATATAGGGAATTTATGTCTAGCTTCAGTCACTGGTGTCAGACATTGCTGTAGAAATTACAGTATTCTATAAAATAACCCAAAAGTGCAGACATCATACAGCCAGCTTCCATTATGTCTGCACTCAATGTTCTCCTGAGTATTGACAGTAAAACCTCACAGATCTGCCAGATAAAACACTGCAGACTCATAAAACAAAATTCTCACATGTAGTCGAACCACTCTCATGGTTCAATAATTTTGACTTGCAAGTGCATAAAGCAACTTTGTTTGAGGCCTAAAATGAAGGTTTGCTCGTCCGCCTTTCATCTGCGAAAGGTGGGAATCGCCATAGCAACTAATTGTTAACCATTTTTTTCCTACGCCTAAAAGGGGCAGATGTAAAGAAATTGATATATTTTAGATTTTGAGGCAGAAACAGCACAGACAGTGTTCAAAATGTCTGTTTTTAGATATTTGATATCTTTATTGACATTGAAGCAGTCTTCACTGCTTTTAATAATACAACAGAGAGTAGACAATATAAACCAGTGGGCCACTAAACACCGTGTTAAAGATCTTCAGATCATTTCCAAAAATCAAAATAATTCCTCCTAGCATATTTTGGTAAGAACTATTGCGACGAGAGTAATTAACAATAGTTTTATGGTTGTAGAGGCTTCTTGTGTTTGGACTTTGGATTTACTGGTGTTGTTTTATGATGGTTCACATCCCAACTTTCAGAGATATCCTTTACATTAATCAAATAATTAATCTCCACTTCATACCTTGCACATATACATAGCTAAATAACTTCCATTTTACTGTCAGTCCTGCACTTTATATTTTATATTCATATTTATATTCATATTTTATACTGTATTTTATTCTATTCTGGAGTAACCTCACAACATTGGAACCTCAAAACATTGTCCTGAGCCGTATGCAACAAAATTACGTTCTGTATCCACCCTGTGCATGCAAAATGACAATAAAGTCAGTCTAAGTCTAAGTCAAGTTTTATTTGTGAGAGGTGCTATACAAATAAAACTGCTTAATGGTGTTGTGTAACTGATTTATTAGCATTAATCAGCAAATGTCTGGGTCCAATGGTTCCATCACTGTTGTTTTGTGGATCAGAATCCAAACTTTGTAGAAACCAGCAATGCTGGCTGATTAGATTACCTTGAACTGTGAGCTGGGCCTGGGCTTCGATGGTGGTGTTGGAGTTTTCAGCCGCGCAGGTGTACACGCCTCCATCTTCCTCCGTAAGGTTGGAAATCTGGAGACTGCCGCCTGCCGTCACTTCCACACGACCATTGCTGAAAACAGAACGTGGGACCAAAGTTAGACATAAGCAAAAGCTTTTTTATTTAGATTCAGGGATCTCTACTCGTCAAATATAAAGTAGGTCTCCCATGAGCCGCGACACATTTTTATCACGCTAGCTGTACGTATAGATGAAGTACAATCCTCTGTCGCTTTACTTCAGAGTAGAAACAAGTGCATTCCCAGGAGAGCAACGCTCCTCTACTGACCGGAGTTTGACTCCACATTCTGCCCTCATTTCTTTTGCACCGTCACAACATCCATAAATAAATAAAATACCCTAAAAGCAGCCCCAAGTGGGTGAAAACCAAGTTAATCTGAGCTCCTTCCACATCTTCATCAACAATAATTTTTACGGGAGGTTCCAGCAGCGCTCCGTAAATACAGACTGGAAAAAATAAGGTGGGATTTTTCAGCCGTCCGTATAGTGTAGCATAGAGCGATGAAAAATAAATGTCCTAGAACAGATGTCTTCATATTTTATTTTGCTGCCATCCCTCAAGATCCTATGTACAATCTGCCATCTGGAATGACTACAACGCAGGCAAGTTTTATTGAGACTGTGAGCTGGAAGTCTATGCAGTTTGTACTGTGACAACTGCTCAGGCTGTTTCATCATCCTGACATATGTTTTCATTTTCTTTCATCAGCTTATTGGCGTCTACTGGTGGCATGTGTCTGCAAACCAGCAAAGATTGGACTTGGAGAGCTGATTTTATGCTCTACAAGCGTAAGATTAAAAGCATCATAATCACAGATATTTACAAGTGCAAATAAAGTCTGCGTTTTCTTCTTTTAATATGGATTTCCTAATACTTTTCGAACCAAAATGTGAATTTTTGTGACTGGTCTTGTTTTGTAGCGAAATTTTAAAATAAAATTAAAAAATAGGTTCAAAATAACTTTGGATGGCTGGATGGACAGGCTTTTGTAATAATAATCTCTTGAAATATTTTTCCATATGAATCCAAACCTGAAAAAAACTTATTTGAAATTCCAGGCTGCGTAGGATCCATATCAATAAAACTATAACATTTACAAATAAATAAACACAGCAACACTAAGGGTTCTGAGGCAGGGAAACCGAGGACTCGGTGATTGATTGCAAACTGCAATCATAAGCATTTATTATTCTATTTCTATTCAGGGCATCCATATCCCCACATTTTTCTTGCAAATTTTCCACAAAAATGGTCAAAAGCATGGGGTTGCATCAACTGATAAATCCCACCCGCAGGTGGCAGTGTTTATTCCACTTGCAAATCGCAAATATTTCCAAAGTTACACCAAAAAACAGTGATTTTGATTGGTTTTTTTTTTTCTTTTTTGCTATTAGAAAGTCCTAGAGGGGCTGTGTATTTAGGCCTATTACTAAAAATAAAAACCTCAAACCTATTTGTATGTCTTCCCTGTGAACCAATGACCCACCAGTTTAAACAGTCCTGATTTTAATTTTCACAATAGTCGCAGTGGGATGCAGACTGTGGCCGAGCTCTGGCTGGATTCAACAACCACTGGAGCAGCAAGAGGCGGCAGAGAGGGAAGAGAAGAGAGCTGCAATCGATAGCTTACAGAGAGAAGCCCAGAGTTCACAAAGGGAGAAGCAAAGACAAGAGAAGAGTAGCAACCAGCAGCTCAGCTGAGCAAGCATCCAGAGAGGGCAACTGTAAGCAACACAGGCTTTACAGAGAGGTAGAGATACAAAACGGCTCATTTATTTAACTTGTGACTATGTAGGTCACAGGTGTCAAACTCCAGTCCTCAAGAGCCACTGTCCTGCCCTTGTGTAGATCAGTTCTCCAGAGTCTTAATGACCTAATTATTCTACTCAGGTGGTGCAGCAGAGGCACATCTAAACGTTGCAGGACACCGGCCCTGGAGGACTGGAGTTTGACATCCCTGATGTAGGTTTTCCACATTCGTGCTGCTGTCTCGCCTCATGACGAGTCCTGGTTTGGCAACAGCGGCCTGTGAGGCCATCTGTGTGCTGAAGTGGAGCGTTGGAGTGGCGCTCAACCTGATGTTCCTGATGACATCACTGTTTCAGCAAGGAGAGGGATTTATCAAAGAGGCGACATTGTGTATTTCCCAGGCACAAGATGACATTACACAATCATTACTCTTCAGTTGTTATAAAAAAATGTTGTGTATGTCAAACATGACTTGAAGGAAATTTGCAGTTTGACGCTTTGAAATTGGCCTCTGTTTCTTTAAGGAGCTCGTGCTCCTTCTGGGACTCCGCCTTCATCTCGTCATCACAACAGTGTGCCTCTGTTATGCCATTTACAACTGTTCTTTGGAGAGTTGAACTAAGTATTTAGTATGATTAACTCAGCAGGTGAGCCGTTCCTCCAGGTGTTTGCTAATTGCTGGAGGACCTGAGTGGGGGAGGAGTGCTCTGACATGGAAGATTAGTAAAAACTGTCAGTAAAAACTTTTCAACAATAAGAAAGAAATAACTAAGTAAAACTCACCAGTGCCACACCAAACTTGAACAATTCTGAACAAATAAATGTGTGAAGTCAAAAAAAGAACACAGAACATTTTCTGTTTAACCACAGACAAGCAGGCGCAGTTTCCAAAAGCACCTTATGCCCACTGTGAAATACAGTGGAGGATGTGTGATTCTGTGGGCCAGTTTCACCATTAACCCTCCTGCACTGTTAAGAGATGGAGTCATTTGGACCCCATGAGTTTTTTAATCTGTGCGCAGTCATAAACGTTGCGCTTTTACGAGTTTTTTTGTTTTTGTGTGTGCGTGTGTGTGTGGTTTCGGAATTGGCGGTCTGATGGAACAACTCCCCCACTGTCCGACTGACATTTGCGTCACACTAAGACACTAAGACAGGTTAACAGCTCTGGGAGCCTGGGTTAGAAAGCATGGAATCATAAACTCCTTGAAATACCCGAACATTTCAAATAAAGATCATGTCATCTGGCAGAAAAACCTAATATTTACAACAAATCTATTGGGTGACCTGAAGAGAAGAGAGCAAAAACACACTCACACAAATACATACATACATACTATACATACATATGGTCAAGACATCAAAGAGAAATAAGTGTGACAAATCTTAAATCTGAAGACATTATGCCGTACTGTGACAGCAATGCAACGATAAAGGAAACACTTGGAGGGGAAAAAAAATACAAAACTCAGCAGAAAACCCAGCAGAGAACGTCATGGATATTTGAGGTGGGAGAATCAAAGCGACATGAAGTAACAATCTGCCTATTCTGTTCTTCCACAGCCAAATGAAAGACTTCAGAAGTGCTGGAAATGGCCAATGTCTTGCAGAGACCCTCGTTCAAATTGGAGAGCATGGCTGATTCTTCTGAGGCGGGATGCACGCCAAATCCCCCTGATGAATGAACGAAGAAAAAAATTCCTCTGAAGACATCCGAGTTTGCTGTGCCAGGCATTCCTGCAGATTCTCTCGCTAGGACAACCATTCAGACTTTTGGCCCTTTGTCCCGTACGCTACATAAAAGGCTCTGACAGCTTCTTTTTTTCGGGTATTTGAAAATACATACAGTCCGACAATTCCTCATTCTGCTTAGTCTGAGTGTGTCTCAAGTGAAAGAGCTCATCTGAACAGGGGACGTCTGTTCTGACACCAGGAAGCTAGCTTGAGCTGTGTCAGCTGAGGATGTTTCTTACTGTCATGAGGAAGCCAATTAATTAGGATCATCTAGGAATAAATAAATGAACTGTTTCAAGCACAAACCATGCATTTCTTCCTTTTCTGTTCATCTGCTTTGAAAGTTTTCCACAATCCTGCACTGTGTTCTGTCATCCTGCCTGGGGAGGTCAGCCATCCGTAACATAGACTAGTGGAAGGGTCAGCAGGCTGCAGACCACAGAAACACTGGTCCTGTGGGTTCTTGATGGAGGCACAGGAGTGTGTTGCCACAGAGCAATCAGTCCTTGTGCAGAGGTCGCGCCATCTGAATCACTACTGTCACCATGAGAAGAAAAAGAAAACTATGAACTCCAGAACCTGTTTTAGGTTTCTGCCCCCTGAAGACCCTGAATTTGAATTACATTCAAAACTTGGGGAAAATCATTTAAATTTTCAGAGGTTGAAAATAAACCTATTTTTCTGCTTTTAAATGCCCTAAACAAGAATTAAACTGTGTTTTATTTAGAAGTTTGGTATTTGTGTACTGTCAGAACATTTTGTTTAAAACCCTGAGAGAAAGCTAAGGGGATTTCTTCTGGTTTAATCCATCTAGCTACAGGTGTTCCTCAGGGATGAGTTCTAAGGCCACCCTTTTTTATTTTATACAACAATCCTGACCAAGGAGCATCAAATGTACATTTTTATGCTAATGATACTGTGATTTACTCTGCTGGATTCACACAGGATCAGTCTCTTTATCACAATTTGTTTAATACTGATCGGTGCAATTCGGCACTTTCTTCTCTCAATCTATCAAACTGGTTTAAAAAAAACAAAGATAAAATCCAGTTTCTTCTTTGAGGCTAAGAGAAATCTGCGCTACATTTAGGTCTTTGCTTGATTACAGATTTGTATTTTTTTTTACTCTTAAACAGTTTACTTTGAGATTCAGCACAACCTTTAAAGACTCATTACTGTATGTTGTATTGCTAGTGTTGAATGTTCTCTTGGTTAAGTTTTAATTTGCAAAGTCCTTCTCAACATTACACCCAAATATCAAACATCCTATATCATCCGGAATACAAGACGTTCTTAAATTTACTTAGAAAATGCATTTTTAATATCTGCGGGCTTTTACCGAGTTAAGATAAAAATAATAAATAAAGAAAATGTACTAAATTTCTCTTAAACTAAAGGAGTCAGATTTAAAGGAAATTTAAATCTGCTCAAATAACAGGATGTAAATGTTTTGATAAATGAATTTGCTAATAATTATGCTTGACACACTTGGTTCTATTACGTCTATTGTTAATGACATTTTTACTGTGTTTTGTTATGTGTCGGTTGCAGCTTACCGCCATTTTGACCAACTAATACATTGGCCAGGATGCTCTTGTAATTTTTTTTTTATTCTCATAAGTCCCTTCTGATTAAACACCATATAAAATAAGTGGTGAAATACAATTCTGGGAAAAGAAATGTGAAAGGCAAAATGGAGGTAAAAAGTCCGACCAGTTATAGAAAGGAGTCAATGAATAACTAAAACAGACTAAGTGGAGAAATTAATGAAAGAAAAGAAGAAAAAAAACAACAAGCTGCTGCCAAGATCACAGGCTGCAGCTTCTCAAGTGACTCAGCCAAGAAAACATTTTTGTCCTCCACTGGTTAGTAATAAAGAGCTGCAGGGGCCCTGAAGACAAAAACAACTCCTGCATACCTGACTTAATTTGCTTTTTCGCTTACCTTACCGGGGTTCCCAAGAATAAACTGATCACTTGATTAGCACATAATACAATAAAAGCCTGCAGCTCAGGACTCACGTAATATCCATCTAGATGGCTCCGGTGGATCCTGCAGGTCTCTTAAAGCTAAACAAACCCGGTGCGCCCCGTGGTGCGCCACGTCTGCATATGCGCGCCACGCAACAATAAGCGTTTTAAATGGGGCAGACTCAGACATTATGCTTACTAAAAGAAGAGCTGGTAGCCAGGCCATGAAGCATTTTACCAATACTGCAGTATCTGTGTGGTTAAAACAAGGCAGGAGCAACTCAAAGATCTTTAATGAGGTTCTCATTTTCTCAAAAAGTAGTCTTAGTTTCGCTCATATATATTCTAAATGAATAATTTGTGCTCATAGTTTAGATGCCAGAAACAGTTAACCAGAAACAGTTAACCAGAAACAGTTAACCATATTCTGTTAAAGTTCCTCAACATTTTAATGGGTTAACATTTTCTGCTATGTTGAAGCTTACGTTAATATCCCATATGGACCTCAAGTTGTAATTCCATAAAATATCAGAGAATCCACTGAAAACAAGGTTCTGATATAATACAATATATCTTTAATGGACCTAGATCGGATGGACCTCGGAGCAACTTTGCGCGGCCCCTTGATCATAATTTGATTTTCACAGAAAAAGACAAATTCAAATCTTCTTCAAGTAGGAAATGTAAGCTACGCCACAAAATATCCATCTTTCATCAGCCATGTTTTTGCTCTTAATTTAATAGTAAATAGGAACACAAACATCCATTGACCTTTACTAAAGAGTGGACTCAAAAATTATTAAATTATTAAATTTGGTGGAATCAAGCGAGAGTCACCCTTATCCTGGCGTGGCTGAAACAACATACCCAGAAAAATCCAGATAAAGATGGTCAACCTGAAGCGTTAATTACATTATTTGCTCTTTTTCCTTCCCTTTAACCAAGCAACACCCTTTACATCTTTTGACTCTATCTACAGTGATCTAAATCCACTTTGTACTAAAATTAGACTGCTTTGCTTGTTTCATTAAAATATCATGTTTTTAGTTTATTGTTGTACAGGTTAAACAGAAAAAAAACATAGAACATTTGTTGCAATTTTCACAAGAAAAACATTTTCTGTATACATTTAAAACTAGAAGGGTGTTTTAAAAAGTGCATCCTCCACCAAAGCCGCTATTTGTTATGCTAAGCAAAACTGACATCAATTTACAACTAAATTAAATATGCTCTTTCATTACAAACCCACTCCATAGTGCTGCACACAATTGCTCCACTCCATTCCATTTATAATGCTGTAAAACTCTCCCAGAGAAGGAGCCACACAGGGATGATGTACAAAAAAGATTTGATTTCAGCCTTTGTAGCAGATATACAATCAAAAGCCCCATATTAAAAAAAAAAAGCTAGAATAAATCAGATTCTGCAAGTGGCATTGAATTTACCTACACACTCTCGTTCTGACAAACAAAATGAAGCACTTAACGTTTCCCTCATCAGATGTGACGTAGACCGACGTGTTCTTATGACTTTCAAAAAAGATGGATATAGATTAACGCATTAAGCGAACGATAACAACACCGATAACACGCTGCGGTTTTCAATTTCAGAGAAAAACAAAGGTTGCGTTTCACTGCAAGCAGTCAAACGTCATCTTTTCTTTTTATGTCAAGATTTTTTTAAATGCCTTTGGAAACAGCCTGACAATTTAAACTCGACGTTCCTCAGTGCGGGTGCTGTTGACGCAGCAACACTGGCAGTGCGAAGAGCAGAGTCACTTTACGAGTTTGTTTAAGACTGTAGACAATTATGAGCTACTGCACCCAAAAGAGCTGTAGCTCAGAAAGCAATTTTCAAAAGTCAGTCGTTCCGCCGGGCAGAGGCAGATCGTCGCTGTTTGAATATATAAACAAGATATTTAAGAATGCATTATAAAGTGGATCCACATTTTATGGCGAAAAAAAAAAATGCAATATGCAAGTCCAAAGTGATTGGCTTTCATGAATGAATTGTGAAAATGTCCGAGGATGGAATCAGACGATTTTTTATTGGTTCTGATCAGTGATCTGTGGGTAAAATACAAAAAATTTGGATTTCTCCATATTTATTAAATACAATAAAAACTCCAACAATTTTTGGAGAAACAACACATCAACTGTACTTCTTAAAAAATGTAGAACGAATCAAAACTGTCAGCAGGACAGACATAAAAAAAAACCTATAAATCTGTATCGGCTGAGGAAATAAACTTGATCAGTGCATCTCTACACCTAAATAAAGACCAGACCCACCTGGGAACAGCTAATTAAGGAAATTTACTAGACATCATTAGCATAAGCTAATAGTTTGTGGAAAAAGTTGAACAGGAAAAGAAAATACATTATTTTTAACACCAAATTACAAAAAAGCACTGTCATCTGAGATAATGTGAACATTAATTTTAAATTATGGACATTTTTTGCAATCCATTATGAACTGAAATAGCTGAGTTGTTCAGTGTTAAGTGCTTCTAATGTTTTTCAATGACACAACAAAGAAAAAAAAGAAAAAACAAAAATGGCACATTCTCCACTAAGGCTGATTTAGTGTTTCGTAAATTAAACTAAGTTGATTCTAATTTTACTCAGCACCAGCTCTTTGGAAAACCCTAAAAAACATGGAAAAAGCGCGCATTTTATTTTCAACCTAGACGAGAGTCGAATACTTATAGGCTCCGTAACAAAAGGACACCAGGCAGAGCTGGGGTGATTCAGATTTTCACCAGTGGCCGTGAAACCTGCCTCCAACCTCACAATCTGACAAAACTAAATAAACAAATCTCAATTTGATTCCTGCTCTGCTGCGAGCAAGGCTGACAAAGTTATGGCCTTGTTGTATTCTTCGGCTGGATCCGATCTTCCCAAAGACGCCTGAAACCAACTATTGCTAATAAGCAAAAAAAAAAAAAAAGTAAAGGAGAAGAGATGAGAACGTCTGCTAACCGAATCTCATCAAAGGTGATAATTTCTGGATAAGTCCGATTGTTCAAACATGGAAAAAGTGTTCCTTTGTAACGTAATAAAAAGTCATGGATGGAGAGTAATTTTTCATTTTCTTCACGTTCCTCTTGTTCTCTCAAGGTAGTAAAATAAACACAACGGACAAAGTGCAACTCTGTATTCATAAAAGCGGTTGCCTGTATATATATATATATATATATATATATATATATACATACACACAGTATATATATATATGTACATTTTCACCTGAAATGAGCAAAGTGAGCACGGAGGGGAGAAACCCAATCATAAACAATTCCCGCATGCCGAGATCCTCCGTTCTACATGGCAGTAAAACCTGACGCTCACAGTCGTATTCGAATCAGCGGCGGGAGAGAAGGAGGAGCGGAGGAGACGGGCGACCCGGAGGGTTCGGATGAGGCGCGATTTGCATCCCCCATCAATTCCCCCGCCACTCGCCACCATGCATAATTCATTCATTTTTACTGACTGCATGGGAATTCTGGTAGGTGACGGAGTGATACTTCGAAAGAACAAAAGATGACTGTCCTTTTCCTGATTGTCATTGGGACCGGCGCGTAGGAGGCGTTCAAAGGACCGCTCCACCGGCCGAACACTCGCCTCCCCGTCTTTGCATACTGATATCTGGGGACGCCATCAATGACATACAGGACATTTACTTAGAATAAATGTTGACTGAACAGCTTAAAGCGTGGCGTAATCTGTCAAAGTGTGGCAGGGACTAATCTAAATAAACGACAAGGTTGGCGTCCTTGGTAACAGACCTGCTAGGAGTCGACCGAATGTGAGGAGAGGGTGAGGTCGGAGATGAAAAATTGAACCGCAACTTGGAGTAGAATAACACGCTAAGTGTTTTATGTTTCAACTCATGCAACAATACGCCACTGCTACGACTGTGACAAGACAAACTAAGTTCATCAGTTAATGAACAATCATTGAATCTACCTGTCAGAACCAATTCTGACAAATGAAATACTAAATGGGAAATATTTAACCACAGTGAAACTAATGTTAGTTTTTAAGTGACCATTTCTAGATCTTAAACTTTCACATCAGCCTACAGAAAACCAAACATGATTGGGCCCCATTAGTTTCATATTTCAACAACTGCTGCAGCAGCAAACATCTGAAATGTCTTTAGAGACACAATCTGGATAACAAAAAAAATACACCAGCGATTTTAAAATACAAAATCTACTACCACTTACAGAGCTGCTGTTGTTATATGTGTCTACAAACAAAAGAGCAATGACAGAAACAAGAGGGATAACAAAGCTGAGGAACCAGCGGAAGACGCTTCGTGTAAGTCACTCTACTTTTTGTCAGTACTTTCCGTTCATTTCCATCTTCTTTCATCACATGCATACAGCTCCAGCAACTCAACTTTCAAGGTTTGTGCTGTGCACCAAAGACTAATAAAACTATTCTTTTAAGGTTCTCCCTTTGTGCCTCTAATTCACTCCGTAGTGTTTGAACCAGCAGCATCGTCTCTCTCCTACATGCCGCCTCAGAGGAGGGAAAGGGAAACGCAAAGAGAACAGAAAGAAAATCCCTCTGATATTCTTCTTAATTGCCACTGTTGTATTAAAAAAAATAAAAACTCCAAAGAAACGTCTTGAAAATGGTTTTGCTCCACTATCTGTTTGTGTTCTGACGGCAGGAGGCTTTCCGTCCTCTTCAATATGGCCAAGGTTTCCCTGATAGTTCAGTATGCTTGCTAATTACCTCCACAGACACCCCAAGAGGGGAGGAGTATTCGCACTGGATGTTATTTTCTAATTAATACAAGGTAGATTAATAAGGTCCATTTTAGCCGGCTCCCTTTGGAGGTCAGAACACTTGCAGACAATCAGAGTCATTAAAGACGTTTAGCTTACGTAGCGTCGCGCTTTGAACCGTCAGCTTGACGGGCTAATGACCTTCTCGCTCACGCCACACAGGAGCCTTGCAAATAACAATGTGAGAACCTTACATTTAATTTCACTTAAGGCACAAATCCCCATCCAGAGCTGGATTTAGATAAATGGGCCTCATTTCAACCTGTTTTTTTTGTTGTTTTTTCGTATTGACCCACCAAGGTATTATACTGCAGAATTGACAAACTAGGGGTGAGGTAAACAAACGCCTTTCTTAATTGGTGAGAATCAAATTTCCCACGTTCAGCGCTATTCTCTCTGCGGACGTTGAGTCACACCGCCAGAGTTAATGAGAGCCAGAGGAGCGAGAGCACACTCTGCCTCGGCTCTTTATTTGGGAAGCTTCCCGTCAGCTGGCGACCCGGCAGCACCGGTCTCCCAGATGAAGCGGCTCTGTTTTCAAATCTAACTCTCTCCCCGGCCCTCCTCCGACGCGAAGCTCTTGGGGGAAGCAGTGGCAGAAAAGCATCGACACCTCGGGGCGCAGGCGCCAGGACAAACCGTTTAGCTTCTTTTTTTTTCTTGGGAGGCCAGAAGCACTGGGAGCAAAAGTGTTAGCACTGCTGCTGATTTTCAAAAACTAGACTGAATGGACCAGAGTCTGCCTACAGACTAACCGCAGGCTCTTACTGAGTAGTTCTTGTATAAGTGACCCTTAAATATATTTATACAAGAACCCTGAAGTACAACATGAAGACACTGCTGTTACAAAACTCTAGCTATCTTTAGCTAATGTTTGGGGGACCCGTTCCCTCGCTAAGCAGTCCTCTCACATTTGCCAAAGTGGCTGTGAGGTTTTTATTATTATTATTATTAAAACAGGAAGGATTTCTTGTTTTATAAAATATGGGAGAAAAGGTCAATATTGTGTCAGCAGCACTTTTAGCCAAGTCAAGTTTATTTCAATTCAGCAACAAGGCAGTTCAAAGTGCTTTATACTATAAAAATATCAGGTAAGCAATTGGGAGACAAGTAATGGACATTACATTTTGTCAAATGTCATCATCAAAATCATTAAGCCGATATACATCCAATATGTTGATCGATGTTCCAGTGACTACTAATAAAAGGCAGCTCTAAACAGGTGAGGTTTAGCCTTAATTTAAAAGAATTCAGTGTTTCAGTGTTTCAGCAGTTTTGAAGTTTTGACGTTTGTTCCAGATTAGAGGAGAATGTTAATTGCTCCTCTAGATGACGAGAAGCAAAATATTTTTTCCAAGGCAAACCGTGAGTACTCCAGATGATTTGCAGTAGATGGTTCTTTTCAGGCTCGACACTTCTCCTTTGAACTTCTTTTCTTATTTGTTTTAAACTACACACAGCACAAAATATGTCCAATCATGGGAAAACTGGGAACGATTTTCCTGGTTGGGCATTTTGAGTTAACAGATTTGGATTCTGTCTTTTCCAACACATGAAAATTAACAAGCGTTTTCTTTGTTTACAGGACTTTTCAGGCTAACTAATTACAGTTTTTTTAATAACAGCTCATATAATTTTGTGCTCAGTGAGAAACACTGGACCTTTTATTTTTGCATTGTAATTTTTTTCTGTGCCTGACTTTCTGATCATAGCCTGATAGAAATTTGAAGAGGAAAAGGCTAAAGCAAATGAGGCGGATTAGCAGCGCTTGCTAGCAACCAACAGATTAATCCGGGACATGTTACCGTTAAATATTGTCTTTGCTGCCGGATATTGAGCTGCTAGAATATGATGACAGTCATGAAACTGCCTTATAGCCACAACGTCTTCAGTCAGAGGCCTCTTCAGATTTGTTGCAACACTGACTGCTACCAGAAATCCTTCCTGCAAGAGTTACAGCAACATTTAAAATGCCTTTGGGATGAACTTTTTTTTATTTTTTATTGGATTAATATATACTGCTCAAAAAAATAAAGGGAACACTTTAAGTGTTAAACACCTGTTTAAGTGTTCCCTTTATTTTTTTGAGCAGTGTAAATATAATTGCCACAGTCCTGCTGGCCATTGTGATCACAAACCTGCACAATTCTGACTCTCATCTGTCTTTTTCCTTGTTACATTTTTCTCCAATGCTTTTTTTCAGCTTCAGGACCTCAACCAATCATAATACATATATCAAGTGTGAGCATCAACGCCAGTAAAAGATGATCCAACATGCATGGCATGCACCGCACTAGAAATATAATATCTTATCTAAAATTGCATTGAAGTGCTCTGTTTGCAAAAGTGTTATTGCACAACATGGATGTTGCGATAAAAACTGTAATTCGATATATTGTGTAACTCTCCTGCCAGGTATGTTTAGTTTTATCTCTGCTGGTGTAGCAGAGAAACTTTCAGGAATGGTGTCAATAAAGTAAAAAAAAACAAACTTTTCTGCATAACTGAATAATTGTGAAAGAAAATTTAACAACCATCTTTATAAAATCATTTAGGTGTTAAACTGCACGTATTGATGCAATTTAAATGAGGTTCATACCTTTCCTCCAGCGCTTTGTCTCCAAACATCCAGCGGATGTGTGGTGGGGGGTAACCTGTGGCCACGCACGGCAGCAACACGCCAGCACCCAGCAGCTTGGCCACAGGCGCAGGCTGCACCAGGAACTCCAGCTTCCTCTCCACTCCAGGTTCTTTGGAAAATACAATAAATGTTTAGGGTCAAAACAGAGAGAAAAAAAAAGAGAAGTGAAGTTTAAGAATGATTAGTGATAAACTTCAAAAGAAGCCAGCAAGGCTAAATCAAAATGAATTATGTTTCAAGTCCGAGTAACATCAGCAATAACAATGATGTGTTCGTTAACAACCTGAGTCCATTTTTTTATAGGGTACAGCAAACAGCCATAAAGACATAGAACTAGGCCTGTCACAATAAGCAATAAATCAATAAATCACATGATCAATCAAAACGAGTTCAATAATTTGCGTGGTTTATTGTTTTTCTCCTTTCTCTCTCTTTCTATCAAGGACAGTTTTGCTTACAGTGACTTAATAATTCATTTTATTTGTTGTTTCTGTTGTTCTGCTCACTTATTTGGGATGTTTAAAATGTCTTCCAGCTCCAGTGTTAAATGTTAATTACATTTAATTAATGTAATTAATTAAATGTAATTAATTAACAATTAAATGTTAATTTAACACTGTTAAATTAACATTTAACAGTGTTAAATGTTAATTACATTTAACACTGTAAAACACTTATTTTGAAAAAAATAAAATTTAAAGTTTATTGATCTCTGAGAATGTGTTCTTGCATCATTATCTGTCTCAAAGAAAAACAAGACAGGTTATCGCAATAACTTCTGGGACAATTTATCGTCCAGCAAAACTTGTCATTGTGACAGGCCTACACAGAACTAAACATTCTGTACGTCAATCACTGCCTCCCATTGGAAACGTCTTCTTAGACCCGTTTGGAAAATCTAATTTCCTCAAACGGTTTCACGAGGTCTCTTCTTACACGAATTCATCTATGAGCGAACAAAGGACGTAGAATCCCACAGAGGTCTTATTGAAGTCAGAGTTACGGCCTCCAATATCTCCTCTGTGCCGGTAGGAGGTCTGGCGTTTAACAGCACAGTAAATAAACCTTCTGGAGGGGCAGGAGGAGACCCTGCCTCGCCGGACTTCAGCGTCCCTTTGTAGCAACAAGTGAGTTACTGTTGCATCAATTCAACTTAATAGGAATCAGTCGGCTCCTTTAGCATTAAACCAGCTCTCACCCTGGTTAGACGGACATCTTCGTGCTAAAAGTAATGAGCAGCATAAAGAAAACACAATGGATTTCTGTAATTAAACAATAAAACTGGAATGTCAGGTTGCAAGGAAGATAACAAAAAAAACATAAATCAACAAAAGGCTAAATATTTCAATCAGAGAGGATGGGTACGCACACCAGAAACAGTGACTTTGGTAGAATGGTTGGAAACACAGTGTGGTCATTATGTGAACCCATAGAGAGGCTGAGGTCCCTGTAATGTCTTTACTGGTCTACATGCTAACAACTTCAGCAGATAAAGTGACAAATCACGCATAAAGGATGAAAAACCTTTGATTAGGATGAGTCAACTGAAGTGCAAACAACTTGACTAATATTTCTTTTCATTTTATTTTTTTAATGTTTGCCTTTTTTAAGACTTTATAGTTGGTGTTTAGTATTGTTCATAATGTCTTTCAATAACATGTAATTAGCTAGTGATATTTTGAAATTTTCTGTCAAGTAAAAAACAGTGGGCCCCTGGATGATTGCCCTAGTGCCCACACCAAGGGGATTAGCATGTTTTCTGGAGGAAACCCTGCGTACATCACAGTAAGAAGGATAAAAGTGTCCATTAAGGACCGATTCTCAGAGTTTGACTCCACCTGGGATGGTCTGCAGCGGGGCCTCGTCGCTGGACTTGGAGGAACCCACGTTTTCCACGACGCAGCGATAGAGGCCGGCGTCCGTCTCCGAGGCGTTGCTGATAACGAGGGCCCCGCTGGGCAGCTGGATCAACCTGTCACTCAGCTCCAACGCCTCCTTGTCCTTCTCCCAGCGCGTGAACGGAACCAGGTCCGAGTTGACCTCGCACGCCATCACCTGATTGTCCCCGACGTGGACGGAGGCCGGCGACGGCTGGCTGGCGAACCGGGGAATCCCTAAAGGACGGGGAGAAACAGGAAAAACAGGGTGAATGAGATTCCTTGTGCACCGAGGGAATCGAGACAGACTTCATTTCCCACTGTTACAGCAGCAACTTTCTGAGCGTATTCTGTGTAATTTAACTTTGCAGCAGGGGAGTTCAAGGTGCTTCACTCTGAAAGATTTTGGGTGGCCGAATTCTGGAATTGAGCAAATCGGGAGTAGTGGGTCGCTGCAGATGGATGTTTTTTTTTCATCTTTTAGGGCAATTTAGTTTCACAGGAAACAACATCTTCTTAGAAGTGTGGGCACTTTGATTAGGATGAAACAACAGAAGTGTAACGACGGCACTTGACAAAATGTAATGTTTTTATTGTTGACGTATTTTTGTGTTTTTATGAAGCACTTTGAAATGCCTTGTTGCTGAAAAGTCCTATACAAATAAAATTTGATTGATTGATGACTGATTTGAAGTGTATAAAAGAGGAATGTAGATTCCCATTTCTCAAAGTTCTTGCAGTCATCTTAGTTTTGGAAAAACTAGAACCATAACTATTGACCTGCTTTTGCAGCAATTCTTAGAAGCCAAATAAGAAGAAAAAAAATAAATCAACGATTAAAATGTAGAAACTGTTGGCCTGTTTTACACTAACACAATCTTGCAAGACCCTCTTTATTTTTTTGTATGTACAATGACCTGTTTTCTGTAAAAATAAAACAATAAATTTCAATAAAATTGTAATTTTTTAAGTTTAGAATTGAGCACATGAAATCAAAAAGGCACAAGAAGTTTGTTTTTAAAAATGGAATAAAAATTTTGACATTTTTGTGGCCCCACATCCTTTCAAATGAATGATTACGGGATCGTAAAGGGTTCCGTAATCATTGCGTCCAAACTTACAGCAAAAAGTTTTTTATACCCTGAGTGTAAACAGTAAACTGTGGGTGGATGGATTGCGAGATGAATAAACGGATATAGATGCATTATAGACGGATAAACAGTGGACAGATGAACATTAAATGGACGGATGGACAAGAAGTGGACGGCTGGATAAACGGACATATAGAAGAAAAGATGGACGGAAGGACAGGTGGGTGGAAGGAAGGATGGATGGAGGGACAAGTTTGCTGAAGAATGAAATCAGAAATAAAGTGTGGAAATATTGTAGCTATTTCCATAACCATTCATATTCAAACTTGTAGGAAACAAACAAAACAAAACAGATGGATCCTTGAACTTGACACAGGATTCCACTCAGGTAGAAATTTATTTAAATAACAAAAACAGAAATATGCTAAAAAATGGATAACAAATCCTTCAGTTCATATTCAGAACACCGCCCCCAAAACCACGGAGGTCAAGAAGTCAGCGCTGACCTCCTGCAGGCTCATTTAAACGCACTGAAAGCCCTCAAAATAAACAGAAGCAACCACAGCTAATGCTAATTAGCCACGCAGAGACATGGATACACAGCCATTTATAACAAAAAACAAACAAACAAAAAAAACTAACAAAAAACTTGCATTTGAAGGCGTCATCCAACGTTCCTTTAAAACAAACCGCGGCCAGAAAAGAGACCAAACAGTGTGGAAGACGGCAGCAAAAAATAATTATTATAAAAATAAAAACATCCGTCCTCCGTTTGTTAGCCAAGCAGAGCCTTTGTTTTGGGAAGTCAAGCAGGCCTCTCAATCAAGTGTGAAAAGAAAACCATGCTGCGTTATTGCCCAAGGAGAGGCTCTCGAGTTTCTGAGCCGGCCGCGGTTGTCTCCTTGGCAACGTGCGCGCGAGAAGCGGCGGGGACTAAGCCGCGTGGCTGCGGATGAGAGGAGCGGCGGCCGCGTTTGGCGGAACGTTCATCTGCTCGCAAATGCAACTTTGTCTCCTGTAACTGTGCTTTGATGCAGGAAGTGATGCTGAGCACTTGCTGAGTGATGATTTGGTGTCTGCACCCCCCAGCATCACCTCCCCCACACCCACAACACCTCTCTGGAGCAGACATCACTCTGAATCCCTGCCAAAAGTGGCTCCAGGGTAAATTACACTTTTAGATAAAGCCCCCCCCCTCACTCTCTCCTGGCTCTGGAGGATGTGTGCAGCTTCTCTGGGCATATCTCAGCGCGGCAGTTCGACTAATATGGGCTTTTCTGATGCCACTGTCTGATAGTTTTGTGTCAGAGCTGCCAATCACCTTGCTGCATAATCGCGCCAGCAAAGAACGACCTGAATTATTTAGACTGGAGACGTTCACCGGATCGAGTTATTGTTCGACATTAACAGATGCGGCGCGATCCTCGTGTGGATTTAGAACTCAGCGGATCCAAAGTTTAAAATGATGATCTGCATTTATTACTGTCACATGTCGTCCCAAACTGTTACTTTTTTTAAATTGAGATTTTAAGGGATGGACCAAGACGATGTAGCATAATCGTAGTTAAGATGAAGTAAACAAGATGCGGGCTAAAATGCTGGAAAGTGCAGCGTGCCTGTATTCAGGCTACATGGAAAGCGTCTGAAACCATGTTGAATTTTTCATTGGATTTATAACAGGTTTCAAGTCCTGACATAGATTCTCCACTGCATTTATGAGGTCTGAGCTTTGACTGGGCCGTTTGAACACATGACGCATTCTGAGCTGAAACATTCCTTGTAGCTCTGGCTGGATTTTTAGGATCACTTTCCTGTCTCAAAGTAGTATTTTTGTGAAACTCGGGCATAACATGCCCGCAGCATGATACTGCCATCACCATGTTTCACAGTGGGAGCTGCAGATCTCTGCAGCTCCTCCGTAGTAAGTATGAACCACTTCTTGTTTGCTACTCTGCTTGAGGTCCTCTTTCACTGGCCTGCGCTGGATTACATTTAGGGGTGTCAGAGTAAGACAGTATGTAAGCAAATTAGGGCTGAAACGATTCCTCGAATGATTCAAGTACCTTGATTATTAAAATTTCTCAAGGAAAATGTATCTGCCTTGAAGCTTCGTTAAATTATGTAGAGCACCGTGTTCCGCCCGGATCATCATTTGTGGTGGGGCAGCGCTCTTACTTCTGCCTATGAGTTGTTGTGAAGTGCTAGCAGCATGGTGTTGAATTGTGCGGCGTTTTGTCAGGGTTTGGGGGACAAATAAGGATTGTTGAGCTTTGCGGTGCGATGGTAGGACTACGACAACTTTTGTGGCGTCAGAATCGCGTCGTCAAGGTTTTGGAGCGAATGGTAGGAATGAGAGCGAGAGAGAAAGAGAGAGAGAGAGAGAGAGAGAGAGAGAGGTCTGATTCCTCGGATAATCGTAAAAATATTCCATAGAGTACTCGATTACTATAATATTCCTTTACAACAACCCTAATGCAAATGCATCCTATAATTTGGGGGGTTTTATGTGTGCTTTTTTCCTTCTACTTCACGATTACTTTATGTTAGTCTAGTGCAGTGGTCTGCAACCTGCTGCTCTGCTCTTCGGACCTTCCATAACATTAATAATTTTGTTAAGACGGTGCAGAAATCACGACATAATATAAACAAAAATAGATATAACAAATGGAGATCTTAGAAGTTCTTTTGGGGTTTTTTTTGCTTGCTTTTGTTTGGAATAAATTCTGCACTAAATTTCCAAAACAAGTGTGAGAAATATGTGAAACAAACAAACAAAAAAAAATTTAATAATATAATAATAATAAATCAACACAACATAAAAAAGCATGTTGTCTTTTCACAAAAGGGTTATGTAACATTTGCAGCTCTGAACTTTTATTTTGCTGGACTTGGGGCCAAAACCAGCTTTTTGATTTGTAATGGTTTAACATATGAATCGTTATAAAAATCATAAGGTTTGTGGAACAAGATGTGAAAAAGTTCCAAGCTATATGAAGATTTTAGAAAAATAAAACTATTTCTTTAAAACACTAATTTTATAGTATATTTCAATGCTTTTCATAATCCTTTGACACTCACACAAAAGCAGCCTTAGCTCTTATTGTTCGACAGAAAAATAAAGACAAGTAGCCATTTTTCTTAACAATAACGTGGGATAATATTCCTTAATAACACCACTTGCTGACTTTAATTGCCAAACCTTTCGTATTCGTACAGAAACAAAATCACCTTTGTGTAAAACTTCGTCTAACGTCTTACTGCGTCACACTTCGGCCTAAGCGCTTTGTGGGTGGGAGTTACAAAAGTCTACCAGCAGAGACTGATGCTTCCTCCAGAGATCAAACGCTGCTGCGTCACGCCATCGGTTTAGCGTTTTCTGACCCGATTGGCGGTCTCTCTGGCGGGTTTCCAAATCGACTAACCCTTTGTTCCTCCGGGCTCATCTCGTCTCTCTGGGCTGCGCTCATCAGGCGGCGAGCGAGTGCCGGTGTGCGGATGTGCTCAGAGCTTGGCTCTGCTGTTCAGTGGCAGTCGGTTTTCATAAAAGCGCCGTTACGAATGTACTGTGTGCTAAACTGTACATCAGCACATTAAGCTGAGGTCAAGACAGAGCGGAGGGAGAGGGGAGCGCCGAAGCCGAAGCCAACGCCAACGCCATCGATTCCAATTAATCACAATCCTCCATTTAAATCGACTGGGCTGGGAGCTTCATTTTCCACGTCCTGGCTCAGCAGATCTATTGAACAGAAGTGCTGTGCTGCCAATCTCGAGTCTTATCACCGGGGTGTGAAGGAACCAAATAACTCCAGCGGAGCAGGGTAGTCTCTGTGTTCGAAAGGGAAGGGACGAGGAGAGTTCATCGGGTCCTCTGTTCACGTAAAAAGCGACAGGATGAAAGCAGAATTCGCTGATGCCGATATCACCGGTGGATTTCTCCAGAATGTAAAGTGTTTGGTCTGGTGAGGATGGAACAAAGGGAATGGAATCAGACGTTAGTAGTGAGGTCTTCCTGCGTGGCTTTGTCTGTGGAGCTTATAATCATATGTTAATGAAGCAAAGTGTCCGTCACTGGACGAAGATTAGCAGAAAGGAGCGACGCTACAAAGCGCAACCGACCAGCATAATGCCTGTATACCGCCGCCTCACACAAGATACACTAACACACACAGATAGGCATGCACTTGGAGCGGCTCCTACTGTTCTTAATTAAAATCAGGTATGGAATAAAAATGAGCAGATTAAAGGAATATGCAAGAGGCTTTAGGGATTTCCCCCGAGATCCAACTGACTGTGTAACGGTTTCCTTTCACCTTGGATTTGCTCTTTGTTACGTATTTTTCTACCAGAGTCAGAGTGAATAATTAAAAAACAAAAACGACAAAAAAAAAAAAGTCAGGCTTATATATATTTTTAAATGTGCACAGGGAATTTTGTTGCGTATGCAGAGTCTGGACTGATTTGAGAAAAGAAAAAATAAACCTTTTCTGGTGCAAAAATATATTATGACATATGAGGAAATACCATCCAGGGAACTAGGAGAAATTTTATAGGTAAAAGCTGGAATGAATCAACTAAACGGAGCACTTCCGCCTCTTTATGGAGGCGGATTTTACCCATTAATTCAACATTTTCTATTAACATATAAATTACCCGGTGGGACTAATTAGAGGAAAATTAGGCATGCATTTCTTTCTCTTTCCCCTTTCAAAAATTAATTTGTTGATGGATTTTATGTAAATATTTGCTATCACAAGTGCTGCCAATATCTTCCAACTCTAATTAGATTAAGATTTAAAAACATGATAAAAATCCATTCATGACACGAAGCTGTAAATCACTTTCTATGTCAAATTTATTCAGTTCGACATGGAAAAAGTGAGCAGATTCTTACTCTTCGGGCGCACTTGATTTCAATGAAATCCAGACATCGGTGGTGAAAACCTGCAAACACTGTGAGACGTAAACACCAAGTACCGAACTGAGCTCGCACACGATGAGCCACAACTGGAGGCCTTGCAAGAAACTGGACAAGTGTTGCAATCCAAACCACTCGGATGAAGATTAGTGCAAGGATGTTTACTGCGTATAAATGTCAAAGTTCAAGGCCTGATATCGTGTTAAGACTTCAGTTTAAACTCAAAGTTTGTCTGAGCTAAAACGTTGGAAATCATCAGGCTATTTCAAAAGACACCATTTTAAAAAATGGTGTTTGAGTTATGCAAAAATGGAGAACAAATGACAACTACATTTACTGAAGATTGCGTTTTTGTTGGTATTTTTAAAATATAACTATAAAGCTAAGGAGCTGGAGTTAGCTAGCTACAATGCTAACACCTGCTTTGGTAGCCTTGGGTAGGCTGACTTGCTAAATCTAGATGCTTGTTTTCAGCATTTGTTTATAAATATAGTTTGATTTTTGTTCATTTTTGTGTAGGTCATTTCACCCTTTTACCACATCATACCTTCATAGTTTTAAATGTTTCACACTTTTTGGGTTGAAAATTTTGTAGGAAATTACAGAGCCATTTTGTCTGGGTTGGAAGGTGATATTTTCATACTTACTTTTACCAAATGATGTAAAGTGAGCTTTTATAATCTACCCACAGTTTGCTGTAAGGAGGTATTGTTAAAGGATCCCAACAAATGGTATTTGTAACCAATAGACCTCCAATAAATGTATTTTTGTTTTACCAGCCAGAGTTCACATAAGATCAGCACCACAATCACCAGAAACAGGATGTAATAGTGTTCCGAAAATAATACACAATTATATCAAACTTTAGAAATGATCATTTATTTTTATTCTTTACCTGCATAATTCATCATAAATAGATTTTTTTTTTTTAAGAAAAGAAAAAGCTTGAGTCATTGTTCTTTTTTGACTCAGCATACACACCTGGTAGTAACTCCAGTCATATAGAGCATATGACTGCTGAATTTGTTTTGTGATTTTGAAACCTTCACTACCTTGAAGCAGACAACCTGGTTCCACCCAGTGAGAATTAGCAAACAGTCAAGGTTATTTCTTTAAGTTCAAGAAAAAAGATCTAATAATTGACACATTTTGGATTGTTTTTCTAATCGAAGATGTATTAAAATGTGGCCAATGAAGAAATAACCTCTGCAGCAAACAGTAAGTAATCACACATATATAGTGTATTTCCTTTTAGACTGAAAATTTTACCATCCAAAATGAATTCTAATGATAAAAGACCATTCTATCGACCTTAAATGATTTGGGGCTTTTTGTCAGTCCGCTGCCATTAATGGAAACGGTCTCGTCTCCAGATTTGACATTTAGTGCTCCTAAACAATTAGGAAGAAACAAATCCCAGAGGAGAGCCAGAAAGGCCCTCCTGTCACGCATCCATTTATTGCTCCCCGTCTCCGCCTCGCTCAACCCAACAAATTCACGCTCATTCTCCGGGGACTATTGAAAGTCATTGGGAGAAATGTGGGAAATCAATACCTGAAATTGAAGTACGCAAGTCAAGCTGAAGAAAAGTGGGTACTCTTGAAAAGTAAATTAAAACCCTTCTTGTCAAAATAATTCCTGGAAGCACTGACTGTTACAAATGTGCTGGGAGCGTACACACTGCAATCCGAAGGGTGCAATAATAACACGCTTTTTGTCCTCCATTATCAACACATCTCTTTCAGTTTGGCGACATGTCCACCCAAAGACAGATAATCGGAGTGTTGTGGGTGTATTTATGAATTTTGCAATAACGGACTGGGCCAAATGAAAGCTCTTCGGCCAGAGAAAATACCCTCTTCAGTCAGAGAAGTCACAGGTTCAACACCAGTAAAAGTTCACACAAAATCCTACTGGGTGTTTGTGGCGTAGTTCATATCACAAATATTTAATAGTACAATTTAAAAAAGACAAAGCTGACTTACAAGTACGTTTTCAGCATGAGCTAGGAGCTTATTTTAAGTTAGAAATTTCTTAATATTGATTAAAAAAATACTAGCAAGTGAAATAATCTGACAGTGGAACTCATAAAATGAGGAAAATGATTTGTACTTTTTCATCAATATTAAGGTATTACTGATCCTTAACACTGAACTAGAAACTAGACCAAAAGTACTTAAGATTTTGTATTTTTGCAGTGTAGATTCGATGAATGGGAAGGTGAGAGATGGTAAAAGGCTAAAAATATACATTTCAAATAGTGTCTGAGTGATGAAAGTGCTGTTTCCAATTATATGCACTTTTCTCTTTAGGTTTTCCACAGCATTTAGGATCTAGAAACTGAGATAAACATTGGAAATAGGTCAAATTTTGTGTTTATTGTTTGTATATCTTATATGTTGCACTCATGTTCAGTTTTCTGATAATGGCCATCATTATTTATAATATAAATTGCTATTTCAAAGCGTGACACCATGCACTAAGAAGACCACCAAAAACTTCATAAAATAAACAGACCCACAGCATCACACATCTTCTTGGAAAGAGGTTCTTTTCCACACATTTCACCTTTTGTTTCATGTCTGTTAGTAAAAAAAACCTCAGTTAGTCTCATCTGACCAAAACGCAATCAATTAATTACTGACCTAACAAAGTTAGCAAGTTCTTCATATTTATGCTTGTTGTGAGCTGAGAGGAAAGACCTTTTCTTGGCACATCCCCAAATAACCGGTTGTCATGTAGATGGCTTCTAGTGGTTGTTATGGAGACTTGGCGACCCCCAACATGCCGCCCCATGACGCAGGTCTGCAGCCGAGTTTCTCTTTGGCTTCCATTTGACATCCTGCTCACTGTGTGTCTGAACACATATTTGTATATTTGCCATCTATGCTATATTTACAGTCTATAAAGGTAAGTTTTGCAAATTGTGATAATTAATTGACATTTCTGATGGCGTCAAATGTTTAACATATTTCAAATGTTCCTTATTCAAGTTTCATGAAACCCTTTGTTTATAGTTGCAGTTTTCTTACTGGTAGCTGACTGAGCGAGCAGCCAGCACTGGCAAATGAGAAAGAAATCACTCACTTGTGTTAGCATCAAAGAGGCTAACAGCTAGCATGCTCAGGCTGGTCACCAACTAGAATGGACACATTTTTGTTTGTGTGTTTTTTTCTTAATAAATCTTTATAAAAAAAATGGTTGACATACAATATCTTAAAGCCACAGGCACCACTCGATTGGAATTAGTTTTTTTTTAACACTATTTACTGGAATCCAACTCGATATCCAGCATAAATATTAAATATAAAACCTAAATGCTCAATATTATTAAAGCTATTATTGTGTATGAATATTTCTTTGCCTGTGCATGCCAGTCATTAGCCTCTCTAATGCTAACACTAACAACCTATAGCAGAGGGAGCAGGCATTGAGTGACTAGTCATTTGCCTCTCTAATGCTAAGAACAAACAATCAGTGCTAATGGGCAGCAGAGGGAGGAGGTATTGAGTGATAGCCTGCATGCTAAGTCTCTCCTCTCCAATGCTAATGCTAATGCAAATGAGTAGTCTCTTTCTTATTAGCCAGCCCTGGCCTCTGAGTTACCATTGGCTACAGAATAGCCTTGTGCAAAAATGCAGCCATTGCTGGATGCACAACAGTTTTAATCTCCACCCTCATGCTGTGTCATACTTTTCAATTAAATAATTTAAAATATTTTTTTTTTAAAAAGGACCACCTATTTGCTACATTCCTGATCTTTTCAACTGATACACAAATGTTCCCAATATATATTTGCAAGCCTCCATTCACAAGCACAGACATCAGAAATGAAGTTAGTGAACACGTTTCTTCTTACATTTCCTCCACGGCATCTGCTATCAAACTTTTATTAGACTTCATTTTAAAACCTCCTGAAATACTTGAAGGCATTGCCTCCACATAAAAAAGCCATAACACTGTTGTCTCCCAATCAATTTTGCTAGTGGCTTTTCAGTGGTTGCATTTCTTAAGAGACAGGTTGTGCATGCTAAATGGCTCTGCAGCAAAAAGGAAGTTTGCTGTTGCCAATTTCGGTGTGTGGATGATCTCCTCAGCGTCTACCTAATGTCTGAGTGGCACAAATTGCGGAAGTAGCAGCAGACATGTCTGACAAGTGATACTGTGGCTGTTTCCTAAAATACACATATAAGCAGAACTCGATGCTTTCTTGTTTCAGTCAGAAAAAGAAATGTTTGCAGACTTTCCCGACTGTAAAAGGCGTCGGCAGCCTTCATCCTGCCAGGCGGTGATAGGTGGGAGGTCTCCCAAGAACGACAAGAAGCAAAACAGGATTAATTAATGAATGTTGCATTGGAATCTATTAAGGAAGTCGCAGAGCTTATTCATCATGTATGATGCCTGACAGGCCTGACACAGTGAGGAAATAATGACATGCAAAAGCCTGATTGTGTCATCTCAACCTATTAGTCTGTTATACCAGCAGGGCGGATGATGAAGAGTGACTGCATTAAGTGGGTAACGCAATGTTGGGTAAAGCATAACACAGTCCAAGACAATGACTTGGAGTAGCATTAGCACCTCTTGAACTTTCAGATTTGGCCTTTTTATAAGCCTAGATTTCACTGTATTCTACTGTGTGTGATATCCCAAAACTAGGGGTGGGCATTTATCGTATCGTTCATCATTTATGGTATCGTTCATCATTTATCGTGATAAATTTGACCACGGTAATGATGATTAAACCACCCCCAAAACCATCCGTATTGTTGGGACTGTCAGTTTTACCAGTTTGTCCATTGTTTGTTCAATAACAACATCAATAAATATCAATACATTTGATACATAGAATATATACTTTGTGGCCTAAAGAAGCACATTACAAATAGGAATGTTTTTCAAGAGCAGTATTTGTGTTTGTGGGACTATCACAGACATACATCACTCTAAAAAGCAAGTAATAAAAAGTCTTCATGTCACTTTTATCGTTATCACAATAGTACCACAAAATAATGCGATAAAATTTGAAGTCCACATTGCCCACCCCCAAAACAGAGGTGAAGTGAAGCTTCAGATCCAAACAGCTGTCTGACAAAATAAATAAACTCAAAGAAACTGGTGCCTTAGCACATCGGGTAATAAAAACCCCGAAGGTTAAACACTAGCCTGATTGATCCATAAAGGCATGCATATTCTCTTGATACACAGCGGCTTGTGATCTCTACACACGCACCAGAGAAACAAACATTAGATGAATAAACAGCGTTCCACAGCAGCCACACAGGGAAGCTTGTTTTAACCTCTGGGCTGTATAAATGGCTCTTGGATGCAGGAGATGAGAGGAAGAAAAAAAAAAACATATCCTGACCTCAAACCGTGTCTGCAAAGGGAAAAGTAAAAGCATCAGAGGCCAGCTGGTGTCCAAGAATGACACACCATGTCAGGGTATATGAAACAGAAATTCACAAAGCTCCAAAAAGAAGTAGCAGTGGTGTGATCAAAGGCTTGATCCGCGGCCCAGCTAAGAGTGTTCGACCTCTTAAAGGAGGTCGAGGACTCTGTAGGAACGGGGAGGGAAGTTTGGGAATGCTAAACCACGCTGCATGCAGGCCAGATGTTGAACAAAGAGCGACCTTCTAAACATTTATGACAATCAGGGGACTCGCCGCAGGGCGCAGCTGCAGTTCGGGAGAACAGCTGAGGCGACAATTTCTCTCCATTTTTTTTTTTTTTTACTGTGACTCGACTCAGACAAACAGACAGCGTAGAAAACCGCTCCAAATAAATGTCACCAAACAGTCTCTTTGTTACACTTGTTACAGCTGTGACAAGGAGCGCATTCTCCGAGCCGAGTTTCAGGAGCCAGCGAGAGAGACGAGGAAAGGAACAATAAAATCCAACAATCAACAGAGTGTAAATGAGAAGTGACACGTCGGGGTGAGATTGTTGGCAGCTCCTGATTACCTGTTGTGAGAACAGACAGGTGCTAAACCGTGATGAAGGGTGACCAACAGACACACCAACACCAAGACAAGGCTCACGGTTATCATATCTGCTTTTCGATTCGTTTCAGTTCCATAAACGTGTTTAATTAGATGTGTTAATCGATGTGGTTTACATACAATACAGCAACGCTACGTTCATAAATGTTGTCAATTAAGACAACTGTCAACATATTTGGTTTTATAACCAGCCTTCCATTTGGATTCACAAACCCTTTATCCACCATCCATCCAAAAGACTTTTCTCCATATTTTGTCCATCCATCCCTCCATTGTCAGTCCATAAACTATCTATCTTATTGTTTGTCCATCCATCCATCTATCTGTACGTCCGTCCATCCATCCATCCTTCGTAGGATTTGCTCCAGAGCTAAAGGGTTATTTCACTTTCTGTAATTCATCAATCTCGTCTGAATTTGAACACCTGTAATTTAAGATCTGACATAAAAAAACAAAAACAAAAAAGACCAGGTCCAACCTGAATCTGATAATTATATCCTTCACATGCCTCATGAAACAGATTGCTTTGAGAAAAACGTGGGACGTGGGACATTTTCACTGATGTTTTGACTTTAGGAGCACCATTAAAGTTAGACATGCATAGAAGTCCAAACAAAGGTCTAATTAAAACCCAGACGGAAATATCCAGCGCTGATTCCAACTTCTTTAAACTACAGCTCAGGGTTTATGAAACATTAACTCAGTTTGTAAAAGCAAAAAAAAAAAAAAGGACTTTTCAGTTTTCCCCCCAAAATTTGCAAAGATCAAGGTTTTGTTTTATTAAAGTCAAGATTTTTCTCAACCATTTATATCCTCCTGTCCTGTCCTGTGAAAAATCCTATCTTTTTTCCCAGCGGCCATATTGGAAAGCACACCCCGTATCGGATATCAAACAATGAGGGGAGTCTGCGGGAGGGGAACTTTTCACTTTTCAAGCAGAGAAGCACTTTGGGACTAAACCTGTTTAACACCCCACAGTATCTAACCGAGGGGCCCTTTTCATTAAAGCTAATTGAGTTGTAGATGAACACAATACTGATTGCATTAGGACCTTTAATCATGTTAAAGTGTCTTATTTTATTAAAGGGAATTTGGCTCAATCTTGAGCCATTTTGGAGGCTAACCTTTGTCAGAGGTCGTTGCCAGGGGAGACTGTGGGAGAGGACATTCCCAGGCGTCCTCCCACAGATAAGCGTGTGTTTCTACACGCACGCTTTCCACCTCACCTCCCTCCTCTCTCTCCATTTCTTATCAGGTAGAGGGAGAAGGCTCGTCTGAGCATGCTCCAGCATCACCGGTCTCACTTGTGTGATAATAAAGCGACTGTCAATCATTCCAAAGCTTGCAAAATTAACTTTCTCTCATCTTTCGCGAGGCGTTTCCTTCAGGTCAGAAGACCTCCAACCAAAGTTCACCGGATCACCCAGATAAACAAAACAAACGCACCCTGTCCTGCTGTTGGTACGAGATAAATGGATGAAACCTCCTCACATGGCATCTTTCCATCACTTTGACCTCCTCCTTCCCTCCCGGGCGGTTTCTAATTCCTCGCGTGATTCCAGGACTCGACATCCATCCTCCTCTATCGGCCTTCCTCTCCTCCGTTCCATCTTGCACATTTCAGGGAGCTCTGGTTGGTAAAGAGGGACAGCGCGGCTGCCGGGTTTCTTATCTGGCCGTGTTGCTGGCACATTTGAAGATGCTATCGGGGTCAGCCCCCGTTGGTCTGTTTATGCTCCAGCCCCAGCAAGTGCAGCCTGACAGGAAATGAGATGGATGGAGGATGGCGGAAGAAGAAAATGGGAACATCTTCCTCAGCAGAATTGATGGAGTGAGGAGCAGACGGGGCAGACAGGCCTTATAAACATGTATAAAGCCGAGAGGCTCGTCCAAAGCCGGATGAAAAATGGAGAACCACCGCAGTGCAGTTATTTAGACAGATTTATTTTCCATTTACAAGGTTTATTACTGATCGGTCGACACTCAAAGAAAAACCTTTACAATCTAAAAAAAAAATTATTTTTTCTTTTCTTAAAAACCTTCCCATGGGTGTCTGCTTCTTAAATATACGAGACTGCAGCTAAGGCAAGAAGATTAAAAAAAAAAACAGTCATTGCAAAGCGAGATTTAGTCTCCTTTAATTGTTCCACACAAGAACAATCCAGATTGCCTGCATATAGATGCGCAAACAATTGAAAAGCATGTGGTCTCCTCTTTAACTCCACGTCACATGAAATCCCAATAAGATTTCTTAAAGTTTGCAATCGTAACGTCACTAAATCAGAAAGAAAGTTCAAAGAGTTTAATTACCCTCCCAAGTGTCGGAAATAGGAGCAAGTCATCAGGATTGGTGTAAATATTCTATAGCGTGTCTGATCATTTTCTTTGTGAACTCATATCCGCACACGAGCTAACTCGTCGTGCTCATGTGAGTTCGCTCCTGTCTGCTCTGCAGAGTGGCAGCTTGAGAGCAGCAGATGCTTCCGAAGACACAGCTGCAGACGGAGGCGGTGATGTCGGTCGCCGTGGCCAGGAGAATTCATCATCGTTTACCTCGTCAAGAGGTGTGACGGCGTGGCAAATTAGCACCAGTTAGCGGCTCTTTCCCCCCACCGCCATCTCCACACACAAATGAGATGTGTGTTTTTGATCGAAGTTACCGATCATAAACACCAGTGTTTCGATGTGTGTAAATAAGTTCACAGCGGTGCAGATGATTCTGGAACATGCTGGATGTACATAAAGTGATGCTTAATTTACAAATCTGAATACGCTCTATTAGAGCTGGACAATATGGCTGAAAAATCTATCATAATATAGATGTTTTATAACAGTCGATAACTTTCAATATTGATTAGGTTTTTTTTTTAAATATCTATAATATTGCCAAACTAGTGTAATAACGTTTCCTGTTTGATCCACAGTTTTACACTGTTTTTTATTCTTTATTTTTAAGCAGTTATGAAGCACGGCAACAAAAGCTGAAACTGCTGCTGTATTCAACAGGTTGTTGCTAGGTAACCAAAGCATGAGTGAGTTAGTTGATGTCACCAACCTTTCTTAGCTGGCCATAAGAGGTTAAGCGGCTAAAGCCACTCCTCTGCCTACATCTCCCAGAATGCTGTGTGGTTGTGAATGTTCTCTATATATTGAATATTCCATCAGATGTACTATATATTGATACTGATCATGTGCTTATTGTGATATATATTGTTTTTTATTTACTGCCCAACCAAACTTTCTATGTTTTGATTTGGGTTATAAACATAAAAATGTCTGACCAAACTAGAATATAACAAGATAAACAACAAGTACAGAATAACATTTCACTTATAAGTTCCATATTTGTGTATTGATGATGGCATTTGACAAAATGTAATGTTTATTGCTTGTTTCACAATTGGTGACTGTATGATGTTTCTATGACATAAAGCACTTTGAACTGCCTTGTTGCTGAAATCTGCTATCACAAACAAACTTGACGCATCTGTCACAAATGTAAACCCTTAAACGGTTAAAAAGAGGTCGGCCCTTTCTGTGTCTATGTGAGAATCTCTTTAGATGCTCCAGTGAACGTTGGTAGCAGCGTTCACGGTGAACGATCTGACACGATCAGCGCTGCAAATCTGTCTGTGTAGATGTGAGACGCAACGCACCTTCAGAGTTCATTAGATACGTCTGGAGCAGAGGCAGATGCTGCGAATGACAGACTAAATAATCAGCAGCAAACACAGACAGCAAACACAGCGAAGACGCTGCATGCCGACTGAGCTGCTGGAGGGCGGGGCTCGCATCTGGATGCTGATCACAAACCGTGAAGCAACAATGCGCTCTGATAACGTCATCATTCTCTCTCAGACTTTGAATTCAAATTTTTATTCATTTAATGTCGATCTTTTTCTGTAAAACTGCATGAGTCAGGGCAATGGGTTCTGAAATGATCTCATCAAGAGGAGTGAAAAGGACAAAGTAACACCGAAGGCATTCTAATCAGATATTCAACATTAATGGAAGCGAATGCAAAGGATCTCCAGAACATCTGGATCGCCCGGGAGAATGGCGTCGCCAATTACCTCGGTCCATCTGTGATGAAGTCCCCTCAGTCAGAGCAGGTGCCATAACGAGTGTCACCGAACACAGTCAGAGTCTAATGGTCGGTAAACTGCACAAACAGATCGCCTGCAACATTAAAAACCACTGAGAGAAGAAATGATGAATGCTGATCTTATTATAATGCAAGCCTGCCTGTTCATAAAGGCGCTAAGGGCTTGTTTTAATGTCCGTATGTTGCGTGGATTAAATCCTTTTTATGCTTCCCTGTAGCCACGGGTTGGTTCCCCATATTTGCTTACCTAAGATCCGGACAAGGGGGAAATCAGACGTCCCTCTACACCACTGTTCTCAAACTTCGGTCCTCAAGGGCCGGTGTTCTGCAACATTTAGATGTCTCCCTGCTTCTGCACACCAGGCTCCAATATAAGCTCATTAGCAGAGCTTTGTAAAGCTTGACTGTACGCTAGTAGGCAGTTTCACCATCTAATTCAAGTGTGGAGGACAAGGGACATCTATAAGTTGCAGGACTCTGACTCTCGAGGAATGCAGTTTAAGACCAACGCTCTACATTTCAGTCATGATCATAGATAAAGGTGGGAAATAGACAAGTTTCTCTACTGACTCAGCTGTTTCTATACCATAGATGGACTGAAACAGCACCCAAATTTTTATTTGAAAAAAAGTTGAATTCTTCAGCTTGATGAAACGACTGACCCCCAACATGGCTTGAGCAGTCAACCGTCTTTCAGTTTCAGTTCATGGCTCCAGACGTTTTGGAGCAGCCTAGCCATTGCCTTCCTGAACAATTCTGCTCCATTATAATTTTGCGTCAGCACAGTCTTGGCTATTTCCCATTGAATTGGATTCCCAGGTAGAAGTTCAATGGGGACATTCGGCAAACAGGAGGAGAAGTAGTGAACGATAACGGCGATTTTCTGCGCTTCTTTAGAGTTGTAGTCTGCCTGTAGTTTTAATAATGACAGCCGAGGAAGTGATAGGTCACGCTTCCAAACATTGAATCTTAATGGCCGCCTCACTCGGCTCCACATTTCTCTTTTCGCATTGGAGGATGACTGTTTACAGCGCAGGCAATTTCCAATAAGTCTCATAGCGTAGAACTGGTGCAGTACATACGTCACAGGCAAATGTTAGCGGCTGGGTCAAATTTAAAACCTCAACAGAGTCCAAACCTCCAGGAAGCAATCATTTCTCAACAGCCACGAGTCCTGACCCTCTGGTTGAATCATAATCAACCAATGAAATGCACAACAATTTTTAAAGATACAATTATACTTCCTGTGGTAATCACAGTGAGACTGATCGAACTCTGAGTCGCCACAAAGGGACTTAAAAGCACCTAAGATCTGGTTAAGCTCTTTGAACCTGAAGAGAGCCAATCATTAAATATAAAATGGATAATACATGAAGAGAAGACTAAGAGACAGATTTTATGTTCTCTTTACTTCAAAACTCAGCTCTTACAAGGAAGGAAACTTTATTTATCCAGGATGTTTAGGGATTGCATTTAATAAAAAAATCCGGTGACAAATGGGTGTCTGAAGCAACTTAATTATAGCTAAAACATTTGTCATGTGCTCATAATTAAAGTAATTAGGCAGAAAATTCGGAATAATTCCTTTCAGGAACGACTTCAAAAACTTGTGTTCATGCAGTTAATTACTAACTGTTAATTAACATTTGATCGCAGAGCAGAAGTTAATTTGCTCCAGTCGCTGTTTGTTCATGATCCTTTATTTCTTTTGTCTTGTTTGGGTCAAAATGTGTGAAGTCGGGAGGGCCGGACTTGGATTTCTCCATAATATTAAGTACGTGGCCTAATAAGAGTTGAAGTAAGAATCAGTGAAAAGAAAATCTTAATCATCCAGATGCCAGACTGAAATGTGGTCCAGACCCTGAAAATCATGATTTATAATTGCATGTAAATCTATCATTAAAAGAGTATTATACATCCAAAAAATTAGGTACAACATTATCAACACATGTCTAACAGTGTTACGGTGCATTGACTCCAGTAGACCGGCTGAAAGTGTGGGAACAATTAAGGGGTCAAGTCCACATTTCACAGTCACTGCCATTGCTCCTCAAACCATTGCTAAACCATGTTTGCTTTGTGCTAGTGTGCATTCAGAAAGCTGTATATTAGAAACACACAAAATATTGGTATCAGCCAATGTTGGTCATTTTTTAACTTATTGTATCTGTCTGAAAAGTAAAACTGGGCCAATATTACCAGTCGATACTGATTTCAATCTTTTTGCCATTTGCGTTTGTGGAGGGGGAGTGGGTTGATCTTGTTGGATTAGTTTGGTCATGTGACCAAAGAAACACAACGTTGATAACAATGCAGTACAGAATAATGTATAGCTGAGTAAACAAAATGTCTTTTTACGATATTGAAAGGGTGCTAAAATATATATAATATCAGTACATACCGGTTATCAGACATAACAGTAATATTAATATCGTTATCGGTCCAAATGTTCATATGAGTGCATCCCTACTGTGTATGGTCTACAACACTTAGGTAAGTGAACATTGAACATTGTTCAAAGCATCACACATTCTCTACTGACTTACCATCTTCCCATAATGTATCCTGGTGCTACATGTTCCCTGGATAATGGACAACCACGCTGTCAAAGAAAACATGATCTATCGGACCAGGCCTTGTTTGACAGTCAAAGTTCAAACCCTCCTGTCTGCAAGACTTTCATGATTCCTTGATGATGAGAACAAACACGGCTGTTCATGTTCAACCCGTCTGCAAGAAAACACCAGCCTTCCCTGTGACATGTTGAAACACCAACCACCATTTTTCTCAGAGCATGCTTTGATTTTCAGGCCAGGTTTGATGCTGACAGAAGCAATGTTGGCACTTCTATAGTAGACACAAGTCGGTATGGGCATACTGACAAGGCCTGCAGCTAAGCAGCTGTATAGCCAACGAACCAAGATGCATTTTTTGACACCTTCCTAACAGAAGCAGCATTAACTTATTCAGCAATCTGTGCAAATGGGTCTGTTGGACTACACAGGCCAATTCTTCGCTCCCCACATGCACCGTTTGAGACTCGGCCGCCCATAACCCTGCTGTCAGTTCCCCACTGCTCCTTCCTTAGATCACCGTCAATAGATCCTAACCTCAGCAGACTGTGTAACCCCACAGAAATTGCAGTTGTGGATGTGCTGTCTAGCCATCCCAATTTGTCAAACTCCTACAGATCCTTATGCTTGCCTGTTTTTCCCCAATCCAACTCAGAAACCAAGGACAAAATATTCACTTGATGCCTCACCAACAGGTTATAGCATGAAGAAAACTGGGCCTTATTGGTGAACATCCTCGATATTGAAATGCTTTGTCTGAATCTGAGCTTGCCTTGTTTTCACCAACAATAAATAGAAATTAAATTGATATCTGGGAGCTAAATCGTAGCACTCAAAAAGGAGGGTTAAAGCACAAAATTGTAGCTACTCATTGGAAAAGAACACGTTGCTGCAGACCTCTTGTAACTACAGTGCGTGTGAAAACAGAGAGGATGCAGATCGCTGACCTCTGATACAACAGGATGCAATCTACTGTAAGAAAAGCTACTCTCATAATGCCACACATTGATGTGATCAGCAGGGGGGAGACTTCCACTTCACCACCGCAAGCCTTTATTCTTTATTAATCATCCATCAAGCCCCATCAGGCTCAGCTCAGTCGGTCGAAATCCTCCGAAATCCTACGTCAACATCCCAGCGAATCTGACACCGTAACAGCTTTCAGCCGCCGATCAACAGGCCTGTGACGGCGGTGAAGGAAAAGGGGATGTCTGCACCCGCTCCCCGGGGCCATCGCATGCGGAGTTCAGGGCAAGAAGAGGAGGATGCACGCGTACACACACACACACACACAGCGTAAGTCTGAACTGCTCATGCAAACAACCTATCACTTCCTTGCTTTCACACTTTCTTTTTTCTTCCTTTCACACTTCGTCTGCGTTCCTACAACTCCTGTCTGCATCACACGTCATGCCCGTGCGCATTAAGACGGAGGTGGTGCGCGAGCAGGTCTGAACAGGATCTGACAGCTCCCAGCCAACAGCCTTTATTCCAGGGCACGTTCCAGTCGCTATTAAATCTCACCTTTTGTATTCCCCTCTGCCACAGAGGAATACTAAACAACCGTGATTCCTTTTTCTCTTCTTCACATCACCTCCAAGTGAGGATGAAGAAAGACTGTCGATTAAGATGAACTCAAATGTTTGTTATACTGTAGATATGAAAAACATAAAAACAGCATTTTGAAGGCAGTAAAACCTGGTGAAGTGGGAAATACGCAGACTGAGTGGAACCAAAGCGAAACACCCTTCGAAACTTGATCAGGACCCCTTTCAGACGCAAGCCGGACCACCCCTCAGCAATTGTGGAATGCTGCAAAATAAGTCGATCCATAAATAATGTTGGTCTCCGAAGCATAAGAAACCAAGATGCTCACCAGCTGAGCACTTCACACTTTGCTTTCTTCGGTGCTCTCCATCTGCGCCCAAGGCGAGGAGTTCTCTCGGTGCGTTGCGCGCAATGAAACGCACCATATTTCTGCACCCTCAGCACCCGTCAAGGGAAGTAAAATAAGCACTTCACACATGTTTTATTTACATGGAGAGCTAATAGAATCTACCCATAGTCACACGATTTTACTCACACGTTGCAATTCACGCATCTTCAGTGTACTGAGTGGGATTTTGTCTTATAGATCACTGATGGTAAAGTAGAAGGAGAATAACGTGATATATTTTCTTTAAATCTAAAAGTAAGTTAACCTTCAATCACAGATGCGGCTTTTATGAGGCATCTCCACCGGAAGACAAATCTGAAACTTTTGCCTCTACCCTGTTTGGAAAACAGGACAAGCCCAGTCTGATTGGGTGGATGGCAACTGTGAGCATCAATTTTTAAGACCGCATTTTCAATGCATGTCCGTCAACCGATACTTGCACCTGAGCAGTGGATTTCTGCTCCTCCTCCAAAGCAACAAGGAGCTTTCTGGCTGCTTCTCTAATCAGTGCTCTCTTTGCTTAGCCTGTCAGTTTAGGTGAGCAGATACGTCTTGGTAGGTTTCCGATTTTACCAAACTCTGTTCCCAATTGCTCTCCATAAAACCTCAAAGGCCTTCACAGAACAAGATGGATTAATACTGAGATTAAATTACAAACTAGTGAGATCTATAGAGTGGAACCCAAATATTAGCAAGTGTTAGCTGCTTGCTAAAATCCGTGAATATTTCAGACCGCCTCTAGAAATGCTTATAACTTCTTATTTTGATAGTTCAAACACCAAGTATACCTTAATGTGCATTAATACTCAAACTGGAAACAGCCTTTGCAATACCGCAGAAGCTAACATCCACTGTTGTCCTTATCTCTGCTTTTTGGGGTATAGCCAATCAGGGACAAAAAAAATAAATACAGTTTCTGGACAGGCTGTTTTGCAAATACCAGTTAATAGTGTATCAAGTAGCATTGATACACTATGCTAGGTACTTCAGTTTCTCAAGTTGCATTTTGTTCAAATACTTTAATAATGCTTTAGAAAAAAATCTGTCAATGGTTGAACTTTCTGCGAGTTATATAAATCGAATTCCAGTAAAATGGACTGATGTTAGTCGTCGTTCAGTCATAAATGTTGTGAATACATTTAAGGCCCTTAAAGTGGCACAAATCGAAAGTAAAACCGGATCCAAACCGGACACATGGCCAAAAACAGATGAAATCTTTTCAAGGGCAGGGCACAAGAGGAGTCACCTTGAATGTAAAAACTCTGACAGCACTGTGTCAGTCTGGAATAAAAGTCTGGTCTCTGCTCTGTGTCTGATGACTGAAGGTGCGTTTCAAAGGATTCCCCGAGGCATGGAAGAGGAAAAAAAAGAGAGAAAGAGAGAGGGAGGGGGAATTTGTGAGAGTCAACTCTTTTTGGGTTCAAAAGCGCTGTGAAGCCCAATTTACCTTTGAAAGTAAGGGACGTTTTCATATGAAAACCCTGAAACTAACTCCTACACAGAGACCTGGATGAGCGCTCGTAGACTAAAGGACGATGAGGACTCAGGGTGTCTCTGCATGTAAGGAGCGGGACAGAGACGGTGAATTTTAATCAAGGAGAAGAGGACGGACAGAATACTCTCAAAAATGCAGATTAAGAAACGGCTGCTGAAGTGATGGATTGGTCTCTGCGCCGTTCCACAGCTCCGAATGAAGCTTTTAACCCAGTTTTCGAGTGACATTTTTCTACCTGGCCTTAAACACCACACCCACTTTCTTCAGGGAAAACACCCCTTCAAGCCATCTGTTGAAGCCACAAGACTGAATAGAGGTCTTTTAGATTGGAAATGACACGGGCAATTTTAGATTTGGACGTGATGCAATCATTTAGCAGCTGAATGATTGATTTCAAAAATCTGCCTCGTCGCCCCGTAATAGCACCTCAGAGGCATAGCGTTAATGTATAATTGCATATTCAAACTGACGGGCGTGGAAAGTGCAATCTTTAAGTGTGCGATCCGGAATTTATACCCTCACATTAGATTTGGGAAATACATCAAAAACAGTCAGAGTCACTGACACATGATCCAAGGTTTACCAGATGATGGGCACATCCGAAACGCGTGGCATGCCGCAATTATGCTAATCACGTACAAGCAGACATTTCAGAACAGATGGCTGCGAGACAAAACATTCAATCTGATTAGCACGTCACGCCAGCAGCCAGATTCTTAGCAACACCTAAATTCCTTCTGTAAGGTCCAGAATTATAATGGGACCATTTAAAGTAAATCTCTGACGATGCGTGTGAAGCCTTGATCAGTGAGCCCCGTGCGCGCGCACACACATTGGGAACACGGCCGGGAGATGACGTTCAGCTTCACATGCAGGAGTCAAGAGAGTGTTGGGAAGTCATTAGGAAAGTTTATCTTCATTTGCTGACTGCAGCAGTCAATAATAACTCTCATTAGCACACAGCGGCTGCAGCGGCGTACTGCGGAACGAGGCTGAACAGGGTGCCTGGGCTTGATTGGAAGCAATGCTTTGATCTGAGATTCTAAATTTGGCTTCTTTGTGGTGAAGAATTAGGATTGTGAATCCTGGCAGGCATTTCCAGAAACTCCATCAACACCGAAAAACTCTCTGCAGATACATATGCAACAATATGTGCATCTGAATCAAAACCAAACTGGTTTGGATTGAGTCAGATCACAGTGGAATGACTGGATTGTGTGTACAGTCATGGGAAAACGAATCCGTCCATCTCGCCATTGTTTGAAGCTGCTTGTCCTAGCAGGGTTGCCGAGGGTCACTGGGCGAGAGGCGGGGGACACCCTGGACATATCCCCAGTCCATCACAGGGCAGCACAGAGACACGCAGGACACACAACCATGCACACACACACACACAGCCAAATTAGAGAGACCAATTAACCTAACAGATATGTTTGGTGATTGACAAAGTACCCAGTGAGAACTGACACAAACATGGGGAGAACATGGAGACTCCAAACAGACAGACCCCAACCAGGATTCCAACCTTTGCTGGAAGGTGACAGTGGTAACAATTAACACAGCTTTGAATGAGTCAACATTGTACGGCGTTAGACCAATGCATCACCTTGAATCTTTTCTTTTTCCTGCATCTCATAACAGATTTGCAGCTTGATTTGGGGATCATTGTCTTGTTAGTGATCCAATACAGGTCGGGCTCCAGTCTCTGTGGCTTATGCCCAAATTATCACTCTTTCATGATAAAAACTATGTATTCCTTCTTTTTTAGGTAATTCTATTGTTCTGGCTGCATGACAGAGCAATCATAATCCGACAAATACAAATATTGCTTTTTAAAAACACTCATTTCTAATACGCTTCTTTAGGACAACAGTCACATAAAGGAGTGTGATTTTGTCACTAAACTGAACATATTTTCAAATTTGATAATTATTTATACTTTCATTGAAAAAACAGTGGAGAAAATAAGTAAAACTAACAATCCTAACAACATGGATAACATTGAGAAGTTTTAAACACAACAATAAGATCTAAATTCTTCCAAGAAATTAATCACAATAAATAACAGTACAATAAATGCTCATTATCATAAGGAAACATACAGTTGCATTCATGCATTAATAACCATACATCTACTGCTAAAAACGAGGGTACTAAAATATTCAGTTACAGTGTACCATCCACCACGGTGAAACTTGATCATGGGGAAAAACTTTCCAGGGACTGTTTCAAAGAGCCAAAGAACCCGTTGGAGAAGAATCACAGCTTATCAGCAATTGATTGTGTTGTACGAACAATATCTGCTGTTACAGTCCAGATACGATCATCTCAGCTTGCGGCGAAGCTCAAAATTTTGCAGTTATCTGAGCAGCTCAGATGCTGACAGACGACAAGCGACAAACACGATTAAAAATCTATTAGACCAAAAGACAATTAATCTGCATAGGAGTAAATTCCCACGCTCACACACGCACACACACACCGAAACACACATCAGGGACTGAGGTGTCTGGAGAGAAGAGATAGAGCCGCCTCCATCAGCCTCTCCACCTACCCAGAGGACCTAATCAGTCTGTGAATACTCGGAAAATGGAAGCTGTCATCTACCTGCGTCCAGATAGGCTCCCTGCCGACACCCTGTTCCTACTGCCATCCACCACAGGGGAGGGGGAAAGAAGTAGGATGGATGTTTCCATAAAGTCCCACATTAAACCAAGAATTACCTTCCATCATTCTTTCTCTCCGTGTCCTCCGCGGACTCATCTGGTACAACTGAAAACACAACCTTTGATTCATTCAAACATGTCTGCTGTTTTCCTTTCAGAATATGAAGATTTCAGTTCCTGTCCTGCTTTTTTATTTATTTATTTTCTTTACAGTTTCTTCCTAGTTGATGTAATCAAAGTGAAGGGAAACCAGGTCACTGATCCATGATTTCCACTAAGGACTATCCGTAATGATGATTATTCCACCACTCAGGCATGAGGCAACACCTAATTACTCTTAAGAGATTAGTTGTTCCACCTGAAGGTTGCACTGAGGGCCAGGCCCTACTACAATAACGCCTGCCTTAAGGCAAGTAGCTTGGAAGCTAGCATAACATGTTGAGATCTTATCATCCAATTAAATTTCACCATTTACAGTGGTAGGCTTAGTAAATTGTTAATTACGGATGCACCGATTCCAGTTTTCTGGCTCAACAGTTTTATCTCCCAACTCCCGATTTTGGTCGATACGGATCTTTTTGTAGAAATGTAGCAACAAAGTCTGTAAGTTGGTAATATTTGGGTGGTTATTTTAACTGCAGACATGCAGAAATGATCTGGTGGGCAGTCTGTCAGTCAGTCCTCTCTCACAGCAGAGAGACTCATTTCAAAACCGTTGCGGAGGTAGACAAGATCAGTAGATAAGATCGATTTCTTGATTTATCAGTGCACCCCTATTGTTAACACAAACTAGCAAATCAACCAATGACATGGTAAATGTCTAAAACTTGATGCATTTAGACATCTAAAGATGGTCAAGAACATTTGCTGAAGTTCAAACTGGAAATTTTGGTGAGAAAAATTTAAAAAAAATATAGAGACTAGAGAAAAAAAGGTTTATGTTACTTGAATGTGGCATACATTTCAGAAACTTCTGATCTTCCCGGATTTTCACACACAACTGTGTGTCATTTACAAAGAATGGTCTGAAAAACGTAAAGAAAGACGTAGTTCTGTTGAGAAAAAAAATACTGTGTTGATGCTAGAGAAGATTGGATAAATCATAAGCTCAAATCATCTCTATCTGCTCGCTGTACACCACAGGCTTCTACATTGAGTATAACTCAATCCAAAAGAGCGTCTTCGGGATGCGGTGGAATGGGAGATCAACATCGTGGCTGCGCAGTCGAACAATCCGCTGCGACTGCATGAAGCTTTCCCGTCAATGCGGACAAGAATCTCTGAGAACAATTTCAGACGTCTTGTCGAAAGTATACCGAAGAACTGAAAGCAGTCTAATACATATTGGCAAGTGAAAGTGCATGCATTTGGAGACAACAGCCGCAGCAAACGATTACAGCAGAAAGTGTCTACAAAGCTCAGCTTCTTTGAACAGGCTCAGATCCTCTTTTCTGTAATCACTCAAATTGGGCATGATTACGGCAGCCTATTATGGGAGTTATTTCTGTTGCCACACATCTTAACAAGTATAATGCAATGATTTGTGCACAGCTGAGCAACAGGATTAGACATTTCACTCAAATAATAGTTCCAGTAATGCAGCAACTCAGCGAGTGTGTGCTTCTGAGGTCGGTTGTTGTCAAAAAGATCAATGCCACTCAGCAAGCACTGCGAGATTGTCTCAAAGCCTACAGATTGCAGACTAAACAGCAATTACTCAATGTGCCATTCATAACATCAAGAGTTATTAGATAGTTGTTTTCCTTTTCATTTATGAATACTTGGCTTACTTATTGCCTGGCAGAAATGGAGGTTGGATGAATCGATGGATCAACTGAATAACGGACGGTTTTACAGTGAACGGACAAAAAAACTAGCAGTCGGATGGATGGATGGATGGATGGATGGATGGATGGATGGATGGATGGATGGATGGATGGATGGATGGATGGATGGATGGACTCAATGACAGAAGGTTTGATATATGAACCCAGTTGATATATGAACTAGTGGTCAGAGAGATGGATGGATGATAGATGGACGGACTAAAAATTTAGACAATGTGACAGGAATAAAGTGAAGATATATATTTTTCTGCTCTTTTTCTTCTACTTATTTTTCCTACTTTCTTCTCCATAAATTACCAAACCAGAAAAATCTTATTTGGAACGTGTGTGTGTGTGTGTGTACTTGTTTAGCTATACGACTTCGGACCATTTCTGGCATATTTACTAACCTTCTGACGACTGATGGGCCTTATGGGGACCAAAGCCTGGTTCCAATATGGTGGACCCTATTGTTTAGGGTTATGGGTTAGGTTCAGGGGTAAGTTGTGAATTAAACTTTGATTAAGGTTAGGAATAGACTAGCAATGGCTAGGGATTATGCATAAACGCAGTTACCAAAATGAATGGGAGTCAATACAAAGTCCTAATATGGTTAGAAATACAAACGTGTGTGTGTGTGTGTAGCAGTGGTTGCACTATAGTCGTCAGCAGAGGGAGGAAAGAAAGAAAGCATAACAGAGGGACAATGGAGGCCCGCAGGGGGGGAGGCAGTGTGAAGAGTTAAAGAGAGAGGACAACAGGGTAATTTAGTGGGAGAAATGATACAGAGAGGAGGACATGGCTGAACAAGAAAACGAGCTGTGCTCCTCTGGTAGAAACACGAGACGAGTGGAGAACAAGCGTCTTCGGCTGGCTAGCCCTCCAAACTGTACTCAATATATATTTATATCACCAGGTCATTTTTCATTAAAAAGGTGTTTTATCCCAGCTTTCAGTCTGTACCGCTCAAAGATCAAAATCACAACTGGAAACGATCTTAATCTAAAGAACGTAAAACACGAGAGTCAAGTTTCTGTCAATGGCCTCCCCAAATAAAGCCACAATGCCGTCAACGCCATCTTAAATCACGCGCTAAAGGTCAAGAGACCAACTCACGTCAGGAGGAAAACATAACCATTAGTGATGATATTTCAGTGATGTGAATCACTAAATGACTTTCCAATATTCCATGTGTGCTGCAACACCACTGAAATAACAAAACAACTCAGCGGCTTTAGCCGAGTCTGTGACAGTAGAATTTATTACACAGAGATAACGCCGTTTGTTGGGAGTTTTTTGTTTTTTTTTTAAGCGAAGATAAAGGATGCAATTCTTACTGCTTTGAGTGTCTGCTTATGTTTGAGAAAAACACGGACTCTGCAACTGCTTAAAATGCTGTTCAACTCGAGTAATATTTTAATAAAACCTTCCCCAGTCCTGCTGCCTGTTGTATATTAAACCAGAGACGCTCTTTATATGCATTCTCTTGGAGTATTTGCGTTTTGATTACCAGAATCATGGAATGAATGCATGATTAGTGTTGAAGATGTGTTGTGCTTTTCCAAGTACTTTAGAGAGCCAAGTCTACCTGGACTAATTTTCTAGCAACTCTTATTTTGGGTTCATTTACCTCAACAGGCAGTAACTCCCACCCCCAATGTGGGTCAGATGAGCTTATCGATGTAGTGTCTTGGCCCATAATCATAAATGATATTTAATACTGGTTAAAAATACAAAAATTATTAACCTGTTCACTGATACAGCTCAGTAAAAATACGTTAATATCTCCAATGAAAGAGGCTCCTGGCTACTTTCATTGGCATCTCAGCTTCAAGCCTTTATGCTGCCTTGTTCCTAAGGTCACTCCGTCCTCTTTAATTAAGCAGTTCCACAAAGTAGAGCCTCTGGCCGTTCAGAAATCACCAATCAAGCAGGTGATTCCCAGCACACGTGAGCTTTCAGAAATGAAGCTGATATTGTGGAACCAAAGGAAGCGTAGCATGAAAATCAGTGGGGTTTATACAGAGTGTTGAACACAAAGTAAATGGCATTTCCCATTTGAAAGGGGCAAAACACATTAGTTAGTGTTCTCTTTTGGCGTTACCATGAAATCCAGTGACCCGTTGTGACCTTAGCGAGTGTTAGTGGTAAGAACTGATGCATGACGTGATGTGGGACGTTAGTCCACAACAGTTTGGGTAAATTCTGCAGCTATGCGGTCTCACAGACTGTCATGTCCATGAACCAGTGTGATATATGGATCCCTTACACAGGTCAGCCATCAATTTCTTCTACTGACCAAATCACACATGACCACATGCTAAAATAACAGCGCCACCCAGTGGCCTAGAATAACAACTACAGCGGATTTAAACCTAGTCTAAACACGGAACTTTTTTCTAATCAACATCCGAGACTTTTGTCAGTCTTTAGCCGCCCTTTACCCTTTATAGAATGGGCATTATCAAACACTTATGTTCAACTTTCTATGTTCCTTATTTGTACGTTTTTGATGGAACAGTTTTGTGAAAAACGTTAGCGAGACAACAAGAAGTCACCACAGCGCCGCCTTTAAACGGAATTATAAACGCACTAAAATTACATGCAAAATTCAAGTCAGACAGCAGCTAAATCCAGCTGGTAATAAGTTTTAAGAGCATCAGAAATGGTTGGCATCCAAGCCTAACCTCAGGTTAAGTTTAAAAGCAAACTGCATCTTTGGTCCCACATCAAAAATGTCCAAACTAAGAAAGGACATGATTATATGTATTTCATAAAAATGCTAATTTAGCTAATCTGCAAAACAACAACAGGAACATCAATAGAGCAATGTACAAAAATCCTTTAACATTATCTTTATACTTCATTCTATATGTTGTATATGTATTATTTGTTTTTTTTAAAATACACTCTGATTTAATATATCTACTCATGTCTGAACAAAACGTGAGGAACAACATCACAAAGGGCTATCCATGCAGCAGCAATGCAATCACTATTTCAAACCAGCATGTTGGTGGGGTTATAATGCTCCCCTTCCCCAGTCAGAAGCGGATTAAAATACATCAAAAAAGGGATTAAAGAATCTGCCGACACCCCTAAATCCCCCAAAGAGCGTCCGACTCTATCAAAGGATGAGCATGCTTAAATATAAGGTGACACGCATGACACATGAAGAGCGTGGTGACCAGTTTACTACTCTATTTCTACTACTGAGGGGAGGAAGAAATTAGATCTCAGTGAAGCGTTACATTACTGCGAAATGACCTGTGGCTTTTGTTGTCTTTTTATGCCGCGGCTTTTATATTTTTATTTGATTCTAATTTTTTTTTTTTGAGGACATAAGGAAAAGCAGGACAAAGAAGGGAGGAAAAAAACCCAGCAACAAAAAATAAAAAAGGCTGAATTATTTGAGAGTACGCCGAGAGGTCACAAACCCGAGACTTCGAGATAAGTGGAGAGTATACTAATTCTCCGTTTTCATCATGTGGGGGGTTTCCCGCGTTAAGAGGCAGCGAGGCGGAGGGGGCGCTCACCTCGAGCGTGTTGGTGGTGGGGGGTAACGGCGGCGTGGGAGAACGGCAGCAGACGTTTCGGACTGGGATTCTCATTACTCCTGTCTCGCTCCGTGTCCCGGCGAAACGCCGCTGCACACCGCTCCTCGTCCCCCTGCCCTGTAATTTCCCCCTTTCCCTCCTCCTTTCCCTTGCACAGACGCAAACTGAATACATAAAGCTGTGCACCGACGAGGCCACACTCCCTTTCTCTTTCATCTCAACCTCCCTGCGTTTCCACGGCATCCGACTGGGCACACAGGCTGAAAACACACAGACTGGACACAACGGGAGCTAGCACAAGGTGCAAAGACGTCTAGCATGCATGGAGGTCAGGCTTCAAAGCTGAGCAATTAGGAAAATAATATGTCCTAATTACCAATATTTTAAAGTGTTTCTGCATTCTGAGAAAGGGGATTGAAAATACGACGGCTTTAATAAGATTAGAAATGGGCAATAGCAAGGAGGACGTATAACAAATCACTACAACGGGAGAAATCTGGGTGGAAAAACCTTGTGAGATTCTTCAACACACCTGCTCAGGAAAGCCACTATGATGGCGATCCTCCTACTTGTTTCATAAAATGCGAAAATGAAAATGCTAACTTTTATGTTTTTTGTGACTGCCCAGGTATAAAAGGATAAATAATGCCTCACAAAATATTGTCAAGTCAGACATTCCTTTGGAGGTCAAGCTCATGTATTTATACCTCGAGAAGTTTAAAAAAGAAGTAGTAAATACCATTTCATTAACAGAAAGTCAAAAGAACATTATAAGAACTGATTTTAACAGAATAAATCAACCCTACATGACTGGGTGGATGTAATATTTAACATGTATAAAATGGGAAAAGAATAACAACCTCTCTCAATCACAAGACCAAACAATTGTGTTTATGGTGGCAAAGTTGGGTAGACTACGTGGAACTCGGAAGAGCCGATTTTATTTTTAAAGACCAAACTTGATAAAACCACCTTGATAAAGCACTCTCTTAGATTAGACTCCCATTATTTAATATGATGCTTTTAGTTTGTGTATTTTTGTTAATTTCTTTACATTTTTTACTAGTTTTTTCTACTTTTGCATTCTGCTTTTTATTCTGGATATAGAGCTGTAGCACTGTTTTGTTTATTATAATGCACAGGTCTACATGTCTTTTGTTCTCAAGTACTGGCGTTGGAATTTTGATGTGACTATATGTTGTTGGAAGTCAATAAAAAATATATATATAAAAAAGAAAAAACTAAATGCAACAGCTTCAATAGTGCCTCAAGTTTCTTAGTATTGGTCCTACTTTGGATACTAATGGCGACTGGAGTAACTTCTGTTAATTTAATATATCAAAACCACAATAGAAAGGACATACATAAATGTATCCAAGTATATAAGTATGTACAAATAGTGACATCTATGTGCTTTTCCTTTCACTACGAGGTTCCTGCTTTAGAGCAGTCCTGGTGCTGGTTTGATTTTCTACAGCCTGACAGAGCCACACTATTAGGTCATAATAAACTTCGCTTCCAGTTTGTTAACCCTGGAATGAAATGTCCTGACACAAGCTAATTTTAAGTCACGGTGTGCCAAATCTAGATGAGAAATGCAAATCTGGAAACACGATGGAGGGCGTTGAAAGGGAGCGTTCCATCTGCATGGACTTCAGCCATTTTATGTTTTCTGACTGATGATCCATGAGCCATGATGGATGGGCGTATGGGTGCAGTGGCCGGAACAAGCAGCGATGAGGATAATGGTTGTGTCCGTAACTCAAACAGGTAGGGATCTATGTTTGACGTTTTCCATTCGACTGGTTGCTATGAATGTTCGCCACTCATGAACGCTTCTTCAAAGCGCACAATCAGACCTAATTTTGCTGCGTTTTAATGTTTGCTCTCCATGTTGTTGTTGAACAACTTTCCTTGGATTCTGATTCAAGCAGTCACGGTGGAGCCAGTAGCTCTCTCCCAGTGCTAACTAGAATCAACCCATCAGAAGCATGAGGCGGGTATTAGCGCTTTCAATCACCTCTTCATGTGGAGCTGCTCATCTCATCATTGTTCTCTGCTACGATGCAGCCAGCAAAGTGTGTCATGAATGCTCTAACTAGTTAGCATGGTCACCGATGACAGCGAACAAAAGGTTTTCCTGCAACAATAAATTGTTTCTCCACCACTAGCACATTCGGCAGCAAGAACAGGAGGTTGATTGACAGCACTAAAACGCTCATCCTACGTCTGATTGGTTGGTTTTGGTCAGGAGTCGTACATTTCGTCAAAGAGCAGTAGTAGCTCCAAAAGGAATTGGAGAAGATCAATCTTTTCAACGATTATCTCTCTCATACTATACTGTCACAAAATAGTGACAGTTTTAACTAATAAAAACCAGTTTTTATAAAAGTTAATCCCAAGTTAAGTCTGAAAGTTAACACCAACAGTGATGTATTCAAGTCATGTGCACCGAATGCAAAGGTTTGCTTTTTACAAAGCTGAATTTTATCCTGTTAAATCCCAATTTACATACTAAAACAAATGGGAAAAACTGTCCCACATTTTCTTCTGGAGAGGATGAGCCATTTATAACCCGACTTTGAACGATTTTTATTTTTGGCTTTGTCTATCCAGCTTGTTTTGGGTTCTGTACGAGTAAAAAGAAAGGCAAAGGTGAGTGGGTGCACTGACGGCACTCATGTGTGGAAGCGAAGGTGGAATGAGCCTTACGTCTCCCGGCAATCAATCCCTGGTATTTGTCAGATCTGCTCCACGCCACGCCAACCATCCATGACTCCCTCTGTCATTACATCTGGGAGGTCACGCCCACTCCGCCCCGGCCTGCACCATCGGTCCAGGGTCTGATGGTGGCCTAATGGCCTGCTCTCTCTACACTGCAATTAACCTTTTTATTGGCCACCTGCCAACAGGCCGGAGACATATCGCCGTATCAGCGCTTATGTGTGCAAGCAGAAGAGTAAACGCGTCAGCCCCTCGTCTGCTTCGACACTTGATGTGCTTGTGCATAGCAGCCGACAGCTTCAGGTCCATGAATTTTTATTGGGAAAGGAAGCCAGCGTAAATACAAGCGCGCCTATAATAGCTGACAGATTTCACCTGCCGCACGGTTCAAACGGAAATTGATTGAATCCAACATCCCATCATTGCTGACCCGAACAGATCCCCCAATGACTGTTGTGCTGTCTAAAAGCAGAGCGCTTCTCAGGAACAGGAACTGGAACAGTTCTCCTTTGCGCTGCACGCCAGCCAGCTGGGAGAACAGGTATGATTTGCACAGCAGACCAAACAAACGCATCCACTCTGTTGCTGTAAGAATAACAGGCGGAGACAAAATCCAGCTGAAGTCTCTCATGAATGTTCAAGGCATGGAAAGCTTCAAATTAGCTCTTCAAATCCTGGTGGCTGCTGGTGGAGTCTTGTCAAGACGAACCGCTTGCTTTTGTTTGCGCACAAGGACACAAAGGGACACTTTTGGTTCATGGGTTCTGTGGTGCGCTCACTAAGGGCGGGCATTTATCGTATCATTTATCATTTATTGTGATCAATTTCTTATAAGAATTTTGATTTATTGTTGGCAGAATAAATTCCAAAGAATGGTGTTTAAAAAAAAAAAAAGTCCTTATTGTCAGGATTGATAGTTTTACCATTTTCTCCACTGTTTGTTCAATGAAAGCATTAATAAATACCAAAACATTTGAAAATACAGCTACCACATGCATTTAGTTCAGTGATTCAAATCATATTTCCTTATGTGACTAGTATCCTGAAGAAGCACAATACATTATTTTATGCTTTTCAAAGCCATTATTTGTGTTTGTGGAACTATAGGACACTATAGTCACAGACACACACTTTGTTCAAAAAGGTCTAATAACTGATATTGTCACTTTTATCACAATAGTACAGCCAAATATCGTGATAAAACTTTAAGTCCATACGGCCCCCTATTAGGGGGTGGGCCATATTATGGGAGTGTTTAGAGCAGAAAAGCAATGTAGGCAGTGTGGTCGCATTTAGATAGTGTCGAAAGTCTTGGGACATATGTATTGGTAAATACCAGTTACCCGTCATAACAGCAGTATTAATATCGGATATTGATATTGGTCCAAATTTTAATATCGCTGCATCCCTACTTCCTCATCAATTTTAATTTACCGTTACTGAAAATATTTACAAAAAACGATTGAATGGAAACTTCAAGCGACCAAAGTGACTCCTCCAGTGTTGCAAAGCGCCTTGCAACACACACACAGGTACGGAGACAATACCTCCCGCAGCAACAAAAGATGTAATTCAGGACTGTTCTTGATGCAAAATTTGTCTACTTTATAATTAAGAAAAAAAAACAGGATTTGTTTTCAAGCGAGTGGGTATTCACAGTTCTAATTCATTATTCATAAATAGAACAACACACAGCTGGAGTGAAACTCAAGAGTGATAAAATAGTTTGAAACGCTGCTGCTGTATCCGCCCACTGTGTTTGGCAGGGAAAATCTGGAAATAGATTATTGAATAGAGCCCAGCTCACCTAGGGGACTAATCACTGCTGTCACGATGCGACGACATCATCTGCAACAAACTGTTGTACTTTTCAGTGAAGCCCCCTCACCAATGTAGGAACGTTATCAAGTTTACAAAGCGGACTGATAATTCACCTCCATGTCAGGTATAACAATTCACCTGTGCTAATCTTGACCTTGAATCATGCCATGATTATCAGGGGCTTTTTGAGGATTTCTTTGAATCATTCTTTAGTCGTTGTAGAATGATTATACAATAAAAAGTTTGTTTTGAAGCGTCAAAGTAGTGTTTTCAACCCAAAGGACAATGCACCAACTGTCAGGCATGTTAGCGCCCGCATTATGCTGTGGTGATACTCCAGTGGTACTGGAGCACTGCACAAAGTGAATGAGATGATTTAAGAGAAGGTCTATCCTCAAATTCAGCTGAAATCAAATGTTAAGCGAGTGAAATAACAGGATAGTTAAAATTAAATTTGGGTTGGGAATGGGTAAAGAAAATAAAACCATATGTGATTTAGCAGGTCTCACTAACTCAAATTCAAGGCTTTTAGCTGCTGTTGGCAACATAAGCGAGCCAGCGGTGAAGATGAAAGTCGTTCTCTTAAGTTTACGCGTACCCTAATAGACGCAAAACGCTAGCAAGCTAGCTAGCATGAGCAGCTGGTTAACGGTACATTTCACTGTCTCAAGCTACAAAATGCAGTGAGTGAAGATGTCTGTGCGAGACTCAAACCTCTGCCTGTAGCCATAAAGAACGCTTTGCACTTCAAAATATTTTAAAGTGCAAATGTGAAGACAAACAGTAGTACTAGCAAGCAAGTAGCTAGCAAGGAAGCATTAGCAGCTTGTTACGAGAACATACAAGATTAAATAGTTCTGCCACAACAAAATTTAAGACCTGTGACTAATGTATTTGAGACAAACTTATTTAAGACACTACTGTATAAATGCCTTAATTTCAAAAAATAAATGTAAGTTTAAATGACCTTTATAGGATTCTGCCAAGAAGAGTGAGTCCTCACTATCAATGTCAAGCTACAATTATGCTAAATGCTTAGTGATGGCTAGAAAAAGCATGTACAACTAGTTAAGAGACATTTCACCAAATATAAGTGGGGATATTTGAAAATTTGTGTGCCTCCATGTGTAATTTTGATTCTGATCGGATGACAGAAAATCAACCATATATTCAGTATTGCACATCCTAACTCCTGTTTCTAAACAATCCTTGGGGTTGTTTGTTCAGCCCTCCTCCAGAAGTTCAATTAAATCATTAAAAACATGAATTAATTACATTTATGCCCAAAGTGAGTCGTAAAAAGAACGGTGATAACCTGAAATAAGATTTAAACGACTAAAGCAATAAAACAAACTCCTTCTGTTTCAATGTCTTCAGTCCTAACACAAGGCCTTATTAACTTAGGCTTCAGACAGCCATAAAAAGACAAAACAATCACAGTCGAAGCAATAACTTCTCTCAGGGGTTCAGTGTCTGAGAAGCACATAATATACAACCTCACTGTCAACAAGAGGCCTCTCTCGGGTGTCTTAAACCTGCTGGAGCAGGAAGCTCACTGTAAGCGCATTCTGGGTCCTCCTCCAGCTCCAAATTGAATTTCAGGGCATGAGTTGACTCAAAACACCTAATAATCCCGACGTCACCGGCTGTTCCCAAGCCGAGCGAGGTCACAGTGTGGGAGAAGCAATGAGAAAAACAGAGCCTTTGACAAGCATTTATCCAGTGAGGAAACGCATTTGAGCTCCTGCAAGGTGAGGGAATTTATTAAAGATAAAATAAATGGTTTGAGAGGAAGAAGAAGAAAAAAAATTCCCAGAAAGAGCAGTTGTGTATTTATAGCCGCTGTGCGAGAACACGTTTATCCCATAGCCGTGCAGTGGTAAACATTTTAGAGATTATTTAGAAATGGATGCATTAAAGCTGCAGCGTAGGGCTGGACAATATGGCTGAAAAACTTTTCACGGCATAAGCTTTTCATATCAGTCAATACAGATAAATATTGATCAGGTGTTTTTGTTTTAAATACAGCCACATTGATGGTGTGATCTTTCCTTTTTTATGCACAGTTTTCACTCCACACTGTTGTTTTTTTAAATTTTTATTATTATTTTTAAGCAGTCATGAGACACGACCTGACACTGTTGCTGCGTCACTAAAACGGTTGTTGCTAGGTAACCAAAGAGCGAGTGGGTAAGTTAGTTGATGCCACCAACCTTGCCTGATTGGCCGTGAGAATTTGAGCAGCTGCCTACATCCCCCAGAATGCTGTGCGGTTCCGGATCGGAATTCAGTGAATATTCTGTGTATTTAATCTTCTATCAGATGTATTATCTGTTGTGTCCAGCTCTATAGCAATGTTTCTACGTTTCAAATCAATTCAGATATTGATTGACCATGATATTTAAAGTTTAACTGCAGTGCCTTTCATAAAAATTTATAGTAAATTTACACATTTGTTTTCCTAAAAATCTTAAGAAACCAGCATTAAATGCAGCAAGACTAAGCGCCACACACCATCTACGGACTACAAATGCGTCTATCAAATGGCATGCAGTAGATGCGACATTAGCTCAACGTTAGCACGTTTTCCATCTTCACCAAGTGTTATACAATTCTCTTCATTTAAATTGCTGTCATGCAAAGTGGTGCAGTTTAGAGTAATGGCCCATAAAATGTCAATATATTAAGTCTATGCTAGCATTCATTCCTTTGGATGGTCTGCCTTAGTTCAATTTAATCTCTAATTCAAATATAGTGACTCATTAGTGCCAGAAAAAGTGAGAGCCAATAAACTGAAATGTAATGATGTGTCAGATTCACTGCTGTCCAGTCATCAAAACCCCCCGGAAAGATGGCAAGCCACAAAAAGTCATTGTTAAAGAAGCTCAGTGTTCACAAAGTCGTATACAAGAATATTATTGGAAAATTGAGTGGAAGGAAAACGATGGTATGCAAATTTTACAGCCAGAAAAACTGAGGGAAGTCAATCAGTGTTTATAGTGAATCCATCCCTTCATATCTAAAAGACATTTTCTTGCACAACATCTCTTCGAAGCATCTATCAACCACCCCGTTACCTGCTACAGCGAGGCGCGCCGTGCGGCTGGAGATGGAGCCCACATTGTCGATGTTGGCCACGCACTGATACGTGCCCTCGTCCGGCTTGTTGTGCTTTGAATGGACCACATGGGCGAAGAACAGCGAGCCGTCCGGAAGGACGCGCCGCCTCTCGTCCGAGACCAAACTCATGAAGGTGCCGTCCTTCTTCCACTCGATCCGCGCCGGCGAGGCCTCGTCGCTGTGCACCGAGCAGTTGAGCAGCGCGGAGTTCCCCCGGATGGCCAGCGTGTCCTGGGGCTCCACCGTGAACCAGAAAGGGCTGAAGGGCTGCGTTGCTGAGCCTGGAGGGCAAGAGGGGAGAAAGAGGAGACGGTTGAGTGTACATGTCCGAGCAGGAGCATTGGTGGAGATTCAGTCTGCTTCTACAAAAACAGAACGACCTGATCAGCTGGTTCACACTGAAATTTTTGCCCATAAAAGAGAAAAATAACAGCAGAAAGTTATTTACTAGAAGTAGCGACTGAGTGCAAATTTAAGGAAACTTCTTTGCTTGGAGTTAGTGGTGATTGTCTGATTTATTTGTGTCTGTTTAATATTAGGCCTGTCACATTAAGCAATAAATCAATTAATCGCATGATAAATTACAGCTAGCTCAATAATTTCCATTTGCATGATTTATAATTTTTCTCTTTCTCTTCCTACCAAAATCTTGATGACAAAAGTCTTCAGTCTGGTGCTTTGCCCTCAGCTAGAGCATTTTTTTCGAAAGACAAATTTGTTTATAGACTTTGCAATTAACTTTATTTTGTTGTCTCTGTTGTTTTTGTTTATTTATTTAGGATATTTGAAATGTCTTCCAGTTCCAGTGTTAAACGTTCTTTAGAATTCAAGGTGTATAATCTTTGAGAATGTTTTCTAGCATTGTTATGCCATTACCATTGTGTTGCTTGAAAATGGTCTCAAAGCAACAATATTATCGTTTATTGCAATAACTTCCAGGACAATTTATTGTCTTTCTTTTACGACTTTCATATTCAAAGAGTTTTGACAGTAACAGTTTATAACCAAACGCCAAAAAAGTCAAAAAGCTCCCTCTGAACACTCCTTTAGTTCCACTTTAAGCAAAAAGACAGCAACACCCGAGACGTCATCAACTCAAATGGGATATTTTGGAGTGCGCTCTGAAAATAAAACAGCATTTCAGGACTCCAAATGGTCCAAGCACTCAACGAAATGTTCCCAAAGCAAAACATCTTTTTGTTCATTGCGTCTTTTAGGCGGCGAAGCCTGTTCCATTCCCAGAGCCTCCGAGAGGCTTTTTATTATGGAAACCACAAGCCCCAGTGGAATCTGGTAAAAAGGAGCTGACAAATTTAACCCAGGCGAGCCTTCCTGGCAACTTAATGTCACGTCTCGCTTTATTATAAGTACAGACTACAGCGGCGGAGTAAACACTCTGGAACGTGCTCACCATTTACTCCCCCCCCCACCAGCACAAAATGGAAACGCTGCAGTAACGTGAATCGTGCCAAAGTCGGAGGAAGTGCAATTCCTTTGCATTTGTCCTCATCCATTATTCAAGCCCTCCCACCCTAAAAGTCACCCTAAAGTGGTATTGTTTAGATAAATATCACCAATTATCGGTCCTGCAGAGACGGGGTAGGGCTGTGGGGGCGGGGGGGAGGATGATTACGAGGGTTTATGAAGATATTTAAATAATGCAACGCGTGGAGTGTAATAAGTGGCTGAGTGTTAAACGCAGTTAAAAATATGCCCTGCACTTCTTTAAGAAAATGTCATGTCTCCCGGGGGGTGGAGAGAGAAAGTGATGAGCGATGCTACAAGAACTCTTCTCTTCAGCTTTTTAACGACTCCGAGGTAATTTCTCTACCTTGAGTCCCTGGTGTGAGATCGAGAGGAGGAGGCGATGTAGAGCGCCGACCATTACAGGGACGATACGGCTGATCGTCGGCAGTGCACTCCGTTCTTATGCAAGGACAAACAATTAGAGCAAAGCGAGGCAGAAAGTGAGCAAATTAAACAGAAATCTTCCACTTTCGCGTTAGGGAACAAATGAAAGAGGGGGGGAAAAAAAGCATTACAACTAAGCTGTGCAATTTTCTTCACATTATCAAATGGATAGAAAAGACCTGCAGAGTCTTAATGGACAGAGCAGGGTTTTGCATAACCCAGCAGAGTCAAAGTCAGATTGACTTACTGTTCCACTGGTGAAATGCAAGAAATTTAAATATCATTGAAAAGGTAATTTAGTTTAGTAGTTTGATGTATAACTCCATATATAGATCCATTACACACAGAGTGACATATTTCAAGTGGTTATTAGAGTTCATTTTATTGGTCATGGCTGACAGGTTAAAGAAAACGCAAAATTAGGAACACACCGAGAGGAAAATTTGGGCCAATACCAATATCCAATACTAATTTTGATGTTATGACAGATAGCCAATATTTACTGATAGGAGTGCACCAATCAATCAAACCAAATTCCTTAATTTTGGGTGACTGGCTGATGCCTACATGTGAAACCGATCTTATCCACCGATCTTATCTACCTCTGCAAAGATCTGGAAATCAGTCATAGTTTCCCTTTTGTTCTTTTGAGAAACGTTGACTAATAGCACTACATGAGAGCACAAATTGACACGAAGTTAAAACAAGTTTGTATTGTTTCACTGGTGCCGTTTGTTAAGAAGACTGGAACATTGAAGGTGTATTGTGACCTTATAACACCTGAATCAGTTTTAAACAAAAAGTACCGACCAAAACAGGAACCGGCAGGTCAGGTTTTGTAAGAAGCAGTGATCAGGCAGAAAGCTGCATTTGATACAACTGCAGTTTTCTGTGTTATCGTTTCTTATCCTTTACACAATGTGAAAAACAAAACAACAACCACTACTTAAATAGCCCACAGTCCCAAGACCAAACAAAACCCACATAGCCAACCCACTCCTGTCCTCCCTCTGAAGCACCCCCTCTAAAGGCAACCAGATAGAAATAAACACCAGTTAATATTGGCGAAGTTCTACTTATGTGATCAACACCAATATGTTAAAAACTGACAAACATCAGCTAATGCGGATGTTTAATGCCGGTATATTGTGAAGAACTAACCTTTTTGTTTCAGAAGAAAAAAAAAGGATAAAATTTGCTGCTAAATTGACAACAACTCAATCTCTACAAAAGGTCATTGCTATAAGAGCTGAGTGTTGACACAAAGCTGTCTCCAAGCATATTTCCAGAAAGTTGAGTGAAAAAGGACAAAGTACCCTGAAGGTTTGAGCTCATAAATATACAAATCAAGAGTTTACGTAAGCCAGTCTTCAAACAGAGACATCAGAAGTGTCTTACTCTAAAGAGGTAAAGGACAAGACACTCTCTCAGTTGATCCAAGTCCTCCTTTCACACAAAAGTAAATTTTCCATTTCATTCAGAAATGAAGACTCCATGGTATGGAGAAAGACTGGGGATCCTCCGAATCCAACTGGCTCGTTGAGGTCAAGTGAAATTTCCCCGATCCGTGAGGATATGGGGTGGCCTGTTATCTGCTGATCTTGGTTCACTCAGTTTTATCAAGTCAGGAAATGTTTGAGTATTCAGCTGACGAGCTTTATGGAGATGCTAATTTTATTTTCCAGCAGCACCTACTTACATTGCAAAAGGTACCATACTACAAATGTCTATCTTGGTCCATGACTATGATGTTACTGTGCTTGATTGGTCACCAAGCTGCTCTGACCTGAACTCTACAAAGAGTCTAGTGTATATCATCAAAAGGAAGATGATTGACATCAGACCCAACAATGCAGATATGAGCTGAACACTTGAAACATATAACCCAGTGCAATGGATATAAATAATAAGCGAGTTTCACTTATGCTGTGTAACTAAAATAAATATTATTTACATTTTCTGGTTTACTGAGATGTATCTGTATTACCATTTAAATGTAAGAAAGCACAAGCACAGCGAAAGCGAGTAAAGTGAAATATCACCCTGAAGGTCTTTGTTAAATTTGCTCATCTGAATGCAAAAGTTAAGCAGTACAGACTGTAGTACAGTCTAGAAGTGGTTCAACATGGATTTAGCTGCAGCGCCCTGCAGTAATTGAGCAGTTTTAAATTATAATGAGGCAAGCAGTTGATTTCAGGAGATCAATAAAACCCAGAACAGGCCCGGCTCTATGCACACTGAGCTGAAAATGTATTATAGTGGCAGTGAACATAACAGATGGAGATAGACTCGGGTAACGGCGTGAGGAATTCTTCACTCGTGCAAACCAGAGGGATGGTGGCATCCTTCATCATCTCTGCTTTATGCTGCTGAGGCTGTGGGTGTATTAGATGGGCAGAGTTTCCCGCCCAGGCCTGGCTGTGTTCCACAAGCTTCACACGCTCGCTATGAGAGAAGGAAACTTAAAGGCCTCCCAAGCTCCCGACATTATCAGAGTTTCTTGTCAAATTTTTCCACACTCCAGTTTTCAGAGCTTTCGGTGTTTTTTCTTCTTTCTTTTTTTTTGTATAACAACAAACATTTTCAAATGTTTTTCAGCATGGCTTCCAGTGTTGGTAGTCAAAAGTCAGAATGCTGAGCAGGTAACAGATTAGGGTCATATTGATGTATGAACAGAAAACAAATGGACGGATGGAACAACGGATGGAAAATGGATGGACAGATGAATGGAAAATATATGGATGAAGAGAGGATGGACAGATGGAAAATGGATGTATGGATGGGCGAACAGAAAATGGATAGATGAAACAGATGGATGGGCGGATGGATGGACAGGCGGATGGAAAATGGATGGAGGATGGATGGATAAATGGGTGGATGAATGGAAAACGGATGGATGAACAGAGGATGGATGTATGGGCAGACAGATTGATAGAACAACGGAAAATGGATGGACCAATGGATGGAAGAATTTGGACAAATGGCTGGATGGATGGACGAACAGAAAATGGATATGTGGACGGTTGGATGGAGAAACAATCACCTTCAGCTGCTTTTATCCTCAACACAGAACCAGCAACGAAGGGCTTACGGCCTTATACCTTTTGGACAAAACAGCAAACCAAGCTGTTCAAGCCACAGACATAACAGCCTCTGTCATGAGATCAGGGCAGTAACAGACCAGCATGAACCAGGAGTTAGGAAGGATAATGATAGGCTACCTGCCTTCCCACAACATCCCCATTATTTCCCCCCTTAGATCCATTTCCCACAAGAATGTTATCAATTTCACCAAACAAAGCCAGCACACGGGAACTCCAAACTGTGAATGTTGTGAGGAGTGATCGAAGTCCAGGTGTCTAAACACAGGAAGTCTAATCAATGATGGACCCTCAGCTCATTGAGCAAATATTTTGTTGAAAAAAATGACATCAGCTGAGAAGGGGCGGCGGAAGGGGGGAGTCGTTCTCCAACATTTCCATCAGGAAACTAAAAGAATAAAAGATAAATATACCCTCTTTCATGCTGCTTCAAATTATTTTTAGAAAATAAGCGAGCATGCATCAAAGTTCATATTTCACCTTTGTCTTGGCTCCCTTTGGGAATGACATGTGACTCCAAAATTCAGTTCAAGCTTCTGAACTTTAACCAAAAGCGGTTTCATTAAGGAAGGAGGAAGCCAGAGCAACACGTCTTTGTTTAATATTAAAAAGGTTAACCAGCCTGAACTGTCACTCTTCTGGAGCCCTGAGGAAGACTAAATGAGCCAGAACAGGCCCAGATCGCAGTGGGAGGCGGGTGCGTATTTGACTGACAACATCACTGTCGCAGAGTAAAGTCAGGGTTCAACTTTTATCTCAATGTGAAGAAAAAGTTCAGCTTCTGCAACTAACGACATTGAGAACTGCGGGTCTTGAAAAGGGATTTCTAATGAACACCTACAGAAGAGATCGGTGACAACTCAAACTCACACTTAGATGTACGCTAGCTTACATCTAAGTTCAGGGGGTGGGAGGGAATCTAAGTTTACAGAAGCAGACAGACAGAAAAGGGAACAAGGTAAACTTTACAAATATGTGGATATAATAAAAAATAATTGAATTGTCTATTTATTAACGATACAAAAGGATCGGGTTGCAATTTGAAAAGAATGAAAGAGAGACTTGTCATCATTAGTTTCCTCATTACATACCAAACCATCCATAATGCAGGTACATCCATCAGTCTGCTGGATTTCAAACTGGATGGTTCTCTAGTAGAGATGCACTAATTATGCTCCTATTAGCCGACAGTAGTTTTTGATTAAATTCTGACCTGCTAATTCCAATCGCCAGAATGTTCCCATGCCAGAAGCCCCTTGAGCGATTATTAGGGTCTGCCTGTTAGTCCCCTTCCAGTGGGCCATGACTGTAAAACCTCCAACAGCCAGACAGCAGAGCTCCTCACACTGTTAAGCCCCTTCTCCATTGTCAAGTCTCATTCAAGACTGTTAATGTCCCGTTCGCTTCTAGCTAAGTTGAGTGTCTCTCCATTGGCAGTGTTTCTCAACATGCAGCCATGAATATAGTCAGGAATGTAGGCGACAAATGAGTGCGCAGAAGCCGTCCGTGGTTGATCCTCCTATGATACTATTTTCCACTTAGGCGGACAGTTAGTCCGAAATCTCTTGAACTCTCCAAAGCTGCTTGTCTGTAACCTTGTAAGTCCAGCTTGTACAACCCAAGAGGTGGTTCCAAAAAACATGGAGGAACCGCCCAGCATCTGCAGATGGAGACAAATCTGGCTAGGGCTGACTAGAGAAGAATCGATTAATGTCATGCCTGTGAGGAAATCCATTTTAGCTACCTATCGTCTATAGGCAAAGGTTGAAATGCAAACTGGTCAGAAAATTCTAGGCTTGGATTTTTGGCTCAAATCTTTTTTCTCACATCAGAGCAACATCCACATTACTGTGGAAGAGGCTCTAATCCAGGGGTGGGCAACTCCAGGCCTCGAGGGCCGGTCTCCTGCAACTTTTAGATGCATCTCTACTTCAGCACACCTGAGTCAAATAATGAGGTCATTAGCAGGACTCTGGAGAACTTGACTGCACTTAGGAGGTGATTCAGTTATTGGATTCAAGTGTGTTGGACCAGGGAGACATCTAAGATTTGCAGGACACCGGCCCTCGAGGACCAGGATTGCCCACCCCTGCTAATCTATCTATCAAACTAAGCTCCATTTTTACTTAGGAAGAAACTAAGACACTTGATAAATCCCTGACTTTTCTGAGTTAAAAACCATAGCCTTAGACTTAAAGGAGATGAACCGCATGACTGATGCTATATAGACAACTCCCAATATTCATATTTCAGTATTCACAGATTTTTCTGTGAAACATAATTTCACATTTTCTGCAGAAAACATATCAATTTGTGGATTTTTTCCCCCTATAGCATATCTAAAATATTCAAAAGAAAATGCAGATTGTGAAGCTGAAATATCTAATCACAATGCTACTTGACATGCTATTGACTGCCGTATGCAAAGCAGCAAATGTGAAGCGACATTCATGTTGGAGCTGATTGGTTATACCATGTGTATGGAAATAAGGAAACCTATAGCTGTTAACTTCTATGGTAGTGCCAAGACAGTTTCTACTGTGCATATGCATATGAATGTATGTTTGGTGTTTGAACTAATATGAAACTACAAGCGTTTTTAGAAGAGGTCTCAAGTATTTACAAATTTCTGCTATTAGTGGGTGTTTGTGGTTCCTAACCCGCGCAAATACGAGTTGCCAATGTACAGAGACACATCATGCAACAATCACCAGCACTCCATAAAAGTGGCTCTTTACCCCCGTAAAACCCATGTAAGCCGGACAAGGACAGTCCCATGACTCCTCAGCAATTCTGCAAGAGTAAAGATCTAGCTGGCTGTTCCACAACAAGGATGGAAAACACACCGACAGAAGCAGGCTTGACTCCAGAAGGAAAAAGCGGATTTACAAGATTATCCCAATCTATGCGTACAACCATGTATTCCTGACCTTTATCTGATTTCTATTAAAGGCCAAACAAAGTGCGACAAAGAGGAGAGATATGACTTTTCAGTCTGACCTGCTGATCACAGGGCAAAAACATTTCCCATTTCCAATCCCTGGCCTATAGGGTGCTGCATGTCTGTGTACATTTGTTAATTGGAGAAAAAGAAAAAGAAATGGAAAGCCAACCAGTGAATTGCAATAGACACATCTCTAGTTAATAACAGTACTTCTTTTTACTACATAGTTGCAGGTTTTATGAGCTGTAGTGTTAAAGGAGGAAGTGGGGAGTCTGAAACCACATAATGGTGTGAGAGGTCTAATCTATTCAGGCGTGCCGGTGTTGCCGCCGCCCAGTTGTGCTTGAAAAATAGGAACCCCCACACAGAGGCAACAGCGAGAAAATGAGGTTGTCGCCTTGATAAGTATGGGCCGTTACCTGTGTCCCAAATCCACATTTCCCAGCGGTCATGAAAGGTTTGGGAGTCCAGAGTGTAATGGCAGCAGATATGCTGCATTTTCCCCCCCAGTTTGTAGAGGGAGATTGATTGGAAGATTGGGAGCTGCTGGTGGATTTCCCCATCTTGAGTCATTTTTATTTAAAAGCACCTTTTCCAACCCTACACTGCTTCCTGTGAGTGTGACGTATTTGTGAATTTCTGACCAGATCATCTCAATACACCGACTCGGGCGGTTCGGAATGCCGGGTTAAGGAGTTTTCCTCTATCCCAAACAGTCGGGAGCTGACAGTCGACTCGTTTTGCTGACACGTATTCTACAAAAAGGATCAATTTCTGCTCCGTCCAGGCACCAGTCTGGATACATTTTATGATCTCTGCAGATTGCAAATGCTTTTCAGATTGGTGGCTGAGGGTCTTTGCTCCTCACAAAGACCCCCTGTTTTCTCCTATTCTACGCTTGCCTCGGCAGGAAGCCTCCACCCTCATCGAGGCGCAGTTTGAGAGCAGCCGTATTGACAGTCCTCCTTAACTGAGTCGCTCTTGACACAGAGCAGACTTCTCTCAGATCCAGCAACAGAGGCCCCTTCTGTGGAAAGGCACACGGAAATGCTGGAGTTCATGAAAAGCAAACACAAAGATTTGTACCTGAACCTGAAGCCGAAGAACTGATGCATTATTATATTGGATTTTGCACTCTGCGTTCTATACTACCGATTTACGTCATGCATAGGATCCTCAAGCCGGAAGACCTGAGCAATGACTCAAAAGCAAAAAGGGAAAAAAAAGTCATTAATGGCACATCAAAGATGAATAGAGATAAAAAGATAGGAGGCTCGCAGGCGCTTTGTAATAAACCTCAGCACTTCACTCGCAGAGCTCCTGCCTCTCTCGTATTTCCACCCCTCCACTGTTTGTCCTTCCACCCTTAGCGTCAGGGGCTGCTTTAATGACACTAATGGAAGTGGTTGTCTGTCTCCGTTTCCCTCTCAAACCCCCTTCTTCTCCTTCATCTTTATACCTCTATTCCATGCCTCATTTTCTGCAGATTCTTTCATCCTGCAATCTCCCCAAACTCCTTCTCGTAGCCCATCTGTCTCAGAGAGGCATCTGAGGGAAAGAAAAATTATCCTAAGACCAAACACAGAACGACTGGAGTAAAGCATGACGGGAAAATTTTATTCACTTCCTCTCACACCAACTTATCCTGAAATCAAATGTCCAGAAATCAAAACTGTTTTCTTTTTAAAGGGGCAGTGACATTTAAAATTGACTTTTTTGAGCCTAACATCATGTTATAATGTTATTTGCTCACCAAAAACATGCCTCGATTTTTTCATGAATGTTTTGAAAAATCCTTTAATCTCTCACGGCAACCATTCAACAGTGCAAAACACTTGGGTAGACCAAGCCTTGGGGACGCAGCTCCACCTCAGAGTTGCAGTTTGTGAGCTTCCACCTTACAGAGCCAAATTCTCCTGCTACTCCTCCACTCAGCTCCTTCAGACTAGCCAGCAGCAATTAGCAAACACCTGATGGAACTGAGCATCTGCTGAGCTCAATATGCTACTACTTCTCAGTGAAACTGGTAAAAATGTTGCTAAAGGGTCAATAGAGGAATGATGTGATGACTTCCTGAAGGCGGAGTTTCAGAATCGGCAAAAGTTTCTTAAAGAGACAGTGGCCCAATTTCAATGTGTACAATTACAATGCCAAATTTCTTCGTATTTGATATATATACAGCATTTTTACCCTTAAAGTGATAGTTACTTGTTTGTGATATGAAATGGCTCTATACTCCTCAAAAATACATAATACTGCCTCTTTAAAGAATTTTTGGCACTATTGGCTTTTATTTGAAAGGAATCTGACAAGGGGGAAAACATGCGGCTAAGATGCTAAAGACGGTAGTTGAACTCGGGGCGGCCTGTTGAGGTCTGTAGCCTTTGTATACTGGGCACCAGTTCTAACCACTGCCCCAGTTTTCTTTTTTCTTTTACCTACTTTTAAACTACACAACCAACAAAAACAAGAGACCAACTGACAGAAGGATGGATGGATACCTTCCTAAACCCAATAAATGGCTCATGTCTTCTATGTCTTTACCTATTTAAAGATGATCATCTTTACAGTTGATCTCAGTCAAGTAAAAGACTGGGTGGAAAAAGGGAAGATGGAAACATTATACAAACATGCCTGGAATAAAGACCAGAGGGATCAAAATTTTGACACACCACAAGACAGTCCATGAACAAATCTCATGTCTGATCTGCAGTAGAGCGCTGTCAGCAGCAGTGTGGCTACTCCAGCTTTCTACAACACCTGACAACCCTGAAGCCTCTCGACTGTGATCAGAACCGCAACCCACTCGTTCTGGTCTTCCTCAGCACATTTCCCATGGCAGGAGATAAGACGTGGGGTTGAAGCCAAGTCATAGAGGAAAAGACAAAGCAACTCGGGACTCAGCTGCATGCTGGCTGTCCTGGGCTGGCACTGAGTCAACTGGCACATTAGGGACAGGAGAGTATCCTTTTTTATTCATCTGACTCATAGTGAGGAGGGTTTTTTTTTTTTTCTTGTCATCCTGTGTGTTTACTGCCACTGTGAGACTCTGGAGGTCCACTGACAAGATGAAGGTTGCTCACACAGAAAACTGAGCTCTAAACAAATGTCAGTCAATGCAATGAGATGATGTTCACATGATATTGGTAAGCAGCTGAAAGTACTTGGGTTTAGTATCATTGACGATCTTTAAGAGTGTAGCAGAACAGGCTAATGTTTTAAAGATTATAACAGGATAAATGAGCTATCACTTGATTCATGAGAATAGACCACAATCCCCTTCATCATGTAAGATGAACGTTGACATGTTAATCACTGACTGGTTAACGGTTCTTCAACATATGTTGATCCTGAGATGAGTCTTTTAAAAGCACTTTTCTGTCACTGTTTCTTTGGAGACAAGCTCTTAATGAACACAATTTGCACTCCCATATGGAGGGATAATTCTAGTTTAACTTAACAGACAATGGACTGGTTAGTAAATAAAAGAAGTCCTTACTACCTTACCACAGGACAAATCAACAACCAAATCATTCTTCGCTTCTTCACTGTCCATTGTGTTTGAATTAAGTCCTCTGTCCTTTTTTGTCGTTTTATTTACATATTTATTGACGTCAGACCTCTAAATGAACATAATTGTAATTATAACAAGCCAAAACGAATGACAAAGTGAATGTGAAGAAAAACATTACATTTTCGCTCCATGCTACTGTTTTTGAAAATGACTAAGTGGTCGATTTTGTGGTCTCATTTCCAGGATACTAGAAGTGCTGCAGCCAGCATCGTCTTGCCAATTCAAATTCAAAATTTTTTTTTAATTGATCCCAAAGGGAAAGCAAATGTTGTAAGTCACATTAATTCAAGATTCCTCAGAGTTATTGTAAATGGTGATGGCTGTGGGCAGGAATGATCTCCTGTTGCGAAATTGAAGAAGCCTTTGCATTAAGAGACTCTGCTTTTCAATTATATACACACATATGCAACAATCGTCCACCAGTAAATTAGAGAATACATCAAATAAAGGGAAAAAAATCTATTTACCTGCATAAAGAAGGTAACAGTGAAAAGTGAAAATGATAATGAGAGCATTTCTAGACTAAAACAAGGGAATAAAACACAAAAGTGGCATTACGACCTACAACAATTTCCCTGGGAACTTTACTTCCTGGAAGCTTCTATTTCACCCTGGCCGTTTCCTGTACGCATTTCAACCATAGAAGTACAAAATCAGGATGTTTGATCCCCAATCGAACCAAGTCTACCAAACTACCAGGTGTGAAAACAATCCTAGAATAACCTTCTGACCTAACAATCTATTTTGACCCTAGTGAATGCAGTGGAAGTAGGGGTAAATAATGGCACTAGTAAACCATCTTGGATTCAGAAAAGGCCAAAACCGTGCAGGGGTGCAAAACATGTCAAGGAGACACGAGGCAGACAGGGAAACCTTTCTCACCTCATCTGCTTGTGATAATTACCCAGCACTGATTGAGGCTCAAAGCCCCCCTCCTTATCTTTCTTCCCTCATGGGTCCCAGATAAAGGATTGGCCCGCTGAGACGACAGCAACAGAGACATGCAGACTGTGAGAGCTGCTTCCGCGGTGGTGTGAGCGTACAAAGGGAGAGTTAAAATATCCTCACAGTGGATAATTGGAAAGAAAAGTAGTAAGAAACAGCATGTTTCGCCAGTTAGACAGAGACCAACAGAGCGGGTGGGTTTAAAGGTTAAAACCATCACTTACTGTCACGGTATGAGAATGGGGTTAACCTTTCCCAATCGTCCACTACCGCCCCCACTGTGGCTGCAGGTGACAAGCTCTGCTGGTTTTATGCAAAATGCTCGTTTAGCTGAAACCCAAAGCTTCTCTTTTAGTAATTAAAAAAAGAGAGGCTCTTTTGACCCACGACATTCAAATCAGAACATCATTGAGCCGAGCGACACACTTAATGTGAAAAATACATGCTAGATCTATCCTAGATGTCGGCATTTTTGGAAGTCCTCCTCGCCACGTGGAGCTATCTGGTCGGTCCGTAAAGTCAGCAAGCAGCAGGCGCACATGGCCAGGAAGTAGTAGAGCGTTTCCCCTTTCCTCCGTGAACAACTACAGGATGAGATAGTCATCTGAGACAGGAAAGAACATTCATCTTACCACCCAGCAGCTCCACCCCTGCCCCACTAACCCCGATGCCAAAGAAAATCATAAGGCTGTAAAGAGATATCATATAGATTTTTAAATGAAACACAATATTGCTTTCTCTTTCCGCTGCCCTTTTTTTTTTTAAGCATCACACTAGCTCATGTAAACATATATACACACAAAGGAAAGAAAATCAATGCAGTCCTGTATGCCTGGCACAATCAAACGCCCGGCAATTTATCAGCGTCGGATTTCAAAGTCTGCTGCGTTGTCCCATTTCGACCTTGACTGCTCTGACCTTTGTGTATTTAAACCTGGGTTATGACGTATTTTTAAATATTTTTTATGAAAGTTCTTAGAAGACACTAGCGGTGAGCCATTTTTTGTAAAACCTCGTCTTTAATAATATTATAATGTTTTCACTGTATGCCCCCCCCTTCAAATAGTGTCTCTTATGAGTACAAAACTCACAAAAACGAACGACAGACATCATGTCAATCGTCTTGAATTGATTATCGTCAACTAATTTAGTAACTAATTAAATGTTAACTGTAGTGTACAGATTTTTTTTTTTTTTAAAAGGTCCATTTGCTAGAAGAAAATCATTCTCAGAGCAGTAATTAAGCCAAAACTGTAGAAATTATGTACATTTCAAAAAATGCCTCCAGGGGCAAAAGTTCAGCGTCACCTGGTTCCAATTCTGTGGAAAAACATAATCTCCCATCCAGCACCATTTCTGTCCAATTATTAATCTGTCAATTCAAAAAATAATCAATAGATTAGCCCCACACTGTATTGATGTTAAGTCAAGCAGAAAGGATTGTATTTGCTTTTCTTTTATTCTTCTTTTACAAATTATCAAGAATTCACTAAACAAAATCTGCTACTGCATTTTAGGAAATAAAATGTTCTTATTTAAAAATAAATGTAATTATTTGTTCATTTTCATCTGTTAATGTATTTCTAATATTGTATTTGATAAATGAAAATTCTGCAGAATCTGCCAATTTTCTTTTATCTGATTGATCGTCAGAATAATTGTTAGAATAAGTGCTGACTAAAATAATTGTTAGTCTCTGCCCTAGATCTCCCAAATTTGGATGGATGGACAGACCAACACTGTGACAGACTAATGGATGAATGGTCTGATGCCAGACGAATGAATGATTTGGATGATTGGGTGAAAGGATGAATAGATGCATGAACAGAGGCGAATGAATGAAAGACAATACTTAAACAACAGAGTAGAGCATTGAATCTAGAAATACCAAAGTTTCCCCTACTATTTTCTTTTTCCATCTCCCCCCACCAAGTCTGGAAGGCACTAAAATTCAGTTCCATGTGTTTCCCAACTTTTCCAAGCGTCATAGAAACCAAGCCAAAAGAAGAAAGAAGCAAAAGTTGTACCCTCTGAGGTTTGCAACAACTAGTTTGGTCTGACGAGCCGCAGATGAAAGCGCCGTTCACGTCGGACGAGTCTGCTAGAGGTCACATCCAGATGCAATTTTTTGTTGATCGCCATCTTTGGTTCGGGCTCCTTTGAGCGGTCAAGTGTGACCAATCCCAGTCTGATAAGCCTGATGCCAATTACTGGTTCCAGACACAAAACCATTTCAAAGAACCTCAGTGTCTACCCATGTTAAGATAAGAATCATCATGTAAATTTCAACTAATTACACCACAGCCGAGTCACAGTCTTTACTCGAATTCATAGCCAAACAAGTAAAGCGAACGACTGGCCAATTATCGTCATGAAAAAGGATGAAAGGATTTAAAGCAGGGGTGGGCACTCCTGGTCCTCGAGGGCCGGTGTCCTGCAACTCTTAGATGTCTCCCTGGTCCAACACACCTGAATCCAACAGCTGAATCTCCTCCTAAGTGCAGTCAAGTTCTCCAGAGTCCTGTTAACGACCTCATTATTTGACTCAGGTGTGTTGAAGTAGAGATGCATCTAAAAGTTGCAGGACACCGGCCCTCGAGGACCAGGAGTGCCCACCCCTGATTTAAAGGATACAAAGGGATTTTCTTGGTGACCATTTTGTGTTGTCAATAGCAAAGCTTTTCATCTTCAAACAAAAAAATCCCACCAATTCCAAAAGACATGCACACATAAGCAGAATGTTCGACGCACGTATGCTGGATTCCTCTGATTTTGCTCGTCTTCTTGGGGTTAGTTTCTCGTGGCTTCAAAGTGCCGTTAGTGGGCTGCTGATAAAAGAAAAGCCGGTTGCTATGTGTTCACCGCAAACCAGAGGAAACCATTTTAAAAGTGCAGGACGAGGGAGATCAAAGGCTTGGAGTCAACTCTGGGAGGGAGAGTCAATTACTGATTTACTTTTTAAACCGGATACTACCCTTCCAAAAAAAAAAAAAAAAAAAGCACACATACTATATGTATAAATATATGCGCCTAAAATAACTCGGCACAGACTATCCAGGGCAGTCTGGAGAAGCAGCAGGTCAGCTGGGAATGGTTTCTGAACGCAGCACGGTAATGATGCAGCAGTTAGGTGTGGTCACGGGGGTTAAGTGTCGGCAGCAGGGGCATTGTGAAATTACAAAATGTAGAGGTTACATGGAAGCTAAAGTCTTACAGATGTCATCATGGTCATACTGCAGATACCGGAGCTCCCTTTGAAGTCGAGAAAGCCTCATTTATCCTGAACGCCACAGACCCACGTCTCACAAAGGGGTGCAGAACTTTTCAGGCCCGCAGATTTACGCAGTGCTATCGTTTTTCATAGCCGCAGCTGGTGAAGCTACTAAATGTTTTGGCTATCTAATGCTCTACAGAAAAAGCCAGCCATTGTTTCAGAAATTTCACAAATTGAAGACTTTTTCAGGCCACTGGTAAAGAAATTGAAGACCTGTATCACGACACAAATGTACAAAAGAAAATGTTATATTGTAATAGTGTCAAGCTTTTTAACACAGAATGAATGCTGCATCGTACGGGTTGGCAACAGAAGTCAGCCAATAGGCAATAAATTTACACTTTACAGGTGCAAAAAAGCTAGCTAGCGAGGGTAGCTAGTTAGAGGTAGACGAACCCTGAACACGACCATGTTTGCGGGTGACTGAACAGTTTGCCTGACAGAAAAGTCCCTTAGGAAAAACAAACATATACAAGACTAAATATTACTGCCATGACAAAATTTAAGATATTTTAAGGTCTTGGTTTTAGGTGCCTGAATTTAAGGCTTTTTAAGGATGCGCAGATACACACAGTGAAGTTCAGATTTAGCTATGAAATTATTTTTATTCAACCAAAAACCCTGTTCCTGATAGGAAATAAAGCAGATATCTCTCAGAAAATAAGACGATGTACCAGGGGGATCAATTTTTATTAAAATGACGATGTCATTACCCCTTGATAATGACATTATCGAGTAAATGACATAATGACATTACAAGGGGTATTGACGATGTCAATACCCCTTGTATTTTTCTCCATACTTATCAGGTCAAACCACATAGTGCAATACGATATCACTGGTCAATCTATCCGCCAAATTCTTATATTTTTTTTGTGTTGTATTTATATTTACTTATATTCTATATTCTTATTCCTTGTTTCTTGCATAATTTAAGGTTTTTCTTGCATAATTTAAGGTTTTGGTTACTCACATTTGGTGTGTACCTTAGTATTTAATTTGCATTTTGTATTCTTTTGCACTTTTGCTTATTGTGTGTAATCTTTGTTTTTTGCCTGGGAGCTGGTGGTAACTTCAATTTCCTGAGGGAGTCTTCCCAAGGGATCAATAAAGTACAAGTCTAAGTCTAAGTCTATGTCAAATGGCCATTTTAATGTTAAAAAAATGTTACAAATGCTTTCACGTTTCTCATTAGTCAATGGGGAAAATCTTTGCTAGCACAAAAGCAATTCCAACCTTTTTTAGAACTGTTGCCCACTGTTTTGCATGTTTCCACTGGTATTTTGATTATGTGTTTTGCGATGAGCTCTAAGTCTTTGAGGTCGGGAATCCCTTCTTTCCATCATCCTAATCTTTACCTCCATTCACAGATTCTCCATCAGATTCAAGTTAGGAGAGAAAACGTTATAAAACTTCCAATCAAAAGAAACATGTATCCAAAACTAAAAACTGACTGTAAACCAACTCTAACTCTACGCGTGGTCCACCAGTGCCTGCGAGCATTCAATGAAAGCTGCTCTTCACCGTTTCACCTCAGATTCAGATGTAAAGTAACCTTTACACTCTGAGTATTTCAGTTTGCTTATTGATGTGAGGATCATCAGTGGCTTTTACATTCTTTCTAACTGTTTATAATAGTTCATAATCGTTCATAAACTCAGCGCTGACCTTTTTGTGCGCATTTGCAATGTGTAAAAACAAAAAAATGTTGATGTCCTAGACAACTTTTTAAGAGGCCACTTATCTTTTTGCCGACTTTGTTATTATTTTTCCTGAATATTTGGTTATCAGTAAACAATTCATTGACATGCTTAGACCAAATTTCTATTTTACCACATTAAAGTTGAAGTTACTGTGGCCTGCTGGGATACCATGGGGCTTTCAATAAATCTTGGGGAAACTCTTCAGCCTTCCTGCACTTAGCTGCGATATTTTTTTTATTGCATGCATGAAATAAGGATGCTTTAAAAGTATGATATTATAGCAAGTGTATAATGTCGAAATGTTGAAGCAGTTGGAGGAATAAAAGTATGAGGTAAAGAAATAGTAAAAAGAGTGCTACAAAGGAAAGCATTTCAAAGCTGTGCGGAAATCACCGTCCATCAGCAGAGAGAAGATATAGGAGCAGCGAAGGAGTTTATACGTTAGAAGAAGCTAGAAAATCACACACAGCATGAAGGTTACAGCTGAATAGAGTTTATTGCTTAGAAAGGTTTCTTATCGAGTGAAGTGACCTGGAAGTATCTCGGCTGCCATGATAAGAGCTGGTTCAATTCTCTAACTGACGGTGCTTCAGCAGCTCCTTTTTTTTCTCTCTTCAAACATGTTACACTACACTAAAGTCGTTTATGAAATGAGATACAGCTGTCCCACAATTCATTGAGGCAGAAATATTCAGCGATTGTTCTCAATTTACACCTGTGTATGCGATCTCAAACTGTTGTTTTTATATATATATATATATATATATATATATATATATATATATATATATATATATATATATATATATAACGGGAGTAAACAAAAGGAACAAAAGATTTCTTCTAACAAAAGATTAGAACTTTTAAAGCAAATTTGCTGTTTGTGTATACAACCAAACAGTCGTCAAAATCTTCCCAAGCTAATGTGTAAATACTGGTCAAACAAAACTGGGTTATAGTGGCCTGCTGCAGATTAGCCGTTTAGTATTCGGAAATTTATCCGTGGAACCTAACTTCAAATTATGAGTGGAAAATTCGCAATTTTGCAGATTTTTTGTACTGAATATCTAAAACATCTGACAGAAAACCCAACTTGGACAAACGGGAGACCAAGGCGTAATGCTACCTGACGCGCTATTGGCCATTTTTTGCAAAGCAGCCAATCCAAACGCACCATTAATTTTTCTTAGCGGTGATTGGCTGTATCCTCAAAAGCAGAGTTTGGACCAAAAATATTAGCTTCTGTGGTATCGCTAAGACGGTTTTTGCTGTGTGTTTTAATGCATTTTAGGCATATTTATTATTTGAACCATTGAAATAGGCAGCTATTGATGTCATTAGAGGGGCTCTCAAGTATTCACAGATTTTAGGGATTCGCGGGTGTCACAAATGTCAGGGGTCCACTATGTGTTACACCAAATACTTGATTACCAGGAATGCAGTTTGTGGTTTATGAAACTATAACAACAAACAGAGACAACCTAGTTGTCTTAAATATACTGCTTAAACTTTGTCTCGCCCTTATAAACCAAAAATAGCGCATCGTCTTGTAAGCTTAACGTATCGCTACACCTCTAATGGCGGCGTACCACAACTCCAAAATATCAATGTAGACGATGAAATTACCAGAATTGTTGGCACGAATCGTTTCTCTAGAGATATTCTGTTTAATATCCCCTACAAATGAACTTTAAAAGACAGTTACTAGCAGAATATCATTCTTCCAGTTAATATTCCAACATCAACTTATCCAAGACTTTAAGGGAACCATTTTGGGATTGCATGGAATTTCTTTGATCAATCAATCATTCGGAGACAAATTGTTGAATTAAACACCTACATCTCTTTGTCTGCACCTTTGTTCCTTTGCTACCGGCTTCTTTTTCCTCCTTTGCCCTCCACCCCAGACTGCAACGCCGCCGCCAGTCTCAGAGGGTGTGCTACAACAAAAGGCGCAGGAGGATGTTGTGGCAGCAGTGGCACAATGCGAGGTGGAGTGTAGCATAAATATTAACCATCGGGAAGCCATCACATCGCCACAACAGTGCTGGTCACAGCCACTGAGTTTCTGAATAATGCATGCTTATGACCTGTTTTGCTACCAATTTCACACTCCAGCCCTGAAGGGCCTTTTCTTCCTCCCTCCCCCCTGCCCAACGGAGGCTGAACAATCATTACAGAGTGAGCTTATCTCTGCGCTCAGTCCTCTCTGCCCAGACAGCAGGAGCTTCCCAGGCTGTTGTGGATGCTAATGTGGATCACATTACAGGTGCGGAGGAAGAGGCAACAAGACGGAGAACTGTTCTTTTTTTTCTTCTTCTTTTTTTGTGTGTGTTTGGCAGGTCCAAATATGAGGAAAATAAAAACCTACGGGAGGCGGCGGTGGCGGCACGAACGTCTCTCCGCGAACGCGTCGCAGACGAGAACAAAGAAACTTATTTGTTTACAAAGAAAATTATGGCTCCGTGGCCTCAATCAGTCTGCCTCGGATCAGAGCGGAATGAAAAGGGGGGCTTGTTTCCCAGCAGCTACGAAAACCCAGCAAGACTCGATCTCAGCAGGGGGTCGTAGCTCAGCGTCAACGTTTGGTGACAACGCTGTGGAACACGTGTTGCATATTTATTAAAAAGGTAGCGCCCAATGCTTGTTCATGGAAAATTTATTAGAATATAGTGGTTGGCTGCTGAACAGCGCCAGACAGTTTGGGGAAGAAAAAGAAAAATCTGACAATTTGGTTTCAGTCCGTAGATGCATCTTAGATAAATTAGTTGGGGGGTTTTTTCCAATGCAACTTATCAAGGTTTGTGCATTTTTTTAAATCAGTGAAGCAATTAAATCTGAAGTCTGGGGAATGAACAAAAGGCCCAAGAGTCTCTTTCTACTGAGGCTTGTCTGATCCTCTTTCAGACTGCTGCCCTGAACAGGTGGCAGAAAAAGTCGGGACAATTGTGGGAGCATAACCGACCACAGCAGAAAGCAGCATGGCAGAAGAGATCACACCACATCTGAAACTCAGTTTTTTCCAGTTGAGCTCTCAAACCTTTACTTGTCCTGGATCAGAAAACATTTAAAGGATCCTGGGAAAGCTTTGAGCTACTTACCATCCAAATGCACACGAGCTGAATTTCCATTGTAAATGTGCGCAAATCTTTGACTATATTCTGCAAAAGTAATGAAAACGCCACAAATTTGAAATTGCGATGTTCCCATTAAATAAGAAATGAAGTTAAATAATGCGTGTTTATGTGGTAAGTCAATAAAAATTGTGGCAGCGACGGATGAAAACATTATATTCAGAGGAGACGTTTGGCGTCTTATTCAGGCGTTGGAGCGACTATGTATGCAGAGTTCTGGTGATGTTGTAGTCAGGAAGTTTACAGAAGACCTCTGGATTGAATACGTTCGAATAACTCAACTTTTTATGAACTGTTGAATGCTTGAGAGCTCTGGTGGAGCCAGCAGCACGTTGTCAGAAAAAAACAAAAAACAAAAGCAAACCACAATCCTCCCACCACTTCTTGTTGTCTTCTTTGTGGTTTCCTCCAGCAGTAATTAAAAAATGCTGAACCATTCAGAGGTATTTGCCCATATTTGATCTTGGGGGGGAGGAAGACATTTTCGCATACATCCACATGTTTAGGAGTTCAGTAGCTTATTTTTTTTCCCAACCGATGAGGTAAACTCCCCAGCTTTGGCAGATTAAGATGCATTTCCAGTTTAACTTCAGCGCCCCGGTTTGAGCCGGCCCGTTTGTTTGTGTTTTCGGTCTTCTTAATGAAAATAACAAGATGGAAGACCTCCTAAGCAGCAGCTCATTTGTCTGCTGTAATTACACCATATAATCAGAATCAATTTGGTGGGGATTGGTGGGGGACAGGGGGGCGAGGCTCACAAAAGGAGTCCTATCGGAGCAGCGCCAGCGACATCTCAGCCCTTTTGTCGCGTCAGAGGTGGATGAATCCCATTTCCTGCCTGTATCGCGGCTCCATTGAGCGGCGAGCGGCCGCATGCTCGAGTGGGAGATGGAGCCCGTCACCGATGGAGTCACACCGCTTTTTTCCTCCTCGCCTCTCCACGTCCATGCGCAGCTCTCACAATAAAAACACAGGAAGCAGAGACCACTTGACACAAACTTGTCCTTTGGCAGATTTGATCAGAGCGAAGATGAAATTCCCTCTTATCTCTCAGCCGAGGCGCGTAAGCCGTCAGCCGCTGAGCGCTTGGTGCAAATGCTTACTGTACGCGGATGTAACTAGGTCCGTCGCAAGAAGCAATAAATCAATTAATTGCATGATAAACTAAAAGGAGCTCTATTACTCCAATTTGCACGATTCAGCTTTTTTTTTTTCCTCTCTCTTTCTACCAAAAACTGGATGATAAAAGTCTTCAGTCTGGTGTTTTGGTTTCAATTAGTCCTTTTTTTGAAAGATAACTTTGCAGAAACTTCATAATTCATTGTACTTGTTGATTGTGTGTTTTGTTTATTTATTTTGGATATCTAAAATGTCTTCCAGCTAGCTTCAGTGTTATTAAATCTTCATTAGAATTGAAAGTTTATGGATCTTTGAGAGAGCGTTCTTGCGTTACTATGCCATTACCACTTTATTACTTGAAAATGGCCTCAAAAACAACAATATTATCGTTTATCGCAATAACCTCTGGGACAATTTATCATCAAAGTTTGTCATCATGACAGGACTAGACATAAAAAAAAAAAAACTTCCACCACCGTTGCTTCTGCCGGAAACGAAATGACCGGTACGGCTTTGAGGAAGTTTCATCACCATCGACTCTGCATCCTGCACAGCTTATTAAGCCCCATTACTAATATTATTAGCAGCGCGGCCGGTATCAAAAGACCATCAATAAAAGATGAGGAGATTATGTATTTAATATGCTACATACCGCTTCACATGATATAGCAGTCATAAATAATTCAGGGTTACGCGTTAGACAGAGGGCGGCGGAGTGCTGAAGCAACACTTTCTCCGCGACGTCGCGGCTCGCCCCCAACGGTCTTCTGCCAAATGAAAAATGCACACAATTTGTCTGAGATCAGACTTTGAAGTTATGATGAATAGCGCAAATCGTGCTCGAGGCGCCGCAGACAAATTAAGACCCGTTGCTCTCTAAACAACTGGCGTTTCGCAATGATCTCCTCCTTCCCGTCCTCGTTCATAATGAGGTATGTCTCTTTAAGCGGAGTGCGGCTCTGTATCCGCGTCTCAGCCGGGCTGCTGAGTATATTAAGTGGCCGAGTGTCAGCAGCTGATGAGCGGTAATGATTTGCGTGCACCGCAGTGTTTTCGTCCCCAACCCCATCAGGGGTTACATGTGCAGCCCCCCACCAAGGCTGGAGCAGAAACCCGGGGGTCTCTCTTTGGCCCCGACTATGAGGTCCCGTGTGGGGCATCACACTATGAATTTTTTAGCTTTCAAGTGGATGTTTGAGCCCGTCTTGTCATTGTGAACATTGTGTGCAGGAGGTAAGGAGATTTCAGCTGAGCAGATTAGCTGAAAAATTTTAAAAAAAAAGGACATTTCAAGATGCTCCGATTAATCTGCTGGTAACTGGAATTGGACGACTTTCCGAGACCGGCTGCTTGGAAACGCAAAACAAACACACCATTTCTAAGCACTTGGAGGTCGTAGTAATAAAGCTCTACGGTGTCTTCCTGCTGCATCAGTGAAGTGTTTGAAAATGAAGCCAAGAAGCTACTCAGAGGGGAACCACAGTTTCAGAGTTGGCATGTTTGGGTGTTCATTCAGGCAGCTACAACAGCTTGCAAGAATTTGGAGGGGGATGGTTACCATTTTGTATTTTTGAAATTAAAAGTCGATTTTCATACCTGAAAAGGGAGCCCATGTTGTTGGACTGCATTATCGATTACAATAAAGGTCATCGATTAAATGTTTTAAAAACTTATTAGAGATGAAGATGTTTTAATTGTGAAAGAGAAGTCAGAATTGGCTAACATTTTTATTGGCACATAACTTTATTAGGAGGCTGAAAATGAGCCAAGATTTCCTTAATTTTGGTTAATAGGGGATTATCTGCTCACATGTGAAACCGATCTCATCTGCCTCAGCACAGATCTGAAAACCATCCACTGTACTCCTTTGCTCTGTCATGATAGGCTGACCGACAGACCAACAGGTGGGCACGTAATAGTCACCCCACTGTTAGCCACATAACCAACTCTGATGCTTTATTTAGCGACTTTTCAGACAAAAAGATTGTTATCAGGCAAATACATATTCGGCAGGTCAGGCTTTGTAAAGATCGGAGATCGACCAGAAAAGCTGAAATCGGAGCACCCGCCCACCTGGCGACTTGTACGTGTGCAGTTAAAAATAGTCACCCTAATTTTGCTGACTTCGCAACTTTCAGCTTAGACACACAAAAGAAATTCTTTATCACACAAACATGAAATCGGCAGGTCAGTAATTTGAAAAAAAAAAAAAAGACAGGCTTGAAGTCACCAATTGGTGCAACTTTATTCTAACCAGAAATCCAAAATTTACATATTTCTATGATTTTGTCAAAATTAGCATTTGGAAACAACACTGTACCAGTCAGTAACAATAAACAGTTTTCCCATTAAGGATGCAGTTAAACAGCCAACAACTAGCTTGAAAACGGCATCTGGTGGCGCAGGCGAAGCAAAAACTATAGTTTTCATATTTAATAACTGCTCCCAATATGTGTGTTTCCCCCTTAGGTTCTCTTGTCCGCTCCATCATGTCTTTATGTTTCGCTAAATTATTAATGTGTTCCTTGTAAGCTGCAGGTTAACCAGAAGGCAGGGCAGTTGCATATACAGCGTAAGGCCACCTCAGTCCTTGTTTACATGCTCGGGACTGAGTGCTCACCTGCTAATCGGCTCTGGTCGTGTCAACTCCACTGACGTGGCCCACTGTGGATTTTCCTTGTACGCCCCAGGCGTTTAATATACACACACGCACGTGCGCGAGAGTCATTTATATAAAACAACGCAGGCGTAAATTCACCTGCTGCTCGGGGCCGACTGGATTGGACATTTTGAGGCGGTGCCCGCGCGAGGCGAACTCTGTGATTAAACGGCGTTGTGCAGGGGGCGGGGGAGGCTGGGTGGGCGGACACACACGTGGCGAGGCCGGCTGTGCTGCGGCGATACGACTGGCTCTGCGGTTGCGGGAGTTGGCTCCCGACACAGAACACGATCATCACAGGGAGGTGACGGCTCCGCTCTCTGACGCAGGTTTGTGTTGGCAAAAAAATAAAAAATTAGAAAATTAAACAACAACATAAAAAGGAATTGTTTTTTTCTTTTTTGGGGAGCGAATTAAGAGCGGTAAGCTGAAATATAGCACTGCTAAAGTCCCCACTTTTTCTATAAGGTGCGTTCATGTCCTACTAAATCTCTCACACAGGGCGCTACGTCTTGTATTTTTTCCCCAAAAAAAGGGGGGAAAAAGGGCAAGACTGCTGGGTTGAAATTGAGGTCGTTGCAGGGCGTGCGGCACGTATAAATCAGCGCTGCGATCTTAAAGAGGCGTCTTTCAGCTGAGACAAGATTTACACTTTTCTTCAGACGAGAGCTCCGTGCTGCACACAAAGAAATAAGTGAGTGTCAGAGCTTTTGGAGCAGGAGGATTTTTAATGGCTTCATTTGACTCCTGACAGGACTCTGGGCAGTCTCCAGTTCCACCTTTGATGGGTGGTGGGCGTCCAATGGGCTCCTTTGTTCCAGCGCTCAGGCTCTGGCACATTGGAGAAAAGTAAAAACTATGAGAGTAATTTAGCAAAGAGGGGTGTGTATGTGTGTGTGTTTTGCATGTAAGTATAGTTAGATGTGCAAGGGGCCTACTTTTATCGGTTTGATTTCTTCTCATGAGCTCAGACGGCACAAAGGAGTAATGGAAGACCCTTTCTGTGGGGGGGATTATAGTAATGGAGACCAAAAAGAAAGAAAAGCCTCTCTTTGTACCATCTGAACCAGTGCAAAACAGCACAAATGCAGCAAATAAAAAAGTTAAGTAGACAAACATTATCGAACATCACCAAAATGGCATGAAATGTGTTTAAGGGCGTTTTCACACCTGATAGTCCGATAGACTCGGTTCGACTGGGGACCAAAATTGCAACATTTGTTACATTTTCAGCTGCTGCGGTTCACTTCCACATAGCATTGTGTGAAACGATCCAAACTAAATGAGACACCTGTTCCGCCCCTCGCCTGTGGTGGCGCTGTACCAAGGACCACTGAAGGAAATGACACAAAAATCTCAGAAGAAGACATGAGAAATTGAGTGGAGATTTTAGCGCCTGTAGGATTTCTCTTTTGTCTTTGGTAAAAGGCAACAAGTCAGTTCTCCCGCTAGCGCTAGTTTACCTTTGTTTTGGTTCTATTTACCCGGAATGCCCTGAGTTGTAGACTTAGACTTAGACTTAGACTTGTACTTTATTGATCCCTTGGGAAGTAGTTCATTTTCTACTTTTAAACGAGTCTCTGGTCATATTTCATACAATATGAAATATGAATTATTTCATATTGTATCCACATACGCATTCAAACCGCACCAGAGTTCCCTTGAATCTGGCCAAGACCTAGATTTACAGGCAGGCCAGAGTTCGCTTTTTTGGTTTCACACCTCCCCAAATGAACCAAATCAAGACAAACGAACACCCCACTGTTAGCCGAGTTGGATTAAAGAGGTCTGAACAAAGCTGGCGTGAATGCCCCCTAAGCCTCCAGCTCTGCCTGACTGCCTGAAAACACACCACATATTCCATCATATGAACCTGTTTGCCCTTGGGACAGAAATAATTAGCTCTGATGCTCTGTCTATTTCAGGGAGTAGCTAACGCACCAGCAACTGTGCATCATCACAGCCTCATACTGTACATGAAAGGCCAGAATGAATGATGAAGCCATCCATTAGCGCCAAGCTCCTGGAGTGTTACGAGGGGCCAGGGCTCGGCTCCGTCCTTTCTTTTCATGTCTTTTTTTTTTTTTTTCTTTTAAGGGGAGATGGAAAGGGGGGTTGAAGGAGCGTCTGTCTCATTGGAAGGCAGGGGTGATAATTGGTCCTGGCTCCTTTGATGTGCAGACAACGGCGTAATCCACCATAATCATATTAAAGGGGACCCGATTTGGCCAGCAAGCGCCATCAAGCAATAGCCAGGACATAGGTGATACTTGCTGGCTTCAGTCGAGAGGAGAAGCAACAAAATGCTTTCATTTGGCTGCCATTAGGAAAATTAACCTTTCTCTAAGCTCCCTGGTTGACTTCAATGGCTTGACAAAAAGCAGGTGTTTTTTTGTGTCGTGGAAGATATTGTTTCAGATGGGAGACATCGTATTAAAAATGCTGAAACGAGCTCTCGGAGGCGTGCAGTTTATCTTAACAGCAGCAGGACACAGAACCACTATAAGAGTCCAGGACCATGTGTCCGAACGTTGGGGGGCCCAGCCAATGATCTCGCTGTCCTTGGGGGCCAATATGGTGCTTCCTATCCACACCGCAGAGCTAGGCACTGGGCCCCAACATACGACGTGTTGGTGACATATGGCAGTGGGGTCTTTTACAACAATGTATGGATTTCTGCTTTGACTCTTCTCTGTGAAAATTCTTAGCAGCATAAATGTTAGAGATGGACCGATGAGGATTTTGTGGCAAATTACTGATCTCTCCACTTGAGATTGTGTGGCAGACCAGTATCTGTTTTGACTGATTGCAATTTCTCTTTCAGCATTTGTATTTTAATGAGATTTAAAAACATTATTTAACAATCTAGGGATGAACCAATCAAAAGATTTTGGCCAATATTGATATCTGATATTAAAACTGATGTTATGGCCGATAAATGATATTTACCATTATAATATACATCATAAATGTATTTCTCTACACTTTCACAGACAGTATATAGACACTGTATATAACTATAGACAGTTATGTACAGAACAGTCAGTCCAGTTTCACTTATCAGACTGACACCAATAGGTAAAAATAATGACCAACATTGATCAATTTCAATGTAGATGCCAATATGTTGTGTATCTCCAGATCAATCAATTGTTTTGTTTTTTTACACACAGGGGCAAAGTAACGCTGCTCTATGAAAAAAGTTGCAAAAAAAGATAGTTTAGCATCTTTCATTAGCAATTTGCTACGTTAGCATTTTAAAAACCGCTGCTTTGGTGTGTAAAGATTAGATCCATACCCTACACTCTGATTTTCAAAGCGCTGCTAAAATTTCCATAGCCATCATATTCAACAACTCCAGCCTTCTTGTTATCCAGCTGAAAGTTTTGCTCCCTCTCATTGTCCTGCAGCCTGTACTCGCCTCATTTATACTGAAGTCAGCCAATCCTCTGTGTGTTTCTCTCAGTAACAGAAGCGTGTAAATGACGACGCAACAGAGTAAAAGATTAGATTTTTGTTTTTATTGGCCAGTCATTGACCCAAGTCACCAGTCAGTGCATCTCTGTTAGGCGCTTGCTCAGTTTTCTGAAAAACAAACAATTGAGAAATATGCCTCGTCAGCTCGTGAGGGGCACAAACATCTGAAGTGGCAGTTAGCCAACAAGTCATGCAAACCAGTTTGAACACCTGTTAGGGATTTAGACAGCTCAAATCCCACTTCATCAGCTGAACCTGGAAAACACTCAAATTTGGTTTAGAGCAGTTTGTGCTCAACTATGTAAAATCTTTTATTTCCTCCAGTGAGGAAAAAATGCAAATCACAGCTTATTTCCAAACAGACGCCAGAGTAAGCAGACAGTATATTCACTAATAATAATAATAATAATAATAAATGAAATAACCACACAGATTCCATATGCTGCCAAAGATAACTCAAATAAAGTCTTTTTTTTTTCCTTGCCATGTTCGTTCCTCTGGGATTGAGAACACAACCTTCCACGAATACAGACATCTTGTTATGCCTCCACCAGCTGCATTAGCCGTGCCATAAACATTTATACTGTGAGTGGAATGACTGGTGCAGTCATCTACAGCAGGCATATGAAAAGATGCTTTCTTTTCCTGAGATTCTAACTGGGCTGATACAATGCTAGCAATATTGCAGCTACTGCATCTGTTTAAGGGCTTGGTACGAGTGATCACAGAGTTACTCTTCTATCAGCACCACCAAAGAAGAGCTAAAAATATCCCTTTGGCTGCAGATGAAAAGAAAACGGAGCAGAACTGAAATACGAGGACACAAAACTGTTTACCTACAAGGATATTGCATCAAGCTGTCAATAAAATGCTTCCCACTAATTCAAGGTTATCAAACAATTACCTGAAAGTTGCCTTTGTTACTTTGCCATTGTTCTTTGTATACTGCAAAATTTCACAACTACATGTATATAATGTAAATCACATTTTAATACATTTTACATTGTTAAAAGTGTTTCCAAGCATGTAAGTTGTAATCCCGTTCAACTGACCTTAATCCCTTAAAAAGTTTCATTGATATCTAAGTCTTCCTTGGACAGCTGTTGCTTTTTGCCACCCATTTTGGAAACTTTTTTTTTTTTGCAATGATCATCTGAACTTATGAGGCATCCAACAATTCACTGCCGATACAAAAGGAAGGTGAACGATGAACAAATGATTCTGAAAGCGTACTGTACATGTGTGGTTTAATTTTTTTTTTTTTGTGTGTCCAACCGTAACATCCAGGATGAATACTTCAAGAATATATGCCTGAGACATGATTCAAAAGTACAGTGGACTCTCTGTATTAGCAAAAGATAGGGACCAAAGCCGCCTGCGAAGAGCTAAAATCTCAGAATGCCTCAGATCCTCTCTACAAATAATGATAGCTGCTTATTTAATAGATGAAGCACCGAATGTACTTTAATATGCCTTCATATTATAAAGTGGAAACAATGTTAGTACTGCAGCAGAAGCTAAAACCAATTAGGAGCAAGGAAAATGAATGCCAGTCCTTCATGTTTGATTGTTCTCAAATCCTTGGAGGCTAGTTTTCATCTTTTTTTTTTCCTCTTTTTTTTTGCATTACCGGTTTCTTGTGACTCTGTTATTTGCAACAAAAATGGTTGATGGTTCTGTGATCACACCCCAATATCTTGGAAAATTCAAGAGAGCTACATTCCTCAAAAAGACCTTTTAGTCATTTTTGACTTTTAAGGGTCATTTGAATCTTTGCTTTGGCACATTTTGCCAAAAGAAAACAAAGCTACCTAATAATTATGCACATCTTGATATAAGGTGTTGACTTTTTTAGGCCACAACTTGCTCGCTTATTACCCAGATACACATCAGCTGCTAAGCTTCAAATTATTAGGCACTCAAGTTTATAAAGCTTGTAGTTAGAAAATGTTACTCAATATTTTCTACTCCCTTGCCTAATAATTGTACACACACTGTATAAATATACATGCCTATACTTAGTTTAGGTGAAATTCACTTATGGAAAATCTTCACAGATTCCATCGAGACATTTAATTTCTGATGGTTCCAGTATTTAAGCACAAATGTTTTCTGTATCTTTCTCTTTTTTTCTCCATACCACATTTATCTGATTATCTTCATAATGGGGTTCTGGATTGATGGCGGTGTAATTATGAGATTTAAATCATTTGGGAAGCGGCATTTTAATTTCATGCGAATCTGCTCTAATCCACATGGGCCTCGCCAGCCTCTTTTAAAAATCATGATCCCCAATGTAATCGGACGATCACACAGGCCTCGTCGGGAAGTTTGCACAACTGCGTGTGCATATGAATGTGGAGCTCAAAGGGAGGAGGAGGACTGGCGGAGGGGGAGCGGCGAGCTCGCATTGTTGTAGGAATCAAATAGGGTTGCCATAGAAACATTCTGGCAGTGGCAGCCTCTTTGCAGTAACCAGAGAGTAAAGACCCCCAGGGACAACCCTCGACTCCCTCCCTTCACCCTCCTAGCCGGCGGCACGTTTGTGGAGAGGCAGCACGGCTCCGACAGGAGGTGTCCTCAGTACATGCGCCACCGATGGTCCTTCTGTCTGTTTCTAAACTACTCAGTTTTGAATTTCATCTCAGAGTTTGCCTTCAAACACCAAGGTCCAACACAGTGAGCCAAAACAAGAGCTGGAGCCTGTTGATAGGCGTTTGGAGAGCTACAGGACGGAGAGTGGGGGGATGAAGGAGGAGGAGGAGCCATACCCTGCCTGTTTGAGCGCAAAATAACTGGCTCGGTGTGTGTGTGTGTGTGTGTGTGTGTGTGTGTGTGTGTGTGTGTGTGTGTGTGTGTGTGTGTGTGTGTGCGTGCGCCTTCAGTCAGTCAGTCACTCACTCACTACAACACCAACCCCCTCCTCGGCCTAACACAGGTGGGTATTGTCTGCAGCAAGGGGAGCTCCTGGCAGCCGGCCAGCTGGGCTCAGTCACTGGGCTAGTCCTGTTTCAGTCGACTGGCTCCGCAGGTCCACCATGCCAAACCAAACGCTCAGCCCAGAAGCAGCATTTAACCGTTTCCTCTCCTTCTGGGCTTCTACTGCAACATTTCTGCTCCAGTCAGGAGTAGAACAGAGCAGCCTAAGGTTGTACAGCAGAGGTTTCTGCGGGGAATGTCCAAATGTAAAAACTGGTTGATGAACCTCTTTTGGAAAAGACACAAATTCACGTTTATTGACGATTTCATTCAATAATTAAAATTATTTTGTGAAAGTAATATTTTGATATAATATGGTAAATTAATTTCTCAAACGAGTCACAAGGAATTATTTGATTGGGACCAGACTAACACTTTTAACCATTCTAACTCTTCTACTTTTTCATCTCCAAAAGAAACATGCTGGTAAAAAAAAAAAAAAAAGCCTCAGTATTACAGTATTTGGAAGACACTTGTTGTCACTTTAAATATGATATTATGAAATAGTAAAGAGACTAAATAAGTTTTCGGATAACACGCTCCAAGGCAGGGAGACCATGTCCTGTCTTAAGGCCCCCACATATTTCATCCAAAGTGCCAAAATCAGCTCTCTTTGATGTAGACTTGACACGAAAATTGCGTCATTTTGTTCACAGAGAGGCATCCGGCCTTCTGAACTCGACACCAGGCCCAGATTGAACTGTTTCAGCAGAGTTCTGTGCAAAGTGTCATGTGATTTGTCAGAAGTTTGTTGCTGTGGTTTATGCGGAAGTGCGCTGAGACAGCAATTCTGATATTTATCTTCACCTAGTACGCTCCGGTTTTCATATCTGCGAGAGACATGAATAGTTTCGAGGAATGTTTATGTGACGCAGCGAGGAATTGCGTACATTTGTACGATTCTTTACTAAATAACTGCAATTAAAATAAGACTGGCAATTTACTAATACCGCCTGGATGGAAATTGTAGTGTCGTTCATGAAGAAGAATGTCTGCAGAAAACTGCGGTGCTGGCTTCATAAAAGCAAAAGAGAGGATGCGGAGAGGGATGGGGAACCCAGTGGGTAAGGGCGTGATGTATACTTAGAAGAAGGGTGTACTCTAGGTGGTCAGTGCTGCTGCTTGAAACGTGCAAATACAATGAAACCACACCTCTACTGTTCAGCTTTGGTTGAAGTAAGTTGGAGTCTTTATGCATTCAAACACACACTTCTTTATTTCCAAGATGCCTCGATGGATGGATTTATTGATTGATGGACAATATAATATAGATCGTCTAGGAACCCTAACACGATGGTACGTGTGTGTCAAGCTGGGGTTTTTTTTGTGTAAGCAAAGCTATCCGAGTTAGTTCTGATGTTGATGTTAGTGAGGGAGTTTGGACTTGAAGACCATGTTGCCTTCATTGGAAATGAACAAAGTCAGAACAGTTCAGGGAAAAATAAATGGGCATCTGAGGACCGAATTATTGATTTATTTCTCAACCCAAAGACCTAAAAGCTGTAGTTCAGGAGCCTCGGGCTATTTTGTACAGAGAGGTTATTGATGGAGACATTGATTACCTGTCAAATTTAAACATAAAAGGCAGTCAGGCCATCATTGCAGATCAATTTAAAGGGCTCAATCTCTGTCTATAATGTGTAATGGTATGTGACCAAAATAGCGATGATATGAGTTGTTACATCAAGGTTCAAGTCCCTGGGGGTGAATCCGTTATTGGTGGAGAAACCATGATTCTCTGCATAAACAACATCACAGTTTGTTTTAGATTTCTACAAATGTCCTACAGAGTGATGGGAAAGAGCAGCGTGACAAGAAGATGGAAGACCTCTGTATTCCCCCGAGACTTTTCACCTAAAAACAAGAAAGGAAAAGAGGAGATTTTCTTTCTGAACTTTAATTACAGTCTTCTTGTCAGAAAGACCTCTCTCCAAGCACCGTAAATTTGAGGGAGGTGGTTAGAATAGAGCCTGCGTAAATCTTTCCCACTCGCAAAGTCTTCCACTTTTCACCTTATAAACAAGTCGATACACGCAAGAAAGCCACAGACACCTATAATGACTTGAGACATTTCGAACATCCAAAGGTAACAAAGAGGTGCGAGCAAAACCCAGCTGCAAAACACGAGAGAGTTAGGGATGCTTCAGCAGACAACAAAAATACAATCAAGATGATCCGTCATCTCCACAAAAATGTCAATACACTCATTTGGTCACTTTGTTTGACACACTTTGCTGGTACTGAGTCAAACCAGAACTGACTTCACTCTTTTGTACCATAGATTCCCCAAGGTGTCTGAAACATCCCTGAGAGACCTTTCCAAAATATTGACATGATGGCATCATTGCAGTTGTTGATTTGTCACCTCTGCACCCCATAGGCGCTCTTGTTGGATTGAGATTTGTTGACTGTGGAGGCTTCTGGAGCACACAGACATCTTTGTGATGTGAAAGAAACCAGTTTGAGAAGATCTCAGCCTTTTCACATGGTGCATGGCAGCAACGGTCAGAAGGGTACGCTGTGATCATAAAGAAATGGAAATGGCTGGCAATAATGAACTATAGTCTGTTGGTATTAAGGGGCCCAAATTGAGGTGGCAAAGTGTCCCACATCATCATCCCGCTACCACCAACCCGAAACACTGACGTAACTCATGATGCACCTGAGCTTTCAAGTTGTTTGAACCAAATTTCGGGCATACCATCTGAACGCTAAAGCTGCCGAAACACTGAGTTCCTATAAATCAAGGCTAAAAGCCCATGTGTTTGATTAAAAGTAAACGAAACATTGATCAACGTATTTGACGTGTATTTGCTTGCTGATTTTGATTATGGCATTTGACAAAATGTAATGTTGATTGCTTGTTTCATAATTGGTGACAGTATGATGTTTTTATGATGTGAAACACTCTGGACTTGACATCAGACCAGGAAGCATTTGTCCAATCAGTTATTGTCTAATTTTGTTGAACCTGTGTGAACCGTTGTCTCTATTTCTGGTGACATGAGAAGTAGAGGCAACAGTTTGAGAAGATCTCAGCCTTTTCACAGAGTGGTCGTCTTCTGCTGCATGTATGGTGGGTGAGATGGTGTTCTGCATACTGTTGTAGTGAGTGGTGGATTGAATCTCTGTTTCCTTTCCATCGTCTTAAACCGGTCGGCTCATTCAACAACACAAGACATTTTCCAACATTTTCTGGCCTTTATCTTTAAACCTGAGAGATTATTGCACAAGATCATCTCAGAAGATCAGCGGTTTGTGAAGTACTCACACCAGCATCAACAACCCTGCCTCATTCAAATTCACCAAAACCTCCTTTCTTCTCCATTTAGATGAAGTTGCTCCAAAGCGACTGACTAATACGCAATTTGTCTTCACAAGCAATTGAACAGGTGTACTTCATTCAGTGGATGGGGAGCACATTTCTCATCACCAACGGTTGAGCTCCTTAAAAATTCAAACCCTCCCCCTCCTAGACTCCGCTCTCCGACTGGGACAAATGACCAAACTCCCGAGTAGCGGTTGCCCCTCGAGACCCGCTGAAGTCTTGTCTTTATCAAATAAGGCTCCAAAATGAATAACAATCCACCTTCAGCTGCAGCTTTATGACTCCATGATTTACGACCGCGCAATAGAGCCACGCTGAAGTGTTAAATTTTCAATTACCTACGAGATATAAGAGCGGTCTGACAATTTTCCCCCCTCGCCACATGTAGCTGGTGACATCTTCTGTGCATAAATTTGACTGATATCAAGGTCAATATGGAAAGGCGGCCGTAATGGTAAAAGAGGACATAAATTTTATGAATTCCATTGCCAAGACAGGAAATGGGATTTTAAAAAAGACCCAGGCTAATGTTGGGAGATTGATTTTAAAATAATTTAAGACAGAAGTCAAAACATTCACTTTTTGCAGGTCTGCTTAGAGATGTGGGTTAACCAGCACACAAAATCAATAACTCTACAACAGAATAAAACCAGCAGGGCTTCTGCGTTTTCATCGTCTGCGTCTGTACAGAGACTAAATCATAAAAAGCCGTTCACTGGTTCATAAGCAAAAAGGTGGCAACATGTCCGCCAAGCTGGTAGGGGGCATTTTGGCGCCTTTGATGAGATCCGGGTAGGAACAGCATGCCATGGCCCGTTCTCATGAAGGCACGGTCTGGTGCTGCAACAGATCCCAAAGCGTTGCGTTGCCAGTTTCTGTGCTTGCAACATGATTGGTGACACCGATAGATAAAGGCCCCGTCGCACCATTTACAGCCACTGTCTGGGAGAAGCTAAGTTGTAAGCCATGACAGCCAAGAGACTGGAGCGTCTGTATGTGAACCCTCCGACTCTGGTGGGAGTTTTCAGCAAAAAAAAAAAAAAAAAAGACCGAAAAACATGGGCTGCTAAAATCATGTAACCCGAATTCCCATGTACATCCCATCTGTTTAAGTATTGATTTAGATTTTTCTATCTCCTACTTTTAATGTCTTGTTATGAAGAATTGAAGCCAGAATGCCCTGAACTGCAGTACCACTGGTGACCGCCAGGTTAGAGGCACCAGAATCACATTACTACAACATGGGTAAAAGCAAAAATTATTAGCAGTGATGGACATTCTAAAATGTTGAAAGAAATCTTGATTTTGCTGCATTAATTGCAGCACCAATTGCGATTTCTACCTCTTTAGGTGCCCATTTATCCATCCAACAAGCCAGGATTCTCCTGCAAGAGATTTCCTGGTGACATAAAGGTTAATAACATTAATAAAACTTCAATATGCAGTAGAACTCAGATAGAGGGAGTGTACAAAATGTTAGTTGCAAACAATATGCTAATTTGTAGTTCCTTTAATTTTCTGTTGCACTCAAATCTATTGGCTCTAACACAGAACCTGTAGGCTAAATTTTAACTTAGCTTTAATTAAAATTTTTAAAAGGCTTCTTCTAAGGACAACTCATTGCCGTTCTTAGAAAAAAGGCATCAATCTGCAGGTCAAACCCTAGAAATCTGCATCAACCAGGAAAAGCATAATTGGTGTTGTTCTCTCAGTTTAATTTTGTCTCAATTAGGAGGATCAATCCCAAATAACCCTCAAAACTTCAATTCCTTCACTTTTTCTTCCACTAGATCAGCCCGCCTTAGATATTATCCAGCTTTTGGCTCCAAAAACCCAAAACGGAGACCAAGAAATACTTCACTTGAGACATTCAATTGGTACTTGGGTCGCATTGCACAAAACATTTTTATGCCAATGCTTCCAACTATTTCTGTTGTCCTGTGAACCACCTGGTGGTGCCTGGATGTGCTAGCTTTTGTCTGACATTACAGACAAGAGCTAGCACATCCTACTGCTGCTGGCAGCTGAAGACTCACAACAACGCCACCCTGCATCTTATTTTTCCTCCGGCACACTGGGGTGGGATCCCATTTTGGCATGACACCTTTGACACACCGTGTTGCTCCCCGCCGTGAAATCTGCTTGTCTGCTCGGTTTAACTAAGAATGCCCAGCCATGCAAACACACATGTCACATCCTTTTCCCCCTGCATCCTCTCCTGGGGGTCCTCTCAATTCCCCATGCATGATTATTTGCATCTCATTATCCGGGGTGTATAACAGAGAGTGTGTGTGTGTGCAAGCCTAATTTCAGAGTCCAGAAGTATCATGTCTGAGAGCAAATGGTGTTGCGGCGTGCGCGTCGTCTCTAAGTGTCGGCGAGGTCCGAGGCGCCCGCTGCGCCGCTGATTGCAATAGTCAACCGCCTCTCAGCGGGACCTAATCAGGACGGTGGCCTCTCTTTGCTTTCGCCATCTACTTTTAAAAATGCCACCTTTTCACCTGGGAGGGTTCTTTGTCTTTCCACAGCTGGAAGCATCTCTTTGACAACACCACGTCCGACTGCGAGGCCGCGCCAGGAATCCAAACACAGAACTAACTATAGCAATCAAATTCAGAACACGAGTTGATACAGATGTGAGATGGTGATATAAAAATTAAACCCCACACCCCCACAAAAAAAAGAAAACACAAGCATTATGTTGACGTTTCCAAGTAAATCATAGAACAACGTCACCTTGTGAACACCTCCACAGGTGGCGCTTGACGTTTTTCCTCCTGATCGGAAGCTTAATCAAGAAAATGGACGTTGTATAATGGATGAGGGAAATGTGACTGAGGAATAGGTTGGAAGATGATAGATGTTTAGGTAAAAATGTCATGCACAGGAACTATTTTTACCAAACTGAGTATTTAGAGATGAACCGATCAGAGTTATGGTTCATTCTGATCTCTCAGTCCTTGGATGCCAACATAACACTTCCTGTCCACAATTAAGGCTTATGGCAGTGTTGTTTTAATTTAAGAAAGCTTTATAGATTTCTTGTAAGATTTTCCTTGAGCATCTTTCAGATAAAATTAAATATTATAGATGCACTACCTGAAATATTTTGGATCCAGTTTTATAAATCTTTGATCTGATTTTAGGTGATTCTGTTTTTTAAGATATAAAAACGGCACTGAAAATACTTTGTCCAGACTTCCTGGACATAAACCCCTTCGGAGCTGAATTCTCTTTTAGATTTTGCTGTAATTTAGGTATGATTCAAATTTGCATTATTAGGCATATCTGGGCAAAAAAGTAATCAAAGAAATTTTACAATGTCAGATATGGAGATTACTTTATTGATGCAACTGTTGGTACAACAGACCATTCTTCTTCTATTATTGCAGTAATTTTAAACACCTCACTGATGAATCTAGCTAACCAACTCATCTTTTCCTTAATGATGGCAACCACACAAACAATATTACATAGTAGTGAGTTGATAGTGCTTAACGTGGTGCATTCACTGATCAGAAAAGTGATTGAATCTTCAAGTTTCCACCTGAATGATCAACTTAAGAATCGCCAGCTGATTTCTTGCCATTGCCCTTCAAGTTTTAGTAAAACATGACAAGGACTAAGCTTTCAGTCCTAGAATCAGTTTGCTGGATGGAACATGAGACAATATCGCTTGTGTGAGTTGGGGGAAGGAGGAGGTGAGGTTGTTGTAATCCGCCCCCTCACACAAATAGCACTGCCCCTCTGGCTTCCGGGGCCTTCCTTTTGTTGACAGGGGCCACAATGTCGCTCAATATTCGACCTGACAAGCACAGCAAATCACCGCAACCAAGCAGGCTGTCAAGAGGAAATGGGTTTGTTTGCTTATTGAACTGCAGCAAGAAAAGATGCGAGAATGTGAGAGCAGGAAAGAGGGGGTGAGCAGCTGAACGCACCCGCAGCCGATACTATAGGAGGATCCAAAAGGAATAAATGCAGTCACCGGCAAACAAACAAAGAACAAAGAGGACTTGGATTTTCAGGACTTTGGGGGGGGGGGGGGGGAGGGCTCTGCGGCTCCAGAGGATGGTCTGAAACGCAGACGATCCACAAATCTCCACATTGAGGTGTGAACGATCTGAGGAGGAGCCGTGCGTATGTGTGGAGGCGGCAGTTCCTGGAGAGCCTTTCCCAGTACCAAGGGAGACGCCTCACTCACTGTTTGTACAAGCTGTCTGTGCGCGAGTGGGCGTACATGTGCCTAAGAACAGAGCCCGTGGATTTCTTTGTCACTGTGCGGCTGGGAGATGTACAACTCATTTCATGTGAAGTGAAAACTACAATCTTTTGAAAGACGCTTCCATCCTCGCCTGAAAGGAGAAGGGCGGGGGAGAAAAGTAGAACCCCGAGAAGAAAAGAGTTTTCTCGACAGCACCATTGCTGTTTGTGAAGTTTATTTACCGCCGAGCATCATACGCAGATCTCAGTTCACTATCCGGAGGGAGTGATGGGCAAAGTGAACCCCAAAGGGGCCCTTCAAAGCCCCCAACAAAGAGGTTAATCACTTTACAAGGGTGTCAAGCCATCGGAACGCCTCTGGTGGGGCCGTTATGGCTCCCACAGCCATAATTCCCTTTTGCGTACAGTAATGTTGATAAAATAGCACTAAGATTGGAATCAATAAAAATCAGTGACGTAATCACCGAAGTGCTGGCTTGATCATCCTGCTCTTAAACGCCTCACTGTTACGGCTCCCCCTTCCACAGTCAATTAACCGCATTCATTAACCAGCCAGTGCATTCGTTCGGAATCAATTTGGCCCTCATTTCCCTCTCTGCCCATTTCAAGCCAACTAAAACCAGAACGCGTGAAAAAAAAGAGAAAGCGGTGACACTAATCAGTCGTAAATAAATTGCATGCATTAGGTGCGCATTTCATGGTCTGCGTAAATCGGATCAGCTTTCCATTTCCTGGGTGGCTAAAGTTGCTTTTTGTTTTCTTACTCAACTCACACATTGGGATTTTATATACAGGAAGAGCAGATGTAGAAAAGTTTGGATACTTGTCCTGAAGAGTCCTTCTAGATTCAGTGTTTCAGCACTGACAGCAGCACATGGGTCAGATGGTGGAGCACAGAATGGCATTGTATGCCAGTCTAAAGGTTATAAGTGTCAGCCTAAAACAATCTGATATATAATAACATTTTAAGCTACATTTGCACTCACCAAACAATTTGAACTACAAAAATGAATTTGCTGAACGGAAACTCTTGATTTTTGAAGAAAAAAGAAAAGTCACGTTGTTTTATATAGTTTCCGCATCAGGATGAGGTCATTTTTCAGCCGCATCAAAATCTGAATAGTTAGCAAAACTGCAGTGGAAAACGTTTTTTTGTATCACATCATTTAAGGCGCATACTTGCGCAGCTAGTTCTCTTTCAGAGGTCTGACAGCGTCGCGTTGCTCATCAAAAGTTGAGTTTGTCATTTGAAATTGTTGAATACATGGATCTCCTCTAAAATCTTTGACGACAGTTTTCCAAAAACGGCACATGTATGCAACTCCTCCCGAGTATAACGGTTTTGTCGCGCCAACGCCTCGGTAAGAGGCTGAAGTGTGCTGCTGCTGTGGCTGAAATATGAATATATCTCATGTAATTGTTTACATCTGTCGGGATTTTTAATGGCTTATCACGTGAACAAACTGATTTACGTGTGATTTCAATTGCACTTTTTATTTAATGGGAACATTGCAACTGGAAAATTGTGTCAAAGTTTTGCACACATTTGTAATGGAAACTCAACTACAATACTCAATTGAAAAATTCCTTTTTTTGGACCATTTCATCCACTCTTCATTCCATGACAATGTCAATAAATATTAGTATAATCAAACATATGATTGGATGTAGTTAATGGTTGCAAATGTAAAAAAAATACACTTGTTATGCAGGTGCTGTCCTGGAGGAAAACATTTTAAGATGGGTATGGTGTTTTGGCACTTATCATCACAGTAAATGCCACAAAACATTGTGATGATAATTTAAATTTATAACGCCCAACACTACTTGTCAAACTGCCTCAAAACATCAGATTTTTGGTTATTCTACACCCTCTCTAAGGACATGGTATGGATTGCAGACCAAGAAGTTTGAAAAAAAAAAAAAAAAGTGTTAGACTTTTTGTAACAGTCAATCAATCAATCAGACTGAGCTCAACATCGGACAGTTTTTCACCGATCGACTCTGGCTGGCTGGCAATCACCAGGTCAAATGCTGAAAAATCTCTTCCTGCTTGCTGGATGTTTCCCAGAAAAGATCTCCCATCACTTTAGCTACAGAATTTCATCAACCAACTGCATGCTCTTTGGCGCACAGGAATCCAATTAAAGTTAGGGAATTTATGCATCCACTCAATTTGTGTCGGATTCAAAACTCCCACATACACTGAACCTGCAGCACATGCTTTTCTTTCATGCATTATAGTCCGAATCAGCCAAAGCTAGAAAAGACGGGTCAAAGACAACTGGAAGCCTTCAAGGCCCCCCAACAACAGCAATCCTCATTTCTATGGAGCTTAGCATGGTTCGTCTTTTAATGACACTCTCTAATCGTCACTCCATCCTCTATGAGCCATCCAAACCTGGCAACTAAGACCCTGATGATGGAGACCCTGCAGGCGGTAATGTGAAAGTCAAGAGATGGCTCCAATTAGATAAGCATTTATCACCCTTGATATCCTCTTGTCGCATTAAGCTCATCACTACATGGAAGTGTATGGATGCTTTCAATTATACCTTAAAGTCAGTCAAAATTAAACGTTATAGGGAACGAAATCTCCTAAAGTCGGCCAAACAGTAGTGGAGTCGGTAGACCTGTGAAGGTTAAAGGATAACGTGCTAATGCCATAACACCCAGATTTGGAGAGTCGCATTACAGTAACTACGACTGCAATCTGTTTAGCTCCTATTACCTCGTCAAGGCTTAGAACAATCCTTTTTGAGGATTAAGTCGAGGCCAGCAGAATAGCATTAATCTGGCCTACAAGATCTGGGCTCCACAGTGCGGCGGGGAGTGAGCGGCAGCACAGAGATGATTATAACGAAGTGTCTCACGCAATCTGATTGCCCTGAACTTCGTGCCACCGCGACCTCGGAGCTCCGAGCAGATCTCTGAGGTTGTGGTGCCAATTGAATAAAATAAAGCTGCCAGATTAAACACATATGGCCCGGCTCCTTGTGCACAACACCGCCGGCCTGTGTGCACAAGTCAGTTTTGAGCAAGAGGAGCCAACGCGCTCTGGTTCTTGTTTCCCTCTGAATAGCAACAGGGTGACCTAGACAGCCCTTCCCCACCAGCATCCTATATTTAACCTCCTGCTGTCTGCTGGCCAATAACATATTAATATAGCTCTGTTGAAAGCTGATTTGCTTAGGTGTTAAACTGATCCTCTGAGGGACTGCTCCGTCACACTGACAGCAATTGACTTACTGGCTTGGAAGTTTAGCCAAGGGCCAGGTCAAGGGGCGGGGGTGGGGGGAGAGCACACTGTAATCATAAGGAAGAACCAGCTGTATGGTTGTATGCATCTAAATTTAATATGATTATTTTTCTTTTTAATCATGGTCTATAAAAATTCATGTGAATGATGCAAATTTTGCAATGTTGTCATTTGGACAGGTCATAATAGACATTTTTTGGCAATTATGCACAGTTTTGTTGTTTCTGTAGAAAATCTAATATCAGTACAAAAACATCATAGTGGTGGCAGCATAATGATTTTAGGGATGGTGTTAGAGACCCGCCCACAAGGTCACATCTGAAAGTTAGCTGTTAATGATAGTCACCCTACTGTTGTCAACTTGGTGACTTTGTCAATATATTTAGTGACTTTTCAGACCCTTCTGAAAGTCATAAAAAAATTATTTTTACAAGGCATAGAACAGAACGGCTGTAAAAGAATCTAGTGGTTACCACGGCCTAATCAAAGTCAGAACCTTAACGAAGAGCAGTGAAGAAATAATAATAATAATAATCATAATAAACCAACAATAACCATTAATAGCAATGAGATGTTAAAAATTATTTCAAAATCCCTTAAGAAACCAACAAAGCCCGTCAATAAATAATGACAGAGGAATCTGCTGTGTGTTCCTGAACACTTCAGGTTAGATATATTAGAGCCTGGTGTAGGTAACGCACCCGGTTCCGACATGTAAAATCCTGCAATTGAAAAGGAATGGACTTTCTTTCCACCTTCGCCAAAAATACAATATTTAGCCACTACCTTTGAAGAATGATGCAAAACTGAAGCATTAGTCTCACACCAATCCAATCAGCCCATTCCTCTGTTCACCACTTTTAAACCCATAATCAATCTGATTGCCTGTTCATGCTTAAATATCAAACGCGAAGCTGAGATCCCACTTTAAAGAGCATAATAAACTATGTTCGAGGCTCTTCTGTTCTGGGTTGGAAGCGTTCCTGCTCCCGCCGGTGTAGAAATGTTGGGGGGGTTTATTTGATAAGCAATGAGAGACTAACGCTAAAAACCGGGAGATTTAAAGTTTTCTGAACATTTTTAGACATAAGCTTTTAACAAGCGTGCTTGGCCAAGGGATCAAAGGGGAAGCACTCAAGCTGTCTAGTGGTGTCTATATATATAATTTACCCTTTAAATAAACTCTCGGGGTTGGCAAGGATATGCTCCTTCTCCATACAAATTAAATGGGGAACACGCACGGAACAGCCGGCTGGAGAAAAACCGTGTGTGAAACAGCACATAACACGGCATGAGGTGTCAAATATCGAGCAGGCACAACAGCAGCACAAGACGTTTAACAGGAGCACCGTCCACTGGTATTATGGCTGTAAACAATCTAAATCCCTGCAGCAAAAGAAGCATCACACCCTTTATTCCTGTTCTATGAAAGAGACAATAGTGGAAGACAGGGGAGCAAGGATCTTTTTTTCTGGCAGGCATTTACAAGACACACAGGCTTCTTGATGAATAAATCATTTCAATATGGCTTTGGTGGTAGGAGCAATTAGATGCTGCCGCTTCAGGCTAATCAAATCCAAGACTCTGCTTTCCTGGCATCCATTAAAAACGATTGGAGGGTGAAGATGAGACTAATCTTAGGGTCGGCTGCCTTCCTCCAACCGAAGCGTTAGCCAGATCATTGCCCCGCCATGTTCATTTGCTACATGTTAAAAGGTTGTGATATTGCCGTCAGAAAGCAACTTGCGTTAAGCTAGGCGTCATGTCTCTAGGTTTAAGACTCTTCTTTTGAAGTCGGAAGTCGCTCTTGATTTGAATTGTTACGTTGACAGAGCGGGCCGAGGATCGCTCGGTTATGAAAGAATTGAAAAAGCCTTCACCACTTTATTATTGTCAATCTGGAAGTGTTTTGTGTATTCTATAAAAGAATGGTATCAAGCAAGATACAAATGATTTATACACATGTTGGTCCTTAAGTTTGAAATTGAATTCAAACTTAAATTCAATTTCCTTTAAATCTGGGAGAAATACAAGCTCCAATTTAATTTTCAAGGTTTGAGATGAAGAAGGAAAATTGGTTAGATTTGCAGTTATTTCTCTTTTCTTAGTGATCAGCATAAGTACAATACAAGCTGATAAATCACTTCATGCCAACGTATGTAAACATCTGAAGAAACACTTCCACTTACAAACATTACCCAGCTTAGTGTGCCTGAACTGACTTATTAGGAAACACCAATTAAATTTGCGGGGGAAAAACATTAATATTACCACAGTTTATTTTTTTTGAGCCAGGCAGCCATTTTGGAATTTAAGATTGGAGTTGGTAAAAAAATGTCATATTTTCAAGCGGGATTTCTAACTTCAGAAGGTGTTTCCCAATTCCTAATTGTTTTTTGTTTTAATTGTGTTAGAAGGTAGTGAAATATATTTAACACCGGTTGATATCGGTCACTGTCCTTATCAGCAATATTAATATCGGTTATCGGTATTGACCCAGATTTTTATATCGATGCATCCCTAGTTATATGTTGGGGAAAACAAAAACGAGTCTGGAAATGAAAAGATTTTTCAGCAGTCAATTCCAACCTTCTTGCATCTTGATCCAGATTTCAGAACGACTTGAAGATACGACAGCGCTCCATTTGCAATATGCATAAAAATATGAGTGAGCTGCAGTTACAAGGTGTTTCTTTGCATCTCTGACGGTCTGCATGTCATTAAACCCAAGGCACACTCAGTACTGTACCATCTCTATCTGTGCAGATGTGCAATTTGTGTTTGGATGCATAAAACGGAATGAAATGCAAACACATTTCAGTTACTCATCCTTCCATAAACATGCACAAAAATGCCCTCAGGTAAAAATATAGAATAAGTCAAATTAGAAAAAAAAAATACTGTGTGTGTGTATATATATATATATATATATATATATATACACTGCCTTCCAACAACAATCAGAAAAACATGGATCATAAAACCACCTCCGTGTGGAGGGCTGAGGCGACTGGCATGAATAATCCCCACCGTCATCAATAAACCAGTGAGAAAGCTCTTAAAGGTGAGCGAGGCGATGCCCTGTCCACCGGGAAACTCTGAATCTTCCAATTCTGAACATTTGTGAGTGAGTGCAGAAACATGGCTGCTGGGTGTCGGATCTAGACCTGACACAATAAGCAATCAATCAATGTATCACATGATAAACTAAAACAAGCCCAATAATTTCCATTTGCATGATTTATCGCTCGTCTCGTCTCGCTTTCTACCAAAAACTGGATGACAAAAGTCTTCAGTCTGGTGCCTTAGTCTCAACTCGACCTTTTTTTTGAAGGACAATTTTGTGTATAGAGATTTCATGATTCTTTTTATTTGTTGTCTCTGTTGTTGATTAATTTTGGATATTTAAAATGTCTTCCAGTTCCAGTGTTAAATGTTTAAATTTGATCAGTCTTTCAGAATGTGTTCTAGCATTATTATGCCATTACCATTATATTTCTTGAATATGGTCTCATAACAGCAATATTGTCGCAATAACTTCTGGGACAATTCGTCATTCAGCCAAACTTGTCATCATGACAGGCCTGGTTGGACGGTCACTGCTGAACCATCCCGTTCCAAACATGTAGAGGAAACCAAAGACACATCCAAGGAAAGACATTTTAGACTTTTGTTTTAGCACCAGCAGACAGTGAGAAAAAGAAAAGGCTATGTTTTCTACTAATGGAGTCCAGAACTCATATCTAGCCATTTCAGTTCTTTATATAGTGAACCTCGTTTTAGTCGGGAGTGTATCTGGACTCTTTACGGCTGTGCGTATGGCCACCCTCCAGCACACCCCACAAACAGACTCTACTCTAACGTACACACACTCATGCTGAATTCCTGAGCAGGGGGAGTCTGCCGGCCCCGCACCGAGGGAGTGAATTATTTATCGCGGGCCCTTTGCAGCGTGTCAGCGGCTCCACAGGATGAAATGATATTTATGGAGTCCCCTGGGCAAGGGTGGGAAGGACGGAGCGAGACCGAATTAAGGGGTCGGGGGTGGAGGAGAGACGGGCCGGAGTTCTCTAAGGCACACATGTACATATAAATGTAAAAAGCACATAGAGGATGGATGGGGGGAGGAATAGGGGGCAGAGGACAGTAATCAAGCAGAGGATTCATGCTACAGGGTGCAGCTTTATGATGCTTTCCTGCTTTTCAAACTTTATTAGGCCTATATGTATTCCAGAGAGGCTCCAGCATCCTGCTAGTTCTTTCTTTTCAGTCACAACTAAAACGCGAGAATGCGCAAAGATTTTTTAAAGTTTATGTCGTACTGTTCCAGCCAGAGCTGAATAGATTAATCGAATTAATTGTGATTAATCACTTATTGAAATAATCTGCGACTAATTGAGTAGTCGACGTATCGCTAACTGGAGTACACAGGCTTTAAAAGTAGCTATTTGCTGACTAAACAGCAAATAGAGTCAGAGCAGTAGTTAAAGCCAAAACTGTACAAAATGAATATACGTTTTGCATTTGAGTAGAAAAAGCTTCTTTGTCTGAAACTCCTCAAATGGCATTTTTAGCCTCAACTGGCTCAAATTCTGGAAAAACAAATCTCATATTAAGCACTTTTTGCTATTCAATAAATAAAAAAAACATATAAGTAGAATATTTGTTTAGCTGTAGGTTAACCCTTTGCCACAAATGATCTAGCATACACTAAAGGTATATTTATATGCATTTTAGACAATAACATTTTTATTTTCTCATCTAAAATAAGAACTGGATTATTTGATTTTTGTTTTGCACCTTTTAATGTTATTCTAGTATTGTGTAGAATTAATGCAAAATCTGCAGAATGTGCCAATTGTATCCGATTAATAGTCAGAATAATCAATAGAAAACTGATTACTGAAATAATCTTTAGTTTAAGCCCAACTAATGTCCCTAATAGATTTAGTCGTTAGTTCAAATGGCTAAATCTATTTTATGAGATTCCAGAGAAAGTGCAGGAGGGACAAGAGTTTTTTTTATTTTTTTTTATCTGTATAGATCATTGATCAACATCAGGTGCCCATCAGCTGCTGGTCAGCAGCTGCGCTTTGTACCCATAAATCAATCACTCCACACTTGTGTCCTGAAACCGCTGCATATTGTTTTATATTTCTGCACAGTGAAACCCTGATACTCGTAGGGCTGGGTAGCACAACCGCTTGCAAATAGTTCCAGGAATACTTGAGAAAAAACGCTTATAACTTCCTATTTTAGTAGCTCACAACTAAATATACATTATTACGCACAATGCAGGTGTACTGAAAGCATTTATAATGTCGTGGTGGGACAGGCGTGGCTATGGCTCCTGCGCTGACTTGACTGGTGGTGTCAAGGTTCTCATTTTAACTGCAGTTTGTAAGGTATTTTATTTTGAAAAATCTTTGGTTTTGGAAAACGTCCACCTCCATTTGTCTTCTTTCCAGCACAGACTCTCCACGCACACTTACAGTTCGATAGCTACCGCACAAGCACCAGCGCCGCTGAACCTAAAGGTTCTATCGGCTCGTGACTTTGTGAAATGTGAATGGGGCTGATGTTACCTTGTTCAGCAGCCTGCACTGGTGAGTCACTTTGTGGCTTATGTTTACCTCGCTGTAAATTGCGGTAGGTAACCAGGAAAACCCGGAGTGGAGCTTTAGTGGCGCTGGTGTCCTCTTATCAATCAAGTGGAATGGATTCTTTCATGGAGGGAATCCAAGTTGACTTTTTTTCTTTCTTTTTAAATGTGAGGGGAACATGTCCCCTTCACACACACAATCACTGCAGCGCCACGTTTAAGGCCAATATGGTTAAGTGCATTGCAAATTAGCTGAGGTTATAAATGTTCTAGAGTTCAATATTTGTTCAAACTTAACACTAGTTCCCATGCAAATCGATGGGAAAGGGAGAAAGAATAAAGAGAGGAATGATAGATAGAGAAAGAAAGACAAAGAAGCAAAGACAGAAGGATAGAAAGAGCGAAACTTTCATTGGGGACAGAAAAAGACAAATGTTTTAATAAAAATATACTGAGTAGAAAAGAAAATTACTGTGATAAGAGCTAAACAATATCATACTGAATTCATTAGGGCAATTTTAAAATATGCATAGTTGCAATCTGGAAGACCTTATGAGTCCAATATTTATTATTATGTTATATTTAAACATATATAAGTGCCGTGCATTCACAATCTGACTACCTGTGACACATCAGCCAAGTAGTCACTACCTGAACAAAAACCTCATGTATGTTCATGTGAATCAAATGTGGTGAGGACATTGTAGTGACGCAAAAGAAATAGAACGGTGAGGAAAAGATGAGTTAATTGTAACCAATATCCTCATGGCAACATTCAACAATAATAATATAACTCCTTATTTTCCGGACACTATGGAGCTCATGGTACGAGATTTAAATCATTGGTTGTCAAAGAGTTTCTATGCCGTTATGCATGATCGTTGGAAAACATTCTGTGACAGACGGCGCTTTTGTCGCTTCTGACAAAGTCAACCAACTCTGCAAAAGCATAAAATGATGGAGAAAAATGTGCCTCCTCCAACAAGCTAATGTGAAGTTTTACACTGGTGTGTAAAGAGCAGAGTGGGAAAAAGAGGTGCAAAGAAGCTTTAAATTAAATTTAAGGAAAACTGTTTGCAAACTGCGCTGGTGCATTATTGACTTTAAACTAATCATCTGAAAAGACGCGTCCATATTTCTGTCTTCACTTGTCAGAAAGTCATTTTAGGATTCAAAATGGAGTCAGGTTACCCTGCACCACAGAGATCATTCTGAACTACAGACAAACGCAAGAGGGAAATCAGTATCAGGCACGGGACACGAGTAATTCCCCGCAAAGGAAATGAGGCGTCAAGTCACGAGAACGGCTTCACCGCCCGGTCTCCGTGTAGCCCAGGGGCCGCAGCCACGCATCAGGTGGCGAGGCGGGTCAGGAATGGAAAAAGGTGAGGATTCTGACTCCATTTGTCTCACCTCTGTGGTATGCGCTTCCTTATCACTTAATAACCCCGCCGCTTCCCCTGTTTTTCCTCACCTCCATCCATCCATCACCCCTCTGCGCTGCCTGCTGTCATGTCTGAGAGCAGATACACTGCGCAGACCTGCCGGCGGAGGAGGGGTGAGAGGTCATGTGACCATGCAGGAGGGGGTGGGAGGGATGGGTTCTAACATTGTAATGTAAATGGATGTCAGGGGCACAAAACTGACATCCGTGTGTATGAGAAAAATGTATGTGGGGGTGTGTGTGTGTCCTTTCGACTCGAGTAACGGGATTCAGCGCAGGGATGGGCAATTATTGTATCTTTTATCATTTATCGTGATAAATTTCTGTTCATGATAAGATTTTTGATATATCATTGTCACAATAAATTCCAGTTACTGTAAGAGAAAAAGCTATTTTTACCATTTTCCTACTGGGTTTTCCACAAGAGCATCAATAAATATTTGTAAATTCGAAAATATGACTAAATGAAGTCACTCTGTGCAGATTACCATTATTTCAAATAGGAATGTTTTTCAAGACCAGCATCTATGTTTATAAATGCTACAAATTCTGTCATGCAGTCACCTAAAACAGAATACAGTTTTTAATCACTATTTTTATTGTTATCACAATAGTACTACAAAATATTGCGATTAAATTCAAAGTCCATATTATCCAACCCTAGTTCAGTTAATGACTAAATTAATTGAGAAGCTGACGCCGATAAGCCTCTACTGTCTCACTCTCCATTTACTGTATGTGTGTGTGATTTTTCTTTTTCTTTTTATAGTGTTTAGCCTTTCTAAGTGTGTGCGGTCAGGCTGCACTGAGCCTCGCATCTGGAGGACGTCTCCTCGGCGATAATGCCCTCCGCCACCTTTGATAGCTGGGATGGCACAACGGAGAACGGAGAGAGAGGTCAGCGATGCTAAAGCAAACGGAGATATGTAAGAGGTGCAGGCAGGAGGGAATGCCAGGGAGAAGAAGGGGGAGAAAAAAAGCGGATTAAGAGAGAGCCAAACCGTGTGTACATGCATGCCTGTGAGAGCCTGAGCACTGATAGCGCCCTTGGGACGAGTCGGTGGGTGACAGACACGCTAGAAATCACCGCAGAGCTACAGAGAAGAATGCACCCCTCAGCAGGAATGCCTAGGACAGCAACGCCCACCGCCGCCAGGAATCACTGACATCACTGGACATACTGAACGGTGACCAGCAAGAGTCCGAGTACGTAGCTGGCAGAAGACAAAGACGGAGAGCCTTCTGCTGAATGCTGATTTCCAATTCATCCATAAATGCACCGAAACACTGTCAAGCTACAAGTGGATAAGAAAGTGCAGAGTTTCCCACAGAATACCTGCTTAGCCTGACGGCAGGAGCGCTAGGGCAGTCCACTAGCGGCCCACCATGTTTTTGTGCTGAAGTATGTCAAAAGTTACTAATATTTGGGGGTGTACAATAAGGCATCATAATTTGGAAATAATGGCATGTGAGGCAAACATGCAAGTGCAGGAACAACGCATTTGGTTTACATCCCCTCATGTCCAGTTCAATGCGTCAACTATAAACCTAGCTTAATTCGTCTTTAGTGTCACTGGTCTATGAAAAACCCTATTTAAAATAAACAAACGACGATTAGCCTGGTGGGGTGGGAGGCTTATAACACACTGAGGGAAACACTAAAGTGGACTGACCAGACACCCAGGAGTGGAGACTACCAAGCTCACCCCTGTGTAGGGCTAAAACAGTTACTACTGTACATAGGCCTGCCACAATAAAAAAATTTGCTGGACAATAAATTGTTCCAGATGTTATTGCGATAGACGAAAATATTGTTGTTTGCAAGACCGTTTTCAACTAATATAATGGTAGTGCCATGATAATTCAAGAACACATTCTCAAATGTCAATAAACTTTAAATTCTAATGAGCATTTAACACTGGAACTGGACTACATTTTCAATATACAAAACAAGTTAACAAGGGCTAGTTGAGGCTAAAGCACCAGATTGAAGACTTTTGTCATCCAGTTTTTGGTAGAAAAAAGAAAAGAGAAAAATGCTAAATCATGCAAATGGAAATGATTGAGCTTGTTCTAATTTATCATGCGATTAATTGATTTATTGCTTATTGCGACAGGCTTAACTGTGCGTAATAATGGATATTAAAGTATAGTTTGTGTTTGAACTAGTAAAATAGGCAGTTATTAATGGTTTCAATATTCATGAATACCGGAGGTCCCCTGCACTATGAAAAAATACAACTTTTAAAGTTTTTGCAAAAACGTCACCAAAAAACTCCAAGAAAACTGCATTTTAACCACTACCTTTTATATGTTCAAAAGCTAAATAGGTTAAAGCTTGTCTAAGATAATCAGAAACCAAAATCTATTTCAATATGACCAATTACATGCCATAAGCACACGGTTGAATGTGATCCAAAGACTTGTTGCTTAAGCCACCGTTAAAATTATATCTACAAATGTTTGGCTCCTTTACAGCAGCACAAAGAAATCAGAAGTGAGAGATCTGTTAGCAGCTGCCTTTTAGGGTTTTACATCATTTACACCCCAAACCATCTGAGGGGAATAAAGTTGACGCTGTCAAATATTTATTACCGGGTCTCAGAAAATGTGCATATGCCAGAATATGCTTTCATACGATACTGTCTGCATATCAAACAGTGTCCGCCTCATGTGTCCAGAAAGTATGAATGAAAGACACACCAAGGTGTAGCCTCAGCGTGGATAATGCATCCATACTGCATGAACACGCAGAGAAGTGGTGGCCCCTTTTCTGAATGAGGGGACAAACTTTCCCCACCAATATTTCCGCTACATGCCATACATGTTCCCCATGTTCCCGTCTATCCCCATCAGCATGCTCAAACACAGGCATCTGTGTGGCATTTGTTTGCATTTTCATTTGCCCACAAAATTGCTTTTGTGTCTGAGTGTATGCACATTTGATTATGCAGCATGTAGAGGAGCTCTGGGCTAGAGGATACAGGGAAAGGGAGGGTGGGGGGAGACAGGCAGTTTGGTCTGCCGGCACTTCAAAGCCGCCGTGGCGTGCTGATTGGCTGCCTGACTTGTCGGATGACTAAAAAAAAAATCCCTTAAGGGCTTGCAGGGCTCCGATTTGATTACAAACCCAATAATAACAAGCTTCATATCTGGGATGTGAGCATTCCTCATAACTCGATTAGACAACTGATTATTATAGCCCACCCCAACAGACACCAAAAATAAGTTGAGTGAGCAAAAGGGTGAAAACAGGAGGCTTTGTTGGCAATTAGTCTAGCCGGGCGTAGCAGGGCTGCAGAGGGATGTTAATGCAAATCTAATACAAGTGTTTCCTTAAAACAATTTTCACCATGAATCAGTTTCACATATTACTTTGCCTTTGTGCTGAATCACATTATTCTGGCACAATTTTCCAAGAAAGACAAAAAAAGAAAAGGAACCCCTCACCTCTTCTCTCTGGTTCATAGATGCATTACTTCCCACTCTCCCATTTGCTCTCAGAGAGCAACACTTGTTTTTCCTCCAGGCCCTGATTCCGAGCCAGTGGGATGATCATTAATTACCATGGAATGGGCTGCTAATGGTTGTCTGCAGCACTCTCCTGCCCCAGAACCCCCTCCCCCAACCCATTCCCTCTCTGGGCTCCCTGTCTTGGGTCTCCATGGAGACCTGTGGCTGAGTGGCTGTGGGCCTTTAACAAGGAAGTATATGAGGTATAATGATTGGAAGGCGGGCCTGACCCTTATGCTTTCTGTGCCACTTGACTAGGCATAGCACTTATTAATAGACAATTTATCAGGCTCCTTACAATGGCCTTGATTTACTAACAAGTTGGTGGGGGGTTGTCTTGGAGAACAATTTCAGGTTAAAGGAAGGCTTTCCCATAAATTGTTGCCCTTGTTTGTGCCAGGGCTGTTAAGTGAGTACATCCGTCTCTGCCACCAAAAACATAGTTCCCTGCTAAAATTTACTTCCAGTATGTGTAAAGATTGATGAAACATGACAGAAAGATGAGATCCTGGACACAAGCAGCTGAAATTAGCTTCCCCTATTGGGTGGCAAACCTCACACTAAAGACTCCCACATACTCAAGCGGTACTCTACATATTCTGTGAGCTGCAGTGACTCTGCGCAAACTGTCTGTGGACAGTTGAAGTTTCATAAAGGAACACAGTAACAGATTTACTGCAAAAAAAATGTTATTTCCCACAATCAGAATGGTTACCAGCAAGTCCGATGAGCTAGTTGGGCGCATAGCCCCGTTTCCTCTCAAGGAAGGCAGACACCGGACACTTGTTAGTGCGCCACAGAGTGGCAGTCTAGCTGCTGTGGGTCCCTGTGACAACTGTCAACGTTATCAGCTCAGTGTCACATACATAGTAGTTTGATGTGAACACTGATTGCTGCTGAGCAGTTTACTGTGAATCACTGGACAAACCCTTTCTCAGTAACCCATGAGAAATGGGTCACTGAGAAATGGTTTAGGACAGTAAAGTGAAAACTTTACCTTTGGCCCTTAATACTACAGTCGAGGACCCAATCTGGATATCTATTTTACTCACCATCTTTCTAAACAAGACATCAAGACACTTGAATTACAAACTGGAAGGAACAGACTGCTCTTGTCTGGTCTAGAACCATGGCTTCAGACTTCAAGGTCACGAGAGTCAAGATATCAGATCTCAAAGACAACCAAAACTTAGTATCTTCCAGTGAAAGCCTGATTGATAGCTGCACCATGTCCAGTCTTTACGAAGTAAAAATATGCACTGCAAGTCCATCACTTGTAATTTAGATTTACAGTGGACGTCCACCTATTCATGGTTATGTATTCGTAAATTCTCCTATTGGCAGATTTTTCTGTGGAACGTAACTTCAAACTATTCGCAAAAAGCATATGTAAAATATTTGAAAGAAAATGCAGCTTGGGAAGCTGAAATAGCTAGCTGCAATGCTACCTGACATGTTGTCTGCCATTTGCAAAGTGGCCAATCCTGTGCGCCAAAGAGCAGAGATAAGGAAGACTGCAGAGGTGTCATGATGGTTTCCACTGTGTGTATTCATGATAAAGGCATATTTGGGGTTTGAAGTATTAAAATGGGCTGTCATAGGCATTTTCAGAAGGGTTTTCAATTATTCGTATTCGCCTGTGGTCCCTAACTCAGTGAGAACCAGCGGTCCACTACAGACCAGTAACGAGTGGACACTTTGTATTCCAGAATCACTAAGCAGAGGACGATGTCAACACCTTGAATTTATCCGAGCTGTCCTTTCGGCATTGAAAGGGAGTGGTCATCTCTTTATCTTCTCACTGTTACTCAATGTGCACAGCTGCCTTCGAAAGAGAAATGATCAGTCTGGACTGTATCCCATGACAACGTCGGGGAGCATATGGCAGGCAACAAATTCAATATGAATGTAAATGAAGTGCAAATTAAAATACAACACTGAAAGGGGGAAAATAAAGGACATAAAAAAAACACAAAATCCTACCCAATCCAATGAAACATTTAATTTTCATCCATCTCGACAAATCGAAATACATCCGCCATAGACTCCCTCTTTCCTAAGCAAAGTGCCGGGGTGTAGTGTCAGCAGGTAGACAGCAAGCTGAGATTCACTGAAGTGATTCTATGCTGGCTCCGGCTCAGCAAGGCCACTTGATGATAAGAGGTTAAAGCCCCTTGTTTTTATGCGCTCTCTGCTAGAACAGGGTTTTGTCATTGGTGTGTGCAAGGCCAAAGATCTCCAGCACGCCTCGCCATCGCCAGCTGTGAAAAGATATTGGGGTTTTATTTATATGCAACTCGAGTGCAGGGCTCTCATAAAAGACCCTCCCGAATATTTTAGAGCATAGATGGAAAGCATCCCAGCTTTAGAAAAATAATCACCCCTCTCGATTCATTTGCACACCTCGGTATCAAACGGCGGTGCCGAGGCTCGCACCTTGGGGCTTGATGGCCCTTTTCCCATATTAATGAGCATTGGAGGGGATCAATAGGGATGACAGTAAGACGGATCGCCTTGGGGTGGGAGGAGGAGGATGGTCCCGTGAGACAAAAAGAAAGCAAATTCCTTCAGGCAATGATGCTTCTCTCTTCTTAGTCTGAAACCTCAAGCTGCCATGTTCCATCTCTTCGCCGTCTCTCGCCATGGTGTTGACTCACTGCAGCGCACAGACACACATGTGGGTTAATCTTGGAGATACCGAGGATTTGTCTCCAGTGCACTACCACGAACCGCAATTAAGAAAAGGTCACCAATTATTCACCAGCGGTTGAGACACTGATTGTTCCCAGAATGCTTGACAGATGGCGTTTCATACCGATGAAGAGGGGTTGATCGTATATTTGCCCGAGTGTCAGACCTCACAGCGAACGGAAACAATTAGCGTCGAAACTCTGTTGCTTCCTTTTCAGTGGGAGCGGCGGCAAGGCTACAGCATGAAGTGCCTCACCATAAGACGTTTATATACGCTTGAAGAAGATGAGAATAATCCCACTGCAGTGTGCAAAAAAGCATGGTTGTAAACCTGCCCTTAATCTGTCACCTGGAAGCTGCTTAGTCATCCTTGTCATGGATTTCTCTATATTGTCCTCTAGTTTGATCATCACAATGCATGACAGGTTCCAACCAGGCCCGTTTTCAGACCATATGAGTCTCATGGAGTGTTTCAAAGGGAATCTACAGCCTGCCACCGAGAGAGACTCCACATTCTGTTTGCTTTGGAGATCGACCAGAATCACAGAGAGCCAGAACTGCTGCGGCATGATAAGGGGATGCTGGTGTCAAGAGGGTCATAAATATACATGTCACTTGTTGAATTGCACTAAAATTAGGAAACACCCACTGCATGTCATAAATTTATTAATGGGGGCAATGGTAGCAGAATATTATACGAAAAAGGTTTATACTTCATGTAAGGTGAACCATTTGTTTGCGACAAACTGCTTCTAAGATGAACGGAAAAAATAACAATATTCTGAAACTTAAAAGGCAGACAGACATATCCGACTGTATGTCCAACCATGCAACAAAACTAACAGAGGGCAATTCATAACTGTTTCAAAACAGCTCTTAAAAGCTACGGTCTTCAATACTAAAGCAGTTGGCTGCAGGATAGAGACCAGTGCAGATAACCAACCAGCTAAAATGTTTTTATGATCAACAGGTAAATAGAGAAAATTCAGATTTTCTTTTGTTTATTAAACACATAACTAAAAACTTCAATTAGCTTTTGTCTACAAATGTTAGGTCTGTCGCACAAAAATATATAATTAATAGTAAAATAATTTCTATTTGCATGATTTATATTTCTCTCTTCTCTCTTTCTACCACAAATTAGATGAAAAAAAGTCTTCGGTTTGGTGCAGTGGTCACAACTAACCCCTTTTTTTGAAGTTACATTTTATTTAAAAAGATATTTATCATTTTATTTGTTGTCTCTGTTGTTTTGTTTATTTATTTTGGATATTCAAAATGTCTCCCAGTTCCAGTGTTAAATGTTGATTAGAATTTAAAGTGTATTGATCTTTGAGAATGTATTCTTGTATTATTATGCCATTATTATTATTATATTACTGGAAAACAGTCTCAAGACACAATATTATCGTTTATCACAATAACATCTTGGGAAATTTATCGTCAAGCAAAATTTGTTACGGGCCTAATAAATGCATCAACCATACTTTGAGGTGACTGTAAATTTACTAATAAAACATTTTAAGAGCAAATCCTTTGATGAATGAATGAGAATAGTATTGCAATTCTGTCACAATTTCTGTCAGATTAGGATGAATTACTACCTTTAACAACCTGCAGCACATGTTTCCTCTTACTGAGTTATATTCCTGAGGAAAAAAATTAACTGGAATCTGCAGGTCAGGCATAAAAAGAAAAACAAAAATCAATTGGCTAGGGAAATCTGAATCTCTAATATTCTAAGATACATCTGCTAAACAATATTTGCTAAACAACAAAATGCTGAAATTTTCTATAAATCCTTATTTATTATGTGCATAATTAATACAGCACATTTCTAGCTCGGTGAAATCTTTGGATATTTATTACACTATTTCCCCCTCACACTGAAGTCTGAGGCGAATGCATTACAGAGTTAAAGTCTGTGAAGTTAGTATTTAGGCATCAAATCAAGCTTGCAATGCTGAAGTGACAAGCAAACATGAATTAATATTAATAAAACAAGACTTTTCCCCCTCTGTGCATGCAGATGAGCATCAACAATAGCTTGTTTGCACTCTGTTTACTCTCAATATCTCCACTGAAAGTATGTGTCATTCATCTGTCATCATCGGTAGCTCTCCGTCAGGAGAAACACAACAAAATCTAAACCAAGATGAGACCAAGAGCTGCACAACCACAACACTTTCAGCTGCTCCGTTTGGGCAGGCAGGTGGGTGCATCTCTCCGATGATGACTGTTAGGGGGCTACAGGCTGTGTGGCCATCACCATAATGATGTATGCACACCTGCCATAGCTCCTGGCTAGCAGCCGCACGGCTGAAACAGAGTGTGTGTGTGTTTTTTATTGTTTGGGGGGATTGGGTGGAGGACTGGGACAGGATGGAGGTAGGAGGAATAGGCACAAAAAAAACGGGGGGGTTGTGGGGGATGAGGGGGTCGACGCCTCTAGGGGTAAATCCAGGGGGAGGGGAGGAAAGAGCAGACGAGCTTTGAAAGATGTATCCATTATTAATGGAAGTTTGGTGTACGGAGAAAGAGATCTAATGTGGCCGTCAAGGTTGCAGTGCGTGTATAATCGACAAGGACGGATTCTCTCATTTTGCTTTTAAAATGTTTCCTCTGTTCCCTACTCTCCAGTGCGTGCCTCCTTTATTTTTTTTAAAGGTTTTTTTATTGGCTCTAGTGGCCTTTATTTGATAGTTAATTGACAGGAAAGTGTGTAATGAGTGAAGGGGGAAGACATGCGGCAAAGGTCGTCAGGCCGGGAATCGAACCTGCGACAGCCGCGTCGAGGACTAAGGCCTCCTTATGTAGGTTGTGCTTAACCCCTGCACCACCACAGCACATCCACGTGCCTCCTTTTTATCCCCCCCTTTTTTTGTCTTATTCCTTCCACACTGCCCACCCACTCCATCTGAAAAACAGGGTGTGGATTGGCCAGAGAGGATCTCCCGTTTCACAGAAAAACCCGAGAAGAAACTGCAGCATTAGCTGAAGGAGGATGTTTGATGAGAGGATTAGACGAGACGAAGATCAACAAAGCCAAGGGCTTCGCACGAAACGTTGGCAATCAAGCCAAATCCAGTGTGTAAACACTCACAGTCTCCAGATTACATTAATAATTACATCCAACAACTGAAACATGTTATATTCACTAAAGGTGTGAACCAAACCTTTTCAGCAAACGCAATACAGAGACACAGGTGCTAATATTTAATGTGAAAATGAATTCTCTTGTGTAGCGTAGATGTGTAGTGCTAATTAAAGCAAATGGCTCAAAAATCATTGAGGACAATGTCTAGAAATCAAGACTGTCCCATCATCCAGGTTGGACGCAACAGGATGTTGTTTTTACCCGTCATCTTCAACACTAGAAATATTCCATTTATTTGCATAAGCATGGCTGTATGGTATAATGGGAACCCTGCCCCTATGTAGAATCTGTTTGAATAGGCAGGTAACTTCATAGTCCATCTACTGAGTGCAAAGTAAGTATAATTAGAACCTTTATTTGTAAATTAGAGATGCAATGAAAAGCTAAAGCCAAGACTTGACCAAACACCAAAAAAAAAAATAGTCTGAGAACATTTTGGTCACTTCAGGCCTTTTTTTAAGTATGCAGTTAGCATTCATAGAATAGGGGACCACACCCACCGATGACAAGTTCACGAATACTTGAAACCACCTCTGAAAAAGCTTACATCTGCCATTTTAAATAGTTAAAACAATCTGAATTAATATGCACAGCGGAAACCGTCTTGGCACGGCCGGAGGAGCTAGCATCCACAGTCTTCCTCGTCGGCCAGTAGGCCTTTGGGTTGACGGCCAGTCAACCAGTCACAATCTGTGTCAAAACTGGGGGCCAAACAATCTACTTTGTTTGGCCCCAAAGAACTCTACATGTGGGGCCATTGAACATGTAACCTAGTACTGCATAAAGGAGGTTAAGCAACATACATCTAGTTTTAGAATAATTAGGATAATTGATTATTTTTAAGAATTTTTGTGTTTGTTCGGAATATCATGTAGACATTTTTCTTAGACACTGATCTGTTTTATGAAGACATTAGCTCAAGCAGACAACAGATTGGTTGGAAGATTAAACCCCATTAAAATCTGGTCAGGCTCACACTGAGCACCTCTGTGAAATTTCAGGGCGTCCATCACCTTCAGTCATCCCCTACAAATGAGCTGCACTGGGATTTGAGATTTAAAGATCGCCAACTGCATGCTTCACTGCCTCGTAACTAGAGAAGGATGTTGAGAATGATTGAAATCTTGCAAAGAAAGCCAGTGTTAATAAAGGACTTAATGTGCTTATGGTACACGGAGAAGCCATTAAACCAAACAACAGCCACATAAACTAATGTCAGGGTTCCAGACAAACAAAATAAAGCTCTTTGGCCCAAAGCCAGCGGGGGCAGGCCAAATCACTACACAACCGTGACAAATCTAACACAATTACACACACCATGGTGTTGAGGGGGCTGACAGAGAGTGATGAAGCCAACATCAAACACCGTGTTGATTAATGGAGAGCAGGGAGTGTCTGACCAGAGAAGGTGTTGAAGGCGGGGGAGGTATAGGGGGTTGGGTGGTGGAAGGAGAAAGAGGCTAAGGCAGTTATTGATTGTACCTCCTGTGTTCACATTGTGAGGAAGATGACGAGGGGAGAGGTGGCAGTGGGTGGGGAGAGAAGCGCAGGGTTCGCCCCGCGGGCAGCACTTAAAACCCACTGCCCCTTTGAGAGCACCCCAAACGAGCCCCCTCCCAATTGGTCATGCTGAATATTTGATTGACATTCACAACCATTTACTGCTACTAACACTCGACTCCACCCATCCCCCCCTTCAAACAAACACTGCAACACATCCAGGGCTGATTGAAATTCAAAAACCAGTGTCAACGCCACAGGCATGGACGGCAACGGACGGGAGAGGGGGTGGATCGGTTGTGGCTCGCTGGGGTCCTATAAACGACAGATGTGAAATCACTTACCAGCCTCTAAATTAGTTGCTCCGGAATCTGCTGGGATGTTGGGGGGAACCGGTCAATGGAGACGATGTGAATAGGCAACACAATGCAAATGCAATAGGTGGAAAGTACAATAAGTCATTTGAGATTTTGTGCTGCTCATTTTTTACGCCCCTTGGCAATTATAAAACGGTGGATTTTACAGCAGAACATTTCATACCGATTTACAGCTTCAGGTCAGATTGGCTCTTCGAAACCACATTTCTCATATCAATACATCACATTTCATCCCTTGCTACATGCCTTTTATACTCGCAAACAAACTATTTCTTACTTAGGTACTTAAACTATTTTTGCATAGGTTTAGTTTTTATTGCAGAAAAGATTTTTTCATGAATTATTAACCTACATGGTCATAAAAGTTACAAATCTAACAGTTTATGGCAATTGCATATTGTTATCTAATATCTGTGTTACATTATATTTACTGCGTATTTTGGTTCAGATGCCCCTTTGGGCCTAGCTGACAATAATAAAGCATGATGGAACCCTGATCAAACCAAAATGTGACCTAGGGGACCTCCCTTGGGTAAATGTGTTTTGCAGTCATATAACCCAATGACCTTACAGAAGAATTAAATTGTTGGATGTCAAAGTGTGTACAAAACGCCCCGCTTGGCAGGCAGGAGTTGATGTATGGGGGCAATACACCTCCTGTGGTAGGCCAACCATTTTTGAAAAAGTTTTAATACAAAACAGCCACAATAGTTAAGGTCTGTTAGGGCAAAGAAGAGAAATGACCTCCGTCCATTCATACCATCCGGTGGATAGGGGGTTGCATGCCTGCCTTGACACTCCACAACTTAAACTAGGGCAATTTCTCTGGTGACCACAACATTCACTACAAAGTTGTAATAAATATTACAAAAAGTCAATAAAGCCAGTGGAGCAGGAAGAAAGATACCCGAACTGACCCGAATCTGAAGGACTGTTTGTTCTCTTATCACCTGAACAGCTGAAATCAATTTAAGGGGAATGAGGACATGAGCAGCTGGTGAATGACAATGCCATCCGTGCATCTAATTTTCTCGAGGGAGAGGCTTTATGGTGGGATTTATCATCACCTCTGATCTCATTTCCCTTTCATATGCTAGCAAATCCCAGGTAAAGCGGCCGGACGCTGGGGACGTTACAGGGAACGTGGCCAGACAACTCAGATTGGACTCAGAATTAATCTGGGGAAAATCCTCAGTGCTAACCTGCTTAGCTGTCCCTTAATCTGGTGGGGCTAAACCAAATATCAATTACACCACCGAGTCCTAAATGTGGACCAGATAATTACTGACCCTGCACCGAGTAAGGAAGTCAAAGTGACCATTTCGAAAGTAGTTCCTCTGAGTGTTAGCACGTAAAGAAGAGAATAAAGAAGAGACGATAGCTTAAGGGGAACTTTGAGTTTAGCTTGAAAAGGTCAGGCTGGTTAATATCTATAAACCTCAATCCGCAGTATATTACCAAACTGCAATAGGCTCAACTCAAGGACAGAGCAGCTTTCCCTTGGAGGCCTTCTCAGGTGACAGCTCGGGCAACACCGTCTGGCTCCGAGTCCGAACGCCAGAGAAAACCGAGACAGCGTCACAGTGAAAAATCCTGAAACAGGTCGGCTAAGTGTGAGGACTGCTCCCAACGTAATCTGCCTCTGGGTGACACGTTTCTTTTTCCCCTTCTTACACCAATTCTTTCCATGACACACTTGCAATGTCGTTTGGCCCAAACTACAAAAATGTATTTTACCCAAACTGGGTCAGACCGCAACAAGCTCAACAAAATCCAAAATTATGCGAAAGGGGAAAAAAACCAAAAACCCATCTCGTTAGCCGATCTTTGACCAATCTTTGAGTTATTTTGGTCAATCCCTGAGGGGGGGGGGGGATTTCTGTTTTTATTACCTCAACCTAGTTTGGTCAATTAGGAAGACAATGAGCATCCTGCATGCTTCTGTGTGAGTACAGTTCATTTCCTGCCTTTATTGTTACAAGTGCTGGGCTCATTCAAAAGTGGATGAAATGGGGTGAGGCCCAGACACTATTTACTCAGCAGGGAGAGACACGAGTCCCTGCTTTCCTAATGGCTTCCTGCATTTCACACAATTGTTTCCCCTCAGGAAATCTTATCTACACAGACAGCAGACGTGCTGACCAGCAAACCCACAACACATGGATACTGTGTGTTAATTAAGTACCTATGGAAGGAAATATTACTTTTTTTTCCTTTCTTCAACTGAAATGAATTTAAATATGTTCAATGATATATTATAACTAAAAGGAGTATCGGTTCATACAAATGTATTCGGTTGATTGCAGCATACCACCGGTATCTACTCACTTTTTGAAACATCAGTTTAAAAAATAAAAGAGCCTTGGTCTGAGGGCTGAAACGATTAATCAGATAATGATGATTAATCAATTACTGAAATTGTCATCAAATAATTTAGTAATCAATTAATTGTTAACTGAAGTATACAGATTCAAAAACCAACATTCGGACTGTGCAAAATATATTTACATTTTGGTTGTCATTTTACAAAAAAGGCTTAAGTGGTTAAATGAGAAAGCTGTAGAATGTGCCGGGTTTTTTTTATACAATTAATAGCCAGAATAATTGATAAATTGATCAATTACAATAATCATTAGTTGCAGTCCTTTTTAATGTCATGTGATCAAATTACCTTTGTTGAGGTTATTAAGAAACAAGCTCTTTATTTTGAAGAGACACAAGTGTCTCTTACTGCTTTTAGCCTCCATGGCAACCAAAGTTCAGCATCATTTCCATATCAAACGTTCAAAAATGAAATGGCTATTGATCTTCGTGCTCAGGTCCTGAGTAAGACGACACACAAATTCATTTTCTCAAAATGTCAGTAGATGCTTTTAGAGGCAATTAAGCGAGCTTGTAAATCAGAAGAGACATAAACCACGGGATGATAAACAGAACGAACGCTGACGCTGAATTCACCCAGGACCTCCAAAGCATGTGTACCTACAGTAGTGAACTTTTACGACTTCAGAACCAGCAGTTGTATTTCAGATCTCACCCATGAGGGGGGCGGGGGAGGTCAAGCTTCTACAGCGTGCAAGCGTAGGTATGTGAGGGACCAGCAGAAACCCATAAAATCTGCACTCAACCTCCGTCTAGCACGCAAGGAATGTTCTCCAACCGCTGGCCTGTAAAAAATGTACTAAATGAAGTAAGAGATACTGCACTGTTAGCCAGTGTTTCTTGTCATTAGAAACAAACTGCTGATGTGGCTGGCGTCGGGGTGGAACCAATACGTCAACGGGCATTCTCTTATATTTACCTATAAGAGGTAAATAAAGACACTGCCCCAGTGGGGTGGGAATGCAGTGGCAGTAAGGGGATCTGAGGGTAGATGGGAAACACACAAAGGAAATAGGGACTCTGCTAATTCATGGCCGATTGGTTTAGAAAGCTTTATTATTAGATCCCACCTCACTCTGCAACAAAAACAAAGTGCCCCACAGGCTGATTCTGGCTAATAAAACCGCTATCCTTTACGACTCTGGACCATTCCTGACATCTCCTTTTTGAGAGAAAGCAAAATTCTGCAGGCTAGTACTCATTTAAAATATATATATAAATATATATATAAATATATCTCCTCATCTTTGTGCAGGAAGAACTGCTGCTTGGAGCTGAACACGAGCTGCAGTGTCCTGCATTAAGCAGCTTTCACACCTGTTTAATTAAATGATCTTGTGTGATTTTTCATTTGGAGCTGCTACACTTCACCACAATATCACTTGCCATATGGCACAGACAGACTGCAGGAAATATTTCAGGATAGAGTGCAGCACATGTGTATGTGTGCATGCGTGCGGGCGTGTGTGTGTGTGTTTGAGTGATTTAGTTCAGCAGGTGCCCAGAAAGCCTGAATGACATGCTAATGCACTCCGGACTAATTCAGATCACTCCAGGTAAATTAAGTATAAAAGCAGAGAAAGACGTTTTTGCGTTCCGACAACTCGTAGCGAACTCGGTTGCTAAGGGAGAGAATTAGACGAGTCGTCACCATCCTTCACACAGACAGCATGCCTGGCTCTGCATTGGTAAGAATGCTACAATTCATCTGTTGTTAGTGGAGATGAAACTGAAAGCTTGATTTCTGCACAGCGAATCTCTTTTATTGTGCTAATCTTGATTAAATGAGGAAGCATTTTGGTGGTTTACAATCAGGTTTAGCTTAGACGCTGATCTGTGGAATGTTGCTCCTCTGAAAGCTAATTGAGTTTAAAAGCGACACACAGAGGCTTCAGTGTTTTTACACATCTGCGTGGTCACATGTGGGGAGTATTATACAGCACTGCTGCTAATTTAGGGGGCTTTTCTTTTTTTCATTTTTTGTAGTTGGGAATCAAACAGAAATCCTGAAGTCAAATTCTTATTAGAAAAGTTGCAGATCACAATGTGGCACCAAATTAGATGTTCGATTTTGGACATTTAACTAACTTGATTCTTAACTTGAATCTTCTAGAGAATCAGTGGAGAGAGCTAAAGATTAGGGTTATGGTAGGAAGACCTTCCAATTCCAACACAATTGGAGCTCACAACCTAAGATAAACCGACAAAATACAAACACAAAACTGGACAGCAATTATAAGAAGGCTTTGATTTCTGTAATGCCAACTAAATGTTTTAGAAATCATTTTCAACATCCCACTTTCTAAACAAAATCTACATTAAAATGCTGAGAAATACACGTCTCATTTCTTAGAAATGCACTTCTTAGTTGAATGAATATTATTTAATCTTTCACTCTGCCTGAGGTCTGAGCTCATAACTGAACTGTGAACACTTCTGATGGTTTATATCTCAGTAAACCAGAGGTTCACCTGTTGCTTGTTTTGTCTATGGGGCTCAGCATTGTCCACCATCGGCGAGGCCCAGTACTCTCTGCCTCACCTGCCGTGTTTTACTGCACATTTATTTACAATCAGAAAGACTAAATATGTCACACACATTCATCAAATATATCAAACAGACTGTACAACAAGTACATTGGCAACATAAAGACCAATCGGCATGCACCAAATGCCTGCCTGCTTCAATCACTTGTGTGATACAGCGCCCCCAGTGGCGAGGCCCAGCACTGCACCACCTCACCACTGGTCTTTCATGTATTTCAACAGGCAATGCGTAAATTCAGAAATGTTGACAATAAAAATGTTGAAATAAATTGATTTTCTTTCTGTGTTGTTGTCATCTATTTTACTTCTCATGGCCTTATTTTTAGTCATGACAGGCGAGGCACTGCCTCCTCTCGAACTATTAAGATAGACAGTTAAAAGCATCTTTAGAGGGGTTCTGAAGTATTTACAAATTTTTGGGTGGCTCTGATCCTCAACCCCCCACAAATACCGGGGGCCCACGTTACCGTAAAACTTCCCTTTGTGAATTTATTTAATTAGTGTTTGAACACAATATACACAAAAAATTATATATACTGTTTTGTGTTTCAAAAAGCAGCAAAAATGATAAATTCCTTGTAGACTTCCAACATGATACAAAAACCAAATCGGTTGAGAGTGACATTTTTCCCATATTTGATCTTCTACGTCTAACGCAAATACAACGGACGGTTTAAGATAGAATTTCAGATCTGACATTAAACACGACATCTTGCTGTCCTGGCGTTTGAGTGTGCTGTACAGTCAGAAGAATGTGCCTTAGTCGTAAAATAAATTTGAAGAAGACCCTATTTTGGAAAAAGGAGCCACAGTATTGATTGTTCACATCACGAAGGAACAAAGTTAGCCAAGAAGGCCCAAGATAAATATTTGTGTTCAAGATATAATCTATCAACTGTATCAGTACAGCACATTTCAGCAGCGAGGTGCTTTGCATCATAAAAACACAAACATAAAAATCCAGAAACACAACAATCACAAATTGAGAAACCAGAAAACATACATTACATTTTGCCAAGTGCTATTAGCAAAATCATCATTAAACAATAATCATAATGGACAATAAGAGAGCCTTGATACTCCAAGCATGAGTTGCTCTGTAGCTTCTCCACAGAGGCAAAATTCCTTAGATTTAATATTAATAGAAAGCAATCCTTTCAAAAACATACAACAATTTATATTCCTAACTTTTAACTTATCAGGTCAAAAGGCAGAGCTTCTGAAATGTTTACAATTTCAAAATTGGTTACTTTCCATATTTAACGCCATCGATCAAAATGACGGCATCAAAGATGTGACCTTGGATTCCTTCAAATAATTTTACAAGCCAAACGATTAAATCAACCGATCAAATATTCTCTGATTCATAAATCAGAGAAAATGATTTATGTACAAATCTATTCAAGTAAAATCTAGCTTGGAGTAATAATAATAAAAAAAAACCAATTACACATGGGGACAAACATGTCAGGGAGCTCATCCTGGCATGATTGAAAGTGGGGCCAATAAATGAACAGACAGGTTTAACTGTAGTCATTAATGTTCATCTCCCCGTGTTCCTGATGGGAAACCTCATTAGGAATCTGTTGGTAGCAGCTGGCCTGCTATCCTACCCCATTACTGATCCACTATGCCAAAACCTCTGCCACCGTCAGCTCACACCCCCACCCTCACCCTCCATCCACCTCCCTCGTGTCTCATATGACATCTGTGTCTCGGGGTCCTGTGATGGAATGCTGCTCGCCTGCTATTTCTCTGCAGGTGCTCCCTGTTGGCTGCCGTCTATTTCGCAGCCGCGTCGCTGCTGCCGCCGTGGCTGAGTGACCTGTCAAAAGGCTGGGGCGGGGACAGGAGGTGGCGGCGGAGTCCCGGTTCATGCTTAGGGAATGAAAAAAGGGGATAAATGCAGATGCTTCCCATCACAGCCTGTCAACCTGGATGGAAGAAAAAAATAAATAAAAAAAATCGGCCCCTCTTTGAGCTTACCTGCTCACTCTCTGTCAGCTTAACCTCTGCGTTTCTCCTCCTCCTCCATTACAGAAGAAGGTCGCGGCTGTATTTAGACACAGATGGAGAACTTGGTCCTTTTTTCACACGAGCCCGTCTTTAGGCAGCCTTTCGGTGATTCTGGCGCAAACCAATCAAGTCAAATATTTCAAGACGTAGTGCTGATAATACTTGTATTATTAAAGTTTACAAATGACTCTGTTCCTTTTCAGTTTTGTATGCAGCGCACGTCATTAAGGAGCTAAACTAGTTTGCAAATATTTGAAGAGTCTTTATATATTGTGTATATTAGGCAAGGACAGGTTACCGGTATCACGATTTCAAAAAGTTTGCAATTACCATTTAAAGTGCTTTTAATGAGATAACAGAAAGAGAGACTGGAGTTTTTTTCTGCCCTACATTCCTCCTGTGTTTACAGCAAAGTGCAAACATGATGCAACAGAAGGCTAGGCATGGGTGAGTTACTAGTAGCAAAGGTTTTAAAAGGTCACTGTTTAAAATATGCTGTACTGTTAAAGATTCTTTTACTGGGATGTCAAACGCAACAGAAAGTGCTGGAATGACTAAAGTTTTCCCTTGGCTGTACGTATGGAGCTCAAAGTAACAAAGAGCTGAATCTCCTCCACCTTTCTGGCCCGTTGCCAGTTAGTTGCCTCGCTAGCGTACAGAAAATAATTTCAGGCTGTATGGAAATGGGAAGGAGTGTCTCCTACCACTCCTCTTAAGGTAAAGTTTTAGGACATTTACTTAGCTATAAGTGGTGTGTTTGTTAGAAACCAAGTGCAGACTGGCTAGTCAAAGTTAGCTAGCTAACTTCAGTTAGCTACCATTATCAACTTGACGGAAAAGTAAATTAGCTTGACCCTCATGCTATCTTTAGCTAGACATATGTAGTTTTCAATGCAGCCTCCTAGGGGGCGATAATATGCTGGTTTTCACCCTGTCAACTCAGAAGAGAGGAAGAACATAGATAATCAGAAAGAAATAATTCTGCATCTCCCCAGAATGTCCTTGTCTCTGAGATAATTTAACCGCTTGAAAACTTATTCAATATTTTTTGCAAAAATGTATCAGTTATTGCTTTATTTTTTAAAGTAGTAAAAAATTAGGATGCAGCCATTTTGATTTTTCTGTAAATAGTGTCATAACGTACAATCGTGGTATTTGCACATTGGTTATAATGTTGTGAGAATCTCAAACCAGCCTGTTCTCAAATATAGTGTGGGACAAATACCACCACCATATGGTGTTTGTATAAAACAAAGTGATCTATATCCATGTGTCGCGGTTTTGATCGGAAGGATTTTTAAGTTAAAAAAAAAATGCTGTTTGTATTTTTCTTTAAAACTAAACTAAACTAGAGTTTTCACCAATGAAAGAAATAAAAACCTGATACATGACACTGAAGTGGCAAAAAGGCATCGCAGACTCGTTTCAGAACAAAATCACTCTGGATCATAATGTGGAAAATGTGCACTCATCCCTGCACGGATTGTGTAAGACTGTTAGATGCTTAACTCGTTTCTTGAAATTTCATAACCCGGCTCAACCTCCTTCTCTCACACCATAAAACAGACTCCTCCGTGGACAATAATCTCCCCGAAAGGGACAAGGACAAGATTTACACCACACGAGACAAAGGAAATGAAAAGTGAAATGAATGGGCATATTATGTTATTATCGTTTCTACCAGGCTTTAATGCTCATCGTCATGCCTGAAATAGTTAGAACAGGACATACTCTCTTTGTGGATGCAAGGCGAGCTTCATGCTGCTGGAATATGGCTTACTTAACACAAAAAGTGCTGCGTCTGAGCTGTGAAAGCTCAAGAAACCAGAATCAAAAGCGGCGGCCAATTCCATTACTTCACTGCAATTTATTTAGGCCGTATTTCCGCAGTTTGAGCCGACCTCGCTTCGCTGTGGATGAGCTCAGAGCTGATGAGGGCCTGGCTCCAAAAACACGGTGCAAAGTCACTGCAGTCAGGAGAACAGCCCCCTCCCTGCCAAAGGGGAGCTTCCTCCAAACAAGAGGGCCTTTATCTGACTGAGAACCCATAAAGAATCGTTGATTTTGAAGCTGAAACACTGATTAAAGTCGCCATAGCAGCAGGTGAAAATCTAAATAAAAACTACGAGGCTTGAGAAAGACCGTCTGAGTTGTAAACCTTCCACTGTTTAAACGGAGACGGACGGTACAAGCAGAGGCAGAAGCACGGAAAAGTACAGAAGACAGAAAAAGGCTTCGTCGGTTGCTGACGCTTTAAAACGCCATGCCAAGTTTGCTGCAAAACTTCAGGGGCTCCTGCCTGATGCTCAGAAATCACAGGAACCGAGTTTCCAACAGTCCGCCAATATTGGTGAGAGAAAAAAAAACCTAGCAGTTTCAAACAGATTTGTTCTGGAGCTGCTCAAAACAAGAAAAAAATAAAAAATCAACAACGGATCATCCTTAAGCACAAAGAGAGCGATCGTAGAAACGAGGAACAGAATGAAAAGGAAAAAAGAATTCCGACGTTTTCAAATGGGGAAACACCAAACTTCCCTCAAGACGTTTTCCTTTGGCGTTTTAGGACTCGGAATTCTTTTGTAAAACCCAAACCGCTGCGCTTTACAAGTCACAGCTGGAAGGAAATCTGTCATTTTGAAACGAAATAAACTAAATAAAGCCGTTCGCCAGAAGAAATAACAGAGTGTTTTGCCGTTCCTCCACGGGACTCATTCATTAGGGTAAGAAGCTGGCGTTAATTCGACGAGGAACAAGCTCTGAACTTTGTCAGCATGCCACTGTTTCTCCCTCACTTGGGTGGCGCACGCCTGTAAAAAAAACAACAAAAAAACCAAAAAAAACACACCCATCGATATACACACAAAAAACACACACCATTCAGCCACGCGTGAAGCTGCCAAGTGCCTTCAGTCGGTTTCAAGACGGTGGCGGCGAACTCAACCGAGGAGCGCTCACAGTCGTCCCTCTGTCGCCGGCTGCTCCCCGCACCCTCTCAGCAAATAAGAAGCTCCTTTGAGTTAGCGGAGGCCGATGGTGTGTGTTGGTGTGTGTGCACGACATATCTTCTGTTTACAGAAGAGGCGGACGGAGCACAGTGATCAAACAAGATCATGAATGCTGAAGGAACAGAGACTAAAAGTAGGGCAGAGGGAACATCATAGGTTGAATTTGAATAATTTGGAATCATTGAAAAGTTAATTTATTTTAGCGATTTAATTAAAAAAAATTTTTTAAAGTCATACAGACTCAGATGTATTTCGAGCATTTACGTTTCCTCATTTTGACAATTCTTGCTCAAACGGCGCTCATTTAAACATTAGAAACTTGAAAAGTGTGAAACTGGCAGAAAACTCAGGAAGCCTTCTCTCATGTTTGTGTCTTCTATAGTAATGTATATTTCTGAGGAATTGATTATGATTTTATTTGCTTTGTAGTCAAAATCATTCAAATTAACCCTTAAACCACACCACTGTGTAACGAATCTACAGTGTGTACCACATTACACAATCAACTTCCTAAAACCAGTCTAGATTTCATTGATACTCACAGATAATCAAAGTAGACAAATACTAAAAAGCATCTTCAACCAGGCTGCATTTATTTCTCCACTACTGGAGACTTTTTTGGGGAAAATTCATCACAACTTGGACGCCCTCCAGAAACACAGCAGAGAATAAATTATTGTCTGAGAGCTGCAAGGTGCTGGACATCCAGCATGCAAAAGAAAGTTATTATAATGTGTCTCGAAGAACAGTAATTTTTCTTAATTTACAACTAAGGACTGTGGGATTTATTGGTGCGGCTTTGCAAGATTCTGTAGGATAACCAACATTTTAGCATAGTTTAAGCCAAAAAGACGGAGCTCCTCCTCATTGTCTTAGTAAAACGTTTTCCATTTAACGTATAAATGATTGTATGCATGCTCAGCTCAGATGAGTAATAATCCTGGAAGATTTTACCTGAATGCAAGGGCCAATAGGAAACACCAGGTTGTTTGCTCTGCAGCTTGCCACAGCTACAGCGTAGCTGGGAAAGACGTGCACTTTGACCCCGTATGCCCTGAAGACTGGGCAACGCCAGGCTGCTTACGAAAACACGAGCAACTATGACTGCGGCACAGCAGAACATAAATATTACAGGACGTATCTCGGCAGAAGATGACGGCTCGCTCGTCATGCAGCATCCACTTACATGCCAGCATAGAGCTGCGACTGTATTCATACGTCGGGAGAATCATTATTTCTATGTAAACTGTTTACACTCATCGCTAAAAAAGAAACGGGGGAGAAGAAAAGCGAGCCGCTAAGGCTTAGTCACAACAGAGAAGATTTGATCCAGATGTCTTAAGAGATTGCAGAGGTATGTTTGCAGGTCCTTTTCGGGACGTTTTTAAAGAAACGGCTCTCACTGACATCTCAGATATCCATCTGTAGCACTGCAGCGACGTCACAGCGAGGCTTTGCAGGCTGACGGAGAGCAGTTTACGGCTGCAGAGGAGTACGCCGCATTTTTCACAACAGAACTGAAGATTTTTTTCAGACAGAAATGATCAAAGTTCTCCAATGTTTTTTAATTTTGTTTTAAAATTAGGAAAAATAAATTCTTACTATGAAAAGGTTTTAAGTAGGTAGGCATGGACAACAGATAAGGAAAAAACAAAGAAGGAATGGATGGAAAAAATACATCGATACATAATGGATGGATAAAACAAATAATAAATGGATGAAAAAAAAAGATTAATAATGGACAATGGATGGATGGATATTCCAGCTTTGGAACAAATATATTTCCCATGTTCCACTTTCAGTCTCATCCAGCTCTAGAAATTCCTCAAATCAAATTCCAAACTTTTCCAGACTGCATGGGAACCCTGTCTCCAAAGAGAGGGCACAGGTTGGTTTATATCTTAAATCACTAACTGGAATGTGGACACTGGATCGGAGCAACATGTGTGTCACCCTGGAGGTAGATAAAAGATGCTCTTCCAGAGCTCATTAAGCCTGAGCAGAATAGAACAGCTCTGGCAGTGCAAGCCCACCACGGCCGCTTCATCCTTACATCTACAAAATCAGGCACAGGGATGTTTCCAGCTCAGTCTCCTGCAAAGGATACAGCTGTTCTAATGTCTCGTGGGTAACCAAGCCTCAGAGGAATGCGCACGCTGTTCAGCACGGACAGCTCTCTGGTCTCCTGACATCTCTTCACAGTTTTTTGGGGGGGTTTGGACATGAAAAGGTCAGGCAGACATCCTGTCAGCAGAGCAAGAAAATGGGTGCTTCTGATATCTTCTTAAGATCAGCGGGAGATTCCCCAAAGAGGAGTTGAAGTTCAGCTCTTAGAAGGAAAAATGGAGCTGAAGAGAACGGCCTGGATGCAGGCAGACATCGGTTGGACTCCCCTTCGCAGCAATTCAATTTAAACAGGTTAGGTTTAGTGTTGAGAGGGCGAGCTCTCTACGGGTACAGAAGATTACATCTTGAAAATATTCCTTTGCATTTGAAAGAAGCATAACATGTGACTCAATAAAGCAGGTTAGAATGTATCTAGCAGACCAGAAGGTGAAGAAGACCTAATGTAAAAATGATTAAAAGTTGCAACCCAGAAAGATAACTGCAAAGCTTAAAAGAAAATGTGGAGGGCTCCTGATTTTAGGGTCACAACCAGCTGAGGACTTCAGGATTTATGGGAGAAACTAAACTTACCAGCTGGCTTAGGAGTGCCATGGGGATGCCCGCGGAAGTACTGGTGGAATTGGGTAGGCGGACATGGGGACAGATGGACGCCTCAGTCGAGGAGCAACAGATTTCCGTTGTCTCTCTTTGATAGCGCACAACACAAGCCTGGCTTCTCTCCACTCAGTCGCCCAACCCTTCAATGAGCGATCACAGCAACTCTAGACCTGGCTATGCCTCATAGGAGGGACACTGTGTGTTTTCAGCATGATGAACAAGCATTAAGCTTCCAGTCCAACGGCTAACGTGTGAAAGATTTGTTTGCTGAGAAACGATAGTAAATGAAAATGCACCGATTTGGACGGATGCCGATTTTCTGTTTTCTTTAGTCTTTTAAAGAGTATAAAACATGTATAGGCTCAAATAATTTGAGCCTTTATATGTCTATTAAGACTGTCTCAACAGACGGGGTAATTTGGATGCCACAAATTTTTTATTCTGCTTTTAAAAGATGTTTTTTTTGTGTGGTTCCGGGAACTGACAGTCTGATGGGACAACGCCGCGCCCCCAGCTCCCCGTTGTCTGACCATGACATTTGCCACGCTAGTCTTTAGCATCAAGCTAAGACCATGGGAGAGTTAAACAGAGAATATAAGAATATCTTCAATCGTGCATTAAAGCAAGTCCCTAAACAAGGCATTGCCGGTTACGGGAATCAACGTTTTAAAAAGATAGCCGAAACTTTTTCGGTCATAATGTTCGTCAGGTTTAAATCCTTTTTAACAAGATGCTGCAGGTACAATACGGATATTGCACACAAGCAATACTTGTCAATAGACTGCATTCTTTGATCAACCTGAGAATTTACATAAGGCGGTACTTGCAGGAGCACCAACTAGATGGGACAATGGAGACTTGACAATGGAGTCGGGGCTATAGTTACTAATGTGGGGAAATTATAGCACACCCCTCGGTTTTTTTTTAAGCGTAGAGAAACTAAAAGGTATATTGTATGAAAGGTTTCCCCCAGAAAGCCTGCCAAGCCTGGCGGTATGGGAGGCAAATAAAGCCTGGTGGCCTGCCAGGCTTATTATATACTGGGAATCTGCTATGCAAGCAGCATATTTACTGAAAAAAATATTGGCACTAACTAAGCAGGTGTAATATGCTCTGCTTTTTGTGAATTTTTTTTTTTAATTTCTTTAATCCATCCCCATGTTGTTTATTCTCAGCTAAAGAAAGGGCATCGCCTCCTATGGCTGCAGCTTCGGTCCGTCTATCCACGTGTAATGTCATTTGTTTGTCTTGTACTGAAACAAATTTTGCCTCTGTACGATGACCATAAAGGCTGATTCTGTTTTAGCAGCAGCAGAAGTAACAGCTACAGCACCATACAAGCGAATTCAGAAGCCAGAGATCCATGTCAGCTGAACGTAGCAGACCTCCCCCTCCGCTGACACACACAAACACGCGCGCGCGCACACACACACACACACACACACGACCACCAGCACAGCCCACCAACAGATGTCAAGCCTTCCACCCTGCAGATATTGATCCCTGTTTCACACTTTCAGTAACTGCTTTCATTTAAGCCTTCACTAATCTAGACGTAGAAGGGCAAAAAAGAAAAAAAGAAAGCCAGTAGTTTTCACCTAAACATTACTTATAAGGAAACGCAGAGTGTCAACCAGATGAACCTCATCCCCCCCTCACTCTCCGTCTTGCACCAGCAGTTGGATATGAGCACCAAATCCAAACTGGGCAGCTTCATTAGCGAGGCAGAGGAGTCGAACGGTTTGCCAAGTGCACAATTATCCATCCCCTCATGGACAGAGGTCATTATGAGCGATTGGAGGCCATAAATAAGTGATCAGTAAACAGCACACTCTACCCAACAGAGACCGTTTCTCAGTCTGCATAATGCCACCCCCCACCCCTTACCCTTTCCGAACTCAACAGCTGAGACCAACATGTGCAAAAGATTCCTTCCTTTTGGGCTTAAAAAAATTAAGTTAGAGGCTAGAGAAATGCTTTATTAGGTTGCGGTCACAAATTAAATTCTCAGCCTTCTCCCCCTCCCCTCCCTTTCTCACAAACTGGAATGCGGGACCACCGGAGCTTGCCAAACAACATCACAAAGGTGGTAAATTATGTTCTTAAAGGCTAAAATCCTCCGGGAAGACCCTAAATGCAGCAAAGAAAACAAAAGGGTGGATGTTTGGAAAGCCTCTGCAGAGTTGCATCCGAGGTGGTCCGTGAGGATAAGACCCCAGAGAGAGAGAGACAGAGAGCACTGTAAGAGCGGAGGATTGCCGAATGTTTGCACATTTTAGCGAGTTGTTTGCACTGTCCACGGGGAGATAATCAGCACACAGCTCCCTCCCAGGAGGGCCACGGAGATAAGATAGCGCCTAAATGGATTTTAGTCTCCTCTGACTGGGACTTGTTTACAAAAGCCTGACTTATTAAGGCTTTTTTAAAAATCCAAACAACTCCTCACCAGCCACAGAGGAGGGAAGAGAGCAGCGGGTTGGTTCAGCTTTGGTGGCTTATGTCAAAGAAAGAAGGAAGAGAGACTTTATTTTTTTTTGTTGTAAATAGTAAGTCAACTTTTCAAGTTAGAGCCACAGGTCTTCCCGCTTTGATAGAGATAAACTCTGGCTTCAGTCAGGACTTCAAAAAAATGTGTTTTAAATAGACCGAAGAAGAAGAAGAGAGTGCGGGGGGACCCCACAATTAGTAACGTGAGACTCTCTGCGTGTGGGTCCCGGCCCAATTCTCTGGAATCAATCAAAGCTCCCGGAGGAACTCCCTGCACCCCTTAATCTCCTGGTTTTATTACTTTCCAGACAGTCAGCCTGTTTCAACCCTACCCCCTCGTCTTTCTTTTGTACTGAACTCCGCTAAAGCCAAGGAGGAGCTTTTTCTTTTTCCTCCAATCTATCTCCCTCTCTCTCTCTCTCTCGCCATCTCTTCCACTACCGAGGGAGCGCTTTTCATTCAGGATAGGGTCTTTCATCAGCCTGCACATGCAAGACAGTCCAACAGCTAGCAGAGGCCCATCACTTTCACTACTTTCATCCTTTTAACTACAAAAAAAAAAAGATGAAAAAAACCATGAGTTCTTCTCACTACGACGCATTAACTATTTTGCATACCACAGGAATTAAGAGAGAGAATCTGGGCCACGTTGCACAACAGTCGGAGATGTTCAAAATTTTCAGATCACATGCTGCTGATCTTGACTGCACCTTCCAGCTTGGAAGAATGATATGGCCAGAGGTCAGAATCTGACAATTTTTCCTTAATTTGCTCTCACCGGGTGATCGGCGGACCTATTGGTATTGGGAAGGAAATGCTGATGATAAGGAGTGTGATCGTGTACGCTACGGTATCTGAGCGAGTGTCCCGTTCATCTAGACGCTGGGAGAAGCTTCCAACTCGTTGTTCCTAACGATTTTTCACGACAACATCATGAGAGGACGTCACTTTAAAATATTTGGTAAAACCCAAAGAGTTTCATGGTGTTTATCTGTCTTCTAAGCATGTATTGATGCTGGGGTAATGAGATCTCCGCTGGTCTGATGAGGCAAAATGATTATCTGACATGTATCACAAATGATTCTTTTGAGCACAGACACACCAATCAATCTAGAAGAGATTCGAAACGCCTAATTTCCCTGTGATTGTTGTTGAAAACCCAGCAATTTCTTAATGATATTATCCTCATTTATCCCAAGCCCAAACTTCTATCAAGGTGATTTTAAATAAATAAATAAGAAAACATGAGTGAAAATGTGTGCAGTTTTAATAAGAAACAGACAATAAATGGTGACAGTTTTTAAGGGGGTGAAAGAGACGAGTAAAGGTAAATCTTACAACCGAAACGTGTCCAATTCAATGGCACTGGGGTCCCTCAAGGATGTGTGTTTAGTCAACTGGTATTCACACTGCTAACATACTAACCCATGCCTGAAAATCCGTGGATTTTCACGGCCGTGAAGACAAGAGCAAAACCTTAATCATCCATCCATTTTCTAACACCCTTGTCCCTAGTGGGGTCCGGAGGTGTGCTGGTGCCCATCTCCAGCTAACGTTCAGGGCGAGAGGCGGAGTCAAAACCTTATCATGATCACCAAAATGATAGAAAATTAGAAGTGGGATCAGTGCATCTCTACTTGAGCTTAATATAAATTTTTAAAAATGGGTTGAGTACACGTGCATCAAAAGCAGAAATCTCTCATTTTCCACTATCTTGATGGAAAAAAAAAAACAAAACAAAAAATATATCACAGGACATTTTCTATCGCATCCAGGTCCAAATGGAAATCGAACACAAAGAAAAACGAAAATAGTAACTGACCAAAAAAACAAACAAACAAAAAAAAACAGATCGACATAAAGCATCTTCTGCGACCACTCAGCCTCTCTCTCACACACACACACATGCATCCACTGATTCATTCAGTCCACAAAGCAAATGTCTGCAGATGCGTTTGGATCGTCCAATCTGTAGCCGATCCAGAGACAAGCTACATCGCCAGTCTGGTTCTTTCAGGAGACAGACAGGAGTAGACAAAAGGAGGGGAGCGCGTGAAAGCACGCTGGGCTGGGCTGGGATCAAACGGCGCGCGTGCTTATGGAAAAGTAGCCTACTTTCAAAGTTAATGAGCCGCTGACCTGAGCGCCCGAGCCTCACGTTATATGGCTTCTTGGCAGAGATATTGCCCCTTACCTGCGTTCGAGTTCTGCCCCAGACCCAAACCCACCTATAAGTAAAGCGAGTTTAATGGAGGCGGGAGAGGAGGAAGGAAGCCTGCAGCTCAGAGACGTGTTTCTTTCTTTTTTTTTTTTTTTTTTTTACCTTTGTCGACATGCTTTGCCGCCGTGGTCTCCGTGAAGAGAAAGGTGAGACAGAGGAGAGAGAGGAGCGCCGGAGCTCCTCGCTCGGCCATCACTTTTCACGAATAAATCTCTGCAGGCTTTCAGGAAACCTCGGAGAAGATGTTGAAAAGCCCCCCCTCCAAAAAAAAAATAAATAAGAGATAGATATATCCTTAGAATCCCAGGCAAACCTCCTGCAAACACATCAAGGAGGGTTGAAAAAAAAAAAAAAGAAAAAGTTCAAAGTCCTAAAATGTGCAAAAACATCCAGATCCCGGTACTTTTCGAGCTCCGCTGGTGAAACGCGCAGCTGGAAGGAGAGAGCCGCAGGTTAGAGACTGTTTTCTCAACTTAGTCGAAGCAGAGGTCGTAAAGAAAAGAAAAAAAAAGAAAAAGGAAAAAAAAAAAACCCACCACACTGAGATCAATCCATTGCCGCGGAGGCGCAGCCTCGCAATAGGTTTTGCGCACTACTGCGCACCAAACAGATCACTGCGGAATACTCCGGTATCTACCGGGCACGGAGGAACAAAACGAGAAAGAGCTTCGTTAGAGAAGAGATAAGTAATCCGAGCAGAGAGGAGAAATCTGTGCCGTGGCCAGCTCACCGCTCAGGGACGGGACGTAAGAGTGAGCGGCGTGCTGAAGGGCTGGATCTGCGGCTCCCCGGAAAACAGGGCGCGGAGTCCGGCGGAAGCTCGGATCCCGGCTCGTTTGTTGAGCTCAGGCAGAAACTAAAATACGGTGTGGGACTTCACCCGGACAGCAGAGAGGCTTCAGAAGAGATTAAAAATACAACAATGATCCTGATGGTTTTGATAAACCTCTTATGAGTAAAAGACTCACTACTTTTTACTATTAAGTATTACTACTCTTATTTGAGTAAAATCTTTGGGTCTTTCTTCCCAACGTGAGAAACCTCAATTCGCTTGTTTGAACCAAAAATTCACCAGACACAAAGTTTCATAGGTTTTATTTGGAAAGAAATGTTAAAAGGGGGGGAAAAAATCGTTTACCTGACTTTGTTATTTTGTTATTTACATGGATTATTTTTCCTCCTTGGCCTTTAAAATGCCAACATTTCTACGTAACTTTATATTCTGTTCCATCTGATGATGTCATTTTTAAATATTATATCATTTAAAATAAAATGACTGCGCAGGTTTCTGACAGCTACGTTTTCCTTTTACTTGAGTATAAAACATGGGTTAGTGGTGCTTCGCTTACTTGAGTACAATTTTGGGGCACTATGATAACAGTAGTCAAAGCTCGTCTTAAACAAAGTTTATTACTAATTCTATTTTTATGTTATTTGATCTTCAAGTGAAACCAACCCCCAAATCAACTTTTTTTTATTTTATTTTATCTGGTAATAAACTGTCTAAATAGATTCTTAGGGGTGCCATCTTTATGTTTCTCTGCAAATTTTGACATTTTCGTGTAAATATGTTTTGTTGTGCAATATTGTGACTAAAACTCTCTCTCAGGTTGAACAGCCACTAAGCAGTGGACATTTCCTGTAAGTTTTGCCAAAAGCCTTTAACATAAGATTGACCTTTTTTTTTTTTTAATGCAAAACAAACCAAATTCCTCATCTGCTGGTGGGACAATGTAACCAGTGGATCATATTTACACGTGGATATTTAACCTCAAATTCAACAATACTGAGTAATTCACGGAATATGACTAATAAAACTCCAGGAAAGGCCGTTTAAAACGTTTTGTAAAAAATTTAATAAAAATCAATTGCTATTCGTGGTGAGGAATACATCAGGAGATTTATGCGCAGCAAAATCATTTAAATCACACGCTTGTACACTTTTGTCTCATCTTGCTGCTGCCACACCTGGGTTCCCCCAGTGAAAGATTATTCTAGTCCTTCCTGCAATCTGTTGTTGATGAACTTCTTCCCACAGGCTATCGGGTTTCACGCCGTGCTGATAATCTGCTTTGAAATAAAATCTCGACGTCACTTTATGTTCAAAAGGACAGAAATGTGAAACTAAGCGCAGGTTTGAAGAGTTCCCCATGCCACCCTGGAGACTGACATCCAATTGAAACGCCGTGAAAGGAGATCTGGGTTCATCTCGCCAGATTTCCATGCATTCAGAGAGTTCAGAAGCAGCGACGCTACGTTATATTTCACTTTGTGACAGCCAAGGCTTCCCTTTAACAAGCTTCACAGATAAACCTACGCCAGCTGAAAAATGTTCCCCCAAAGAATAGGGTTTTGTTGTTGTTGTTGTTGTTCCTCTTCGGGAATATCTCGGCACAGAGGCTAACATCTGCAACCCGACTCTTACGGACGACTTCACATGATGGCTTTAAGTCAGGAGATGCGATTAAAAAACACCCGTAAGTTTCGGATCAAGTTGCAGGGGAAGGAAGCAGAGATCCAGTTTGTATGAACAAGGGGGTTTTCTTGATCGCCTGATCGTTTTTGGCCTTCTTGAGGTTGTTAGAAAAGCTGACAGCTTGCTTGCAGTGCAATGGATCAGAATCCAGAGAGCTCGGACAAGCACTGCTGTATTCTCTCTCAGCTTGTGACTTGGCTCTAGGGAGAATCAAAACGGGTGGGAATGGTGTCTTTGTTGCACCAGCACAGCTCTGCCTTCCCCTCTTTACTCTCTTGAACAGCGCCCCCCGCTGGTCTGAGCCACTCACGGCAGATTAATCATGAACACATCAGCTCCTCGGGCATGACAGAGACTCTTTTGTTTGCCTGCTTGCTGCCCTGGACATGTGCCCATTTGATATGTCAAACATAACATTTTCATTTTCACTGATAATGATAATGCTTCAGCGACGGCATGGTGTGCCTCCAGGCTCACCTCCTGGACAAACAATGTTTTCTTTATACTTTTATCGCAATATTTCACAACACTTTTCAATCTTGTACAAACAGAAACTATCAGAGACATGAGGTGAGCTATAAAAGCAAGAAAAACACAGATCTTTAACTATGTGGTCTGCCTGAGAGATCCCTTCTTGTTATTAATGCTCACTGGGTGTTACTGAGTCCAGACATGAACATTTTATGGGTTAGCAGAAAAATAGGCCGAATGTGATTGGAGAAATAAGATAAAGTGTCATAAAACTAAGGAGTTCATGAGGAACTTATTTTTGTGAATGAAATCTATTTCAGTTTTTCACTGGTATTTAATTTATATTTTGCAAAGGCGGTGACATCCTAGATTGAGCAGTTTTGGAAAAACCTAACTTTTTAGCAAAGTATCTTCATCAAGTGAAAGAAAGGAACTAACAACGATTTATTTCTGTTAGATTCTATGCAAGAATTAAGTCACTTCCCATGATGTTGGTTAGCCAAGAAACAATCAACTGATTCACAGCAGAGGAGTTCAGGCGTTGATGAATGTTTCTTGTTTCTGTTGGGTTTGCCTCTTGTTCCCCAATAACATCTACACACAGTGTGGTCGTCTAATCAAGGTTTCTTTGAAAGCAGGAAGCAAGATGCTAAAAGAAGTCTCCAAAACTCAAAAACAAACAAACAAAAAAAAGACTCTACAGGGTTAACTTCCACATGAGGTATACAACACCTTTGCTCTGTAGAAAAACAGTGAAGGCCAGACTGAAGTTTAGCAAAGATAACAGAGAAAGACGAGTAATTTTTTTTTCTTTTTCTTTTTAGAAATAAGACGGAAATTGAACTATGTGGTCAAGCAGAGCAGAGAGGTGGAAGTGTCATGGGTCGGTCCTGGCCAGCCCACCATAATAAAATCCACCATGAACTAATGAATGAATACTTGAGGTGTATGCACCATATTAAAAAAAGAAAGCGGCAGCAAAGCCACATCCTCCAACATGACAATGTCCCAAAATATACAAGTAAATCCACCACAGAATTTCTGGAAATTAAGAAACAGAAAGTCTTTGGTCAAATCAAAGATATAACTTAAGAGCAACAGCATAAGATTCATAATCTTAACAGCATTTCATCACTTCAACAGCGATGATAGGCAAGAAAGCTGTGTAGCGGTGCTGATGGTGGGGCCACCAGATGTTTGCCAGAGGGTGTGAGGAGTCTCTGACAACATTCAGAACGCTGCTCTTGCAGTGGCTCTGAAACAGATCCTGGACAAAGAGGTAGAGACACTCCAACAGCCTTCTCAACTCCCCTTACTGTCTTCTGAAGGGCCCTCTTTGCTGCACAAAGACACACTCACCCACATGTCTGCAAAATGATGTGAGGATGCTGGTAACAGCGCGATCGTTGCTTCAGATTCTTTAGAAAGTGCAGTCTCTGCACGAGGCCAGGGGCCATCAGACATCTGTAATTTGAAGGAACTTAATGCCTTCCTCTCTCTCTAATGCACAAACATCTTAACGGTTCATTGAACCAGCACAGAAGGGAAGTCACACTACTATGGAATAGTCTGCAAAATTTGATGATCAGGCTTTGCTCTTGTCTTCGTCATGGATTTGCAGGCATGGGTTAGCATGCTAGCCCTGTAAATAGCAAGAGGACCAAACACACAGCCTTGAGGGGCCCCAGTGCTCAGTACAATTGAGTTGGAGAGGTTTTGTTTGTAAGATTCGCCTTCATTCGGATTCTTCAGTCCCAGGTTGTCCTCGGATCTGTTTGTCCTCAGAGTGACCCCTGGAGGGCGCTGGTGAGCACAGTTTGTTGTCTGAACAGCTGCATGGTGTGTGAGTTTTTTTGTTCTTCTCTGCTCTATGTAAGTGTATTCTTTCTTTAATGTTTTGTAAATTAACTTTTAAATTATTTTATTTTGTGTTTAACTTCTACAGTGAGGGAAAAAAAAAAAAAAACAAGTAGAAAATGTTTTGTTGTTGAGATACGGCTTGACCGTATCTCAATTTTTTTTTAAAACAGTGTTGATCCACAATTGTTTTAAACAGCAGCTATGTCATGTTCTGTATAAAAAATAAAGAATAATAATACAAATTAGAGTTCAAAAGCAATTTAATAGCCAACAGTCCAGACATCTGAAGTCTTCTTGGGAACAAAATGTTCCCCCAATCACAACCCTTTGATATGCTTATCAACATATAAGTGAGAATACAAAAGGCCTTCCATCCAGAAGGAAAATGCATCATACAACTTACTGTATGAACACTGCATAAGTAGATTTTAAAGGTTAAAAATTTAAGCCGTTTAAAAATGTATCTGTCAGCATAGATTTGCACTGTATGAACTAAACAAATAAAGTGACTTGTACAAAATCTGAGCTTTAAAGTTTGGAGAATGTGTGGCAAATGCATGAGTACATTACTTAAATTACAAGAGACACTGTAGACTCATTGTGCTTTTTCTGCTTTCAGACTTCAGGGTAATACCCTGGAAATTTGCTGAATCTTCATCCAAAGATTCAGCAAATAAAGTTGTACCAACATCAGCTCATCTATTTACAAAGCAGTAACAAATAATAGGTATCAGCTAGATCGGTTTATCATGAGACTCCCACTCCCTACAGTCTAAGTAATCACTATTTTTTTTAAAAGCTCCACAGGCGTCACGGTTTTGTTTTGGTTAAATATCCGGGCGGTTACTTCAATTGACGGGATCACACTTGTACTGCCAACCACTTTATCTCTCCAACAGCCAAAAACGCTGTTGAACATGGCAAATACTGCACTGCACACAAGCAACGACGTCCAAGTTCAGACTTTTTGTAGCTTTTCAAACACAGTGCCTTCAAAGTTATTGTCGTATTTAAAGTACTCCAAGCTTTTCCACCTGTGGACTCATTACCAGTCACTTATCTCTGAGTTAATGGATTTAGTTTGACATTAATCGCTAAACTTTAGCAAAGGTCTAGGAAATTATAAACAGATGTCTCATGTTCAACAAAAGCTACGTGACCTGGAGACGTTTTATTTTAAATAAGTGTAACTACTGAGAAAAAACAGTTTTGCATTAATACAGACAAAGAATCTACAATTCCTGAACTGATATAGTCACGCGGACATGTTGTGATTAGCAAACCTCGCTAATCCTTTACGTTGTTGTTAAATTACTGTCCAGTGATTAGACGCGTATCAAATACCTGCATTGTTTAATTATCTTGAAAAGGTTCCTTTACAATAAAAGCTGTGGTTTTAATCAGATTGGCCCGGTAAGAAAATAATCAGCTGCCTTCATCTCACTAGAGCTATACACGCCCAAGTGAAATCACTCTATTAGTCTACAAGCCAGACTGTTAAGTTGCAAAAGAGGCGCACATGTGCCTGAAATCTTTGTTCCTGTGCTCGTCAGGTAATGATAAAAAGAAAAGCATCTTCCTTTTACATCACTCGTCCTGGGAAACTGATGCTAAAAACAGTTTTTTTGGAAGAAGCTTCAAAATAAAAGTGTCCAGGAACCAACAGGAGCATTTCCCCGCTGAGAGCTGGACTTCAGATATTGATGCTGCCGATGCAGAGCTTGCTCAGCACTGGCAGTATTTTTAGTTTTAGTCATGAGTCAATAATGCCAAAAAAAAGAGGAAAAAAAAGACACTTCTTTTTCAAGAATAATATCAATGACAAGTTGAGAATCTTGAGGGAAAAGAAAGGATGCTGGGTTAATTATCATTTTGAGTGTTTAGGATGAAAAGTTGCTTCTGAGAAGCAAAGATGTAGAGTCGCATTTCATCTGACGGGAGGGTTTAACTCTCAGTCCCGCTGAAGGACATGAATAGAAAGTGGGATCAAAACATCCAAGAGCAACTTAGTCCAACAATCCTGGCATAATTTAGTGATGATCTGTGTATTTTCCAGCGTGATGGAGCACCATCTCACAAAGCAAACGCCACAAAGTATATCTTGTCTCTGTTTTTTAGCTGACGGCACCTTTAAAACTCGCACCAAAAACCCCTGAACGGAGCGTTTTGTCAGATTACTCTCGCTTCTGCTTGTAGCTGGGGTTCACATAAGCGGTTATTACACGGTAAAGATCAACATTTGTTCTTCTGCGAGACACCTAAGAAGCCAAAACATATATTCAGAGAACAAGAAACACCACCTCAGCTTTTCACATAAGCTCATGCTCTTCATAATGAGGCAATATATCCCACAGCAGCACTGCCTGTTACACTCGGCACACATCCACAGGCCAATTATATTCTGTGCAGGCGCACAGCTGGGCTCAAAGTCAACTCATATTTCTAACAACAATTCCCTCCTCCTGCACAGCCTGTTGCTTTCTATTGTGGGAAAACTGTTTCCTCCTGATTAACGAATAAGGTCATCGGGATGCAGGGTCTTTGAACTCGGTTGAGATACTCGCGTCGTAAATTTCCTCATGTCAGCTGAGCAGTTGAGGAAATGGCCTGCAGATTACGCAGCATGGAAATGACGGTGGATTAGCGTGCGCCTCAAGCAGATGTTAAGTGCAGCAATTCACACGTACGATTATGTTCAGCTAGAAGAAGCAGCCATATGTACAGTAAGCCGGCATCGTTAAGTTGCAAGGCTGTGTCTAGTCAAGTTTACTTGTAAGTATTTAAGCAACAAAGTGTTTCACATCAAGAAAACATAATACAGTAATCAATTATGAAACAAGCAATAAATATTATTTTTTCTGTCAAATATCATCACCAAAATACACATCAAATATGTTGATCAATGTTTCACTTACTACTAACCTCAACTAGTGGATTTTTAGTCTTGATTTAAAGGAACTCAGTGTTTCAGATGTTTTGCAGTTTTATTGAAGTTTGTTTCAGGTTGTGGTGCTTAGAAGCTGAAAGCTGCTTCTCCGTATTTGGTTTTGAGAATGCAGAATAAACCAGAACCAAAATACCTGAGTGATCTGGAAGGTTAATACAACAGCAGCATATCTTTAATGTATTGTGCTAAGCTGTTAATTGATTTATAAACTAACAAAAGTATTTTTTTTACCCCTCCAGGGGGTCTTTTGTGGGCTCTAGTGTCCCTTATATGTCAGTGGGCTGACAGGATACAGGGAAGGAGAGGGGGGAAGACATGTGGCAAATGTCGTCGGATCCGGGAGTCGAACCTGCGACGGCCGCGTCAAGGACTCAAGGCCTCCAAATACGGGTCGCGCTAACCGCTACGCCACCACGGCACGCCCAAACAAAAGTATTTTAAAGTTATTCTCTGAGCTACAGGGAGCCAGTATAGTTGGGTGATGTGCTCTATCTTCCTGGTTTTAGTCAGAATGCGAGCAGCAGCGTCCTGTATCAGCTGCATTTGTCTGATATTTTAGACAGACCTGTGAAGACACTGTTGCAGTAATCAGTGTGACTAAAGAAACATGTAGTTGAATTTCTCTGGATCTTACATTAGTCCTTTATTCCTGGAAATGTTCTTCAGCTGATAGAAGGCTGGCTTTGTAACTGTCTTTATGTGTCTCTGAATGTTCAGGCCAGAGTCCGTCACTACACCCAGATTTCTGATCGTTTTTAGCTGTAATAACTGAAGCTGAGCTTTGACTCTAGATCGTTCCTCTTTAGGTCCAAAAATAACGACTTCAATTTCGTTTCTATTCAGCTGGAGAAAGTTATGTCACACCCATGCATTCATTTGTTCTCTATATGTACAGTATTCTCTCTATATTCACAGCTCCTAAGGTCAGTGGATCAGACTTTCTGTTTGTATAATCGCCATGGATTATCATCGAGTGGAAGATGATCCGGATCTTACTCGGAGCCAGATTAAGAGACACCCGAGGCTGAGCTCCACTGGTCTTCAGTGTGGAATTTGGCACATCCTCGGGATTATTTACACTCCGAATGAAATGTCACCTCATCCCGTAACCACTCAGCGTAGAGGAGCCGCCATGAAACTACAACGCTTGTTCACTGACCCATTAACTGAATAAAGAAGGCATTTATTGTCATTTAATGGTTTTCTGTGAAACAGAGCTGTGTGTGTGTGTGTGCGTTGTTTCTAATACCTTGTGGGGACCATTTTCCTGACATATACTACGTTGTGGGGACACACAGCTCCTTGTAGGGTTGTAGGGACTGAAGCCTGGTCCCCACAAGGGTTTTGTGCTGTTTTTGGGTCAGGGGTCAGATTCAGGACTAAGGTGTGAATTGAGTTTTGGATAGGGTTAGGGTTAGGTATGTAATGATTAGGGGTTAGGATAAGGGTAAGGGTAAGGTTTAGGCCAGAGGTGGGCAATCCTGGTCCTTGAGGGCCGGTGTCCTGCAACTCTTAGATGTCTCCCTGGTCCAACACACTTGAATCCAACAGCTGAATCACCTCCTAAGTCACAGGTGTCAAACTCCAGTCCTCGAGGGCCGCTGTCCTACAGCTTTTAGATGTGCCACAGGTACAAAACACTGGAATGAAATGGCTTAATTACCTCCTCCTGGTGTAGATCAGTTTTCCAGAGCCTTAATGACCTAATTATTCTATTCAGGTGTGGTGCAGCAGAGGCACATCTAAAAGTTGGAGGACAGCGGCCCTCGAGGACTGGAGTTTGACACCCCTGTCCTAAGTGCAGTCAAGTTTTCCAGAGTCCTGCTAATGACATCATTATTTGACTCAGGTGTGCTGAAGTAGAGATACATCTAAAATTTGCAGGAGACCGGCCCTCGAGGCCTGGAGTTGCCCACCCCTGGTTTAGGCTGTAGAAATGAATGGAAGTCAATGGAAAGTCCCCGCAACCATAGCTGCGCAAACATGTGTGTTTGTGGGCGTGTGTGTGTGTGTAAGGAGCCTTGCCTTGCGGACAAAAAAAAACATCTCACAAGCAAGTTGGATTGACTTCCATGCGTGTTGCTACATTTGTTTTTGTTTGCCGTGCAGCCAATTCAAAGCTGACGGTGAGGATGGCAACATGGACGACCTCCATTTCCGCAGGAGGAGGTCGGCGCACACTGAGACACACCTATCGTCCAAGTGCTTACCTGGGCACATTTTCATACATTGGCACGGCTCGCTTCACACAAGTCAGCACTTTCTTTCCCTGTCTTCTTCCTTTTCCTGGACGCTGGTAATTACCGGTCCCAATTACCTCTCATTGTGAAGCCGAAGAGTTTCAGCCTGCTCACACCAGCCCCTTGGTGGATGTGAGACAATCAGATTTGCGCTTTCAACTGCTCAGGCTGAAAGACAAAGGTAAAGATTTTTTTTAATACGATAAATAAAATACTAGCACTCATTTGATCAAGAACAGAGCTGTTTAGTGGTCTTGATGGGTGTAAATAGTACGAAATTAGGTTTAGGGAAAAATGAAATAGAGTACTGATTCTGAGTGTCTGACACCACTTTTGTTGTAGAAACAGTATTTCTAGACTGGTTATATGAACAAGTCACCTTTTAGGATGTTTTCACACCACACAGTCCGGTAGACTCGATTCAATTGGTGACCAAAATTTCAATATTTGTTACATTTTTCAGCTGGTGCGGTTCACTTTCACACTGTCCTGTGTCAAACGATCTGAACTAATTGGCAAACCTGTTCACCCCCTCACCTGTGGTGGTGCTGCACCAAGAACAACTGAAGGGAACTACAGGAAAACCTCTGAAGAAGACATGAGGGCAACTTCCTTCTTCACAAAATGTAAACAAAAATGGAGTAGCGTCAGATTTTAGCGCCTTATCTCCTGCTAGGTAGACTAGCATGATTGTTTTGGTTGTATTTTCCCAGAATGCCCTACACTACAATCTGCTTCCTGCTTTTGGAGCGGTCTCCGGTCCGCTTGAATCCCCAAGTGCATCCAAACCGCACCAGTTTACTTCAACTGAACAGAGACTTAGGTGGACCAGAGTTGGCTTTTTTGGTCCGCGAGATCGAGTCCGCATTCGCACCTCCCCAAATGAACCGGACTTTCTATCCATAGCTTTGTTGTTTACCTTCTGAACTCAGAAGTCAGATTTCTTGACCAGCAAGTCGGAAAAATTAACTGGAATTCCTGGAACAGAATCAGAGAAGTATCTCACCTCAAAATCAAATACGTTGAAATTATAGTTTATTTGAACTTTTTCAAATTAAATTAGTTGCACATAGTACCAGTCAACCTGTATCAGTGAACATGTTACTACATGTTTGAATACATTGAAAATGATGTCAATTTATATTCCTGATTGTAGGTAATCTGGTCAGTAATACATTTATTAATCCATTGTCTCTACCTGAATATCTTTGCAGGACTGTGGAGGGGTTGGTGCCTACCTTCTGTGGTCGATAAATGTTAGTCTGAATGAACTTGTCTTAGTTTTTCTTTCTTCTTAACCTTGCATCTTCTTCAGAGCCAACATTACCTCTCATTAAGCCATCTGTGTCTCAACAGAGGTTCTCGTGAATCCAGAAACTCATTGCACTTGCACTCTCAGTAAGTGGGGGACTGGGTGACAGGAAACACAGCTTAATGCTGAGAAATTACAGTTATCCACAAATAATGATTCCCCAAACACATTCATTTACACAGGAGGGCACACATTTACCTGGAATTTACAATTCCTAAGATGTAGTTTAAAGTCCATGGGTATTTGTATTATTTCTTTCAAAACCACAATCTGTTTTCATGAGGCAGTTGTTTATGGGAGCATTAAAAGCCCAATCAGAGGTAAAACCGGAACCTCGCTGCTGTGAGGGATATGATAAGCAGCTCAGTCATTAAGTAAACATTTCACTCTGTAGATTAAGTGCTAACACATCCACCATCTTTCCTTTTGTGATGTTCTTTTTCTTTTTTGCAACTGCCTTTTACTTCGAACTTAAGAAAATCATTTCTTAAATTGACCTTTTTTTTCTGGAGCTTTGTCTCTTCAGGAAAGACACATCGCTCTTCTTTTTAAAGGTTAGTCAGCGATAATGGCTCTCGGTCTTCCCTGAAAATGTCAGCGCTTTCTAACGAAAGAAACAGAAATTCAAATGAAAGCCATTAAGCCCGGCAGCTCTTTGTTAGCACAATCCGTTCGCCCAGGCACGATCCCCTCATACATCCGAGTCCATTTCACAGCCAGGCGTGGACGATTCCAGCTCCGGGTCGTTTCACAAACAAGGGCAGTTTCCCCCTCACCTACCCCGACACTCCAGAGTGCATCCGAACACAATACTGGAAAGAGAAAAGGCATTTATGGAGTGTTATTAAGACGGAGTCAGGTGTAATTTGTCAAGCCTGGCATTTCGAATGAATTTCACAGAGGAAGATAACGCCGCTTCCTGAGCCGTCTGGCCGTCTTACAGTAGGCTCCGTCTCTGTTAGGCTCCATCTTGTGAAGGCAGATGCTTCCCTGTCATCCCAGCGGGGGGGCTGCTCCTGCTCGGAGACGCCACGCTAACAAACCGAACGGCGTAAACACGAACTTCAAAATGAATCCTTAATGCCGCGTGAATCCTGCCACGGTGCCCGGCTTTGAGTTACAGCCACTGAGTTTGTGTTTGAAGAGGCCAACCGGGGAGGCCCTTCCCTTCCACACTCTGTTTTGGCGGATAAATATTTAGAGACTTTGTAAGAAGCCTGTTGACGCGTGAAAGTTTTAAACACGCTGTGGTAGTTAGTAGTAGTATGAACGACGAAGGAAGTATGCGCTTTGCAGCTGGTGTGTCCAAACGTTTTGTCACGTGGGCCGAAAAACGTCCAGTGAAAACTATTGACAGGCCAAGAAAAAACAACACTATATTCAAGAAAATATAGTCCCTTTTTGTAGGAAAGGATGTTATTTATTATGGATTCAAAATTTTAAAAGGATTTTTCAGGCTAAAATAAAGGCAACTAGTTCTAAGATTCTTTTGACTATGTTTATTTAATTTATTTATTTAAAAGGCAGTATAGTGTGTTTTCCAGGTGCAATCAAGCAACTATGTTAACCTCAGTAGTTAACAAAATACTATATATTAAATATGACTTAGAATAAATTTTACTTAGTAATTTAAGGCCTTGAAATTGGGCCTCTGTCTCTTTAAAAACTCCTGCTCTTTCTGAAACTCCACCTCCAGGAAGTTGTCACAACATCACTTCTCTATTAACCCTTTAAGAACGTTTTCACCAGCGCTGCACTGAGAAATAGCTTGTGTAATGAACTCACACACTCTTCACAGTTCTACCAGGCGGCAGCTAATTGCTGCTGGATAGTCTGTAGGAGCTGAAAATAAAATGACTAATACTTTGTGGCGTACTAAACATTTTCCACTGAAAGAAAACTATGTCAGTACTAATTTCACCCTGATTATAAAACGTCTCCATCTGCATCAGGCACAAGTACTGAATGGGCCACATGTATCATCCTTGCATTGCAGTGTGAGGTTGCACTTTGGACACCCCTGGCTTTACAGAATTATAGGAACATGTTAACACCATCGTGAGCTCTTTCCAGATGGAGCTGAGCTCTCTAATTTTCCCTCTCTGAATGAATGGCATTCTTTCATCTATGATGAGCAACAATGAGATGGGGTGAAGTCACTTAAGGGGCTGTCTGGCCAACATATGCACCCTTCCTGAGATGAACATGCAGCTTCCCTCCGGGCTGCTGCTCTTGAGGTTAAGGGGCTTTCTTGCTGCCAATTGGTATGCTGTTTTTCTTTGTTGAACTGCCTCAGCCACTTTAAAAAGTCTCCTCTTCTCTCAAACAACGGGGACCGAAGCAGCCTCAAACAGGAAGCAACAGCCAATCTCAAAAGCCCTGCTCAGAAAACACACTCAATTTACTCAACAAATAGGGCAGATGCAACTTTAAGTGTTTCATTTTGGTACCAGGTGGCCCGATATTATTTGCCTCTTCTCCGTGCTCATCTCTCATTTGTGAGAGCAAAGCAGGAGCCAGTGGGCATAAAGGGCTTGTGTAATGCTTTACCCATCGTGGATGATCAGACACTTTTACCAGAGAGGTTATTGGGGAGCTAAGTGCACTCAAACGCAGCGCGACAGAAACAAACAATGAAGTGGGCAGCGCTGAGCTGTCCGACATGGAAATGAAATACAGCAATCTGTTCAGGGAAAACTGTCTGAAACCATCACAGAGCTCAGAGTATTCAGATTAAGATTCCTTCTTCTGCCCCTAATGTCCTATTAAATGTGAAGGAGGCAAAAACAGACGCTTTGCCTCGTCTAATTACTTTGTTACGTGACAAGCCCAACACAAGGTGGTGCTTACTGTGACATGGAAAGAAGGTACTACATAGATTTTTTGACTGATCCAAAGAAACTAAAATGAAGGTTTTGCAGTGGCCTAATCAAAGTCAAGATTTGAATCTGATCATCCTATTGTGGCATGACATAATGCCACAATAGGCATTACGTCTATTGTTGATTTTCTCACTTATTAAAGTGTGACTGGTTAACAATGATTCAGCAAACAAGAGAGGGGCAAAATTCCTACTTGCGGAAATAGTTTGATGGTAGTTGTTACAAAAAGAGACAAAAATCATGTTTTTTACATTTAGACGGATTTTCTTCTAGATAGGTTTAATTTATTTAGTTTACCTTCATGTGATATAAAGTTTTGTTGGAAAATCTGAAACAATTAATTGTGGAAAAAAAGCCAAAATACAAGCATTTTTAAGACAAAAAGGAGGTTTTCAGTAGTGTGCAGTATGTAACTTAATTTAACAAATCTTTTACATATTTGTTGAAACTGTCACAACGTCGTGACATTATTACACGAGACAGACAAGCTGTGAAGAGCTTCTCTGCCTTCACCCAGCGCTAACTACAAACAACCAATCAGGAGGAGGGTCTTAGCGCTGTCAATCATCTGTTTCCCCCAACCCCTTGCACTCTGCTACTTCTACAGCTTTTCTCTGCCAACAGATCCTGTTGCAAATGCTCAGGCTAGTTAGCATAGCCACCAAACAGCTTGTGACAGTGGATAAACAATTCTCTTTTAACAGTGAGTTGTTCCTCCACCATTCCCACACTTAGCATTGTGAATGACAAGGCCCTCCTCCTGGCTCTGATTGGTTGTTTCTGGTCGGGAGCTGTGCATTTTTTAGATGGAATAGTAGGTAATGGAGGAGATTGACCTGTTCACAGATTATCTGTCTCATAACATACTGTCACGGCATTGTGATAATTTTAACAAATATATCAGAAACATATTCTTTCTAAAAGTCACACTGCACCTTTAAGGATGATAATTAGGCCTCCAGACCTCAACGTAATCAAACATCAGAGCAAAGTGCTGGACAAACAAATCCATAAGTTTTGGCCCCAAAACATATGGAAGCACACATTGTCATGTGCAATTTCAAGCAGATGATAATAAAGTGATGCTCTACTGTTGTGCAGCAAGTGTAATTCTAAGCTGTATATTTATTTCTACTTGTAATCCAGGAATCAAACTTTCTTCCATTTGGTCCAAAACTTTCCTTTCCAGTTTCACCCGAGAACTTCTTGAGCAAAAAAAGAAATAACAAAAAAAAAAAATCCACGACCAACATTTTAATTTATTCTGCCCTGGTAGAGGAATGTCAAATACTGACAGTAACTCTATCTAGGTTAATGCATGTCCCTCCTTAAACATTGTGAGTGTGGCAGAGCAGAACTCCGGCCTACCACGGCTGCGTGCCACTGCAGCGCTGCATCGCTGTGATTACAGCAGGAACCAAACATGCCACAGCAATAATGTCCTGCAGAAAAATGATGCTTTAATTCCCCCACAGCACATTACGATGCATTATGCTGACGTTCCTGCCTTTTCTCACACAGTTATTTATTCGTGCCTTGTAATTAGGCCTGCCTGCCTGCAAAAAAAAAAAAAAGAAAGAAAAAAAAGTCGATCTGTTTACTCTCGACGTTTCTCTCTCATTATGTCTGGAGTACATCCCCCAGAGAATCGCTCTGCATGTAGCTGATGGAGCACAGAGGGAGCCAGGGCTGTTTTCCCCACTGATGGATCGTTCTTTTGTTCTTTTATGGAAACAGTCCTCGGTGTTTCCCTGTGGGTCTAAAGCCATGCAACAAAGGCGTGGTCACGCAGTCGTGAGCTTCAGATGCGTTTTTGCTGTATGCCAGCAGCATAGATCATAACTAAGTTAGAAATGAGAAAGTTTGGTTTGTATCCGGTTTAATAAAACTGCGGTTTATCATTTTTAAAAAATATTTTGTTTAGAATCAGGCAGACTTTATCATCAAGAGCTTGTTCAGGCGTTACAGTCTTAGACAGGTCTTTTCTGCTTATTTTCAGCACATATTTTGATCATTTTCTTAGACCAATATTTGTCTGTTTGTTGAGCAACATAATCATCATTCAGTCATAGAAGAGGCTTGTAAACTCAAATGACGACACTGTGCTGTGATGAGACACAGCAAGAGTTCAGCAGGGACAAACAAGAGAAACAGAAAGAGAACCACTGAGCCAAACATTCATGATTTGGACAGCTGGACGAAGCCAGAGTACCTGGAGAGAATCCACCTGCAACATGCAGAGTCCATGCATCATCATGGGTTGGGTAGAGTGGTTTAGTCAAAGTCTTTGATTAAATTCAAGGGAGACGCTGTGACAGGTCCTTCTTGCTAAAAAATCGCTCCAACGTGACCAAATTAAATCAATTCTACAAGAGAAGAGCGGACCGAGCCAACAAGCAATCGTCACGTGTAAGGGTAATTACTTTTCCACATAGTGCCAGGTTAGTTTCTCTTTTTATCTATTAGCAAATAAAGTAATTATTTGAGATCTGCATTTACATAATCTGACACAGCTACATTTATTTAATTAAGTGGCACCAGGTCATAAAAAATGTCACCTCAACATTCTTTAGAAGGCAAACAAATCCAATTATATTCAGAACAATATTAGATCGACTCAGTTACAATCGCCTATATGCAAAAATGTACCTGGAAATCTATTTGGATGTAAATATTTTTTTTACTTTACCATATGATCAAAATACAGTAGGCACTATTAAAACATTCTCCAACAATCACCATTTGGGATTGTTGCGTCTCTTGGGACTTTGCTGAATTACTCTTATTTGTTAAAGAACGAATTCATGAAAAGCTCTTTATGAAGGACACTTTAAAAGAGCATTATTATATGTTTTCTACTCACACAGTGCCGCTTTATAGCACCATTAAGAAATTATGCTATCTTCAGTCGTTATATGACTAGAAAGAAATTTGACTTTGTAAACCAACGCCTTGAAACTGAACCGCTATCATTTTAAACTCCGCCTTCAGGAAGTGCTCACAGCGCTTCCCTACTAACCCTTTAGCAACGTTTTTACCAGCGCTTCACTGAAAAGGATCTTGCACGATGAGCTCAGCCGACACGCAGCTCCACCAGATGTTTGCTAGTTGCTGTTGCTAGTCTGAAGGAGCTGAGTGGGGGAGGGGCGCTCTGTGAGGCGGATGCGTGGGAACTGCAAGGAGGAGCAGCGTCTCGAAGGCGTTTTGGTTGCCATGGGAGATTGAAGGATTTCTCAAACACGCATTGAAGAACCAAAGCAACACTCCGGGTATGTTTTTGATGAGGGAATAACTTTATAGCATGATATAGGCTAATGCTCCAAAAAAATTTTTTTTTAAATAAAATAAAATTTTATATAATAACGTCTCCTTTAACAGATTACAATGACTTTGTTGAAAGAAAATATAAAAGGAACAAATTTCCCACATTTTTCCACAACAGATTCTTCCAGCAGTTCTATTCGATAACGTAAAAAAGAAAGAAACGAAACGAAACGAACGACGGCGACACGTAGATCTCCAACTGTCTGGCACAAACAGCCCTCGCTTGAAATCACACGTCTTGGAGCGGCGTTTCCTCGCAGCTTGTCCCAGCAGGCTCCTTGTTAACAGGATAGCGCCTCCGAATCTGCTCCCGCAACACCTCCCAGCACGGGTCGCTACTGCGGAGAGGACTGCTGGGGCCCAATCAGGCCACGACGCTACAGCATTTCCTCCAATCAGTCACAGGCACACGGAGGGATATGCACCAAAGAATTGGCATTTAAAAACATAAAATGTATTTCCTCAACAACGACTGGCTTTAACTACTACTAAAAAGAAAGAAAGAAAAAAAGATATACACACACAGAGGGAAGGCCTTATAGAGACGGAGAGAGTGAGGTGGGGCTAAAGCGTCATTATCACACAGACTGCAGATGAGTAGATGCGGTGTGATGCTGCGAGCGACACACACAGTCCGTGTGTGTCTGTGCAATTACGGCACATTTACGGCACCAGCTGCTGCACAAAGCGAGACGCTCGAGCAACACGGTGTGACAGGCGCCGCCGGGAGACGGAGCCGGTCGCTGGCTTTGGAAGGGAATACTCACACTTGAAGATGTGCTGAGAGAATATTGGGTTTCTGGCACAACTATGGAGGTCGCGGGAATAGGATACTAAAAAAAATAAAATAAAATAAATGTTGTGAATTTATAGTTCTGGCTTTTAGAAAAAGGTAACAGGTGGCGCCGATGTGTTTAGGAAGTAAAGGAAACGGATTCAGAAAAGATACGGTGTGAATGAGGCAGGCAGTTATTTTCTACTTATCCAGAATTTTTTTTTTTTAAGGAAAAGAGGTTTTCTTCTTTTCCTAGAGTATTCCGGTATTCTAGGAGAGTACAGCTCTGCTTACGTCTCTTTTTCCAAAATAAGTGGAACGGGATTTTAATTTCTCAAGCTGGGGGGATTCTTGTAATCCCTTAAAAAAAAAAAAAATAAATTAAGTAGTTTAAGAGTTTCCAAACTTGGGAGATTATTAGCAGTAAAATGCTCATTTACTTCAGGGGAAAAACAAATGAATATTCATGCATTACTTACAAACCAAACTTGTCACGTTTATTTAGTCTATTTTTGAATATGTAAAGCATTTTCTGTTGACTGCAGAAAATGATAGCTAGATTATTTTCAAATGTTCTGCAGCACTGGATTAAAAGGATTTGCAAAATTACATTTTAACACTAGGGTCATCATATGGGTGTTGCCGCATTATGTAATCCCAAACCAAGTTGTTCACAACTACAGCTAGCACTTTCTGCATTTTAACTGGACCAGGTGTAACTTACCTCTCTGCTCTGGAAAAATGAGAATATAATCACCTTCTGTATTTCTTGTAAAAACAAAACATTACCATTTTAATCCGTCATAACTGAAAGTTGTTGGCCTCCATCTTAAGAAATACAAATGCAGACACGGGCATTACTAGCTTTCCTTGCTAATAGCGGTTAGCTTGCTAACCTGGCACAGAAGGTAGCAAATCCTTCTTAGATAAACAGAATACAGCAGTAAGTGCAAATATAGCAAATGTCTATTTACAGGCTATTAAACTTAAGGAAGAGATTTTTTACAGCCTCTATTTTGAGTTCACCCTCCTCTGAGACTGGCTGGGCTCCCTTGAAGAAGAAGAAGAAAAACATTTTTCTAGCTGTAAAAAAAAAAAAAAAAAAAAGTGACAAAAATGATGGAGCAATCTTAGTCAATTTCTCTGCGGAAAACGTTCATAATTGAGGGATGTCAGTGGGTTTCGTCACATGCACCGCTCCCTCGGAGTCCGTCCAGGGTGTCTTTAAAGCAGGACTTTTCAGAAAATTGCCCGTCATCCCTATGCACCCTCTTTACATCCTTAGCTAAAGATAAAAGCTTTGTAAAAAAAATATATATATATATGTAGAACAAAATTGGATTGATGAAGTCATAGCAAATTGGAGTAAAACGACCCAAACTGCGTTTAGCTGGACTTTGGTGTGAAGGGATGAATAATTGATTTGGTGACAGCACAGATGAGAGCATTACTATCACTTTGTGTCAGCACCAGATGTAAAAACGCGGCAGAGTCAACAGCTTGTCTCCACTCTGGTCCCCCATGTGTCTTTAGGTGAACGCCAGAGCAGAATATTCTATAAGAGAGGCTTCACTTTCTTGCTGTTGTTCCACAGACGACTTGATTGCTTGTCTGCATTGACAGGAAATCAACTCACACTGCTCTCTGAACTTAGAGCACCTTACACAATCTCTCTCTCCTGACACTGCTGCCACTCTGGGGAGTTTCTTTCAGAAGCCTTCCCCTTCAGCTCTGACATTTCCTGCGACACTTGTCACCGCCAATTAAGCTCCTCACGACCCAAAGACAGCAAAACTTGTCTCATGAAAAGTCTGGATGTGGAACACTTTTTGTCGGAAGTCTCTGCAGTGAAGAAGTCCTCTGGGAACTTCGCAATTACGTCTGTTCCATATCAGAGTGATCAGCACAAAAAGATTGATTTCTAGGCTGCAAAAAAAGCGACCGAAAGCATATGTATTTTTAAGACCATTTTGCTTATTCATGTTCTGCAAATGTTCAATAATTGACGCGACTTTCAGGGAGGGGTTCTAAACACGAGTCGTAAAGAGCGAGAATATCCTCCTTCAGCTCAGAAACAAAAAGAATAATTCAATATGCCAGCCTGATCTTAAAATGCCAGGCAGTGCTGCTCCAAAATGCACGCTGGGAGTTTAATATCTTAGTGGCAGAGAAGTAAGGACTGCTGCCACGCTGCTTCGCGACTCTGGGATGGATGGAGGGAAAGTGACAGCCCAGTTTATGGACTTTAAGTCACGTTTTCCGGTTTTTTAGTTTTTAAGAAAAATGATCTAAATGGCAGAGGAGCCGCTGGTAGAACAGTGGAGACTCCACGACGGCTGCGAGTTCATAGTCCAGCGTATCGATTGCCTGCGTTTCTCATGACAATTTCTCTAATTTCCAACAGTCTGAATGGATACCAACTTTTCGAACAAGCAGTTTACTCCGGGACGTTGTGTACGTCAAAATGTAACTTTCTGCGCTGAGTCTGTTTTGAGTGAGCGTTGACCTCCTGGCACTGAAGAGCAGCCTGATATGTGGGGGACAGAGCTGCAGGGCATATGAACACTTCTGGTGTACTGGAGAACCATAAAAAAGTCTTTTTTTCTTAAATGCTTAACAAGTGTTTATTTGTACCTAAGATAATTTTCTTATATATGTCACAAAACACGCACACAATTTGGTTAATCGATGGCAAACACATTTTTTTTCAATCAACTTTACCAAAACACATGAACTTTTGCTCTAAAGGGAATTATTCTGCCAAACAATAACTCATGCTACATTTATGTTGTCAATCGTTATGCACCACCTTTCAAAATACTAGCAATTGCTGACTGCAGTGAAACAATATTTATGTTTTTGGTTTTATAGCAGTCAGCACCCAGATTGAAAAAATAAAAATAATAAATAAATCTGTTTATCTTTTTATATTGGTAGTATAAATAGCCTTAAAGCTGCACTAGCTTTAAGGCTATAACTTTTATATAAAAAACTAATGTTTTTTACGTATTTGTTAAAATTGTCACTATTTCATAACAGCTTAATCTGAGACACATAATCTGTGAAAAGATTGATCTCCTCCACCTGCTCCCCCGGTCAAAAGAACCCGGTCAGAGCCAGGAGGAGGGTCTTAGCGCTGTCAATCAATCTCATGTACTCGGTGCTAAATGAGAAAACCAATTACCATTACAGGAAAACAGTTTATTTGCTGTTATTGGTGGCCATGCTAAGTAGACTAAACATCTTAAAATAAAGAATGAGGTTCTTTATTTTATCTTTGTTTAAAGCAAAAATGTTTATTTTGAACAAAAAAAAAAGAAATAAAACAAGTACAAGACAAAAAAAAAACAGAGTGTACTAAAGTCAAGCTGAAACGAGTTTAGTGAATTTCACTCAATTGATCTTTTCACTATAAAGTATTAAATACCAGCATTTACACGGTTTGTGCAGTACTGTATAGGAATTGAGGGTGTGCCTATTGCATTTTGGCTTCGTCTTTGTTTAATAAATTAATTTTTAGCATGTGATGCTTGGCGTTGAACTCATGGAATTAGATTCAAATGGTTTCAGGGTAAAAACCAGATCGTTTAGACATTTAAAAACCTAAAATTAACAGGAAGTGAACTTTCCTTTCATCATCGCATCTAAATATTTCAACTAAGTCAAGTTACATTAAGATTGACGTAATATAGCTGCAATTTTCAGCTTTAAAAAGTTGTTTGGCAATGCATTTTCTGGCAGTTTGGAGGTCTGAACGCACCAAGAGACTCACCACAGCTCTGAAAGCAGGAGATTAATCAGTGCCAAAATTGCTGGAGCCACATTTAAAAGGCAGAAAATATTAAAACATCTTCTAGGGAAATAGGAAAGTCATTACCATTAATGCCAAACCCTGTCACGGCTCTGTGAAGAGGCGCCCAGGAGCGGCTGTTAGGGGGAGATGTAAAAAAAATAATAATAAAGTAAATGGAAAGAATGAAGAGCTTCTAACCACAGAGAATTCAAGAACATAAGCCAGGTTTATAAACTATTGCAAATTGGCAGGAAAAGAGAGGAGCGTTTAAAAAGCCAGAGGAGACGTAGGAAAAGAAAGTGGCGCAGTGAAACTAGGACGGGATGTCTAGTTTCAGATGACTTTACTGCCAGAAAAGAGAAAGCATGAAACAAAAACAACAAAAAAAACTGAACAGATTGAGAACCACCATCTACAAAGTCCAGAAATGAAATTTGATCATCAGTGTCTGACCATTTTAACTCTCGCTCTCATAGATTCTGTGTACTCGCGTGTTTTCCTTTATCTTATTTTGAAAAACAAGTTACCAACTCTGGCTACGATTCCAACAAGTGCGTCACTAACAAAACGAATCCTGTTACGCTCTGACTGTGTGTTTAATTAACTCACTGATGAATGGTTTTATTAATGTGATTTGTTTGACCTTTTTACATATTTATATTATTATCGCATTTTTGATTTTGCTCCCTGATTTATTTAATTCTTCAGCGGTTTGATCCAATTATAATAATTAACGTTGAAACTGATTGTGTATAGAATGGTAATCTTCGGTAATAGTTCAAAAATGACCCATTAATGTTATTAATGAGGCTGTTTACTATGAAGACGCAACTCTGCTATCATGAAATGATATGATGTGGGTCATTAACGTTTAGGAAAAAGATAAGTTTACTGCAAGTAGGGGTGCAAAGATTTTTTTTTTCCATGATGTGAATCCAAATATGATTCGCAACATGTTTGTAAAATTACAAAACAAGCTAATAAACAGGTCTTTTGCTGTCGAGATTAAATATGAAATAGGTGAAAGCACTTAGGAGAATGTAGTTCATTATGATTTTCAAAAAACTGATGAGAAAGAAAATATTTGATGGTTACAAATAGCTTCAAATTGTGTTGCACCTGTTTCAGATCGTTTTCTTTGTTTTTATGTTTCTCTCTGGTGATTTAAATATAAAATGTGACATGCTTTGGGATTTTTATGCTTCGAACTACTTTGTGTAGTAGTTTAATTTGATGCGGAGGACATGCATAAGTATATGTGAGGACATATCAGATAGGAAAAAAAGGAGCACAACTTTGACCTTTTACACTCAGAAATTCCCAAGTTTTTCTGGAAAGTTTCTGACTTTCTTAAATTTCTTTATTTATTTATTTTTTTTAATTCAAAATTCAGAAACTCATAAATTTCCAAGGTTTTTCTACAAAATCTGACAATAATCTAAAAAATTTTAATTCTATTTTAGAAAACAAAAATTTCAACTTTTGGAACTGAGACACTTCCACGTTTTTTCTAGAAAATTTCCGAGATTACTCTTACAATTTCTGCGTTTGTCCTTGAAAACGTTCCACTTTTGAAACTCAGACTCAGGTTTTTCTAGAAAATTTCTTAGATTAATCTAAAATTTTTTTTCTTCTTGCAAATCTTCAACTTTTCGAGCTCAGAAATTTCCTTTTTTTCCTGGAAAATTTCTGAGATTTTGAATTTTTGGAAGAACATCACTATTTTCTTCTATGTATAATGGCCGCCATACACCATCCTAAATGGAAGCTCGGAGCTGTTTCTGCCCGAACCATTTCAGTCAAGTTTAAATTGTTGCCGTGTTTTCAAGTATGGTGAACAAGTTATTTGATTAATTTAAAAAAAAAAATCACTCAATACTACATATGATTAAAGTCTGTTTTAGAATTAGAAGAAGGCAGAGTCCGAGCGATCTCAGTGTGGTGACATATGGGGGAGGTGTGCCTCAGGTTCCATCTGAACAGGTGGAAGAGCCAGCCTGTGGGGATCCTGGTGTCCAAAGGGTGGACTCCCACAGTGACCGGAGATGCCCCTTTTGGCACAGGCCCCCTCCCCCGCCGCCTCTGCTCCCACCGCCTCAGGCTGTGCCAGGAAAGTGGCAGGTTGCATGCCAGGGCGCAGAGCCACGTCTCTGACAACTGCCAGGTTGGCCGAGCAGGGGGGGGGGGGCAGATTCAAAGAAGCAGCTGTGTGTTTGATCTGTCTTGGGGCAAAAAGGTTCCAAGGAGCGACCTCATCATAATTTTATCATTAGACATATCAATAATTATACGTGAACTCAAGCAAACGCGTCGGAAAAGACTGCAACGTGGAAAACCCCCGCGTGGCATCGATCAAAACGTCTGACAAACGGAAATCAGTTAATGCGTTTCCGTTGAGGAGCTGTTTACATCTCGGGAAAAGGGCCCAGTCCAAACACGGCTCCCACCAGGCGCTCACTCATCAATCATTAGTCGTTATTGCAGATTCAACACTCGGCAAGGACCGTCAGAAAGATGATTCATTGCTACCGAGAGCTCTAATAAAGTCAGAGAAAAAAAAAAGCAAAACGGTGTAAATCTGGACCCTGTTGTGACGTCTCAGCAGAGTGCCCAGAGGATGTGTCCGCCTCCCAGGCATCAAACGCCTCACCACTCAACTCCACTTTTCCACAAATCTGACCAATCACCTTAACTCAGCTGAATTTTTACCAATCCCCTTTGCGCCTCTCTAATTTAACTTCCTGTGTTGCAACATCTCTCGAAAGCCGAACCTATAAGGTGAAGCATGCTCGACTCCAAACGGTAACATTCGTTTGGTGCTGTTGTTGCAGAAACCTTTTTTTTTTGTAAGTGTTGCCATTTTAAGACTGGAAAATGTAATTTGGACTTTAAATCCTATGTTAAAAATCTGTCTTTTTGGGAAGGTTACGTGCAGCAATTTCAATCTGGACAGATTCAGACGGAGAAAGACAGCGATTGAAAAGGTTTGTTGACATGCAGGAACTAAAGTTCTTTGGCGCTCGGGGCCCCGGTTGAGGACATCGAGCTGTGAATTGCAATAAGCTCGGATGAGCATTCCCGATGCTGGTTAGGAATGTCATCCCCCGGAGCCCGTACACTGGTGGTGGAGGTCGGTGACGGATGTGTGCCTGAAGAGCCAGGAGAGTGGAGGTGGAGAAGGGGCGCAGGTGGGTTGAGCGCAGCTGGAAAGCGGAAGATGCTGTGGATGGAGGTTCTTATCAGCGGAGCTTGGTCAGTGATTGGCCGTGACGTGACTTGGTCCGGCATTGATAGGTCAATCACGATGAGCGAGACGCACTGATTGGATGATGCAGGTGAGGCTAGAGAGTCTCCCAGTTTGAATTTACGCCAAGGCTTCATTTCAACTTTTCTTGTAAAACCAAGTTACGACAAAAATTAAGCTAAAAACCCATTTGCAACTTTTTGAAAAAGCTTCAGCGAAATCAGTCATTTTAGAATGCAACAGTCACAAAAATACATCGCAAGGAACTGAGAGCTGGTAGAGGCGAACCTCAAAACACCTAGAGCTGTAGTTGCAGCAAAACAAAGTCCTGTAAGGTTGTGAATACAAATGAACAACCCACTTTTCAGGGTTCTTTTGTAAAACCATCCGAATGGAAGACTTTCTTTCTCCACTTCATATGCACTACTTTGTGTTAGTCTAGCACATAAAATCCCAGAGACACACATTTACATTTGTGGTTGTGATATGACAACATGGGAAGAACTTCAAAGGATATGAACACCTTTGCAAAGCAATGTGCTTCACATTCAAATGGAAAGTGGATCCTCATGGATACATTTCCATCCTCATATCATATTCTCATGTGTGATAGGTTTCCTTACCTGGCATATTGCTGGTAATGACAGATATATTGAAACACTCCTGCTCTCAGTGGTTCACTTAATAAAGAGCATTAGAAATAATTGAAGTGCTCTATTCTGCTCAAAAGGATCTTATTAGTACTGGACACTCCTCATTACGACACTGGAAGTCCGATAAATGTCCCTCAGTGTCCATGATGTTCTTTTTAAAGTCAGAGGAAATTACATACTTTACGAGGTTTTACAAAAGGCTTTCCTTCCTATTCTTCAAACTTGGAAGCTTTGCCTAAACGAATGCGTCTTTCACCGTCTTATTTTGCTTTAGTTATGTGCATGAGTGTAAATATCTGATGGGCTTTTTGTTCGTGTTGACCTTAGAGAGCTGAGATGTGAAGCGGGGGGGTCGGTTTTGTATTTGTCGATCCACTATGTTGTCAATATGTGCACATGTTCAACAAGAAGTATACATTTATTGTAATCTGTCCAATTGGCTCTTATACAAATATCTAATAATTGAAACAGACCTTTAAATTCATATTGTCTTTGGCTCTGAATCCTCTCAAGGGCATTTTGTGGCTCTGTGGTTTCCTAACGCAGTTCCAGATTTATTCAGAGATGTGTGTTCCCGAGGTGTCCTCATTAATCTTGTCGCGGCAGATAATTCTTTTAGGAGTCTGTTGTCATGAGGCCGACTGATTTCAGGACTATCGGACATCTCAGTGGCGATTCTTTCTCTGCGGGGCTGCGTGTGATTGGAATAGATTTTCTTTTGTATAAAGGATAGAAAGTAACCTTGAGCCCATCATTATAAACCCAGCACAACATCAGCAGAGCAAGAAATTTATCTTCCAAACAAGACAGCGCCGCCTTATCTACATTTGCTCGTGTTGTGTTTTATTCTTTTTTTCCTCCCCCTCACTGAGGCCAGATTACATTGATGAGGTGCGAGTAACATATGGATTACTTTAAAAGCTTTAGAGATGCCTCCCATCCTTTTTTTGTTTTTTTAGGAAAATCTACATCCTGGAAGATGTCTTTGTTCGCATGAAAGAGGCGGTGTGCGTGGAGCGAATATGTTCACGGATTTCAAAAGGGACGCTGCTCATTTCTGGTGCGTTTACTGGTAAAAATAGAAGCGCGGCAATGTCTCTTTAATCTGCGGCCGGGATGAGGAAAGTTACTGGCCATCAACATTAATCCCGCAGCAACAATGAGACACACTTCAGGCTAAAAGCTTGAAGTTTTTGGAGAGGCTTCAGAAGCGGCCTCCCCACCCCCAGCAGCGTGGAGAGGCTGGGAGTCGAGATCCAGGGAGAGAAAGACGGGATGAAAGATAGCCACTGAAGCCGTTTATTCTCTTACCTCTCATCTAAAGACAAGGACGAGGATGAAGAAGGCGCAGAGAGGCCACTTAGATATTTCTAGTTGTCAAAAAAGGGGATTTCAGCATACCAGTTTGGTTCTGGTGGATAAATGATGGACAAAGATCTTTATCGTGCTAGAAAAGCCAAAGAAAAGAAAAAAATCACCGCCAATTTGTTCAGGGATTTTTGGAGGAAGCTGCTCTCTAAGGTTCTGATCCCACTCTTGATGAAAGTGTTCTTGAGGAGAAATGGGAAATAAGCCCGCTCACATTTGGCAACTCACAAAACTCATTTCATATAATCTCATAGTTTTGCAATTGTTTTAATTATTATTTTAAATTAGCATTTTGATATTCAGCAAACTTCTAACAACAGATTCTTCTGCCTATAAATTCAGTCTTTTTATTAAGTTTTCACAGAATTTCTCATTTTTATGTATGGAACTGTATGAATGTTTGTAGCTTGTGTTTGGGACTAAAACAAACACAAATGGATGGAAATGTGCATTTTCCTAAATTCAATAAAACAATATTGTACGCTTCGACGCAAAACAAAGATGGCCGCACACTTTCTTTTCAAGGTAACCGGAGCTACCACCAGAAAACAAGCAGTGATAAGTCTGTTCACGATAGAGATACATTTCTTTAACAAGTTCCAGCCGTCTTTAATGTGCAGCTCGGAGGTCTGCAATCTTTTCAGCCATTTTCAGCTCAGTGCAGTTAAAACAAACCTCATTTAGAGACGCACGTTACATGACCTTCACAATAAGACAGCTTCTCATTTTTGACAAGTATCTACTGTAGGCATTTAAAATTTTGTAATTTTTTTTTGCATTTTATTTCTGTTCTCAAGTTTAAAATAAATATAAAAAAACTACATAAGATGTTTGCAAAAAAAAAAAAGATTCATATTGTCTTCTGCAGGATGTTATTTCTGGAAAATGGTGTTTAAAAAAAAAAAAAACAGTTTTCAACCTAATAAAAAAAAAAAATAAAAAAATTTAAGAAAATGCAAAACTTGCATGTTGTTGTTATTTATCCATATTTGGAAAAAATTGTTGTTGTTTTTTTTGTCACTTTCGTCAAAATCATAAAGAGCCGTTGTAGAAGACCCAAAGGGTCCAAAGGCACACCAACGGTATAGATAGATCATGCACCGAAAGACCCTCCCCTCCACATTTTTATTGAACTTATTTAGCAAATTAAACTTTTTGAAATAAATTAGCATTCATGTGAACACTGATCAGCAGTTGCCATGAACATTACAGCATGATAAAGCACAAAAGCTCTCCCAAACCCTCCAGAAAAACAAACAACAACAACAAGAGCAGAGCTGCAGCAGTGGAGAACAGACGATTATTAATGCATGATGAAACCCTCGGGAACCCCCCTCCCACCCGGAGAAAACAAATACAAACCAACTGGTATGAAGATTAAAACATTTATAGAGTTAAAAGTGCAATAACAGATTATATAGCTTATATAATAACGGAATTATTATTGATTTACTGATGTACAGAATCAGCTCTTATCTTCCCTTTTGAGCCAGAAGGAACTATATCTCTGCCAGTTTTATTTTCTTCTCCGGGTTATGCTGATATTATCTGTATGAAGGAATCACTGGATGCTGTTACCATGGAACAGTGAGCTTCTTCACAATCCTGACAAATCTTACAGCAGGACAATAAACCTCTCCTCCTGCTGTTACAGAATCAGCCTCCTGAATTTCTCCTGTTTTCAGGTGTTACTTCACTTTTCTTTTTTTGTTATGCTTGCACAGAGGAGCGCTGTACTGCTGTGGAAATGTTCAATTTATTTAGAAAAAAAATACAATTTTTAATCAAAGATGGAGTTTGTTAAACTTTTAAACATTGCAGTGGCTTGCAAAAATACGCACCATGTCACATTACATCAACCAGCCTCGGTGTGTTTTATTGTGATTTCATGTGCTAGTCTAAAACAAAGTGGCAAATGATTGTAGAGATTAAAGCAACATAAAATCCTGGCAGAAGTTATGGAAGTTTGCTGTAATGTTACAACTGTTCATCTGCTGGGGGTTTTCACTGACCACACTAAAACTTTACTATTCTTTTATTTAGCCTCATTTATCCAGTGAAAGCGAAGGGAGCGATGGTGCAGCATCATGTTTATGACTTGTGGGTTTTCATGTCAGACTGCATGAACCACAATGTTTGTTGCAGAGTGGAAGACGTTTTCTGTACACAGAGCCACCCACATTAAGTCTCTTTAATTAATCACACAAGGCACCGTTGCTAATCAGAATCCTGCTCGTCTCTCTCTAGTTGTTGCTCCATGTCGAGCGTCTTAAAGGTTCTGTGTGTTTTAAAGAGGCAGTATCATGCATTTTCCAGCCACGTTGTGCCGTTTTATAGCACAATCATATTACTATGTTACCTGCAGTTGTTATAAAAATGCGGTATATTTCAAACATAACTTAAAAAAATTTACTTTGTGATTTAACGCCTTGAAATTGGGCCTCTGTCTCTTTAAGAAGCTCCTGCTCTTTCTGAAACTCCGCCTTCAGGAAGTCATTACAACATGGCTCCTCCATTAACAGCATTTTTTACCAGCGTCTCACAGAGAAGTAGCTCCTATGAGATACGCAGATATAACATGATGTAAAGCTCAGAAAAGTCGATTTCACATAATACTGCCCCTTTAAAGTTCAGCAACACCAACATGAATCCATCCAACTGATTCTGACCCTGATGGTCCAACGGTCCGCTGCACGCACCACTCAGTCTAGACACTCCTCCCCCCCCCCAGTTTCCTTTCACTTTCATCTGTTTTTATTTTTTATTTCTTTAACTCATCTCAAAGCTGTGGTTCTCATGTGGTTCTCTTTTCAAACCTTTCCGCAGCGGCCCTCTGCGATTCCGCTCAAAGTGGACGACCTCTTTGATTCTCGTCTTTCAAAGCATCTCACTCGCCTGCGCTTTTCTCACCAAAACACTCCCCCCACCTCCTCTTCCGGGGTCCGTCCTTCCACCCGTTTGTATCGAGACCTTCATCACCACCATCACCGAGCGATTCCTCAGACTCGCTCCCCCACCCGCTGCATCCTGACGGCTCCTGAAGTCCTCTTATCTCGGCGAACAGCCCTGCGCTGTGTTTCATGGGCCGACAGCTCAGTCTTACTCTTTATGTTTGCTTTGTATCTGTCTCACTCTGCAGTGAAAGCAGGTGCCGACCGGTCAAAGCTGCGAGAAAGAGAGAGGAGAGTGGTCTAATTAAGCTCGGCTCAGACTATTTCAAGTAGCAGAAAAGGCAATTACAGAGGAATGGACGCAAGGAGAAGGAAAACAAAGAAAAGAGACAGAACCCTTAACTAGAAGCAGAATGCAAACGGGAGCAGAGTGGTTGAAAAGAAGAAATGCACACGTCAGTGACATGCTTTCATCACTTCATTTTGTTAAAACACCCTGTAAGCGTTTCAGTGAGGCATCCAGCTGCTGCACGCTTTACAAGTTGGGTGAAAATGATTCATTTAGCATTCAGTCCATGGAGCGTCATTGGGGCCTGCCATGCAAAGCAATGGCAGGAACCTATTGCTATTCTCCCAAGAAAAGTTTCTTTATTATTATTGGGGCCTGCCATGCAAAGCAATGGCAGGAACCTATTACTATTGTCGGAGAGAAGCGTCTCTTTAAGTATTATTGGGGCCTGCCATGCAAAGCAATGGCAGGAACCTATTACTATTGTCGGAGAGAAGCGTCTCTTTATTATTGGGGCCTGCCATGCAAAGCAATGGCAGGAACCTATTACTCTACACCCAACAAGCGTCTCTTTAATATTATTGGGGCCTGCCATGCAAAGCAATGGCAGGAACCTATTACTCTACACCCAACAAAGTGTCTCTTTAATATTATTATAATTCTTTATTTTTCTTCCGTAACCGTTAATGCGGCTCGTACCGCTGGGTGCACACCTACAAATGAGGTATCAAAACGTGCAGAAAATTCACGCCATTGGAGCTATTACTTCTGGTGGGATTTGGGCTTAACGTGGCGACATAATTCGCAAAAAACTACGAAAAAACCCCCATTATAACTCAATGGGAAAAATCCTAGAAATACCCTATTTTTGAGGATTTGCTGTGTCGTCACAAATTCACCTAGAAATGCCATTCAAATTTCATTTTGTAGATACGTCTGTGATCTCTTCGAAAGTGAAGACGGCTCGTCGATACCAGTTACGGTTTGTCCACAATTTGCCTCTAAGCGACCCAAACTTTCTCATTTTTGCTGAAATTACAGTGACAGCCGATCTCGGTTCAGATCTGGGCATAACATTTCTTTCTCTCATCACTGTAAATGCTCTGAGTGAGGTACAGATATGAATCTCGGGACTATCGCAGAAGACACATTGAACTGTCATACGCTCGAAACGCTTTTCGAATATGTATTACGGTTCCCGAACAAGAAGGATTTGTTTCCAATGCTTTTTTTCAGTAAAGTGTGTTTGCTCAAACACACTTGTGTGTTTGAGAGCTCACAGCTCACAGCTCACACCTGCTGAGACCATTATTTGCCATAGCAACGGAACTCAAGAGGCTATTGGCTGCTGATTTGGACTACGAATACGCATCGCTGTAGTTCTATCTATCCTCAGTTGAAACAGATCAGGACTGAGAACTGGCCTTTAGAACTACTGCTGCTATGGGCTGTATATAACTGATTTAACTCAGTAACTGTTACACATGGGATTAGTTTGGAACTTTAAAATGGAGCATAATAATAATTTCAAAATAAAAGCCTTGAATAGTTTTACATCAGGTAATTGCTGTTTTTGGCTTTATTTGACGTTTTCATCCAAAGCACTGTTACACATGGGATTACTTTGGAACTTTAAAATGGAGAATAATAATAATTTCAAAATAAAAGCCTTGAATATTTTTACATCAGGTAATTGCTTTTTTTGGCCGTATATGACTTTTTCATCACAAGCAATGTTACACATGGGATTAGTTTGGAACTTTAAAATGGAGAATAATAATTTCAAAATAAAAGCCTTGAATATTTTTACATCAGGTAATTGCTGTTTTTGGCTTTATTTGACGTTTTCATCCAAAGCACTGTTACACATGGGATTACTTTGGAACTTTAAAATGGAGAATAATAATAATTTCAAAATAAAAGCCTTGAATATTTTTACATCAGGTAATTGCTGTTTTTGGCTTTATATGACTTTTTCATCCAAAGCACTGTTACACATGGGATTAGTTTGGAACTTTAAAATGGAGCATAATAATAATTTCAAAATAAAAGCCTTGAATATTTTTACATCAGGTAATTGCTCTTTTTGGCTTTATTTGACTTTTTCATCCAAAGCACTGTTACACGTGGTATTAGTTTGGCCCTTTGAAATGAAGCATTCTGAAAATTTCAAAATAAAAGTCTTGAATAATTTTACATGACGTAATTGCTCTTTTTGGCTTTATTTGACTTTTTCATCCAAAGCACTGTTACACGTGGTATTAGTTTGGCCCTTTGAAATGAAGCATACTGAAAATTTCAAAATAAAAGCCTTGAATATTTTTTACATCAGCTACTTGTGTTTTGAGCATTATATAACTATTTTAACCCAAGGACTATTACGCATGGGATTAGTTTGGCCCTTTGAAATGAAGTTTAACAAAACTTCCAAAATAAAAGCCTTGACAACATTTTAAATCGTACCGAACGGTGCACGTCCGCCTCGCTTAACGTTCTTGCGGTTCTCCGCGTGCCACTGCTTACGTCGCGGCGTTCTTTGGCGTCGACGCCGATTTGTGGCGCGACGACGCCGGGCCCGAACCCCACGGCCGCGCCTTGGCAGGCCCCGGCTAAATTTCTTCCGAAATTTTCTTTATAATTCTTTATTTTTCTTCCGTAACCGTTAATGCGGCTCATACCGCTGGGTGCACACCTACAAATGAGGTATCAAAACGTGCAGAAAATTCACGCCATTGGAGCTATTATTTTTGGTGGGATTTGGGCTTAACGTGGCGACATAATTCGCAAAAAACTGCGAAAAAAACCCCATTATAACTCAATGGGAAAAATCCTAGAAATACCCTATTTTTGAGGATTTGCTGTGTCGTCACAAATTCACCTAGAAATGCCATTCAAATTTCATTTTGTAGATACGTCTGTGATCTCTTCGAAAGTGAAGACGGCTCGTCGATACCAGTTACGGTTTGTCCACAATTTGCCTCTAAGCGACCCAAAGTTTCTCATTTTTGCTCAAGTTAGAGTGCGTTTCTGGCTGCTTAGAGTGAGAGATGAAGACAACATTTTCAACCCAAATCATTTTTGAAATCGCCATCACGCCCACAAATATCGCACGATTAGTATCAAAATCGGTCCTGACATTGATACGCCTGTCTGCTCCGGTAAAATGTTTTCGAAATTTATCTAGACCGTACGGTTTTCTGTCACGGTGCTTCAGAGCAAAGTCATGCGACAGGATTTTCTGAGGCTGTCTGAGGCTCTCTCCCATGTATTTGAATAGAATTTCAGATCTGGGCACAACATTTCTTTCTCTCATCGCTGTAAATGTTCTGAGTGAGGTACAGATATGAATCTCGGGACTATCGCAGAAGACACATTGAACTGTCATACGCTGCAAACGCTTTTCGAATATGTATTACGGTTCCCGAACAAGAAGGATTTGTTTCCAATGCTTTTTTTCAGTAAAGTGTGTTTGCTCAAACACACTTGTGTGTTTGAGAGCTCAGAGCTCAGAGCTCACACCTGCTGAGACCATTATTTGCCATAGCAACGGACCTCAAGAGGCTATTGGCTGCTGATTTGGACTACGAATACGCATCACTGTAGTTCTATCTACCCTCAGTTGAAACAGATCAGGACTGAGAACTGGCCTTTAGAACTACTGCTGCTATGGGCTGTATATAACTGATTTAACTCAGTAACTGTTACACATGGGATTAGTTTGGAACTTTAAAATGGAGCATAATAATAATTTCAAAATAAAAGCCTTGAATAGTTTTACATCAGGTAATTGCTGTTTTTGGCTTTATTTGACGTTTTCATCCAAAGCACTGTTACACATGGGATTACTTTGGAACTTTAAAATGGAGAATAATAATTTCAAAATAAAAGCCTTGAATATTTTCACATCAGGTAATTGCTTTTTTTGGCCGTATATGACTTTTTCATCCAAAGCAATGTTACACATGGGATTAGTTTGGAACTTTAAAATGGAGAATAATATTTTCAAAATAAAAGCCTTGAATATTTTTACATCAGGTAATTGCTGTTTTTGGCTTTATTTGACGTTTTCATCCAAAGCACTGTTACACATGGGATTACTTTGGAACTTTAAAATGGAGAATAATAATAATTTCAAAATAAAAGCCTTGAATATTTTTACATCAGGTAATTGCTTTTTTTGGCCGTATATGACTTTTTCATCCAAAGCAATGTTACACATGGGATTAGTTTGGAACTTTAAAATGGAGAATAATAATTTCAAAATAAAAGCCTTGAATATTTTTACATCAGGTAATTGCTGTTTTTGGCTTTATTTGACGTTTTCATCCAAAGCACTGTTACACATGGGATTACTTTGGAACTTTAAAATGGAGAATAATAATAATTTCAAAATAAAAGCCTTGAATATTTTTACATCAGGTAATTGCTGTTTTTGGCTTTATATGACTTTTTCATCCAAAGCACTGTTACACATGGGATTAGTTTGGAACTTTAAAATGGAGCATAATAATAATTTCAAAATAAAAGCCTTGAATATTTTTTACATCAGGTAATTGCTCTTTTTGGCTTTATTTGACTTTTTCATCCAAAGCACTGTTACACGTGGTATTAGTTTGGCCCTTTGAAATGAAGCATTCTGAAAATTTCAAAATAAAAGCCTTGAATAATTTTACATGACGTAATTGCTCTTTTTGGCTTTATTTGACTTTTTCATCCAAAGCACTGTTACACGTGGTATTAGTTTGGCCCTTTGAAATGAAGCATACTGAAAATTTCAAAATAAAAGCCTTGAATATTTTTACATCAGCTACTTGTGTTTTGAGCATTATATAACTATTTTAACCCAAGGACTATTACGCATGGGATTAGTTTGGCCCTTTGAAATGAAGTTTAACAAAACTTCCAAAATAAAAGCCTTGACAACATTTTAAATCGTACCGAACGGTGCACGTCCGCCTCGCTTAACGTTCTTGCGGTTCTCCGCGTGCCACTGCTTACGTCGCGGCGTTCTTTGGCATCGACGCCGATTTGTGGCGCGACGACGCCGGGCCCGAACCCCACGGCCGCGCCTTGGCAGGCCCCGGCTAAATTTCTTCCGAAATTTTCTAGTTATAATTCTTTATTTTTCTTCCGTAACCGTTAATGCGGCTCGTACCGCTGGGTGCACACCTACAAATGAGGTATCAAAACGTGCAGAAAATTCACGCCATTGGAGCTATTATTTTTGGTGGGATTTGGGCTTAACGTGGCGACATAATTCGCAAAAAACTGCGAAAAAAACCCCATTATAACTCAATGGGAAAAATCCTAGAAATACCCTATTTTTGAGGATTTGCTGTGTCGTCACAAATTCACCTAGAAATGCCATTCAAATTTCATTTTGTAGATACGTCTGTGATCTCTTCGAAAGTGAAGACGGCTCGTCGATACCAGTTACGGTTTGTCCACAATTTGCCTCTAAGCGACCCAAAGTTTCTCATTTTTGCTCAAGTTAGAGTGCGTTTCTGGCTGCTTAGAGTGAGAGATGAAGACAACTTTTTCAACCCAAATCATTTTTGAAATCGCCATCACGCCCACAAATATCGCACGATTAGTATCAAAATCGGTCCTGACATTGATACGCCTGTCTGCTCCGGTAAAATGTTTTCGAAATTTATCTAGACCGTACGGTTTTCTGTCACGGTGCTTCAGAGCAAAGTCATGCGACAGGATTTTCTGAGGCTGTCTGAGGCTCTCTCCCATGTATTTGAATAGAATTTCAGATCTGGGCACAACATTTCTTTCTCTCATCGCTGTAAATGTTCTGAGTGAGGTACAGATATGAATCTCGGGACTATCGCAGAAGACACATTGAACTGTCATACGCTGCAAACGCTTTTCGAATATGTATTACGGTTCCCGAACAAGAAGGATTTGTTTCCAATGCTTTTTTGTCAGTAAAATGTGTTTGCTCAAACACACAATTGTGTGTTTGAGAGCTCAGCGCTCAGAGCTCACACCTGCTGAGACCATTATTTACCATAGCAACGGAACTCAAGAGGCTATTGGCTGCTGATTTGGACTACAGATACGCATCGCTGTAGTTCTATCTATCCTCAGTTGAAACAGATCAGGACTGAGAACTGGCCTTTAGAACTACCTGCTGCTATGGGCTGTATATAACTGATTGAACTCAGTAACTGTTACACATGGGATTAGTTTGGAACTTTAAAATTAAGCATACTGAAAATTTCAAAATAAAAGCCTTGAATATTTTTACATCATGTAATTGCTTTTTTTGGCCGTATATGACTTTTTCATCCAAAGCACTGTTACACATGGGATTTGTTCGGAACTTTAAAATGGAGCATAATAATAATTTCAAAATAAAAGCCTTGAATATTTTTACATCAGGTAATTGCGCTTTTTGGCTTTATGTGACTTTTTCATCCAAAGCACTGTTACACATGGGATTAGTTCGGAACTTTAAAATGGAGCATAATAATAATTTCAAAATAAAAGCCTTGCATATTTTTACATCAGGTAATTGCGCTTTTTGGCTTTATGTGACTTTTTTATCCAAAGCACTGTTACACATGGGATTCGTTCAGAACTTTAAAATGGAGCATACTGAAAATTTCAAAATAAAAGCCTTGAATATTTTTACATCATGCAATTGCTGTTTTTGGCTTTGTATGACTTTTTCATCCAAAGCACTGTTACACATGGGATTAGTTCGGAACTTTAAAATGAAGTTTAACAAAACTTCCAAAATAAAAGCCTTGACAAAAATTTTAAATCGTACTGAATGGTGCACGTCCGCCTCGCTTAACGTTCTTGCGGTTCTCCGCGTGCCATTGATTACGTTGCGGCGTTCTTTAGCGTCGATGCCGATTTGTGGCGTGACGACGCCGGGCCCGAACCCCACGGGCGCGCCTTGGCAGGCCCCGGCTAAATTTCTTCCGAAATTTTCTAGTTATAATTCTTTATTTTTCTTCCGTAACCGTTAATGCGGCTCATACCGCTGGGTGCACACCTACAAATGAGGTATCAAAACGTGCAGAAAATTCACGCCATTGGAGCTATTATTTTTGGTGGGATTTGGGCTTAACGTGGCGACATAATTCGCAAAAAACTGCGAAAAAAACCCCATTATAACTCAATGGGAAAAATCCTAGAAATACCCTATTTTTGAGGATTTGCTGTGTCGTCACAAATTCACCTAGAAATGCCATTCAAATTTCATTTTGTAGATACGTCTGTGATCTCTTCGAAAGTGAAGACGGCTCGTCGATACCAGTTACGGTTTGTCCACAATTTGCCTCTAAGCGACCCAAAGTTTCTCATTTTTCTTCAAATTAGAGTGACAGCCCATCTCGGTTCATATCTGGGCACAACATTTCTTTCTCTCATCACTGTAAATGCTCTGAGTGAGGTACAGATATGAATCTCGGGACTATCGCAGAAGACACATTGAACTGTCATACGCTCGAAACGCTTTTCGAATATGTATTACGGTTCCCGAACAAGAAGGATTTGTTTCCAATGCTTTTTTTCAGTAAAGTGTGTTTGCTCAAACACACTTGTGTGTTTGAGAGCTCACAGCTCAGAGCTCACACCTGCTGAGACCATTATTTGCCATAGCAACGGAACTCAAGAGGCTATTGGCTGCTGATTTGGACTACGAATACGCATCACTGTAGTTCTATCTATCCTCAGTTGAAACAGATCAGGACTGAGAACTGGCCTTTAGAACTACTGCTGCTATGGGCTGTATATAACTGATTTAACTCAGTAACTGTTACACATGGGATTAGTTTGGAACTTTAAAATGGAGCATAATAATAATTTCAAAATAAAAGCCTTGAATAGTTTTACATCAGGTAATTGCTGTTTTTGGCTTTATTTGACGTTTTCATCCAAAGCACTGTTACACATGGGATTACTTTGGAACTTTAAAATGGAGAATAATAATAATTTCAAAATAAAAGCCTTGAATATTTTTACATCAGGTAATTGCTTTTTTTGGCCGTATATGACTTTTTCATCCAAAGCAATGTTACACATGGGATTAGTTTGGAACTTTAAAATGGAGAATAATAATTTCAAAATAAAAGCCTTGAATATTTTTACATCAGGTAATTGCTGTTTTTGGCTTTATTTGACGTTTTCATCCAAAGCACTGTTACACATGGGATTACTTTGGAACTTTAAAATGGAGAATAATAATAATTTCAAAATAAAAGCCTTGAATAGTTTTACATCAGGTAATTGCTGTTTTTGGCTTTATTTGACGTTTTCATCCAAAGCACTGTTACACATGGGATTACTTTGGAACTTTAAAATGGAGAATAATAATAATTTCAAAATAAAAGCCTTGAATATTTTTACATCAGGTAATTGCTTTTTTTGGCTTTATTTGACGTTTTCATCCAAAGCACTGTTACACATGGGATTACTTTGGAACTTTAAAATGGAGCATAATAATAATTTCAAAATAAAAGCCTTGAATAGTTTTACATCAGGTAATTGCTGTTTTTGGCTTTATTTGACGTTTTCATCCAAAGCACTGTTACACATTGGATTACTTTGGAACTTTAAAATGGAGAATAATAATAATTTCAAAATAAAAGCCTTGAATATTTTTACATCAGGTAATTGCTGTTTTTGGCTTTATGTGACTTTTTCATCCAAAGCACTGTTACACGTGGTATTAGTTTGGCCCTTTAAAATGAAGCTTAACAAAAATTTCAAAATAAAAGCCTTGAATATTTTTACATGACGTAATTGCTCTTTTTGGCTTTATTTGACTTTTTCATCCACAGCACTCTTACACGTGGTATTAGTTCAGAACTTTAAAATGAAGCATACTGAAAATTTCAAAATAAAAGCCTTGAATATTTTACATGAAGTAATTGCTCTTTTTGGCCGTATATGACTTTTTCATCCAAAGCAATGTTACACATGGGATTAGTTCGGAACTTTAAAATGGAGCATAATAATAATTTCAAAATAAAAGCCTTGAATGTTGTTACATCAGGTAATTGCTGTTTTTGGCTTTATGTGACTTTTTCATCCAAAGCAATGTTACACGTGGTATTAGTTCGGAACTTTAAAATGGAGCATAATAATAATTTCAAAATAAAAGCCTTGAATATTTTTACATCATGCAATTGCTGTTTTTGTCTTTGTATGACTTTTTCATCCAAAGCACTGTTACACATGTGATTAGTTCGTAACTTTAAAATTAAGCATAATAATAATTTCAAAATAAAAACCTTGAATATTTTTACATCATGTAATTGCTGTTTTCAGCATTATATAACTATTTTAACCCAAGGACTATTACGCATGGGATTAGTTTGGCCCTTTGAAATGAAGTTTAACAAAACTTCCAAAATAAAAGCCTTGAGAAAATTTTAAATCGTACCGAATGGTGCATGTCCGCCTCGCTTAACGTTCTTGCGGTTCTCCGCGTGCCACTGGTCACGTCGCGGCGTTCTTTAGCGTCGACGCCGACTTGTGGCGTGACGACGCCGGGCCCAAAACCCCACGGGCGCGCCTTGGCAGGCCCCGGCTAAATTTCTTCCGAAATTTTCTAGTTGGGGCCTGCCATGCAAAGCAATGGCAGGAACCTATTACTCTACACCCAACAAGCGTCTCTTTAATATTATTGGGGCCTGCCATGCAAAGCAATGGCAGGAACCTATTACTCTACACCCAACAAGCGTCTCTTTAATATTATTATAATTCTTTATTTTTCTTCCGTAACCGTTAATGCGGCTCGTACCGCTGGGTGCACACCTACAAATGAGGTATCAAAACGTGCAGAAAATTCACGCCATTGGAGCTATTATTTTTGGTGGGATTTGGGCTTAACGTGGCGACATAATTCGCAAAAAACTGCGAAAAAAACCCCATTATAACTCAATGGGAAAAATCCTAGAAATACCCTATTTTTGAGGATTTGCTGTGTCGTCACAAATTCACCTAGAAATGCCATTCAAATTTCATTTTGTAGATACGTCTGTGATCTCTTCGAAAGTGAAGACGGCTCGTCGATACCAGTTACGGTTTGTCCACAATTTGCCTCTAAGCGACCCAAAGTTTCTCATTTTTGCTCAAGTTAGAGTGCGTTTCTGGCTGCTTAGAGTGAGAGATGAAGACAACTTTTTCAACCCAAATCATTTTTGAAATCGCCATCACGCCCACAAATATCGCACGATTAGTATCAAAATCGGTCCTGAAATTGATACGCCTGTCTGCTCCGGTAAAATGTTTTCGAAATTTATCTAGACCGTACGGTTTTCTGTCACGGTGCTTCAGAGCAAAGTCATGCGACAGGATTTTCTGAGGCTGTCTGAGGCTCTCTCCCATGTATTTGAATAGAATTTCAGATCTGGGCACAACATTTCTTTCTCTCATCGCTGTAAATGCTCTGAGTGAGGTACAGATATGAATCTCGGGACTATCGCAGAAGACACATTGAACTGTCATACGCTGCAAACGCTTTTCGAATATGTATTACGGTTCCCGAACAAGAAGGATTTGTTTCCAATGCTTTTTTGTCAGTAAAATGTGTTTGCTCAAACACACAATTGTGTGTTTGAGAGCTCACAGCTCAGAGCTCACACCTGCTGAGACCATTATTTACCATAGCAACGGAACTCAAGAGGCTATTGGCTGCTGATTTGGACTACAGATACGCATCGCTGTAGTTCTATCTATCCTCAGTTGAAACAGATCAGGACTGAGAACTGGCCTTTAGAACTACCTGCTGCTATGGGCTGTATATAACTGATTGAACTCAGTAACTGTTACACATGGGATTAGTTTGGAACTTTAAAATTAAGCATACTGAAAATTTCAAAATAAAAGCCTTGAATATTTTACATGACGTAATTGCTCTTTTTGGCCGTATATGACTTTTTCATCCAAAGCAATGTTACACATGGGATTAGTTTGGAATTTTAAAATGGAGCATAATAATAATTTCAAAATAAAAGCCTTGAATATTTTACATGACGTAATTGCTCTTATTGGCCGTATATGACTTTTTCATCCAAAGCAATGTTACACATGGGATTAGTTCGGAACTTTAAAATGGAGAATAATAATAATTTCAAAATAAAAGCCTTGAATATTTTTACATCAGGTAATTGCTGTTTTTGGCTTTATATGACTTTTTCATCCAAAGCACTGTTACACATGGGATTACTTTGGAACTTTAAAATGGAGAATAATAATAATTTCAAAATAAAAGCCTTGAATATTTTTACATCAGGTAATTGCTGTTTTTGGCTTTATATGACTTTTTCATCCAAAGCACTGTTACACATGGGATTAGTTTGGAACTTTAAAATGGAGCATAATAATAATTTCAAAATAAAAGCCTTGAATATTTTTACATCAGGTAATTGCTCTTTTTGGCTTTATTTGACTTTTTCATCCAAAGCAATGTTACACATGGGATTAGTTCGGAACTTTAAAATGGAGCATAATAATAATTTCAAAATAAAAGCCTTGAATATTTTTACATCAGGTAATTGCGCTTTTTGGCTTTATGTGACTTTTTTATCCAAAGCACTGTTACACAATGGAATAGTTTGGCCCTCTGAAATGAAGCATACTGAAAATTTCAAAATAAAAGCCTTGAATATTTTTACGTCATGTAATTGCTCTTTTTGGCCGTATATGACTTTTTCATCCAAAGCACTGTTACACATGGGATTTGTTCGGAACTTTAAAATGGAGCATAATAATAATTTCAAAATAAAAGCCTTGAATATTTTTACATCAGGTAATTGCGCTTTTTGGCTTTATGTGACTTTTTCATCCAAAGCACTGTTACACATGGGATTAGTTCGGAACTTTAAAATGGAGCATAATAATAATTTCAAAATAAAAGCCTTGCATATTTTTACATCAGGTAATTGCGCTTTTTGGCTTTATGTGACTTTTTTATCCAAAGCACTGTTACACATGGGATTCGTTCGGAACTTTAAAATGGAGCATACTGAAAATTTCAAAATAAAAGCCTTGAGAATTTTTACATGAGATTATTGCTGTTTTGAGCACTATATAACTGATTTTATCCAATGACTGTTATTCATGGGATTAGGTTGGCCCTTTGAAATGAAGTTTAACAAAACTTCCAAAATAAAAGCCTCGACAAAAATTTTAAATCGTACCGAACGGTGCACGTCCGCCTCGCTTAACGTTCTTGCGGTTCTCCGCGTGCCATTGATTACGTTGCGGCGTTCTTTAGCGTCGATGCCGATTTGTGGCGTGACGACGCCGGGCCCGAACCCCACGGGCGCGCCTTGGCAGGCCCCGGCTAAATTTCTTCCGAAATTTTCTAGTTATAATTCTTTATTTTTCTTCCGTAACCGTTAATGCGGCTCATACCGCTGGGTGCACACCTACAAATGAGGTATCAAAACGTGCAGAAAATTCATGCCATTGGAGCTATTACTTTTGGTGGGATTCGGGCTTAACGTGGCGACATAATTCGCAAAAAACTACGAAAAAAACCCCATTATAAGTCAATGGGAAAAATCCTAGAAATACCCTATTTTTGAGAATTTTCTGTGTCGTCACAAATTCACCTAGAAATGCCATTCAAATTTCATTTTGTAGATACGTCTGTGATCTCTTCGAAAGTGAAGACGGCTCGTCGATACCAGTTACGGTTTGTCCACAATTTGTCTCTAAGCGACCCAAAGTTTCTCATTTTTCTTAAAGTTAGAGTGCGTGTCTGGCTGCTTAGAGTGAGAAATCAAGAGACCTTTTTCAGCCCGAATCATTTTTGAAATCGCCATCACGCCCACAAATATCGCACGATTAGTATCAAAATCGGTCCTGACATTGATACGCCTGTCTGCTCCGGTAAAATGTTTTCGAAATTTATCTAGATCGTACGGTTTTCTGTCACGGTGCTTCAGAGCAAAGTCATGCGACAGGATTTTCTGAGGCTGTCTCAGGCTTTCTCCCATGTATTTGAATAGAATTTCAGATCTGGGCACAACATTTCTTTCTCTCATCGCTGTAAATGTTCTGAGTGAGGTACAGATATGAATCTCGGGACTATCGCAGAAGACACATAGGCCTCTCATACGCTCCAAACGCTTTTCGAATATGTATTACGGTTCCCGAACAGGAAGGATTTGTTTCCAATGCTGTTTTTCAGTAAAACGTGTTTGCTCAAACACACAATTGTGTGTTTGAGAGCTCAGAGCTCACACCCTGCTGAGACCATTATTAACCATAGCAACGGAACTCAAGAGGCTATTGGCTGCTGATTAGCACTACAAATACGCATCATTGTAGTTCTATCTATAGTGAAACCCTCAGTTGAAACAGATCAGGACTTAACTGGCCTTTTCAACTACCTGCTGCTATGGTTTAACTCAGTAACTGTTACACATGGGATTAGTTTGGAACTTTAAAATGGAGCATAATAATAATTTCAAAATAAAAGCCTTGAATATTTTTACATCATGTAATTGCTATTTTTGGCTTTGTATGACTTTTTCATCCAAAGCACTGTTACACATGGGATTAGTTCGGAACTTTAAAATGGAGCATAATAATAATTTCAAAATAAAAGCCTTGAATATTTTTACATCATGTAATTGCTATTTTTGGCTTTGTATGACTCTTTCATCCAAAGCACTGTTACACATGGGATTAGTTCGGAACTTTAAAATGGAGCATAATAATAATTTCAAAATAAAAGCCTTGAATATTTTTACATCATGTAATTGCTGTTTTTGGCTTTGTGTGACTTTTTCATCCAAAGCACTGTTACACATGGGATTAGTTCGGAACTGTAAAATGGAGCATAATAATAATTTCAAAATAAAAGCCTTGAATATTTTTACATCATGTAATTGCTGTTTTTGGCTTTGTATGACTTTTTCATCCAAAGCACTGTTACACATGGGATTAGTTTGGAACTTTAAAATGGAGCATAATAATAATTTCAAAATAAAAGCCTTGAATATTTTTACATCATGTAATTGCTCTTTTTGGCCGTATATGACTTTTTCATCCAAAGCACTGTTACACATGGGATTAGTTCGGAACTTTAAAATGGAGCATAATAATAATTTCAAAATAAAAGCCTTGAATATTTTTACATCATGTAATTGCTGTTTTTGGCTTTGTGTGACTTTTTCATCCAAAGCACTGTTACACATGGGATTAGTTCGGAACTGTAAAATGGAGCATAATAATAATTTCAAAATAAAAGCCTTGAATATTTTTACATCATGTAATTGCTGTTTTTGGCTTTGTATGACTTTTTCATCCAAAGCACTGTTACACATGGGATTCGTTCGGAACTTTAAAATGGAGCATAATAATAATTTCAAAATAAAAGCCTTGAATATTTTTACCTCAGGTAATTGCTGTTTTTGGCTTTATATGACTTTTTCATCCAAAGCACTGTTACACATGGGATTAGTTTGGAACTTTAAAATTAAGCATACTGAAAATTTCAAAATAAAAGCCTTGAATATTTTTACATGACATAATTGTCTTTTTGGCTTTATTTGACTTTTTCATCCAAAGCACTGTTACACATGGGATTAGTTCGGAACTGTAAAATGGAGCATAATAATAATTTCAAAATAAAAGCCTTGAATATTTTTACATCATGTAATTGCTGTTTTTGGCTTTGTATGACTTTTTCATCCAAAGCACTGTTACACATGGGATTAGTTCGGAACTTTAAAATGGAGCATAATAATAATTTCAAAAGAAAAGCCTTGAATATTTTTACATCATGTAATTGCTGTTTTTGGCTTTGTGTGACTTTTTCATCCAAAGCACTGTTACACATGGGATTAGTTCGGAACTTTAAAATGGAGCATAATAATAATTTCAAAATAAAAGCCTTGAATATTTTTACCTCAGGTAATTGCTGTTTTTGGCTTTATATGACTTTTTCATCCAAAGCACTGTTACACATGGGATTAGTTTGGAACTTTAAAATTAAGCATACTGAAAATTTCAAAATAAAAGCCTTGAATATTTTTACATGACATAATTGTCTTTTTGGCTTTATTTGACTTTTTCATCCAAAGCACTGTTACACATTGGATTAGTTCGGAACTTTAAAATGGAGCATAATAATAATTTCAAAATAAAAGCCTTGAATATTTTTACATCATGTAATTGCTCTTTTTGGCCGTATATGACTTTTTCATCCAAAGCACTGTTACACATGGGATTAGTTCGGAACTGTAAAATGGAGCATAATAATAATTTCAAAATAAAAGCCTTGAATATTTTTACATCATGTAATTGCTGTTTTTGGCTTTGTATGACTTTTTCATCCAAAGCACTGTTACACATGGGATTCGTTCGGAACTTTAAAATGGAGCATAATAATAATTTCAAAATAAAAGCCTTGAATATTTTTACCTCAGGTAATTGCTGTTTTTGGCTTTATATGACTTTTTCATCCAAAGCACTGTTACACATGGGATTAGTTTGGAACTTTAAAATTAAGCATACTGAAAATTTCAAAATAAAAGCCTTGAATATTTTTACATGACATAATTGTCTTTTTGGCTTTATTTGACTTTTTCATCCAAAGCACTGTTACACATTGGATTAGTTCGGAACTTTAAAATGGAGCATAATAATAATTTCAAAATAAAAGCCTTGAATATTTTTACATCATGTAATTGCTCTTTTTGGCCGTATATGACTTTTTCATCCAAAGCACTGTTACACATGGGATTAGTTTGTCCCTTTGAAATGAAGCATACTGAAAATTTCAAAATTACACGTGGTATTAGTTCAGAACTTTAAAATTAAGCTTAATGAAAATTTCAAAATAAAAGCCTTGAATATTTTTACATGACGTAATTGCTCTTTTTGGCTTTATTTGACTTTTTCATCCAAAGCACTCTTACACATGGTATTAGTTTGGCCCTTTGAAATGAAGCATACTGAAAATTTCAAAATAAAAGCCTTGAATATTTTTACATCAACTACTTGCGTTTTCAGCATTATATAACTGATTTAACCCAATGACTATTACACATGGGATTAAAATAGACTGTTTTGCATGAGCAGCAGATAGATCCTCTATTGCACATGTGTCAAACTCAAGGCCCGCGGGCCACATGTGGCCCGCTACGTCATTTTATGTGGCCCTCTCCCCCCTACCACCGTTTTACAGCCCCATTGATTGACTTAAAATAGGTTTTGAGCACGAATTGACTACAAACTACATATCCCATAATGCCTTCCGATTCTTACCAACCAACATTACGGCTTCTCGCCACTAGAGTGCAGCAGAGTCACCTCAAGCTGATTATTAATTTTCCCAGCGAATAAAACTGAAACATCGACAAGCTAACAAGCTAAAGAGTGAAGTCCCGTGATGTTTCAATCGAGGACTTTTACCGTCTACTGCCCCCTGATTTGATGCCACAGCTTCGACTCCATGCAGCTCGTGTTTTGTCCACGTTTGGAAGCACCTATCTGTGCGAACAGATGTTTTCAATAATGACTTTAAACAAGACCAAGCACAGATCGCGCATTACTGACGAAAACCTACACGCCGTTTTGCGGATTGCCACAGAATAGAACTAAAACCAGACATCGACGAACTGACCAGGGGAAAACGGTGCCTGACATCCGGCCAGAAAACATTGGTAAGCACAAACAAACTACATTTAAATAGAACGAATGTAAAACCAAAACTCAGTATACTGGAATATGTATATAGTTTATTGATTTTGCTTGTGTTTTGTTTATTTACAGAACACAACACAATGAGGATGTGTGTGAGTTGGTGACAGGGTGAAGAGGGATCAGCGTTGTGTTCAAGGACAGGCAACGTTACCTCATTGTTTTGTTCTTATGTGAAATGCATGTTCGTTGTGTAATAAATAACGAAAAAGTTTTGTGAATGAAGTTGAGAGTTAATATCAAAACTTGTTTTTTATTATTTGTCTGCTTATCTTCAAAGCAGACAAAGAATAATTTTCCCAGCGAATAAAACTGAAACATCGACAAGCTAACGAGCTAAAGAGCGAAGTTTAGCTGAGCAGTTTAAAAATACTGAGCATATTTTTAAACTGCTCAGTTTAAAAATACTGTAATTTTTAAACTGAGCAGTAATTTTACATCCATGCAAACTCAAATGTAATATTTAAAACTTGAATACATAAAATCAGTTATTTAACAATATGAGGTGTTTAATTTATTTTTAACATTGTATTTTCATACATTTATGCTAGGGTTGACCAAGTCTAGTTTTCCAGACCTATCACTCTGCAACTTTAGATGCGTTCTTTCTCTAACACACCTGGATCATTGACTCATTCATAGGCCTCTACAGAACTGAGTTGCTGCTAATGAGGGAAGTCAACTTTTTGTCTGGGGTATGTTTTAGCAGGGACGCATCTAAAAGTTGCAGTCTTGAGGACTGCACTTGGGCATTCCTGATTTATACCGTCAATGTGGCCCATTGAGGGCGGCCAATATGCTGAAGTGGCCCTTGGTGAAATTGAGTTTGACACCCCTGCTCTATTGAAATGGGGATACAGGGAAAGAGGTACTGTGCTGCGGTGCGTTATCCAAGTACTCCTTTTTGGTTGTTTCCATATGCAAATGTTGATCTAGAAGTTTATAACAAAATGCAAGTTTTCTAAATGATAGAATTAAGAATATGTATAAATCCTTTATAGTTATATATACAGATGGTTCAAAAGATTTAGTTTCAAATAAAACAGGATTTGCTTATTCTATTCCTGAACTAGATATATTTATGAAACAAAGAACATCTTACCATTTAGCTGTTTACACACTGGAAATGTTTGCAATACTGATGGCCTTACAGTGGGTAGAGCAAAATAAAATTGGAAAAGTACTTATATGTTCAGATTCATTCTCAACACTAATGTCTATTTTAAATACAGTATCTCATCTGAAATTCGTATGGAGTTAGTATACGAGATTTATGAAGTTATATTTAGAATGAAACTAACTCAAAAAGAGATTAGGTTTATGTGGATACCAGCTCATAAAGATATAGCAGGAAATGAAATGGTAGATCATTTAGCTAAGGTGTCCTTAAAACAAAGTAGAATTATGGAGATAAAGTATTGTAAGTCTGAAATAAATTCAATTATTAAGAGCAAAATTAAATCTGAATGGCAACAATTGTGGGAAGAAGGAACTAAAGGTCATCATTTATTTCATATACAAAAGAATGTAGGGAATATGGAAATAATAGGAGAAAATCGAAAAGAGCAAGTAGTAATGAAAAGATTGTGCCTTGGACATACTGGATTAAATAAAACTTTACATTTGATTGGTAAAAATCCAACAGGTAGATGTGATTGTGGTATGGATATGGAAACAGTAGAACATGTAATAATTAATTGTGGAAAATATACAGCAAGTAGAGAGAAGCTAAAACAATAAATTAGGAAATATGATATAGAGACATTTAAACTTAATAAGATATTAATTAAACACAAAATAAATAAAGCGGTTATTAAATTTTTGAAGGTAACAGGATTATATGTAAGAATTTAGATTGGGGGAGATGCTGTCGTACACACTCCAGCCAGTAGATGGCGATAATACATATTAACGTTAGATGTCACCCGCCGCTAAAAATCACAAGCAAGAAGAAGAAGGACCTTTCTGCTTCCGAATCTGCTTGGTGAAGGTAAGAAGTGTTTGTGTTCTGTCCATAAAATATACTATTTCAATGTTTAATTTAATTACTATATTATTAGAACTGCTTACAGCTGTTAAATGTAATGTGTTCCTTAAGAAATGTGATAGATTTTAAAAGTTTGACTGCTGTGGAATATGTTGTTGTTGCTCTGATAGCGTAGCTGCTAGCTTGATGGAATATTTTTTTCCACGACAAAAACCGGAACCACAATTTCTTCACATGTTAGCAATTTGCTAACTGGCTTTCGTGAAAGCTGTTAGGCTATAAAATCTCTGTTAACATCCAGCTCATCAGCTGAAATAAGGCAATGTTGTTTTACCTCAACCTAGAGCTATTGTGACTTGCAGAAATGGCCACAAATAACCCGAAATAGCATATTAAGCTACTTCACTGACTCAGTTGCTTCGGATACAGATCCTCTCAGCTGCCGTTTTGTGCCGACAGTGAAAAACAGCAGAACTACATAATATTAGCTTGGTATGATGTAAATTATAATTTAGAGAACACAAAATGCTTTATGTGTACTACTGTGATTGTATGGACAAAAAGCGAACTTAAGAAAACCCGCAGCAGCAGAAACTGAGTCAGTGAAGTAGCTAACTATGCTAGCTCAAGTTATTTGCGGTCATTTCTTCAAGTTGCCATCCCTCCCCGAATAACTGTGGTGTGTGATAAAACAGTATTGCCACATAGTGCTACGTTTAAGCTGTGAAAGGTCCCACATATTTTGTAGTGTAACACTCTGAAGAAAGCCAGTTAGCAAGTTGTTAACATGTAAACACATGTGCGCGGAAGTAACGCCTATAAATCACACAAAGCATCATGGGAGCTAGAAATTTGCTGGAAAGAAAATGTTTTAGACCCACAGGAAGCTAATTAAGTGCTGCAGTGTTTTTAAGTCTCGTAATTTTGTTCGTATCTTCAGATATAACATCTCTGTTTTTTTTAAGTATATTTTTAACCAAGTTGTAAAGTGTACTTATGTTTGCACCAGTTGTGAAAAATATATTGGCTTTGTTTAGAAACCTTAGAACAGTTTTAACTTTATTCTTGTATTTCAGAAAAAAAATATTAACCTATTTTGAAAATATATATATATATTTTATGGTCCTTTTTTAATTGAAATGTATTTTGCTTGTATTTACAGCTTCTCTCTTCTGCGAGACTTTGTGATTTGGACGTTTTCCACTGCTGCCTGCTACGCATCTCACCTCTGCATCATCACACCATCTTATTATACTGATACCTGTTGATCCTACAGAAATATATTTTATTTAGATATTAAGAAAAGCACATAGTAACATTGAGTTAAAAGCATTCACAAACACATTTAATATTGTTTGAATAACCAACTCCCCCCCCCCAGGTTTCTTCTTTTTTTTCATTCTGCTGTTACAGGATGCCACGTAGAGGACGACGCTCTGAGGCAGCTAAGGTGAGATGGAGGAAGCTGGAGATTGTGCCGGTCGACGCAAAGGTATAACAATTAAACATTGAAGTACTTGTTTTTGTCTAACTGTAGTTCTTAATGTAGTTTAGACTTTAAGCATGATTATAATAGTTTCTGGGTTTACAGGCTGGGACACCATTGCTCACAACCAGCGCTTGGAACCCGACTCGGTCTCCGCCAAATAAGGTATGGCTGTCATTTTACATTTTAGTAACTTACTGTTGGATGATAACAATTATTTCCTTTACTAATTTTACTTATCTCTTTAGATCTCCCCACTGCTGGAGGGTGGCCTGCCCGACCAGGTATGTTCATGACAAGTTCAGGATCATTTATTTAGAATAACCAAAACAAGTTATGTTTGTAGTTAATCTATAGATTTTTTAAATAACTCTTTTGCAGATGTTGCCTCCCGTGATGCTTCAGGAGGAGCCCCGTGTGCCACTGACCTCTTCTGGGTCACGTATGTAGATAAAATCTTTGTTGTTAAATTTGCAGCTGCATGAAAGCCTAATCTTGATAACTAAACGTTTCTAAACAGGCCGTGGGACGGGGCGTCGCCATCGGGTGGAGACGTGGCCAGCCTCCCGGGTGACCAGACGGAGCTGCAAGTTGGTTCTGCCTACTGCCGGGGCTCTGGAGAAGAAGGTATTTTTTTTTGTATACCTCGTATACAAATCTTGGTTTGAATGACAAAAATTCTATAAGCGAACTTTAATGTTTGTTTTTATTTTTCAGTTTGCTCTTTTGGTTGGTGATTCCCATCTGCGTGCTATTGTGGATGGGTATTCTACCATGCCAAAGGGCGACTTTTCCTTAGGGGTGCTTGCATCCCCCGGTGCCTCTGCGGAAGAGTTGCGGCTTGAGGTGCTGGATGCAGTTCTGCCTCGGCCCCCCGAGGTGATCTGTCTTCTGGCCCCAAGTAACAACTTAACCGCCAGCAGGACCTTCGTGGAGGCCGGAGTGGCGTTTGACGCTTTGTTGAGTACCGTCTGCAACCTCTCTGCTAATGTAAGTAGAACATCCACTGCATTTATCCATGATCAAATATATCAGAAAAGTTGGCGTATATTAATTTTGTTCCTTTATTTGGTTTGAAATTTAAAGGTGGTCATTGTGGACTTTCCACCGCGCCTTTGCGTGGAGGACAGTGTGCAACAGCTGCTGCGGCAGGAGTTTCAACGTGTGGCTGCTCAGAGAAGTAAGTGACGTACACAATTTGTGTTTAGACTAAAACTTCAGCAAATTTACATTTTATAGTTTTCGGGGTTCAGATCTATGAAAAAATAATTTATTTTTCCTTTCGTATGTAATTTATCTCAAATTAGAACATCGTTAGTGTGACTGAAAATAAGAATGCATTTTTTTTTTTTTCTGTCAAGCTGTTCGGTATTTGCCTGTCACTGAACACTTCCCGTTGACCAACCTGGCCTTGTGGAGCAGGGATGGCGTAAGTTGAATTGATTTTCATAATTCTATTGTAAACATTTCATTGAGGCGTACTGTATTTTATAAAATGTGTTTATAATTGTAGGTTCACCTGAGCGACCATCCTGGGATGGAGGTCCTTGCTCAGTTGCTTGAGGCGGCGGTCTGCTCGCAACTTGAGTTAAGTGCACCGAAATCTCCTGCTCCTGTGATGTTGGCTCCTCCCCCCCTTGGGACGGCTTCCCCCCCCCCGGTGAGACGTCCCCTGCCCCGGCTGGTTGTGGTTAGCGAGGTGGCTGCTCCGCGTCGTTCAGAGTCCTCCGCCTGGACTGTGGTTGGTGGTGGTCGGAAGGTACTGGATACATGCTTATTTGATTTAATGAAAATTTTGCAAGTGTATATTTCAATGTGTATATTTCACTTCTTAACATGTTTATTTTGTGTCCGCCTCCCTGATTGTTCATTTCAACTTTTCTTTAAAGTGCAGATTATAAAGTAAATGGAACTTGATTTTACAGGGAGACCTGCTGGACTCTTCCATCCCCCTGAATCCTGTGTGCTTCAGCCCAGCGTTGCTGGAGGAGATGGATCGGATCGTTCCTGCGTCTGGCCTTGAAACTACGCTACCTACATGTTCTCCAAAGGGGAAAAAGGTATTTTATTTAATTTTAAAAAATATAATCATTTGAATTTGATGTGCTATAGTTTGTTGTAACAACTATATAATTTCTTCTATTTTTCTTATTAGAAGGCGAGTGCGAAGCGTCGTTCAATTTCCGATCCCTACAAGCTGAATCCAGTGGAGCAGCAGGTATGACACCGTTTCAGAAAATATATCAGACTTTAAGATAGTGAAATGTACAGTATATGTTCACTTTGCACAAAAAAGGACAGCTTCTATTGATTTATAGATGGAGGGAGCGCCGAGAGAGACCAACAGCAAAGCTCGTCGCCAGGCACAGGGTTCGGTTCCCCTGATGGACATCCAGGCCAAGTCCTCTTCCGTGGCACAGGAGGACCATTTTCAGGATGGGAGCTGCAAGGTAACTGTTTCCTATCATCTCAGTAACAACAAATGGGTGGAGCAGTGCAACGTGTTGTGGAGAAAGTTCGCGTACTTGGTTCTGTGTATGACGAGGGTGCCAAAGATTATGTGACTCACATGAGCACAAATGGCTGTGCAAAGTGAGTTTAGATATTTAGAAAATTTGTATTTTACAGCTTTTGACTTTGTAGACGTGCTGCTTTATAATTTGTGCATTTTTTATTTTTATTAAATTGACTATAATATCAAACTTTTTTGGTTTTCCAGGTTGGCTAAAAAAGTGAGCTAATATTGTTACATATTAATTTCTGAAGTACAGACAAGTAAATTTGAGATGCACAAATATGAGCATATGGATTTATATTGAAATCCCACCCAATACTAGTGTAATAATATTATTTACCATGAAGTTACTTTATCAACATTTTATTTCAATTAATCTATTTAACAACAGAATAATTGATTACTCAATTACAAAATATGTGTTTACAACAGGCCTAATTGGTGGTAGATAGTTATCAGGTGAATATTTGTATAAATACTGACTTTTAAATATTTTTTTATGTTACAGGCTTCTGCGCTGGAACCCAGAATCAGCGGTCCACCTGTCCTGTTGGTAAGTGCTACACATTCCCAGGCCGACAAGAGGTATGCTGCATTTTCCCGTAATCACCAGTGCACATGCATGGCACTCACATTTTTAGCTTACCACAATGAGGGGTTGCAGTTTGATGCTGTGATGCTTGATAGAGTGATTGAAAAAGGAGACCAACTTTATTCCGGCGTTAAACAGCAACTGATCAGTGATGGAACATTTCGTGACAATCACTTGACGTTTGAACAGATGCCTGACCATGTACTGACAGATAGGAACATCTATGCAGTACATACAACTGGTTTACAGGTAGGTCATGTTTTTGCTCGTAGCGGGAGCACTGAAGGATCTAGACGATTGGGTTTGCATCTTGCCCTGCAACTGGAATGTCTGTCGGAAAATGTCACCCATGCTTTCCTTTTGGTGACTCCAGAGTGCATTGCAGTTTTCAGGGACAGATGCGGTCGGTTTGGAGTTTTTGATTCCCACTCAAGAAATTCAGCAGGCATGCCCCACCCCAGTGGAACTGCAGTAATGATGACTTTCTGCAACCTGTCTGACATGGTCAGCCATCTACTGAAGCTCTTTCGAAATCGCGGCCCCAATGCCACCTATGAGTTTGTGCCAGTAGGTTTTGAAAGGGAAAATGAAGATCATCCTCAGAAGTCGACTTTTCAGAACATTTCACCTGTAGCCACACAGGTAAGTCCAACTGCTTTGAAATCAGAGAGTCCGTCTGATGACGAAATGCCTCCTTGGCTTAGGGAAGTTGCAAAGGTATTAGAGGAGAGACCTCCAACTGTTACAAATTTGTCAAAAGTGCCAAAAGCTAATAGAAGAAAAATTAAAAACAGGATTAAAACACAACAGAGACAGAATGTAGGAAGTAAAATGAAACAAAGTTCATCTGAAAAAGAAAGATATCTGACATCTCCAACATTTAGGACCAAAAAGCTGCAGGCCTTAAAAGAACAATATATTCTTCATCAAGTACAGAGGAAGGATCAGTTAAATAATAGATATAGGACAGATGCATCTTTCCGGAAGAGACGAATAAATTACATTAAGGACAGATTCAATTTTGTACGTAGCTTCAGAGACAGTCATAAAGCGCAGATGGCCGAGTATATGAGGAAACGATTCACAGATGATCCGCTCTTTAGAAGCAGAAAAAAATCATACATCAGGAATCGATTCAGAGACGATCCGCTCTTTAGAAGCAAACAAAAATCATACATCAGGAATCGATTCAGAGACGATCCGCTCTTTAGAAGCAGACAAAAATCATACATCAGGAATCGATACAGAGACGATCCGGTCTTTAGAAGCAAACAAAAATCATACATGAGGAATCAATTCAGAAACGATCCGATCTTTAGAAGCAGACAAAAATCATACAACAGGAATCGATTCAGAAACGATCCAGTTTTCAGAAGCAAACAGAAAAAAACAATGCGTGAATCTATGAAGGAGAAGTATCATAGTGAGCCTGGTTATCGAGTAAAACATAATGAAAAATGTGTTGCCAACAGAAGAGGCAGACTATCTAGACAAGCACTTTCCAAAAATTTAACACTGCAGCATGCTTCGCGAATCAGAAGGAAATACAAAAGAAATGTAGGCTTCCACCTTCAAACTCCACACCCTCTGATGACTGACGAAATGAAAGCTGCAATACAAAACTTTTATAAGAACATTCAAAACGGACCCACATATGTTTGCACCGTGTGTCACAGAGCTCTTTTCCCCAGTCAAGTAAAACAGTGTAAACGAGATAAGTATAACAAGAATATGCGTGTAGTAGCTGATTGTCTAACAGGTACATATGTTCATGTGTGTGGATCTGCATGCTCAACCCCATGTTCTGTACCTCAAGAGAGGATGGGGGAGTGGATCTGCTACACGTGTGACAGCAGTCTAACCAGAGGAAAGATGCCATCGATTGCTGCTGCCAATAACCTTCACCTAGCTTCCGTTCCCATAGAGCTTGCGGAATTGAATGTAATTGAACGGCAATTAATAGCAAAAATTCTACCTTTTGCAAAAATTGTTTCCTTGCCCAAGGGACAGCAAAGGGCAATACATGGAGCAGTTGTCTGTGTTCCTTCTGACATGGAAACAGTCGTAAACAGTCTTCCGAGGCCCCGTGAGGAAGCCCAGCTTTTACAGGTGAAGCTGAAGAGAAAAACCAAGTACAAAGGTTACCAATACTTTTACACGGTCAACATGAAAAATGTCTTAGCTGCACTGAGAAAGCTTAAAGAGAGTCATCCAGATTACACAGACGTAAGTATAAATGAAAGTGCCACATTTGAGGGTTTCCAAGAGGATCAGCCAGTTGAGGACTCAGAAGCAGAGGAGGCTGCAATGGATGCAGCCGCAGACCAGCAACCTGACCACATAGGGGCAGAGCATCAGGCACTTCGACCTGGTCTGATCTTGGACACCTGCATGCAGCCTCCTGACATAGCACAGGAAGTATTGTCATATGGAGAAGGGATTTTCAGCATTGCGCCGGCTCAGGGGAACAAGCCCATCTCCTTCTTCAGTGTTCCAAGACTTGAAGCCAATGCTTATCCTGTACATTTCCCAACTGCAATAAACACATTAGATGAAGCCCGCCGTGTTGCACTTTCACCAAGTATGTATTTCAATGTACGGCTTTTCTCAATAGATACTCGGTTTGCCAAAGACCACAGTTACCTTTTCTTTGCTCAGTTTGTTACGGAAACTCATATTGCCAATAATAGTATGTCCATTCAGAGAAGAAAAGGGAAACCAAGCACCAAAGATGGGAAAAATATTTCCAGCAAAATGCTGCAGGATAAAGAGGAGTTGGAAAAACTGATCCAGAATAAAGAGGCTACCCGTTTCATGCAACCCTTAAGAGGAACTCCAGCTTATTGGGAGAAAGGATTACGTGATTTGCACGCCATGGTCAGGCAACTTGGAAAGCCCACTTTCTTCTGCACATTCTCTGCTGCTGAAATGAGATGGCCAGAAGTCATTGAGGCCATCAAAGGTCAACATGGCGAGCAGGTACATTTTTCTGAGCTTGACTGGAATGCAAAGTGTGACATTCTTAGAAGCAACCCTGTCACCGTCATGCGTATGTTTGAAAAGAGAGTGGACGCACTGTTTAGAGACCTCATTCTTTCCCCTGCACAGCCCATTGGACCAGTCGAAGATTACTTTTATCGTGTCGAATTTCAGGCAAGGGGTTCACCACACATACATGCTGTGATATGGATTAAGGATGCACCTGAAATGGAAGACCCCTCATGTTGCGGTGAAGTCATAAAGTTCATCGATCGTTACATATCCTGTCAGTTGCCTGATGAAACCAGAGATCCAGAGCTTAACAAAATAGTCACAGACGTTCAAATGCACAGCAAAAAGCACTCAAAATCATGCAAAAAAGGTAATGTTGAATGCAGATTTGGATTCCCCAAACTACCAATGGAGCACACCAGAATAACCGTCCCTGTAATTGACTTTGATCACGAAAATGACGACAAAAAAGCAACGCAAGTTAAGCAAAAAGGTAGGAGAAAGTCCAAGAAATCGAGATCACCATTTGTCTCAAACCTACAAAGAGAGGCTAAGAAGACACTGAAACCAATTAGGGATTTACTGAAGGATGAAAAATCATCGTTCAGGGATTTGGCAGAGTTACTCCAGGCTTGTAATATGACCAAAGTAGAGTACAATGGCCATGTTGATGCTCTCACTTCTGGAATGGTGGTAATGATGAAACGGGATCCTAAAGATAGCTGGGTCAATGGGTATAACCCCGATCTCCTTCGTGCATGGAATGCTAACATGGACATCCAGTATGTGCTTGATGAGTACAGCTGCATTGAGTACATGATGTCCTACATAGCCAAGCCAGAGCATGAAATGGCGCAGTACCTCAAGTCTGTTGTAGATGATTTAAAGAGAGCGAATGTTAGCGAACGCGATGAGATGAAAAAGATCATGCAGGCTTATTCAAAACACAGAGAGGTTAGTGCTCAAGAATCCGTTGCGCGCACTTGTAGCCTACCTCTCAAAAAGTCCTCTCGTAGTGTCCTTTTTCTTCAAACAGATGAAGACGGTGTAAAAATGAGCCTTCCGATGAGTCAACTCGTAAACATGTCCCCAGATGAAGAGAATGTGTGGATGACAGGATTGCCGGAAAAATATCTCAACAGGCCAGTAACATTAGAATTCGAACACATGTGCCTTGCAGAATTTGCGTCAGAATACCGAGTTCTATATGGTAGACAAATTAAAGGGTCAAATGCAATTCCCCTCCTTAATGATGCAGGATACATCCAGAAAAGAACTATGGGCAAACCTGCAGTTATTAGATTTACTCGTTTTTCAGAGAAAAAAACCCCCGAAAAGTTCTACAGACGGCTTCTGAAGTTGTATTTTCCTCACAGAAGAGATGACGACCTTAAAAATGAGGAACATACAACCTACGAAGCCTTTTACAACAACGGTTTACGTGGTAGATATCAGGTTAAACAGTATGTGGATTTCAATTGCAAAAGGTATGAAGGGCAAGGTAAGAAAATTGATAAGATTATGGAAAATCTGACAAAGGAAGGACCGGTTCGTAATGCGTGGAACACTTTTGCACCCGAGGTTGAGGTAGACCGTTTAGAATGCGCTGCTGAGCGACCACCATTGCAAGAAGATGAAGAGCAAGACCCTATTCCAGATTATGAAATTGATGTCAACACTGTAGACATGCCAAAAATTGAAGCTCCTAAATTGAGCCCTGATTTCATCAGACAAATGTACAGGAGTTTAAATGAGAGTCAAGCGTCCGTGTTTTACACCATTCGCGATTGGTGTCTGAACCGCGTCTGGGGTGACAACCCAGAACCGTTCTTTTATTTCTTGACGGGAGGAGCCGGCTGTGGTAAATCTCATGTCATCAAATGTGTTTACCAGGAGGCAACCAAGCTCTTGCGCCAGCTTCCGAGACTTCTTGATATTGGTGACATGTCCAAGCCCACTGTGCTCCTCACAGCTTTTACTGGTACTGCAGCGTACAACATATCAGGGAAGACTTTACATTCCATCTTGAAACTACCCAAAAGTTTAAAACCACCATACAAGGGACTTGGAAATTCATTGGATGAAGTGAGGGCAGTTCTTTCTAATGTAGAAATCTTAATCGTCGATGAAATCTCCATGGTCTCCAAAGACCTACTTGCATATGTTGACTGGAGATTTCAACAAATCAAGGGGAACAACAGATTCATGGGTGGGGTCTCTGTTTTGGCTGTGGGGGACTTCTTCCAACTTCCTCCTGTTGGACGATCAAAACCGCTTTGTGTCGCCGAGGATGGCGTGCTTGATATCTGGAATGAGAATTTCCAGATGATAAACCTGACAGAAATCATGCGGCAGAAAGATGACCGAGCGTTTGCAGAGCTCTTGAACCGGATTCGAGTTAAAGGTAAAGCCGATTCGCTTAGTGAGGATGACAAGGCTCTTTTGATCCAAGCTGTTACTGACCCCAAAGAGTGTCCAATGGATGTTCTGCACATTTTTGCAACAAACAAACAGGTGGACACCCATAATGCAACAGTTGTGGCCTCTTTAGGTGTAGTAACAGTTGATATCGAGGCAGAGGACTACAAAAGGATTACAAAGACAGGAAACATGATTAATCTGGGCTGTTGCATAGCGGGCAACAAACGAGACTTGTCTAACAACATACAGGTTGGTTTGGGTTTTAGGGTAATGATTATAAGAAACTTGGATGTAGAGGATGGTCTCGTTAATGGAACATTTGGCACCATTGCAGATATTGTCACCAGTACGAAAGATGGAAAGAGTAGTGTAAAGTTAATTGGACTCAAACTGGACAATGCCCTCGCTGGCCACACAAAAAAGATTCAGGGTAAACCAGATGGCTTTGTTTACATTGAGAGATTTGAGGAACAGAGTAGCGTAAAGGGAGTGGTACGACGGCAATTTCCAATCAGGTTAGCCTTTGGGTGTACGGCACACAAGGTCCAAGGGATGACCATGAAGTCTGCGGTCATTTCTTTGAAGCGTATTTTTGAACCTGGAATGGCATATGTGGCCCTCAGTCGCACAACTTCCCTGGAAGGACTTAAAATCATTGATTTCGATGAAAGTAAAATCTACGCTGACGAAAATATCAGAGCAGCTATGGAATCAATGAGACCAGCATCGTTTTTGCACACCAGACCACTCTTGCATTTTCAGTCTGGTCATCAAGGTGAAACATTAACAATTGTCCACCACAATGTCGAAGGTCTTGTCTGTCACTCTGAGGACATGAAACAACATCATGAACTTATGCTGGCAGATGTCTTATGCCTAACAGAGACTCATTTATTTGGATCTTCTGTTCCTGCTTCTTGCCAAATGGAGGGCTATTCTTTCTTTTCACGGAACAGACATGTCTCCTACTCAAATAGAGTCGACATTGCTACCAAAGAGGGTGGGGGAGTAGCGACCTACTGCCGGAGTCTTCTCCAACCGCAGGAACGTAGATTCTTCAACCAGGTTACAGACCTTGAATTCAACGTTGTAAAAGTGGACACCGCAATCAGAGCCCTCATTGCGACAGTTTACAGGCCACCAAGTTATGATCTTGGAACATTTTTAAGAAATCTGCAGAACCTCTTGGATGGCCTGAATTCAATGGATATTCGGCCCGTTGTCATATTGGGAGACTTCAATGAGGACCTTATTCCTCCTGGGAAAAAAGCCATTAATGAGTTGTTTAGAGCGAAAGGCTTTATGCAACTCATCTCTGCTCCAACCACAGAAAAACGTACTCTCCTTGATCACATTTACATCTCCAATCCAGAATACTGTGTCCAGTCAGGTGTCTTGCAGGCTTACTACAGCTATCACAATCCTATATACTGTGTGTTAGCTTCAGTATAAGCTGCATCTATAGTGGCTTCCAAAAATAGTCATGTTCCTTGAAATCTTCCTCATCATAAGGGGTATTTTTCTTGATCTTTTCTATTAAATTCCGATGAAATATATTTGTGGTTGTAATGTAACAATATGGAACAGTTCAAGGGGAATGATTACTTTGTAAGCACTGTACATCTCAATCCTGATTTCATGAAAGGAGATTCTTTTTGGAGAAAATGTAAAGATCTTGCATCATTTTATCTGACTGTGGTTTCTTTTGTACATGCAGCAATCAGAAAGCAGTGTGGGTTGTTTTTCTCTATCATTGTTGCAGAGGGTTTGATATATATTTATTCATTGTAAAGATTTGTGAATTATGGTGTAGCTTGTGGATTTTGTTGTAGGAATAAAAATATTCTTGTACAGTTTGCAAATCTTTTCAATACTTATTTAGTTCCGTAGAAAGGAGGCTTCATAACCAGGGTTTGTATGTGCCCATGAAACTTTGTTTGAGGTTTGGGAATAAGAAAGTGGCTGATCTTGAAACACTTATCGGTTCTCTGTCAGAGTAGTTGCTGGAAATATTGGACCAGGAAGCAGTAGATTAAAAAATCAGTTACTACACGTATATTCTGTTCTATTTTGAAATAACAATTATTTCAAATTGGTCTTCAATCTGGCCCTGAGCATTTTCCTTATTTTTCTAATGCAGTTAGAGTAACTGTTACCCTTCGAATAAGTTAATTTTTTGCAAAACTCTTTTTTTTATTCTTCACAATTTGCGTCATTCAATTAAACCTCTCCTTGTTTCATCTCTCCCCAATCACACTGCACTTTTTACTACTGCAGCGCCCTAGTGGTTACTTCACTAGAAGGACAAAAGTTGAACTCACTTTTGTCTTGTTGGACTCCCTCCACATACTGAGAATTTGTGTTGTTTTGATGGAATTAACCTGTTTTCTCCCAGTTTTAGTCTGTTTTTGCAGGTTGTTCCACATAAACAATCGTTGGAGGCTGCCAAGAAGAGAGAGGAAACGAGACCTGGAGGTTTGGCGCATGAGAGTTAGCAAATGTATCTAAATTGTAGCAACCTTAAAAGCAGTTACATTTTTGTTGTTGTTGATAATAGATGTCTATTGATGGAATGACTTGTTTATTTTTAGTGCAGGACAACCCTTGCCTAGCTCATGGACTTGGTCCCACACCCAATCTGAGGAGAAGATGGAGTTCCTGTTTCTTTAGATAGGTACATAACAAATTAAAGCTAATTTTGTTTATTTTAATTTGAAATTGATGATGTTGTATATGCAAGTTTGATAGGAGGAATCCAGTTGATATATGCCCTTTTTTCTTAGGTTACATTGGTGTTTACATCTATGTTACTCATTCTTAAACCTTACTTTAAACAAAGTTTAATTTTTAGTTTATTCATTGATAAATCACATAAATGTTTAAAAATGTCATATATATTAATTTGGTTTTTGTCTGTTTTTTGTTTTTTTAATACATTCTGTGATGTGTCACACCAGATTGGATGCCTAAGAAGAAGTTGGGAAAAATCAAAAAGCTTTGGAGAAGCGATTCTTTTTTGTTGTTGTTGTTCTTTATAGTTGTAAATAGTTTTTGATGTATGTATATATTTAAGATGGTTTCATTTATTGTATAGAGACTGCAATATGTTACATTAGATTAATTTCAAATATGTTTTCATGTATGTATATAGTTATAAAGGTTTCACATTTATAACAAGTGGATCATTGTGGCAAAGCCATAATGTTTCACTTGTGACAGTAAATCTGTCAGGCCTCACCTTGACACTCAGGAAACAACCCTGAGTGCCACACGGCCGGACAGGACACATGTAAAATAAAAAAGATAGCAATTTCTTTTTATTGCAGAGACATTAGATTCTTAAATTTATGGTATTCTTTAAATGTTGTAATTTTGGTTCATTGTAAACTTTACCTGTAAAAAGTTTGTAGAAATCTTTAACATAAGGTCAATATATATTTTTAAACTGTAATATGTTGTGTGTGTGCGTTATTGAAAATTTATATTTGTGACAATCATTAGGTAAATGCTAATGAACTGCCTTCCTGCAGTTTATGAGCATTGAACTGTTACTAAACAGTTCAATGCAAGGTTCATTAGCGTTAGCATTTTAGCTTCAATAAGCTATTAGCTATTTATTTTACTTTTTAGCAATGTTTAGTATACTGAATGGAGTAAATCAATTACAGAAAATATCCTAGTGATTGTGCACGTCCGCCTCGCTTAACGTTCTTGCGGTTCTCCGCGTGCAACTGATTACGTCGCGGCGTTCTTTAGCGTCGACGCCGATTTGTGGCGCGACGACGCGGGGCCCAAGCCCGACGGGCGCGCCTTGGCAGGCCCCGGCTAAATTTCTTCCGAAATTTTCTAGTTGGGGCCTGCCATGCAAAGCAATGGCAGGAACCTATTACTATTGTCGGAGAGAAGCGTCTCTTTATTATAGAACTTTATTTTTCTTCCGTAACCGTTAATGCGGCTCGTACCGCTGGGTGCACACCTACAAATGAGGTATCAAAACGTGCAGAAAATTCACGCCATTGGAGCTATTACTTTTGGTGGGATTTGGGCTTAACGTGGCGACATAATTCGCAAAAAACTACGAAAAAAACCCCATTATAACTCAATGGGAAAAATCCTAGAAATACCCTATTTTTGAGGATTTGCTGTGTCGTCACAAATTCACCTAGAAATGCCATTCAAATTTCATTTTGTAGATACGTCTGTGATCTCTTCGAAAGTGAAGACGGCTCGTCGATACCAGTTACGGTTTGTCCACAATTTGCCTCTAAGCGACCCAAAGTTTCTCATTTTTCTTCATATTAGAGTGACAGCCGATCTCGGTTCATATCTGGGCACAACATTTCTTTCTCTCATCGCTGTAAATGCTCTGAGTGAGGTACAGATATGAATCTCGGGACTATCGCAGAAGACACATTGAACTGTCATACGCTTAAAACGCTTTTCGAATATGTATTACGGTTCCCGAACAAGAAGGATTTGTTTCCAATGCTTTTTTTCAGTAAAGTGTGTTTGCTCAAACACACTTGTGTGTTTGAGAGCTCACAGCTCAGAGCTCACACCTGCTGAGACCATTATTTGCCATAGCAACGGAACTCAAGAGGCTATTGGCTGCTGGTTAGGACTACGAATACGCATCACTGTAGTTCTATCTATCCTCAGTTGAAACAGATCAGGACTGAGAACTGGCCTTTACAACTACTTGCTGCTTTGGGCTGTATATAACTGATTTAACTCAGTAACTGTTACACATGGGATTAGTTTGGAACTTTAAAATTAAGCATACTGAAAATTTCAAAATAAAAGCCTTGAATATTTTACATGACGTAATTGCTCTTTTTGGCCGTATATGACTTTTTCATCCGAAGCAATGTTACACATGGGATTAGTTCGGAACTTTAAAATGGAGCATAATAATAATTTCAAAATAAAAGCCTTGAATATTTTTACATCAGGTAATTGCTGTTTTTGGCTTTATGTGACTTTTTCATCCAAAGCACTGTTACACATGGTATTAGTTTGGCCCTTTAAAATGAAGCTTAACAAAAATTTCAAAATAAAAGCCTTGAATATTTTTACATCATGTAATTGCTCTTTTGAGCTTTATATAACTGATTTAACCCAGCAATTGTTACACATGGGATTAGTGTGGCAATTTAAAATTAAGCTTGATGAAAATTTCAAAATGAAAGCCTTGAATATTTTTACATCATGTAATTGCTCTTTTTGGCTTTATTTGACTTTTTCATCCAAAGCACTGTTACACATGGTATTAGTTCGGAACTTTAAAATGAAGCAAACTGAAAATTTCAAAATAAAAGCCTTGAATATTTTTACATCATGTAATTGCTTTTTTTGGCCGTATATGACTTTTTCATCCAAAGCACTGTTACACATGGGATTACTTTGGAACTTTAAAATGGAGAATAATAATAATTTCAAAATAAAAGCCTCAACATGCCCCTGAGGTTAGTGCACCGTCACAGGCGGTGCAATAATATTATTCTGCATTATCTGTTTCTCTCAGGTTAGGGAACTGTTCATTAGCATTAGCATTTTAGCTTAAATAAGCTATTAGCTATTTATTGGACTTATTAGCCATGTTTAGTATACTGAATGGAGTAAGTCCATTATAGAAAACATCCTAGTGATGTCCCACATGCTAGTGACAGCAACAATTATGCTAACATTAGCATTTTGCTAACTACTTGCGTTTTCAGCATTATATAACTGATTTAACCCAATGACTGTTATACATGGAATTAGTTTGGACCTTTGAATTGAAGTTTAACAAAAATTCCAAAATAAAAGCCTTTAATATTTTTACATCAACTACTTGCGTTTTCAGCATTATATAACTGATTTAACCAAATGAATATTAGACATGGGATTAGTTTGGCCTTTTGCTTGGCCCTTTGAAATGAAGCTTAACGAAAATTTCAAAATAAAAGACTTGAGAAGTTTTACATCATGTAATTGCGCTTTTTGGCTTTATGTGACTTTTTTATCCAAAGCACTGTTACACATCGGAATAGTTTGGCCCTCTGAACTTGCCTTTAGAACTACTAGCTGCTATGGGCTGTATATAACTGATTTAACTCAGTAACTGTTACAAATGGGATTAGTTTGGACAGTGAAAAAACTAAAATAGACTGTTTTACATGAGCAGCAGATAGATCCTCTATTGAAATGGGGATACAGAGAAAGAAGTACTGTGCTGCGGTGCGTTATCCAAGTACTCCTTTTTGGTTGTTTCCATATGCAAATGTTGATCTAGAAGTTTATAACAAAATGCAAGTTAATAAAGATAATAACTGGGTAAGTTTTCTAAATGATAGAATTAAGAATATGTATAAATCCTTTATAGTTATATATACAGATGGTTCAAAAGATTTAGTTTCAAGAACATCTTACCATTTAGCTGTTTACACACTGGAAATGTTTGCAATACTGATGGCCTTACAGTGGGTAGAGCAAAATAAAATTGGAAAAGTACTTATATGTTCAGATTCATTCTCAACACTAATGTCTATTTTAAATACAGTATCTCATCTGAAATTCGTATGGAATTACTATACGAGATTTATGAAGTTATATTTAGAATGAAACTAACTCAAATAGAGATTAGGTTTATGTGGATACCAGCTCATAAAGATATAGCAGGAAATGAAATGGTAGATCATTTAGCTAAGGTGTCCTTAAAACAAAGTAGAATTATGGAGATAAAGTATTGTAAGTCTGAAATAAATTCAATTATTAAGAGCAAAATTAAATCTGAATGGCAACAATTGTGGGAAGAAGGAACTAAAGGTCATCATTTATTTCATATACAAAAGAATGTAGGGAATATGGAAATAATAGGAGAAAATTGAAAAGAGCAAGTAGTAATGAAAAGACTTTGCCTTGGACATACTGGATTAAATAAAACTTTACATTTGATTGGTAAAAATCCAACAGGTAGATGTGAGTGTGGTATGGATATGGAAACAGTAGAACATGTAATAATTAATTGTGGAACATATACAGCAAGTAGAGAGAAGCTAAAACAATAAATTAGGAAATATGATATAGAGAAATTTAAACTTAAGATATTAATTAAACACAAAATAAATAAAGCGGTTATTACAGTTTTTGAAGGTAACAGGATTATATGTAAGAATTTAGATTGGGGGAGATGCTGTCGTACACACTCCAGCCAGTAGATGGCGATAATACATATTAACGTTAGATGTCACCCGCCGCTAGAAATCACAAGCAAGAAGAAGAAGGACCTTTCTGCTTCCGAATCTGCTTGGTGAAGGTAAGAAGTGTTTGTGTTCTGTCCATAAAATATACTATTTCAATATTTAATTTAATTACTATATTATTAGAACTGCTTACTGTTGTTAAATTTTATGTGTTCTTTAAGAAATGTGATGGATTTTAAAAGTTTAACTGCTGTGGGATATGTTGTTGTGGCTCTGATAGCGTAGCTGCTAGCTTGATGGAATATTTTTTCCACGACAAAAACCGGAACCACAATTTGTTCACATATTAGCAATTTGCTAACTGGCTTTCGTGAAAGCTGTTAGGCTATAAAATCTCTGTTAACATCCAGCTCATCAGCTGAAATAAGGCAATGTTGTTTTACCTCAACCTAGAGCTATTGTGACTTGCAGAAATGGCCACAAATAACCCGAAATAGCATATTCAGCTACTTCACTGACTCAGTTGCTTCGGATACAGATGCTCTCAGCTGCCGTCTTGTGCCGACAGTGAAAAACTGCAGAACTACATAATATTAGCTTGGTATGATGTAAATTATAATTTAGAGAACACAAAATGCTTTATGTGTACTACTGTGATTGTATGGACAAAAAGCGAACTTCAGAAAAACCGCAGCCGCAGAAACTGAGTCAGTGAAGTAGCTAACTATGCTAGCTCAAGTTATTTGCGGTCATTTCTTCAAGTTGCCATCCCTCCCCAAATAACTGTGGTGTGTGATAAAACAGTATTGCCACATATTGTTACGTTTAAGCTGTGAAAGGTCCCACATATTTTGTAGTGTAACACTCTGAAGAAAGCCAGTTAGCAAGTTGTTAACATGTAAACACATGTGCGCGGAAGTAACGCCTATAAATCACACAAAGCATCATGGGAGCTAGAAATTTGCTGGAAAGAAAATGTTTTAGACCCACAGGAAGCTAATTAAGTGCTGCAGTGTTTTTAAGTCTCGTAATTTTGTTTGTATCTTCAGATATGACATCTCTGTTTTTTTTAAGTATATTTTTAACCAAGTTGTAAAGTGTACTTATGTTTGCACCAGTTGTGAAAAATATATTGGCCTTGTTTAGAAACCTTAGAACAGTTTTAACTTTATTCTTGTATTTCAGAAAAAAAATATTAACCTATTTTGAAAATATATATATATGTTTACGGTCCTTTTTTAATTGAAATGTATTTTGCTTGTATTTACAGCTTCTCTCTTCTGCGAGACTTTGTGATTTGGACGTTTTCCACTGCTGCCTGCTACGCATCTCACCTCTGCATCATCACACCATCTCATTAATTCACTTATACTGATACCTGTTGATCCTACAGAGATATATTTTATTTAGATATTAAGAAAAGCACATAGTAACATTGAGTTAAAAGCATTCACAAACACATTTAATATTGTTTGAATAACCAACTTCCCCCCACCCCAGGTTTCTTCTTTTTTTTCATTCTGCTGTTACAGGATGCCACGTAGAGGACGACGCTCTGAGGCAGCTAAGGTGAGATGGAGGAAGCTGGAGATTGTGCCGGTCGACGCAAAGGTATAACAATTAAACATTGAAGTACTTGTTTTTGTCTAACTGTAGTTCTTAATGTAGTTTAGACTTTAAGCATGATTATAATAGTTTCTGTGTTTACAGGCTGGGACACCATCGCTCACAACCAGCGCTTGGAACCCGACTCGGTCTCCGCCAAAGAAGGTATGGCTGTCATTTTAAATTTTAGTAACTTACTGTTGGATGATAACAATTATTTCCTTTACTAATTTTACTTATCTCTTTAGATCTCCCCACTGCTGGAGGGTGGCCTGCCCGACCAGGTATGTTCATGACAAGTTCAGGATCATTTATTTAGAATAACCAAAACAAGTTATGTTTGTAGTTAATCTATAGATTTTTTAAATTACTCTTTTGCAGATGTTGCCTCCCGTGGTGCGTCAGGAGGAGCCCCGTGTGCCACCGACCTCTTCTGGGTCACGTATGTAGATAAAATCTTTCTTGTTAAATTTGCAGCTGCATGAAAGCCTAATCTTGATAACTAAACGTTTCTAAACAGGCCGTGGGACGGGGCGTCGCCATCGGGTGGAGACGTGGCCAGCCTCCCGGGTGACCAGACGGAGCTGCAAGTTGGTTCTGCCTACTGCCGAGGCTCTGGAGAAGAAGGTATTTTTTTTTGTATACCTCGTATACAAATCTTGGTTTGAATGACAAAAATTCTATAAGCGAACTTTAATGTTTGTTTTTATTTTTCAGTTTGCTCTTTTGGTTGGTGATTCCCATCTGCGTGCTATTGTGGATGGGTATTCTACCATGCCAAAGGGCGACTTCTCGTTAGGGGTGCTTGCATCCCCCGGTGCCTCTGCGGAAGAGTTGCGGCTTGAGGTGCTGGATGCAGTTCTGCCTCGGCCCCCCGAGGTGATCTGTCTTCTGGCCCCAAGTAACAACTTAACCGCCAGCAGGACCTTCGTGGAGGCCGGAGCGGCGTTTGACGCTTTGTTGAGTACCGTCTGCAACCTCTCTGCTAATGTAAGTAGAACATCCACTGCATTTATCCATGATCAAATATATCAGAAAAGTTGGCGTATATTAATTTTGTTCCTTTATTTGGTTTGAAATTTAAAGGTGGTCGTTGTGGACTTTCCACCGCGCCTTTGCGTGGAGGACAGTGTGCAACAGCTGCTGCGGCAGGAGTTTCAACGTGTGGCTGCTCAGAGAAGTAAGTGACGTACACAATTTGTGTTTAGACTAAAACTTCAGCAAATTTACATTTTATAGTTTTCAGGGTTCAGATCTATGAAAAAATAATTTATTTTTCCTTCCGTATGTAATTTATCTCAAATTAGAACATCGTTAGTGTGACTGAAAATAAGAATGCATTTTTTTTTTTTTCTGTCAAGCTGTTCGGTACTTGCCTGTCACTGAACACTTCCCGTTGAGCAACCTGGCCTTGTGGAGCAGGGATGGCGTAAGTTGAATTGATTTTCATAATTCTATTGTAAACATTTCATTGAGGCGTACTGTATTTGATAAAATGTGTTTATAATTGTAGGTTCACCTGAGCGACCATCCTGGGATGGAGGTCCTTGCTCAGTTGCTTGAGGCGGCGGTCTGCTCGCAACTTGAGTTAAGTGCACCGAAATCTCCTGCTCCTGTGATGTTGGCTCCTCCCCCCCTTGGGACGGCTTCCCCCCCCCCGGTGAGACGTCCCCTGCCCCGGCTGGTTGTGGTTGGCGAGGTGGCTGCTCCGCGTCGTTCAGAGTCCTCCGCCTGGACTGTGGTTGGTGGTGGTCGGAAGGTACTGGATACATGCTTATTTGATTTAATGAAAATTTTGCAAGTGTATATTTCAATGTGTAAATTTCACTTCTTAACATGTTTATTTTGTGTCCGCCTCCCTGATTGTCCATTTCAACTTTTCTTTAAAGTGCAGATTATAAAGTAAATGGAACTTGATTTTACAGGGAGACCTGCTGGACTCTTCCATCCCCCTGAATCCTGTGTGCTTCAGCCCAGCGTTGCTGGAGGAGATGGATCGGATCGTTCCTGCGTCTGGCCTTGAAACTACGCTACCTACATGTTCTCCGAAGGGGAAAAAGGTATTTTATTTAATTTTAAAAAATATAATCATTTGAATTTGATGTGCTATAGTTTGTTGTAACAACTATATAATTTCTTCTATTTTTCTTATTAGAAGGCGAGTGCGAAGCGTCATGCAATTTCCGATCCCTACAAGCTGAATCCAGTGGAGCAGCAGGTATGACACCGTTTCAGAAAATATATCAGACTTTAAGATAGTGAAATGTACAGTATATGTTCACTTTGCACAAAAAAGGACAGCTTCTATTGATTTATAGATGGAGGGAGCGCCGAGAGAGACCAACAGCAAAGCTCGTCGCCAGGCACAGGGTTCGGTCCCCCCGATGGACATCCAGGCCAAGTCCTCTTCCATGGCACAGGAGGACCATTTTCAGGATGGGAGCTGCAAGGTAACTGTTTCCTATCATCTCAGTAACAACAAATGGGTGGAGCAGTGCAACGTGTTGTGGAGAAAGTTCGCGTACTTGGTTCTGTATATGACGAGGGTGCCAAAGATTATGTGACTCACATGAGCACAAATGGCTGTGCAAAGTGAGTTTAGATATTTAGAAAATTTGTATTTTACAGCTTTTGACTTTGTAGACGTGCTGCTTTATAATTTGTGCATTTTTTATTTTTATTAAATTGACTATAATATCAAACTTTTTTGGTTTTCCAGGTTGGCTAAAAAAGTGAGCTAATATTGTTACAGCTTAATTTCTGAAGTACAGACAAGTAAATTTGAGATGCACAAATATGAACATATGGATTTATATTGAAATCCCACCCAATACTAGTGTAATAATATTATTTACCATGAAGTTACTTTATCAACATTTTATTTCAATTAATCTATTTAACAACAGAATAATTGATTACTCAATTACAAAATATGTGTTTACAACAGGCCTAATTGCTGGTAGATAGTTATCAGGTGAATATTTGTATAAATACTGACTTTTAAATATTTTTTTATGTTACAGGCTTCTGCGCTGGAACCCGGGATCAGCGGTCCACCTGTCCTGTTGGTAAGTGCTACACATTCCCAGGCCGACAAGAGGTATGCTGCATTTTCCCGTAATCACCAGTGCACATGCATGGCACTCACATTTTTAGCTTACCACAATGAGGGGTTGCAGTTTGATGCTGTGATGCTTGATAGAGTGATTGAAAAAGGAGACCAACTTTATTCCGGCGTTAAACAGCAACTGATCAGTGATGGAACATTTCGTGACAATCACTTGACGTTTGAACAGATGCCTGACCATGTACTGACAGATAGGAACATCTATGCAGTACACACAACTGGTTTACAGGTAGGTCATGTTTTTGCTCGTAGCAGGAGCACTGAAGGATCTAGACGATTGGGTTTGCATCTTGCCCTGCAACTGGAATGTCTGTCGGAAAATGTCACCCATGCTTTCCTTTTGGTGACTCCAGAGTGCATCGCAGTTTTCAGGGACAGAAGCGGTCGGTTTGGAGTTTTTGATTCCCACTCAAGAAATTCAGCAGGCATGCCCCACCCCAGTGGAACTGCAGTAATGATGACTTTCTGCAACCTGTCTGACATGGTCAGCCATCTACTGAAGCTCTTTCGAAATCGCGGCCCCAATGCCACCTATGAGTTTGTGCCAGTAGGTTTTGAAAGGGAAAATGAAGATCATCCTCAGAAGTCGACTTTTCAGAACATTTCACCTGTAGCCACACAGGTAAGTCCAACTGCTTTGAAATCAGAGAGTCCGTCTGATGACGAAATGCCTCCTTGGCTTAGGGAAGTTGCAAACGTATTAGAGGAGAGACCTCCAACTGTTACAAATTTGTCAAAAGTGCCAAAAGCTAATAGAAGAAAAATTAAAAACAGGATCAAAACACAACAGAGACAGAATGTAGGAAGTAAAATGAAACAAAGTTCATCTGAAAAACAAAGATATCTGACATCTCCAACATTTAGGACCAAAAAGCTGCAGGCCTTAAAAGAACAATATATTCTTCATCAAGTACAGAGGAAGGATCAGTTAAATAATAGATATAGGACAGATGCATCTTTCCGGAAGAGACGAATAAATTACATTAAGGACAGATTCAATTTTGTACGTAGCTTCAGAGACAGTCATAAAGCGCAGATGGCCGAGTATATGAGGAAACGATTCACAGATGATCCGCTCTTTAGAAGCAGAAAAAAATCATACATCAGGAATCGATTCAGAGACGATCCGCTCTTTAGAAGCAAACAAAAATCATACATCAGGAATCGATTCAGAGACGATCCGCTCTTTAGAAGCAGACAAAAATCATACATCAGGAATCGATACAGAGACGATCCGGTCTTTAGAAGCAAACAAAAATCATACATGAGGAATCAATTCAGAAACGATCCGATCTTTAGAAGCAGACAAAAATCATACAACAGGAATCGATTCAGAAACGATCCAGTTTTCAGAAGCAAACAGAAAAAAACAATGCGTGAATCTATGAAGGAGAAGTATCATAGTGAGCCTGGTTATCGAGTAAAACATAATGAAAAATGTGTTGCCAACAGAAGAGGCAGACTATCTAGACAAGCACTTTCCAAAAATTTAACACTGCAGCATGCTTCGCGAATCAGAAGGAAATACAAAAGAAATGTAGGCTTCCACCTTCAAACTCCACACCCTCTGATGACTGACGAAATGAAAGCTGCAATACAAAACTTTTATAAGAACATTCAAAACGGACCCACATATGTTTGCACCGTGTGTCACAGAGCTCTTTTCCCCAGTCAAGTAAAACAGTGTAAACGAGATAAGTATAACAAGAATATGCGTGTAGTAGCTGATTGTCTAACAGGTACATATGTTCATGTGTGTGGATCTGCATGCTCAACCCCATGTTCTGTACCTCAAGAGAGGATGGGGGAGTGGATCTGCTACACGTGTGACAGCCATCTAACCAGAGGAAAGATGCCATCGATTGCTGCTGTCAATAACCTTCACCTAGCTTCTGTTCCACAAGAGCTTTCGGAATTGAATGTAATTGAACGGCAATTAATTGCAAAAATTCTACCTTTTGCAAAAATTGTTTCCTTGCCCAAGGGACAGCAAAGGGCAATACATGGAGCAGTTGTCTGTGTTCCTTCTGACATGGAAACAGTCGTAAACAGTCTTCCGAGGCCCCGTGAGGAAGCCCAGCTTTTACAGGTGAAGCTAAAGAGAAAAACCAAGTACAAAGGGTACCAATACTTTTACACAGTAAACATGAAAAATGTCTTAGCTGCACTGAGAAAGCTTAAAGAGAGTCATCCAGATTACACTGATGTAAATATAAATGAAAGTGCAACATTTGAGGGTTTTCAAGAGGATCAGCCAGTTGAGGACTCAGAAGCAGAGGAGGCTGCAATGGATGCAGCCGCAGACCAGCAACCTGACCACATAGGGGCTGAGCATCAGGCACTTCGACCTGGTCTGATCTTGGACACCTGTATGCAGCCTCCTGACATAGCACAGGAAGTATTGTCATATGGAGAAGGGATTTTCAGCATTGCGCCGGCTCAGGGAAATAAACCCATCTCCTTCTTCAGTGTTCCAAGACTTGAAGCAAATGCTTATCCCGTACATTTCCCAACTGGAATAAACACATTAGATGAAGCCCGCCGTGTTGCACTTTCACCGAGTATGTATTTCAATGTACGGCTTTTCTCAATAGATACTCGGTTTGCCAAAGACCACAGTTACCTTTTCTTTGCTCAGTTTGTTACGGAAACTCATATTGCCAATAATAGTATGTCCATTCAGAGAAGAAAAGGGAAACCAAGCACCAAAGATGGGAAAAATATTTCCAGCAAAATGCTGCAGGATAAAGAGGAGTTGGAAAAACTGATCCAGAATAAAGAGGCTACCCGTTTCATGCAACCCTTAAGAGGAACTCCAGCTTATTGGGAGAAAGGATTACGTGATTTGCACGCCATGGTGAGGCAACTTGGAAAGCCCACTTTCTTTTGCACATTCTCTGCTGCTGAAATGAGATGGCCAGAAGTCATTGAGGCCATCAAAAGTCAACATGGCGAGCAGGTACATTTTTCTGACCTTGACTGGAATGCAAAATGTGACATTCTTAGAAGCAACCCTGTCACCGTCATGCGCATGTTTGAAAAGAGAGTGGATGCACTGTTTAGAGACCTGATTCTTTCCCCTGCACAGCCCATTGGACCAGTTGAGGATTACTTTTATCGTGTGGAATTTCAGGCAAGGGGTTCACCACACATACATGCTGTGATATGGATTAAGGATGAACCTGAAATGGAAGACCCCTCATGTTGCGGTGAAGTCATAAAGTTCATCGATCGTTACATATCCTGTCAGTTGCCTGATGAAACCAGAGATCCAGAGCTTCACAAAATAGTTACAGAGGTTCAAATGCACAGCAAAATGCACTCAAAATCATGCAAAAAAGGTAATGTTGAATGCAGATTTGGATTCCCCAAACTACCAATGGAGCACACCAGAATAACCGTCCCTGTAATTGACTTTGATCACGAAAATGACGACGAAAAAACAATGCAAGTTAAGCAAAAAGGTAGGAGAAAGTCCAAAAAATCGAGATCACCATTTGTCTCAAACCTACAAAGAGAGGCTAAGAAGACACTGAAACCAATTAGGGATTTACTGAAGGATGAAAAATCATCGTTCAGGGATTTGGCAGAGTTACTCCAGGCTTGTAATATGACAAAAGTAGAGTACAATGGCCATGTTGATGCTCTCACTTCTGGAATGGTGGTAATGATGAAACGGGATCCTAAAGATAGCTGGGTAAATGGGTATAACCCCGATCTCCTTCGTGCATGGAATGCTAACATGGACATTCAGTATGTGCTTGATGAGTACAGCTGCATTGAGTACATGATGTCCTACATAGCCAAGCCAGAGCATGAAATGGCGCAGTACCTCAAGTCTGTTGTAGATGATTTAAAGAGAGCGAATGTTAGCGAACGCGATGAGATGAAAAAGATCATACAGGCTTATTCAAAACAGAGAGAGGTTAGTGCTCAAGAATCCGTTGCGCGCACTTGTAGCCTACCTCTCAAAAAGTCCTCTCGTAGTGTACTTTTTCTTCAAACAGATGAAGAGGGTGTAAAAATGAGCCTTCCGATGAGTCAACTCGTAAACATGTCCCCAGATGAAGAGAATGTGTGGATGACAGGATTGCCGGAAAAATATCTCAACAGGCCAGTAACATTAGAATTCGAACACATGTGCCTTGCAGAATTTGCGTCAGAATACCGGATTCTATATGGTAGGCAAATTAAAGGGTCAAATGCAATTCCCCTCCTTAATGATGCAGGATACATCCAGAAAAGAACTATGGGCAAACCTGCAGTTATTAGATTTACTCGTTTTTCAGAGAAAAAAACCCCCGAAAAGTTTTACAGACGGCTTCTGAAGTTGTATTTTCCTCACAGAAGAGATGAGGACCTTAAAAATGAGGAACACACAACCTACGAAGCCTTTTACAACAACGGTTTTCGTGGTAGATATCAGGTTAAACAGTATGTGGATTTCAATTGCAAAAGGTATGAAGGGCAAGGTAAGAAAATTGATAAGATTATGGAAAATCTGAAAAAGCAAGGACCAGTTCATAATGCGTGGAACACTTTTGCACCCGAGGTTGAGGTAGACCGTTTAGAATGCGCTGTTGAGCGACCACCATTGCAAGAAGATGAAGAGCAAGACCCTATTCCAGATTATGAAATTGATGTCAACACTGTAGACATGCCAAAAATTGAAGCTCCTAAATTGAGCTCTGATTTCATCAGAAAAATGTACAGGAGTTTAAATGAGAGTCAAGCGTCCGTGTTTTACGCCATTCGCGATTGGTGTCTGAACCGCGTCTGGGGTGACAACCCAGAACCGTTCTTTTATTTCTTGACGGGAGGAGCCGGCTGTGGTAAATCTCATGTCATCAAATGTGTTTACCAGGAGGCAACCAAGCTCTTGCGCCAGCTTCCGAGACTTCTTGATATTGGTGACATGTCCAAGCCCACTGTGCTCCTCACAGCTTTTACTGGTACTGCAGCGTACAACATATCAGGGAAGACTTTACATTCCATCTTGAAACTACCCAAAAGTTTAAAACCACCATACAAGGGACTTGGAAATTCATTGGATGAAGTGAGGGTAGTTCTTTCTAATGTAGAAATCTTAATCATCGATGAAATCTCCATGGTCTCCAAAGACCTACTTGCATATGTTGACTGGAGATTTCAACAAATCAAGGGGAACAACAGATTCATGGGTGGGGTCTCTGTTTTGGCTGTGGGGGACTTCTTCCAACTTCCTCCTGTTGGACGATCAAAACCGCTTTGTGTCGCCGAGGATGGCGTGCTTGATATCTGGAATGAGAATTTCCAGATGATCAGCCTGACAGAAATCATGCGGCAGAAAGATGACCGAGCGTTTGCAGAGCTCCTGAACCGGATTCGAGTTAAAGGTAAAGCCGATTCGCTTAGTGAGGATGACAAGGCTCTTTTGATCCAAGCTGTTACTGACCCCAAAGAGTGTCCAATGGATGTTCTGCACATTTTTGCAACAAACAAACAGGTGGACACCCATAATGCAACAGTTGTGGCCTCTTTAGGTGTAGTAACAGTTGATATCGAGGCAGAGGACTACAAAAGGATTACAAAGACAGGAAACATGATTAATCTGGGCTGTTGCATAGCGGGCAACAAACGAGACTTGTCTAACAACATACAGGTTGGTTTGGGTTTTAGGGTAATGATTATAAGAAACTTGGATGTAGAGGATGGTCTCGTTAATGGAACATTTGGCACCATTGCAGATATTGTCACCAGTACGAAAGATGGAAAGAGTAGTGTAAAGTTAATTGGACTCAAGCTGGACAATGCCCTCGCTGGCCACACAAAAAAGATTCAGGGTAAACCAGATGGCTTTGTTTACATTGAGAGATTTGAGGAACAGAGTAGCGTAAAGGGAGTGGTACGACGGCAATTTCCAATTAGGTTAGCTTTTGGGTGTACGGCACACAAGGTCCAAGGGATGACCATGAAGTCTGCGGTCATTTCTTTGAAGCGTATTTTTGAACCTGGAATGGCATATGTGGCCCTCAGTCGCACAACTTCCCTGGAAGGACTTAAAATCATTGATTTCGATGAAAGTAAAATCTACGCTGACGAAAATATCAGAGCAGCTATGGAATCAATGAGACCAGCATCGTTTTTGCACAACAGACCACTCTTGCATTTTCAGTCTGGTCATCAAGGTGAAACATTAACAATTGTCCACCACAATGTCGAAGGTCTTGTCTGTCACTCTGAGGACATGAAACAACATCATGAACTTATGCTGGCAGATGTCTTATGCCTAACAGAGACTCATTTATTTGGATCTTCTGTTCCAGCTTCTTGCCAAATGGAGGGCTATTCTTTCTTTTCACGGAACAGACATGTTTCCTACTCAAATAGAGTCGACATTGCTACCAAAGAGGGTGGGGGAGTAGCGACTTACTGCCGGAGTCTTCTCCAACCGCAGGAACGTAGATTCTTTAACCAGGTTACAGATCTTGAATTCAACGTTGTCAAAGTGGACACCCCAATCAGAGCCCTCATTGCGACAGTTTACAGGCCACCAAGTTATGATCTTGGAACATTTTTAAGAAATCTGCAGAACCTCTTGGATGGCCTGAATTCAATGGATATTCGGCCCGTTGTCATATTGGGAGACTTCAATGAGGACCTTATTCCTCCTGGGAAAAAAGCCATTAATGAGTTGTTTAGAGCGAAAGGCTTTATGCAACTCATCTCTGATCCAACCACAGAAAAACGTACTCTCCTTGATCACATTTACATCTCCAATCCAGAATACTGTGTCCAGTCAGGTGTCTTGCAGGCTTACTACAGCTACCACAATCCTATATACTGTGTGTTAGCTTCAGTATAAGCTGCATCTATAGTGACTTTCAAAAATAGTTATGTTCCTTGAAATGTTCCTCATCATAAGGGGTATTTTTCTTGATCTTTTCTATTAAATTCCAATGAAATATATTTGTGGTTGTAATGTAACAATATGGAACAGTTCAAGGGGTATGATTACTTTGTAAGCACTGTACATCTTAATCCTGATTTCATGAAAGGAGATTCTTTTTGGAGAAAATGTAAAGATCTTGCATCATTTTATCTGACTGTGGTTTCTTTTGTACATGCAGCAATCAGAAAGCAGTGTGGGTTGTTTTTCTCTATCATTGTTGCAGAGGGTTTGATATACACTGCTCAAAAAAATAAAGGGAACACTTAAACAGGTGTTTAACACTTAAAGTGTTCCCTTTATTTTTTTGAGCAGTGTATATTTACCCATTGTAAAGATTTGTGAATTATGGTGTAGCTTGTGGATTTTGTTGTAGGAATAAAAATATTCTTGTACAGTTTGCAAATCTTTTCAATACTTATTTAGTTCCGTAGAAAGGAGGCTTCATAACCAGGGTTTGTATGTGCCCATGAAAGTTTGTTTGAGGTTTGGGAATACGAAAGTGGCTGATCTTGAAACACTTATCGCTTCTCTGTCAGAGTAGTTGCTGGAAATATTGGACCAGGAAGCAGTAGATAAAACAATCAGTTACTACACGTATATTCTGTTCTATTTTGAAATCAAAATTATTTCAAATTGATCTTCAATCTGGCCCTGAGCATTTTCCTTATTTTTCTAATGCAGTTAGAGTAACTGTTACCCTTCGAATAAGTTAATTTTTTGCAAAACTCTTTTTTTTATTCTTCACAATTTGCGTCATTCAATTAAAGCTCTCCTTGTTTCATCTCTCCCCAATCATACTGCACTTTTTACTGCTGCAGCCCCCTAGTGGTTACTTCACTAGAAGGACAAAAGTTCAACTCACTTTTGTCCTGTTGGACTCCCTCCACATAGTGAGAATTTGTGTTGTTTTGGTGGAATTAACCTGTTTTCTCCCAGTTTTAGTCTGTTTTTCCAGGTTGTTTTTGCACGTTGTTCCACACAAACAATCCTTGGAGGCTGCCAAGAAGAGAGAGAGGAAACGAGAACTGGAGGTTTGGCCCATGAGATGTAGCAAATGTATCTAAATTGTAGCAACCTTAAAAGTAGTTACTTTTTTGTTGTTGTTAATAATAAATGTCTATTGATGGAATGACTTGTGTATTTTTAGTCCAGGACACCCTTGCCTACCTCATGGACTTGGTCCCACACCCAATCTGAGGAGAAGATGGAGTTCCTGTTTCTTTGGATAGGTACATAACAAATTAAAGCTAATTTTGTTTATTTTAATTTGAAATTGATGATGTTGTATATGCAAGTTTGATAGGAGGAATCCAGTTGATATATGCCCTTTTTTCTTAGGTTACATTGGTGCTTATATCTATCTTAATCATTCTTAAACCTTACTTTAAACAAAGTTTAATTTTTACTTTATTCATTCATAAATCACATAAATGTTTAAAAATGTCATATATATTAATTTGGTTTTTGTCTGTTTTTTGTTTTTTTAATACAGTCTGTGATGTGTCACACCAGATTGGATGCCTAAGAAGAAGTTGGGAAAAATCAAAAAGCTTTGGAGAAGCAATTCTTTTTTGTTGTTGTTGTTCTTTATAGTTGTAAATAGTTTTTGATGTATGTATATATTTAAGATGGTTTCATTTATTGTATAGAGACTGCAATATGTTAGATTAGATTAATTTCAAATATGTTTTCATGTATGTATATAGTTATAAAGGTTTCACATTTATAACAAGTGGATCATCATGGCAAAGCCATAATATTTCACTTGTGACAGTAAATCTGTCGGGCCTCACCTTGACACTCAGGCAACAACCCTGAGTGCCACACGGCCGGACAGGACACATGTAAAATAAAAAAGATAGCAAATTTTTTTATTGCAGAGACATTAGATTCTTAAATTTATGGTATTCTTTAAATGTTGTAATTTTGGTTCATTGTAAACTTTACCTGTAAAAAGTTTGTAGAAATCTTTAACATAAGGTCAATATATATTTTTAAACTGTAATATGTTGTGTGTGTGCGTTATTGAAAATTTATATTTGTCACAATCATTAGGTAAATGCTAATGAACTGCCTTCCTGCAGTTTATGAGAATTGAACTGTTACTAAACAGTTCAATGCAAGGTTCATTAGCGTTAGCATTTTAGCTTCAATAAGCTATTAGCTATTTATTTTACTTTTTAGCAATGTTTAGTATACTGAATGGAGTAAATCAATTATAGAAAATATCCTAGTGATTTCCCACATACTGATGAAAGCAATGACGCTAACATTAGCGTTTCTGCTCATTTTAGCTGATATACTTACTTTATAATACTGAATGGTGAACGTCCGCCTCGCTTAACGTTCTTGCGGTTCTCCGCGTGCCACTGATCACGTCGCGGCGTCCTTTGGCGTCGACGCCGATTTGTGGCGCGACGACGCCGGGCCCGAACCCCACGGCCGCGCCTTGGCAGGCCCCGGCTAAATTTCTTCCGAAATTTTCTAGTTGGGGCCTGCCATGCAAAGCAATGGCAGGAACCTATTGCTATTGTCGGAGAAAGTGTTTCTTTATTCTTCTTTATTTTTCTTCCGTAACCGTTAATGCGGCTCATACCGCTTGGTGCACACCTACAAATGAGGTATCAAAACCTGCAGAAAATTCACGCCATTCCAGCTATTACTTCTGGTGGGATTTGGGCTTAACGTGGCGACATAATTCGCAAAAAACTACGAAAAAAACCCCATTATAAGTCAATGGGAAAAATCCTAGAAATACCCTATTTTTGAGGATTTGCTGTGTCGTCACAAATTCACCTAGAAATGCCATTCAAATTTCATTTGGTAGATACGTCTGTGATCTCTTCGAAAGTGAAGACGGCTCGTCGATACCAGTTACGGTTTGTCCACAATTTGCCTCTAAGCGACCCAAAGTTTCTCATTTTTGCTCAAATTAGAGTGACAGCAGACCTCGGATCAGATATGGGCACAACATTTCTTTCTCTCATCACTGTAAATGCTCTGAGTGAGGTACAGATATGAATCTCGGGACTATCGCAGAAGACACATTGAACTGTCATACGCTCGAAACGCTTTTCGAATATGTATTACGGTTCCCGAACAAGAAGGATTTGTTTCCAATGCTTTTTTTCAGTAAAGTGTGTTTGCTCAAACACACTTGTGTGTTTGAGAGCTCAGAGCTCACAGCTCACACCTGCTGAGACCATTATTTGCCATAGCAACGGAACTCAAGAGGCTATTGGCTGCTGATTTGGACTACGAATACGCATCGCTGTAGTTCTATCTATAGTGGAATACTCAGTTGAAACAGATCAGGACTGAACTGGCCTTTACAACTAATTGCTGCTTTGGGCTGTATATAACTGATTTAACTCAGTAACTGTTACACATGGGATTAGTTTTACACTTTAAAATTAAGCATATTGAAAATTTCACAATAAAAGCCCTGAATATTTTTACATGACGTAATTGCTCTTTTTTGGCTTCATTTGACTTTTTCATCCAAAGCACTGTTACACATGGTATTAGTTTGGCCCTTTAAAATGAAGCTTAACAAAAATTTCAAAATAAAAGCCTTGAATATTTTTACATGACATAATTGCTCTTTTTGGCTTTATTTGACTTTTTCATCCAAAGCACTGTTACACATGGTATTAGTTCAGAACTTTAAAATGAAGCATACTGAAAATTTCAAAATAAAAGCCTTGAATATTTTTACATCATGTAATTGCTCTTTTTGGCTTTATTTGACTTTTTCATCCAAAGCACTGTTACACATGGTATTAGTTTGGAACTTTAAAATGGAGCATAATAATAATTTCAAAATAAAAGCCTTGAATATTTTTACATCATGTAATTGCTGTTTTTGGCTTTGTATGACTTTTTCATCCAAAGCACTGTTACACATGGGATTAGTTCGGAACTTTAAAATGAAACATACTGAAAATTTCAAAATAAAAGCCTTGAATATTTTTACATCATGTAATTGCTCTTTTTGGCTTTATTTGACTTTTTCATCCAAAGCACTGTTACACATGGGATTAGTTTGGCCCTTTGAAATGAAGCATACTGAAAATTTTAAAATAAAAGCCTTGAATATTTTTACATGACGTAATTGCTGTTTGTGGCTTTATGTGACTTTTTCATCCAAAGCACTGTTACACATGGGATTAGTTTGGAACTTTAAAATTAAGCATACTGAAAATTTCAAAATAAAAGCCTTGAAGATTTTACATGACGTAATTGCTTTTTTTGGCCGTATATGACTTTTTCATGCAAAGCACTGTTACACATGGGATTAGTTCGGAACTTTAAAATGGAGCATACTGAAAATTTCAAAATAAAAGCCTTGAATATTTTTACATCAGCTACTTGTGTTTTCAGCATTATATAACTATTTTAACCCAAGGACTATTACGCATGGGATTAGTTTGGCCCTTTGAAATGAAGTTTAACAAAACTTCCAAAATAAAAGCCTTGACAACATTTTAAATCGTACTGAATGGTGCACGTCCGCCTCGCTTAACGTTCTTGCGGTTCTCCGCGTGCCACTGATTACGTTGCGGCGTTCTTTAGCGTCGACGCCGATTTGTGGCGTGACGACGCCGGGCCCAAGCCCGACGGGCGCGCCTTGGCAGGCCCCGGCTAAATTTCTTCAGAAATTTTGTTTTTCTAGTTCTTCTTTATTTTTCTTCCGTAACCGTTAATGCGGCTCATACCGCTTGGTGCACACCTACAAATGAGGTATCAAAACCTGCAGAAAATTCACGCCATTCCAGCTATTACTTCTGGTGGGATTTGGCCTTAACGTGGCGACATAATTCGCAAAAAACTACGAAAAAAACCCCATTATAACTCAATGGGAAAAATCCTAGAAATACCCTATTTTTGAGGATTTGCTGTGTCGTCACAAATTCACCTAGAAATGCCATTCAAATTTCATTTTGTAGATACGTCTGTGATCTCTTCAAAAGTGAAGACGGCTCGTCGATACCAGTTACGGTTTGTCCACAATTTGCCTCTAAGCGACCCAAAGTTTCTCATTTTTCCTAAAGTTAGAGTGCGTCTCTGGCTGCTTAGAGTGAGAGATGAAGACAACTTTTTCAGCCCAAATCATTTTTGAAATCGCCATCACGCCCACAAATATCGCACGATTAGTATCAAAATCGGTCCTGACATTGATACGCCTGTCTGCTCCGGTAAAATGTTTTCGAAATTTATCTAGACCGTACGGTTTTCTGTCACGGTGCTTCAGAGCAAAGTCATGCGACAGGATTTTCTGAGGCTGTCTGAGGCTCTCTCCCATGTATTTGAATAGAATTTCAGATCTGGGCACAACATTTCTTTCTCTCATCGCTGTAAATGTTCTGAGTGAGGTACAGATATGAATCTCGGGACTATCGCAGACGACACATAGGCCTCTCATACGCTCGAAACGCTTTTCGAATATGTATTACGGTTCCCGAACAAGAAGGATTTGTTTCCAATGCTTTTTTTCAGTAAACCGTGTTGGCTCAAACACACAATTGTGTGTTTGAGCATGTATGACTCACAGCTCACACCTGCTGAGACCATTATTTACCATGGCAACGGAACTCAAGAGGCTATTGGCTGCTGATTTGGACTACAAATTCGCATCGCTGTAGTTCTATCTATCCTCAGTTGAAACAGATCAGGACTGAGAACTGGCCTTTAGAACTACTGCTGCTATGGGCTGTATATAACTGATTTAACTCAGTAACTGTTACACATGGGATTATTTTGGAACTTTAAAATTAAGCATACTGAAAATTTCAAAATAAAAGCCTTGAATATTTTTACATCAGGTAATTGCTCTTTTTGGCTTTATTTGACTTTTTCATCCAAACCACTCTTACACGTGGTATTAGTTCAGAACTTTAAAATGAAGCATACTGAAAATTTCAAAATAAAAGCCTTGAATATTTTTACATGACGTAATTGCTCTTTTTGGCTTTATTTGACTTTTTCATCCAAAGCACTCTTACACGTGGTATTAGTTCAGAACTTTAAAATGAAGCATACTGAAAATTTCAAAATAAAAGCCTTGAATATTTTTACATCATGTAATTGCTCTTTTTGGCTTTATTTGACTTTTTCATCCAAAGCACTGTTACACGTGGTATTAGTTTGGCCCTTTGAAATGAAGCATTCTGAAAATTTCAAAATAAAAGCCTTGAATAATTTTACATGACGTAATTGCTCTTTTTGGCTTTATTTGACTTTTTCATCCAAAGCACTGTTACACGTGGTATTAGTTTGGCCCTTTGAAATGAAGCATACTGAAAATTTCAAAATAAAAGCCTTGAATATTTTTACATCAGCTACTTGTGTTTTGAGCATTATATAACTATTTTAACCCAAGGACTATTACGCATGGGATTAGTTTGGCCCTTTGAAATGAAGTTTAACAAAACTTCCAAAATAAAAGCCTTGACAACATTTTAAATCGTACCGAACGGTGCACGTCCGCCTCGCTTAACGTTCTTGCGGTTCTCCGCGTGCCACTGCTTACGTCGCGGCGTTCTTTGGCGTCGACGCAAATTTGTGGCGCGACGACGCCGGGCCCGAACCCCACGGCCGCGCCTTGGCAGGCCCCGGCTAAATTTCTTCAGAAATTTTGTTTTTCTAGTTGGGGCCTGCCATGCAAAGCAATGGCAGGAACCTATTGCTATTCTCCCAAGAAAAGTTTCTTTATTATTATTATTCTTTATTTTTCATCCGTAACCGTTAATGCGGCTCATACCGCTGCGTGCACACCTACAAAAGAGGTATCAAAACGTGCAGAAAATTCACGCCATTCCAGCTATTACTTTTGGTGGGATTCGGGATTAACATGGCGACATAATTCGCAAAAAACTACGAAAAAAACCCCATTATAACTCAATGGGAAAAATCCTAGAAATACCCTATTTTTGAGGATTTGCTGTGTCGTCACAAATTCACCTAGAAATGCCATTCAAATTTCATTTTGTAGATACGTCTGTGATCTCTTCGAAAGTGAAGACGGCTCGTCGATACCAGTTATGGTTTGTCCACAATTTGCCTCTAAGCGACCCAAAGTTTCTCATTTTTGCTCATATTAGAGTGACAGCCGACCTCGGTTCATATCTGGGCACAACATTTCTTTCTCTCATCACTGTAAATGCTCTGAGTGAGGTACAGATATGAATCTCGGGACTATCGCAGAAGACACATTGAACTGTCATACGCTTAAAACGCTTTTCGAATATGTATTACGGTTCCCGAACAAGAAGGATTTGTTTCCAATGCTTTTTTTCAGTAAAGTGTGTTTGCTCAAACACACTTGTGTGTTTGAGAGCTCACAGCTCAGAGCTCACACCTGCTGAGACCATTATTTGCCATAGCAACGGAACTCAAGAGGCTATTGGCTGCTGGTTAGGACTACGAATACGCATCGTTGTAGTTCTATCTATCCTCAGTTGAAACAGATCAGGACTGAGAACTGGCCTTTACAACTACTTGCTGCTTTGGGCTGTATATAACTGATTTAACTCAGTAACTGTTACACATGGGATTAGTTTTACACTTTAAAATTAAGCATATTGAAAATTTCACAATAAAAGCCCTGAATATTTTTACATGACGTAATTGCTCTTTTTTGGCTTTATTTGACTTTTTCATCCAAAGCACTGTTACACATGGTATTAGTTTGGCCCTTTAAAATGAAGCTTAACAAAAATTTCAAAATAAAAGCCTTGAATATTTTTACATCAGCTACTTGTGTTTTGAGCATTATATAACTATTTTAACCGAAGGACTATTACGCATGGGATTAGTTTGGCCCTTTGAAATGAAGCATCCTGCAAATTTCAAAATAAAAGCCTTGAATATTTTTACATGACGTAATTGCTCTTTTTGGCTTTATTTGACTTTTTCATCCAAAGCACTGTTACACATGGTATTAGTTTGGCCCTTTGAAATGAATATTAACAAAAATTTCAAAATTAAAGCCTTGAATATTTTTACATCATGTAATTGCTCTTTTTGGCTTTATTTGACTTTTTCATCCAAAGCACTGTTACACGTGGTATTAGTTTGGCCCTTTGAAATGAAGCTTAACAAAAGTTTCAAAATAAAAGCCTTGAATATTTTTACATGACGTAATTGCTCTTTTTGGCTTTATTTGACTTTTTCATCCAAAGCACTCTTACACGTGGTATTAGTTCAGAACTTTAAAATGAAGCATACTGAAAATTTCAAAATAAAAGCCTTGAATATTTTACATGAAGTAATTGCTCTTTTTGGCCGTATATGACTTTTTCATCCAAAGCAATGTTACACATGGGATTAGTTCGGAACTTTAAAATGGAGCATAATAATAATTTCAAAATAAAAGCCTTGAATATTTTTACATCAGGTAATTGCTGTTTTTGGCTTTATTTGACGTTTTCATCCAAAGCACTGTTACACGTGGTATTAGTTTGGCCCTTTGAAATGAAGCATTCTGAAAATTTCAAAATAAAAGCCTTGAATAATTTTACATGACGTAATTGCTCTTTTTGGCTTTATTTGACTTTTTCATCCAAAGCACTGTTACACGTGGTATTAGTTTGGCCCTTTGAAATGAAGCATACTGAAAATTTCAAAATAAAAGCCTTGAATATTTTTACATCAGCTACTTGTGTTTTGAGCATTATATAACTATTTTAACCCAAGGACTATTACGCATGGGATTAGTTTGGCCCTTTGAAATGAAGGTTAACAAAACTTCCAAAATAAAAGCCTTGACAACATTTTAAATCGTACCGAACGGTGCACGTCCGCCTCGCTTAACGTTCTTGCGGTTCTCCGCGTGCCACTGATCACGTCGCGGCGTCCTTTGGCGTCGACGCCGATTTGTGGCGCGACGACGCCGGGCCCATGCCCGACGGGCGCGCCTTGGCAGGCCCCGGCTAAATTTCTTCCGAAATTTTCTAGTTGGGGCCTGCCATGCAAAGCAATGGCAGGAACCTATTACTATTGTCGGAGAGAAGCGTCTCTTTAATATTATTATTATTATTATTATTATAGAACTTTATTTTTCTTCCGTAACCGTTAATGCGGCTCATACCGCTGGGTGCACACCTACAAATGAGGTATCAAAACGTGCAGAAAATTCACGCCATTGGAGCTATTACTTCTGGTGGGATTTGGGCTTAACGTGGCGACATAATTCGCAAAAAACTACGAAAAAAACCCCATTATAACTCAATGGGAAAAATCCTAGAAATACCCTATTTTTGAGGATTTGCTGTGTCGTCACAAATTCACCTAGAAATGCCATTCAAATTTCATTTTGTAGATACGTCTGTGATCTCTTCGAAAGTGAAGACGGCTCATCGATACCAGTTACGGTTTGTCCACAATTTGCCTCTAAGCGACCCAAACTTTCTCATTTTTGCTGAAATTACAGTGACAGCCCATCTCGGTTCATATCTGGGCACAACATTTCTTTCTCTCATCGCTGTAAATGCTCTGAGTGAGGTACAGATATGAATCTCGGGACTATCGCAGAAGACACATTGAACTGTCATACGCTCGAAACGCTTTTCGAATATGTATTACGGTTCCCGAACAAGAAGGATTTGTTTCCAATGCTTTTTTTCAGTAAAGTGTGTTTGCTCAAACACACTTGTGTGTTTGAGAGCTCACAGCTCAGAGCTCACACCTGCTGAGACCATTATTTGCCATAGCAACGGAACTCAAGAGGCTATTGGCTGCTGGTTAGGACTACGAATACGCATCACTGTAGTTCTATCTATCCTCAGTTGAAACAGATCAGGACTGAGAACTGGCCTTTAGAACTACTGCTGCTATGGGCTGTATATAACTGATTTAACTCAGTAACTGTTACACATGGGATTAGTTTGGAACTTTAAAATGGAGCATAATAATAATTTCAAAATAAAAGCCTTGAATAATTTTACATCAGGTAATTGCTGTTTTTGGCTTTATTTGACGTTTTCATCCAAAGCAATGTTACACATGGGATTACTTTGGAACTTTAAAATGGAGAATAATAATTTCAAAATAAAAGCCTTGAATATTTTCACATCAGGTAATTGCTTTTTTTGGCCGTATATGACTTTTTCATCCAAAGCAATGTTACACATGGGATTAGTTTGGAACTTTAAAATGGAGAATAATAATTTCAAAATAAAAGCCTTGAATATTTTTACATCAGGTAATTGCTGTTTTTGGCTTTATTTGACGTTTTCATCCAAATCACTGTTACACATGGGATTACTTTGGAACTTTAAAATGGAGAATAATAATAATTTCAAAATAAAAGCCTTGAATATTTTTACATCAGGTAATTGCTGTTTTTGGCTTTATTTCACTTTTTCATCCAAAGCACTGTTACACATGGTATTAGTTTGGCCCTTTGAAATGAAGCTTAACAAAAATTTCAAAATAAACGCCTTGAATATTTTTACATCATGTCATTGCTCTTTTTGGCTTTATTTGACTTTTTCATCCAAAGCACTGTTACACATGGTATTAGTTTGGGCCTTTGAAATGAAGCATACTGAAAATTTCAAAATAAAAGCCTTGAATATTTTTACATTATGTAATTGCTCTTTTTGGCTTTATTTGACTTTTTCATCCAAAGCACTGTTACACATGGTATTAGTTTGGCCCTTTGAAATGAAGCATACTGAAAATTTCAAAATAAAAGCCTTGAATATTTTTACATCAACTACTTGCGTTTTCAGCATTATATAACTGATTTAACCCAATGACTATTACACATGGGATTAAAATAGACTGTTTTGCATGAGCAGCAGATAGATCCTCTATTGCACATGTGTCAAACTCAAGGCCCGCGGGCCACATGTGGCCCGCTACGTCATTTTATGTGGCCCTCTCCCCCCTACCACCGTTTTACAGCCCCATTGATTGACTTAAAATAGGTTTTGAGCACGAATTGACTACAAACTACATATCCCATAATGCCTTCCGATTCTTACCAACCAACATTACGGCTTCTCGCCACTAGAGTGCAGCAGAGTCACCTCAAGCTGATTATTAATTTTCCCAGCGAATAAAACTGAAACATCGACAAGCTAACAAGCTAAAGAGCGAAGTCCCGTGATGTTTCAATCGAGGACTTTTACCGTCTACTGCCCCCTGATTTGATGCCACAGCTTCGACTCCATGCAGCTCGTGTTTTGTCCACGTTTGGAAGCACCTATCTGTGCAAACAGATGTTTTCAATAATGACTTTAAACAAGACCAAGCACAGATCGCGCATTACTGACGAAAACCTACACGCCGTTTTGCGGATTGCCACAGAATAGAACTAAAACCAGACATCGACAAACTGACCAGGGGAAAACGGTGCCTGACATCCGGCCAGAAAACATTGGTAAGCACAAACAAACTACATTTAAATAGAATGAATGTAAAACCAAAACTCAGTATACTGGAATATGCATATAGTTTATTGATTTTGCTTGTGTTGTGTTTATTTACAGAACACAACACAATGAGGATGTGTGTGAGTTGGTGACAGGGTGAAGAGGGATCAGCGTTGTGTTCAAGGACAGGCAACGTCACCTCATTGTTTTGTTCTTATGTGAAATGCATGTTCGTTGTGTAATAAATAACGAAAAAGTTTTGTGAATGAAGTTGAGAGTTAATATCAAAACTTGTTTTTTATTATTTGTCTGCTTATCTTCAAAGCAGACAAAGAGTAATTTTCCCAGCGAATAAAACTGAAACATCGACAAGCTAACGAGCTAAAGAGCGAAGTTTAGCTGAGCAGTTTAAAAATACTGAGCATATTTTTAAACTGCTCAGTTTAAAAATACTGTAATTTTTAAACTGAGCAGTAATTTTACATCCATGCAAACTCAAATGTAATATTTAAAACTTGAATACATAAAATCAGTTATTTAACAATATGAGGTGTTGTTTAAAAATAAAAAAGATAGCAATTTCTTTTTATTGCAGAGACATTAGATTCTTAAATTTATGGTATTCTTTAAATGTTGTAATTGGGGCCTGCCATGCAAAGCAATGGCAGGAACCTATTGCTATTCTCCCAAGAAAAGTTTCTTTATTATTATTGGGGCCTGCCATGCAAAGCAATGGCAGGAACCTATTACTATTGTCGGAGAGAAGCGTCTCTTTAATATTATTATTGGGGCCTGCCATGCAAAGCAATGGCAGGAACCTATTACTATTGTCGGAGAGAAGTGTCTCTTTAATCTTTATTTTTCTTCCGTAACCGTTAATGCGGCTCATACCGCTGGGTGCACACCTACAAATGAGGTATCAAAACGTGCAGAAAATTCACGCCATTGGAGCTATTACTTTTGGTGGGATTTGGGCTTAACGTGGCGACATAATTCGCAAAAAACTACGAAAAAAACCCCATTATAAGTCAATGGGAAAAATCCTAGAAATACCCTATTTTTGAGGATTTTCTGTGTCGTCACAAATTCACCTAGAAATGCCATTCAAATTTCATTTTGTAGATACGTCTGTGATCTCTTCGAAAGTGAAGACGGCTCGTCGATACCAGTTACGGTTTGTCCACAATTTGCCTCTAAGCGACCCAAAGTTTCTCATTTTTCCTCACATTAGAGTGACAGCAGATCTCGGTTCAGATCTGGGCACAACATTTCTTTCTCTCATCGCTGTAAATGCTCTGAGTGAGGTACAGATATGAATCTCGGGACTATCGCAGAAGACACATAGGCCTCTCATACGCTCCAAACGCTTTTCGAATATGTATTACGGTTCCCGAACAGGAAGGATTTGTTTCCAATGCTTTTTTTCAGTAAAACGTGTTTGCTCAAACACACAATTGTGTGTTTGAGAGCTCAGAGCTCAGAGCTCACACCCTGCTGAGACCATTATTTACCATAGCAACGGAACTCAAGAGGCTATTGGCTGCTGGTTAGGACTACAAATACGCATCATACGCATTACTGTAGTTCTATATATAGTGGAAGACTCAGTTGAAACAGAGGTTGACTGAACTGGCCTTTAGAACTAATTGCTGCTATGGGCTGTATATAACTGATTTAACTCAGTAACTGTTACACATGGGATTAGTTTGGAACTTTAAAATTAAGCATATTGAAAATTTCAAAATAAAAGCCTTGAATATTTTTACATCATGTAATTGCTCTTTTTGGCTTTATTTGACTTTTTCATCCAAAGCACTGTTACACATGGGATTAGTTTGGCCCTTTGAAATGAAGCATACTGAAAATTTCAAAATAAAAGCCTTGAATATTTTTACATGACGTAATTGCTCTTTTTTGGCTTTATTTGACTTTTTCATCCAAAGCACTCTTACACGTGGTATTAGTTCAGAACTTTAACATGAAACATACTGAAAATTTCAAAATAAAAGCCTTGAATATTTTTACATCATGTCATTACTCTTTTTGGCTTTATTTGACTTTTTCATCCAAAGCACTGTTACACATGGTATTAGTTTGGCCCTTTGAAATGAAGCATACTGAAAATTTCAAAATAAAAGCCTTGAATATTTTTACATCATGTAATTGCTCTTTTTGGCTTTATTTGACTTTTTCATCCAAAGCACTGTTACACATGGTATTAGTTTGGCCCTTTGAAATGAAGCATACTGAAAATTTCAAAATAAAAGCCTTGAATATTTTTACATGACGTAATTGCTCTTTTTGGCTTTATTTGACTTTTTCATCCAAAGCACTGTTACACATGGTATTAGTTTGGCCCTTTGAAATGAAGCATACTGAAAATTTCAAAATAAAAGCCTTGAATATTTTTACATCATGTAATTGCTCTTATTGGCTTTATTTGACTTTTTCATCCAAAGCACTGTTACACATGGTATTAGTTTGGCCCTTTGAAATGAAGCATACTGAAAATTTCAAAATAAAAGCCTTGAATATTTTTACATGACGTAATTGCTCTTTTTGGCTTTATTTGACTTTTTCATCCAAAGCACTCTTACACGTGGTATTAGTTCAGAACTTTAAAATGAAGCATACTGAAAATTTCAAAATAAAAGCCTTGAATATTTTTACATCATGTAATTGCTCTTTTTGGCTTTATTTGACTTTTTCATCCAAAGCACTGTTACACATGGTATTAGTTTGGCCCTTTGAAATGAAGCATACTGAAAATTTCAAAATAAAAGCCTTGAATATTTTTACATCAAGCAATTGCTCTTTTTGGCTTTATTTGACTTTTTCATCCAAAGCACTGTTACACGTGGTATTAGTTCGGAACTTTAAAATGAAGCATACTGAAAATTTCAAAATAAAAGCCTTGAATATTTTTACATCAGCTAATTGTGTTTTGAGCATTATATAACTATTTTAACCCAAGGACTATTACGCATGGGATTAGTTTGGCCCTTTGAAATGAAGTTTAACAAAACTTCCAAAATAAAAGCCTTGACAACATTTTAAATCGTACCGAATGGTGCACGTCCGCCTCGCTTAACGTTCTTGCGGTTCTCCGTGTGCCACTGATTACGTTGCGGCGTCCTTTGGCGTCGACGCCAATTTGTGGCGTGACGACGCCGGGCCCAAGCCCGACGGGCGCGCCTTGGCAGGCCCCGGCTAAATTTCTTCAGAAATTTTGTTTTTCTAGTTATTATTATAGAACTTTATTTTTCTTCCGTAACCGTTAATGCGGCTCATACCGCTGGGTGCACACCTACAAATGAGGTATCAAAACGTGCAGAAAATTCACGCCATTGGAGCTATTATTTTTGGTGGGATTTGGGCTTAACGTGGCGACATAATTCGCAAAAAACTACGAAAAAAACCCCATTATAACTCAATGGGAAAAATCCTAGAAATACCCTATTTTTGAGGATTTGCTGTGTCGTCACAAATTCACCTAGAAATGCCATTCAAATTTCATTTTGTAGATACGTCTGTGATCTCTTCGAAAGTGAAGACGGCTCGTCGATACCAGTTACGGTTTGTCCACAATTTGCCTCTAAGCGACCCAAACTTTCTCATTTTTGCTGAAATTACAGTGACAGCCCATCTCGGTTCATATCTGGGCACAACATTTCTTTCTCTCATCGCTGTAAATGCTCTGAGTGAGGTACAGATATGAATCTCGGGACTATCGCAGAAGACACATTGAACTGTCATACGCTCGAAACGCTTTTCGAATATGTATTACGGTTCCCGAACAAGAAGGATTTGTTTCCAATGCTTTTTTTCAGTAAAGTGTGTTTGCTCAAACACACTTGTGTGTTTGAGAGCTCACAGCTCAGAGCTCACACCTGCTGAGACCATTATTTGCCATAGCAACGGAACTCAAGAGGCTATTGGCTGCTGGTTAGGACTACGAATACGCATCACTGTAGTTCTATCTATCCTCAGTTGAAACAGATCAGGACTGAGAACTGGCCTTTAGAACTACTGCTGCTATGGGCTGTATATAACTGATTTAACTCAGTAACTGTTACACATGGGATTAGTTTGGAACTTTAAAATGGAGCATAATAATAATTTCAAAATAAAAGCCTTGAATATTTTTACATCAGGTAATTGCTGTTTTTGGCTTTATTTGACGTTTTCATCCAAAGCACTGTTACACATGGGATTACTTTGGAACTTTAAAATGGAGAATAATAATTTCAAAATAAAAGCCTTGAATATTTTCACATCAGGTAATTGCTTTTTTTGGCCGTAAATGACTTTTTCATCCAAAGCAATGTTACACATGGGATTAGTTTGGAACTTTAAAATGGAGAATAATAATTTCAAAATAAAAGCCTTGAATATTTTTACATCAGGTAATTGCTGTTTTTGGCTTTATTTGACGTTTTCATCCAAATCACTGTTACACATGGGATTACTTTGGAACTTTAAAATGGAGAATAATAATAATTTCAAAATAAAAGCCTTGAATATTTTTACATCAGGTAATTGCTTTTTTTGGCCGTATATGACTTTTTCATCCAAAGCAATGTTACACATGGGATTAGTTTGGAACTTTAAAATGGAGAATAATAATTTCAAAATAAAAGCCTTGAATATTTTTACATCAGGTAATTGCTGTTTTTGGCTTTATTTGACATTTTCATCCAAAGCACTGTTACACATGGGATTACTTTGGAACTTTAAAATGGAGAATAATAATAATTTCAAAATAAAAGCCTTGAATATTTTTACATCAGGTAATTGCTGTTTTTGGCTTTATATGACTTTTTCATCCAAAGCACTGTTACACATGGGATTAGTTTGGCCCTTTGAAATGAAGCATACTGAAAATTTCAAAATAAAAGCCTTGAATATTTTTACATCAGCTACTTGTGTTTTGAGCATTATATAACTATTTTAACCCAAGGACTATTACGCATGGGATTAGTTTGGCCCTTTGAAATGAAGTTTAACAAAACTTCCAAAATAAAAGCCTCGACAACATTTTAAATCGTACCGAACGGTGCACGTCCGCCTCGCTTAACGTTCTTGCGGTTCTCCGCGTGCCACTGCTTACGTCGCGGCGTTCTTTGGCGTCGACGCCGATTTGTGGCGCGACGACGCCGGGCCCGAACCCCACGGCCGCGCCTTGGCAGGCCCCGGCTAAATTTCTTCCGAAATTTTCTAGTTATTCTTTATTTTTCATCCGTAACCGTTAATGCGGCTCATACCGCTGCGTGCACACCTACAAAAGAGGTATCAAAACGTGCAGAAAATTCACGCCATTCCAGCTATTACTTTTGGTGGGATTCGGGATTAACATGGCGACATAATTCGCAAAAAACTACGAAAAAAACCCCATTATAACTCAATGGGAAAAATCCTAGAAATACCCTATTTTTGAGGATTTGCTGTGTCGTCACAAATTCACCTAGAAATGCCATTCAAATTTCATTTTGTAGATACGTCTGTGATCTCTTCGAAAGTGAAGACGGCTCGTCGATACCAGTTATGGTTTGTCCACAATTTGCCTCTAAGCGACCCAAAGTTTCTCATTTTTGCTCATATTAGAGTGACAGCCGACCTCGGTTCATATCTGGGCACAACATTTCTTTCTCTCATCGCTGTAAATGCTCTGAGTGAGGTACAGATATGAATCTCGGGACTATCGCAGAAGACACATTGAACTGTCATACGCTTAAAACGCTTTTCGAATATGTATTACGGTTCCCGAACAAGAAGGATTTGTTTCCAATGCTTTTTTTCAGTAAAGTGTGTTTGCTCAAACACACTTGTGTGTTTGAGAGCTCACAGCTCAGAGCTCACACCTGCTGAGACCATTATTTGCCATAGCAACGGAACTCAAGAGGCTATTGGCTGCTGGTTAGGACTACGAATACGCATCGTTGTAGTTCTATCTATCCTCAGTTGAAACAGATCAGGACTGAGAACTGGCCTTTACAACTACTTGCTGCTTTGGGCTGTATATAACTGATTTAACTCAGTAACTGTTACACATGGGATTAGTTTTACACTTTAAAATTAAGCATATTGAAAATTTCACAATAAAAGCCCTGAATATTTTTACATGACGTAATTGCTCTTTTTTGGCTTTATTTGACTTTTTCATCCAAAGCACTGTTACACATGGTATTAGTTTGGCCCTTTAAAATGAAGCTTAACAAAAATTTCAAAATAAAAGCCTTGAATATTTTTACATCAGCTACTTGTGTTTTGAGCTATTCTCCCAAGAAAAGTTTCTTTATTATTATTATTCTTTATTTTTCATCCGTAACCGTTAATGCGGCTCATACCGCTGCGTGCACACCTACAAAAGAGGTATCAAAACGTGCAGAAAATTCACGCCATTCCAGCTATTACTTTTGGTGGGATTCGGGATTAACATGGCGACATAATTCGCAAAAAACTACGAAAAAAACCCCATTATAACTCAATGGGAAAAATCCTAGAAATACCCTATTTTTGAGGATTTGCTGTGTCGTCACAAATTCACCTAGAAATGCCATTCAAATTTCATTTTGTAGATACGTCTGTGATCTCTTCGAAAGTGAAGACGGCTCGTCGATACCAGTTATGGTTTGTCCACAATTTGCCTCTAAGCGACCCAAAGTTTCTCATTTTTGCTCATATTAGAGTGACAGCCGACCTCGGTTCATATCTGGGCACAACATTTCTTTCTCTCATCGCTGTAAATGCTCTGAGTGAGGTACAGATATGAATCTCGGGACTATCGCAGAAGACACATTGAACTGTCATACGCTTAAAACGCTTTTCGAATATGTATTACGGTTCCCGAACAAGAAGGATTTGTTTCCAATGCTTTTTTTCAGTAAAGTGTGTTTGCTCAAACACACTTGTGTGTTTGAGAGCTCACAGCTCAGAGCTCACACCTGCTGAGACCATTATTTGCCATAGCAACGGAACTCAAGAGGCTATTGGCTGCTGGTTAGGACTACGAATACGCATCGTTGTAGTTCTATCTATCCTCAGTTGAAACAGATCAGGACTGAGAACTGGCCTTTACAACTACTTGCTGCTTTGGGCTGTATATAACTGATTTAACTCAGTAACTGTTACACATGGGATTAGTTTTACACTTTAAAATTAAGCATATTGAAAATTTCACAATAAAAGCCCTGAATATTTTTACATGACGTAATTGCTCTTTTTTGGCTTTATTTGACTTTTTCATCCAAAGCACTGTTACACATGGTATTAGTTTGGCCCTTTAAAATGAAGCTTAACAAAAATTTCAAAATAAAAGCCTTGAATATTTTTACATCAGCTACTTGTGTTTTGAGCATTATATAACTATTTTAACCGAAGGACTATTACGCATGGGATTAGTTTGGCCCTTTGAAATGAAGCATCCTGCAAATTTCAAAATAAAAGCCTTGAATATTTTTACATGACGTAATTGCTCTTTTTGGCTTTATTTGACTTTTTCATCCAAAGCACTGTTACACATGGTATTAGTTTGGCCCTTTGAAATGAATATTAACAAAAATTTCAAAATTAAAGCCTTGAATATTTTTACATCATGTAATTGCTCTTTTTGGCTTTATTTGACTTTTTCATCCAAAGCACTGTTACACGTGGTATTAGTTTGGCCCTTTGAAATGAAGCTTAACAAAAGTTTCAAAATAAAAGCCTTGAATATTTTTACATGACGTAATTGCTCTTTTTGGCTTTATTTGACTTTTTCATCCAAAGCACTCTTACACGTGGTATTAGTTCAGAACTTTAAAATGAAGCATACTGAAAATTTCAAAATAAAAGCCTTGAATATTTTACATGAAGTAATTGCTCTTTTTGGCCGTATATGACTTTTTCATCCAAAGCAATGTTACACATGGGATTAGTTCGGAACTTTAAAATGGAGCATAATAATAATTTCAAAATAAAAGCCTTGAATATTTTTACATCAGGTAATTGCTGTTTTTGGCTTTATTTGACGTTTTCATCCAAAGCACTGTTACACATGGGATTACTTTGGAACTTTGAAATGAAGCATACTGAAAATTTCAAAATAAAAGCCTTGAATATTTTTACATCAGGTAATTGCTGTTTTTGGCTTTATATGACTTTTTCATCCAAAGCACTGTTACACATGGGATTAGTTTGGAACTTTAAAATGGAGCATAATAATAATTTCAAAATAAAAGCCTTGAATATTTTTACATCAGGTAATTGCTCTTTTTGGCTTTATTTGACTTTTTCATCCAAAGCACTGTTACACGTGGTATTAGTTTGGCCCTTTGAAATGAAGCATTCTGAAAATTTCAAAATAAAAGCCTTGAATAATTTTACATGACGTAATTGCTCTTTTTGGCTTTATTTGACTTTTTCATCCAAAGCACTGTTACACGTTGTATTAGTTTGGCCCTTTGAAATGAAGCATACTGAAAATTTCAAAATAAAAGCCTTGAATATTTTTACATCAGCTACTTGTGTTTTGAGCATTATATAACTATTTTAACCCAAGGACTATTACGCATGGGATTAGTTTGGCCCTTTGAAATGAAGGTTAACAAAACTTCCAAAATAAAAGCCTTGACAACATTTTAAATCGTACCGAACGGTGCACGTCCGCCTCGCTTAACGTTCTTGCGGTTCTCCGCGTGCCACTGATCACGTCGCGGCGTCCTTTGGCGTCGACGCCGATTTGTGGCGCGACGACGCCGGGCCCATGCCCGACGGGCGCGCCTTGGCAGGCCCCGGCTAAATTTCTTCCGAAATTTTCTAGTTGGGGCCTGCCATGCAAAGCAATGGCAGGAACCTATTACTATTGTCGGAGAGAAGCGTCTCTTTATTTATTTTTCTTCCGTAACCGTTAATGCGGCTCATACCGCTGGGTGCACACCTACAAATGAGGTATCAAAACGTGCAGAAAATTCACGCCATGATTGCTATTACTTTTGGTGGGATTTGGGCTTAACGTGGCGACATAATTCGCAAAAAACTACGAAAAAAATCCCATTATAAGTCAATGGGAAAAATCCTAGAAATACCCTATTTTTGAGGATTTGCTGTGTCGTCACAAATTCACCTAGAAATGCCATTCAAATTTCATTTTGTAGATACGTCTGTGATCTCTTCGAAAGTGAAGACGGCTCGTCGATACCAGTTACGGTTTGTCCACAATTTGCCTCTAAGCGACCCAAAGTTTCTCATTTTTGGTCATATTAGAGTGACAGCCGACCTCGGATCAGATATGGGCACAACATTTCTTTCTCTCATCACTGTAAATGCTCTGAGTGAGGTACAGATATGAATCTCGGGACTATCGCAGAAGACACATTGAACTGTCATACGCTTAAAACGCTTTTCGAATATGTATTACGGTTCCCGAACAAGAAGGATTTGTTTCCAATGCTTTTTTTCAGTAAAGTGTGTTTGCTCAAACACACTTGTGTGTTTGAGAGCTCACAGCTCAGAGCTCACACCTGCTGAGACCATTATTTGCCATAGCAACGGAACTCAAGAGGCTATTGGCTGGTGATTTGGACTACAAAAACGCATCACTGTAGTTCTATCTATCCTCAGTTGAAACAGATCAGGACTGAGAACTGGCCTTTACAACTACTTGCTGCTTTGGGCTGTATATAACTGATTTAACTCAGTAACTGTTACACATGGGATTAGTTCGGAACTTTAAAATGGAGCATAATAATAATTTCAAAATAAAAGCCTTGAATATTTTTACATAATGTAATTGCTTTTTTTGGCCGTATATGACGTTTTCATCCAAAGCACTGTTACACATGGGATTAGTTTTGAACTTTAAAATGAAACTTAACAAAAATTTCAAAATAAAAGCCTTGAATATTTTTACATCATGTAATTGCTCTTTTGAGCTTTATTTGACTTTTTCATCCAAAGCAATGTTACACATGGGATTAGTTCGGAACTTTAAAATGGAGCATAATAATAATTTCAAAATAAAAGCCTTGAATATTTTTACATCAGGTAATTGCGCTTTTTGGCTTTATGTGACTTTTTTATCCAAAGCACTGTTACACAATGGAATAGTTTGGCCCTCTGAAATGAAGCATACTGAAAATTTCAAAATAAAAGCCTTGAATATTTTTACGTCATGTAATTGCTCTTTTTGGCCGTATATGACTTTTTCATCCAAAGCACTGTTACACATGGGATTTGTTCGGAACTTTAAAATGGAGCATAATAATAATTTCAAAATAAAAGCCTTGAATATTTTTACATCATGTAATTGCTGTTTTCAGCATTATATAACTATTTTAACCCAAGGACTATTACGCATGGGATTAGTTTGGCCCTTTGAAATGAAGTTTAACAAAACTTCCAAAATAAAAGCCTTGAGAAAATTTTAAATCGTACCGAATGGTGCATGTCCGCCTCGCTTAACGTTCTTGCGGTTCTCCGCGTGCCGCTGATCACGTTGCGGCGTTCTTTAGCGTCGATGCCGATTTGTGGCGTGACGACGCCGGGCCCAAAACCCCACGGGCGCGCCTTGGCAGGCCCCGGCTAAATTTCTTCCGAAATTTTTTCTTCTTTATTTTTCTTCCGTAACCGTTAATGCGGCTCATACCGCTTGGTGCACACCTACAAATGAGGTATCAAAACCTGCAGAAAATTCACGCCATTCCAGCTATTACTTCTGGTGGGATTTGGGCTTAACGTGGCGACATAATTCGCAAAAAACTACGAAAAAACCCCCATTATAAGTCAATGGGAAAAATCCTAGAAATACCCTATTTTTGAGGATTTGCTGTGTCGTCACAAATTCACCTAGAAATGCCATTCAAATTTCATTTTGTAGATACGTCTGTGATCTCTTCGAAAGTGAAGACGGCTCGTCGATACCAGTTACGGTTTGTCCACAATTTGCCTCTAAGCGACCCAAAGTTTCTCATTTTTGCTCAAATTAGAGTGACAGCAGACCTCGGATCAGATATGGGCACAACATTTCTTTCTCTCATCACTGTAAATGCTCTGAGTGAGGTACAGATATGAATCTCGGGACTATCGCAGAAGACACATTGAACTGTCATACGCTCGAAACGCTTTTCGAATATGTATTACGGTTCCCGAACAAGAAGGATTTGTTTCCAATGCTTTTTTTCAGTAAAGTGTGTTTGCTCAAACACACTTGTGTGTTTGAGAGCTCAGAGCTCACAGCTCACACCTGCTGAGACCATTATTTGCCATAGCAACGGAACTCAAGAGGCTATTGGCTGCTGATTTGGACTACGAATACGCATCGCTGTAGTTCTATCTATAGTGGAATACTCAGTTGAAACAGATCAGGACTGAACTGGCCTTTACAACTAATTGCTGCTTTGGGCTGTATATAACTGATTTAACTCAGTAACTGTTACACATGGGATTAGTTTTACACTTTAAAATTAAGCATATTGAAAATTTCACAATAAAAGCCCTGAATATTTTTACATGACGTAATTGCTCTTTTTTGGCTTCATTTGACTTTTTCATCCAAAGCACTGTTACACATGGTATTAGTTTGGCCCTTTAAAATGAAGCTTAACAAAAATTTCAAAATAAAAGCCTTGAATATTTTTACATGACATAATTGCTCTTTTTGGCTTTATTTGACTTTTTCATCCAAAGCACTGTTACACATGGTATTAGTTCAGAACTTTAAAATGAAGCATACTGAAAATTTCAAAATAAAAGCCTTGAATATTTTTACATCATGTAATTGCTCTTTTTGGCTTTATTTGACTTTTTCATCCAAAGCACTGTTACACATGGTATTAGTTTGGAACTTTAAAATGGAGCATAATAATAATTTCAAAATAAAAGCCTTGAATATTTTTACATCATGTAATTGCTGTTTTTGGCTTTATTTGACTTTTTCATCCAAAGCACTGTTACACATGGGATTAGTTTGGCCCTTTGAAATGAAGCATACTGAAAATTTTAAAATAAAAGCCTTGAATATTTTTACATGACGTAATTGCTGTTTGTGGCTTTATGTGACTTTTTCATCCAAAGCACTGTTACACATGGGATTAGTTTGGAACTTTAAAATTAAGCATACTGAAAATTTCAAAATAAAAGCCTTGAAGATTTTACATGACGTAATTGCTTTTTTTGGCCGTATATGACTTTTTCATGCAAAGCACTGTTACACATGGGATTAGTTCGGAACTTTAAAATGGAGCATACTGAAAATTTCAAAATAAAAGCCTTGAATATTTTTACATCAGCTACTTGTGTTTTCAGCATTATATAACTATTTTAACCCAAGGACTATTACGCATGGGATTAGTTTGGCCCTTTGAAATGAAGTTTAACAAAACTTCCAAAATAAAAGCCTTGACAACATTTTAAATCGTACTGAATGGTGCACGTCCGCCTCGCTTAACGTTCTTGTGGTTCTCCGCGTGCCACTGATTACGTTGCGGCGTTCTTTAGCGTCGACGCCGATTTGTGGCGTGACGACGCCGGGCCCAAGCCCGACGGGCGCGCCTTGGCAGGCCCCGGCTAAATTTCTTCAGAAATTTTGTTTTTCTAGTTATTCTTTATTTTTCTTCCGTAACCGTTAATGCGGCTCATACCGCTGGGTGCACACCTACAAATGAGGTATCAAAACGTGCAGAAAATTCACGCCATTGGAGCTATTATTTTTGGTGGGATTTGGGCTTAACGTGGCGACATAATTCGCAAAAAACTGCGAAAAAAACCCCATTATAACTCAATGGGAAAAATCCTAGAAATACCCTATTTTTGAGGATTTGCTGTGTCGTCACAAATTCACCTAGAAATGCCATTCAAATTTCATTTTGTAGATACGTCTGTGATCTCTTCGAAAGTGAAGACGGCTCGTCGATACCAGTTACGGTTTGTCCACAATTTGCCTCTAAGCGACCCAAACTTTCTCATTTTTGCTCAAGTTAGAGTGCGTTTCTGGCTGCTTAGAGTGAGAGATGAAGACAACTTTTTCAACCCAAATCATTTTTGAAATCGCCATCACGCCCACAAATATCGCACGATTAGTATCAAAATCGGTCCTGACATTGATACGCCTGTCTGCTCCGGTAAAATGTTTTCGAAATTTATCTAGACCGTACGGTTTTCTGTCACGGTGCTTCAGAGCAAAGTCATGCGACAGGATTTTCTGAGGCTGTCTGAGGCTCTCTCCCATGTATTTGAATAGAATTTCAGATCTGGGCACAACATTTCTTTCTCTCATCGCTGTAAATGTTCTGAGTGAGGTACAGATATGAATCTCGGGACTATCGCAGAAGACACATTGAACTGTCATACGCTGCAAACGCTTTTCGAATATGTATTACGGTTCCCGAACAAGAAGGATTTGTTTCCAATGCTTTTTTGTCAGTAAAATGTGTTTGCTCAAACACACAGTGTGTTTGAGAGCTCAGCGCTCAGAGCTCACACCTGCTGAGACCATTATTTACCATAGCAACGGAACTCAAGAGGCTATTGGCTGCTGATTTGGACTACAGATACGCATCGCTGTAGTTCTATCTATCCTCAGTTGAAACAGATCAGGACTGAGAACTGGCCTTTAGAACTACCTGCTGCTATGGGCTGTATATAACTGATTTAACTCAGTAACTGTTACACATGGGATTAGTTTGGAACTTTAAAATTAAGCATACTGAAAATTTCAAAATAAAAGCCTTGAATATTTTACATGACGTAATTGCTCTTTTTGGCCGTATATGACTTTTTCATCCAAAGCAATGTTACACATGGGATTAGTTTGGAACTTTAAAATGGAGCATAATAATAATTTCAAAATAAAAGCCTTGAATATTTTACATGACGTAATTGCTCTTATTGGCCGTATATTACTTTTTCATCCAAAGCAATGTTACACATGGGATTAGTTCGGAACTTTAAAATGGAGCATAATAATAATTTCAAAATAAAAGCCTTGAATATTTTTACATAATGTAATTGCTTTTTTTGGCCGTATATGACGTTTTCATCCAAAGCACTGTTACACATGGGATTAGTTTTGAACTTTAAAATGAAGCTTAACAAAAATTTCAAAATAAAAGCCTTGAATATTTTTACATCATGTAATTGCTCTTTTGAGCTTTATTTGACTTTTTCATCCAAAGCAATGTTACACATGGGATTAGTTCGGAACTTTAAAATGGAGCATAATAATAATTTCAAAATAAAAGCCTTGAATATTTTTACATCAGGTAATTGCGCTTTTTGGCTTTATGTGACTTTTTTATCCAAAGCACTGTTACACAATGGAATAGTTTGGCCCTCTGAAATGAAGCATACTGAAAATTTCAAAATAAAAGCCTTGAATATTTTTACGTCATGTAATTGCTCTTTTTGGCCGTATATGACTTTTTCATCCAAAGCACTGTTACACATGGGATTTGTTCGGAACTTTAAAATGGAGCATAATAATAATTTCAAAATAAAAGCCTTGAATATTTTTACATCAGGTAATTGCGCTTTTTGGCTTTATGTGACTTTTTTATCCAAAGCACTGTTACACAATGGAATAGTTTGGCCCTCTGAAATGAAGCATACTGAAAATTTCAAAATAAAAGCCTTGAATATTTTTACGTCATGTAATTGCTCTTTTTGGCCGTATATGACTTTTTCATCCAAAGCACTGTTACACATGGGATTTGTTCGGAACTTTAAAATGGAGCATAATAATAATTTCAAAATAAAAGCCTTGAATATTTTTACATCAGGTAATTGCGCTTTTTGGCTTTATGTGACTTTTTCATCCAAAGCACTGTTACACATGGGATTAGTTCGGAACTTTAAAATGGAGCATAATAATAATTTCAAAATAAAAGCCTTGCATATTTTTACATCAGGTAATTGCGCTTTTTGGCTTTATGTGACTTTTTTATCCAAAGCACTGTTACACATGGGATTCGTTCGGAACTTTAAAATGGAGCATACTGAAAATTTCAAAATAAAAGCCTTGAATATTTTTACATCATGCAATTGCTGTTTTTGGCTTTGTATGACTTTTTCATCCAAAGCACTGTTACACATGGTATTAGTTCGGAACTTTAAAATGAAGTTTAACAAAACTTCCAAAATAAAAGCCTTGACAAAAATTTTAAATCGTACTGAATGGTGCACGTCCGCCTCGCTTAACGTTCTTGCGGTTCTCCGCGTGCCACTGCTTACGTCGCGGCGATGCCGATTTGTGGCGTGACGACGCCGGGCCCGAACCCCACGGGCGCGCCTTGGCAGGCCCCGGCTAAATTTCTTCCGAAATTTTCTAGTTATTCTTTATTTTTCATCCGTAACCGTTAATGCGGCTCATACCGCTGCGTGCACACCTACAAAAGAGGTATCAAAACGTGCAGAAAATTCACGCCATTCCAGCTATTACTTTTGGTGGGATTCGGGATTAACATGGCGACATAATTCGCAAAAAACTACGAAAAAAACCCCATTATAACTCAATGGGAAAAATCCTAGAAATACCCTATTTTTGAGGATTTGCTGTGTCGTCACAAATTCACCTAGAAATGCCATTCAAATTTCATTTTGTAGATACGTCTGTGATCTCTTCGAAAGTGAAGACGGCTCGTCGATACCAGTTATGGTTTGTCCACAATTTGCCTCTAAGCGACCCAAAGTTTCTCATTTTTGCTCATATTAGAGTGACAGCCGACCTCGGTTCATATCTGGGCACAACATTTCTTTCTCTCATCACTGTAAATGCTCTGAGTGAGGTACAGATATGAATCTCGGGACTATCGCAGAAGACACATTGAACTGTCATACGCTTAAAACGCTTTTCGAATATGTATTACGGTTCCCGAACAAGAAGGATTTGTTTCCAATGCTTTTTTTCAGTAAAGTGTGTTTGCTCAAACACACTTGTGTGTTTGAGAGCTCACAGCTCAGAGCTCACACCTGCTGAGACCATTATTTGCCATAGCAACGGAACTCAAGAGGCTATTGGCTGCTGGTTAGGACTACGAATACGCATCGTTGTAGTTCTATCTATCCTCAGTTGAAACAGATCAGGACTGAGAACTGGCCTTTACAACTACTTGCTGCTTTGGGCTGTATATAACTGATTTAACTCAGTAACTGTTACACATGGGATTAGTTTTACACTTTAAAATTAAGCATATTGAAAATTTCACAATAAAAGCCCTGAATATTTTTACATGACGTAATTGCTCTTTTTTGGCTTTATTTGACTTTTTCATCCAAAGCACTGTTACACATGGTATTAGTTTGGCCCTTTAAAATGAAGCTTAACAAAAATTTCAAAATAAAAGCCTTGAATATTTTTACATCAGCTACTTGTGTTTTGAGCATTATATAACTATTTTAACCGAAGGACTATTACGCATGGGATTAGTTTGGCCCTTTGAAATGAAGCATCCTGCAAATTTCAAAATAAAAGCCTTGAATATTTTTACATGACGTAATTGCTCTTTTTGGCTTTATTTGACTTTTTCATCCAAAGCACTGTTACACATGGTATTAGTTTGGCCCTTTGAAATGAATATTAACAAAAATTTCAAAATTAAAGCCTTGAATATTTTTACATCATGTAATTGCTCTTTTTGGCTTTATTTGACTTTTTCATCCAAAGCACTGTTACACGTGGTATTAGTTTGGCCCTTTGAAATGAAGCTTAACAAAAGTTTCAAAATAAAAGCCTTGAATATTTTTACATGACGTAATTGCTCTTTTTGGCTTTATTTGACTTTTTCATCCAAAGCACTCTTACACGTGGTATTAGTTCAGAACTTTAAAATGAAGCATACTGAAAATTTCAAAATAAAAGCCTTGAATATTTTACATGAAGTAATTGCTCTTTTTGGCCGTATATGACTTTTTCATCCAAAGCAATGTTACACATGGGATTAGTTCGGAACTTTAAAATGGAGCATAATAATAATTTCAAAATAAAAGCCTTGAATATTTTTACATCAGGTAATTGCTGTTTTTGGCTTTATTTGACGTTTTCATCCAAAGCACTGTTACACATGGGATTACTTTGGAACTTTGAAATGAAGCATACTGAAAATTTCAAAATAAAAGCCTTGAATATTTTTACATCAGGTAATTGCTGTTTTTGGCTTTATATGACTTTTTCATCCAAAGCACTGTTACACATGGGATTAGTTTGGAACTTTAAAATGGAGCATAATAATAATTTCAAAATAAAAGCCTTGAATATTTTTACATCAGGTAATTGCTCTTTTTGGCTTTATTTGACTTTTTCATCCAAAGCACTGTTACACGTGGTATTAGTTTGGCCCTTTGAAATGAAGCATTCTGAAAATTTCAAAATAAAAGCCTTGAATAATTTTACATGACGTAATTGCTCTTTTTGGCTTTATTTGACTTTTTCATCCAAAGCACTGTTACACGTGGTATTAGTTTGGCCCTTTGAAATGAAGCATACTGAAAATTTCAAAATAAAAGCCTTGAATATTTTTACATCAGCTACTTGTGTTTTGAGCATTATATAACTATTTTAACCCAAGGACTATTACGCATGGGATTAGTTTGGCCCTTTGAAATGAAGGTTAACAAAACTTCCAAAATAAAAGCCTTGACAACATTTTAAATCGTACCGAACGGTGCACGTCCGCCTCGCTTAACGTTCTTGCGGTTCTCCGCGTGCCACTGATCACGTCGCGGCGTCCTTTGGCGTCGACGCCGATTTGTGGCGCGACGACGCCGGGCCCATGCCCGACGGGCGCGCCTTGGCAGGCCCCGGCTAAATTTCTTCCGAAATTTTCTAGTTCATTACTGTTGATGTCACAGATGGTCAATGTTATGCTAAAGTAGACATGCAAAATATTAACCTAAGGGAATATGTTGGGTCTCTAAAGTCAGCATAAAAAAAACCTTAAGCAAACACACCCTGGCATCCAGTTTATAGGTCATATTTATGTTTCAAAATAAAGCATTTTACAAGACAAATAGGTCTGCTTCACACTGAATATTGCAACAATTTTTTTTTTGTTTTCTTTTTACTTAAACATTGATTGAAGCCCACTTATTAACAACAATTAGCCATCAGTGTCTGAATTTTGTCTTGTGGTCAGCTCTCCTGCATGTTTCCCAGAAGCCAGGACTGGACCAACAGGTGCTCCAGTCTCAGATCCAAGTGGGTGAAATCATCCCGTCTCCATATGGGTCACAGAAAGGCTGAGGAGCTCTGCCATCTGTGCAAAACTGCTGTTTCTGTTGGTTCTAGTGGCATTTATTTAAGAGTAGTCAGTCAGGAAAATGGGTAATGTGAGAGAGGGAAGATATGCGGCGAAGGCCATCAGGCCGAGAGTCAAACCTGCGAAAGCGGCGTTGAGGACCAAGACCTCTTTACTTGGGTTGTGCTCTACGCCTGCATCTCCACAACATCCAAAATGTCTGCAAATCTTTGTCTATATTCTGTTAATGTAAAAAAAAAAAAAAAAAAATTCACAATGGCGTTGCTTCCAGTAAATAAGAAATGGAATGGAAATCACACTTGCATAAGCTTGTTCACGTGGCACATCATTATATGAGATATATTCATAATTCAACCATGGCGCTAGCGTTCATCTCTATCAGCCACGAGAGCAGACGTCTGCAGGCGTTGGCTCAACAAACCCCGTATAGTTGAGAGCGGCTGCACGTGCGGCGTTTTGGGGAATTTGTAGTTGACTATTTTTCAGAAGAGCTATAGATTCAACACCTTCGAATTACACAACTTTTAATGAACTGTGTGACGCTGTGAGAGTCAGCTGGACATTGTCTGAAAAAATAAAACCGAACCATCGTCCTACTACCTCCTGTCATCTCCTTTGCCATTTTTAGCTGTTGATCACGTGACTCGTGATGTAAAAAAAAAACATGTTTTCATACAGCTGACAAACCACCTCATCCTAGCACAAAAACTATTTTCTCGCAAAACGTAATTTTTTTTCCCGACATACCCGTGTTTCCATTAATAGTATTTATTTTCAGAATTTCAATTTTGCGCAATTTTTGTGGTTAACAGAAACGCACCTACTAGAAGACTGTTTCTATACTCTGAGAATCTCTTGCCACTCAATTCCTAAAGCAGCGAATGCCTGAAAAGTGACCCCCTTTTCCTTTGAGAAGGCAAAAAAGCTGACCGCATCTTGAGTTGATATTCAAGAGCTGACACCCGATATCTGTGATGATGTGACGGAGTCCCAGTTTTCAAATCTCGCAGAAGAGCGCAAAACAGAAAAGGCCAGTCCGCTTCAAACGAAAAGCATATGGAAGCATTCAGTCTGTGTTTAGTGATATAACGCACGACCAGCTACACGTCAGCCTGTTTTTAATTGACTGTGACCTGGCCCCGGTGTCTGATTGCCTTGAGGGTGAAACCGCTTCTCATGTGGTCCAGAAGGCCATCTGCGGAGGCATGCGACACGGTTCTGATGAAACAAACCAGAAAACGTTTCGGCGGCCTTGTGCCCATTATCTCAAACAAAGCAGCAAATCCATAAGTGTCAGCAGCAGCGATGGATTTGCTTCGACTCGCTCTTGAGTTAAAACGTTTAGGTGGTCGTGCAAACCCGCCGGACGTTTCCAAACGGAAGCCGCGACCGGCCGAGCGGGAACTCGACTTCCGCTTTGGAACAAGCCATCTGGGCGCAACTGAAGACAAGGCACAGAGCCAGGTTTAGCCCATCGCTCCTCCAGGCTGCTGGGCTGACTGATGAGGTGCCACACGGCCGCCCTGACCCCGCTCGGCTCTCTGTTGTTTCCCCAACGACAGAACGCGCTCACAGAGGCAAATTCACGCTGCAGATGAGATATAAGCGATACGCAGCCGAGGCTGAGCAAAGGAGGGTTTTACGGTGCATTGAAAAGAAACCGAAGACCCATAATAAAACCCGGCAGTTGTAAAACATGACTGATGACAGTAGCGGAGTAACCTGAGCGATTCGGCTGCAGATCTCCCGGATAACGTGGCTGGAAGTAAGGGCCGCACGCTAATGACCACTCATGTTTGTTTAAGCCATTTGAAAGTGGGAAAACAAACATTTAACCACTGTCCCTCGTGGTTACTTTAAACCTTGGAAAAGAACTAATTGCAGCTTGAGTTATCACACACACAGTGAGCCACTCTCAATAGTTTACCACAGCATGTCCGTTGGAGTTGACTTCCTTTCCCAGGCTTGCCCTGCTGACCCAAACATGCCCCTGTGTCTCTTTTTAGCCACGACCGGGAATCCTGCTCACCTAAATCTGGCTTGGATTAGCCCACATGGCTCAGTGAAAGCTGCAGTACATCTTTCCTTTGTAAAAACATTCAATACAAGACAAAGCCGAATAGCTCCTGCAGTCGTTGGTCAAAGAAACATGTCTTTGGTTATAGAAAAGTCAGCATAAAGACAAGATGGAAATTGGTTTATTTATTAATTCTTAAAGTTTCAACTCCACCTTTTAGGTAAAAAAATTCCAACTGATTTCACTCCGTCATCGTGTATTAAAAAAAAGATGATTCTGAGTTTACTGAGACACTTTAAACTACGCCTTGTCATGATAACAAATTTTGCTGGATAATCAAATTGTCCCAAAGATTATTGCAATAAATAATAATACTTTTGTTTTGAGACCATTTTCAAGTAATACAATGATAACGGCATAATAATGAGAAAAAAAACATTCTCCAAGATAAATAAACCTTAAATTCTAATTAAACATTCAATCCTGGAACTTTAAGACATTTTACATATCCAAAATATATACAACAACACTAATAGGCAAATACAATGAATTATGAAGTTTCTGGAAACAAAATTGTCCTTCAGAAAAAGGAATTTTGATTTGATGTAATTTGTATAGTTGCAAACGACATCAATGTGAAAAGATGTAGCTTCATTTTAAGAAGTACAGTGAAATATCTTAATTGCATTTAATAGATATTTTCATCAATACATTCTGCCACAACCAGCACTTTGAGGATATTCATGGACTTGGTAAGGCAGGAAATCAAAATGAGGTTGCCTCCCGCGGTCTAATTTGTCCGAAATATCTGGTTCCAGAACTCACTAAATTCAATTTAAATGCAATTTTTGTAAGTTGTGTGTCTCCTGGAAGCACATTCAACGCTTCATTAGTCTTTCTTATTTTACGATCATGTAACATCCTCAGCTAACACTGCATTGTCCGAGGTTGAGTTCTCGGGCTTTGTGTACTTTTTCTCTGAGGTCCAAGCATAGTATTAATGTACCTGGTGAACACCTGATCATTTGTTTTACGTCTTGCTATGTAAAAGGGCATGCAATCCTTTTCCATCCTCCTTACCTCAGACAGACTCTTCAGGTTCTCTGGAGCTTCAGTGACTGACAGGTAGCGTTTCTCCAGCCTTCAGGACCGGTCCCTCCTGCATGGATTAACAGATTTTATTCATATGAATCTGCCTGGAGCCGGAGCTCCACTGATCCAATAATCTCTACATCAAATGGATTACCTGTCTGGTTATCATTGGTAAGATTGACACATTCATATCAGTAGAACAGTTTCAATAAGTGCGGCAGGCATCTGCTTTAAACTGATAAAACGTTTCACAGTAAAACATATTTAACTTGTTTCTGACCCCCCCGTTTGATTTAAACTAAAACGGCAATCTGCTTCACTCTTCACAAAGTGTTATTGATTCCGTTCATCAAGTTTGGGTTATTTGGATCTGTGAGGGAAAACTTTAAATTGGCTCCATGAAGCCAGTAATTAGGAGCTCATTGTAACTCCATCCATCATCCATTTGAAAAACTTAATATTCTCCATTATGTCTGCCAAATTGTTTGGGGTTTTTTTGGTATCCATTTCTCTTTTGTCTCTGTCTTTTCTTGCATCGTGGCTCCCTGCTGGCTAACTGACAGCAACCTGTGGAGCAGAGCGGAGCGAGGATACATTTCTAACGAGTTGCTCGCCGGCGCTCTCCGAGGCCTCTGTGTGGTAGGAGGAAATGATTAATGAGCAGTCCAAATGGAGCTCAGGCTGGCCTCCAACTATGTCACTGCACCCCTCTTTCAGCATTTCAAAAAACCTGACAAAAACAAAGAGGTCCAAGAGCGGAGCCCTGAGGAACCTCCTGTTGCTCAGGGAGGTTTTTTTTGTTTTGTTTTTTAGACTGAATGTGCAGTCGATCAAACAGAAAAAACTCTCTTACGTAAATAGAGAATAATGGAAGATATCTTTCAGGTTGACAGCAGTATTCTCAATCAGAACCCCTCTGTGGCTCCATTAGCCCTGTCATCACTCATCAACTAATTAGCTAAGCCTTACATCTTTGCTGTTTTTATCCATGCCGCGTTGCCTCCACCGGTTCTGCTGTAAAAGATTCCTGCTGGGTAAAGGCATCAGAAAGAGTGTAATCAGAAAAATGGCTAATTAATTAACCTTACTCTGTCTCATAAGATGTCACCTTTCTGTCCCAAAATGTCTATATTCCTCAAAAGCAATTATTCATGTGTTAATACCATCAAAATGAGAAGTCCCGAAATCGTTTATGAACGAGATAGCCAAATGGCTTCGTCATATTTTCATTGACACTGAAGTGTTTTTGGTAGCACTTTATTTGAAGGGGTGTGCATAAGACTGACATGACGGTCTCATAAATATGAAATAACGCCTGTTATGAACAAGAAGTCTTCGTGGATGCTGATGCCATTAAGTGTGATTCGGTATAAAATAATCACACTTTTAATGCAACTTTTAGTGCAACTTTGCATTAAAAGTGTCATTATTTACCGACTGCCACTTCATGACAACAGTTACCTGTTACCCTGTTTTCTAATGCAACAAAGTCAGATCTTGGTGAAACCACCTGAAAATGCTCAAAACAACATTATACGCTTTTTTACACCACCGTTTGAAACCTACACTTATGTCGCTTTTGATGCAAAATTCTCATAACTGCTATTTCGTCCTTTGTTCTCATCATAGAAGCAGTTTCTGATTCCTTCCAACAAATTGCAATTCTCTGCTGCTTCGTAACATTATCATTTGCTTACGTCGCGTCACTCAAAATGTGCTATGCTCATGAATGTTGAACAGTCACCCCTATAAAAGCAGAGGCGTCGTTTTGGGTGCATTCAGAGAAGATGCAGACGGGAGAGTGGTACAGAGCTGGCATTAATTAATGAAAATGGCAAAACTTACAAGAAACAGGCAACCAGGAACATGGAGAGAGAGAGAGAGAAACAGAGTGTAACGGAAGGAACCAGTGGTGTGTAGTGAGTCCGGGGAGGTAAATATACAGAGGAGGGCGTGAAGATGACAAAAGAACTGGTTACATGTAACCGTCTGCAGCTGTGGAAGGGAGGGAGTGAGACTGATGTGGAAATGATTAGCAGCTGGGGAAGGGAAACCGAATGAGAAGACAAAACAGACAAAAACCCCGAGCAATCACAGAAATAAACACTCAATCTAGCAACCAAAACCGACACAACAATAAGAAATAACTGGACAAACAGAAGAAACAAACTACAACAGGAAGGTAAAATAAATACCGAAGACATATTACAGCCTCGTAACTTTTACAAAACCATAAAGCTTTGTATATGGCCGTATCGGCCATATCTGCTTATTGCATTGCTTCTGACTCATTGGACGTCAAATAACAGACACCAAACCACAGACTAGATTGCAATCAGGCTTTTATTTGTTCATCTGTCACCGGGGTATTACTGGGTGGTTTATGCGCTCGCAACACACGATAAACCTTTAAAATGCCTGGTTCTTAGCCCAGCATTTCTTCGAGTGTGTTTAATTACTGCTTACAGGAGCATGAAGCGGTGTTGGTATGTTTAACCTTAATGCGAGCTGGGAATTTCTGCATGTGGAGAACTTTCTTCAGACCAGATGTCGCTGAACATGAGCATCTCAGAGATCTTCGGGCGCTGGCATTAAAAGCAAATGAACCAGAAACATTCCCTCCTTCTTTGTTTGGAACCTCGTTCTCCTCTCTTTGCTATGCAGCACGCACGCACACACACACACACACCCACTCATGTCAGCTCCATCAACGTACCTGCTGGGCTCAGATTACAAAGTCCTCGGCGCGGTGAAAGAAATGCCCCTAAGGAAGGCTGCATGGGAGGTAGAGTTACTGGCAGTCTCTCCCAACCTTTTCACTCCACTACATGAGCTGTAATGAGCTGCAGTCAGTGAGGGCAGTGACAGTTAATAAAAATGTGAAGCACATGGGAACGGGCCTTTCGCTCTGTTCCCATTTCGTCTCGGCGAGATTGTGCTCAGACACACGGGATCTGATATGTTTGTTGAGATTGCTGCAGCTTTAAATAAAACAAAGCGCCGGTTTTTAACATGCGTCCTCTCTGTTTATTCTTTTCTGTTTCCCCCCCCCACCCTGGCAACACACTGAGCTTTTAAATGAATCCCTTTCATTTTCGTTTCTTTGTTCTTTTATCTTCTAAATCCTCATCTAACAAACTCTGACATCTCGTTTTGTCTCCTAAAAATCATTTCCATATTTTAGGCTTCTCCCTGGCTGCTGCTTCATCGTCCTCCAGGCTGTGTTTACCGTTAGCAGATGATGCAATTGCTCTTTCTCGGAATAATGACAAGTTACGTTGGAACGAGATGGAAGGTGACTGAGAGGAATGTAACTCTTTTCACTTTGACCTTCTTTCATCATAAACACCGCTGCCATCAATCACTATACACAAACCAGAACTCCAGTGACTAAGCAGTGTTTGTCCTCTGATGAAAGAAGCTCAGCAAAAAAGCACTTAGAGACAAAAAAAAAAAAACATGAAGAAAAAACCCATTACACTGAAAACAGTTCTTGTGATTCTCTAAAAAATTGTTTCAGTATCAAGGTAAGATAACGTAGTTTACCTTTGCTGTATGCTGTCCTATGAATGTAACTCGAAGATAAAAAGGTTTAGCAAAAATGTTTAAACAAAATCTTTTATGAATTTAATCTGTGTGTGAAGTGTTGAGGAAAAAAAAATTATAAACAGTTTTCAGAAAACTTAGCTAACCTATTTCTTAAGAATGTATTAGCCACCAGCTTCCCTGATGAAATGAGATATTTCATGTTAGCATGTTAGTTTTGAACGGCTGGACTGCTGCGTGATGAAGAGGACAGAAGAAGAGCAAATTTGTCTCGAGATGAAAGTGGCATTGACAACAGCAATGAAAACGAGAATGAGGTGAGATGAGATGATTTCAGTGGTTTTAGTGCATAGGAGTAAGATGAGGACAGCGATTAATGACTTTTCTGGGTAGGCTACTGTGTGCATAAGTGTTTTTAGCGGCTGTGTTACAGGTGCTGCTTGGAAAAAGCATTAATGGTATTTCAATAAAGTTTTTTTAAAAAACATCTTTCTGTGTAAATATGCTACACTCTGCGGTTTATAAACAAGTGCAGCCTATAGATGCATCTATATTCAGGTGAGCTCCATGACTTACTGTTACAGATGATGAAGGAGTTGCTCTGTTGCTCCAAACAGACAGGTTGCACCTGCATACATATGAAAAAGGGCCATAAACCATGTAGCTGCTGCCATTTTTATGCAACAACTCTTTGGAATTTTATAAACCTCTACACGCCCTCTGCTGGTGGATCTTAGAAAAACATCCTGTTTTGATTAGCCGTTGCTCTACTCTTCTTAGATTGAACACTGCTGGTTGCGCTGGAATCCATTTAGGAGCATAATAATAATAATAATAATAATAAAAAAGATGACTGAATATATATGCATGCCACACTTTTCAGATTTTTACTTTGCATAAAATCTAGAAGTCCATCTAATATGTTGCATCTCTTTTACAAACATGCATACCTTTTCTTTTTGTGCGTCTGCTACCAAATCCCATTAAAATGCATCATATTCTGTGGTTGTAACATGGCGAAATGTGAAATAAATAAATAAATAAATGCAGGAGTATGAGAGGTTTTGCAAGGCACTACATCCACTAGAGTAAATCGCAAATTCGCTTGCGGATAAACAAGATGAAGGAGCAGTTTTGCCATCTGTGACTGAATGCTGAGGGTTGTTTGATATATGAAACGGCGTTTGAAGGGTTTCGCCCTGACACACTCAACAGATTGTTGCGTAATCAAAACCATCCACCACATACTATACGTTATTGTCAAGTGACGGGATTTATCTCAGGCTAAATCTGGGTATGCTTTCATGCACTCAATGTACAGATGAGAAGGAAGGAGGTCTGAAAAGAAAAACATGTGACGCTAAAAGATGCTTATGCATGCATCCACAACCTGCTCCTTCCCAGGAAATAACCTGCAGGCTCGATTCGGCCAGATATCTACGGAAGAGGATTAGGGCCACCGAAAAAAAAAAAAAAAAAAAAAGAATTCTGAGTTTAAAGTCAGAATTCTGAGATTAAAGTCAGAATTCTGAGTTTAATGTCAGAATTCTGAGATTAAAGTCAGAATTCTGAGATTAAAGTCAGAATTCTGAGATTAAAGTCAGAAAGTCAGAATTCTGAGATTAAAGTCAGAATTCTGAGTTTAATGTCAGAATTCTGAGATTAAAGTCAGAATTCTGAGATTAAAGTCAGAATTCTGAGATTAAAGTCAGAAAGTCAGAATTCTGAGATTAAAGTCAGAATTCTGAGTTTAAAGTCACAAAGTCAGAATTCTGAGATTAAAGTCAGAAAGTCAGAATTCTGAGATTAAAGTCAGAATTCTGAGATTAAAGTCAGAATTCTGAGATTAAAGTCAGAAAGTCAGAATTCTGAGATTAAAGTCAGAATTCTGAGATTAAAGTCAGAATTCTGAGTTTAAAGTCAGAATTCTGAGATTAAAGTCAGAATTCTGAGTTTAAAGTCAGAATTCTGAGATTAAAGTCAGAATTCTGAGATTAAAGTCAGAATTCTGAGATTAAAGTCAGAATTCTGAGATTAAAGTCAGAATTCTGACTTTAAACTCAGAATTCTGAGATTAAAGTCAGAAAGTCAGAATTCTGAGATTAAAGTCAGAATTCTGAGTTTAATGTCAGAATTCTGAGATTAAAGTCAGAATTCTGAGATTAAAGTCAGAAAGTCAGAATTCTGAGATTAAAGTCAGAATTCTGAGTTTAATGTCAGAATTCTGAGATTAAAGTCAGAATTCTGAGATTAAAGTCAGAATTCTGAGATTAAAGTCAGAAAGTCAGAATTCTGAGATTAAAGTCAGAATTCTGAGTTTAAAGTCAGAAAGTCAGAATTCTGAGTTTAAAGTCAGAATTCTGAGTTTAAAGTCAGAATTCTGAGATTAAAGTCAGAAAGTCAGAATTCTGAGATTAAAGTCAGAAAGTCAGAATTCTGAGATTAAAGTCAGAAAGTCAGAATTCTGAGATTAAAGTCAGAATTCTGAGATTAAAGTCAGAATTCTGAGATTAAAGTCAGAATTCTGAGTTTAAAGTCAGTATTCTGAGTTTAAAGTCAGAAAGTCAGAATTCTGAGATTAAAGTCAGAATTCTGAGTTTAATGTCAGAATTCTGAGATTAAAGTCAGAATTCTGAGATTAAAGTCAGAATTCTGAGATTAAAGTCAGAAAGTCAGAATTCTGAGATTAAAGTCAGAATTCTGAGATTAAAGTCAGAATTCTGAGATTAAAGTCAGAATTCTGAGTTTAAAGTCAGTATTCTGAGTTTAAAGTCAGAAAGTCAGAATTCTGAGATTAAAGTCAGAATTCTGAGTTTAATGTCAGAATTCTGAGATTAAAGTCAGAATTCTGAGATTAAAGTCAGAAAGTCAGAATTCTGATATTAAAGTCAGAATTCTGAGATTAAAGTCAGAATTCTGAGATTAAAGTCAGAATTCTGAGTTTAAAGTCAGAAAGTCAGAATTCTGAGTTTAAAGTCAGAATTCTGAGTTTAAAGTCAGAATTCTGAGTTTAAAGTCAGAATTCTGAGATTAAAGTCAGAATTCTGAGATTAAAGTCAGAATTCTGAGATTAAAGTCAGAATTCTGAGTTTAAAGTCAGAATTCTGAGTTTAAAGTCAGAATTCTGAGTTTAAAGTCAGAATTCTGAGTTTAAAGTCAGAATTCTGAGTTTAAAGTCAGAAAGTCAGAATTCTGAGTTTAAAGTCAGAATTCTGAGTTTAAAGTCAGAATTCTGAGATTAAAGTCAGAAAGTCAGAATTCTGAGTTTAAAGTCAGAATTCTGAGTTTAAAGTCAGAATTCTGAGTTTAAAGTCAGAATTCTGAGATTAAAGTCAGAAAGTCAGAATTCTGAGATTAAAGTCAGAAAGTCAGAATTCTGAGATTAAAGTCAGAATTCTGAGATTAAAGTCAGAAAGTCAGAATTCTGAGATTAAAGTCAGAAAGTCAGAATTCTGAGATTAAAGTCAGAATTCTGAGATTAAAGTCAGAATTCTGAGTTTAAAGTCAAAACTGTGCTACTGTTCATTTAAATTCAACTAGCCATTTGTCGTAACAACATAGAAGATACAAGTCGGATCCTCAAACGGTATTGAAAAACTGAATGAGTTATTTTTCTTGACAGGAGGCGTTCCTCAGCGCCTCCTGTCAAGAAAACGACAGAAAATGAACAGGAAATGATTCATTTTCAGCAGAAAATGAATCATCAAAGGAGAGATTTGTCTCTTTTGTTGCAGCCGGTGAACGAACTGAGACAGAAAATGGATCTCATATTGGTATCGTCCTTATTCTCTCAGCTGATGGCTCGGGTTTTGGAAACACAACAGCAACTGTGTTACGACCTAATTCTCCTCCAGTGCTTCTGACCCAGTCGTTGGATCGATTTTACCAAAGCACCATGACAATGGCAAACGCGTTGGGTTTTAATGGTCTAGCCAACGTTTAGCCACGGTAACTGGACAGAAGAACAGAAACAGAAAAATTGAATAAAGTTTATCTCTCAGTCCTCTGAAAGGCTTTGATCTTCAAAACAAACAGGATGCATCTACTTAAATATATAAAAAAAACATATAACTACTGCCACTTAAATGCTCCTTTGTTGTAGGGAGTCTGTATGCTGGAAGCGACCTGACATTTGTAATGTGTTTGTTAAGAACTTATTGACCATAAACAAATACTGCACAAAGTGATGGCAAAAATTCTGACATCAATATTAATGTCTTTATTAAGAAAAGTTCCTATATCAATGTTCCACTTTATGTGGAAAATAAAGTGATTTGATTGCTTTTCAACCAGAATTAAGCTTATTTTATTTATAAAAATACATTTTCTAGTTGAATAAGAAGTTAAAACAACCCAAACTAACCTGCCCGCTCTGGTTGAAATCACTTTAGAAATACAATTTTAAAGTGTATTATAATTATTAGTTAATTAGGGTTTTTTTGTTCATTAACTTAGCCAGTTAATTTGTACCCAATTTTGTAAACAGGAGGCTGATTATTGCCAATGTTTGTTTTAAAACAGAGTTACTTTAAAAAGAGTGATGCCCCAAACACTATTTTAAGTCATTCATGCCTTGTTTAAATTTAATACTAAATAATATATATATTAAAAAGTTTTCTATTCCCATAAGTTCAAGTCAGGCCCGTTTAGACCAGTTGACAGTCCAAACTGTGTACCACATTTTTCTGCTTTCAGTGACCAGAATTATTTTCAATTATCTTATAATTTCAAAGCATAAAATGCTCTTTGCAAAGAAGAAAAAAAAAAGCTTAGATGGATTTGGAACACCTCTACCACCTAAAAGCGACACACGCCCCATTTCCCCTATTTTCTGTCATAAAATCAATGTTATTTGTAAATAGGTAAGCATACAAAAATCCTCTACTTTAGCTTGAGTCTATCTTCTTTCCAGCTTTCTGTGAAAAGAAAAAAAACCCCCAACAATCTCTGCAGCCGTGTGCATGTTGTGCAGTCTGTGTAGATAAATGGAAACACAGTTATTGACGTTCAGAAAATTACAGCAAAGAAGTTCACACACGGTCATCTGTGTTGGCCCGAGGCTCTAACTTATGAACCATGGAAACTAAGTTCTTTCTCGGTGAATAAAGCTGCGGGAATGACGACAGAAGGGAAGACCTGAGCTTCGTAAAGGTAGACATTTCATCGATTTTGGTCCTCCTTGCCTTTGCAATTTCTTTCTACTGCCACATTGAACAGAAATGATGTTTTCTCATCATATGTCTACAGGAAAGAAACCTTTGAACAAAGTTGTGACCCTTTTTTCTTCCTGCGACCTGGCCCGTCTTTGGCCTCGCCTTTTAGTTTACCTTCTCAGCTAATGTTTACGCTGATCTGCTGCACCCTAATGAAAGGCAACTTTTGTTAGGATGTATGAGGGCAGAGAGTTGGAAATACCACGACCTACTGACAGTTTGTCCTTTCACTAAGTGTCAAGACAAACGTCATGTTCATGCATGAGACTTATTTCTGACCCTAGGCTTCATTAATCTGCTAAAGAATATGGAAATAAGTAATGAAGGTGACAAAAACAGTAAAAATGAATCTGTTTAAAATTATTTATTATTGTTTCCTGAATTAATTTACTTAAAAATAAAAGATTTATGGACATTTTGGGGGTTTATGGTCATTCGTCTTTTAGTAAAAACTAAAAAGAAATAATAGCATGACTAAAACTTAATATTTCACAGAAGTCTGATGCTGCCATGAAATTGTTACAGTATGATATCCTCCAGTTAAAATAAAAGTTTAAAACTAAAATGCAAATCCCAATTTAACTGCTTTTATTTGAAACTACAAGACGAAACGATTCCTCCTGACACTAGAATATGAAATCTGTTGATTATTACATATAAAATAATAATAAACGTTGTGACGACTCTTTGTGCAACACTGCTGATTTCTACAGCTCTTTTTTTTTTTTTTTTTACCAATAACCTATTAAAATGACTTTGAAAATGACAATGGTTTCGAAACTGTTATGTTGTAAAACTTTTACGAAGATAAAGCCCTTTTCACAAACTGGTAAAGTGCATCAGATCAGCAGTGAAACAGCTCAATTCTGAGTTTTCGGGAGTTGAACCTATAAGATGAGTTAACTACCCTCTGACCAAGGAGCAGAGCTGCTCCAGAATTACTGCAACCTTTGTGGGGAGGAAAAATCAAAGAGCACCAAGATAATGAGCTTTGAAAGAAAACTTTGAGAACACAGTCGACTAACTTTCATCCAACTGACCCCGAACTTGCTGAATGTTCACGGCAACACTTAAGACTCAGAAGTAGAAAAGCACTGCACAAACAGCGCTTTCACTTAAGGAAAGGGGCGAGTCAGAGCAATGTGCATATTTCATATTCATATTTTTATTTTGCCTCGATCTTGTGACCACAGTAAATTCAAAACAAAAGCAAATTGGAGACATGCCCGCTGTAAAGCCAACGTTTGCTATTTAGCTTATCTGTAAGTCTTGTGCATTTTTAAGGGCCATTTGCTTGAGGGGAAACAAAATGTTTCCATTTTGGTAATTAGTCATTTAATGAGGCGCTAGTCACTTTTGTGCCGCTTAAAGGCTGATTCAGAGTTAATCGGGAGCAATTCATTCAAAGGAAAATGTAAATTCACCGTTTGTCATGAACTATTAATAATCTGATTCATTTATGCTGCATCTCAGAGTCATCATCATCAGTCTCCGTTGGTTCCATATAGCATAGCCACATAAACCTGGGATTAATCATGACGGCCGTCCTATGAATGTAAACTAAAACGTGTCAAAAAACATCAAGTGAGATTTCTGGCATTTCTACAGTGAGACACTTTGAGCTTAAAACCAGAATCTGACCCAGATTAAGATGCACTGCCTTCATCAATCCCAAGATGAGACGACAATTTTATTTACTCGGTTGCTATTCATGTATTTACCAGACAAGAAGGATCATTAAAACCCAGTGACCAATGTCCTTTGTTACTGTTATTCCTATTAAAACACAGTATTAGTGAATTCAGTCAAAATTTATTCATTTACTATTGACAGAGGATAGAAACCCTTCATGTGATACAATAAAAGAAATGTTTGTGAGGCCAGGGCAGCAGATTATACACAATATGCTAAATTCATAAACTATTTCAGTCTGCTTAAATATCACAATATGTCTTGTTTCATGTACAAAAAAAAATTACCTGATTAACTTCTCCCTCACCAGTGAGCAATTAGGTCCATTGATGTAAAAAGTAAAATAAATAAATAAAAAAAGATTAAACCAACCTATTTTTCACACTGCTCCTACAAGAGATAAAGGAATAAGAAATAAATGTTATTCAAACTGATTAGATTTTAAGGCCAGTTCTAAAACCCAGTATTATTTTGTATGGGAACAGCTAACAGAAGGCTGAGTTTGTGGGATAAAGATCAGGGTTTTTGTCACACGGGAACTGATTTAGACTTTTGTTCATATGGCTCCCACAGTACTGCTCTTTAAGTCAGATTGCAGGGCCGTCTCAGAACAACACTCTAGTCTCAGCCAACAGGTGTAAGGCTGCTGGTTCTGGCTCGGTTTGCAGTTTGTTTTTGATGGTTTTCCCACTTTGGCACTGAACTAGATGTGAAGAGGAAATCCAAAATCAAACTTTGAGCAACGATTGTGCACATTTATCACAATATGTGCACATATTGAAAAAAAAGTGTTTTTTTTCCATATTTTTGGAAAAAAATTCCAAAAATATGTATTGCCAACAGGGCTGAAACGATTAATTTGAATAATCATGATTAATTGAGTACTGAAATACTCAACTAATTTAATAATCAATTAATTTGAAACTTTAGTATACAGACACAGAAGAGAGTCTGTATAGTGCTAAGCAAAGTCTATTTGCTCAGCATTTAGCCCAAACTGTAAAACATATATGCATTTTGCATTTAAGTTAAAAACACTTTTGTCTGTAAATATGTTGTGGCCAAAACTCCTCAAGTGGTCTAGTTTTAGCTTCACCTGGTTGACATTTACCAAGGGATAGGAATTTAATTATTTGTTTATTTGCATCTTTTAATGTATTTCTAATATTGTACAAGAAAGGCCTAAGTGACAGATTGCGGCATTTTTTAAAAATCCAATTAATTGCCAGAATAGATTACGATAATAATCATTCGCTGCAGCCCTAATCGTCAGAGAGAAAGGTGATTAGGTTTGGTCTTACTTGAATGGACAAAGCGTCTTTGCTTCTTATGTTTGTCTCCCTGTCTGAATCTATAAGCTCAGCTGCACAAATGGAGCTGGTCACTTGCAGGGAAGGAGACGTCGCAAGATGCTGATCAGCCAATCAGAAGTGGAGTTCATGAAATGTGTGGCAACATTCCACCAGTGTGCCAGGATCATGAAGGTAACTTGGAGATCCAGGACACAATCAAGGTGGGATAAATGGTTTTTTTTGTTAGTTTAAAAAAATAAAACTAATTTAAAAGTTCAGTAACAGATATCTTACTGTGTCCTCAAAGAGGGAACAATTAAAGTAAGACAAAGAAAAAAAGCACAAGTTTCATTCAGCCTCGTGTTTACTAGAGACTTGATGCTAAAAAGCTGCTAGCAGATACCTTACAGCTTTTAATAGGCAACATTTGTATATTTTAACTACTGGTTATGAATTAGGCTATGTCTTTTATGGCTCACAGTTTAAAACATTTAGATCTGGAAATAAACTCCTAATCTCACTCGTGTTCCAGCTGAAAGTCAGAAAACCAGCTGATTATCTACTGATCTGCATTTAATGCATTCAAACTCTAAAGGAACACATTTCCCAACAAACAGGAAATTACTGTGCATGACTAATTTATTGAGATAAATATCATCAGAAAGGATTGGTAATAATTTATCACGGCAGCTATGAATAGATTTTACACGTGAGACAGCCATGTTTCATTTGGAGGCCTGGGCGGCGAGAGATCCCTGAGCGTTGCACTCGGAAATACCAACCGCCTAAAACAAATGGAAAACACACTACGCTTCATGTTTCTTCAAGTTAGTTTTTGAAAATGTAAAGTTACTGTTAGGAAGATACATAATTATGCCTGTCTTTCTACATCCACTATTTATTCCCTTTAGTGAACACAACGTACGGTGGTAAGTAAATGAAGATTTCAAACACAGGACGGGTACAAAGAGGCCTGTGAGCCTTTCACAAAAGATTTCAGTTCAGTTTCGCAGATCCTCCTTTCCCGAGATGACAGCTCTGGAATTTGCTGACGTGTTGTGGATGTTTTGGGTTTGCAGCAGATTAATTGAAGTGATTTTGAGGTGCAGACTCCAGCACCTGCAAATCCAAGCTTGGGAATACCAAATCTCTCAGTTCAGCCTACAAACGCATTCATAATGTAATGTATGGCACCAAAACACAGAGGAAAAAGATCAATATAATCTCATTACTCTTAGGAAAAACAGGGGAAAGAAAACAGCTCTGGCTGCTTTCTGCGGCCTTTGTGTGGACGTGGCGAGAGCCGTATTGGTTTTCTCCTCTAGCTTTGAGCCTGATGAATATAACCTATTACTACCGAGAAGTATCTGCATACAAGTGAGAATTCCTTTTTATTTATTATCTAACATGACTTTAATTTCAGCTTCTCTTTCATAATTAGATTTAAAACACTCCAAAACACGTCTGATTAAAGGGAACTACAATAACATGGAAATGTGAATAAATCAGTTGTGAATTCACACAGAGATGAAAGATTTCCATATGAATAGTTTAATGAATAAATTATGATCGTGTTGGGTTTTTAATTAATGCTCTGATAATAATCCAGTGATCATTAGTCCCTTTGCAGACATGCTGAGAATGTATTTACAGGCACAACAATGCATTTTTAATTCAAGATGAACCAACTTTTGTAATAATGACAGATCATTGCCGGTCACTTGCTTTAAGAGCGGTCATGTGAACGGGGTTTTTTTCTTCTTCTTCTTTTTTTCTGCACAGAGTGTGTTGCCAACTCGCTGCAGGGCTCTCCTGCAGTCCTGTGGGTGCTGTAGCGAACATGATGCGTAACAGGTGTAGGGCGGTGAAGAGGGCAGACGTCCGCAGCTGCTTGAGCACCGACCACGTCTTCGCCCATCTGCACCCCGGCGTCCAGCAAAGCCCCGGAAGAGGCTGAACGGCGTGTGTGTGTGTGTGTTTATGTATAAATCCCACTCACCGCAGCCAAGTGTCACCACCTCTCTGCCGAGCATCCCGCCCCACCGCCTCCTCCGACTTATCATTAATACTCCGCGTGGAGTCTAAGATCCTGGACACATGTGGACTGGACCATGTGTCCATTTAAGCAGAGATGCAGTAGAAACCAGAAATTTACATACTACAAATAAAAATATGCATAACACTTTTTTGTTGTTGTTGTCACTGTCTGAAGTTAAATCAGATCAAACTTCTCTGTTTTTGGTCAGAATTACCAAAATGATTTCTATTGATAGGTGTCAGTAATGACACAAACTCTGGTCAACATTCAAATTTCATCTAGAACTTTATAGCGGCAGCATGCAATTGTTTTTTTTTTTTTTAAATAAATGTTTTTTACATGTTTGTTAAAACTGTCAAAATGACACGACTGTGAGACAGATAATCTGTGAAAAGGTTGAGCTCCTTCGTCTCCTCCCAGTGCTACCATGGCCGTCTGAAGAAATGCACCACTCCCAGTGATAAACAACCAATCACAGCCAGGAGAACGGTCTCAGTGTTGTCAATCATCCTCGTGTGCACGCTGCTCAGTATGCTAATGGCGGAAAAACAACTTACTCTTCCAGGAAAACCAATTATCCAACGCCATCGATAGCCATGCTGACTGGCTTCACCATTCATGACAGGGTATGTGGTGGTGGACCAGCTGAAGAGAAAGAAGGAGAATGTGAACAGCACATACGTGAGGGTGATTTACGGCGTTAAGATCCTCCTCCTGGCTCTGATTGGTTGTTTCTGACCGGGAGCGGGAAAAGGCACAGTTGTTAAATATTTTTCAAAGAGTCAGTTTCAACAAATATGTAAGAAACATTTTTCATATAAAAGCTACACACTGCTGCTTTAAGGTCAATTAACCTGATGATTTTAGAAGATCTAAAATCTAAACTAAAATGGAGCAATGATGAAACTTTTGCAGCTCCTGCTCCTTTTCTGGGAACAACTTGTCTTCCCATATAGCAACAATATACGGCAATGAAGAAAAGGTAAAGCAAAGGATAACTAGCAGGTTGGGATGATGAGCAATAGAGGGAACTGACAAGCAGTGAATAAAACTGACTAACTTATAACTCCTTGGGATGCGATCAGTGAAATGGAAACAGGTGAGTAATCTCAAATGCAGAAGAAGAAAGGTTGCTTTTTATTTTATTTCATTAGATTCACATATAATTAAAATATCTAAAAGTACAATGGATTATTTGCGGTTCAGGATTTGTGGATTCACCGATTATTCTGTAGAATGCAACTTAAAATTATTCTAGGAAAATCTTCCTAATTATGGATTGTTTGATACAGCACATGTAAAACATTCGAAAGAAAATTCAGCTTGGGAAGCTGAACTATCCTGGCGCAATGCTACTTGACACACTATGGGCTGGTGTTAGCAAAGCAACGAGTGTGATTTACATTCCTGTACCGCCAACAGCAGAAATAAGGAAGACTATAGATGTTGGCTTCTGCAGTAGAACTAAAACGGTTTCCATTGTGTGTATTAATTCACGTTAAGGTACATTTGGTGTGTTAACTATTAGAATAGGCCACTATATAACAAATAAGAGAGGTTTCTACATTTCACATGCAGTGGTGGACCCTTACCAGGAGTTCCACAGTATGACATTTTGTGATTTACTGATGAGGTATAATTTTACATAAAAAAAAAGAAAAAAAATCCTTGTTTTTATGTGAACATTTTATCCACGTACATACTGTAGTTCCTGTTTAAATTCGGTCGCAACTTTGCTCGCACAACCACAAAACCCACCAGCAGATCTGAGAGGACGTTTTGCAGAATCAATTTGTAAATGAACACGTAAGCATAGATTAGTCCAATATTGACCACAACGAAGACGGCGTTCCAAGCTCTGCTGTAAAATACAGCTCAGTTCATTACATGCCCACCGGCTGCGCTGCATTTTGATGGATTGCCCCGCGACTCCTCACTTGGTCTCTGCTGCACTCTGGATCAGGTAATTGCTGTTAGCCTAAGTGCTCAGTCCCAAGACTTAAAACCTTTCCTCCTTGCACTCTGTGTACCCAAGTGAAGAAGAATAGATGCAAAAAAAAAGAATCTAAATGAGGATAAAGAATGTCGTGGTGTTGGGCTTGTAGGTCTGTGCATTAACTAAAAGGCAGAATGAAACTACCTTTTGTGTGCTGATGTATCAAACATAAACCTGAGGTCATTTGTACCAATAAAGCCTCCAGTCGCTCGCGCTCTTCTTGCATGTAGATGAACCAATATAAAGGGAGCACTCTGTTTTGCAGGTTACACTCTCGTTTTTCTTTAACACTGAAAACTGAGGGTTTAGTTTACCGTCTCTCTCTCTTTCTCTCTCTCTCTCTCATGTGGAGATGGTAAAAAAAAAAAAGGAGAGGGATGTTAGAAAGGGCAAAGGTAGAACAAAGGAGAATGAAAGGAGAAGCAGGGAAAAGTAATCACCTAAGAAATGAAACACAGGGAGACTCCAGGTTTCCAATTAGTGTGAGGTGAAATAAAATGTGGAATGTATTGGAAGGACTGTCCAGAATTAAGTGTCACAAAGGGGGGAATGCCGGATTAGAGGGAGATGAGTCGAGAAGAGCCGCTTTGGCCTTTCCTTCCACACAGCTCATTTCTACTGGCTGCTGGAGGTTGGCAGGGAGAAGGGAGACAGTAGGAGGGAATGGATGGAGGCCTGGAGTCAGGAAAGCTGCTGCAGCACTTCCACTGAAACATCTGACCTCAATACCGACTCCATTATTGGCTCTGACTTGTTCTCAGCTTGAATGCTTAAAGAACAATTACTTTCAGAAAAGTAATTTTAGGGGGCGGGGGGTTTCCAATCAGAGGAGTTTAGTTTTGATTTTAGTATTTAGCAATATCACTGAAGTCACGCTCACTGTCACTTCATGAATGTGAGTTTTGCACTTTGTTGGCTTCGTCTGCTTCTCCCCTAACTTGGTCTGATTGCAAAATAAAGCAAAAAAAAAAAAAAAAACTTAGCCGGTGCATTTCATTGTGTTGTTCCGGTGATGCATGTTTGTCAGAAAAAGTGGGACTCGTTATTTTAATAAAACAATTTTACCATGTATAATTTTGATGATGAATTGATCAGTAGCATCAACGGCATAATTGATTTCTGGTTTTTAATTGTTTATTTGATCTTTCCACAGTCGTGTGATCAAGCAATCAAGTTCAAAAGTCAAAATTATACTACAGGTTTAAAGAGACTTATACAAAAATTCACAAAAGTCTCTAATGTCATTCAACTTGTCATTCAACTGTTGGTAATCCTGACTGGACGTCATAATGAAAGGAAAGTCAAAGGAAGTGAGTGAAGATCTAAGAACAGTAATTGTGGGTGGGAAGGCCTTTTGGTGCTATTTCTAAAGAACACGTTTTTCAAATGTGTCACCGCTTTGTAAAGGGTTTGGAAGAACACCCAGACTGAGTGTCCCTCCTAGATCAAAGTCAAATGGTTTGAATGTTTAGGAACAACCTAGAAACCACCGAGAGTCAAACCTGTCATGAAAGAAAAATCACTTCAACACGAGTGTTGCTGTTCACTGCAAAGCCAGTTTAACGTCGACTGGGAGGTTTTTGATCAACAAATTCAAAATGTAATGCTTCAAGGTTCAAATACGTTTTATGATCCGATGATGAGACACAGATTGGGCTTGTGCGGTCAGGGGACGCAACTGCGCTGACTGCCATTTGATGGGAGCACGTTCCTTCTGTCTGTACCTCGCCAATAAAATGGTTAAAAACAATTAATATAATAACTTATCTTCCATATTTAACTTGTGTATATAATGTACAGTATTTTTTAACACCAACTGTGTGTGAAACGTGATTCGTGTGCTGAGGAGCGATCAAAACGGTAGAGAACAGATTCGAGGTGAGGCAGGCAGTTTTCTTGCCTCATGGCAGGGGGCGCTCATGATCCCCGACATTGGTCTTGTGCCTCCACGTCTGCAGAGTAAGAGACAGCGAGCTAGCCATATAGTAAGTAAATGAAGTGCAGCGACAGATTTGTTTTCTCCTCTCCTCTGACGTCAACGTGGACGACTACATTTGTACACTTAAACAGTTGTCTAAAGTGGACTTTCAATCAAAGCAGGAAATAAGTAAAAGAAGACCCTGAAAGGTTTGCGTCAAACTATGAGACAGAAGAATACCCGCTCGTTTCAAACGGAAAGAAAGGACAGGATTTGTGAATGTCCTGCTAGAAACGGCCTTTTCTGCTTTCCTTCCTTCTTTTCTCAACTTGTGGCACTGTGTGGACTCAGATGGGATTTTGTGACGTAAACCAAACATGAGCGGTCGACCACTCCTATTCAAAACCAGGTCGCACTAAAACTGCTTGGGATCTCGAGGATAGACTTGGCTTTGGATGAACGAATACTTTTGTGCAGAATGGGCGACGCACGGACTTCATTTATAAGTAAAGGTAATAAGATTTTGTCGTTTAGTTTTTTTTTAATGAAATGTACGTTTTGTGGGCTGCAGTGTGTAAAGAATGCAGAAAAGAAGCATAACCTACAAACTGCTGTGTTAGCGTAGTTATTAAATGCAGCGGTAGCTAATCTACCACAGCAATCACTACTTAATAATGGAAAAGTAAACATTAAGCCTAAAACCTGAATGACTGAATGTTCTGTTCAATGTGTGGGAGATATTTGAGTGTTTTTGGTGTTGAATCCTGAAACATAAAGTGGTGTTGTTGTCGGTTGCTATGGTAACGAGTCTGTGTGTAGCTTGGCCGATACAGAAAGGGAGAAAGAAGTGTTTTTGGGTTGTACTTCAATGGTTTTTGTTGTGAAGCTGAAGCACAGCACTAAGCTGTTCTAACCAAAGTGTGCTCGTTGGTTAATCGTCGCTACCAGTTAAAGCTAACGCTGTACAGCAAAGTTTACAGCCTTCACTTCATTCCGGATCAACTTCTTCAGCCTAAAGCAGAAGGTAAAGGAGCTTCCTGTGTTATTTCCATGGAATCACTTCTGTATTCAGCCTGAAAAGAGAGTTTATGGGAACTAGAGAGCAGACCAGAGCCAGACAGCCGAGCTACTGATCCGCCTGTACACACTGCTGTAAACACCGTCCTGCTTCACAAGAAGCATGCAAAACTAATAAAGCCAAGTAACACGGAGACCTTAAGGAACACGACCATATTTTTCTAAAAGCAACAACTCTGAACCTGAACAGTCAGCTGAACTAGAACTCCGAGACCAAAGCTGCTCTACTGTTAAGCTATGGGCTTGTTGTTCCTCAGGCTTCAGAAGCAAGAAGCCTGAGCCGTAAAATCCCCGTTACTTGGTCTCTGACACTAATGACAATAAACACACTTAATAGACTTGAAAACAAGGTAAAAACATTGTCCGTTAGAATGGATGAAAAACGTTTAGATACCTAAATAGCACAATTTTACAAGAAAAATGTCTAGCATAAGCTAAAGCTAATGTTAGCTACAAAGTTAAAAAAAAAGTAAAACTCACCTTCGTATCTGTGTATAATGAGGCGAACATCTAAAAACCTTTTTCCAGCTTATTGTCGGGGCTTCGGATCGATGTTCATCATTAATTGTTACCTTGGACAAGCCCTGCAAACACCCAGTGTAAAGAGCCTTTTTCAGTAGATCGGAAACGATTGAGCCGCTTTTCCCTGAACGCGGAAGCTGAGGTGCAAAGAGCCCATTAATAACAAGTAATACTATAAAATTTCAGAAGAAGTTTAAACAGGGCCTGACAAAGTGTGCCCTTCGGTTGGACCCAAATCAGAGGTTCTGATGGTAAAGAACCCCTTAGCTAAAAGGGGTTCTTTTAGCTAAAAGGGGTTCTTTTAGCTAAGCTAAAGTAATTCTCCACTACTATGTGGAGAATTACAACCATGTTGACTAACATGTCAACATGGTTGTAAACATGGTTGTAATAACAGTATGCATAACATACATAACAGAATCCATAACAGTATGCTAAAATTTGATACTAAAATTAGCCAAAATGCTAATGTTAGCCTAAATGCTGTCATGTGGGGTATCACATTACCCCAGATCACAGCATGTGGGGTATCAATAGCATGTTGTCTTACTTTGACTTGCTCCATTCAGTATGCTAAACATCGTTAATCAATAAAAAAAATAGCTAAAATGGTTATTTTAGAGAAAAGGCTAATGCTAGTGCACTGCCTTGCTCTGCTTTTATTTAGAAATTTTCAGTAAGCTTAATTTTAAAGGGCCACACTAATCCCATGTGTAACACCAGTTGGGCTAAACCAGTCATTCCCAAAAATCAATTATCTACTGTGAAAAATCAAATGTAAAAATCAAATTACTTTGACAGTCCAAAAATGATTGTCAGTTTAGGAGCATCAAGTTGCATGAGTCATTATGGAATAGTGACTTACTTTCTTTGCTCTTCTGCATCTTGTCTGCAGTAAGGCTTCCACCATGGTGGTGTCTCTGTAGTTCTAACTGGAAGCTTCGCCCTCCTCTGTAGGAACCCTCAGCCATCTTTGTAGTTCTCTACATCTCTGCTCTCCTCAGTGTTCGATTGCTACGGTAATTGATCCACTCCGAAAACTGTCATGTGTGAGTGAGACAGAGGGGCAGACAAAATTCTATCTCTGTTTTGAGTCTAAGGCTACGTTCACACTGCAGCCTGAAGCGACCCAATTCTGATTTTCTTGACGTAATACGACCTGCATCTGATCTTTTCATGACAGTCTGAACAACACATTCTTTTCGAATGTGTTCTTTTCGAATGTGACCCAGGCCACTTGGGTATCCGATACGTATCCGATTCAAATGTGACCCAACGTCCAGGTTGCGTTCATCTGACCTGAATGTCACTGATACTCAACAAATGTCACTATTCTACGTTTTGATCAGCGCAAGCGGGAAGAAAAACGACAACCATGACGAGGCGTAGCATTTTTTTTTTTTTTTTATATTAATTAAAATACTACTTGCTATAAGAGGACCTATTTTCCCAAGAAAATGTCATAATACCCTTAATGAGCCATAATTTAGTTTAATGGTTATAATTCAGTAGAAAATTGTGTATTGGACTCACTGTAAGGTGTTTTACATTGTCAGTATGGTCTCTAGTGGACTCATCACAGGCCAAAAAAAAGACCTTTAATTTTTATAATAATCACATATAGGAGATTAAGGTGTTATCAGGCTGTATAACATAATGAGGCGCATTGGGGCCGTTGTAGGATAAAAACGGAGGAGTAATTAAAAAACAAGGACACTTCTGAGTTTGAAAAGTCTGCAAGATTCACAGAAACTCTAAAAAACAAAACATGGAAATTTCTGTGTTTCAAGTAAAAAAAAAAATCCAACTTTTGATACTCAGAAATTTCCGTGTTTGAAAGTGCAGTTTCAGTGGACGCGAACAGAAATCTGTGAGCTCACTGCTGCAGTCTGCGAAGGCAAAAACGAGGAACGAAAAGAAGGTTTGAAGGATCCTCTTACTTCCTCTGGGTGCTTGACCAGAAGAGAAAATTAAGAAATTTAAGTGCATTTTTTGGAAAGGACCTATTCTCTCTCAGCTATCGATTTGTGTCCACCAGATAAACAGTTCAGGCCGATGAATAAACATTAGACCCACTTTAGTGCTTAGAAGCGCTCTCGGAGCAGAAGCCTAATTCAAGTAACATCCATTCCAGGGGATCGATTCCATGAAGGAGCATAATGCAATCCTTGCTTGTTGTATGATCCACGAAAGCATTTCCAGCACCATCCCAGGCATTTGTCTTGAGAAAAAAGAAAAAAAAGTGATTGTGCTGCCAGGCTGCGGTGGAGAGGCATTTAAAACAAAGAAACGGCTGCTCAGGGGGCAATTAAACCCAGGTCAGGGCTGATTTACGACCAATTTGAGTGACATGGAAAGCCAAGTTGTGTACCAAGTTGTGTATGCATATGGAGCCTGTGTGCACGACAGCGCACAAAAATGATCATTTACATCTAAACATTCCCATTCTGTTTAAAGAGATCATTAATTCTTGCGGGAGAGCAGCAAGTAAACACAGTCACCTTCAGATGTTTGTTGTTAAAGGAAATGTTCCTGTTGTAGGTTACTGTAATCTTTTCTCCTGCCTTCATATCCGTAATCATTTCGCTTCCTGAAGCGGTTCCGGTGGAAGAAATAGGGCACCAATCTGCAGCACCGCAGCAAACCCAAACAAGTAAATATTCCAGGCGACTGCCAACAGCGGCCCACAGTTTGTCAGACAATACATAAGGGAGTCTTTTTAATACAGTTTAAGGTTGCAATGCTTCAATTTTGATAGCTGCCAGCAGTGAAGTGAAGCTGAGAGGGCAAACCCGACATGTAACGAAATCCTTTTTAACCTTAGCTTATTACTGGAGGGCTTTCTGACATCGGGCTCAATCATTCCGTCACTTTTACTCCCATATATCAGCAGCAGCAAAACTGTCAACAAGATGCTCACCTGCTGCTGCCACACGAGGCCCAGGAGTGTTCAGCCAACCCCAGGTTAGGTGTGCTGCCTGCTCTGCCTCGGGCTTTGATACTCGGCGCATTACACAAGAAGAAAGATTAAGAAAAGGTATGCTTGGTTAATTTTTTTGTTTGTTTGGGGTCACTGAACTTTCATGTTCGGTCCATACTGCTGTATATATATACACTGTGTAAAAAGACAAACAATCTGACGTTAAAACTAGGACTACCAAATGTTATTTATAGCTGCTAAATACCAGAATAATGAGGGATGTTTTTCTGCAGACGTTCTCAAACATTCAGTTCACATTTAGAAGAACTTTAGAAGAACCCTTAAATTATATGGCCACAATTAACTACTTGATATCTTGGATAATTTATTAAGATTTGCCTACAATGTTGACACAACAAGACGGTCTGTGGCCTTAAATATATATATATATATATACAGTACAGACCAAAGGTTTGGACACACCTTTTAATTCAAAGAGTTTCCTTTATTTTCATGACTATTGACATTGTAGATTCACACTGAAGGCATCAAAACTATGAATAACACATGTAGAAATATGCACTAAACAAAAAAGTGTAAAACAACTGAAAATACCCCTTATATTCTAGTTTCTTCAAAGTAGCAACCTTTAGCTGTGATTGCTGCTTTGCACACACTCTGCATTTTCTTGATGAGCTTCAAGAGGTCGTCACCTGAAATGGTTTTCACTTCATAGGTCAACCTGCCCTGTCAGGTTAATAAGTGGGATTTCTTGCCTTATAAATAGTCGTGAAAATAAAGAAAACCCTTTGAATTAGAAGGTGTGTCCAAACTTTTGGTCTGTACTGTATATATACAGTATATATATATATATTTCAGGGTTTTCTAAATGACCTAAAAGCATATTAATTGTATTGAACAAAAAATTTAGAATTTAAAAAGACTAAACTTCTCCTTTGAGCTGCTGTTCCCAAACTTCCAAAGCTTCTGCCTCGTAGCGCATAGCACGTAGTTACTTGATTGTGCTATAAAATGATGTTTTGTGGCTGGAAAACACATAATGCTGCTCCTCTAGAAAAATGTCTAAATAATTATCTCCCATTCTGACATTTAGTGTGTAGAAATCAAAGTGGCAAATTTAACTTGCCTACAGCAGCAAATGCTTGGTTTTATTTAATACTACTAGATAGTCAATAAAAGTAAAGATCTGCTTTTGGCTGCATGTATCTTTCAATACAAAATGCTCAAAACTATAATTGCACAAACTCAACATGAAAACATATCAAGAAGATTACAGTCAAGCAGGAATATCTGAGAAAAGTCAGAAGTTGGCACACCTGACTCAGTTGGCCCCAGCATTATGTCACCGGAGCACACAACCAGGCAGACATTGATCCCAGCAGAGAACACCGTCTCACTCAGGCCTGGCAAGACTTCTTCAATTATTCACAGGCCTTAGCCTTGCCCCCAGGCTGTTCAACCCTTTAATGTTTCTCTCTCCATACCTCCTCACTTGCTATGATGATAAGGAGGAAAGAGAGAACAGCACATCTTCCAACTATTATTAGTTGGAAGATGTGCGACGAGAAGAACACATCAGGGGACGTCCGACTCTTCATCAAGACACGCACATTCAGAGTTTGCATCGTGTCTTTTTAAGACTAAAATAAACATGCACATTTTTTGTATTCTATTTTATTGAATGGTCAAATGGCATTACAACCATAAACAATGATTGGTTTAGCATCACTGTGTAATATTTAAAATATTTAAACCTTTGTCACCTATTGATTGTGTAAAAAAGGAACATTTTTCATTTAGTGAATGGAATATTTTCCATTTTCCATCTATACCCCTAGTTGTGGCCCACAACATTAATACACAACAGTTTGGTCACCACATGGAAAAGCTGGAAGTTGAAACTCGGGACCTTTTTTGCAGCAAGGTAACAGTGGTACTGTCAACGAAGACCATCCCAACTAAGCAAATCTTTCTTCAACAGACGTAGAATAGGTGACATTGCATTGGGTCTAACCAACATCCAATAGTTGAACAGCCCTTCTTCCTTTACTTTCAGCTGTCTTGCTTTTTGAAAGTGAACCATTTGAATCAACCATTGTTGGGTTTTTCCTCCCCTAGCAGTTCCAGAGCTAAACCAGAGATACTGCTAGAGCTGCTTAACTTATCCACATAAAAACACCCCAACATACTCAACTGGTTTTTGACTGCTAGAGAGCAACATCTAGAATCACTGAAAACATTGACTCCAGTAAATGCTCCAATTCAGAATACTTTTGTTGCTGATAACAGTGCAGTGCAACACTCTGTATCTGAGCTGTGTGTAGGTTGAACCCTCTCTCTGTCGAGGAAAATTGGTTCCAGCTGGAACTTATCAAGTGGCAATCAGGAGCAGATGATTCAGTCACCTCAAGTAATCAGGCTTGAAGTTTGGGATCATTTGACTTTATCTTATCCTACATGCTTGTTTCTTGTCGTCCCTCCTGGAGGTCTTCGCCTGGATCCTCATCCCAACACTCAGACGTTTGCTCCTACAGCAATTACCTGGATTCCCCAGCAGCCTCCGCCTGCCTGTCCACCCTCCACCACCGATCCATCCTGGGAACAAAAAAACAAAACAAAACAATTATCTGCTGAATGCCCATCCACTTTGCCAACCTCAGCCTCAAAGGACTCACTTACCTCTTCCACAGATCTGTATCATCTCTTATTTTCCTGCCACCTCCAGTGATGATAATAATCACTAACCTTCCTTATGGTGGAGACCTGGGTCAACCATTTCCCTCAATACATCCTTTCTGCAAACTCCCCTTTTCCTCAGGAATGCTAACCTTTCTGATGCTACGTGTCCACAATTATTGCTTGCACCAGAGCTTAATTAAAACCAAACATTATGACATCCTAGTAAAAGTTTATTTTCAGATTTTGATGCAGAAGATCTGTGTTGTTTGCACAAAGGATCAACTTTAACCCCATACAAGACCTTTGGGCTGAACTTAAACACAGACCACAAGCCACACCTTAGCAACACAGCATCAGGGCTCCAATAAACCTGATTGATTAAATCAGCCCAAATATCTTGTTAAGAATGTCATAGATCAATTTTGTTGATTTTTAACTATGAATTGTGGATTTTTAACTACTCACATGTGGGAAATTGCTGCTGCCTTTTGGCTTTTGTCTCCTTCTTTAACATAATCTGGATGTGCGCATCCAGACTACTTTTCTAGTATCTATGTCTATTTCAAAGGTTTCTCTCCTCCTGATTTAAAAAGTCAATCTATTTGGAGAATGTTGTGATTCTATAAGCCTTGCTCCTGGATTCAGAAACAACTTAAATGTTTTTCCACTTCTAAAGCTTGAAAATATCTGTCCAATCTATAAGGCTGTTTTGATGTGCGCTCCGCTTTTTCACCAACTCAAGCACCGGTTTGTAGGCGTCATTTGCTTCTCCAACAAAGTTCTTGATAAAATCATGTTAAAACTCACGTACATAACTCCTGACTTTTGAAACTTTTAAATTGGGACTCCAAAATCAAAACCCCAACTTTGATTTCCTCCGCTCTCGGCTCAGATCTTACTGCTCCTGTCGAGGACACAGGCACCTCTGATCACAGAGTTACATTTCTGACTTTTCCAAGATGACTAGTGGTCGTCTTTTGAACAGCTCCGGCTTTGATCCAACCCTCCTACATCAGTTAGCTAACTTTATGTAACCGACTTCACGCAGAGTGGACTTCTATCACTTTATTTCTCATGGTACAGCCACATCCAACAGATCTCGTCTTCAGTGGAGAAAAAGTGGATTATTTTAAACTGTGAACATTTCTTGTCGGACTGGAAAGTTTTCAAGGCTTAGATGAATATCGGAGCACAGCTCACAGATCTCTCAGTTTGATCAAACTATCCAGAGTGGAGAACAGCAAAAAGACTGAACATTGGTGGCTATCTTGGCCCTTTCAAACCTAAGAGTCTGTCAACCATCATCAAGACTTGTACATTAAATGAAAACAGTTTTTTTTTTTTTTTTGCAATTTAATTATCAGGTAATGGTTTGATTAATTCCTTTAAAACAGGCACTTAACTGATGACTTTCACAAATGTGTTCAAATGAGATCAGTCATATTATATGTGAATTACAATGTAAAAAAAAAGGGTTCATTTTGATTTTAATAAGGGAAATTTTTAGCCTAATAACTTAAACTGAGAAAACCTGAGGCAGGGGAGGCAGAGGAGGTCTGGAGACTGGCGGAGGAGTCCGGGAGGACGACACACGGACCCTGGAAGTCTTGGAGGAACCTGAGAGGGAATCACTGCAGCGGCAGATGTGGAGAGCATATCTGGATGCTAGAATCAGGCTGCAATACTCCGGAGGAACAAGGAGTGGATTATGAGGCACCAGTCTGATCCTTTGGGAAAGAAGTAAAGGCCTTCTGATGACAACTATCGTCTTCGGCATGAGACCAAGGTAGTGGGAAGCAATTCCTGGTACGTCCCACACCACCAGCTAAGTCCCATAAATAACTTCCTCCAGCTCCATTTCGCCCAGGAGCACAGGAGAAGGCAGAACCTCAAGGTCTGGGCTAAGATTTATTGCAATCTTCTTCAGCTACTAATCCGGTAGAGTTCCAGACAGCCAGTGTTGTATAAAGTACTGAAATCTCAAAGTCAAGTAAAAGTATAAGTACCTCTCCAAAATATGACTTTGGTAAAAGTCCAAGTCACTGACTGAAATGTTACTTGAGTTAAAGTCTTAAAGTATCTGAAACTTCTTGTACTTAAGTATGGAAATTACTGTAAAAATGGATGTACTCAAGTAATGTAATGAAAAGTACAAGTAAAAAGTAAAACAAAGCAAATGCAGTTTGAATGACATTTTTTATATTTTGGTAAACTTGTCAAATACACTTAAAATAATGTACCCAACCAAGTGCAGGTAAAATGAAACCTGCTAATAGATATACCTGCAGGCATCATTTAGTTAAGAAAATTAGGTGCTTTACCTATAGCACAAGGTTAACTTAACCTGCTTTACAACTGAACCAGCTTCTTAGTACACCCTCCAGGACAGAAAATACAAAGTTTTTGTAAGCCTTAAGTTTTCCCTTCAAGTAAGGTCAGTGCTGAAAATGAGAAAAATAAATAGTACAGAAAATGCGGCCAACATGAAGAAAAAGAGCTGCTACGATTACTCTACTTCACAAATCAGTGAATCAGTCAATCCTACAGTCAGTAGGAGGTGCACACAACTGGTCATTATGCAAAAGAAAAAAAGAATTGGGAGGGAAATGCAGCTTATTGGCATCTGTAAACCTGGTTTTGAACTTGCATGCCTTTCCTATATTCGTTAAATTCAGTCTAAATTGCTATCGCTATGGCTTCTGTCCCCCCTTGAACAGAGGAGTCTAGGTAGCCTGCTACAGTCAACATTAGGCCTAAGCTAAATACACCACGTGTGGAACTGAAACAATGCCAAAATAAGTTCATTTATGGTCAACGTTTCACAATACAGTAGTGTCTAGTGACCAAGCTATAGTTACTGACACAGGAGGATTACAACCATTTCATAAGACGTTACCTCGATGTGTTTCTTCAAGTTGGACGGGGAGTTTTTGTAAGATAGAATTTCCACATCTTCGGGCAGGAATAACATAAACTGCATGCGGTACGACGAATCTTTAACACCCACGACAGAGTATATTGTGTTTAAATAAGGCCATGGGCTCTCATCACCAGCTGGTGGTTCCCCTGGAGCCGTGTCCGACGTAGTTGCAGTCGTTGTGGTCTCCGTCTCCTCCTCCATGTGACTGCTGCTGATTGCGAGACTGGCTTTGTGTTTAATGGGAGAAGCGAAACAGGTGTATCCTATTGGTGGTGATGAACAAGCCCAGGCAAGCAGGCTACGGACTTTGTTCGGTAGCCTGCTTGCTACTTGCTAATCAGTAGGTGGGGTCAAAACACTTTGTTTCTCTCTCTCGCTTTTTTGTAACGAGTAACTAAACCACACATTGAAAATGTATCGGAGTAAAAGTACGCAATTAAGTTCGGAAATATAGTGAAGTAAAAGTGAAAGTCATCAAAAATTTTCATACTCGAGGAAAGTATGAAGTACTCCAAAATATACTTAAGTAAAGTAGTGAAGTATTTTTACTTCGTTACTATACAACACTGCAGACAGCCTCAGGTTTGCTTGGCCATTAAAAAACTCATATAGAAGCAACATTTGAATTTTAGTTTCATTTCTCAATAGGTTGCTTACTGAGAATAACACGTTTGATGTGCATTACTAGTCATTTTTGGTCCTGCAGCTTTTACATTACATTTCACTGTAACTTTGCTGACCCCCCCAAAATTGGTCTTAAGAAATTTTCTTGTTTATGGTCCCCCCAATGATGAGATGGGATTTACGCCCTTGCCCTGTGCCACCACAGCACCCCCAGAATGACGTAATTTTCATATCCAGGCTGATTTTGGCCGCTCAGCTCGACTATGCAGAGCCTTTAATTAACACAAGCAAATAGACAATAAACCAAAGAGAGAATGCCAAAAACTAATTTGATAGATCAGAGAATATTGGGAAAAAACAGGTGTGGACAACGAGGAAATAAATAAACCAAAACTCAACAGACTAATAATCAACAATCGTGTTTTGGAAACCAGAATGATAAAAATGAGACATGGAGATGACGTGGCTCATTATGTGTCTGTGACTTCAGAAATGATATTAGCAGTGTTCAGTTGTGAAGATGCACTAATTCAATTTTAATGTTAGTGAACCAAACTTGTAAATTCAATGTTTGGTCTACCTTTACACACTTCTGATAGAAGTCAGCACAAATCTGATGTAATAAAAAAAAAAAAAAGTCAGTATTTTAATACATCCTGATGAAATAACTCCGCAAAACATCCACGCCATCCAGTGTTTAAATCTATTTTAAATGTGTTTACAAAGCAAGCGAGTTGGTAAATACATTAGGCGTGGTAGTGGGGTTTCATTGGATTACAGGTAGACTGACATGTTAGTTTACGCTGCAGTGGCCCTGCCTACCTGCCGGCACAGAAAACAGCCTCACCACAGGGCTCAGGTGGCTCCGCAGATCAATGCTGCCAGAGCAGAATGAAATAAATAGACTTTACCGGATTACGGCAGCGACAGTACTTTGCTTGCATCAGTGAAATACGTTCTTCCAAAGGTTCACAGGAAGAGAGGCTTGAAAGCGTGAGTGGACGCATGCAGCGTAATCTCATATGTGTTTAACTGGCCAGGAAAATGGAAAATCCAGCGGCAGAGATAAAAGCTAGGCCGAGATCGGAGAGAATGAGCCGGTGATATATGTGCACTTGTACTTTTATATGACTCAGCCATCGAGCTTTGTCCAGTAAAAGGACATTATTTTAGTCTGTTAGACGGTTACAGGGGCAGGAGATGCTTCTTTCTTAGGCCGTGAACATAATTCATACGCTTGACATCATCCAGCACTCTATGAATTTAAAACAAAGCCTGGATATGTACCCTCTCTGCTGGAGTGAGGTTCCTTTATTTATTACCAGCCGTTAACCGTCAAGGCATTCATCAGAGGCCTCCACCGGAGTGCAAGGTAGTAAAATAATTTATTTCAACCACTTTCTAAATGAAATTATATAATAAGTTGGATGCTTTTCAATTTATCTTCTTTGCTAGAATATTGTGCTCGGAAGAAAAATAGGCATTTTTGTATGTATTAAGTTGCGTGGGTGTTTGAATTCAAGATATGTTTTGATCATTTCTTTGTCGTTTATTTACTTAGATCTTGCCTCATTGGTTAATTTCCCACCTGCTCAACTCGGTTCCACTAGTTTAAAGGTTTTCCACGCCTATATGCCACCAGCCTCTTTTTTTAGGACAGGTTTGCATTCATGGGGTGTAGAGTTGAGAATGCATTGCAACAAGACTGACGTTAACAGATTGGCTAGAGGGCGCTGTGGAGTCATTGGATGCGTCACAAGAGGAGCTGAGTGTATTTGAAGTTTTTAAGGCTAATAGTAATCTTGTCATAGTCTTCCAGCGCAACTGCGCTCTATTCTAATCGCCCTTCATTGCGTCTTTCTCCCATTGAGGTGGATTTTTCCAGTACAATCTCAACTGGACCAATCAACGAATAGAAGTTGTAAATGTTGACCTCGTTTTCCTCGTCGTAGCCCGCCTGTAGTTTTAGCAATGACGGCGTAGGAAGTGAACCAAGCTGATCAAACCGTGTTGGCCACACATCTAAATATCCCATCTCGAACCGCATCTTTCCTCAGACAATAACACGCACACAGAATAAAGAAATTTAAAATGAAAGGATGTGAAAACCTCACCTGAATTTAAATAGTACTTTTCCTCAGTTTTTGTCTCATAAAGATTGGTCTGTGCGCCGAAGTGCATGAAATGCATCTATGGGGTCATTTCATTCTGACTGAAAAAGGAAACAGGGTTGGATCAGTAGATTAACTCCAGTCAGGTTTGATTATTTTTAAGGTGATGAAGGTGTGTAGAATCACACATATATAAGTAGCTGCGTAAAGGTGAGCCGCGTAAATGTGGAGCGTTTTGGCTTTGATGGAGAACTTCGCCAATGGAAGGATTCAGAGGGAGCGATTGATCATATTGATCAGCTGGGAAATGTTGATGATAGTTTATGAGCGTTTAGATTACCCAGACTGATCATCCTGGAGCTCTGAGCAAAACTTAAAGAAGGAGCCGTGCGGTACCGGTACCGGTCCAGCTGCAGTCATCCTTCAGTGGAGCCGCCCGCTTTGTGAATGCGCCTTTATGCACAGAAAGCATCTCTATTCTATAAATATACAACTTATGGACATGATTCTACTATCTAGAACAAACTTCCACTTTCCCCAATCAATGGCTCTCTCTGTTTGTTTTTAAATCCTGGCTGAAAGCGCTACTGTTCAAACAGGCATTTGCACAATCTCTTTATTTATTGATTTTTTTTTTTTAATTTTTTTCTCTCTTTAAAATGTATTATTTTTATTTTTGTGAGGTGACCTTATGTGTCCTGAAAGCACCTTTTAAATAAAATACATTATTATTATTATAAACACTTATGCTGCTTCGAACAAGGACATTGCCATGGTTACTGCTTCAAGTGGTGGCAGATTTCCGGGTATTTATACTAATTTACATATGTATTTATGGGCGGCAACAGGGCGGACCAGCTGCTGTCCCACAAATTGGGATTTATACAGGAAAGGTGCGCGGCCACGTGCGTGCGCACGAGTTTATGCATCTGAATTTTATTTTGTGCGCCGCACTTTTATACATTTTTTCCCTACACCAAGTTTTAGTGTGAAAACTGCGCGCGCTTTTATGCACGAGGCCCCTGATCCTCTGTGGGAAGCGACGCGGGGAACAAGGCGGTCAGGGGAGGCCTGTCAAAATGGAAAAATATAATGATAAAATTATTTATATTGCTTTTTTTCCCACCCTGTGGTTTGTACTGTAAAGTAGGCTATTTATTTTTTATTTAGCTTAAACAATTTTGATGATCTTTTCTTCAAAATCGCAGAATTTTCCCATTTTTCCATTCAAACGCTCGGAAGTGAAGCCGGTGAGGCAGCAGCGAGTTGAGCCTCAACCTCTCACTAACTCCATTCTATGAGAACATGCTCCTCCTGTCTGTACGTCTCCGACAAAATGGTTAAAAAACATTTAATGGATGAACTGATTTTCCATAATTTAGCTTATCTATATAATATACAGTGTTTTGTCGCCCATCTGCTTCAGAATTCAGCGTGTTGTGAATTCAGAAATCGTGTTCCTCACACCTTAATGAGTAGTTATTTGATCTTTTTTTTTTTTTTTTTTTTTGCATTCCTATCATCTTGAAGCAGTCCGCCCTTCCCCGCCTGACTTCTAACATCGATGAAACATTTTCCGCCACACAGCTGCCCCTTAGTGGAACATTTTCTCTCCTTTGAATCCTCCTCTGCAAAGCCGAGAGATGGCTGCACCTGAAAATCCCAGTGGATCGGCACTTTCTGTAACACCCAGAGCACCAGCAACCGGAACCGGCAACCGTGCCGCGATCAAAATCGCACCAATCCCGTTTTCCCCATCCTGATGTCCAGTTTGAAGTCCAGCGGGTTGGCTTCGCTTCACCACATCATTGTTTCTGAACCCGTCGAGTTGCCGATTCACTGTCCGTGTTAACAAGGAACTGAATAAGTGTGCATTTCCTTGCGGTCTGTCAGCATGAAAAAATAGGCGGCTTTAAATGGACTGTGGTCCGGTCAAGCCTCTACACACTCCTGTGTCCTTGTCTTCTAAAAGAAAAGGATCGCAGCTACTCAGCAGACATCCACTCAGGAAAAAAACACACAAATGTTTCAAAAGCCATAACCTTTAAAGCTGAGGAGCCACTGAAAACATCATGATGATTCACTGGCTTCTGCATTCATGTACTTTTTGCCGCTTTTGTACTCATTTTGCACGGCTATCATGCTGCTGTTCCTGCTGCGCAGACACACGGCAGTTTCTTTACATTAAAGCGACTAAAGCATTCGTTTGAAGGGAAATGTTTAAATATCATATTTGTTGCTGCGAACATGAACCCGTCCGAATGATGTTAGCTCCACATCCACTCCGCAGCCTCCCTTTTTTTTTCCTGAAGGGATTTATATGCGTGTCGTGTATAAAAGAAACGCTCGGCGATGTTGGCTCTGTAATATAATCGGTCTCATCTCTCGACGCGCAGTTCACGACTACTACTACTCCTAGGTTGCGGCTGAAACGTTTGGGTGACATAAAAAAGAAAAGAAAAAGGGGGAAAAAGAAGCCAGGCTCGTGGAAGAGTGAGGAACCCAGATAAAGCTGCTGTGCTGAGCTGCCAGCAGGAGGTCTTTGAGTTGTCTCCAGAAAAGAAGCAGAGGGGGGAATTTTTGGCGGCACGGCTTAGCGTAAACACTATCTGCTGAAAAACAACAGCAAAAAAAAAAAATAAAAAAAAGAGGAAAAAAAGCTACACCCCTCTTTGAGTGGCTTTATTGAAATGCAAAGCCTCACTACTGCAATTCCTCACACAACTAAAACACATTATATGCCCCATTACTCTACCTGAATTACATGTTCAAACACCAACCAAGATCAAGATACATCATCACAGAATCAGGCATTGTTAGTGTCATTGTGAAATATGGCTTTAGTCTAGTGAAGCTCGGCAGATTAATTACACGAAACATCACCTCAAAGGCACCCTGGGGAACCAGAGCTCGTCTTTCTCCCAGCTAGTTTTCTGTCTGCGCTTTCGAATCCCCAGTAAGGCCGTTTTTGTCCTAAACAGCTGAAGTCCTGCATGTTCGATACGTTTCCCTGCTTAAACGAGTACGATTTAAATAAACCGGGCATAAGCGGACAACTGAGGATGATTTAACTATTTCAGTCAGGCGCAGGGACACATTTGTAGTAGGAAGGGTGAGCACACCCCAGGTGTGACATGCATAAATGAGGCCTTGATGGTGCATTGTAAATCTGTCTACGCCTTCAATGTGATATACATGCGGTGCATTGACAACATGCAAATGCTTTCAGGGGCAAAAATTGAGAAAAACCTGAAATGAATGCATAAGACAGCAGTCCCTTATATTAATAAATAATATTTAACTTACTTTCAGCATTCAGACACTTTTCTGTCAAATAGCCGCGTCTTCACTTGGTATGTTTTTCCAAACATGTGGGGCAAAAGGTAGGATAGACAAGTAAAGCACAGCTTCTGAGAAATGTTAATCTTCTGTCAACTAATCTGCCCAATTTTAATTGTAAAAAAAATACAAACAAACAAAAATTAAAGCTGCAAGCAGCCTCGAACTGCCCTTGCAGCTCAGCACCGCTCCGGCCCTCTGTGGGAGCTCTGGCCTCCGCCAGCCGTTGCAGACGCTCTCGCGCAGTTCCCGCGCTTGTCCACCAGGCGATATGCGCCGATGCGTTCGGCAGCGCTATCTGAGGATGCACCAAAAATCTGGTGGAGATCGACTGATGCAGTGAGGAGATGTAGCTGATGGAATAACCTAAGGGGTGCAGTGGAGTCAAATTCGCCACGCCCACCTGCATCCATCGAAATCCGTCCGTGTTGGAAACCCAGTCACACCAACATGTCTTCTGTCTCTGGACACAGTTTCTTGTTGATTAGGGCAAAGGGGTCAGATAGAGACTGTTCTCAGTAAAACATGACACTTCCTGTTCTCAGGGGGCGTGGCTTAAGTGATGTCATCATTTGACCATTGGGTATTGTAGGGCACCCGATGATGATCAATCACTGAAAGTTTGGTGCCTCTGTGAGTTTCTGTGTAGTTTCGTGTTTCATGGCAAGTAGGCGAACTTTGACCCCTTGCAAAGCCCCTTCAGCATGCTCAAAAACTCACCGTTTTGATAACTAAAAACCGGCCATGCCTTATGAACAGACTGACCGAGTTTGAAGTCGATCAATAGAAATCCCTAGGAGGAGTTCGATCAAATACGAAGGCTGTAAACAGCCAAAATGGGGTCAAAATCGGAAATTCAGTTCAAAATGGCCAACTTCCTGTTTGACTTGCACTATGACATTAAGTGAATTTTCTGTGTCTCTACAAGTGTACCAAACTTCATTTCTCTACGATGAAGTAAGGTCAATGCGGACGGTATTTTGAAAGTTGCCAGGTGGCGCTGTTGAGCGGTCTCCAGGCTCTGCTTGTATAAGCTGAGCAGCATTTCACCAGGAAAGAACAGTTCTGCCCCATCTGCTGTGCAACGTGGTTGTAAACAATATATAGTTTCTGAAGCCTCAGCACTGAGGTCTTATTTCATCTGCTGGCCCCGAATCTCCTTTCTTCTTTACAGCTGTATCATCATTGGCTAAGAGAGGAAAGAAGCCTCCGAAGAGGGATTTTTCTTTGACATTGTTTGTCCCTGAGCAGAAATGATGCAGGCAGACTGGAGGCACAGCAATTCACCCTCTACCATAAACCTGTCTTATTCTAACAAAAAAAGAGAAAAGAAATGGCCACCTAAATTTGAACACCAATATGAAACAGGTTGATATTACAAGAGGAGGAAGCTGAGTCTGAGACCCAGACATGATTTTTAATAACTGACTGGGTGTAAAGTTTATTGAAGTGACCTGATGTGCCAAAAACCAGATTTAATAATTAATTTACTTATAATTTTGATCCTTAACATACACTTATGACAGGCACATACAGCTTTGGAAAACGTTTAGAGACCACTGCACTGAACGCCATAGAAAACCTTCTGGTTATTCCACCAAATATTGATTTCTGAACTCTCCCTGAGTTAAAACATTGGGATTGTTGTTTCTAAATGAATATGAACTTGTTTTCTCTGCATTATTTCAGAAAATAATGTTTTCGTTACTTTTTTCCATTTCTCATTCATTATTTGGCAAATAAATACAATATTTTTGCTTAGAATTTCAGAGACATGTCAGTAGCTCACAGAATAAAAGAATAATGTTCATTTTACTCAAACATATATACCTAGAAAAAGTAAAGTCAGAGAAACTGATCATTTTAGGTGCTCTTCTCTTAATTTTTTCCAGAGCTGTATGTCACACTAATTCTTCAACCTGTTACCTTCAGATGAAAAGGAAACACGTTTCATTCACTACTTGTCGCTTTGAAAGTTTTTAGTCTAAATGTGAATCTCTTTCCAATGTTCAGCTTAGCGTCAGCCTTCGGATTACAACTGAAAAAGTGTCTTTTGCACAATCGGGACAAAAAAAAAAACAACAACAGCAAAAAAACAACAAACGATTTCTGATCATCTTCAGCTCTCAAGTTGACTCCAGTTTCAGTCAGAACTTTGTGACCACGGGTAGCGCCGTTGTTTTGACAACTGTGTTGATGAGCGACTGCGACGGCTCTCTCAAAGTATGAATCTTTTATTTATTCTCTCTCCACAGCAAACATTTTCTCCTGTCAGGCTCTGGTAAGTAGCTGCTCTCACAGTTTTCTTTTGCTTAATAAAACATACGAGAATAACCGAAGTCGGCTGCTGCTTTCGCCCTAATAATTAATATGACTGTAAGTATGTATTGGCTGCCACGGATCCAGCATGAGCAGCAACCCCATACAACAGCTAAACTTAAGCCACTGGAAGCAACAGTGTGACACAGACAGGAGGATTAGCAGTGGACCACATTTCCCCTGGTCTGTGTCCTGGCCTTGTCACTGAATAAAATGATTTCCAAAAGAATCTTTTCACGCATCGTCGTCAAGGATTAGGTTGGTTTTTTTGCACGTTATATATTTAGACAGATCTTTAAAAAAAAAAAACCCAACTATTTATTTGATGAGTCCATTCTGCTTTGTGAGGATAACTGAAGTTTTTTTTAGTTTCTTTAATGTTTTAGTAAATGTTAATCTACCTGTAGTTAGTGAACGTCATGGATTATAATGTTTGCTGCTCTAGTTAATATTTAGGACAGCGGGATCTTAGTCAAAGTAAAGCATAGTTATGTAATTTGTTTCATTATTTAGTAGTTACGACAATGATTAGGCAAAAACAAACAAACAAAAAACCTATTTGCTTTACGTCGTTTATAATTTGCAGGAAACTATAGAGTATGAGAGTATTGGGCAGCTTGGCTAGGAAATGTGAGATGGAAAAAAAGTGGCTTAATCTCCCTTTACTTTCCATCTGAAATGTGGGAGAGTTTGTTGGAAAACTTGATAACCTGTTTCTATATTTCTAAAATTGTACTTGCGACGTGTGCAGTAAAATTAATTCTCAGTTAAACATGCATGTATCCCAAACTAGGCTCATATCTGACTTAGCACATTTACAGGCCTGCTGTGCAGAGGTTTCTCCAGGCTTCAGAAACAGGCCAGAACCCCCCATGGTGAGCTGCATGCAGTCGGCACAACCATCCTGATATAAAGTAGCCTCAAACGTAAGCGCTGCTGGTTATATTTCTCAGAACAACTTTGACTTCAAAGAAAATAGTTAAGCATGTAATTGAATTCTTAATTTCTGGAACATGACATTAAGATGCAAACGGCTGCCGTGCAGAAATTTGTACGTTTTTAAACATTTATATATATATATATATATATATATTCAACAGTCCTACTCTACTTAACACGCTCTCTTAGTTCTGAGTCTCAGTAGAAAGTTCCAGCTGTTTCAGAAATTTTAGTTATGGCTCTAAGTGTAGATGTGGGAACATTCAGGCAATTTTTGATTCTGTTTAAGCCATTTTCTGATCAATAAACATCTATGGGGGATCAAAGTCAATCCATTTAGGACAATATCAACCAGAAAAAAAAAAAAAAAAATCCACTTTCTTCTTCCCCAAAAAAACCCCACTGCAAAACATCTAGGGGATGCAATGCATAAAAGGTCCAGCAGTTTCCCTGCCATGTTTCACCACAAAACAAGGAATTCGCAGGCATGAGGATTGTTGGTGGTGTTTTACTAAGCTGTGAAAAAAATTCCTCTTCTCTTTGTGGCCCTACTGCCATCTGTAGAAATACACCACTCGGCAAGAAACAACCAATCAGAGCCAGGAGGAGGGTCTTATTGCTGTAAATCCCCCTCATGTATGCGCTGCTCACACCCTCCTCCATGCTCTCTGCTACGCTACAGCTCCTTCCCCACAGCGGAGACTGCTGGAGGTGGCTTGTTAGCATGGCGGCTGATGGCCGCAGATTAACAGTTTTCATGTGACAGTAAGTTGTTTCTCCATCATTAGTACAGCTGCAGCCTGTATACGAGGTTGATTGACAGCGCTAAAACACTACTTGTTCTGATTGGTTGTTTCTTAGTGAGTAGATGGCAGTAGGACCAAATGGAGGAAAAAAAGGAGCTTTATTTTTTCCCACAGATTACCTGTGTCATGTTATGCTGTTAAGACATATCGGAAGTTTGAACAAATACGTGAAACACATAATTTTCTAAAAGTGTTCAACTAAATACTTTAAATAGGACAGAAAATAGTCTTGAAATGCAAATATTTTCCCCATAGTTTTTTTCTGTACTTATGCAGACCTTAAATATACTCAATACTTTTCCAGGTTGGGCAGAATTCCTTGTTATCTGCACCCAGAAACGAGGACAGAGCCTATATGTAAAGCTATACATTATTGAGAAGAAACTGGGCACAAATAATTAGTGACTGAACTGAAAAACAAACAAGTGAGGAGATTTATCAGTCACCGGGAACTGAATTGATATGCGCTAAGATTTACCCGGGGAAGTGTTTAACTGAGCCAAACAGGGGGTCATGGACTGCAGGAGAGGCTGTAAGCTGAATTACAATAGTTGTAGGTGTAGCTGGAGTTTAAGGTTGAAGTGATAGAGCTGCCTTGGGGGAAAACTGGGAGGAAGGTTAACAGCTTAGCCCTGATTTATACAGCCAGATTCAATAAATCTCAAACTACAGCAGCACGCAGATACACTCAAAATACAAACTAGCTGGTGGCCAAAGCAAATAAAACAGATATCCTCTTCGGTCAAATAAAGCTCAGTTCTGTTCTTTGCTGCATCTTGCTTATTCACACATTTAATATAAAATAGAAAGATACAGTTCTTCATTGAAGTCCTTCCTATAGTAGTCTTACTTGACCTAATATTCCTTCCTTCCTGAATATATCAGATCAGACGGGTTAAAATTAAAACAGAGATGAACTCTGTCCAAAACAGACTTGATGCATTAATTTTCCCATCACTACTACACTACTAACATCTGAAAAATATTTTAAGGCATTAAAAATCTCTATCAACAAATCAAGATTATTTACTCTGAAAACCAAACTTGTTTTTTTTTTTTTTTTATTTCTTAAAGTCCACTCCAAAAATTTCTCAAGCAATTTTAACTAACTTCAGGGTTTTCTATGACTTCAGAAAACCCTGAAGTCTCATTGAGACTGATACTATCAGAAGGTCTCATTATATGTTCTAAATTTCACAAAATCATAAAGCTTTAAGTGTTAACCGTTAATTATTATTATCCTCAACCACTGTGCACCATCACAGCAAGAACTTTGCATTTATTTTAAAGTTTTTATTCAATAAGATGTATTTTGTATTGGATCCCACAACAACCCAGCAATGAAAAATAACACAACCGAGCTCTTTTCCCCCGGAGTGAGAAAACTTTAGATGAAACTTCCATGAGGAGCAGAGTCTCTCCTGGAGGCTATTTGAATTGTAGGAAGATGAGAAATGGGAAAGCAATCTTCCGCAGCTGTGCTGAAATATAACTGCAGCAGGAATAGTAACTCGCAGGCCATCGAGCAGCCTGTAAGGGGACCACAGGCGATTCAAGCGGGCGCGGCTTAACAAGCTCCTAATGAAAGAAACTACAGTCTCTGGGCTATAAAATACAGCCGAGCTCAATGTTAGTGGAAGAGATGAAACAAATGAGTGACTGCTGCAGTGTGCGTCTGCAGGGTCAAACGGTGTTGAAGCTGCCTCTTGGTTTTCGATCACGGGATGTCGGAGGGTCATTTGAGGCTTCGTTAAGGAAGGCAGGAGGGATGAAGTGGCTGTCACACACACGCACACACCGATACACACACACCGATACACCTGCACACACTGATACACACACACCTGTAAGTGGCAACACTAGAAGTAAGAGGAGATCCCTGGGTCAGAAAGTTCAAATTGATAATGTAAACTACATGAATGAAACTTCGGTAGTGTGTTTCCTCGGTAAATTCTTCCAATACGGAAATATAAGTGTAAGAACATCCGTCTCTCTCTCTTTGGTGTCCCATGAGGAGTAATTAAGGTTTCCATCAGATACAAATAAAAGCAAACCCATTCATAAAATATAATTTTGAAAAAAGTAAATCAAAAGAATATTCATGATGAACAACTTAAACCAGTTTTCCCGAGAAAACCAGAATTTCTTTCAAGCATTTATCTAATGTTAAATACTTTATTCCATAGAAACACAACAGTTACCCACACATAAAAGCAAGTATAGCGATTTGCAATAAAGTCGTATGATACAAATGTTCAAAAGCATCGCTCTGTCTACCCTATCTTGGCTCGAGCTCAGATTGTCACAGCGTTTCCTTCACCTGCAGTGGATTTTAAAGGAATGTCAATACATAGAAAAATTGATCCTTTCAGCTCCTAGTGAATAAACTGAAAGGACCAAATAAGCTAAATTGAAATATCTCGACACAGGCCACTTCACAAAGGCTCCTACTGCTTCTTGGCTGAATAGAAACATAGTTAAACTAAGGAATCTGCTGGACGTGGCCCTAATGTTATTGCACCAATCGGTCTGATGAACTGTTCCAAATATGAAAAATGACCCCGACCTTTTTTTTAGCTGTAAAGTAAGTAGTGGATTTCTGTGTGCCTAACATTTTAAATCTGACTAGAGTAACATTAAAAACTTATAATACTTATAGTACTATAATACGTATAGTACTGCGGCCGCAATATGACTTCATTCTTCCACCTTAGATCTCCTCTTAGAGGTTCTGGGTTTGGACCCGTCTGGATCTTCAGGTTCTGGACAGCCTGGAGGGTCAGTCGGTGGGCTGGGGACGTTTTCTACATCAGGCTCTGGCTCAAGAGATGTGGAGGGGCCTTTGGAAACGCCTGAAAAATATCATGCAGAGTTCATTTTATTCCACCGAAACCTGCTCTGATTAATCTGAAGCATTTATCAAGGATGGTGACTCTGACTGACGCAGCCTGTCTAAGTTTGCTTTCGATACAACACAATCAAATACATACAAGTAGATCCAAGCATGTTAGGAGGAGCCACTTACTGACGTATACTTCAGGTGACTGCATACAACTAATGCCAGAAATGCTGCTAATTTGAATACATACACTGCTAAACACGGAAAGAATGGGTGAAGAGTACCTTCTGCGGAAAAAAGGAAAACAAAGTACACAGTGAAATTAATGGCATCTACTCTGTTACTGGGTTTGTCTTGTAAAGAGAATTAGTGAAACAGAACACAAGGTATGCAGAAAAATTGGTCCAGGGTTACGTTCTATATGCTGGTAGTGTCATAAGAAGCCTTGCAAATGCATTGAGTTTAAAAAACTCCCTAGTCTTTTGTTACAGCTTTTGGTACATCTCTTGTACTAAAACTAATGTTCCACAAGAGGTGTGATAGCTTCGAAAACTATTTAAAAAATTTCATGTGAAAGTAGGTGAACAGCAGCTAGCTGCATAACACCCCTAAACCCCTACTACTGATGGTAGAGTGCATTGGTTTTTTCCCCCCCATCTGTTAGCCACTTATTCAAAAATGCACAACACAAAGGTCAAGTATGTGGTTTGGTTGCTGACTGAATGCATTAGCTGGTTTGTATAATTAACCTTAGAGCTAGGAATGTATGTAAACTGCCAGAAAGCAGCAGCAAAACCTACGGTACTTAAACTTTAAAAGCGTATTAACTTTGCTTACTTAGCCTAACAGGTAATAACCACAGCTGAGAGAAACACACTTGCAATGGGTTGGATGCAGGTCTCACACTAGCTGGCAGATAAAGCGATGCAAACGCCGGGAAAGCACACCTGTTGTTAGCTGGATGTTCTTGTTGTAGCTGGCAGCTGAAGACATGGCCTGACCCAGAGCTTGGTTGGTGCCGAGAGGAGCTCCCGGGGTTTTGGCTGCTGCTGCAGAGTGAGGCTTGGCTTTGGAGTCCTTGCTGGGTTTAGTCCAAACCAGAGTATCTGTTACCTGCAGGACAGCGCCCATCTTCTGAGCCATGTCCATCAGCTGGGAGTGAATAAAAGGAACAGGTTAACAAGTCGTGGCATGTAGCCACAGCTGGTTACTGACATCAGGAGCAGAGAGCTACAGCGTACCTCCAGATCAAACTCAAAGTTGCTACTGCTGTCCCGTAGTTGGTTGACTTTCCTTTCCATCTCCTGATATTGATCCAGAGCTCTCTTTTTGTCTCCGTGATTATAGAGGAATATTGCAAAGTTCAGGTTGACCATGGGGTTGGGTCTGTGGAGGCTTGGTCACCAAGGAAGAAAAGAAAACTAATGATTTTTATAAAGTTTGACATTTTAAATAACAATTACAGTGTGGAGTCCAGGACTCACTCATCAAGATTCACAGCTTGTTCGTATGCTCTGGTGGCATTCTCTACATCTTCCAAATTAGTCAAAGCGACTGTTAATTATAGATATAAGAAAAGAGTTAGCAATAAACAAAATTCACTGGACATTGCTGTTTTGTTTTTGATAAATCCGTCCTGAAAAGTTATTTTATTTCGAATAAAAATATTAAAACAATTTAAATGCCCACAAATATTACAAAATGGCAAGACGGCATGGTTTTAAAGGATTTAAATTATACCACGGATCACTTCTCTGCCTTTGACACGGTACCTGCCAGCAACATGTAGAGTTCCCCCATCCGTGGGTTCAGATTAATGGCTGCGCTGAGGAAATGGAAAGCTGAGGCGTACTGCTGCATGGTCAGGTGTACCAGCCCCAGGTTGTACAACACTTTCCAGTCAAAGGGAGACAAGTAGTGAGCGCGCTTCAGGCAGCTAATGGCCTGTGGGAACAAGTGGGGGAGGAAGCATGGTAATTGTATCTGAGGCAGAACAATCTAGGAACAAGTGGATTTATAATGCTTCAAGGACACATGAGTCAGATTCAGTTGTGTTACAAGCCACTATTATATTACACATATGCATTAATGATAAGCAGGAGAAAAGACATGGATACAGTTTAGTTTATATTCTGACCGAAGAGTACCTCCTCCACAAGCTTAATTATCTCGCCCCCCCGTGTTTGAACAAAAGCATTTTTTCTGACAACGTCAACAGGGTTCATAGATAGACAATAATTATTTAAATCAGGATAACAAATCAACAAAATAAGTAATAGAATAGAGGGAATCAATGTGCTGCAATGGCTCAGTCAACGTAAAAACCTCAACTTTATTGAAATGCTGTGGTGGGATCTCAGAAACAGAAGCGTGCAAACTTTAATGAACTGTTGAAACACTGTGAGGAAGAGTGGCTCAACATTTAGCCATAAGGATGTGAAAAACAGAGTAAAATCAAGCAGAAAACAACTTATTCAACATAACTGCCGATAGTGTTTCTGCAGCTACTAAAATGATGGTTTTCAGATGCAAGGTCTGCATAATTTAGCTTCAATTTTGCTCAATAAATGACAAGTTTAGAATCTGATGTGCTCTGGAGGTAAAACATTAAAAGTTTCTCAGCCTATGTCCAGCTCATTTCAATGATGTGCTTATATATAAAATCTCTGGTGTTCAAATCCCATTAAGCCGCTCTAACTGCTGTGCTACGGCTTCTTTCCTCCAAGCAAAACACAAAAACACAGCATCACTCACCGCCACGTACTTCTTCTTGCCAAAGAAGCACATGCCAATGTTGTTCCAGAGAGGGGGGCTCTCCGGCACGGCGCACGCTGCCACTCTGTACTTGTTCATGGCCACATCAAAGTCACCGTGGGTTTGCATCATGCTGCCTGCGGCCAGGATGGCCTGGGAAGAAAAAGAAAAAAAAAATCTGTGATTAGAGGTATATTAGAGGAAGATGTACGCTTTGAAACAGAACATGATGAGAGTCTGACTGGAACATCTGAGTGCGATTGACCTTCCGCTTCAAGTGAACCGCTGTGAAAGAGAAACCTCAGCACTGCCTTCAGGTGTTCAGCAGGAAACTTACGTTTGAACTTGAAGAGTGATGTTGTGTCAACAGCCAGCATACCTTATAATTGTTGGGGTCAAAGGTGAGGGCATTCCCAAGATGCTCGAACGCTTTCTGGTACTTCCCGAGCTAGACAGGGAGAACAGAATATTATTATTACTTTTTGTTTTAAAAGTACAGATTAAATCACAGAAAAGGCTGCAAGCAACTTCACCCACCTCCAAAAAAAGGAGGCCGAGAGTGGTCAGGAGTTCAGTGTTCTCTGGAGAGAATCTGCATGGAGAACGCAGCACGTTGTTAAATGACAAATGTCACATCATGCTTGTAATTACATTTAATGCCTGGGCTTCTTTGAGCAGAGAAGCTGCTTATTATGCCATCAGGCTTTATTTCAGCTTAATTGTAGCGTGTTAATTATGACCTGTGTGGCCCAAAGAGAAATGTAGAGCGGAGGCATATCGACTCTAAAATAAGACTCACAGTGGTGCGTCTCATTAAAGGCAGCACAAGTATTAGGGCATTTGATTAATTCATTTGGCCTCAACAGGAGGTAGCCATAATGAGCGCTATTACAGACACTGATGTCATTTTTCTTATTTACACCATAGACTCGTGTTTAAAAATTCAGCAAACTGAAAATGGGGTGAATTTATAAGGAAGCTGGAAAGGTCCTGGGGTAAAAAATATGGTGAAGATGGAGCTTTTGGATGGAATAAATGACAAATACTTCCTGCAGGGAGCTCTAAAGGCTAGAAATCATTGGATAAACAAAGGAGGAACAAGTTGAAAGCAACTCCTGAAAGAGTTTTAGAAACTTCAACTTGAAATAAGGGATAAAATTGCCATTACACAGCCTTGCAAGTGCATTTAAATCCTTGGACTATAGCCATTTTATGTAACAACACAAAGCAGTGCATAACTCAGAAGTGGAAGAAAGGAGGTAAATAGTTTTCCAAACTTTGGACATAAAGACATAATACAGTCAGCAATTATGAAACAAGCAGTAAACATTACATTTTAGGAACCTCTCCACCTGCTTCCCCCCCATCTAGTTTTTTTTGCTCATATTTTGTTTATAAAAATTGCCGACTCTGTGAGATTGGATGGAATGGGGATTTTCACGTCTTCTCACAAATTTATTTTATAGGATTTAGGTTTGAACTTTGACTGGGACGTTAGTGACAGACTGTTACATTCTAGGTGCCCAAAGGAGAGTTATCACAGATCCTTCCTCCCTGCAGTTAGCAGATTCAATAACCATCACTATAGAGTATACTCCAAAGAAACTCAATAAGTATTCACATACATGCTGACATCTGCACATCTCTGTTGTACAGTCTGTATTGTATAGTCTTTAATTTTCAAATCCACATGGACGGTTTGTACTTTAAAAAAAATGTTTTGGGCTCCAAAACATTTTCTAATAACTGCAGTGTTTATGTTGAAATTTTACCTGTACTACATAGTATGTTGTCCTTTATTCTGGTTTTATATAGTTCAGATTCTTATATTTGAGTGGGACAATAAAGTATTCTTCTATTCTATTCCAACAAGACTATGCTTTTGAGATAAAAACCATTACTTTGTAGCTTTAGTTCTAATGTTAGGGTTGCCATTAATTTATTTTGCTCCCCAAGAGCTGGATAGACACTAATGATCACTAACAAACCTCTCAGGCCTTTACAGAGCAGGTTTTTTATACTGACTTTAAATGACAACAAATGGACTAATTAGTTGGTGTCTAACTTAACACACTGGATTTTGGATCGGAGTAGCAGAAGAAGGGAGCCTGAATGCACGTGAACGCCATTTTTAATTTTAATTTTATTTTGGTTGTTTTAAAAAAACAACAACTTTGAAACACGAATGTCATTACCCTTCAGTGGAGTGGAAATGTTATGTGCTATTTTGGGTTGGTGTTTGACTTAAAAACAACCGCTTGTCTGCTCAGTGGTTGCTAACAGTATGAACGTTTAAACCTCACTTACTCCACTGCTCTCTTGTACACTTCGATGGCCTTGTCAGCGTCTCCAGCCAGCAGATGAACTTTCCCGAGCATCACGAAGGTCTTGTCATGTTTATTTGTCTGCAGAGCGGCGTTTAGATGTTCCTCAGCCTGACGGAAACAGAGCATCAAAAATAAATAAACTTCCCCCTGGAGGCAACAGCTAAACTTTTTTACTGTGTAATGTTGGGAATACTCACATTTTTTAAATCTTTGATGAAGTAATAACACACACCCAGGTTATGACTGATCTCCTATGGTGAGAGAATGTCAGATGTGTTGCTCTTAGTTTAATTTGCTAATAAAAATAGCATGCAAGAAAGTTTAGTGGAAACTGGATGCTGAAGTGAAAGAGAGGATCCGAAATATTTGGACCGGTTTTTCCTCAGCCTTCCAACAAAGTTGCTGTTTAACAAAGTATTGTTGAGAAAAAAAAGAAAGTTCACTGAGAGTACTTTCCGTTCAAGACGTGAGGAGAACTTCACGCTGCGTTTTTGGAGTCTAAGATCCCAGGAAGCACAAGTTAACACTTTTCTTTCAGACTTCAAGGGAAAGCAGAAACTCCACACTGAGATGTGTGTGGGTGTGTATTGTTTAGCTATTCTATTTAGGACCTTCTGTGTCATATTCACTAACGTTCTGAAGGTCCCATCAGCTAAAGCCTGGTCCTAATGCAGCTTCTTTAAGAGTCGGGATCAAATTAATCGATTATTGAAATAATTGTCTACTAATTTAATAATCGATTAATTGCTAAATTGTGTATACAGACTCAAAAAAGGGTCCTTTTTTAAGAAACCCTACATTTTAAGGGAAATAATCAAGCCAAAGCTGTACTAAAATATATACATTTAGCTAAAAATATACAATTTTTAAGACCAAATAAACAAACTGTCTGTAAATGTGTTCTACCCAGAACTCTCCAAGTGGCAAAGTTATAACTTCACCTGGATTAAATGCCGTAAAAAAAATTCCTATTAAGCAAATTTATCTTTTTCAAAAAAAAAAAATTACACATTAGCCCTACACTGTATTGATGTTAAGTCAAGCAGAAACAACTGAGCTTTTCTCTATCGATTACTAAAATAATTGTTAGTTGCAGCCCTAGTATAGTGTGAATTTTGTTAGGGTTAGTGTAAAAAAATATGTGTGTGGGTTAGACACAAATGCAGTTACTAAAGTGAATGGAAGTCAATACAAAGACTTGTACAGCTAGAAATATGAACCTGTGTGTGTGTGTGTGTGTGTGTGCTATTTACCCAGTCTTTCTCATTAAGCTTTGCTGCTTCATGATAGAACTCAATAGCTGCTTTGTGCTTTCCAAGAAGAAATCTAGGAAAATAATACAAAAGGAGTCAATATGAGAAATTAACCTGAGATATAATTTTGTACTGAGCCATTTCTACGAAACAGAGAAAACCCTCCACAGGTAGGTGAATTTAGTGAGATGATATCTATAAAATTACTGTTCCTCACCTCCCAGCAGTTTTACAATAATTACTAGGAAGTCCTCCTATGCCGATCTTGTTAGTTAGTGAGGGGGGGGTCGATGCACTCATGCAGGGTTCAGTGCAGCAGACTTACAGTGATCGGGCCACTTGCTTGAGGTTGTCTGAGCTGCTGGGATTAAGGATGGCGCAGCTCTGAAACAGCTCCAGGGACTCCTGGATCTTCCCCTCAAGACGTAAGATTAGTGCTGGATAACAACAAAGACATGGCATAAAAAGAGGATATTCATCTATGTGAAGAAAAATAGAGAAAGGACAAGAAAAAAAATCAAAGGCACTGCATGACATCCAAAGAGTGGATTTGGGGAAATACACCACATACCGTGGAGCTTGGTAGAGCTTTTTTTTTTTTAATTCACTGCACCTTTTAATTAATATCACATATACGGTAAAAGTGAGAAGGAAAAGACGGCAGCAACGTCTTACCTTGAACATATATGGCATATTCACACATCCCATTGGTTTCCTGGAGTTGCTCTTTAATGATCACCTACAGAAACAGAGAAAGAGAGGCAGGTGGATGTTAATTTGATGAAGTGGATGAAATACTGAAGAGGCATTTTGCTTAAGAAAATTTAATATAACTTACTTCAATAAGTTAAAGTCATTTTAAAATACATTAAAAGAAAAAATCCAACTGGCATTATGGGTTTGATACCTCTCGCTACTGCTTGGAAAAATAAAACAGATGAACAATAACTAGCATCTTCCAATAAAGAAGGATAACTATTTAGTAGAGCAATCATCAATTAAGGTCCAAATTAGCTTTTTTGCCTTGTCTAAGTCTTTGAGTTGAGCAAAAACCATTCTAAACCATTTATATACTGAATATATTTTCTCCTAATATCTGCAGTTAGAATTTAGATTAAAATTTAATTAGTTTTCAAAGTTCCTCAATATATTTTTTAGTCTTCTGTTAATAAAACATGCATTACTTTATGTCAATCTGTGTGGGGTGAACTCAAACAGGCAACCCTAGCGCTGCACCATCACTCCTAAAGGACTGTACCAGCCATTTAAAAAATGCATTAAACTTAACATTAAAAGCAATATTACTGAACAATATTACAATACACAAATCATTTGCAATACATTTGTATTTTGCTTACTTAAGTGTTTCTAGTTGGTTTCTTTAACGCTTCTAACATTATGATCTGAGTCAGTTGTGTCAACATATTTGACACAACTGGTGGATTTTGATGATGGATTTTGAGGATCGCACGCGCCACTGTTCAAAGTTAATTATGCTTTGGTTCAAAGCATAATTAACTTTGAACCAAACTTTGAACCAAATTGAATGAACTAAAGAGTAAATTGCTATATACAGAAATTGTACCAAATAGTTTTGAAAGTGCCTTATTATTTTGTTGTGAAATAAAACTGAACTGAAGAGACTTCTTTTCTAAAGACACAGTATGTGTCTTTAGAGTATATATAGATATTATATAGAGAGTATATATAGCAGCTGACTTGTCAATGCTCTGTTTTAAGTTTTACCCTCCTGAGAAGGTATTTATAGACTTCAAACAACCTCAAATATCCTATCCGACTAATTTCAAGTCATTTTCACAGTCGGATTAATGAAACTTCACAGCAGGAAATCAGATTAAAAGTCTAGGTTGGAGTTTCTGCAGATTAAAAGAATGTGCCGCGCTATCGCGTAGCACGAGGCTGATCTTCACAGTGAGAGCAAGAAGGCGTTATTGCAGGAACACGACTTACTGTTGCAAGCATCCATTCACAGAATGCTTTCCATATTCATGTAGAAATACAGCAATTACTGCGGAGAACAAGCAGAGTGGCAAACTGACGTGGGTATTTACCGAGCACTCGGCTCAATCATGCTTCCCTTCGTGTGTTCGGACCAGATCTGACAGTGAACACACATTGGTCAATGACAGAATGAGCCACGGGGAGAATTTAAATCGTTTACCTTACAGGTCTCATAGTCTTTGCGCAGATAGTGCTGGTGGATCAGCCAGTTTCTTCTCTCCACAATAGGAAGCTCTGGAGCTGGATGACATGACAGGAAGAGAGAGAGAAAAAAACTAATTGAAAAGAAACTGGGGGATATTTTAGTCACGCTACATTCTTCAGCTCTGGTGATGTCTCGTTTTGTCGAGAGATAAAAGATTAATTTTGCACGCGCCCTCCTTTTGCAGTCATTAAAAGGTGTCTGATCTGACAGTAAGCCCAGATGTTCCCCTGCAACCTCAATCCACTAGCTGGATTTAAGTCAATTCACCTGACACACTGGAGATATTTGCTTGTTAGCTAGCTTTCACTTAAGAACAGATGGCTCAGGCTGGAAGCGGTTACGTCTGTGTATGAATGCTGTTTTTTTTTTTTCTCTCTCTCATATTTCGACAAGCGAATAAATAATCTGGAAAGAGCCCCTACCTCTGCAGTCTCACGCACGTCTTTGATGCGACAGTTACCATATAGCTGTTAAGGCTTCAACCAACCCCAGGCTAAACTTTAATCAACTCATCAGTCAGGCTGTAAATGTCACCTTGCACGCAAGTTTTGCCTAACAAACACTTGCTTTTTTTCCCCTCCACCACTATCTTTCTCCTTTAACATCTTGGCAGGTTGAGATATTTTTCTTGTTGCCAGGGCAACGCTGTCTCTCGGAAGCCAGGTGCTTGTGACAGAGAGCGTGCGGAGATTGAATGAAAGTGGGAGGCTGAGGGAATGAGCAGCACAATGTAGGGCTTTAGAAAAGGGTTAGGCAACCTCAAGAACTAAAGCACAATGCTCCAAGTTCTCTTCCCAGCAGAGAGCAACATTTCATTTCACAAGGAAGGAAAATGTAATTCCAGCAGAAGCAAGTTTGATTCCAGTAATCCTGTTATCTCGCACCTACTACCTTTCCCTCCGGGGCTAAAAATAGGATTCTATATATTGTAAAATAAAGTGCTGTAGCTTTGAGTCTGTCAGCGACATTGTAGAGAAAGGGAGGGGGTGTTATTAAAAAACAGAGTGTAACAATACAGTGTGAATCCCCCACTACCCATCCATCTGTTTTTTTATCTGCCAGGACTTGAAGCAGAACTCTGATCATAATTTGCAGGAAGAACCGGAACCAATTCTAAATGCTTCACAGAAATCCAGGTAAAAACTGGACGGGTTCACTTCATCACGAGTCAAAACGGTCCCGTTTGTGGAGACCCAATCGGATTTGTTCGTTCTGAGAGAGCGACGGTGTGCTTGTCTGTTGGATTCCTGGATCTGAATTCAAAAACAACAAGGCAGATTTGGAGAAGAGAGAGCAAAAATATCTGTGACACGCAACTACAGGGGGAAACAAGAAAGGCCCAGCATGTGGTGTCCCATAAATAGCTGTGTAGGGGAGGGAGGCAGAAAAAAAACAAAAAACCTTATCCCAAACATAAAGGAATTATGGCATTGTTGTATTGGATCTGGCTAATGCTAAGCTTAGACTAGCTTGTGTTTCAGACACATGTTAAAGGAGGATAAGAGCAGAGAAGAGGCGTGCTGAGATCAAAGGACACATGGGGAGATTATAAGAAAAAAAGAAAAAAAAAAGATGATAATTTTTTGGGAAGTTTTCCCCTTAGAAAACTTCAGAAATCCCCTCATCTCGTTGGGTCGTTTAATCTTACGCTGCTGAAACATGCAGCAAAGGAAACAGTCATGTTTGCACCTTCTGGGCTTTTTATCCAGGAAAAGATGCTGGGCTGCACTGCAGATAACCTAATAATAGACCATAATACTCTTGTTGTGCACAGCATAATTAACTTTGAGCCTGCATTAAATTATTCTAATTGCATTTCATGATAGTAATTATAGAATATATAAACCTTCAGTATCCATGGACACAATTAATATCGGCTTTGTTGCTTTTTATCTTATTACTTTTAGGATTTAGACTTTTGACAAACAATTTAAGGTAATGATTACCAAAAAATAATAAGCTGTATGTAATAATATGTACATATTAAGAGGGTCTGTTATATTTCTACTGTTTAGGTCACAGCGACATATTATAAAACTTTCCATATTTAAAGTTGTTTTATTGGTTCCTAGAATTATTGCTGTTTCACTTAAAATGGTGAAACAGCTCTTCATAAACACACATTTACACAGTTGATCTATATTTACCGTTACTTAGATCAACTGGACAAACTATGATCTGCTGATCTGAAGACTTGACTGTATCAAATGTGTTGTGGCTCCATGAATTTACTGGGCGTGGTTTGATTTTGTAATTTGCACTTTTGAGAACATCATGTCCTAAATCGTTACATATGGAGTCACTTAAATAAGTCCTACTTACTTAAATTGCAGATTGGCCCCAATGTAACGTTCAGGTCTGGTGAAAGTTTTTTATATCACTAGATGAAACACATGAATAATGTTCATTTATGATTAATATCAACTATACAAAACAAATCAATTTCTTTACCACATTTTTATTCTTGGATCAAAAGAGGAACAATATATAGAGTCGGTTTTATAATAAGCTTCAGTTATTATAGCTAGAAACATAGAAGTCAGACCCAATTTTATGTGACAACACAAAGCAGTGCATAACTCAGAAGTGGAAGAAAGGAGGTAAATAGTTTTCCAAACTTTGGACATAAAGACATAATACAGTCAGCAATTATGAAACAAGCAGTAAACATTACATTTTAGGAACCTCTCCACCTGCTTCCCCCCCATCTAGTTTTTTTTGCTCATATTTTGTTTATAAAAATTGCCGACTCGGTGAGATTGGATGGAATGGGGATTTTCACGTCTTCTCACAAATTTATTTTATTGGATTTAGGTTTTAACTTTGACTGGGACTTTAGTGACAGACTGCTACATCATTCTAGGTGCCCGAAGGAGAGTTATCACAGATCCTTCCTCCCTGCAGTTATCAGATTCAATAACCATCACTATAGAGTATACTCCAAAGAAACTCAATAAGTATTCACATACATAACTATAAAGACAGGTTTGATGAAAAAAAAAACACAAGAGGATATGATTAATCTTATGACAACATCAAAAAGATAATATGGAAAATTAAGATGACAAAAAACAACCTTAATTTACTATGAATATTCCTCTCAACACGATGGCTCAGCAGCTCAGTATGTCAAACCGAAGAGTGAGGGTGACCTCTGCAGGCAGATCATGTCTTGGCAGTTTTAAACAGAAAGAGCGTTAATGGCAAACTGAATGGAAAACAAGTTGGGTTGTACCTTTAGGTGCACGGCGCTTCTTGGCTTCAGTAGGAAGTGTCAGCTGTAATAAATGAAACAAAAACAGGTGAAACATGTGAATAAAAACTGGGACAGGACCAATGGAACACATATTCAGTGTTTCAGTATACAATTTCTTCAGCAGGTACTACTAAAGACATGTATCTGACACCATGAGAATAAGAAATCTTGTTTGGAAACCCCATTCCAATCCCTTGTGGAGCGCTGAAAGCTCATGATAATGTGCATAACATGAGAAATAGCATCTTAACAGTTAGATTTTAATTATATTTATCTTCTGAGATAATGTTTACTTAATGACAACACTCAGGTCAGATTTATTTTGACCTGAGGGTCAAGATTGACTGTGTTAGTTTCTTTCTTAAGTATGTAAGTAAGAAGGTAATAATTAGGAAATATAAACACTGAAAACTAAAGGTATTTGTTTTAGGGGGTCATATTGCATTTTAATGTTTTTCATAACTTCCTATGTGCATAATAATGTGTTATCAGCCGTTTTGTAGGTCCAGACTGAGAAGAGCTGTTCTCCCAAACAACAGGGCCAGATACTAAAACTGTGAGGATTGCCTGAATGTGAAACATTTGATCGATAACTACCAACATGTTGGTTTGGCACACACAAAAACAATAGGCATTAAACTAACAACGCTCAATTTTAGACAAATTAACTGAGTTATAAGGAGACAAGGAGTGCTGCAGTTGGATTGCACAAGTTAAGTGTGTTTTTAAAATGATTGCAAGAGTCTGGAGAAATTAATACATGTCAGGACTAAAATAATAAAAACAAAATAAAAAAGAGATTAATCTTGTACTACTGCGGTTGTCAAACTGATAAGAAAAAATTAGAAATATAAAATTATAAACTGATGTTTATATCATACTGTATGAGTCGGTTTACATGGTTACATGGTTCCAGCTACACTCAGTTACCTTTACGTGTCGGTGTTGGCAATGTAGCATAAGCGTAACTTCCTGAAGGACTGGTGTGGACATGTAACCAACTCTGGCATGAAGGGGACCAATATTTCCTGCACCTTTTTCTTCTTTATGTGCATGCATCTATGTAACTCGGCAGCAGATGCACGTTGTATTCAAAGCATTAACAGGCAGGTAAGGCTTTTTAAAATTCCTTTGCAAAATGTAAATGGCAAGTCCGCTCAGTGATTTAGTGGATTGGACATCACACGTTTTACTGTGCGTACCGTGGCAGTGCGCCACAGGCGTCGTTCCTTTCATTGAGTCAGGAATATCGGTGGTCAGGGAAATGACAAAATCAAGCAAAGAATCAGAGAAGGGGACGCAAAGTTTTGAGATTAATTGCCAACACTACGGTAGCAAGATAACAAGGTCCAAGGGGATCACATTTCACAGGTCAGTAAAAAGCTTTAATTAAAAATATATATATATAAAGAAAGTGTGTGTATGTTAGTTATGCTAGATTAACTTTTATCACCTTAACATGTACTCTTGTAGCGCATTTTGGAGTATTTCAATTCAATTTACACAAAAAATAAGGACATGCAGGTGTTTAAGTTAAGCAATCATCAAATAGGATGAAATATTTTATAAAGCATAAAGGGCCAAAGTTTGTTAAATTTTAAATCGTGGCTCCTATTAAATTAAATTATGGGCCATTATAAAGAGAAATTCGCTTTGTTCTCTCTTGTGACAGAAACCAAACTATAGATTTATTAGCAGAGAGAATATATATTTTACATATCCAAACATGAGCATCTCAGCTTTAAGCCACATTTTGTAGAATCCAATGATATCGATGGTCACTCTACTCACCAACTGCTCCAACCAGACCCAAAAAAGGTCTTGCGTCTTTATTATTTGCTATATTAAAGACACATTATATCTCATCTGCTATGTGTAAGTCAGCAGGACAAAGGATTTCCAAACCAGCTGCGGGACAGTTGTGGAGTCAGAATCGCATAATTGAAAAATACAAAGTTTGTACTGACAAGGATTCATTTGGTTTATACAGAAGTTACTTATTCTGTTTTTGAAATGCTTAATAACATTTTGATTGTTGCAGAATCTCATGTTGTCGATGTTTTTAGCACTTGGTAAAATCAGACAATAAAAGGAAACTGTGATAATTCTTCACAAAAAATATTACTAAACTGTAGGGAAGCATTCAGCAAATACAGGCTGATTCCATAAATTAGAATATGACTGAAAAGTTCCTTTTCACCAAGTGAAATACATTATACAGATTAATTAGATTACACATGTCTTAACATATTTATATTTCATAGTATGTCTAATATCTCCTAAAAACTTATTTCCGAAAGGTACTATTAATCTGACAAGCCTGATCAGGGCGTATATCCTAATTTATTGAATAAGACTGTATGGTATTCACATGTAAGTTTTGGCTTTATTCTTAGCACTAGAAAAGAAAAGGCCTTCCAGTAACTGGGTGCATCATCACCTGCTCCTCTTCCTCCCCACCAAGTTTCAACACAAAGTTACACCCTGGCAATGTAGTGCATTCAACGGAACAGTATGACAGCCTCTGATTTTGTCATTTAGATATAATTATTATTAGAATACAAGTCGTTAAGAAGAGCCACCGAAGAAAACTGCTAATTAAGGAGAATTTACAGCAGCTGAGTATACATTTAACACACGCATGCGCAATCCAATTGCCTTAAACCGTCCACTTCTATACATTCTAATGCTTGCGAAACGAACGCAATGGTGGCTTTAATAAAGCAAGTCGTAATGGCATATATTTCAAAACCTCATAACTATTACACAAGTTAATTGTAGTTTGCAGCACGTAATGTAGTGGGCTTAAATGGCAAACAACGCACATCCCCAGGACATTAGTTTCGTCTGCTTTTAGCTCCAGCTGTAAGCGCTCCCGTTTGAGTTTTGCAACGAGATAAAGAGGATTAAATTTGAAAAGTTGTAGCTAGCGGTCTTCGTAAGCTCCGGCTTAGCGGCAGCTACCAGGCGGTTAAAATAAGCGCAGTTACAGACCGTACTTTTAGTAAAGGTGCTGTGTTGCCCCACGGAGCGTCTCTCTATCAAACGGTTCAGTGTTTACCCTGCAAAGTCGAGGCTCAATTTATGATGTACACTCACCACCGTAGCATTCTCCGCGTCCGCCATCTTGAGACGATCAACAGCAGAAGCCGTTGCTATAGTTACGAATGGACGTGAACGGAATGACGTCTATGAATGTTAATGAGTACAATGAGGGACCCTGCAACTTGAGAGAGAGAGAGAGAAAAAAAGAGAAATAAATCACCCTTAGAGGTGAAAACCTGCAATAATGAAGGCTTGACTGCTTTAAATAAATCTTCAGCCTAGGAACTAGCAATATAATTTCCTCATTACCTTACAGATTGTGCTCTCAATGTTTTATTTTTAACTGGAGTAAGTGTACAGCTTCTAAAATATTTGTAGTGGTCAAGAAAAAAAAAGCAAACACCTAATTCCATTATGTTAAAATCATACAAGTGTATTGTAACTGTTTCAAATGTCCTACATCTATAATATAGCTTATGGCTCAAATGAACCACAACCATGGACTGTTTTCTGTTGCCATCATCCTTGTTACATAATAAGAGACCTGTTATATGCTTACATTTAGAGGTTGGCATAAATTTATATTGGTTTTCAGCATCATAACATGTCGGTGCATTTTTGTAGGAACATTAAGAGAAATGAGCTTCCTTAACCAGTCATGCTACAAGGAGATCGAGTAAAAAAAGCAAACCAGGATGACTGACTCAATATCCTTTTCACTCATTACTTAAGGCGTTGGCAAGTAAAAGAAATAAATTCTTTAGTTTAAATCGATGTTTATTGCTTGTTCAAACACAACTATTTTCCAACACATGCCCATCCAGTAAATAGTTTAAATAAACATATGTACAACACATTTTGATCATAACAGGAAACTACAATACAATCCTTCCACAGACATACAATCGTATTATTTTTTTTTGGAACTAGTTAAAAAGACACAAACATGATACCATAAATATAGAAGTCATGAGTTTTATATACAATTACATGCCAAGTCTTATAAATCCTAGTAACCATGAAGTAACTTGGTAATATTTACTATGTCCCCTGTAAGTATTCTGGTTTTTCAGACCATCTAGTATTCATCAGTAATTTTGCACCAAACCTGAATGCATTACTTGGTAATTACAGGAAGGCTCCGTTATGACTGAAAACAGACATTTCCTTCACAAGTAAATATTGAATAAAAACTTAGCAGCCCCCTCAAAAATCACATCTTCATTTACCCTTTTAGACACATTCCATCAAAACTCAGTAAGCCGATTAAAAGCGAACGAAGACAAACCTTCATCCCATCACCTTCATTAGTAATCAGCTCACGTACATCTCATATATAAAAGAAAAGACTAACAAAAAAACCACACCAAACTTAGAGAGCAGATAAACAGTAACATAAAATTTACAACAAAAAAAAAAAAACTTGGTACATAGTTTGTTGTAAGTACTAACGCTCAGATCAGAATGATACTTTATCCACCTTATTCCTGGGAGGCTTACTGGGGAAACGATTATGGGTTTTACTTCCAGCGCCCACCGGAAGCAGCCATATTTCATTGTAATTTGTAGGGTTTTTGGCTAATCTATATTCATGATAGAAGTTGCATCTCTCTTTTCGGTTGTTGTACAATATTTAGTAAAACTTGTTTAAGGACACTGTCTGCTATCAGAGAACTGCTAAAGCAGAAGATCGTAATTATGCGTTTAATCACGGGGACCGACAAGAACACAGCGTTAAGTTTTATAACGGAATAACCGTGAATTAACAGCACAGCTAGCAGCTCGTTTCTCTGAAGAACTGACAGTAATAAAGAGGAAAAAAGCAGAGAACTTCTGAGCTGCAGGTTTGGGCTGACAGTGTAAAACAGCAGAACTACATAATATTAGCTTGGTGTGATGTGCATTTTATTTTTCATTTAAATTTAAAATATAATAAAGTTCATGAAGTGGCTGCATCAAGTGTGTTTTATCATTATGTTTGGGCCAGCAATAAATTTCTGTAAGATAAAATAAAATATCTGGGTTTATTTAGTCCATCAGAACCAGAACCTCGAGGTTCTCCGTTGCTGAGTGACGCTGTAAATCAGCGGAGAAGTGACCGCAGCTACTGCTGCCCAGTAGGGGATAATCTTCCCCTACTGGACTAGAACCGAACCAAACCACACATTAACCTGTTATACAGAGCAGCTTGCCACTGGAAAGTGTCTTAAGATGCTCTTGTAGAACTCAGGTAACTGTTGTGCTGTTCGTGGCTGTACTCTAATTATCAGACCACATTTAGTTTGTGGCTGCAGCAGCGAATGTGTTTTGAACGCGCTCCCGAAACAAAAAGGCAGAGTTTCTGTGATAAGCGGTAGTTGTCATCACCTACCGACAGATAAGCAAACAAAAAGAATTTGGCTAAAAATTCTAAACTTGAAGAGAGAACCCAAAATGCTCTATGTGTGCTCATTTCATTGTGTGTACAAAAAGCCAATGGAAGAAAACCAGCATCTCCGAAGCAACCGAGTCAGTGAAGTAGCTAAATATGCTAGTGTGGGTTATTTGCGGCCTTTTCTTCAAGTCGCCATCCCTCCCCGCAATAGCTGTAGGTAGCGGTAAAACAATATTGCCACATTTAAGCTGTGATGGTTGATGTTCCCATATATTTTATAGCCTAAAAGCTCTGACGAACGCCGGTTAACGAGTTGCTATCATGTAAACAAATGGTGGTTCCGGTTTGCGCCGGAAGTCGCGCTCATAAATCACGCAAAGCCTAATGGGGGCTAGGAATAAGGTGGATAGGCTCTGGATGCTATATGGTGAAGTTCAACTCATTAATAATCATACACTAATATCAGGTTTGTTCTTAAGGCCTCGTTTTGGTTTGGCTAATTTGTTTTAAACCAGCTTCAGATGGCTGCACATTCCAACATATTGCACACTGATAAAAGGCAGTCTCAAATGTCAAAACTACCAGGCCATGTTCAAGGCATGCTTGCGTCAACATTCTTGTTTTAGCTGTGTTTGAGATGCAGAATTTATACACGTCATAATGCCATTTTGTGAGTTTCTGATTGTTCTTTTGGCAAATTTCTGTAAAATGATCAAAGTCTGTTCCGTACAACTAATCGTACTGTTTACATGTAGTCACGGCTTGCTGGTTAGAAAATACTAGCCTGAGTCCTCCAGGTAATTTTCTGGAGCAGTTTAATTCCCTTGGTTATTGCTGAAGGCCCCCTGGGCAGCAGAAGTGGCAGCAGAGGTGGCAGCACTAGCGGCGGCGCTCTGGAAGGTGCGGTTGGTCAGGACTCCCTGGGAAAACTCCTGCTGAGCCTTGGAGAAGCTGGCACCTGAATTTCTGTACTTGGAGTGGACCTGGGATAAGAATCATGAAGATTATGACTCGTATAGGTTATTCAGAAAAATACATTTGATAAAAGTCAACATTTAATTTGCATGACATTTACCTGAAATACTCTGCCACACAAAGGTATTCACCCCATTGGATGTTTTTAACCTTTTTTTTTGCTTTTAAAAATTATGTTCAACAAAATCTGACTTATGACAAAAAAAAGAAAAAAAGCCAAAACAAAAAAAAAAAACTGCAGTGAAGTTGTTCTAAACCCTTAGCAGATACCAAAAGACTCTTACTGTGGTCCTGTTCAGCCAGACCACTTTCTCCCAAAACCGTACTGAATCCCTAATTTAGATGTTCAAACTTTAGATGCACTTATTTGCCCTTTTTGTGTTTTCTCCGAAGAGTTTTTGCGGCGCTAGTGGCTCGTATTTTTTCGACAGTAGGCAGACAGGAAGGAGGGTGAGGAAAGGGGGGAAGACATGCGGCAAAGGTCGTCGGTACCGGGAGTCGAACCCGCGACGTCCGTGTTGAGGACTAAGGCCTCCAAACGTGGGGCGTGCTAACCCCCTGCGCCACCACAGCACGCCCTATATGCCCATTCTTAATGCGTTACCAATGTTTTCTTTGGTCCCTGTAGTCCCAACTGCGTTTTAACTCATCTCCATATTGACACCTGTGGTAAGTATTATCTGTAGCCACCTGAATAATGGTGTATAACCAAGCTGCAGGAGGTAGACTTTTGTTTGGGTCGTAAAATGATCAAATTTATTTCACTCGGTGACCTGAAAAATCTACTTATTTGGTTGGTAGAATTTCTTCAATAAAATTAGCCTACCATTAAAATTGAAGACTACATCTACTTTGTTTTGTAGAGGTCTAAGCACAACTGTATGAAATATAAAAACACCTGCAGTGTAAAAAATGGGTAATGCTTGCACCTACCATTTTCAGCAGGATGACACCCAACACAGCGTTGACGGTGAAAAAACCAGCCACTACCATCATAACCACGGCAACTGCCAAGTTCGTACGAATCATGCTAATTGATGAGATCCATCCACTGTAAAAAACCAACGACAAAGAAACATGACCACGTGTTTGAATTTTTCCTCTTCCGTCAATGCTACACATGTTTAAAAAAAAAAACGCTCCTACAAATTGCTGGGTTTGCTAGCATCCAAGCTATCCCCGCTGATACTTGGAAAATATGAAACTCGAAAGAACAGAAGACGAAAAAGGCTTTCAAGGATTAATACACAACATGATGCTAAAAATAAACCCAAGAAGAAAGGCTCTGCGCACTTACAAAAAAAAGCACCCCACACAAGATAGGTCAACAGGAATCTGTCAAAGATATGCAAGAGAGTAGAAAACAGGAAAGAAATAACCACCAAAACATTTAGCTGTGAGTTGTGCATGCACTTTTACAAACCTACGCACATTATCATGCTCATACATACTGAAGGACAAATGAAATCAATGACAATCGACCAGTACTAAACTCACCTGTTTCCCCATGAGGGAATGCCCACTGATTGGATAATGTACACTGCCACTTGGAAGAAGAAAACAAAAAAGAAGAAAAAGAAGCTGAAGGAGCTGTCAGACCTATGGATGAAAAAGAAAAACAGACATTGTACGTGTAGTGTAACATTTAAAAGTTCAACTTTCATGTTGCGGAAACACACAAAAGGCAGAAAGTGCTTAGGAACCAGTTGTTGCTAGAAGAATCTCAGCACTCATTGCAACAACTCTTTAACTCTAAACACAGTGGGCTTTTAGAGTCCTTTGGAGTCAGATTAAAGTACATAATGGTTTATAGTTTCCATTATATACAATTACACCCAATAACCCTTAGCAACCTGAAAGATACATCAAATCTGAATATTTCATAACATGTATTGATCTGCGATGTCCACTAATATATCCACTGATACTTTGAAGGGTTTTTTTCCCAGATACATTGTTTCACCATAAGTGCATAGCAACGGTCACACAGTAATGATGCCAGACAGAATAACTTGGTGCTCCATCAGAATCACCAAGATACATTCAGATGTTAAATGTATTACTGGAATTGGATACTGAAAGAGGGACAGCAAGAAAAGGGACAGGAAAGAGCAGTACAAGCAGTCACAACAGGGCAACAGAGGACAAAAGTCAGCAACTAGATTCCAGCAAAGAAAAAAATAAATAAATAAAGAGTTTTTTTCACAGTGAAAGATTTTGTCTCAGAAGGTCAATATTGTACTCAGCTTAAAAAACAATGTTGGAAGGAATACATTTTTCAATGGAGATTGTGACAGAGGTTCAACTGCAGGGAGATGTTATGAGTAAAGAATGCATCTTTCTAATTTAAACATCATCCAAATCTTTTTACGCACACTGTTGAAGTTTGTCATACATGCATCCTTAACCTTCATAATAAAGCTGGGCACACTTTTCTTTTTTGAAATTACCCATTCTCATGTCATAATAATTTTTTAAAAATGATGGGTGTGATAACTCATGGCAGAAAACAGTTTTTGCTGTGTCTACAGCTAAACTCCACACTCTTTGCAAATTCAAAAAGAGCACTTCCATATTTCACCATGTGCAAACTCTACATCATAAATCTACATAGTGGTCAGACTCATCTTGCACAGTGTAGGGTTTAATAAATTTGTTAGATTTGTTCCTGCTGAAGAATTGCATTACAACTATAACAGCAATGAATTTGATAATAAACACTTAACCTCTAAAAGCAAGAGAACAACTTGTGAGTGGGAATATTATTGCAATAGCAATAGCACACAAGCACAGCTATGCAATTTTTGTCCTCTAACTGCATGTATTTAAAAAAAAAAAGATACAATTTCTTTATTTAATACTTACAAGTTTAATTGGTTAGCATTAAAGAAGTGAAGTCAAGCTACTAAAATGCTACACATACATGTTCATACTTGGAAAAATATTCATAAAGCATTCACAAAGGTTTTTTTTTATTACACGTCTACTTCTCTTTCAACATCACTGGGATCCAGTTCTGAACATAAATCTTTACCTGAAGGCTTTGTAAACCGGCCTGTACCAGCAGACAAAAGACACAGGGGTGAAGAGGATGAACCACAGGATGGACAGACCGAAGTCCACACCTTTAGCAGCGTCAGCGGTGAAGTAAGCCAGGCAAGCCAGGATGTTGAGGAACAGGGTGGCGCTATGGACTGATAATTAATTCACAAGAAAACAGGAGAAAAAAGGAGAACATTTAATACACCCATTCATTTTAACACATGAATAACTTATTCCTATATAATTTTTTTTAAATCATCTCTTTGGGTTTTGGGTGAAGGAATAGAGATGAAGTCTACATACACATCCAGAGGTAGTACATTCTCTTGCATATTCTGCGGTAGTCTTCTGGGATATCCTCCTCAAAGTTCTGATAGAAGCACGGCTTTATGGGAAAGAACCTTGGAAGAGGCGGCCAGTTGTTTTCTTTAGCTGAGAAACACAGATTTCAACACAGGAGGGTGGAACTGATGTTCATACTCAAGCATTTTCTCCGTGCAACTCCAGAAAAACACGGGCGGAGTTTACCTCCTGGGTTGGAGACTCTGCTGCTCCTGTTCTGCAGCTCCTGCTCCTTTCGCTCCAGCTCTGCGGCTTTCCTCTCCAGCTCCTCCTGCTGCCTGACCAGATTAGCCTGAGCAGCTGCTGCCGTAGCCTGATGCACAGCAGACAAATCAGTGATGGACAAGTTAGCACTCTTCAAAAGAAAAGGCCCAGCAGAAAACAACTCAAATAACTTCAGATTCATGTTAAGGTTAGGTTTTATTACTGCTGATTTTAACTGATAGTGGATAATGTTAGAAAAATATGAAGAACTCAGACTCTGAAATTTATAAGGTTGACCATTTCCTTAGACAGAAAATCTTTTAAACCATTCTGAAAAACGAACTGAACTTGACCTCAGTGTGAAGTGTTGTGAATTGGTGATATAGAAATAAACTGAATTGAATTATTCTCGCAAGGATACATTTTTATTGTCCTAAAGCTTGGTGGTACAGTCATACAGCATCACTTATTACATAGAGCTGGAATTATTGATTAAAACTGACAGGTTAAAATATATAAAGTTAATATACAACAAAGCTAAGCCTTAAAATTTCCCATGATTTCTGCTATTTAAACTAGGAAAAAAAAAAACAGTTTGAAAAATATGTCCTACATTTACCAGTTAAATTTTAGAGGACTTTTGGCATTTGTTGTAGCAAATGTCTGTCTTTAAATTTTCAGTAAATTCCTGACTTTTATCAGGAAGTTTTGCCTTTTATCATAAAAAAAATCTGTAATTTTGTCTTGGAAATTTATGACTTGTTGCCATCAGAGAATATCCAAGTGTTTTTTTCTTGCAAATATATGGAATTAATCTACAAATATCTGTGCTTTCTGGGTGAAAATATATTTTTCCCTTACATACAAAGACCTTAACACTCCATTCATACATAACAGCAATCATAGGTACCCAGAATTATCAAATATTTATCCATTTAAGTTGTCGTGCACAGGCCAGTAAACTTGATTTAAGCATTTGATTTCCAAAATATTCCTATTGTTTTCCCACCACTTACTTGTGGACTTTGCTCCACAGAAGTCGGAAGTACAGCAGGTTGTGATGAGGAGGCTTTAGAGACTGGGATGGTTGTCCCAGTGAACTTTCCCTGTGGGACGAATAAAAAAAAAAAATAATAATTATTGTTTGCAAAAAACCTAGACGTATAACTGATCTAAATGAACTTCCTTACATCTGTAACTACATTTCCTTTTTGAGCATGCTAAGATTATTGTGGTAGAAAAATGTGTGTTTTGCATTCCTTGTTCATGTGTGTGATTTTATACTTCAATCATGTTCGAATAAAGAAATAAAGTAATATTTCATTATTTAAAGATCACCATTTCATTTGCGGTGAACGGGTTATACTCTCCGGTGGTTTCATGGACCCCGCCGATAGCTTGTGTGACTGAGGCATCCTGGGAAAGGCAAAAAAATAAAAAATATATAATAATTAGTAAGTTAATATAGATATAACGTAATTTATACACCAATAATGCATAAAGCGAGTGAAGGTGATAAGGGCATGTGAGCTTGTAGACTTCCAAGATCTCTCTCCGATTAAGCCTGCCAAGATGTTCTGGATGAACAAGTCTGCAGTACCTTCAGCAGACAAGGTGAGTCCCATGTCTAGAGGGGTCAGGGATAGTTTAGGACCATAAAAGTGGGTTTACCAGGCCCTATGCGATGCCCAATCGGTGCAATGCAGTAATCCAAGAGGAGCATTTCAATCCTGAACCATCTCACTGCAGATTAATAATTCACGTGGATGGAGGCCCAGTAATGGGCTTGTTGTGGTTGCTGTAATTATTTTATTAGATTGAGCAAGTGGGAGGGTTTACCTTTACGAAAACACGTCTCCGGACATTCGCCTTATTTTTCAGGGCGTTAAAAACGCAATGAGAAAAACACCAAAGTTAACAAAACTAGCGCTCGACGAATTGGTAGAGTTCCTGTTTATAGAACGCTTTGAAAGGAAAAAAGAAACTCGGGGACGTGGAGAAGATATTACGTCTGAATGTTTGCAAACACCTGCTAATGATTCCGCTCACCTGCTCAGGTGAGTTAAACCCAGAGGAAGCTAATGTAAAAGCAGAAAAACCCACAACATTTTCTTCATTACTGGAAGGCTAAAGATAAAGTGGCCTACATTTAACCGAATACGTGTCATGCCTCTTATAACAATTCTTGGCCAGGAAATACTAATGGCCGAACCCAGCAACCAACCAAACAGGTTTTCTCGTTCACTCCTCACCTTACACCTGATTCAAACCTGCTAAAAGTCACAAAGCTACACCGCGCACTCACCTGGAAGGGGTTCACGTCCACCGGGTCAGCGAACGGGTTGCTGTCAAGCCCCGACATCGTGAACAGGAACGGATAAATTAATTTTTCTTCTTTTGCGTGGGAGAAAAATACGACAGGTCCCGAACTCTTCCCCGAGCGGCTCCTGGCTCCTGCCTGCTCCCTCCGTGACGTCGGCTGCAGTTCGCGCATGCGTGCTGCGGTGGGCGAGCAACGACAACAGGAGGTTGCCGCGGAGTCATTTCTAATCAATTAGGCCGGCTTTATTTATAGAAATAATGCAAATTGGTTTCAAATGTGCGCTTCTCGTGACAGTCTGCTGGCTCATGTTCGTCTCGAAATGTGAGCAGTGTTTGAAAACCATTCTCCGCTTTGAATGCGAGAACAGGCGCATTAACCTGAAACTTACAGTCAGTTTCTGAATATTTTACTTTCCCCTATAAAGTAGAATTACCTGGAAGGTTTTTCCAGTGAGTTCTCTCTTGTGGATGAATTCTGGATCATTGTTCTGTGCCGAATTCCAGCTGCCAGTCAAAAGGCTCTCCCATTTAACTCCGGAATACACTGAGGTATACTGGATTATTATGGATAACTGAATCCAAAGACATCAGGTTCTGTGGCTGCAGAACAAGCCCAAAGCATGACCCTTCCAACACCATGGATGACAGCAGTGACGTGCGGTGAGGTTCATGGCTGGTGAGGGACTGACTTATTCAAAATCATAAGACCCCCTGCATGTTATTGTCCACATACGGACAACATTGAAGGGCCAAATGACTATACTTTCACATGCCATTCATAGCCGCGCTGCCAAGGTAGAATAATTCCGTTAACTCAATGAAACTTGGAAATATATATATTAATTTAGTGCTATGCTGCACAGCAAAGGGGAAACCCGTTGAAAAACTCAAACCACATTTTTCTCTCTGCATCAGCCAAGCTACACGTAGACTCGTTGCGTGTCGCTTCTCTTATTGGGGCCTGCCATGCAAAGCAATGGCAGGAACCTATTGCTATTGTCGGAGAAAGTGTTTCTTTATTCTTTATTTTTCTTCCGTAACCGTTAATGCGGCTCATACCGCTTGGTGCACACCTACAAATGAGGTATCAAAACCTGCAGAAAATTCACGCCATTCCAGCTATTACTTCTGGTGGGATTTGGGCTTAACGTGGCGACATAATTCGCAAAAAACTACGAAAAAAACCCCATTATAAGTCAATGGGAAAAATCCTAGAAATACCCTATTTTTGAGGATTTTCTGTGTCGTCACAAATTCACCTAGAAATGCCATTCAAATTTCATTTTGTAGATACGTCTGTGATCTCTTCAAAAGTGAAGACGGCTCGTCGATACCAGTTACGGTTTGTCCACAATTTGCCTCTAAGCGACCCAAAGTTTCTCATTTTTCCTAAAGTTAGAGTGCGTCTCTGGCTGCTTAGAGTGAGAGATGAAGACAACTTTTTCAGCCCAAATCATTTTTGAAATCGCCATCACGCCCACAAATATCGCACGATTAGTATCACAATCGGTCCTGACATTGATACGCCTGTCTGCTCCGGTAAAATGTTTTCGAAATTTATCTAGACCGTACGGTTTTCTGTCACGGTGCTTCAGAGCAAAGTCATGCGACAGGATTTTCTGAGGCTGTCTGAGGCTCTCTCCCATGTATTTGAATAGAATTTCAGATCTGGGCACAACATTTCTTTCTCTCATCACTGTAAATGCTCTGAGTGAGGTACAGATATGAATCTCGGGACTATCGCAGAAGACACATAGGCCTCTCATACGCTCGAAACGCTTTTCGAATATGTATTACGGTTCCCGAACAAGAAGGATTTGTTTCCAATGCTTTTTTTCAGTAAACCGTGTTGGCTCAAACACACAATTGTGTGTTTGAGCATGTATGACTCACAGCTCACACCTGCTGAGACCATTATTTGCCATAGCAACGGATCTCAAGAGGCTATTGGCTGCTGATTTGGACTACAAATTCGCATCGCTGTAGTTCTATCTATCCTCAGTTGAAACAGATCAGGACTAAGAACTGGCCTTTAGAACTACCCGCTGCTATGGGCTGTATATAACTGATTTAACTCAGTAACTGTTACACATGGGATTATTTTGGAACTTTAAAATTAAGCATACTGAAAATTTCAAAATAAAAGCCTTGAATATTTTACATGACGTAATTGCTCTTTTTGGCCGTATATGACTTTTTCATCCAAAGCAATGTTACACATGGGATTAGTTTGGAATTTTAAAATGGAGCATAATAATAATTTCAAAATAAAAGCCTTGAATATTTTTACATCAGGTAATTGCTGTTTTTGGCTTTATGTGACTTTTTCATCCAAAGCACTGTTACACATGGGATTAGTTTGGAACTTTAAAATTAAGCATACTGAAAATTTCAAAATAAAAGCCTTGAATATTTTACATGACGTAATTGCTTTTTTTGGCCGTATATGACTTTTTCATCCAAAGCACTGTTACACATGGGATTAGTTCGGAACTTTAAAATGGAGCATACTGAAAATTTCAAAATAAAAGCCTTGAATATTTTTACATCAGCTACTTGTGTTTTGAGCATTATATAACTATTTTAACCCAAGGACTATTACGCATGGGATTAGTTTGGCCCTTTGAAATGAAGTTTAACAAAACTTCCAAAATAAAAGCCTTGACAACATTTTAAATCGTACTGAATGGTGCACGTCCGCCTCGCTTAACGTTCTTGTGGTTCTCCGCGTGCCACTGATTACGTTGCGGCGTTCTTTAGCGTCGACGCCAATTTGTGGCGTGACGACGCCGGGCCCAAGCCCGACGGGCGCGCCTTGGCAGGCCCCGGCTAAATTTCTTCAGAAATTTTGTTTTTCTAGTTTACTGTATCACTTAGTGATGTGTCGGTCGCTAACGATCCGGCTCTAAGAGCCGGCTCTTTGAAGTGAACGATTGGAACCGGCTCCACCAATGGGAGCCGTTTTAGGATCCTATTTGGGAGCCGGGTTTTTTTCTACAGCATATCGCTGTCTCTCCGCCTCCCTGTCGTTGTGCTTGTGCTCTGTAAGTGCCAGAGCCGATAGTTTTTCCCCACATCGTTTTTTTTTGTCCTGCGGTGCCTCGCTGTCTCTCCTCCCCCTTCTCCCTCTCCTGCTAGAGCGGAGAGTTTTTTTCCCTCGGTCGGTCCACTGCCCTCATGTCAAGCGTGTGCTCCACACATCTGACCAATCACACATAACACTGAATATTATTTGATATTTGTATTGTGGCACCTTTTCTGTTATGAAGCTGCTTTGATACTTTTTCGTATTGTGGTGGGTGTTTGTATTTATATTTAACTGTTTAATTTATTTTAAGTTATTTTTGTGGAAGTGGTGCTATTTTGTGATAATTTAATTGGTTATAATAAAAGGTTTATTTATAAAGCATTGTTATGCGGCATTTTTACTCATCATAAGTGCTTAACAATGTCAATAATGAAACAAAATATTATAAAATTAGGTTTAAGCTATTAATTAATTAATAATGTCAAAAATATATATGGGGAGCCGTTTGGGAGCCGAAAGAGCCGGCTCTCCACAGTAAGAAGAGCCATTAGAGCCGCATCTCGAAAAGGAGCCGAAAATCCCATCACTAGTATCACTAGCTCGCCGTTACCGTCTCTTACTCTGCAGTTGTGGAGTCACAATGTCTGGGATCATGAGCGCCCCCTGCCATGAGGCAGGAGAACTGCCCGCCTCACCTCGATTCTGCTCTCTGCAGTTTCTGATCCTCAGCACACAAAACACGTTACACACACAGTTGGTGACAAAAACACTGTACATTACATACATAAGCTAAAATATGGAAAATCAGTTCATATATTAAATGTTTTTAACCATTTTATCGGACATGTACAGACTGGAGGAACATGCTCCCGTAGAATGGCCGCCAGTGCAGGTAGTGAGAGGTTGATCAATCCCAGGTGAGGCTCAACTCGCTGCTGCCTCACCGGCTTCGCTTTCAAGCGTTTGAATGGGAAAATGCGAAAATTGAGCGATTTTGAAGAAAAAACATCATTAAAATTGGTTAAGCTAAATGAAAAGTAAATACTTTATAGTACAAAACACAGGATGAACATGTATAATTTATCTTATTATATTATTCTTCCGTGCCTCCCCTGACCGCACGTCACTGGTTGACAGTAACTGGCACGATGAGTTTGGGTTTCCTACAAACAGTGCACCGTGGATTATTATCTAATATCTCCACTTTGGTTTCATGGGTCCAGAAGTGAACATTCCACAAGTCTTGCGGTTCAGTCAGATGAACCTTTGCAAGAACATATGCTAAAGCATGTTTTTCATAGAAAAGAGGTTTTCAAAACAATGCTGTAGTCATTTTTGAATGGACTATTTCATACAAATTAAATTAATAGTACGCCACTCTCTAAAGGTGGGGAAAAAACTAAAATTCTCTGAAGTTGTGTTCTAACTATCTATAGACCAGGGTTCCAAAAATAATAATAAAGTGCATTAATTCTTATTACTTATATAATCTCCCATTTAGAGCAAAAGTAACGTGTGAACTGAAAGTTTCACAATGGACCAGCCAGTGAAGAAACATGGAGGACAACCTGTCCTTCACAGATGGAGTCTTGTTTCATTTCCAGTAAGCAGATGGAGAGAAAAAGCCAGAAGAGATAAAGGGCACTGACAGATTTAGATTAAACCCAAAAGCTCTCACTGGGTAAACAGCAGAAAATATAAACAGAAAAGTCAGAACTCTATTGTAGTTCTCTGAAAACTAAAAGCAGCAATTGTTCTTGTATTTTCAAAGCCACTTACAAAATAAAATAAATCAGAAACAAAAATAGTCGATGCTATGCGATTTGAGGAAATACTGAAACTGCATTTCCTGTGAGGTTGTTTGCACCTTTTATCCGGCTTTGGATCACCTTTGTGGTACCATAAAAAGGAGAAGTACAGCTCAACATACACATCAGTGTCATTTATCATGGGCGTACAGTTATGTATCTTGAACAGTTTTCTTTAATCAACACATGGTGAAAATTATATATATATATATATATATATATATATATATATATATATATATATATATATATATATATATATAGACTCCAGTTACTAACATCTGGAGAAATGTACCTTGTTACATTTTGAGCAGATGTTTTTGAAGCAATCAACAAGCTTCTGAAAACGTCTTTATGGAAATTTATCTATTTAAAAGGTATGTTCGACAAAATGAGACTCTTGATATCCAAGTACCATATCTACTTTTATGAGTGATTATTTTTGAGGTCTTTTACTGATATTTTGCAATAATACCAGCCTCAATAATCTTGATCAGGATATTTCCCAGGATGCCTTTCTTCTTCTTGAGGTGTGAAAAACCGAAGAAGGGGAGCTATGTGCTAGTAAGCATTTGTGCAATTAGAAAAGCAAGTTTAACTTGATGTATGAGCTGGAGAATTACAATAGCAGAAAAAAAAATCCCTTAAATACAAGCAGACTCTAATAAAGACAGAAGACAATGTGATTTATACTCTTTCTTGGTTGCTATTGACCAAAATGCTCCAGACACAGGAAGTGGATGAGTAACAGTTTCATTTGTCCGCTATGCCGTACTTATGGCCTGTACAGTACATTACACATGTTGTATGGCTGTAGAACAGTCGAATGCAGAAATCTTGTAGGTGTCTGACTTTCCTAAAGAGCTGGGATCCCATTGGCTGGAATACACACCAGCTGACATGGTCCCTTTAATTGATAGCTCATTTCACCCCCTGTTAGTGAGGGCGGCGGATTGTGGGGGAAGCAGCACAAACTTAAAACACATGAAGTGGTTTTTGACTTTCACACTCATTCGTACAGTCTTGCTCTGCACATGCTCAAAATATGAACATCCCGACCCGGGATACTCAAAAAAAAAAAAGAAAAAAAAAAAAGATAAATATTAGACTACAACTACCCAGCAGGGGCAGGTGTTCCAGCTTTGTACAGTATTTATACCTGTATATTATAGGCCATAAAGCATTTCTGTGATAATAAAATTTATTAAATAAGAAAAAAAGAGTCTTGTAATAAGAGTGTCCACTGCTGACACTGATTGTTTTAAACTGTAAACCGATAAAGAAGCTAATATTTAGGAGCTTAGAGTCCAGTGAACATCGGCGTTGTCTGATTTAGTGTGGGTTTTTGCCCATTTAGAGGAAATATAAATCTTTAGCTCTCTAACTCTGTAATATTCTCTGATATGGAGTTCTTTTTTTCATATTCCAACATTCCCTTTTCCTTGTCTTGCTGCTCAGTCTCTCTCCTCTGGTGCAGAGGACAGAGCTGCCAAGGCACTGTACTGTGAAAGCATGGTGGCAGTCGAGCCCTTCTTGCCTCCCTCCGTCTTCAACAAACAGAGGCTGAAAGTACGAGTGCTTTGGTGTTCCTGTGTCCTTCACACCATGAATTCATTACTACCGTACAATACGAGGTGCTGGGGTATGTCCGGAGGGTCCCTGCCAGGCCCACCGCCGCCGTCTCTGATGTTCCTCACGGCAGAATGTCTGGCACCTTTGAGTTTCTGCTTGCCCTTCTCTGGATTGAAAGTGCCGCGGCTGGTGAACTGCGGCCGCTCGTCGTCGTCCTGCTCCCCCGTCAGGCTGCCGTCGAAGCTGTCCGACCGAGCGGACTGAGATGCGTTCAGGGGCGGGGCCTGAGAGCGGGCCAGGCTGGAGCCCACCGCGGGAGACTTGGAGTGGAAACGAAAGCGGCGAGTGGCGGCGGCGGCGGAGGAGGAGGAAGAAGGCGACGGGTGGTAGTGCGATGAGGAGGAGTAGGAGGAAACGGTGGAAAAAGAGTCGGCCAAGTCCAGGGAATCGGGCTGGCGGTGGGGGGGGGCGCGTCGTCGGGAGTCCTTCCTGTCGGGTCTGCGAGGCCATGGGGAGGAGATCCCTGGACCTCTCTCTGAAATGAGACCACAAGGTCATACACTCTGTAAGGAGCCATAAATGATTAGAAATAATTTTTTAAAAATTGGACCCAAGCCCACAGGCATTGTGTACGAGTCCAGTCCGACTCTTCTAATTCATTGTAATTATGGATCCATGCCTGAAGTAAACCAGACATATTATTTTAATTCAGATTTTATTTTTAGATCATAATTTGAATCTTTGCCGTTTTGCTTGTTTGTTTTGTACCTCACTGGTTCCCGTAGCCAAGAAGGGCCGAAAACAACTACTGTCGGCAAGATTTCAAATGCTTGTTTGCTGTGTTAAAGAAACAAAAATCTTATGCATCGCAGTCCTGCGGTGAAAACAGCAAGGTACGTTTTGTTTATTTCCTTTGCATTATGAGCCCCAGTTCATCTATGTTAACGTTTGCATGAATGCATTTAGTTTTCACCGTGATCCCGACGGAAAGCCTTGAACTTTGTTCAAGAGCTTGAGCTGGGTGGCTGCCGCACAGCCTTATAATATGAAAACATGCAAGCTGCAATACGATTATTTTTTTGAGCTTGCTACAAAATGACATACCAGAGAAGTCGGAAACGGTTTCCTCTAAATCCACGTTGAGGTTTTCTGAGCTGTCAGCCGTACCGATGGAGGCTTCAGACTCCAGGGTCTCGTCATCTGAAGCTCGCGGCTCGAGTGCCAGCATCTCCACAGTCAACTCCTCTCTGTTACGAACATTTCACCAGAAACACGAGCAAACGTCATCATAAACAGATAAATTATTTGTTCTTTATTCTATACCGAGAGTGTCTAGTCCAAGGGTGTTCAAAGTGGAGCCATTTGCGGCCACTGGAATTATTTCTGTGGACAATTCGAGAATGAATTCGGACAAAGCTACGACTTTTAAACCAAAAGCTACTGAGAAAAATGTTAGACGCAACACAAAGTTATAATCTCTTCCAAGCTTTCTGGTTTCTTTCTATTTTCATGGTAAATGTAGCCACATCTACTCATTGCATTATTTAAACTACACCTTTGTGCACCAAAATGTGCTTTTTAATAGCTGTATTACAACTTGCCTAAATCCAGCAAGTGTTTTCAAATGAAGACTGACCTGATCCTGTTTTTGTTGCTGAGAATAGACTAAATATTTTTTTCAGTTTTCTTCAAACGAGCAAAGAAAAAAAATCCTGTTCCTAAAAAGAAAAAAAATCTGATTATTTGTTTTATTAAAACAGCTCAGGCTGTTTATTATTGAGTAGGTAGAAGAAAAAAAACAAACACGTTTTTGGTGATTTTAAATCTTAAAATTACATTTGCTTTGCCTGAGTTTTGAGCTGACAATTTTGGCCCACGTGACAAAAACGTTTGCACACCCCTGGTCTAGTCTGTTCCAGGTCATTAACCGGTGATCCAAAATAAGACCAACTTCTTTTTCTGCAGGCTTTCGATCTGCTCTGTCAGCACTCTGTCCTCCTGCTGCATGGCGGCCTGCTGGTGCTCTGAGATGTCCACGAGTGACTCCGCCCCCTCTTCGCCACCACTCCCCTCTCTCGCCGCGTCGGCTCTGAACGGCAGCCGAGGACTGGCTGGAGGTGAAGGCGTGTGGTAGGTCAGCCGATGTGCTTGACCTTTTCCCTGAGGATCACATCAGCAGCACACACACACACACACACACACACACACACACACACGCACACACACGCACACACACGCACACACACACACGTCCACAGCCTTAAAGATGCTGTCCAGAAGTGTATTTTTTGTTCATCGACCACTGAACACAGACAATAAAAAACACAGCAGAGGAAGGGAGTACGGATTTCCATGCAGGAATTCACAAAACAACATTTTGGAAAAACTTCCTAATTGAAAACATTCTGTTTATTGTGCTATTTGTGTGTTTTGGTTGGTGACATCACAAGAGGCGCAGGAATGGAGCGGATCAACTGGGATCGGTAACGATTTAGTGATAGATTGTGAGTCATTTGCATTTTGTGTCGCCAGGGCTTCATCTTTATACGTCTGAATCTGATGAGTCATTGCAGGAAACATTAACTGTACCATTTAATTTTGATAAACATTGGTTAGAAATTATTTCTGAAGATCTTTGGTAATCTAATTTTGTCAAATGTTTCTGAAATTCATGAAGTTTTCTATAAGAAACTTTTTCCAGATGCACAGTATCCAAATAAGCACGTTTTATGGATTAATATGATTAAAAACATGAATGTAAAAAGAAAAAGAAAATGAATACAATAAAAAAATTTACGTTCTCAGAAGAACCCTTGTTTTTGGTCTGTTCCCTTTTGTAACGTCACCAGAAGTATCTGGATATGTCAGCTCGTTTTTAGCAAACCAGGTCAATAACACAGTAAAACGACTAACCTTGAAATATTTTAGAGATGAACTAAATCTTAGATTTATTAGAATGATTTAATAGAATAATAAATAAAAGTGGCTTTGATTCTGTTATCTCAAAAACAGCAGCGATACATTCTCACGTGCAGTAACTGGACTACATGAAGTCTATAATATATATAATCTAACAACTAAACATTAGTACACCACAGGGAACATTTGCACACCAACTTTACCGTCTTGGATGTTTTTGCCAGCTTTAAGGAAAAGCAACAACAGAATTAAAGTTTTTTTTTTTATTCTCTAGTTTCTGAAGAAGAAGCACCAGAACTGAACAGAAATTAAGCTTCCGTTTAGAAATAAAATGAACTAAATCAAAAACTAAAGAAACTAGATGAAGGGAAAGCTAGTGGTGATCTCTGTCCACACTTTGTGTCGGAGAAAGGAATGTGAAACAAATAAAATCTCCTGCCACTTTTCTGCTTTAGACTCAAACCTTCACCTAAATTCAGAAGACGTTTTTCTACAAGAAGCATTAAGTAAATCTAATCAGAGTCGGCCCCTTGACTGCACAATATTCATTTAACCTTAAAATAATGCAACAGAATATTGTCTGAGAAAAAGAAGAATATAAGTGGATTTGAGTTGGTCTTCAACGTTTCTTCTGCATTATCCTACTTTCCTTTTGCTGTGACGCACTGCACTAAATTAATAACTACATCTCCAGGTTTTGTTTTGTTAATACAATTATTTACTGCAGCGCAGCTACGGATGTCAAGTACAGGAATCGTCTTTTGGGCACATGGACAAAACTTCCCGATGTAAACAACATGCAACGCGTCTATGCAAATTATTGTGCAATGTATGATAACTCCTTAATTCAATCCAGACATTTCAGAAAATAGGAGAAACAACAAGGCCACAACACAAAATGATGATTTACTGATCTAAGCCTCAGTAGCATATGCTGATTTACTTCACATCTGTCCAAGCAGGTGTAGAGTAAAGGAGATAAGCTGTAAGAGGAAAGAAGCCGTGAAATACAATGGATTAATTATTATAAGTCAGGCAGACATGTTCACGATCATCTTGTTTGATCTCACCATCGATCGACGAATGAGGCTCAGTTTCGACTTGGCCTTGTTCTCAGCAAACTCCAGTGTATTTATGTCCTTTAGGCGAACTTTGTACTTAGTCATCTGTTCGCAAATGATGAGCTCCACACACCTGCATAATTAGGTGAGAAGAAAAACCTCTGAACAGCTTGGTAAACAATATGAACACCGACTGATCTCTACACAACAGAAAAGATATTATTTTACAGAATGAACAGCATGATGCAAGTCATTTCATCAGCATTTAGACACATGCAACACAAAGCTGTTCTGTGACAAAGGAAGACTACTGACTTCACCTTTATTCTCTTCCCAATCATATGTCCTTGTTTTTATCTATCTGATGATCTGGTTAGGCTGGATCGGTGCCTCATTGCTGTCACATGGAATAGATTCATTTAATTCAACCTCCTCTCTCCATCATTTTCCCTCAGAGTCATGCGGGTCCACATCACACTTTGCAGTAAACCCAACTAACATCCATGGTAAAAAATAAGGAGAATTTCAGCTCCATTGTTTTAGTTTTTTATTGGGAAACAATGGAAAATGTTTATGGACATGATAACCATCTATATCTAGAATGTTTATTTAATTATTTAAATCTGAACTCGAGTGCAAGGAGGAAAAAGAAACGCACAACAGATTCCAGGTTGTCGTTTGTTAAACAAAGATGAAGTTAATATTGGAAAGAAAGGAGGATGTGGAAAAAACTAAGAACTTCCTTTCTGACTCCTTGGGATTTAAGAGGAGAAAGGAGCAACTAATTATAAGCACTTGATTAATTTTGGTGTGTGTTGACAGAGTAATGATGTCATGTGGTCATTTTTTATTTTTACTTGATTTTTTTCTTCTTTTTTTAAAAGTTTTAGGTTACGTCTCAAATAAAATTGTGTTAGTCTCTATATTCTCTATAATCATTTTTAGAAACTGCTTGCATTTCATAATACATTCTAAAATAAAACTGTTTGAAAATACAGAAATTATTGTTAAAACTTAGACCATTTTATCTGCCAAAAGTTCAAGAATTCAACTTAATACAGGTATTTATGTCTCACACAAATTATTTCCCACTGAATTCCTGATACAGTCAAACCAAATAATCATCATCATCACCATGACATTTCATTAAGCATGCACACCTCAATATTTCTCATATTTTCTCGGCATATTTATAAGAGTGCTTGAGGTTGAATTCAAATACTTTAAAAATCTGATAAAAAAAAGAGATTCTTTTTTGACGTACTTTTGACCACTGCTGTATCTTGTAAAATGTGTGTGCGTGTTCTTACGCTGTGGTCTTGCTGATGTCCTGGACGCTCTGCATCGGGTCGGTGGTGTCCGGGCAGCGAAGGATGCAGGGAGCAAAAACTATGGCCAGAGCATTAGCCGACATGCGGTTTGTTTCCTCTTGCAAGGAGATCCTGGGAGCAGAAAACCCACCGTTAGAGCAGGCAATCCCTCATAAGCCGGGCCTTAACGCTCGTGTAACTGAGACGCTTTTATAAACAGCCACGTGCGACGTCTGCAGGGGTAATGGCACAGTTTTATTCAATAGGACTAATTCCATTAGGCAGCTGAGGTTTCATTAAACTCTTAGCCGAAGAGACGTTTATTTAGAAAACCTCCGCTAAGAAAGCAGCCTCCCCTTTACTGTCAGAGACATCGTCTGTGTTTACATCCATCTATGGTGACAGAAAGTAGCTGTATTGTGTAATATGTATGTATCAGTGTTATTGGATAAAAGTAAAGAGAACAATTGAGAGATAAAAAGCTGTTCAAATAGTTGATACTGGGTGAAATCTGGGAGGTATGAAAATGAGATTTTCTGTCTGTTAAAAAAAAAAAAAAAAGAGTGGTTCCTCTCTACTGTCGCCACAAGCTTGCTGAGAACGAAAAATGTCTGGCGAGTCAGCAGCTTGATGCAGACGACTGACTCTAACCCTTACCCTTCCTTAAATACACAACTTTTGTATCAACTGCCACTGTTTTATCAAGAGATTTTGTTTGTTATGTGCTATAATCTGGATGTAATTGGGATCAGAACATAACTATGCATTTTTTATGAGTTAAATTGGAATGAATTTGGACTAATTTGGACTCGGCGTAGCTGTGTGAATTGGAGCAGTTCTGTTAACTGAGATCCCTTGTAATTTGGTGCAACATATAAAACCTGAACTAAAACTGGTTCATCTGCTCTCCAACACTCATCCACGAAGAACTATTCCTACCCTGAAGTTTTTTGTCGTATTTTGACATATTACAACCACAAACTTTAACGCATTTCTATCAGATTTCTCTATGATCCACTGGAAATAACACATAATTGTGAAATAGAAAGAAAATGATACCCGGTGTCCTTTTCTGCAAATTAAAATTACTTAGTGAACATGTAGTCAGTCAACCAAAGTTAATACTTTTGCCACCTTTCTCTGCAATTACAGCTGAATCTCGGCGTATGCATCTACCAGCGTTCAACATCAAAACCTGAAGTTTTTATCCATCCTTTTTTCAAGATTACTGAACAATCTATCCATTGAAGGTGAATCTTCACCCCAGTCTTTTGCAGCCTCCAACAGATTCTCCTCCAGTGTTGCCCTGTATTTGCTCCATCCATTTTTTTTTTTACCAAAAAAAGCATGCCCACAGCATGATGCTGTTACCACCATGCTTTACGGTAGGAATGGCTAATTTAGGGTGAAGTGCAGAGTTATTTTTCTGCCATATGAAGAATTTCAAAGTATTTATGCTGCTGTGTTTGCGTAGATATTAAATATAGCGGTTGACTATATTTACCACTTAGACAAAATCGATTTCAGCTGAATATTTTTAAAAATTGTTCAACATATTAGAGACTAGTTTGTGTATGTCTACGATTATTTAAAACTCAATTGAAATATAATGCTGGTAGTGAAGAGGTTTTAATAAATTCAGGGGGTGTTTTCAGGGCCAAACTTAGAAGGATCTTGGCCCCTGGGCTGGAGCCAGATTTGGGGCCCTGTCCGGGAGCTGCAGACATCAGTGGATATGAATTGATGCATGCTTGCTTTTAATGCTGTTCCCAGAAAATGTACTGTAACTTCACAATTTTCACAAACATGAATATTGCCTTTTTCATGCATTTGTTTATATTCTATGACTTTTATGTAAAATAAAGTTTGTTGATTAAACAAAAACAAAATTTCTGGGCCACCCCAAACAAACTGCAGCCCTGGGATTCTGCCTTTGTAAATCATTTTCTGACGCCGGGTGTTTTACCTTTGTGAGCCACTGCAAAGAGGAACAAATGAAAGGGAAAAAAATGGCTTCTGACCTGACGAGATGAAAAATGAGGCGCTCCAGAGTGTTCAGGTGAGTTCTGCTGAGCTGATCGATGACAGAGTAAACGCCCCGGATCATTTCCTTCTTGTCCTGCAAACCTAAAAGGCAAATCTCTGTTTACAGCTCCAGAAAACAAAAGCCCGTCTGTCTGATAATCTCCAATTAGATGCAACTCAATGCTAAAGTGCGCTGGCGCTCGGCACTCACTCATTGCTCGGATGAACTCCTCGTACAGCTCAAACGTCATCAGCGGGTTGGGCAGGTCCCTCAGCCACTGCTTGAAGACGCTAGCGATAACGTGAATGTTGTAGTCATCCAGATTCATGTTCTCCACATCTGCGAGGTCAAACGGTGGAAGCGTTAGAAATCCTTTTTGATCACGCCACCTACTTAAAGTTTCTTGTAGCAGTTTACCCGTGTCGAGTGCTAGCTTGAGCTCCTTGATCTTATTGGTGGAGCCGGATTTCCTGTAAATTCCCTCGGTGTAGAGGCCGTGCATCTCGATGTAGTTGATCAGCTTCTCCACCACCAGAGGAACTGTCCGCTCGTCGTTAGTCAGACGAGCGACCTCCACTCCGAACTGTCTGGTCGACAGCTCTGGATCAAACTGTCCACACACAAACATAAACGCATGAAAAAAAAGAAGAAAAAAACCCCCATCCATTCACAGCCTATCTAGAATGATTTCAGTAGGCTTTGAAACAAACACTTTACTTTGCGGAAAACACGATTAATGTCACGGGAGGTTATCATGAAATAGCTCAATATGGCCGACTCACCTTCTTGCTACATTTGGTTGTCTTCTGGCAGCACTTTCTGTGGCAGGCGTACCGGCACACTGGATGGACACAACCAGACAGATCAAGCAAATCATTCCCATTATCCACAGAGAGGCAGTGTCTCCTCATTATTCACTTCAAGTTGTGACAAAAGCAACAGCAATAGCAACAAAAATCTGTTATTGCTTAAAGGAACAAAGTGGCATTGGCTGGCACGGAGAAAACATCCTGTGGGAAGAAAGGAAAAGCTGTGTGAAAAAAAAAAAAAAAGGAAATCTCCCGAGACATGGAGCCCCAGACCTCATGAGTCCAGTTGAAAACAATCTGATTAGGGAATGAGGAGGGAGAGAAGGCAGAGCCTGACCACTGAGGCCTGGCTGAACACAGACCGTGTGTGTGTTCATCACGCTCACAGTCTGTGTGTGTAAGGGTTGTTGGCGCTAGTCAGCAAAAAAACAAAAAAAAGAGTAGGTTTCCTTGATTTCAAACAATCGATTTGCACACATAATATGCTGATGAGCTCATCTTTTTCCCATCTGGGCAAGCTGAAAGTTGCTTTTTTACTTTTGCTCAGAAAAGTAAAAAATGCCACAGTAATCACACCACTGCTATTACTGCAATCAGACAGCTGCAGCTTCTGCTGGCGTTCTCACTAAAGCCAGGAAGACAGAGCACATCGCCCCAGTTCTAATGTCTTCTACTGGCTCCATGTAGGCCAGAGAACAGATTTTAAAAATAATTCTGTTAATGTATAAATCACTGAACAGTTTAGCAACAACACACATTAAAGACTTATTGTTGTTGTACCAGCCTTCCAGACCGCTCAGGTCTTCTGGTTCTGGCCTGCTCTGCATCCCCAGAACCAAACATGGCGAAGCAGCCTTCAGATCTTATTCAACACTAATTTGGAGCAAACTTCCAGAAAACTGCAAACCAGCTGAAACACTGAGTTCCTTTAAATCTAAACTTAAAACCCACTAGTTTAGAGTTGCCTCTGGTTAGGATGAAGTAGAACATTGATCTAGGGCTGCTGTAAAAGAATACTTTAGTAATCGAATACTCTATAGATTATTTTTCAGAATAATCCTCTCTCTCTCTGAAAGCGCGCTAAATAATAAAACACATTTAACAAAGCTTCGAGGCAGATACATTTAATAATCGAGGTACTCGCATCATTCGAGGAAACATTACAGCCTCACATTGATCAGTACATTTAATATACATTTGCCTGATTTTTTTATTTTAGATCATACCATTTGTCAAAATGTAATGTTTGTTGCTTGTTTCATAATTGGTTACTATGATGTAAAACTCTTTGAACTGGGAAGTTGCTGAATGTGTGGTACAAATACACATGACCTGAAATACGACAGCTGGAAAAAGCTTGTTCTTCCATGTGCATTTTTAACTGATCAATTATAGATCCTCCTGTCAGTCATCCAGTCAGAATTATTCAATTTAGCCTCGACCGCCTCTGATCTGTTAAAGAAAATAATAATAATAATCTGAAGTTCTCTCTTTCAGTTCTTTAATTGGATCAAAATAAAAAACTGATAGTTTTCAGCTTACAAACACTCCAACCAAGAGCATCTCCTTCAGTGGCTTAAGCGTCATAAAAAAATAAAATCTTCAATGTCTAAACAAATAACTATTTTTTTCTGTAAGATTGAAAACATTTTTCTTTAAAGGAAACTTTTTTTGTGGGTTATAATCCTTAAAAAAGGAAATCATTAAAAACTGAACCGATCTTAAAAGAAAACAGCAATCGATAATGTCCAAGAGGAAACAAAGCAATGTCTCGATTATTTAAAAAAAAAAAAATTATTATCTTGATGTTGGATATTTTATCTGCAGACTCACATTTGCACACACAGGCTCGATCCATCATCCAGATGAGAGAGGAGCAGTATTCACAGTATGTGGGGATGCTGTACTGAGTGGATTTGAAGATGTGTCCATTATGTTCTTCTACCTGAAGAGGGCAGCAAAGCGTGTCTATTGTTGAACCTCTTGAAATTTAACACCGTAAACAAGGACAATTCATATGGTGTTATTGTAAGTATGAACTAAACAAGAGAGACTGAAGTGACTTACGATATCGGTGTCCTTTTTCCTTCGCTTTTTACGTTCAGGCTTAGGAAGCGGCTACATTAGGGAAAAAAACAAAAAACAGATCATCCTTCTTGGCTAATAGATATTTTGTGTACCATTAAATGCACCTCTAAACCTTTGAAAAGTTACAGTTGTGACTATTTATACTTTATAGTTATAAAGTAGAGATGTCCACAGAACCCAACAATTTTCAGCAAACTTAGCCTTCATCAGTGATCTGCTGTTTAGAAACACAAAATGTTTTTCTTTTCAGACCAGTGAATACTCCACATGCCAGTAGACTGCGCAAACAACAACACTCTTTGATGTGAACGGTTTATCTAATTGAAGATTTAATGTAAAGTTGGTTATATCTTGTAATCATAAGGATTTACAGATGAACATACTGAACCATATCAGTGGTTCTTTCAGGCTACCAGAGCAACACCTGAGCAGATAACAGGAAGGCTGAACAAAGGACATCAAAATTCAATCTTTAATGGGACATCCTGGATTTGAACATGTTAAAGTAAGGCTCTACACTGTCCAGGGAATACACAGAGACACTGCTGCTTTAAGCATGGCAGCTGTGCTAAGTGTACAAAGTGGTAATATAGCGCTAAAGACTTCAAAAGATGCCTCATTTTGTCTTTACCTCTGCTCATAATTTAAATGCTTAATGACTGTTAATGATGAGAAGCTTTTAAAAATATTTTTTATCCTGTTCTCAAATTATTCTTCTTACATTATATATTTTTAAAAACCTGTCCTGTCCAGCAGCGTATAATTGCTATCTGAGTGCTGATGACAAGTCCAACAGACTTACTTTCATGAGTGGAGCATTACAAACTTCGCTATTATGCTCCACATAGTCTTGCCGCGATAAACAATAAATCAGTTAATGGCATGATAAAGGAAAATTATCGACCTTATTTTAATTCATCGGCTCTTTATCATTTCTTCCTGCCTTTTTCTCTCTCTGTTGACACTGGATGAGAAAAGGATCAACTCTGGTGCTCTCCACTGACTTGTGTTATGTTCAGTTTTTATTCAAGTGCATTTTTTGTTAACGGAGACTTGAGAGTTCATTTCATTTTTGTTTTTGGCTGTTTTGTTTATTTTGTTTATCAGCTCCAGTGTTAAGTGTTCTTTTGAAAACAAAGTGTATCTATTTTTGGCAGGATGTGCTTGCATTATTATGCCATTACCATGACATCAGTTTAAAATGTTCTTCAAACAATATTATCGTTTATCGCAATCATTTTTGAGATAATCAATCGCTCAGCAAAATTTGTTATCGTGACAGGCCTAGGTCCACATGACATATATAAAATAACTTGAGTATAAGAATAATAATACAACAAGAATAAAAATATTTTTAGAGAATGTGACTTTTTTTCTCTCTGAAAGAAATTGGGATTACTATCACTTCACAAAATTTGCTAGAAAAATTCAACCATCTCTTCAAAAAAAAATAAAGTTTTCCAGTCCTGCCATGCAGTAAAATTCCCAAACTATTACCTTGCTGAGAGCGCCGTCCATCAGTTTGTACTCCGTCATGAACTCATCCAGGAAAACTTTAAACGTGTTGACCCAAACTTTGACGGGAGGCTCCCTCCAGTCCCTCTGCTCCTGCCGCATCGTTTTTTCCAGGATCTGCTCAAACAGAGCATGAAGGTCTTTGTAGCGGATGCTCTTACCGTCATCCATCTGCAGAGATAACACAGGAAGAGCCAACAAGGGATTACATGCAAGAAATACAGCTTCCAGGACAAAATACATGTAAAGGATATAATGGTTTACTGCAAGTGCTGTAGAGTAGGAGTTGAAGATGTTCAGGCGGAACTCCTTCAGGGCCTTTTTGAAGACGACGTCCACCATGGTGTCCTTCTTACTGTCCTCAGTCTCCAAATCATTGATCTAAAATATAACAGATCATCACAAACAACGGAATTTCACCTGGATTTTAGTTTATAATTCCGTTTTATGCACACACGTGACTAGGCTGTACCTTTTTTAGGAGGAAATCGTTCATGCTCCTGTAGTCGTTGATGCAGGAGAGGATCTGCAGCGCGTCGTTCTGCCACTGGGCGGGCTCCACTGCCACGCTGCTGATCTTCACGCTCCTCCTCCGCTTCACCTTGGGGGACGGCTCCTTGTTCTCCTTCAAGTCCCTGAAGCCTCGGTCCAGAGTCAGGTCAGGACTGCAGGGAGGCGACATGTTCTCCTGGCCCGCTGTGTGAAACAATGACACTTTGTTATGACAAGAATGAAATGAAACACGACAGTGGGATAAAAACACAAACAACAAAGAAGAAGAAAAAAACAAAAGACATCTCACCATCCCCCAGGAGATGTCCAGTTTCTCCATAGTCTCCGTCCAGCGAATCAGACCCGCAGATCAGCTTCTCTCTGGACGTCTTCTTATCCCCATACTTCGATTTGCCCCAGAAGCGCATCTTCCCACGAACCCTGAATCACAACCACCCAAAATAGACACTTCTAACACATCTAAGACCAAAGAGATGGGAGACAATTCTGAATAAATTTCTTAAACACAGACAGCTGCACTTCAACAAACCTTCCGTCTTGTGAATTTTTGTGCATCGACTCCACTTTGACTAGGTCTCCCGATGACATGGCTTTGTGTAGCTTTTTCTGCTCCTCTGAGCTCAAGGGCTGAAAGATGGAGAGATAAATGTCAAATACACGCACAAATGTTACAAATGAAGCTTTAGTTCCACAATGTCTACAAAATTCAGTTATGGCCTTACGTTTTTCAGAAAATCTGCACGGAAAAACTTAAACCAGGAAGGAGAGGCTGCTAAAATACTTATTAAAAGTCCAATTAAACTCTTAAATCTGGGTGTGGGGCTCCAAAAAAGTAGCTTAATGAAAGATCTAAGCAATAATGCTTCCATCAACAAGGTGAGGAATTAAGGCATTCAAAAAAAACAGTGATAAACGGATGAAAGATTATAAAATTAAGATTTCAGTTAAACTGATCATGAAACTCAGAATTTAACTGAGCAGTTATTATTCAGCAGGTCAAAGACTGTAAGTGTTGACTCTTTGACACATTTGATGTACTTATAAACAAACTTTTTTGAATTTGCTCTTAGTTCTTCTTCAGTAAACCAAAGTAGTAGCAAGGAAAACCAAAAGCAAGCATAGAAACGTCTGGCCATGACTGAAGAATTACACTAAAATATCCCCAATATTCCACCAGTAGATGGCGCCATCCTATAGCTGAAAACATCGATTCAATTCGTAAAATTCAGTAGTACTTTAAAAACAGCAACCAAACTTTGAAAATTGTACAATATATGAACAAAAGGCAGTTTAAAAAAAAGAAAAAGGAAAGAGAAATAATTAGTTAAGCGCAGGCAGATCACATTCCTTTAAAGGATTTCCAAAGTCTGATTAGTGAGGAGAGAGGAAGCGTACGAGTCACATGCAAACATGGCTAATTACGGAGAAACACCAGGAGAACCCGCAGCTGTTAGAGAGAAGACAAACAGCAGCAAACCTCTGTAAAATTACATTTAAAATAAGTCCTACACAAAGCTAAAATAAACAGATTGACTTTACTGCTGCTACATTCCTGTCTTCAAACACTAAAATCAATATTTAAAACAAAAGCAAACAAATGGCTTTAAGTGGAGATTTTCAGATAGATGAGGGATCTGGATTGGAAATGTCAATCAGTAGCTGGAAGAGTTAGACAATGTTCACACGGGAGGCAAATCTGCTTCTTTTTTTCCTGCCCATATGTGACTTATATCAGAGATTTTCATGGCAGTCTGAACGGCCCAATTCAGATATTTTCCCAAAAGAAAACTCCTATCTGTGCCATTTCCATATGCGATACTAAAGCATTTGTAGTTTAATGGTCGTTTTGCATTTTAGCCGACTTGTACATAATTGACGTGAGAGATCCATAATTCTGCTCCAGAAAAAGCCAGAGGTGATAAATCAGGATGTAAACAATGGCTGAAAATTATGATTATGAACTTATGAAAGAAGTCGCTGCCACTAAGGCACATCACACCACAATCCCACCACTCTTGGCTCTGACTACACATCAAAACACACTTCTCTAAGAAGCTACAGTCAGCGCTCCACATTGCTATTAGTTGTACTTTCTTTTTATTAGCTTTCCGTTGTGTGACGATATTGTTAACTCTCCCATTGAAGAATAATTTTAAAACTGATCCATAAATGGCTCCACTGACTATTGTTTCTGTAAACAATGCGCGGCTGTGTGACGTCAACGTTCTTTGTTTGGGGTTGTAAACCGTTTACACAGAAGTCAGATTGCTCTTGCATCTAATTATGAGTATGAACGGAAAACACACACAAAAAAATACATTTCAGTAAAAAAAAAAAAATCAGAATTGAGCATTGAGACCTGCTGTGTGAAAGTACCCCTTACTGGGGTTTCAAAAGGAAAAGCCAGAAATAAGTTCAGTTTGAGGCAGAGGTGAGATGCAGATCGAGGCTGTTTCTACTGAGTGGGTTAGAAAAGTCAAAGAGAAGTCAGGCTTTAGCAGAGAGTACAGAGAGAGGGGCCACCGGTGGCCTGGAGGGGGTACCATGTCTGAGTCACTGAAACAGGCCTCTCTCAGGCCCGCCTCTGTGGAATTCTGCTTGGAGAGGGGCAGAGTGTAGTGGCGTGGGCTGGTGAGGCTGTCGCCGCCATAGTCGTCCTCTTCTGAGTCGCCGCCAGCTGCGAGGCTGGAGGCGCGGGTGAGGAAGTCGGAGCGCGTCCGTGCCATCCTGGCTTTCTTTTTCTGGCCCACGCTGCTGACCTGGAGTTTACCAGAGGTGAGAACAGCATGAGGAAAAAGTTCCTGCGTGGGTCTCCGGCAGAGCACCGGCCAATCGTCTTCCCCGGATCCTTCAGCCGGTCAGCTCTCGGGGCAAGAGTTGGATTACAAGATTCAGACATCCACAACACAAAACCTACACATATACAAACACACGCTATGTAAACAGCAGGGAGAGGGGGGGGGGGGGGGGGGGGGGGGGGGGGTTGCTTACATCCCGAGCCTTTGTTGCTTTAGACGGCTTCAAAGCTGGTGTTGGTCCTTCTCTGGGAACGGTTACAGCTTGTTCTTTAGAGTTGGCGTCAAATCTGGTGGATAAAAGAGACACAGACCTAAATATGAGTCTGCTAAATCCATCCATCCTGATCTATAGAGACATTTTTCTCCATTGTTCTTTAGGAAATTGCTCAAGTTTTACCAGACTGCGTCACGCAGCAGATTCTCAGTTGGACCAATGTTTCAGATGTTGGCTGATCTATAAATTCTGGCTGGATGTTTTGGGTCATTGTTCTGCTGGAAGGTGAACCTCCACTCCACTCTCAAGTTTTCTGAGTGTGTGTTTTATTGCAATATTGTCTCTTTCAACTATGGTTTTCTTTTAAGAACTGTTTTGTTTAGTGTACCTCTAATAGTTGTTCGGTCAACAGATTCTCCCACCTGAGCAATAAGGTTTTTAGCAGTCAAATTCAGATGCTTATCAAAAAGCAGATAACTGTGTTTTATTAATGTAAAATTAGTAGTACAAAAACAGTGTATAAGTGCAAAAACTAAGCAGTTTTCATCAATGAATCTTAGAAATGCTGTGACTCCTTTTTGCTTAAGACTTCATTTTAACAGCTGATCCTTTCAACGCATATCAGAATATCCAGGTAAGGGTATTGCAAATCATTAACTGAAATCCATCATTAATTGGCATCATAAAAGTTTCGTCAAGCAGAGAAAGGTAGAGCACACTCACGGGGTAAACATCCCTTTGTCGTCTGGGGAGAAGAAGATGTTCCCTGGTTTGTCAGCCAGACTCACTGCTGTAACTTCCTGACTCTGTGGGTTCTTGCCGGCAACTCTCACCCTGATTCCCGCTCCGTTTCGGGTCTCCAGAGTGAGCTTAGGGGCCCAGCCTTCCGCGGTAGGTCGGTGGTCTTTGCGTCGCTCCGTAGGAGCAGAGAACGGTGGTGGGGGCAGCTGGGTAGGACGGGAGGTCCCGTGAGCGCCTATGGCGACCGGAGAGTGAGGCGGAGGTGAGGTGGAGTCCGACTGCGTTCTGCCGTGAGGAGCTTGACCCGAGGTCTTCTCGATCAGCAGAGAGCTGGGTCGGGGACCTTTGGTGGACGTGGAGGTTCTGGCAGAATCTGGCCCGGCCTGCCTGCTCTGCTGGATCCTGTGCAGGGCCTCGCCTCTCTGCTTCTCGAACATCTCTTTCTCATGCCGGGCGTATTTGATGCGCTCCTGCTCCAACACTTCCTTCTGTTTTCGTATCTGCTCCATCATCTCCTTCTCGTTCTGCTGCTGCTGGTTACGCCGTCGCTCCTCCTTCTGTTCGTTCAGCCGCACCAGCTTCTCTATCACGGACGGATCGGTCGACGAAGGCGGAGAATCACCCGTCTGGGCGGCGGAATCTCTCAGGTCCACCGGAGGACGGACGATGGCACTCAGCTCGTCGCTTAGCGGGGTTTCTTTCTGCATGCTGATGACCACAACCACCGGGCGCCGTGATGACTCTCGTCTCTCTTTGAGAGGCTTTGCAGCAGTAGCGGTGGCTGTAGCTGCATCTTGGGGGATGATGCTGCCGCCCTTACGAGCGGGGACGTAAAACGTGGGGAGATTGTTCTGGATTTTGGGCGGATGTGGGTGAGCGGGTGGACTCTGGCTTCTTTGGGGGGAAGCAGCTTCAGCTTCCTGTGGTTGGGTTGGGTTCAGTGAAACATCTTCCACATTTGATTCAGGAGCAACAGGTGGGACAGGGGAGTGAGGGTCCTTGCCGTCCATGATCTCCTCTGTAGTCTTGGGCGGCTCTTCGTCCATCGTGAGAAGCTCGAAGCTGCCTTTGGAGCTCTCGCTGTCAGGCGTACCTTGGGGTGAAGGGAGAGACGGGCTAGCTGGCGGCACCAGCTCCAGAGACCAACGCTGCTCCTCAGAGGGAGACGAAGCTCCGCCGCTATTCGCCCGGACCTTCAGCAGCTCCAGGCTGAACTTGGCTTGCTCCAACTCCCTCATCCGCCGGTTCTCTCGTTTGGAGCGAGTGGTTTTCTGGGCAGGCTCCTCCACAGTTCTTGCCCGCTCCTGCGCCACCACAGCGGACGATGGGACTGAGGAGGTTGCTTCGGTTTCTACTTCAGAGTTGCCGTCTTCTTTCTCTTTAGCGGTGTCCTTATGGCTGCTGAGTGCATGGAGGCTCCTTTCTCGTTGTTCGTAGGAGCGATCCTCCCAGGTGCTGAGATCCAGCCCCATGATTCCTTCTCCCAGCTCTTCCTCCTCTCCAGGCGAGATGCTCACCCGGCCATTCTCCTCCTCCGCCTTCTGTCGCTGTTCTCTCAATTTTCTGAAGCTGCAAATTAAGAAGTTCCAGCGTTACTTTAACACTATGATGAGAATCTTAGAAATGAAAAGTGAACAACCAACTCCAGAGTTGAAGTTAGGAGTACAAAGCCTTGCCCTCAGGAGCTCAGCAGCCGATTACAGAGCTGCTTTGGCTTGGGTTGCTTGCGTCATGATATGAACTTACTAGTCTGATTGCACACAGAACAAAGCCCAAATACACTGCTGGTGCTGTGTGCAAAGATTAAGCAGCTTTTTTTCCCCCACAAGCTTTAGCAAAACCATGTTGTCATCTATCCCTAGAAGCTATTTTCAGAAAGAAACTATAACATCAGGACTTTGTTTCACATGCATCCTCTCACATTAAACATTTTTCAGTATATCCTACCTTTGCCTGCTGAGGAAACCTCTGCCAATTGCCTGCAGCTGAATCACAGCAGCATACAAGCGCAGGTAGGACTCCCTGGCCTGGTGACAGCGCCACACTGCCTGAATAACCAGGGCCGCAGAGGAGCGCCGACCGAGCCAGAACCTCCACGCTCTCTGTAGAACCCGAGTCGCCCGTCTCCACTGCCTGAACCTTTGACGTTCCCGGTAACCTCTCCAGTGAGCCTGCAGACACACAGCTGCCCTCTCCTGGACACCAGGGTCATAATACTCTTCCTCCTCCTCCTTCATGGACCGGTACGTTCGCCACCATTTCTGTAAGGAGGCATGAATTATTGTTTTGAAAAATGTAGAAAGTTAAACAGTATAAATTTCTAGAAAAATAAACTTCTTGAAATATCTTTTGTGAAATGCCACAAAGTTTATGTCATTTTAAATTTCAACATGTCCACTTCATACCTATCAAGCAGCTTTGAGTTCAATATGTACATAAACCTTTATTAGTCGTATTTCCACGTCATTAGTTATTTTTCAGATAGTTTTTTCCATTCTCCTTTTGACTATAGTTAGTTGAAATTATGCGTACTAGTTTTCCTTTTTTATTGCCTTGATTTGACTTTTTACAAGATTTTCTTTGAATTTGTCCCAGCACATCTTTTTATTTGCAGTGATCTTTGTGTTTTTCTTTTTGGTCAGCAAATAAATAAAACTGAGACCTATTTCAAAACTGACAAAAAACCCAACAACAACTACTTATAAAAAAAAAAGAGCACACAAATTATACCAGCTTTATTGTGCAAAAATGTATTATTACGTTCAAAATGGACTCTATGTATGGTACCTTAACACAATATTTGTAACGTCACATTTAAGCATCCCTCTGGATACAAAAAGTTGTTTTTATGCAACTATGAACTACATCTCACAACACCTGTTGCTCACACAAGACAAAAAGTTATTTAGTATTTTTTTCCATTACATTGTCACCTTCCTAAAATAATGTCCAAAGTCACTTTTTGTCAAAAGTGATTTTGACAAAAAAAGAAAAAAAAAGAACACATGCATTCCTTCCAAAATTGTATTTTGACAATGTTATAATAAGTACGATACAAGGCTGAACTAATGCCCCACTTTGTCAGCAATTCCAGTATAGAAAATAAAGAAATAATCACTGGAACAGAACTAAAGACAGTCTTTGCTGCAGATCAGATCAGTGATGATAAAAACACTTCACCTGGATGCTGACCGCCGCCTCCCTCATCCTCACGAAGTGCTTCCTCTCCAGCCGCGCTCTGAATCGCTGCTGCAGCATGACGATGAGTCTGAGCACCTCTCCGTGGAGCTCGGCGTGCAGCCGCTGACGCTCAGCCTCCTGTAAAAACACCTGAGGGGGGAAAGGCCGGGATGGAGTCAGAACGGGCCGGCCCACGTGCTTACTGTGAGTAAGGCAGTGAGCAAAGCGACATACACACATTCTTTTATTTAAAAAAAAAAAAAAAAAAGCTGAATCAAAAGCGTACACACAACGGCCAAGAAATCCCAGACCAGATATACGCGGACAAGAATGTCAGGCATGATCCTCTAATTATATAGACACATCCCAGAAGCATGGACCCCTCTATCAAACCCCATTCATAGCTGCAACTTAAAAAACACCAAACATGAGGTTATATCTCCATTACATACTTTTTTCTTTCAAAGACAAGATGCTTTCAGGGATTATGAGATCATCCCAAACACAAACCAATTCATTCATAGCTTCAGGTATATAAACACCTGCCAAAGTTTCTTATTTAGGTGTTCAATACAGCACAAGTACAACTCAACTTATATGTACTTTACTATAAAACAATACAAAGCAGTTTATTACACGTTTGTACCCATGTTACAAGTCATTCTTCGAGATCAATAAACTCAAATATTAATTTCTCATTTCCACTCAAAGGCTTTTATATTTACATGTCAATGTCAAGTTGTCCTCAAAATTAACAACAATAAATTAATTTCTTAGTGCCTAGAACCGTTCTGGGCTCTATATGAATATTGTACATTATAGCACAAGCAAGGGATCGCCCTCACTTTGCATTTATAGAGTGGAGCATGTAAGGCCATCTGGCTATAAGGTGGCCTTAGTGGAGACGAGACCTGAGCAACTGGAACCTTTAAAAAAAAAAGAAGCAAAACTACGGTATACTAAAGCTAAACTAAAGAAACTAAAAAAAAGCTATGAGAATCTGCTTAAAACTGGTGTTATTTGTGCACATTTTCTTGTTCAAGCTAAAGGAGAAGCAGCAGCAAAGATACTCAGATTTGGGAAGTTGTAAGGTTCTTTCAAAGTTAAAAAAGATGATTGCGTAACATGCCTTGTTTCAATAAATAGGTTACAGAACCACTTAAGCTTGTATTGTTGGTGCAGGGACGCCGCTGGATGAATCACTGGATGAACCTGGATAGCGTCCGCCAAGTGTTGTAACGGGATACTTCAAACTAAAAAGGCAAAATACTTGCTGAAGATAAAAAAAAAGTCCCAGTACAAAGCCTTGAGGAACTCTACATGTAAGTAGCTAAAGAATATAATAATATAATATAATAATATCTTTTATAATAATGATATAAAACAACCCCTCACTGATTTAGCTTCAAAACTATAGAAAATAATGAGGGCTCAGGCTAACTCTGAACGGAGACGGTTACATACCTTTGTCTTTCCCACTTGATAGCCCTCTGGTTGAAGATCCAGCTGATCCATACTTCCCTGGATGCTCGCCCTGGTAGAACGGGTTCCCTCCGGCAGCAGCACACTGAAGTGATGAACAAAGTCCTACAAAAAGACCAGATTATGGAAACAATCTGAAATATCAGTTCAGATGTGGCTTTTTATCCCATTTCCAGATGGAACATTTTACACCAGTGAAAGCCAATTCAACCGACTCTGGACCAGCAGCAGCCGATCTGCAGCATCTCTATGATGCAATTCAAATGTAGAAAACCAGTGAGAAATATCTGGTTTTAGGTAAAATAATAATGATAATAAATACATTTTTGTACAGATTCAAACATCATACATCCATTTCTTTAAACTGAACCTTCATTGGCTGAACTGAACACAATCAGGCCAGCAGGGGGGCTGGACAGGCACACAGATGCTGTGTTTATACAATTACCAGCATGGGGCGTGTTTCAGACCCCGAGCACAATGAGGGGGGTCTGTCCTGACCAGCAGAGTCCTTCGGAGTGATCAGATCCACAAGATATTTCTCATTACTGCTGAACACGGCACAAAGTATGCTGAGGAATTTACCGTGAATGAAAATGTCTGCTGCTGTAATGGTCAGAGTGAGATCACCAGAACACTACTTTCTTATGAGCTTTCTTTCCTTCGCCACTGAAAGTTTCACCCATGTACGGCTGTAAACATTAAGTATGGTGTAAAGTAACCGGTCTACCATGACCTGAAGAGATAAAATGACAGAAAATGAAGTTTTCATATTTAGTTTTAAGTGGAAAAAGTGTTCAACGTGTCCAGTTTTTTTTTATTATTATTACTTTTAACGTGCCAAATATCTGAAGCGGATGATGTGTGTGAAACTTCAGACCGATGGGATTCTCATCATACTGGAACAACGAGAGTTCGATATTGCTGACTCATTTCCAAACTTTGCTTTTCTTCTAGTGGAGCCATTCCTCTAATTATTTGGACAAATTCTTGGACTCATTCTGTGAAATCAAACTCCTTCTCATGTTTCCACCTGATGGTTTGGGTCTGAACTGACCAGCATCTGGAAGTGTTAGTTTTAGTAACTTCAACAACAAGAAAAAGAAAAAAAGCTTGAAAAAGCTAGACACCAATCATCACACCGCCACCACGTTTCACTGTGGATATGATTTTTATTATAACTATTATTTCTGGTGATGCTATTGTGGGTGGTTGTGCCCAAATTCTTTAGGAATTGTGGTCCGAAACTGTAAATGTGAAATTTTCCGTGGTTTCACATCCTTGTGCGTAGGATGAGGAAATTTTAACAAGGCCAGGAAGTGTTTGATTTTCTTACTCTATTTAACGTTTAAACAAGTAAACATCCAAGTAATCAGGGTGAAGAGTTCTTTGTGTTCTTTATTCAGACTTCCTAAAGATGGATTGAACAAATATGGCTTCTTTAAGCTAACATTTCTAAACCTTTTGCCTTGATGTCGAATTACTGGTATAGTTCAGAGATTTTAAACGTGCTTCATTTCATTTTCCTTAATTATTTCATACCATTACAATGTTAGTGGAATATGTCTGATAATGCCCCAAATCTACCCCCCCAAAAAACAACAAAATATTTCTTTACACGATGAAAGAAACACCCAAAGCAGACATGTTTCTCAATAACGCAATGTCTAGCCAACAAGGTGACCTATTCGCTATCTAAAATCTTGACACAAGAGGTTATTGGCAGAAGTGAACAAAACCAGAGAATGGAAACTACTGTAAGAAGAAACAGGAGTGGAAGTGGGCCACTCCCGACTGTCTTCTGTCCAGCAACTAACGCCCATCTGCATTCACCACCATTTGCTTTATTAGCAGTGCAGCACAACGCTTCTCAGGGGGCTGACATCACTCCTCAGAGAGGCAGCGTGGTTAAAGACGGCTGCCATCTCCCACCCCCAGAAATTCCCTTCTGACCCAACACTCAATGAATCAGGAACAAGTTTCCTGGAGAAAAAAAGGCTTTAAAAAAAAAATAAAAAAATCATCACTGGCACTCCAGCTCCTGAGAACCTGAGAGGCTTTTCAGTTTCTGTCAGTGCGCGGTTTTAAAAATCTTCTTGGCCGACACGAGGTCACGAATAAAAACAAGTTCATCTGCACAACACCCTCACTGTTTACTGGAAAACATGATTCCTGAGCAAGGAGTTTAAAAACACATGAATGAGTTTTCCCTCATAAATCATACTGAATACTAATCAACTATATGAAATCTGAACCTTTTCTAATCCGACACATTTCTAGCCTTTTTGGGATAACACAGGAATTATCTGTCTTATCCCAAGACAGATAATGCACAGCACTCTTTATGCATAATCGCCCCTTCTTTAGTAGATATGAAAAAAGCAGTTGCATATTTAATGTAGCAGCATAATCTTGCATTGACAATTTAGGGAAAAAAACAATTTAATAAAACAAAATATAGTATTCAGAAGAGAAAATCCCACATTAAGACTTTTTTCCCAAAATTTACTAACTCCACAATTATTGGCAACCATAACAATCCATTTAAAGAGAATGTAACTAAAAGTTAGTTTAGTTACATTCCCGATTCTCCTGGATATTTCTCACAAAGGTGAAGAAAGTAAATATGGGGACAAACCCCCCCCCCAAAGCTCGGTGTTGGAGAACTGCAGTAAAATATGAAATCATGAAGTCACAAAGTCTCCAAAGAAGCTATTTCTCCGTTTACATGCTGGACAGCTCTTTTGAACGTATTGATTAATCGTCAGAATAATCAATAGAATAACTGATTATTGTTAGTTGCAGCCCTAGAATCAATTGACTGAAATCCGTTCAGGATGTCATTGAGTTCTGCAGGATTCTGGAAATGAACCTTTCGTTTGAAGAGGGACAGATCAGGGACAGCAGCTCTTAAGTGAGTCTACTGATCTGGAGAGGTTTTGAAATCTCTGCGCGTCTCTAATCTTGTCAAATGTCTGAATTTTTTAACAACAAATGATGTGGGATTTTTCTCCAGTGAATAAATGAGGTCAAACTACATTTTGCTGGATTTTGTAATGGAGTTTTAACTTATTTGAATGCTCTGTACACTTTTTTTTTTAAATTGGCTATGCCAATGGAGGAGATTTAGTCAAGAATATCACCGTGACGACGACACTTGAATTACCTTGAAGGTGTACTTGACGTTGTATCCAGATTGCCGGATGCGGACCGTCTCCAGCATACCTGTGTATCGCAGCTGCCTCAGCACCAAATTATCATCAAACCTTAAGGGCAGCTGTGTGTGTGTGTGTGTGTGTGTGTGTGTGCATGAGTGAGGGAGAGAGTGAGAGGGGAGGGAAAACGGAAAACAGATTTTCTTTTATTTTTAAAATTCCCACTTCAAAGCAGGATTAAGGAATATTGGAAAACTAAAGCAACTGTGGCCACCGTACCTTCTCGGCGTTGGAACGGATGCACTTGACAAAATAAGGCTCCGACTGACCCAGAGTCTCCATGAGCTTATTGAGAGAAGCCTGCGGGATAAAACATGGGAAAAGAAGTCTTCAAACCCAACAGCACGAAACACACGGAGACACTTCACAGCTGTTTAACAGACAACAGCGAAACTCTGTCGCCATCTGCGAGGAACGCCGAAGCGTTAAAATCCCCCGATTCGCATCAGTATAACTGTCTATATACATTTATGTAAGGATTTGCGGTTTGGTAGAAAACAGGATGCAGCTTTTTTTTTTTTCTTTCTATTTTTCATTTGCAGTGACTGTGTAATTAAACACACAGACACATGTGTGTCTGCATGTGTGTGTAATCACTTAGAGGCAGGAGGAATTCAGACTTTTTTTTTTTTTCCCCCAGCATGGGAGATTAAAGCAATCAGAGCAGCACAGGATGTGGAGAGTGAAGTCATCCACACATGGACTCGGGCTGCCTCCCCGTCGGCCGTCCACAGGGACCTCAGCTGCACCTCCAGCTGCCACGAAACACTGTTCGCTTTTAAAGAGGACGGGGGGGAATCAAGCGTTTGGTTACGGAAATGTTACTGCCCGCTGATGAGATTGTTTTCCATATTTCAGTGAGCAGATATAGCACTGTTGACTGAGAAAACACTGTAGTTGTCAGTTGTCAGGCTCCTGCAATGACAACAGCACTCCTATCTTTTATTTCCATGTTATCTGCTGCCTGGTTTTCCTATTTACATTGTACATGTAATAACAGAGAAAGTAATAAAGTCAAATTTTGATTACGCAAACGGTTTCTCTCGTGCAGCTGAGCTTATGTCAAACCTGCTGATGTTAAAACTTCAAAGTCCTTTTGAAGTGGTTACAATTTCAGATTTGATGGTTTGAACCTGAACTAGTTTTTTTTTTTTCATTTTTAGAGACGCACCAATCAAACTTTTTTTCCAGCTGATTTTGTTTCAGACAGATTCTGATTTTGTATTCCAGGTCTTTAACACATAAAACAACGTGTCTTGATAGATTTATTCAAATTTAATCAAACATAAATACTGCAATTTAACTTTGAACGTCCCTGATAAGTAGCAGTTGTATGATGTTTTCTTTACAACTTTGTAATTTTGTGTTTTTATTATGTACTAAGCACCTTGAACCGCTTTGAAAATGGTAGCAAAAACACAAAATAGAAACTTTTCACAGATTTCCCTCCTCGATTTGAGGAGTTCATCCACAAGGTATTGTGCCGTTTCATAAGGGTGTGTCAGTGAATGAATCACTTCCTTTTTAATATACAAAATCAAGCATGTTTCTTATTACCAGAGATGATCTCACACATTATGTCTCTTGGATATGCAGTGATAGACACAAAAAAAAAATCACAAATGTAGGGGTGAACAGAGATGTGCGTTGTTTCTGCCCTATTGCTGTAAGATTTGGGAAACACAACTTTTCTTAGTAAGCTGCGGATTTGCTGAACTGTAAAGCAGCGAGTGCATCCATCCATCCCATCCCATCTGACCTGAAATTGTGCGCTGATACTGGGAGGTTTCTTCTTCTTGTGCAGGTGAAGCAGCGACTTGGTGATGCGGTCGTGAAGCGTCAGGTTGCTAAGGTACTTTAGTGATTTGACGTTCAGTAAATGCTGCAGGCAGAAAGTCACAGTCAGCACAAGCCCAGTGAAACTCTACGTTAAAGTAAGACAGCTCATACCTTCGGAAGAACTGGTTTCGACTTGTAGTTTTTGTTCCTCCTGTTTACATATATAAAATCAAAACAAAACAGAAATTAACCAATGGCTTTTTTTCCCCTCCAAACATCGAGTAGCAATAAATCACTTCCGGAATTTTTTTCTGAATGGGTCACAGAAGAAGTGGGACTTTAATTTTTCCACTGGAGAGGAAATATTCCTTCGGAGGGTCAGGCGCAGAGCAGCGCAGACTGAGCTGGTGGGAATGTCGGGATCAGTGACGGAGCCTCCAGCTGGGCGGAAAAGGGATCTCAGGAGGTCTGTCAGGTTTCCAGACATCTCTAAGCTACTTCTTTACATTTCTGATCACAATATTTGGATTTCTCTAACCAGATAAAGTTAATCTGGAATCAAAAACACGTCCTCCGGTGCATCCTTAAACTGCATTCAACACCTAACCGGGTTGCAGCTTAACAAGCACATGGGACGTCAAGAGAGCAGAAATCTGCCTTACTGAGGTGAATGCTGAACGTTTTATTGTGCGTGTTGCAGGTACTGACATCAGGATGTCGTGCGCTCTCTCCAGGAGTTTACTGCTGGCCGAGTTGACAAAGATGCCGTCTTCTTCTGTGTTGGAGCCGCCGGAAGACAGGTGGCTCTGCCGACCGACGCGGCCGTTCCAGCCGAGGCCCGGAGAACTCCTTCAGGACACATGAACAGGAGCAGGATTAGGGTTGGAACGAGCTTTTAACCACTAGTAGTAATTATTTGGCCGGGGCGGTCACGCTTAAAAATAAAGAATTATTTTTCAAATTTGATCCCATTTCAATAATATATTTTTCTCGCCTTCTTTTCTAAAGAAGAAATTACAATTGACAGAAAACATTTTCTGTCAGATGTATGACAGATTAGGGTGTGGCTACAAGAATTTTGGTTTAATAATGAGAACATCGTGATAATTTTAACAATTTTACAAGAACGTCTTAAAATTATGAAAAAAAAAGTTGTTTTAATACAGAAAAAAATGCCTGGACAGCTACTTTTCTGTTATTTATTCTCATGTCATTTCAGCTTTATTGTCATACTGATTCATTCTCTTATTACTACGACTGTACTCTTGACGTCCTTGTCCTAATATTCTGTTGTAGAGCTGTCCTAAATTGAAAGTTCAAATAAATAGAAGGTGTAAAACATGCTTGTCAAATAAAACGGTGGACTTTAGGCCTGCTGACATCACTCTGAACTATGGAAACCCAAGGAGTCTATTGATGGAAAAAAAAAACAGAATCCAGATTTGATTGCTTACTTGACAAATTAGATTTTTCCCCAGCTCTACTAGTTTTTATATCATTAATAAAATTATTTAAACATATTTTTCTATTAAACAGCCAAGTCACAATTTATTATATTAATTCCATCCTTTTTAGTTGCGGTATGCACTGTATTTTCACAAACTTTGTCCTTTTTAGGGTTGAATTTCTTTGAATCAGTTTTCATGTCTAGTGCGGACAATAACGTTTCAAATCCACTTTAAATGAACTTACCTTCATGAAAGACTGAGGAACACTTAAAAAGTAAATTAAGAAAAGGCTGACAACATATTTTTCCAGTGATACAATTTCAATACTGTAGCTAAATCTAATTGTGGATGGTTGTTCAGCTCACCAATTAGCTCAGTTTTACCACTTGGCTTGTTACTCTTATAAATTAAGGCATTACCGCCAATTGGAGCTCTGTAAATTTTTCTGGACTCATTTATTCCAACACTGTGGTTGTGTAAATGACCCACTTCCTTGAAAACACATTTGTAAAGAGGCGGTTGTACACCCTGGATAGGACTCCAAGTCCGTCACGAGGGCTAATGCAGAAACAGAATCTTGCAAAAGATCCAATTTATAGTCACCAGTTGCCACAATAGGAATGTTTGTGGACAGTGGGAGGAAGCTCAGGCACACAGAGAACAACGCAGATAACGGTGCAACGGTGAGAACATGGGAAGTTCACACAGGAAAGAAATCGGTAACCATCTAGTGCATCTTAATGATGCTTTCTCTCCTGGAGACTCGAGGTGTTAAAACACGACACATAGATTGTGTGTCATGGATCCAAAGATGCTTTTCCATACTCTACTTTCTTCCATACTTATTGAGACCTGGAAATTAATTTAATCCAATTCTGCCATTTTCTGAACCGTGTAGGAACAATGATAAATGCAAGGAAAAGCAGCGTCTTTAAAATACTTCTAGTGCTGATGCTACACATTAGCTGCATTTCCCGCCATGAAATGATGCAAATAACATTAAAACTGTGTTTCCTTTGCAGATGACTGCAATCCATGTGCTAATGTTCACACCTACGTAAATACCACTATATAAACAACCTCAATAAATTTTGGGGGATTTTTTTAGGGGGGATTCAGCAGTTTCTAGAGTTACGTTTGGTCTTAATAGGCATGACTGTCATATGTCAGTGCCAACTCTGACTAAATACTAGGCTGTGTCAGAGTACAGCCCTGAAAACAACTATGATCAGCTGTAGAGTTTCTGCATGTAACTTTACAATGTATTGTATGTTTATATTACCAAGTCATATTTTATGGACTTAAACAAGGACGAATTATAATTTTTGTCTACCGTCTCTCGCAGGTTGAAGAAATAATTTAGCAAGTTGGAGGAAAGTAAACAAACAAACAAAAAAAAGACTTTCCTACATTATGACTTGGAACAAAGAGAAAACGGGGGCTGCTGCAGGGGCAGCAATTGATGATAATTTGAGTGCAGCTGAGCAGTTTATTAAGTTTCCATTTTCCTCCTTTGTAGATTTACAAGAATTCCACCAGCGGAGTTTCGGTGCAGGCCGCACACAAGCATAACGCACAAACAGCAGCGGCAACATGTGTGTGGAAACTTACACCGCGTGGTATTAAAGGACGGTTGACTTGATTTCCAAAAATAATATGAGGGGAGTCAGGAGGAGTGGAAACGTTTCAATAGCAGATAAAATAAAAATGGTAAAGCTGTTTTTGTAGCTTTAGACAGGACCAACCTGGAAGACGTGAAAGGATTTCACCTGCTGAGTGTTTCATACTAAAAAAGCTCATTGAAAACATTGGATGGGGTGATAGAGAGATTTTGTAATCTTTGCAATCGAAAGAGCTATTTTGCCCTCAGTCCAACTGAATCAAACTTGATCAAATCTTTTGCTCATAATTTTTGATAAACATCTACTACAGAAAATGTGTTGATGAACAATCATTTTATTTCTATTTTTAGATTTTAAAACAAAGACGCAATGTTTCTGCAATAAAGTGGGTGGATACATTTTCTTCTACTATATTTGTAGCAAATACAATTTAAAAAATGCATTATTTGGTTCAATATTACTCAAGTTCAATCAAGTAAACAGCTTATTAGTGTGTCTCAGCTGAACACAGTGGAATGCAGACAAGGTCATTCAGCCTTTAGATTCAGATTTGAAGATGTAAATAATGAGTTCTATGGAGTAGTTTAATCTGGGATGAAGTGCTGCTCATGCTTCATTTATACTCTACATTCTCAGTTTCATATGACCAAGCAGGTTTACAGTACAATGACTTAAATTCCTGTATATTATTGGAAACATCGTTGAAAACCCAATAAAGACAATGTTGGAAAAAAACCCGACTTTAATTACAGAACAAGATGCAGAAACATCCAGTAAAAAAAGTTAATTTCTTTTCTGATTTACTTCCAGGTTTATGTTCCTTTCTTTCGTAATCTTTCAGAAAACTTGTCGATGTCCAAATCAGGCGGTAAATCTCAAACTCTAGGATCTGAAATATCTACTTAAACACAACTTTTCTGTTTGCATCTGGCCTACCATACAAAGAAGAATTTTTTCCCCCAGTTGATCATCGATCTCAGTAAACGGTGACGCTACAATATACCTTTTGTACCGACTGTTTATCTCCAGAGCCTCTGTGAGAGTCCCATAAAGTAGTGCACTGTCTGCCGTTGGGTCCAGCTGACACACTCGGATATTTATCTCTCCCTGGATGATCTTCTGCAACGCATAGCTCTGACTTTACATCATGAAGGAAGCAGCTGGACTGGGTTTAGAGCTCTGTGAGTCTGCGGATGATGAGTGTGTGAGGAGGGAGACAGAAGGAGGCCAGGGGTCAGGCGTTGCATTAAGGGTGGGGGTTAACGGATTCGCTCCTGTGTAACAAAAGCCGTCTTTCTGGAGAGCCTCGGCTTTGCAAGTCATGGTCGTTGCTTGTTGACCTCACCGTCAACAGATAATTAGAGGAAGTGGAGCTAAATGAGAGCATCGCTAAGACTGACGACACATTAGTCATTTTTTTTTAAAGATATCAAGTATGTACTGGGCAATAGATGTTTGTAAGAAAAAGTGCAGGTTGACATCTGATATATCAGTCTCTGATCTTCCTCACAACAATACCTCATATATTTCTCTATGTTGTTAAGTCAGGTGACTTTGCTGGCAAATCCAAACAGTAATACCAGGTTCAATAAACCAGGTACTGGAACTTTTGGTATTCTGGGCTAGAGCTATGCCTTATTTTATTTTATCCTTCTATACAGTTGGATAAACAACCAGCTTCTTTAGCAATAACATTTTGTGGCTTATGATCCTGTTGGACATCTATACCAGTCAGCAGTCTTCTCCATGATTGTGTAGGTGAATACATGACATTTATGGGTATAAAATCCTATTTTATAGTCTTGTAATATTCTACTCATTTACAAAAACCCATCAAAATTAACTAAAATTTATATAAACAAGTTTCATCATGATCATGAATCATTGATATTAATTAATGTGATGATTTTTTCCTCTCTTTTTTTAATTTTACCTCTTCAAAAGAGGATTAAAAGTTCCTAAAAACAACAATCTATGCATTTAACTTAACTGCAGAAGTTATAAGCCTGTTTTAAGTAGAGAAATTTCTGCTTTTAAATAAAACCACAGATTTAACAAGTTACAGTTTCAAAAGCCCTTAATATTTTCCATCATTCCTTTCCTGTGGTTTACACTCCTTTAACAAGACGCCAGAGACAGTTTGGGAATGTTTCCACGCAAAAGTCCCACTTGCGGTCTGACCCAATACCGGCGGACGCGCACTTACCGTGGCGATTTCTCTGCGATGGCGTTGCTTCCCTGAATGTCTGACAAAGGCGTCCGTGGCGTCTTTCTGGTTATACCTGATTCACAAACAAACAGGCATCAGAGAATGCAATAATAAAAAATACTAAAAACAGAAGACAAAACAAGACAAACGGCCACACAACACCAACAAAAAAACACACTTCTGACACCATGTGACAGTCTGGTGTTATTACAGTGAGAGTTTTGTGCCTTTTTTATGAGCCATACAGTCTAATGGGGATGATTTGGTATAAAAGGTTAACAGCGATGTGAACTTGTTAGTGCTGAAATATGGAAGATGATACTGAAGAGTTATTTCAAATTAGTCTGGATTTTACACTTGCTTATTAATCCGATTAGTCATTTCAAATAGGGACACATTGGGATTGCACTTTAATTACCCAAGAGAAGCTAAAATCTAAGTGTGGTGGCAGAGTGATCTAACTGATGCATTTCTTTCTGAAGTCGTGCTGAAGAATCACAGATATCTACAAGGGTTAGCCTACTCAGAAAGTAAACTGGGACTGAACATAATACCATTCTCTGTTTCATCATCACTTTGCACAACTTTCTCACTCTCATCTGGAGCTGCAAAGGTAGCACAGAACAAAACAAAAAAAGACACAAAAAGAAACAAAACATGAGTGTGACTAAGAGTTTATGGAGGCCCGAGACGTCCATGAGGTCGGCTGTGTGTCCACCACCATGTGAGCGAGTTAGTCACTTCGTCCGCCACCAACGCCGTCACCGACACAGGGTTTGTTAGTGACATCTGACGTGAGGTGTAGGTGAAGTAGCGACTACACCAACAGGCTGTAAGGTAAGCTACACCGCTGAGAAGGACACCACCCAGAGTAGTTTCTGCCCCAGACAGCGCACTGCAACCATGCATTCCCACCACTACAGGACTCATGAGCGTGTGACAGGAGTGTCAGGATGGCTGAAGCATGCTACCGAACAACATGCAGGAGGGAGATGGAGGGATCAGAGACCAAGCATCTAGTCTATAATAGTAGCTGCAAAAATCACAAATAAAAAACAACAACAAAAAAAATATAGCACAGTGCCTTGAAAAATATTCACTCTCATTTTTCCCCCCACATTTTATCAGAGTACAGTAGCAAACTTAACTATGTTTTAATGAGATTTTATGTGACAGACAAATAATTACTGGATAATTGTAAAGTGGAAAAGAAATTTAAGAAAAGATCCAGCACAACCAGTTGCCTTCAAAATCCAGTGTCTGTTCAATCCACTATCTGAAAATGACAGTGTTGCAAACCTACCACAACAAGGCCACCAGCACCAAGAATGCAGAAGGAGCAACAATGGAATGGCTTAGATCACATGTGTCAAACTCACGGTTCAGGGGCCAAATCTGGCCCACCACAGCTGTTGATGTGGCCCACATAAACAGAACCTTTAAAGGGGCAGCATTATGTGTTTTCCAGCCACACAGAAACATTTTATAGCATAATCAAGTAACTATGTTACCTTCAGTTGTTATAATGTTGTATATATCAAATATGACTTAAAGGAAATTTGACTTTGTAAATTGATGCCTTGAAATTGGGCCTCTGTCTCTTTAAGAAAGTACTGTTCTTTCCAAAACCCCGCCTTCAGGAAGTCATCGCACTCCTCTATTAACCCCTTAACAACGTTTTTAATCAGCATTTCATTGAGAAGTAGCATGTATAATGAGCTCAGCACCAGGTGTTTGCTAATTGTTGCTGCTGCTAGTCTGAAGGAGCCAACCAGCAAGTCTCTAAAATCAAAGCAGTTTCTGTCTTTATGCTAAAAAATTACGTCCAAGATGTTCAATATCATTTCATTTTCAGAAGTATCAATTGAATAGAGAGAGCGCTATTTAGTAATATTTAACAGTTTAAAGTTTGTTTTTGTTTTTTTTACAATGATCTATGTCAACTGGGTCTTTAAGGAAAAGGAAATGAGATTGATACCCCTTGTTTAGATAAAAGAATATTCATATCTAGACTTCAAACTAATCGGATCTCTGACACAAGTCTTGTTCTGATGTCCAGGTTTTCCAAAAAGAATGGGAGAAATGACAGTGTCAAGATTTGCAAAGTAGCCAGTATATAATACAAAAGGTTAGCAAAAACTTACCCATTTCCCTCCACCACACAATTATGCACAACTCTGTGTTGGTCTATCACATAAAACCTCATTAATATGTTTTGTAGCTGCTGGTTGTAAAGTGGCAAAATGTGAAAAGGCACTGCACATGTTCTTAAGAAACAGTTACCGAAGTCTTTTGTCTTAATGTGGCTACAGTAGAAGCTGATGATGTTGGTCGCTCTCATCCCTACAGTTCCCCTAACATGAAAGTTAGGAAGGGTTACTGTTGTCTTGGCAGCCTTACTGTACTTCTCCTCTTTGCATCTCTGCAGGATCTCTAAGCTTCTCTGATGCACAGGGTGCTGCAGAAAGCTAAAACTATCCATTTTTTTCAATACTGCACAGGGAGCAGCGTCATCATGCCCTTGGAGAAGCAAAACAAAAAGGAAAGGAGGAAGAAAAACAAAACATAAGGGCAGAGGAGGGAGAAAGGGAGAGAGAGAAATTAAGAGATTAGACAGTGTAGAAGTGGAGGATTTCAGGAAATGCAGTTTTCTACTTGAACAAGACATCTGAAGAGAAGACGGTAAACATTTCAAAACGACACTACGAGGTTCGATTCTGTGGGTTTCTGTGTGAGATCATGGCCAAAGTTTTTTTTCTTGTTTTTTTGCAGTGTTGCAAATGATATTTCAAAAATCAGCAGTTTCAATTTACACAGTTTTAGAATCGTCAGTGAGAGGTTTAGATATTGTCAAGAAGCTTGAGGTTTCCAAAGAGCTCTGCCTCCTTTTTAAAGATGTGTCTTACCACCAGTGCAGAACTTGCTTAACACGGGCAGCAGGTAAGTGTGGATGGATCCGCACACACTCTGTTCAAGATAAAGATCTGGGGGAAATATTCATCAAAACTAAAATGATGGAGAATAAAGCACGCTTGCAAAGATATTTTCTCTGTTTGGAACAGCTGGATCCTTTGTTAATCAACAGAAGTGGATTTTTCTACCCAGAAACATTGCCATTAATAGATTTGACCGACGTGTTCTCTAGGAAAGTCTACAAAACTAAAAAAAAAAAGAAAATGCACAAATGACAACTAAATGCACTGCAAAAACACAAAATCTTACCAAGTATTTTTGTTCTGGTTTCTAGTAGAAGACAAAACTAGCTTTTCAGCATAATAAAGGAACTTGTTTTAAGTCAAGTCTTCCTTAATATCCATAAAAAATGTACTAGTTCCACTGGCAGATTATTTCACTTGTAACATGGGAAAAATGTCATTATAAATGAAAACATTCTGCCAGTGGAACTACCACGTTTTAAAATTAATATTAACACTGTCAACTTAAAACAAGCTCCTACATATTGCTCAAAAGTTACTCAGCTGGTTTTGACTTACTATTTTCACTAGAAACTAGACAAAAAATACTTTGCAAGACTTTTTTAATGCAGTCATTCAAAGACCAAAACTCTTAGGTTTAACCTGTCTTAAGAAACAATCAAAAAAGATGTTGAACATATTGAAAATCTATCAATATTTCTAAAACAATTAGAAATAAACACAGTATGATCAAGTCCAACCACCAAAAAAAAAAAAAAAATCTACAATCAGACAGAATTTGGCAAACAGGTCGATGTCCAAAGCGAACTGCAGAAATTTTAAAGAGGAATGCCGGCAGAGTCCATATCAGCTCTTGTCTAAACAAATGCATTTTCTAATTTGATGCGTTTGCAGCTTGTGGTGCGTTTTACTTTCTCATTAGCATATAATAGTAACACTTTGAAATCATCTCATCAAACAGCATTTGCGTCACTGTCAAAAACATTTGGCCACGATTATACGAGCTCAGCCCATACAGTACCTCCTCCATGCATCGTCTTCTACGGTTTTTTTCTTCCGTTCTGCACATCTAGTCTCTTTAGACAAGATGGTGGTGAGTGAACACAAATCAGTTCACTAGGATTTAGTCAAGAGCATCTTTGTGCTGTTGCAGAGATTGTTCTGAATATATTTAGCAGACACCACTGGGTGAGTTAGTTTAGGGATTTCTACTGGTTCTAAAAGTCTATTCAAACATCCACAATGAAAGTGAAGAAAGAGCTAGAGAGGGAGCAGCAATGCTTACAGTAACAATCTGATACTGAAATCTATGGCATTATAAGAGTGAACTCTAAAGAGAGAAAAATGCATTCACAGAGAGAGGAAGCTGAGAGAGACAAAGAGCTAAACTACTGTAAATACGTAACAAAACTACAAGCACTATTAACACAATGCAGAATGATGACAATAGATACAAAATGTGGTGAGAAAAACTGAACTGCAGATCATCATTTTCTCTTTGTATTTAGTGATTAAACTTTATTTTACCTGAACTCTCTGAGTTAGTTTCTGATGTAAAGATGTAACAACATTTTAAAAAGGTAGAATTTCAACTTTTAGATTTCATTCTGTTCCTGTATTATCTTTTTAAAGAGAATCTAAAGAAAGACCCACAGTCACAGTTTTTCCACGGTTGTGTGGGCAGCACAATGCAGTGCTGTCCCTCCCACACGTGTTGCTACGCACTGGTAACTACCTGGTAGAGAAAACGCTAGCACACAAACAAGTTCGCTCATTAATAGGTGCGTTTCCATTACATATGTGTGAAAAAATGTTCTCAGTATTCCACAAATGTTGAAAAAACTAATGTAGCAATTGTGGGGTATTTATTAAATGATAAATGCAAAGAAATAAGTTTGTTCACGTGATAAAAAATTTAAAACACGATGTGCCATCGCCTCCTTCCACTTTCTGTCATCTTTTCCGACAGCAGTTACATCCAGTTATTGATCACGACTCATGTGAAGCTAAATTAGGGTTTACATTGCAGTTCTGTGAAATACACTAATTTCAATTTAGTCAAAAAACTACCTCATCCTTTCCATTAATGTAATTTATTTTTGTAATTTCAATTTGCGCAATTATATGGTCAATGGAAACTCAGTTTTACAAGCAGAATATCTGTTCGGCTGAAGGCTGCAGGCTAGCCTGACTGGTTACCCAGCTGGTATTAGCTTGGTGTACTTGTCTTATTCTATCAAGAGCAAAGCAGCAGAAGTCGTACAATATTCTGCACTTGAAAACCACGACTAACTTCGATAACTGCTTATCTTAAATTTTTGCTTAAAAAATAACACGTTTTTAATTGCAGTGTTACATTTTGTCAGCAGTTGAAACAATTATTTACCTTTTCAATAAGTTACTAACATGATAGGAAGATATTTTAACTCGACATTAAAATGCTAGGGCCTGAATACTTGCTTTAGAAAATAGTCTCTTTCTCTCTGTATATTACCACAAAAACATTAACTTACTTTTTCTACTTGCTCATCAACACTTGACACGTGTTAAAGGAGATACAATAGTTGCTATGGATGCACTCTCTCACCAGTCTTCTTGTGCGTGTGCCTCTTCCCGGCCTCTCTAAAAGCCACCAGGGCCCTGAAGTACGCCCGGAGCACCGCCCAGCGGAAAGTGGCCGACGGGTCGATGCCGATCAGGCTGCCGATGAACGCGTTCTTGCTGCTCTTTAATAGAGCTACGATGTCTGGTCGCATGTGATCCGTGTTCTTCTCCCTAAAATCCTGCGTTGGAGTGACAGAGACATAAAAATGACGACATGTCCCTTTATCTGGAAGTAAACATCCTTCTACTGAACACAAGACGATGGCTCTTAAACCTCGGTGAAAACTCCTGCTGACCTTAACGCCGTACTTGACCTTGCCAGCATAGTGCCTGATGATGAAGGCGGGCTCCATGACGGCAGAAAACTCGATGTAGCTGTTCCCTTCATGCTGCCGCTTGAACTTATCCAACAGCGTCTGATTGGTGGCTTGAGGGAAGCTGGAATTAGGAACAGAGGCGAGAGCTTTGAAGAACAATAGATGTTGCATCTGCTTTTAATGCCGAAGAAGAAAAGAAATAAGAAATCCGCCAGGGAATCAGTACCCTGATGCACTTGTTTAAAGCTGTCACTTGCGTCATGAATCCTGCGTCATTAATCACACTTAAAAAAGAAACAAAAACGTTTGACGGTTTTTTTTTTTATTTCTGCTCCGAACATGATGAATTTATGAAGTCCAGAATAAATGAAGGAGATCGTGGCACACGTCATCTGATCTGCAGCCCGTTAGGAGATGCTCAGCGCCAACGCAGGAAGACGTGAAGCTGCTTTTTCACGAGCTGACACACTGTTCTGAGGCCAGCCATGGTTGTTGAGCTCCGTTCATATGTTCTCCATTACTTCTGAGGCGCTGGGCTTCACCTTAACCATTTGTTTTCCTTGAGGTTTGAAGAGACTGGTTTTAAAAGCTGTTCCTTATAAAATCACCTCGACAACAAGTAGCTGAGAATTTAAGCTCAGAACGGAGCAGAAAAGTTTACTATGTGTAATTCTTGGCTGGGCATCGTGTACTGATGCCCATTAAGGCTCATATATTTAAACTAATTTAAAGTCAACTATCTGCCTTCTGCTTGAGGTGGGGGGGGGGGTTAAATAGGGAAATAAATAATTCTTTGGAGAAGAAAACTGAAAAGAAAGTTGTGCAAAACCCATAAAATAAGCTGTTTAAACAGACATAATAAAACGACGACAGATTGATCTATTTTTTTACTGAGCTCAAAGAATTATAAAATCTTCAGAAGGCATCTTCCTTAAGGCAGATTTCAGGTCAGATTTCTTTCTGTACCATTAATAGTAACAGACAGTGAATCTATTAAGAATGAAAAGAAAAAAAAAAAGACATCAGGCGCTCACAGGAAGAAGACGGAGGAAGAATGAGACACCAGGGGTTCTGGAACGGGGTGAAACCTGAGCTACAAAAACAAGACAGCTGAAAGGCTCTGTGCTTTCCAGCTCTTCCATGTGGGAAAACTCTGCTTCAGTGTCCGAAAGGAGAAGAAAGGCGAATTAAAGGAGGAAATATTGTTCCTAAATTAGCCGCAAAACAGCCGTGAACTTCAAAGTATCAGATGTACTTTTTCTCCCTGCTATGATGAAATCAATTGAACAAAAAACAGGAGTTATGATCAAATCAAGACGCACTCCAGAAACCTTTGATTCATAGCATTAATATGATGGGATGCGACAGAAAGGTCACACGGATAGATTAGTGTTGATTTAAAGTTTCAGGCTGCCTGAGGAATAAAACCTCCTCTTATCTGTGCATATCTAGATTTGTCTTCATGTTTCTTCTGGTTCATATCGTCCTCATGGCGGTTTTTTCTGGCTTAATCAAACGGCCTCTTTAAGATGTCTTATCGTCACTTGATTTAATTTTAATACGAAAACCGTGGCGAGAAGCAACAGTGCGAGGCTACACAAATCCTGGGCCAGCGTTTTAGGTTTTACAGCTGATGGGAGTTTCAGGGTTTTTAGCATGAAGACAGAACGGAGGTCTCAGTTGGAATGAAACCAGAAACTCTGCTGTCGTGTCAGCATGTCTGCCAGTTTTGCTTCAGCCAGCCAAACGCACTGGATGAACTTTTTCACAGAGAAACAAAAGGAAAAGAGAGAGAGAGCTTCTGAAGCAATGAAACAGTGATACTACTGTAGACAACTCACTTGCATTCTTCGTCCAGCAGGTGGAACAGCGCTGTGGGCTTCTTGCTGATCAGGCTGATGCAGCCCGTATTGTCGATGTAATCGATGTTCCTCCAGCTGATGCCCTCTGCTCTGTACTCCTCCTGCAGGGTCACATAAAGACAAAAAGAAAGCCAAGCGTCAACGCTACCTGACCTTTAGCCGTTTGGTTTGATAAGTTGTGTTGTTAGGTGGGATTGGGTTCAGATCCTACTTTAGGTTATTTTCAAATATCGGTAAATCTGAGCACACATGAGGGGCACATCAGGGCTCCACTCTTTGGAAACTTTTATTCATCATCTACATGATTATCGTAGTTCAGATTGTGGAGTTCTATGATATTAAGGTGTCTGCATACAATATGCTGATGACGTACAACTTTATATTGATGGGATGGGAAAGAAATTCCTCCAACTCTGTGTTTTTGGCTTTAATAAGCAAGGTAAGAAGTCAACACTCATCTAAACAGTATACGGCAAAAAATAGGTGTCAGGACCTCAATTAAAAAACAAAAACAAATAAAGTCTCTAAATCAGCATACAACCACCTTAAAAGATTAAAAGAAAAATAAACAGTTTTCTATTAAAACAAGACAAACACTGATGCATGTTTTCGCTTTAAATTGGCTTGGTTAGTGTAATAAAATCTATATACTTCTCTAGGGAAAAAAATAATCCCATCCATCCATTTTCTGTTCACCCTTTGTCCCTAACGGGGTCGGGAGGGTTGCTGGTGCCCATCTCCAGCTACGTTCCAGGCGGGAGGCGGGGTCACCCTGGACAGGTCGCCAGTCTGTCGCAGGGCAACACAAAGACATACAGGACAAACAACCATTCACACACACACACACACACCCCTAGGGAGAATTTAGATAGACCAATTAACCTAACAGTCATGTTTTTGGACTGTCGGAGGAAGTCGGAGTACCCGGAGAGAATAATAATAATAAAAAATAATCTAACAACTTATTTAAAATTCTGCTGCCAAAGTCTCAACAAACAGCAAGAAGATAAATCATCTGGCTCCCAGTATGTAAAATCTTGTTGATGGTCTAGTAACTTTTTAAAATTTATTTATTTTGAACATGATAGTAGTATAGAATCACACACACGAACAAGGAAAAGACAAATGTTTTTGTAATACAATAATCTTAAAATGCTCGAAAAGAAGTAGGGAGAAGTAAAGATGATCAAATAATGAGCCATTATTTGATTAAATCTGCATTTTAGTGTTTCCTTCCATTTATTTGATGCTTTCATGCATTTTAAAGTGTATTTGGATTATTTCATGTTTTGGTGTTTTTAAAGCGTCTTTTCTCTGTTCCTTTGCTTTCCTGTAAAGTACTCCAACTTACCCCATGCTTCAGCTATCAGAGAATATTCATTTACCTCACGAGAGTATCAGTTATTTACACGTCAAGTTTATAATTTACCAATTAAAGCAACATTCACAGGCTTTGTCTGACCTCTCTATGCTTTCTTATTCGGAGAAACAACGTCTTCCCCAGTTTCATGTCTTCCTGGGAAAGACAGTTATCCAACGAAGACCTTAATCCAGGAGAGGTTTAATAAAATGACTGTATTTTTTTCTCTTGCTTCTCTTGTTCCTGCCCTGGAGTCAGGAAGCAAAAAAAAACAAAAACTAATTGAGTGTAAGGAATTGTTTATTCCGTCTGAGTGCAGGAACTGAAGTTCACAGGGGAAAAATATGCAACAACAAAACTTTAACTTCAATGTGGTGCAAAATAAAACAGTGGAAATTAGATCCACGAGTTTTAATATGAACATAATGATGTCAAGTAGTTAATGGAGCAATATCTCGGTATTTTGCCTGCTTTTCACAGAAATAAATGAATAACATGAAAAATAAATAAGTCAAACAAGTCATTTTTGAATTTTTCAATTTTAAAAGAATGTCTGGCTTAAAAGATAGCACTTTATTAATTTCATAAAGTAGATCTAAAGACATGCACTGTGAGTACAATATCCTGGACCATACACTCCTCCTCCTCCTTCACAAACCACAGCTGAGTAATTACCCAAAGAAGTTGAGTCAGCTCCCTTCTGACTCACAAAACGAATATTATCTGCTCCATATACTTTCAACCATGCACCGTTATACTGAATGAGGAACAGGTGTTTGCTAGAATGTTTCAGATTTTTACTATAGAAATGACCCCTTTTTAGAGTTTTTTTTTACTGCCTTAAATGTGTTTAATGAAACAACAGCAGCACTTATGCTTCTCTATTGATGGCCAGCATCAACATACAGTAAATGTGAAACCTTCAGCTCCTCTGACTCGATACTTTGTGTTGTAATCTGATGTTTTGGAGAGATTAATCTACACCAATTTTGCACACTTGTTTCGAATTTTCTTTGCAAAATAACCAAATCTGGATATCTTATATTTATGAATATTGGTTTTCTAGCCTGGCTGAATATTCTGAAATGAATTTAGGTCTGGACTTTGACTGGGCCATCCTAACACAGTTACAGATTGATCTACACTATTTCATTGCACCTATGGTAACGTTAACTCTTCCACATCCTTTAATAGTTAGAATATTGCAATGTACTCAGCTGCATCCATCCTGACATCAATGTATGTCAGTAAGACTTCATATGTATGCAATATAACTACAAACTCAAGGGTTTGTCACAGTGAGGGTGACAAAAGATATAATTTGGAAGAAATTCAGCCTAGTTTTACCAAAGTTACACAGTCCCTGTTTCTCAAGGGCGCAAAGACGTTCACAAAATCATCTGTAGTGATGAACTTAATCTTCAAGATGATTCAGAGCAACAAAATAATATCCAGAAGGATATTTATAAAAGAAGGCGTGATGGAAAATTCAGAGAAGTCTGTAAAAGCTCTCAAATCCCAAAATTTGATGAACAAGTCAGGTGTTAGTCTTTATAAAAAGTGTTATATCACCAACAAAAGATCTCAAGTTACAACCTTTTTATTCTGGCATTTGAGTGCATGTGCATGCAAGCACAAATGTGTCCATATATGTGTGTAGTCGTGTTGGGGTGCGTGTGTGTGTGTGTGTGTGTGTGTGTACAAAAGTATGCATGCGAGTGTTACGTTGGTAGTGGGGTCTTCAAATTTTTGATGGTGTAGGAAATGGGGGCTCTCAGGTTGGGAGCCACTGCTCTAAAGGATATGCTTTTAGCTGCACCAGAGTGACTCAGAGGTCGACAGATGAATGGAAACACTGTAACTGTAGAGGAGGCTGTGAAGCAGGCCTCATTGGAAACATGAAGCAAAGCAGCTTTTGGACGTTTTATCTCGGCTGAATCACTACCAGAGACTGACTCAGTGGAGCTCATTGATTTTTCCACTCTAATAAAGCTCTTTTGCACTCGCCGGCTAGTGAAGGTCTGTTTTCCACTCTGCTGGCCTGTTTTTTTCATTCAATTATAACCGGACGTTATGTCACAAGCAGATGCAATTTGGTATCAGAACCAGCTGTGATATTAAATCAAAAAGTTTACATTGAAGTCTAAAGACAAAGAAATACAATACAGAGTCACTGCTATAGTATTACACTGGCATACCATTGACTGTGGAGCAAACACTACACTAAAAGTCTCAAAATCCGCACTGTAACATTTGCACTTTAACTTAGCAAATGGTGCAGCCCAGGACCAAATTCTTCTAAATTGAATTGCTAATGTATATTTTTATGTATTTATTTTTCAAGAACTTATATTGCTTAAGTTTACATTTTTATTAATATTTAACAAATTGGATGGAGTAGTTTGTCAACACTGTAACAAGCTACTCCCCTTGGCAATCAACAAAGTATATTCTATTCTAACCCAGTAATTATAATTTAAGTCATTCAAAATAAAAAAAATTAAAAAATAAAATACATATATACAGTATATACATATATATCTCACTGGGGCTCAGAATTAAATTTTCTAAAATCAGATCTTAAAACTTTCTGAAAGACAGTTTTCACACATCTTGATGTACAGCAGCAAAAACAAAAAAAAACAACAAACAAAACAAAAAACGATCGTATTATAAAAATGGTTTCCCTCATGATAATTTCCGATTAGCCGAGGCAATTTATTCCAAGTACAACACAAGCTAAATATTGTCGATATTGAGCAAACTAAGGCGCCAAAAGAGTTTGTAATTTGAATGCTTTACACTGAGAATATTGAAATCTGGAGTTAGCGTTTCATACGCTTATAGAAGCTGGTTGGTAGTGGGGGCGTGTCTAGAGCAGACATCAAAGTTGTGGCACGCAAAGCAAAGCCGTCTCCAAAGCAAAGAGTCAAGTGATAAGTTGTCGGGCAGTAACTGGAGCCAGACAGTCAGTCAAAACAGTACATAAAAGTCAGCACATAGAGGATGACTTATAGATGCGTATTACAGCTTTATCAGCCCTTGATGGACTTTTCTGCGTAGGCTAGCAGGAGGCCAAGTGGTTAGGTTGTGCAGTTACATGTGGGGTAAACAAATGTTACTGTCTGTACTAATGAGAAGATGCCTTCATTGGTTCCGTGATATCTGTGCGTGCCATCAGGACATAGATAGGAAACTTTCCTGTAATCATGCCAGTCACACACAGTCTGCCAGAGGAAAAGATGGATGTACTTGGAGTGGCACCATAACTGAAATGACTGGACTGGTGATGTATTCTGTCCAGCAATGACTGTTTATCCATCTGGACCTGCCAAAGCAGAGAACCAATCCTACCAATGCTTAAAAGACACAAACTGACTTTTGCTTCTGACCTCATGGTGTGGGGAGTCGAAGGGTGTTGACTTCTTACTCTGGTACAGTCCTTTAGCTAGAAAACACATGGCTTGTGTGCCTACATCCTGCCAGTGCCTGTTGATCTACTGGGAGTTTTATAAATGTCTCTGGTTTACAGAGAATGGTTAAAAAATGAGAGAGCAAACCGATGTAGCCAGGAAAAGCTACACTGATGAAAATGTGTTGTTGATGCCAAAGGAAAGTGGGCAGCCTTGATCAGCCAATCAACCACTCATAGCAATCAAGGTAGGCAGTATACCCTTTTTGCAAACACAACACATTAGTTAACCTTGAAACACAGCAGCAGAACAGTCAACTACAGTCCGCACAGGCTCACCAACACTGGACAATAACAGATTGAGAAAACATTGCCATTTATATGGCATTCATTTATGTGGTAAAATCAGAATTGGGTTGAACTATATGAAAGTATGGTTCCATCATATTGTGCATCAAACGTTCAGGCAGGTATTGGTGGTGGATATTTTCATGGCAGAATTTTGACCATTAGTACCAACTGAGATTCATAAAGCACTAAAAACTTACCTTAGTGTTGTTGCTGACCATGCTAACAGGGGACCAATCTTCTACTACCAGCAGTATAATGCACCATGTCAAAAGGCTTAATACGAAACCTAGTTTGTGAACTTATCAATGACCTGACTGTACTCCAATGTCATATCAGATCTTAATCAAGAAGATTTTGGGATGTGGTGGAACATGAGATTTGCATCATGGGTTTGTATAGATGACAAACCTCCAGAAAGTGTGCAATGCCATGATTTTAGTATGGACCAGAACCTCTGAGTAATGTTTCTGACACCTCACTGAATCCATGCCAAAAAGGTTGGATTTTGCAGAGGCAAAATGGGGTTTAATCAGGTCGTATCAAGTGTACTTAACAAGATAAAGAGTAAAAGAGTAGGAATGCTGAATGGGTATCAACAAAGAAAATTCAAAATTTAATTTCAAAAAACAAAAAAAATATCATCATGTGAATTTTCTCTAAACAATATATACACTGCTCAAAAAAATAAAGGGAACACTTAAACAACACAATATAACTCCAAGTAAATCAAACTTCTGTGAAATCAAACTGTCCACTTAGGAAGCAACACTGATTGACAATCAATTTCACCTGCTGTTGTGCAAATGGAACTTTGTACAGAACAAAGTATTCAATGAGAATATTTCTTTCATTCAGATCTAGGATGTGTTATTTGAGTGTTCCCTTTATTTTTTTGAGCAGTATATATATATATATATATATATATATATATATCATTTGGCAGAGTTTACACAGATTTCTGCTAAACACAGGAAGCAGAAATCTTAGTCTCAACATATCTCAATTTGAACTGAACAATGCTACACATAAAGACTTGCCCTTTTTTTTTTCAATCAATCTTCAATAAAAAGATAAAAAAGAAAATGTTTGGCGAGTCATTTTTTAACCTATCGGTCCAATGAGCAGATCTGAACTGACATTAAAAAGTACTATTTATTTCAATATTGTTGCCGTCTGTGTTTCTGAATTGGTTGGCCGTGTGACAATGATAATGATGAAGTGCAGGTTTAGCTAAAGCAGAGAAGTGTCAGCGTTAATGTTAATTTATGTAAATAATGGCTATCGGCATGACAGCAATCTCAATATCGTCGCACATTTTCATTTCTGTGAGTCACTACATTTTACACATACAGCAGTAACTGGAGCAGCTTGTTGTTTGACTAAACTGTGTAATTCTGCATCTGCTGACAGGCTTTAAAAAGGGGCCCAGGGAACCAAACATGTCCAGGCAGGCCGCTGATTCTAAGTAAACACAATGTAAACCTGTAGGCAAATCTTAAATCATGACTTTAAAAGGCCTTTGAAGTAAATCAGATCACTTAGGAGGGCTTGTATCTTCAGCTGGGTAGTCACAGGGGACATAGTCATAGCTTTTCTACGCGGTTGCACAATGCAATGACAAGAACCTCCATTGTCAAAAATTTCACAGAAACGGCCTCTGGCATCAGTGCAAGCAAGTTGCTTTTAGAACGTTGTTGAAACAATCGTTGTGTAATGAAACTGTAAATCACTTCAGGTCCTGTTACGACAGATAAACAGATCTTCTGAACTATTTACATTTTTAGTAGGAACACCTTCTTCTGATTAAGGAAAAAAAACAAAACATAACCTACCTGTTCAAGCTTAAAGATGTGCTGGTTGAAGTAATGCTGAAGACGCTCGTTGGCAAAGTTGATGCAGAACTGCTCGAAGCTGTTGTTCTCGTAGTCCTCGAAACCGAAGATGTCGAGAACACCAATGGACAAGATCTGAAGTACAGAAAGAAGAGAAAGAAATGACCAAAACGGACATTTTCCATTTGGAATGTGCTGAAATCTGGGACAAAAAGTAGCAATTTTATAAAATGTAAATTTCCTTTGTTTATAAAAAAAATAAATTGAAATTCGAATCGTGAGGGCTTCAGTTTCATTTTACCTTGGTGGTCTCCTCCAGGTCTTTATTGTTCAGCAGAGCGTGGTTGATCCTGAAGACAATCCAGTCAAACAGAGCACTGTACAGAGACTTGGCCATCGAGTCTCGCACCGTACCAGCCTGAGAGGAGGAGGAACGCAGTGCAATACTCAGCTAGAGTCTGCTGAAAAATGCACAGAGCCATCTAATCTATTATTGCCGTGCTCATTCTTAGAGTATTTGATATTTTAAGAATGTGTGGGTTTCTTGTGATGCCTAAAGAGGAGAGAAGTAAGAGGAAGTGGCAAACGGAAGGTTTTTTTAATTTTACAAAACTGAAAAAATAGGCTAACTATGGTTTAAATATGAAACATTATCAGACTTCTAAATACTGAGACAATAATTACACAGCACTAAAAATATGCATCTCCCTTCAACTTTTTTCAGAAACTTAAATGCATTTATTTAGGCTTTATCTGGAAACCAACAACAAAGTAGTAAAGCACATAAAGCAAAGTTAATTTATAGAGCAATATCCAAACCTTTTCTTAAAACTCCCTTCAGTCCATTATTTAAAGTACTAAACACTAAGTCTTACATTTCCAATCAAACTATTAGCTCCTCGTCACATTCATCACATGGTAAAGATCAGATCCGATAAGTGTCTCTTTATACCTGATTTTATTGTTAGTGTATTCCGATAATAACGATCACCTTCTCCTGCTTCACGCAGAACGAGCTAACCTTTCTGACATTTAGATTTCAAAAATGGTACCAAGAATATTTTTAAACCAGTGTAGCAAACAAAAATATTATTGTTTCCCCAAACTGAAACTCTTTTCGCCTTATGTTATTATCTTTTGAGAGATTCTGACCTTATTTCCTTCTTCTAAGTCAAAATAAAATGTTTTAAAATCTAAATCTGCTGAAGGTATGAATTATTTTGGTTATTATTTCAGTATTTACAACCTCCATTCACAGGCTGAAAAAATTCCTCAAACAGCAGAGTAAATCTGAGGGATTTAGAGTGACTCTATTGTTTGCATCAAAACCACATTTGTCGATGCAATGGCAGAATTTAGCTTCCTGTAGATTTTGATTTATTGCTGGTACTGTTCAAATTTCCCCTCTGGGGGTGGTTTATGATTGCTTTTTTGTCTTTAGACATACATGTGGTTAATCTTTTAAAATGCTTGGTGACCCTTTTTTTGCAAGGCTAAGTTTAAAATTCGAGAAGCAAATTGTAATGGGGCTCCCAGTTTTTGCGTTTTAACGTAGGAGTCGAAATTTAAGACACCGTCCCAGAGTCACCCCTCGAGTTCACTCCAAGACACATCTGTGTTAGACATTAGAGCTCAGCAATCTGTATCTGACTTTGTGGCAGCTTTTGTATTCAACCGTCATAAAATATGCTGAAAAATGGAACCAGAATATTGAGAATAAAAGTGATTTATCTGACAGGGTAAAATATGAAATTCAGACAAAGCGGACTTTGAAGAGATTTTTTTGTTTTATTTTATTTTTAAATGTTACATTTCTGCTTTAAAAATCAAGCTTTTGAACTTTCACCTGACAATAAATCCCTTCAACATAGTCATGTCATGTCTCCAGTTGCTCAATATGGATTTATGACAATGTATAATATATTCCAAAAACTATAAAAGGCAGAAAGGAGAAAACGCACTGATAGTGGGAACTTGGCCCAGATGAGAACAGTGCAGACTTTCTGCCATGTTGCATTGTGTCACAGCAGAAAGTCCCACAAACACTACAATGCACTCTGATGATTCTTCTGTAATTGTGATAACAGCTGCATTGTCATTTTATTGAAACAGTGTGATTCAATAAAATGAATCACACTGTTGTCAAATATTCTGGGAAGATTTGACCTTCCTGTAACACCGAGTACAAACCGCAGAGCAGCTTCCTCACAGTAAAACCTCCCTTCCTCGAAATAATTAACCCGACTGTTTATTTAGCACACTCACACCAAATATGTCTTCACTACGCCAGGAAAGATATTACCTTTCTGCTTTAGTGATCTGAGAGCTTTTCATTACTGGAAGGAAGGATGATGTAAAGCATTCATGATCGAGACCAAAATGGAGAGAACAAACGAGTTGACGTCTTTTAAGTTTTGTTTTGCATTATTGCAGTCAAAAGGGAATGAGGCTGTCGGAGCGATATTTACACAAAGACCACCCAGTGAGCTCCCATAGCAGTCACTGTTTGTTCATTTAGAACGACGCCTAAATATCCAGCACGTCATTACGAGCTTTGGTGGGAATATTTAACACAACATTGGATTTCTCGGATGCCGAGACGCAGTAAGGAAGAAAAATTATGTCTATATCGTTGCAAATATTGAGAGGAAAGTTGAAATAGTTGCTAGAATCTGTCATTTCTGATGCCTTTAATCTGTAGACCGTGATGTGTGTTTATTTTTAGAGCGTAGATCTCAATGAAAGGTATGTATTCCCTTCTCCCTGAGCATGCTGAAAGACTTTGTGATGTGATGATGATGATATGTGTGTGTGTGGCTGCAGACTGAGGGAGCCAGCAGGAGGAGATCCGGTACTGGTGCACCCTGTCCTGTAAACACGGCCGGGTCAAGTTCAAAAAGACCCGCAGCTACGATGAGAGGGCCGACCAGCTCCCTTTAGTAGAACAAGAAGTCACTCAGATGTACAACTGAGCGAGCAGCTTTGTCTCTGTACGCTAAACCAGTCACAAAATGGGTTACACTGTACTAACTTTGCAGTAAGCATCCAAGTTTGATGATGCAACAACTCGTTTGCAAAGTGAAATTAATCTAATATCTTCAGCATTTCGTACTTTCTCAACCCAAAAGTTGTGAGGGAACTAATTTCTGCCTGACGACAGCCATCAGAAATAAAAGAAGTAAAGAATGATGGCCAATATTTCACCCGTCTAAAAATAACAAGTGTTGATATAAACAGGAAGAAGAGTTTCTAAGACATTTCAGGAGATGATTTGAAGACCTAGCTTCCTTCTAAGGTCCTCTGAAGGCTTCAGTTCACACATGACCAATCACAGCTCTACAGCATAGGACCAATACTTTCATACTGACCCAGAAATCTGCTAAGCTTAAAACAAAAATGTCCAGGACATTTATTCAAAATCTATTAGGTGTTTGGGGAAACTGGAAAGTAGCTGCAATCTCACCTCAGCCAGCTTGTAGGGAACAATCAGCTTCTCTCCCACTGTCACCGTCTTCCTTGTTGTCAGAGCTTCGAACAGCATCTCCTCTTTGACCTGGTGGCAACACAGACAACGGATCAAAATCGTGACTTTCCTGCCACTTTCTATTAGGTTTGCCCTGATTGTAGTTTTTTTGACATTTTATTTTGTCAGAGAAGTCACTAAATATAGTGACAAAGTCGCTAAGTTGGCAACAGTGGGGTGACTTGGTAACCATTCCCATAGTGAAACACTGAGCGATGTTAGGAAAAGAACCATGTACATGCAGACATGACCTGGCGGGAGTGTCTGAGAGTCACGTCTCTCTCATGGCAGAGCAAACGTGGAGAGTGGCTGACTTTCAGATCTTTGTGGAGATAGATAAAATCTATTTCATATGCAGGTAATGGCCAATCGCAATCTCCCAAAATTAAGAAAATTGGGGGTGACTTATTACTCTATCCATCCTGTATCCATTTATCAATCCAGCTGTGCATACAGTTGTTTTTAAATCCATAAGTTTGTCCATTATGAATACATCCATTCTTATTTAGACCTACTAATTAATTCATTTGTAAGCCAATACATCAGTTTGTTTGACCATCACCCATCTCTTTGAGCATGTACTTAAAATTCACTATTTGTACATTTTGGATTTCAATTTTTTTCTAAAAACAGCTCAAGTGCTTGAAGAAAGAAAAAAAGTCAAATCATTTTTGACAGTAAGTTTAAGTTTTTTGGTGTCTGGAAAATGAGTCATTTAAAAATGTTTCCAAATGATAAGTCACAATCAGCAGGCACTGCTCCACCATAGCAACCTCAGCAAAGCCCAGCCCATCACCTAGCAACGCAATCGGAAATCAAGCCCATTTGGTCAGCTGGTTTTACTGCTGTATGCGCTGTATAATGGCTGCTGGAAAAAGCAAGTGTTTTGTCTTTGACTTACCATCCAGAAAACACTTGGTTGTGCAGGAGGCTCTACCTCTGGTTTACAAAGATGTACTGTTGTGCAATTGTGCATCTGTTTGCAGCCATTTTCATGTGTGAGTGTAAAGGATGAGTGGGAGGTAGGATTTAAAGTGACAAGAGGACCTAAAACAGCTCATTCTGAAAGGAGCTCAAAATAGGCAGAACTGACCAAACTAACATCTCATCATCTAAGAATGATTTTGTGCAAAAAATGTAACGAGTATATTTTGTACAGAGTATAGACCTATCCTAATCTGCTCAAGGAAGTAAAGCAGGTAATCCTTAACAAAAGCAGTGAGGATTTAAAGTTAGTTTCAGATAAGAAGTAAAGTAAAACTTCTCTGCCGTACCTCCAGCAGCTCTGAGACAACAGGCAGCACCTCAGGGTTACAGATGTCGATGGAGTCGTCCCTGTAGGTCTTCCTCTTGTAGCGAATGTTTCCCAGGTGAAGGATGGCCGACAGCAGAGAAAAGATCCTGTTTCACACATCGTGGACAAACGGAAAACAATTTAACCCCGGTAAGAAAGCGTTAGGATAGCAAAGCCCCAACTGAACGGCGGTTTTCCTCCGTCACTCACTGTTTGCGCGTGGCGGGGAGAAAGCCCACCATCTCCATGGCCAGCTGGAGCCTCTCAAAGTCATGCTTCAGGTCCTCTCCTTCGACGGTGAAGCAGTCCTACAAGAAACAGAGCCTGGCTGTTATCAGCCCCTACATCCACTGGGAGCCATCAGGGCAAATTACTGTGAGCTCACTGAAGCCTGCTGACGTCCACTCGGCCTCAACGTGTCTTAGCATTCATCAAACTTATCGCAAAAAGAGGCTTGGAATAGATCTTTGAAATTTACTTTGTAACTGGGACAGAAAGAGCCAGGTTGCCTGAAGGAGTCAAAATAAGTGACTCATGCCAGAGCAGGCTATGATTAGGACTCTCTGGGTCAAACCAGCACTCCCGCCTGATGTGCAGAGTGACTTGTGTGCACATGGAGTTGAAAATCTGGCCTGGCTTCCTCCTTAAAACGAGTCCACAGAAATTTGGCGAGTCGTCAAGAGAGCTGAGAGGGGACGTGATTTATGGCTTTGTTTGTGTTTAAGTGATGTATGACAAACTAAAATAGCAGGAAGGAGAAACGAGAAGCGTTTGTCTTTAGACAACAGCAGCAACGTGTGGAAAAGCGTGCAGATTTAAGGTCATGATTGGACGTAGCCGATGCTAAATTAGCACCGTACAGCACTTGCACTAGAATCATGTAGTCACTGCAATTATGGGGAAAAAAAAGAATCTGTCATTATAATGCTGCTAACATAGAATGCTTAGCAGTCAAAAATAGCTCAAGCAAGATGAAATTGTGGCTGAATCTGGGTTTGTTTGTTTATGAGCGGAGGATAAGCTAACCACAAAGTTAGCTTAGCTTCACAAATTCATCATAATTTAAAATCTTTAACTGCAGCAATGATCACAAACCGTCACTCTCTAATTTCAATCAATCAGAGCAGAAACTCCGCCTGACATTACCGCAGAAAGAAACCACCTCTAAACTCTTTGTTGTTTCTTTTAACTGAGTCAGACTTCCTTCTGATCCTTTAGAAGCGTTGTTGATCAGAAGTTCTCCAGATTTCCTGAAGGTCTGAAAGATTTTTTGGGAGAAAGATTTTTTGGGGGGGGATTTTGCACGACTTCACATCTTCTCCTCACTCATCTTTTGCCCATTCCAGCATTTTGTGGGACCATGTGGTAGAACAAAATGAAGCAAAAAAAAGTGGAGAACAAATTAGGTAGTTCTACAGCGGATGATTGGAAAGCTGTGTCTTTAGCAAATAGTAAAGATTAATCATTTAGTTGATTAACTATCAGCATATTGGTGTTATTAAACTATTTAAAATCTGCCAAGGCATGCTATCTTTGATATTTTTTTTACTGATTTAACTAAAATATGTTGGAACAGATTGTTTAGTTGTGGAACAGATGGTTTAAAATCAGGTTGTGTTAACACAACATGGTTTGTTACAGGAGATTAGGAATCTGTAGATAACTCCTAAATTACATTTAAATCCTCGCTTTAGCTAATTCACATCTTCCAACTATTATTTTTCATACCATTGTACCTGAGTATTGGGTATAATTTCTTGCTGTAGTTCAGCATCAAGCTATGACTCTCGAATGACTTCATTTTATTCTATATTATTAAATATCTCCCAGTAGTAGATATTATTCGCTGGCTCAACGTCACATTTCCTTGAAGTAGAGAAATTCAGTAGAGAAAATTACTCTAAATGATTGGTTGTCGGATACAAAAGGGTTAATGGCTCAAAACTGCAAAAGTACAAAATGGCAAAAGATTATTTAAATTACAAAAATAAAAAAAATTAAAAAATTCTGAAATCTTCTTGACTTTATAATAATTTCAGGGACTGGACTGAAACAGCCTGAAGAATTATTAATCAAGACATAAAAAAAATATTGTTGTTTCCCCGACACTCTTCTAAAGTTTTACATCTTTACTTAAATTTTTCATAATGTGAAATAAATATCACACAAGGACATTTATAATAAGACGGTGCACTTTAGCAATATTTTAAAGTGGAAAACGAGAATAGGGAAAAAACAGAAAGGAGAAAACACAAATATCAAATACACAACCAATTACAAGCAATCGTTTTTGATCACCAACCTTCACCAATCCAACATTTCCACAGTGAGTGTTAATTCACTCAGGTCTAAAAACTGAACAGATATGGGTCATTTTACCAGGGTCATGTTTCAAAAAGTTATGTTTTCAAAACTGCTAAAACGTTTAATCACTTTGCTTTTGAGATTTTAAAGCCCCTTTCACGCAAGTTTTGTCTGGCTGCATGGTGCATAATGCTGCACACTTTGGGTCAGCTGGCTGAAAGATGGACAAACTGGTTGTTCCATAATCATTAAAAAGAACAATGTTTTAAAATATTTCTGGGTGCATAAAACAGTCAGTAATGAGTACATGGGTGGATTAAATAATGCTCTGTTTACAGTGGAAATGCTGGATTGGGAATGATCAAAATCAAAACAGGCAGAGAGAGCTACTATGACTAGACATATCAGCATTACGTCGAGAAGCAGCACAATGGAGGGGAAGGCAAAAACAAACCGAGCTAAAATAAACACAAGTCAACCCAAACCAGGAAATACCCCAAAAAGCAACAAAACCAGTGAAGGAAAGGGGCTTTGAGGAGAGGCTGTGCAGGAAAGGTGTGGCTTTCTCCCAAAGCGTTCAGGTGACATTAAATCTAATCCCCCACCCCCAAACGGTGCAGATGGTCGACACTCAGCTGACGCTCATATACTGACCGGTTCACTCTCACAGTAACTGTCCCAGTGCGGACGGCTGCTTGTCTTTGTCATCTGGAAATGTTAGGGCAGAGTTCACAGGCGGTGGGGTCAGGGTTAGATGGCGGCATGTCAACAGAGAGGCTCAGACATTTCAACAGCAGCAGAATGACCAGCTCATCACAGTGCAGATTAATGCTTATTCGATCTGACTGAATAACATGATTAAAAGCGGAGGAGTAAACATCCATACACAGAAACACAGAGCAGATATTAGAGACAAACAGGGAAGAAAGCAGGCAAACACATCCTTTCTTCATGTAGTAATCACAATAAATGATGAATTAATGCCTGTCTTAGCCATGACATTGTTTTTATTTTACTGTTCATAAAAATGTCTAAACAAAATAAATTAAGATTATTATGATAAAAAAAAACATTACTATTCTAATATAATCTAATTGATAACAGAGCACAATGTTTCAGGTATTACACAAGAATTTTAAATTCACCTTGAAGTCCTGTTGTTTTGAAATAAACCAATTACAAGAAATTTTCTACAAACCAACCCTGCTTTATCTGTGCGTTCTGTCGCTGCTTCCAGCATCACAAAAGAATCAGTCAATCAATCAATCGTTGAACTCTTCGCTGTCTCATGACCACATGGAAAACAACATGTGCAGTACATTTCTAAAGTCAATTAGTGAGTTCATAATCATTTGACCATCATCTCTCCGTTTACTAATCCATATAAATATGAATCCATCTGCTTTTCACTCCATCTATCTAAATGTGCATCTGTTTGTCTAGCAATATTCATCCATCCATCCATCTATACATACTATGCATTTTCTTTAGGTGTAGTATTTAAAGCCTGAAGTCTACACAAATATTTGTAATAAATACATACATCGCACATTTATGAAGAAAAAAATTATTTTAAAATGAAAAATGCATAGGAAGTGCAATCAAGACATGACTTTGTAGTTTAGAAATGATTGATACTGGGGGGGAAAATGGAAACTGGGAAGATGAGTGTGATACGGAATATGTAATTTCATGTAAATCTGTAGTTTTCCCAAATTAAAATGTAAAAAAAAGAAGACATTTTTTTAGAAAACTCTGGCAACAGGAATTGTGAAGGTTGTGTGTTTATAAATATTTGACTGATTACTATATAATCGACAGAGCTTGCACTTAAAATGAGTCGCTTATATGTAGCTTTTCATCAACACTAAAACGAACAGGCTGCTTTGATTTAAAAATACAGAATCCACAAGGCTTAACCTGAACAAACATTAATTGAACTGCATTTCTGGTCGCAGGAACAAATTTATGTTAAGAAAAATCCGAGTGACCCTACAGGACACATAATGAAAACTGACAAATTAAAGAAACTGCGATATGTCTGGACGGCTTGTCACAGCTGATCAGGTGGGGTTAAAGGAAATCAAAAATGAGCTCTTTCTGGTGCAAGAGACTGAGTTTCATTTTAAACTCCACAAAACAATGCGCTGAAGTAAACCAGTAGGATGTGAACAACATGCAGCACACGAATGTGTCCACATGTTTGCATGTGAACGCCGGTGGCTGGGAGGAATCTGAGGAATTCCCTGCTCTCCTCTGTGTAGGCGGAGGAGGAGGAGGGGGAACCAGGTCCCTGGTTGTCATATCGTGACTATGAAAGCCCAGAGGCGAAGAGGCAACAAGTTTTATAGGACATTCGCATTACGTATGTTTCATGTGTTTTTATGCAAAACTCGTTTTTGTGGCAAGGAACACACAAAGCTTTTTTTCCCCCTTTCTCCTATCCCGTTTTATGAGTCAGAAAGCATGTGCTGAAACCTACCTAACACATATGCAGAATCTATTATCACAAATACTCCCACAAAAGTAAAACAAATAAATTAAGCGGCTTGTGGAAGCAGACGAGAAAATTAAGATGGTAAATATCATGTGCTTGCGAAGGAAAGAGCAACTAGTTTGTGTTAAAAAGCCACCGAGAGCGTTTCCGTTGTGTCCCGACTTTTTGTTTTCCTGCGCCTGGACCCTGAGAATGATGAGCTGATGGCAGAAAATCTGAACAGAAAGTATGCTCAACACATGGGAAACATTTATTGTGCTATAAAAGCCTCTACCTGACTGAGGTAATGATATTCTTCAGGCTTCTTGAGGTGAAAGGCTTTTCTTTCTTCTTCACTCGATCCTGCCAGCAGGTAATAAAACACGTGGTAGTTTCTAAGAGAAAGAAGGGGAGGAAAGAAAACACTTCGTAAATATATAGATGGATGATTAAGTAAATAGTCTCAGAGCCCAGAAACACTTTCACTAAAACAGTAAAAAACTATATATTTTTTTTTGTAGTTTGAAATCCTTCGTTTTCCATCTCCGCAAAAATTAATCAGTTATTTGGTGAAATAGTTTAACTGCTCACACAGTGCAAGTGAGCAGTTTCACCTTAAATTTACAATACTCCCATTTAAAATTTAACAAAGGCAGCAATCTCCTCAGATTTTTGATTTGTGGTTATATTGTGAATTTTTGAACATACTGTTCTTACACATTTAAATAGGATTTTTATGCTATGGAGTGCAGCACCCTAAAATTGCATATATTTGTTGATGTGCGTCAGACATTCTGAATCCAATCTCAGTGTAGAGACGTACTTACCGCTCATTGTGCTCTTGATAGACCAGTCTCGACTTCTCCAAGAGGTATTTTTCTACATACGCCCTGTAAGAATAAAGCAATAGAAAATACAGCTGAGACCAAATTTCTTCAAGACCTCGGATTAAAATGGAAACTTACCATGAAGATTATTTATGACTGGAAAAGAGTGAGATCTCATAAGATAAAAATAGAAATATGAGAAAAACAAAAAGACATCTTGAAAATAATGTGTGCTATGCAGTAGGGCTGTTACGATCCGATATTGGAAATCGGTCCGATATCAGTAAAAAGAAAAAAAAAGAGCATCGGATTATATGGGCCTGCATTTTAAATCTTCGATATGGACCCGCTGATAGGGGTGCTCCGCTCCAGAATTCCACTCCAGCATTTCTAACCAGCAGGACTTGAGACCCGAATGCAGAATCATCGTTTGTTAATAAATTGATCAGTCGTTCTAATACTCATTGTTGTTGACTATTGTTCTCTGAGCAATATCACTCGATCAAGCCTTTTCTAACATTCCACACTACAAAACAAGTAATAAAAGTGCGTTTGATTTGTGCCAATATTATATCGGGTCAATTTTAGTATGGGCCGATACTCAAAGCTGCGATATCTGAATCGTATCGGAAGGGAAGTATTATCGGGGACAGTCCTACTACTCAGAGAAAAATCTTTATTGGCAATACTGCAATCAAACTTTTCTTTTACTCTCTAGCCAGTTATTACATAAGGCGGTTTTAATTATGTTTTATTACATCTCATTGCTACATATTGAGATGTTACAAGCTCCCTTCACAGAATCTCTGTCAGATTCAAGTCAGGATTCCTGCTGAGCCACTTTCAAATATCACTACTCACAGACACATGTTGATCAAATCAAAACGTCAGATTAAACATTCAAATCTACCATTGACAAATAATTTGTGTCCAACATTAGCTATGTAGAAAAAGTAGGTTTGCAGAAAGCGGTAAATACTTGTCTTCCTTACCCTCTCACAGTGCCGCTCTCCTGGTAGTTCACCTGAATGAACTTGCCAAAGCGACTGGAGTTGTTATTATGTGCTGTTTTTGCATTCCCAAACGCCTGCAGGGGGGGGGGGACAGAAAGATGTGATCAGAAAATACGAAAACAGACAATACTGTAATTTTTTTTTATTTCACAGAAAGAGTCAGGTTGAGTCAACTTTAGGTGTGGACAGTCTTTATGCGAATCGAGTGTGGAGAACGTTCACAGCCTCATGTCGGATTACCTTGAAGTGGTCAAGGTTAGAGAGGTTGGTGCAGCATAAACTTTGACGGCTCGGTTAAAACAATGTCATTCTGACGGAGATCAATAACAGATTGCCAAGATGTCTTAAAGAAGGCGTCGGACAATTTGCCAGAAGAAGACTAAAGAAGGGCCAACAGGATAACGGGGAGTCTTCAGTGAGTAATGAGATCCATGTGGCCGTATGGAACATGTGTAGTGGTGGTGCTGCAATAAGACGAGCCAGTATTTCCCCTCACGGCTCTGTTTTTGTTGTATGGCTGCCTAGAGGGGAAGTAAGCTTTTTTTTTTTTACCATATATAAACCCCACAGTTATTTGTAGCTCCACCACAAGTAAACAAATTCCTCTGCGAAGCACTAAGAGCTGTCTAAAGCCTCTCGTCTGTGAAAAGGGAAAACACCCCTCCCTGACCTCGCCCTTCACCGAACGCTGCTTACAAACTCGCTCCAAGAAATAGCTCCAGCTGTAATCAAAGCTATGACCACTCACTATTTGTCCCAATACAACCAGAACAGATTGAAGGAAAAATATCCTCACATTTATTTATTTATCCCAGTATCCCAAACCTGCAGACTAAATAATGGTGTCCAGCAAGGCAGCAGCATTAAGTGAGGAGAAGGCTGGCTAAAGGTTGGTAGCATGTCAGGAGATGATGTTTACAACGCTCACTGGTCATGTAGCCTGGTAAACAAAGCGTAGTCCTTTGTTCTACACTTCACTTCATACAGAAGGTCTGGAGTCTAAACTTTTGAGAAATTATTGCTTGCTGGAGGCGTTGAACTTTTAAATGTTACCAATCACTAACGTTTGGCTGTGAAGTATGTAATGCACCAGTTCGATGCTATGATGCTCACCGGAAATTGCCTGCACTCTGAATAACCATCTGCCACTGTTGTTAACGTTAATCCGATATTTGGAAGCATGGCTAACACATACTGAACAGTTCCATTCACTTCTTCCACTGCCATTGCTAAAACTACAGGCAGACTACAATTCCAAAAGTCATCATTCACAACTTCTTCTGTTCACTGATTGGCCAGGTTCTACTGGAGGAATCAAGGTCAATGGGAGAAATCTCAGACAGAGCAGTGAAGTGAGAAGAGAATTGAGTAGGAAGGCAATGGTCAGGCTAATGGTCACCATGTTTGAAATGCTGGAAGTAGTTCTCCTGGTGTTACACCTAGTAGATATCATATTATCAAGAGAAACTTTGTTTACCACCTAAAAAACTTTAAGATTCTATTGGCCCACAAGATCAAAATGAAGAACAGTGATCATATCTCTGCACGCCATGTGGCGCCGATATTTCCAGAGGTGCTTGCTGTTTATGGCACACTCTTTCCGTGAACTGAGCTGACCTGCTTGGTTCAGTGACTACAGGTCAGACGGGGACAGACTAACAACAGTTTCTTAGCTGATGATAAAAATTTCCAGCATCTTTAGCCAATAAAAACCAAGCACTCCAGCTCTCACACTGTCGTCAGGTCACGGACCCCAGGTATTGGGAGCATTTTTGGGCTTTTTGTTAACATTCAGCAGGAAGCAGGATGTGGAACAACTAAAACACAGAGAGCTGATTTATGTTTGAGCTCCGGTTCGTTCTTTCACCTGCTCTGTGTAACAAAGGTGAAGAAATCCAGATTCTTAACGCATGAGGAAATAGCTGGAGGGTATTTATGCCTCAGTAACATCCAAATCATTTGCAGAAGACCAATTAAGCAATCAATAAATAAATAAATAAATGCGTGAATCAAATTGAGAGAGATCTCAAAGAAAAGTTCTGATATGAGAAACTTCTCCTTAAATGACAAACATTTTAAATCATTCTGCAGGCTTACTACAACGATGTATGTGTCCATTCTCCTTCCTGCATGGCCTGTCAAGAACTATTTAGAAACCTCTCTGTCACTACAGTCCAAAACTACAAAGCATTTGGGTAAAATAATACTAATAATAACATTTTTAAAAGATTATAATCTTCCCTGCTCTCGGTCCCACAGTGTTAGTGGGACAGCAGGACTGACTGTGTTTAGACAGACATGATTCCCACCACTTCAGTTACTCTAACGGGTCAACAACATTATTCTTGGCCTCAAACCACAGAGCGAGCCAAAAGGCAGAGCAGTGACAGACTTGAGGCGGTGCCAGGGTGTTCAGGGTGTAATGTGTCTGAGTGCAGGCTCACAGTCAGAGACGCTGCCACCAGAATGATGTTAAAATAATTTTTAAAAATCCTGGATGTCTGGCTATGGATCAGTCATGCTGGGATATGATTTTTAGTTTTGCGTCAGAATTAAAAGTAATAGTTTTTCCCCTTTCTTTGATCCAAAAGATATTAAGGCAACATGATTTTAATCCAGCACCTCATTTTCAAATTAAAAGCTATTTATGCTGAAGACAGAGGCTTTCTGTGCTTTAATAAACTACCATCTTGTAAGTCCATGTCATGACCTGAATTTATTACTCAACAGAATAAAAGTGAGTCGCGCGACTCTTCCAAACCTGCATTTGTCTGGGATTTTGTTTTTTTACATATCTAGTCTTTGTTTTTCCTTCTGATCTTTTAAAACAAGCATACATTAGTTTAAGCTGCTACATAAACATTTGTGCTCGCTTATAGTACAGTATGGTTACCGTATGTTTTTGCAACGATACTCTGAAAATTTGTATGTCAGGTTTACTGGAGACATTCTCAGTTTTTCTGTGGATTTTTCACTCAAATTCAGCCATTTCAATTTTCAATTCAGACAGATCTTTATTTTCTTTTTTTACTAAACTAAAAGAAAAAGCTAAGTAAATGCTGTTGAATGGTTCTTTTCTGAACTGATAATTGTGGGACTTCTTAGCTTAACTGCACTTAATAAACAAGAAATGATTTCTCAGTATTTGACCTGCTCATTTCCATCTTTGGTTGGTTGGTGTATTTGTACATATTAATATTTTTATACTAAACACTTGACTTAAGACTATAAGTTACTAATACAAAATCTAACATGTGTTACTAACATAAAAACAACTTTGTAGAGAAGCTACTTAAGGCGGGATTTTAAATGTCAAAGACGACCATGACTCAGACATAGTTCGGCAGCTATAGAGTGATTTTTTTGTCGTGGTTTTGCAAATTGTATCCCCCAGTTGTTATTTTTATAATTTTAAAAATTATAGCAGCTAAAGCCAAAGTGTGCTTTAAAGGAAATCTTTAAAGCACAATCAGAAAATATCCAGAATTATTGACAAAACCCTTTTGAAACACAGTTTGGCTCCTGATTGAAAGTAAAATAGAAATCAGACATTGTTAAAAATCTCAGTGCCACTCTGCATGTTTTATAAGGGTCTGAAACTCAAGTCAGACATTTGCAATACACTGTAATCTCCAACAGAGACTGCATTTAAGCAAATGTTCCTCGTTTCTTTGGAATCAGACTAGTTTCTGTCATTACTTTTGATGCCGTTCAGTACAGAGTATTTAGTCATTAAGCTGTTTCACTGATGTGATGAGGATGACCTAATTTGTGCTTTCTTTATTTTTCGGCATCATGTTTTTGCACATCATCAACAGCTTGGAGGAGATTTTTACACCGCCTTGTGTCTAGGGATCATGTGAGCCACACTGGGAACAGCTTTGTTTTTGTTTTAAAGCCTTTAAATCAAATGGGTTGTGACATAACAAAAAGAAGAAGCTTTCCTCTGACCACACTTGGATTCCAGGATGTGCCACCAAATGTTCAGCGTTTCTTCCCCCAGCAGCCCAACGGGGGGAAAATTACCCAAATCTGAATCAGTCAAAGAAAGTATTGCTCATTTGACCTCTGCAGATTCATATCCTACTCCATGATTTCCACCAGCTGACTCCCCCCACTACAGCGCATGCACAGCATGACGACAACAAAGCAAAACCGCAGCTAAGTTGACCCTTCGTACACGCAGGTTATTTCCTAGTGCTGTGGTGTGTGTAGGCCCATTGCATTGTCCCGGGGTCCATTCATAACTGCGGCCCTTGTAATCTTAAGGCAGAGTTTCCCTGGGTGGATTGTGGTCTGTGTGGTCTTTTCGTCACAGCGGTGAGAGGTGCAGTCACGGGTTCTAGCCAAGAGAAAGCACAGTGGGCTGTGGGTTCTGGCGGTCACTGCCGCTGTGTTAAAAATCTGAGCACAGCGTACAGGCATGGCCGGATTTACGCGGATGTGGCCCACTTTGGTGCCCCTGTCCACTAAGGAAAAATTATTTTACTAATGCAAATTACAAAACATTAATATTTAGTAATGTACATCAGCAAGTATGAATCAATGAATGGCATGTTTAATACATCCTCTAGTCAGTAACTGTGTTGTTCCCACAGAAATCGACTACAATTTCTTAAGTTTCAAATACTTAAATATTGTTTATATTCATAAAATTCCCAAAGGATTAAAACAATTCACCTAATTTGCACCTATGAGTTTTATATAAAGTGTAATGTTTGCAAAATACACATTGACTTAAAATAAATCAAATGAATCTTTGGACTTGCCCCAAAAAAATAGCACCCCGGGCCACTGCCCTTATAAGCTGCAAGGTTTCCCCCAGAAAACTTGCTAAGCCTGGTGGTTGGGCGCTAGGCCAGTCATTCATCCAGCGGCCTGTTGCGTTTTCGAGTTAAATTTTTTAAACTTTGACAGGAAATTTTAAAATATCACTTGATAATTACGTGTTATTGAAAGTTTGGAACACCAACAATAAAGTCTTAAAAAATACAAACATTTTAAAACGACTTAAATAAATAACGCTTAGTAATGCTTAGTCTGGTGAGGGCACAAGTAAAGCCTGGTGGCCCGCCAGGCTTATAACGCACTGGGGGAAACTCTGAACTCTATTCTAAAGTTTGTTCCAGTGTAACTTGCCATTGTAAAACATGGAACATGAAATATTAGCCCATTCTTATACTACAGCAACATTCATCAGTAAATAATCTGCTAACAGTTAACCATAACATTTCAGTGTTTACTGAAGTCAAACTTGCTGTTTAAGTGTCTTAACACTAAATTGATGATCCAGTCATATAAATAATCCAGAAATCAAAGGTATTATACCTGACACGTCATACTTTCTGTCAAGGAAAAGAGCAGAATAAAACTAGAGCTAGACTGAGTTTAGTCAACAGAGGCCAAAGGCCAGCTGGTTCTTTCCACCTTGGAAAAACAGGCACTTCTAATGCATTTCAAGCCACAGAAGCTGTGTTTCATACAGGGGACAAGAACTAAGAAATACATAAAACATGCAAAGATTTTCCTATTAGCTGATTACTCAAAAACAAAACAAAAACAGGCGGCTTGTTACCGGAGCAAAGCTAGAATAAAGTATTTGGCCAAACCAAAAAGTCCTCTTCTATTAGTGAGAAGGAAGTACGCATTAGACACGGCGATGGAGTTAAAAGGCAAAGCCAATAGAAAAATAATCTCGGCTCTCCAGCTCCCCTCAGCTATCAGAGACATCTTTTATATAACGTAAACCTCTGAATTAAAGCCGATGAGTGCAAAACATTCCTCAGTCCCAGCCTCCCTCAAAGACAAAAGCAAAACACAAATTGTACTCATATTGAAAATTAGCAAATTAACTTCCCCTGCCAGCCGGTAAACAGTCGAGGTCTGGATGAATTTTTCAAATAAGACTGCATCCTTACCTTCAGGCAATGTAAACAGGCCCACGAGATTTCACTGTTTGAAAAGTGAGACGGTTATGCAGGAAATTGTGCAGACAGAGGAACAGCCATAAACCAAATACTGCAGGATAAACATGCGAGAATTTATTTGCAGAAAATCATCTGGAAGGTATGGAAAGACTGGAAGCGTTATTAGCAGATTCCTCACTAAACCTGATGCTGTAATGTCAAATTCTGAGCCAATGACAGCAAGAAACAGAACGATGGTAAGCAGCAGCATTTTGTCTAAGAATAATGTAGAAGTTCAGTGACAAACAGAAGACCTGATAAAACTCAACACAAAACAAATATTCTTAGTCGACGCCTACATAGGCTTATAAGGATGGTAGTTCTAAGCAGAAAAGCACCAATTGCAGTTTTTTGGTCAATTACTGATCTTTAAAAAGCCTGACCTGCCAATTAGGATTTTGGTTGATACCAATTTTTTGTTTGAAAAGTCACTAAATACAGCAACAATGTCGCAAATGTGGGAGCAGTCTGTTACTGTTGTTAACCGTGAATCTGCAGATCTGCACCACATTTACTTTTTCGCATGACATTTCTTTTCTCGCAGAAAAGCAAAAAGTTGATGTCAGGGAGGGACAGGACGATCGCTGCATCTCTACTGAAACCGCATTCCTAAAGTTAATCTCTCATCTCATTCAAGAGTTTCAGCTGATGGTAAAACCTGATAATTATTTTTTCTCACACTGCGCCAGTCGGTTATGTTGCTAAGCCATACCCATTCTCACTCCTCCTGCCATGCAAGTACTAATTTTTCTCTGCTGAACTTCTGGCCCCGTGTTACATAATCCAATCTGCATCCTACAGCATAACACGCATTACGCTGCGCAGAAATTCCTCTAAGTCAGATGGAAAAAAGGCCAGGAAAACAAACAGGACCAGCAAACTTCTAGCTCCAGAGCAAGCTTTACGAGTTGTACAGATGAAAAATACAGTAGTGTTTTCTGTTGATTAGGTAAATGATAGACACAGAGAGGGAAGAAGATGAAGAGGAGGTAAAGGAGAGCAGAAAGAGAGGAAAAAAGGCTAATGAAATTTCATAAATTTGTTTTGGTTTTATGCATTTATTAGGATAAAAGGCAGACATGGGTAGATAAGTCCAAATTTGTAGCATAGCATACTTTTACTGAAGTGAAAGTAAAAACTATTTGGTAAAAAACTATTCAAGTAGTCAGTGACTGATCATGACATCAAATTTAATATTTAAAAATGATGTAATCAGCTAGACAAAAATATTAGGGTATGTACAAATTCTGGAATATTAAGGCTAAACTAATAAACACAAATGCATAATAACTGCAAAATACAATCAGGCATAAGAAAATTGTCCAAATCCACTTTTTTTCCAACAAAAATGATGAAATACTAACAGTAGGGAATGCATGTATGTCAGAAAAAGGTAAAGTACTTCAAGTAATGATATAGACAAATACTGCATATTTACTTTATCTCCCAATGGCGCAGTAGATGTAAAATAATGAAATGATGAAGCTTGTGTGCAAACAAAATCTTTCACTTAAACTGTAGGTGTGCGTCTGGCGTCTTTAGGGTAAAAACGAGCTTGAAGAACAGAATCACTCTGTTCTTCATTCAGTGTAATTACTCGCTCTGGGTAGAGAAGTCCACATTTTTACTGAAGTAAGAGTAGCAATACTTCATTACACTCAAACGTGAAAAGTGTTGACTTGTTTTAACAATTTAATTCTTGTCCTTTTTGACGGAAACTCTGCAATTGAGAAATTGTGTTTTTTCAACATTAGCAAAATATAGGAAGACTTGAACACATTTATAGCGGAAACGCAGCTGTTGAGCGTGTATATAAAAGCTAAGCATGAAAAAGTAAAACGACGTGTAAAAGAAAGCATAACTGAATCCACTTGTCATTCTGCTGATGATGGAGGAGCAGCGTGTCCTCCATCATCAGTCTCTCTGCAGCGTTGGAGAGAAATGTTGTCGTTCCTTCCTCTCACCCCACTGAACTGAGTCACTCCACCAACATCTCCAAGAGACAAAACCTGATTGTTGGGTCCGACTGACCACAGCGCCCACCACAATGTTCAGCCACCAAAATTAGCGGCTGAATATTTAAGCTTGCATCGTGTTATCATTTGCTAATGACAGCTCTGACAGGCCCACCAGCTTCGCTCGCATTGAGCCTCGTGCTGCAGCACACAAACTTCCCCTCATCCAGCTTGAATGTCTGCCAACGAACTGCAGCACTGCAGACATGGGCGCGGCCCGGGTCGGTCTCCTCATCCAAATGTAGTGATGTTATAAAGCCACTAAAACCAAGTGATAATTTAAATAGAAACCTCCATCAATAATAAAACCACAGAGTGTTACTTTTAGGATTAAAGTGTCACGCCCCCGGTTAAATAAACAGATAAGATATGAGTGGCTCCATAAAGAAGCTGAATGGAGCTTATGAAAACAACTCCCTAAAAAAATATAGAAAGAAAAATAAGTCAATTGCTATGTTTTCTGCATCTTCAACACTAAAGGCTCTCTTCAAAGATTTCTTGGATGTAAATTATTTTCCCTCTAAAAAAAAATTCAAAAGTCTGATTACACGAGCAAAAATCAACTCTGAAGACGACTGGCTAAAAGTAAAACTGTAAGGTAATCCTGTTGTATTTTACTGCTACATTAGGCTCTGTAGGGGGCAGCATGAAGCTGGTGTGCCAATTTACACACAAAGAAGAAAAAAAAGTTTGTGGTAATGCATCTTACATTGATTGATGAATCAGGTGAGATCATTAAAAAATGAAATGACACATGGCAGAGACTGTGCCGTTTATGAGTGACTAAGTTGTGTCCAGGATCATAATGAAACTGATAAAATTATGAAAAACAGAAAGTCAAATTACAATCACAACAGGATAGAGCTAGGCTGGCAGAAACGTCCTTTTTTCCCAGCATGGCACTGATCTAAGTCGTAGATCCAACAGCAGTAAAAGCAAAGCTGGAGAGAAAAGCACAGAATCCAGAACCATTAGTAATGGACTGGCCGTCAAATAGCAAATGACGAATATGAACATGGGATCAACTTGCCAGAGAAGGAAATAAAACACAACGACCATACAAATAATAAGAAGTCTTTTGAGGGATTTCAGTGAGTTCAGCCTGTGGTAGATTTAAATGTAGTCTGAAAATATCAAGTTGTTTAGGTTTTTTACAGCAGTAGAAATTGTGTCTGAGCATTATCAACGCTTTTCAGGACTTGTTGGAATGTATTTAAACATTAACTATAACAATTTTCACAAGTAGGGGCTGGATTAAAAAAATATGTTATTCAAGAAAACGCCAACCTGTTCCAAAAACAAACAAAAAAAGAGTTTGGGCTTACCATTTCACATTAATAGTTGCAAAATAAAAGAAAACACGAAAATTAGAGAGAATGCAGAATAATTAAAGGCTTGTTTTTTTAATGGTTTGGACAAATGTTTACATGTCTGCGCTCTCTAATGATGTAACGTTCCACACACCAGCACCCACTTACATTCCTCGCTCAGAGCCTCTCCTCTCAACATGTTTATTTCGTTGGCTGGGTGGGGATAACGTCGGGTTCAAGTACGCCTGTGAACCCCTGAAAGACGATGAATGAGTCACACAGCAGCGCGTTTTATTGGTCAACACGTGTTTATTTATGGGATGGGAGCAAACTGACTTTATGGAGTATCACAGGAACACATTTTAAAACCCAAGTTACCGAACATAGAAGTTCACTCGCACGCCTTTGTCGCCACTGAGCTGTTAGTAATTAGTTTGCTTCGTGGTTATTTTGGTTATTTTTGCTTTAAAAATTGAGATGCTTGTATGCAAGTAAACCTAGATATGAATATATAGCTGCTGTTCCTCACCTAAGCACTTGATATGAATGTGAAGAATGATTTGTACTCCACTGATCTGGCTATATGTTGATGAAGTTCTGCCAATAATTATCATTTGCACGTTTCAGAAGTTTTGTTTGATGAACTTTCAGTCCAACAGTTTCTACGTCACAATTTGGGTTGGGAATGTATTCGTACCGACAACCTGCACCACAGTTTTATAAGCAGAGAAAGAATGAGAACCATCTGCCTGGTCGATCATTCGGGACCTGACATCAGTTGGAAACTGATTGAAATCAGGCATCGGTCATGGACCCCTACATCAACGCAGAGAATTAGTTACAGCGCTCTAAAAACTGTTTATTTAAAAACTAAAATGTTTATATCAAAGTGCTTTATATCTGGAATGTTTCATAATAACATGCATCACTTTAATCAGTCTAAAATCAAACTGAGTAACGATTTGGTGGCATTCCACTCAGCTCTTCGCTTTGATGATGGCTGCCGGCTGAGTGACCAGAGTCAATTTGTCAGCATGTTCAGGATGTGTTTAACCAGCACTGAGCAAATGTGCTCTGCCTTTAGGAAAACAGGCCTATCTGTTAGAGCAAACACTAATCTCTGTCACCCATGCCGCCTGTGTCAATCGGGGATTTCTCTTTATCGAGATAGCGGTTTAGCTCGTTAAATGTTTCAGTCACTCCTTTTGCAGAACAGGTGCTTCTCATTATCTGACATGTTGTTGACAGTGACATTACATAAAAAGGTCTCGGACCAGATCGAGTTTATACAGGAGCGATCTGGGATTACCTCGGTGTCCTGCTGGAAGACGACTAACGGATCCAAACAAACCCATAAGATCAGCACAAAACGGATTCGGAGTTGTGACAATGATCTGCTGCTCATCAGAATATATGCTATGGTGCGATTCAAATGGAAAGAGAAATTAGTCACTTTTTTAATTAAGATTAACTAACATAAAAATTAAGGGAAATCTAAAGTAATCTTTTTAAATATAAGTCTTTATTTTGTGACAAAAAGTAGTACATAACATTTAGAAAAAAACAGATTTAATTCCAGTTTCTTTTCCTGCAAAACTTGCATTGAATTTATACAAAGAATAACACTAAAAGTACCAGTAATATGTTTTTAGAAACTCTGCGAAATCCATGTTTTTTTTACTTCCATTTCCATCCAAAAGGGAAAAAAAAATCCATTCACCTTCTGCTAAATTCTATGCTTTGTTTTAGATTATAAAAACAGAAGTAAAATGGCCATTCTTGCAGACGAATATCTACTCTCAGAAATGTATTTATTTTATTTATTTATTTTTTCTACAGGTCTTCAGACATTTTCAGCTCTAAAGTTTTATTTGCCAGTACTGAGATCAGAATGGCTCTTTAGATGGTAAAAGTTGCAGACCCCTGGCGTACATGTACGGATGAGTTTACCTGGATTACCAGACATAATTGTGGGTAACAATAGTCAGCATTAGTCTACAGAACCTTACACGTTCTGCTCCGTCTTGTGCATGCTTCTGCAATTTGTGTGTGGCTTTGTCTCCGTGTTTTTTGGAGGTGTGCCACGGGGTTGGCTCTGTGGCGTGGTGAAAGATATCCGGAGCCACAGAGAAACTTTAATCCAACTCTTTACATTCTGGCTGAGTGTTTGTACAAACACGGCGAGCCACCGCTGCATTTCCAGCTGACAAATGTCCCACCTCAGTAGAGTCTGTGAGCACCAACGCCCAGCATCAAACAAACAATACAACCACCTGTTTGTTAGTTTCCCCCATGTAGAATTTCAACGTCTTGGCCAAGACTTCATGAAGCCACTGAGAAAATGAGCTACAAAAAAAAAGTCCCACTCAACGCTGAGCTCATAAAAACTGGAGCCGCTCGCAGTCCAGACATCAGCAGAAAAAGAGGAAATGCACGAGGCGCAGAGAGAAGCTTCCCAAATCTGGCCGCCATACAGTGAGCTGGAATGTTACAGTGAGGGGGAGTGAGAGGTGGGGACACAATGTCCTGGAAAACACTGAGCCACGTCCCAATTTACGGTGTTCACACATGGGAAGTCAGGAAAACGGCAGGAGCTGCAACAGACTTGGGACTAATTATAAGTCAGCTTTGAATCAAATTCTTCCAGAGCTGAAAATTTAAGACGGCTGTTTGTTGCTGTTGCGAGTTAATGGGGCGTAACCAGAACTGAAGAAAACACTAGACAAAAAGAAAAGAAATGAGTGCATCAAGAAAAAAAAGATTCTCAAAAAGGATGAGGTAACTTTTAACTTAACTTTTGTAGTTCTCACTTCTTAAAGCTGCTGCTTGCATTTTGGAGGTTGGAGGGGAGGATCAAGCTCACAAATATTTATTTCACTCAGCTTTTCTAAAGCTGAGTGACCTACATATACGGCCAAGCGCTTCCTGAGTTTCCTGGTATCTTCAGCCGCCTGCAGCGGAAATCCAAGTCAAGGTTCACCTTTGATCAACTTCATCCAACAGAAATGCTGATTTATTCCACTAGTGGAGGGTGTCTTTTAATATCAAAGTGTTAAAAATATACTACAATGGTACCATTGTCTTACTTATGCAAACAATACGATAAGTAAAAAAAAACAAAAAACGACTACCATCGGCCAAAACCAATTCCATCCTCCAAGCCTTTATTCTGCACTTGGCACAGATGAAAATAGTAGGTCCATTAAACACTGAAATGTGTTGTCCACTAGTTTTTTAAGAATCCAGCTACACACTGTTAGAAAGGAAACAATTAGTCTACCATGTACCTTTGTTTTCTATCTCCATCACAACTGTAAACACTATGAAGTTTACAAGAACTAGAACTTCAAAAAAAAGACCAAGATGGAGCCGTTCAGCAACAAAAACTCTAGGTGGGTTTGATGCAGAATAAAAAGAAAAGCAACTCACACCCACTGCCAACTACAGTGTTAATATTCTTCTTAATGAATATTAATAAAATATTAATAAAAGAGCAGAAATACTGACTTCCATTACCAAAGATTCACCCTCTAAAACACACAAATAGAAAAAAAAAGATCATCATATAAACTGTTTTATGTGTAACTTAGTCGCATCAAAAGCTTCCTGTTAGCCACTTATGCTAATAAAATCCAGTTAATGTTCAACTCAAGCTGACAGATTAAATGTCCATACGTGTGCGTGTGTGTGTGTTGGTTATACCCTCCAGCGTGTGTGTGTTGACCTCTCTCATTACCCAACACCAACACAGAGTAAATCTCCGTCCAAACACCTTTCCATGCTGGAACAAAGTCGCAACAGGTGGTCAAGTCGCAACCAGCTCATATGTGAGCCGCATGTCCAACATTAGCTTGGAGTTAAACTGTGGCAAGAGGGTGCAGCCAGGTGTGGCGGGTGACTAACTGTAGCACAAGCTCAACACTAAAACTAATCCACCTGGTCAGGGCAGAAAGGGGGTCAATCCAATTAGTTTGATCTGGGAGACATAAACATCAGCCTGTGTGTGCAGTTCGGTCCCACCGAATCTGTCAGGATTTCTGTTCTAGTCACACAGATGTGCTGAACCATTAAAATAAGACACTCTACTTTCTTTTAAAAAAAAAGCCTCAGAAGAAGTTGTGAAGGTTGCTAATGCAGCTCTTGCTCAAAATATCAGCCCTAACATACATGATAGGGCTGAAACGATTCCTCGAGTGATTCGAGTACCTCGATTATTAAAATTCTTCGAGGAAAATGTATCTGCCTCAAAGCTTCATTAAATTATATTTTATTATTTAATGCACCGTGTTCCTGCAGGGTTATTACTTGCGTTGCCCAGAGCTCTCACTTCCGCCTGAGTTGTTGACGAAAGCTAAGTGTTAGGAGTGTAATGTCCAGTTTTCAGGTTCGGCCAGGGAGGATTTTATTGATTGATGATAATGTCCGGGTCTTTGTCGTTTTTTGGGGGACCAATAAGCATCCTTGAAATGACTGGCGCGATGCCTGGCGTACGGAAACTTTTTCCCTTCCAGAGCTGCTGCCTGGTGCCGGTTCAGAGCGAACGGTGGGGAAAAGCGCAGCAGGTGTATTTATACAGGTGAGAGGATAGACTGAACACTGCGGCCGGCTGCGCATTAGATGATTAACGTAAGTGTAGCTTTACGGACGAACCGGAAAATTTATTTCATATAATCCCAGTCTCTACAAATGGGTGGTGGAGCACATCCTGACGGTACATAGCTGGTAGATGAGTTTCTGTGTGTGACGAACGAAGGGGACAAATCCCGTCGCTAACATGAACACAAAAGCTATAAATGTCTGGGCAAGGTGAGAGTTCATCTATTAAATTGACTGAAGATTAATACATAAACCAAAAGCTGGAGTATTGTCAGAATTGAAATTCAACCAGAGAATAGAGTGCACACACTAAATATTTTAAGTCCTTTTATAGCATGATACATGCAGTGAAAGACAGCAAAAATTTGTTCAAGTTAATTGTTAGAGTCTGTTTATCATAAAGGGGAACAGCATGTGGTATAATCTCTAAAACAAAAACACACTAAATCATAAAACCAAACTGCAATTTCATAAAATACGGTACAACAGCCACGTAACAAAACTGGATGTAATTCCAAGAGAAACTTGTCAGGGAAGCTGCAATGACTGACAACAACAGAAAAATCAGCTGCAGAAATTTCTGCCAAGAACTGGTTTTGTTCCACATGTGACAACAATCTTCTGTATTATCCACATTTCTCTACTAAGGAGTCGGGTTGCAAGACAGAAGCCTTCCTTATTCCAAGGAAAACATCCAGGCCTGGCAAAACTCTTTCAAAACCTTCGATGTGAGGAAGAATGAGCAAGGATCTGATGAAACCATCCTTGTACCCTTGGTAAAATATTCAAAAAGTTAACTTTAGAGTAAAAACAACACTATGTATCAAGAAAAAGAAAAAGAACAGTAATAGTGAAGCCAAGTGATAGCAGCAACATGATCAGGGGTTTCTTCAGAGGCAACTGGTGTTTTTACTTTTCAAAGTATTTCTTCGACCAAAGAAGACTTAAGTATTGATTTAATTGCATGCACATTTTTCCAACCAGGTTCTCATCAATGCTTAAACATTAATGTTTATTTCCAGTGACATGGACAACAGCTGAGATGAAAATCTGTGGGGGGAAAAAAAACCTCATTGTGAAATCAACTAATCTACAGACAAACTACAGGAAAATGTACTCTGCTGCATATGGCCAACTGGAATAATCTTTCCATGAACGATTTGATCCAGGGTAACATCCCTCATGTTTTCTGCTTATTTCCAGATGTCTGCACTTTTCACACAAAGTTTTATTGCACCACATCTGGACATGTGGGAAGCACAAGATGACCACAAACTCCACAGCAGATGAGAGCCTCGCAAGAGAGAGAGGTCACCTGCAAGGATTTATGCAAGTCAAGTGCGGAGGGCAGGGTGAACTTTCAGCATTTATGTAATAGTCAAACTCAGGGGTCAGGGGTGAAGGAAGGAGGACTGTATATTCTAAAGGAGCCGTCAGCTGGGGTTCAAGACTCAGAAACATGGATGAGAAAAAAGATTATGAGTAGGAGAAAAATTATATCATCACTGTTGATTTTTTAAAATTAATATTTTTAATCAAACAGTGGAAAAAAAAACAATTCATTCTCAATAACTTGACTCAAGAGAAAAAGGTCGGAAGAGACAATAATGCCGATAATTAAAATGATGTCGATAGTTTTAATTTATCGTACGATTAATTGATTTACCGTTTATCGCGACAGGCCTAATCTGAGTAAATAAGATGTAAACTGTGAGTTGTGTCAAGGATGGACATGTGTATGTGTTGATATAAAACAGTTTTTGAAAATAAAAAGTTAAAAAAAAAAAGGTGGGTCCTTGTAATTCTGTTTTGAAAAGTCACAAACCAGACAATCCTGAAAGAGAAGACAACACCAATGAAGACCCGACATGTGCATTGTGTTTCTGTGTTTGTAATGATGTAAAGCACTTTGAAATGCCTTGCTGCTGAAATGTGCTATACAAATAAAATTTGATTGATTGATTGATAACATTCATGGAAAAACCTCACATAACCTTATATTAAAGCAGAAAGTACGGCGGCTACCGTAAGAAAGACTTACAGTATTCAATTATGCTGCATAACTGACCAGTACAGTAATGCGAGGGAACGCAAATGTTTTGCGAGGGAACGCAAATGTTTTTGTGAGGGAACGCAAATGTCTTTGTGAGGGAACGCAAAAGAAAAAAGTTTTCCCATGTCCCCTAGAGGGCTCCGTATAGACTAGGTATACAATTGTAAGGCATATTAAATTTTATCTAACTTTTTTTTTTTTTTTTTTTTACATATAATTCAAGATTAAATAAGGGTATTATTCTCAAACTTCAAACCCAGAAGCTGACAACAGTATTTGAAATACTGTGTATATATTACTCAAACCATTTTTCTTTGGATTTAAAATCCTTAAAATGATTACTTAAGAGAAACATGGTCATGGGCTTTCGTAAAGGAAAGAGATTATCAATAGTTCCACCTTATAACCAATGTGAATTATAACTCAAAACAATGATTTCATAAAAAATTTCCACAAAAAGATTAAATCACAACTAGCGGCAGTAAGAGCAGCAAAAATCTTCTGATTAAGGACTCTAGACATCACAGCGGGTCCACTATGATTGCATCTGGCATCACCGTTTCTACGTCGTTTAAAATAACGGCTTTTCTGTGCGTCTCGTTTCAGCGCGAGGCGCTGCTGCAGGTGCAAATGGGGCGTCAGGACAGCTGACAGCAGGTGCTGACTGGGACATTGAAGGGGGCGATGTTGACGAAGCACCTGCAAACCGCAGCATAAATGAAGAGCCTGTGAATGGAAACAAACAGGCACATTGTCGGACAGCTGCCGATGAGCAACTTGACTGGAAAACGCCAGCAGAGCTAAAAGAGATGAATAAGCTTGTGTTTCTTTCCCAAAAAGATAGTGAGAACAGACAGAAGATACAAATTATTTCCATAGTTGGAAATCTTTTAAAGAAAGTTTTTTGCTGCATAGAAAATAAGGACTTGCTTTTGAGAGCAGCTGAAATAGTTAATCGTAGTTAAGTCGTCATTTATCACTAAAGTAAGCCACTGTTTTCCAGCTCTTTGTGTAAACGCATTTGCTCTAAACAACTTGTACTTTCTCTGCACATGGTAGGCCAGCCATCTAGATGATGGATCAACTTTTGCAAAATCTGGGCGAAACACAAACTAAACTCAGTCACCATAAGAGCATTACTGATCACAGCAGCAAACCCCTCAGTAACCTTTGACCTCATGTAGCCACTGAGCATAGTCGTGCCTTATACAACAGATGGGATGACAAAGCTGGAAGACTATGTGCTCTTGCCCCTTTTTTTGTTGTTTTTTTTTTTTTTGCATACAGTTTCAGAAAAAAAAAGAAAAAAAAAAGAGGTTGGCACTGGGGAGCAGAGATAAACAAAGTGAAAAGCTACAGCTGCAGCTGCTTGAATTCTTCATTTTTCAACTAAACGAAATGCGAAACACTAACTCTGCAGACCATGCTTGTTAAAAGTCATTGAATTATTGTGAATAGTGTCTGATTAAACAGCCTTGGCAAAAATAGAAATTAATACTTCTATAAATTGAAGGAAAGAACAAAGGTTCCGAAGTGAATCTACATTTGCAAAATGTACACATTTATAAATTTGCTGCCTGCTTTCTGAAATGAAGATGTGGTGAAATAAGAACGAGAACAAGACATTTTCATTGTTTGGAGGCAAGGTATTCTAAATGATATGTATATTGGGTTACAATAAGCTATGCACCCTGAGCACAGGGTGCATAGCTTATTCACGTATTATTTTTGAGTCAAATAAAAAAATAAACATCCACGATTAGCGACATGTGGCTTAATGCATAAAGTGGGAAAATGTTGGAATTCCTTTATTTCTTAAACCCAAAACTATTAAATCTCTCATTATTGTTTACTTTAGCAAATAGGAAGAATTTTGGTAATTATAATTGGCCTAAGAAAAGAACATTTTGGTCTGATTTAACTTCAGACACTGATCAAAAAAGGAGTGTGTGAGTCTTTTAATAGGTGTACAGTACAGACCAAAAGTTTGGACACACCTGTCTAATTCAATGGGTTTTCTTTATTTTCATGACTATTTATAAGGCAAGAAATCCCACTTATTAACCTGTCAGGGCACACCTATGAAGTGAAAACCATTTCAGGTGACGACCTCTTGAAGCTCATCAAGAAAATGCAGAGTGTGTGCAAAGCAGTAATCACAGCAAAAGGTTGCTACTTTGAAGAAACTAGAATATAAGGGGTATTTTCAGTTGTTTTATACTTTTTTGTTTAGTGCATATTTCCACATGTGTTATTCATAGTTTTGATGCCTTCAGTGTGAATCTACAATGTCAATAGTCATGAAAATAAAGGAAACTCATTGAATTAAAAGGTGTGTCCAAACTTTTGGTCTGTACTGTATGTAAACCTCCGGTTTCAAATTCATAAATTTTTGAAGAAAAAATAAAATTGCCCAGATCAAACCTCAACAAAAATAGGAAGAGGGTATTATCTGGAAACTCCTGGTTGGTACATCTTTACTTCTTATGTTATCAACAGAAAACATTTCTAATATTTAATGTTTGGACCTCCAGATCTCTGGTTGATTGGCGCATCTCTACCCAGAAGGAAATGCCAAATTTAAACATAATTTGTTTTTCTATATGCAGACCTGTGTTGGGTTGCAAGTGATTTGACTTACAAAGGAGATGAAGCAACTAGAACAAAGGGCACCAAAGTGGCATCATGCATGGATCAATAATGTTGCAAGCAGCTGCTTATGGATCCAATAGCCAAAACGGTGAGTGGGAGGTCAGAAGAGCCAGAGTAGGCCTTGTAAACTGGTGTTTGACAGAGATCCATTTTGTTGTTTTTTCAACCATGTGGTCGAATACTGCCACACCTTTACATATGAACATAACAGTGGCCCACCTAGAACAAGGGATTAACACATCTGACATCCAGATTCAAGTGTTGTACTTTACAGTGTTATCCTGGACCATCTCTCAAAAAAGTGCCATAGGCCGTATGACAGGTTCACCGTCCCATACATAAGATACAATAAACACCAGAAGTGGAGCTTTATTATGCCTTATTGGTCATGGTTCTGTTTTACTGCAGATCACTAGTGTTTGTGTTTATAGCACAAAAGAAAGAAGAACATTTATTGTAAATGTTGTTGAGGCATACCAGCATTACTCGAGGCATGACCGAGACCTTTAGGTTTTTACTGCTCTGTTTCTGTTTCCTTCAAGAGTCTCTTTTGATGTGGAAGATGAGTCATGTCCAGTCATTTCCTGGGATTTGTCTTAATGAGTCTGAGTCATGACAAATTCCAGGTTTGTAGACAACAGCAGGAGGATACAATCATTTAAATGAGATAGGCAGCTTAAGTCTTTAGCAGCCCAGGTAATTTATTAGAACCTGATTCTGATTCTTCAAAAGGTCCTCTCTGTGAAACAAGTGAAAAACAACAGTAATCTGCAAATAAATACCAGACTATAATTCCAATACAATACTAATGGGAACTCTAATCAACAGAGCATTTTTTAAGAGTATGTACAGTATGTACAGAGTTTTTCACTGTATTTATGTTCCAATCAGGAATGGAGGCGAGTCAAAAGTTTAGATTAAAGCAAACTGAAATGTATTAAAAACCACATTTAGCAGATCCACTGCTGTAAAAGTACCATACAAGAGAGTGCTGGGAAACTGCAGTAGGCAGTAAGAATGAAAGAAGAGTTTGGACTCACCTGGTGAAAATTTCCCTTGAACTGTTGAAACAGTGGAGATTTTCACTTCTATCAGTAAGCCCTCTATTGGAAGTCTATCTGCAGACTAAGTAGTTTGAGTCATGACTTCATCTCTGAGTAATGGAGCCAGTATAATCAGCAATAGGAACTACTGCTAAGATGATAAAAACAGATAAAGCCCTCTGATTATCACGATAAGGTGACTCAGTAGTAGTTTCTTTGATGGTTTTGGGAGCATTCCATACCAAGGAACTTAAACATTTTAGGTTGTTGCAACATTACAAGAATTTCTCATAAAATAAAACATTATTTTTCAAGTACAACAGAAAACCAACAACAAACCGCTTGAGCAACTCATAGCACTATAATTTTACTTAAAAATATGTAATCAACAGGCGTCAACACCCACTTCCTATGGCTGGCTTTCTGTGGCCTCGATTGATTGACCGACAACTTGCTCATACTTGTCAACTTTAACATGGTGATACTGCATTTCTCTACTAATGCAAGTGCCGGTCAACAGTGATACCATAATAAATCAGGGTGTTTTTGTGAATCAAAGTGCTTCATCTAGAAAAAGACGGTGTAGGAAGACAACATTATTCTCATGTTCTCTCACTTTTTGTGTTCAATTGTGCTGTACTTGACATAGTTACTGAACAATGTATATTAGTAGTTATGATGGAATCAGATTTCCCAGTCCATAGCTGGAAATTTAGCAGAGGTTTGGTAAAATGCTCATGAATGTGGTAGGGGAAAAAAGGTATTAAATTTCCATCTTGACCACTAACATTTTGCTGTTGCCATGCAACATAATTTCCAAAAGTGTGTGTATTCATATTTCTCAAATTATGACTGAGGATAAATCCATTATCATACCATTTGCTTTTTAAATAGAAATCAGAACAAGCTGATACATGCCATGCCATATTTTGCTGTGAAATATGAAAATATTTCACAGTAAATATTTTTGAGTTTCTCTAATCCCAACTGTTCCAGAAACCTTTTTGGGCTCTGTTTTTTTGCAAGGCAGTTTCAAATGCAGTCCAGATAGCAGAAAAACTTGGTTAAAGTTTCTTATTTAACTTCTTTGTTTTAGAAAAAGCCCAACTAACATAAGACCAATAATCTAACTTCAATAAAACACAGAGCTCTGACAAATAAGAAATATAATCTCGGCTCTTACATTCCCCATCTCTCCTGTGATGCCCTTTCCTCCATCTCAGCCTGAGGTAAATCTTATTTGACCTCACCCAGCTAGGGGAAAACCCATATTAAAACACTACTCCTCCCGGTAATAGTGGGGCCTCTGGACCGCCTGCATTATGAGTGCATCTCTGTCTTAGTGCAGGCCTATACTGAAGGAGCACTGAAGTAGATGCTGAGCAATGAAACTGCTGACCTGGGATGACTCACACCAGGGATATTTGTTTTGGCTGGGAACACAAAGGAAACCAACAAGAGCTCCAGAACTCACTGGGCCAAGGGGGTCTGTCAAAACAGCTTAGTACTTGAGTTCACCCAGAGAGGATTCCCTAACATGCACACAGTCAGTACTAATACTACAATCACCTCCCAAGTCTTAGAAATAATATCCGAACCTGAAAGGGCTTCCAGGAGAAAGTGTCTTATTTAAGCAAAAAGGACAATTTATACTTGCAAAGATGCACCTAAATGAACCGCAAGACTTCAGAAATAATGTTGTTTGCATAGAGCACCATACTAGAAATGTCACAGTTGGAAACAAACACCTCAAACCAACAGTCAAGTATGGGAATGGAGGGCTGGTGATTTGGGTTTGTTATTCAGCCAGAGGACTGGTGCACCAGACACTGAGGTGACAACGAATTCCCGTGTATACCAAAGTATTCTACAGCCAAATCCTAAAAATTCGCCAAAAATGGGTCAATATTACAATGGTGACAAGACAAAGCTTAAAACAAACAGAACAATGGCTGAAAAAGAAAAGACTGGAGTTGGACCAGTTGAAATCGAGACATCAAGCTGACTGACTTGCCACAAACCTATTGGGAATTCGTCTTGCAGGTTTGAGCCTCCAATCCGTCTCAGTTGTTGTTGTGACCTTGGGTGAGACACTTAATCCATCTTACTTGCTGGTGGTCAAAGGCTGTGCCGGTGCAGGTCAGCTGTGGCTACAATGTAGTAGCTCACCTGCATCAGTGTGTGAATAATATGAATGTGTGTCAATGGGTCGATAAATGTAGTGTGAAGCGCTTTGGGGTTCTCTGGACTTGATAAATTGCCATACAAGTACTGAACATTTACTAAAGACAATATCTGAAGATTCTGGCACTGAAGACCAAAGAACTGCAGAGGGTTCTGCAGTCCGCTATTTAAATATTAGGGATCCAGGACGGCCTCACACTAATGCAGTTAATCCAGAACGTGCACTTTGTACCAAGAAGATTTATTGTTCAGCCACACCTTCAATCATTCCCAAATGTGAGGCAGCCACCTGAAAACCCACAACTCAGCAAGCCGATACCAGAATTCAAAGCGCGGCTGGTGTGGAACAGCAGGTCAGGATAAACTTAGGAAAGTCAATACCAGGCAGATGCATTAAAAACATAACTTCCCACTTGCCAGAGTTCAAACATATGTACACTGAAGAGAAGCGCACAAAGCTTTTTTTCATGAGGTCAATTTCTGAGAATGAATGAAGACATTCTGCATGCATAAACGGTCCCACAACAGAGACAATAGAAGATAAAACCGACCCAAACTATACAGAGTAGTACACTTTACTGTATATGCAGGCATTCACCGATACTAGAGGCTTAACGTCATTTCAGACGACTCTGCCACAAAAAGCTAAACACTGTGAGGAATGACTGGCAGCAGATAAGCACTACAGCAAAACTGTGTGAAGTATTTGTCACATTTCATGTATGCTTCTATTTGTCTTGAGTCCACAGGGTCAGCTCAAGTCCAAAGCTGTTCAACTCGAGGCAGGAATAGCAAAAATCACTTTACGATTCTGGAACTTTGCTGAAATTAAAGCCTGTCAGACTTCTAAGTGCCTACATTTGGAATAATCACTGTGTTTAAGGAATGCCGAAACTTTCCGAGTTCATCTAATCAACACAACGTGTCCTTACAAAGTATGTTTTCATCTCGTTCTCAGCTGCAATAATTGAAACTCTGGAGCAAGAGTCAGGACCTCGACAAAGAGCTCCAACTGTTGGCTGGTTTCCAAAATAAACCCCTATTTATGAGTGACATTTTCTAACGTGGGTTTAAAAAAAATATGTCTTTTTTAACCTAAACAAATATGTCTTGACCTAAACTTAGGTCTCAATGTTTAGTTTGCTTTTTTTACAGTGCAAATGTTGGCTTTGCTTTGCTGTGGCACTGTTTACATGCAGATAATGAGTCATTTTGAGGTAACAATCTGACCCAGACTCAATCCCAGATTTAAGCATGTTCTCCAATAATTCTGGAGGACAAAGCTAAACCAAAAAATGTAGTGAAGTAAAGTAGAGGTACAAGTTTGGCATCTCTTACAATTATATATACATTTTTCTTCCTTAATTATTTATTTCAACATGAATTCCCTTAAATATTTAATGTACAACACAAGATGCAAGAGGCTTTTACAAATTAAAAATGTTTTGCATTGTTGAAACTGGGGCGATATTAACAATCCATGTTTCTTTCCATCACCTTGCCATTTGTGTATGCCTTTCAGGAGAGGGACGGGAAGGAGCTGGCCATGTGGCATTTGTTTGGTCATGTGACAGTAATAGTTATGCTTCACAGGATTACGATTTAACTGTTGCAGAGAAGCAATGTCAGCATTGAGGTAAAAAAAAAATTATATCACATCGGTAAATATTTACCAGCCATAACAGCAATAAAAATATCAGATATCAATATCACAAAATATGTTCCTATCATCTCTACTCTTTACATACAGAGATTAGAGGTAACATTTTTTAAATTTACATTAGGAACACACTCTAAAATAAAAAATTTTGTAATATCAATGAAAACACTGCTTAATAAATTTTCCTCACTCTCACGGTACGTCCCTAAAACAAAAGAAAAAAGCCTCAGAGAGGCAAATGGACAAACGATCCCACTGACGTAAACTGTTCCTGCTCTGATGTCGTCCATCTCTCCCTGCAGTAGCACAGCAGCTCCAGTCTTGGCATCAATCACCATCAGGGCAGATATGCAATCTCACTGTGCAAACAATTACGGGCAGCTCCTCTGCACTCACAGCTACTCACTCGTGTTGAGGCATTGAGGATTAAGACAATGTGCTTACACATTAACCAGAGAGTCACACAGATCAATGGCATTCCTCAGGACTGTATTTACCAACTGAAAGCAATAAAGTGTGGACTCATGGAGCTACCTGCTGCCTGAACTGTTGTCTTTTAGGTTACCTTTGACCTTGGCTTCTGAGATCATAGTTTCAACTTGACATTGATGCAACACTTACTTCAACTTAGTTTTTTTTTAAGAGAGAATACATTAATGGGATCATTATCTTGGAGAAGGACCCAGTACAGAGAGGTTGTTTGTTTTGGGGGGTTTTTTAACCAGAAAAAAAAGCCACTGTAGCATTTAACAGAAGATGAAGAATGCTTTCCCAGATCAGTGAACTTGTGAATTGCCATGAATAAAATGAAACAGTCAAGAGTAAATTTCTTCTTAGCTGCTTGAACTCAAAGTAACAACACCGCCTCATTCTTAATAAGTGGGCCAAAAGTAAACGTGTAGCAATCAGGAGCTGTGACAGTCAGCATTGCAACCCATTGCGACATATAGAAAGAATCTTAACACAACCCATATTTGCCTTTTCATACAGGCAGCATTATACATGCCATTGATCAATGTGCAACTCTCAGGAATTCGGCTGGGCAAAGAAACAATGTGTAGTTGTGAACCCATCAAAGATCATGAAATGGACTGCACTATAGTTGCAGGTCCCTGAAGGAAAAAAAAGGATATGAGTGGAATGTCTTGAGTGATGAGAAAACAATCAGTTTCCTTCACAGACCTCTGGCTGGGCCTCTACAACATCCACCTTGAGACTCTATTTCCATGGTGCAGAAAAAAAACAAGAATCTAGAACGACACCATTGATAATTCACAGCCTGCATGCAGATAAGGCTCCTCTGTTCTCCAAATAATCCCCACACAGCTGGACAGAAACTGTACTAAATTTCTTTGTGCCAGTTAAGATAAACAAGAGACAGAGGCAAGAAAAACAGCAATGTGTGACTAATGCTATGTGTGGAAGCAGCTGCAATAAGACGCACTGTGTAAACTAGGACTGCAGAGGTTCCAGAATAGCTAGCATCCATTTTCCAAAGTTCTGGCAACAAACAAGGGGAACTAGACAGTAATTTTAGGAGGAGTCAAACTCACAAGTGCTAAATTCCTATCAAGTTTTTAACCACATAAAAATATTTTAATAAAGGCCAGCTAATGTTTCCAACATCAGATAATCCCAGATTTCAGGTTTAATCAGGTCCAAATCAACTCTGAAATCAAAAGTTCAAAACCATCCACTACTCTTAAAATGTGAAGCCTTTTTTCCATTTCCATATCCCCAGTTCCGCCACACCTCTAAGGATGGGACTCAAATGCAGCAGATTCGGAAAAACTACCTCTGCCAGTCTATCTCGAAGCAGCACATTCCCAAGACAAACCTTCCCCTTAATCCCATGACCGCACTGTGCATTAGGTCACACACCAGCACAACACTCTGAAACTTCTTCAGGATGCAGTTGCATGCAAGAGCACACCACAAGACCACATGTTTTACAGGAGACTAAGAACCAAGCCACAATGGTGCACACAGGCCTCACCCTGCAGATACACTGTGATCTAACACCACTTTTGTTCCACTAAGTCACTTGAGAAGTTACAACCACGATTATAAACCACCATGTTTCACAAAATGTATGCAAAACCTTGCTAAACAAATCCACATTGTGGCTACTTTACATCTTACATTTTTGCAGGATCTTCAATCACTGTGAAGGGGCACTTAAAGTTCTAAGAACTGAACAAAAAAAGTTCATGTGTGGAAGAGTGTGCAGAGCTGGTTTTAAAAAGAGATCAAAAAGTGACGTCTGCAGCAAAAAATCTTTAGTCACCAAAAATTACTTGAAGAAGTTAAATAAAAGCAGTCTTTTGAACGCTCTACTAAAGTATTTCTGAAAAAGAATAACTCCACCACCCCAAATGCAACAGGTCCTTAGGCCCTCAAGTCAAGTGCTGTTTTTCCAAGTCCTGTCAAATGATTTGTTCTGAACAAAACCAATGAATAAAAGCGTATTCCTCACCTCTAATACTGGTCCGGCTCCCAATATGATTTGCTCCACTCCACTGGCAAAGCCCTTCTGACTGAGGGCAGTCAGATGATGAATGAGAAAGTTTGTGCTTTGCGTCTTCCCAGAGCCGCTCTCCCCAGATATGACGATGCACTGGTTCTTCTGTCTCCTCAGCATTGCGTGGTAGGCCACATCCGCCACGGCGTAAATGTGCGGCTCCAAATCTCCCAGCGTATGATTGTCATACATCTTCACATACTTGGGGTTGTAGATTGGCAGGAACTTGAAAGGGTTAATGACGATGAGGATACTTCCTACGTAGGTGTAGATCTTTTCCTGCCGGAAGCGTGAGCGCAGGTTGTCCAGCAGCGAGCGCTCGTTGAGCTCCGGCAGGCAGCACAGATCGGCGTGATCGCCCTGAGAATCGGGTTGCGGCAGCAGCCCGCGTTCCACCATGCGCCTTCGCTCCTCCGTTACCTGCAGCCACATATGGAGGCTGCCTCCGTAGTGAATAGAGCCATCCAGATTTTTCTGCCTCAGCAGAAAGCGATAATCATCGCCGCCAAACAGCGAACGGTGTTCCAGAGCCACGCGAGGCCAGAGCATCATCCTCTGCACGGGACAGTCGGTGGGGTTCAGAATCCATTCTTCCCCACCAAACTCCTTCACCTCGGCTAACACATAACACTTGGTGCGGTCCAGTTGCAACCGCTCGATGACACGTTCGATGGCCTCAGCGGCTGTGGTGGTCTTGCGGGCACTGATTGGACAGTAGATGGTACCCTCTGCGAGGGCGCCTGGATAGATGCGCACGGTGAGCTCTGAGTTCTCAAAGCGCTGCCGTCGGCCCAGGGTGCCCTTGCCACCAACGCCACCAACGCCATCGCGAACACTCATGGCGCAGCAGGAGCTCCCATTAGAGGCAGCAGGCCTGGTACTGGCACGTCCTTCGCTGGGCTGGTGAGACCACTATCTCAAGACATCACCACTGGAAGAAAGAAGAATAACAAGGTAAGGACCAGTAGCAATCAGTATGAAAGTTCTTGTAAGAAAACTAGGGCTGTCAATGTTAACGCATTTACGCCTGCAACTAATCTCAATTTGTTTAATGCATAGTATTACCTGGTGTAGATTATTCACATTACCTATTTTGACCTGAAAGTCTCTCTTCTGCAGAGGGTTACTTAGTTCAAAGCAGTGTGTAACACGGTCTTGTACTGCGTTCATCAATGCAGAGTCGCAAAAGCGAAGAGTCAAGGTGGTGTGCTCAGTGGCAAATTTTGCTTTAAAAAAGACAACGGAGTTACAAGGGGCACCCCGTGTACAGAGGCTATGGACCTTTAAGCGGTCATCCAGAGTTCGAATCCTGTTCTCAGTTCCTTGGCCCCCCTTCTGTCTGCCCCCTCCTATCAGATTACTGTGAAATAAAAGCCACTATTACCAAAAAACACTAACAGAAGACACTGTGATGGATATTTGAATAAAGCCAACCTACTGTGTAGTTTAATTATTGCTTACTTATTGTTTTTCCACCAAAGCACAACTACAGTAGTTTACAGTTACCATTTCTGAATGTAATTCAAAAACAAAATGACCTGTTTTAAATCTTCCTGAATATGCAAACCTAGAAAACTGAGATGTGTGGTTTGAGACAATAAAACATTTTTGTAAATGTTTTCTTGAAAACGTGCGTTTGTTTAAATTTTAAACTTACAAAGTTAAGCTTTTAGTGTTTAATCACAGTGCTAGAGTGTGATTAATCAGATTTTTTTTATTTATTGATAGACAATAAATAGAAAAAATAATTTTTTAGAGAAAACACAACAATCTCAACATCTGTACAACGAATGAACTTCTCTAAACTGATTTACAGTCTGGGATTTCTACGCAGCCCACTCCACCCCAAAGGGGATCAATCCAATTAGTTTGATCTGGGAGACATAAACATTAGCCTGTGTGTGCAGTTCGGTCCCACCGAATCTGTCAGGATTTCTGTTCTAGTCACACAGATGTGCTGAACCATTAAAATAAGACACTCTACTTTCTTTAAAAAAAAAAAGCCTCAGAAGAAGTTGTGAAGGTTGCTAATGCAGCTCTTGCTCAAAATATCAGCCCTAACATACATGATAGGGCTGAAACGATTCCTCGAGTGATTCGAGTACCTCGATTATTAAAATTCTTCGAGGAAAATGTATCTGCCTCAAAGCTTCATTAAATTATATTTTATTATTTAATGCACCGTGTTCCTGCAGGGTTATTACTTGCGTTGCCCAGAGCTCTCACTTCCGCCTGAGTTGTTGACGAAAGCTAAGTGTTAGGAGTGTAATGTCCAGTTTTCAGGTTCGGCCAGGGAGGATTTTATTGATTGATGATAATGTCCGGGTCTTTGTCGTTTTTTGGGGGACCAATAAGCATCCTTGAAATGACTGGCGCGATGCCTGGCGTACGGAAACTTTTTCCCTTCCAGAGCTGCTGCCTGGTGCCGGTTCAGAGCGAACGGTGGGGAAAAGCGCAGCAGGTGTATTTATACAGGTGAGAGGATAGACTGAACACTGCGGCCGGCTGCGCATTAGATGATTAACGTAAGTGTAGCTTTACGGACGAACCGGAAAATTTATTTCATATAATCCCAGTCTCTACAAATGGGTGGTGGAGCACATCCTGACGGTACATAGCTGGTAGATGAGTTTCTGTGTGTGACGAACGAAGGGGACAAATCCCGTCGCTAACATGAACACAAAAGCTATAAATGTCTGGGCAAGGTGAGAGTTCATCTATTAAATTGACTGAAGATTAATACATAAACCAAAAGCTGGAGTATTGTCAGAATTGAAATTCAACCAGAGAATAGAGTGCACACACTAAATATTTTAAGTCCTTTTATAGCATGATACATGCAGTGAAAGACAGCAAAAATTTGTTCAAGTTAATCGTTCAAAGGGTCAAAATTTAGAGTCTGTTTATCATAAAGGGGAACAGCATGTGGTATAATCTCTAAAACAAAAACACACTAAATCATAAAACCAAACTGCAATTTCATAAAATACGGTACAACAGCCACGTAACAAAACTGGATGTAATTCCAAGAGAAACTTGTCAGGGAAGCTGCAATGACTGACAACAACAGAAAAATCAGCTGCAGAAATTTCTGCCAAGAACTGGTTTTGTTCCACATGTGACAACAATCTTCTGTATTATCCACATTTCTCTACTAAGGAGTCGGGTTGCAAGACAGAAGCCTTCCTTATTCCAAGGAAAACATCCAGGCCTGGCAAAACTCTTTCAAAACCTTGGATGTCAGGAAGAATGAGCAAGGATCTGATGAAACCATCCTTGTACCCTTGGTAAAATATTCAAAAAGTTAACTTTAGAGTAAAAACAACACTATGTATCAAGAAAAAGAACAGTAATAGTGAAGCCAAGTGATAGCAGCAACATGATCAGGGGTTTCTTCAGACGCAACTGGTGTTTTTACTTTTCAAAGTATTTCTTCGACCAAAGAAGACTTAAGTATTGATTTAATTGCATGCACATTTTTCCAACCAGGTTCTCATCAATGCTTAAACATTAATGTTTATTTCCAGTGACATGGACAACAGCTGAGATGAAAATCTGTGGGGGAAAAAAAAACCTCATTGTGAAATCAACTAATCTACAGACAAACTACAGGAAAATGTACTCTGCTGCATATGGCCAACTGGAATAATCTTTCCATGAACGATTTGCTCCAGGGTAACATCCCTCATGTTTTCTGCTCCTTTCTGCACTTTTCACACAAAGTTTTATTGCACAACATCTGGACATGTGGGAAGCACAAGATGACTACAAACTCCACAGCAGATGAGAGCCTCGCAAGAGAAAGAGGTCACCTGCAAGGATTTATGCAAGTCAAGTGCGGAGGGCAGGGTGAACTTTCAGCATTTATGTAATAGTCAAACTCAGGGGTCAGGGGTGAAGGAAGGAGGACTGTATATTCTAAAGGAGCCGTCAGCTGGGGTTCAAGACTCAGAAACATGGATGAGAAAAAAGATTATGAGTAGGAGAAAAATTATATTGTCACTGTTGATTTTTTTAATTAATATTTTTAATCAAACAGTGGAAAAAAAACAATTCATTCTCAATAACTTGACTCATCCTGGCCTGAAAGGTTTTAGACATCTTCAGAAGATTTTTAGGCATTTTTAGTCAGCTCTGTGATTTTACTTGCATTTAATTTATCTGGCAACATTTTTACAAACTTCAATATGGTTTGTATTTTTAGGTATAAAACAGATGGTTAGTCCACATGTCTCATTTGAAACCCTTTCAATGACTCCCAGCTGAGTTCTTCCCAGTACAAAGTGGTGAGAACTGGGAGACCACTCCTCCAATGTTAGCATAGCATTACCATAATTTAGGACCATCTAATATGCAGTATTATTGTCACGATAGCAAATTTTGCTGAGCGATTAATTGTCTCAAAAAATTATTGCGATAAACGATAATATTGTCTGAAGACCTTTTTACACTGATTTAATGGAAATGATGTAATAATGCATGTGATTTCCTGCCAAAGATAGATACACTTTATTTTCAAAAGAATATTTAACACTGGAGCTGATAAACAAAATAAACAAAACAACCAAAAACAAAATGGATTCTCAGTCTCCATTAACAAAAAATGTACTTGATAAAAACTAAACAACATAAAGCCAAAGTGGAAATAAATACTGCATTCAACCAAAAGAGTGCAGATTATGAAGTCTGTATACTATGTTGCCCTTCAGTAATTATTAGATTTAAATAGAGAAGATGGGCACATCGACTACCTGATGCAATAGTTCACACTACAAGATTTTTCGCTCCTATTTTTCCCCTTACAACAATCTTAGAAAGTTGGTCTTTCTAAGATTGTGTGGTGTGTTACAAAATCAGGGGTTTTCCCCGACTGGCAGCTTAACACAGCCTGTTGAATGTGACAGGCAGCCAATCAGAAAGCACGGATTCTCCTCCGTCTTTTCTGAGGGGAAATTAAGGAGGGGAATCCCAAACAGCTGACAAAGCGCAACCAGCACATCCAGCCGATGTGGAAACAACATTAATGTTTATTCAACATGCAAAGAATATAGAAATGACAAGAGGAGGAGTTGGAGCGAAATTGCAACCGCAGTTGATAAACCTGGTAACTTTTCAGCTGTTCTTCGTTAACCCGGCATAAATAGGTTATAATGATTTTCATTCAGTCAGGACTTTATGCTGACACTAGCCACATGCATTGCAGGTAGACTGTAGTAAAATATTGATTAATGCCTGGTTTTAAAATTAGTTCACTGGACTTGTAGCCATTATTTTGTGCCCATTGTTGGACACCACACGGCAGGAACGAACCCGATCAAACCTTATACCTAGGATTTCTGTCGGCTAATGTTTGGTCTGTCAGGTTTTAAAAATGGGCCGACAATCGGCCGTGCGCTGGGCTTTACACTAAGGAAATGAGGAAGCTCCCTTCCTCATTGTGGTCAGTGGAGAGCACCGTAGTTGAGCCTTTTTTCATTCGGTGTCATCAACAGAAAGAAAAAAGGCCGGAAGAGACCATAATGCCGATAATTGAAATGACGTCGATAGTTTTAATTTATCATACGATTAATCGATTTATCGTTTATCGCGACAGGCCTAAGTATTGACCATATTTGTGGTGTATGACACTAGATTACCATTGCCACAGCCTCCCATTCTTGTTTGAAATAACCTTAGAGCCAACTAAAGCTACATGTACCTTATCTAGTAAACTTTTTTGGTTTTGAAATATAAAAACTAGAAAGTGTGCATATTCTGCGAAAATGCAAGAGTGAATGCTTAATGCTTTTGTTGAAGATGCCAAAACGTTTGAAGTCAACTGCTGAAGACTTGCAGAAATGCAAGAAATAGGCACCAGACGCACCAGAACAAATTATAATCCTGCAAAGTGCATAAATAGGATTATTATAACAGAAAAACTGACAAAGAGGAGTAAAAGCTTTTGAATAATGGAAAAATTCTACCTAAACAGTATTAGAAATTGCTGGAGAACAGCGGTTCCTAACCTAAACAGTAGGGTCACCGCAGTTTATAAGGTAAAATTATATAAAAGGCTAAAAGTAGCTAAAACGCTAATGGTTGCATTTAGGCTTCCACTGGCATGTTGACTTACAGTAATATATTCTATGCAATGTAAAAAAAACTCATGTAAAACCTAAAATTTGACAAAGACAGAAACGTTCCCCTATTCCCTCTGATAAAAACGGTAGGTGAATGAAATCCAAAACTTTTATGGTTCCTGAGATATCAACATTTGTTTGGAGGCATCGGTTAGCCCAGTGACTACAAAAAGCATGCCACATGCAGCACGAAGAAACCAACGTCAAAAGCTCAAATTATTCCCAGGTATTAAACAGCACAAAAGCTGTTAAACTGCCCAACTTCAAAATGGCCACTGCCTTGTGTCCTCCATCAGCCCTGAAACTGGATGATTGATTGCCATTAATAGGTAGGACCTAAAACATCCACTGTGAAACACGACAGACATTTTATATTGTAATTCTCAATTCTGCCACAGGATGGAGCGGTTTCCCCCATGAGGTGAAAAATTCATAAAAACCTGAATATTATAAAAAGTATGAAGGTTATGACTACCAAGAGATATAGCCGGCATTAGGAGAGCAAGCTGAGTAGTATAAAAGTTGAATGGTGAAAATAGCACAAAGTATGCAGGAGAAGAAGCGTGGCGAAATTTACGGAGCAACCAGGAAAGTGGAACTCAATAGTGTGAATGAATGCCTGCAGCATTCACACTAATACAAATGTGTAGAGGAGTAAAGTGGAGGGACCAATGGTTCCCTGGCCCAACCTGTTCTGGCGAAGCTGCGCAGGTCACTTCCAGTTCAGACTTGTGGGAATAATGTATTTAGTGCCCACAGATTATTTATTTTCATAGCGCATGCTCACTGTGAGCTATTAGTACCCCAGCAACAGTTGCCATGCTGCTGACAATGATGTCATCAGCCTGATTTCAAATGATGTCAGTGGCCCTTCTAAGGATGCCTCTGTGATGTCATAGTCCATGACATCACCAACTGATCAGTTGAGTCTCCGGTCAGTCAACATAAAATTCATTTGGACACTTTAGCTGACGGAATAAAGATGAGCAACGAAAGCGACATTTATGTGAGACCCAAGGTCTCCTTTTGGAGCAAAGTCAGAAAGACGTGTTCTAATAGAGTTCATCCTGGGCAAACCACCCCAGACTATAGGAAGAAGAAATTTCTCAGCGAGCTTCTTTGGAAAATAATAGAGAAAGTGGCAGACGGCCCCACCATCCATCTCGTCAGGGAAATCTTTGTAGAACAGCACAAAAAACTTTTGGCCTTACTGCTGAGGAAAACGGGGGAAATAAACGTGGACGTACTTTCAGATGTAGCAGAGGAACTGAGCGAACGAATTTTTCAAAGCATTGCGAGGGACGCGTTCCACTGTGCTTCAGGTCTTAATTTAATTGCCCTTCTTGACTACCCAGAAGGACATGTATTTATCGTAAGAAAATTCAAACGCCACTTGGAGGATCCGGTTCCCAAAAAGAAAATGTTTACGAATACAAAAATGAAGATCAGGAGGACATTGTTTCCCAATGAAGATTTGTACAGTGATGAAAATTGCCTGAGTGAGTCTTACACTCAGGCAGATATGGAACCAGAAGAGTTTTTAAAGGACGCAAATGAGCTGGGATTTAAACGGGGAACCGAAGCTCAACGAAAAAATATGGTGGAAAGAATATTTTGGAGATTGATCTACATATCAAGTTACAGATCCAGCTATGGTGGTTATAAAATGAAGGACACCGACCCCGTCCACAAGAAGCTTGGTCCAAAACTGTGGGAAGCGGTAAAAGACATAGATTTTATATTTTTTGAGGACATGGAGACAAAACTCGGCAAGGACATCTTTCAACTTCTGAGCGGAAATGATGATGTAGTTCAAGAGTTATTATTTAAAATGATAAAAAGTGAAAACCCGCTGGTCATTTATAAACTAACCGAATGCTTCAGAAGAACCCTGGCACGTCCACGAAAAATTCATTTTAAGAAAAGTTATATTAGAAAGGCGTGGAAATGGTTTGAACAGGCAATCTGCTGTGGAGAAGATTTGGAAGAAAGTCAAGATGATTTTAACAATGGACCAAATGTGGAGCGTCGCCCTGCCTCTGACTCGGGACCGGCCTCTGAGTCCGGTCCAGCCCCTGGCTCGGGACCGGCCTCTGAGTCCGATCCAGCCCCTGGCTCGGGACCGGCCTTTGCGTCGGGACCGGCCCCTGACTCGGGTCCGGCCCCTGACTCGGGACCGGCCTCTGACTCGGGACCGGCCCCTGACTCGGGACCGGCCTCTGAGTCCGGTCCGGCCCCTGACTCGGGTCCGGCCTCTGACTCGGGTCCGGCTTCTGAGTCGGGACCGGCCCCTGACTCGGGACCGGCCTCTGAGTCGGGACCGGCCTCTGACTCGGGACCGGCCTCAGACTCGGGGCCGGCCTCTGACTCGGGGCCGGCCTCTGAGTCGGGACCGGCTCCTGGCTCAGGACCTGCCTCTGACTCGGGTCCGGCCCCTGACTCGGGTCCGGCCTCTGACTCGGGTCCGGCCTCTCACTCGGGTCCGGCCTCTGACTCGGGACCGGCCTATGACTCGGGGCCGGCCTATGACTTGGGGCCGGCCTCTGAGTCGGGACCGGCCTCTGACTTGGGGTTGGCCTCTGAGTCCGGTCCGGCCCCTGACTCGGGACCGGCCCCTGACTCGGGGCCGGCCTCTGAGTCGGGACCGGCTCCTGGCTCAGGACCTGCCTCTGACTCGGGACCGGCCCCTGACTCGGGTCCGGCCCCTGACTCGGGTCCGGCCCCTGACTCGGTTCCGGCCTCTGACTCGGGTCCGGCCTCTGACTCGGGTCCGGCCTCTGAGTCGGGACCGGCCTCTGAGTCGGGACCGGCTCCTGGCTCGGGACCGGCTCCTGGCTCAGGACCTGCCTCTGAGTCGGGACCGGCCTCTGAGTCCGGTCCGGCCCCTGACTCGGGTCCGGCCCCTGAGTCGGGGCCGGCCTCTGACTCGGGGCCGGCCTCTGACTCGGGGCCGGCCTCTGACTTGGGGCCGGCCTCTGACTTGGGGCCGAGTTGGGACCGGCCTCCGAGTCAGGACTGACCTCTCAGTCGGGCAATAGGGCGAGTCGCCCTTTCGGCATTTCAAGTTAGGAAAGCCCAAATAAATAGACATGTCCCCAAAATAAAACCCCCCTCAACAATGCAGACTAAAACACAACCCAAAGAAATAGCTGAAGCATTCGCAGAATACTATAAAAAACTATATGATAATACGGACAAAAACACTCAGGAAGATGTAACATCCTCTTTTTGAAAAAAGATTAATCTCCCAACTTTGTCAGAAGAAGAGTCGCTGGAAATGACCCGACCTATAACTTCACAGGAAATTATGATCGTTATTAAAAACCTCAAAAACAACAAATCCCCGGGGACAGATGGACTGCCAGGGCAATTCTACAAAACATTTAGCCAAGAACCAACGCCAGCAATATGTAAGGTATTCAACTATGCACTAACAGAGGGGGACCCCTAAATCACGGTCTGAAGCCATTATATCGGTAATCTATAAAGAAGGTAAAGACCCAACTATGTGTGAAGGCTACAGACCCGTGAGCTTATTATGCAACGATTTAAAAATACTAACAAGTGTAATGGCAAAAAGAATGCAAAAATATATAGCTAAATTGATTAAACCAGACCAAATGCGATTTATTCTGGGGAGGCAGGGAGCAAACAATATTAGAAGAATATTAAATGTAATGTCATATACAAAATTTAAATCATTATCCTCCCTTTTAATTAGTTTAGATGCCCAAAAGGCTTTTGACAGGGTAAAATGGAGTTTTCTATACCAGACATTATTGAGATTTGGATTTTCACAGCAACTTAGACATTATCTCCAGAATCATAGTGAATGGCAAAAAATCTCAACAGATATGACCAAGACTGAAGAAATTTTATTATCAATAGCAAAAGGTGAATCAACAACAGGCATGATCTCAAAACTATACAAAAGCCTGCAATATGAATCCAGTGTTAATAATAAGTAGGCCTGTCACGATAGCAAATTTTGCTGAACGATTAATTGTCTCAAAAATTATTGCGATAAACGATAATATTGTTTGAAGACCTTTTTACACTGAAAATGATGTAATAATCCATGCGATTTCTTGCCAAAGTTAGATACACTTTATTTTCAAAAGAACACTAAACACTGGAACTGGTAAACAAAATAAACAAAACAACCAAAAACAAAAATAAAATGGATTCTCAGTCTCCATTAATAAAAAATGTACTTGAATAAAAACTAAACAACATAAAGCCAAAGAGGGCAGATTATGAAGTCTGTATATTGTGTTGCCCTTCAGTAATAATTAGATTTAAATAGAGAAGATGGGCACATCGACTACCTGATGCAATAATTCACACTACATGATTTTTTGCTCCTATTTTTCCCCTTACAACAATCTTATAACTTGGTCTTTCTAAGATTGTGTGGTGTGTTATGGTAGATCGTCGTTGCCGCTCCGATCTAAATCAGAGATTTTCTCTGACTGGGATCTTAACGCAGCCTGTTGAATGTGACAGGCAGCCAATCAGAAAGCGCGGATTCTCCTCCGAGCCTTCTGAGGGGAAATTACGGAGGGGAATCCCAAACAGCTGACACGGACATTGGAGATGATATGTGGAAACAACATTAATGTTTATTCAACATGCAAAGAATATAGAAATGACAAGGGGAGGAGTTGGAGCGAAACCGGTAACTTTTCAGCTGTTCTTGGTTAACGTGACGTAAATAGGTTCTGATGATTTTCATTCAGTCAGGACTTTACGCTGACACTAGCCACATGCATTGCAGGTAGATTGTAGTAAAGCATTGATTAATGCCTGGTTTTAAAATTAGTTCACTGGACTTGTAGCCATTATTTTGTGCCCATTGTTGGACACCACACGGCAGGAACGAACCCGATCGAACCGTTATACCTAGGATTTCTGTCGGCTAATGTGTGATCTGTCAGGTTTTGAAAATGGGCCGACAATCGGCTGACAGCTCTAAGATCGTGTCGTGTGCGCTGGGCTTTACACTAAGGAAATGAGGAAGGGAGGAGTCAAGAGATACAGCCGGCATTAGGAGAGCAAGCTGAGTAGTATAAAAGTTGAATGGTGAAAATAGCACAAAGTATGCAGGAGAAGAAGCGTGGCGAAATTTACGGAGCAACCAGGAAAGTGGAACTCAATAGTGTGAATGAATGCCTGCAGCATTCACACTAATACAAATGTGTAGAGGGGTAAAGTGGAGGGACCAATGGTTCCCTGGCCCAACCTGTTCTGGCGAAGCTGCGCAGGTCACTTCCAGTTCAGACTTGTGGGAATAATGTATTTAGTGCCCACAGATTATTTATTTTCATAGCGCATGCTCACTGTGAGCTATTAGTACCCCAGCAACAGTTGCCATGCTGCTGACAATGATGTCATCAGCCTGATTTCAAATGATGTCAGTGGCCCTTCTAAGGATGCCTCTGTGATGTCATAGTCCATGACATCACCAACTGATCAGTTGAGTCTCCGGTCAGTCAACATAAAATTCATTTGGACACTTTAGCTGACGGAATAAAGATGAGCAACGAAAGTGACATTTATGTGAGACCCAAGGTCTCCTTTTGGAGCAAAGTCAGAAAGACGTGTTCTAATAGAGTTCATCCTGGGCAAACCACCCCAGACTATAGGAAGAAGAAATTTCTCAGCGAGCTTCTTTGGAAAATAATAGAGAAAGTGGCAGACGGCCCCACCATCCATCTCGTCAGGGAAATCTTTGTAGAACAGCACAAAAAACTTTTGGCCTTACTGCTGAGGAAAACGGGGGAAATAAACGTGGACGTACTTTCAGATGTAGCAGAGGAACTGAGCGAACGAATTTTTCAAAGCATTGCGAGGGACGCGTTCCACTGTGCTTCAGGTCTTAATTTAATTGCCCTTCTTGACTACCCAGAAGGACATGTATTTATCGTAAGAAAATTCAAACGCCACTTGGAGGATCCGGTTCCCAAAAAGAAAATGTTTACGAATACAAAAATGAAGATCAGGAGGACATTGTTTCCCAATGAAGATTTGTACAGTGATGAAAATTGCCTGAGTGAGTCTTACACTCAGGCAGATATGGAACCAGAAGAGTTTTTAAAGGACGCAAATGAGCTGGGATTTAAACGGGGAACCGAAGCTCAACGAAAAAATATGGTGGAAAGAATATTTTGGAGATTGATCTACATATCAAGTTACAGATCCAGCTATGGTGGTTATAAAATGAAGGACACCGACCCCGTCCACAAGAAGCTTGGTCCAAAACTGTGGGAAGCGGTAAAAGACATAGATTTTATATTTTTTGAGGACATGGAGACAAAACTCGGCAAGGACATCTTTCAACTTCTGAGCGGAAATGATGATGTAGTTCAAGAGTTATTATTTAAAATGATAAAAAGTGAAAACCCGCTGGTCATTTATAAACTAACCGAATGCTTCAGAAGAACCCTGGCACGTCCACGAAAAATTCATTTTAAGAAAAGTTATATTAGAAAGGCGTGGAAATGGTTTGAACAGGCAATCTGCTGTGGAGAAGATTTGGAAGAAAGTCAAGATGATTTTAACAATGGACCAAATGTCGAGCGTCGCCCTGCCTCTGACTCGGGACCGGCCTCTGAGTCCGGTCCAGCCCCTGGCTCGGGACCGGCCTCTGAGTCCGATCCAGCCCCTGGCTCGGGACCGGCCTTTGCGTCGGGACCGGCCCCTGACTCGGGTCCGGCCCCTGACTCGGGACCGGCCTCTGACTCGGGACCGGCCCCTGACTCGGGACCGGCCCCTGACTCGGGACCGGCCTCTGAGTCGGGACCGGCCTCTGAGTCGGGACCGGCCTCTGACTTGGGACCGGCCCCTGACTCGGGTCCGGCCCCTGACTCGGGGCCGGCCTCTGACTCGGGGCCGGCCTCTGAGTCGGGACCGGCTCCTGGCTCAGGACCTGCCTCTGACTCGGGACCGGCCCCTGACTCGGGTCCGGCCCCTGACTTGGGACCGGCCCCTGACTCGGGTCCGGCCTCTGACTCGGGACCGGCCTCTGACTCGGGGCCGGCCTCTGAGTCGGGACCGGCCTCTGACTTGGGGTTGGCCTCTGAGTCCGGTCCGGCCCCTGACTCGGGACCGGCCCCTGACTCGGGGCCGGCCTCTGAGTCGGGACCGGCCTCTGAGTCGGGACCGGCTCCTGGCTCAGGACCGGCCCCTGACTCGGGACCGGCCCCTGACTCGGGTCCGGCCCCTGACTCGGGTCCGGCCTCTGACTCGGGTCCGGCCTCTGACTCGGGTCCGGCCTCTGACTCGGGGCCGGCCTATGACTCGGGGCCGGCCTCTGAGTCGGGACCGGCCTCTGACTTGGGGTTGGCCTTTGAGTCCGGTCCGGCCCCTGACTCGGGGCCGGCCTATGACTTGGGGCCGGCCTCTGAGTCGGGACCGGCCTCTGACTCGGGACCGGCCTCTGACTTGGGGTTGGCCTCTGAGTCCGGTCCGGCCCCTGACTCGGGGCCGGCCTATGACTTGGGGCCGGCCTCTGAGTCGGGACCGGCCTCTGAGTCCGGTCCGGCCCCTGACTCGGGTCCGGCCTCTGACTCGGGACCGGCCTCTGACTCGGGGCCGAGTTGGGACCGGCCTCCGAGTCAGGACTGACCTCTCAGTCGGGCTATAGGGCGAGTCGCCTTTCGGCATTTCAAGTTAGGAAAGCCCAAATAAATAGACATGTCCCCAAAATAAAACCCCCCTCAACAATGCAGACTAAAACACAACCCAAAGAAATAGCTGAAGCATTCGCAGAATACTATAAAAAACTATATGATAATACGGACAAAAACACTCAGGAAGATGTAACATCCTCTTTTTTCAAAAAGATTAATCTCCCAACTTTGTCAGAAGAAGAGTCGCTGGAAATGACCCGACCTATAACTTCACAGGAAATTATGATCGTTATTAAAAACCTCAAAAACAACAAACCTCCGGGGACAGATGGACTGCCAGGGGAATTCTACAAAACATTTAGCCAAGAACTAACGCCAGCAATATGTAAGGTATTCAACTATGCACTAACAGAGGGGAACCCCTAAATCACGGTCTGAAGCCATTATATCGGTAATCTATAAAGAAGGTAAAGACCCAACTATGTGTGAAGGCTACAGACCCGTGAGCTTATTATGCAACGATTTAAAAATACTAACAAGTGTAATGGCAAAAAGAATGCAAAAATATATAGCTAAATTGATTAAACCAGACCAAACGGGATTTATTCTGGGGAGGCAGGGAGCAAACAATATTAGAAGAATATTAAATAAAATGTCATATACAAAATTTAAATCATTATCCTCCCTTTTAATTAGTTTAGATGCCCAAAAGGCTTTTGACAGGGTAAAATGGAGTTTTCTATACCAGACATTATTGAGATTTGGATTTTCACAGCAATTTGTTGAATGGGTGAAAGTAATCTATAAAAATCCAAAATCCCGAATTCGAATTAATGGGTACTGTTCAGAATTTTTTGATCTCAAGAGAGGAGTTAGACAGGGGGACTGTCTAAGCCCTCTACTATTCGCGGTTAATATTGAACCGATGGCAGAAGCAATAAGACAGAATAAACAAATCCAGGGAATAAGAGACTAGGGAGGGGTGGAACATAAAATATCACTGTTTGCCGACGATCTATTAGTACTCCTAACAGAACCACTCCGGTCAGTACCAGCTCTACTAGAAAGCCTTAAAGAATATGGGAGTATCTCTGGGTATGCGAGTAACGAAAGTAAATCAGTAGCAATGATGGTATCAGGGGAATGCCCAGCACAGCTAAAAGATAAAGTAAAGTTCAAATGGACCGATAAAGGATTTAGATACTTGGGCATCTGAATCGGTACCGGCCTCTGAATCGGGACCGGCCCCTGGCTCGGGACCGGCCTCTGACTCGGGACCGGTCTCCGAGTCGGGCCAAAGATTGACCGGCCACTAGAGAAAACACACAACAATCTCAACATCTGTACAATGAATGAACTTCTCTAAACTGATTTACAGTCTGGGATTTCTACGCAGCCCACTCCACCCCACCAGATTACGAAATGCACCATATTATGACACGTGGCCCTCGTGTGCTGTTATGTAATCTGCTAAGGGGTCATATTATTTTGCTGGAGACTGACTCACACTGGATAAAGGATAAGTCATCAGGCTCAGTGGGATAACCATTAACACTCATACCCACTGCGAATGCTCACATAAGCTCCTTGCAGACTCCGACAGCAGCAGCTGCCATCCTCTTTGCGCCACGCACAATCACGCCATTCACAAGTTCCCGCTTTAACACACAGTGACGGGGCATCATGCGGAGAGCAGGGGGTCAACAGACAGAGACGGGAAGAGGCGGGGTTAAATTAAAACATCCCAGCTGCTGAGGAGATTTCTCTGCCATTCTGATTCAATTTTAATCATCACGCTGGAGAAAGATCAGTCACACAAATGTCACCAACAATAACGGAATGAAATAATAAATAGTTATTTTATTCTTTGCAGCATCTGTAAAACAGCAGAAACATTTGTTGCAAATGGCAAATTCATGCATCACATTGGATAACAATGAGAAGCAGTGTATTCGAGTATAACTGAGGATTAACGTTCTTTGGGGTTGATTGGAAAGGCTCCGACCTTCTGTGAATGAAGCACTGTATTACTTTACAATGATCTCTAACACTTTAAGCTATAATTCAGCAGATTAAAAAAAACTGTTTCACAAAGAAATGTTTATTATAATTCAGACCTTACTTTCCTATGCATCATTAGATTTAAATGTTCAGTGCATTACAGGATGTGCTGGAATCTGCCTGGGAAAGACCTGTGCAATTATACACCATCCACAGTAACACATGCATACATTTTCATGTGATATGTTATCCGCCCCCAGTGACTATGTTTTCATAAATGAGCTGTATTTACCCTTGTCTGTACTTTAAGAGCTGGCTTTCGGAGCAAGTTATAAATAAACTGAAGGGCGCTTCTGTACGCAGGGATCCCAGGAATTTAATGCAAACACCAGCCTGTCACACACCATCTTTTGAACGCATCTTTCATCTTTTCCAATTAGCTGAGAGCCACTGGTTGTCCTTGTTTTGATTTCAGTGATGGGAAAGGAGCCCAGATCTGATGGTCAACACCTTAGCTGGTGCTTTATTTTGTCTGCCTGGGTCAACCATCTTTTATTCTTTCTTTTTTTGAAAGAAATTTTAATAATGTCATGGCTTTTGAATCATTTATCACTTTTTAAACTTACAACCGGCATTTTAATGTTTTTTTATAACTATAATTTTTGTTTGTTTTTTTTCTTGTGGAGTCATGTGATTACTGTTCATAATCTAAAAAACATATTTCTGCTTCCTGTGCTATACTTTTGCCAGCATATTGGAGTCTGTTGAGGGTGGAGTCAAGTTGGAGTTGCGACCAAATGTTTGCCTCCACTACCAAACATCATATTGGAAATCGTGTGTTTTATTGAATGCCTTATCACCATTATAAAGTCTAATAATTACTGGCATAAGTAAACCAGGAGTTTAGCTCACATGTCTTTAAGAACACCTGAAGAAAACCAATTATATACTTTACTAAAGACCAACCGCAGCAGAAAACGTGAAATCGAGATGAAGGAGGGGATAAAAATAGCTCGTGCACACAGACAACCATGAAGGGCTCCAACAGGGAAATGACAACAATGCTGCACCTAGTCCAGATAGTTTCCTGTCGGCCCCTATCCAACCTGCCATGTGTTGCCTCAGCAACTCTGCTACAACCCGCATGACACTGAAATGCTGCACAAGACAATGTGTTATTATCAATGCAGAAATACCAAAGCAAAGAAAGAAACTTTTCTTTGTTTTAAATAGCGCAGTTTTTGATACAGACATGCTAAAGTGAAGGATCTAGTGGGAGAGCTCTCTGTCTTCCTGATTAAGCTTTCAGTCTATGTCTGCACATACGAGTGTGAGTGTTTCAGGCGGCAAGTTACAGCCTGTTGTCCTGAACAGATGGTCAGCTCCCTGCTTAACGGAAAGGGAGGGGGGACTTAGGGTTGTGTCAGAGCTGCACCGCATAGGACCACACTGACTGACTATTTACCTTCAAACAGAACCTCAACCAATCGCTCCAGTGCAATCAGAACAGTTGTTCAGAAAATGATCACACTATATGTAAAGATGTGAAAATCTAATGCCGCTGTGTACTGTCTGTGCAGTTTTGTTTTACTTGTTGATGTTTGGGCAAATTAAAGATCAGCATAGAACTCAATTTCAAAAATAAGTGCAAAAAAGATGTTTTAATGAGCAAAAGATACTTTATATAAAAATGTACTTAGTCAGTAATTGTAATATTAAATTTTAAAAAACTAAGAAAAAATAAAACAAGCTGACTAAGTGTACTGGAAATAGTCTTATTTATTTTTAAGTTTCAAGTTGCAAATGCCTGACATTAACTTCATTAACATTTAGATTCTCTGAAAAATTTCATAAGTTTTTTCATACTTTATTTAAAGTAACCAACCTTTGACCTCGGTAACCATTAAAACGGTATCCGAAACCAGTGTTGTGTTGACACATTAACCACAGCTTAGCCCAGACTACGACAAGACGCCCTGAGCTTGCAAATCTGCATCTGAACGAACCACAGAACTTGTAGAACAAGGTTCTCAGGACAGATGAAGCCAAACTACATAAATCTGGCCTTAATGAACAGCAGCACAAACATCCCATACAAATAGTCAAGGAAGCCAGAGGGATGTTGATTTGGGCATGATTTTTAGCAAAAGGATCCAAGCACCTTACAGTCTTTCAGCCATGAAGCAAAAAAAAAAAAAAGCATCTAATTTACAGTGCTCCATGCTGTGCCATAATCGTGTAAAAATGGCAAGTATGAAGAGCAGATTGAGAAAAAGAAGAAAATATTCTGAGGTATGACATCATGTCACCTGATGGCCGTGTCTACCCACCAAATGTTATAAGGTTTGGTGTAGATAAGTGGGAGGTTTGGGTCCTGAAGGAAGAAAAAGCAGACGGAGCACAGCTAGAGGAAACCTACTGAGGCCTCTCCCCCGACTCCTTTCTCCTCACACAACTGAACCAGAAACAGATCCATTTACATGACATGAATGGTTAGCGTTAAGGCACCACAGTAGAGTTATCTGATCTGGAATCAGCCATGGCAGATTCCCCCCACCCCCCTTTTCTCAAGACGCAGCAGATCAGGGCAGATACAATCTCGACATACCAGAAAAAAGCAATGCTGGATTTCACATGAGGTAAATATTGGATCTGCAGATCACGATCACACAAGAGGAGAGTTCCTGCTTTGAGGTATTGTTAAAGTTAAACTTGGGTCAGATGCTATCATTGTTAAACACAAGGCTGGGGACAATTATCAGAACTTGGATTAGAGGCTCAGCACGACCTTAACCATGAGCAAATTACGGAAACAATAGCTGATATTTACCAATTATAAAATTCAATTATATTAACTATGTTTTACAATCTTATGTTAAAGTGTGAAAGGAAGTAACTTGAGTCAACAATGCTTTGTTGACCGAATCAATGAGGAGTTTTAGTTGGGCTGACTAACATCACCGAGTAACAAATGTATTGAAGAGGCCTTCTTCTAAACCTAATTGTACCCTTACTCATAATCTTACCCATAAACACACACAACACTCAGTAGGTGTTAAATCACAGCATTTGTACACATATCTGAAAGACTGGTTAGTCCAGTTTCCATGGTTCATGACTTTGCATGTCAACCAAACCAAGGTTTTTTTCTCTTTTTTTTTTACACTGAGAATAAATTCAAAGTGGGCTGTTTTGACATTTTTTTAGACAGGGGAGAGGGGGAAAAAAAGACACTGCTTAGCTACAATATACATCATATCGTCCAGCTCTCAGCATGTCTGTTGCTAAAATAAACAGCCACCTGTAAGCTTGCTACCAAGGAAGCCTGCCTGACTAATTCAATGTTTTAGATATTCAGGTTTCATGTACTACCTTACAAAAAGAAGACCAGTAGGAACAAACACGCTGAACAATGAGATATCACACTGTCATTACATGCATCTCATCTTTTTCTTCTTTGGCATCTTTTCAGTGTTATAAACAAGTAACTCTAGGTGCAAGGTTGCTTACAAACTTGTAAACAGTCAGTTTGAAAGACACAGATGGAAAAAGGAGGAGGAAGATTCTGCATTCTTTTTGTCATCTGAGCATCGTCAATGAAGCCTTATTGGGCGCTTGCAGTGAAGTGTAACTATCTGGCTCCACAATGCCAGCCATTGTTACACCGGTGTTAAGGATCGAGTTTGGTCAGCTTTCTATAACATGAGGTCATCCTGAAAACTGGAATACTGTCACTGACATCGCTCTCTGTATGAGTGTGTGTGTGCACTCAAGAGTTTGTAGTAAAACAAACTCACATGTCCTCTTCAAGTTTCTAAGGTATCATTTGTGATTACGAGCTTTTACAATGCCATTTATTACGTATGTGACAGGAGATTACACTGCCAGATCATAGTGTTACGCAGTCTGTTATGTTGTAAAACATCTCAATTTAGTTTCTGGGTTTTATTTATTCCACTTCTATAAACCAGCCACTGAGAGTGTACCAGCCCACAGCTTGGATAAATTGGTTGTGTTAGCAAGGACATTCAACAAAAGACTAGACCCAAGAGGCTGCTCACCAAAAGGAAACTAAACAAACAGGAACCACACTAAATAACACTTTTAGCACCAGATTTGTTAATGAAACTGAACTACAGCCAGGGACATTGTGAAAGGTCTAAAAAAGAATGATGTATTGATTGTGATGTATTAATTTTTTTTTTAAAAAGTGGATCAATCATTTTGAGTGATGGCGCTAACGAATTAAGTGCTTCTGTTAGACACTTGTGAGGAAGTTTTCAGTATGTAAAACTAAAGGCTAATAATGTTTTATAGCTTAAGTCCATGTGCAGCTTTCACTGTGAATGAAAATCTAATGGACTGTCTTTAAAAAGTCAATTTTGATACATAAAAAAAGAACAAGAAATGAAAAGACCAATTTTTGTTGAACACAACTACTGCAATTGGTTGCCCTGTTGCCTTGCAGGAAGGCAACAGGCTGTGGTCTTTCTGAATGCAGTTTGTATATTCTCCCTCTGTCTGTGTGGGTTCTCTGGGTACTCCAGCTTCCTCCCGTAGCACACATTCCTGAGTGCGCTATTAGCTGACCAACATACAGGAAAGCAACAGCTGTCCGGCTCATGTTACTCCAAAATTATGTTGAATCATGTTCAGACATCAGCTTGGTTGAGATTCAGATTGATTTAATTTTTGAGGAGTAATTTTGCCAGTCTTGTGTTGTCCATAGTGAGCACTGGCAGGCCCAATCCAAACATTTTTAGTATTTTTAGTCTTTATTCATAGCTGCCAGAATGTGATCCAATTGCTAAAGACGGATATTAGTGTCAGATGTGAAGATTAATATTAGCCTAACATTAGGGACACAAGTAACAAGGTAAAAGTAAGAAATCTGTTTCATTGATATCCAAGTTTTAATCACTACAAAGATTTTTTGTGTACGTTTTGGTCAATTTTAAACAACCAGGAAGCAATGGCTTACGCCTGACACACCGTCTAAGACTGAATTTTGAAAGATGGAAAATAGTGAAGACAAAATGAACCGTGGGAAAATACACGCAGAAGCTCACAGACAGGCAGGCAGGCTGGACCACAAGAATAGAGATGTTAGAAAGCATCAGACAGAGACGGACAGAAATGATAGGATGTTAGTCTTCCGAAATGTGAGCTGTGGGAATGTGAGAGCAAGAAGCAGGGAGGAAGGGAGGAAAGAGCAATTCTAACAGCCAGTCTGGCATCAACTTGGACAGAGGACAATGAAGTGCCAAGCACTCATATTGCTGAGAAATTAGTCTGACAAAGCCTTTATGATTATTTAATACAGTGGAGGCTCTCCTGGCACTACTCCACCATATGCCACAAGATGTTCCTGATAATTCCTCCAACACAAGCTGAAACTGATTTTTGTCCAATTCACAAAACACCAGCAGGACTTTTCTGGACCAGCTGTGATGCATCTGCCTCACAACTACATGCAATCACATTAGACAAGTACAATAACCAACCACAGGCACCCAACTAAGACAGCACGACTCTGACCCATCTGATCATGCTGGGGGAAGCGACTGACGGCTGCAAATTCTGCAAGCACCGCACAATGTTTGGCTGGCTGCATGTTATTCCTTTGCTCCCGCTTGACCTTGTTGATAAGCTGTAAAATCCTAATCCAGATAAATTAACAAAAGTGAGAAAAACAACAAATTTCTAATTGTTAGATGATACTTATGAGATGAAAACAAAGTGATACTGTTAAATTTGATATTGTTGGCTGCACCTTTCCTACTAAGTAGAAACCAGTTTGACATCATTACAATGTATTAATAGAGCTAGGCCTCATCAAGACTACGATTTTCTTTTGAAGTTCTAGAGTCGGGAAGAGAGGAACCAGAAGTATTAATCTGTTTTTCTGCACAACAATTTACCATAAACAAAGAGATTGTTATTAGAGATTTTATTAGCTGCAGTGGTAGTAACACTTTACAAAATTTCACTCATGAACATACTGACTTTCAGTATTGAACTGCACCCACTAAAAAAACAATCTTTGCAGTGTCTTAGGGCAGAATATGCATATAAGGAAATCTATAAATCCAGATATAGTCAATCTGCAAACATTTTCACATGACAGATTTGTGCAAAAAAAAAGTTGCATTCATTTTCGACGGCAATGTTGTTTTGTAATATTCAAGTGCCATCAGGAACAGAGAATATTCTTGACAGAATAACCTGGTTATTCAGTAGATTCAGGTTATCAGGTGAGCCTCACCTTTAGGCAAATAATGTCAATGACTATTGACCTGACCAACTGCAGCAACCTCTGACCATAACACTCCCTCCACAGGCTTGTACAGTAGGCACAAGGGTTACCTGTCTTTTTGCTCTGATGTGCACATCACTCAGAAATAGGGCAAATCTAGAATCAACGACCACATGACCCTCTTCCATTGGTCCAAAGTCCAAGCTTTGTGCTCCCAGATGCAAGCCTTTTTTGCTGATTGGGTTTACTGAGCTGTAGTTGGAAACAAATTAACAAGTTAAATAGACAAACTAAGCTATTCTGAAGACTGCATACCTCCAGCAAAAAAATATCTGACTTGGTAATAGGCTGCTCGAGGCAGAAAACTACTCGAGTCAATCCCTAACAAAAAGAAATGTTTCTGCTCGTTGCTAAGGAGACCGAAACATGGCTACATTTAATGTTTAACGTTCTTTGGTGGTTTGCCTTCACTTTGTGTCAGCAGCGACAAGTTTGACATGAAGAGTTTCATAACCTATCAAAATCCCAAAGTATTTCATAACAACAGCTTTTCCACTCGCAGAGGCTGTAGTGCATACACAAGAAAAACACATGAAACGTGGGAGTTTTCAGTTTTTACAAAACACAAGAAAAAGAAAAAATACTAATCTGAATTTTAATTATTTATCTCGTAGAACATTGATAATCACCTACTGATAAAAAAAAATTGTTTGATTATAATTTCTGGTTGATTGCCTGGTGGATCTCTAGCCAACAGTGAATGTACTAAATGATAATATTAATGGTCATACAGTATTATCATTATCAGTCGACTCCTGGTATTTGTGGGAGTTAGTAATTTTAGCTTCCCAAGCTGCATTTTCCCCTGAATATTTTAGATATGCTCTGCAAAAAATAAAAAAATAAAAAATCCATGAACAGATGAATTTTTCATGATTAATCTGTATGCATTTTCACAAAAAATTCCCAAATAGGTGACTCTGGGAATTCTAAACCACAAATAGGCAGGGTTCACTATATACATATAAAGTCATACTGACCAATCAAAGCCATTTAGACTGTTGCCACATTCGCCCAGTCACATTCACTGACCAGCTTGGAGTTAAGTGCATTGATTGCATGATGGCTACTCTTCCCATTGAGTCACAGTTTCCCACAGTACTGTACCATATTAAAAAATAAACTGGAAACCATACCTTACAGTATCATATAGAATTGTTTATCCTCTAAAGAAATGATGCAGATTTGACTTTTTGTACTGCAGAAATACTAATCTCAAACAGTTTACAGCAGATAATTAAAATCCAGTCACAGTTCCAGCATTTTGTAGGTGTCACCAAGAAGCCCTGATGACTAGTCGCAACAAGTCATTTTTAATGGCCTACAGTCATTAAAAATGACTGTAGGCCTCTTAGCGGTGCAGCGGATATCTGAGGCAGGTCATTCTGAACGGGGACGCCCGGACCGGTGGAGACTCCCTCCGCATTCCTCTGGCCACACGTCAGCAGGTGACACACTACCAGCATGGAAATATGACACTGGAGGAAGTGCCAAAGGTGCTTGCTAAACTACGAGGCTGTCTTTTCTACGCAGACTCCAATCATTGTTGTTGACTGAAGAAAGAGGAGGGAGAAAACAGAGGAAGGAAATCAACTGAGTGCAGCTGAAGTCCCAAGGACAACACGGGAGGAAAACACAGATTTCTGGCTTGAATCGACAAAAACAATAAACCTCAGCACAGAACTAGATCTTGAGGGCCAAACTTTTGCAATCCAATTTTATAAAACAAATACTAGCCAAATTTAGCTAAAAACAAATTGAAAGAGCAAAGTTTAGTCACAAGCTCTTAAATAACTGGTGGATTTATTTCAGCACCACCTACACAAATCCAAACGGGTTTGAAAGAAACACAAACCCTCACGTTAAAATATCCATTTCCTTCTTCTGTAAACCTGACTTTTTGTAACAACTTTCTAATTTACTAAGCTCCCACTTTGCTAAGTTGTGAAAAATAATTTTTAAACTGCTAGCAAACCAGATATATTTCAATCATCATGTACTGCGATTAAAGCAGCCACCAGGTATTTTAATGATTAAAAATGTGGAGTTTGTACAAAAGAACACCGCTCAAAGTAAACAGCACCACTCCTCCGTTGTTACCATGGAGATTTCCACTTCCCATGTCCACTCCCAGGACAACGACAGCAGCCATGGGTGAAACAGGAAGTGCTTGCACCGTGGGGGCTTCAACAATACGACACCATCATGCCGTTGTTGTTGAATAAAGTTCATGTTTTTACCTAAATGATTAAGGTTTTAACTTTCTCTATAAGAAAGTCAAATGTGTTTGTCAGAACAAACTGTGCTATAAATGATGTATCCATATGTACCAAACTGATCAACACAAATATGTGTATCATTAAAATACTTAAGTTAAATTATTTAAGTAATTATTTTGACACAAATGTTTATTTCTATTCATTTCAGTGAGTAGAGCTTGCAGAAAAAGAAAACGCAAACTTCAGTCTCAGAAAAGGAAACAATTACATACAATTTTTAACATACATTGTTGTTGCTTACACAATCACAGGAAAGACCGATTACTTGACAGTTGTCCAAAACAGTCATTGAAAACCGGCAAAAGGAGGGTGAGCCACAAAAGACCAAATCTGAAAAAGTTGGCTGCTCATAGAGTGCTGTATTTAAGAATATTAATGGAAAGACGGGAATAAAAAGAAAAAAAGAATGGTACTGGTCCTATGAAGATACCAGAGAAAATACCAAAGTAAACACAATTTTCTCCCATGTAATATATTACACTCCTGGTCAGCCTGCTCAGTGAAGGCAGCTACACCTATTCTGTGCTGACCAGAAAGACAGGTTTGGCTGTTTGGAAACATTTCTGGTCATGAAACAGACAGTTATTTTATTATGGTAACTCGGTTTTAAAACTATAGTTGGCAAGTTACATGCAGTATGTCTGTCAAGCTGCTGACTGCAGGCTAGCTTCCTGAACAGATAGCCTACTATTAGTTTGTTACACTTTAAGTGTTACTGTGTGATGAAGAAAGTAGCAAATAGTGTATTTTTTTGCACAGTAAACATGTTTACTTAAAAACTACCTCTAAATTTAGCAAGTCATTCATTAAAGTCTGCGTATCAAAATTAAACTTAACTACCGAGATTAACATTACTTGCTTCAATTGCACTGACTTTTGTCCCATTTATCTGTAATCTTAAAAATAAGATGTTGTAGAGCCAATGAGGAATAATATTAATAGATTATTCTGTTCTCAAACTACCATCACCACTTTTCCCCCCCAACATATCCTTTTCAGTGTCACTTAGCAATTTTTCCCCCCAAAATTGCAACAAAAAAAAAGGTATAGTAGAAACTGTGGTTTAGGCTGAAATGTTGAACCTAAGACAAGCTTTTTGATTTCGGCTCACCCCATGCTTATGTTTAATTGTTGTAGTGAATGGAAAAATGTTTTCCCTTTCAAACTCCCTTTTAGCTCTGGAAACATCAATATGACAGTCCTTTGGCTGATAGAGTGGGAAAATGCACCACCCTGCAATAAAGTTTTCCAGCAGACGGCGGGCATCAACAATTACTCTTTGGACACTTTTTTTTTTTAAGTTTAAAGGTTCCCTGGAAGTTAAACAGAAAAAGTGGTTACACTTCTGTTTTAAAAGATGCCAAAAATCTGGACTTCGTGTAACTGCCTTACATATGGATGTAAAAAGCCATGTTACATATGCAGAGTCTGATATGAACGTCCAAAGAAAGAAAGGAGGCCAGAGGCAGAATTCCACCGGGAGCAGCTGGGTTGCATTAATCTGAGCTGATCACAGTCACTCGAGACGGTGGAGACACAGCATGTTTCAGAAGCATCCCAGAGGTGGCTCTCTGCACAACTAAAAATACACACAGTCTCCTTTTAGCAGATGCTGTGTCAAGCTGTACTGAGCGGTAGACTGGACTGGAAGTCAGACAGAAACAAACAAAAATCCATGGGATGAAAATGACATGAGATCAACAATGATGTACCAAATACTACATGTATAATGAATCAAGCTTTTGTAAAGAAGTACTTGATGCACAGATGTTTTACCAACGGAGAATATCAACTTGAAGGACAGGTGGAGGTAGAAGTTTATATGCACAAAAATAACTTTTTTGTCTTATAGTGCATTGCCTGTCATTTTTCCACTGTGGAATGTTATAAAAATAAAAAAATTCATAGATTTTTTTTAAAAACAAGTATTTCTTGTCTAAGTGATAGGATAGACAGAAAGAATAATTTCCTTCCAAAGAAATCATTAACAGGAGTGGGTGGCTGTTCAAAATGACCCCAGGTAGAGGTCAACAAAGGCCCAGAGCAACATCCAAAGAACTGCAAGTTATGGTCAGTGGTCATAACTTCACCATTAGAAAAAAACTTGGTAAAAATGGACTGAGTTCCAAGATCAAAACCACTGCTGAGCAAAAGGAACATTAATGCTCGTCCATTTTGCCCGACGACAGGTTGATGATCCCCAAAACTTGCGGCTAGGGGAGACTCAAGGTTTAGGGGACAATCATTTTTTCACACAAGGCAATTTAGATAGGTTTGGATTAGTTGCCCCTTTCATTAAAAAAAACCAAAACAACTTGATTTAAACATTGTTATTTCTATGTTATTTCTGTCTGTGGATCTGACAGACAAATTATGTGACAAAGGAGCCAACACGTTCTCACCACTTTTACAGGTTCTGATTGATATCATTGATTCAGATTATGCAGAGTTCAGGTCCTGTTCATGAAGACATTTGATCCAGTTAACAAAAACTTTCAGTAATCTCTAAACCAGCAGTCAAAATACCAGTTTTGTCAAAAAAAACCCAACTAGAAAACATACTAGAAGGCACTGAGATTAGAATAGACTCTACATGCTAAAATAAATCAAGTCTTTCACAGCTAACTCAGCTAACATTGGTTATAGTTGCTCATAAAATGCCTCATCATCACAAATTAAGGTGTGAACAAGGAGGTCCCTGTCAAAGAAAGCAGGTTCACGTGTCATTGTCAAGGTCAAGACATTAATCATCTTTTGGAGCAAAGCGATAAAATAACAAACCTCTAATCCAAGCAACACACACAGCAAGCACAGTGCACACTTTTGAGGTTGTCAGCTGATAGTAATGACAGGACATCTAGCGTAAGGCTGGGTCTGAGCTGCAGAATTATCCTGAGCACATCTGTTTAGCGTATTACGAGGAAAAGAATCCCGACCTGTAATTACAGGGGCGCGCTACAGAGGCTCTCGCCGTCTTCTCTGAGGATGGGGGATGACTTGCCGTCTTTCTGCCCTCAGCAGATCGGAGGCCGTTTGAAATCTGAGCCTGGTGGTTCAGCCGGAGCCGCAGCCCACGGAGACAGGGTGAGCTGCTGTGCGATGATAACGCAAATTTGGCTGCCTGCCTCAAAGGGGAGGATGACAGAAGATGTTGGTGAGAATATGTAGTGAGGGAACAGATAGAGTGAAGATCTGATGGTTTATTTTACATAATCTGCCTACAGGCAGATACAGTGAAGAAAAGCTGCACTTAAACCACAAATATGGTGGCTCATGGTGGAAGGAAATCTCTCAAATAGACATTATTAAACAATATCCAGGTGTTGAGAGTTTATTGTAAGATCTTTTCTTTGAAGATTGCCTCCTTAGATTGAACACCCTCTGACAACTCCAGACACAAGTAAGGTATTGTTTTATTTATCCTGACTTCTCTTGTTCATGCATCGAGCCATTGCACCAGCAAAGTGTGAAAAAGAGTCAAGAGTTTGTAGACAAGACAAGGCAAGTAATAAGCCTCCAGCAATGAACAATATAGTTCATCTTTCCATTGTTCTAATGAAAAAAGCAAAACAGCTATGTGTACTTTACTTTAACGCATACCTAAGCATTAATGTAAGCCAAGGATGCCCCATAACAACCCTGTACCTGATTGCAAAAGCCCTAAAAAATATTTTCTTTCATACTTAACAGGACAAAATGTGGAAAGGTTGAAAAAGGTATGAGTATATTTGCAAGACTTTGCATAGATTACTTTAGAATACAGTCTAATGTTGAATACACTTAAAGAGTTGCACATAAGGATATTCCAACAAATTAATTACATAACCTTCAAATGCTAAAAACATTCCACAGCTACAAACTTGTTGCCAATGTAGGTCTACTTGTTGAATTCACGTCTTTATTCAACTAAAGCAGATCAATAATCCACAGAAACAGGCGTATTGCAGAAACTCCTTAACCCCCTTTCTGAACAATACTTTATTGTTTCAGCTGAGAAGGTCAGAACAGCCCAACCCTTCACATGAAGTCCTGCTGAGCTCACACTAGCTTGAACTCTCCACTTGCACAGCTAAATCAGCTGGATGTCTTACATTGCTCCCCTGTTCAAAATCCACCACAAAACGTAGAACAAAATGGTTAACTATACTTTGTTAGAAATTTGATTTACACCGACAGGATGAGGACACAATCCAAAGGTGTTCCCAATCTACATGGGAAATACAGTCTCTCCAGCACATTCTGGGCCTACCCTCAGATCTCCTCCAGTCAGAGATGCTAGAAAAACTTTAAAGGGAGGCTCCAATCAAACCCCTGAATCACCTAAACAGGTTCCTTTCGATGTGGAGGGGAAGGGACTCTAATTTGAACTCCTCTGAGATGATGGAGCTCTTCAGCTGCTTGTGTCCTGGATGTCATTCTTCTGATATTGATTCATATCTCAAGGCCACATGTGAGGGCTGGAATGTAGACAGACCAAAGAACTAAGATTCTTCCTTCTTGGCTCAGCTCTTTCTATGGCAGACTATGCCTGCAACGCAGTAGAATGGAGACAAGGCCAAAATCTATCAACCCATCTTGGTACGAACAAGACAGAAGACACTCAAACTTCTGTACTTGAGGCAGAGACTCACTCCCAACCAAAAGGGAACAAACAATCCACCTTAAACTTTTGACTTTGAGCAGCTGATTCTAATCACGACTGCTTTACACTCAGCTACAAATTCCTCCAGTGTATGCTTAAGGTTGGGGCTTGAAAACACCAGGAGAATCATGTCTTCTAAAGAGTCGAGATGAAACCCTCAGGTTCCCAACCCAGAGGAAACCATCTCCATAACTACAGCTGGAGATTCTGTCCTTGAACACCACAAGCAGGATATGAGACGAGAGGCAGCCAGAGTTTAATCTACATCAGTAAAAAGCTTGACTTTGTGCAAAGGAAGCAGCCACAGTTCTTGTTCTGATTAAGGAGGGACTGGATAGCCCTTAAAAGAAACTGAAGCACCATATTCTATTGAGGGTCAAGGACAAGACACAGGAGACATTGTTGTGACTCTCCACTTTAAAATGTAGCAGGACAACTGAACTCCCACCACCTGTGAAGCAGTTCCTTGTGGTCTATCGTTTCACATCCAGGACAAACGTCACAAGTTAATCTAACAGATAACTGGTCAGAAACTCCTTTTCAACACACTGGAGTAAGCTTTCCCAGGGATGCATACATAACACAACCTTTGGTTCTCTAGCTTAAATTGGGACTAAAACCCCAGTTTGGCAATCTCCAGGAGTTGCCTCATTACTCCATGCAACATTAGAGAGGTGTCCTCCCTTTTTGCCCACCGCATGCAGTGTGAGGACTTGAGGTCATGTTTGTCAGCGCTGGTTTGGCAGGGAAGAGCTGGGGTCTGCATACCCATTCCCAATGCCAAATATACTGATTAAATAATGTAATCTAATTTTCACTAGAATGTGAAAAACCTGAAATTTAACTTCTAAAAATCAAATATTATCAGCTCATTTACGGCAGTAACTACGCATTAGATGAGGCAGAAGAGGAATGCCTGCTATTATTGAGCCCAACATAAGGCCAAATTCAAAATCCATCTTATCAAGGCTTGCTTACTATCAGTTTCTTTCAGTTATCTCCACTCTTCTTCCCCTTTTTGCCTGATTCTGAGAGAAAACAGACTACTGTGGACTGCCAGAATTTCTAATAGATAAAGCCAACAGAGCAATGGTGAAGGAAAAACTCTAAACCATCCCAGACATTAACCTCAATGCATCATATCATTTACTCAAAACTTCAATATCTTATGCTATTTGGCATCGGTGTCAAAAAAAACTTTTTTAAATAATTTGTCAAATTGGTTTTTGGTTAAACATGCAGTTTCTTATTTTTATTTTCCTACATGCAAATAAACAAAAACTGAACAGGTAATGTGAGTGGTGTCATGGCTGGACTGCTTAACAAATGGGCAGTATTGTCCATCATAGCACAGCAGCACATGCCTGGGGATTACCCATGGGCCCTGTCATGTTTGTGCAGAGAGGCTGCAGGGGGGCCAGCAGCTTTGTCACCACTGTAACATAACACGCAGAAATTCAGCAAAATATAGCTTTGGTTACAGGGAACATCTGAATGAGCAGCTGACATTTAACCCATTAAACACCATGCACAGCTGCTGCTTACCGTTGCAATAATTTCAAAACAGACCTTGTGCAAGGCCTTGCAAAAGTATTCATACCTTTATACCTCCTTGTTTTATGTAGAGACGAGCTCTGTACAACCAATCCATAAATGGAAGAAGTATGGCCCAAATTTACATTTCTACATGTAAGTCAACCTATTTTGACAGGGCATAAAAATTACACAACTATTCCAAAATGTAGTCAAGAGACCCAAGGTAACCCTGGAGAAGTTGGAGAAATTCATAGCAGCTAAACCTCAGAAATGCTCACTTTCCAACCTGACACAGCATGAACAAAGTAAAAATAGAAAAAAAGATGGGCTTCTGGATTTGCACATTCAGTATACTTTAATTGAAGTAATATATATATGAACTGCAGAATGTGTTTGTACTTTTGTAGAGCACTGAATTTGACCCTTTACAGTGTTGTATTGTCTCATTACGATGAAACATACATACCCCACAAATAGCAGTGTGGACCTGCCCATCAAAATATTGGTAAGAGTGTTTATTTTTATTTTTAAACAATTCGGTTTCTAAATAACAATTTGGCTACATTTAGATTTAGAAAGAAAAAGCAAGGCACTTTCTGCTCCATGTTTCCCTCCCACCGTTGTTAGCAGCCACAGTGAGTTAATGAGGGGAAATGCAAAATGTGAGGAAGCCTGTGAGGCCAAAGTCTCCCTCACATAATGGCCTGCTGAAGAAAGGGGAGCTTTGTGCAGCAACACAAGCAGGTTCCTCTTTAATGACTTCATGGCATGCCAATCACTTACGCCACACAACCCCATCATGCAGCCACACCACCATTCAGAGACATCCCGATCATGTGAGCAAAACAGCATGTGATTCTTAACCAACCTCCCCATAAGAAAACAAAAGTTCAGAAAGTAACAGGTTGGGGATGAAGATGGGGTCATTTTATTGAATTGGTAACAGGTTGTTCACTGCCTCCGTTTACAAGAGAACAGCAAACTGCTGTAATCATAAATTCAATGTTTCTAGACCGGTGCTAGTCACTCTGCCCTTTTAAAATGTTGCAGTACTTTTGAAGATTTGCTTATTTAATGGATTATTTGTTTCAGAGCCGATTATTACAAGACCTTTGGCATTTGTTAATACCACTTGGATTTAACAGAATTTTCCGTAATAGAACAGAATAGAAAGGAAGGATCTGTGGTTACATGCCTTTCTGCACCAAGGATGCAGATGTCTGTCAATGTGGAAGCTCTCCAGTTCTAAAACAGTCTCATGCATGTGGAAGACATTATTATAATGTTATTGTAGCTAGAGCTCTTCTGTCTTCAAGCACTGGTTGAAGAGAGCATCCTAGAATAGAGATGGCCTTTCTAATTAAATGTTGTCATGAGCGTCTACTATCAGAAGATGATCATAGCTATCTTATGGTCAATGTTCACTGGCCAAACAGGGATCTGGACCACATTTTTATTAACCCTCCCACAGCCATAAAAGACAGGGTCACTTAGAACCCATGAGTTTTTCTCTGTGTGCGGTCTAACGGGGTCATACTGACCCTGTGTGCGCTTTCACAATGTTTTTTGTGTGTGGTTTCGGAAACAGGCTGATGGGACAACCCCCCTGCTTCCCGGCTGTCCGTGAACTGTCCGTGTTCCTCCTGAGCATCGCGCTAAGACAGCTGGAGGGTTAATGTTTATCAACTATTAATCAAATAATTTACCCAGCAAAAGAAATAACCTGGTAAACTAGGGCTAGGCATTTAACAAATCGTTTATCATAGTCAAAAGAATTTTGATTTATTGTCAATATAAAATGCAATTAATCTTCAGTGTTACTCCCTTTTCTTATTTAGTTACATAAAAAAGGAGCAACAAATAGTTCTTAACACCACATTTATTATAATTATAACAGTACAACAAAATATTGTGATAAAATTATAAGTCCATATTGTCCACCTCATGGTAAGATATGCATGGGTACAATCTAGTTTCTTTACAAGCGCAAAGTAAACGTAAGTTTACATTGTTTTTTTTTTGCCAAATCCAAGAAAAGCATGCATTTGGCAAAAGAGCAAATTGCAAAGGGTTAGCACAACAGCTACAGCCCTTGATATTTAAAGAAAATACTTTACAAGATATTACAAAACAGTTATGAGAATTTGTACTTTTATGAGGTTTGGAAAACATTTCAATGACATTTTCAGCTACAAAGGCATCTGGTTTGTTCATTCACCATGAGGCCACACATCAGGTCTGACAGGGTGGCAGGAGATGATGTAAGAGGTGACAAAACCTGAAGCCATTTCATTGTTTCACAAAAGCAATTTTTACTCATGACTAACACTATGTTCACAACTTCTCTTAAAGTGATAGCATGGAGTACTTAATACGTCATAGTTCTGTCTGTCACGGCTGTGAAAGAAGCGGAAAGAGACAAACTGACTCCACACACAATATTTGTATTTCATGCCTGATGAAACAGAACATTAACATTGATAGTCCGTAAACGATAAAAGATCTGAAAGAGTCACAGTCTGCCAACACTAATCTATTGCCACAACAACTCTTATTGGCATGCAAAGCAAGCCATGGGCATGAAAACAAGCAAATTATCACTTTTTCCACAGGTTTAGATCAAAGTTTAATTGTGCTTCTTCAATCTAACCACCAACCTAATAACTTAATAATGACCTGAGGAGCTTATATTTGGTCCATCACTGCAGTTTGTTTGATGAAAAGTTGCCCCACCATGTTTAACTCTGTATGTTCCTCTATAAAAGTTAAGTTTAAAATATTTCTACCTAATTAGGCAAACAGGAGTTTTCACCCAAACGCTATGGAAGACATCAGCTCACTATTGTACAGATGTCAAAACTTTAGGACGAACAGAAATGTTGCTATTCAAAAACATTATCACTTAAGTGCGGTTGGATGAAGCTGCAAGGTTTCTGTGACATACAGAAGTTTAATGATAAACATTTCATAGTTTTACTGACTTTTCTTATGACGTCCATAAAAGTTTATGCAAGAGTTTCTTGCCGATTTCTGATTGATAGCCCACTTAGTTCTGACTTTTTTCCTGGGAGAGAGGCCTTCATCGTACAGGGGGGAAAAATCAACCCCAAAATGATTCTTGTCACAAAAGGTTGCTCTTGAAGCAGTTTTTGATCCCATTCTTTATTTATTGCGGCGTGTTTAAACAAAATTAAGGTTGAGCTTTTACTGTTGGTTCTTTTTCCAGATGTCCCAAACAATAAGAAAAGAGTGTCACTCAAGGAAATAACTTGACCCTCAGTCCTTCTCGATCCAATCCTGAACCTCCTGCAGAATCGCTTAGTCAAATCCTTCTAAGGGGAGAGTCCGAGTGGTTGCTGGACTTCCCTGTAGAACTCTTTGGACACAAGGAGACGAAGCATGGTTTCAAACAGTTCTCCCTTTAAAAGTGACAGCTCTACTCTTCTAACTCGATGAGAATACCAGCTACTCTGTCCTGGTTTACAACTTCCCCTGAGCCAATGATGAGATCATTAAAATTATGCTACAGCAGGTCAATTTGAGCAAATTAGATTTTTAAGGTCAAGTTAACTCTCATTACCTTTGCAATTAATTGCACTTCAAACAATCACCATAAAACTAAAGCAGTAAAGTTCGTGAAAAACAAGATTTCTGTCCTTCTGAAAAACCTTTAGGTGAAATAATAGGATTAAAAAAAGGACATAAGCTTAGGTTGATTTTAAACCTGATAGTCCAGTATCACCAACTATCACCAATTTTGGTCTCCAAAATTGCAACATTTGCTGTGTTATTTCCAGGAGGTGTGTTGGCTTCACACTGCACTGTGTAAAACGATCCAAGCCCTTGAAAAACCTGTTCCCATCTCGCCTGTGGTGGCGCAGCACCAAGAACCGTAGAAGGAAACGACACGAAAACCTCTGAAGACAACATGAGCGCAACTTCCCTCTTCATGAAATGTAAAAAACAAAAATGTAGTGGGTTCAGATTTTAGCGGTGGTAGGATTTCTCTTTTGTCGCTGGTAAAAGAAAACCACAAGCCATTTCTCCTGCTGGTGCTAGATTTGAGAGTTTGTTTTGGTTGTATTTGTCCAGAATATCCTACATTATAGTCCACTTCCTGCTTTCGGATTGTATCTGGTCCGCTTGAAATTCACATATACAACTGAACAGATCACCAAGAGAACTGAGACCCAGGTTGTCAGGGAAACCAAATTTCATTTTCTGCATCAGAGTTAAATTGTGTATGCAAATCTCCCCAAACCAAAAGCACTGGGTAGGCAAACTATCTAGAGTTTGATTAAAGTGAACTAAGCAAAGCTGGTGTGAATCCATCCTAGGAAATAACTGCTTTTTATACATTAACGATCTATTCAACTTTTAGCTTCAGATGAACAAATTAACTCACTCCAGCTCTGTGTCTCCTCATTGAAGTGCAAGCCATTCAGACTTTTGCTGTGCTGAAACCAATACACTTATGTTGCAAAGTCTAAAATGCACACAACACATTCAAGTTTTAAACCAAGAACTTTTTTAAAAAGAAAAAGTTCACCTTCATTCATCAAGCATAACCTCTTAAGAATGCTTGGGAACATTTCTCTAAAGTTGCGAGGATTTTGCTCCAGGCAGAAACCCCCCCCAACATTGTCCATCAACATTTATCTCCTGCAGAGACTCAAAGAGTTATCCAATATCCCGAACCCCTGCTCTCCCCAGTGGCGTCTGTCGTATCTCTGCGCACACCACCGGCGTGATAGAAAACTGTGGCCAGTCCCTTTAGAAATAGCAGACCCAGGGGCCTGTAGGGTGTCAGATGTCAACGGGGAACCAGTTGCTGGAGTCTGAGTCCAGGCTGCCTCGCTCATGCTCACAGCAGCTGTGTCTTCTCAGAGCCCACATTCCTGCAGGACAGACCCACTCTGCTCTCGTCACCTGCGCCCATCTAAACAGCATGCAGAGGAACTTCAAGGGAGAGGAGAGAGGTTTACCGTACAGGCGGCTGCTTTTTTTTGTTTCCAGTTAGGAAACTATTTAATAAATAATAAAGCAGTTCTCTTTTCTGACTAAAGAGAAATGAAAAAAAAAAAAACAAGGGTGGGTCTCCTCTTTCACATATACAATCAGAAATCAAGCCATAACGTTATGAATGTAGCGACAGACCAATAAATAACCTTTTTAAATAACCCCTTATTCAGATTTGATCAGTGATTAACTGGTCAAATAATTATTTTTTCCCCCTAATCATTACATGAATCATCTACTTTGATGCATTTTTGTTAGTTTAATTAGAGTTATATAAAGATAGAGCAGATATGCTGTAATGCACAGATTGCAATTCCTTCATTTTGAAATGGACTCAAAACCTTTTTCCCCCCCCTGTACTTTCTAGTCCTTATGAAGAAAGAAAAACATCAACTCAGAAGAAGTCATAATTGGATTTGGAAGTACATATTACACATTCAGCAAACTGAACAGGCTGGAAAAGACCTAATGTATATACGAATATTAAAAACGAGATCAAATGTGATGCATTTCAATGCTCGGATGCAGGGTGTGTTGTGTCTGCTGTCGTCTCCCTCCATTGACAGGCTGCACGGCGCAGTCATGATTCAGCATCTTCACCTCGTCAGACCTCACTTTACACTTCCAGCTGCTCTGCAGAAAGAGTCGCTTACACTGTGTTATAAGCTGCACCGTCTGACCTCTACTAAATAATACATGTAAACACTGCCCATCCCACCACATTGCAGGCAAAAACTAAAAAAGAAAAAGAGCGAAAAAAAAATAACAGCACCCTCTTCCCTGCCAGGTCTCAATGATCCTGGATGATGCAGCAGTTCGGTTTTGTTATTAATTAGCTCTGTGCAATAAAGTTTAGTCAGCTTTTTGTATCCGTTTCTCCATCTCGACTACAAACGACTGTCCAGATGTGCACGGTTACAAGACTGCGATGCGTAATAATGCAAACAAGCATGTGGACAATCTCGATCAATCCCGTGTTTAAGGCTTAATCTGGGGATGCCAAGCGAGCAGTCTGTAGAAACAGACAACTTGTTACACTGCTTACATCTCACAAACACACACACACGCCTTTAATTGTGACTAATCATTTAATAATAAGTTATCTCTTACACACACACACACACCCAAAACGAATGACAGCTGAAAACAATGTTGCAAATGAGTGCAGATGAGAGGAACAAGTTTGTCACAAAGACTTAAGCGGTGATTCATTAGATTCTGGAGGCTGTTTAAAACCCACCGAGAAACAACTAAACATCTCTCTTACCTCCAGGCGTGTGTTGAAGTTAACTCAAAGCCAGTCTTGAGCTCCCCTGTCCTGGTCAGGCTAAGCTGCACAGTTACGCACACTTGTGGTCCCGCAAAATGACTAAGTTTCTATTTTAATTCTCTGCATTCCCGCTGAATTGAGTAGTTTTTATTCCTTCTTTTGCTCACCGCATGCCGACAAAACTCCTCGAAATCTTAAGCTCGCGGCGAACACTTTTTGCATTTCTCTTCTCTCTCGATTTTTAAAATTTTTTTTTATCCGAGCGCGTTTGTAGTAAGAATGCAATTTAAAACGCAGCTTTCCGCGGCTCGCTCGCTGAGAACTCCGCTTTGCCTTTTACTAATCAGTGCGGCCACACTGAGGCGCGTCCCCGCGGCTTATGGGCGGAGGGAGAAATCACAGAGGGAGGACGAACCATATGAACTACGAGCCAGAGCGCGCTCCAAACGCGGAGTGATGATGCGTTCAAATCACCTCGGGTGTTCTAACCTCAGTGTGGGGAATTGCGCCACGTAGCTGCGTTTAAGTAAAAAAAAAAAAAAAGAAAAAGAAAAAGAAAAGAAAAGAAAGAAAAAATGGAAAAAAGAAAGAAAACATATCAGAGTAATTCTGATAAACAATGCAGTGTGATTCTATGCATTCACACACAAAAGGAAAATTTATGCATTGGAATGTTGTTAAGTCCTTCTAATGTGTTTCAATAAGAAACAGAGCACCAGAAGTGCAAATAACAGGAAATAAATAAATACCTATACAGAAAATTTGTGAAAGTTATTAATCAACTGGTTATGTAAAGGAAGCAATCACCACAAGTGGCACACTTACTGCAGTGCAACTTGCATATGTAAGCATGTTACTTTGGGTTTTTACCACTTTAAATGAAGAGAAATATACCACTTTTCTCTCGTATCAATAACAATAGCTTGCATCTCAAAAACAGGCAATTTATGCGTTTTTCAAACTTAAGAATATGTTGAACTCATTTGTAATATCGTTCCAAATACAACAAAGTTCCAACTCCAGTAGCTTTTAAGGCCTGTCTCACTTTTTTTCTTCCCATTTTATCAGGCTTTTATTAAGTTGATTGATTGATTGATTGATTGATTGATTCATCTTAAATCGTCTCCCAAGGCTGAAACTTAGAAATTCCGATTATCCAGGACAGCTCGAACACATCATGACAACAGGAAGTAAATAAAATGTAACACGGCCGCGAAGGAGCCAATGAAACACCCCGTGTTTCAAATAAACGATAACTGAACTATATGAGTCAATTTTAAGTTTATTTAGGGTTTCAGTTAACGGGTTTTATATAGTTGAGAGATCTGTAATCTCATTTTGTGGTATACAAGTATCAAAAAGAAGCACTATTAAAAATTTTATTGCGTATGTGAGCTGTCAAAAACGGTTACCCTCTGAGTTACTCCACTATCCGGATCCCCGGATGTACGGAGCCAATCGGATGCGAGCTTCTGATTTTGTCTTCCCAACTGTCCAGATGCGGCTTATGATAGCCAGAGCAATGAGGGACAACAGTGCAGTTTTCAAGCTGTTCGTTGTTTGAATGTGTCTTTCAAAGGTAGGGACATTAAACGAACAAAGCATGTTTTAATTTGTCACTTTGTGGTGTACATGTCCTGTAGGTTATAGTTAGTTATTTAGCTTCGTGAGGTGGTGGAGGTAGCGGTTGGCTAGCTAGTGCTAACATTAGACTGTGCTGGCTGTTAGCTGCCTGCTATCAGAACGTGAACTAAACGCAATGCAGCAATACGAGTTTATGACCCAACAGACACCGATGTAAACACCCAGGTCTGCTTGTAAAATGAGTTACTTTTTTTTTTTTAACAAAAACTCAAATGAACGAATCAAGTCAACCCTTTTTAGATGCTGGATCAATGTGTGTTGGTTTATGTAAAGTTTATTTAGCTAAACGTAAGGCTTTGAAATTACACAAGTTTAATACAGCGTCGGTCATGTTCATTACTTTTGTTTACAGAATCACTCACTAAATATCAACGCCACTGTTTGACTGCAGAAGGTCACTTTTTGACTAAAATGTAATTTTTAACTATTCAGTCTTTTGCCTACCGTTTTTAGAGGGAGACAATGAAGTAAATATAAAGATCATAGCTATTAGTTGAGGAACTTAATATTTTGTTTCTATCTTTTTTTTTTCAAAGCAACTTTTCAAACGGCATGAACAATAAGAATAAGATCAAACGATACCTGGGTCATGTATAGAAAACAAAAGTTAAGGTAGCTACTGCTTTTTAAAATCAGAAATCATGGTGTAATTATTGTCCCTTTATTTATGTTTAAACCTGTAAAAGTTGTGGAAAAACCAGACACACACAAAAACAGCCACTTTTTTTTTTTAATCGGTATGCAATGTTCAGCAAACCATCTTCGGTGAATATTCTCCATTTTTATCAGTTGAAGTAAATGTTTATTTACTTGTTAAAAATCCCATAATTGAGCCAAAATGTAATTTTACCATTAAAAACAATGAACATCCATTGTTGAAACTAAAATGGATTCTATCTGGATTGTTTTTCAACATTCTTAGCAACTAAATATAATAGAAAACTCTGGTAAAATTTAGATAAAATAGTTGCTGTTTTGAAAGAAATTGAATTGCTACCATAATTGATTTTCCTACTTCTTGAGAACTGTTAACTTTTCTATTCATTTAAAAATCTGACCTATTTTTGGGAGGAAGCAACACAGATTGTCAGAACAGTAACAAGTCTTAGCTGTGTTGCTAATATTAATAAATGGATAATGATTAAGGCATGCTTATATTGTCAGAGGGATTTTTCCATAACGAGTCGCAGAATCGTCGATAATAACATTCCTGTTACTATTTTTACTTTGTACGAACCTAACTGGCAGATTTTATTTTTATTATTATTATTTTTTCAGACTGAAACTGCCAAAGGATGGATCCTGTAGTGCTGAGCTACCAGGATAGCCTGCTGCGGCGTTCCGACGTGTCCTTACTGGAAGGCCCCTACTGGCTCAACGACCAGGTCATCGGTTTCGCCTTTGAATACTTTGCCAACGAGCGCTTCAGGGTGCTGGGCGACGCGGCCATCTTCATTAGCCCGGAGGTCACCCAGTTCATCAAGTGCGCCTCCTGTCCTGACGAGCTGGCCCTCTTCCTGGAGCCGCTGGATCTCCCGTCCCGCCGCTGGGTCTTCCTGGCCGTCAACGACAACTCCAACCAGTCCGCCGGGGGCTCCCACTGGAGCCTCCTGCTCTACCGCCGCAGCTCCAATCACTTCGCGCACTATGACTCTCAGAACGGCAGCAACTCGCTGCACGCACGGCGCATCGGCAGCAAGCTGGAGCCCTTCCTCGGCGCCAGCAGGAAGGCGCTGTTCGTGGAGGAGCCGTGCCCGTCGCAGCAGAACAGCTACGACTGCGGCATGTACGTCATCTGCATCGCCGAGGCCTTGTGCGAGAAGGTCAGGCTGGAGGGCTCGCCCCGCCTCCCCGTGCAAATCATCACCCCAGCCTACATTACCCAGAAGCGGGCCGAGTGGTGCAGACTGATCCAGAGTCTGGCTCAGAACGACCTCTGCTGCTCTCTGTCTTTCACCTAGCTCGTACGCAGAATAGCGCCCCCGACTCTTCCCCCTACTGCTGGAGAAACAGAATGCACTCCCCGCATACCAGTGTGTAACTACATATTTATTATATTTCCCTGACAGTCAAATGAAGAGGCGGTGTGATGTTTTTCCAGTGTATATGCACAGCAACGTACCGTATGTAAATGACACCAGCATGCCTATAAACCTAAAATGTGTACATGCTTTGTGAGCTTGGAGAATGTGGAACAGGAAGCACTGAATCTTTTCTGTTGTTTGGTGTGCAGCGAATGTAGAAATGTTTACACAGATTATTGCTCAGGGTCATTTTAAATGAACTGAATTGACTATAAGAATGTGAATACGAACTCTGGCTCCTGCATCTTATCTCGTTGTTATTGTGCTCCCGTTTTTGTTTTGTTTTTTTCCAGCAGTTTCAACAGTATTTGTCTCTCTACACCTGATGTAGATGTCAGACGGAAGCATTTTGTGCCACTGAGTGTGTGTGTGTGTTTTTTTTTGGAACAAAGGGCAATGTTGAGTGGAGGAATGTATGTTATGTTCTCCAATAGTATCTCACATGCAGTCTGATCTGATAAGTGTGGCAGTCGTCACATTTTTGTGGACAGAAAAGTCGCTGTAAAAATCGCTCTGGTTTTTTTTTTTGACATGCCTGCTGTCTGTTTTTTTTTTCTTTCTTTGTTTCTGTTATTAAAACTTGTTTGGCTGCAGAATGATCCGACTTATCTTCAGTTTTTGTTTTAAATGTTTTCCAATGACTAGCGTTCTGTTTTAAGTTTTCAATAGCGTGTGTTGATACTGATAAACACGTACTAATTCTGACAAAGAACAAACAGTTCACATTGATTTCAACAAGCGATTTTATTTCAATTCTAAAACCGAGTGTTAATTTCAATGATTTATTCCTGTAAATTTTGAAGGTTATTGCTGACAGCTAACGAAAATTTTAAATTCATCGAAATATCGCAATGAACCAAATTTTTAAAATCACTTTTGATCTACAAAATGTTGAAATGTTAAAGGTATCCACTTCTGTCCCATTTTCTACCACACTTTTCTCCTTCCATTTAACTTTCCATTAATATGCTTGAGGACATTAACTCTACAAACACAAATACAGTGACGTATTCAAAACTCTTCCTCTGTTAAGACAGAACTCACAAAGGAGTCTAATTTAAGACATTTTATATGGGCTCTACTTTTTTTTAGTCTTGATCCAAATCTCTAGAGCACAGATGAGGGTCAGAATCTAGACGGACCGGTCTACCAAGAGTTTTGTTTTCTGCCTCTGCTCCTCCTCCATCATCCTACCAACTCTCGCTAACACAGAGCTAGCTACTTGAACTCCAGTAGATTAAACTGCATCAGACTCAGTTCTTGTGCTGATAAGCTGCTTCTCTTATCTGACCCAAGCAGGGATGACATTGACTCAGAACAGAATGAGGATTATATGAAACTTTAAAGGATCATGCTGTGTTATCTTTGTTAGCACTAAGAACTTATCTTACAGCTGACTGTTCACACAATGACTGATGATGATTTATTGGTTTGTTCTAAAAGAAAATCTAAATTATGCCTTCTACAAACTTGATGGGAAAAAAAAGTTACAGCTTATATTTGTTATTAATTTCTAACTTGATCATAAACAGAATAAAACAGAGAATAAATAAGAGTAGTCCTTAGGTCAGGGGTGTCAAACTCCAGGCCTCGAGGGCCGGTGTCCTGCAGTTTTTAGATGTGTCACAGGTACAAAACACTGGAATGAAATGGCTTAATTTCCTCCTCCTTGTGTAGATCAGTTCTCCAGAGCCTTAATGACCTAATTATTCTATTCAGGTGTGGTGCAGCAGAGGCACATCTAAAAGTTGCAGGACAGCGGCCCTCGAGAACTGGAGTTTGACACCTGTGCCTTAGGTGAACTCTTTCATCATCACTGTTGAGTATAACTCATGTCAGTGGTTCATGTTTACCTGTCATATGAAAACTCTACAGCACAAATATGGCGGTGTAAAAAATTAAAAATGGCTGCTTAGGATTTCCAGTATCAATTTTAAGTTTACTTGTAAATCCAAGTCATTAGAATCAACATTAAAATCTCAATAGAGGAACTTTGTAAAAGTGAATGTACTGGGATTTAATATTTAAACTTCAGACCATTACACTGGTCTACTAAGTGTTAATAGTCGCTTCAAAAAAAAAGGAATATTTTTAGCAGTTTTTGGATGTAAAGTGGTCGACATATAAACCAAATACATACCAACCTGGAAACATGGCGGGGGAAGTGTCATGCTTTGCAGATGCTTTGCTGCAGAAGGAGCTGAACAGCTCTCCATCGTAGAAACCGCCATGAACTCTTCTGTTTATTTTAAGGAAAATGTGACGCATCTGTAAAAACAAAAAACAAAAGAAAGTCAATGCTGAAGCATCGCTCGGACCTGCAACATCTTAATAAAATATACCAGTAGATCCACGAAGGACTGGTTAGAACATGGAAATGGAAAGTCTGAGTCAAAGCCCACATTTTCACCCACTTGCAACAGGCTGAACCCATAAGAAAAACCATTTTAACATCTCACAGCTGAAAGCAAAGAGTGGAAACAACCTTGCTCAAACTGAAGTCAGAAGTAGATAGGTACAAGAAACATTTGGTGTTTACTGTAATTCTTCAGAGTGCGGGTCATCCACCTGTGGTTCCTTTCTCATCAGGCTTTAATATCACGGTGTTAGAAAGTCTTGAATTTATATAACTAAAATTAAGTCCTTAAAACGTCTCAAATTTCTTAGAAAAAAACTAAGTTATGGAGGCAGCAGTTCTAAATCTCCAAACTCTATACCCTTGCTAACGAGCTAGCTAGCTAACGAGCTAGCTAGCTAGATAGCTGTTTCAAGTTAGCTAGCTAGCTAACTAACTAACTTGAAACAGCATAGCTAGCTAGCTTGCTATGCTGTTTCAAGTTAGCTTGAAACAGCTAACTTGAAAGCTAGCAAGCTAGCTAGCTAGCTGTTTCAAGTTAGCTAGCTTGGCATTACTACCATATAAAATACTAAATTATATTTTGTACATTTCTATCATGTTACAGGTCTTACATTTCATACATAAAATCCTTTAAAAAGTCCTCCCATTGAGTTAACGAGAAACCCGCAGAGATGCAGCATTTTGAACATCTTCAGCCAAATGACAAACATGTTTTAATAAACAGAAACCTGGGACAGTTGAGGCTCTGCTGCTGACAAACATCCCAGCGCTGCTCCCTGGTTAAATCTGGTCCAGGAAGTGTATCAGGGTCAAGTTCACATCATCAAAGTGGAAAAGAGAAGGTGCAGACTCCAGTGATATAATGCTCCCACTGAAACCAGTGAAATGCGCAGGAGACCTTTAGGTCTGAATGTTTCGGAAATACAAATGATTAAATCCACATGGACGAGCAGCTGAAGCCGCATTCTTCAAAAACATGTGCTTTCAGGGTCCCAACATGTAAACTGAAATAGCAACAAAAAAAAAACTAGGAAAACATTGAAAATTATTTGAACTGTTAACAAGGCATGAATAATGTTTTGACCCAATATTTGTTTTTGTTTTTGTTTTTTTTTTTAAAAAAACAAATGTGGGTAATTTGGGTTTTTTTTGTAAAACAAACGTGGGTAACAAATTTTTGCATGTTTGCATGACTTGGTCACACTTAGTAACGCAGCGTGACTAAGTCATGCAAACTACCACAACGCCTAAAAATGTAGATTTTTGCATCACAAGAAAAAAATAAGAATAATCAATTTAGTATTTTTTTCACTTTATAGAAAAACAAAACCTTCAGAGTTGCTGCCATGATGCCCTCTCGATCTGGTAGTGGTTAAACTGTATCCCCCATAAAGCTAGCGGGTGGTCACATTTACTGCAAACATACAGTACAATGCCTTGCAATAGTATTCACACCCCTTAGTCACAATGCAACAACAAAATGTCTGTCCAGTCTAACTGAGCTTGAACTGTATTGCAAAGAAAGAAAAAAAGTATCTAGACATATGTAAACCCACATAAAATGGAAAATTAATTAACCTATCTATTATATACATATCTATATATATATGTATATATATATATATACAGTATATACTGTATATATATTTATATATAGTATATATATATAATGAGGGTCCATCTGAAAATATTGTATGAGTTTATGAGGTAGGAGTTCATAAGTTTCTTTCTTCTTCCTACTCCTTTTTGAGCATGTTGAGATTATTGTACAAAAATATGTTTTTTTGCATTCCTTATTCATGTGTGTGATTTTATATTTCTATTATGTTTGAAATAAATCAATAAAATAAATAAATAGATGTGCAAGGCACCAACAACACTGCATCTGCACAGTAAGAATTGTGGCAGAAGCTGCTTGTACAAATGTGTTGACTCAGGGGGTCTAAATGCAAACGCCTGCTGCACTTTTCAGATTTTTATATTTTGAAAGTTTTGAAAACAACATCTCAAATTCCTTGAGCTTTACAACCACGCATTAATTTATGCTTAAGAGAATCACAAGTCTTAAAAAAATGTGGAAAAACCATCTATGAAACAGCAGCTGGATTTGGCTGCTTGGGCCACTGTGGTTAAGTCAGCAAAATTCAAAGTCTTCCACAGTTAAAGGTTTTCCAGCAATAAATTTAAAAATAATTTATCGTCCTGTAACAGCTTAGCTCTTGGTCTGGGCCAATTCAGGATGGGACTACTGGTTCGAATTAGCCATTGCTGGGAGCAACAGGGAGAAATCAAACCATCTGATGAGGCACAGACGCTGGGAGTGAAGGACACTGAATTCTTTGTATCCTCTTTTTCCCACAGACAGTTAATCCAACCGTGAAAATTTACTCCTCTCCACATCAGGAGCCACGAAACCACCTGTAAGGCAAGTACTGTGCGGCTCACGTTGCAGCAGAACCGCAGAAGCTGTTTTCATCTCCGTAAACGGCACGTTGACTGTCATATTTATGTCCCTGTTGTTATTTTGTGCGAACTGCTCTGGCCTTTTTAAATCATGCATGTCACACACATTCTCCGCCTGCTCTCAGCTCTCCAGAGAGTGGGTGTTGCTCTCAGTCAGTGACGGCCACGTGGAAATAAAAATACAGTGAACGCATCCAACTGTTTGTGAACACTTTGTGGTCACAGCCGGCCTCCGGTATCCAAAACACTTTCTGGTCGTCTGAGAATTAAACGTTCAATCAAACTGGTCCTCTGTTTTATATGACATACCTTTTCTGTGAGACTTCCTTCTTGCGTGCATCTCATTAAAGTATCATATTTTATCTGCAGATTGAGTGGTGAAGTTTTAGAATTTTTTTGGAGCCTTCTTTTAAGATCTTGCGGCCTGCTTTCGGGGTACCCTTGCTTGGAAGGCCAGACTGAGGCATGTTGGCAGTGTTCTTCACCGTAGATTGTTTTCTTAGCAGTCTGATTTAATGCAAATTGTTGAAATCTTCTTTCTGAAGACTTCAGGCAGCTCTTTTATACTCAGCATGCTCTTACTTCACACCAAACTAAATGTCTAAGGCTTAAAATAGGCAAGTTTCCCTGGAAATGCTGGATGATGATATTTTAGTCTTCTTAACCCAAAGTGATTTTGTCTGAAAATAATTTTAGCCATTTTAAGCGAGAATAAATGTATAGTATTTTTTTTTAAATCCTTTCTAGAAGCTGTTTTGGTACGGTTGAAATGGATATTTTCAGGCCAAGCAGACCCATAGACCAACCAGAAATCACTCCAAAAGCAGGAAGTGGACTATAGCCCAGGGCATTCTGGGTAGATACAACCTAAACAAACGCCAGAGTGTAGCTGTACAGGGAGAAATGGCTTGGGGTCTTTCTCTAAAGCAGGGGTCTCAAACTCCAGTCTTCGAGGGCCACAGACCTACAGTTTTTAGATGTGCCACAGGTACAAAACACTGGAATGAAATGGCTTAATTACCTCCTTCTTGTGTAGATCAGTTCTCCCAGCCTTGCTAATGACCTAATTATTGTATTCAGGTGGTGCAGCAGAGGCACATCTAAAGGTTGCAGGACTGCGGCCCTCGAGGACTGGAGTTTGAGACCCCTGCTCTGAAGACAAGAGAGAAATCATACAACCGATAAGATGCAATGCTTTGCCCTTACTCTGCTTTTTTTTTTCTTCAGTTTTGTTTAACTATGTTAGCAAAATCCCCAGTTGTATTGTTAAAATCTCTGATATATCTTGTAATACATGTCAAAACAACTGAATGTGCAGTAATATATAACAAAAAAACATTTCATGTTTTCATTTTGTTTCTTCCTTCTAACATAAAATACTTCCAAGAAACGATATTTTGGTCCCAGAATCACCTGGACCAGGAAGAAACGCTTGTTTTTTTCTGCTTTCAGTTAAGGCGGCAGCAGGCCTCCCTTCATAAAAGCGCCGGCTGTAATACATCTGGATCGCGCTCGCGGCACACATTAACTTAGACACACTTAACGACCCTCTGATGTAATGGGTTCTTGGAAGCCCTCCAGCTCTGTCGCCTCGGATGTGTGATGATTTTACAGTGTGTGACACAGATCGTTACCATGAAGTCACAGCCCGCCTCCTCGCTCACGCCGAGGGGGTCGCAGGTCAGCGGAGCAGCATTCCAGGACAGACAATACGACTCCCTGGAGGAACGGAGGTGGCTGCATCTCGTCTGGCCATCTGCTTCGACTCAGCCCCACCAAAACTCCCTTTGCTCTGCTGCTAAAACACACGGAGCTCCGCAGAGGCTTCTTTAAAGAGACTGCAAGGAGTTGGTGTCCGGCTGAGACTGATAAACTAAATGCTGCAGGAGCTAATGATTAGTATCTACACGTTTTGATTCATGACAGACTGAATTACAAAGCAGAAAAAAATTGGGATACATTAAGGAGTAAGAAGAAGAAAACTAAAAGTGATCACAGAACAGTGTCCCAGGACAGCACATCTTTTTTTTCTTCAGGAATAAGGAAAAAAAAAAAAACCCCAAAAAAAACAAACTACACTTCAAAAACAAAATCTTATTATTAGTATTTTTGATTTAGTTTTTAGCGCAAACATTTTAATACACTTGAAATATGAAAACTATTTCACAACCTTTCAGCAAGATACAAGAGTTCGTTTTAAGTCAATAATTCCTTAATGTTGATGAAAAAGTCCCAGTCATAAGTGAAATAATCTGCCATAAATCTCAGCAAGTTGAAGAGAAATCTTCAGAATTGTTTAGTATTATTTTAGAAAATCTCATCTTCCACATGTATTTTCTAAAAACGGTTCACTACGCATTACTACGCTCCACTTCGTGCAGAGGTTGTGGGCTATTGAGAAACGATTGCTTCCCGGAGGAGTGGACTCTGTTGAGGTTTCAAATGTTACCTAATTGTAAACATTTGGACGTGACGTATGCAATACGCCAGTTCGATGTCAGGAGGCTTACCAGAAATTGCCTGCACCGTATACAACCATCCTCCACTGCGAAGAGAGAAGAACCGAAACGAGCAAGATGGCTGTTACCCTTAATTCAATATTTGGAAGCGTGGCCAACGTGGACTGAAAGGCTTTGTTCACTTCCTCTGCTGCCATTGCTAAAACTACAGGCAGATTACAATTCTAACACAACGCAGAAAATCAACATCATTGTTCACGACTTCGCCTTCTGTTCGCCGATTGACCCGGTTGAAATTCTGCTGGAGAGAATCCAAGTCAATGGAAGAAAGCCCAGGCAGAGCTGTGAAGAGAGAGGAGAATCGAGCAAATTGCTAAGGAAGGCAATAGCCAGGCTAAGGCCAAGGTCTGTTATGAGGCAAAAATTACATATAGGACAATCCAAAATCAATTACATCTTGTAGAGGAGCATCTTTTTCCTGAAGTTCATGTTTCTCTACCATTGATTTACAACATTGGATAACATTTCAGTGATTTTCCAGTTCATCTTAAAAGGCAATTCAAGAACAGAATAAACAAGAACATTTCAAAAGACTGTCGCTCTTCTTGTCGGAAAGCATAACAGAAAGCTACAAAGAATGCGTCATTTTAACATAGTTGCAGGTTTAATTTAAAAGCGTCCAGAAATACATCATCATCCATAGAAAATCCATCAAATATCCTCAGACAAACAACATAATACAAACACTCTGAGTCTTAAAGACTAACATCTTCATTTGAAATGTTTGAGTAAAAGAATCCAAGCAACTTTTTTTTTTACACAGATATTCATAAATGTGATGAAAGACATAAAATTTCATCTAATCACTCCACTCTCTTTTTAAAGCTATTATTGCTCTGTTTCACTGGAAACAAGTGAAATCTCTGTGCTCACATGACCTTCTTCTGTGGATACCTTTAAGATGACAACCGAGTACCTTTTACCGAAGCAAAAAACACTTTATGTGGCTGAAACGATTCAGACTTCATCTTTACAAGAAAAAGTGCAACATTATTGCTAGTTGTAACGTTCCCTCTAAAATTAAACTAGTTTGCTCAATTGGTCAAAAATATGTTCGATATAAAGAAACGGCTCACTCACGCCGGCAGCCATCAAAAAAGACAAACATTTCCTTCTTACTTACATCTCAATATTTCATCCTCAAACATCAACTCTTTATCATCCGTCTGCACAACAGAGTAGTGAGGATTCAGCAGCATTTCTCCACTTTTCACACTGAAGCACATCTGTGATATGAACTGCCAACAATCTATAACAAAATCTATTTTCTATTTAGAAATAAATATACAGTCTGTTTGCATAGTCTGGAAGTGATCTTGGGTTGGGTGGTCATCCCGGACCTTATAGATGCCTGGAACCTTGATGATGCAGCCGGGGGGGGGGGCTTGGAGGGTTTGTTCTGATCCTGGATCTGTGCTGGGGTGGTGGGATGGGGCATCATTGGCTCCAAGCGTGTAGAGAGGGGGTCTAAAGTGGTGGGCAGAGGTTACCTGGAGCAAGAGAAGACAGTGTTGTTAGTGGAAACCTAATGGCACGGATAGTTTTTATCCCCGTGTACATAATTATACTGTGTCCTTATATTCTTAGCAACAAAACCAGTGATGTAGACAAGGTTGGGCAATATGGATTGAAAATGAAATAATACCAAATCCGATTTTAATCAGTTTTATTTTCTCTCTCTCTCTCTTTTTTTTAAAGTAAATTACAAACTGTGGCCTTTATCTCACTTCCCACTCCTGTGAGTGTTAGATTTGGGCAGGGAGAATTCTTGTTTTATTACAAGAATATTGTTTAATATTAGGAGAAGAAAGATGCAATTTGACCAGAAAAAATGTCTTACATCATGGGGGTGGGGGGGAGTAATTTTAATGAGAAAATAGCTCAGAAAGAAAATGATCAAAATACGACATGACAAAATAGCTCCACTAGCGTTTATGGCGTGCGAAAAGCGCTCATTGGCAATGAAAACTTTTATGAGACAAACTACCGCGTTGCTCAAAACGTGCTATTCAGAATAAACATGAAGTGATTTCATCGAAGTTTGCACAAGACTTATCCATCTTTGTCTTTTTTTTTTTTTAGTAAGATCTGCCTGCAGGTGTGTTACCTCTCTCTGAGGGGCAGATTTGGGTTACTGAGGAAGGAGAGCTGCTGCTCCAGACTGCACACACGAAAGGCCAGATAGCACGACGAGAGGATGAGGAGGATTATTCTGATGAAAGATGAAGAGACAAACACGTTTAGATGCTTCCGCAAACACAAAGGAAGAGAGCTGTAATGTGTCTGAATGAACACTGGGGGGCGGTGTTTGCTGTCCTGTCAAGTTCGGTAAACGTTGACAAGAAGAAAGCTAAAACGTTTGCTGTATTGTTTTCAATGTTTTCCACTTTCCTTCAAAATTATTTTATTAATTATATATTTTTTTCTTAATTCTCTTAATTTAGAAAGTCTTTTAGACTTATTTGAACTCGTCTCTTCCTTTAACAGCTGAAGCAGGAATTTGCAAAACGAGCGACGAAATAGACGGACTTGTGAAAATAAATTGAAACATCACTGTGGACAATCTGAGAAAATGAAAATATATTTATGATTAATAAATTCTTCTGACATATTCACACACTTATGGTTAAAAACATTTAAATTTAATGACTCAAATCTGAAAAAAATATTGAGTTTTTGTACTTGTTCATTCTAAATAAAATGAATACAAAAACAAACTTAAAAGTTATTGTGACATGAAAGAAATACATGAATAAAACATACGACTTGAGCAGAAACTAACTAATGAATAAATTATTACGACCGAAAATTAAAGGGCAAAAGAAATAACGTAGAAATATAAACATAACTGCAATGACTATTTCACAATTACATTATTTTTTACAACTTTATAACTAAATTAAATAGACAATATGAATATTGATAGTAAAGTTAATTATGAATAAGAAACAGTTAAAAAAAACAATTGATTCATTTTAGACGTCTAAGATTATAGATTTTAAATTATTTTGTTGCATCTTTCCAAATGGGTCGTTTAATTATTTCTGATGATGATTGTTTCCCAATTTTGCCTTAGTCCTCCATAAATCTATAACACCTTTAGTTTTATGCTTTATCTAAATCTAAAACAGCTGCATAAAACTGTACTGATTACAACTATTGTGCATGATATGATATGTGCTTTGGGAGTGTATTTTATGAGTGAATAAGGTTGAGCTCCATTTCTTCACTCACAGCAGGTTAAGCTTGCTAATAAAACAAATAATGATGTACAGAAATAGATGAAATAGATGAAGACGAAGCTCATGCTGCTCTGTGACATAATGTGAGCCACTGTGGTGAACAACGTTTCGTCGGAGGGCGTTTCTCTGTGGACTGAGCGTTTCAGCAGCTCTGATCTTCTGTGACTGAATCACCTCCTATTCATATCAGCACATTAAAGCCCAGTGTGCGTGTGTGTGTGTGTGTGTGTGCGTGTGTGTGTGTGTGTGGAGCTGGGAGTCAGCTGTTGGAGAAGGTGAAGGTGGTGTGTGGCCCTTCATCCACTCACAGCAGGGTGAAGAACTTGAGCAGCTGGTACTCCATCTGACCCAACTCTGCCACCGGCTCTGATAAAAAACCTCTGTCTGTCTGCAGCCCTCTCTCTGGAACACACACACGCACACGCACACACACACACACACATCATAACACCGCACCATTAACATTACTCGACTGTGCTACATATTCCACTTCTTAGTTTTGGCTTTTTGTGAAAACCTGAGTAAATCTGTGCTCAGATTAAATCCTTTCTGCATAAAAACTGACGAAGGAAAAACTTAAAAAATCTGTGACTGTCAGAAAAACTTTGTTTTGTGGCAAAATTGTCATTAATTCTTCGCTATAAAGCTGTTTATGGTGAACTCCATATGCTGCCACCTACTGGCAACATCAGAAAAAAAAAATGTAGCCAGAAATGCAGAGCACCTGCAGATGGTTTTGCCAGTCCTTAGGAAAAATAAATGTCGGTAACTTCACGTAGCGACTAAGGACTAATCGTTAACATTTCTGACTTTATGCTGGGAGGAAATGGCAAAGAATCGTGTCTTCACTAAAGTGGACATCGTGCCTCATCCTCCATATTTTCCCTAATGTTTTGACTATTACTTGTGACTGAGTTGTTTTTGTTGTTGTTGTTGTTTGTTTTTAAATACTTCAACTGTTTCTGTAGTGAGAATAAACTAATTTTCACTATGAAACTGTAACTTTAACCAAAACATTTCTATCCAAACTGGTTGCATTTTCTAAGATAATATTAGTGCCTTTTTATTTTGTGATGCTTCACATTACACAAAGGCCAGCAAGTAGCAAAGAGAAGTGAAACACATCTCAACAAAAACAAAAGTTAAAAACACAAGATTTCTTCTTGGTTTGCTGAACATTATTACAAATGGAAATATGCAGCTGCTTATATTATTTATGCTTTGGTCCTCAATTGTAGTATTAATTTATGTCTCATACATAATTGAGCGTCTAAATGCATGTTGTTCACATGAGTGAATATAGGAAAAACTGTGCAGCACACTTGCTTAATTATTATTTTGTTAATCAAAAATGATTCAAAACAGGTAGAAACATGCACAGTGGGGTCATCATAATTCATACATACAAGGGGTTAGGAGTAATAGCAGATTAAAAAGTTTAGTTAAAACACAGCGCCATGTAGTAGGCAGTTTACTGCATTGATATAAGGAGTATTAAACTATTCCTCACTTCTTAAGCTTTTGATTTCAAGCAGGCAGAACCTGCTCTCATCTTCTGAAGTGCTGTTCATTAGTAGCTCTTCTTTTGACTTTTGATTAGAAAAGTGGATAAGTGTACGATAAAAGAAGTTTCAGGCCTTGAAGTTACATTTAGAGCAGATGAACCGTGTTTGGATGTCACATCGTTCAGAAACAGAAAGGAAAAGACCTTTCAGCTTTTTCTTGGTTGGTCTTTTTATTTTATTTTTAGTAAATAATATTTATGAAGCAACCTTGCTGGCGCTGAAATCCTCATTTATTTCTGTCAACCTGCTAACTTTGATGTTTTTTGTGACGATGTGTAAACTCTTTTCATACATTGTGACACAGCAGCAAGACGCTCATTATATGTGCGTTGCTATGAAAACTGAATCAATGGGATCATCAGTGTAGTTTACCACCTACTATGTTTCGTACTTATTTTGCAGCCATTTTGGGTTTGAAGTGAAAATTGTAGAGGAAAAAGGATTAAAGGAAGGTCTAGTCTGACCTGCTGGTGATGTCAACAATATGCACAGGTCTGGTCTGTGAAATATTCAACATGCTGCCCAGAGCACCAAAACATTCATCCATCCAGAATTTTCCAGAGGGGCAGAACATTGTTCATGGCAGATGTTTTGTTGTGATAATCTCAACTTAATCCGCACAGGCACAAAGCTTTTTAATACAAGCCACCACGTGATTTAATCTTCATCTCATTGCGTAAGAGAAAAAGATCCAAACAGAGATCATTCATTTGCTCTCACAGTCACACAAAAAGGGGAATCCGATTTTGTGTCCCATGACAGTTCCTGTCCAAATTTAGCGAAGAGGGAGCTAAGTTTTTTGTTTTTTTTGTTTTTGGCTCCATCTTTTTCATTCAACTTATAGAAAAGTAATGTCACCTCTGGAAAATATATTTCTGGAGGAAGCTGTGTAACATTTAATAGCACCGACTTTATATGTGCACAAAACATCAGAGACTGAATATGTGTGTGTGTGTGTGTGTGTGTGTCACCTTCCAGTGGCGGCTCCGTCTTGAAGGGTGTGTCTGCTGCTCCCAGGCCGCTGGTGGAGCTGCCCAGCAGGTCAGGAAGGGACGAGGACACGGACACCACAGACGGTTTCCGTCTCCATTTTAACACCGACGGGAACTCGTCGACCACTGGGAACTCATCCGGAGCCGGGAACTCATCCTGCAGCACGGCAGAAAGAAGAGGCTGCAAGCCAGTTTGTGAACATTTATGGTTGAAGTTGAAAATATAACACGGTTGTTAAATATTTTTATATTTTTAATTTAAATCATAAAGAAATTCCTGGCAACATTCTTTTCAATTAATTTTTGAATAAAATAAATCATCATTCTGGGTCAGAAGTTCCCAAAGTGCCACAAAACTATTATCAGGAATCTTTTTCCCTTTTATTATTATATTTATTTTATATTATTATATATTATATTTATTGCTTGTTTTATCATTTAAACTATATTATATGATCTGTATACATTGGCAAAAAGTTGGAGATTATTCTGATGCTGTATGTCCAGTTATTAATATTATCATTATTATTATTATTAATTTGCTTGTCCTGTTATGAGTCAGTTTGGGATCAGTTTGTTTTTGTGTGATGTTATTTATTACATAGTAAATTCAACAGGGATATGGCCACCACAACATTTTTGATAATTACTGAGTTGGTAAGTGATACGTTTCATTAAATTGAGATTAAAGGTAGATTAAATAAGTCTTCCTTCTCATTTTCAAACAGAAAAGTGGTGATAAGCTCATTATTTTGTTCTGGGTAATGTAAGCACATGTTTTCTCTTGTCCTACTAGTTACTTGTTTTCTTTGTTTTTAGAAAACCTGTTTGAAAAACAAAAATCAAAATAGCCTTTTCAATTGAATATGCTCACTTTTGTTGTGGAGAAGATCAAGGACAAGCCAGGAAGCTAACAGAGTACAGCAACACAAGGTGACCTCAGAGAGCTCCTGATAGCATCGAGCCGACCCGGGGAATAATTCACCGCACGGCTGCAGCTGCGGCAGAACGATCGATCGATCTCGTCTGAGCGAAGTCAACCCACAGCTTCTGATCGATCCGCACCTCATAAAACCCGCCGCCTTTGATGGCTGAATTTGGAAGATTTTGCGGCGTTTCGTGAAAGACTTTCACTCACCAGCGATAAGGCCGGCTCTTCCATGAACTGCTTTAAGCTCAGGCTCTTCCCGTTGACCTGCAGGGGGAAAAACACAGACGCCTCTTTATCTGACACGCTGCCACATGGGGTATGGACTTAATAAGTGCACCTGGTGTGTGTGTGTGGGCGTGTTCACAGACCTGTAAGTGTGTGCAGATCCTACGAAGGACATCATACACACTGTCTCTTGATAGCAGGGAGACAAAAACATACTGAGGAGATAAAAGAGAATAACAGGAGTTTTATCAACTATTATTGACAAGAAGATCAGCGTTAAAATTACATCCACACTCTCGTTTTATTGCCTCTCTGGCTGAAGCGTCTACCTTCTGGTTGGTGTCCGTTGTGATGGCCAAGCCGTTGGGCACCAGGCCGGCCGTCTTATGCTTCTTCACAAGTCGCACAGTAACAACAGGGATGGCCACCTGAGCGGAACGACAAAGAACTTTTCAGGGAAACACAAACCTTGGATTCGACCTCTAAATTGCCAGAGTGAGAAAGAAGGAGAGTAAAAAAAACCCTCCGTGATAAAAGAGCAAAGAGATGGGCCCTGCAGAAAACCAGCAGGGACACAAAAACCTGCATTATTGAGTCAGAACGTGAGGAATGCGGCTTCAATAAGTGGCTTACTGTCACTGAAACCTCTGGAGTTTCAAGGAAATGAAGGAAGAGCTGGAAAGTCCAGCATCAAAGTGGAACATTTCAGAGTTAAAGGTTAAAAACATGAAGAAGAAAGACAGAGGAACTTCCAGTTTGCTCCTAATCCTGACTGACTTTCAGCGAAATCATTTGTAAAGCTGTGCAATCAGCTTTGCCAGGCTGTGACTTTAAAAGTCGCCCGGATCAAGTTTCCCCCCAGTCACTGTGAGTTTATTAAGTTGCCTCCTACCTTGATGTCCTTGCCGAAGAGGTTGGCATAGAAACACAGCCAGTTTCTGGAGATGTAGAGGCGGCCCTGCAGGAGGATGTCTCTGAGAAGAGCACAGGAGTACACTGACAAAAGAAGAAGCAAAAAATACTTAACGAGAGAACAACAGATAAAGAAATAACATGCATCCAACATCCTGTAGTTTAACATCACACAGTCCCAGAGGGAAAACCTCCATCATTGATCAGGAAATAAAATAAGCAAAACGGAAGTTCACTGAACGCTGGGGTTTGTTTTATACTTTACATGTTTCCAAATTAGGAGGTTTTGGATTTCCTGAATGAAACAAAAAAAAAATTTCCCCAAAGCCTGTAGGATGGTTTTCTAACAATGTATTTTACTGAACTTTCCAGATATTCTCATGCAATTTAAAAGATGACTGATGTAATACAGAGTTTCTCCACTTGGGGGCGTGGAAGTTAGCCAGGTATAAAAAATGTTTTTATGCAGGATCTTATGAAATTAAGAAAAAAAAAAAAAAGCTTTATGAGTTGCAACAAATGTATTCCTTTATGCAGAATAAACGTGGTTTTGTTTTTGTCTCTGTCTTTCTGTTTTTGAAGGCTTTTAACATTTTTTTAACAGTCAAAAACAATAAAAAAATAATAATAATAGAAGCTACAGTATTTTAAAATCATGCACAATAACAAAATTTGGCTAGAAAAAAGTCTGTGATAGTTGTTTAAATGATAGATTTCTTCTAAACTTAAAAGTAGAAATGTACCTGAAATTTAAAAAAAAAAAAGAAGTCCTAAAATAGGTCAGTTCTGCCATAGCATGCCTAAATAAAACTGCAGAAAGAGAGGTCAATCTGCTAACCTTCAGAGGGTCGCAGTCTTTTATCTTTAAAAAAAAGAGAAAGCCCTCAACAATAACCTTTTTGCTCCAAACAGGCAGACGTGCAGCGCAGATTGGTTCAGTTAGTTAATCTGAAGCCAAAAATCCAAACTTTTCTCAGATCAGTGAACACATCATGCCTTACTGCTCTAAGAACAACACTGTTCAGTGTAGGAGTTGTGACAGAGTTATGCATTTGCAGCATCAATGAGGTCGGCAGAAGCGCAGCGTTTTCTATGGAGGCATGTCCAGCTGACAAACAGGAAGGCTTCAAAAAGAGAAGAAAGCTGAATTCGTTACAGCTAAACTGATCTGTTTTACTCTAGAGTACTGCTAACATTTTAACTAAGTCAGAAAATTTGTTAAAAGCTAAACTCTGCACTGCAAAAACAGAAAATCTTAAGTACTTTTGGTCTAGTTTCTTGTGTGAATATCTTAGTATCCTTAAAATAAGATAAAACTAACTTACAAGTAACTTTTCTGCAACATATAAGAGCTTGTTTTAAGTAAATAATTCCTTAATGTTGATATTTTTAAAAAGTCCACTGGCAGATTATTTCACCAAGATATTTTTCTTGTGTTATAAGGAACTCAAAACAAGCTCCCATATCTTGCTGAAAAGTTACTTGTACGTTAGTTTTGTCTTATTTCAAGTGTAGAAGGATATTTTTTTACTAGAAACTAGACACAAATATTTGGTAAGGTTTTGGTTTTTTGCAGAGTTTATCAGGACGTCAGAGTTTGGAAATCGGCCCCAAATCTCTGTCCCAGTAATTATTTTGATAATAATGCAAGTTTGCCCTCTCAAAGACTAATAAATTTTAATTTTGTAAATAAGTCTTAATACTGGAGCTGGAGGATATTTTAAATATCCAAAATAAAACAAAACAAATAAAACCCACTTACAAAAAAAAAAAAACATTAATGAGATGTATTAATGTCTCTGTAAACAAAATTGACCTTCAAAAAAAAAAAATTAATAATCAGAATATGAATGATCAAGCTAATTTTAACTTATCATGCAACTAATTGATTCACTGATTGATTGCTTATTGCTACAGGCAAACTTCACCTACAATAGCCACATTTTTAATGACCTTGTTTTTGAAACTTTAGACACATATTGATTTTTTTTCAGCTGATGACATCACCACAAAATGTCACAACAACTTACACACACACACACACACACACACACACACACACACACACACACACACACACACACACACACACACACACACACACACACACACGCACGCACGCACTCACACACAGTCCTGATTTCCTCACATTGCGGGTACATGCTGTCCCACCATAAGCAGCTCATACGCACACTGTAAAAGCTGACACGGTGACAGTACCTTTCATGAGGATCTCATCCTTGGGCACGCATGGGAACAGTTTGTGGTACTGCGAGTTGTACTTGCTGACAGTCTGTGCAGAGGGACAGGGCAGAGTCATGAGCAGCTCCTTGGCGGACCGGCCTGCCCGCACAGCTCCAGCGCCGCCGACCCCTCCACCTTCACCGCCGCCGCCTTCGGCTCCGCTCGGCGCAGATACCACCCTCTCCCACAGAGGACGAGAGCTCTGCACCAGGCTCAGCACGTTGGCACCGTACTCACACACACACTCTCGCACATCCAAGGCCTGGAGCAAACCGCTGCAAGACACACACTGTTCCCCCCCCCCTGTCGCTGGTCAGTGCTGGGCTGAGGTTACCGTCTGCTCAACATGCATCTGCCTCTAAGTGCAGCTAAAACAAGCACACACACACACACACACCTACACTACAGACTAGCAGCAGCTACGCCTCATTTTGTCGCCTCTGAGCTCTTTCTCAACTGCAAGGCTGCCTTTTTCTGTCTCCAATACACCTTCAGTGACTCTGCTGCTGCTCCCTCCCACTCGTCTTTCCTTCACACACATACACTCACGCCGTCCTTCAGCTGGAAAACACACAGGTACTTTCGACTCCTTCCTTTCCCTTCCTTCTCCTTGCTGCTGTCAGTTTCTCCATCGCCAAGAACATTCAAGTCGCCCATTTCTTCCTCCCTTAACAAAAAAAAAAAAATCACTAGATCTCTCCTTCATCTCCCTGCTACAACTCACCTCCAGCCTTCAGAGTCTCTGCTGCAACTTTCCTGCTCTCCATCTCATCTATCAATGTTTCGCTCTGTCGTTCTGCATCGCTCCTGGTTCTCTTTTCACTATTTATAGCACGCGGCAAGAGGTAGCTCCTGTCCTCAGAGCGGCGCTTGCAGTGTTAGGATACTGTGGAGGGGGAAACCCTCGGTTAATGTGCTGACTCATTCAGAGTGGAAATTAGATTAGTTTCCAACGTGTGTTGTTTTGCTGAATGACAAAAAGAGTACGCAGGAGGAGAGAGGCCGTTTGTGATCTTTTTTCTATTGAATTAAATAACCAAACATTTGCCCCTCCTTGCAGATTTCCTGTTTTTTCTTTTTGGTATACTTAAATGTCTCAGCTCATCAAACTACGTAATCAGACTAAAACAACTTTTCTGCAGTTTTCAAATGATGATTTCCTCAAACCGATCTGGAGCCATGTGAAAAGTGATCAGCTAATGGCCGCTCTTCTTTGCAGAAACGTTTTAGTTCGGCCATCTTGGAGGAGTTTACACCATGAGCATCATCTTTATGGTAAATGAATTGGATTCAAGTCCGACTCAAAGCCAAGCTTTATTTGGTTGTTTCTTTGGAACACGCTTCCCTCTCATCGCCACAAAATTCAAACACTTTAAATCCAGCTTTCAAATGTACTTCTTGTTTAATTCCTTGCTTTGTACAGTGTCCTTTACAATCTAGAAACCTCAAATCCCAAACCATCACACCACCACCACCGTGTCTGGCAGTCTGTTTCTGCAATTCTGGGTTAGTTTTAGCTCAGACGTAACATGAACCACACTTTCACTTTCCAAGAAGTTCCACTTTTGTCTTGTCAGTGCAGACAAAACTTCCCCAAAAGTCTTGTGGATTGAGATGCTTTGTGACACATGAGAGCAGCCTTTGTGTTTCCTTTTGTCAGCTGTGGTTGCGGCCTTTGCACTCTCCCACGAAGGGGAGTTTTTGCCCAGTCTCCTTCTTCATGTAGACTCATGAACTCTGACCTCAACTAAAGCAAATGAAGCCTGCAGTGTTTTAGATGTTCTGGATGTCTTCACCCTTCTGGGTCGATGAACTCCTGGAGTCATTTTGCTAGATTGGACACAACTTGGAAGATTCACGGCTGTTCCATGTTTTCATCCACTAACTACAGGTTCTACACCAGGGGTGTCAAACTCACTTTCATTTTGGGCCGCATCAAAAACCTGAATGTTCTTAAAGGGCCGGTTGTGCCAGAATGTATAAAACCCACTAAGCTGTTAAAATATCAATGAATGGCTGTTTGTGTCAGTTTCTTAAAATGAAATATTGAACATCTTTTCACACTGACCAGTCCATCCAGCATTTTGTGAATGTTTGTGGTTTATTTTTAATTTTTATTTTTTGCTAATATATGACGCTAAATGTAACTTTTATTACTCGCCATATCGGTCATGGACTATAGCTCAACATCAAGTCAGGTTGAGGCAGCAATCACTGAAACCCAATGTTTTCAGACAATGTTAAGAATTTTCTGTAAAAATCAGGAAAAGAAATGTGGGGAGCTGTTGATTTTGTATGAATTTTGTGAAAAACTGGAGGGACTACTTGACACCTGTAAAGGGCCACATAAAAAGCAATGGTGGGCCGGATTTGGCCCCCGGGCCTTGAGTTTGACACACGTGTCCTACACTGTGGTGTGCTGGATTCCCAAAGCGATAGAAATGGATTTGGAACCCTTTTCAGATTTCAATTACTTTTTTTCCTACTGTTTTTGTTTAGATGATGTGTTGCTTTTAAAGATTTCTTTGCCTACTTTACGCTATAAAATGTTCCATTTAAGTTATTTCTTACATTTGAAGGTTAGGTGATCATCAGACCTGAGTTAGGCTGCTGAAAATGTACACAGCTTTCCAAAAACTGTGGCTCATCACAGTTATTTCATGATTTCACATGAGGGACAATTATTTTTTTTCACATGGGACCATGTAATAGCGGAAAGCTTTTACCTTAATGGATGAAACAATAATTTAAAAAAAGGTTTTAATCTGAAATTCCACTTTATATGGTGATCTGACATAAAAAACAGAAAAAAAACAAGTAATGAAGGTCAATACTCTGGATTTGGAAAGATTTTTTTTTTGATATTTCAAGACGTGAGCAACATGTTCCCATTTCACAGCCTAACACTACTGAAGCTTCGTTACGCTTTTACTAGCTATTTTTACTACATGTTTGTTTAAAGCAAAACCAAACTAGCCGAGTTTCAGTCGAGCGACGAGGAACAGGACAAACTCACCGATCCCCTGTAGCATTTCTTCACATCTTCATAGGAAAGGTCTTCAATCAGCTGAAACCTGTGATGTAGCAAAAAAAAAAAAGTAAACAATATATGAACAATAACAATACATTAAACAATATAAAAAAGTAAATAATAATAATACATGAAACAAACGCGCACTCTTATTCTATATGTGGGCAAGGTAAGCTAAAAATAATAGATTGTGAAGATATTTCTGCAAATTGGACGGAAAATTTGAGCTAAAAGAGGGAAAAACACTCAAGAGGTACATATTGTATTACATGTAGGAAGGCTCATTGTATCTGAAGCCACAGTTGGCATTAGATAGATATACTGAGCGGCTGAAGCGTGAGCAGCGGCCACGCCAGGCCTTTATCAGGCGATTTCACTTCAAACTCGCCTCCGGAGGAACAGATGTCCCAGCGTGGTGCTCATAAATCTGCTTCCGAGGCAAGAATAACAAACTCAGCAGATACAAAAACCCAGCACAATCAATCCTGGAAGGAAAATGTCCCTGAACTCCTTTCAGGTGTTCTGGGGAAGGCGGACCAAGGAAAGGCTGAATGTGGCGAGGCATTTAGATAGATGGAGGGAGAGAGAGAAAGAAACACACTTCGTCTTTCATCCGGTATCTCACTGAAAGTGTCGGGTGACTGACAGCAAGCCGAGGGAGTGTAACGCGGCGCTGATATGAAAGCACCGCCGCAGGAGGAGGCACTGATAAACACTGCGGCCCAGCAGGCGCTCCGACGGAGTCAGTCAAGCTGCTGCTGGTTCCACTGGAAAGCAGAAAGTGAAAACGCATCCTATTAGCAGCCGGTCTGGACCGCTTCTCGCTTCACTTTTACACTGGGCTTGAAAGTTTTACCCGCATTAGACGACACCTGGGCACGTCTAGACTGGAAATGGTGTTCACACAAAATGCAAAAACTCTCTCAATTGCTCCCCTGAAATGACCATTTATCTGATAAGTTCAGATTTTTGGATCAAACCCTTGACAGAAGGTCTCCTAACTAAGACGTGTACTTTTCGCAAACTTTTATGAAAGGAAAGAAACAAACAAAGAGAGAGAGGAAGAAAGGAAAGAGAGAGAAAAATTAATAGAAACAAACAAAGAAAGAGAAAAAGAAATATAGAAAAAAGAAAAACAGACAGTGAAAAAGAATAATGAAAAAATGGAGAGAAATTGAAAAAAAATAGAGAAGTAAAAAAGAATGAGAGAAAGAAAAAGAGTGAAAGAAGCATACAGCACTCTCGACCATCTTTAACCTTTTAAAATAGCGGTGTTGCTTACTGCAAATAAAACAAGCGATCTGCCCCCATGAGAGACGAACCAGCACAGCAGGAACCACTGACCCGTTGAACGAGTACACGCTGAAACTCTGAGACTCTATTTATAGGAAACGGGCAGAAACCTCGGTAGAGCTTTTCAGAAATGCCAACCACTCGAAGCGCTTTCACGCTACAATCACAACCATCCGGCTGCACTCACAAACACACTGCAGTCACACACTGATACGCAGGGCCAGCTGGGGTGAAGCGCCTTGAACAGGGGCGCGACAACACGTGGCGGGCAAGGTGCTGGAACTGAACTCATAACTCACCAGACCTGATTAAAAGCAATATATTGTGTTGTCTCCTTCCTAAAATAATGACCGAAGTCATTTTTTGCCAAAAAACCCCCCCAACAAATCGCCACCTCTTTCTTTCCTAAAGATGACTTAGGTAAAAAAAAAAAAAAATCACTTTGGCAAAAAATGACTGGTTATTATCTGAGGAAGGTGACGATGTGTGTTCAAGAATTATCCGTTTATCTTAAGCTTTTAATGTGTATCTTTAACAGAGTCGCTTTACGTGAGATCGCTTCATTACTAGAACACAGAAGTTATAAAGAGAGCAGATAAATATATAATCAGGGCCAGTCCAAGCCCTTTTGGGGCCCTAAGCAGCTTTTTCTTGCGGGGCCCCCATACCAACATGTCAACGCCAGATGATTTATAATTCCTAAGCTACACTATGCGTGTAACATACCTGGTATCATTAGCATAATTTGTAATTAGCATACATTATATCAGTACTATTATGACTATTGATTTCAACCTTACAGGACTAACAAATAAAATGAAAAATAATTTGGATTTTAAAATGCAGAGCGGTATTAAAGTGTGCCATTTTATTATAACTATTTGAAAGTAACATCAACTAATAAACACTAAATTTAACATCTTATGTTTCCCCAACACTGGCAGCAGCCATCAACAAAGAGAGATTAATCCTTACTATCTATAAAAACAATATAGTAATAGAATTTAGTTTGCATTATTCAGTGTTATTTTAAATATGTATTTTTTTCTATCATGCTAGTTTATTGCTCTTGGTGGCCCCCTGGTGGTGTGGGGGCCCTAAGCAGCCGCTTACCTTGCATATGCTCTGTATATAATGAATGTTACTGTTTGCTACTATTAAGAATGGATATCCTTGTTGTCAGTGTTAATATTGGTATTATTTATTACAACTAAAAATGGTAATAAAGGTATGAGGGGAAAGTAAAGATCTTGGATAGCTCACATCCATGGCTAATGCCTTGCTAGCTCTAAACTGTGATATAGATGTTAATTACTTGTGAAAAAAACAACAACATTATTCTGAAATCTAAATATATGTCCTCTGATTCTTTAGGAAATGTCCCTATCTGTCTTCACCTTGAACAGTGTTTCTGATGTGCCAGCTGCCATTATGCAAAGCCTCGTCATCCTCTCATTGCAGCAGCTCTGTCAGTGTCCTTGCTCTGATAGCCTGCTCTGTAACAGGATAGGATGACCTCTGACCTGAAACAACTGTGTCTGGCTCTGATGTTTCTTTCCATGCAGCTCTTTGTCACGGTGAAAACTCTGGCTGGGTGCACGAGGGCGGGGGCTGATTGCTTTCCAGGAGCGTGCAGCAAAATGCAACGTGCACTAAAATATGCACGTCATTCAAAGCGAGGCGTTCTGGCAAACAATGACGACACAGAAAGATGTCGGGTTTAATCTGAGGGTGTTTTCACACCTCATCTGGTAGACTGCGTTTGATTGGGGACCAAAATTGCAACATTTGCTCCATTTTCAGCTGGCGCGGTTCACTTCCACACGATCCAAACTAACTGAAAAACTTGTTCCCCTCCTCGCCTGTGGGGGCGCTGCACCAAAAGAAACAGAAGGAAACAACAAAAAACTTCTGAAAAAGACGTGAGCACGACTTCCTTCTTCACAAAATGTAAACAAAAATGGAGTAGCGTCAGATTTTAGCGGTTGTAGAATTTCTCTTTGTTAAAGGAACTATTTCTCCCACTAGTGCTAGAAACTAGTGTTTGTTTTGGTTGTATTTACCCAGAATTCCCTGCACTGGAGTCCGCTTTCTGCTTTTTGAGCTGTCTCCGGTCTGCTTGGTTTTCGCATTCAAACCGCACCAGAGTACACTTCAACCAAACAGGGACGTAGGTTTATAGGGGGACCAGAGTTTGCTTTTATTTTTTTAGCCCAAATCAGAGTTTGATTGAGCATTCACATCTCCTCAAACGATCTGGACTTTCTAGGCAAACAGACTGGAGTATCATTAAAGCGGACTAACCATGTCCAAACAACTTCCCATCATTCTAATACCAGAAAAGTTACTTACAAGTGGAAAAATATTTGCTACCAGGAGTAGAGATCAGATCTTGCAATGCTCAGAGAAACAAACCCAAGAGCTTAAAGAGGAATAAGAAAAACACAGAAGAAGTACGTCTTTTTAAGGCTTGCGAGGATAAACACTCTTTCTCTACAAAGAATATTCCGCCATGTTTTAGGTTTGCAGCAGTGCAAAGTGTTTTAGGTTTGCAGCACAGAACTTCTAGAACAACATCTCTTGGACTGGTGAGCAGCATAACGGTTTTTGCCAAGCACGGTTGGTGGAGTGGTGATGATTCGGACTTGCTTCGTAGTCACACTCGTCCCCCATGAAGTCCTCTGCATGCCAAAGTGTTGTAGATTCAAAATGTGAGACTGTCTGAGAGCTGAAGCTCCGGCTGGCCTGCCAGAGAGGCTGCTGCGCGACCGCAGGAGAACCGCAACGAACCGAAGCAACGTTTTGAACAAGTTCCTCCACAGTGGTGAGTGTGACTGTGTGTCACACAGGAAATAACTAATTTAACCTGTCATTGCTAAAAAGAGGACTGTGGGAGTTCTCAGGAGGTTTAACACAGAGCTCGACAGTGTGTGTTTCTGTGCACTTTACGTTGGATTTAAATGGTGTTAGAGCCTCTTTGGACCAGACGGTTCAGACTTATTCCGTTCAAACGCCAACACGGGCTTAAAGTAATCAAATCAAACTAGCATCGGAGTTAGTCAGGTCATGAAAGGAATTAAAAACTGCCCTCCCCTTAACCTCCTCAACATTTAATTATTTTACATAGCTTGCCCCAGAAAAAGAATGGGGAAAAAAAAAAAAATCCCCCTTCCTGGAAAACACATCTCTTCATCTTGTGACCGTGCTATGAACAATAGCGCATGTGTGTTGCTCTTCCCGCTCGCCGGCTTCCTCCTATAAATAGGTGGCACGGCGGCTCTGCACTCCCAGGTGGAGAGGAGAGAGTGATTATTAAAAACCACCGGCGGCCCCGCGGGGACCAACCGGCTTTCTCGACTCCATCTGTCTCTTTCTGTTTACCACGAGATCCAGCTTTTCATCAGCGGCCAGTACAGGTGACTGAACGCTGACGGTGCGGAGCTGTAGGAGTTTTTGTTCCAGCAGAAATTAGGTCATGATGCAGATATGCAAAAAAAAAAAAAAAAAGCAAAATAAGAACACCTTCAGAGCAAGGGCGTAAATCCCATCTCATTATTGGGGCAGGGGGACCGTGAACAGGAAAATATCTTAAGAGCAATTTTGCATGGGTCGGCGAGGTTCCATTGAAATGTAACGTAAAATGTGGTTTAAAAAGTTTTTAAACCACATTCAAGCTGCAGGATCAACAATGTCTAGTAATGCACATCAACCATGTTTTATTCTCAGTAAGCAGCCTGCAGAGAAGTAAAACTAAAATTCAAATGTTGCTTCTATGCGAGTTTTGTTCAGTCTCACTGATCTCTGCTACACCTTTATAAAAAATTTAAGGTTCTAAATAAAAAAGCTGTAATGAGTAACTGCTCATAAACATTGATCTATTGAAATGGCTCCCAATACAAGTTATGGCCTATTTAAATTATAACTTGTTAAGTTGCTTTATTTTTAAGCCTTTTTTAGTTTTGGCATGTCCTGAGTGACGGAGAACAAATAAGTAGATGGAAATGAATATCTGGGGGGTATTATAACTTAAACATAACACTTGAAGCACCAGGGTGAAGACGGTGAGAAATAAAGGCAAAACTTTTAGTTTTTTCTATCTGTTCTCGGCTCCCACACAGAGCTGCCGGCCGCTCCGCAGCCCCTCCCGTTTCAAGCTCTTCTAATTTGGCTAAAAGTTAAAGAGTTAAATATGAATGAGATGTTTGCTACTTTTAAAAAACAAGCTTAAGTCTATGAAAGCAGTGTAGCAGTTTTGCTACACTGATTTAGCTTATCATGATTTTGCTACACTGATTTAGCTTATCATGATTTAGCCAAAGTAAGAAAACAAACTGCAGTCTGATCTTTATGGTTAATGTATTTCTTCTTATTGAGCAGTGAATATAAATAAAATGTTTGCATGTCTTTTGCTGTAAGTATTTACTTACTGGAGGGTTTTATGTTTGTGCTGCAGAGCCACAGCTAACAGCTAGCTCCTCTCTTCAGTGGCTCTGCCCAGCGCTGCTGTTGCTCCTCCTACACTTTGGACTGAACTATTGTTCTAATAATGATAAGGAGGGACCTAAAAATAAATGTTCATTTTCTTCTGAGATAAACGGTAGATTTATTTCGTTCTTTGTTTCTTTTGGCTTTTCATATTGATATTATTTAAATGCAAACGTTTCTTCAATTATTGTTTTTGGACCGGACAATTCTAGACTTTTCCAAGATTGGGGGGTCCAGACCCCCTCTGTCCCCCCCGGGATTTGCGCCTATGCTTCAGAGGTTAACTCATACCCAACGCCAAAAAGTGTTTTTGTTTTTTGACATCCTTTGAGCATAGTGAATTTACAGTATGGAGTTAATCCTAAAGATATGAGACTAGGCTCATACAACAGCTTTCTTTAATCTCCGTCAATTTCTCTTCTTCTGCAAAGCAGAAGGTTTTGAAAATAAAAGCTTAAGCACGACTCAGCAGGCGTTCCCCGGGGAACAAAGCGACATGTTGCGTGCTGCAAGTGTGTTTGCGTGCACACTCGTCCAAAGATCACTGTGCTCTTGGCTGTGAGGCAGAATGGTGAAGCTAATTACAAGCTCACAGAATCCCAAATTAAACCCAAAATTAGAAAGTGAACACCTCCCACTGGTGGCCGGAGCAGCGGCGGCGGCAGACTGAGTCAGTACAGGAGAAAATAGGATTGAGAGAGAGAGAGGAAAAAAAGGGGTGAGATGTTAAACATTTAGACAGCAGAAATAAAACATTTGGCTGTAAACATTGAAGTTTTGAACTCTGGGCTTTTAGAGGATATGTCTTTGGTGTCTGAATTGAAACAAAAGGTTTTGTAGTTTGTTACTTAGTAGTAAAAAAAAAAAACCCCACAAAAAACACCTCTAGTTTCATACTGAAACTATAAATAAGCCAAAGTCTCTGGGATTATTAAAAAGAAATTGTTTTGGTGTGAGTTCCTGACTGCTTAGATACAGCAGTATGACGGTGCTTTACAAGTTTATCCAGGTCATTGGAATATACTCAGATTAAAGTACTATTGTAAGTGAGTGTTTTTTTTTTTTTTGTGAGTTATGATCTTTTCCTTTGTAGGCCGGCTTGTGGGAATATTTTCCGTGTAATCTTTCTAAAATCCCTGTTTTTTAAAATCAGGTCATCTGCCTGGAGCACATGAATATCTAACTCACTGCCACTCGGCCAGAGTTCATCACAAAGGATGTTTTAAAAAACAGTAGTGGTTCCTAAAACATATCTTCTTTCTCATTGGACTTACAGGTTTCTACCCAGAATGAGAAAGATTGCGTCTCCAGAAATCGCAGTTTTTTTTTTTTTTTTTTTACAGAATCCATTACTAAATCATCAACATATCTTTAAGGATCTGTGTGTTGTGGCGACTTGTGAAAACCGGTCAGAACATTCTAGAACCTCAAGCACACTTTGAGTTATCTGGATACATTATAACGTTCTCGCCGAGTATGAACAGAGATAAACTCTCTGTTCATACTGTTTATTCTTTTAAACAGTGTGGCTGAGGTATTTTCTTGGTGACTGTATAATTATTTTTAAAAAAACCCTTCACTAATTTTGACTTTACTTTAACGCGTTGGTCAAAAAGAGAAACAAACACAACAGTACAACAGTCTTGTGCAAAGGTGTAGTCGGCATGTTAAGCTCCCCCCTTACAAGTTGTCCCATAATGCAGATAGATGCCAACACTTTCAGTTTCTCCACGTGATCCAGTTTACGAACCCGAAAGCTGGAGAATGTGACCCATAACTTCCAGGAAGCACCCTGAAAATTCTAGAAAGTAATCTCATAAGTCTGGAAACTACTAAGTAACAAGTCACCTTGTTACTAGTTCTGAGAATGTTACAAAGCAATATGTAACTTTCATAAAAATGTATTTTTTAAACACATTTGTTAAAAATGTCACTATATCCTGACAGCAGAATATGAGATGGATCATTTGGGGAAGAAAAAGAAAAACAAGCTGCTCTCAGTGACCCTACTGCCATTTGCAAGAAATGCAACGCTCAGAAATAACCAATCAGAGCCAGGAGGAGGGTCTTAGCGCTGTCAATCACGCTCATGTATGAGGTGTTCACACCTCATACATGAAGCTAACATTACAGGAAAACTGGAAAACAAACTAACGTTACAGGAAAACTGTCCATTTCTCCAGTTCTGGGCCTGAGGAGCTGATGACGAGTCACCTCATAATATATCGTCCAGTCCCAATCAGTTCCATGTAATTTATGGTCATCTGTAGGTCACTGAAGTCCCAGTTAACTAGTGCCTTTGTGTACAGTTCAGTGCCTGTGGGTCGATGGAAGGGTACCACGTAAACTCTGAAAAGAAATCTGCAAATTACAGAAAATATTCTGTAAGCTCTGGGAACATTTGACCCGGTGTCATGTAAGGCTACAAACATTAAAAAAAAACCCACAGCAGGCCAGTTTCTGTGTAATGCCGCAAACTTCTGCTGAAAACATAGAAGAAATGAGAGCGGAGCTAAGCGGCACACAGAGAGGAGGCGCGCTCTGCTCACCGAATCCTACAAGATCAGGACCTGACGTGTGCATGGAGTGTTAAACTCCCTCTCATTCGCAGAGTTTACCAACACACTGAGCTCCGGAGCCAAACCTCATCCCAGAACAGATTCCCCGGCATTAATCTGCTCCCGCCTCCAATCCTCCTTACGTAACGGACAAACATTTTGTTTGTCGGCCTGTTGCAAAACGTCGCACCAGACTTAAACACTTTATATTTCTGTCCTTATAGCTTACTATCAAAACAGACATAGAGAATCTTTTGCGAGGCCTCGAAGGGGAACACAAACAAGCTCATTGTAAATCTCTGTGTGAGAATGCGTGTGTGAGCTTGACCATTGTTTTAGATCAAATATAGAACAAAATGAGGCTGTGAAAATAAATCTCGCAGGGTTGGAACCCACAATCATCCCGCAGGATGCAGATGGTTTGTGTAGGGAGAGAGAGGGGAAAAAAACAAAAACATGTCAAAGCAGTGAAAGTTGCAAAGAGCTGCGTGACATTTGCCTGAAGTGGCCGTGTGCGTCGTCGTCTTTGGAGGGGTCCAGGTCGTGTGTGGAGAGGAGGCCTGTTACTTCGCCCTGCTCCTGCTGCTCGGTCATGCTCCTGGCCCTGGACACACAAACACACGCACACAACTCGGCATTAACAGCAGGGACATCTCCCCTCCTCCATCCCCACGTTTGGCTTTCAAACAGAGAGAGAGAGAGAGAGAGAGAGAGAGAGAGCGAGAGCGCTTCCCCGAACGGTTTCTGGGTCAAAACAAGCAGACTCTGTCTTATCGCAGTGATGCAACGTTTCCAGTTGGATTCGGCTTGTTTGTAGTACATAAAAAAACAAAAGGAGAAAAGAAAAATGCCTACTTGGCAGAATAAAATTGTGTTCTGGTGCTTTTGGTAAATAGGTCAGTGTGTACTCGCGCCCAGATGTCTCATGCAGAAAAAGTAGAGCACCTTAGTTAGAGACTGTGCAGATGGCTGACCTGATGCCCCCACACCCTCCACCCCCTCCGCCTGAAAAACACACACTTTAGACGTCTCCAAGTGCAACCTCAGCGTGTTACAAAAGCAGGAGAACATAATGGTAACACAAGGAAAATCTCCAATGGATGGGTTTTTTTAAATTTAAAATTATTTTTAAAGTTAAAGTTACCTATGAGTCGGTTGCTAATAATCAACTGAAGCAAAAAGGAGGAGGGATTGGGTTTGAAATAAAGCTGTTTTTTTTTTTCATCTTTGTGTCCGGTGTGATGGATTTTGTTGCTCAGGTCAGTTCAAGGCCTCGCTGACGCTGATTTGCGCACAGTTCAAAACAGACGCCAGGAGCTGGTCTCGTCTCCAAGTCTGCGTCCGCGGTGAGGCCGTCGAGGATTTTTACGGCCAGCGTCCTCAAGTCGACACCTGCTGGCGCTCCCACCTGGCCGCCGCACTTCAACAGAAACGCTTTAGCTCTGAGGCCAGCCGTCAGTAACTTGATATTCAGTAGTTCAACACGACAGTGAAGATTTACATGTTAAAGCACTTTAATTTGAGGTCGTCTCTTTAAGCCAAATATTTTCCACTTACGTTGGACGATGGTTCCTAGCAAAAATTTAGATATGTAAACCTTTCCCACAATGTTTCACATGAAAACCAGAAACGTCAGGATATTTTACTAAAATGTTATGTGACAGTCCAACACAATGCAATGTGTACTTATGAAGTGGTAGGAAATACCTTTATTATTATTATTATTATTATTTATACAAATAAACCTCTGAAAAGTGTGGTGTGCATACGTACTCCCAACTAAGTAAACTCCCAAAATCTAATTAGGAAATTGAGCGACGTGTGTAAAATTTAATCACAATATCAATACAGCTGCTTTATGAACGTCTATGACATTGGTTAGAGCAGTGGTCCCCAACCGCCGGGTTGCAGCAAAATTGCCAAGTCTTGACCGGTCCGCGGTAATAAAAAGGTTGGGGACCACTGGGTTAGAGAACATCAGTGAACAAACAGCATCACTTTTTTTTTTTCAGGGATAAAATTGTGTCAAAGTTTAAATCAGAGTTAGCTTATAAAACAATACCTCTGGTTTAGAAATGTCGCACAGAGCTCTCTTTAAACTTACAACTTAAAACAAAACGGAGTAAAAACTCAAAGACCGAGAAAAGCTTTTATCAGAGAAGCAGCCAAGAGGCTTTCAGTAACTTTAGAGGAGCTGCAGAGATTCGTAGCTCATGTGGAAGAATCAGCTGCTAGTTGCGAACTCCACAGGTCTCGCTTTTATGGAAGATTGGCAAAAAGAGGCTAGATGTTGGAAAAATTAGCAATAATAATAAAACTGGGATGGTTTAGATCGAGGTGTGTTGGTGTGCTATAATGGCCCAGTCCAAGCTTAGACCTGAGCCTATTTGAGAAATTATGGCAAGATCTGAATTTGATGTTCACCGTCTCTCTCCATCCAGTCTGAAAGGCATTCAGATATTAAGTGGAATAGACAAAGATTTTATCTTTACATACTTTGTGTCGAACTATTAGATAAACCCCAACCCATTGAAATACATTATATTTGTGATGTGACAAGGTGTGTTTACCTGAAATAAATTTCATACATGTAGAGAACTGCTACCTATCCTGACAACGTCATTATGAGAAACCTGTCATCAGTATATAATTATATAACAAGCTGACAACTTGACAACCCTACTGCAATTTTTATGAACAAACCAAACAACATGGCTATTATGCCAATGAAGTTACCAGAAAACTCTTAAAACTGATACATTTACTTCGCTAACATCACTGATTGCTGATTTAAATGTTTTGTTGGTTTTTTTCCCCCAAGGTGTGTTTCTGGTGATTTTCCAATTATTTTTGTCCAATCATGGAAAATCCTTTTGTCTCATCATCAGACCTCTCGGAGTCTCCCGCATGCCTTTAGATAAACTCCAGGCAAGATTAAGATGAAATCTAAGCTGTTTGTTGCCACTCTACCATAAACTCTGACCACTGAAGGACCCGGCGAACTCTCTGCAGCGTTAAGCTCCTTCCCCGTGGCTGCAGGTGTCTCGACACCCTTCCTCTCCAGTCCTCTTCTTGCCAAATCACTCAGAGAGCTCCTGGCAGATTTAGATAAGAATGACACTCCTCTAAGCTGCTAATTACGGACTTAACCAAACTGCATGTGACGTCCAACATAAAGAAACTTTTTTTTTTGACTGTATCTTTAAGCAACCGATGCACAACACCAGTTCCACTCAGGTGATCCTCGTTTCTCTAACTATGACACCGGCAGCAACATCAAAACGTCCAAACTTAAACTTATCAACTGGATCAATCAGAATTTCATTTACAGAACCACTACAATCAGTTGACGTATCAGAAAGTGTGTGGATGTTCTTCCCTAGCATTGTATGTTCTGAACATTAAATTTAGCGCTCAGATTCTCTGCACATTGACGTTTTTAAGGGTCTTGCTCCATGTGGTCTTTTAAAGCCTATTATTTCCTGTTTTTTTCTGCCTCTCTGACATGGATGCAAACACGTCGCCTCTGTGCCGTCCTCTGGGGGCCGCGGGAAGGTCGCTACCACCTGCTCCTGTGCAATTACAGGCGCTGATGGAAACAGGCAACCTGCGTGGAGTTTCCAGTGTATTAACTCTAATTGGCCAGAAGCTTTACGTCAGCCGCTTGACCTGTTCAAACAACAATGGCTTTCTGATGCTTGGAGGGAGAGCTGACTGCTTATGTGGGATCGCGGAGGATTAAATGGGACATAAAAAAAAAAAGTAGCTTTTTGTAATAGATAAGGCCGGGAACAGCAGGGTCTTTCCACTTTTAATCTAAGTTTAAAGGATTCTGGGATTAACCTGAGGGTAAAATGGGAACTTAAAATGTTGCTGTTTGGTGAAAAAGATGTCCTGATATCAACTCTTTACCACAAAAATGTGATGCTTTTTAATGCTAAACTGTATTGGTCATGGTTGGACTTAAGAACTTACATTGGGGCCGTAGCCTGGGGCACGGAGGTGTTGAGGGTGGCAGTGGGGGGATAAAATCTGGACCAACGTGTTTGGTCAAACAAAAGCAGTCGAATGGCCGACTAAATGTGATCATGAACGTCGCAGGTTGTTTTATTTGAAATCATCGTCAGACACCGAAAGGTAACCTTTGATCCCAGAACATGTGAAATGTAGCAGCATCAAGTTTCAGGCTCATGTGACATAACCTGAAGGCCAGGCGTATTGAAGATCTGTAGGTGTTTCTTTTTTGACTAATGGAGGCTGTTCAAGAGACAAAACTGCACAAACTTTTAAAAGCACAACAAACTGAAAATGTAAACACGTATCCTCGGGAGCCAGACTTTTGTGTACTATTTTAAAGTGGATTCATACGTCTGAAGGTGTTTTTCTCTGTATTCCAGTCTTTGTTTCCTACAACGTGTGTTTGAAATTTAAGAGACCGGACAAGTGCACCGACAAATTAATGTGTTGGGCCTAAAAAGAACCAACTAAACAAAAACAAAAAGTCCTGCACAGTTGCCACGTTTTCAGGACAGAGAGACATTTGAGTCAACATTTATCTGGGGGAAATAAGATTGAGCTGGATTAAGACACAAACAAACTCTATGATCATCAGTGACTTCCAATTAATTTGGAACATTTTCTCATGCAACATCCCCGGCTCCTATTAAAAGAGCAGGACAAATTGAAGAAGATCTGTAGAGAGAGCGCTGAACACGTTTAACGCCAAGATGAAAAGAGAAGTGAGCTCAAGCAAGTTCCCTCTTAGGAATTATTGCAAATGCGTCTCGACATGAGAAAGATCGAAGACTGGTGAAATGAGCCACCGCAAAGGCAGCCTTTGATGATCTTCTCAAATGAGCTCCTTAAACATGAGATGCACTAACCCATGAAACAATAACTAATAAACACAGAAATAGCAGCTACAGTACGTCCACACATGCAGACATTTTTGTGCAGCATCAAATTACAACAATAAACCTAAATGTATACGCTGTTGACTTCCTGCAATCGAGCAAAACACAGTAGTGAATAACTGCTGGAGGAGAAGGACGTACGGTTTTAAAAGTGTTTAAATTTGACTAATCCTCTTTTACTCTGACGCCATCCAATGATACTTGAGAAACAAACAACTGCAAACGTTAACACCTGCATTGACAGGCTGAGCAATTGTGTCTTTCCCTCCACACCTCCAGCTTTTACGGACGAGTGGCAAGAGGAGACTCGTCAAAGTTGATGGGACGACATGGCGAACTGAAAGCAAATCTGTTAGCGATTGCCAGTGACTTGAGACTGGGGTGGAGGTTCACCTAAACAGGCAGAGCTGCAATGCCACGGCTTTTATCAAAGGATAAAGGGAGCGGACCAGCCAAAACCCAGACACGTCCCATAACCCCTATGATCTGTCTGTCTGTGTCCTTCTTTGTCTCTTGGGAGAAACATTTTTGCGTTGTCACAAGACATCCTCCAATCCAATCAGCTGTAATCTTGTTAGAGGCTGTTAGTCAGTGAGAGGGTTGAAGCACAATTTCTGCCCCCATTTTCCAGCAATCCTTCAACAACCATGTTGTTGTTGTTTATGCAAAACGGCTGAAGGCTCCACCATCAAACATTGAGTACACTTTTTTTTTTTTTTAGACAGTCTGTCCTTGATTATAATCAGTTACAGGTGTGTCACCATCCTATTTCCACACCAGCAGTAACCGACACCATCGGTTTACAGTGCCATCCTGTCGTTTTCCTGCAGTTTAATCCGATGTATTTACATAGAAACAAATTGCAGCTACGCCAGAGCCGCCGACCTTTGCTGTCAGACGATGTGCGATATCACAAAACGGCAGCATGACAGGTAATTGTTATTACTGGCTGTGCAGGGGGAAATGTTTATTATGATGAGCTTGCAGTGGGTTTCTCGAACTTAGACAAACAACGGCATGATTACAAAACAAACAAAAACAAAATAAATGCAAAGCAGGAAATGAATATCTGCCACTTTTGCCACTCAGGTAAAAATACCCTGGATCTCTTGGTAACATTATTCTCTCTTGTTTTTTTTCCCCCTCCCCTCGTGTGCCCTGTATATCCATGTATTTTTTTCTTTTTGTAATGCATTGTCTCTATTTGTTCTTGTGTTTTACGGGAAGAAAGCCAATCAACGTGCAAAAGAGGTCCAGCCTTTGGACTCTGACATCTGCACTGCTTGAGGCCTCCTGAAATAACCTCCCCATTGTGCAAGTGCCTCAAAACAGCCTTTGATGGGAGAGGTGTGTTAAAGTCTGCACAAAGCTCCAAGTGTTAACCTTTCTGAAGATTAAGGGGAGCACAATAAGTACTGTTTATAGCTTGCTGGGATTTAAGGATAAACAGAAGTTACAAAAATAACAGTTTAGGGAAAATAGAAACATCTTTTTGTTTAATAAGATGCTATGCTGTAAGGCACAAGTTCCTAAGACAGAAAGTGAAATGTTAGTTAAATTTAAATGTCATAAGCATTTTTCTTTTAAAAAGAAACAATATTTATATACATATTTTTACATTTCAAAACAAATCCCTATAGTTTTGTGAGGTTTTGTATTTTATTCCAGAACTTTATCTGCATTTTCTATGGCGAGTTTTTCCCAGAACAAGTCTTGCGTTTATTTAATAATATCAGAACCGTTGTAGTTTGGCAAAATTACATTAAAACCGGAAAAAAGGCGTTTTCCTTCAAAATAAAATAAAGATACTAACTTAATAAATGCATTCTATAGGCAATCATATAGGAATATAATATTATAATAGTGATCAGGTAATCATGCAGTCCAAAGAAAAAATATTTCTGCATTTTCTGCTACACTAACGCATAAATTCAGAGGCGCCGACTTTTATTTTTGAAATCCTCACCGGAACTTCGCGCCGTGTTCGCGCTAGCTTGATTTGATTTAAAAGTCTCCTACCTGTAGCTCTCTATGTGCGGCGACGCTTTCCGCTGTGTTGTCACCTTGAAGCTCCGCACAGTAATTCAGGTCTCGGTTGCATGTCCAGATACCATTTAGTAAGTTTAATAAGTTTAATTTAAATTTTTTTTTTTTTAAAAAAGGCCTCCCAAACCGTAGCTCCCTTACCCAGCCGTAAACAAACTAGAAGTGAGATGAGCGAGGCTTGCTGAGCTGCGTCGCTCTCACTGGCGTGTCCGTCTGTGGAGGTGGGCTGAGCTTACCTATCAGCCCAATGTGGGCTGGGGATTAAACTGAGGCTATTTTTTACTCCACCGACGCCCAGCGAAAACAGCGAACCTGTATTATTATTATTATTATTATTATTATTATTATTTTGTGCAACTAAGGTACTAAGTGAAAAAAAATTATCTCCGCGGAAATAAATGTCTAAACTTTATTATTATTATTTTTTAATACCATATTTACAGCTATGGTTGTAAAACTTACCGTGGTTTAACTTTAAAAAAAAAAAAGCACATCTTTAATCTGTAACGTTTTTTTACACGCCATGTTATATGCAGCGAGTAAAGTAAGTAAATAAGCAGGATGATCTCAGCAGATATATTACCATGTAAATCTATCGCTGTGTCCATGAATTCAGTTATGAGTAATGAACTGGAATACAAGGAGTAAATATTGAACAACTGCAGAAAATGCTAAGAAAGCCAAGAAATCATCTGAAGTATGTAAATATTTAGAAAACATGCCTTCTGCTATGTGCATATCAATATCAAGCTGATTTAATACCTATAAGAAGGTTGCAGAGTGTTCTTATTAAGGATGGCACAGAGTGGTGTAAGGTCATAATAAAACGGATTGAAGCTACACTCCTAAACTTGTGAATTTGCTAGTGAGTACTAATGGAGTCATAATTCAGAAAAAGAACATCTTTTTTTATTCTCATATAGTGCACTCACGGCACAAGACTCCACATGTTGTATGAAGTTAACTGTAGAAGATTAGGACAAGTCAGTGAAACACTGAGAAAATATAGTTGGTTATTAAAAAAAAATCAAATCTATGGTTTGAAGAATAATTGTTCTACACGGCATCCTAAAAAAATACTGGTACCCATTTGAAAATATGCAACAACAAAAACAAAAACACACAAAAAACCCCTCTGAACATCAGAGTGCATGGAGTTGACCCTGAGAGTCTTCCAGGCTTGAGTGCAGTTTCTGAGGAAGGATGCGCTTCTCCATACAGGAGTGATTATATATTTAATATTAACATATCCTGCTAGACGTCTTACTTTTAGAAAATCCCAGGTTCGGAGCGACAAAAGGAGCAGTACTGGAAAATGTCTGTCACTGCAGTTCCGAAAATACGCTGAAAAACACAATAACTTGAGTCAGACGAGACGTGATGGACGCTGCTATTTACAGTACAGTGAAGCTGGAGCAAACGGTACACAGAGACGTTGACTGTAAACGCAGTTCCTGCAGGCTACGCAGACCGTAAAACAAACCCAAATCATCAGTCCCCCACTACGGCGCCGGACACCTGTACGCTTCAAATGAGCACAATGGTAAAACCACACCTTGTAAAGATAATTACATTAGGAATGATGGCATTAACAGTTTTGTTCTTGGTGTATTCATGCAAAATAGGCATAACATTTCCAAATATAGCCACTAATGGTGTAAAATATATATATATATATTTTTTCTGTCAATATGTTTCACTGAAACAAAAGCTATTTTGCTTCCAACTGCTAAGTTGTTTTTGTGGCTCTAAAATTTCGCTCAGCTGGACCACGAGTAAAAATTTCTCTTGGGCTTCCAAAGGTCGCTGACCCCTGGCTTACGGATTAAATCAAACTATAAACAGACGAGGAGTGGCACAGTTAAAGCATGAACAACTTAATCTAATATTTTGGTACAATAATGAATCATTGGAATTTCATGGAGGAATAGATACATGTTAAAGGTTATTCTGACAACATCTGAAATATTATTCAGAAGTTAAGTCATTTTGTAACTGATCCCCTGCAGCCTGGAAGGAGAGGAATCATTTCCCTCTTCATAGCAGCACAGTGCAAACCACAGGAATCTATGACTTTATGCTGGCACCTCCGTGAGGGCCTAGTTAAAGCTCAACAAAGCCAACGCTAGAGCAACAAATGCTGCCATGATAATTATGTCTTTTTGTCATAGTCACTTCCACAAGGCAGTGACATAGCGCATTATGCAAGCGTTAACCGACGCGTGACTTTGCAACACTGCTAAAGAAACCTGCAGCGTATTGAGCAGCCATATTGCAAACGAACTTAAAACTATTGCGCAGCCTGGTTTTATGAATAATGTGGAAAGAGCCTGGGGCTCCGATGACCCTGAACAGATAAGCAGATAACGGAAAAACGACCGATTCCTGATGTTCAGCCCCAAAACTGGTGCATCTCTTATTGTTTCATTTGATCTATCTAAACCTGTGGGAATTTTGAATTTGTTTTTACTTGAGGGGTCCTCTGGGTCCGATAGCCTCGCTGTTTTCAGTCAAAAACAGCGAGGGATCTGGAGGGAACAATGTCTTCCCTCCAGATGCCACCACTTATACTCAATGTGTGAAGGCATGTGTGTTAAAGTTACATTATTCCTAATGGTTTAGCATAAAAACAGCTCTGTTGATGTTATAACAAAGGATTAATAATAAAATGCCCTGGACAAAAAGTGATCAAAATTAAAATAAATCAACAAACATCTCACGTATCAGAGCTCACTGCAATTCTTCGTAGTCTGTAGATGTGCAATTAGTTTCTACTTTCTACTGATGGACGTAGAAAGGGGTAACAGAAGTCATGTGAGGAAATAGTCAAAGAAACTGACACACACACACACACACACACACACACACACACACACACACACGTGACAGACTGATATCCTCTCAGTGCGTTCCTCTGTTTCAGTGCTTTTAATCCGCTCATATCTCACCGTTTTCTATCTCAAAAGCTTCTCACTCATGACTCTGAAAAAAAGAAAACGCAGAAACAACCTGCTTTGAGAGCTGTATTTTCAAAACTTATTTTACACCAATTTAAAAAGATTTATATCTAACTTAAAAAATAAATAAAGAAACAGATCTATGCCATAGTGTGAGCACCAGCAGCATTCCCTTTGGTTCAGTTTTACGCCCGGTGTGGACTTCCCGTGTTGCGTTCACTGACCTGGCTCTGCAGGCTGCTATCCTCTGACTGCAGTTACCATAAGGATGGCTGTAGTGGGGGAGCTGGTAGTATCTGTCCTGGCCCCGGGCCTCGTCGGCAGGCAGAGCCTTAGGGCTGGCCGCGTAGATAGTGCATCCCATGAACACCTCTTGGAAGTCGCCCTCGGTGTCCGACGAGCAGCTGGCGGGCGCCGGTGTCCTCCAGGTATCCTTCCTGTGAGCGGCCTGTCCTGTCCTGATGCCAGCCAGCTGCTCTGTGGAAAAGCCATTGGCTCAGCACATTGGTATCTGTAGGCCCTCCTCCCTCCTCCACCCTCCTCCTCCTCCTCCCTTCCTCCGAGCCCAGAGCGGGGAGGATAATCAGATTTCCCCCCCCATTTACACTCAACAAAATCATCCCCGGGCGTAATCACTCCCCGTCACCGATGTTGCATTATACTAATACACTGAGCCAAGTCACTTCGGGGGCATTGGGGGCAGTTAAAAATACCCCGAGCTGCCTCGCTCATGCCAGTGAACGCCACATCAAACCCAGCTAGGGCTGCGATAGAGAAGGAGCTGCAGACAGCTGGGTCACAGCAGATATGAGAAACGTTGAAAACGAAGGAGCAGAAACAGTTTTAACATTGAACCGAGAGATCCTGGGGGAGAAGATTGTTAACTTTTACAGGTTTTTGATGTTTTTGCTATGCAAAAATAGTAAAAAGACAATCTAAAGACACTCGAAACTGTTTCATTTCAAAATGATTTAAATAAGAAAACTTTGTTTAAATCACAGAGTATATTCTCCTTCTACGTCTTTCGTGGACAGTCAGTCGTTGACCAGGTGTTTTCTGATGATCTTCCTGGACGTCCGCCACTTCCTCACACATGGTCCGTCTGCTGGAGAGCAAAACTCCAGAAAGTCTAGAAAATTATTGCTCAAGACCGCTGGAGCAAATGAACACAAAGTCTGACTCCATAGAAGCAAAAACTAAAGAAATAGTGGAGATTTCATACTTTAAAATCAACATACAACTTAATATGTATACAATTTCTGGGATGAAAACTTATGAAAGGATTTATAAAGACGTTCAAGTATTATAACCTTAAACTTCAGTGACCAGCATAAAAGAAATGCTGCTTTAAACTGGACATTTGATTCAGCACAGACCGACTGGCCCCGTTTACAGACACTGCTCTCCTGTGGCCACATGCAGCAGTGCAGCCTGACGCCTCCAGTAAAAGGGATTATTTTAAATTCAGTGATAAACACGTCAAAAAGTGAAAATGTCAACTGGAAAGTGCTGGTCTTTGCAGAATTTCCTATCTCAGTTTGATATCAGACATAAATGACTTGGGATGAGATTTTTACTGTTTCATAACCCTAAAAAAAAATTAATGGCTCTATAATTCTAAAGCGTTTATATATATATAATTGTTTGTACTGTCTTATAGTTAGCCGTAACATTTGTTTTGATACAAAGACTTAAATAAAAACAAAGACTAATTACCAGTTAAATTTAGTTATTTTAAATACAGTACATGCTCAGGATGTCCTGTTCATGGGTTCAGTTTTCCTATCGTAAAATTCACGTAATTTTCAAGGCAAGTTCTCAAACTTTTCCAGCACCACGCCTTGGGGATAAAGACAATATAAAGGAACTATAGAAGAGTTTAAATTCACTGCTATAAGATACAATTTATTTCTCTTAGTAATGTCTTGTGACAGTATTCAGCATGAGCTAAAACATAACTGAATTTTTTGTATCATGTAAAATAATTTTGGTAATTCTAATTAGCCTAAAACAAGAAAAATTTTGTCCAATTTAACTTAAAAAAATGTTCACGTCTCTTTTTATTAGGTGTTTAAAAATATCTGGTTTCAACTATCAATAACATGGCTTTTAATCAAACATTTAATACTTTCCAAACCTTGGAAACACCCAATTGAAATTAAAGGATTTTCAAGGATTTTACGCACAATAACAATGTAGTTGCCCATTCCTTTATTCTCTGGCGTCATGTTTAGAGCGTTTACGTTGAATTTCAAGTTCAGGATGTCGCGGCGAAACGTTGTTTTTCTTTGTCGCATAACATCTTGGCCAAGAAGTTCAGTTTCAATCTTGTGTGACCAGATCAGCTTCCACGTCTCTGCTGTCCCGCTAAATTTCTTCTTGGACACCTTACAGCTATTTTTTTTTTTTTTTTGGCAACTCTTCCATAAACCAGAGGTGAATTATGCAGTCAGTATTACTAAATGCTGTTCGAGCAGTAGACTTGTCGTCACCTGAGCTGTGACTCTCTGCAGCTCCTCCTCAGTAACCAGGCTGCTTCTCTCTTCGCTGGGCCAGTCGAGCCTTCGTAGGTCTTAAGATGTGAAACTCTCCGGATGACTAAGAAATATTTAAACATCCACTGAATTTTAATCCACGGGCGAAGGAGTAAAACGAGGCTGAAGATCAAAAACACATTTTCAAAGAAAACGGAGGAGAGAAAAAGCCATTGAGCAGTTCTTAGGACAGATTGTCTCATAAAAAGATTTATTTTTTTTCCAGCCCAAATTTACAAAGGCAAGTTACAGAGTATTGTATAAAAAAGAACCATGGTAATGTACACTTTACACAAACTCCTGAAAGGAAAGACGACAAAGGACAGAAGACGGGGGGAGGGAGGGAGAAGAGTTCTGAATTTCTCACACAGAAAGAAAATGAAGACATTGTAAACATCCTTGCAAGCACCGAGCTCCGGTACTTTTGGAGGGGGTCGGGTGAGGGGGTTAAGGAGAGGCAGGACGGTGGGGTTAAAACGGAGGGGAAGGAGGGATGGGGGAGGGTGGCCGTGTGACAGGAGGTGGGGTGAGGAAAAAAAAAAGACAAACGAGCGAGTGTCTCTGTGTTCTCACAGAAGAATGTTCGACTAGGCACCAATTGAGACAACTGCTGGCCAATAAATATACTCTTCACCATGAAACAAATACAGTCCTGCGAAATACAAGAGCCAAGCACTTTCCAATATGTTGATAGCAAACGTTAACTTTTCTGGCTTTTTCATACACTTTAGAATAAATGATTTTCACTGGGCTTTGCTTACTACTGAGATAACACTACTCTCAGAGAAAGAGAACGAGAGAGAGAGAGAGAGAGAGAGAGAGAGAGAGAGAGAGAACAAATGCACTTGTCACAACCATTGTCTGATAAAACTATATGCAGTCTGCTGGTACTAAAACCCCACTGACTTTAATGACAACATCACAGCTGCCTAGATTACCCTTACAGATTAAGTACAAGTCACACACCACCACATTCAGCTTTTAAATCATGTCAGCCATTCTTCTTTAAAATGCACACAAAGTCAAAATATATACCGTCCTGTCAACTTTTCTTTGTTTCCTTTCTCCTTCTTCTTTTCGGGGGCGAGAAACTGGTAACTTTCTTCCCCCCCCCCACCAGGAATGTCCGTGAACCTCAAAATGAATCGCTGCGGTTTGTTAAATGTGAGAAATGCCTGGTTTGGATGCCAGGTGGGGGTCGTTAGGCATGATTCACTGTTTGTGCAGTGGGGGGGGAGAAATAATAATAAAAAAAATTTACTTTAAAAAAAAATATATATGGTCAATATCCTGTCATTAAAATGGTTCAAACACCATGGTATGACCTTAAACCTTCAACAATCGGTAACCTGTAATCAAAGTGAGCAGCACATGGATAGGATTTCACCCCAAAAAACACCCCCTGTGGTTTGGGAGCCGTGTAATTTAAAGCCTCGGGTAGAATGGGGGCCACGCTCACGTCGATGAAAAAGCTCACCAGTGGGAATTTACGGAGCAGGACTCACATGTTGCAAGACTTCTCAGCGACTCTGAGGCAGGCCGTTTAATTTAGTGTTTGTTTATTTATATCTTTAAATCAGGTGTCAGAATCTGATGTGAATTAGGGTCTGCTTGGTCACCATGGATCTGACCTACCAGTTGTTACGGTGAAACCACATGAGCAAAAGAGAAGAGAACTCTGCTTCATCACATTAGCCCCAAAAATTAAACAAAAAAAAAAAAAAATCACTCAGACTTCCTTCTGTTTTCACTTCATCTGACTGGATTAGTTAGCTCGGCGCAGCGGAGACGATAATTTAGAGGCGCAACGGCACGCGTTTTGAGGGGGCGAACGGAGATGTGAACCCAAGATGAGGAAAACCAAAAGAAAACGCACAAAAACACCCGGGCGGCGGTAATGGTCTGTGCTCAGCGTGGCCAAAAAAAAGCAAGACGGCTTTTTGACAAGTGTCTCTAACAGTTGCATGCTTGAATAAATACAAACATTTACGCACAGAAAGGGTTGGAAGCCTATATATTACAGCAGAACAATTCATGAGCCCAAGTTTTACACTGTTTACAGGAAAACAATCAGAGTGAAAGAAGCGCAGTGACTAAACAAACCCGATCGCTCGCTGATGTGGCTTCACCGTTTAAAGTGGATGCGACTCCTTTTATGGTGAAGGGGACCAAAAAAAACATATTTAAAAAACTAAATCAAAAACACGACTGAACCCGGCGTCAGACACTTCCGAAGATGGACACACAATGATATGAAAGAGTTTAGAGAGAGAGAGAGAAAAGGAGACACGAATAGTGTTGGTTTGTTTCTCCATGAGGTGTGTTCGCTGAAACATGACAGCATCATCCCTGAAACTAAATGTGAGGTGTTCCTTTAGGAAACAAAACAAAACAAAAAAAGAATAAAATAAAAGCCAAAAAACTTGAAGTGATGACGATGAAGATGGGAAAACTTCACTCTCAGGCTCTTAAGTCTCTGAAGAAAGCAGCTGTTACCATCCTCCCCCTTCCTCTCCTCTAAACATAGCTGAACATTTGTCAAGTTAAGGATATACTGTTGTTTCACGGCGTACTGTAAAGCCAGTCTTTAGTTTAGCCGACGCCTCTTTCCCTCCTTCCTACCCCTCCCAAGTACCCCAAATTCAACCCGCCAAGTTCTTTTCTGTGTGACAAAAAGAAACAATGCAGTCTGAAAACAACAACAACAAAAAAAAACAAATCATAAAGAAAACACGAAAAGCTGTTCTGGCAGTCTCTTTTTGCATTGTATTTGTCGACAGTGCAAAGACTAGGTATTCAGCGGGTCGGTGTTTCCTCTGCGGGAAGGGGCAGAGCGATGGCTTTGAACCTGGGTTATACTCTTGAGTCGTGTTACAGTCCTCGGATCGGAAAATTTGGGGTCTTTCGTGAGGAGAAGAAAACAAAAGAAAAAAGAACAGCAACAACATTCTGCCTTGCCTTGGGGCAGAGAAACTAAAAAATAAAAGATAGAAACACCATTCAACTGATGTCTACAAGGTAACAACCAGAGGATGTTGCTCTCATGTGAGCCAGTCACATGAATCTCTGCAGTGTTGAGGTGTGACGGTCAGGTTTCCCTACAAGAGACACACAAAACAACCCTGTTAATAACAGATTACTGGTCTTTATATGTATAGAATTTTTTTGGTCAAAGTTATTATTTCATTTAACTGTACAAACATGTTAACATGTTAAAAGAATAGAATACAGTCTGGTATTTTTCATTTCTCCTTTGTATGTATTTAACCTTGTTGAGAAGTCAGACATGTCCGTTTTTTGACTGAGTTTTACCATTTTATTTTATTTTCAATTAAATGTCACTTTCTAAAAAATATTTAGTAATGCTCGCGTTTCAAATTCATGTCGCTGAACTGATTTCTGAAGTTGGTACAGAAGAAACAAAAAGAGCCAGAGTACAGCTATACACACTTTGCAAGAAAGCGTTAGTTATTTTATTAATCCGACATAGTTAATTTATACAGAATCAGTTACCAACAAATCTTATCTGGTTGCATTTAACAGGCAGGTTCTACTCATGTCAACTTACTGGTAGACACGAGTATCCAATGCAGTTCTTTATTATGAGTTGTTTTTTTTTGTCAAATGTTTGCAAATTATGCGATTCTTTTTTTGTATGTTACTTTCTGTAACTTTTGATACCCCATTGAAGAAAATGTTTTAAACATAATAACAATAAAACATTTGTTTTTCTTTATTTAAAAAATCTAAACAACAAAAAAATAGCAGTAGGTAAAAACATGTTGGATTCTGTCCTACTGAGACTGTATTGGCTGCTACAGTCTCCTGTCTATCAGATCTGAAATCTGTTGCTCTGAAGAGACGCTGCAGCATCCAAAACATTACAAAGCACACCGAGTTAAATGGGACACCTTCACAAAGTCAATGGAGATCAACTAGTTCTGATGAAATGCACTGGTTTATTTTACTGTGCTCTAAAGTTAATCAGTTTAAATGTATACATGACTCCTGAACTAAACTGGGATGCTGTACCAGCAAAGACTTGTTGTTAAAAAAAAAAAACGGGCAGTTATTGTTATAACTTTTTGGTTTTGCTATTTTTCACCCATTTTTAGAACGCTATCCCTTAATTAATTATGAATAAAGAGCTTATAATTTATTAATAGGACCGAAACTAGTTCTGGCAACTGAGGCAATTAAAGATAATCAAAAGACCAGACTAATCAGACTCAATCACTGTTCAGTGCCTGAAGATTAGATTCTAATTTAAGTTTAACGTGGAACTTGAAATGGGATTTAAAATTGTATTATAAATCTACTTAAAAATATGCATTCAATGTCTGACATATTAAGCTGTTTTTGAGCAAATATTTCTTTTAATGTCTTGAAAAAAACCCTTTGGATTACGTTAGAATGGTCCTACATAAATACATTTAAATTCATTTAATAATTAGCAAAATTATCTTGCCTTAAAAACTGAATCTTTGTGGAACACTGCTTTTCAGTACTTGGAGAAAAATGGAGCTGGAGTGACTTGAATGCCATCTACTACTAGACCCAAACTTAAGATGTTTCCAAAGATGCAGAGATTTGTGGTGCTGCTGAAGTGCCATGCCTTTTACACAGCTCTGACTCCTATAAATATATAATCATCAAAATCCTACAATGTCTTGTTCAGGATTCCCACAATCATCCCCCAAAATGTTCCTTTATACCATAACAACCTCCTGGAAAGCATTTTTGCTGAAGGGACACATGAATCACACCATCTTGACAAATCATTTATCAGATTTGGTGTAATTTCACAGAGCTACCACAAGAGGTCGCCGCAGGCCGCAGCAGCTGTGCGTACTCTGCGGCATCTTCAACATCTCTATTATAAACACTGTGATCCACTTGTCCTCAGAGGACCTACTTAGGGTGGATGAGCTGAGAGGCTAAAAGCTGCGCTGCATATTGTGCTCGACTGCAGCAGAGAGACGAGAGCTTTGTTTGGACACAATTTAGCTTCTCTGCAGATTGCTGCCTTTGAGCCGACAACATAAATGTAATTGAAGAGTGCAGCGTGACGCCCGAGGGTGTTCCACACAAACAAACCCTGGACAAAGAAACACTATTTATTTATTTCTACAGCACAGATATCTGGGCCAGAAATCATCTCAGCCATTACTGTTTTAAACTGGTGTTACAATGGCGACATTAAGTATTTCAGAGCCACCTGTGCTTTTCTAATCTGCTGTCAGTGAGCTTGTGTTGAGTTTTAGTGTTAGAGGTACTTTGCCCACGTCTAATGAAGTGGAAACTGTTTAGTATTATGGATTTCCACCACTTAAAAAGTGATCAGGCAGGAAATCTGGGTGTAGTGATGGACTTAGACCTGAACCTTCAGAGTCACAAAAAGACAACTTATAAAATCGGCCTTCTATCACCTGAACAACATTTACAGGAGTAAAGGACTATTATACTAGCAAGATTTAGAGAAACTCATCCATGCGTTTATCTTTAGTCGCAGAGATTACTGCAACAGTGTCTTGACAAATCTCCCTAAGAAAAATAAAAACAATCACGTTGTAGCTGATCCAAAACACTGCTGCTCAAGTTCTCACTAAAACCAGGAAGATCAAGCACATAAATCCAGTTCTAAAGTCTTTACACTGGCGAAGGAATAGATTTTTAAAAAACTGTTGTTTTATAAACTGAACTAAATTCCTTTAAATCAAGACTAAAGACCCAGCTGCTTAGAGTTGCTTTTGAACCACAATAAATGGAACATAGAACAACATAACTGAAGATTTAAACCACTTGACAAAATGTGATGTCCGTTATGGATTCACAATTGCTTCTGATGTGTTTATGATATTTTTATGTTTTGTGATGTAAAGCCTCGTTGCTAAAATGTGCTTTGCAAATAAATCTGATTGACTGATTGATCTGGGTTCATTGTTTACAATCCAGGATGACTGTAGACTAACATACCTGTGGCATAGGACAGGTCATATTGCCCTGAGAGCAGTGGGTATGCCAGGTGGTGGTGAGAGGGCATGATGCGCTGGGACGGTGACGAGCGCGGTCGGTCCACATCCCTGTCTCTGTCCCTCTCACGTTCCCGTTCCCGCTCCCTGTCGACGGCGGCTCCCCGGTCCTGGTCCCGTTCTCTGTCGTGGGGCGGTTTGTCGCCCACCGTTGGGGATTTGCTCTTGTACTGGCTGACGTGCTGATGCAGGATGTCCAGGGCTTTGGAGTCCGTTGCCGTTTTAGAAACTGTGGGGCTAGCGCGGGATTTCTCGCTGCCTTCGTCACCTCCCACCATTTTACCCCCGTAAGTAGAAAATGGATAACTTCCAGATAGGTAACCTGAGAGGGGAAGATATAATTTTGACAAGCAGATTTGGATACATCAACGTTTACCATCTATTGTTGACGATATATTTTGGGTTGTTTACACCACAGCTACCATGAATGTCATCATATTAATCTAATGTATATAACCCACTATCCTCTTAAATATTTTGAGAAAAAATTAGGAGAATAGAGGTGTAGACTCTGTTAAAACATGGTTTTATTCCAGACCAACCACTTAAAATGTCTTAATACAGAGCAGTCACAAAAGCTATGCCCCGTTTTTTATTTGCATTCACACTGGCAGAGGAAAGCTCTGACGTTAGCCACTGGATGAGTATAATATTCATAAAAACAACAAAGTTCACTACCAGAGTTCACTACAGTAAAAGTGAAGGGTCTGTTGTGAATCCAAGAAGTAAAAGATTACAGAAGAGGTAGTATGGATGTGTGTTTCTGGAGCATGTGGTTTAAATTACAAGGAGTGCCAAAAAGTTAAATTACCCCAGAGCTACATTTTCATTACGCTACAGCAGCTGAGCGAAGGGCAGCTAAGAAAAGTGTAACTAAGTGTAAGTGTAACTTTAGCGCTTAACTTGCAACCAAGTGTCTGAAGGAGTTGTTGAAGATGGAATATCAAAGGATACTTTACAAATTACATAATAGATCATTTTGCCTACACCACACACTGTAAAGGTCACACTGAATTGTTTCTTGGTGGAACCAACTGGGGCCTTCAGCCATGGGTAGTTTTTACCCCAGAATCAGATTTGCAGATTTGCCATCTTGTTGTGTTAGGTGGTCAGATGCCCCAGGTGTGGGCTGGTATAACATAATAGAGACGCATTTTTTTCAAGGTGTCACTCATTGCCAATCTTTTTTTCCCATAAACTTCAGTGAACATAATTAATGTCTTGTGCTCAATAATTTTTAATCTAACTATTAATGTAACGACAATGCTCATATAAAGAAGACTTGATGAAAGATTCCAGTTCTGTCTGCTAACATGTAAATAATCTAATAATTATAATAATGTTGTTAAGCAAAATGACATTTACGGGCCCATTTTACTGTTTTTAACAACTCTGGATAAACTTTGGCAGTAGATCAAAAAACTTCATTATTTTCACCAACCAACAATGAATCACAAACTATTTTAAGACCTATCTTGTTCAATTTTCACTTGTTTTAGATTTTCAGTTAGATCCATCAATATCATAGAAATATTGTACTGTGTAGTTTCACAGGGTATTATTTTCAATTTACTGTACCACACTGCTGATTGAAAATAGCAGTGTAAAAAAAGATCTGATTACATAGCCTTATACCATACCGAGATATTTGCATGCCTTACAGTCAGACACTTAACATGTGCGGGATAAAATACAGGGAAAATATATACGCTAGCTGAATAAATACAAATAAAGTCTTAGTAGTTCAGACTTTTTATAGCTCACCGAATTTGGATGAAGTCTTAAATCATACCTGGGTAATTCTGCATCATGACCGAAGACATGCCCCTGTATCCTGGGTGGTTGGGCTCATAGCCTTGTCCATACGGGTATCCATGCATGTATGGCAAGTAGCCTTGATGCTGTGCTAGTTGTGATGTGAACTGCATGTGCGGGTTAGAACGAGAGTCTTTGCTCATGGCTCGATGGTCCTCAGCACTGATTCTGGAATCACTGATGTCTTTTCCATCCTCCTTGGGTCCACTTTGACCATCCTTCAGCCGGACCCTTTCTTCCTTTAGTTTCCGATCCCTTTCCCTTTCGTCTTTCCTCCGATGCTGTTGTTGCTGGTGTTCGTCCTCTAGTTGGAGTTTCTGGCTCTCGGGGTATGGCTGAGGGCAAGAAAACATGTCAGCACAAATCTGAAAAGTGAGACTAAAATACTAAAATATTTTTGTTATAAGTTATTCAATGGTACTACCTGTCTGTACCACATGGGTTGTTCCATCCCTGCCTGGCCTCTGGACTCGAGAGCTTGCAAAGAGTCTTCCTTTCCATGGTGACCCCCTTCAGTCAGTTTCATCTTTAGCCCCTCAGCTTGCTGGGATTTTGGATCCTCCCCCTTTATGCTTCCAATAGACTTGGAGGACAGCTCAGAAGGTGAGTCTCTGGATTTGCTTGACGGCTGTGGTATCTTTCCGAGATCTGACTGACTTGGGGCTTTGGAGAGGCTTGGTGGCATTGGGCTTTTTTGTTTCCACTCCTCCTTCATGGAGGCTTCTCGCTCCTTCATGACAACATCCGACTTCTTCTCAGCAGCTCGATGCTGCTCTGCCATCTGCCTTTGCCGCTCCTCATACTGTTGCCGGTAGGCAGGATTGGTGTTCATCAAGTGATTATGGTAGGCTTGATCAGGGCTGTATGCATAAGGAGGGACATATGCATACTGGTTGTAGTACAGGGGCTGCATGTACATATTTGACCGCTGCTGGATGACCGAGGGCTGTTGTTGCTGTTGGCCAGCAACACTGGGGTCAGGTTTTCTTTCTTCATGAACTTCAACCTTAACTTTCTCCTCAACTTGATCATGTTCATCATCTCTTTTGATCTTAGCCTGACCTTCAGCCACTGGTGCAACTGGATTTGGGCCGCCAGGACTGGGGTTTACATAGTTAGGGGAGTAGTAAGCCTCGTAACTGGTATAGTAGGGGGAATCTTTGTTGGGTGTCTGATTTGGAAAGAGTGCTTTTTTGACGCTTTCCCTGATGGTTTGGTCATCTGTTCTGACTTTGACACCGTCTGGTTTCCCTTCACCATCCTCCCCAGCATCTGAAATGTCTGAATAGGCTGGGCTATTGGTTTTGACTGAAGAGTTGTCAGCACCATTCTGGTTTACCACATGGTGTGGTGTGAGAGGTTGCGGCATACCAGTGCCATCTATCCGACTGGCAACACCAATAGATGGACTTGGCGCATTGTCGGAAAAGCTGTAAATTTTGTCAGCCTCTGCCTTGATGCTGGCCAAGCGACTCTGATGGGGGTCTGAGGAACCGTTGAGGAGACCTTCTCCCTTGTTCCCTTGATCACAAGGCTCAGAATATGGAAGCTTTGCTTCCTCTAATTTTCCACCCTTTCCCGGAGGCTTGGGGCTATCAGCGTCCTTTAGACCATCTTTTTTCTTTTTGTCTTTCTTCTTCTTGTCTTTGGAACTACTTGAAGCTGGATCTCCAATAGCAGGGGGTTTAGGTTGTGCTCCTCTCATTTGAGGGCTCTTGGGGATTCCCTGTATCATTGGGGCTAGTCCTGGGGAGGAATTTGGGTTTCCAGGTGGAAATGGATACATTTGTTGGGATCCTGGTGGTCCAGGGCCAATAGGACGTGGCGACTTCAAGTTTTTCTGGGCAATTTTATCAGTTTTTGTACCAGTGTTAGCCTTCTTAGACTTATCTGATCCTCTCTTATCATCTATGCCATCATTACTAGCCTCATCAGTAAGGCATGGCCCATCTTCACAGCCATCCATCGGTGCACCTCCTGTGTCTGGATCTGCCTCAACTATTTTCTTTTTACTCTGCTTTGAACCAAACTTTCCAGGAGAAGGAGATGGACTTTGTGCATCAAAGTTTCTGCCTTTCGGAGTAACTGAACGTGCTGGGGACAAAGATCCTTTCTGGGAGATAGATGCCCCATTACAGTTTCCCGGTTCAGGGTGGAGAGTTGAATCCTCGCCATATTCACTGTCTCCATCTAAGTCCAACTTTATGTCATCATCATTGTGAGCACGGGATTGGTGGTACTTCAGTCCATTGATGTGCTTGTATTTTTTGTTGCAGTTGGGATGGGGACAGTCTATAAGAATCGGAGACGGACAGCTGCGATCGAGTGGCGGTGGAAGTGATTCCGTCTTAATAGAAGGGATAGGGAGACCTGCGGCTCCCACGCCTCCATTGTTGGAGTTTGTCCGCATTCGTTTGTTGCCTTTGGTGTCCTCTGAGCTGGAGTTGGGCTCCATGTCAGAAGCAGGTTTGGTCTTGCGTTTTCCAGCTGAAGAAGGGCTGGCTTTGATATCCTCCGTGTTGCTGTTTGGAGGGGTGCGGCGCTCTGATGGCGTCTGGCTGCCCCTCCGGCCCTTGGTGTTTGAGGCGGCACGCGTCTTGTTGTTGGTGGCGCCCTTGTTGTCTGATGAGTTGCTGTTCTCATTGATCGGTGTGTTGCTGTTCGGTCTCATTCGCTTACCTCGACCGCGACCATTCCTCATTTCCAGATCACTTGTGGGTGATTCACAAAATCTGCAGTTGTAAGTAAGAAAACATGTTTGAATTAGTTATAGGAAATACATAAAACTACACAATTATTTTGTGTAGTTGTTTCCATCACGGAAAGTACTTTCAATTGCACTGTTGCCGAAATGTGCTACACAAATGAACTTGCCTGGATTTAAATAAGTGCAAAGAATAAGTGCAACATTTCCTTGATTTTGGGTGATGGGCCAATACTTTTAGAAACTGATCCTATTTAAGGTCTGAAAACCGTCCCTGTTTGCTCTGCCATGAGAGAGGGAAGACTGATAGACCCCACCCTGCACATGCATTTTAACTATATTCACTCTAGTTTAAAAATAAAAGAAAGAAAGAAAGAAAATCAGTATTGGCCAAAATCAAATTTGGAAGGCTTTTTAAAGATCTGTTATCGGGCAGAAAGCTGCAAACAGTGCACAACTAGAAACAATTTATACTTTTATTAGTTTGGCAATGGACAAAAAACTTGGGGAAATGCTCTTCTTTTGCAGAACTTTTTAGTTTGCAGAGTAAAATGGCCAATTTTGAGTATCTTTTTACTTAAATTAATACATTTTCCTTTTGTAATCAATATTGGACAATATTTCAGCTGGAAATTCTGAGGATAATCATAATACAACTAAAGCTTGTGTCAAGTTCTCAATAAAGGCAGGTTTTATGTAGTTTGACCTAGATTTAGTAGGTTTATACCTTTAAACATGTTTTTTCCTTTTAAGAAAACTATGGAACCAACATGTGGAAATCTACAATTCTGGAGTATTTCTGTAACCATAGTTTTCTAAATATTGAAAAAGGTGGGTGAAATTCCAGAATATAAAAGCATTAGTCACTGCCCTTTGTTTAATAAAGCACAGCATTTAACATTCTTTCAAAATAAAAAAATAAGAAAAACAACCACTATGCTAAACTGAGGCTTATTTTACATAACTGCAGTTGTCAAGAGAGATGTAACTGAACATAATATCCAACATATTTTATACAAATAAGCCTGTTAACAATAAACAGCAAATTAATACTATATGAATGAATAGTTGTGAACACTCTAGCTCCTTTCTCATCAAAACATGAAGCCATTCAGACACTTAAAATAGCAGTGTGGGATTATCTCCCCATAACAGTAACCCAATTATCTTTCTGCACAGCAGTGAAGGTTAGCAGTCTGTGACAAAGTCGAACCCAGGGTTGCTATGACTCACAGCTTCCTCTACAAGTCTCTCTAAACAATTTCAACCCCAGCAGGGGATGTGAATACATCCGCAGTCTGACAGTGGTGCAGGAATTTAGACCAATTACAAGCCCCCGTTTATATTCAGTGTGTTGAAAGATTTCTGAATAATTTATAGTGGGTCCTTAATGCAGTCATGCTGCAAACTGTAAGACAGTCTTGGTGCAAATGCACCCAAGCAGACCTTATAAACTGAGCGCCACAGTGATACATTAGTGGGATAACGCATCTACTTGTTTTCCATTAGCACTGATTTAATCTGGATTTTTTTCTGGTGCACTTAAGATGCCCATTTGAATTCCAGACTTGTATTTACATTTAGATACAGTTTTTTTTGTTGTTGTTTCCTTCCTGAAGCAGGTGTTTGGTAATGTAACACCGCCATTTTACAAATCCTGCTTATTTTGCATCCATAATGTTGGGGGGATTTGTAAACACAAGACCAAATAAATACCCTCATGCTACTGCCATGAGATTGATGTTAGAAATGGCAGCCTTTGTGACAGAGAATGCTATCCAGTGTTGAGGAGAAAAAAAAAGCTCTTAGTCCAATAATTGGATTCTGCAATCTGGCTTGTTAGAGTAGCTTTCTATTTCCACTGCTGCCTCCTGAGACATCAGCTGCTTGCCAATGAATCCTGTTTCTCCAGGCTCAACATAAAGACTAACATGCACTCGGTGGTCTGGCGGCGCACTGGCAACTCATTGCATTAAGCTGTTGCTGCTACAGCAGATTCATATCACACGCGATATGAAAAGGTTAAGAGGCTTTATAGCGCGAGTTTGGATAGAGTATGCATCAGAGATTTGTGGCGATTGTGAACCCTCTTCCACGTTGACATTTACAATCCCCAATGCACGACAGCAACTTTAATTGCACGCTAAAGCTGCTTTTCCACACTTGAAGGGAACTAAACAGGGGTATGCAGCTCACCTGGGGGGAGCCCAGTCATGCCGTGTGCAGTCTAACAAGGTGCCCACATAGGTCTTGTTTCTCCAGGTTACATTGACCACCAGCATGCCTGTAAAACAAGAAAAAATAAATAAAATCACACGTTGACATACATTAAAGCACAACGACTACTTTGTAGTAAATCACAAAGAAAAGCAAAGCTTTAAAATACACAAACATAAATGTTAGAGTGCAAAAACTCTTTTGCTGCCTTCAGTCTGTGAGCAGAACAAATCTTCTCTAAATGATTTCAGTTATACAAGCAACGAACCGGGGCTGGGTGATATATCTTTAAAATAATATCTTCATACTAGATAAGATTTGTTAATTTTTTTCGCTTGCTTTCTTTACTAAAAATTAAATTACAAATGACAGAAAATATTTTCAAAAAGTGACTTACTTCAGTCATTACTTCAGTGAGTTGCATAACAGAGTATCAAGGCCTTACTGCAATAATATTTGTGTAATTTCGAGAATATAGTCATAATAATTTTCCTTTTTTTTAAACAAATATGACATCATTTAAAAGGGGGAAACAGGATTTTCTGCTTATGATTACAAAGAAGCATCATTAGGACAAAGCAAAAACAAACCAAAAAAACTGACCAAATACATTTAGTATTTATATGCATGAACAGAACACTGCACAAGTTGCTGCTGTGAAAGTTGCTCGAAATAAATGCACCAGTTGAGGCTTTTCAGATTTCTAACCAAACGACCTCCGAGGATTAAGAGCAGCGACTGCGTGAAAACATTCAGGATTTATTGCCTCACACCCTCCCTCTCGCTCCCTGGTGGTGACCTCAGCTTGCCACTTCAGCACTGCAGAGAAACCGGACGATGCAGTGAGCTAACTTATCTAATGACACAGGAATGCTGGCTGGCAGCTTCTATCCTCCAGAGCATTTTATTAGCTTAGGAAAACCTCTCTTGCTCACCCCACTTTCCCTCCCTCCTTCACCCTCTCTGTCATTTCCTCTTTTCAATGGTATAACCATCCCTAGCTTACAATCTTCACCCCCGCCTTACCCTCTCCCTCCCACACACACACAAAAAACATTCACAGTTCAGACCTCATTTTTCTCCTGCTGCCTCTGGCATAAAGCAAGAAGAGCATAAGGGATTTATATATGTTTACAGCAACCTGCTGACACTTGGCTGCATGTCTCCTGCCTTCAAATCTGCGGCCGTGAAAACACGAGCACCTGGTCAAGGCTGCAAGCGACGGCAAAAGCGCGGCGGGGTCCTCGAGTTCGGATTTCTGTCACATTAAAAGAACCCAGACCCATTTTCTGAAACGCCTTCGAGAGTCCGCCCCCTAAGCTCTTGAAACACTCAAACACAAAATGGCTCTGGCAGCTGGTCGAGGCAGGGATGTAAATCAAGGCGGCACACATGAATGACTAGCCTTTCTTGATGTGCAGGATATAGCCCTTCTTCGCTCTGCCTGGAGAGAGAGAGAGAGTGGATGGGGGGTGTTAGGAACGATACGGCGAAATCGTCGAGTCTTAATGATTTTAAATTAGCCCTTCAGATTTTATGCGGCCGTTTATGCAGGCGGCATAATGGAGAATCATGAATGAGATTCAAACATTTCTGTGAGATTCCTCCCCACCCCCCCTTAAATTTATCTTTGCCTGGAGTTTAGTCAAATTAATTTCCACACTAATTTGTTTTTAATCCTGGGGAAAAAAAAGAACTGAAAAAAGATGTGTTTTACAAAGATTAGTTATAGTATTTGTACATTTTGCAATTCGTAATGTATTTCACGGAGCTACAAATGTCAATGTAGTTTAATTAATATATAGCTATCGTTTTTAGTTTGAAGTACAGTTTAAGTCACACAATGTTTTTATGACAAAACTTTCTGCCAAATCAAAGCAGAGAGAAAATAAATTGTTAGAACAAAGAAAAAATAAATACAACACAAAACACTCAAATCACGACCATGTCATATGATCGCACTCAGGATTCTCATGTTATGATGCAGAACAAAAAATAAATCCAACCATCACAATCTGCACACAAGGAGACTGGTATAAAAAAAGAAGAAAAAAAATCCTTAAAAAAACATTGTATGTGGTAATAGGTTTCAGTCCATTTTAAAAGTTAGCTTCTAGATTTTCAGTTTGGACGTTTGGAAATAATCCATTTACCTTGAAAACCACAACTTGTGATAAAAACACAATTCTTCTAATTCACTGTTATATTTCACAGGGATTGTTTGCCATATGAACTGACTAACATTATCCTTACTCCAGAGTGTATACCCTTTTGTCTAATGTATGCTTAATTATTTCATACTAAATAGATTATTTTAAACCCAAGATAGTTTTTGTCATGAACCATTTTGTTTACAAAAGTTCAAAAATTGGGTGTCACCGGTTTGAGTCACAAGTTTGAATCACATTTTAAAAGATTGTATTCCAATCCTGCGGATACTTTTATGTCTCTGGGCATAAAGTTGTTGCCTTGGCCCAGATTTTGCCTCAGGTTCATTTAGCTTAAATAACGACCGTCTCACAAAATTATGTTAAAGTCACTATGAAGATTTTCCATCATGACTCAGATCTGAGCTGTGGCTCCGTTTTCAAGGAATTTTGCTGCGTTTATTTTCCTTTCTTCCTGTGAACTGTTGTGTTGTGTTTGGCAGCATTTTAAGGATCCCTGCCCTGCCTGAAGATAAATCTTCTCTATAATCTGACATCGCATGTGCTTGCCTCTGGGTTTTCCAGAGGAATTTCCCTGTATTTCTCTTGACACAGCTGATGAGAAGGTGAAACGATCAATCTTATCGAGCACTTTCAACTCTAGTCACGCTGGCCAATTAATTGGCCAGAATGTTTTCGTCCTGTCAGGAGCAAAAAAATAAAAAATGTGCTAAAACATCCACAGTATTGCACGACGTTTATTAGAAAACTGCATTGAGATGGAATTACAGGATATTTACGAGCTCGTGAAAAAGGCAGCTGCAATCAGAGTGATGCCGCTATAAAAATACACAATGCAAACATCTTATCTGGCACCTTGCTATGGTGCCAGGTGCTCGGTTTATTTATTTTTTTCTTCCCCTGACAGGCTTCCTTCTGGGCAGCTTCCCATACCGAAAGCCTGGAAGGAACTCTGTAATCCTTGGCTTCTGAGTAACCTCAAATCTTAGCCTCTGGCTTTCTCTCGATAATAATAATACTGCTGCTGCCTCAAGACTACGTTGGGACAACTCAATCACATTTTCAGTCACATGACCACCAGTTACTGCAAGCTGATTTGAAGAAGTGAGCAAAATTGATATTGGTTTATGCAAAATTGTATTTGGTTTATGCAAATTGCTCACAATAAATAAGAGAGGACATTATACCATACTGAAGTCTTTAGTTCTGCAGTTACACTAAATTAGGCCTGCAACTAACTAATTATTGTAGTAATCAATTACTCTATTGATTATTCTGATGATTAATCAAGAAAACATTGGCCCATTCTGCAGTATTTTTTAATGTAGCCATTTTAATAAAATATTAGAAATGCATTAAAAGACGCAAATACATAATTCAATTACTTTTAAAAATAAGAAAATAAGCTTTTAATTGCCTACAATGCAACATCATAGCATACCTTCAGTGTGTGCTTGATCAAAGGATGCAGCTAAAAAATACTTCTAATCACACATGAAGAGCTCGACCTACAGTCTAGGGCTAATCTGTTGACTATTTTTTATGGATTAACATCAATATTTGGTTAGCAAAGGTTGCTAACCAAACAGATGAGCATTCGTAATGTATTTCACGGAGCTACAAATGTCAATGTAGTTTAATTAATATATAGCTATCCTTTTTAGTTTGAAGTACAGTTTAAGTCACGCAATTTTTTTATGACAAAACTTTCTACCAAATCAAAGCAGAGAGAAAATAAATTGTTAGAACAAAGAAAAAATAAATACAACACAAAACACTCAAATCACGACCATGTCACATGATGTAATTCATAGGGTATGGTTATCTGTTTAATTATTAGCAACTTGCTAACAGCTACATAAAACCATCAGCTGTAAACGGCTTCATTCGGTGCCTGAAAAAAGGTGGACAAGCAGCAATGGCTATGAGTCAGTAACATTAAGGAACATGGTATGTGCGCTGCACAATTCAACATAAACAATTGGTGTTCATTTAAGGGAAATGTTCTCAATCTTTTTCAGGCAAACATTGTCTTTTTCATAATGTTGGTTATACATTTCCATATTAGCATTGTGACAACCCTGGTCTCTGTAAGAAAAGGAGGTTTGTGACTAACTGCATTGATGTTTACTCCCCTTTATCATTTTAATTCTGAATCAATCATAGTAAACATTTTCATCACAATAATCCACAGTATGGGAATTGCAAGTGACTTTTTGATTCTCTGCACTAAACTAAGAACTCCCATCAGTTTTGGTCAACAACTGCATTAACCAGCATAAAGTATTTTGATGCACTTTTTCAAGTGAAATAGAAATGCAGGTGAATGCATACGCTTTACAGCATAAAGAATAAAAATGGTTAAATGTCAAAATCAGAAATGCCGGGTCAGACATCAATAAAAACTAGTAATAGTTATTGTTATTAGTCAAAACCTGCTTTTTCTCGCTAGTTCTTTTTTCCCCCCTGCATAATGACAATTTTCTACATAACTCAATTTAGGGTCAGTGTATCAACTAAAACTAATTTGAATTTTTGTGTTTTCAGTTTCAACGTGTCAAGACAAAACAAAACAACATCCACCTTGAACACCAAAACAGAACTGATGGGCTCTATTAGAGACGGGAAGTCATTGAATGAAATATGTTTGGCATTTATTGCTCCTTTATTTCCAAAAAAGCGTGAAATGGCGCTTCAGAACTTTATTTTCTATTTTTGACTCAATTCCTCACAAGCTTAAGCGCAGTGATTGCTTTAGACATGCACAAATAAAATAAACATCTGATCGTCGACGAGTGTATTAATTCAGACATAAAAATAAAAACAAATGCAAATAATTTCATGAAAAATATGAAGTAAGGGTGAAAAACAAAATGTATCATTTTCTAAACTATCTATTGGAGCATATAAAGGAGTCCTTCTCAGAAGAAACAAACAAATGTTAACAGGTTTTCAATAAACTGGATAGAGTTCAAGATGACTTTGCACACATTATTTCCTTTAATATACGTGTGTAAGTTTGAGCCTTGATCCCGCTGTTGACTGACTGGATTTGTTTCTGGATTTATTTTAGTAGGGGGAGAAAAAAAACCCAAAAAAACTGCTGGAGTTCAAAGATCAAAAAATAAAATTTGCTGAGCGGAGCTGCATTTCACTTGGGATTTGTTCTGTAGGGAAGGGTTTCAGCAGGGTGAGAGAAAAGGGTCAGAGTGATATAAAGCGAACCCAGTTCCCCGCTCTCTGCCCTCCCCCTCACATCCCCCCTTATTGTGTCGGGCTTAATAGGGTCACCCAGGACAACTGAATGAAGCCCGCATTAATGAGAGGAATTGGCCTGTAATTTTAACACTCGTTTCCTTTCAGAGCTGTTGAACAACAAACTCTATTTGGACTCTGAACGCAAAACGTGCGAGATTGCTTGGACGAGCGGACAATGAAAGGCGAGAAATGAAGTCAGGAGTAGCGAGTATGCCATGTTCTCTTCTAAGCCTCCCCCTCCTCCCCACTTAACACGTTTCATTAAGTTCCAGCAGGAGCAAAAATATCAGGTCCTCTGCTGCTGCTGAAGTCGGCGTGGGCTGGGAGTTCACTGGCTGACCTCTGACCTCCTCAAGCCCAACAGGAATCTGCAGAGGTTAATGACATTTTCACTGACTGACCTTGTCAAAATGCCTTAGTTATCTCTGAAAACGGAGGATCGTTTCTCTGCGATAATTAGGTGAAACACTCAATTAGCAGCATAATATTTAAGGTTTCTATTAGACTTTTGATGTGTAAAAAAAATGTCTGAATAGTATAAGGCATGGCTTAGACAAAAAACAGCAAAACAAACAAAAGTGTTTGCTTGTGTGAACAATTACCAGCACTTGCAATTATCACCTTTCAAAACACACTCAGAATCTGATGTGATTATTGACAGACCCTCTGCTAAAAGAGATCCATTTGTCTCCATTCCTAGTGCTCTGTGTGAAAGCTCTGCTTTTAAAGGCTGTATGCAGATAAAAAAAAAAAAAAGTGGGAACAATGAGAAAAATGGTGTCAGTATTCATCAGCGGGGATAAAAGATAACTGGGTGCTGCCACGAGCAATAACCGTAACCTTGACAAATGAAGCGTTTGAGCACCCAAAGTGTCAAGCATGTTTTCATTTTACTGTGTTATTCTGCTCTCACGGTGCATAAAGGGAAGTAGAGCTTGTCCGGTTATGTGAGTGTCAAAATGCTAAGTCCTCGTGATGACCTTTAGCTTAAATGCTGGGCAGACAGCGATTTAGGACGAGCCGTATGAGTCACTTTCAGCACTGTGGAGGTAATACATTGGAATGTAGTCCTGGCAGTAGTCTGTAAAAACCCCCAAGGGGCTTCAGCGCTCCAGTTTGAACACTCCTGGGTTAGGAGCTTGTGTGGTCCTATATTCTGATCCTCCCTGACCCACTAAAGGACTACATGAAAGTCTTGTAGTCTAGATTGCTGATTCTCATAAAAAATGATGGTAAGAAAAAAATCTTAAAGGGGCCAAGAATACAGTGCAAGTTTATAGCAAAAAATAAGTAACTATGCTAACTTTAGTTGCTATAAAAATTGGACCTGTGTTGCTTAAACTGCTGCTCTTTCCGAAACTCCGCCTTCAGGAAGTCATCAAAACATCTCTTGAAGGTGGCATTAGGTCCACCCCAGCGTTTTTCACAGTTGAATGGTTGCCATGGAGATTAAGGGATTTCTCAAACATGCATGAAAGAATCGAGGCATCACTCCAAGTATGTTTTTGAAGAGGGAACAAACATTATAACGTGATGTAAAACTCAAAAAAATAGATTTTACATTATAGTGCCCCCATTAAAATTCAGCTGCTGGTTTCAGATGAATATTTGTCTCACTATTTTAAGATGGCATTTCCGAGGGTTCAAAGCGTTTCTGGTTTTAATGGTTACAAAGATAAAATGTCAGAAGATTTTATCTTTGTTATAGCAAAGATAAAATGTTATCTTCAGGGTATAGCAGCCTGGCCATACCCTACGCAATTTTGCTCCTCGATTCTCATTTCCCTTTAGTTCTCTGTCTGGGATTTTCCCCATTGAACTCGATTTCCCAGGCAGAGTTTAAACAGGGCCAGTCAGAGCACAGAAGGAGGAGTCATGAACAATGACGTTGGTTTTCTACTCTGTTTTAGAATTGTAATCTGTTATATAGGTCTGCAATGGCAGAAAAGGAAGTGAATGAAGTGTTTAAGTCGGAGTTGTACATGCTTCCAAATATCGAGCAATTAAAGTCGTAGGAAAAGGAATGTTTACGACATTTTATTGCTGTTAAAGATGTTGTATCCCTACACTCCACGGGGTTGTTTCCAGGGCATGCAATTTCTAAGAAACTGTATTGAGCTGGCACAATGCACGTCACATCAAAACGTTGTAATGTCAGATAAATATTTAAACCACAAGGGGGAAAAAAAGGTTTACACATTATATTTCTCCAATGTGCTTAAACTGTCTACATTTTTGGACAGATTTATAATTTGTTGCATTTGTTAAAGACTGAAAATCATGATGCACATTTCCTCTACAACATTAACTAATTAATTTCTAATCATAAGGATGCACAAACTGTAAGGAATGTTAAAAAAACAGATGAATCCAAACATCTTTCCTTGCAGAAACATAAAGTGTACATATAGACTATAGTACTGGAGGTGAAAGATGGTATAGATGACTGCTGGATGTGAGATGGGTCTGGTTGATGATTTTATTTGGATTATAAAGCCGCAGTTGAAAAGTTCAGGCTGCCTTCTGGTTTATAAAAGGAGAAAGTCTGAGGTAACTCTCCCTGACAGGAATAACAGCCTGTGAGAAGGTCAATTCTCTTATACCACTGAGAGGAACGGAGCGCAGTATTAGTATGCTTTCCACATTGCCCAACATTATCAGCTGCATGCAGCAGTCTCTACCTCCACATAAAGAAAAACAGCAGCCTACCATGACGGAAATGACCAAAATATAAAATACTTGACATTTTTTCCACATTTTTACATGCAAATGGTTTTCTAAGTAATCAGAACTGCAGCAGGGAGCAGTATCCTCAAATGTCATACGGGTGAATCTACAATCTCTTGTTAAAACAACCCCTCTGGTGTTTTTCCTTAGAGGAGATGGTGCTGAGATTAAGAGACGGATCTGCCAAAGGCATATTACTCAAGCTCTCCTTGACGTGTATAAGGAAAACATGATATCTTGTGACAACCACTGGCAAAGCCCTCCAACTCCTCCAGGCGTATGATTTATACTTTGAGACTGTTTAAGTGTTTGGAAAAAGGCTGTTGTCGGCCAGTAAGAACGGGAACAAATGTCTCTTTTTTCACGAGATTTGGGTTAATTCGGGAACCATCTTGCCAACTTCACCCTGGGACTAAATGTGTGACTAACAAATCAGGCTTTCTCCCTCAGGAACAATAATCCGTGACTATCTGAAGTTTCCTATTGTGTCATTTTAACCACATGTATTTAGGAAAGCGACATTCTAGCTTGGAAATTGTCCACTTCCACTCTTGCACAGTAAGCACTGGTGAGGGTAAAAGTTGGCTAAGAGAGCGGCCAAAGAATAGGCAAATGAAAATCGTCTGTGCGCGAACTGAGGAAATAAACCATTTTACCACTTTTGCTTTAATCCTTAGGCTCTGCGCCCGACTGTTAATAAAATAGGTCTTTTGTAATTGGCTTTGCAATCCATTTGGTTGCTGCTCATTGGCCTGATTGACAGACACAGTCGTCCAGATGATGCTTCCTCTATTTTCAAGTACAGTTCCTCAGGTAACGTCCCAGAGAGTGGCCATGGCTCCTCTGAAAAACGATGTAATGAGTCGTCAGTAAAAGACAGATGACAGGTGAGCAATACACTCAGACATCTGTTTATCATACAGAACTGGTTTAATTCATATTCAGAAAGTAAAAAAAGGGAGAAATTAAACAAATTGCACCATTATTACAGGCGAGATGATATATCGGTCAATGAGACAAAACTACACACAATATCTTGACAAGATGAGATTTTAATATTTAGGGGCCTACTGAGATGCTGTCCAGACTTAATCTATTTCAGATGAATCTGTGTGGAAGTAAGTTGATAACAGAGAGGCCCACTTTATACATAAACTCTGGTTTTCTGTGCGAGAATACCAAATCTATGCTAGCTATGAGAATACCAAATCTATGCTAGCTATGAGAATACCCAATCTGTGCTAGCTTTGAGAATACCCAATCTGTGCTAGCTTTGAGAATACCCAGTCTATGCTAGCTTTGAGTATGCCAAATCTATGCTAGCTTTGAGAATACTCAGTCTATGCTAGCTTTGAGAATACCCAATCTATGCTAGCTTTAGGAGAGTCTTTAGCCCAACACTGCTTTAGTCATGCTCCAGATCATAAACTTTCGGGTTTTGATGTTGTTAAAGTTGTAATAGCATGGATAATAGCATTTTTATTGAAATTCCAAAAACATTGAAGATGCTAATTTTTTTCCAATCAGGATAAAAAAAACTTTAAAAAATGTGGGATAAGGTAGCTGTGGTCAAAGAATATATTTTAAGCTTTGAACTAGAAGTGCACAACTGCAGCCCTGATTTTGGTCAATGAAACAGTTCTTCAGTTTAGCACCAATAGGAAGCTCTAAAGCAGATCTACAATTTAGTTAGCATCGTTAGCAACTAGATGGTTAGCTAGTGGCTGTCAGTGCCAACAAAACCTCTGCATACACTCTGATTACCAATTTTCAATAACTGACCACAAAACAACTGCGTATCTACTTCCTTTCCACCTTCAGAATAAGAGTCCTAGATATAGAAACTGTAATGTAAAGCATTCTTCTTCATATCTAGGGCCCTTCATGATAGCTTGAACCAACGCAGCAACTAGACAGTGCTACACGAGATAAACTTCACTTCCATCTGTTATACATTCACATTTCTTCTATGCAGAAGCCTAACCGTTATTAACTGCCATGACAAAGCCTGCTGCAGTGATGGCGGCTGTATAAATAATCCATGAGACAAACACTTATCACAAACAGCTTATATTATTCATCTATTAGGGAGCATAAGAAGCTGTGGGACCTGCTTTGGGAATAGCTTGCTGTGAACTGAAGGATTGGTGTATGTCTGTGTGTGTGTGTGTTGTCTAAACGCCACACTGCCACTGGCATGGAGCTGCAGTGTTTGGCTAAAGGGGCCCCCTCTGTGTTCCCTCTGCCCTGGAGCAGGAGCCAAGGCGTTCTGGGCTCCGTTTCAAGACCAATAAACTTCTCCTGCATCTCAGAGATGGCATTTGGAGGTATCAGCATGCTAAGCCTGGGAGGGGCCGCCCCCGTCGCCCCGCCGACACGACCCTGGGAGCTGCCACTGCCTCGTCTGCTCTGAGGGGATTTGTTTCAGTGCTAGGCCTTAAAATACCATCGCTCTGACCCCCCTCCTCACCCAGCTAACCTCCTCTGATCTCTATACTTCAGTTGCCTCCAGACTGACAGCATGACAGAGACTTTCTCCTACGTTAGACATTTTTTGTTCTTCTACAAAAGACCTACATGGCTTTAATTTCTTTTTTTTTTTTAAATGTATGTGGGTTTTATTTTAGAGCAACCCATGATGCATTTTAGCTTCCATTAAGTCATTATCCAGATTTGGACGCATGTATGCTCAAAGCCTCAAATTACACGAGACAAAAAAAAAAAAAAAAGAAAAAAAATTTCATTCATCCTCATCAAGCGAGAATGTTGTCAGGTCTAACCAGAGGTCTAGTTCCTTTGATCGCTTTTTATGATGTGTTGCTTGCTTCCTCTTCGTCTGCTTCCTTCTCTGGCATTCAGAGTGAGTCGGGTGAGGCGCAGACAATTACTGGGAGCTTGTTGTTCATTTACTCCCACTAGGCCAAAAGGCGGAGGTGATAAAGCAGCTGTTGTTTGGCATGCTAAATTATATCCGCACGTACATTTAGATAGGTGTTAAAATGCCTGAAATCTACATATATGAAAGAATCTGGTAAACGCTTTTTTTTAAATTCACTTCTAATCAGAATGACTGCTGTGTTTTTTTTTGAGTCTTTTGTTTTTTTTGACAGAGTTGGTTCTTATTTGTTGAAGTAACAGCAGCTGCATGGGGGAGTGACGCAAATGGCAACCAGGTCGATTTCATTCCAAGGCCAGTCAGCGGATTTTTAGGAGCTTGTGCCATAAAAAAAATGATGCAGAGGGAATACATCACATATCTTTGTGTTGTTTAATGTGGTGTGAGAAAAGCAGCACAATGGAAGTCATTGAGAATAAGTTCACTGACTATACCAAAACTGAAAAATCTGAAGAATGCAGATTTTAAGGATAAAACGACAAACGGATGTTTCCTTTTGAGACACGACATCAGGCTCTCTTATAAATAGAAGCTCATTTATCTGCAGCTAACAAGCAGCAAATTCAAAGAAGCCGTTTTTAAGCTAAACATTTGGCTTTAATGTTTAGCAAACAAAGATTTTTCATGTTGGAGTTGAGTTAATATACAAAGCTGATAGCTCATTAAAAGGTAAAATTGAGAGTGGGGCTGTGGATAATTTTATTGAAGGCTGAATTGTTGCTACTTTGATGGAAAACCATCAAATAGAATCAAACCAAAGCAAAGGCCTTGGTCAGAGAAAAACCAATAGAGGCGTTAAAGATGTGCGTTTTGATTTGCATCTCAACTCTACTCGACACATAACAGGTTCTTACGTGCTCTCTTCTTAGCATCTCTTACAAATACAGCAAAAGTCAGTTTAAACAAACTTAGAATGAAATGTAAACAAACTTCAACAGCATCCGAAATGTAAAGACATGAAAAATGTATACAGAAGAAAAATACTGACCTCGTTTTATTTCTGCTTGCTGAATCATTTATGTCCTTTTATGCAGACTGGCCTTTCAAATACCAAATAGAGTAAAATCGTAGCTGTTCGGCCAGGTTTTTATTCTAATGATGCCTTTCCACCGTGTAAACAATATTTGAACTTAATGAAAATATTTAATAAATATCATTAAGAGAAAACGAGAGTTTGCTTACAGACGTTTTTCTGTGAAAATCAGGGTAAAAAAAAATCACATCTATAAAGCAAAAACACAACTCTAATTATGATGTTGAATTAAGTGTGTGAAGCTGCTAAACTGCTACCTGATCGTTGCAGTTAAATGTATACATATATTTTGTATATTTGATGAGTTTATGCAAATCATCTCTAAGAAGCAGATGGTGTTACTATTGGAAACTGTATCTTGTATTTATTGAAACAGGTAAAATATGCACCATCTGGTGATTTTTTGTTCTTAACTTGAAGGTTTTATAGATTTGAAGGTGTTTTTTTTTTGTTCTGTGAAGATCTGTAAAGGTTATTCAGTTTCATTAGAAGTGATCATCTGTAATATTTCATAAAAGTCAGCAGGTCCAAACAGGGTTCTGAATCGCAACTAATGGAAATATAACTTCATATAAAATCTTCAGAAAATAATGTATAATTTAATAGAACTGCACATGAGATTTTTGACTTTGTAGGAGTTTTTGTCTTCATAATTCATTAAAACCAGTAAACTACCAACACAACCCATACAATTATACTGGGGTTAAACACAGCATGCTACCACCAACAACACTATGTCAGTACACAAGTATGGTATGTTGCTACCGGTCAATAATAAATGCTTTCAATAAAATGTAATTGTGTAATATTGATCTTGGTTACATTAAAAAGAAACAAACATTTGTTTATTCCACTAGCAACAGTGGCTGGTGAGAGAAATGCTTAACTTCCACCCCTTGACAATCAATGGCATAAATTACAGTATACCAAATGAATAGTACGATATGAAAACATGCATGTACATGTAATTTGTTCCTGTCAGCTAACATGGACCATATTTCTTCTCCATGTCCATAAATCCCCAGTAATAAATTGAGCGCTTTTGATATTTGAAGCCGTGTTTTTTTGACAACGATCGCTCTGCCCTTTCAAACCACAGCTCTTGTTAGGGGGGCAGGGAACGAGGGAGCCGGCTACCTTAAACGAACATAAAAAAGAAAAAAACTTACAATTTAAAAAAAAAAAAAGTCATATCACAAGTAGCTTCTTCCCATCAAGCAACTCTCACGGCAAATTTCAAAGTAAGTCTAAAAACCCTGACAGAAATAAATTACGTCTGCTTGACAAGTCTTTTTCGTCTCAGATAAAAAGAAGAAGAAGGAGGGGAAAAAAGCATCTTCAAAGCGAGTGCACTTGTAATCTTATCCGAGTGGTCTCCAAAGCTCTGACAGCCATAACAACCTGTGTGCTACACCTGCAGAGTGCCCACCCCCCACCTCCCAATCATCACCTCCCAACCAACCCCCCTCCCTATCTCTCTTCACCTCACCACTTTAAAAACCACTCTAAAGCACCCACTGTCCTCCTCCCCACTGGGCCAGACAGGACAGAATCAGAGGAAAACACAGCTCCACCAGACCAAACCACCACCTCTTTCAGCCAAAATACCAGCTTGAGAGAAAGAGAGAGAGAGAGAGTGCAGGCGAAGGACAGGGGGAATGTGAAGGGGGTAGAGGGGGGCAGGGCAAAAGGAGGGGGCTCAATCACTCTGTGGGAGGCAGAGAATGAGGGAGAACAGCATAGTACTAGTTTTGGCTCAGAGCCATGTTTGTGTCACTAACAGAAGTGGCCTTGTCTTCCCCCCACTCCCACCCCCCACGCCATGCACTCACTCTCTCCCAGTTTGCCTGGATACAGAGTCAAGGGGTGACCGGCTGGATGCTCTGTAACAGAAGAGAGGGAATCAAACACAGCTCAGAGCTGGAGCAAAAATCACAAAAAAAGGATAGAGGGGGGAAAAAGCCACTCAATGGCAGGGGCTGTTTTGGGAATGTTGATCAGACAGAGAGTTTTTTTTTTTTATCCCCCCCCTTTTCCCTCTTCTGTTTGGTTCCTCAAAGTGAACCAACAGGCAGCACTGTGGATGTGTGGGCGATTTGTACTCAGCATGCCCGCAGAGCGGCTGAGCGCGAGCCGCTTTGAAGATTCACTGTTTGCATTATTTCACATTCACAACAGAGAGAGGGGGGGGGAAGAAGCAAAGTTTCTCAGATCCAAAAGGAACCCTGATAATGATACTGATACATCTTAAAATTAAATAAGCTCAATGTGGTTTCAATCAAAGGCTGGGGGGGAAAAAACCCCCAAAAAACAGAGTGCCTAAGATTTCGCTCGGATTGCACCGCAGGAGATGAGCCAACTCTATTCCCAACTGGCATGCTTGCTAAAAGAAAAAAAGAAAAAAACAACACAGCTTTTGTTGTGGAGGCATGATGTTTTTGAGGAGATATCTCTGTGCAACAAACTCCCGTCTGCACACTCCCAGGCAGAGAAGAAAAAAAGAAAAAACAAATCAAGGCCACCTAAGAACTGGCTGCCAACCACTATGCTGCCTGGAAATATAATGCAGTATGTGCTGTTAAAGCACAAATTGGTGCCGCCACTATTTCCTCAGGCAATTTTGGATATACTGAATTATATTTCAGGAGGCATGAAGGTATGAAGAGCAATGACAAAACCGTAAAATTTTTTGATGTCTTAGCCACGCAGTAGTCGCTATGTACACATTCAAAGTTTACATACATTCATCAATGGCATAGATTAGGGGAGCACCAATTGCAGATTTAGGGCAGATTACTCATCTTTAAAAACCCCAGCTTGCCAATTCAGGTTTTGGTCAATACAGATTTTTTTTAATATCTGAAAAGTTGTTAAGATGACAATAGTGGAGTGACTATTGTTAACCGCACACATGCAGATGAGACCTGGTGTCCGGCCCTCATCTGCACACAGTTGTGTTTCCATTATAAACGTACGTAACACTTTGTTGATATTCTGCTACTGTCAAAAAAACACAATTTTGCAATTGTGGTTTTTCCATTAAATAAAAAAGGCAATTAAAATCACACGTGAATATGTTTGTTCACACGATGTCAGCTAAAAACATAACGTGTTTGTCCTCCTCCTGTCAGGAGGATGATGGCACGTTATGTTTTTAGTATTCCACTGGTAGAAATGTCCGGTGTTGATCATGTGACTCGTGAGGTGCAAAAAATGTGTGTTTCCATTGTAATTTCGCAAAATACAAAACTACTGTAAATTTTGATACAGCTGATAAACCACCTCATCTGCATTTGAAATTGCTGTGTTTCCGTTAAGCAAAAGTATTTTTTATAATTCCAGTTTGCATAATTATACAGTAACAAAGATTTCGGTTTGTTCAGATGTTTGCAGAGGTAGATAAGATCCGTTTCATATGCAAGTATCGGCCGATCATGAGCCAAGCATGAATATAGTTAATCCTTGATTTTAACGGTGCATGTGAACCAATGCAGATCTGATGTGTGTTTGGAATCACAGCCATCTTGGCACACCCAATTGTGTTCCAAGTTTGAACCATCTGACCCAGAATTTCTCAAATCCTTAAGAAGGTTCCAGAACAATCCAAGAACCATAGAGATTCAAGTCTCCCATAAACTGGAACCTGCTACAACACTGTTGTCATTGTTCACATTGAAGCCAGTTTAACATCAACATGGACTGAAAAGCTGTTGGCCAAGATAGAGGTCCCTGCTGTAAAAATCCAAACTTTCAAGCTTCAATGAAATTTGCAGCTGCCCTAATGTACAGGCCAAATCCCTAGCCAAAGGAGACAGATTGAGGCTTATAGCCACAGTGACACAATGCATATTTGGATAAGTCAAGGTGATGCTTTCGCACCTACATGGTCAATAGCACAAAACTGTTCAAGACTGCCTTTAGATTCTTCCAACTTCACCTCAGAACAACAATTAAATGGCTGAACCCTGGATATAGCTGGGTGCTAAAGCAGGACAATGATTTCAAACAGATTTCTAAACTGTTCTTGAAATTAATACAGCGAAATGAATCTATCAAACGTTCTGATCTCAACCCAGCTGAAAATGTACAGACTATACCCAAAAGGCAGGTCAACGCCAGAAAACCAACCAATGAATAATTGGGCTCTACTGTAAAATCCAGCCGGATTTATTCCAGAAGAGTGTTGATGACGAGCATTATCAAGGTGCAATTTGTTGAGGAATATTTAACATTTCACCACATAACACTGAGTAGTGATTGTGTTTGAATAGCTCTGACTGTGTGGATTAAAGAAAATCTACAAGAAATTCCAACCATTGCTTAAGCAAAAAAAGCAAAACTAACTGACGGGAACTGTACAAGACAAGACACATCAATCCCATATGTTTTACAATATTTCCTCTTGAGAAAAAACAATGCAGAACCTAAGTGTTTCACAAGAAGAGAATTTTCTGAGAATTATGTTTGATCACTTCTCTTACCGTCTTCGGTTTCTTGCCACACGATGCCTTCAAGGTTGACACTGGTTCCGGGCTCGCATGGCCCCAAGCACTCGGGTTCTGTGGCCAGGGCCACGTCGGACGTGTTCACCGCCACCGAGCGTGTGCGCACCATTATCTGCTCGCAAGGCGAGGCGATTTCACTGTTGCCGACCGTGGCCAGCAGGTGGAGAGGGGGAGGAGCTGGCGTGGAGACGGGAGATTCCATCTGCAAAGAAGGACAAAGAGGTTTTAGAGACAAAAAAAAAAAGAAACCCATGAAACACTTCAGAACATCTTTCTAATCACACACAACGCTAATGTAGTTCTAATAATTTTAATGCTAAAATTATTAGCGATTTAGCATTGGCTTCTGTTAATTCTTTATGTGTGTAGTGGCTTAGCATTAGCTTAGATAATTAGCAGTTAGGCTTTAGAATAGCTCAGATTCTTGCTTAGCCAATTACTGGTTACTGAACCTAACCTTTTGGTTAGCTGTGCTCACTGCTGACAGTAACAGCTGCCAATTTTAGAGCAAACATATGCTCTGCTACAACCATGGAAGACATTTTGAAAAATGTCCACCGGAAAGTCCTCTAACGGGCTATTTTAGTGCAAAATTGTACAATATGTAACATCGTGGCTATCTTGGATAACTGCTGCCATCTTGAATTATTGAGAGGCTTACTTGTTTTGTTTTTTTAAAACTAGAACCTGGGGACATTTGTACCAAGTTAGGTTTTTGTATACACATGTGAATGATTTTTGCTCAAATATGAAATTATCTACGGCACTAATGCTATGATTCAGCCAACATGGAAAGGGAAGTGGATATTGAGAGATTCTGGTGTTGTAGAGGCCCTTGAAAGAGATCCTCAATAGAGCGAAGGGCGATGCAGCTGTAAAGTGGTGCAATGAACTACTGTGTCTTTCCTCAACCTTCCTCCTCAACCTCAGAGGTGATTAGCAGTCAGGGAATGAAGAGGAGGAATGTGAACTGCCTTAACTGCCTCTGTGGAAGGACAGAATTAGAAATGCAGGGTCGAGCAAACAAACCCCCTCGCCACAACCAGCTCTTCCAGCTTTCCTCCCTCGCACACAACAGAGCTATCCATGACACCAAATCATCTCGCAGACTGATCGCTCATTAATTCTCTCAATTAAAAAACCTAGTTGCGGTAAGGGAGTAGGCCGCTGAGGGTCAGTAATTGATTTCACCTGTTCTGACACGCCGTGACAGCAATGAAACGACAGCGGGTCCGTGTGGGAGAGGAAAACGAAAAGGACAGCCAGGCGGGGACACAATGAGAGCGACCAAAAGTGGAGGCAGGAAATTGTGGGTGGACAAAAAAAAAAAAAAAAAGCAAAAAGAGAGAGGCATGCTGAGGAAAACTGATGATGATTTCAGGGCCCGTTGCGGCACCACTCTTAGTGCTCTTTATTCAAGGCAGTCGACATTAAAGCGCTCCAAATAATTAGCACTGAACTGCAGGAGGAATGCCAGGCTGCAGCCAGCGACGCGCATTTATTAATTGGGCATAAACCACTCAGTGCTCTGGAATATGCTGCCAACGCTGAATCCAATTACGCTTAGATGACAAAACAACAACTGACACAGTAGATTATCAGCCTGCAAAGCTTTTAAATAATTGTTTACAGGATACGTAGCGATCCAAAAACTACAAAACAGTCGCTCCTCACTACAAAGTGTATTGCATTTAGATGTGACGGTAAGTCCACCACTTTGATACAGAATCAAACGGAGGAGCTGCTGTTTTTAATCGTCTTCATTCAGTGGGCTTTGCTTCAGGTTTACTAGACGAACAAGCTCAAACTTGACATCGGCAGTTCTCAGAGGTTTGATCAAAGGTCGACCAAACTGTTCCCGTGATGAATCTCGTCTCTGATTGGAAAGACAAAAAATAATCATGATGCAGAGTTTCTGCTTCATCCAGTGTGATTCTAATCTTTTACTACTAAGTGTCGAAAGATGAAGAAAGATTAAAGCTCCCCCCCTCCAATTTAAGATATAGTTATAGATTATACACCGAGATATTCTGTGTGGGTTGCATCAGTCACAGGATAAGAAATCTAAATCCACGATGACCAGGGTACTTTGAAAACCAAACATTAATCCGTGATGAAATTTCACATTAGCTCTTGTAAGCCTTTTTGCTTCATGGCTTTCTGATGTCAGGGAGGATGGCCCATTTTTACTGGTGCCCAGAGGAAGAACTAATTAATGTGTTCATGGAAGAGTTGAAGCTGACAAAGTTGCTTGGCTGAGTGGATGAGACGGGATGGGTAATTCACACTGAGCTGTCGCCATCCAACGGTTCTGGATTTTATGGAGCCATAAAGGGCTAAAACCAAAAATGACAGCAGAAAATCAAAGATAAAAATAGAGTACGCTGCTTTCAAATGGACTCATCGATTATTTGTTGATGGTCCTACTGGTTATTTTATCTGTTCTTTATTTTGTAATGCAGCTTTGGTCATTACATACCAGATCCAAGGTATGACCATTCATAGTGCTAACAACCGACAATTGTAAGTACAGTGTTTCTCTGGACGGGCTAACAGACTTCACTTGATCCCCATGCAGACAAAGCATCTTTTGTTTACCGTATTTTCCACACTATAAGGCGCACCTAAAAACCTTCAATTTTCTCAAAAGCCGAGAGTGCGCCTTATAATCCGGTGTTATATATGGACCAATATTGAGCCACAGCAGGTCTCACAACTACTGTAAGCAGCTGCCGACTTCATTTTCCCCCGTAGAAGAAGAAGCGCGCAGTGCAAGCACGCTGGGTTTTGTGTAAAGACCCCAAAATGGCTCCTATTAAGAGAAACGCTTACGACGCAGAGTTTAAGCTCAAGGCAATCAGTGACGCAGTAGAACACGGGAATAGAGCAGCAGCGAGAGAATTTAACATGAACAAATCAATGGAGCGGAACTGGATATATATTGTGATTGCACTAAGGTTTGATTTACCGTAACAGTATCAGACTGTTGTTTACGTGTTTATTGAATTGAGGAAAAGTTCCCCTCCACTATATATTATACCTTGCTGTTGTTAAAAGATAAACTGTGGGGCGTGCCGTGGTGGAGGAAGGGTTAGCGCGACCCACATTCAGAGGCAACGTAGCCTCGACGCGGCTGTCGCGGGTTCGACTCCCGGACCCGACGACATTTACTGCATGTCTTCCCCCCTCTCCTTCCCCCTTTGCTGTCAGCCTACTTTGAAAAAGGGACACTAGAGCCCACAAAAAAAAAAAAAAATTCTTTAAAAAGATAAACTGTGTCACGAAAATACCACGTCACTAACTTTACCTCGGGGAAAATAATACAACAGCTGTTTGTTCATTTTGGGAATGAATGGAGTTTTCAGAACGCTGGTTTGTAATCTATTAATAAAGTTTGACTGACCTATCTGACTATTTTGTTGACATTCCCTTTAGCGCAGCTCCATCTAATGGATGCATAACGTAACTCCAGCCTCTACCGTAGCGTCTATTCTATGCGCCTTATAATGCGGTGCGCCTTATAGTACAGAAAATACAGTATTTTTTGAGCACCAGAAACATTAACAGGAAAGATGGATTAGATAGGTTTAAAACTGGTGCATTGAACTGTGAGAGAGGGAGTGAGCACCAATTGCGCTGTTCCTGCACTTGCCTGAGACGGTATTATTTCCAAAATATTGAATCTTTGTAACTTTTAACATTTTTAACACAAAAACATGGTGTGACCAAAACTGTCCACAAATAGCTAAAATTCAATTACAACTGTCTTTTTTAAACAGTACAAACACCAAATATATCTTAACATGCATTAATACGCATTACCACGGAAGTTAACATCTCCAGTCTTCTTTATTAACAACAATCTTGATGGTGCAGCTAATAGGTGCCAAGGAAAATGATTGGTGCTCTTGGATTCGCTGGTTTAGACACAGCGAATCCACAGCCTGTCCACTAGCATTGGGCCCAGATATTTCCACTTCCCAAGCTGCCTTTTCTTTTTTTGATAAGTTGTAGGCACATTTTACTTTAAACAAATTATAATTCAGATTCAAGCATTTTTTATGACCATCTATGTGAATATATCATAAAAATAATTAACTGTAATGAAAAATAAACAAATACAGCATGGCTTACACAGATGAATGTGCCATTGGCCTGGAGGGTTTCTGGGTTAATTACATAGTTAAGAATGTAATTGCTTTAGGCATACTTTACCTCTTTATATTTTTCATGTGGTTTTCTTGAGGTAAAGTTTTCTGGTGGTGACTATGTATTTAAGTACCACTCATTAACCACATAAATCATAGTAAACTATCTATTAAAAATGTCTGCCCCATTGTCACCAGAAAACGCCATTAAAGGTTTTCATTAAAGTTCCAAAACGCAATCATATGTGATTTCAAATGTCTTTTTCTGTGTATTAGTTTTATTAAATGATGAAATTGACCCAAATCACAAGTTTGTTTTATACAAATAATGTGTCAAATCGATCACCCCCCCACACCAGCAGTAAACAGTTTCAGTGTTGCGTTCAGCAGTCTCTAAATGTTAAAACAGTAAGCAAATAGGGAGGGAAAAAAGTTTCAATTAGTATGAACATTAATATGAGCTCCCACCCAGTGTAAGTGGGAACTCATTATCTCAGGAATTAGGAAATCTTAAGAAAATATTCTGAAAAGACCCTTCTCAGCTTCCGTATTTTTTAAAATCAGGTTCTAAATTTAATTTTGCTTTCTATATTCAGCTTTGGAAAAGTGGAGAAATAACTTCAGTCTAATACTACTTCTAACGGTAGATAATTAAAGCGAGAAATGATATAAATTGTAAAAAAAAAAAACCCAAAAAACATATTATACATTCAGACACAAAGGTGTCCAATTAATTGTTTTTCCAATTGGATCCATTTTTTATTTTGCTTAATTATCTCCATTAGTGTGCAGCTCAATTTCACTGTTATTACCCAACATCGCTAAAATTAGGAACTCTATCTGGATGAGCTTTAATACGCTCAGCTTGTGATACAAATCTAAGATAAAATTATTCCTTTTAAGGGTTAGAATTCACCTGAGAAACCTGCCGGATTCAAAAGACCCATTCAATTAGGTCTGATTAACTCAATCTCAACGTTAACTGAAGAAGGGTCACAAGGCTGCTGTGTTTACATGCTGTCTTGATGTGTGAGCGAATAAAAAGATTTTTGCCGCAGGGTTGGAGCATACACACAAACAGTAAAGTGCCTGACGTTTTGCTCAAGGTTTAGAGAAAACCACGAGCAACTGAACTACAGAGTTTGTAAGATTACAAGGCTTCACCCAACGCCCAGCCCATGCCAAATTCCAAGATTTCTTCCCCCTCCTTGCAATAACTTGACAGACGGATTTTGAAAACCACAATGCCCGACTGTCACGCAATCTTTTTCTAAACTGAATCCCCGTGCCAACCCTCCCCAACCCCCTGGAGAAAGCCACACTGCACAAAATAATGTTTAACACACTGGGCCTGGAGCTGTGTGTAACCAGGGCTCTGACTGAAGGGGAATTCTGCCTGGATTTAACAGACCAAACAGCAAACTGAGCCGTACTGCGCTATTTACCTGAGGACAGTAATCTCTGCCTTAACGTTTACACAACAAAGTCACACAATGAGACATCGGTACTTGTTCTTTTATGGCTGATAAACAGAAAAGACAGATTTTGTTTATGGTGGTAATGACCCATTTTCAGACCATTGTCTATCTTACAGCAAATTTTAATGCAACTGATGATTATTTTAGTTATTGATTAGTCTATGGATTATTCTAACAATTGGATAAAGAAAAATTGCCACATTCTGCAGATTTTTCACTTAAGCTTTTTTATGCTATGTTAGACATGTATTAAAATATGGAAATAAACAATTAAATTTCTTTTCAAATAAGAAAATAAAACATTTTGTTGCCTAAAATGCAACGAAAAAGCATTCCCTCTAGGATACACTTGATCATTATTAGCAAAGGTTGCACTTGCAGCTAAAAAAAAATACATTAGCTGCCCTTTCTGCCTGATTTATTTAAACAGAGGTAGAGCTGATATGTTAATATTTTTTTCTAGATTAAGGTTAATAGTTAGAGATAAAAGGTGCTTACTAGGAGATTTTCTTTTTACAGATTTTTAACCAGGTGAAACTAAAACTGCCACTGAAGTTTTTTATATCTTAGATATAACGTACATATTTTCTTTGCAGTTTTCCACATTACCCTTTTTGAGTGTTTCCTTCAGTCAACGATTAATCAGTTGCGAAATCAGTTGACGATTTCAATAACCGATTAATTGTGATTAATCGTTTCATCCATACAGCAAACATTCAGAGAAATGCAAATAAAAACAACCATTTTGTGAATTCAGTGAACTAAATCATCTTGCACAATATGGAAGGACTAATGTAAAATCTACCATCTGGCTCACTCTTGAAACAACGAAAACTTGCCTGTTCGGGATTAGCGATGCAAATGTTTCGAAACAGGAAAAAACAAACAAACCCCGAGACAAACAGCAAACACATATTGATATGTGAAAAGTATTTGTGAAAAGCAATGCCTGAAGAACTAAGGGTTTGCACCTTTTGCTGTTCAGAGTTGCACAGACCACGATGCAGCAATGAAATAGTTCAAAACACTTGATTTGTCATCATTTGCGTAAATATATTCCAAGGACATTTTAGAGCTGAGAGAGTAAGTTTTGCTGATTAAATGCTTCTCATTAGAGAGAGAGAGAGAAAAAAAAAAACAGATGCAAATCCAGACAAACCAAGCCTGCTGCTTAAGGAGATCATAAGAGGGCTCCAAGAAAATTCTGAGACTTTGATTTACTCCAGTGTAATCCTGTCATGTATAGCCTGGATCTGGTTTTTAAAAATAGCAACGAGTCATTCTGTACAACACAGCGTAGACTCAAATCGTTTTCACACACAAACCTCATGTTAAACATGGACGTACAATAAATGTTCTGGTCACGGTTTACGCATTCATACAAAGAAGCCGCAGATCACAGAAGAAGGGGGGGGAAAGGGGGAAAAAAAATCCTGCAGATGTGGTTTTATACCTAACACTGCTAAACCCTGAAATCATCTATGGTATTTTCTTAGCATTAGCAGCTGTTATAAAGTGAATACCAAAAGCAGCTTTCTTTTCCTCCAATGCATTCCAGATTTTCCCTCTCAGTCGGCCTCAACTCAATTTAAAGCTGTTCCCTTAAATTAAATCATCTGAACTGACTGCAAATGTGTTACTATTTGGGTTAAAAGAACACCTGATTATGTAAAGTGAAGTGTAGCTACAGTATTTCATTCCAAAGTAAAAAAGTTGGCAGCGAACAGCCTGTATAATTATGATTATACCTACCTACAAGTGTATGAAATGTAAATAATTAACTACAACAACGCACAAATATCCTAACATGTGTAAGCTTGCTTTAAGGCATTGGAGCATATGTTTAGCTTAGCCTGTCTGCTAGCATACTTGTGTTGATTAGTGTAGCGATAACTGGTGTGAAATCACCAATCCTGCTTCTTCTTCCCCACTATAGACTGTATATTAACAATGAAAAAATAAAATTACTTTAATAATGGTGCAAGCAGGATTTCTTTTATCTTTTACGGTGACATTTTGTTCCAGTCTGAATATGCTGCTCTAACAGAGTTACCCCAGTTAAGAAGTTGCCATAATGTTCCAACACCTGAAACGGATGTAGCGCTACCATTTGTTTCTAGAGATTTATCGGACTCTATTGTCAACAGATATGTCAAGTCTTCCTAATGCTGACGTCATAATTGGAGCACTTCACGCTCACCACATGCTACTGCTGGTTTTTATAGGTTGTTTTCACACCACTAGTTAATAATTTGTCTCATAAAATATTTCGACATAACACAGTTATGCGTTGTTCCACATAACTGTGCATAAACTGAAAGTCATAGAAAGACTTGTTCTCCTGCCTTATAAAAGTACCAGTTTGCTTTGAACGTCATAAAATTTAATGATGACTGTTTCGACTGCTCTCTGTGCAGCCATTGCTGGAGAAAACAGAGCTCTATGACTGTTGGATCAATAATATATACAGTTTAACAAACTGCATGCATTCATTTTTTTTACTGGAGGTTATGCAGTTAAGTTATAACTAAATATAAGACTGAATTTTATATATTTGAACAAAACTGAAAGCCACCGTTTGCACAGAGCTTTTCTGATCAATGGATTATCACGCAGGGTTTTTTCAACCATGGTCAAAAATGTCAGTCTAATAAAGATGTTCACAATTGTCAGCGCCTTAGAGCTAAAAAATTACCAAAGATAATTTTTCATTTTTGCTAAGGAAATCTGCCCTGACGTGGTAACCTAACCTGCTCACTCACTTAGCTGACAAAACGTACTGAAAAAAAGAGCGAAACAGAAACAAAAAATAGCTATCAATTATAAAAGCAAGAAGCCATGGAAGCACGTCTTTTTGACAAGCTACTTCATTTCATAAAACAGAATTATGGCTTACTTTTAACAGCCTAAGATCAGTGCTTCTGGTTTAATGATGAAACTGACTCAAAGAACGAACCTCGTTAAGCTTTATGTTGAGTTGCTGAGGATTAAAGCTTGAGGAGGTGCCGTTCTCACACTTCATGCTGGCTCAGATCACTGCTTCTTCCTACTTTAAAAAGAGACCCACTTGCAGAATTCCGGCTGTAAAAACTTTGCTGAAATGATTTGCAGGTTTATATAAACAGCTGACCTTAAATTCAAACCAATCTACAAAAATTTAACATTACAACTTTTAGCGCAATTTTAGGGGAAAAAACAAAAATTGCAATTCATAAGTGAATAATCTATTCAATACCACCAAAGCAGACTGGTTAACAATGCACAAACACGAGAAAAGAAGTCAAATGGACCAGCACATTGCACACTTCCTTTCCCTCACTCTCTTTGAAGCTCAGACTAATCACAGACGGAGAGAGAAAATACAAACAGGAACACCTGACATCTATTGTAGACTACCAGCTGGGTAACGTTCTCAGTTTCTAGGCAACTCCTCTCGGTTTCAGCTGCTAATGTGATTTCAGGAAAGCATAAATAATACAGTGAGGAAACTAAACGGCGATGAAATCAGTCACCCTTGACCTGCAATCTCACTAGAGCTGTAATGAGCAAGAAAGGATCTAAACAATTTCAACAGCTACAGACTCAGATACTTGCCATTTGACATAACTATAAGCATGTAAAAGACATCCGAGATAAAGACATCATCACATGCTCAGCGACAAGCTTTGCACAGCACGCAGATTGTAAATTGATTGTAAATCCCACATCATTATGATGCACCTTGGTTGATGAATCATGACAATTTGTTTCATATACAGCATAATGTCAGCTCTGAGCAGCAGTTGTGATGTGCAGCTAAGCTGGTGTTTTGCATGTCCATTTTTAGGAAGAAAAATCATTTCATAACAGAGTAAATACAGCCATGCACTATAAATAAAACTTCCTTTTGTACAAAATACACAAAGCACGAGAGGCTTCACCTGATGAAAAGACAACATGCAATAGTCAGGAAAATACTGCTAGAGCTACCAACGACATAATGGGAAGTAAAAATGATATAAAAAGGCAGAAGGCGCAAGGGACCGTAGGGCAGAGAACCGAGCCAAGATAAGTGGAGCTTACCAATTTGCTCACTTATAAAGCAGTGGCCTAATTTACCAAGTGAAGTCACTGAGGATAGACTTCGTTCTTTTTATTATATAAAAACTAAGGCTGCATTTGGGATGAATTGCCTTTTGTTTATAAGCATTTTAAGAGTTTAAATTGTGTTTCCTGCTTGTAAAACTGTGGCGTGGCCACATTTCAGTAACTACTTTGGTAAATAAAACTAGAAAAGAACATAAAGCACAAATGTAAAAACGCAATTTCCTTTCATTTTTTTTCATGTTGAATTTGAATTTTGAGGAAGTACATCACCAATTTCAGTGATGTAATTACATTTTTTTTTATCAACTATTCCAATTATAATGCCATGCAATGTTAAGCATGATATTGTTAGCATTAGAAACGGATATGATCTGATAGAGTGAAACCAACGATCCATCCACTAATAAAGACAGAATGGGTCTTGTATTGAAGAAATTCAGATTTTACAGCATTTAAGTCCTTAGGCAAAAATGCTTTTAGTTAATATTCTAAACGCATGAAAATTTAATCAGATTCATTTTTAAATTTTTGTCAGATTAAATTTTAACATACGGGTGTAAACCAATACAGAGGAGATGTGGTGGCTTTTCAGGTCATTCTACCAAAATTTACAACCCAATAAAGCTAGCAGTCTTCTTTTCGACTACATAGTCTCTGCTTCTTCCCCTTACACTAAACATTCTGTTTATAGATTTAGCAGCTCTGTAGCGTAATGTTAATATAAACACAAAGGCATCATTCTGAGGCACGTCATGCCAGTATCAGTCTTTTAAATATTAATACAACTAAAGCTATGAGCACAAACTAAATTGAAAAAGCACTGAATAACTGAATTGCCCACATTACAGTTTGAAAAGGAATCCTAAAGGAAACCCTGCATTAAGATGAAAATTAGATTACCATAAAGATAAGGCAACAAAGTAAACTGCGAACAAAACATTTATCAAATCAAATTCATTGGTACGACCAATACAAAATAAGTTTGAGCTAGCTTGAACTAATCAATCCGCTTTCTTGTAACATTCTCAAGCTATGCTCTGGACGCCAACCAAAAGGTGAAAAACAATCATAACAATTAGTAAGGATGGCTTAGCTACTTACACAAAACTTTGGCACTGATTCGTGTCCTATCTGAGATAACTAGCTACATGACAGGTTGGTTGACTGGCTAACATTCAGCAGGTGGAGTGGTACACTTTCCTCTTGTCTTGGTTCAGTCTGACCTTGTCAACCTAATTCCTTCCTCTCTTTTTCTGCCTCAACTGGCTGCTCTGAGACTGGGCCTGGTATTGTTTGTTAGCACACACTGTGGGGGTTGGGTGGAAAGTGTACAAGGGTGAGCTGTTTGCTATCATGCGCAGTGGAAGCACTGTGCAGAGACGCAAAGCAATCTGGACATCCCTTTTCATTGATGGCAGTCAAATTATGTGATATGTGAGGCATAGTGTGTGGTTTTACTGATTACATTGTTTAGAGAGGAATCCAAAAAGCAGAGGAGCTTAAAGGCTAAGGTGATTTTTTTGAATTTATTAATCAAATTCAAGTCCAGACAAGGTAAGTGTCAAGAACCATCAAAACTATTATGCATGCTAATTGAAGTACACCACTCCTATTGAGTCATGGTTTGGTTGAAAGCAACCAAACCAGCCATAGCCATGTTTGAGGAAGTGATACAGCAAGAAATCAGCCGCTGGGTGAATCAGACGATTCTTATTTGGATTGTCAGTTATCAGTTGAAGGGACACTCAAAAATCCAATCACTGGATGCATTATTATAAGCATTAAGACAAAAACTCCTGTGGACATTGTAATAGAAGGGAAAGGGCTGAAAAGATGAAAAAACACAGAGGTATAAGAAGCCGTTTGATAGGAAACTGCATTTTCGAGGAAGTCTAGACACACATCTGCACTTTATTTAGATCATGTGGAGCGCACAATGTTCAGGAGATAACAGGAAGGTCAAGGTCCTGAGCACAACAGTTCCTCTATTTTATCCTCCTTTCGAGCTGTAAACCTCTCCTATTTATGGTAAACACACAGAGGTGTTTTTGTATCGCTAGCTGTGCAAATCACACCAACTGCACACATGAGGCACCAAACGCAGTTTAAAATGTAAACTTTAAATTATTTTGTGGTTATTTTAAAATAGTAAAACCAAGCTTTACACTGAGTGCTCTCTTATGCGCAACTCTGCTTCGAACATTAATAACTACTCAAAAATAATTCTTGATAATCACTTTATACAACAGATTTAAAGAAAATATAGAATTAGTTAGAAGTGTTGGCAAGCCAAAGCTTGTTGCAAAACAGATGAAAATGGCACCACTGCAGAACACATACACAGAGTAGTTCAGCTTAATCTTTAATATATATTTGACTTGTTAAGAGATCTCATCTCTTTTTGCTGGTAAAAAGATTTGAAAAGCTAGCAGCATGAGAGCAGACAGTACTTTATACACTACATTTCATGCTGCATTATTTAATAGCATTATCTCTATAAAACAAACTCAAACCACATGGTTAAAAGAATTCCCAAAAGAAAAACAGCCACCACTATCCCTCACTATCAATTATTGAAGCAGTTGTCGCAGCCACACTGCGTTCTCCGCTAGTTCAACCCTATACTGTCTAAACGGGGATTTGGGATTCTATCCACTTCTCACATTCCTCATCTCGACTATAGGTCAGTTGACAACAGCAGTATCTATTACAATGTTGCGCCCCATCCTCGTCAAGGTCACCCACTTGCCTCCGACAGGGAGAGAAGCTGTGCTGGAAGCAGAAATCCAGATAAGCTAAGCTGAGCCCACAAGGATTTCTCTTTCTCCAGCCCACTCCATAGTCATAAATCTTATCTCTTGGTAAAAGGGAAACCTGACTGCAAACTGAAAGGCTGTCATCAACCGCTCAGCCGCCTAAATTCCCACCCAAATACCGATGATTCCGTCCTCTTACAAGTGTAAAGGATTTGTGTAAAAAAAAAAAAAAAAAAAGAGACAAAAACACGGCCAGGAAGAAAAGAACCCACACGGTTTACTTTTACCCATAACGCAGCTGTGAGCAAAAAGAAGGTTTTATCTTTCAAGTTGCTCTGCTTTTAAAAGCCAAAGGCAGTTTAAAAATCAAGCAGAGTAACAACACTTGAACCTAGACATGCTATCCTGAAATCTTATCAGCGAGGCAACAAAGGACATTTTTACAAGTCCTACATAGCATACAAAGAAAACAAGTTGTTATTCAGGCGGTGAGATTTCCCCAGAGTTCCCAACCTCAAACTATTTATAGATGTTCTGTTAATCTGTTTCCCTTGTGTTAACACTCGGCTGTGGGTGGTGCCTTCTCCAAACATTAGAAAGACAATCCTGAGTCGCGCATCAATAAACACGTTTTTCTCAGATGAGATTTATGTCAAATTACTCCCCATTGTTCAGCGGCTAACACCAAAAAAAACAAGGCCTATTTAGGTCGCAAGCTAACAGCACACTTTAAGACACGAGGTATTACTTTAAGAAATCACACAATTAAAATTAAAAATATAGCTACACAACAGGGAGATACCTTTAGATAACCCTTTGAAATGCTTCGAAAGATCCCTCATGGCTTATCCTCCTAAGATGCAGTCAAGGTTTTAGCAGTTCAGACGGAGCCTCGGATGATAAATGAGCGGAGGTTAAGGCTATGGCCGTAGGAGGAGAGATGTATATCTGTACTTATGGAGGAGTGTACTCAGCTTTGTTCTACGAATGGCCCTTGAGCTGCACTCCATGCTCTGCCCCTCAATCTGCCTCTCTACCCAGGCCTTGCTACTCTCATTGACCCCAACTGCAGGCTGTCTCATTGAACCATGTCTACCTTAATGGGTGGTGATGTGCACTATTACCAAGTGCCAGTAGTTCCTGCACTAAAGCCTCAAAAAATCCTATAGACCTTTACGCCTTAATGCACCTGGAGGCGACGACTGCTGCAGCTCATACCACATGACACTTGAACACAGATGCTGGTGAAAGGACGAAACGCCCGAAAAGGCAGATGAATAATACAGCAGGGGGAGAGTAGGCTAGCACTCAATCCATCTATTGATTTTCCCGGTGAACTCAGAACCGGGTTTTCAAAATAAAGTGAGCAAAACATAATTCGGATGATCATATATCAAATAATATATGATGTCACATTGATGAAACTTTTTATGCTTAGCTTTGTTTCACTTCTGTGATTATGTCTGTCTCCTGGTTGTGTTTAGGTCTTACACCTCATCACACTCTCCACAACTTATGTACAACCTTTCAGTCAACCTTTGTGCAATTAGAAAGAGAAGGTAGAAAAAATAAACTCTACTAAGTTCACAAATTTCTCTCTCAACTCTGATCTCAAAGGGGCTGTGCTCTACAGTTGTCCCCTGTCCATTAGGGACCCAATATTCACAGATTTTTCTGTCAAACGCAACTACAAAGTGTTTGCTGGAAATCTGCCTATCTGCACATGTTTTTAAGAGTATATCTTAAATATTCAAAATGCAATTTAAATTGAGAAAACATTTTTGTTAACTGAAATAAATAAAAACAGTAATTAAAGAGGAAAAACTATAACTGGAACTATCGTGCATTCATAAAACTAAAACATACTGAAATTATAGACCTAATATCCTTTGTTTTTGTGTTTATGAATCTATTTAGTAGCTTTTCAAACTGATGTTAAATTGATTCACTGTTTTAAGAATTAAACACAGTTATTAGTGTTTTAGAGGATGTCTAAAGTATTTATGAATCTGAGATATTTGTGGGCAGCAGCCGTCCAAAACCACTTGTGAATACTGGAGGTTCACTAATAAAAATATACTTTTCAAAATCTTGAAAAGAACCTCTCTGATGGCACAGATGTTGCAGATTTGTACACATACCTTACCACTCATTTATGCTTGTGAGGAACCCTTGCATTGGTTACAGCCAATCCAATGATTCATAACATAAAGGGTGGGCATATATTGTCCACCTGAACCCTGTTAGGAAAAGTACCAGGCCAACCTTATTGCCAAGAAGTTATTGCACTATTAGAACTTTGTGCTATGTTAGCGGAATAATAACATTGTAACAAAAACTACTAAAATTTGTAGACTTTAGCTACTTTAAAAAAAACATTCCTTGTTCCTGAGTAGTAGTAGAAGTTATACTACATAAACTGTAATAAAGAGGGAATGACGTATGTCTTACAAACAAAACCTCAAAGGAAAAGATGTAAACAGAAGCCGTCACCTGGAAAACATATCTAGAAAAGTAGATTTTCTTTCCCAGTAGGACATTGTGGTTATTCTTTGATTTTTTTTTAGACATAACTTGAGTCATGCGTGTTAATGTTCCACAAACAAATGTATCTATTCTTAGATACAAGTCTTGTAAAAAAAATAAACTGATCTGCAGTGAATGCAACATGCATTTCAACACATCTATATTTAAGTTCTGACATGCATACATTTGAGAATTACAAAACTAAAACGTTTGCACCAACTATAAAATTCTTTAAGAGCTAAGAGCCAAAAACAAAGCAGTGACTCTCAAAAACAAAAAGCTGCTTGAGGTGGTTTAAATCAACTTGCAAGAAGAAAAGCACTTGGTGACCCTTAAGCACTTGTGAAACACTTCTACGACTTAAAATGTCAGCCCAGTCCAGAGGAACCGTGAAACTGAACTCCCAGGCAGAGACGCTCAAATAAATAAAACTTCTCTTGATCATTAAAACCTCTATTAAAGTCAGAAAGTGGTGATGTTGATGTTGAGCAGGAGTAAAGTGAAACCCCCTATATCACACCAAATCTCCCCCCATTAGCCAGACGCTCAGCAGAGGTCTGCAGCTCTCAGCCGTCAGACTTTGATGACCTTGTTAGTTTGAGTGCCTAATCTGCTAATGCCCTGATAAAAATAAACAGTCAGGGCAGTCATTGTAGTCCCCCCCACACACATACACACACTTCTCCTCCTTCCCTGTCTGCAGCTGCTCTCCACGAAACACAGATGATACCTCCATCTTTATTTATCCTGAGGACTGACTGTCAAATTGACAGCAAGAAGAGCCGGAGGGGGGGCGGGGTTCCTGCCGGTACAAAGATAGATAACTGCCCTTTAACATGATGTGACTGGTTTATGTCGGATATTGGTGTACGCAGTAAATTCTGGGATATTAGAAATGAGTTATCTGTTTTATGACAGCCACTAAACTCTATCACTAGCCACAGGCCCGTTAAGCAAGAATTAATTTTTTAAGCTACACACGGCTTCGAGGAGAATTTTGCTTGCCTTCTTTGATGTTAATAATTCACACACAATAAGTTATTAAAGGAAAGGCTGGAATAAATATAAATTCTTAAAAATACAGCATAGACCGGACATAAACAATAAAAGCACGCCAGTAAAACAAACGCATAGCGTTATAGCTGTAATAAATGTCTATCGTGACCAGTGGCCTCTTCGCCGACCAGCTACAGTTATATATTGAACTAAAGTAATAACTCGCAGCATATAACGTCAACAAATGGAGCCAGCAGAAAAGTCTCATTCTTCCAGGATGCATAATCTAAATGGATGTGGTTAAATATAATTCAGTTTTCCAGATGGACATAGAAGTCCCTCTTAATCGAATGTGCGACTTCAGCTTATTGCCAAACACTTAACAACTCTCCATCCTCCCTTACGAACAGGGAGTTTATTTCCATTTTCACTTCACCCACGTTACTCCTGCAACTACATCAACAAAACACAATGCGAGATTTAAAAATAATGTAATGCCGGGGTGCAAGTGGCGTAAAAACAAACCGGTGTCTACCTCTTGTTCTTAGCTTCCAGACTAAAAAGATTCGCTGTAGTTACGGATCACTGCCATCGACTGAAATAAATTCTTAGCGTGCTATTCATTCATCACTCATTAAATCTGTTTGGTTGTATGGCGCAATGAGACAAAAGCAGCATGTCAGCTGACTGTGTCAACACACTTTATCAAACTCCCACGATGTTGCTCACTGCAGACAAATAAGGAGTCAAAAGCTTCACAAATAAACCGTACGTACTTTGAAGGGGAGACTTCTCTGCACACAAAGGAACCGAATGCATAAAGGGTCTGCAGGTAAAGGTAACATTTAGATGAAAAAGTAGAAAGCACCCGTCTGGAGAGCATGTCAACACACGCTGCCAGGTCGCTGAGATTGTAGTCGGGCTGGAAAATATAGGGTTATCAGCGAAACAAGGCCAACTGGCACTAAGGTTCATTTACAACCCTGATAATGTGCATTTTGCACTTGCACATAGTTCATGGATCAGAAAATCTATTTTCTAAACGTCATGCACTTAAAAGCAGAAAGAATAAAATGTTTTTTATGGTGGCATTTTGTCTTTCAAAGCTTTCATTTTTATAAAATAAAACAAACAATTTTACTAGACAATGGAGCTTTATGATTTTCACAAGGCATAAAATGTGGATGGAGTTGCTGAATCGAACAAAATGAAATGGAGTGTAATTGTAAAACACTGAATACAGGAATGGTACTTTACGGATTGAACCAAACAAATTAGTTTTTAGCCAACAATCTAAGTCTATATATTAGCTATATATTTATATTGTTTAGAGCTGTAACACCTATCATTAATAACTACATCACTGAAATAGTCAGTTGGTAAGTGATGCAATTTTAGTTTGAAGACCAGTGCTTATGGCTGAAACATCAACAAGTCAACCAAACAGAGAAGACGGTAGCTAGAGTTAACCTCAGCAAAGGGAAATGTATCTGTACTTGAGACATTCTGTTGCCTTAGTGCTTTTGAAAACCAATTCTCATGTTTTTGCACGGTTTATGGAAATGCTACAATATTCCAGCAGATTTCCCAAACCCAACATCAAAACATTTTTAAGGTAAATATTAATGCTAAACACAGAAGGATGAACAATTTCTACGGTGTTGGCTAGGCTATTCTCATCCAGTCCAACATCCTCCTGGACTGTTGAATGTTTTCCCTCTATGCCTGGGCTCCAGTCAATTATTTCCAGCTGTATTACCCCCATCATAACCTTGCCCAGAACTGCTTTAAATAAAGAAGAGCTGAAGACTGCTGACCATATGGGTCCGGATAGAGGATGTGAGAAAAACAGCGTGATGCGACAAACAATGTTTCAACGGGGGACTCGTTCTCACAACAGATAATGCAACGCTTCAGTATTCAAGGACACCAGCGCGGTCTCTGGTGAGCATATCAGCATTCATAAGAGGACTCTCTGCTGTGGCAGGGGTGACTTTGATGCATGTTTAAGGAAAGCAAGAAGCATGAGAAAAATCAAACCCTCAATGCACAGGGGAGCAGAAAAGTCACTGGCATCCAGCCAGTTTCTGAGAACGGCTCGAGCAAAGGACAACCGAAATTTATTACTCGTGGTATTAAAGCTTTAATTATTAAAAATTGTGTACCAATAAATAATGTAAAACACTCACTGGAAGGAGGAATAAAGGGGAATTAACACTCTGGAAAAGGAAAAAATATTCTTAATTTCTGGGAGCAAGAGGCAGAATAAATTGCTGATGTTGCAATAAAATCTCAGGCAAGGTGTCAAATTCAATATTTTTTAGTAGTTAGTCCATAAATTCTTTATATAGTCCCCCATCCAGTTTATACTGGACTCGGGCCTTTCGAGAGACTCTTTGTCTCTCATTTTCTAAGTGTATATTTCCCAAACTGAAAATGTACTCAAAAATTATTGTTTGGCGGAGTTTTCTGTAACAGAGCTGGTTTAATTGGGTTGTTCTGCTGACAAGCACTTCATCACAACTCCTTTTGGACTGTTATTTTAATACTCTCATTCCTTCACGGGCCAAGTCTGACCCGGTATAAACGCCTGTGCCAACCCCATAAATTTGAAATGTCACGTCAACAGTGACCCCGCTCCTCGATGCCAAAGTCAAACAGTTACATGTCATCGAGTTTGGAGAAGCTTGGCAGCAGAGCGGAGGAAGACACACATGTTTGTGTGCTTAGCACAGAAAGTGTATTTATTTTCGTCTCTCTTCCAGGGCAGTGGATTGGCGCGAGGATTTCAGCGCGGCGATGACGAGTTAAGCTGTTGGATCCCGGCCGGGGCCACTGTGCCACAAGACGCTTTAACTCATTGTCAAATATTCGCATTTCCCTGCATATTTAACACAATCGGCTTCGGTGTAACGCTCTCGTGAGAGTTGTGCGTTTCCAAATGAGTAAATCCAAGGTAAATAGGGCTGGAAAGGAGGAATGTGCATTGAATAAAACATTCATTTTCCTCTGTAATTAATTAAGAATTGAAAATGTCATTTTCAGCCCGATATGTTTTGGTTTCAGACGACAATGTATAAGTTAGCATCTATCTTTAGTGGAGATGATCCAGATTTAACCTTATAGACCAATTTATAAAGCACCGGAAAATGTCCCAAAAATCTGATTTGGACATTATCTAGGAGTGCCCTTTGACCCATGCAGCACACACCAGGAGATTGACCGCGTTGTGTTATGAAGCATGAGTGGAGCGTGGAGGAGGAAGGGCGACTGATAAAGTACGCCGCGGTTACCGGGTCAACCCTTATCGACGGAAGCTTCTGAATTTAATCTCTTCACTGGAGACGTTTCTGAGACATGTCTTTGTGTCAAATGAGCCTCTTCTTTGCACTCCATTGTTTGAATTCCTTTTTCACTATTCCAGAAACCTATTCATACCTTTTGTCAAAAGCAACATGTACTAGCTGTGTAGCAGTTGTGTAAAACCCTTGACTGGGTTTGGGAAGAATTCAGATTTTTACAAGATTGGCATTCAAAACATTTTTCCAGCCTTCCTGTAGTAAGCAGGCAACATAGTGATGAAGCACAAGGTTATGACATGCTTATCTAAAGCATAGAAGTAATTATAGGATGTGTCATCGCTTTTACAATGTGCTGAAAGTGTACTGATACATCTGTAAAAATGGGTTATTCGTCATAACAGTATCGATATCGGATATCGGACAAAATTTTCTTATCTGTGCATCCCTACATTTTACATATTTTGATTTCTCAGACTTTATTTTTGGACCCCTCACTGGTGCTAAAAAAATTGCTAGCTTTAGTCTTCTTCACAAAGTAACAACTTCCACACTGAGGATTGTTGTCAGTGCTTTGGTAGGATGCAGTTACTGGTCGTAAATCAGAAGTATTTTTGAGTGTCCAAATGGTCGATCATCTGTCAAAACGGAACATCTGATTCTTCCATGCTTCTCATTTGGAGCAGTAGTGGTGTGGAAACGTCCTAATCTGACTTTACAAGCTTAACTGTACAAGACTGAAGAACAGGTTTTTATTTCCAATTGTGGATGGCTAAAACCCCAATAGTTTATCTTTTTTGAATATTCGGAAACAAAAACAATACAGAGAAACAAATGGTAAATTATAATCCCTTTGCTGTAAAATAATAATTACATTTACATTAAAGTGTAATAAAGACTACGCTTGTTAAAAGCCCAAATAACTGGAAACAGGTTCAGCTGTTCTAATTTCTCTTGTATGTGGTGAAATAAATCTATCATCTCATAAATGTTTGACATCGGTCCCAAAGGAGGAACGTGTTCTCCTTTTAATTTCTATCAGGAGAATAATCCCCTTTTGAAACCCTTTTTAGGGTGAATTAGAAAGGCCCAGTATTCAAAGAGATGAGTGCAGAGAAGGGGGCGGGAATAATCACAAGGGCCTGGCTGTCTGTGTGGATTAGAATGGGAAGAGAAAATCCTTTCATCTCAGATCTGTACTTCCAAGCTTGGGAGCATGCTTGCACAAACCTCTAATACACGCTCCTCATAAAAGAAACCCAAAGACCTCTATATTGTCTTATTCTGTTTTAACATCCAAGAGGCTATTTAAATTTAAACAGATGGAATTCAATTACGCTCCAAATGAGTCTGGCAGTCGCAGGATAAGAGAGGCGCTTATTTAAAAAAAACAAAACAAACAAGTTTAAAAAAAAGTGTCGTTCTCTGGGGCTGACCTTTCAGTTTGACAACACAAAGCCCAGGAGGCCACCCTCATGGTCTTACTTTCCTCCATCGTTTCTCATGCTGAAATGTTGACGGCTGCACTATTTTAGTCGGACAGCTTGTTGACAGAACCTCCTTAGCCAGAGAGCAACAACTAACGTCTCAGCATAACACCATCTGACAGATAAGAAAATGGATTAGCCATTATGCATGTTTGCTCACTTGTCTAGCTTTGTGAGTGTGAAAACAACTGTGCATGCGTTCAGCAGGAACTGGTACTTTAAAAAAAAAAAAAAGAAAAAGACTACTTTTAAGTTGTTCTCGCACTAAAAGGAGAAAACGCTGTTAGTAAACTACTAAATAGTTTAGAGCTTTTGATCAAATCTGGACAGGAAATTAAAAAAAAAAGAAATACACTTGGGTTATTTCCGCATTACTAGAAATTTGCCCGATAGTATCTAGGACGAAACTACATTTCCAGATTTCAGAACTGTAACAATCAAAACATGATCGCATTGAAGTTTGTTTTCAAAAAGGAGTGGTATTTTTAGGGTGAAAGTAGATAAGCGCACAGCGGGGGGGGGTGGTGCACTGAACTGTACAATGAAATCTGTGTAATGTAGCTTACACTTGAGGAAATAGGAGAGAGACGAGCCAAAGCTAACAGAAACACTCTTTCTTCATACTCTTACTCAATTCAACTGTGTGCAGCAACAATGACGACATGCGCCAAGGACATGAAACACAAAGAAGCCTGCAGGTCCAAAACACAAGCAGGAGGAAGAAAAACAACATGAACGCTTGTTTTGGGTGAGGAGACTGCTGGTATCCCCATTTGGATGGAGTATTACTCACATACAACAAGCTGCCTCAAATAACTCATGCAGGTTTTTCTACATTTACTTCGAACTGCACAGAGTGTAATTGTACACAAAAATCATAGTCTTGGCACGTACCTTGGCTTTGAAGTTACGATTTGGTACGTTTTCAGTCCAGCTACGGTGAGGTAAGCAAAACAAAAGGACATATTGTTTTCTTTGTACAACATAACTTTTAGATAAAAACTATTTGACCATCTCAAAATCAATATTCTCTGCAGAATATGAAAAAATATATATATTTAAAAATAATAATATAATAATAATAATAATCTTCTAATAAGAAAGCACAACTACTAGCAATGGCATTTTGTTAAGTATTGACTGTAGTTTCTGTAGAAAAGTCTGTTTTGATGTGTAGTCAGAGCTAAGAGTGGTGGGATTGTGGATGAGCTGCAGTGACACAAACTTCTTTTCTAAGTTCATAATCATAGCGATCCATAATGATCAGCCAATGTTTCCGTCCAGATTTACCATGTCTGGCTTTTTCTGATGTAGAATTATGATGCATGTCTCACATCCATGACATAAAGTTGGATAAAATGCGACATGAAACATGAATTGCTCAGGCTGCAGACATTTTGATACCTATCTGAATTACAACCACTTGGAAGAGGCACAGATCAGATTTTTTGGAGAGTCAAAAAGATCATAGTTGGGCCGTTGAGACTGCCATAAAAAAGACGCATTTAAGTCGCATCTGGGCAAAAAAAGTTAATTTTGGGTTGCATTTATCTGAGATATGATATATTATTATATTCCACCCTTTTTCCCACCTTTTTGCACAGAAAACAGACTCGGGTACCAAACAACTTCACATTAGAAACATGAGTGGTTCCCTAAAGTTGTTTCACTCAACAAACATCCTGCAAACAATCCCTTTAGGGTGAATACAATCTGCTTAGGGGGAGGGCAAGGAGTAATTTCTATACCAATCTTCTTCAAACAATGCCTTGCTGTGAACTTCCTCTTTGGTCAACAAAAAAGCGACAAGGATTGTTAGGATACAATGATCTTCTCAGTTTGTTGTTACTGATGTTCTGTTCTGTTTTGTTTTTTAAATCCTGGAACCCGAGGTGTCAAAGTACACGCGTCTTTTCACATGATACCACTGTGGAGACAAAACCTTTGGAAACAAGTGAGAAATCCCCAAACTGTTTTACAACCTTAGCAAGTTGGTGCAAAGTTTGGGCCACCTCTTTTCTGCGTTGGGAGAAAATTCCAGTAGAACGAAGGGAGGGTGGTGGTTTTGGTAACGGGTGAGCCACGTCTGCTCCTCCCCACTGTGTGGGTTTTGTTCTGCTAATCAGACCACATGCCTCAAGGATTGAGGAATCCGAGAGCTCTCAGCCAGCTCCTCTCATTCCACACACAGCCGCAGCGGCCTGTGACAAACTATTCAGTGTGTTGTGGGGTTAAAGACTCTATCCATTCATAACACTGCTCACCCGCCTTCCCTCCTCTCCTAATCTCAGGCAGTTCTACCCCCCTGTCCTCTCTTCTTACCCCTCATGTGCCCTCTCTCTCTCTCTGTGTTCTCTCTCTGTGTCTCTCTCCGTTTCTCACCACAGCAGTGGATTCTTTATCTCTCTCTACATTCAACACGCTGAGTCTGAATAGCTTTATTATTAGACTACGGTCCAACCACACAGCCACCACAAATTTAAATAGAAAAACAAAAATATGTGTATATTCACTTAGTCCGGCCCAAAGCCTGGATATTCGCCTTCCTCTTTCCTCTCTTGTTTACTACCCCCACCCACCACCTCTTCTGTATTTTGTTGGCCCCCCCGTTCTCTCCTGCTACTCACGCATCGAGAGGCGAAACGAGGCACGTTGGAAATTTGCAGGCTGACAATGGAAGACAGCTGCTCTGGATGCATAAGTCTTTCATGAGCTGAATTGGTTGTACAAGCCTTAGCTCCCCCACAACCCCCTACCCTCATCCCGCACATGCCTCCCTGCTAGTGAGCGGATCCAGACGCAGCACAGCACACCTCCTGGAAAACTAAGCGGAGAGAAAGACGGGGAGGCAAAGACAAAGCGTGACAGGGGCTTTGTTTGACAGATCTGGGATGGCTCCCCCCACCCCACTTGCCAAAGTGGACCAAGAGATTTCTGTTTGGATACTGTTGCTTATTTCTGCTCTGCACACTTACCTAACGTAGACAAAACTGATGAAAGAGCTGGTTTTTAATTGGACGACGTCAACTATGAAAACAAACTAAAAGTGGGAATCAAAACACCATCATCTTTAATTTGCAAAAGCTGCTCTGGCAAAAAGAGAATCAATCTTTCCATTATATCATCTAACGTTGGCAACAGCATAGAAATGCGTAATAAAAAGCACACACAGCATTTACACAGAACATAAATTTAGTATCCACACACATTCGTCAAGAAAATAATAGCTGAATCTGGTTGCAAGTGATAAATAGTGTTGAAAAAGAAAAAATGTTAATTATTAAAGTACCTTCCAAAAAAAGGAGCAGCCATAACACACGAAGCTTCCTCAATTAGCAAGTAAAAAAAACATATGTTCTGCTGTATTAAATAGACCACTCAAGAAATTATCATACTATAAATGTATCTGAATTACAGCCAACAAGATGTAAATTACTTTTAAAATTCAGTGTCATGCGGTTCCAAGAAAGCAAATGCAACTAACAGCAGCAACCACAACAACAATGGGTATCTGACACACTTTCTCAGAACAAAAATAAAATGCCTTTGCTACCAACTCTCCCAAAGAGGCAAAGGCATTTAAAATAGTAGGGGAATGTTTTTTGGCCAATTCAGGGTTAACAAGGAGTTGGACGCTTTAAAGAAAAAAACCCAAAACCCTACAAACTGCCTCGTTTAGTCCGCTTTGATTGAACACCCCTTCATTTGACTAGAATATTCAGTTTGTTTTTGGAGGTGTGAATGCACAGTCAAACTCTCATTCAAACCGAAATAGTGAACTCTGGTGCAATTCGAATGTGAATGTCAAGTGGACCGGAGATCACTCCAAAAGCATGAAGCTAAGTATACTGAAGGGCATTCTGGGTAAACTATGAAAACAAACACGCGAATTCTAGCACTAGTGGGAAAAATGAGGCATCGTAACAAATTTCTAAAATTTGACACCATTTCATTTTTGCTTACATTTCACAAAGCAGGAAGTTACGCTCATGTTTTCTTCTGAGGTTTTCGTTGTCGTATCCTTAAGTGGTTCTTGGTGCAGCGCCACCACAGGTGAATAGGTTTTTCAAAGGGTTTAGTTCATTTGACACAGTGCAGTGTAAAAGCCAACCGCACCAGATGAAAGTCTAACAAAGATTACAATTTTGTTCCCTAATCAAAGTCTACCAGACTATCAGGCGTGATAACACCCTTAAATAAACTGTTATCAGTATGAAATATTTCAGTCCAGAGTTAGTAAATAGAGGTTTTTAGGCCCATCTAACTTGTAGGTAGACTCCCAGAAGAGCATTGAAAAGTTACTTTTTGTGTTATCACACATAAAATGAAGTTTACAATCCAAATTTGTTTTACAGAGCCAATGTTCAGTTCCTGTTTAATCAATCCAGTGTTTTAAATTTGGAAATATAGTGGACAGTATTAGTGGATTTTCTGTGGATCGTAACTTCAAATTATTCCCAAGTAGTTTTTGTAGGGTATATATAAAATATTGGGGAGAAAATGCATCATGGGAAGCTGAAATACACTGCTCAAAAAAATAAAGGGAACACTCAAATAACACATCCTAGATCTGAATGAAAGAAATATTCTCATTGAATACTTTGTTCTGTACAAAGTTCCATTTGCACAACAGCAGGTGACATTGATTGTCAATCAGTGTTGCTTCCTAAGTGGACAGTTTGATTTCACAGAAGTTTGATTTACTTGGAGTTATATTGAGTTGTTTAAGTGTTCCCTTTATTTTTTTGAGCAGTGTACATAGGCACAATGCACAATTGTGTAGGTTTCTTCAAAGTGCTATAGAACACCAGTAAATCTGTCATACGAGTACGACATGGTTCTCCTCAGTGTGGTTCATCATACTCATCCCCATCAGTGTAAAATCAACTCAAAGAAAAGAGTTATTAGATATTAGATGCAGCAAAAATATATTTACTCAATTCAGGAAACAAAGACAAAAGCAGTGAAAATAAACAACGTGCCTTGGTAAACAATGTTGACCAGGGGAATTCAATATTCAAAACAGGTTGAAAAGGTTTGAGCATAAACTATATTTAATGAAGGAAAAATAATGAGAGATACAGTACAGACCAAAAGTTTGGACACACTTTCTCAATGAATTCAATGAGAAGGTGTGTCCAAATTTTTGGTCTGTACTGTATATCCAGACATTGATACAGAATCAATAACAAGGGCTGTGCAGAATTGATTAAAGACCTTTCTAATAGTGGGATTTTATAATAAGGATAACTAGCAACCTTATCTGGAAACAATAGTTTTTATTGTACAAATTAATGGTCAAACATTTATTTTGGAGATATTGAAGGTGTTTTTACAAGTCAGTTTTGAGGAATGGCCATAAACAAACCCCATCTCAAGCCACCCGGTTGTTTGCAACAATCCGTGACTACATAAGAGAACCTGGGCTCATGGAACCAGTCACCACTGGTTATAATGTAGCACTGCCCCCACTTTACACCCACTCACAAACTCTGGTAACATTTTGTATCAGCTATTAAACAACAGAAAGAGGCATGCAGAGGGTGCATAACTCTGAGCCTAAAAGTGTTTTATAAAAGTGCATTTAAGTGGCTCACTAACTGGAAAAACTGAGTACTACCTCTCTTGTCTCATGGATAAACAGCCATGAACTTCAGGGAGAATACTACTTGGCAACTCATTAGCACTTCTTTTTAGCGTGGAACAACGAAAGCAAAATATTAATGAAAGACTGCATTAAAACAACAAGAGCTGGAGTTTTCCTCTGCTTGAGCGTTCAGACTTTAACTAAATCATCAGTTACTGCATATTAGCAATGCTGAGTTATGAGTTTACAGGCAGCTTGGGTAGGTTAGGACTAAATCTGTGAATGTCTGATGATTAAGTATCTAATCTGAACATCAGTGCAGACCACATTGTGTCATTAGACCTCTCCACTGAACATCACAAAGGAGGGGAATGTGGTTTTAAATTGGCCCAAAAACTCTTGAGTGCAGGTCAGGCTTGAGCGAGCAGTGAGTAAAAGGAAATCTGAAAACAGCAAAAAGGTTGTTGGAAAGCTGCCAGTGAAGCTCTTGTTGCAGAATGTGATCTATAAACTACTTGGAGTCTAACTTTTTCCAACCGCAGCGCTTTCAAAGTTTCATGATTTCAGGCTGCCCTTGCGGTAAAATTTGTTTAGCAAGAAAAGTGATAACCAACCCCAAAATCCTTCAACTGAGCACACCAGGCTAAACAATCTGGCAATAAAAGTAACTCCAGCTGGCTCTGAATGACCACTGGAAAGATGTGGTTGGGCTATCAAATATTCCTAAATAAAATGAATCATTTCCTGAGCAACTGAACTATAAACACAAGCTGACAACAGTATCAGTCTTCCAATTCGCTGTGTCAATCTGTTTTTTTGTGCGGCTGAATAGGTACAGATAATTATGAGTTATTCTCTAAACACACCTGTGATTAATGTTGATGAAGGGTCTCCGTGGCAAAGCAAAACTCTACAGTTTGCAAATTTAATATTGTGTTTCAAAAAATACGGTTGCATGAGAGCTTCTTTTTCAAACATACAAGTAGAGATACTTACTAGTGACAGAAATAGGATCATAAAATTAGTATTTATGATAGCATAATAAATCCTAAGTATTCCACAACAAATGTGGACATTCTGGCATTTAAATCCAAGGATCGAGGCAAAATCCGCAATACATAATTGCAACCCAACAAGCTAGGTAGCAATTTTACGTAACCATAGGAGGCAAATATTTTGAATCGAAGCTGCATAATCAGCAGAAAAACCGTAAATCTGACACATGCTGGTGTAACAGAGCTATCTCTTACAAAAAAAAGGGTAGGACCTCAGCACCTGTTAGTAGCCTCAGTAGAAGAATATACGTTCTGCTACTGATTTGCAGCATTTAAAGAAAAATTCACTTTCGTGTATCCCATCAGGCTGCATAAGCCATTTTGATTTACGCAGATTCTAGCAGGCAGTTTTGATTTGCACCGGCATGTCTGGGAGGGAAGGGGCACGGTGAACCTTGAAGATGTGTGGAATGCGTGGTATGCTCCGCTCCGTGCTGCCAAAAGGAGCAGTCCCAGGAATAACACACAAAGACTCAGCCATTATTAAATCATATTACTGCAATTATCGCCTACACCTTCACTCTAAAGTCAACCTCACTTTGTGGCAATAGTTTAACAACTGACATGCAAGTGAAAAATAAATTAAGAAGCAATTTGTTAAATCTAGATGAGGTGGGGGGGAAAAAAAGTCTTATATAAACCAGGACCATCAATGTCCGTTATGAAAGTCATTGTTTTGTTTTTTCTTATTCTTCACATCTAATTTTGTTTTGCCTACAAGCCCGAAGCAATTCACATCACTGTGAAGGCGACTAATGGTAGTTGTGGAAAAATGATTAGTGTCAAACATTTTTCACATGCAGCAGCGAGCGGCTCCCTGAGGGCAAATTCTTCAAACAGGCAACAATCCAGAAATCACAGCGGCATTGAGGCAGAGCAGAGACAACTCAGTACAAAACTACATATCATCAACTGCTCTGTGACCTCAAACGCCTGTTATATCGGCATGCTGTGATCCAAACGGTCTCAAATAAATGACTCCGAACATACTGTGGTTAAAAATAGCAAAATGTTCAATCACAGCGATGTGGAGGAAGAGAAGAAATGGGTCTCCTGTTATTGATAATCTTTAAGCGCGGTGCTTGAAAAGAACGATTTCATCCATTTGTGTGAGCTGGTCCTAAAGGGGGAGTTCATATTGCATCACTTAAACATAAAACGGGTTCAAAACAATGGCTTGTTTTCTAATTCACATGCCAGAAACCAATTTATTATCAAATAAAGGTTAGCTGAACTCTATTAGATCTCTATTGCTAATTGATCAACTTTGGCAGAAGTTGATCCAACTCCACTGGCTGGAGCAAGAAGATCTTGGGTTCCAATGCCGATTTGGGCTTTTCTGTTTAAAGTTTGCCACCCCACCACAATAAGCATTGTTTCTTTATTTTAAGTACAAGTTTTTATACACCAGTAACAGCGACAGTAAAAACTGATTAAGCTAGGTTTGCAGTCGAAGCGTTGAGCTGGATGCAAGTTGGTGCGGACCAACTGAGGTACCAGCATCTGGCTTTTGGTCTCACACACTATTATGTTGAAATCATAATCGTCCACTTCGGAATTTTTTAACACAAAAACACGGTGGGCTGCTGGTAGACTGCCCTAGCATCCCCTACCACCTTCCTTAATGGTGTAAACCCTGTAAAAGTGTTAAAATGTTCATAAACAAGCATATGCCCTATTTAATCAAAGCCGTTTTTAGTTGCCGTTTAAGACTCAAAGAGAGCGGTCTTGCTAGTTTTCCAAGGACTATCCCAGAATATTTTTTTTATGCAGCAAAAGGGGATTTACATTGCAAAATTGGTCCAATCTTGAAGATTTATCCCTCAGGTTGTATCAAGACATGCTAAGAATTTAAAAAGCTGAAATTGGAATACAGTGAACTGGTGGTATTCGTGGGGTTAGGGATCACAGCTGCCTGTGAATAGCTTAATTCCACTCATACTTGAGACTCCCCTCTAAAAATTACTATACCTGCCTATTTCAATAACTCAAACGCCAAAATAATCCTCTATTTGAATTAGTAAGCACAGTGGAAACTGTTCTAGCAGAACACGATAAGGTAACATCCACAGCATTTAGTTTTTCTGTTCTTGGGGTTCAGCCAATCAGCAACAAGGAAAACAAATAGTGCTCCTGGATTGGCTGCCTTGCAAACACCAGCCAATAGCGTGTGGAATATCCTTGTATCTAGGTATTGACGGGGATGCTTTACAAAAAAATAAATATCTGCAAGTAGGTGAATTTTCCAACAAGAAAAAGACAAATTTGGCTGCTTGGGAACATTTCTGGCTTCACTACCAATCACCAAGAAGTTTTCAAACTATAGTTGGGTAGCTACAGACAGCAGACTGGTTATTATAGCCCATAGTCCCAGAAGTAAACCAGTTCACATTACCCTGTGAAACTTGTGTCACTCATTTAAAAAATTACTTATGAGACCTTTTGTACAATAATCACTCAGAAAGCACTTAGCAGATGAGAAAATAATTTCTATATTTAAAACTTTACGCCAAAGATGATAAATATTATGCTTATAGTCATATTTTATAGCAGTAGAAAAAAAAGGTTCCATTTCTGTTTAAAATTAAAACAATGTGTTTCTATTTTACAATCCTGACATTTTTGATGAATAATTACAAATCAGGTCTTCAAGACTCCGCATATAAAGATTTTTTAAAGACATTCAGAGGCTTTCAAGGACATTTAAATACTTGGTTTAATGGACTACGGGGTATAACATAGCATGCGCTGCTTCACAAGTACACGCAGGTGTGCCGAAAGCCACAGTGTGAACTGAGCTAGCTGTAGTTTGCACCACCACCCCCATTACAAGTCACCCTTTCTTCTGTTTCATAGCTTTTACAATCCTTGGCACTACTTAAAAGAATGAGCTCTAGCACAACAGCAACAGTCTGTCAGGCACAGGCAGCAAAGAAAAAGAGCTCAAGCTAGCTCTCATGAGATCCCTCCACCCCCAGCGCTGGACAGCAGCAGCAATGCAGAGCTCTTTCCTTTCTCCCCCTCCACCCCCACTCCCTGCTTGAAAGTAACACTGCCAATGTAATTTTCCATGAGAGCTGCTCCATTTATCAAGGCCAGTGGCACATCGAGGAAGCTGACAATGCCTCACTCCTCTAGATTTGTATAATGAGAGGTGGGAGAGTAAGACGCACTCACAAGGTGGTTAGCACTTGTACGAAGGAAGCAGAGAAGATTTATTCAGCATCTGAGAGCCAAAGCTTTGAGGAGTATTAACTTGGGACACAGAAAATGTAGCCACGGCTATTACACCGGCACCATGGAGAACAAGATTGCTAAAGAGACATGTACTGATTAGCAGATGGATTACACAACTCCGGTTCCTTTAAATGAACCCATTTTGAAACTGTTTTCCAACACCCTAATCCTCCTTTATTTCAACTGATCGCACTTTGCACAATGCACAGCAAGCATGTATTACACAGCTGAGCTGAACTCAAACTTCCCCGCCAAAGACAGATTGAATGTGAAACGAGCCATTAAGTTTGACACAGTGATCCAACTACAAGCAGTAAACATTATTCTTTGTCATTTCTAATTTCTATGAATGCCAGTTTCACAGTTAACTGCAGGATGCAACCCCCCCCCCGCCCCCCAAAGAAACAAAAAGAAAACTGAATGCTCCGTAAGTTGGATGTACGATAATAAACAATATCTGCACCGTTGCAAAATGGTTCTCTATGCAGTAACATCTTCATTACCTGCTGACAGGGAAACATGAAACCATTTTTGAAAGGTAAATAGGTTTCCTAAAAAAGAATTACAAGTTGGTTTTAGCTCAAGGGCTGTAATGTGATTGTGGTTTAAATTTTTGTTCCCCTTCATGCACCACAATCAGAAAGAAAGTTGATCCCATAAAAGAATAGTTCTTTGACTAACTGAAGGTCCACTTTCTTCAGAGGCATCGGGACAACAACTTTCAACATAATGGAATGAATTCTGATCACCAGTGTTGATTTAGGGGATTCTCAAGCTTTTTTCCTTTTAGGTCACAATTTCAGAATAAAACTGAAAAATCAAACCGCCTCTGATAAGAGCCGGCTCATTTTGAGCTGGCCAGGATATCTGGTGAGTGGCGACAGATCATATCCACCAACAGTGATAGCTTACTTTATATCTACTTGCCAGCTCAAATGAATGGGACAAATCTCCTAACTTTGCTTTAAGTTTTTGTTAATAAAAAAACAAAATGAGCAAACTATACATTGAGTCACCTTCAAGTTTGTCCTTTGATTCAAACGTCTAGATGTTTGTTTGTTTTTTTACAGCATTCAAAGATTTCCTATCAGTGAATGATTGGTTGAAGTCATTCCAACAATGTTTAGGTCCCTGTTCCACATCACAAGGTAGTCACATTCCTGTAACTTTAATGAGCTGAAGGGGCGATACTGGACTGAAGACCAAGAGTGACATAAGTGATATATATATAAAAGCAGAAGCATCAGCAGTCCACGGTGTGAAGTGAGAGGACATGTACCTCTTGATTTTCCAGAGTCCGTCAGATCTGAGAAATGTGCTGCTCAGTGAAATCTGATGCAGATAACATGCAAAGGATGCTTCACAACAACTGGGCTTGTATTTAAAGCACTGAATGGATTTGAAAAGGCAGCATGAGGATCACAACAAGTCCCTTGGGGGCCATGGGGATCCCCCACACATCTCATCCACTGCTCAGATGAATGCCGAGTGTTGAAAGCCACACCTCTTTGATTCTGCAATCTCAACAGGACGACATGAAAGCACAAATAGTCCGTTCTGGAGGAATGAATGGACAAAGTTATCCGTAGTGTGGACTAGTGCTTCTTTGTTTATCAAGGAACAATGATCTATAACAAACTGTATCAGGTAAAAAAATGTATCAGGTAGCAATGGTCATCGCAGTATCAGAGTGAATAGCAGCACGATCACAAAGAAATGCTCGTATGCAATATTTACTAGGCTGGACTATTAGATTTCAGGTTTCATGCATTTATTCTCTAGATGTCAGTAATACGTATCACCAGTTGGTTGGCCACTCTTCTAAGCCACACTTGATGAATATTTTAGTTACAGACATGCTATAGCTTAAGGTACAGCCATGCTTCAGCAACACGAGTCATCGACTAATGGCTTAGTTCACGACAAGATTTTAATGGAAATTTTTCTCCCGATTTCCCTCTTCTGACAATTATTCCGATTACTAGGATGAATCTTAAGATAATCCTAAGAGGTATTGCTGCCATCTGTGGCGTGTGAAGATTGATCTAGCCCATTTGGAAGAACGTTGGGGACTACTTTGATCTAAAATTGGGAATACTCAACATTTGTCTCAGTGCCGCAGAATGTTTGGTGTTCCTTGAGGAGAAAATGCATTCAGTCAATGACTGGCTAAATGGATGCGACATTTAGCCAAAGGGGAATTTAAAATACACCAAAGACATGGCGAACCAGAAAATTTGGTTAACATTGGAGACATATTTGTAGTGTTTTTTCTCTGCTATACTTCAGAAACTATTGATTTTTCCTAGTCTGTCACGTTTGTCTACTCTTAATTCATGTTTGGTGAAATTTTATGAGATTTTCCATTTGACATTTGAATTTTGGTGAGTTTGTGTGTGGTGCATTGCTCATGCCATGTGGTTAAACACCATACACTGTACAACCAAACCTGTTATGGCCAAGACATTTTATTGCCATGTGTGTGGTCTCTTGGGTTTTGAAAATCTTGCCAGGTAAACTAGACATCAAATGGATCAATTGACAAAAGGGAACTGTGCTGCTCCCAGAGAATGTGTCCCTTTAAAGTACAAATCTGATTGTACACATAATAGTTTTCATAAGTGGTGTTTTTACCTCATAGAAACAGGCTCCAAACACTAGGACAAGAAAATGGTAAAGGATCCAAGTTGTTTCCTAAAATTTGAAAATATGCAAGGACAAGCACATTTAAGAAGACCTTTAGCTTGAAATACTCATTCTCATAATAATAAAACTGATGAACTGATAGTGAAAATATTGAATTTTTTTTAAACTTGTAAGGCAAACTTTATTTAAATGAAAAATATGATTAAATCATCAACCTAAATGCATTCTTCTGGCTGTACTTGACCTTGCTTTTTCTCTTATGGAATGACAAGTTCCTCTATGCAGAAGAACATATCAAAGAAAAACTGCCTAACAAGAATTAAATGCTCTTTTTGTGCATTTTCCTTTAACTGGGCTTACCTGACTAAATAAAAGCCTCTTCAAGTCAATATCGATTAACGCTGCTTTTGAATCACGCCTCACCACCCTCTTGTTTTCAAGGATACATTTCAACAGCCTGCAGCTACAAAGCAGTTCTGACCTCTGTCTTCTATTCATTGCTGCCAGTTGTTCTTGTTGGTTCTCCCAAAGAAAGGTCCTTTAATTCTAAATACACTATGATTACAAAGACTTTCCTAAAATTCCTTTCACAACTGTCCAGCCACAGGAGGCTCTACAGCTAGCGTTTATGACTGGGTGTCCTGGATTTAAGGAATCAAACAGGCTTCCTTGTCGCCCATCCCCCACGCTACTTTCAGAGCACCAGGAAAACAGAGGAAGGCGTGCTGAGCACCAGCTCCCCCTCCACACACACACACACACACACACACACACACACACACACACACACACTGCTCCACCAGGCATTGCCGGGGCTTGTGGGATTAAGAATGGAACACGATGACAGACAAAAACAGTCCTCTGCACCTCCCCGCTCTGCTGTCTTTTATACCGCAAGAGCATGAAAAGGCTGCTATGAGGCATACAAAAGAAACAGTGATAGATCCACTCTGAGTGAACAAGATAAGTGTGGGTGAATAGCTACACAGATCTTTATATTATTCTTGTATGACAATGTCAGCGTCGAAATTGCTCAACAACAAAAAGAAAAAGTGGAACACGCTTCGACGTTAGCTTGACTTCGCAGGCAAAATACTTTGTACCGCATAAGGCTGACAGTGTCGATTGTCTCCCGGTCTGCAATTAATTCTTCACTGGCTAATGTGAAGAACTTTAGTTAACTGTTACTTAACAGGCCTCAAGAAGTGTTTCAAATGGGAAATAAACTGTCCATTCCTTTAAGATAAATAAATCCTTTGCAGTCAAGTCAGGAAAAAGAACATCTCCACTGTGTGGACCATTTCCTGTGGCGGGTCACGGCATCCCATTCGTCAAGGGTGCTCTCATTCATAGGACGGTAATAAAAGAGAAAACAGCAGTGGGCCTCTTTGCATGCATCACATGTCAGATTGCTTTAGGGAATGCAGTGTATCTCCATGCTCGCTGAAAGAAACAGGCTGTCAAAGCGCAATGTCAAGAAGCCCAAAGCGCTGGGTCAGATTGCATTAAATTGATATCAATGAAAGACAGTTTTGTTTTAAAGAGCTACATCTACAGCTTGTAAAACTCACTAGAGAAAACAGAAAAACCGAGGTATTCTAAACATGCCAATCAGTCTTTTCATTTTGTTTTTTTTTTCCCTTTTATTAAAATGCCAGTGCTTTGATCTAAAGAAGAAACACAATACGAGTACATCCCCAATTCAAGAAGGAATTAATGTCAAATGCAATTCAAATGTGATCCGTCAAAGCAAAAGGCGATGATAGAGATTCAACAAACATCACAACGGAGTAAAATGAACAACCTACCTTCTCGTTTTTAATCTTCTTTAACGTCTTGCATTCGCTGTTAACATTTTCCACCTCATCTGGTTCAGTTTTGGAGATCAAAGGTGGTACTATCCCAACAGATTCAAGTGCAATATTTCCCATTTGATTAGCATCTGCCAAGTCTGTCGATTGTGTGTTCTCAAAGGACGCATTACGACTATTTCCCAAAGCAACTTGGGCCTGAGATACGTCCTTCTCAGAGACGCCAATTGCCACGACTGGGGCGCCATCTGTTTTGTCTTTCTTATTTTTCCCGCCAGCTCCTTCCTTGTCTTTTTTACCACCGAGAACACCTCGGGAGGCCTTGCCCCCTTTTTCCATGTTCTTCCCAGAGGTGGAATTGTTGCCGGCAGCGGCCGCGCTCGCTGCTGCACCCGTTGGTTCCCCTTGAGTCCGTCCAGTGGGCTCTTTTTTCCCCCCATCTGTGGAAGCTTTGCTGCTATTGTCTTTAGAGTTCTTGTTGCGCTTGTATTTGGATTTGCTCTCCTTGCCTTGAACGCCGGAGACCGGGCTGACGAATCGTATGTTGTCGGGCAACGCTGCCACTGCGCTGGGTGGTGCTGCCATGCTGTCCTTGGTGCCAGACATCTCAAGTTTGTCCTTCTCTAAGTCCGCGTCGAGGTCGATGATCAGATTTCCAACACCGATATCCCACTCATCCCCGCTGTCGTAAGTGTCCACCGCATTCGAGTCCACACCTTTCCCGCCTGCAGTGCCACCACTTAGGGACATTTTAGTGCCAACGGCCCAGGAATGCCTCGGTGAGGTCCGACACCCTCTCGGACGGTTGGGAGTCAGGGGCAAGGGTCAGAGAATCTTCACGTTCTACTCCTTCCTGTCCCATTTAACCACATTGTGCCCTAGAAAGAAAGCAAAAAAGAAAAAAGCACAAATTAATCCAACAATTCAGACACAGAGCAGCGACAGCGTCTCAGAACACAGCAGCTCATTGTAAAACAAACGTTTGATCGCGAGCCAGTAATTCTTGGATGATCACTGTGAAAACCACCATGGTAATACCCACTGGTAACAGCTCCGCTCCAAAACCTGCTCTAAATAATCACTTCCCACGGTCGTCATGGCAACCGTGGGAAATGTAGCCTAAATCCTGCTTTGACAGCCAAGGTGGCCCCCGCTGTTCTGAATGACTGACTTTCTTTTCACAAAGCGCCGCAGATAGTGTCACTGCTGATAAATAAGAAGTAGCTGGCCCATCGCACAGCCCACATGCTTTATAGAGCCATGCCTTTTCAACTCTAGAGCATAACAATCATTGGGGGGTCAGAGGGGCTTAAAAGCCTATGATTCAGAAGAAAAAGCAGGTTACTGCCTTTGCTTACAGAGCATAAAACAAAGGTCATTGTTTTAAACTGAATCAATACTATGGTTTTCCACAAATTCCACTTGCATCCGATTGTAGGTGAGTTGGAAATCAGCAGGAAAAAAGCAATCCCGGTCTTCACGGTGTAATCATGTGGATTTTGGATTGTTCTCCCCAAATATTCATGAATAATGAATTGAATAAATACAGTGACTGGTTGCAGAAAGCTACATGAAAACGACAGATCAAAGTGAGCCGGTTGTGTCCATTTGTCTAAAATATTTACAACATCTTTTTTTGCCATATGCGACATTTGAAAAGACACAAGTAAAGATGGGGGAAAAATAGAAAAAAATGGTTAAGGAAATAGATGTCTCAATGGGAATCACACAAGCTCATCAGCTACAGTTTACAGCTTCCCTAGCGCTATCACAGTTCTTCTACATTATGCTTTAACCTTCACTAATGTGTCACACTGGAAATGAAAACATTTTAAACATAAGCTGCATTAAGAACTTAGGAATTTCTGTAACCATTATATTTTATTTTGTACTATATCTAGTGGAGTAAAATCAAATCAAATTTTATTTGTACAGCACATTTCAGCTACAAGGCATTTCAAAGTGCTCTACATCATAAAAAACAAAAACACAAAGTCGTGCAACATAGAATCAACAATCAAAATATTACATTAATTTAAGAGCCATCGTTAAATTCATTATTGATTATGTTTCAAATAAACTCTAAACAGGTGGGGGTTTTTTAGTCTAGATTTAAAGGAAGTCAGTGTTTCAGCTGTTTTACAGTTTTCTAGAAGTTTGAGTCATAAAAAAAATGGCTTTATAATATATGAATTCTAAAGTCCCCACATACTCGGGCGTACTGTGCGCATTCCATGAACCGCGCGAACTCCGCGTTTACTGTCCACAGACGGTTGGGTTTTCATACTCGCGCATACCGATTACCTAAAATACTCTCGTGACAAATTCCTTTATTTCACACAATCCTAATGAGAACTAGCAAGTTTGATTAACTATTTGGGCGCCTAGCTCTGTTTCTTCTCCCTCTGGGAAGCCTTAACTCACCTCTCAGTGCGGGACAGAGAATGGCAGTCACATGTCGATTCATATGGCAATGTGAACCGCTGCCCGGAGCCAGCGCAGCATCCTACTCCGGGCAGAGGAACACCAGAAGGCTGCGCTGGCTTTAGCTGTAATCAGGGATCCATTCAATAAGCTTTGTTTATTATGTTCCAAAAGCACAATTGTGATTGATGTAATAATTTGTGCAGCAGTCAAAAACCCGATCATTCTTTCCTTGCCGTTGTTTGAGGGAAAAAAAAAGTCAGACTCAACTCATTGGACCACCTCTCTGCTCCGCTACTGATAAAGAAGTCTGGGATGATGTCGTTTTTTGTTCTTATAATTCTGCGTAATTCACAATGTCAATATTTGCGTGAATTTATAAAGCCTGTTGCTGTTAAGCATTTTCGCTTACGTGTCTATCACGTCCCCATGACAACTTTATATTGACTGTCATCATGTTGATGTCAACTTTGAAACAACATGAACTCATAAAACTCTTATTCTCAAACTTATCAGCCCGGTGTCACATGAAAACCAGTTCGATGTGAACACAATTTCCACTGGGTAGTTTAATGTGCAACACCAAGTACGCGGTCATAAAAATCTATCCTTGCACGGACATGTCCGGCGGACGTCCGCTTCGAGTCCGTGCAGATCTCCGAGAACTGAAGTGCGCCCGAGTATGTTGGGGCCATAAGACTTTAGCCAGCCTATTTTAGTTTCTTATATTCCAAAACAAGAAGACCACGAGTTCGCACAATAGATATTGTTACTTCTTTTTTTCACATACATAGGCATAATTGCTAAAACGCTGCTTAGTGCTCCTTTGAACAAAATAATATGCTGATTACTGATGGCAATTATCAAATTGTGTCCCTATATGGTGAATTTTGATCCAACATGACAGAGATAAATTTTTGCATTGAGACATTTATAAGCTCTTTTTAAAAAACAACAAAAAAACACTCGTCTTGGGATTGCTAAGTTTACATTTCATTCCACTGCATGAGAACAGCAGGAAAAATCTAAATCCTTAGTATGGATTTATTGCTGTTATTGTGTGTACTTTAAGGAGAAAACTGCACTACTTAATGTCTTGAGGTAGCCTATTCAATAGTTCCTAAGTTTTTCTGCAGATGCATGCTATATACAAAACAAAAAAATAAACAATGTCATGGAGTGAAAACAGAAAAGGCTACCCTACTAGTATGGGTGTTTTTCAGACATTTAGAACTAAAAAACTAATTATTGATATACTGAAAAATGTGTCAAGATATAAGCATTTCACATCAGCCATAGTACATTCCGAGATAACTGGGTTATCTTTGTTTGAATTAGATTTTTTTTTTTTTAATGATACAGAAAAATGCATGTGTTGCTACATCAGGCAAGTGGTGAAACAGTTCCCGAAGAACAGTCAGACATTTCATTTCAAATTCAGACAGCCACTTTTAAGGTTTATAGAATCACATATAGAGTTAATTTGTTAATCAAGAATGTCTCTCAAGTTCAAGTGTCCAATCATCTACCCGATTCATTTACTTGCATTATATTCAGCCAGGCTAACCTACAAATGTTCATTCGCTTTGACGTTTAAAGCATGTGTTACTTTGACTCACTCAGACTGAATTCCCACCACATCTGAAGGTCCTTTCACTTTGTTACCGTTGGCAAAACTAATTAGGTCAGATTTTCGGTATGCTGCTACGACAAAGAAACCTTGTTGCCAGTTTTTGAATTTTCTGTTAGAGTTGAAGTACATGGAAAAAAAACCCCACAAATCTCTATACACAGAGGAGGACTGTTCCTTTTCATTAAACATCACTCATCTGTCAGTAGACCAACACTGCAGAAGGGTCACAGATTGCAACCCCCTGCGCTCCAGTGACGAAGGTAAAACTGTTGAACAATCATTTAATCACTGCGCCTGCTTCTTCCTCACAGATGGTTCCCCAAAGGAACAACAGGCCGTGGTGGGTTTTTGGTGGGCGGAGAGCTACAGCTGTCCCCGTAAAGCTGCTATAACAGTTGTGAGGTTCAATTTGTCCAACACCTCCACAAAGGAAAGGTTGTAACTCTATCAGCAGTTGACCCACTGTACACCCCCTTAGCTAGAACCACAGTGCAAGCCTCTTTTGGGGGAAAAAATTAAAATAAATAAAAAAATCTGCCAAGTAAATGTCCCAGCAAGTGCCTCATTGAGCGAAAGGCATGCCTGCTGCACAAGTCCCACAGGGCTTGTCCTTTTCTCTTTATTATTTTTACAGATCAAGTTTCACTTTGCTTATCTATCAGCAGCCATGTAGGGGTGACTCTGGCTTGACGGTGCTAATGTGAAGACAGGGAATACAATTAAATTAGATAAGGAAGTGAGGGCGTCTTCTGAGTCACAAAACAAAAAGAACCAAGGCCATTCCCCGGTTTTTTAAGAGTGTTTCCAAACCTGACAGTCTGGTACATTTGCTTTGATTGGGGAACAAAACTGCAACATTTGTAACATTTTTAGCTGGTGTGGTTCGCTTTCACAATGCACTGTACCAAACAATATGAAATTTTATTTATATTGTGGGGCCGCTGCACCAAGAAGTACTGAAGGAAACAACAAAAACCTCAGAAGAAGACACGAGTTCCATTTCCTTCTTCACAAAATGTAAACAAAAATGAAGTAGCATCAAATTTTGTAGGATTTCTCTTTTGTCTTTGGTTAAATACCAGGGGCTATTTTCTAGCAAACATCAAACTCACACATTTGTTTTGGTTGAATGCCCTGCACTACAGTCTGCTTCCTGCTTTTGGATCGGCCTCTTGTCCACTTGAATCCCCGAGACATGGTAGAGTTCACTTTAATTGACCCAAGGCCTAGGTTTTTAGGCTGACCAGACGTTTCTTGGTACTAACAAGTTGGACTCCCCAAACGAACCAGACTTCCTAGGCAAATGGACAAGAGTTTGCTTAAAGTGGACTGAACCCTCACACTGTTTCAAAGCGATAGCTGTAGAACAATAAGGCTTCTGAGAATACAACAAGTAACTGCTAGCATCAACTGTGGTCAACTGAAGGACTCAAATGCAACCACATAAAAGCAATAAATCAAAACCAAAAAACATAGCGGCTTATGACAGACAACATTTGTTTCAAATAACAGTGTAGAGTTTATATTTACTGCTTAGCATCAAAATAAAGAGCTCCAACTTCTTAACTAAATATGATGGCAGATGCTCCCAATATCAAGATGAGGTAAAAACATTTATTGTTAAATGTTAAAGTTGAAAATCCTTGGAATACATCAAGTAACAGAACAAGAGTTGGATATTTGCAAAGAAAGCTTTATTGGCTTTTCTCCACTATGGTAGCTGGTCTGATTAGAATTATAAAAGACCTTACAGTCTCATTGCGCTTTTACTTTTTCATTGAGGTACAAAGCCACTCACAATTATCATTTCTCATGTCTACTCCCAAGTGCTCCAAATCTTATTAAGGACAGACAGGAGATTCGCTAATGTTACTTTTAATTGTCTTGTACAAACGGAGAAGAAATAACGGGAGATTTTAATCTCTCTACAATATGAAATGCATGCCCTGCGTAGTTGCGGTGCTATGCGTCGTTCCAACTCCAACTAGTCAGACGATACGTTTTCACGAGGAACTGGGCCAGAGCCATCCTCCCACGCGATACTGAAACAATAAACCAAAGGGCAGGAGCAAAGAGACAGTTTGTTTATCTTCTGTCAACTTCATATTCTTTCAAATTGAGAATGTAGAGGTTTACTGACTGGTCAGGAAAAATAAACAGTTTGGAGACCTACTGTTGGGGTCTGAAATGTAATTTTACTCAAGAAACATGGTTATTAGTTGAGAGAAGTAAACTGGATGATTTAAATTTGTTTATAAAGTTTGAGTCTATTCATTCCAAGGAATCTATGAAACAGGTCATCAATGGTAAAAGACTGCTTAGGTGCAGTATTTCGTAGATTTTCCACCATCTGAGCAAAGAAAAATAAGAGTGCAGAAAATGTGGGTTAGTCATAATCTAGACATAATCTAGACAGATTTTCAGCCATAGTATTGCAACTACACGTTTTCCTGATACTGTTCAGCCCAACATAATACAAATAGATACATTTTTAACTAAACTGCACACTATCTGCATTTCCATTGACAAATTAACGGCATGAATTGGAAATACGAAAATAAATTTGCACAATGGAAACCTTGCCAATTCAGGAAAAAGCAGTTTTTTGGATAAAAAATGCTGGGACAAGGTGGTTTTTCATTTGTATCAAAATTAATGTATTACGCAAAACTGCAAAGGAAACAGTTTTTTCTCATCACACGAGTCATTAACAACCAGATGTTACTACTGGCAGAAACGACGAAGTAGATGTTAGGAAGTGGTAAGAGGATGAGGGTGAGGCATGTTTTTAATGACTCATCCCGTAAACAAACTTATTCAAATGATTCCAATTGCATTTCTTATTTATTGCAATAGACAAAGTTTTGCACACACTTGTAATGGAAACAACGCTAATGTGCAAATAACTGCCAAATTCTTCCTGATGAACTTTAGCTTTTAATCTGCTGGATTGACATGAAGGATCTAAGAACATGTACTTTATAACCATATGTCAACTGAATAACAAAGTGCCTTGGCACTTTGAAGTCCTTTGACTTGGGGCTTAATGTCAACCAATGAACCACAAATCATTCAGAAGGGGATCACCTACATTACTTTCACACTTCCAAATGTTCAAAAACTGACATTCACACTTTTTCAGTGTGTAAACCGATCATCAAACAGCATACTCTTTGATTCATGTTTTAAGTTGAATAAAAATCCAATAAAGGTTGGGAACACATGCTTTGATCCGCAAATTGCAGTAATCTAGTATTCTTTTCATTCTCTGTTGGATACAGAACTACCATTTCAATCAAAGAACCGGTGGCACTTCTTGTTCAGTGTTTGTTACATTTCATTCAGGAATTGAGATGAAAGAAGCAGGAAAATCTGTAGCAGCAAGTAAAAGCCTGATCGGTGCATCCACCCACTGGCAGTTCTGTCTCAGGACTGGGTCATCAAACAAGTTATTGTTAGCAGAGTGACTCATCAAATTACTCAACATATTTGACATAAATTAGTGGCGATGGCTTCGGAGAAAGACTTAAGAGTCCTCACTGGATCTGAGGATAAAGATAATTAGGAGTCTATGATTTCCACAATGCAGAAAACACAGAAGGAAAGTTAACACGGTTGAATGTAAAACTTAAGTTTTGTCAGTACCAGTTGACTGGTGGCGCAAGGATGTTACGGCCATTTGTAGTGAAGAATAAAACAGATAAAATACAATTAAAAGAAATTAAAATAAACAAAGGCTCTGATTGTTATGGAAGGTTTTACTGTTTGCTGGTTTTCCTGTGAGACGTATTTTGGTGTCCAGTTAAACTCCAAAACTGAGATTTTATTTTATAAATTATGAAAACATGGTTATTTGTTTTGTGCCGAATGTTTGAGTACTTTAAAAAACAACAAAAAAACAGTGCAAAAAAACTTTTAAATACTGTCTAAAATTATTTGATGCTCCGCTGAACCACAGCAGTTATATTTGTGAAACCTGAATAACAGCAAATGTGGATCTCTGGCTATGGATTTGTTGAACTGCTTTCATTACCTCCATAATCGTAAATAAATATGGTTAAAATGGAAAAAATTGGAATTCAGAGAAATAAAAATGGGAAAAGTGGAATGAAACGGAAAATAAAATGGCTTTCATAGGGCCCTAGACACTGTCCCCTGCCCAAAGTGCTAAGTAGGAAAATTTAGTGTTTGATGACAAATCCACATCTTGTTACCTGAAATATGTTCTTTTCTACTATATTTTTCCTTAAGATATTGCATTTTTACTCTATCGCTGAGCCGTAAAAATATTTAATATAAATTATATATTATATAAATTATAGAGCTTGCGTACTTTCAAACTTTGCAACTTTGGCCCACGTAAAAAAAAGTTTGGACACCACTGGCCTTAAAGGGTTTACCTTTTGTGAGACATAAAATGTTATGTGCACCTTATTTAGTTCCTACCAAGTGCTCAGTGTCAGAAAAGCCCCGTTTACAATATGTTTTCATAAAACATTGCTGCTTTCTTTTGACACACCGCAGCAACGATAGCATAAGAATGAAAATATCCTGTCTTCATTTACTGTGAAATGCAGACGTCAGATCTGTGATTTGACGTCCTATCAAAGCAAACCAGTGAAATCTGTCAACTGTGTTGCTTAGTGTCCTAGTTAACTAATGATATCGGCATAAAGTCATTGTTTTTTTTATTATTTTATAATAGCCATATAAACTGTTTTCTGATGGGGAATGAAAGTTGTAAGCAAACACAATGACTCAACTTGTAAAACATCTTTTTTTTTTCTCTGTAGGTCATGCAAAAGGGAACACCTTATCTGGAAAGGCTCAACAGAAACCTTCATTCATGTAATTGGATTGTGCGGTTGAGCTGGTTACCAGAATAGAAATGCACCCAGCCAATCCAGGTGATGGGAATCAGACGTCTGTAGGGTAGCTGGATTCCTCATTGGTTAATAATTTCACCACCAGAAAAAAGAAAACTGTCAGTCTCTTGCATCATTCTTGCATCAGAACTGGATCCAAAAAGCCGTTTTGTGTTTTAAAATAACCAACATCCATAATGTTTCTCTTAATGACAAGGCTACAAGTAGAAACTGAATGAATTTAGCATATAATTATTTGCAAACCTGTATTGAAATGTGCAATATTTAATAACCGTAGAAGAATGGAGTATTCGAGAAACTGCGTCTTCTCTTCCTCTCAAGAAGAGTCTGTGCACAACTTTTAGACTATTTACACAAGTCACTGATCAGTCTCTGGTTTTCTGTAAGCTCACCCCCTCCCAAAACAATTTTAAATCTCATCTAACGTCTTTTGAGAGCTGGAGACTTGAGTGAGAATCAATCATGCATATTCAAAACTTTGCCCATGAGGATGTGCACACAAAAAAAACAGCACAACTATTAGCCAGAGCTGTGATTGCAAAAGAAACACTTCAAAATCCAGTTTGCTTGTATTATATTCGAGAGAAAAAAACGCTAGCTCAATTGCAGCAGAGCTGTAATCCTAAAAAGACAGTCAATCTTTGATAAAACTAGATTAATCAATACAAATTTATTTGCATGGCACATTTCAGCAACCTTTTCAGCAGTAAAAACATTATAAAACCATCATACTGTCACCACTTAAGAAACAAGCAATAAACATCACATAATGTCAAAAGCCATCCTCAAAATCATCAAGTAAAGACACATCAAATATGTTGATCGATGTTCTACTTACTAGTAATCAAAGGCGACTCTAAAAAGGTGGAATTGTAATCTTTATTTGAAGAAAAGTCAGTGTTTCGGCTGTTATGCAGTTTTCTGGACGTTTGTTCCAGATTTGTGGTGCATAGCAGCTGAATGCTGCTTCTCCATGTTTGGTTCTGGGGATGCAGAGCAGAAGCAGAAGACCTGAGAGGTCTGGAAGAGTGATATAGCAATGACAGCAGATGTCTAATGTAATGTGGTACTAAGCTGTTCAGAGACTTATAATTATAAAACTGTAGCGATGTGCTCCAACGTCCCGGATTTGGTGACAACTTAATGAGTTAGTGCTACAACCTCTCAATATTTTCTGGTGACATATAATTTGTATATTTAACCAAACTTTCTCAATAGTACAAATACATGAGTGGAGAACCCAGGTATACCCAGGTATTAGACTGGGATGTAAGTTTCAATCGTTTGCTGTGTTTAGTAGCAAAATTAATAAGGTCCATTGGCCTCATATTGCTCATGAGCTGTGGAACAACTGAAACTCCTCTTAAACTTGCACAACCATATCAATGCCTTTCTTTTTTAAAAGAACTGCCAAATTAATGTACGATCATTTCTGAAGAGTTTGCTAGAAATTGAGATGCATTCACATTAGTGCAACAATAAAAATATAGGAGGACTGTCAAAACAGCAGACACAGCACATATATACAGTATATATAGATAGATAGATATAAATGTAACTCAGCCAATTAGTCCTATTACCTCAGCGGCAATGTAAACTTTCTAAAACTTCTAAATAAGTTATAGTGGCAGTCATCTATTTTTCAGAGCAGTGCTAATGAGGTAAATGTGGGGCTGGAGTTAGACAAACATCTCGAGGTGACATGTCAGATTATCGTCTGCTGGTTTTAGAAGACGCTGCAATTATGTTGTGTGCTTAAGTCTCTTCTTTTAATGATCACCAAGAAGTTGAAAATATGAAAATGGCAGAACTAATTAGCCTCTTTTTTTCCCCTCCCTTGTTAAAATCAACTCTGCTTGCTTTGATGGCCATATCTACAGATAAAAAGACTTGCTTCCAGGGATTAAATAGGCAGCTTTGTCTTAATGTAACCTGTAGTCAAACTGAGACAATAACATTTAAAGTAAAACGTCCTCATCTCCCTACATACATGTTTTTCAACAAGAACTTGCACTTGTATTATTCCAGGAGGAATAAATCTGGAATCAACTTTAACTTGCATATTTGTTTTCCTGAGAATCCAAATAAATAATCCAGTGGTGGTGTATTTATGATAACTTCTGTTGGAGCAGATGAAAGGAACATCCACACAGAAGCTCTAGTGTTAAAAAAAGAAAGAAGAAGAAGAAGAAAAAAAAACTCAGACAAGGTGCCAGATTGATTTTCCCTGCGTTCAAAGGGGCCTGGAGCAGAAACAGGAGCAGCTCCATTAGCATGCTGAGCCATTCCACTCCACGGCCGTTTCTGAATTACACAAGCAGTCACCAAGATTCTCAGAACACTTCTAATTATCTGAGCTCTCGCCGGTCTATAATTGAAGCGCTCGGTTTGAATGCAGGTTGACGTGGTAACGGCAGAAGCGTCCGCGGTGGAGCGTTTGTTTGTATTTGTGGGTCAGTTGTAAAGGAGGCTCACTCAGTGCATGGGGGAGTTTAAAGGCTGATTATATATCATTACAGCATCCATCTGTGTTGCTGGGTTCATATGTAAATATACCTGTCTGCAGAGAGCTTATAGACATGAAGACAAAGACTGAGTAATGGAATACAATAGTATCAGAGGAGATATTTCAACTGACCCAGATTGGTTTGACTTCTTTCTTTCTCATACCCAAAAAGTATTTTCATATTATGACTCTACCACAAAAGCCTCTCTGATTAGGGGTGCACAATATTAGAAAATCTTGCGATGGCGATAACATTGGTAAATATCACAATACAAGGCTAATTTCTTCTTTCCTCTCTTTCTCACCATTGCTTCTATGCCTATGATCTTTAAAATTTGGGACAAAATCATTTGTGTCGCGTGTGAGCCTTTCCAACTGGCTAAATGTTTCAGGTGTGTTGCGCTAATTTACTTATTATAGTGCAAACAGAGAAGTAGATAGTTTCAACCTGTTGAGGAAATAAAGAAAATAAGTATCAGACTATAACAAACGTAGCCCCACTGCATGTGCACGAAGCCCCACCCTCTCATCACTCCCACTCTCATCAATCACACATCCCATATGATTGGCATTAGACTCACTATGCGGTTACAACAAGAGACAAGGTGGAGTTAAAACATGTTAAACAACAGCTAAAAACGAGAGAAGGTACACTGCTAACTGAAATGGTGGTTGAAAAACGAAAGCAGTAAAATCTTAAATAAAATAATAGGTTTACTTTGGGCTCAATCTAAACTCTACATTACCATGAAAATGCAAGTTCATGACACTTGAAATTTATTGGCCGACAATTATTGCACTCTGAACAGTGCTTTATGATGCAAATATTGCAATGATGGTATAAAAATCATGTCATCCTTCAAGGCTCTGCCGTGGCATGACTCTGACTTCGTTAGGATGTAGCACGAAAAGTACATGTTGAGCCGGAAAAACGCCAACATGTCGTGTATCAAGTCTGTGTTTTAGCTTTTTGATGGCCAAGTTCAAGCTGTCGTCACACTGGACAAATTTAACAAACCATTCCAACCTCATTTCAAGTTCGTGCATGCTCAAATTGCTGTTTTAGTGGGTCTTTTAAGCTGTAGCACAGTCTCTGTTCTGTGTGAAGGGTCCGCTGTGGACAGGAACTTAGCAAGTGCTAACAGTTCTGTAACATTATAATAAGTTTGAGTGGTGCATTAAAGCAAACCGTTTAGTGGTCGTACTAGCTAAAAAAAAAAAATTGTAAAAGACCATATTTGATCTTTCAATTGGCAAGCTGTAAACAAAACCCATGGTCGTAAAGAAAAATTTGGCAAATATGAAACAGTACAAATAAGCAATGCTGACCTCAAATCGTTTGTCAGAATATTAACACTTAAAAATGTACAAATACAAACTGAACGTTATTAAATATTTAAATATGTATTACAAGTCAAAAGCCACAAGAAACTTTGAGTTGAAGTGGTGTTAACGTCTTGTGTTGTAGTCTGACAAACGTTCCAAACTACGCTAAGCAAAGACTTTACTACTAAGCCATTTTCTTAGGGTTAGTCATATGCCTAGCTCTATTCATAGCCACTCAATTCAAAGTCATAGCAGCAATTATAACATTCCAGTACAAAATGAGACACTCCTTCAAGAATTTGGCAGGTCATCAATTGTGACCGAAACATTACAGCGAGACCATCCCTTCATCTTACAAAAAAGAAATAGGTAACACCACCACAGTCAATGTCCCAAACAAAGTAGAGTTGGAAATGAATCTGGTTCAGCCTCACCCTGTTGTGCTACAAGTTTTACTTACAGAATATAAAAAAAAAAACAACAACAAAAAACACACAAGTGATATATTGGGCCAATTAATGAATTGTAGCAAGTTTTTTCTAAAGATCGTGTATTAAAATAATTATACAAACAATAAATTGAAGGTCATTAGTCAAATCAAACCAATAGAGAGACTGGAAATAAGAGTATATAAACTATGGTGAACCCCCCCCCCCCAAAAAAACAGTGTTATTTCTAAAAATCAATTTTATTGTAGTTGGGAGAAAAAAACAGCTCCATTTTTCCCTGAATGGAGCTAAATATTATACAGACACAAAGACACCAGGTCACATCTTTCCCATTCTTATCTGCAGTATTGAAACGTGATGGGATCTCTTTAACAGCTCATCAGTCCTTTTGTTTAAAACAGTCTCAAATTTAAAATCACTCAGTTGTTTAATAGAAACCAGTCTGTGTTTCCAAGCAAGTTTCAGTGGTAGGAATTAGCAGTGGGCTGGGTTTGCAGGGCTTGGCAAACCACAAAGGGTGAAACTCTTCCTCACCGTGGAATATGAGCGTGACCGTCACGCCCGACTGCCTCCAGTTAGCAGGACTTTAGCTAGGCCCCAACACTATTTAATGGAGGTACTCTTGATTGCCCATACCGTGACCTAAAACAGATGCTTTTCGCCTTGCCAAGCAAAGAACATTGAAGTGTGGTTGACCCGACACATACAGTGGCAGACTAAATGCATTAGATTCCCATGCAAAATGTTCATGACAAATAGTTCCCCATTTCCACAAGTAGTAATGAGCAAACGTTTATTTTCTTTAGAACGAGCCAAATTGTTCACTGAACACGCTTTCTAGCTAGGTGCAACAAAACGAGCGACGATGTCAATAGCAGCTGCCACTTCATGTTAATACTAAAAAATCTTTTATATTACAGACATTTTGAGACAAAACCAAAGAAGACACTTTCAAAGAAAAGTCACAATCTTCATATAAATGCAGTGAAGAATCTTTATATTGGATATAAAATACGAACTAATCAACACCAAGTCCACTGACTCTGTCCTAAAGAACAGTCTGTATCAGAATGTCCTACAAAAATTGCCATCAATCAAATTTATTTATTTATTTAAAATCTGCTCAACAATGAAATACTCCAATGTATCAGTTCGCAAATACTAATTCTAACCCTGTCTGCATAATAATGGACAAAAATTGTGATTTAGCATAAAAACTCAATGTTTGCGAAAAATAAAAACAGACAGTATGGTTGTTATTTTGTTATTTAGCCACCTTTGGTTCCAGGGGATTCATATTTAATATGAATATATTTGAAAATAGGGTTATATGCAAATATTGTGAGCTGCTTGGTGACACAACTGCACTACTTTATCCAATGGTTGTGATGAAGTAGAATATTTAATGATGGATATTTTTAGAGCAATATTTGTGTTGGTCAGACTATGTACAAAAAAGACCAGTTTTGAACTGAACACTTATTAAATAGTGCAACAAATAGCTCAAAATACTGAACATTTTAAGTCCATTTTCCCTATCCCTAATACACAGAAAATGTAGAGCACTAAATAAAACAAAAACTTCCCCTTATAGTTTAGATATCAATACCAGAACAACCAATGCGTTGGCCCAATCCAACGCATAAAGGTCACATGATCAAAGGAGTGTAATCTGATAGGCTAAAAGCAAATCGACACGCTCTAGTGCTGATTTGCTTTAGTTCAAGTCACCAGAAGGTCATCACATTTATAGGTGCATCTTTATAGATGAAATTTTTGTTTTTGAAATAAAACAGACAAAATTGTCCATAACGACAATAATGTTGTTATAAATGTAATGTTAAAAAAAAAAAATCTAATTCTATTGAGACTATATTTCTTCCACATATGTGCATCAAGTTGTTTTTTAATAATGTGAAACCACATGATTAAACTATGTTGGAACAAAGAAATTTAATATGGCTCCTTTGTTATCTTAACTCATTACTAGGAAGGAAGAGTTGTGAAACAGCAACGCTTGAGGCAAACAAGCGCTCAGTCTCTTGGCAAACAATACTGTGAATGTTTGCAGAGCAGAAACTTTTTTTTTTTTTATCTACAGTTTATTAGTTACTAGTTTAATTGTGGGCAAGCAACAGTATTCAGTTCAACTGTGGGGGTCCACAAACAAATCGTTACTTTTCTTCTTATAGAATCTATTCTCATGTGAGTTTAAAAACCAGAAAAGCATCACAGACAAAAAGGCTCCAAATTATTGTAGAGTCAGAAGTCTATGAAAAGACACCAGGCAACTACTGAGTGAATAATATACTGGACTACTGTTTGTACCATGGGCAGCTGTGCTGCTGCCATGTGAATGTCTAACTAGAGAAAGGGCATGGACGACCATTAACCCCACATATCTGCCTGACTCTCTCCAAGCAGCTGCACAAAGAGGCAGAGTCACAAAGAAGCAGAGCTTCCTGCAGTATCAACACTCTGACACTTCAAGTCCCAGCAGCAGTGCCGCATTTCAAAAATGACATCGACATGGAATGCAATAATTTAGACCCAATTCATCAGTGACCAGGCGTAACGGTTCGAACTTTTAACAGAGCATTAACAGTCCGAATGGCTTTATTTTATTTCTTCCTCTCCCTCCAAACGCAGCAGAGGAGAGTTATTTTGCAACTGAAATATTGCTCGTAAAAAGCGCACAAGCTGACAATAACAGCTGACAGTAAGTGCTGACATGTGTACACACTCAATCACTGCTGGCATTTGAAAGGCAGGAAAATGTGCGTCAGGGAGCAGAGGATGGCACGCTACATCTCAGTCATGATAAAATGGCATTTTTAGTCCCACTCTGAACGGCAATAAAAATCAGACACATGTACTCGTGCCTTAAGGCTTTTTGGAACCAGCTTCCAGATCTTTTAGTACGTTTTAGCACCTTGATAATGTCACAACCAGTTTACGGCAATATAAGAAGAACGATTTCTTGGATCTGTGTCCCTTTTAATAGGAAGTCAAATGTTCTGAGAAAGGCAAAATTGAGTTGGCTGAACTTTTCATAACTAGTAAAAGAAACAATCTGGACAAGCTTTGGATCTACAGAAAACATTGATGCAAAACAGAATACAAAAATATGAGACATAGCTGGTAGATATTTACTTCAGTCATTTCACCATATTCCCTTTATCTGGGCTGAACATCTCTCTGTAGATCGCATAGTTTCAGACTCCAAATATTTGAGTACAAATTGACAGAAACTGCAAGCATACAAGACAGCAAAGAGATGAAGTAGTAGTGAACCTACTTTAATGATCTGCTAGCAAGTTGTTCTAAAAACTCTTCCATGTGGATGTTTGAGTGAAAGAAGATAACCTCAGCTAAGTTAGCTAGTTTTAGTGTCAGTGAGGTGTGCAACAATATCAGAGAAGGCACAAAAATCTCCAAGAAGTTATTTTTAGAGGACCACATTTACCACGGAGGTATCCCAGCTGTCAAGTATTGAACTTGGAGTAAGATGGCGTTGCATAAAAAGAAGGCTCAACATAAAGTAAGTAAACATTAAATAAGTGACTTGCTGTGTTTTAACCTTTGCAGATTTCAACCTATGAATCATGATTGATTCGGAAATGCTGGGAACTGTTGTTATAATGTCAAAATTTACAAACAGATTAGGGCTGAGAGAAATGGTTTAGAAATAAAATCTCACATTTTCTTTCATACGAAATCAGATTTCCATCAACTTCCCCTCACATTTTTTCCTTAAAGTGATTACAAATGACAGAAAATATGTAGTTTAAAAAAAGACTTTTATATTAATTTCTTTTATGAGTTGACTGAAATAAATGCAGAAATAAATAGAAGAAGAACACATTTGTCAAACAAGATGATGGTTCTTGGGTGAGATGACAGCATTATGAACTGTGAAAATACAAGAGTGCATTGATGGGGGGGAAAAAATCCAACTTTTCCAAGAATCAAATCTTCAAAAAGAGAAAATTTAATCAATAAAACTGATTTTTCACCCAGGCCTAAGACAGATACTCATGTTTACAGATAGTACTCACTAAAATTGGATTCTAAAGGCCAGGTTAAAATCTAGGTAAATTAAGACTGTAGAGAAAAAGCAAATGAAATCTAAACTAAGCAAGTGTTAATGTAGACATTGCAGTTGGTCAACATTATCTCGGCTAAAATGAAGAAGACTACAGAAGGAAGTTTCTTACAGAGCATGTCAGTTTGATGTTTAACGCCTGCTTCGATAAGTAATTATGCTCTACAGATATTCTACCATAATGAAATGGGTTTATACAAGATCAGAACGATAATAAATTAATAGAGAGTAATACAAAGTTTTTAGAAATTTGGCCAGTTTTATACTGAGAAAATTCATAAAAATAAATAAATACAGTGAAAAATAAACAGTTTAACGTGCCTGGGTTTGAAACTAACATCATACAGCTACAAAATGGAAATCATGAAGTAGAAATGGATGGGTATAAAATCAGGTTTCAGAGTTGGCAAGTAGACAAATTAACCCAGAGACGATTCAAACTGGTTAAAAGCATTTACCACTTAAAAGGTAGCTTTGGTTTACTGAATGGTGATCTGAGGATTGTACTAAGATGCAAAATGTGAATTGAAACATTTAGGTTGAACTGAGGTGACAGTTGCCCACCACTAAATGTCTAAGTGCCCTCAGGCAAGACACTTAACCCCCGCATCTACTGGTCTGTGTTTTATGTGTATCAGTGTGTATTTTGGTCTGCAGATGGGTAACTGACTAGCAGAGCAAACCTGAAAGGACTATATAAGTGAAGTCAATTTAGTGTTGTAACACCTCACTGGCAGTGGATGTTTGCTTAGCCTGAGTTTTCATCCGTCACCTCTGAACTCTCTACTTTGAACAAATGGAGTCAGAAACACCTGGAGCTGCAAAATGGTTATGTAGTACAATTAGCCTGCATCACTAAGGGCAACACCGCATGTTTGCTTAAACATATTTACCTTATTCAGACATCCGACGGTCCTGTTCAAACAACTGCTGCCACCGTGACCATCGTGTCATCCATTACAAGGGGATGAACATCACCCCCCCACACACACACACCCTTGTCATAAAACAGCAATCCAGCTCTGAGTGGACAGTCACACTTTGACCCAGAACACTAAGAAAGCACAAATTTGCTTGCTTTGTCCTCCGACTGTCGCTAGTATAAACAAACTCTTATCCGTCACATCTTCCATCAACCTCCCCCGTTCTAAAGATCTGCCTGCTCTCAGTTTCTCCGGCATCAATGTGCTTGTCGAGTTGAGACTCAAAGCTAACAGGTTGCCTCTGAGACGTGGCGTTCGTCCAGTCTGTGTCAACATCCAATCTAGTTTCTGAACAAGTTACAGTGACGCGGGATCGTTTTAAGTGTGACATATTTTGACACGTGATCGTCCAAGTATTCCTCTTCACAGCCATAAACAGCGAAGCTAAGTTTACGTTCCTCCGGAGAGATTTGGGTCTCTCGCTCTCCAGCAAATACTAACAACCTGAGAACTACTTTATGGGTATAGTTTTAGTAGACAATTTAGACTGCTGGCTGTAAAAATACAGCTAGCTCACAAGAAGAACATCTTGTACTTTTTCCGTTGTCGTTTTTCAAGGCTTATTAACTGTTGGTATGATTACAAACCCCTTTTATTAAAAAATGTGTTTTGCCTTCAAACTAAATCACAACACAATAGGAAGGGAGAAACTGAAGGCTTAATAGAAACAGACAGAGCTGCTCAGTTTCAGGTTTTATTGTCGTCCATGTAAATTCCTCATCATCACATCGGCACAAATCTGCCGTTAGTTGCTGAGTGAACTAAAAACACAAGCACGTTATTTTCAAACCAATCACTGCAGTCTAAATCACTCACATTAAAGCTACAAGATTGCTGCTCTAGCTGTTTAGACAAATGTCCACACTGCAAATGTTTTTATCATGGCCAATAAGCTTTATGGTAATGGCACTGAAGCCAAAAGAAAACAACATGCACTCCCCGCAACTACGCAGCGTGATCTGTCCAAATCCATTAGGGTTTTTTTTTTCTCCCCCCTCTGAACTGTTGCTTTATTTGCTTGTATAAGGTCTTTACTCCTGAGATTAACTGTTCTTTCTATTGATTTCCCTCAGCTGAGGAACTGCGTGATGCAGTTTATCACGGCATGGCACGTGATTCTAGTCCAAATGAAGGTTTCTGTTTCATCGCCGTGATAGAATAATGAGGAATAGAGGAAAGAAATGCAGTTTTATTAGATGTGAGGTCCGTGATGAATGTTTAATATGGACAGAGAGAGGAAGTCAGAATTTGGGAGGACACCAGAGTCTCTCTGGGTTCTCTCTGTGCTCAGAGAGAACATGCTAACTTCACACAGAAGGACTGAAAGCCGGAAGTACCTTGTTGCTTCAAGGGAACGGTGCTACTAACTGTGCCACCTTTCACTTTGGTTTTTAAAGGAATTATTCCTCATTTTGAACAATAAAATTACAGTTTATCTAAAAAAAATTATGGAAAATTAGTTTTTCATTTTTTGTTCCTTATACTAAAGATAGATACTTGTGTTTAAAAATTATGCAAGGCTATTCTCATTTATTTTGTCAACGCTTTAGCATTTTTTACAATATTACAGATACAAAACATTGACAGAAAAACTTTTTAGATGTTGATTATAAGCAAAGCACTGCAACATCTATTCTCATAAAGTCCATCCTTGCTCTCTGCTACGCTAAAGCTAGCTTCCCACAACGGAATCTGTTGTGAATGCTCATGAAAGTTAGCGTAGCCACCAATGACGGCAGATAGACAATTTTCCTGTAACTTTCTCCACCATTGGCGCATGGACAAGCATGATTGACAGCGTTAAGATCTGCCCCCTGGATCTGATTGGTTGTTTCTGAGTGGGACCGCTGCATTTCTGCAGATGCCTCTACAACCAGAGTAAGAAGGCATTTTTTCACAAATTATCTGTCTCATGTTAAACTGTCACAACATAGTGGCAGTTTCAATAAACAAGTAAAAAACATTGTTAATAAATGTTGCATACAGCAGCTTTAAGCCAATCAGATGCGGTTTACACTCCACTTTTTTTCCCACTGAGCCTGGCGTGCAACACTATATTCTACTCTGTGCATATTACCGCGTTGCTTCGGGTGACATGCAGCCAGAACATTATAACAGCTTTCTTAACCGAGTTAAGTGTCAGAGAACGTGCTGTGAAAAGAACTTCAGTGCTCTTATCATTGGTGAGTAAGTGTAACACTGATAGAGTTAATTTGATCAACTTCACTGTAGCGTCCGACCAGGTCTCAGCTATCAGCGTATGCCTAATCCTAAATGACTCGAGTTGGTGCTTAGAGCAAAACAAATCCTGATTGGGACATCTGTGCTCTGGATGGAAAAATGAAATAAATGACAAAATTACAGCTCCAGATTTTATCCTACTTTTGTTTGTTTAGTGATGTGAACATTTTTCTTCCTTAGCTAAACCATGTGTGGGCAAAAGCTGCTTTGAAAAATGTAGCTTTATAGGTAAACCGTTAAGCCATAAAGCATTTGCTTCAACATGTGCTGCTAGTGAGATGAATCCAGACTGATTTCGTAAACACCAACAGATTTTTACTAAAAACAGACCTTATTTTTCCGGAGAAATTCAAGTTCTAGCTAAACCTCCTTCTTTGCTTTACTCTGCTGCGACTGTGTAATTTGCGGATGTTCTCTAATTCACTCATCAATATCATAAGTGAGGCTGGTGTCATCTGAGAAGCAAGCGTTATTTTTTTTTTTTTTTAGCCTCTTTGATTCGGCAGATGACAGTGGATTCTGCGCTATGATTAGGGCGACAGGGACAGATCCTCCCACACGCTGCCACCGTGCTACAGTATTGATGTGCTCTGAGGCATTCCCGCACATCACTTCTTCAAAGCCCTTTTCATGCTCTACACTAAGCTCGACACACACATGCAAAAAAAAAAAAAAAAAAAAAAAAAACATCTTTATAAAAGTGCTGTGACATTTTCCTCCCGAATTTGGGAGGACACTAAACTGCTTTCTTTCAACAAACTAAACAGCTTTCTGCAACAATCGTTTAAGTGGAATATTCAATTAATTAAGTGGAGATGAAAAATTACCATATGCGAGTTGCAGGGAAGAAGATAATCAGTGTCAGAATCAAGTGAAGCACGGCTGAGTAATGAGGTCATGTTGCTTATGAGAGGATGAATGAAGACGGTATTGAAAGCAGTGGCGTTTTAGACATGCTAAAGCGACGACGACAAGAAAAAGAAAGGAAAAAAAAAAAATCAACCAACTTGAATTGGCTTTTCTTTCTAAGAACACACACGGCGCGATACTTAAAAACCAAAAGCAAATGAGACAGCGTTTCTGCTGCACTAATCACTGTGCACAGGCTATAAAATACAATATCTTTATAGCCAGTGTTGGGGGGAACAGCTGAATCTAACCTGGGCTCTCATCCCAGGAAAAGATGGATCACCAGTTTTATGGCAAAAGCAGCAACTGTGCAACAAGCACTCAGTGTTCTTTTTTCTGCTGTAACTGGCAATTCACAAATTAGAAATCTAATCAATGCTGCAGAAACGACTGCAGAGTTGCATATTCCTTTACAGCTTCACGGCCACATACTGTATGGCCGACAAAATGGTAGGCACGGGGGGAAAAAGAACAAAGGATTTAAAACTGCCCCACTCAACAACAACATGGAATAAGATGTAAAGATTAGCAAAATTAAAAGAACACTTCTTATTCTTCCTTTTCTCTGATGAGGCGTTTGTCTCGAGCTCAAGCATATATACCGTAGTGGGCAGACAATATGTTGTAAAGATATTAAACCGAACTGCATTTAGCCTGTAGATCTGTACCATCACTAAAATTTCTGAAACCATTTTTCCTTCAAGTACAGTAGTAGTGTTTGTGTACTTGTTTATTACAATTTTTTTCACATTTGTTTATTTGCAGCTATCTAAAACATTTAAAACATCAAAACACAAATGCAGTTTTGGAAGATGAAATGCGAGGTTAGTTGTTGCGTTATTGGCTGGAGTTTGCAAAACAGCCAATCCAGAAAAGTCATGTATTGTCCCTTTCGCTGATTGGCTGTAACCCCAAGAGCGGAGATAAGGAAGACTGTTTGTGCTAGCTCTTGCGGTAGCGCAAAGATGGCTTTGTCTGTACGTTTGGAGTTTGAAATGCTAAAATAGGAAAGTAAAAGTGTCTCAAGAATTTGTGGATTCTAGCTATTCAAATAATCACAACAAGCAGGTTAACTATATATCAGATGAATCATTTTGATTTTTGCCTGAACTCAAATTTACAAAATGTTGTCTGCATTACTTTTAAACAGCTGATACTTTTAAAAGCCTCACAGAAACAGCCAACTCAGATTCAACTTGGGCAACGAATTGCATATTGGCATGGCGACCTTAAAGCTATATCAAATGACTGGGAAAAGACTGGATTGAAATGTTCAACCTGTCAGGGCTGATTAGCCCAAAACTCTACCATTTCCAGTTATAGTCAAAATTTTTACTCCATCTCCACCCAACTCAACTGTATTTTTTTCGATAGAAATATGCAGTAAAGCAATAAATAGACATAAATTAAGACAAAGTTTAACAACTAACATAATAAAAAATGTCAGGTGATAAACTTCCTTTGGACATCAATAAAAAATAACTGAAGAAATCAAATATGAATTAACGGTGAGTAACATTTACCTTCTCCCTGAACATTGCATGCTTGTAAAAACTTTTTTTTTTTTAAAAAAGCCCTGTATATGAACACCAAGTGAATTATGCATCTTGACATTTACTAACGACAGCAATTTTATAAACAAAACAAAGGCAAAAAGGTTATATCTTTAGACCAAAAATGCATCAATTCCCCTATTTAAAGCTAAATATTAAAGAGCTATTAACATCCCTGAAGGTATTTGAAAGTCCATCTAAATTAGTGTGCACAAGCCAAATCCTTCCTTAGCTTGCCTTTAGTTGGTGTGTGGCCATGAGATGATGGCAGCCTTACAAAGCCAACATAATCCTCCTGTCCTGGACTAATCTAATGCCTCAGACCTCTAAACAAACATGGTTAAACTCCCTTGTTCCACTGCGTTTCTTTTGATATACAACCCAACGCAGAACAGGTTCTGTACTGCAAAAATCACCACTGAGCAAGTTGGGGAGGGGAATTCCACATTTGAGAAAATGTATATTTCATGAGCGAAGACTTTTACGCCAACATCTGCAAAGGCAACTGAGAAAAAGACAGAAAGCTATTATACTATCACTTTTACATTCAGTTCCCAACAGCTTGTTTGTCGCCAACGTTAAACTGTCAAATAAGACGGGGATTTGCTCGAGTCGCGTTGCTCGCGTTCCGACGCCAAGTGCTAAATTTCTAATTTCTCCTCACATCTGATGGCTCTGTTAGACTCATAAAGATGTGTCTGGCAAATTACTACAAAAGCAAAGCTCCCCAACACCTTCGTCACGATGAGCACACATTACTTCTAAAAAAAAAAAAAAAAAAAAAAAAGAGATTTCTGCTGAACAGAAATTGAAAAGACAATTGGACAAAAACAAACCTGCTCTCTTGACAGTAGAGAAGGCTGACAAAAATAAAATAAGACCAAGACTGCTGAGATGAGCCACAGCCAATGGGAAGCATCAGACCTTCTACATGAATGAATTCAATTTTAGGGCAAATCCTCTGGGCCTCATGTTGGGATATTACCATCCTTCGTATTGATTCTAGTATGACACGAGAGGAGGAATGTGTAATAAATCTGAAGATAAAACACCCTTGCAAGTAGAAAATCAATGACAGACAAGTTGGTAAAGAATGCATACAGATTAACCACTCCTAAAGCTTCTGCAAACAGCTTTAATCATTACAGGTACAAGAACTAAATGACACTCATTCCTGTAAAGCTGTTATGCTGCTCTTCACACTAAAGCTGTTTATTTGGTCAGATGACTCACTACAATTGATACGCTCTGCACTTTGCAGTTGAGAGATCTCAGATTTATCAATTATTTATGCTTTTTATATTTTTAAAGCCGTGTGTGGATCGCTACTGAGGCGGCACTTCCTGTATGTCACAGAAAATTGTTTTCTGAACGAGACCCTAATTCAGATCTCTGCAAAAAAAGCAAAAGCTAAAACAAAACCGCGGGTCTCGTACTGACTGACTGCTATGCCAAGTTCTGCCAATGTGTTACCAAGGCTGGCTAAACGCTCGCCGCACGTTAGCTCTGCGTGACACACAGCGTGACAGGGTGTGAACAGTTCAATGGGGTGGATTCAATTCTTTTACGTCTTTTTGGTCCAGTAGGACAAGCCAACAGTCTAAACATATAGCCGTGTGCAATTATGTTATTAGCCAACAATGCAGCGAGCTCAGTGAGAACAATTAAACTTCTCAACGTTCCTTTTATTGCTTTGGGAGCTTGTGGATTTATATATACAAACAAGAAACCACTCATTCAAACAGAAAAAAAATACACTTTCACACATTGTGTTCTCCATGAATGGCTTGGGTGTATGATGAAACTCCTTGGCTAAGTGTTGGCTCTTCTTTTACGGCAGGCACTTCAAACGTTTTACGGATCTTATTATGTTTTTCTGAGGATGAAAACAGTCAGTTCATAGTTTTGCAGTCTTTTGTAATTTTTTTAACTGTGTTAAAAAAAAACAACACAGTTTTTCAGGCAGGTAAAAGAAAAAGCAACAGGTTTTGTTTCATACCCTTTTTGATTATAGAATTGCGTTGAATCATTTTTCTAACTCTATTTCAAGGAATTCAGGTAATGGGAGTTCAGTAGATAATACTACAGAGTTTCCCACAGAAAACCTGATATGCCCGGTGAAAGGGATGCTAGGGGAGTCCACCAGAATGCTAAAAAATGTTGCTAGTTACAACAATTCAGAGATCCAAAAGCAGGCATTATAAATAGAGTGTCCGAGGGCAACAAGGTGGTGAAGGGACGGTACAATTGGTGCCCACACCCCTCCACGCCCAGTTCAACTATAAACCTAGCTTAATCTGTCTTTGCCGTCTCTGGTGTAAAAAGCACCCTATTTAAAACAAACAACGCTAAGCTTGGTGGAGGGGCAAATAAAGCCTGGTGCCCCACCAGGCTTATAACACACTGAGGGACAGCATGTTCCAATAAGAGGTCTGTCACTTATTTTGGTTTCATCAGTGAAAGTAAATCATATTTCCATCATTTAACATGTAACAACAGTGATAACAATAAGGTTTTCAATAATATAACAAAAGAAATTCAGTCATACCTAAGATTTGACTACTTTTATGATTATCTTCATTATGAATATAATTAAGAAACCGAGATATGGGAGAAATAAGTTGATACAAAATCGTTAGGTAATTACATAGTTAAGATATGTTTTGTTTACAGTTACAAAATGGAAACACATTGATACAATAAGCATATGGAAAACTAATATCTCAAAATGGCTAATAGATAAATAGATAAAAAGAACTTGTGCAAACAACGGTATATTTAAAAGGAATTTTCTGGAAAAAAACAAATACAAAGATTAAACTCAACTTCTGTGTTGACCAGACTTTATTGAGTTGTAATTAGGGGCTGGTTATTTAGTCCCTTTCCCATTTTAAACTTTTTACAGAATCCGTCATTTCAGCCTAGTATTTTTTCATAAAGGCCTACTGAGCGTGTCAATTCATACTCATACTAGAGACGGTTTCTTTTATGTTTTAGCAACCGCAGACTGAGTAATTTGTTATCAACTCTTATCTCATGTGACTTCAATAAACAATGTCTAATAATTAGAGGTCATTTAAACCATTCCGCATGCCAAAGATCATGTACAAAATGGCGGCTTGTGGGTTTGAAATGGGGTAGGAACTAGTGGAGGAGAGAACCGAACTGGAGGCCACAAACACAGTACGTTATTATATCCTCTCCAAATAAGACAAATAGATTTCTTATTTGGAAATAAATAGCATTTGAGGTGTTAATACGGTATTATTTAGTCCTGGTTGTTTCATGCCCAACGTTTGGGGGTGTGAACTGAACCCACTTCCTGCAGGACATTTTTGTACCAACCATGTGTCAATTCCTAACCTATAGGGAGACATGTTGTACTGGCTTTGACGACTGCCAATTAAAATAATGTCCTTCACTCCTCTGCAAGCAAGAAGTAGGAATGTGACACCAATAAACAATATCTACCAGATAGAGCTGGGTTAGACTTATTGTGCTTTAATTAAAAGCCCTAAACGACCAAAGCAGTCCAAAATGGGCATCAGAACAAAAACAAAAAAAACCCTCCATGAGTCATTACAAGTAAATAAAGCAGTCTGCAAAGGTTTGACAATAACAACTGGTAAGTGACAAAACAGGGAAATATAGATATGAAATGGGTGACAACCTGGGTGAAGGGCTAAATTGAACTTTTAAAAGTATATTAAAGCAGCTTATTTAAGTTTTTGATGTGGACATGGTGTTATGGTGGTTTAGTTCACGCAGCAGGTCAAAACACTAACACAGTGATTAACTTCCTCTACTCCCAAACACTCAAATCACCAAAAGAAGATTGTCCTAAATGTCCAAATGCATTTGTTTAACCACTAGCCACCATTTTGTGGCATTTAAAGTTTCATTAATAAAGACTTTATTTGAAGACATAACCAATGCCAGAAGGAACCCATGTTCACACTGTTCTTACAGCTGGCCCAGTTACAGAAAGGAAACATGTGGAGAGAGTATATGAAGCCTTTCATTTTCAGTTTTTCTGTGGGTCCATTCCACTCAGGACCCCCTGGGGTCCCACGGTTCTTACTCTGTCCTGCTAACGTTTCACCACAACAGTGTTTCCACACACGTAAAGGGGCAATATGAGTGCACTCACACATGTGTGTTTCTTTCTTTTTTTACAGTTAATAAATGTTATTGTCCCCAGAGGGGGGATAACTGACTGTAGCGTTCCCCCAGCTAAAGAAATGTAGTTAGCAGTTACCCAAATGTAGCAGCTCATTTTTTTAGCTACTTCCACTACAGCAGAAAGCCTAAAAAAAAAAATAAAAAAAAAAGCAAGCAGAACTGAGTTAGCTTGGCGTAATGAGCTAACTACCGTGAGAGTCAGGTTAGCAGGCTGTAACACAATGAGCTCAGAGTGCAGTCAGCCCTGGCTAGCTGCTGCATGCTGTGTTACAGCTAGCCTCCTAACGTTAAATGGCTAACGAGTCGTAGCAATGTTAACAATGACAGAAAAGGATTAAAAATGGGACAAACTTACCGACTTAACTAAACAGTCCTATTCCAAACCGCTCTCCGTCCATGGCGGCGTGCGCTCCGTGTAAAGAATAAATCAACGTGCAGGCGGCTGAGTTGCAGCAAAACCTCTTAAATACAATCTGGAGCTCTAGTAGAAACCAGCGGCAGCGCACTCCCCCAGACACCAGCACAAGAGAGGAGGGGAGGCCAGCGATTCACTGGACTTCTGCCATCATCACACTTCGAGACACCGTCCAACAGCGAAAACAGCCGAGTCCCAGGCGCATTTTCGCCGCTGCCCTCCCGAGCCCCAAGCGGAAGCGGTTCGTCGGTCGCGGGCTTCTGCAAATGAATTCCACGGTGAACGGCTTTCCATCCAGGTTAATTCCTCCGCGCTCGCCCGTTTGCGAAAGAGAGCGCCGCGTTTGCGTCTTCGTGTGGGAACCGATACAATGTAGTCAAGCAGCAGCAGGCGAGCAGCGGCAGCAAGGGGGAGCGACTAGGAAATCCAGGAGAGGAGCGTCGGATTGAACTGTTACACTCGCTCCAACAGCTCCTCGGAGCGAAAGGAAAAGGTGGAACTGGATCAACCGGACTGCGATTTGGCGAGCCGGGTTTTCAATGGGGAAAGGTCCACCATTTGATCGCAGCAGCAGCAGCAGCCATGAGTTGACACACACAGAAGCATTTGTGTGGTGGTGTCTTGGGGAGGGAGCAAGGATTTTAGAAGTACTGGGGTCACGAGTTCAAGTTGACTCGATCCCCAGTTTTGAATTTGTTTCGTACGTCTCACCCACAAGGTCAACAATGTGGCTCACTGTGAAAGTTGTATGTTTTTTTTTTTTACCCTATGAATCTGGAACAACAATCATAAACATTAGATAAAATGACACAAAACTGACTGACATCACTTGATTAAGCCTATTAAACTAGAGACTGTGGCACATAAACATTAATGCAGACGAGTCAATTGGTCAGAGGTTAGAATAAACCCATTTTCCCTTGATTGCCACTGACCGGTCAAATTCTGATTTCCATAAATAATCAAAATACTTAACTAGCCATCACATAAATGGATATGTGATGGCTAGATGGATGCAACATGGCTTGTTTACAGATACATAACAGAGTTAGTGTAGCAAGTTATTTTATTATTAGCTGATTATGATGCTGAGCTGTTGGTTGTTCTTTCACTCAGTGATTTGTTCATTAAATATTCCTCCAAAAAATAAAATTAGACATTTATATATGCAGGAATATTCTTCAAAATATTTGGGAGATCACTCAATTCTCAAATTAACACCAGGAACCAAAATGAAGGAAATGGGTGCTACGTGTTGAGAAAAGAATATTATGTCTATTTCATACCTATTTGATGAGCAAAAATCAATAAAAACAGCCAAAGTATTGCTTATTATGCATATAGTATATCATTATCAGCTGTAGTTTTTTAATAGTACTTTTTTTTTTCCATTTTACACCAATAACATAGTCGTGCATAGAAATCTTAGGGGGTGCAGGTGCTCAAGAATATAAAAAAAAGGTACCTTGTGTGGCAAAAGGAACTACCTTAGCATGAGATTTATTACAAGCCACGTAATACATTGTAAAACATAAAAATAAAAAAATCTGAAGGACACATAACTTAATAAGACATGACATCACTAGCCTTTTTAATATTTAAACTGGCGAAAACTAGTAGATTATCGGCAGGTGTTACTGGCGGAGGTATGCACACAGATGAATATGGGGATTTCTTTGCCAGTAGTCGGCTGTTAGGTGTTTTAATTAAAACATTGCTCTCGTTGACCTTTTCCATGCAAGTTAAAGCCGCCCATTGGAGTGAAGAACTTATATCATAATGATAAATTGAGTGTCATGCTGGAGGCAGGGAAACGACAGATTCATCATCCTGCTCCTCTCGTCAACGGGTCCGAATTAAAAGAAGAAACAAATGAAAAACAAGACAAAAAAAAGATAAGGCAGGTTAGAGATTTTGAAAGTTCTTATGTTTTATTAGAAAGCTTGATGGATGTCATCCCGTTTGATTTGGAGATGAATAACTGGAACGACACGTGGAAGGTGCCTGAAACTCTATGACTACACAACGGAAATCAATGCTGAGGTCAGAACTTGATAAAAACAAACTGGACGTGTTACAGTCCTGTCTGAATTTAGCCGTGTTCTCAGTCCCAGTGAAATAAATCTCTTAGCAAACAACCAAAGGGGAGTACGACGGGCAGGGAGGCTGCGGGGGGCACGAGTCATAAAAAATCATGCCAACAATAAGATCCTTCCAGATCTGTCACAGTTTCAGCTCTCGTAGCTCTACAGATAACCTTTCATGTTTACGAGCTTCAAACGGCTTTAAGTCGTTGTCTTGCTCGGCGCCGGTTTCCCTGGCAACAAGGATATGATAATGTTGCCTTTGACATGACAGAAGGAATCATCTTGCTAACAAACAGAGACAACAGGCGCAGGGAGGGCTCGGGGAGAGGAAGGGGAGGGGGCTGAATTAATGGACTCATTTTCACACTGAGGGAGACACAGCAGCAGCGGCGGCGGCGGCAGTGGCGGCTACTCACCATCCTCCATCTTCCTCCATTGCCTTCGATGCATTCCTGCTGGCAGGCACACTCTGACTTTCCCAAGGGAACAGCCAGCCTCCATTGGCAGGCTAAATAACAGTCAGTGGCCGGCGGGGACCAGAGGGGACAGAAATCTGATGATGGCTGCCCTTCAAGGCTGCGGCTCCAAACACGAGCACGAGCGTCATGCCATCTAAAACCTGAAATGAACAAGCTGCATGGACGCCATGTGTTTTCCATCAGTGAAAAAAAAAAAAAAAAGGGGGCTAATCAGCCAGCCATGTGGAATCACAGAGGGATTGGCTCGCTTCATGTGATCTTCTTTCCATTACTCCATAAAAGAGACTGTAAAACCTTGAAGCCCATCTGAAAGAGACTTAATCTTCAGTACTTTTGGGGGAAAAAAAAAAAAAGTGTCAAGTAACGGTCTCAAAGCATGTTCATAAACGGCAGGGGGGAAAAAAATTCCTCCTTTTTCTGGACTAGATGTAGAGCACCAAAGACGTGAGTTAAGAGTGCGTAGTTTCAGAAACTTGACTGCTGCGGTTCAGACTAAAGTGTTCCGCCGTATTCTGCTTGACCTTAAATTTATTCCTCCTACTCCACCGCGGGATTAACTTGTTTTTTTGTCTGAGGTGAAATTTAGTCACCAGAGCTGTCATTTTCTGCTCTTTGCAACTGCAGAAACATGGCATGTAATGTCAACATGTCTATGTTCTTCTCGGTTAAGTCAGGTCAAGCCTTTTGTCGGTGTTATGAACGGGGAAGCAGGTCCAGGTTCTGGTGTGTGAGCCATCTGACATTACACTGATTGTTCATTACAAGGGTTTTTCCACCAATCTGGTTCCAATGGCTTTGGTACCAACAGAAAGATACTTACTGGGCCACAGTAAATAGCCCGTTTATTAGAGGTGAGTTTTAAGAAAATCGACAACTATCAAGTGTTTAAAGCTTTGGTTTAAAAAGTTACAGTTTCAGAACTGCAAGACTTTTCAGCTACAAGCATACAAGTACTGTATGTCTGGAGTATGTCTGCAGCTAGCCTGACTAATTAATTGGCTATTATTAGCTTGTTGTACTTGTTGTGCATGAATGTCAAAAAGCATTTGACAGCTATGTAATGTTTTTGCTTCAGTCAGTGAAATAAAATCTAAATGGAAATAAATGACTAATAATCAATGCGTCATGTTTCATTAGCAGAAGCAATAGCATACAAGATAAATGCTTGGGGTAGTACGGTGAGGTTTTTTGAGCTTTACACAATGTCATCATGTTAGAATGTTGTTCCCTCGTCAAAAACATAGCTGGAGTGTCGCTTTGATTCTCTCATGCATGTTTGAGAAATCCTTTGATCTCTCGTGGCAACCCATTCGAGGGTGCCAAAAACGTTTGCTCTCACAAAGCGCCACCTATTTCCAGAAATCAGTCTCACAGAGCACCTTTCCTCCGTATCTCCCCACCAAGCTTCTCCAGACTCGCGGTAGCAGCAATTAGCAAATACCTGGTGGAAATGCGCGTCTACTGAGCTTATCATACAAATTACTTCTCACTGTAATGCTGCTAAGAACGCCCGTTAACGGAGAAGCACCGTTGTGACAACATGCTGAAAGCAGCAGCTTCTTAAAGAGACAGAGGTCCAATTTCAAGGCGTCAAATTAGGAAGTCAGATTTCTTTTAAGTTATGTTTTGATATGTGCAGCCTTTCTAAGAACTGAAGGTAAAACAGTTATTTGATTGCCCTATAAAATGGCACATGTGCCTGAAAAGTACATGGTACCGCCTCTATAAATAGCTACGTTTCATCGTACCATTACGGTGATATGATGAAACTGTAATGTTTTGATCAAGGTTGTAGGCTTCTTCTTCAAATGAATTTTCTTCTTTTTTTGGTCAGTTTAATTTGAGACAAAACTGTAAAAACACTGAGCTTCCACATAAATAAATACCACTAGTTATCTCTCATTTCCCCCCTTTTTCTAATGTAACACTTCAGTAGAGTGCACAAAGCTACTTTCACAACCTTTTAAGAATATATATATAAATGGTTTGTTGTCCAACTTATAAACACTCTTATATCACAAAGTGGTGTTTATAAATCCTGCTTGAAACATTGTGTGTAAGTCCCATTTGCAGATATTCTCTTAAAGAAATACCAATCAAATGGGAAATGCCAGTCTGCAGAATACAGACTACTAGAGAACACCGATTGTTTGAAACAACATTTATAAATTAGGCTGGTGAGAGAGTAAGCCATCAATCTGAAGTGACAACTAGATAATTACAGGGATTTGCTGTCTCTCTGCACTTTGAGGATCTAGAAAAATGCAGAATGCAACAGAGGGAGGATGAGACTTGTGAAAGAGATATTTTAAGTGATGTATCGACCTGGCTCCATGACGGCGCTCTGGCGATGAAAAGTAAAACAGGCTAGTTGGCAGTTTTTCACAAAAGCAGTCAAGCAAGACTGGTCAGAGTTATAGTAGTCAGAGTAAAAATATCATAACACAGTGTAAGAAATAAATCTGCACTTTCAAAACCAAAATGGAAAAAGAAAAAATCAACGTCCTCAAGACTAGGACAATTCTAGTTTTATGGGATATTTTCTTTAGTTTTTCCACAGGGAGTAATCGTTTCTCTCTTTTTTTCATCTGGAGATAATGTGAACTTTATCTTTAACTACGAAAAAACAAACAACAACAAAAAACCCCAATTTAGATAACATGTTTTAGGAAAGAAATGCGAAACGTAGGATTTGCAAGTTGCGTAACAGAAATTCGCTTTTCTCTTACAGTAAAGTGCCAACATTACAGTATACTGCAGTTTAAAATATATGCGAGTAACATATAAATTGTAGCTACATAGGACGGATTTTTATGTCACCTTTTGCATAATAAAAAAATAATAAAAATATACCTGCCTGGGAAGCTAAGCGAGCGTTTACACGCCCTCGAAAGTAAACTTTAATAGCTTCAATTATGCCTCGTCTTCTTCCGCTGAACATCGTCACAGATCCAGGTTTTCGTTTGCTGCATAAAAACATCAAAATATGTGAGTGAGTCCATACGAGCTCGCTCGTTGGTTTGGATTTTTTTTTCCCTTCAAACTCATAAACGCGTCCCTGTGTTGCCATCTTGCCGGCGGTGACATGTAAGTAATAATTATGACATCAAACACCATGTAAGTCACGCAGCCCGGCCACTCACCTGTCATTCAACAAGGTCACGCCCTTAATAACACGCAGCTATAAAACAGGGTCACTCACAGAGCTGCTACAAGAGGACAATGAATGACTTAGACTAAATCATTTTCTCCGCAACTTGTTAACAAGCTAATTCCAGCTCCCAAGTTCATCTTAACTTCATTTTAAGGACTGACTGAGATGTTCCAAGTGTAGGAAATGGGAGTTTTTGCTACTTCCTTGCTGGTTTCCATGATTTTTATTTTTATTTTAGCTCAGGAAGGTGGATAAACACAGGATATGAATACTATCAGCATTGAGGATTTCAGCAACTCTCACATTAAGACGTGTTAGTCTGCCTGTGTGTAAACATCCGGCCATTTTATTGCAACCTCCTGTTTTAGAATTGGGGAACTTACATTGCAGCAACTGCGTGTGCTTTTCCCATTTCATAACTGCACAATTTATATTAGTGAGATTTTATCTGATAGATCAACGCGATGTGTTTAATCAGATAGATAAATGACGTCCTCAGCGTGTCATCACATTCTGCAAACATTAGTTAACAAGCCGTTCACTTTATTCAGGTGTTTGCGGCTGGTGGCCCCTGATCTAAACCATCCATTTTAGATTTGGCAGCATGTTTAGCATAGTTCCTGCTGGAAGGTCAATCGCTCCCAATCACCTCTGACTCCGTTCTCTCTGTCTCTGTGGAAGACAAGCATCTTTGTTGCATGATTCTGCCACCACCATGTTTTATGATAGACACCAGCTTTGCATGCAGACTAAAGAAAAGTTACATTGTAGTTTCATCTGGTCAGAGAGCCTTTTTTTAAAAATTGTTATTATTAATAATTTTTCGTGTATTAGCTCATTTATACAGGGATGAGAGTTCTGCATCAGCTAATGCAGAACTCTGCAGCTAATTAGCAACGTCTGTCCCACGCGCCGACATAAAAAGAATGACTATAATAGAAGACCTAACATTCACAAAGAACATAATTCTCTTTAACAATCAACAAAGCAAAAGAATAAAATCAAACATTTAAAATTATATATATATATGTATATAAAAAGAGTTTGAGGTAGAAGAACGTAATGAAATTTTCAAAGTTCACCGTATTTACCTTCGCTGTTTTCCTTGTTCTTCGTGCTGCTGGGTTTTGGGTTGTTTCTTTTTCTTCTAATTTTCACTAACAAACCTTTGAGGGCAGAAACAAAACAGCTGGATTCCATTTACCAGCAGCTTCCTAAAACGGTTTGTTACTCTGGGTTTTACTTTACCGTAACAGAGTAAAGTAATCATTTCTAAGTTTTTTTTAAATTATATATAGTTTTTCCCTCCATTTCACTATCATGCTCTACTTTCTGGTGAACTCTCATAAAACCCAGATTAAACACACTAGGAGTTTACGGTTGCAAGGTGACAATTATAAATGAAAAGAATTAGGAATAAACAAGTGAAGCAACCTGAAAAGGAAAAGAACGGCCAGCCTCACTCGCTGTTTTTTTGCTTAAAGGAAAGTTTATTTCCAGAACTTTTACAAAGATTTACTGGAGATAAGCAGCAGCAAAACTTCCACATATCAGAGACGCATAAAGGACAGGAGCTTCACATTTTGTTAAAGATGTTCTCACTTGTCTTCAACTCATGATCCAACTCCCTCGTCTCATCAAAATTAGATCAAACATGAAAGCCGTGACATATTTTACTGCATGTGCTAAATTCGTCTTATTTGGGACAAAACCTGGATTTTGACCCAATTAGTCAAACGGCAGTCATGCCACAGTCATGGGTGTGTGCAGGAAGACGTTGTTTTTACACATGAGATGCCTTGAACAAATGTTTCATTCTGAGTTTAGTGGGTGTAACTCTCTTTGGTTCTAGGCATCTCCAGGTTTTGTTGCAAATCTGCATTTTCTTTTCTTTCTTTGATTGAATTTTCACAGGATAAGAACACATTTGTAAGCCTGTGGCGAAATCAGGTCTGCATTTAATGTCTATCACGTAGCGACGTGCAAAAGTTAATCCCGGGTAATCACGTTACGCAGCCGCTACAGCGTCGGCTTCCTGAGAAAGCAGAAGCCTGGAAGGGACTATTTTACATATTCGAAGCTTGACAAAACAATATATTTTGATATTTACGTCTCCCGACAAGAGAGGCTTTGAGGACGGATTCCCAGAGCAGCTGGATTTGTGTGGAAATAGTTGAGAAGATTTCCCAGGACGTTTTACCCAACGTGAGGTTCTTTTTTTTTTTTAGATAGAGTCCTTGTTTTTTTTCTGTTGGAAAAACTGATGCGGCCATAATTTGAAAAGTCTCTCTGACGCTTTTGTGTTGTGACAAATACAGTCCACCATTCACCAAGCCAAAAGGTCAAAGGTTGAACCAATCAGTTAGCAGTGGATCTTTAGGAATGAAAGCAAATGAAAGACATTCACGATGGAGAATCCAATTTTAATTGAATCTGAACGTCTGCTCTGCTTTTGAGAAGTCAGCAGTTTTTTTGTTTTTGTTTTAAATGAATAGCGTTCTTCTGTTTGGGTGGATTTTCATCTAATCACGTTTATTTGTGTAAGTTATAGATCTGGAATTTGCTTTGCCTCAAGAGTAAAACAGATTATAACGCTTCCCGAATGGAGTACACTCTCTGACCTTCGCAGCTCGGATCTGTCTGCGTGTTCGTCTTTCCGACTTTGACCCGAGACTCATCTCAGACGTTCTCATGTGTTCACTCTGAAGCTGTGAACAGAGCAACGAGCAGCAGCTGAGTTGTAGTTGTGAATTTATGTCATTTCTCTTCATTCCAAGATCCAAGTTGATCATGAGAACAAATCGGACCAAAGCTACTCTAAAGCCCAGATGTCTCCAACCTGGAGAAGGCCCTCCACCATTTTTAAGACCAAAACCATTCTTCTTCTGTGAAAAACAAATATGCACATGAAGAAAACCAAAATAAGTCCGAGGTCAGACAGGTGTGATGGTTTGGGTTTGTTTTACGCCAAGAAGTTATCAAATTCACCATGACCTGCTCTGTTTACCAAAGTATTCTAGAGTCAAGTCTGACTTGACCTTTCCATTTGCTAAAGCTTGGCCAAAAACTGAGCTGCACAATCGTTGAAGGGACAGTATTATGTTTTCCAGGCATATGGTGCCATTTTATAGCACAATCAAGTAACTATGTTACCTTCAGTTGTTATAAAAAAGTTGTTTCTTAAAAGAAATTTGACTTCAATATACAGCACATTGAAATTGGGCCTCTGTCTCTTTAAGAAACTCCTGTTCTTTCTGACACTCTTCAGGAAGTCATCACATCATCACCCCTCTATTAACCCTTTAACAATATTTTTTTTACCAGCGTTTCACTGAGAAGAAGCTGGGATCACTAATTACTGCTGGCTAGTCTGAAGGAGCTGAGTGGGGGAGGGGCGGTGGAAAACTGCAGCTTCGAGGAGGAGCTATGTCCTCGAAGGCGGTGCCAAGTCCAACCATGCGATTTGCACAGCTGAGTGGTTGCCACGGGAGATTAAAGGATTTCTCGAACATGCATGAAAGAATCAAGGCAGCACTCTGGGTGTGTTTCTGACGAGGGGAATAACATCATAACATGATGTGAAGCTAAAAAAAAAAGTCGATTTTACATAATACCTTTAAGGAAGACATGCATAAATAAATACCAGGAGACCCCAACGAACTGAAGCAAAGTAACGAAGAAAGACCAATAGAGAGAAACACACAGTTTAAGTTACTACTGTCAATGGGGGCTGTGTAAGTTAAGGGCATAATCTGTTTCCTACACACTGCTTTATTGTATGCAATGACATGATTCGATCTGTTGTCTGTTTTAGGTTAGATTTGAATACCTTTAGAACCTGGTGACGACCGGATCATCCCCATCTTGTCCTTAATCACGAAGACCCTTGAACTCAGTTTATTCAATGACTGTAAGTTTTAAATGACCAGCCTTGCCATCTCCAAGCATGTGATTCAACTAAAAACAAAACATAAACTCTCTAATTATTGTGTTTTTTTTTTGAAGCTGCATAACACTGGCAGAGCAAATCAAAGCGTTCCTCTGTCTGTTTAGCTGAACTCTACTCCGCTGCTGGCTCCCTAAAACACTAACCCCCTTTAATTAATCTCGAAGTCCCGTTGTCTCCGAGAGACACCGCGTGCCGTCGGAAACTCTTTGAACGTCGCGAAACTTTTACGGAGGCTCCTCTGCGTTTAATCCTCCTGTCAAATTGTCTTCGATGAGCAAATATTGACGACGTCCTTCCCAAAATATTTCCTTTGTGCCGCCACCCCAGGCTCAACAGGCGGCCCTCTGTGACGGATTATGAGATGGATGAGCCATAAGCCGCTCCAAGGTTGTATTGTTCCCCAGCCTGCCACCACCTCTCCTAAGTGCTCCAAAGCCTAATTCTTCTTGCAGGCGTGTGAGGATGGGGGGATGGGGACCCCGTGGCCTCAGACCAATCAGTCTCTCAGCAAGCACACAAAGGTCCCGCTGCTTCTACAACTGGAAACTTGGCTTGACGGGTGGAGGAGGGCACACTGTTGGGGCTGGAGTCAATTACATTTCATTTCAATCAGGAAATTCAGCTGGGCATCTTTTTGGGCCCAAAATGATGAATTAGCACATTACCCCATTTTTTTCCCCCCGCTTGCACTTGATTGAGTTTAAAGCCTAGGCTAAGTGGATGAACATTGGATGGCGACAGGAATTTCAGCAGGAGCTTTTTACTCCAGAAACAGGTGGCGCTCGCAATTGGACGACAGCGCGCTTGTTCCGTCGCTTCATCGACTCCGATTAGTTCTCTCCTTGGCAGCAGCGGGGTGGTGGTTGTGTGGAGGAGGAGATTGAGCCTCAGAAACATAAAGAGGGGGATGAAATACAAAACAAATATTAAAAAAAAAATAAAATAGTGACAGCAGTCTTTAGAAAAAGTGTGCTGTTGTGTAAAATATAACCCCAAACAGAAAATGTGTGAAAATGGCAGCAAAAAAAAAAAAAAAAATCAATAAAATCAAGCCACAACTGATAATATTTTGGTGATTTTAGGCATTTGTATCCTCATCCTTTTTAATAGCTAAGCTATTAGCATGTACCAAACATCTTCAGGCGTCATTTTTCTTAACTGCAGAAACGTTGTTTCAGTTTTTGGAAATCTTCAGATGTCCCCACGCCAGAAGGAACATTTACTTTGATTCTGTCCAGGGAGTTGCGAGTCCCCCAGTGGGAGGTGACAGGAAACCAATGGGAGTCTCCGATATTGGATCATATGCCTGAACTACCTCGGCTGACTCATTCTGATGCAGGGGAGCACCAGCTATACTCCAAGTTTCCCCCCCTTGCAAGGGTCACAGGGCAGACAAACAGCTAAAAAGAGAACGTTGTATAATGATGCAAATAAAAAAAAAACAAAAAAACATCCCAACATTTGTCATTTTCTTTCAGTAATTGTAACATTGTCAATCAGTCCAGTTTGGTTTTATTATAATATTTCTCAAATTCATAAAGTCAATGTGACAAAATTGAAGTGGAAAAAGATACACCAGTAGAAAGGGAGCAAAAAGAAAATGAGAAAACAGCAATTAAAAGCATTTTTAAATGCGCCATGTTCTTAAATGTCAACATGTTACTTAGTAAAAAAGTAACATGTTGGTATTTCTGTTTGCAACTACATCGCATCAAATTCTTGTCGCTTCTTCCTATTGTCACTTTGTGTAGTCGCTATCGGATTTCCAATAACTCAAACCTCCAAAATGAAACACAATAATCAACCAGGGTTTGTTTTGTGGTTACCAAAAATCACATCTTTTTTTATTCCAATTTACGTATAACCTGATCTGCTTGTGGAGTTTAACCATTTCATCAACTGTTTTTGCCAATGTTAAAAGTTCCCAATACTGAGCCTTGAGGGACTCCACATTTACAATCTTTATCATTAAGCTGAAAAGCAAACAGCTTTTCCCACTAGACTCTAGGGAGCACTTCAGGACGCATATGGCAAGTGTACAACACTACGCCATATGTTTAGAAGTAAAATAAAAAACAAATATATACTGTATATATACAGTACAGACCAAAAGTTTGGACACACCTTCTAATTCAAAGGGTTTTCTTTATTTTCATGACTATTTATAAGGCAATAAATCCCACTTATTAACCTGACAGGGCAGGTTGACCTATGAAGTGAAAACCATTTCAGGTGACGACCTCTTGAAGCTCATCAAGAAAATGCAGAGTGTGTGCAAAGCAGTAATCACAGCAAAAGGTTGCTACTTTGAAGAAACTAGAATATAAGGGGTATTTTCAGTTGTTTTACACTTTTTTGTTTAGTGCATATTTCCACATGTGTTATTCATAGTTTTGATGCCTTCAGTGTGAATCTACAATGTCAATAGTCATGAAAATAAAGGAAACTCATTGAATTAAAAGGTGTGTCCAAACTTTTGGTCTGTACTGTATATATATATATTATTGCCCACACCGGTGAGTGTGATGGTCTTTATGGGCGCAATCTTAAAAATGTTTCTCTTTGCGAGCGTTTGTCTCTTTCCTCCTCCATTTTTTCCCTGCACAGAACTGCCTGCGTAGCTGCAACATTTTAGAGGCGCACAGTGCGGAAAATTCGGTCCACTCAGACATGTCGAGCATAAACCAGGCTTAGGAAACAACTACTGCACAGTTATGGATGTGAAAATGAGAGTTTGGAAGAAGAATACAAATACAGCTTTGCATCGGTTTAGCTCAAATAAGAAAGCTGATTCTTAACGCAATGTCTTTCCAAAAGATTAAGTAGTAGCCCACTGCTTACCAGGCAGTAAGTACTGTATGTGGCCCCAATTGACTCTTTGACATAATTCTTTTTGTACGGCCTTCAAAAAAAAAAGCCTCCTAACCATTTTTCCGTCCAATGAAGTATAATACGCACATGTGAACTGAATGAACACTGCAACCATTTTGTCAATGAGTTCATTGTAGTTCAGGTCTTTTTCCAATTTAAAAGGTTCACAATGAGCCTTTGCTCCACTCAAGCACATCACATCATCTTTTGTACAAGAAAAACCAACAGCACATGATCTCATGGTGTTTATCTAAAGAGGCTTAGTAAAAACTGCATGTGCTTAATTGTTCGGCGTAACAGCAAACAGCCCTTGTTTGTGTGAACTTGGATGTCTGTTCCCATCCGGAGAAATGCAGCCGATCTGGAAGACAGGAAAACAGAAGAAGAAGAAGAAGGAGGAAAGAAAAAAGGCCACCCACAGGGCAAGTAGCTGTCATCACAAATTCACTAGAGGCTCAGTTCACTCAATTCTTGGGCAACCTCTCTGACAAAAAAAAAAAAACACCTTCTATTGAAGATCTTTACAAAGGAGACCTCTTACATTCTCTGGCTGGGAGATTACTGGGAGGGCTGGTACAATTACGCCTCCTCAGCCTGAATGGAGCGGAGCACAGAGTTGTGGCTAATCTGCAACTCAAACAAGACTAAATCTAAGCTAATCAACGGCGAATCACAATGCCAGGCACTGGCGAAGAAACATAACAACCCGTCATGTGTGTGCGTGTGCGAGGAAGAGAGAGAGAAAGAGAGAGAGAGTGTGTTGGCGAATCACGCTATGCTTTTCAGAACGTGGTCAAACAGCTTAGTCAAGGAGCCATTCAACACATTTGAGAGGAATACACACACGCGGCAATGCAGAAACAAGTGAAAACATAAAATTACATTGTGCATGAAATATGTCAGGAACAGCCTGTCATAGCAGCAGTTAAGGGGCCAAAAAGCAGAGTGTGTAAACTCTTAATGTAGGTGCTGAATATGTAATTAAAACACTTCATGGATAGCAGCGACAGTGGACTCCAGGATCGTTTTTATGTAAAACGGTGACTATTTGTTTCATTATTTGAAGTGAATATTGTAGCAGTAGCACTTTTATTTTAGTATTTGGCGGGGATTTACTTCAAAGGCTGTGTTACTACTTTTTATGTAATAAGGGTTCTTTAACCTAATCAGGAGTTATTGTAGTTTCTATGAAATTTACTTGTTGCTGTATTTCTACCAAGCCAGTTCAAGTGCTAATCTAGAGCTGGGGCTAAGCTTGATTTTAACTGGTTCCATTTAAAACAACAACAAATAAACCAGTTAATGTCGAGCCTAAAGGCCAAATTGGAAACACATCTTTTTTCCCCCTTCCAGTTAGTGTGTATATGTGACTATAGTGAAGGGTGGCAGCTTATTTATGTAAATCACATTATTTGTTCTGTTATCCCTGGAAACAAAAAGCCGTTTATGAACAATCTGATGTTAATGTTATTTATTTTAAACAAGAGCCATTACTAGTAAAACTAGTTACAATCCCAACAGGTACTCCTTATCTGTGTTTACGAAGTTCAAATCGGTGTTGAATTTGGGGTTTCAAATCTGTGTTGATAAACTTCAAAAATGCGTTATTTTTGTAGTTTCAAATCTGTTTATAAGCTGCAAATGTGTCACACTGGAGGGAGGATAGATCTGTTTTATAAGCTAAAGACACGTGTCGCATTTACGTGTCAGATCAGTGTTTATAAACTGCAAACAAGTGTTATATTTATGGAGTCAGACCTGTGTTTAAAACTGCAAAGATGATCCAGATTTGAGGTTTCATATCTGTGTTTATGAATCCTCCTGAGCGACATTCGTGGTTACAATCAGGATGCATAAACACAAACGAGAAAAATCTAAGCCCTAACCAGTATCCACTCAACTTCCTTTTAATATTTTCTAGAAACGTGTGCTTTGTCCTAAGCTAAGAAGCTAAAATTGACATTAATTTAGAAATTTAAATGTTGCTCACAGTGAGCGCCAATCAGTTTGTCCCCACCATTGAGGACCGAGCTGATTTTGGGGTCATACTTTAAACTACATGTCTATTCAATACAGGGAGAAACTCTCAGGCAGTTTACTTGATTTAATGTAAATGCCCACATTTAGCAAATAAAAGAAAAAACACACAAAAAACCAAAAATGATTAAACTATAAATTTCCCTTTTATTACCGGTACCCTCCAACAATCTAAAAAAAAGCCCAAAGAGGAACAGACTGACAATGAAACCCTGTAGTCTATGCAGGTACTATGAAAGAATTTTGATTCAACCTTGTTAAGTCATGTCCACATTCCAGTCTGCATTAAAAGCGAAACCAGAACACACCCATCAACGCATGTCGTCTTCTGAGAAATCCTCTTAAGAACACATATAGTTAGTAGAGCTTTAGAAAGGATTCATCTGAGGAAGACTTTTTTTTTTGGTTTTCTCAAAATCACGTGAAATATTAAAAGCTGAATTACTCAATGACATTTTTATCTTAAGTTTGCTTTAAAGTACACAATTCGTAGGTTTGTTTCGCTTCACAGGGAACTATGTTAAGTTGAAGTCCAACCTTGACTGGTTGTTTGCGCTGCGTTTCCATTCAGGATGTGTCCATGTCCAATCTTTCCAATCCTTTCTTGACTTTTGCTTTATGAAAAACACATAAGGAACAAATGAAAATGGATTGCTGTAGCTGGACAGTCTTTTCTCCTTATAGTCTAAACTCCTTTATCATCAGCTTCATCTTCGTGTTTTCTGCCCTGCCTCGTTCTGAGCGGAGGTGACTCACAAACTGCATGGTTGGCAACATTTTCCAACATTTTATTACACACACTTAATAGCATGCGCTGCATAGTTTAACCTTCTCTATCATTGCTGCGATCTTCGGTCTCAGTGGGCCTTGCAGACTGAACCCACATGTGGGCTGCGTTTTATAAGACCGTCAGTTTAACACGCTGAAATGACAAACAGCAACTTCAGAATCAGCCACAACAATAAGAGCTACGAACGCCGGGTGTGTAAGAATGTTGTTGACATTTTCTGAAATGATCAATAACGTAAATACAAAAAAAAAAAATAGTGTCAGTAGATCATCAACATCCCGCACTCTCTGTTTTACGGAGTTCGTCGTGGAAAGCAGGTTTGAAGCTCTGTGGATATGAGCAGGAAGGACACACCCAGGAAAGATAACGCATGTTGTTTGGGCTGAAAATACCCATGTGTCCAAGCGTTATCCTCCGTTCTGGCATGCTGCAACACGTACTCGGAAAGAGGATCAAATTCCATCGAAGGTAAATCCCAATCCGAGGGCTTATCGGAACCAACAACTCTCAGTGGGTACTTCGTCCTCCTCTGCGCTTTCACCATTTCGAGGGGAAAACGTAATTCAAAAACAAACAACAACAAAAAAAATACAATGAAATAATCGAATGTTGATTGAGGATGACTGATTGCAGTGTTCGTTCAGAGTTAACCATCTTCTGCATTCTTGCCTCCCCTGTTGGTTGTTGCCTCTGGCATCGCCTCCCCCCCGCTTGGCCCGCCCGCCCTCGCTGCTGTAATCAAATGGTTTCATTGAAGCTAATGACAAGGCTGTGCTTTTTTAACAAAGTGCTATTGTTCGTGTAAATGTGGCCCTAAGTGAAAGACGGGTAATGACAGGCCAGTGTCTAGCGAGGGAAGTCGAGCTGCATTTCTCTAGTAGCCGTTTAGGTTCTGCTTGAACTGCTATTCTAATCTGGGTACGACTACAAGGGCAGTTTGAATCTCTTTTTAAACAAACCCAATTTCATAGGTATTTGCAAAAGAAATAGTCATTTACAATAATAATCAAACTTTTATTGAATCGCTGCAAATACAAGTAGTCAGACTCAAAGATTCAAACAGCATTGGTCATAAACTCCAGTCCAGATTGAGACCAGAAAATGTGAATTTGCCATGTGAGCAAAGAGCCTTTCCTCTCGTGTCACACTGCAGCTGATGGGACCAGCCCCTTCTTGGCACCCTGGTGATAGTGGCTCTCCAGCTTCCCTGCAAGAAAGAGGGGGAGTGGAGAGGGTGGTGGAATAGAGGAAGGGTGGGAGGAGAGAAAAGAGGAAGGGATGAATCAAAACACCATCAAATGGACAGAATGACCTTTCTGGGAGCTCAAGGGCTGCTGATTACAGGCGGCCTCCGGTTGATGAACAGAGACATTGAGATGATGAAGGAAAAGACCAATGAGACCTTTTATTCAACAGAGGAGACTGGAAAATAGCTTTTGTTGGCAGCAAAACAAGACTTGCTTTAATTCAGAGGTTTGTCACAGACTTTAATTACAGGAGCATTAAATGCAACCGAGACACAATGAAACGACTAAAATGCTACGTCTTCAAGTTAAGTTCGACAACTCGGACAAACACACCAGGCCTGCATCACCAAAGGGAAGGTTTTTAATACAGTTATTATTATTGTAATGTCTTAGAACAGTGGAAATAAAATGTTTTATGAAAGACAATTAGATTATTATAACAGCCTTGATGTCATCAACATAATGTATTTGTAAAAATCTAAACATGGATAAAAAAAATAAATATATATATATATATATATATATATATATAGATGGTGTCATCAGCAAAAAAAGACACATTCGCATCAATCAATGCCAATGTGGTTTGAAAAATAAACATATTTGTATCTATGTTCAAAGAATTTACTTGGGACCAACATAGATCCCTGTGGAACGCCATTATTTTGAAACTAGACTGTTCAAAACTCCTAGTGTCTATTTTGGTGGGGATAGTTTACAGCAGGGGTCTCAAACTCCAGTCCTCGAGGGCCGCAGACCTACAGTTTTTAGATGTGCCACAGGTACAAAACACTGGAATGAAATGGCTTAATTACCTCCTCCTTGTGTAGATCAGTTCTCCAGAGCCTTAATGACCTAATTATTCTATTCAGGTGTGGTGCAGCAGAGGCACATCTAAACGTTGCAGGACTGCGGCCCTTGAGGACTGGAGTTTGAGACCCCTGGTTTACAGTGATGCAACAGATATGTTCGAAATCTTTTATCTTTTCCCCATTTACAAATGTATTAATTCATACAGAATTCAAATGAATACTTTGGCATACAATTTAGGACATGGCATACATGTCCGTGCTATCCATATATATATATATATATATATATATATATATATATATATATATATATATATATATATATATATATATTGTTTTTGCAGTGATTTCAAATGAAAGTTGTACACTTGAGTTGACGTCTTTATTATACTTGGCCAAAATTGTGGTTTGTTAGTGACAAACCACAACTAGCTAATTATTTTCAGGTATGATGCTAGCAACCTCAAATACTTTATATGCTGCACGAAAATCGAAGGTTTCAGAAGCTGGTGAATGCACAACTCTCATTTCTTAAATATTTTGTTAAACATTCCAAGTTTTTTGAAGTTGGCACCTCCTGGCGCGCACGCTATGACAAAAATCTGATATTGAGGAATTCATTCAGGACACGCCCAAAGTACACGTGCAAATAGATTTACAACTGCACTACACAAATAAAATGGTCATGCCAACTGGCTTTAGGCTTGCATGTCCTTTCATATTTGTGTTGAGAAAGTGTAAAACTCATTCTTTCACGAAACAAAATATCTAATAATTTATTAGATTCTAGTGATCCAATGACAGGAAGGGTTAAAGTTAAACCACTTTTATGACTAAGCTGCCAAGGGAAGTCGCCAACGAGCCAAATTGGCGAGCAGGTGAAAAGTGGGGATCGAACATGTATATAACTGTATATTATCACAAGAAAACCTAAAAATGTCTAATACTAACATCTAGCAAAGAGCATCGTTACAACATGAAGACAAGTATTTAGGAATGTTGCTCAGGAGATGCGGATAATAGGTGAGTGTGTTCATTTAATCCTTTGGATGCTAACACTAATTTCTGATTTTGATGATAAAAAATACAGAGGAAAAGGAAGAAACAGCAACACCATTGGATCAAAACTATGCAACTAGTTTTGGTTCAGAGGTGAAGCTGATCAGTTTAATACATAGTTGAACAATCAGGAGAAACAGCTGAAAACGGTGAGAGAAGAACACGCTAACTTCTATAATATCGTCCATTCGTCATTATTTTGTGTGACGGTCCACAGAATGTAAACATCCGAGCACTTCTGTCAAGAGTGCATCTTCAGGAAGGATTTCGGCACGTTGTTATTCATACGCTGCTGGAGATGAAAGCAACAAACGCCCCTGCAAGTTGCTGACCAGAGCTGACCTCCTAATCTACCGTAACTGCAACCTTTTCCTGCCAATACAGCATCCTCTGTATTGATCACATTTCTCCATTAGAGCTCATCCTCCCAAACTACGCTCCGCTGCTTTGTCCTTTTCTGCAGAACAACCCCTGCTGGATTCCGATAACCCGTGTCGACCTTGTCCTTAACTGCAGAGCAAATAATAACCCCGTGTCTCACCGCCACACACAAGCCTCCCGTTTGTGAAGCCGCAGCATTAGCCAGTTGTTTTCTCTCCCTGTGTCTGAGGCGGGGATGAGAATGATACAAGTGTGACAGGCAGGAGCTGCAGTTGTCACTCGTGCTCTCTTTTTTTCATGCTGTCACGTTATGGCTGAACTCTGTGGGTAGCAGCGGCATAAACACGGTGTTTAGCACAAGCGCTGCTTGCTCACCATTTCCAAGCCCGTCTTGAACGGCTGTCAGTGTGTCTCGGTTCTGCCAGAAGCGAGTGTTGCTTCGGCACGGAAAACTCTCCAGATTTTTTTTAATTTTTATTATTTCTATTTGGCAAAGGCTGCCAAGAGGTTATCCAAGATTACATTAATAACAAATCCATCTTAACAGAATTTCATGCCAAGTTTAAAATGCTTTTTGAAACATTCAGCAGACAAGGGCCAGGCAGTAGATCCACTGTAGCGTGTGTGTGTGTGGGGGGGAATAAATATTAGATGGTAAGAGCCCAATAACTGTATCATAAAACCCAGAGATGGCAGTTGTGCTCAGCAGAGCCCGAGTCAGAGCGGTGTTGTGCCAGCATAGGCAGGCTCTCTCTGTTCTGGGAAGCCAATCGTCTAACTCCTCCAACCGGTTCTGTCCTCCCCAGCTCTCCTTGTGGGTGTTTGGTATGGGGTGGGGAAGCCAGAATCAATATTGTGGGAAATTTGCTGTGGTAAATTTTGTAATTTTTTTTTTTTTTGCCTTCTTGTCATAACACGGTGACGTTTCCGTGAGACACCGCGTATCGGCAAAAATGAAAACAAGCTGATTATCGGAGTCAAAGCAAACGTGGAGGGAATGAGCGCTCAGTCTGAGTCGGCAGCATGGTTAGCTCCCCGCTCGTGAATACAAAGCCAAGCGTACAAATTCAAGAACAGCTACGAGCTCTGCAAACAAAGAGTTAATGCTGTCATGGTGGAAGAGGTGGAGTGTTGTAAATATGTTCGCCGATTTAAGAGACTCGTGTTCTTAGAAAGAGAAAGGCAGATTTACTTACATGAAAGGAAGGATCGCAGTATGAATCCTTTGATGACACTAGAACCAGACAGCAAGACGTTCGTCAGCTTCCGGAGATTGTTTGTTTTCTTTATTTGTTTTTTTTGTTTCAGCATTATGGTTATTAATAAGCTATGGTGTGGTTTTAACATGACATCAGCAAACGTCCTGTTCGCCCCATTGGAGGACACACACTACATGATTACAGGACTTTACCAGATTAACGAGGTCAAATGTCTGTTTATTCTCAACTGCGGCCATTGTTATAAAGCAAACATTATCAACAAAGTGGTGACATTAATCATTCTGAAAAACATCACTGGGTCATTTTTTTGCTTTGTTATTTTGCCCTCTTTTAGTATTAATCTTTTCAAAGCAACTTTTTCTAGAACACTAGATGTTTTGAACCAACCTTGTGTCAATTTGTACAGGATGTCTCATACATGCCATTAAGCTAATTTATGGTCTACTTATCGTCTAAAGTTACTTCATGTGGTAATACAACTATAATATTTACCAGCAGGAGGCTGCTCAGGTTATTTTGGTTTGTAATCTAACATAATTCAGACGACTGGGAACAAACGGCCATCAGAATCACAATCAATCCAAAATAGGTGCAAGACTTCAGAAAATGCAACGTTAAATTTATTTGCACCGCTTGCTTTGGAAGGACTTTTTGGAACATGTCTCGCTCTAATACATCACAATGCTTTACTACATCACAATGCTTTACAAGAGAAACAAACTGATACGCAATTGCAACTGAATTGGCAAAAGCTGATGGTGAGACTTTGGTTGTTTCTGAAGTGTCAGAAACGAAGCCTCAGAAATGAAAATGTAACGTGTTCGCAATTTAGACCATGTTTCCTAAACGGTGCGCAAACAAATAAAAAAGTTTGTCATTGCTTTGACCATTAAAACAGTAAGAAAAAAAAAAGAGATTTTTTTTATTATTTTAAAAGTTTTCATTTAGTTGTGAAAACGACAAAAAAACACCCACTTTTTTCTTTTTTTATTTTGAAATGGAAAAACTAAAAAATGAACCATACACGGATTTGAATGCCTGCGTGTGTCTAAAGTTTTTACCCAGCCTCTTTTTAACATGTTGGTGGGTATTTTAGCTGGTGATGTCACTGACAAACCCCTTTGTTCACCTGGTAATCAAAAATAATTAATTGCTTCAGTCTTCAACAAGTTAGCTAATTGTTTAGCAGCTTCTGACAATCTGCTCTCCCCCCAGCCTCCCGTTTCATTTTCTTTTTAGACACCAAACTAACATTTGAACACTGCTAATATCAAAAGAAAGTGAAAGATGCGGTGTGCTCTTTGACCTGCACAGGAAACAAAAGGTGTTAGAAAGGTGACAGCTGCTCGCCGATGAGTGCAGCAACATCTCTGCAACACGCTGGGACACACAGCTGTTGTTTCACGTCCCTTTCAACTACTGCCTCAGCTCTGCGAGGTGACGCCAAAAATAAAAGCACCAGGTGCTGGCCGCGACCAAAAACCAGAAGTCTTGTTGGCTGAGCTCAACCACGTTTTGGAAATGTGGCCTAAACGTCTGCTGCAGATTAGCCACAGAAAGCCATCTATAGCTACAGCTGAGAAACTGAACTGTGTGAAAAATGAGAGGTGGTTGAAGTGGTTTAAGCTTCTAGATAAAAAAACAAAAAAAACAAAAGATAAAAACAGTTTTTCCAGCTTTCTAAAGAGTCGAATGTTGCTGACATCTTTCCCCGAGGAATCATAACTTTGAATGACCTCTTTAGCATACTAAGGGCTCTGGGATCTTTCGCGACAATAAAACAGCTTAAACTGTGGAGGACAGGGTTCAGATCCGAAGAAGAAAAGCTGGAACCGCGACACGTCTGATCCCACGACTGATTAACTGGTACCAGTATTACTAAAGAGTGAAGCTCAGCACCGGATCTGTGATAAATGAAAGGCAACCGTTTAGGAAGCGTCTTTCAGACAGTTATCTGCCCTCATTAAAACGTATCTCTCAGCAAACAGGAGAACAATAACAATGTTTTGAGCAACTGTTTGCTGTCAACCGGAGGCCAACGAGCGGGAGGAGAAACCCTGGGTCTTACGAGCAGACAGCTGCCAGGAGACTCCGACCAGAAACGTTAAATATTCCCTGTGAACAAAAAAAAGAAGAAGCGACTTTTGCTAATGGTTCCAGAGCTGCTGAGCTGTCGCATTTCAAAATAGGTGCTGTGGAGTCAAGAAGAGCTTCAGGGAATGCAAGTTAAAGAAGAAGGCGAGGCGTGAAGGAGTGGGCGGAAGAAAAACAGAGAGATAGCAAAAAAGAAAAAAGGAGACGAGGGATGGGGATGAGAGCGGGGGGCGACGGAGGACACGGCTGGTGGAAGCAAAAAGAGAGAGAAACAGAAAGGCAGGACCATCGATTGGCCGAGATAATTTCCCATTGATTGCTGCACTGTTTGGAGATTGCTAGAGAGAGGTTTATTGGCCGCGCGCTGCAGCTGGGGATAGAAGACCATAAAATAAGCACAGGTTGTCTGCAGAGGCCCAGCTCCATCATCAAGACCATAAAAACACACGCCGAGCCACACAGACACACTTAGACGTCCACTAAACTTAAATAGTCTTTTCCCATAATAAGAAATATTGCTGCCCGCATACTATTACTGTAACGGATAATGGGAAAGTACAGCTCGTTGCAGATGGAAAGCGGCTGCACGTAATCCCTTGAAAATCCAGGGGCAGGAGTGCAAAGAGTATTTATTAGAATGAAATAGAGGTCCGCTGACATCCTCCCTGACATCAATAACACGCAGTCCATCAGCCTCCTTGCAATAATAATCATAGGAATAATTGGCTGGTTGCTGTTTCTCTCTAAGAGCGACTGCCCACGCACTAACAAATGGGAAAAAAAACCCAAAAAAGGATGAATCCTATTTTCCCTTTTGTATCGTTTTTATCACACATCAATCCCAACGCACCTTAATAATAAACCCGGAACAGCTATGCGTACGGCACGCACGTTAACACACCTTCTGAAGGCACACTCTGGCATGAGGAAATTGCTTCATGCCTACAAATGGTGACACAGAAAAGGGAGATAAAATGCAGCACCCGGCAGCTCTCTGATTGAATGTAACACCTTGAAAACTATCTGTTTCAGTGATTCCCAATGGGTTCCCACAAAAAAAAAAAAAAAAAAAAACCCCAGCTCAGAGTCTGTCACAAAGAAACCGAGGCGAGAGTAAGAAGTAGCTGAAAGTGAAAAGGGCTCTTTCAAACCTTAACTTAATGCCAGGATTCAGTGGCTTGAACAGGGAGCCAGAGTTGAGGGATATTCCAAAGAAGCCCAAATCAAATATGTGCTTTATAGGAAAGTACATGATAGGCAAAGAACCTACAGTTTAGACATCTTAGAAGATGGTGTTTAGTGTTTTGGTTGTATAACCTAAACCTCTTCTATAAGATATTGACTTTTAATATATCGGAGAACAAAAGTGGAGTCAGAAAAAAAATGACTTGCACAGTTTATGTTCGACTGATCAACAGAGTCTCTTAATCTACTATTAGTGACATCTCATAGTTTTGTAGGTTTAACAAAAGTTTTTTAAATCAGATCTTTATTTAAAAATTAGTCTAAGGAAACACAGTTTGCTTATAATAAGTGCTGCAAAACAATCTGGGACCATTAATGGACCACTGCTATTCTTCACTTATGTTGAGTATTTGTCAAATGTTTGGAAAGATAATAATAAAGACTGTAAGAAAGGTAATTATACCAATAACTGAAATCTTTGAACTTTTCAGCATATATTAACTTATCTGCATCTTTTATATGGTAATATAGCCAAGCAATCTTTTTGACAGCCCTCTATGAAATATTCCCAATCTGTTGACTTAAACTACCAACTCCAAATTGGTATTATAATTTATGGCACTTTTTTTTTCAGATGACCATTTAGATTTATTCAGATGAATATAAAATTGAATCGAACATTTCTAAAGACATGAGCGAAAACACCTAAAGCTGAATATTTTTAAAGTGCAGCTCTAATTCTGCTGCGACCATTCAAAACCCAGCAGTAAGGCTAAGTGGTGGGTCGTTGAATTGAAATTCAGTCTTAAAGAGAATAAAAGCTCAGTCTGAATGTGTCCAGAGCTAAATTGAAAGACAGACTGCCCAGTTGACTCGCCTCTTGTGAGGTGGGCGACTAATGGGTCGTTTCCTGGAGCAAAGTGATCAATTTAATGCCTGGAGATTTTCACGTTTCTACAGCTGGACATGTCCAAAACTCCAGCACCGGTCCTTAAAGCGGAAAAACTGTAGTAGTTTTGCGTTTAGATGAATACAGATTGAATCAGATATTCCAAAGCTTGTGTAGTGTTGAGTTCTTCACTTGATTAGGTCATTATGCGTTGTAGACCGCATAAGAAATCTTAAAAAAGAAGTCATATCTGGCTTTAGCTATGTATTTACTGTAGCTCTAATTGGTAGATCAATGCAGCACCACAAAAAAGAAAAAAAACAACAACATTCTGCACAAGTATTTCCCAATTTTCTTGATTTCTGCAGATATGGTAAAAGTGCAAATCTGATGGTTTTATTTTTTTCTCCCTTTTCTTTTTGATGCTTCACCCCAGCGATGTTGCCTTGTTATCTTCTCCTCTCCGTCTGGTCGAGCTTATGCACCTCCAGCTGAAGTCATTTTGAATGTGAAACCAAGCTGACAGCCTCAAGCACTGCAGGAAAGTGGATGTGTACAAAACCCCAGTAGCCAGGGGAGCACAGCAAGAGGGGAGGGAAACTGCCTGGATTCCCATCTTGCCGTTAGTCACACCTAATTTAAATTCCCTTCCTGCGCTGCCGAGCCAGTGAATTTACAAGTGGATAGAGGAGGTGCTGCTTGAGACTTGTGCTGGCATGCTGTTTGCAAGAGGTTAGGAAGACACATCAGCCGTGCTTCCCACTGCAGAGAACACAGTCTCTCCCGTCTCTGGGTCTGTCCAAAGCTCCCTGCCTGAAGCTGTTTCCACAGACGCTCAGGGGCTGTAACGGCTGAGTGATTCCTCCAACCAACACTGCACCGTTGAGCCGATTTAGTCACGCACATGACAGTTTGTCACAACTCTCCAGAAATCCAGAGTCTGACAAGTCGGGGGACAGCAAACGCAGTGCTGGAAAGTAGAGCGAGGGTGTATTTAGTAGCTCACTAATATTGTCGATTTTTAAATTGTTACTGGCATTAGTTGATACAGTAAGTTCTTTTGAGCTTAGGATGGTTTTCTAAATTGCGTCAAAAGCTTGCGCGCTGTGGCTGACCTAAAGGTCCGGCCTTTTTTTAACACCTCATGTTTAATTAATTAAAATGTGCTGTAAACAGTCGTAGGCTTAATCAGGGGTGGTAATACAGATAGTTTTCCTCTTTTCACAGTAGAGTAATTTGCGCCTTTATTCATAATAACCCAAATACAAATGATGTGAGTCCAGATATTCAGAACACTACGAGTACTGCTACACTATATTTGTGTCATGTGTTCATGCTTTGCAAGTTCATGACACATTAGGAGAGTTGGATACACTCCCACTGCTGTTTACGGCCACAGCTGATGTAAATCTTCAAGGCTGAGACGCTAAACTCATCTAGTGGCTAAGACGTTGTGTAATGGTCAAGAAAGAAAGGCACGAGTATCACAATCACATCCTATCGTATATATAAAAATATATATTCATACAGTGGTTACACATGTGAGCATGTGATTATTACACACTATCCCCAGATGGTGCTGGTTGGGATTTGACCACTATACATAATGGACCTGTGTGTATAGCTGCATACAGCTTTGAACAACAGGCCTGTATTAACTTTCTCCATACATGTACTAACATAATTAGAGTTGGTCTAGTTCTGCTTGAGACCAACCAACGAGAGACTGATCTGCAACCGGGGTGAGATTTTACAGCGTTACTTAAAGGGTAAGATCTACACCGGTTGTTCAAATATTATGCATAACATTTGCTAGCTTCTACCGACTTTTTATGGCAAAGCAACAAGCTAAGAGAAAACTGCGTGAGAGACTGTAACATTCATGACATTCTCTTAAGCTAACAATTATACTGTGGCTAGATAAAAAGCAAAATATGTAAGCACGAGATTTAAAAAACACAGTAAACCACGCTGCAACTTTAGCGTGTTTTAGTTAGCCAGGCAACACGCTAGGCTAACGTAAAAAAACATAGAACAATTGCAGAAAGAATGGATGTTCTTCTGTCTTGAATGCAAGAAAACATGATCAGATCGAACATGATTTCCATCGTGGGAGAAGAAGTGGAGTTGGTGGAGGAGTTTAAATACTTCAGAGTTCACCTGGAGAGCAGACTGGACAGGAGCTGCAACAGTAAAGCCGTCTATAAGAGGAGACAGGGCAGACTGTGCTTCTAGAGGAAGCTTAGGTTCTTAAAGGTTTGCAGCAAGATCCTGCATATCTTCTATCAGTCTGTTGTGAAGTGCGTAATCTCTTCTGCCATCATTAGATCCAGGGACTTAAAAAGGCTAAACAAGCTGATTAAGAAGGCTGGTTCTGTTCTGGGGACTACCGTGGAAAATCTGGAGACGACGGTGCAAAGAAGTATTCTTTGTAAAATCATGACAATTACGGACAACCCTGAACGTCCTCTTCTTTAGAGTGCTTTAAAATAAAGTTTCCTCAGTCAGAGGCTTCTTCAGAACCACTGTGATACAGACCGCTACAGGCGACTCTTTCTGCCTGCAATATCTACAACAACCCTTTGAAGAAAATTGTATAGTTTGAGTCACAACATTTAAGTTCCCTTCGGGTTTAATAAAGTATTTTGCTAAACAACCTTTTACATTTTCATACACACATGGACACATGTTGGACATGACGCCCGTTATAACTGCCTACAGCTAAAACATGACATATAGGGTCAATTAGTAAAGGGGTAGTCCACGTTCCTTTTGTTGCTTGTAAAAGGTATCTTAGAAAATCATTATCTTATCGTAGAATGTGTCCTTGATAAATTAAATTACACACTTATTGCCTGAAAGCAGTAGGAGACTTACCACGACAAAAGCAATAGTTGACTTTTAAAAATTTAGATTTAAATGCTGTGTGAAGAAAGTTGAAAATGACAGTTTTTTACATTTACATGGAGCACAAAGGTTTCTGTATTCCCCAAAGTGCTTTTGCCTCAAGCTGTTTTGCTCTGATTTAAAATCTGGAGTGGAGGTGAAGGGAGAGTCTGGCCATCTGTCTGGGCTCTGGTCGAAAATATGACTCCAATTCAAGCCTCACTTAAACCGTTTATTTTTTACAAAGAACTGGTAATGTTGCACTTACACACTTAATCCGTCCATAATTTTAAGACACAAGGAAGGCAGGTTGAAGAAGTGAATTTGGACAAACTGGATGAGTTAGTCCATAACATCCTAATGTTGAAAGGATTCTGATCTTTTCATGCTTATTTATCCTCTTCCTTATTTAATGATTTGGTCTTCTCACATGAATCAATCAGATAATATTGGAGTAGTTTCATTGTTAAACTAGGGATGTTTTTTTTTTTTAGCAAGTTTTTTTTTCTTGTCCTAAAAAGACTCATCATTCCGACTCCAACTGTCTCCCCTGATGAACATCTGGTCACTGCTCCACAGCTGCAGTGTAACAAGACAATTTATCTACGCAAATCCTATTATTTGTCACATCATCCCCGCAAAGTCATGTCTTCATATCGCCAGAACACGTCCATTGTTCCTTAAGAAATCTTGTCTAAACTAAAAATTAACTCAGGACTTTTGAAGAGATGGACCTCAAAATCTTTTAATTGTTTTTTTTGTTTTTTTTTGGGTGACCTCGGACGAAGGTTCTCAACAAACACTTGTTGCTGAGAAAGCACCGGTTTTATGGCGCTTGATCCACTGCGTCTACAGGGTGGAAATGGAAAGAACAGATGCTAGGGAAGCCAGGGGTCCAGTTAAGCACTTCAAAAAGCGTGGTGGGAAAAGCTTGCAGTGATTTAAAGACCAGTGTCACACACTGTATTACCCGGATAATGATGGCTATTTGTTGCACAAGTGTAAATAAATCTAAACAACAAATGTCTTTAGTAATATATTAGCAGATGCAAATATTACATTCATAGGCCTAGTTGCGTCATTATAAGGCCAATGGTGAGTAGAACAGGCTTAAAAACGACTCTCCTCTCTAGGGATCACATTGCTCTTGTAATAATCTCTGCTTTTCCTCCTGGCCCACATTCCCACTCCAAACATACATAATGAGGAACTTGCCAACAGCAGATTAACTTCCTGTGGAAGTGGACAACCAGCAGAGCTCAGCTTGTGTTTGAACACTTTAACGTCTGTCAGCCAAACAACGTTGGACATAAATAGGCTGTCAGAAGAAGCGGTGCACACTGAAAGCTCATTGCATCTGTTTAGTCCGCTGGAAATTAGTGATGAATGTTTCAAAAACTGCTCGGAGCTTAGTTCTGTCAGCTTAAGAAATTCCAATACATTCAATTTTTTTGGTCTGAGGATTTTGCACATATTTCACTGGAGCTTCTGTCTTCGAAGTTACCCGAGGCAAAACTCATGCAGTAATAAATGCATTATTTAATGTTTGAAGAGTTACTTAGAGGTACAATTTGGATTGCAGATAGGAAACCTTTTAGAGGAGGAATTGGCATTTTTTTTCTTTCCCCAAGCAAAACCTTCACTTCATCTTGCTCAGAATTGCATTCACAGATGGATATTTCAAATATAACCAGCTAATAGTGAGGCAACATGTAGAAAAATCGCATGTTCTGAACTTAATTAACTTTTCTGAACTTGTCACAAAGTTTATTTTTGAAATGAACCAAACTTTATGGCAGCTCATAAGGGTAACAGTTAATTTTTCTGACACACAATTATCACCAATTATTCCTTTGTATTCACATCACGAATGGCAACCTTAAACACATTCGTGTTAAATGCAATACATTTGTGATGAAATAGAAACAACATAGGCGTGCCAAAGTGCTGCTCACTACATACAGCTCATCTTTTGCTGTTTTAGTTTTTTACACAGAAACCAACCATCTACAACTGGACATGCGTGTCAGTCCTGGAGACTTTCTATACATACTTTGACGACTCGTCATACAGACATTTTCTATAATCTATTAAAAAACCTATGCAGGTAGATGTGATTATATGACTCCAATTTAAATATCAGCAGTAGGCTGTCATAGTTACACTGGATGGGTCAGGAAGTCAAGATTTAAGCGGTTAATTTTCTCAACAATTCATCAAAATACTTGACAGAAATAAATGCTCTGGCTAAGCATGCGGGCACATACTGTTTTGGTTGTAACTTGTAGGAAATGGAGTAGGCTGGGCCAAAATGGAAATGAATGGATATAACAAATGATTCAGAGCTGTATGTAGAAGTGCAGAACAAATTATATGTTGCAGTTTTGTTCTATATACAAGTTAAGATATAAATAAGTGCTGTTCTAGACACGTCTGAGAAACGTTACGTGCTATTTTAGCTAACAGTGAATACTGGACAATAGAAAGAATTGTAAGGAGACAAAAAAGCCTTCACAAAACAGTTATTTTATGGGTAAAACAAAGTGGAGATCTTGGAGTCACCCATGATAGTTGAAGATAAGCTGAGAAATCCCAAACAATGGAAACCTTTCTTCTGCCATGAAAGCTACTTTAATTTAACCTAACTCTGTATTCTTGTCTTTCCCTTCACTTGTGTTTTTGTCGTACTGAATACCATTTTATTTAGTGGTTCTGCATCGTTCGACAGACGCAGTGCTGAGAATTTCCATTCCATCCACAGTTTAGGTTGAAATTTGCTCACCTACCCACACTTCAAAGAAATGAAGAGGAAGACAGATCGCTTCTCTGGCAGCCGTGCGTTACGATGTCCTACTTTGTCATAGCAGGTTGTTGCAGACTGTTCTGAGTTAAACAGAAACAGTTTCAAAGAAACCCAAGAACTGGCTGTTCAGACACAGCAACTGGAAAACCTATAATGACTAAACAAGAAGGTTTTATCAGTTACCGCCTTTGTTAATGTGTCACAACAAAAGAGAGCAGGTTTGCCCCGCAGCCACAAGTGATTCATTAAAACATGATTAGGCATCCCAGATTATCAACCATCTTATAAAGACTTCCAACGCCATGGCAGCTGCTCAGATTCGTCGCAGAGAGGAATGGAGATTAACGGTCCCGACGACATGCCAAATGCATCACTTGACATACTGTAACATTTCTTTTAATCGTCCGCAGATATCTTGCAAATAGTTTTAAATTTCACAAGAACAGCTTTGGGAAAATCTCAAAGCAAACACACTGGGTCTTGTCATCACTTCGCGCAGCCCTTTGAGACGAATCCTGCAGAGGTTTTATGTGGTGAGAAAAGAAACAGATGGTTTTATTATTTGTCCTTTCAAGTGGATTGTAACATCTGGGCCATCGGGTTCTTATTTTAATTCAGCTGAAAATCAGCTGAAAACAAGACCCGCATAAGAAAGAACCTACATTTTTATGAATTGTCACGTCTTGCCGGAACCATAAACATAGGAAGAGATGCTGAGGCTGCACAAGATGTAAATGCAGAGCGGGCGTCTAATATATGGAGGATATTATTTCTTAAGGCAGCTGCCCAGGGTTTGATTCCTTTGCAAAGTGTCTTCCTCCCCACTTTCTCTGCCCACTTCCTGTCTGACTACTGTGAATAAATGCTGCTAGTGGCACAAAAAACCTGTTTTATAAACTTCCAAACGGATGCAAGCACAGGAAATTTACGTGAGCTCTTAAGTGTTCACCTTCATCTTTGATTCTCTGCCAGGATTTCAGCAAAGAAGCAATCATGATCCGCTTGGAGGGACTCGGGGAAAACAGCCTCGTCTGACAAGCCTTTTTATGGAATCATCAGAAATGAAAAACTAAAAATTAATGTGCCTGAGCAACTTTGTACAAACAGTAGACAGATGTGTTTTAAATCTACATTCCTTTAAACATAATCACTCTCTAGCGTGTGACAGATGCAGGGTGTTACATCAAACATGATGTGCAAATTAGAGAGAGCTACAACACTCTCCACAGCAGATAGAACAGATTAGCATTACCAGGCGCACACTTCATGCACAGATGTGCAACATCTTTCTGAGAGACAACAAATACATGTGACTTACAGATGCTGGTGAGCAGTTATCAAAGAAAAAACTACCAGCCCACTCCTACATTTCCATAGGACTGACAACCCTTCAGGTGTCATTAAGGATGATTTATAATTTCTAAGGTTTCCCCCTAACCCTTTTCTGATTGGCCCTTAATTTGAAATCAGAAGAGGTTCTGTTTAAAATTCTGCACTGTACGATAGCCTGCCCTTTAACAAAACCAATAATTCATCAATTTAGCTTATTTCTTTTATGTTCAAAAAGCGAAATGTGTTTTATTTTTCCACTACACACTAAATATGACGTTTACCTACCTCAGACATCAGCATGAAAACTGACAAAAATGAAAATAATAAATAATCTAAAGTGCGTCTAGGAACACCTTATGGATGTGACAGTTAAATACTTTTTATAGAAAAAAAAACAAAGTCTGTGTCTTTTCATTTCTTATCTAGTTATGTATGTTGGCATATGGAAATATGGGACTGAAGACAAAGAAGATGAAGTACTGTTTGGAAATTTCTAGAGCCTATTGTATGAGAGTCCCTGAGTGATCAACTAACATATTAGCTGAATTAATTATAAAGTAGATCAAAGGGGATCTTTTTGTGTTGCTCCAAATTTTTCTATTAACCGTCACATCGCAACAGCTCCTTCATCAGTGTGGACAGAAACTCTGCGCAACGCAGCATGGTGTTAGTAATGTTGATGCTCCAACATTTCAAAAGCACTGTTGTCAATTCTGTAGTAGTATGTGGAGTATCTGTGCTGGCTCAGAGTTGTGATGCTCATGCTGCAACGTTTTCCAACAAGTGTCAAAAACACCAACAACAAATCTGTGGCTTAGCTGGAAATCAAACTTCATATGACACACAGGCAAATGCTAGGAAATGACTCATTGAGGTAATATTTACCAGAGGCAATGTTTCTTCCTACAACACAGACAAGCAAGGCAGATATTTAATAGAGAGATAAGAGTGTTATATTGGAGTTTGCACTCCAGAGCCGCCTGAAAGGTTTTTACTGTCAGGCTTAGATAAGTCTAACACTTCCCCATTCGCTGACTGTTGACTAATCCTGCTTTTTCTAGAGATGTGGGGTTCGTAGTGGAAGCCTGTTGGAGAAGTTCTGTTATGTTGGTCATAATTTGTTCTTTCTATAGACTTTTCTTGATTTTTTGTTGTTGAGGCATTGCATGTTTGGACAAATACTCCTTCTGGTTTTGGATGCTGTGGAGCTGAAGGATTTTTGATGTTACTTTTTAAAAGTTTTTGGATAGTTATCGCGATATATAACTGTGGCATCAGGATGATTAGCATCCCAAAAGCTACAATAAGGCATGAACTATGACCCCTGATCCCAGAGGAGTGGAGAAGGAGGTATTGAGATATGGCATGGTTTGAGATAGTGTCCCTGCTGCCTGGATTAGCTTGTCGTTACAGTCATGAGACTGTCCTACAGCAACAGTCTTCAGTCAGAGGCCTTTTCAGATTTGTTGCAAGACTGACTTCTACTGGAAATCATAGTTTCTAATTTACATACAGGATATAACCCCAATACTTTAGCTTAACACTACATCGGAAACGGACGCAAAAACGACTGTAATTCAGAACCGTAAATTTCAAATAATTTTCCTGTAAAGTTGATGTCTTAGCTTGAATTGAAAAATATACATAATTCATAATTTTTCCAAAACAGCCATTTTTTATGTTGGAGTATTTCATTGGCACAAAGGAACTGAAATGAGTTCAATTCAAATCTAACCATCATACAGTAGTCAAATTTAGTTGATCATAAAATGCTGGAAACAAGCAGATTGAGTCAAGCCTTTGTGAAAATTCAATCCATGTTTAATTGGGTTGGCGATACAACCAAACCTTTATTAACTGAAATAAGTACGAGAGGAATGGACAAAGACTACACCACTGGCTAAAACAGGCAATTTCTGAGACTGGCCATGCGTAATAATGAACTTAGGGATGGACACTATAAAGATAACAGCCATGTGTTTTGCATTTTTATTCTCTACTGTCTCTATATCACTACTCTCTATTATCTCTTACTCAGGAAGCCTAACATCAGGATTCACAGAGAAACCCAGCAGACAGTGAACCACCGGTTTTGGTTAAAACATGAACAGAGAACTGCAAAAATAATAATAATAATAACAAAAAATCCCCTTAAATATTAAGCTTATTCCTTCAGTAAAACATTATATATCCTATTTAGCTGTGATATAGGATGCACTTAAGTAAGACACTAAGCCATGTAGCACCTGGGGGAATTAGACTCGTGTCCATTAGGAGCAGGGAAAGAATTGTTAAGTCATGCCACTTACAATCAATAGGAAAAATAAATCAGGTTTGTGTGCTTTGCTCTGCAAAGGGGAGACCCGACGCCGATGCACAGTAAAACGATCATGTCTCAGCTGCTACAAACCGCCTATCACCCGTTTGAAATGGAAACGCTGGTAATGAGAAAATCTAGTACCCCGTTTAGACTTCTCTCCACTCCGGAAGAGATATTTGAAAGCAGCATACGCAAGAGCGAAAATGAGAGCAGACACCTGGGAGATGTTTTATTATTTTCACAGTAGCTTCTTATCACCTCTTCTTGTTACAGCGATTACACTGTCACCAACAAACCCACCCTCCCAAAAAAGAGCAGCTTCTCCAAACAGTCTAAAATGCCATTAGCGCACAATGCCTCAACATGTCATCAGAAAGGTATGTTACCATGTTATACACAAACTGCTACTGCATGATCATTTGAACCTACCACAATGAGAATAAGGCTGTCTGCAGCAGAAGTAGAACAATCATTGACTTCCTACTTAAGAACTTGGAGATTAAAGCTGAATAATGTATTTAAATAAGGGGATTGACAGTTTGAGATCAATTAGTTAAAATTGCAGCATTCAGGTTGGAGTTTTGAGTCATTTTCAAGCAATAAAGTAGTATAAGCAGGAATAGCCAACATCAGGATAGATAGACTATGCAACAGTATAACCACTTGAAAATGCTCAGTGTTTATGTTTGGACATTTTAAGAAATGACTGAGAATAAAACATGCTTAAATAATTTTGGAGAGTTCGAATATCTCAACAACCTAGAGTCCCAGCTGTACCTGAATGCAGCATGAATAGCTGTTGGGAAAATCTCTGCTCATCACAGAAGATTTCCATGACTTGCATCTCATAAGATGTAGGGAATTTGGGCATCAATTGATTATCCTCTATTTTCAGAGATGTTTACATTCAGCTTGACATTGTTTCAATTGATTCATTTATTTAAAGGCAGAGTGAGCTACATATCTTATTGCCATTGAAACATTTGTACTCTGATTAAAAGTTTTGGTTTGGTCCATCTTTTCTTTACTGTGGCAGCATGAAAAAAACATAATGCAGGAAATTGCAACGTTTAGTTATAGCTGGAAGTCCTCTGTTTTGTTTTGGTGTCACTTTGCACGTGATTATAACTAATACATTTTTGAGACACAATGGGCGGTTTTTTAGACAAATCCTTGACGCTGATTAGATTTTTTTTAGCTTATGAATGCATTGTTTAAACAACCATTTATCTAATGCCTCATCCTCTCATAGCTGGAAATCTGAAAAGAAAAACCAACAACTGTGGATTTTGGCTTTTCAGCCAAACAAAAACTCAGTATAATAACACTAATAAAAATTTTTATTGACTCTGACTGATTTGAGAAAACTGTATTTGTCTTTGCATGTGTACATGGAAAAACAGAAATTTAGGATCAAAAATAGTTCAACTTACATATCTATCCACACAAATGAGCCTCAAAGCAGCATCTTTTATTCATAACAGGAAGTTGTTGTTTTTGAAGTATTCTGATTGGCTAACATAGGTTTTAGCTTTATGCTACACTGCTCCCTATGTGTCTGGCATGAATAAAACAACCCTCAGGGGCATAATTGTGCAGGTACATGTGGATGAAAACCTTTCTCAAACCAATCCCGTGTAGGATATTTTTTGTAAACAATGTGGCGGAGAAATTTGTTTTTATAAACAAGGCCTGAATCCGCAATTGTAACCAGCAAGAAAACATTTTTAAACGCTTTAGATAAATAAAACGTGGCTCCCTCTTCAACATGTCCTCTATGCCCCATTATAGCCAAATTGTGTGTGAAGTGTACACTCTTAGCATTTTATTTCTGCTCTGACACCGCTTCTCCATTTCTTCATTTATAATTCAGACTCTAGAGACATGAAAACCTCTTGTCAGGCTTCACACACTCGGACGCTGAGGGCTTTAAAAGAGCTACTCAAAACCTCAGTGGCCACAATGTCAAAGGGACAAAATAGAAAGTGTAGCCTACTTTTCTACAGCCGCAGTGGGACTCTGCAAAGGTGAATACAGCCATGTTATTAAAGAGGGTCCTTATAGCCTAAAGCGGCCTTGGCCACATCTAATTAGAATGTAAATGTAGTGTGGGCTGAGGATGGATCACAGAGGATAGACATTGGCATTTAGATTATGCTGAGACTAGATTACTGATGACACTGTGTGTTGGTGAGATAGCCTTTTAGAGAGAGCAGCTTGGCAACTGACTAATTGTGTTTCTCTACTGCAATGTAAGCCGCTGCTGTTCCATTGCTGGTAATTAACTGAAGGAAGAGAAGTAGACTGTTGCACACACGCCATGCAGACAATCTGTGACTACGCCAGGACTAAAACGAACACGGGCAAAAGCAGGAACGAGCAAATGTACACACTCAGGCAATCTTTCACCTTTTCCACGAGATTGAAAAGGAGGATACATTTCTATGGAGTGAGTTTAGGCTTGAAGGGGCTCAGAAGAAATCCTTTCACCTCAATGATTCCCCATTGAGGGCATATGCCATGAACAGAGAAGCTAAGACCAAACAGAAAAACCAAAGACAGCAGAAAGAGAAGGGAGAGGTGGGGAGGGAGGGAGGGCGAGTACATGGAGAGGGAGAGAGCAGAATGGAATAAATTGAAGCTGATCTGGTGCTCTGCATTCTGAGGAGGCTGGATTTGCATATCTGTGCAGCGGTGCAGAGGGAGAAATGTGTCGGTGCTGACAGCAAGCTGAATATCTTAAACCTCCGCTGACACCCCTGCAAGCACTCTCTACTCACACACTCTGATACACGATGGAAGGAGCTCTCTCACAGAGAAAAAAAATACCCACAGACACACACAAACACAAGCGGACGCATGCATGGATGTGCACAATCACACAAAGAGGCACTCACGCTAGATTTAAGGTCAGGAGATGGGAAGCTTTGTGCATTGCTTTGTTCCTCTGCAGTGATGTATAGTAGTGCTTGTTGTTCAACAGTCAGCTCCAGCACAAGACTCATCTCTGGGGAAACGATCCAGTGAGGCAGGCCATTCTCTGCTGCCACTCAGCCACAAAACTATTTATACCGCCTTAAATGTATTCACTCCATATACACAAATGTTTTTCCTTTTTTTTAAAAATAAATCCAAACAGTACAAAAGTGCCCACATGCGCAAGATGAGATTCTCAAAGTATAATCCTCCTCATAAAAATGCCACAGATCTGCGCTATGGTACTTACACAAATTTTTTTTATACATGGTTTATTTTTTTTAACTGACACAATTGTTAAAGCAATTGCTGCTGTAGCAACGTAATTATATAGTATATATATATATATACAATCACACAAATTAGTAAAGAATACATTACATATATGTATTCTTTACTAATTTGTGCGATATTAACACATGCAGTACATAAAATACATACATACATAAAATTTTGAATAATACACCAATTGACTTTTTGGCAAGCTTGCTTATTAAGCAGAAAATCTTTACAGAGCAACACTGGGAGAACAGAACAATAATATTAGCCCTAATTACTTAGGCTATCTGCTTGAGTAGCCAAGCCTGGAGCCCACTGATTAACAAATACGCTGCTCTTAGTTTGCTAACTGTACATCACTACCATAATAAATTAATGGGTAATGCTCGCTGAGTTTCCACACCATAACTATTTGTGTTTTCCATGTAGGGAAATGTTTTTAAAACCTTCATATACCTTGATACCAGCAACTGGGGACCAACAACCAAAAACCCCACGTCCACAAGTTGCATTTTTCGGCTTAATGAAAGTGTTGCATTTTTTAGCATGTCAATTATTACCTCAATTACCTTAGTGAAAATGGTTTTCATTACCTTCTCTATTACAGTACTAATGTAATAATCATAAATTGGGCTGGTTGAGCTAAAGTCTTGTGCTCAAGACTACATACGATTCGTTTTGGATTTCACACAACCCTCCAAAATACTTCTAATGCTCAGTGTTGGTGGAGGTTACTGCTGCAGCTTGCCTGCTCTAGGAAGCAGTCAGGATCAAAGAGCAATAGTTTTGAGCAACAGCTCTGGGTAAAATATTCAGTCTTGGAACTGCCAAGGTTATCTTCCCAATTTTGAAAGAACCACATTGTCTCATTCGCACCGCGAGTCTTCATGCAAGCTAAACTAACAGGCCTCCAGTGCCAGCTTTATATTTTATATGCAGACATAAAACTTGTGTTCAGCCGCACGACTCAATTTTGGCAAAAAGCAAAGAAGTGTATTCCCATCAAGTGCAATGTGTACAGCGGTATAAAAGCCTTGTTTATGAATTTTTAATGTAGTCTCTGAATGATCAACAGCAGCAACTGGAAAACAACAGCAAGTCGAGAAGCAAATAAACAAGGCCTTGTCGTTTCTAAAGAATTTAAAGCAAGAAACTGTTCGTTGTTATTCTTGAAAAAGGAAAAAAAATGTCAGTAAAAGGATGTTTAAATAAATAAAGATGGAAAGCTAAACTTTATTTGATGTGACTTTATTATATTTGACAGCGACAGAAAATTCACTAAAACTAGGACCTGTACTGTTGATGTCTAATAACGTGGTTTTGAGAGTTTGAGTACAACCAGACATCCCTACATGCGTCCTAGTGGCAATTGTGTCCTCTGTAAAAAAAAAAAAAAGAAAAAAAAAGTGAACACATGTTCGAGTTAATAACACAGGAACCATCAGGGTTTCTTTCTGTTGAAAAGCTGAGATCATATTTGTTAAGGCAGATGTATGGCAGATGGTTGAGCTCCTATGTTATGGACGCTTCTTGTGCAAATGGTGCTAATTAAACCCTACACTGTATGAAGCAAAGAACATTTTCATGTGTTTTGATGCCAAATTGCCTGTGCATTTTCAGTTTTTCAGCTTCAACCACTTTACTCCGGAACATTTTGTACCTTTCGCATCACTCTTTTTGTGAAGTGAATCAAAAAATGGCAAATTATTTAGAAAACAGTACAACACACGTCTGATAAAAGTCAACCTGTACTTCATGCAAACTGGCAGGTTTAGAGGTTTGCATTACGTTTCCGCAGTCATTTGTGTGCAAGATGTTTATCAAGCTGCATCTCTGTTTAAAATTTTCATTTTGAAACAAGGAAGGTGGTAGTTCTTGAATTGTTGTCTGGTGGCCAAAACCACTCTGCTGCATTAGCACTAAAGAAACTCCCATCGCAAACCAGTAGGGGTGGTTGATATGTGAACTTGAAGTTTTGAAATATCGCAATATTTTGTATCTCAAAATATTGCGATATTTGTACCTCAAATATCGGTACAAACACCGATATTTGGTATAGGTGAAAATGATAAAAGTGAGGATAAAAGCTATTTAAGACACGTTTTTCAGGTAGCTGTATGACTGTGTTCCAAAACCACAAGTACTGCTCTTGAAAAGCATTTCCATTTGTAATGCGTTTCTTTAGGGACACTAGTTACATAAAGGAGTGTGATTTGTATCACTAAACTGCACACGGTAAATGTATTTTCAAATTTATTAGTATTTATGCAATAAATTGGAGAGAAATGGTAAAACTGTCAGTTCTGACATTAAGAACAAATTTGTTTTGGTGGGGGGGGGGGTCATTAATTGGAATTTATTACGACAGCAGTAAATCAAAATTCATATCAAGAAAAGAAATTTAGCACAATAAATGAGAAAGAATAAAATAAATGCCCACCTCTACATATAAGTAATTTATATTGAAGCCTTTTGAGGAACAAAAGATAAAAAAGGAACAGGGACAGAGTGACAGAAAATATATAAATGATTTATAACCACAGGGAGAATACCTGGATGCAACATTTATACAAATACTGCTCAAGTATCATAGCAAAGAGCCAATGAAATTCCTTCGTCTACTGCAATGCTTTGAAGATACTCAGAACGCCTCGAGACGTTGGATAAACAAAACTGAAAAGTGAAACAGATGGTAAGATCTACTTTCTGATTGAGTCAGTCAATAATTATTTAACAACTCAGGGGTACTCACAGAGCATTTGAATCGGACTCCCAAATGGTTAGGTTGGACCTCAAATGGAGAAAAAGGAAAACAAAAGTTGGGCAAAAGTAACATAACTTATCTTGTAGGATTCCACAGCTTTATTCCCAATGTAAATGGACTGTTCAAACCAGGAGTGCATCAAAAGCAATATATACCTCCAAGATGTACATGACTTGATGCTACACAAAATAAAATTTTCATTTGCTAACACCCAAGATAGGAAACAGTGTGACAGAGGCTGTGTTACTTATAGCTGTCTCCACTTTGTTTTATGGCAACTACTTAAAGCTAGCTGGAGATATTTGCAGCACTCTCCACATTTTCAAGTAGTCAGGATCATCAGAAGGGGAAACAAGACAAGTTCAATTGACATTCAAGTCCAAGGGCATTACACTTGGGGAGACTATGTTAATGTTGTTTTTAATAAAGGTCTAGAGGATATTTAATTTGGTAACTTGTGCTCCACCAACAACAATCAGGGGAACACGTTTATTTGGCTCCATAATTTCTGTTTATCCTGCTCATGAATTTATCCATATGGGGTTGTACAGCTCAGCTGGGAGGAGAAAGCATAAACACTGCAACGGCCACCGTTTCTACTCCCACTGCACATAATTCTCACAACTAAGAGCCTGCAACAACTCGTGTGTGCGCAGTACTGTGTGGGTGAGAAAGGGAGGGGTGGAGAGGGATTCTGGCAAAAATAATGGCAGTTGGGACTTTAAAAGGTGACCATCCTTGTTAATCATAATGCTCTACAGATGCCCAACTAGCAAGTTTGTGTTTATTTGAAGGTTCTTGCTCGGACGTCTGCGCACTCTCGGCGGACATTACGAGCAGCAAATATCAGAAAATCCCCCGTGTCTGGTTAAGTAGATCATTTAACTCAAGTGGGTGTTGGCTCAAGGTTATGTTTTTCTTATTTTTTTTTACTCTACATGCTGGAAGGCTCCTGCTGGCTCTGCAAAACGTCAGGAAGCCTCCTCTTTACATATGGGTGAGAAATTGTGGGAGCCGAACAAGAGGCAATGAGAAATAGCGTGCGTGTCACTGTGTACATACGGGCGAGTGCGATGGAGGAGGGGGAGGTGCTGAGCGAAGGCAAAAGAAAGCAGTAACCCGGTGGATGAGCTCCTTGGCATGCAAGAGGTACGATGACATTGATCCGAGTAGACCTCCCTCCATCGGTCTCCCTGACAGAGGTAACTAGATTGTTCATAAAAATGGAAATTGAGCCGTGTTATTCTCACACGCTCCAGCTGACACTTGGTCCAAAACAATAAAAATGTACTCACACATGTGAGATGTGCAAGACTTACCCGGAAAAGTTAGCTCATGGCTACTATGGCCGCGTCATAACTTCACTGTGTTATCCGAACATTACTTTCCATATACAAACACTTCCTCTCACAGTGTGTTGCTCTGTTAGTCAGGCAAAGAAACACTTCCAGCAGATGCAGAGCAAATAAATAGACACAGCTGTGGGAAGAGCCAGAGACAGACTGAAGGAAGTAAAGCCCTTTCCTGATTAACAGTTTGCTGTCATGTGTATTGTGATAACACTCGGAGAGTCTAACGTTTCAATCCGGCATGGGTGGCTATGGCTGTGGGTGGGGTTGATAATTGCAGCAAATATGCCACAACATGCAATTACCCCCTCCTTTTATGCATCGTTTGTTAGCCTAGCAGTGTTCTGTGTCACATGATAATTACCAGCAACCACTGCAGGCATGTGACAAATGCTCAGTGAGCAGCAAGCGCTCCCAAACCATCCATTCCAAAACAAAACCGTGGCAGGCGCATCCGCATGTGGACTTTCAAATTTGTCAGGAAGCTGCAGCGAACCAAGCGTCCATGAATGCATTCCTAATCCCATTTTACAGTTTCATCAATGTGGACAAATGCAGGGATCATCATCTCTAAAAATAGACAGATACTTAATCAATTTAGCTCCCCTGCTGTTTGTCTTCTTCAGCAATAAAGCAGGCTTAGCGGTGTGGCGGCAGATGCTATTGATTTTCCTGAAGAGAGTGGGGGCTTATGATAGAAATTTTCTAAATGACTTGATGCTTTTACAGGGAAGGAGCGTTAATGGGAGCTTCAGCCTGATGAATTATATGGCTTGTGTGGACGCGGTGTAACCTTCAGAGAGGAGGAGGCAGCGAGACGGGACCTGAGGCAGCGATGGCGGTCCGGCTTTACAATATGTGTTGGTTATAGTTATGGTGCAACTCAGCATGACAGGGCCACTGACATCTGCTTAAAAGGTGTTAATGCATCCGTTTAGCATAAAGAAAACACAACCAAAGACATGTCAAGGTTCAGCAGAGCTTTAAGCGATTAACTGAAGGATAAAATAAAAACAAGAGACTTACTTTTAAAAGAATATGAAACAAACTCATCACTAGTGTGTAGTTATATAGTACAAGAGAAGCAGAATGGCATGATCTGATGGTAAGATTGAAACAGAATCGGATTTAGGCGTCATCAACTGTATCTTAGACGGCACACAAGGACAAAGGTTTGCGTTTCTTTGCGATCCTCTTTCTGATTCTGCATCCATAATACTGACCTTATTTTGCTACCCATAAACCTATAAGACATTAGGATTCTGGCATAAATCAACTTTTAGGTGAAAAACTTGAAGTTGTAATAATACAGTATTAGCAGCATTAGTGTAGGGCAGGTGGGTGCATTTATGCCAATATTTATTGAAACCCTTGGTATGTTTGCTGCATAAAAATAACTTAAATCTAAATAATTTGCTTTTAATAGAAATTGAGACATATACCAATGCTCCTTTTAAAATAATGTAAAAGGAGCATTGATTTAAAAATCAACAATAAATTCTTTCATTTATATATAATGAAAAAAAGCATGTTGACAGGTTTTGCAGCAATCAAATTGTTAAAATAACAGTTCAGCTTTTTCCATGATTCCTCAGGTATGGTGACATTTTATCTTTGGTGATTAACACCAATTTCTTCTGGTTGGCAGCCCTCCTGGCCACCATCCTAAACTTTAGCTTCCTCCACAGATTCTCCTCCACATTCTGGCTGGGCTGCTCCAAAAAGGGGAAATTCTCCCAATCAGATAAAACATGTTGGTAAATTTAAAGGTTTACTTTGAATCTAAATCTGCTGGTATGAATAATTTTGGGCTTTTCTTTACTACTGCAGCATTCAGTATTTGCCATCTATTTGTAATCTACACACTGCATATTACTACAAAACCCAAGACCATAAATATACATAAAAAAGAGTCAGTTTGCCTCTTCACCAATTGGAATCCCTGTTTCATATTCACGTACTGCCATTGTGTCTCTTTCTTTTTCCATTCTAAACATGTAAACAAACCATTTTGACACAAAATACTTTAATTTAAAATTTAAATTTAAAATGAATAATTTTCTAAATTGTTAATTTAGAAGATTAATAATTTTCTAAGGATCATGAAGATAATCATGAAAAAAAAGCTAAAATAACTCAGGTGAGTAAAACAAAAAAAAGTATCGTTGAATTGTAACGACTTCATTTATATCTCTGCATGTTTTCTTTCATACCAAAGAGTTTGTTCTTCTACCACCATTAAATTTACAAAGCTATCAGTACGGTGTTGTTTTTTACATAACACCTTCTCTATTGCTCTTTTGTTCTCTTCATTTGACATACATCTGAACAGAGCTGCTCTTAAACAATGCTTTTCTTTTTGTTTTATGCATTTCACAAGAAGGGTAAGAGTCAAATATATAAAGTGTTTTGGGGCTCACTGAAAAGATTGAAAAACTGAGCTATCAGCAGGGTTTTAGCCCGCAGGTTCACATGTAAAATGGGTCAACTGTGCTCCTGGAGAGCTTAACAAGCTGCTAGACGAATAAGGCAGCACATTTGGTAATTAGCGAGAAGAGGAAGGCATTTTGAGAGATCGGGAGTGGGGGGCGCAGGAAGAGCTGGAGAACAGATGAGCGAGTGAGTGGGTGTGAGGCTGGACCGGCTTAAAGACACCACAACATTTCAGTCTAACTCATCCATTCTTATCTGCAGCTGGAGCGGATAAAAAATCAGCAGCTTTATTGTTTTATTGGCCTTTTTACATGAGTTTGGGTTCTTAATAAAAAGAACTGGAGTCAAGGTGGCAAACAAAGAGAAGTTTTGCAAGGGAAAATCTTTAACGTTTGCTGTGGGTGCTATACATAAATCACAAAGCAAATCGAGTTATGCGTTGACGACCGGGTCTAGACGGCAACACTAAGCCACAAGAAACTAACAGGAGTGGTTCTAAACTTGCAAACAGAAACATTTAAGCTGAAGCATTGAGGTTAAGCATTGTATGAGCTCACATTTCTTTCTGCAGAAAATCTCACACTCTTAGAAGAAATCCAGCCGCAAGTAATCAGACCGTGAAAGAAGAAAGATGCATCTGTAACACTAATGTAAGCAGCTGAAGAGGAGTTGTGCGCATTGTTTTTTTTTTATTATTTTATTTTGCCTGTGCTTATGTGTCTTTTCCTGAAAGCTTCTCGGCGCTCTCATGCGAAAAGTGAGGAAGGTTATTTGAGGAAGAGATAAAAAACAAGTAGGGGAGAAATAAAGACTTAAGAGCTCACACTGTGAAAAGCTGCAGAGTGAGTTGCAGCAAGAGGAAAAGGCACTTTTACTTCACTCGTATGAGGTGAATACTGCCAAATGTATTTTTCTTCTTAGAGTCAATTCATGTGTCACATCATCCTTCTTTGCTCTTCCTCAGTTCAGCACTATCCTTGGATAATAGCATTTTTATTGGCTCCCGACTGGTAATGCACACACAAAAAAATTTAGATCAAAATCAAATCCTGCACGTTTGCGTATATCTGTTCTTTGATTGAACAGATCGGATAATAAATGTGTTGTGGGAATGAAGGAAAATGGCTAGTTTAAAAATAAATTACTCAACAGTTGCAAAGTTCTTGTTTAATGCTTCAAAAACAGCTGACGGGGAAGAATAAGTGAGACAGCTGGTTGACAGCGTAAACCTACCTAATGACTCTGACCTGCAGGTCAGACAGATTACTGATCAGACAGAGTCTGATCAGTCGAGCACTGAATTATGCAGCGCTAACCTGACTCTGACCCTTGCACCAACAATCAAACTTTTCTTTTGATGTCAGTCCATCACTACAGCAAATCCAAGTGGCAGTATGGAAAAATGGCAACAAAAGCAAAAACCATCAATTTCCATAGGAATACCGTCTAAACTGGTAGTTAAAGTAAACACCCAATAAACCAATGAAACTTAAAAAACTAAGTTTACTCAGAAAGAAATGCCCTTTTGAACAAAATACCAAGAGGTTAAAAATTGTTTCCCCAACCATAATTGGATATTTTTGCCCATATAGCTACTTTTTGCTTTTATTAATGATGATTCTTGCGATTCATTGGATGTGTCAGGTCCAAACTCGTTTTCTTAACAGGACAAAAAGCCTAATGTCTACCTACAGCTAGATCTCAATCAGTGATGAAACTAGCAATTTGCAATTTTGCGTTGGTGCCCATAAATCTGGACTATTTTACAACAATGGAAAAAAAAATCTATGCATAGCGTTTTCAGCTCCTTGTTGAATACAATTATGATATGCCATTTAAAATGGAGCAAATATGACGTTGATATTTTTGCTCTAAATAATTAAACACTGTGAAATAGACTTTATAACTGTGAAATTATTTACTCATACATAAATGTACCTGTTGTCATTAAAATTCAAAAGACATTACAGAGTTTAAGGGACAGAAAAACTAATTACTGGAGCAATTTTCCTTTGTACTCCATCCAGTTTGTTTACATCTCTAAAAGGCTTTTCAATCCTCATTATGCTGTTGGGAAACAGCCAAAAACGATCCCGACTAACAGCGTAAAGTAAGAAATATTCCCTGCACAAATGTTTGTACATTTCTTGTTTATCTGGCATCTAGATGAGTAAAGCATAATCTTATAATCTACATTCCGCATCTGACAGCTTTTTGGTTTGTTTACTCAAAGGCTGCATGCAGCACACTAGAGTAACCTCAGCACTTAACAGCTTGCAGCCTTCATGAAAAACACCATCCCTGGTGTGCAATGTTAATAGCTGCAGCCGTTTTGTCATCCTGAAGAGTAGCTCAGCTCGATGTTGATCTTGTTGCTCTGAATGTATATGAAAACTCATGAGCTCCTGTTTATATATATATACTGTATATATATATATATATAAAGTTAATGCATATTTATCGCTTTTGTGAAGCTTCTTCTCTCAGATGGAATATAGATTCAATTGAAAGAGCTTGCACTCGACAAACCAAGGGTGCAAATGTCAAGTAGAGAAGATCTGTGTTTAAAGCTCTGGAAGTCAGATTGGAGCTCAAAGTTAATTTTGCCTCAATTGTGTCTTTCAGCACAAATCTTTTAAAGGCACTGTATCCTTCCTGCTTTCAACTAAATTCACTGAGAGAAGAATTTACTGAGGGAGTCGTGAAGACCTCAACATTGTTGGAATAATTACTTCCAACAATGTAAGTGTTGAGACACTTACATTGTTTTTGTGGAGGCACAAAAAGAATGACGCTAAACAAAGGACCTTCATCCAACTATTGAAAGAGATCTCTACAAATAAATTACAGTATCGTTTTGTTACTGCTAGATGTTTTCTTTCTTTTTTTTAGCAGTATGTCTAAAACTAATTAGCATAAAGAATAAAAAGTCAAAGCTACTGAATTGCTTTCATTAACAGCGAGTAGATGTGAATTGGGAAGCTGGACGATTCTCCAATGTCAACCTCACCTGTGTTAGCAGACATCATCTATGAATGTAGCTGGCATGAGTGGGTCATTTGTAAAAGGCAAACGTTTTACTGAGCGACTTGTTTTTGTGCGCATAACGCTAAATATTTGTGGAAGAGTCATTTTGGCAATTCATAAAAACAAGCAAGAAAAACATTTTTAGGGTGGCTGGTAATTTATCTAAAATTATCGTAGAACAAATTCAAAGGTATGAAATGTGTTACGAAAACTTGGCCAGAGATTAGAATAAAATCTGTCCATCTGTTTATATGTCTGATTTGTATGTATTTTGCAATGGAAATACATAGGTGAGTTTTAAAATTGTAGCAACATGCACCCAATAGTAACCGGTTTAAGCTGAACACAAAAAATAAATAGGAGGAAAAAAAGGTCATGGTAGGTCAAGCTAAACTACCATAACTTGGGTGCTTTTTAATAATAATGCTACTTATAATTGTAGTCTGGGATTCCACAAGAGTCGTTTTTCTTTTCAATCCCAAGTTGGAAGGATAAAGGAAAGATAAAATGAAACAATTATAAATTTATAAAAATAAACGGCAAATCCTATCATGCGCTTCTAAAGACAAGGAGCTATCAAGACATCATCGAGTTTCTTTTCTTTCCGTGCCTGCCAGGCCTTTTTATTCCATCTGTATTGAATTATTTTTAACAAATGAAGGAGTTCAAAACCTGATGTTGGATATAATTATGCTAAAAAAGATGGGCTATGAACAACTACTCAAGGTCAACCTGCTTGCAGTGGAAAATATCTGTATTTTGTGCTTAGAAAAAAAGGTTGTATTTTATGATCATTTGAAGAGTACCAGTCCCAGTTTGGTTACAACCTAACCGGTGATTAGGATTGATGTAATTTATGTCCAGACAACTATCTTCAGAGGCATGCTTAATGATAAAGAGGAGTGGAGTATCCTCCCTGTAATCAGCTGAAAAACAAAAGCTCTAAAGACAGGCTATGATAGGGCTTTGATTCTACAATCCTGCAATCCTTTTGCCAAGGCATTTCATGGCTATGCCTTTAAACGAGGGCTATTATGTAAAGTCGACTTTTTGGAGCTTCATATCATGTTATAATGCTATTCTCTCATCAATAGCATATGTGAAGTGTTGCTTTGATTCTTTCATACATGTTTGAGTCTTTTTATAACAACTGAAGGTAACAGTTATTTGACTGTGGTATAAAATAGCACTATGCGGCTGGTAAATATATAACACTGCCTCTTTAAGAAACCCAGGAAAAAGCAGGAAACGGTGAACAAACTTTTAGAGGCATTAAATAAATGTAGTTAACATTAGTACACACAAAATGTCCCAAAATTGTATGGTAAAATCAATGTTTAATTCTTTTGGCCAAATTCAGTTGCATATTTTTGATACATAAAGAGCTGATGTGGTATTCAAGGGATTCAGGAAATGCATTCATTTTCATCCAGTTGTTTACCTGTCACTGTATGGCTAAGGCAGGCTTCCCCCCCTCTCGCTCATCATTATATGCCAGGTCGTGTTATGACATGACTCAGGAAGTGAAGGTTAATTCTAGTATATATGAAAACTGTATAAAGCAGCTATAAGGAGAGTGGTATGAAATCCCTCTCACCAAAACACACATTTACACAACAATAAAATGAAAACCCACTCTACTCCTCTGAGAGTGGGAACACAGTGCACTGCTATTGTTAGATCCATCTTTTCTTTTTTCTCTCTCTCCTCGTCTCGCAGCGAGTGTGCGCCCAGCCATCTCTGTGGAGCGAGCCACTCACAGTTGCTCAATAATCCATTTACTTGCATTTGCTATAGCCGTGACTGTAATTTCAATCACATAGCCAGCAGGGAGATAAGTTAGGAGCTGCCTACTAAAAGCTGCCCATTGGTGACATGGGCTGAAATCGAGTAATGGATCCTTGCTCATTGCCTTAGTCATAAATCATCTGCTCCACAACAATGATGTTGGGGGAACAGCAAAGCTGCCATTTGCACACAACTATTCTTTCTAAATATGTGTTTTGATGGAAAACAGAGTGCAGAGTGTTTTCCAACTTTGTATCTTGTTCTGACCAGAGAAAAATAGGCATTGTAAAATTTAACAAACTGCTTCACAATTCTTTTGTTTTACTTACAGCTGCCTAGGTTTGACATCAAAGAAACACTGCAACGCACAATTATTTCTCAAATGCATGTCTCATAATTGTGACTACTTTGGGAGTTTTTGGTTTGGTGATCTTTCTTCAGCTCATGAGCGCAATCAAAAGCGCTCATGAGCTTTGATCAAATTTACATAATGACACTGTGTGTGTGAACACACACAGTGTCGTCTCCAAGAAAATTGTCCGTGTGCCACAGAGAGTCATATTACCATATCGCCGTCGTTCCTGCCAGCTTCTCTCCCCTACAAACCATCTCATGCTGCCTTGCCTCATTAGCATTGCAAATAGCACCTAAAGCAAGAACAGCGATGGCAGCAGCAGAGGAAATAGGACAGAATTAACAAATTATGTAAGAAGCGTGGAAAGGACGGAAGGGACAGAGCATGTGTAGCAACAAGGAGGTGGGTGATGAGGAGGAGGTGGCAAGAGTGTATTACAAATCTGATTATACCTTTAACTTGACAGTCTAAGATGACATCTATTTATATTGATCTTGTGACTCACTGTTGATGAGATTTGATACAAACAGTGGACTGTTTTTTTTCTATTTTTTTGCCTTTACAAAAAAGACATCCCAGTATTTTCAGTTTGAATAATCCCACCTGAATGGATTTTTTAAATGGCTCTGTCTGATGAACAACATTTCATTAATTCGAGAAATTAATCAGCTACTAGAATTTCTTGTTGAATACAAATTTCTCTATATGTAAAAACAGTTTGAACGCTAATTACTGCTTCAGTTTTTATTTAGTGCAACTTCTCGGCAACAACAACAATCCAATCTTCATCACGCTGTACAAAGTAATGAGTTTTGGGAGAGTCCGCTCTAAAAGGAACTAATTCCAAAATTCAGTTCAAACTCAAAATGAATTAATTCATAGCTATAATTCGCTAGCAAAATACTCCGCACTAACATGGTGTAGTTCTCATTCATTCACAGTATTTTGTCTGATATAAGAAATAAGCAGAGGGAGAGAAATAAATGATGTGTGCGCCGTTCCTCACAGCTTACATTATGCATGAATCTGGAACACAGCTGCTCATTCACATACTGTAATGCTTTGGTTGTTAAAATGGAAAAGGAGTGCAATTCTTACAGAAAAGGGATCAGATTAAACTATATTGTAATCATGGCCTCTTTTTAAATGCTACAAGGTTGCCAAAAATAGATAACTCAAATGTATTTATTAGCTTTGATAGTTGGGACATGAACACTTCAACTTAATTTTAGTTTAAAACAAAGAATAAGGAGTTACAGTGTATTTTAAGGCAAGAGTAAAGGCATACATAATCAGCAAGAAGTCACTTAAGGACTGCCTGTGTGTAAGAGCTGAACCACAAATGTACACAGCTGTCTTGGTGGAAAGTTGTGTCTTTTCTTTTGAATATAAAAAATTGCTCCTTAAAAATATATATTAGATATGTGTTTAGTCCCAGTACATGATGTCAGGATGAATTTCACTTATCAAGTTCGTCCAATAAAAAAACATCCCTATTGAGTTTAAAGTTGTCAAAACTGTAACCAAGATGTGCAATTTACTTGATTAATTTTGATAAAAAAAAACCCTACATCTTCTATGTGAAGCAAAAATGAACAAAATGATTATGTACAAAAAAAAAAGTCTTTCTGAAGGTGTGAGAAGGAGAACAAAAATTCAAAGTAAAGCTCACTACTTAAAACAATCTAAAATTGTGAATTATCTAAATGTGTTTGTAAGCTTAAGAATTATTCCCATAGTTTTGCTAGTGCAGGATTAAGAGCCGAACGTATTTCTCTGCATCTGTAAATGCGAGCTGCTGACAGGAACTCCATGTTATTAACACTATTTCCCACTTAACTGAACCACAGCATTACACTTTCAGATATAAAGTTTTCACCAAAACACAATTTAATAGTGGGATGATTTATACCAGTGGTCCCCAACCCCCGGGCCGTGGACCAGTACCGGTCCGTGGACCAATTGGTACCGGGCCGCGCAAGAAATAATGAAATACTTCCGTTGTATGTGTTGAGTCTGGAGGATCTTTTCAGTGTTGTATAAAGTACTGAAATCTCAGAGTCAAGTAAAAGTACAAGTACCTCTCCAAAATACGACTTTGGTAAAAGTCGAAGTCACTGACTGAAATGTTACTTGAGTAAAAGTCTTAAAGTATCTGAAACTTCTTGTACTTAAGTATGGAAATTACTGTAAAAATGGATGTACTCAAGTAATGTAATGAAAAGTACAAGTAAAGAGTAAAACAAGGCAAGTTTGAATGACATTTCTTATATTTTGGTAAACTTGTCAAATAAACTTAAAATAATGTACCCAACCAAGTGCAGGCAAAATGAAACCTGCTAATAAATTGTTCCAGTTTTAAAGAGTAGCACATGTTAATGGTTTGTGGTTTTGAACTTGCATGCCTTTCCTATATTCGTTGAATTTAGTCTAAATTGCTATCGCTATGGCTTCTGTCCCCCATTGAACTAGGGTGACCAGACGTCCTCTTTTTCCCGGACATGTCCTACTTTTCAGACCTAAAAAGATGTCCGGGGGGAATTTAAAAATTGTCCGGGATTTTGGTCAATTGCCTCAAACACATTACATAGCTTACAGTGCATTATAGGGCACGGCGCTGCGTGTCACGTAATCCCTGAGCCGCGTCAGTGCGGGCAGCACTCTTCTCTGTACGTCCCTCCCACCCACCCGGTGTAAGGTGTTCTGATTTCTGATTTCCCCAACAATGGGAGAAGCGAAACAGGTGTATCCTATTGGAGGTGATGAACAAGCCCGGGCAAGCAGGCTACGGACTTTGTTCGGTAGCTTGCTTGCTACTTGCTAATCAGTAGGTGGGGTCAAAACACTTTGTTTCTCTCTCTCGCGTTTTTGTAACGAGTAACTAAACCACACATTGAAAATGTATCGGAGTAAAAGTACGCAATTACGTTCGGAAATGTAGTGAAGTAAAAGTGAAAGTCATCAAAAATTTACATACTCGAGGAAAGTATGAAGTACTCCAAACTATACTTAAGTAAAGTAGTGAAGTATTTGTACTTTGTTACTATACAACACTGGATCTTTTATTTTGAAAATCCTTTAACCGGATTTTGTCGGTTACATTTGTGCGCCAACATTGAGCTCACAAGCAGCAGAATGAGTTAGAAACAGCAGCAACAGCATCGGTGTCGGTCGTCTCGATACTAAAAGTACTAAACGTGGTACTAAAAAGGTTGGGGACCACTGATTTATACAACTGTACTGTGAACTGAAGAGAAATAATATTAACACACGTTTTGCTAGAAAAATAACTTGAATGGTGGCAAAGGCAGCACTCTCCACACTTTATTTTTATCCTTTCAAGTCTCTTTGAAAGGATTTGGCAAGTTTTTAATAGGCACAACCCACACATTCAACTTCTGCAGCCCAACCCAAGAATACATTTTCCTTTTGAAGGGGGCAGTATTATGTATTTTCCAGGCACATGGTCTCATTTTATAGCAGTATCAAGTAACTGTTATCATCAGTTGTTAAAAAATGCAGTATACAGTACAGACCAAAAGTTTGGACACGAAAGTGTGTCCAAACTTTTGGTCTGTACTGTATGAAAAACATAAGTTAAAATGAAATGTCTCTTTAAGAAGCTCCTGCTCTCTCTGACTCTCTTTCTTCAGAACGCCCTCACAACAATGCTTCTCGTTGTGCCGTTAACAACCATTCTTAGAAACGTTGGACCGAGAAGTAGCTCGTGTGATAAGCTCGGCAGACGCACTGTTCCACCAAGTGCTTGCTAATTGCTGCTGCCGCTAGTCTAGAGGAGCTGAGTGGGGATGTTGGGGATGTTGCAGTGGAGGGGTGCTTTGTGAAGCAGAAACTCGACTCGGGGACTGCATCTCCAAGGAGGAGGCGGGGCTTCATGAGAGCAAGTGTTTAGGCACCCCTGAATGGTTACCAAGGGAGACTGAAGAATTCTACATCATGACCTAATAACATTATAATAAGATACAAAGCTAGGGCGTGCGGTGGTGGTGTAGCAGTTAGCGCGACCCATATTTGGAGGCCTTGAGTCCTCGACGCAGGCGTCGCGGGTTCGACTCCCGGACCCGACAAAATTTGCCGCATGTCTTTCTCCCTCTCCTTCCCCGTTTCCTGTCAGCCCACTATCATATAAGGGACACCAGAGCCCACAAAAAAGACCCCCTGGAGGGGTAAAAAAAAAAAAAAAAGATACAAAGCTCAAAAACGCTGATCTTACATACACCCCATATAAACGTGGCACCACTTAAGGAGTAATAAACAGGCTTCACAACATAACAATTATTGCCAAGAAGCATTGTTACAACAAAAAAACACAACATTTTCTTTCTTCTGTTTTAAACATATATTATTTTTCACATGCCAAATAAAACACAAAACAGCGCATTTACCAACTTTCTTAAATTATAATTAAAACAAACGAGAGGAACTACTGTGATTGTGGTCTGTGGGTAGTGGGAATGGAAATTGAAAACATAAAAAGTTAGCTCAAAAGGCAGAAAAAGCTAACTTCCCTGTCTCTGCTCATCTCCCTCTAAAGTCAGAGCCTCGTGAGGTTTCATATTTTTCATTGAACTTTTAAAAACAAATAATAAAAAATGGCCGCAGAAGATGACCGACGCATTAAGATGCCCAGTGGTGCCCAAGCCCACTGCCATTTATTCCATTGACTGGTTTCAAAATGAAATGAGTTGGAGAGCGACGTTGGTAAAGATCAAAACCAATAAACAACAAACGCGGCTTGGTACATCTAAACAGCGTCTGCCCTTTTTTGTAATTTTATAAGATTTTAACCACAAAATAATAGACTAAACTGTGTCCTTTAAACAGCTTCATGAAAGATCTGAAGCCAAAGAAAACTACATAGTTTGAGATGCCAGGGGCATTGTTCTTTGCACTTATTCTAATTGCTGGTGACATATAATGACGCAGGGCTCTTTCTGAATGAGCCTGCCCATTATGCGGAGTGAAAGCCAGTCTGGTGTGTTTGGTATGTGGAGGCCCCTGCTTCTCAGTGGGGGGAAGGCTGGTCTTGGACGGCTCTGCGCTGTGGCTGCAGCTCTGCTCGGCGCGTAGCGGGGGGAACACAAGGAACCCTGTAGTCTGGTAATGCAATATTCATGGTGGGGTGTGAGCAGAGCAGTTAAACACAGCAAAGTTGTGAGAAGACCTTGCAACCCTCTATCAGGGAGCAACTGCAGCTTGGCCTCAAAAAGCCTATCCTCACGTTCCAAGTATTGTCTCTTTCTTTCTCTGCTCTCCCTGCTGCTGCTTCTGGGTTTTTGTTGCTTTATTTTTTGCTGCCACTCGCACAGCCATTAATTTTTAATAACAACTTAAATGGCTGGCTTGACGAGCCTGTGCGGTGGGGCAGGGCGGGGGGCAGCAAGTCAAGGGCTCTTGCCTCTGGTTACAAACTGAGAAATAAATTTGCAGAGATCAAGCTAAACATACAGCGAGCGGAGATATATATATATATACACACACAGCGTGGAAAAATATCAACTCTGCTGCTGCCATTCCAGCTTAATTAGAATTTCAGCTCTTTCATCTTGAACTTTCAATTGCGACTGCAACAGGAAATTGAGATCAAATTAAGATCGAGTGCTTCTTGGAGGCCACCAGAAAGATTGGATTTGCACATTAAATATTTAAATTTGTCATAGGGCAGATATTAACTGAGACAGTTAACTTTAAACATTAGGTTCAAATTTCTAAACAATTTGTGAAATGTGTAAGCGACTGTGATGATTGCATTATATTTCTCGGCCCTACGTCGCTTGCGAGGCAAAATGATCTTTAAAGGAAAGACTGTTTTGTTTTGAGTCGAGAAAAGCCTCACTCAAATATCAAGACAATAAAAATGAACTCGGATAAAGAGTAAAACAGTGGAGTCTGCAGTAGGCGCGTATAAATAATTGATTCACCTCTTCAAGGCAGACAAGGTTGTGTGGATGTTGTCAGTAAGGTGGCAGCACTCAGGTTTTCCCCTGCATTATTTATTTTCCGCATTGGGGTGGTCTGACCCACTCTTGTAATGAGAGCTGGAGTCACGGTCTGTTTGGAGTCCCGGGGCAACGCCGTGCGACCGTGTCCCTGGATCACTGCTCAACCACACAGGGCCCTACATAGTCAGTGTTTGCTCAGACTTCACTCGGACTGTAAAAGTCAAACCTTGTTGACACATCTGTGCTGTCTCTCCCCGAGGCTAATGGCTAATACATCTGCCTGCTTCTTTTCAGAGGGTGAGGAAAACTACAAGAATCAAATGCTGGGAAGACACTGGTAGCAGAAGGAAAGCTGAAAAGTTATCCGGGGAATTTAAGTCGAGTAAGACAGCTATATTTGTTAAGAGGTATTTTGGGAGAAATGTTAAGGACTTGATGCCATCAGTCTATTTTCTCTAGCTGTTTTCCCAGGTAATGCAGAGTTTAGCCAGATTTCTCTTCTAGATTTGCAAAAATTATAGCTTCCTTCTCCAACTACTTATACAATTAGAACTCATATACTCTTACCAGCTAATGTATTTTAGGTAGACCTTACCAATACCAAATTGGGGCTGTTTTAACTTCAAATGGACCTTTATTCTTCATCACTGGACTGCAGTTAACTTAGGATGCATTCACACCAGCTCTGCTTAGTCTGCTTTAATCAAACTAGTTCATTTGTCTAGAAAGTCTGGTCCATTTGGGGAGGTGTGAATGTGCAATTGAACTCTGATGCGGACGAAAAAGCCAAACTCTGACCCTACTGAAAACAGGTGTCAGTTTGATTAAAATGACCTCTAATACAGTTTGAATGCATATGTGGTTTCAAGTGAACCAGAGATCATCCCAAAAGCAGGAACAAAACTGTAGCGCAGGGCATTCTGGGTAAATAGAACCAAAACAAATGCACAAGTCAAGCGCTACAGGGAAGAATGGGCTGTGGTATTTTACCAAAGACAAAAGAGAAATCCTACATCAGCTAAAATCTGATGCTACTCTACTGTGTTTGCATTTAGCGAAGAAGGAAGTTGTGCTCGTCTTCTACTAAAGGTTTTCCTGTCGTTTCCTGCAGTTGTTTTTCATGCAGCACCATTACAAGCGAGGGGTGGAAACAGATTTTGCAATTAGTTAGGTTCATTTGCCGTATGAAAGCAAACCGCACCAGCTGAAAATGTAACAACCATTGCAATTTTGGTCCCCAATCAAACCGAGTCTACCGGACCAGAAGGTGTGAAAACGCCCTTTGTGTCATGTCTAAGGTACCAACTTGAGGTGTTTTGAGCTTTGTGACACAGTGGATGTTTCCTCTGAGCAGTAGGATCTTCTGTAGCCATCAGACGATGGGTCATACTATGGTCACAGAGGGATGGATGTTAGCATTAAGAATCAAGCTCTGGCAATGAAACAATGTCTAACTGTTGATTATTGAACCTTTCTACAGTGTAGCCTATCTACTGGAAACAATTCAGATACTGTAAGTACATAAGGCAATCATATAGTCGTATTAGTAGTATCATTTGTGCAACAAAAAACTAAGACTATAGGAAGTGGCAAATAGGCAGTGGCAAATTTCATAGAGCTGCAGAGTAGTAAAAACATCAAGGATAATATGACAATATTATTTAGTGCAATTTTCTTAATCGCCATCAATAAGTAAGCAACATGATTGCAACTCTAAATCCTAAGTGTACAATAAACTCAAGCGTAAAACTACATGTTGGCATATAGCATGCCAGCATGTAATTGAAGTTACATGCTGACTTATAATGATTAGTCAACAAACCATAAAAGTTATTCCAGCAGAACATTTATTTATTTCCAAAGAGTCTGATAAAATCCAGATTTTTGTTTAAAAGAAAAATTGTAACCTGACCACCGTCTAGTCACAAAAACATAGTATTTGTAAGCTAGACATGCATTTATAAAAACCAGAGTGCCTGTCTTGTTAAGCAAGGAGCTCATTTTTTATGACATTTCTGGCTTCAGTGTGAAATTCACTTGACAGGTGGGTGTGAAAAACATCGACTCACACTTTTAAAATAGCACAAGTGACTCATTGGCCATGGCTAGTTTAACATGCCCACCTTGATGGGCAACTCACACTGTGCAAATAATCCACCTATTGATCCTTGCATCCTGACCTAACAAATGAACAAAATCAAGGCTGCAACGCAAACACGTTCATGAACGGACGTCTTCCATTCAGCAGAGCGTACGCACACGCTTACACACGTGCGCAAAAACACAGAAATGGGAGTAATCTCTCATTAATCAAGAACATTGATCACATTGTAAAACACATCTGTCTGCATGCCCCCCTCAGCGTCGGCAGAGACAGATTACATTGACAGGATGAAAAGACAAAGACTAAAGAGAGGGAAGCTATATTTGAAACAGGCAAGAGAAAGAATTGTGGCATAATGAAAACAGAAAACTGAGGGTAGACATATTAGTGACAAAAGATCTAAACCTGGATCACGGCGATCTATAAAACAGATGAAAACGACCTGGAAGCAAGCCAGCATTTTGGGATTCATGTAGGACAGATCTTTACCTCAAACTATGCAGAACTCTTACAGTTTTATAGCTGATTTACAAACCAGATCAGATATGTGATATGGATTCACATCAATTTCAAACAACTGTATCTTAACAAGTATTGACTGAATAAACACGTGCCTTTTCCAGAAAGGATTCCTTTTATGCTTCAAACTTGATTTGCAGTGGTACGACAAACACTGATTGATACGGTTTACGTAATAGCTACTGATAAAGGGCAACAATCCTGAGGGCTAAGATAAGTAGAGAAAAATCTATTGCTACAACATGGAGCGATTTCTTTACACAGCCTTTTCACCCTTGTGTGAGTCAGAGAGCCACGAGGTTTCATTAACAAGGGCAGCTGATAAAACCTCTGAGCTCAAGTGCAATCAAATGCACCAAATCTCTCAGGCAAAGCATGCCTGTGTCATGGCTATGCAATCTTAAAAAAGCAAAAGACTTAAGAAACTCCTGCACATTTCTATTCAGCCGCATAAATAGAAATGATACAAAGCGTATCCCTTTAAATTCCAGAGCTTTATGAATTTTGAACAAATGTAGGAGTGCTCTTTTCCATTTAGGCTCAGTCTCTGTTTAATAAATAACGACATGAGGGAATTTGTGGTGTGTAGTTTAAACGTGACAGAGAGTTTACCAAAAGGAGTTTTTCTTTGCCCCAGGTCGATAATTGGATGCCAGACCAGATGATGACAAAGATTCCAGGCCGATTAAGTCATTTTTCTTCCAGATTTATCATTTACTTTAAACATAATATCAAGGTTTTCCATTTTCTTTGGGTATGAAAGATCTGTGGACTGGAGCATAGAAATAAGCTGCATGGAGCAGCAAACTATAGATCAGGCCCTGGAGACGTTTTCAGGTGATCCTTCATGCTTGTGGTGTTTTTCCACCAGCTCCCATTATTACCTGCTCATTGCAAGTACTTACCCTTCCCAAGAGATGGCTTTGTACAATGATTCCTTAAGAAATATTGCAATTCCTTATGGAAAGTTTCCAGATGTATGGCTCATCAGTATGTATGCTAGTATGCTCTGGTCATACAAAGGGCTGTTTCTCTAAAAATAAAAAAAATAAAAAAAATATATATCTAATAGCGAAAACATAGAATATTAAATCAAAATATCTATTTCACAAAAGCTAAGTCAAGCAGTGAAGTTGTTCAATTCTGGGATAATTTAAGTTTTTTGTGTAATGTTTATATTTTCCTTCCCTATAAAGGAGGAAAAATGAAGCAGTTTCAGGCTGTAATTTCATTGCCCCCATATGAAAATACAGAGAAACTGTAAACACACAAGGAAAAAGGAAAAAACACAACATGCTATGATAAAACCTGCACGTAAGCACAACCGCACACTGAAGAGTACTGCCACAAAATTATGGCAACATAGCTAGCATGTTTCAAGTAATGCTACATAAAGATCACAGCCAAGTCTGCATGCCAGATGTTGACATTTTACATAAAAGTCTTTAAAAGACAAATTATTATATGCACAAGCTTAAAATAACATCACTTATTTAAATACTCAGAAATATTTCTTAAGCTCGGCTTTTTATCTTAACCTCGACGCAGTAACTGAACTCCTATGGCAACACTCATAGATCAAAATTGCTTTGCTAGGCATCCGTAAAATGCTGTGGTGGAGGTGGTCGGAAGCAGAAGGTCTCGTTAAATCACGGTAAAACATGTAGACTTTGCTCATTTAAGTGCACATGTTGGGGGGGGGGGTCTCTGCTTGGCCAACCTCAATTACATGCGTGGAAATATTGTGTCATTGTGTCACTGATCGAACAACAGTTTGAAACATGAAAGTAAGACTGCTTACAACACTATTACTTATTATAAATATAAGATGTTTACATCAGTCTGACAACTCAGTTTCTCCAAAGTTGTCTCCCATTCACAGCAGCACATCTGAGTTTGTTCTGCTGTGACTTTTGAATTTTCCCCAACAAGAGCTCTAAAACTAGACTGTGTTCAAGCTTTTTTAAAAGGTTTTATTGGCTCTAGTGGCCTTTATTTGATAGTTTATTGACAGGAAAGTGGGTAATGAGAGAAGGGGAAGACATGCGGCAAAGGTCACCAGGCTGGGAATTGAACCTGCGACAGTCGTGTCGAGGACTAAGGCCTCCATATGTGCTTAACCCCTGCGCCACCACAGCACATCCCAACTGCGTTCAAGTTTAAGATATTTTTTGCAAAACATGACAGCAAAAAAGTATCCCACTTCTTGCTGCAGTATGTGTATTTCCGAATTTTCTTTTTTTTTTAACGCATTTGCTGAAAACTATCACTATGTTGAGCTAGTATAATGTGAGATGGATATTTTCTGAAAAATAAAACCAAAAAAATCCAAGCTCCTCTGCCCTAAGGACCTGCTGACATGTGTACAAATATACTGCTCTGTCAGAAACTACCAGTCAGAGCCAGGATGTGGTCTTAGTGCTGTCAATCACCATCGTGTACACGCTGTTCAGACAGTCTCCCTTGCTCTCTGCTATGCTAGAGCAGGTTCTCCACAACATAGCTAGCATGGCCACTGATGACAGTAGAGAAACGGTTTTTCTTTAACAAAGTTGTTTCTCTGCTGTTGGCTCATTTAACAGCACGTACACAAGAATGATTGGGAAGGCTAAAGTCTTCCCTCCTGGCTCTGATTGGTTGTTTTTGACCAGGAGCGGTGCATTTCTTCAGATGGCAATAGTAGCACTAAGAGGAGGTTGAGGAGATAGATCTTTTCCAGATTATATGTCTCATAATTTACTGTCACAACATGGTGACACGTTTAACAAATATGTAAAAGACATAGTTTAGTAAAAGTTATATTCTGCAGCTTTCAATCTTATAAAGTTCCACCTTGTAAGTATTTCAAGCTACTTCCATCTCCGTTTCTAAAAGTTGTTGACGAAGGTTTTGTGAATGTAGTCAGCCTAATCAACCTTTTATATAATTATAACTTTAAATTTGAACATAGACGCTAAGAAAAAACTTCCCACAAAAATAAACAGAAGATGAATAAATGATAACTGAAAAAAAAAAACTGAAATGCATCCACACTTGCCATTTGGGGTTAGCAACATCGAGGGACTATGAATGATTCACTGTCAGTCTTTGTTAGCTAAAAAATGCCCCTTTTACAGCAGTGCCACAGAATACAGTGTTATTTTTACAGCTGCTGATTTAGCATGGAGGAGTTCTGTCACCGCGGCTGTGAGGACATGCAGATCAAGTATGTGGAAGTTTATTGCTTGGGGCTCTTCCTGGCTCCCATACCTGTGTGCTCAACAGCTCAGCTCTCTCCTCTTCTCTCCTCTCCCCATTAACCGGCTGACAGATCAGTAATAAACACAGCCTGTCACCTTCAAGGCCTGCCTCTCATTTACTAGGGAACACATGAAACCTCACTCTCTCATTCCCCTCTCTCTCTTTTTTTCCCCCTTCGTCCGCTGGGCTCACTGGAGTTGAAACCCGATTTTCAGGCCTCTCCTGCCTCCGAGGCAGCAAATTCTCAGCTGCACCCAGACAGTCCTGCAAAAGGCATGAATATTAAATGGAAGATCCATGAATAAATAACCCAAAAAAAGAACTTCTGTCGATCTAACCTTGTTCTGTCTCCCAGCACTGGATGACAGAAGAGCATACGGGGGAAACAGACAGAGAGAGAAAAAAAAACATTCACCTCAATAAGAAAGGTGGACATTTGTTAGGTAATTGGCTTCCTTTATTTGCCATCCCATGGTGCTTTAATTTCACACATAAAAAAAAGGTGGTAACCAGACGGCAACAGTGCAGTTGATGGTTACAAGAATCAGATTCAAACAGCAATATTTTCACAGGCATATTTTGAGCTATTTCCATATGTTGTTCAACCTGAGGGATAAAAGCCATACATATTGCAACAGCTCTGTAATGTATGCATGGAAAATCCAAATCAGATTGCAAACGAGAGCTGGGAGTGGTATGTGTACAAGGATTATAATGCTGAATGCAAAGCAAACAAAGTGACTCGTCTAATTGTGACATACACTCACTGGTCCCTGGGCATGTGGTTGTTACAGTGAAACAGGTAAATATAGGCCGTGAATCAATTCCCTAATTAAGGCTGATGTGTTTTGCAATGAATTTCATTGGTCTGCGTGTTTAATACTGCCCACCGAGGGGGAATCAGGAAGATAAACAAGTGGTTATTATGTGCTGATAGAGTGAACACTGTATAATGCACGTTTACCTTTTGCATTCAGCGAAAGACATTCCTGGTATTAATCACTAACCAGTAAAAAGCAATGCAGTAAAGCAATTAAACACTAGGAGCAGAATTATAGTGAAGGTTTTTGTTTATTAGGATTTTACTGGGAGTCCATATTTGGGTTTATAAGGGACTTTGAAAGATTCTTGAAAGATTGTTGCCATGTTTGAACTGTTGGTTAATTTAAAAACTAGATTCGTGCTTTGCTCATCTGAAAAGGGACAGTGGAAATTTCCTTGACTTTAACTTCGACCGAGGCTGAAATGTAACACTCCAGAAATCTAATTACATATCATAATGACTCAGACCATGACAGGCTGAAATGATCTGCTCACAAAGTGTAAACATACCAAAATATTGTAGTAGTTCTTTTGGGTTTTATGATGTTGATTTCAAACATCTTTTTTATGAATAATTACTTTTGTTTTAAGTCGTCATTACTTTAAAAAGATGGAAAAACCACACAAATGTTTTTACCAGACATGAACAGTATAGTTTAGTGTAGCACTCCATACTTGGTGTGTATAACATTTATATCTTAAAAGTTTCACCCTTTTTTTTGGATTAGCAATAAGATGTTATTCAAAATTAATTTCTGTAAAAAACTTATAATCATTTTATTGAACAAGAAAAGTTAACACATAAAAACAAAAAAACAAGCAATAGAAAAGAAATGCCAAAAGACTTATCCTTCCATAATATAACAAAATAAATATCCTAACTATAGGATCCAATTCTTCCCTGATTTCAGTTGCTAATGACTACATACTTCCATGACACGAGACTTCAATCTGTTTTAACATGACAGAGAAAAACGGTGAAAAACTTTCAGCCTTTTTTAAACAAAAACATTAGAAATTAATAAATGGTTTCTTACGAGTAACCACTAAAGTCAATGTTTTATGAAATTAGATTGAGACTAGTTAAAAAAAACATCCCTTTAAGACCTGCTGCTCAAGTTGAATGTCTCGGCGCACTAATTATAGCCACAATTTTCTTTCTTGTAGTTTGACACCTTAACAAAAGGCAGCACTTTGTATTTGCAGCAGACCCATCAGTGCGACTAATCTTAACAAGGAAAGATAAGGTAGTGAGGCACAAAGAGCTCACTGAGTTAAAAGTGTTCACGTAAGTTATGAGTTTCCCCTAAAACTGAGGAGGTAGAATTTATTATTCTCTCCAAAAAACTTATTTTGTTTCTATAACATTTCCCCCTAATTTACACCCTCTACGAAACGCATGCAGGTTATTTTTGGGAATAGTCTACATGTTCAGCTCATGTGAAAGAATCTTCTCTGTTTCTATAGAATCATAAAAGTCTACGAATGCCTTTGGAACAAATGCAAACCACACGGCTTAAACCGTGTGCGCAATCGTTTTCAGAATGATGAGCCAGCACTTTGATGCCAACCAATGGTTGGAGGATTGCTTCTTGGCCTTTTGGCTACGATCGCGTGTAGCATGTATTCTTATGGGAACAAAAGGCATTAGGTGGCTTGAACAGATTAAATCTATTCTTAAGTTAAAGGATTTAACCTCAGCTTTTGCATACCTCAGATCAATTCAGGGATTCTCGCTCGTTAATTTAAGGGTTCTTGTACAAGAGTTGGAATTTTTTTTATTCTAAGCTGAGCTAGCAGATTATTTCTTGGAGCACTTCACTTCCCATACAGACTTCATGTTTGGAAGTAATAAGTTGACCGCCGCCTGTTAGTGATTCAGTATTTGCAGATTCACCTGTTCATTGATTTTTCTGTGGAACAAACTCTGAATTATTTATTGAAAACTTGCCTGTCTGAAAAGTGTAAAAGTAAATGCAGGTTGGAAAGCTGGTACAGTGTTACTTGACACGCTATTGGTGGATTGGCTGGTGTTTGCAAAGCAGCCAATCCAGGACCAGCACTGATTTTCTTTGCTACCCAAGAGTACTGTAAGTTGTTCTGCAGTAATGCCAAGACTGTTTCCACTGTCCATAGCAATGCTTCTTAAGGTGTATTTTGTGTTTGAGCTATTATCACAGGCAGTTATAAGCACTTGCATCTCAAGTATTTGTGGAATTCAGCTACTGAGCTGTTCTGGTCCTGTGCCACTCCTCATTACCATTGTCTTCTTATGGTGCGTTCCCACCAAATGCGTTTTGAGCATCAGTCCTGTCTGGTTTACATTCAAACTCTATGTGGAGGTGTGTCGATGGCCTGTTGTGCCTTGTTTCATGTATCTAGTGCGGCATAATTTGAAGCGTTTGGAGAGTTTTGAGCATCAAGCACATCTGACCAATAGGCTGGCAATGGAAAACAATGGCTAGAATGATTTTGACTCATAGACTTTGAATGTAAACCAGACGCACCTGACGCATGAAGCGCTGGGTGTAGAACAAGTGTCTGCATTCAAAGTGCAGACGCGTCAAACAGGAAGCGTCAGACGCGTTTTGTGTGAATGCACCATCAGTACAGGTTATAAAAGTGAGGTCAATGATGACACTTAGTTAACAGCTTAATGCCAGTCCATGCATGATGTGTATTTGTGACAGTTTAAACACTTCTGGGCTCACAGTATCATAGCAACATTTGGTGCTTTGCAATGCATTTCATGGTTTTCACTGTCTCTGAGTCTTTACAATCTTTCATTTTAATCTTATTTTAGTGTTTAAACCAAGTGCAACTGTGAAGTATCCAGCTGGTCTGAGTTTCAGTAGGTGGCCCATCAATGATCTCTGCATGGTTTAACATAATGAACTGTTTCCTGACCTCATTTCTTCGTCACATGGTGGAAGAGCTGTTATGGCCTGCTGAGGATTATAATTAAGAGTTTATAATTTACTTAGGTTGCCTACTTAATACTGGACAATACATTGTGCCAGGTAATATAATAACTATTTGCTAAGTAAATGATTTGGGGCACAGTGTTCTTGCTGAGTGTGCACAGTCACTTCATACCGATAATGTCAGAGTGTTAAAACAAGCGAGGGAAGTCAAGCAATAAGAAAGAGTAAAAGAAAGTGTGTGGTCACGGCAGAAAGCCAATTAGCTTTCAACACCCAGAATGGCATTCAGTTCACACAAAAGCGCACACATACACACATAGAAACATATATTCAAAGGCTGGGAAAATGAACCATAATGTTCAGAGAGCTTTGGTTGTACGTCATTTTAAATGTCACAGACTTCACCACAGGGTAATGACTGATCAACCTGAGATGGATTCTAGTGTTGCCTGGCTTTTTATCAGTAGAGCTGACTGGCTGGAGATAGGATAAGAGGTTATGTTACATTTTTTTTCTTGTAAAATGGGACATATATTCAAATGGGACTGTATTATAAAATAATGCAGTATGTTTAGGGATTCCACAAAGTTTTCATGTTGAAGTTCCACACTAGTTGCATTTCCATTACAAATGTGTGCAAAACTGTCTATATTTGAGCAATATTGAAACAACACAATTTCGCAGTTTAGGTGTTTCTATTAGACAAGAAACGTAATTAAAATCAAATGCGAATAAGTTTGTTCATGCAATAAGTAACAACTTGTGCAATAAGTGACTTGTGTGATGTGAAAAAGTGTTTCCATTTCAGTTTTGTTAAATAAACCAATTTCGATGCAGTCAAAAAACGACCTCATCTTAGCGCTAAAACATTTAATTGAAAGAGGGTTTTTTTTTTTCAAAATTCCATTAAGCAACTTTTTCCCCCTAAATGTCAAATTGTGCAATTTTATGGTCAATGGAAACACAGCTACCATCTCTATTTCAAAAAGGGAAATTGCTTTACGGTAGATAATCCCACACATGGCAAGTCTTGGGTATGAGACTTGGAAAAACCAAAAACTGGAGAGAAATAAAGTAAGTAAGATGGAAAGAATTTTCATAGATTATTAAATATGCACAACAGGGCATTTCTAGGGTAAATGATAAAGGGTGACATAGTGACAGCGGTAAAATAATTTTTAATGTAATATAATCACAGTAAATACAATAATTATCAGAGTTCTTATGACCAGCAAAAAGCAAAACATGGCTCATCTCTCACAGTGAAAGGTTCAGGTGGTATTATCTGTATCTTAATATTATTGTGAACATTTCTGCAGATTAGTCACATTCCGCTAATGGGAAGGAAAAGAACTACTGGAAAGTTTCCACCTTCAATCTCAACAAAGTGCCGAGACTTTTCCATGTACCTCTGAGCTCCTGAGGTATTTATCTTTATCGGTCTGAGGGCATCTGTTGCAAGCAAACCCAGTGCACAATGCTCATGTTTATCTCGTTCTGCTATCAAGCAGACCAGGAGTCCTGAGATGCCATCTATTTCTTTTTCTGTTGATTTAGATGCAAACCACAGATCTACTCAAAATAAGGCAGCAATTCTTGAGTTGGTGGCTGCGTTGCTCCTATTCTAATGGGCAAGATCAACATTTGCTGGAAAGAATTTATGGTCATTTTTTGATTAGCCAATATTTTGTCGCAAGAAGGTTCATTTCAGTGAGTTACCAGCTAATATTTATCATTTTCCTTGTAACGAAAAAAATTAATTAGTTTAATCACAATCTTAGACGTTACACAGTTTTTTATTGCAAAGCAGATCATCATCATAGGAAGGTCTCGAACAAAAATAAAAAGCAACCATATTTATTTCTATTTCAGAGAAGTAATAATTGCCAGAAGAAATTGAAACATTTCTTTTCCAGCCTACTGTTGTTAAGTACGAGATTGTTGGCATTGCCAGAAGCAAGTGGATCTTATCCATGTAAGCAGCTCAAGAAGGGGGAAAAATAACTTGTGCTAAGCCCTCACGAGGAAAATGAGAGGCAATGCCTTGACCCGTGAGATGCTGTGAGAATGGGGTGGAAGAAAGGGTGAGAGATCAAGAAACTGAGATAGTGAAAAGCTAGCTGGTGATAGATGAAGGCAGGCTGGACGATGTAGTTGCATGTAGGTCAAGATAGCCAATCCACAATCCAGACTAAAATGTACAGAGGGGAATGTGTGGAGATAAAAGCTATTTATTGCATGAGAACACACACATGCAGTGGTATTCAAATGTTACTGCATCTTTGGTAATGTTGATAGTTCTACCAAGTCCAAAACATCTCTGACAATAAAAATGTCTTTGGTGCAAAAGTTTGTGAAGAATGAGAAATGTAATGGCATAAAACTAAAATCCATAGTTTTGTTAAGTAATTTTACTGTCTTACCTTTTAGATGGTCAACAACAGATGTCAATCTATAACTGTCTAATAAATTTAAGCTAAAAAAAAAACAAAAAACATGTCTCTTTATAACCAGAAACTCTCATTTTAACATGATACGCCTCCAGTATTCATTTCCTAACTGGCAGTTCAACTCTTCTAGAATTGATATCTGATCAGATAAAATATTGATTTGCATAGACGCAGGTACCAAACTAGTTTGTTAGTTTTTTGAATAATACTATAATTAATGTGAACTGTTGCTGTAAAAGCTCTTTCTGAATAAACTTTCCTTACTACCTGACTAAATTTAGTAAGAAGCCAATTAAACACATTAGGCACTGAAGTTATAAAAGCTTGTCTCAATATGTGAAATAATTTAATTGATGCTGCTATAGCTCAAACTGGACTTTGAATTTGAGTTACAAGTAATGTAATGCAGCTAATTACTAGATAAACACAAAATTACTTTGCTCAATGCGGTTGCACAATGAGGAATATATTTCTTACTGCAACAGTCATAAAATGATCACAATTGTGTCAAAAATATGACATATTGGTTATTAAGCCTAATGCACTCTATTATTACCTGGTTACCCAAAAATCATCAAACCAAAAATTACATAAAGCTTTTAGAACTCTGATCAAATGTTTTAAATATGTATTATTAGTCATTTAACAACCCAAGTCCGATTTGAAGATTCTCCCCTAAGTCATGATGAATCATATTACAGTATGATTCATCATACTTTAATCATATTAAAGTATGATTCATCATACTTTAATATGATTCATAAAAGTATGATCATAACTGTATAAAAGCTGCATACACTTGCTATGCACAAGTGCTAATATTATACACTAGAAAGTAGAGGGAAAAGGCAACTCAAGTAACCCAGGGCAAGTCAAAGTAAAAAAAAAATGTTTATGTAATGTGACAAATGTTGATACTGGAGTTTCTATAACTGGATCAAGAATAAACAAACGCAGGGCAATGATGCAGGAAAACTATTGTGAACAGAGTCGTTGACCAATTTGTCTGAATTACATAAAATGAAATTTTCTCTAAGAAATGAATAATCATTGTGATTTTCACTTTTAACTAGATGAGCTGGAAGCTCAAGAGGGAAAACTGGAATACAACCAGATTGCAGCTAATAAGAAAATAAATTTCTCATATATAAGTACTTTGACAGTTTACAGCACAGCCATTTTTACTAATATAGCCGCAAACAAAAAGAAAACACAGGTTACAATCAATCTAGATAATGTAAATATGCTAGAAATGCAGTTAGAAGATTTCCCCACGCTGATCTGCTCCAGCGTCAGGGAATCTGTAATAATGTGACAACCTGTTATTCTAAACAAATTTAAAAACAGAAGTTTAAACATAACAAGTAGTTAGAAAATATTTCACTTCAGATGTGATTTCGCTGACAAATGTCGCTCTGTGACAGTAAAGCAAACAGAGATCTGACTGCAACTGTATTTTTCTTTCAGATCAGCAATCTTTTTTTACTGATTGCCAACAAAATATTTACCTACAACTCGAGATTTTAGTTGGTGTTTTTGTAAAACTCCAAATCATAAAAAAAAACAAAAACACAATTCACAAGAAAGTAGACGAGAGCGCTATGTGTAGTTTAGTCCAGTGCCTCCTAGATTTTACCTGGAGCTTCTCAAACGTATTCGCCATCGATCTGAACACATCTGAACGAGGCACAGCTGCATAAACAATCCTCTCAAGTCTTTAGAGGGTTTTGAAATATTAACAAAAGAGCTTGCAGGTACATCATATTGCAGAGCCGGCTATGGCAGCAGAGGGAAAATGTGTTAGAGTCCTATTATAAATCACACAATTCCAGCAACAGAATTGCACACCCAGGCCTGGCTTGTCCCCCAGGCAACCTGACAGCAAAATCCTGTCTTAACATTCTGTGCCCAGAGAGAATCTATAGAAATGTGTGTGTGCTTGTGAGGAGATTTGTGTAGACTTTTGTTTTATTCATGAAAACATACTAATCAGGAACTGTACTTTGCATTATTGTAGCGTTTCTACATTTGTATAAGTGCGAGCGTAGAGATGAAGACGTTGAATGCAGATGAACAGAAATGAGGACATTTGAGCTGGCTCAGGCTAATGTCAGCCACTCCTTTTGTTTTTTTTTTTTGTTTTTTTTTGCTCTGACATGAAAGGAGGAGAGAACTTACAGATCTTGTGCTTCCCTTTCATGGGGAATTTCACGAGCAGCTCCTGGGGGTTATTGCAGATGAAGACGAATGGCGAAGCAGACTCTTCGCAGGTACCAGGGCACTGCAGAAGTGATGGAGGATAAATAGAACGGTTTAGCTCCATTTTCACAAAGAAGTGTCACATCCAGATTTACATATGCCAACACTGAAAATCTGTTGATTCCAAACAGTTCTAAATCATCCAGTGATTGCTCTTTATATGCCTATATTATGCTAAATGTCCTCCATGCCTGATCTAATACTCTATGCCTGAAAGCATATGATAGTTATGAGTCTCGCTGGGTGTTAGGCTCTGTAATTGCACAACTAATGATGCAGTTGCTGAAGGGAGCAGCTGTCGCCCTGGTGAGCTATAAAGATGACACAAAATATATAACAAGCAGCATCGAAATCTGAGGCAATCAAAGACTTTCTCAGATGCGGTGTTGTGTGAATTACACTTTCAAACATATTTCAGGGCGTAGACTCACATTAATAAAGCTGGTTGGGCCATAAAAGCAATGTTTGCAGATTGATCTGTTACTGAGGTGGAAAGATGTCCGAATGTTTCAAAATCGTTGTCTACAGAAATACATGTCATTCACAGTAATCCAAGATATTTCTGCAAAGCCGTGTGGGATGCCATAACACATTCCTGTGAATAAGAAGGTGTTTTACAGCTCATAATTGACACCAGCCCACAGCATACAGAGAGCAAGAGGCAAGAGAAAACCTCTCTATCCTCGTGTTATTGATTGGTCTCTCAGGTGAGAGTAGAGAATTGACTGACACAGTGACAAAGGAGTCATCTTTTCCATCACTGGCAGCCAACGGCTCTCAGCTCATCCAATTTCCGCCAGCACTATCAGATAGTGCCCATGATTGCATCTAGCCAGCCAGGAAGTGGCTCTTTTCGTGACAGCACGCTTTTTTTTCTTCCTCCCCTCCCCCAACCTCTTACTCTCCCATCCTCTCTATCTCCCACACACAAAAAGAAAGCACTGAAGGGTTGTGACAAATCTGCAGCTTTTACAAGAAATCAACAGAGTCTGCAGCCCATTTGTAGGGTCTCTTGACAAACTGGGGAGTGATGACAGCGACGCTTATTTCTGACTAAAGCCCATGTCAACTTGAGTCTAATAAGATGGTGAGTGATAAAATATGTAAAGACTCAAAGCGTCATTAAGCACAGCTCAGGATCCGAGTGGAGGCTCTTGATTACATCCTTCAATGGGAAAATGACATTGCGATTTAAATTAAACTGGGGCTCACGGATAGAACATTCATCTGATCATTACTGGAGGAAAATTTTAGCTGTTTTGAGAAATGCTAAATAATTGTGGAAGTTGTGAGTTTTAATGTGTCTTTTTATGAGCCGAGATTGAACCTAGAAATAATCCAGCTTTTATCAGCTTCTAGAATGACTTAAACCTGACCTCGAGTGTAAAAACCAAAAAGTATAAATGAAACAAAAATGAAAGCAGAATTTAAAAGCTAAGGTTAAAGACCCACGATACCTTTAAAATACATAAGGCACTGGAATTTAAAGGGGCTTTAGTTTCTTTTTAAACAAGGCTATGAAATCCAACCTTCCCCATTACCAGTGCAGCTATATGGCTGAGACAGTTTATGGTTATGGGGAAAAAAAAAAAAAAGTACATTCTATAATTCAGAAAGGTTGTCGAACATGATACAGCAAGAATTACTTGAAGATAAAGTGGCCCGCTGCCTATTCATAGCTTAGTATTAAGAGATATTTCCATGGAATGTAACTCCAAATTATTTGCAGATTTTTCCCAAGAGCATAATCTAAAATACTCAAAAAAAGGCAACTTTGAAAACTGAAATATCTAGATCAATGCTACTTCACACACTATTGGGCCAATAGAGACCTGGAGTGCCATTTGCTTTCCTTGTCGCCGACTGAAGAGGGAAGATGAGGAAGACAGTGGATGTTAGCTTCTGTGGTAGAGCCAAGAGTGTTTCTATTAATGCATTTTAAGTTATATTTGGTATGTGAATTATTAAGAAGGGCAGTGATGAGCGTTTTTTCTCAAGTATTTGTGGATTTAAGGTGGTGTCTGTGGGCTTTTCTTCTTCACAACGCTGTTCAGGTTTATAGACGTTTGTGAGCCTGTCTTCGTGCACATTGATTATTTTATTTTCCAATTACTCTGTTGTAGATTTGCTGCTATGCTTAGGATTATTGTTCAGTTACATGACCCAGTTTTGACCAATGTGATGGTCTCACATTGGACTCTAGAACACCTTCCATCCAATGGACCATATTATATATTATGTGACTAGCATCACTTTTCCAATCATAGTTCTTCTAACATAATATTAATACATAAAAGGTGGGCTGCAAAATGTATTACAAAGAACTCCTTGGCCTGCACTAAAACTATCAGCTAATTGTAAGTGCAATACATTAGGGCTGTCAATGCCCATAATCTGTGCAATACTTGCTTTTTTATGCAGCGGAAAATGGCTAAGAAGGGAATTTAAGTTGGTGTGCTAAAAATATTGAGACTTAACTAGAGCATGCTGTTGAAACAAATAATTTTTTCAATAGGTCAATAAACTACTTAATGTTTAATTAGGGGTTGTTTATTTACTCAACCCAGAAAGAGGTTATCAAGTCGCGAACCACGTCGTCATCACAACATTTACCAACATTCACCAACATTATTGCACATAACATGTTCTTTACAACTATTGTGCAGTCCTAATAATTTAGTTATATTTTTTTCTTAACTAGACGTACAATTGAACACCCATAATTAACTCACTAGGATGAATGTTGTTAATGCTGCAGAATATCATCAGCTCTGATCTGTTTTATGTGTGTGCTAGTGATTTAGCATTAAACTGCAACATCAGCATGTAGTTAAAGTAATGACACACACCCGCCATTCGCTGCATCTACACTTGTTTTTAAACACACTGACCTCAGATGGGCTCATCTGTGATCCTAATTACTTCATCCGTTTATATGAACTAATCTTATTGTTTGAGCTGCTGACACTAATCCTCACACTGCTCTGCTGGTGAACTCCTGCGCTAGCTTAACCCACCATCATGGTAAGATAATAACAACAAAATCATACGACCAACATGAACCATGTTTCTGAAACAAGACCATATAATACATTGCGTACATGTATTATATTTGTGGCTCATTTCTTTCTGCAGCAATGTTATGAAGATCCTCAACAATCTCCTGATGGTTGATGGTTCAATTCTCTTTTTTTCTACATCTTTTTCTAAAAGAATTTATGATGCATCATGTTTTTTCTGTTTGTGTTCACTATATAGGTCCTGTTCAGGGACTTTTATTTATTTTCATTCCCTATGATGAAGCTATTTGTAATCTTATACAAAATGTTTGTTTGTAAATGTAATTATTTGCTTAAGATTTCTCCGTTTTCATCCTGATGATTATATTGTCCTTTCAGGTTTCTAATAATTCTTTCATTGTACTTTAAAACACTTCTAATAGCCTGTTGTGAAAGACCGAATCAAACAGGATGCCCGCTAACACCTGGAGCCTGCTGTCGCACTAGAAAAGCACTTGAATCTAATTTTACAATCAAATTTACTGCTGCTCCCTGAGGTCTACTTGAGGTTAATGTACATGGAAGACCGTCTGATTTTCTTAAACAGAAAAATACCAGAAGGAAAATCTTTTAGTCTCTTGTTTAAGTATTTTTTGTTATAGAAATATGTGTAAAATCATTCATTTCCCCAAAGTAATTTGTTGCTTAAATCCCTTCATTTTATTTAGACAAGCACTAAATTGGGCCGGGAGTTCTTTTCTAGCCATTTAGACTAACTGCAAATACAGGCTGAAAAAAAACAACAAAAACTACTTTCCACTGGGGAATCAGTAAAACAACAGTTTGTAGAGGTTTTGTTAAGTAGAGACCAATTTGAAGCTTATTTTGCAAACTGTTACAGTTGGGACAATTTCATACCAGGCAGAAATAAATGTTGCCAATTTAATCAAAGTATACAACGGATCATAAGTTGTCAGATAAAATACAGTAGAAGAATAAAAAGAACATAATTGACCAAACAAGACAGAAAGCCTTTCTCTGCTTTCTAATATAACAAACAAATTCATTCGTCATTAAATTCTTTATAATTTCTAAATCTAAAAGGCACTTTATTACGCAAAAATCAAGCTGACATTTTGAAGCAAATAAAAAATTAAACGCGAGTCTGTAATTCATGTTTCGTTATACAGTGTTTATGCATCTCAGCAAGATCCCTGTGTACCCAATTGAAGTTTCAAAATCCATCTATTCCACTGGGAGCACAAGAAACGAGTCCACTTCCTTGTTATCATAACATTTTAACACAGCACTCAGTCCGTCTTTCTTTCTCTCACTCACCAGATGAGAAATATCACGCAAGCATGCTGCTCTTTCTGCAAATGTGCTGCCACGTCTAAGTGAGGCTTCAAAGAACATTACGATAAAAGATACCAAACAGACGGTTGGCAATTTAACACACTGTTAAGCAATGTCACATGTTTCATGACTGAAAAGTGGCTTATATTTATGGCTGTACAACGCAAACACTCAATTAATGCAATGAAAGATGAGGAGAAATCCATAAAATATGTGTTTCTTAAAGCACAAATACAAACTTGAATACATTTATTCAGTGTGGAAAACATCCTACAGCAAATAGCAAGGATTTTATTACAAAAATGCCAGAGGCACAAATATTGGCATCTCGAACATTCCCCACCAAAACAAGTGCAACAAAAGAATTCATTTAACTTTCTGCTCAGTGTTTTAAAAGATCAAAATGTATCTAGGAATTTTTTTACTTATTAATCGATGACTTCTAGTTTTCCTGGCTTATGAATATTACATAGCACAGAGGTCCACTTCGAAATGAGAAACACAATTTTCTATGTATTCAAATTTCTGCTGACTCCCCTACACTTGCCCATGTCTACGGTCATACTAGTAATTAAAAACCCAAACCTGTGACAAACAGGTTTGGCTGAGGACCCAGATTTATCTTGCCACCTACGATGATGAAGCAGATGACAAGAGACGTAAAAGTTCATCTTTGGAGAACTGCACCAAAAGGTGGCACCTAAAAACCACTGATTATCCAAATATAATTTACAGGAAGGCTTTTTACTCCTCTCTACCAGGAGCGTCAATCACAGTGGATGCTTTGATAAAACAAAAAATTTACCAAATCCAAGTGAGTGCAACATGGTCTAATAGAAATATCATACACCACAAGCCATAGTTGGGATAGATGATATGTGTTATTTGGAAATGGATTTTTCCAAGCTCCCAAATACAACAAGAACACACACAAAAAATACTGAAGAAAAGTCAGACAGCCTCAAGTTCAATATCTAATACGGCTACGAGGCATATAAAATTCAATGTAAGGTCCATATATGTACAATTTATTAGCAGCCCTCATGGTCTGTTTGTCAATAAATAAGTAGCCTATAGAGCTGTACATCATCAGTGAGTGAAGATGCTCTTGTAATGTTTGTAGTGCCACCAGTGAGTAGCTTCACAACAATCCCACTGGTTTCCCAACTCACAACTTTGTTGTGGTCTATTTATACTGAGAAGTCAGATCTTTCAGGTTCCCAGTCAGAAATACCTAAAAAAAAAAGGTTGGACTTTTGACAATGCCATATTGCCCTCATCACATATAAAAACATAGTGAACTATTTTTAGCCCCTCTAACAGTTAATATTAAACCAGTGCGACATAGAGCACAATTTCCCTGTGTCAACATGTTCCTTCAGTGCTTGAAGGCATACAATGGAATGAAGCATTGTTACCGACTTGTGCTTTTCCTTAGCGCGACAATTAGCAAATCTCACTGATTTTCCCCACATAATCTCCAGATTAGAGTTCCGAGACAAATGCACCACAAAAGTAACAGGAAAGATTCGACACCAAGCTCTTCATGGAATCATTGGACTCATTTAGGATCATTATGAACAAATCACTCGGTACACAAGATGGCTGGGTTGTTAGTGGTTCCTCAAGGAAACAAAATGGTGGTAGTTTTCATGGAACAAGCAAAGCTGCATCCAGAGCTGGAGTGTGATCATGTGAGACCCTGCCAGTTGCTTGCTCCTTCATCCTCCATTAGCTAATTAGCATTTAAAGCTGTTGAATGTGTTGCTTTGCCTCACTGCCTCCACCACCTAATTGTTTCCATTCCTGTTAATCAAAAGGGCACAAAATATTGTGGTTGTGTGACAAAGAGGTTTTCTCAAGCCCTCCATATTCATCAAAAAGGTTTTAATAAAGCAGGAGTGGGCTTGTTTACACATTCAATTTAATTTGGGTTTGTTGTGAAAAAAAAAGTAATGATATGAAATTGATTATTTTGACTTATACAAAAACATAGTGGGGGAGCAAAACATTGATGTGTCTGCCTGTTAGTGTGTTAAGTCAGGCAGGAACACAGCTTTGGGGCATTCTGTGCAAAAAAGGACAAATGTGCTCAACGATTTAAGTCAGCTGCATTAAACTGCCTCAGTGTGAACGCTGTTTTACAAGCTAAATTCTTCCAATTTACTTTCCTTTTGAAGCCGGACAACTGCGAGACAAAAAGGTTCTGCTTGCTCATAAACTCCTCTGACATTTGGCTAATGTTCAACATAGAAATGCATGTCTGCCGTATGGCTGCGGTCCAAACTGCTTTCAGAAAGTAGATACAAGCACACTTTAACCTTGCCAGTGTGCCAACAGATGATAAATGCAGCCATCAGTCTTGCATTCATGCAAAAGTGCTGTTCTCACATTTACTTTACTGTGACAATGTGGGAAATGTGCTTATTTGCTCTCTTGCCAATGGTAAAATGAGAGGAATATTAAAACTGCAGCATCTGTATGTTGAATTTAAAGCTGGTGACAACAGCAAATTAGCTCAGCTCAAGGGAAATAAGGTAGTTCTATAGGTTATATATATATATAAAAATTTCCTTAACTTAAAAGGTTTTTAATGTATACAGAAGTGTACTGAATTAATATGCAAATAAATACTTGTGTAGATTTAAATAGAACAAAATAGACCTATGAGTAACCTTTTTTGTGCATTCAATTTCTGCTTGACAAGTGTAGAATAACTGCAAATGGAGAATCCATTAACTGGCTTCAATATTCTACAGTCCGCAGGGCTGTATTCAGCTTTTAGATAATAACTGAGTTCAACAATCTCAGTTGTTGAATTGAGATTTTTGAATTGCAGGCAATATGTAGTTTCTGTGAAGGTTTAGCAGGTGATATACAGAACTGGAGATTGCTGCATCCTAAATGCACAAAGGAGCGTTATCGCAGATCCTTCCTGCCAGCAGCTCTTAGACTCCACAACCATCTCTGCTCACAACAAATTTAATGAGTGTATAGATCTTTGCTGGCATTAGCACAATCATTTGCAATATTTTTTCTCACTTTAGTAACACTTCTGCTGTTGTTGAGCATCTGTTTTTTCTGCACTAACTTACTGCATCGTAAATAGTCAGTTGTGTTTTATAAAGTTCAATACTCAGGCACATTATGTAAAAAAAATAGCCAACTCAGATGCACATCCTTTGGATCATGACTATGATATTTCTATTCTAATAACTGCAAAATCTCTCCATGTTATAATCTTACAAAGCATAAACTACTACTATTGTTAATCTTTTGGTTTCTTTTTCACATATATTTTTTAAAACTTCTGGAAGTTTTTTTTTTTTATGTGCACCTGCAAATTATGATGCTGCTGTTACACCTGAATTTCCCCCTTTTGGAACAATAAAGGTTGTTTATATACTTCTACTATGAATTGAGACTGAGACCTACTAACAACTGGTGTATTCAGCTTCAAAACATGAAACTGGCAACCAAAAAACCTGAAGGAGGTGACAGGTCTGTAAACAAGTGTACAGTAGTTGCCTTGTGTAAATGCAGAACAATAAGGGAAATGGTCATCTTCAGAACTTCTACTGGTTTAATTATGTGAATGTTCCAGTTTAGATTTTTCCAATTTGATTGCTTTCATTCTGTTACCTCTCATCTATAAATATCATATTCTACATGTATCCAATCAACTAGTTGGTTGAGAAAGTGAGTCGAGACACGTTACATTAATGTCAACCATGTTTTGAATATGTACAAATCCACTATATGGTAGAGAATGGACAAAACCTCTATTCTGAATAACTTTGGTTTCTGACAAAGAGAAGATCACATACTGCTCATTCGTGTTTCAAAATACTCATACACACATGCAGGTAATACAATTATAACTACAAATAACCATGCGCCACAAAAAGCAAAACATTGAAATATGGATTGTCAGATATTGGATTATAGCTGTCAAAAAATATTTTAAAAGAGTTTAAATGTACTTCACAGAATAGGCACAACATGAGTCCAGTTAGGTGAAACCAACCTGCAAAATTTCATTCGGTAAAAATAGAAACTTTAACAGTGTCTTCAAATAGTTCCAGTTTAATTAATATCCAGCTATTTAATTCGCTTTGTTTAACCCTGAGGGGATTCAAAAATAACTAAAAGTGATATAATGATCATTTGGAATAAAAATTTTAAAGAGTAAAAGGGTGCAAGAGCACTAGCTGCTGGAAGAAAGCCCCTGGGCAATATCAGTGACTTTAAGAGCAGGAAAAGAGGAAAAAAGAGAACTAGCTACTGTTTTTACGATAATGTAATGGACTGAGCGTTATCGTTTGTCAGTTTTGCTTTCGTAACACATTGGCCGTCTGTTTTATATATTGCACAATTTACTCTCAGAGTGCTTTGTCACAACTGGTATGTGCTGAGATCTAATAATAACATAGATCTTAATAAAAGGGACTGAACCAGAGGAAAGATTTGACAGCAAGAGCCCAAGCTTGTCAGCGAACAGCACAACAAACCAACACTGTTCCCTCTCTCCTCTCTCTCTGGCTCTTTTCTGCTACTGTCGGCAATTAAGGGCAGCAGAGACAAGTAATCTCCTTCTGGGCGACAGGGCCAAACCAGAACAGGCATGTGGAGTGGGCTGTGCAGTCAGGAGGGGGGTGGGGGTGGGTGAGGGGTTGAGGGACTGTGAGACTGGCCCCAGCATCAGCACTATAGCCAGGCCCTGCTTGGCTGCACTCAATCTCAGCCCAATAAAAAGCCCTTCATTGGCAGAGAGCAACTGAGCCAGACGGGCTGGGAGCATGTGGCTTTTAAAAATGAGGAGGGTGGATAAAGGGAAGGGGAGGGGGGTAGAGAAGGGGAAGAAAGGAAACTAGAGATGGGAAAATGACAGAGTAAATATGAGGAATACGATTCAGCAAGAAAGGTATTCTAATACGAGTCTAAGGCGACGGAGAAACACCAAGACAGAGATTTTGACAGATAGGGGACAACAGAAAAACCATCTGTGTCTTCCCACATAAGACACTTGTGAAATAGTGTCTAGGCAGCTCTGTCAAGGCTGGCCTTACCCTGGGAATGGAGAAACAGATGGGTTTGTCTATGAGCAATGGGCTACATGTGAGAGGTGAAAGGCTGTTGTTGGGAAATGGATGCAACGGCGTCGTTCACCAATCACTCTTTAATTCATCATGTTCCCCCAAACAAAACAACCTTGTTCCTGGCATGCATCAAGCCACAACTAAAAAACACCGCTGCCCTGAGGAAACTCGGACTGTAACCCAATAAGATTCATGATGCATGAAGCGTGCATGCGCGTGCAATTACAGATGTGCAAACACCGCACACACGACTGACTCTGAAGTTTATATTGCTTCAAATTGTTCAGTCCTTATAGTCTTTACTTACAAGACATACAATGGTTGTTTTTGCAATTCACAGTGGGTCTTCGTTATCATCTCCATGGCTGTAAGCTATAGGGTATTTTAGTAATTGAGCAATCTTATCAAAAGTATCCTGGAGTGATCAAATCATGTGATAAATTAGTTTGTTCTTTAAAAGATGTGTCCACCTTTCACTATATTGTTTTTTCCAATCCAGCCTTTAATTCACAGCCAGTTTAGTAATCTTGAAAAGTTATATGTGGCCATTTTAAGCTTTGTTGGGAACATGTTTTGAAGTATTGTGTTTCATAATATTAGTTTTACAACAGTATTTTATAGTGGTTTTAGTACAGAAAAATGTGCAACTTCAAACTAAAAATGTTACGCTAAGGTAACTCTGTTTACTATAGAAATGGTTTGCTTCTCTTTTTTGATACAGAAAATAAAGGGAACTGAAAAGGTTTTGTGTTTTTCCCCCTTTATAATCTTCAATATTTCTTAGTCACAGTTAATGTAAAGAGAAGGTGTGCAACGATAAAATGATCATCTGTAAAACACATAACTGCTTAGGGATGAGGGGGGTAGAATAATACAAAGTAAAATTACATAAAGCGGCGTTTTCCAATTCCGGTCCTCAGGCCTCCCTGCCCTGCATGTTTTAGGTGTTTCCCTTCTGCTACACACCTGGATTGAATATATGGGTGATCAACAGGTTTCTGCAGCACTTGATGGTCATGCAATCATTTGAATCAGCTGCTCTGGAATAGAAGCACATCTAAAACATGCAGAGCAGGGAGGCCTGAGGACCGGAATTGGGAAACGCTGACATAAAGAATTAAGCAAATTAAAGAATTAAAAGAGTTCTTTGAGAAATTGTCACAGCCCTGTATACCTGTTTAACCATTATTTTTATTATTTTTTTTTAGAAAACTGGGTTTAGAATAATTTTATTAGTGAAATTGTCCATGTGTTCATAATTCCTGCTGTTTAACTGTTTATATTTTTTAGTATGTTGTCAAACAGCAACTGTGGTGCTGCTTTTACAATGTTGCTCCAGTTCTGTCATCACCCTAAAAACCTGCCCTCCAGCACAACCAACGAGCAACATATCATTACTTATAAATCTTGTCATCTTATCAGCAATAGCACCTTTTTTTTTTTTAAACAAGCCTCTGGCAGCGGTACTGAGAATGAGTAAGGTGAAAAATAGGCAGTCAGGCCAGGCTGTGCAGTTGATATTTCTGTTGTCTCCACTCCTCAAGGGGACAAGTCAGCTAGAGGATATGAAGCAATTGTAAAGTAATACACCTGCTTTTTCCTAAATTGGCCTTATGCTTTTTATTGCAAATGATGCAGCAGCTGAAATACATCCAGAGATCGATTCTCAGATGTTTCATCTTCATGACAGCTTTGCTTACTAGTGTTCTTGTCAATTGTGACTTGTTAGCTTAGCTTACAAATATCAAAAAGTCATCAAAAGGGAAATTAGATCTTAAAGTTCATCTTCGTACTTTTAGACAAAAATTATATCAAAAAAAGACACAACCCACAACCAAAAAACACCAAACAATAAGCGCTTGGCTAGTCGCACAACAAGACAGTAGTTGTGTGCAATATTGTCCAAAAGGCACAGACCACGAACCAATAAAGCTTTTATTCTAAGATCATTTTCATACTTTCAAAAGATTCCTGAGTGTTTACGGATTTACTCCAATCTGGCCTTTGCTGGTAATGCAAACTCCCTCTTCCATCTGCTTCACATTAAAAAGCCTGCAGCAATTCAGCAGAAATACTCATTCACGTCACATTTACTGTGAAACATCTGTGAAACAAAGTGTTGAGTTTCGTTAGAGGCAACTCAAAATGATGAAACAACTGAAAAGCAGTGCTGATCAGAACAAATAAACAAATGTGGCTTTTCTATGAAAAGCAGAAAAAAAATTAAAGTGCATGTTTGTCGAAAACATAAAATCCCGACAGCCGTAGCAGTGCTTAAGCTCACTTGTAAATCTTTGTAGATCCTCTTTCTCAGAACTTTTAATTTTTACCGTAAATGAAACAGTCTTGTGTTCGTTCTGATATGTGCAGGTGCATTTTTTATTTATTTTTGGAAATGTTTAAATACAAATGCTTTTCTTTAGTTTAAGAATGCATAAAAGAATAAGAGATTAACTGGTCATCCAAAAAAGTTAGATACTGAAAACAAACAAGACGTCTAGTGAAGTATAGCTAATAGCCAAATGACATGATGTATGAAAGAGTACTTGGATGCACCAAGTCAAGCATAATTTCATTACTTAATGAATAAGAGTTTTCTCTAAAAATGTAAGTATTTCTCATCCTTTACAATTCATTTCTCAATGACATAGAGATTATACAGGCTGCTGCACTCTCCTGCTTTTTCTTGCTGTCTAAAGATAAATCTGACCAAACTTGCCACCTCGTTTGCACACACACCTTAAAAAGCTCTTACCACAAATTCTCTACATAAGATCAGGGTTTTGTGATGGCCACACCAAAACATTGACTTTATTGTCCTTGTTATTAAGCTACTTAATGACCACTTTGACTTTATGTTTAGGGTTATTATCCACTGGAAGACCAAGATTCAACTTCCTGCCTGGTATCTTTAGATGTTGCTTTAATATTTCCACATAATGTTCTTATGAGCTATACCAGTTCCTCTTGCTTCAAAGCAGCCTCACAACATTATGCTGCCACCCCCATATTTCATGGTTGGGACTGTGTTTCCAGGCTTACAAAGGTTCTCCAAATTTGACAATGGGCAATATGGACAGACGGTTCCACTTCAGTTTCATGAGAGCGCAGGACGTTTCTCCAATAATGAAAGTGTCTGTCTCAGAGTGCATCTGCAAACTCCAAATGATTTTTTATCTTTCTTTCTGAGTAATGGCTTCTTCCTCGATGAGTGTTGGTACAGGATACGATTCACTATGGAAAATGACTCTGTCTCACAAGCTACCAACAGTCCTTAATCAGATCTCCTAACACTACATCCATCCATCCATTTTCTGTACACTTGTCCCTAATGGGGTTAGGAGGGGTGCTAGTGCCTATCTCCAGCTAACGTTCTGGGCGAGAGGCGGGGTACACCCTGGACAGGTTGCCAGTCTGTTGCAGTCTGTCACACCTAGGGAGAATTTAGAGAGACCAATTAACCTGACAGGCATGTTTTTGGACTGTGGGAGGAAGCTGGAGTACCCGGAGAGAACCCATGCATGCACAGGGAGAACACGCAAACTCCGTGCAGAAAGACCCCGGGCCGGGAATCGAACCCAGGACCTTCTTGCTGCAAGGCTACCAACTGTGCCACTGTACAGCCCTACTAACACTACATGTACAATATAAATAGAGATTTTTGTTTTTACAATCACATTTCCTGCCATTACATCATCATTCAGTAGTATAGTTTTTTTCTACAACAGGTAGCAAGTAGCAAGTGGGCAGATGCTTTTTTATTTTTGCTAATATCAGGCACAGTTATTAGATCAAACAGTAACAAAAAAACAACAAAAAACCCAGCCACCTTTCCACATAAAACAGGGAGCAACTGAAACACACTCCAAGTTGCACGGTGGCACGATTAAATATTTAACACACTCCTTCACCTACCGAATCAACTGGTGTCAAGTTGGAGAGTGAACATTAATTATCCAGGAGTGTCCAACACCGGCTCCTGGATTTTTTTGTACATTATTAATATCCTCAACACAACAAGAGACATGTCTCATTATTAGAAGCTCAGTACCAAGGCCACGATTTTCCAATTACTGCTCCAGTGTCTGCTCGACTGAAAAAAACATGTTAATCCCTTTTAAAATGCTTCTGAGCAGTTAAAAATGTCACAATTAGGTCGAAATAGAAACTTGGGCCTATTTTCTGCTTTTCTTTAGTTAAAAACAAAGTCAAAGTTTTTATTATCTTTAACAATTTATAGTGTGTGACAATGAGCTATCATGAATCCTGAAGGTTTAATGTATTAACCTCCTGTTATATTTGCACAGTGATATATTTAGTTTGAGAACACATCTGTAGGTCATGAATTATAGTTTTTTGCATGTAAAATATAGTCAAGTTGCCAGAGTTCAAAGCAAAAGCTGGAGGAAATTAGGTTAAACTTAAATCTTGGTGCTTAATGTGCACAACAATCTAGCTTAATAGAAACAGCGTTGGTAAAGAGAAAGTCACACATCGGCCTATTTAGTCTGCACTCGTGCTGACAGGTGTTGTGAAGTCATGTGTCTTTGTAGGGAGATTCACACAGAGTTCCTCGCTTCTGCCAGTTCCACTTTCCCAGCCATGTTTATGACTTCACCTCCTGTGGTGGCCCTCTGGCAAGAAGAAAACAAGACGGCCTCTCAACAGTCAGAGCTTTTTAGACTCAACAAGCGAGTGGCTGGAACGTTCCGGCGAAAAGGGCTCCTATCTTGTGCTTACAACTGAGCTTCTGTCTGATGAGAGCAGGGGCTCTCACCAAATTCAGAAAAAAGTACACAGATTTCTAACGTGTGGCACAGAACGGAGTTGAGAGAAAGAGACGGATTTTATAACAAAGAGAGTGTACGGTAATAAGTGGGTGATAAATTCAATAAAAGGTTGTGTATAGTAGATTCTTGAGTAAAAGTAGATTTCATTGTTGGGAAATGTAAACAGGAAAACTGCTCCTCTGTTACAAAATAGAACAGAGAAGAGATATTTTGATGTCTGGCTTCAAAGAAAAAGAGAAAAAAAAATCTGGTAATCAAAGGCACTAAAACTTTTTTTTTCCACTCCAGTCTCTTTCATCCAGATCCCCTGAACACAGGTGCTGTCAGCAAAGCTACAAACCACTTCACAGTGGGCATTTGTTGTCATAAAGTGAAAATCGAGAAGGATGGCAAAATGTATAAAGATGTCTGCCTCTTAAGGTGAATATTTGCTTTGATACACTGACACTGGAGTGCAACCCCTGCCATCTGTGTTCACTTTGTCACTGTGGGAAATAACTGCTCCTTCCTATGGAGGTTGGCAGTCTGCACAGTTTAGGCGGGGGGCATTCAGGCAAGGCAGTCCGTTGACTTTTATCCCGGGGGAAGGTTACGTTATCTTCATCCGTCTCTACAAAAACTTACAACATATTAAGATAAACTGACTGATGTGTGGAAAGGAGAAGAATCTGTTAAATTATGCTTTTACCTCCCACGAGAGCTCAGATTTTTAGAATTTTAAAAGCACGGGGACTGGATAAATACTTAGGTATTAAAAATGAGGCTTTAATTTTCATTGAGGGAGTAGAATTTCATCAACCAGACCTCTCTAATCTCTCCATGCACAACTTTCATTATTGTACCACTCTGGCCGTCTCTTCAGTTATTACACCAATAATGTCAAGAAATCTGAATAAAACTCCCACATTTGTCAGAAAATTTCCGAAACTGGCAAGTTCACAGCAGCCTCGCTAGCTCCAGGAAAGTGGGTTTTAAGTGGGTTTTTTGGTAGATATCCTATAATTGTGTGTGGAAGAGAGTAGATGGCTTGCTATGGAGGACAAGCCGTCTGACTAACTCATCATAAGAACTGCTAATAAAAACATTATTAAAGTCTTAAAAGGCTTTGTTGTGATGACGTGCTGGCGGCGGAGTGTCAGAAACAACAGAAGCTTCTTAAAGAGACAGAGGCACATTTTCAAGGTGTTTAAATTGTGACGTTAAAGTTTTCATAATTTAATTCGGTAAAAATAGTTTTTATAACAACTGACGGTAACATAGTTACTTAATTGTGCTATGAAATGAAACTATGTGCCTGGAAAATACATAACACTGCCCCGTTAAATTCTAGAAAAATTAAGAATTCACATTGATTTGATCCAAATAAAAGTGAAACACTTTTTCTATGGCCTGTCTGAAAATAACTCAAACAGGTTGAACTAAAGGCCAGGGAAGAGAATGGCTCTGTTGCTTTTGGGAAATTCCAATGTTATTACAGTGACATCTGGTCTCAAAATGACTGAAGAAATTGCTCGGCAAAAGAGCTGCTCATTTAAATGGAAAAAAGATGTGTTCTTCCATGGTGATAACATGCCTGTTTTCCAAACACAAAGCAGAAAACACCTGGAATGCTATTTGTGCAGCGCTGGCCACCAGCAATTTGAAAGGTAAGAAAATGGTGTTGCATGTAAATCAATACTCTGCTTCACACACTGAGCCTGCAAAAGCAATTCATGTCATATTTGCCCAGTGAAGCGTGGCAGTGGGGCCGGTGCACCAGAGCTTTAAGAGACTTCACTAAACGTGGGAGACAGACAAGAATGAAGTAGTCATAGCTTTCACTCAAGTCAGTAAAAATGTGAATTTTCTCTCCAGTTTCACCATGTGAAAATTGCAATACTGTTGATAAATCAAAACAAGAATTTGCTTTCAATGTGTAATGTCAGATTATCTCTTTTTCTGCAGTCTCCATATCTTCATGTTTTTAAACCGTTACATTTTAGAAATCTGAATCACTTTATGTTTCACCAATGCTTTAATGGTTTTTTCAGTAGAAAGCTTACTTCACTAAATCATTATAGGTGTAGTAGTAATAAGGCTAGGTGACCGTCAGGCAACACAAACCAAAATATTTTACTCAAAATTAAAAAATGTCTCAAATCTTTAAGGAAACTTTAATAATGATGTATTTAGACTGCATGTTTTCTGCAGTTTCATCTTAGTATCCAGCAGTTCAGAGGCTTTCCAAGTATTAAAGCATGTCTTATTCATATGTCACTCTATAGTGACATATGAATAATAGTTGGGCATATGGGGCACACTATCCTGTCGATGAAACTGCTTTTACTGGGACAGATGTAAGTATTGAAGAAAAATGACTTTAATTGAGAAATACTGGCAGATCTCACAAAAACATGACAACCAATAGCCTTTTGTATGACTGGTCTAAAATTTTTAAGTCTAGTTTTTAATTTCACACACCATATCATTCTCAGCCACTAGCCAAAAAGCTAGTTTTTACCAGACAAAGTCAAATGATAGCGCATGTAAATCCATGTTATCATATTGTTTAGGAAAACTCTGACCCTACCAAGGGAATGTCGGCAACAGTTTCCGATCTGTTATTGTCCATTTTTGCTGAGCCTGTGGAAACTAACTCCAGTTTATGTTTCTTTACTCACAAGAATAGTAGCCTTTGGGGTATTTTGCTGCTTCGAAGTTCAATGTGTTTTACTTTCAAAGACGGCATTGCGCCTAGCTTGGCTGCAACAACTTTTTCTTTGAGCTGCTATTCTCTTTGCATCATCGTGAACAAAGCTGCCCATTCTCCTCTGGCTTCAGAAAGTTGTATTCATCAATTGCTCTCTGCATCGCTTCCCTTTTTTGGATCACTTTCTGTAAATGGAAGCGATCCCGGTCGATCAGCAGTTTCTGAAATACTCCGAAAAGCCTGTCTGGCACAGACAACCACTCTACATTCATAGTCACTTAAATCCCCTTTTGTTGCCATTCTGATGATTACAGAGTAGTCTTCACTACATCGAGATGCCCAAATGCAGTTAGTTGCTGCCATGTGATCGGTTGAGTCACTGTATGTGTTCCAAGCACTCGAACAAATGTACATGGGAAAGTGGGCAGTGGGTGCACACACGCATGTGGTCATGTCTCTGTCCCCTTATATCCACCGGATTTAAAGAACTGGTTTTTATTTTTCCTTCAAAGAGCAAATTTAAAAGAAAAATGTCAAACAACAACAGCCCACTGTGCAAAGAACCCTAACTAATAATAATATTTATTATTTATAGAAGTCATAATGACTTTTACTGTGAATGCCAGCTGAAAATAAGTCCCACTTAGTGGTTTACTGGACAAGTGGAGGCTATATTTTGCTGAACACAATGAGAGAAAGATTAATGGCACTAGAAGCACAGTTGGCCTCTCGCTCTCTCTCTCTTCCTCTCCATACTTTCCTCTCCTCCGCTGTCACTGGCAGGAAGTTGCTGAGCAGACATGTCACCCAGCAGAGTACAATTGAGTTTGTAATCTCTGACCCGCAGTGGCAGAGAGTCTCTCGCTCTCTGTCTTTCCAGTTCTCCCTCTTGAGAAGAGATTGTCGTTGTAATACTGCTGCTAGGCTGTAGCTTGGAGGGATAAACATCCCTCTCCAATGAGCACACACTGGCTTATGCGACATTGAGCAATTGCATAAACACGCCTAGAGAACGCAGAAACCCCCATAATTATCTAGATTCTGTGAGGGGTAATATCTGCTCTCACATTTAGAAGGGAAAAGGCATTACGCTAAGATCTTTTACAATCCCTGATAACATCATAGCAGGAAAACATGGTCGCCTGCTGGCTTTGTGCAAAGTACTTACAGACTATGCCACACAAGTTGACACAACCTTCACTCATTTCCTTCTTCCAAAACACAGAGCTGGCACACACGCTGGCCTCATGAGGAGCCATTTTGGGGCATCGTCAACAAACACCAGATGTGAAGATGGGAGATAAATGTCAAACATATTGATTCCATGCTTCATTAAAGCTTATTATAGGGAAGAGGAGGCAGAGTTCTGCCTGCGGCAAAGCATCAGGAAGATCACAACATTAACATCTATAGAGGTCTTGTTTTATGCAAACATTGTTTAACACAGTTGGAGCTTTATTTCACAGAGAGAGCACAAACTGGCAACCCAAAGACTGTTTTCATAGAGACAAAAACAAAACGGATGCTCAGCTTTAAAGTTAGGACTGGGCAGGGACTGAAGTGGGAGTCACCAGTATATCAACTACGAATAAAAATATGTTTTTACAGCACTTGACTGAAATTTAAAACAAAAGTGTGCCAAAGGATACATTTTTCTTGTTTAATAACAGAAAAACTTGAATTGGTTCTGCTTATATACAATACTGATTATTACAGTTATATTATGTATTTATTGATTTTTCTAATTTAGATACTGTTGGTGCAAAATATTTTACATTATTTTGCTGTTCTGTTACTTATCAAGTAAAACTATTAATGAAGAGCAATTAAATAGACATGTTATAGCTAGCTCACAACTAGCTGTAGATAAGATAAGATAAGATAAATCTTTATTGTCATTGTCACAAGGACAACGAAATTCAAATATGAAAAGAGAGTATTATCTCAATACATCATGGTTAGTGCTGATTTAGTTTTCAAACCACAGCTCTTTTAGCAACCAGAATTATATCAAAGCAGTAAAAATGTGTCTAATATGCAGAAGAAAATGTAAATGCCTTGTTTAGGCAGCTAGCCAGCAGGGTACAGCAACTGATGAAGAAGCAGATATTTATAACACTGGTGGTGTTCCAAATGATTATGCAAGTGATATTTTCTCAGAATTTCTTAAATGGTCAATGAAAATGATGGTCAGTATGATGTTCAAGTCATGAATTATTACAATATAAATCAAATTTGACTGAACAAAGATCCCCATGAGAACAGTATTTTTTTCAAAAATAAGAAACTCAAAATGCACTGTTCCAAATTATTATGCACAGCAGATTTTCTAAACATTTTATAGATTATGAAGAACTGCAAACGGTCATTCTTTGAATGTGCAGCATTAAGTGGTCACATGAACTAAAATCAAAAGCTATTTCAATCAAAAACATCTTAACAGACCGAGTTACATGTTAACATAGGACCTACTTTGATATCACCTGCATAATTCTTGATCCATTGAACTTGTGAGTTTGTGGAGTTTCTGCTTGAATTTCTTTGCAGGATGTCAGAATACCTTCCCAGAGCTGCTGGTTTGATATAAACTGCTTTCCACCCTCAGATCTTCTGCTTGAGGAAACTCCAAGGGTTCTCAATAGAGTTGAGGTCAGAGGTCAGAGGAGGATGGTAACCACACCATGAGTTTCTCCCTTTTATACCCATAGCAGCCAATGACACAGTGGTATTCCTTGCAGCATGAGATGGTGCATTGTCATGATGAAGATGATTTTGCTGCTGAAGGTACGGCTCTTCTTTTTGAACCATGAAAGAAAGTGACCAGTCATTAAGTCCATATACACTGCCTGGCCACAAAAAAAGTCGCCACCTGGATTTAACTAAGCAAATAGGTACAAGCCTCCTATTGGATAAGTACTGCATAGGCGATTATCTTTCAGTTGGCAACAAGTTATTTAACCCCAGCTGATGCAATGAGTAACTCCTCATTTCTTAAACAACCATGGCAGACGACCATGACCACACATCCTGTGGTCGTGGAAAAGACGTTAGTCTGTTTAAGAAGGGTCAAATCATTGGCATGCATCAAGCAGAGAAAACATCTAAGAAGATTGCAGAAACTACTAGAATTGGGTTAAAAACTGTCCAACGCATCATTAAAAACTGGAAGGATGGTGGGGAACCGTCGTCTTCCAGGAAGAAATGTGGTCGGGAAAAAATCCTGAATGAACGTGATCGGCGATTACTTAAACGTTTGGTCAAATCAAATCGAAGAAAAACAACAGCAGAACTCAGGAGTATGTTTAATTGTGAACGCAAAAGCATTTCCACATGCACAATGCGAAGGGAACTCAAAGGGTTGAGATTGAACAGCTGTGTAGCCGTAAGAAAACCTCTAATCAGTAAGGCTAACCAGAAAAAAAGGCTTCAGTTTGCTAGGGAGCATAAAGATTGGACTCTGGAGGAATTGGGTGATGCGCCCATCACCCTGTTCCAGAGTGATGGGCGCATCAGGGTAAGAAGAGAGGCAGGTGAAGTGATGCACCCATCATGCCTAATGCCTACTGTACAAGCCTGTGGGGGCAGTGCTATGATCTGGGGTTGCTGCAGTTGGTCAGGTCTAGGTTCAGCAACATTGTGTGCCCAAAGAATGAGGTCAGCTGACTACCTGGATATACTGAATGACCAGGTTATTCCATCAATGGATTTTGTCTTCCCAAATGGAACGGGCATATTCCAAGATGACAATGCCAGGATTCATCAGGCTCACATTGTGAAAGAATGGTTCAGGGAGCATGAGGCATCGTTTTCACACATGGATTGACCACCACAGAGTCCAGACCTTAACCCCATTGAGAATCTTTGGGATGTGCTGGAGAAGGCTTTGCGCAGTGGTCAGACTCTCCCATCATCAATACAAGATCTTGGTGAAAGATTAATGCAACACTGGATGGAAATAAATCTTGTGACACTGCAGAAGCTTATTGAAACAATGCCACAGCGAATGCGGGCTGTAATCAAAGCTAAAGGCGGTCCAACAAAATATTAGAGAGTGTGACCATTTTTTGGTAGCGACTTTTTTTTTGGCCAGGCAGTGTACTTTGCTGAGGTTATTTTCACACCTTCAGGGTCTCTGAAGGGGCCGACCAATGATTCTCTCCCCATGATGTCGGCCCAAAGCATGACTCCACCACCTCCTTGCTGACGTCACAGCCGTGTTGGGAGGTGGTGGCCATCCACCACCAATCCACTACTGCGTCCATCTGGACCATCCAGGGTTGCACAGCAGTCATCAGTGAACAAGTCTGTTTGAAAATCAATCTTCATGTACGGCTGGGCCCACTGAGACCGTTTCTGCTTGTGAGCTCTGGTTAGTGGTGGCTGAATAGCAGGTTCATGCACCACAAGCCTCTGGAGGATCCTCCACCTTGAGGTTCCAGAGGCTCCAGCAGCTTCAAATAACTGTTTGCTGCTTTGTAAGGACATTTTAAGAGCTGCTCTCTTAATCCGATGAATTTGACTAACAGAAACCTTCCTCATTATGCCTTTATCTGTACAAACCCATCTTTGTTCTGAATCAGCCACAAATCTCTTCACAGTACGATAACAACGCTTCAGTTTTCGTTAAATATCTAATGTTTTCATGCTTTGTCATACGGCACTACACTATCTGATGATTTTCGTCAGCAGAGATCCTTTCTCTTTCCTATATTGCTTGAAACCTGTGGCCTGCTTAATAATGTGGAACATCCTTCTTAAGTAGATTTCCTTTAATTGAGCTCACCAGACAAACTAATCAACCAGCTCTCTGAAATTAATTATAATGATTCAAAGAGCCCTGACACACAATGCCATTTATACATTTAATAGCACAACAAAATTTTTTTTATCTTTATGATACTTTAATCCAATTTGCATAATAATTTGGAACACGGTGTATCATTTGGGGCTAGCTTTGAATCTCATTGTACATGTGTACAGTGACAAACAAACTCTAATTCTAATATTTGGCTTGATGCATCAGCAATCTCCCTCATGCATAGATACTTCATGCCCCAAATAATTAGCAAAAATGCAATACCAAGTAAAGAAAATATTCAGCTGCTCTGATTTCTAAATGTTGGAACTGGGCATATCAGTTGAGCTCCACCAACCACAAATATCAAGTTTATTAAGCCGACAAGACAACAAACATTTATGAAGTTTATCTAAAACTCTTAAAGTCAGTGCTGAGTTTTTGCTAACTAACTAAAGAAAATCTGCCATCACTTGTTTACCATCATCGTTCCATTTCCTGTCAACAGTCAATAATATCAGTCGACGGTGCAACAGTCAGGTATACCCTGCAGGCTTTCCTGTTTATAGTCTCAAGGACTGTGAAGGAGTAATGACTACCTAATGACTATAACCTCAGCGCTGTTTTCCACTTAAGCAGAGAGAGACAAGACACTGTTACAGTTTAAAAATATCTGGAGGATGCCGTTTTTTTACACCAATGAATTATTCAAATAGAAAAGATGATGAAAATGTTGAAATTTAGTCAACCTCTCTACACAGATTGGCATTGAGTTACCTCTCCTTGAATGCGAGTTGTTTTCATCAAGTGAGCATCAAAGAAAGCCGTCTGAAACACGGCACGTATGGTTTTCTTTATTGCCTCATATTCCTGTGATCAGCATACAGAACAGGGAACAAAGGCTGCTAAATGAGAACACAGCGAGGGGGCCGATAATAAAGGGGCTTGGGTGTCAGCTTCCCAAACGACAGGGACTGTGACATTTAATGAAGTGGTCTGTGGACAGCAGTAGCAGGCCATTTTAAGTCTGGCAGATGGTTCGATGTATTTTTCATGCTGTGGAAAACCTGCGACTGAGGTTTGTCTGGTCACCGTCCAGTGCTGAGGGGGGCTCTTAGCTGAATGCATTCTACACACTGCTGCAGAATCACATGATGTCTGACCTCCCTGCCATGGCAAACTGCCCAGCGAGGAAGAGGGAGGAAGGGGAGGAATGTCAGCGTATGAACGAGGTTCACCAGAAAGGCTGAAAGATGCTTGACTGACAATAAGTGCGCACGTCTGTTCAGCATACATAAAACGAATCGCCTATGAAATTTTACAGTTTTAAACCCCTGACCTGGGATGAGGTTGCAATGATAAACAGGGCAGCAAAAAAGAAAAAGAAAGAGGCAGGTAGCCATCTTTATGGACTCGAACAATGTTCCAGACAAAAACAGGGGAAGAAAAAAAAAAAAGAAGAAATGCCTGACTTTCCTTCCTTTGGAATGCATCCAATATATCCTGTGTGTGTTAGAGAGACGGGGTGTGTGTGTGCGAGTGTGAGAGGCATGCTGGCAGGAAGGCTTTCAGCATATAAATATCACATTACCACACAAGGAAACTCAGGCATCAGTCGGAGCTTCCAGCTCGCCTAACAAGCACGGGAGCTCCACTGTGGAGGTCAGGAGGAGAGCGCACACAAATGGAATTCCACAGGAACCAGCACTTCTTTTAACAGATAAGTGGCTATGGGTTCAGAGCTGTGTGATGTGGTCTTAGCCTGGCTCCAGTTATCTCACATGTGCTTGTGCGTTCGATCCTGCCGAGCTGCAAAACAAGAACGGATTAGAAACACGTGGTGATAAAGTATTATACAAAACAACTTACAGCCTTGTTAAAATTAAAGAACATTGCTCTCATAAAAAATGAAAATAAATAAATAAATAAATAAAAATGCCAGCAGCGAATGAGAGGGAATTACCCAGAACGAAACAACCCATTTAAAGTATCTGACACACATACACACTCCGTTCATTGAAAAAGACATCTGATGATTCCCAGTTTAGTCTGCTGTAGAGCAACTACGTCAAACAAAACCATCTCCAGCGCCGAGAAGAACGAGGAGTAGAACACCAGATGGCCTGGCCCAAACAAAACCACTGATCTCATCAACACTGAGTCAATCTGGGATTACACTAAGAGACAGAAGACAATGAGACAGCCAAGATCCACAGAGGTACGGCGGTGCTGTGAATGGCCTACCTGCCAAAAGGTGACAACATTAAGCACTGATTTGATTCGGGTGTTTGTGTGTGTGTATTCTCCGCACTTTGCCTGACCTTATAAGAGGATTATTTCAAAACCATGCATGAGTGTAAAGGTTCTCCGATGATTACCAAAACAAATGACTGATAAAATCTTTCCTCAAACATTTGCGCTAAGGTCAAGGTCCAATCTTTTCATTTATAGGAACCGGTGTGTGACAATACCAGTGTCATTACTAAAGTGTTACGTTTTTGTCCACTTTTTCCATGGAAAAAAAAGTTGACCATTTCAATTGTTGGAAAAACCAAACATTCTTCCAAATGTTTCTTCTATCTGGAAGTAAGATTAATGTTTTGGAGTGACCATGCCAGTGTTGTGAATCCATGGAGGGAGACAAAGATTAAGGTTTTGTAGAGGAGGCCTTACGACTTCAAAGTCCTGGAGCTCATAACCAAAGATAAATCAGCAAAATATCAATGGGAGCATTCAAAAAGCAAGTCAGCAATTAAAAGAGGTTTTTGACTGCTGTGACATCAATAAAAATGTTTACACTGATTTTTGTGAAGGGTATCTATACATTTGCAGGGCATTTAAAAAAATCTCTCTCAATATATACATTTGTTGTTGTAAAATGAAGTTTAATCATTTGACTTCTTTATTTCCATTCACTTTGTTCTATGCTCCAGTTCCACTGGCAGCTAAAATGACCCTCAGCAGTTTTAACTGCTATGCTCGACTGCTGGTACAGCTTTCTTGGGGTTAAAAGCCTCCCCTTCACTTCTGCAAACATACTTCTCGACATTGTGGCCAGACAGCTCAATTTCTTGTTTCGTCTGACCATAAGTCTTTTCTCCAGAAGTCTTTTGGCTTTTCTGTGCGAGTAGCTGCCAATTTACGTCAAACTTGAAGGTACTAATTTTGGAGCAGGCACTTCTTTTTTTGGTCAACACCCTCTGAGTCCATAAATACGACACTCTTGCTTCACTGTGGATAGTGTCTTGAGACGATTTTTGTTGTGAATTGGCGCCATATTAATAATCTAAATTGCATTGTGTTTAAGTTTTAACCATCTGACCCCAGCTGTCATGCTAAGATTAAAGGAAAATGGCCAGGATGTTTAAAAATCAACACATGTGAAATTAAGAATTAAGTCTGTCATAAACTGGAATCGGTGTTGTAAGGTTTAATAACAATAAGCAATTGGAATGAATGTGTGATTGAATAGAAATCTTTTTTTTTTTTACAGTATGCTCAATTAATTCAGCATGCTGTAATAAAATTGAATGTTCCAACAGGACATTGATTCCAAAAACATCTCATAATGGGTTTTAAAATTGATAAAACTGACTTCTGTCAAAGGCTGTACTTAGACTCTATATTTTTGAGTCTATGCAAGCATCTATATCTTTGATTTGCGTTGATAAGAAAAAAAAGGTGAAGGAAAGGCAAAGCGTTGATGACAAAATTCTTAAAGAGACAGAGGGAAATTATTTCAAGGTGTCAGATACGGCTCTGATGCTAAATCAAATTTCCTTTAAGTTGTTTTTGATATGTACACACAACATTTTCTTAACAACAGAAATTGCTGTCGTTAAGCAGCATTTTAACAACTTAGCAGACGTTAACAACCTTTTGTTAACCTTGTTAACAGAAGGTAACACAGTTACTTGATTGTCCTAGAAAACGACACTGTTTGCCTGGAAAATATATAACGCCGCTGCTTTAAATATGAAGAAAACACAAATTAACAACTTGATTTGTTAAGCAAGAGACCTGGAAAAAAAAAACCAAATACCACAGAAATTGTCTTGGTTGAGCTTTGCTTCAAAATATTACAAAAGTGCACTGGGGTACTCCTTTATACATGACACCAATACAAGCAAATGCAATCAAAATTAATGGAAAGCAATTTATTTCTGAAAATGTTGTTAACTGGTCCCGGTCGGCGTTGACAGTGACTGAGCATTTCAAACAGCAGGACTCTCTGAGCGAAGCAGCTCAATTGAAAACAGCTTTCTCTCTAAGATTATTCAAACATGTGCTGATCCTCTCACCACGCCTTAAATAATCTTCCTCCTTTTACTCATTTCTATTTGTTGTTGTCTTCAGTCAGTGGAATAAAATTAGCTTTGTTCATGCAGCGTGTGTGTTTTAGAGGTCAGACGTGAGTCGACACCAGCTGCTGATGGAAGCCATTCAGAACAAGTCATGTCTCAAATATGTGTGTATCTCACATTTCCTCCCAGGACGGGGGATGTGTTATGTCAGACTTCAACGCTGAGTACCTGTGGTTAATAAAATACATTCATGAGCTTATTCAACATCTGCGAATGATGCAAAACTGTTTCAACGTCATTTCATACTGAGGGTCTTTGAATAGTTACAAAAATCTCACTTGACTCTGCACAAAACAGAAAAAAAATCACAACTTGTGCCCACGCAAATCTCCTCTAAAGCCCTTCATGTGACCATCAGCCTTTTCCAACAACTGCTGTCTTATTTCCAAATTTCCCCAAGCTTCCCCAAGTTGGTTTTATATAATTTAAAATAAAAAAATCAAGAAGAGTATATCTCCAACCTTCTTTACTCTCATACCTTTAAAGGAAAGCCAGTGTTAATTACTTGGGAAGCCACCTGACTGGTAATCACAGTCCACTTCTGTGTACTTTAATCTCAGTTTCTACGTAGGTTTGAAGCAAAGTTAAGCAATAAACAAAAACCCAAGAAAATCAACAAAAAGGTCCATGGTAACGCTGGAAAAGCTGCAGAGATTTCACAACTCAGCTGGGAGAATCTGATGAAAGACTTCACAAATTTGGCATTTATGGAAGAGCAGCAAGGGGAAAAAAAGCCATTGCAAAAGAAAACCAAAAGCCAATTTGCAGTTTGCCTTGAGGATAGATGGAAAACATGAATGAATGTGGTCCAAAAGGTCAATTTTTGTAGCCTGCATGCAAAACATGTGTGGAAGAAAACTAACACGACACTACCTGAAAAGCTGTTGACCGGAGTAGAAATGCACTTTAAATCACAGCAGGGACCCTAAACATGGAGCCAGAACTACACTAGGTCAAAGCATATTCATGCTAGAATGACCTAGTCAAACTCCAGAACTAAATCTGTGGCAACATTCCAAAATGGCTCCTTCTAGATGTTATCCATTCTATCTCGCAAAGAAGAATAAGCGTTGCATAGGTAAGTTGGTTCACACATGCCACACTTTTCAGATTCTTAATCTGTCAAAAAGGTTTAAAAACCAAATAAAACTCCGAATCACTTTAACACACTACCTTATGTTGGTCTATTACATAAAATCCCAGTAAAATAAATTGAAACTTCCGAGTCTCATGTGACGGAATGTGAAATCAAGGGGTGTGAAAACCTTTGCAAGACACTATATATTATCCCAACCCAACCAACCCCCGCCATCCTCTGCCAGTCATGCCTCTCCACCCTGCTGCTGAGTGAGCACTGAGCAGTGAGAGAGGAGAGAGGCAGCACAGATCATAATGGCTCACAAATGATCAGTGGTAGTGGGGGATGGGGAGCTGGATGGAGTGAGAGATTATCTGGAGGACGGATCGATACAGCAGTCAGTGTCTAACTAGAGAAAGAATCGGTGCAAGTCAAGCGAACGAAATCCCTGCTCAGCCGCAGGTTTGCCTTCTATACAGTCTGCTTCTATATTATTGCAGTTGCGGTGCTGATTTACGCAGCAGCGCCCCAACAGGGGAATGACTGCTATGGCACATGGATGACATTAAGCGGTGATACCATTTTTAGCATTTTGTTTTTTTAAACATATATCAATTTTTTGTGCCTCACTCATGTCTTTCCTGATCTACCCATATTCTACTTTCTCTGAATGCATTTCAGACGTCACTTGAGACAGATTTAGAAAAGCCTGAAGAATAATGGCTGTTTGTCCTTCACCACCCCTCTTTTAACCACCCACAGCTGCCAGCTCAGGACAGTAAATCCTACACCTCACCCACTCACACTGCCTAGCAGCACAGATATGTGCTACTATGCACCAACACAACGCGCCTCCTTGGAACTAGAAAGGAAGCGAGATTAAAAGGCTAAATGGATAATAGATGCTACTTTTTCTACCAAGTTGAATGAAATGTGCGTTAACCTTCAGCTTAACACCGACGTTAGGCGTTTGGTGGTGTTATTTCTCTTTGGTTGACTCATTTTTTTATTTTTTTTTCATTTTTTACAACTGCCTTGCTTTCTCTTTTTTTTCTTTTTTTTTTTAAACGGGGGCCATTGTATGCGTGTGTGTGTGTGTGTGTGTGTTTGGGGAGGGGTTATTTATGGCCGCTCAGTGCAAGTGGACACATACGCACAGATGCACACACACCCTTTCACGGGATGAAAGGGCAGTCACACAGCCTGCAAACATGATTTTACAGCCCTGGGTGGAATGAGTGGTGGAGGAGAGAATGAGAACGAAGCACAAAAGGGGGGGAAAAAAAGCCCTTAAATTTACAGGTCCCAGCAGTCAGAATGCAATCGTGTAGCAGCACACATTCTGAAAGCTTTTCAGGCAGAAGACAGCCGGGCTGCATGCAGAAAAACGCGTGTGTGTGTTTGTGTGTGTGAAACTGGGTCTTAAAAACACATGAAAACACAAGTAGAACACGACTCAAAGAAAAGCATGGATGCTTTTTTTTATTCCTTTTTTTCCTTTCCCCTCCCTTGAGTCTGTTTTGCAACAAGAGACAATTTCCATATGTGATCTGCTCCAGTCTAATATAGTAAACAAGTGTGTGCAAACATCTGCGAGAAAGCTGGTAGCTTTGCAAGACTGGAGTATATTTGTCCAACATGTTTCCCAGAAAAACGTGCCAGTACACAGGACCTTCACAAAAACACTATTAGCCGCATAATTAAAATGAATTGCATCTGATTACTTCGTTCACTGAAATGGTGGAAATAAAAACAAATTAAAAACGGTCTCCACACTATTTTTGCATCAGTATCTGTTGGTATTACAACATCATACTTTATTAGAGGCATAAAATAGAATACAGACAATTGAATTGGCTGCTAATTTGATGACGTTTCAAGAATATAATTTTGAAAGCCTTTATGTGCATGTAAAACATGAAGACTTCAGTAACTGACAATGCAGCAAAGCAGGGCAGGCATTTCTTTTTTTCAGAAATGCTCGGACAGAAACAAAGAAGGACTGCACCGTAAAAACATAAATATAAACCTATACCTTCAAAAAACTTCTACATCACTAGTATTAGAAGTAGTATTGCTACTGAAGTCAATATTATTTATTCATTTATTAAAAAGGTCACAGAGACCACAATTTCCAATGAAAAAAAAAATCAGTTATGAATATTAGGAGCTCTTCTTAAATCTTTAATAAACATTCAGTATATTAATGACACATAAAACATATGGTAAACATAGAAACATTTAAACAACAACAACAACAAAATTATTTCAGTTTCAGAGGCAAATCAGTTCAGATGAGTTTAAACTTGCCACCTGTACCATAATTTATGCTAAATAGAAATAAAAGCTTAAGGTCGTGGTTTGTAAGGTCATGAAGACAGAAAGTAGAATCACAACACATCTTTAGAGAAAGTCTACTTTAAATATTTTTTTTTTCAATTCCCCAAACAAAGAGTGACTGTTGGAAATACTGAGGGTTTAACTATCAGATTTATAATGGTGCAGTGAAGAAGCCAGAGTTCAGTTCATGTGGGGCATTCTGCCTCTGGTGGGAGAAAATATGATGTGGCAAATAAAAAGCAGTGCAGTCTGACCTCTGCTGGCAGGAAATTATACTGCAGCCATCGTTTAAACATCACACTTTCTAGGTTAATAGATCATATATTATAATTATTATTGTTATTATTATTATGGTTGTAAATATTTTGAGTCAAAACACCCATTTAAAACTGGGTCCTTTCTGAAGCCAGTCAGAAGGTGTGAGAGACACAATTTTCCAGTCTCCGGTGTAAATATTGAACATGATGAAACATGAGAGCAAAATCAACAGGTCTTAAATTTTATCATGAAATAGTGTTCAAGTGATGTTGTGGCCTTCAAAATGAGTATAATCAGAGGATGTGATTCACCAACCTGTTGTCTAAACTGCTCCTGAGACAGGCACTCGGTCACGTTAACGCAACCCAGAAGACATCCGGTGGGATAATCTTTGGGAAAGTTTGGCTCTGCAGAGACGAGGAGAGCAGCAACATCAGTTATGGACACGTCTGAAACTATTGTTCACACCAGTTTCAACCTATTGCCAACTGAGCATGTTGTTATCGGAAGGCTTAATAATTTGCTGTCTCACTAATAGGCACTCTCCAAAAAAAATAAAATAAAATAACAGTATGTTATACAGCAGTGGTCCAAAAACCCCCGGGCTGCAGACCAGTACAGGTCCGTAGACCGGGCCGCGCAAGAAATAATTTTATACTTCCATTTTATGTATTGAGTCTGGAGGATCTTTTATTTTGAAAACCCTTTAACTGGATTCTGTTGGTTACGTCTTGAGCGCCAACATTTAGCCCACAAGCAGCAGAATGATTTAGAAACAGCAGCAACAGCATCGGTGCGCGCACCCCCCCCCCACGCCCACCCCGGTCCAAAGCAAATTTGTGAAGTCTACTGCTATACAGCATTCAAAAATAGCAGAACATTTTGAGAATTACTGAAATTAAAAGTAAAATATTAACACATTTTTTAAAAAAAATCATGCTATTAGAACTTTTGACAGTATGTGGAAAGGACAAAATTACTTAACATAATAATAACCATCTGCTACAGTATTCACAAATATTTCTTTTTTAACTTTCCAGTGAAATAGTCTTTTTGAAAAACAAGTAGAACCATTGAGGTATAAAATACTTATCTACCTCAACCTTTGACCCCAATACAGTTGTGAATGAAACATGCTTCTACTGGTGTTTAGGGGCTTTTCAACATCATCTGTTTAAAGGTATACGTGTTTCTTTTGTTTGTTTTTTATTCTGCATCAATAACTTTTTAATGATGCTGAACACAAAACAAATTCTATTAGTAATTATGATCAACTCAGTGTTTGTTGACTTATTTCTGTTGCAAGTCAGTCCTACCTTTCTTGTAGATGTGGCGGTACATTTGTTCCACCTCAGCGATCTCCTGAGCTGTGGGTTTTTTGGCTGCTGCAGCTATCCAAAGGCGACCTCTGTGTGGCGTGTACCAGGTGCGACCTTCCACCCTACATTCACACAAGATGCAAAATCTTTAACAAGGAGTGTATTCATTTTTTTCTAAAAGGTACTGAATAAAAGGCTTTGCCTATTTTGAAAGATGTATATCTGGCATTCTGTCCTTGGTTACCTCTTAATGCCTTTGACCAGCAGTGAGGCCCACGGCTGGTGCATACTCAGACACCAGCCTCCGTCAGAAATCTCCCGCAGCTCTTTGTCTTGGAGTCTCAACCTGTGGCGTTCCTCTCCTCCTTTTTCCTCTGTCAAATTTTTCCTCTGCTCCATGGGTTGCTTTTGGCGTTCCCTGCCTCCAATGTCCACCCACTAGTTTTTTTTAAAAAAAGTGCCAAAATGTATTGCAAATCCTTCTTATAGCTTAAGAAGGATTTTTCGTGTAAGAGATCCAATGATAAATTGGCTGATTTTCAGTCTTATGGGGCCTGATTGATGATCAGCCAAGTGGAAACTTGGAAATCCCTTTTCTGCTCACTAAATTAGCCACGCTAAGAGCTATCTGATGTAGCAACTCCTCTTTTTGATGCATCACCAAGGTGTTTAAAAAGCAATATATGGGAAACATACAGCGTCTGTCATTGAAACAGTTCAGCTGTAGCTTCCCAAAGACTTTCTGACCACTTTTTTTTATCTTCTAAGACATTTAAAATGCTTACAGTATCTCTGACAGATTCTGAATGCATTGTACTCAAATAAATAACCAATATTTATTGCACCTCAAGCAGCTTTACACAATATGCATCTTATTGAGCACACGGACCCAAATAACAATAAGAGTGATACACTGTGCAATCATAATCATCACTGCTTACCTGAACAAGTTATGTTTCAGGTCATTTTCTAAAAATATAAAGAAACAACATAACTGCCTTTATCTAGTTACTTTGTCTTTTTAATGCAACTTACTTCTGGTGCAGACTGCATAATGTTTGGGTTGACCAGCTCTCTGAGGCTTTGCTTTCCACTTCTTCTTTCAGGATATCCAGGAGTCCCTGGTGTTGACCCACTGTTCATATTTTTGAGGGTCTCATCCAGCCTAAACAACAATTCCAACAATGTTAAATCTTTCTGTTGTTTGGGTTTCAAGCCAATGGAAAAAACATAAAAGCCCAGTCTTACTTGCTGTAATACTCGTTCATATCGTTCCCCTCATCGATGACTCGTCTGCCAGCGAAATCCAGAGTGATTTTCCTGTCCTTACGAGAGGCGTGGCGAAGTTCTCGCAAGTCTTCTTCCATTTTCCTCATCTTCTCTCTCTCATTGGGCGAAAGCCACTGATTGGACTCGGCGGCAAAGTAATCCGACTCATCATCCAGCACCTGAGTCCTCCTGACACTGCAGTTGAACGGGGCAGTGAATTAAAACAGGTAGGTTTTGACCAGGTGGCATGTATTTACAGCAGTAAACCTGCTCATTTCTGAGCAGCAGTGCGTTTTAAGATACCTGTTCCTGTCAAATTCCAGCAGTTTGTCTTTGTGCTGAACTGCTTTCTCCAGCCCGGCTTTCAGTGTGGCTTCCTGATGTGGAAGAAGCTCCCTTTCTCCAGCATCTGGCAACGACATATAAAAAAAGACAATCTGCAGATGACAGGACTTAGAAACTTCATATTTCTTGAGCTCAGTCTGAGAAGCTTGGGCTCTGACCTCCCATAAGCTTCTTTCTGAGTTTTTGACTTTTGTTGGAGTCTCGCTGTAGAATCTCCTGCTCCTCTTTAGTGCAGACCTGAAATAAAGATGAAAAAAAAGAAGAAATTGTTAACAAAAACTAAAAGCTAGGAACGTTACTGGAGCTAAGTTTGCTCACCAGGCTTCCACAGAAGAGGCAGGGTCCCGAGCCCTCCTGGTCACACACAATTCGCCCACAGCTCAGGCAGTTGTTGATGAGCGCATGCTTCTGGGCGAGGCACTCGCAGGCGTGCCGACCCGGAAGCAGAACAGCCAGCTTGTCCTGACCCTCTTTAGCGTAGAGATTGACGAACTTGGTTTTCTTCTTAGTTGAAGAAGTGCTGCTGTTTTCCTGGGCCTGGAAAGACATTGATCAGTCAACTGATAGCTAACTGTTTACCAGTTTTCTTTATAAACTGAAGTAACTAAAGCATAAAAATAAAGTGTATAAGAAAACTGAGACGTGTGCTCACCCTCATCAGATCCATGGGGGTTTTCACTGGCTCTGGTTCAGGCTCTGTCTGGCTCCCAGCCACCACTTCCTGTTTGTTACGTCCTTTACGTTTGGACTTCTTCTGGGTATCTTTGGTGGAGTCTTGCATATCTGTAAAAACAAGAACATACATTTAAGAAACAAAAGATGTTAATGTTACAGGTTAGCTTTCATAGCTTCTTTCGCTCTTTTTAATGAAACTGCAAGTTATCAGAGTAGACATTTTTTTTGAGAAATACATTAGTTGCATACTTATTGTCCTACCTGTTGGTGAAGCGGACTCTTTGAGAAGGAAAAGACCGGCTGTATCCGCACCCTGTCTTTGACTCTTCTTCCATCTGAATAGGAGTTCATCTATAAACTGGCCTTTTTTTCCATCAGTCCCCTGAAGAAGATCTCCCACGTATTCCTCGATCTCCTCAGGTTTTTCAATGGAGAGTATGTACCTGGAGAGATCACAGAGATTTTTTTAAAAAGTTGATAATCTTCTCACAATTTCTCATTAAAAGTTATGCTGCCTTTTTTTTCTAGAAAGTTCTGAAAGATTCATGAAGCAAGAGAGAGAATTTATACTGTATGTTATTATAGATATGCAAGGCAGACGGGTATGTTTTCTCAATTAAACTTTACGTGGTACGACAGGTACATTTTAAAAATGTACTTGGTTCTCTTAATCTTACAACCTGATTATCAAAAGAAGTTAAGAAATGTAGCTATTTCAAACTGTATCACATTTTATTTTTGAAGTAGAAAAGCCTAAACACTAATGACAACAATACAGCTAGAGGGTACAGGATTGTCATCAGCTTAGTGATGACAGTCAGTAAATGTTCATAGAGATATGAACATTCAAAACAGATTTAATAAAAGCCGAACTTTCAGAAATGAGGAGCTGTTAGCTGGATGATAGCTAATAAACAGCTGTTACATTAATGAAAAAACATTAAATGGTTCGACTAAACGTCTACTCACGTAATTTCCTTTTACATAGAATCTATTTTTATTAACAGGCCATGTCAGTACAGCACCATCATTCAATTAGCTAGCTTTCAGCTTGTGATAGACCGTCTAAAAGGAAATATTTAACACTTACTGGACAATGTCTTCACATGCCTCCAGGCCAAATTTATGATGTAATTGGTCCACGCACCACTGCAACAAGGCTTCAGACATTTCACCAATAACGCAGCTAAAGCGAGCTAAGAAACACCAAGAAAACAAAGCTAACGTTTATTTCGTGAACAAGTTTCCAGTCGGAACGATATCGATGGCGCACACAGTGTCGCTCGCAACTGAGCCGACTCAATCTGACAACTTTGCTGAATATTAAAACGTGTGACCATCAAGTACTTTGGATTTTTGTCTTTTCTCTTTTATACTCCTTCACAGTAACCTCATTTGAATCTAAAATCATATTGGCATATATACTATACATAAAATGGGACTATTACATTTTTTTTTTACAATAAATAAACACTAAATAAAATGAAAATGTTCCTGTACACGAAATGTTTGCCCAAATTATAAAATGTTTTTTTTTTTTTTTTTTTTTTTTTTTTTAACGAATGCTTAGTAAAAAAAGAGCAATAAATGTGATAATAAAAGCTTTCAATGACGACAATAATTACGGCCAAATTACTCGGATCTCGGAAGCAGTCCCAATTCCCATGAAAACCTTCCCGAGTTTTTACCTAAATATTGCCTTCCAGTTTGTTGGGTCACATGTGGAACATTTAGCAATCTGAAACTTTTAATAAATTATAACATAAGAGCATATTTTTCCTTTAATAATGATCCACAAACTACAGATTATTTAAAATAAAAATAAAAATTTGCATTTGTTATGTACAGCCACAAGATGGCAGGTTTGTTTCGCCAGCTATTTTTTGTTAGTGCCAAGGGCATATAAACATTTTCTTTTAAACACACCCTTTGAAACAATTTACATTATAACCAGAAATTCTCATCAATCTGAAAATGTAATTTTTTTCTTACTCAGCTAATTCAGATGTTCCTAATCCATTGCGACAACACCAAATTAGTAGACTGCTTGTGTGTTCTTTAATCTCAGTACAATTAAAGCTGTTCTGTGAAGGTCTCAGAGGATTGTTAGACAATAATAAATAATAAACAGCATCATGGTAGACAGGCGATGGATAAAAGAGTGTATGATCTCTCATCTCAAAATGCAACGACTGTCTATCAAAACTGGTAACTTTTAGTGCACATCTGAACTACTACTGAAATAACCTTCTGCTTTAATGAAGGCATTGAGGGAGCGAAATTAGTTTTGGTATATCGCTCTCAATATGTCTCACTACACTGAAGCCTTATTAATAACTACAAACAGAAAAGAGAACATCTTACTTTCTTAGTTTTCCTTTTTCAGTATGCAAAAGCTCAAATTCATGGATTAATTTGGAATGGAATATGGAGTGTAAATCCATGTTATTTTTAAGGGTACAGTACCAATAAAGGACTCCAGTTTCAAGAAAAGAAAAAAATCACATTTATTATTAAATTGTTCAGTGAACAAGAGCAAACACTTAAATGTAATAATAAAGACAAAGGCCATCATTCTTTAATCAATAAAGTCCTAGAAGAAAATTCTGGTGAACCAACAATTAAAAATAGACTATAGCAAGGAGCTTATGTATATAGAAAGGCAAACAACATTGCAATTTTTTTCTTCAGTTTTGAATATTTACATGATGCAAGATACTGTAGCTTTTTTAGGTATCATATATGCAATATGATTAACAGTTGTGTTAAAACTGACAGCAGTTTGATTTAAAAGTGAGTAAATTTCACCATTCTTATAATAGCTATTATAAAGCAAACACTATTAACATTCTGCTTTAAATTTAAATTATTAAGAAAAGCATCAAATTTATTCTCAGTCTATGGAAAGTAAAGGTAAGGAACATTACGTCGTTCAACAAAATAGCAGAGCCTGCATTGCTATTTAATAACTGGAGTAGTACTCATTTTCACTATGTAACGTACTGAAAATGGTTGAAAATTAAGTTTTCCTGTGAATTAATGAGCTAACACTGAGCTGGATGTCTGCTGTTTTTGAAAACTGCTTCACATCAGCTTTTAATGAACAACCAACATCTGGAACCAGTGAACAGCTATTTCAACCCAGGATGATAGGACTCTATTCCACAATCTTACATATCTTAGTTTAACCACTGAAACAGCATGTATGATGTCACCCTACATGATTTTTGTTGAATTAAGGTGCAGGCATTATGTTGGTTGTTATATAACATTATGTTGTTGGTTTGGGACCATGAAGCGGCTGGTTTTACTGGTGTGTTTGGGGTCACTATGTTGTCGAAACACCAATCTCAAGGGCACTTCCTCCTTGGCAGAAGACAACAAAGCCTCTTCTAGCACATTTATGAATTGATCCATGATATGCAGTGATGTGTGATAAACGGCCAAGACACCACAGTAAGAAAACATCCCCATAGCTTGATACCCAACCCACAATTCCTCACAATTGGTCTGACAAGCTTTCCAGACTCAGATGGAACGATGTTGGTTTTATCGGTTCTAAAAAAGATTGGCAGCATTTTTCTTTCAACGTGTATTTCTGGCTAACTAAGGATGAAGTCACCAGAAGTTGTTCATGATGGCTTTAGTCCATTCCTCGTTCAAGAAGTTGATTGGAGAGGGGATATCATATAATGAAGCACAGAAAACAATAAAATGATCTTAAAATGGAAGCCAAAATCAAAAAGACACTGAAGAGAACGGAAAACTATTGTGCTAATGGACCACTGAGTAGACAAGGTAGCTAAGATTCAGCAAAATGTTCAGCTTCATGTTGGCTAAATAAGGTCTACCGTTGATTATAACAACTGCGATAATCAGAAAACACCAATGTGAAGACTAGATGCTTGTGAGAAGCTTTGACAAACCTTGGGGGGAAAACATCCTGGGCTGAAGATGTTGACCACCTGTCACGAGGACACCGATGTCCCCATGGACCCACTGACTTACATTTAAGTATTTTTGGGGTGACAGTGAAGGGCTTTTAAATAATATAACATATGTAGTAATCCAAATGTTTCAAACCCGAATGGCATCACTGTTTGAATGCAACCCCCACCTCCTCGTCCAATTGCTGTTAGTTTACACATAATCAACAGCTTGCAGGTGATGAGTGCTGCAGGTTTTCTATTACTCTTCTACACCTTCTAATGCCATGTACAGTAGATATCAATATTTCTGGTCTGTAATGTTGGACTCCTATTATATTTTAGCAAAACTGTACATTACAAGGAAGAAGTCACACAGCAAACCAAAGCTACATTAGTCACAAATTACATTGATGATAGCAATTGGATTTGTAGTCAGACAGTACAAAGCGATAGCATTTATTTTCTTCAAAGTGTGGGGTGGAGTCACATTATAATGCAATGGATTTGTTTCCTTATTTTCACACTGCAGACTGAGTTTTAATTTTACTTAGTTTTGACAAACTGTGAGCATTTTATCATAATACACATTTGTAAACAGAAGAAATGGCTGCATCCAGATTACTGCCCTGTGAATTTATACATCATTTCATTAGCAGTGTGCCAGATTTTTATTTATTTATTCAAAATTTAATTTCAATCTCCTCATGTAAAAAAGTCTTTGGAAATGGCTTCTACAAAATTGGGTGCTGACATGAGGATCCCAATGGTGCAGAGGATGGTGAAGAGAGAGAAAGCCATGAGGCAAAGCCTGTCGATGACAGACGCGGCAAACTTCCACTCGTTGCACACGGTCTCGTCCTCGTCTTGGTCACGAAACCTTTTGGCGATGTACCGCACCTCGTCCAGGATCTTGGCCAGCTCCAGCTCCATGTATCCCATGTTGGGGCTCTGACTCGACGGTAGGAGCAACTCGTCCTCGCCGGCTCGTCCGATCAGCCGCCCGCAGAGGACCCCGGAATCGGGAGAGGTGGCGGCCGTGGAGCAGTGGATGCTCTCCAGGCCGCGGACGCCGACGTAGAGCATGTGGCCGTTGGTAGACTGGGAGACGGAGCTGCTGGCATTGAGGTCCATGCTGGTCAGGCTGCTCCGTCGGGTCTTGTTGTGGCAGGCTGAGCGTACTCTGTCTTCGCCGGGGCGCTTCATGCGCAGGAACCAGGCGCACCAGTTCAACAGGATCACACGGGTCTACCAGATCACAGAATAACGGAGACAAACATTATTTCCTTAGGCGTTGTATGCAATAGCTCTGTTGAGTCTACATAATTTGTGTTTTCATTGATGACAGTGATGACAATCTCGGAGCCTGAGTCGTCCTCAGGTAGTGCCCGGATTGTGTGCAATGATATATAATTATTATTTTTTTGTCAACAGCTGAAGTTAAAAGAGCTTAGTTATAATGTAAATGTAGTCATTGTAAAATAAATGCCACACAGATTGTAAGCAACAATAAAAATCGCAAGACTCACCCATTTTGGCATCTTTCCTCCATCAGGATCATGGTGGTGATATTGCAGGACCAAAACAGTTGCAATTACAGACAGACCAACAATGACCATGGTGGTGGCAAAGTATTCAGCTGAGGAAAGAAGAAGTGAAGACCCAGAAAGTTGTGTTAGAAGTCAGCTGAGATAACAATCACAAGGGGGGGAGCATAAAATGAGACTTCTTTGTGGGGAAATTAAATTTTAACAATTAAGAACCACACAATAATAATGCACAACATTTTTCAGATTGCTGTGCATTCAAAATGTAAAATAAATGTTCTCGTTTCACATCAAAGTTGAGAGCTTCTTCGGGTTGGCCTCTTACATTTTCAATTAAAAACAACGTTTTGTGGCGGAAATGTGACAAACTGTCGAAAAGTTCAAAACCCCTTTTGCAGGTTAGATTGGTCTGGAGTTTCCAGAGTCCCACAAAAATGGAAAGAGAAAAGCTTTCTCTGTGTATTGCAGAAACATCACCTAGGATGACTCATCTCTGAATTAAAGGAATGACCAAATCCTGGATGGCTGCTCAAATTGGCCACACTGTGATTTCAGAGAAACACATTTAACAAAAATCATAAAAAAAAAGATGACAGGGGTTTTCACCCGGGCCTTTTCATTGATTGTGGTTGACAACCGTAGCAGCTGCTTTCAACTTCAGCCGGACTTACCTATTAAAGGCACAGAGTCTGATGTGGCAGGCATAATCTCTGCAACTAGCAGCATAAAGACCGTCAGGGAGAGCAGAACTGTAATGCCTGGGAAGGAAAAGCAAATTTCAGTGCAAATGTGACAAAAAGCTTTCAAACGGCTCTTGCAATGATGAAGGTGTCACAACCTTTTGAATTAGTTTTAAGAAGAATTAAGACCTTGGAGTTGAAAGCCTCATTTTGACTCCTCATGATATTCTGTTAATTGTGCCAAATAGCTACATTTATGTCATGTCTAACTATAGAACACGTCTCCAGAAGGTGTTTGATCTGTCCATGTGAAAAGCAGCAAATTTCACATGGAGATTTCAGTGTTCAAAGCTGAAACTTTAAACACTGAGCTTGGAACAGGGACAACTTCTCTTTTCATCAGCACCCTTTTAACCAGCGGTGGTGAGAAACTGGCTTCACTGCAGGCAGAAGGATTGATAGTCCAGCAATCTGACAGATTTGAGCCTTGATGCTTCTCTTGGTGCTGTTCCTAAAAATCCAAACCAATTCCATTTCATTTGAGGTTGACAGCTTGGGTCAGATTGTTTAAAACCTCACAAATTTTGAGTTTCAAAATGGTAATAATTGTTAAAGGCTGAACTAAGGCAACTTTTGAATGGATTAACCAGGCTAAGATTAAGCTTTTGGAAAGATGAAACCCTCTGGGCAAATAAAGAATATACTTAAAAACCTGGGTTGGTGTGAACCAAGTCAAAATATCTGTAACAATAACTTCAAGAAGATTGTCAAAGGTGTCAAATACACAAGCATGAATAATTTGAGTCTGTATTCTGACCTTGTGTATGGGAAACAAAAAATATGTAATGCAAACCATTGCAGCATATCATGCAAACCATTCCTCAAATCTGGAACAAACTTCCAAAAAAGAAAAAACGCAAAACAGCTGAAACACTGAATTCCTTTAAATCAAGACTAAAAATTCACCTGTTTAGATTTGCTTTTGTTCCATAATAAATGTAAATTTTACCAACATATTTGTGCATTGATGATTTTAACGACGGCACTTTGCAAAAATTTTATATCTGTTATTAGCTTTCAGAGCTGTTGACTGTATGATGTTTTATGATTTCTATGTTTTCACGATGTAAACAACTGCTAATGGATAATGAGAATGGGACTGGTTTCTGATTCAAAGTTTTCGACCAAGTATTGAACAGATAAAAGTTTCTGATAAGTTATAGTGAACAGCTACTGGGAGTTTTCGCCGAATAGACTGGGGGAGATAAGGAGCAAATGGAGCGGCTCGCCCCGGGGATGATTCATGCAGGAACCATCAGTAGCTATATGAGGTCGTTCACATGGCTGAGTTACTGCAGCCATCACTCAAAAGTGTTCAAAATGTCAGAATAAAAATGCCATTGAGTCGGCAGGGTGACGTGTTGACGAGCAGACGTGCCAGGACGTAAGCAGGCAGTTTAAACATAAGCTTTAGCTCCTCAGAGATCCATTTTTTGAGATGCGAAGCTTTCCAATGTGATCCGCATAATAGTCTATCATCAACTTCAAACGGGCGAGTCTCATTTCATATTTCCTCCAGCAATCAACACATCAGAGGGAATGTATATGAAGGGGAAAAACACACACAGGTTTGCACATCTGGCTCCGCAGCACGGTTAATGATGGAAACCAGCTGCAGGGTATTTGAGGAAGCCGCATAAATCAACACCCTTCTCTCCCGCAGACAGCGCAGACTGTACAACAAAATCACTATTCAACCACAAAACCTGCCTTCATGCAGCCTTAATCACTTATTCATAATGCTCTGAGTTCAATTGTGACAACCGAGATGAGATTGCTCTGTTTTCCTGATCAGACAATTAAGTCAGCCAGCCAGCGTTGATTATCTGCTCAGCTCACAAGGCTACAAAGGAAGTGAGTGAATAACAAACCAGTGGTTCAGCCTGAATGGGTGATTACCCAGAAGACAAGTGGAAAGGGATATTAAGATGTTTTCGATGGAGAAAAGAAAAATAAAAAGGCTCGGCTGTGAAGTCTGAAGAGCTCTGGTCATAAATGACTAAATCATTTGACTATTTTTAACCAAGAGGTTAGTAGCATGCACATGCCAAAGTAATAATCAGCCTGGCAGGAGGCCAGGATAGAGAGGCGCCTGACAGGAGAGGAAGTAATAGAAAAACTCAAAAGAAGGGAAAGGAGCAACACTGAGGTCTGGTAGGAGTAAAATGGATAAGACATAAAAATAATAGTGATAAAAAAAAAGCAACCTTGCAGGTCTGACAGGCTTAGAAAGTCCAAACATAATTATATTTATAAGATAGATGTTTGTGAACTACATCTCAGTGCACATTTAAAAAAAAATGAGAGAAACTGTCAGAACTTTCAAAAACGTGTCTTATTGTCGTACTTTATTAGAAAACAAACTTACCAATCGAGAAATGTTGTTCAAAGTCTTATTTTATCATGTAAGGCTTTAATGTCGCCATACAAATTCACTTGTTCATTGCTTGTCTTCTACTTGCTCTTTATGTTGATTTTACACTGTACCACTTTTGACTTGGCTCAAAATTCAGTGAAAATTGTTTACATAAGATAAATTCAAGGAAACAATTGGATCGTACGGATGGAAACATGCATGCTGCAGACTAAGTGTTAGTGGTGGTGTGTCTTTGGAAGAAGATGGATGGGGCTGAAGGTTGGGGTTTTGTGGGGTATTAGTTTGTTTGAGTTGGGAAGGCCCAATAATGAGAGAAGTGGGGAAAAAGCAGAAAGAAATACATCATCTATCAAGCAGATACCTTCAATGAAGTTGATCTAACCAACAACCAGTTTGCTTGGCGAAGCTTCAGTCTTAGTTCACACTTTATCCTAAAATAATTCATATTAGACCAGGTCTATAGTTACAGTGGGTCAACATTTCTGTAACAAAGTGTTAACATTCTCATCAAAGTGATGAGAATGTTAACAGGTACGTATGTAGACATATATTGTCTACAATTATGTGGACAAGCATAATTCAGTGAACAAGTTACCAATTATGAACGCTAGAAGAAACACACAAATGCACAGGACTTTCATTAACAAATGAACATTTACTTGTTTCCCCAAACTCTTTAAATCTGACCCACACCGATTGGACACAACATTACGACTTACTGGCGTAAAAGTTCGTTTCCTATTTGATACCAAAACAGGCCGGAGTCAATGAGGCATGCTGTATGGCGGAGCGCTCTATGCTCCATGAAGAGTCCTCTGCTATCGGAGAACAGTGTGTCCACCCTGATGGACCAGCGGCTGTCCTACATGCAGACTGTGAAACATTTGGCATTGCTAAAGCCTTCATTCATAAACAGCATTAAATTCTTCTCCGGTTTAATATACAGTAAGACCTGCAGCTGTTTCATTGTTTTTTTAGAGTTTCATCCAGGAACCAGTTTCTATATATACTGACCACCAAAGACAGCCATCTAGAAATCACAAGTCGGCACTCGGAAACTAGTTCAGATCCTTACTTTTTTTCCTCCTTTTGACAAAAAAAAAAATCTTCCTTACTAACAAGCACCATGATGAAGAGGTAATCCGTGTTATTCTCTTCGCCTGTCAGTTGTCATAATAAAAACATTGGTTGGCATGTCTTGTTCAGTGAGACAGTAAATGAACAATGCAACAACGAGTAGCAGTCGCCCAATTAAAGGCGGATGACATGCACTCTGTTGACAGTGGTGTATATTTATGCCCAAAATATATCTCTGAAGCATCCGATATTGCATCAGGACATTGACTGGCCATGCAGACGTCGATACATCTGGTTACCAAACCATCAGATAGGAAACCTGTACACCCATTAACACTGAACACAAACTTAACCCCAAGAAACGCAACTTCAACTTGACTTAAAGAACTGACAGAAGAAAGACAAACTTGTATCCATGGCTCTCTTCTGACAACCCGTCAACTACTGACTGTTTTCTCTGAATGATGTAGATGAAAAGTGACTCAGGATGCAGCAAAGTCAAATAAGACACAGATTGAACCCACATTTTATTACAGGTCTGCAGTAAAACAGCACTGACCCATATCACCAGAACAGAAGAGGAGCATTTGTTTTGCTTTCTCAGTCACTTCATTTCAGTGTCCTGTCACTCATCTTTTGATGACACGAAGATGAATACGAAACAAAATTGAAGCTTTTGTATTTTCTGCAGTTTCACACTGTCATATTAAGCAGAGAAGTGGTGTTGCCTTGAGTTGTGCAATGAATAAGGTTTTCTAAGTACTTTCTTCTCCTAAAAACATCTTCAAAATTTAGTTTAGTAGGTTATAAAGTTGCAGAAGATTGCAAGATTTAGTCAGGCTTAGCGTTTTCAGACAACTCTGCATAATTAATGAAAGCCAGCCAAACCCAAACTTGAAAGGCATTCGATAATTATTCTAAAAATTCAGCTCTGCACTTTCTTACAGTACGCGTTCAACATTTTAATGTTCCTCTGAAAGACGACAACCTGCAAAGGTTTCTAAATGTGCAAAGCTGCACTATTTTGCTCGTATGTCTGTGCGAGTGTGTGCGGCGGTTCCCCAAACCCAGCGAGATCTTTTCCCCAGAGTCGGCCGGCAGGAGGAAGACGAGCAGAGCGAGGGTGGAGATCAGGACGCATGGGATGAGCAGGTTGAGGCCGTAGTACAGCGTCCGTCTTCTCATCACCACCGTGAAGGTGATGTCAGGGTAGGGCTCATCGCAGCATTCGTAAAAACGCTCGTTCCTTCGACCTGGCACCTCTGCCAAGCAAGAAAAAACAAATGAACAAACAGACAGACAAAAAAATAATAATCTGTCAAAGCAGCAGTGTGATGAAAAGCAAAACCCCAAGTAATGACAAAAAGGCCACCCTTTTACCAACAAGATCCCACTCTCCATTGGCGATGTAGCCAGTGATGTCTGCCTCCACCATCTTCAGATCCAGGGACCAGCCTCCATACGTCCAGGAGCCAAACTTCAGATCACATCTCTGGACGTCAAAGGGGAACCAACGGACATCGATGTAGCAGGTGCTCTTGAAGATGCCTGTTTATGGTGACGGACACAGAACACCTCTTTGATCTTGGATGAATATATGTACATTAAACACTTTAACTTGATATTCTCTGCAGCTAAAGTTGTGAGTCAGGAAACAGGCAGAGAGAAAAGGAGAGAAGACGTGCAGCAAGGATCCCAAGGCTAGGCATCAAACCCCAGATGGCTGCGTCGAAGACTAATAGCCTCTGCACAGAAAGCGCCCGCTCTGCCGCTTCAGAACGTGTGTGTGTCATCCCTCAACACCTTTTCCTCCTTTATCATGATGTGTAACTTTTACAATTCAACTAGCAAACGAGAAAATCTGTTTGAGGGGAACTAAATTTCAAACAGAACAACATCTGCAACAACCTGGTTGTTTAAGTGGGGACATTTGACCAAGGACAGTGATCTGATGAGCCTAAGATAAAATTCCAGGATTCTCCCAGTACTTGCTTGCATGAACAAGAAAATACAGGATTTTGTGATTTTTCGTTTTTTTTTGGCAGTCAAAGTCATTGATTTTGTTGTGCTACTTCAGAAATATACAGGTAATTTTCCTTTCTTATTTTTTTTTAAGTTTCTTCTTCTGAACTTTTTTTTTTTTCATTTGACATGGGTGTGTAAACTTTTGACAGTCAGTATTTCTTCCCACTCCCTGGCCTGACAGAACACAATAAGGCAACTCAAAAAACAAAAAAAACAAAACAAAACAAAACAAAAAAAACACATGACGATACAACAAAAAAATGCCAAACCAACAGGAGAGGCAGCAGAGAGTTTTTATTCCGGGAAGACATTGAGTCAGTTTCATCCATCCAGTGAAGAGCCAAAAAATTCAAATGACAACAGGATGAAAGAGAAGACTAATTCTTCGAGACAGCCACAGCAATTCCCATCCATATTTAAGAAAGATGAGATGCTGGCAGTAAACAAGATCTCTTCTCTCGCCCACTGCAATGAAAACGAAAGAGATGGAAAGGAGATGAAACGTGATGGGTGGCAAACAAACATAACGGCTCTTATTCACTGCCATAAAACCCTCAGTAGTAAAAATAAATGTCAGGAAACTTCAATGATTTATCTGCAGGCTGCGGGTCACATTTGCATACATTTGACTCATTTATTACAGCCGTGTGAAGCGTATCATTATTTTGTGCCAGTTTTAAAAGAGGCTCAATTCGGAGTAAAGATGAGAGGTAATTTGTTTTTGCCAGATGCAATCAATTCGGACTAGGTTCAGTGATGGAGCTATTTACGTTGGTATTGATTAAGATGCCGCCGCAGAGCAGGCCAAGGCTTTTTGCATTGTAAGGGATAAAGTGGGAAGAGGAGCCTGCCAAAGGGGGAGCAGTAATTACTGGCTGTGTCAGTGAGGCCTTCAGTTTCAGTAAGTTCCCTTATGTAAATCAGTGTTTGGGCATGCATGTGTTATATATGGTTTTAGAGAAACTTGCATCTTTAACCAGTCTACAAGATGTTGATCGGGAAAAGAGTTTCGTCACGCAGAGTATAGTGCCAACACTTCCTGTACTGCTCCATCAATGTGTTAAGGCTCTTAGAAGTTATATTACATCATGCAAAACTACACAGAATTAAAAGGCACATATTAAAACTTTGTTGAATTAGTTCAATTTGTTATTTTATGTGTGACTCAAAATGTCATGAGGTGCAGTCAACTCGTTCTTCTGATTGTCTCCTGTTGAGCAAATTAAAAGAAATACAATTATTGTGGCAGAGAAGAGGGAAATAAAACCATTATCAGAAATAAACCTTCTATAAGCAAGTCATCATTTAAAGTAGCACAGCTATTTGTGATGGGAAATTAGAAAAGTGAGAGTTTTAAACTTACATGAGCCATTTCTGCAAAAAGTTTGGGAATAATTTATGAGTTGTTTGAAGATATGTTTGTGACATTTGGTAACCATTAGGCAGCTAATTACACTGGTGAGTGAACATATAAGGGAATTACTCAGAAGAATTACTTAGTTTGAGGAGCTTTATCAGCAAATTTTAACCAACATGATAACGATTTGCCAAGCGAAGACCGAGATGCTGCCAGAGTTTAAAAATTTCTTTTAAATATTCATGTTGAAATATCTGAAATGTATTTATTAGCCATGTTAGTTGGCAAGATTACTTCTCTTATTTTCTTCCGTCTTTGCTTTTGATTGTCTATTCAAAATAAATGAATAAATAAATAATAAATTAGTCAGATCATTAGAGCCACATTTACCAAATTAACACTCCTTTCCTAATAAATGACAGTTTTTTCTCGTCTATAAAAAGTTCAAGTTCCACTTGAAGCTCAGACGATATAATTATACAACAGATGTCTCAAATTATCAGGCAGTCTGCTTCTATTCCAGAGCTGCCGTAACTTATTTCCAAACTAACTAAACCAATGTATTTAAGCTTTGCATAAGTATATAATTACACGAATGTACTTTTTTAAGTGCCAGAATATTCATACATACAGTACAGACTAAAAGTTTGGACACACCTTTCTAATTCAATGGGTTTTCTTTATTTTCATGACTATTTATAAGGCAAGAAATCCCACTTATTAACCTGACAGGGCAGGTTGACCTATGAAGTGAAAACCATTTCAGGTGACGACCTCTTGAAGCTCATCAAGAAAATGCAGAGTGTGTGCAAAGCAGTAATCACAGCAAAAGGTTGCTACTTTGAAGAAACTAGAATATAAGGGGTATTTTCAGTTGTTTTACACTTTTTTGTTTAGTGCATATTTCCACATGTGTTATTCATAGTTTTGATACCTTCAGTGTGAATCTACAATGTCAATAGTCATGAAAATAAAGGAAACTCATTGAATTAAAAGGTGTGTCCAAACTTTTGGTCTGTATAGTACTTCTGCATTTTAAACATTAATCTTTAAAAATGCAAAGAAGAAGTGGTAGAGAAAAAACTGTAATTACTAAAGCTGCTGTTTCGTTTTTTTCCCTCATACTTTGGTTAGTTTTTGTTATATAAATGATGACAACAGTGGTCAGTCTGATATTTAATTGAACTTTGAACTCATTGAGGCTTATTGCAAACTTGTGAGACCAAAGTGAACTTGAACTGAAAAGAGAAGTAGAAAAATTATAATTCTCTAGGTGGATTAACTTATAGCTGTTTAGGCCAAATTCTGTAGAGATAGTTTAAGTAAACATTTACCTTTATACCCTTTCTATTGTAAATAATGTAATGGAACTGACATAACTTTCAAAACCAGCGTAATTTTGTGAGCTGGATTCATCTTGGTTGACTACGTCACAGTAAAACATTTAAATATATTCTTGCATTCTGCGACGTAAGAACTGTAAAAAAGCATGTACTTTCCAGAGATGACTGAATGAAGTCGCAACTTTTCTCTCTGAACTACAGATTTGATGCCTTGTAAAGGGACGATTTTTTATTTATTTTCTTTTATCTTGAAGCGACACCAGTTAACTGAAGCAGAAAACAAAACTTAATGATCAAAACTGTGTGGATCACACTACATATTTGATGGGCCGCTTTAAAATGCATCCAACGATTCTGATGCAGCAGAAGTTCGGTTTGACCCAGTTTGTTCAGCAGTTTCCTGTAACAGGATCCAAACTTTTTCTTCTTTTTTTTTTTTTTACTTTTTTCTCTCAAACTAGAGCAATATTTTATTCTTCCTCCTCCAAGTCATCATCTCCCAGTCCTTGTGTACATTTATTCTGTCATAAGGCATGCAAAATATTTTTATAGTTGGCATTACTTATAGGGGGTCAGCAGGTTTATTGCACGGAGTAATTTAAGATCAGATGTGGGCAATCGTTTGCTTAAAACGACAGGCTTGTAGAGAAAAGATGTCATACAGATTGCATCATATTTTGCTTTTAACACCACATAAATCAGCTAGTAATAACACTATGAGCTAGCCGGCTTATCTGAAACCAGAGTGCACGATAGCACCTTATTTCACAGTCAAGCTGTGCATCAGAAGCAGAATATAATGTTTAGTTATGGGTAAGCATAGCAAACTTATTTCAGATTAATAATTTCGCAATGATACATGAAAAACCCAAAGTAATAATGTCAAACTTCCGCTGGTGGTTAAGGTCTGACAACGAGCTGAGATTAAAATTCTCACCTGGAGGAAGATACGAACAAGCACCTGAGGAGTTGACCAAAATGTTGGTATGAAATGTTGCATCAAACCTTTCATCTGCACTGCACACAGGATACAAAAGAAACACAGAGACAACGTCAGAATTTTCCAGAGTTTCACCTGCAACCAAGGCATGGCTTCAAACACTCTCAGTAGTTGAGAGCAAATGTTTGTATCTAAATGTCGCCGTGGGGACGAAGTGCAGCGCTAATTACAGCTCTCTAGCGGTTATCCTCATCCTCCCCGAAAGCATCTACATATCACTTCCAAATGACAAAATGTTAAGCCAAAGTTAAAACAGAAAGCAGCTTGACCCCAACAAGTCTGACTTATAAGCACAATGAAAAATAAGGCCTGACACTTTTTCCCCTTAGTTGAGAGCTTGTAATTTGGTTGTTCAGAACCTTTAAACATTGATTAATGATGATCTCTGGTGCTCTTTCCATTAGGGACCTATAATAAAAGCCCTTTCTCCTATCTCCTCTAATAGAATTTTATTCATTTGTCAAAATGATTTACTGCTCCTGATCACGGATCTAGATGGTCCTGAATATATAAAAAGCTAACCTTGAATTGTAATGTCCTTGTCTTAAAAACTGCTTCCATAGCGAGCGAGTCATGACTTTGGAACATGAATCAATTTTATGTTCTTAGTTTTTGTTTCAATGTGTTTATGAAGCTTTGCAGCAGAAAAACCTTTGTTTTACATGTGCAAAACTGTCAACATGGAGCTTCTGAGCTCTGGAACGATCAGAGGATAAAAAGAACAATACATCAGCAGGGTCGACTGATTACAAATGTAAGTAGATCCGTCCAGTAAAAATATATCAGTCTGTCATGAATTTGTTCAAATTAAAAATGAAAGCTAAAAAAACCCCAAAAAGCACAACAAATTTGTAAACTATAGCCTAATCAAAAACATTATATTTGAGACCTTTCACAATTAATACTGCAGTGGCATAACCTCACACTGAGGAAAAACAAATGAGAAAAATAATTGTTTTCAACACAAACAGCAGCAGAACTCATAGGAATCCATTTCACATAAATGTAACTAAACGTTTCTATCAATCTTAATTTTACTATTCTGGTGAGTGACATTAAAAAGAGTGGCTAAAACATTTTAATTAGTAATTTGTGACTTCCTGTTCCCATGCTATGTAAATGTGAAGTGACACAAATACCAATTTCTCTTCTCGGAAATGGGAACGACAAGACAACATGTCATTCAAGTTATGCAGATGTAGAATCGTCATAAGAAGGGAAAAGGCTTCAAGGAAAATAGCTTCTAACCTAAACCTATAAAAGTTTTTTTTTCTTTTTACTGGAATAAGTGGATCGAGGCTAGATGAGGACATATAAGGGAAGAAAAAGTATCTGAAAAGCTCTGAATGGCAGCATGGAGAGGTATTAGCGTCTGTAAGGCTGCATAGCAACCTCTAGATACCATCTAAGTGTCAATTGGTTGTTTCGAAAAGAATGCCAGCAAAAAGACCTTTTCTGCCCAGTCATCAAAAAAAATAAATGCATGGTGCAATGGGGTCTTTAACTGGCACTGTGTGCTTTGGTCAGACGAGTCCAAAATGGAGCTTTCAGCAATACTACAAAGGATGGCTATGTAGGGAAAGTACCTCATGCCTATTGTGGTGGATCTTGTATAAGGGGAGTCAATTTAGAGGTAAGAGTCTTTGCAAGAGCAGCACATTTTTAATAAAAATCTGGTGGCTGGAAACAGCTTGTAAATGGATCTTTTGGGGGTTAATGAACAAAGATGTGTAAAAATCAATAATCATCTGTTTAAGTGAGCTAAAAAGCAGTGAGCATAAGTGCGGTCCCAAAAAATCTAGAAAGATGATGGGAAAACAAGATGGCCAAAACTTGCATGCTCCAACCTAATTTACCTAAACAGGAGACTTATCCTGTGTTCATAGTGTTAGCTGTCAGAAAGCTTGTTATTTTACATTTTAATTTAATTTATTAAATGTGGAAATTGCTTCAAGTTCAAAATGTTACACTGTGGCACAATAACAGATCCTTACATTCTTTTGGTCAACCTCATCAATGAATCAGTCCCAGGATAATAAATGATGCAGCGATAATCAACAAACTTCAATTTATGTCCAATTTGTGTTGCATCAATATTGTCTGCATGACAAAAAAAAAAAAGCAAAAAGACACAAGACTCGGCTCTTTCAGAAGCTTCACTAACAGATTTGTGAATGAAGATTAAACCAAAGTACACATGTCCAGTGTTTACTTTGGTACGCATATTGGCTGATGCTGATTGTGTTGCCATTGTGCCTCTTTTTAACTGGCTCCTCTAGAGGTCATGACTCTCTTATATTTAATTTTTTTTGAGTCAGAAGCTTGAAAGTTTGGGAACCACTGATTTACGGAGCTACCAGACAAGCAGTGTGGTGTTTTAAAACCAACCTGTTGTAAAGCAGAATGTCTGGTTTCCAAATGAGATGGTCGGGAAATCTCACGTTGGTCACGCCTGGGTAGTCCACTGGGTTCCACTGGAGGTAATAGTCATTCCAGTACTGTGAAATGTAAAACCATAACATATTCATCAGGCACATGTTCCCTCAACATTCTCTTTATGCGCGGCTCCACTTTGATTAGCCTGGGATTTAAGAGAACTCACAGTGACATTTTAACCCGACAGAAAGCGGCGCTTGTGGGTGAATTTATACAACCAGGAGCCGGGTTTAATCTTCAGCAGAGTGTCTCAGAGAAATTATGTTTGTCATTACATACGCCGTATGGAAAGCAGTTGAGATTTTCACATAATAACGGCGCAGAAGGAGGAAAAGTGAGGGGATGAATATTATTACTTTCATTCACCGGGAATGTTTGCAGAGAGAGACTGGAGCGATCTTCTCCAAGCAGCTAAATCATTTCACCCATAAATAACAACTGAAGTTCTGATTCATTCTAAAAGGTGCCTCATGATAAATACAATGATCCAAACTAATTGAGAAATTTGAGAACGCTGCTCTATGCTGTCTTATGTTTATACGATCAAATCGATACGTTTAAGCAAAACCTAAAAGTCTGTAACAGGATCAGAGCGCAGCAGGGTGCATGGCCTACTCGTTATTGATATTTCTTGAATAAATACCTTTTAATAAAGGGCCTTTTTGAAATCTGCCCTGTAGTCCAACTTTAATTCATTCACACCACGGTGTTCAAACAATGGCTGTCATCAGGATGAAAGAACATAAAGGTCAGTGTTTAAAGGCTGAGCAAAGCACGCTGTAAGGCTCACTGGTCTAGTTTAAAAGCTGAAACCTGAAAACAGCTTTTTTCACAGAGAAACTGGCTCGCTAAAATGCAATATTTTCTAAATACTTGCGAATGTGCGATCCAATTAAACAAAATGCAGCATCGCATTAGTCCAGAGACATTAATATTTAGGTCTGAGTTTAAAAAAAGCCAACTTTTAATCATATTGTGTGTTAATAAGCATATTATGGTAATAGACAAAGGCTAAGCATGTATTATCCATTTATGGAAACTCTTTGATCGAGTTTGAGCTTTCAGAGTTATCTTGTGATATTGAATGCATCTTTGGGAGATTCAAGTTTTTTCTCTTGGGTTTTTCACCAAGAATACTAAATCAGTGCCAACAAATCGTTGATCCAAAGGTTGCTGTCTGAGCTGGTGCTTCTGTGCTTGTGTGTGTGGGTGTGTGTGCGCGTGTGTGTGTGTGTCAGACTGCTGCCGTGATTCCAGAGAGTGATTTAAACCAGGCCAAGCAGCATTGGGAGAGCTTGCTGACGATGCAGCAGAAGGGAAGTATGGTGTCACAAAACGGACAAGCCGCAATAAAGCTCCAGTGTTCATACACTTCATTTCACCACACAAGGGAGAAAGGTTTTTATTGCTCCTGTGGAAGATGGACAGAAAAGGAAATAAAAAAGGTTGCTAAAATTTAAATGTGAATAATGCATTTAAGCAGAATTCATATTTATGTTCTAGTAGGTGAACAAACCACGTCTCTAAGGCTCACTGATTAAACTACCCAAAGGATAAAACGTCAATCTGTTGAGTAATTTTGCGCCATAAAGAGCTATAAAGCCTTAAATGAAGAAGCAGAATTGTTCATATGAAATTATCTGCAAATAATTTAACAACTGAGTAGGCTGCAGCTTTCCCTCTCATCCTGTGCAAGCTCGGGTGGGTTCGGATCGCACAACTATTCACATGATAATTGATATTAAGGAAAATTACGATACAGTGCCCTGCGTAAGCGTTCACATCCCCGAAACATGCAGGGGAGAGGGACAGACCTAGAAGCAGCAGAGATTCGAAAGCTCAAATGGGACAATCAGGGAAGACACAGCAAGCATGTCAAAGGTTATCTGGTAAAATAAAACCAGGATGACAAGATAAACGTTTAAAACAGATTTTAATATGGTAAAACAGCATAGTCAAAGTCCATATGCACATATCCTCTCCACGCCAAATGACTGACCTTGAGCTATTTTACAAAAGAGAATGGACAAAGTCTTTCTTCTGTAGAAAACACGTGCAGCTGGTTTTTCATTAAAGTATTGAATCAGGGGCAACCTAGCATAGGCATACCATACATTTTGCAAACAAAAAAAGAAAATTAAAAATTGAAAAATGGGTTGATCTGTCCCATAAAATCCAAATAAAATTCACTGAAGTCTGTGGTTGTAATGTGACAAAATCTGTATGCATGTTGTTGCTTAATCATAAACATACACCTTATCTTTATTGTGACTTTTATGGATAAAAAATAACTTCTTACCAGCTGAAGCCAAATGTTGGTTGTTAGAACCTGGTTCTTCTCATCCTGTTGATAAATTAATAAATCGTTATTTGCACACGTCGCTGTTTGCTTTAATGTTTTCTCTCATTTCAGAAACAGAAAACAATAAGTAAGCATCCAGGCTAGCTTCACAGATTGCGATTTTAGTATTAAAATGCCTCTAAGGGAAATTTCTGTCATGTACAAGCTGCCTGCAATGCTTGAAAATAACATTTGTCACATTTTTCGAGTTTCTAATTTCTACATCAGACTGGGTGTTAGTTGCTACAGATAACTATTTTAGGAATATTTTGATTGCAACAGATCATTTACGCACCACATCCATGATCTGCATGAGGCTGAGGCCAAAGTAAACCGTGAGGCTCTGAGAGTCGTTGAAAACCGGTCTCTCCAGCGGGTTGTACCCGGTCATCAGACTACTGTACAACTTGCGCTGAGATGGACCTTGTTGAGAAACTGCAGAAGAAAAGAGCAAATAATTAATCAATACTCTCTTAATTACAGATGTTCCCTAAGGTCACAGGCGGTTTTCCTTTTTAAGCAAGTATTGAATTTGCTTTCCATTAAATCCATATTTCTGTATGAAAATTTGATTTGATATAATATTTTGAATATTACATCTACTTTATATGTGTTTCACTAAGTGACTTGAGAGGCTGGAATGAATGAACTTTCCAGTAATATTTTCTGATTTATTTACAATTGCATAAAATAAAAAGTAATGCTGTTAAAGCAGGTTGAGTTGTCGTTAGACCCCTGTGTAAATGACTTGGTGGTAATTCTTGTATACTTTACTATATCATGGTAACAAGTTTTCTTCATAGTTATTTTGTGAGTTGGAGGTTTTTTTTTATTTTGACGTTTGGTAACTATTGATGTAGACCCTTTAAGACTCTGAGCAAATTTTGGCCTAGATCATTCCCATTTAACATGAGTTCAATGTTGATTTTGAACCCTTTAATTAGTGTTTCACCAAATATATATCCCACAGTGGTTTTAGGATCGACCCAAAAGACAGATGTCGTCACATATTGAAATTTCTTTCATTTTAGAAACAATGAGCCATAAGAATCGCACTCCTAATAGCTGGACTTATCAGAAATTTTTTGTCTTACGACAATAAATAAATGTTTAAAAACAACGCAAAGACCTGCAGACTTGTAACACTCCTCAGAATCAGTAACACATCTATGGTGTTGGTGGAATGGGATGAATAGATTTGAATATGGTGCTTTGTTCTTCGTATTAAATTCAGCAAGGATGAAAAGAGTAAGCAATCACTGCACATCAAAAGAGTAAACATTTAATTTAATTTAATTTAATTTAATTTAATCAGCTGTAATGTTAGTGTTGCTTTCATAACAGCTTTCTGCAGCATTTCTTCCCTTTCTGATTTATAACATTGCTTTTGGCAGGATTATGTACAGCATCGGATGTTTTGATTCACTTTGCAATCACGCAGATTGACATTTCAATGATTACCTTAATGGGAAAATAGATTATTTCTAGAAAGGCGGGAATGATTGAATGCAATTTTCAATGTTGAACATTGCATTGAACTTGAGAAAAGTCAGAGTAAACAGATTACAACAAAGGCTCAGATGATGCATACATGGACATAAACTTATAAAACATCTACGCAAACATGATCCTTGTGATCTATTTACACCAAGAATCCAAATATGCTGAAAGGAAGCATAAAGCCACGAACGCGTCACACTGTCAACAGCACAAACTAAGTTATGTGGCTCAGACTGAGCTGTTCGTCCACGTTCAATCAATTTCTTTAGATCAAGAGCAAAAGCTGTCTATCAGAGATAAGAAGAAATGCATCAGCTACAGAAAACCTACTGAAAGGATTAAGCCTCAAAAGTCATGAAGAGCAGAAGTCCCCTCTACTCTGATAACCGAAGAGAAATTCAATGCTTCACAGCTGGGAAGGGAAGGGCTTTGAGGATTTTTGAAGAGCATTAGCTAACAGACAACATAATGGGGACCAAAGAAAAATCCAGACATGGCAGAGGCAAAGTTGTGAAAAATAATTTCAGCAGAGACAGGAAAGTAGATGAAGCTAAATTTAGGGAAACGCTGGATGAAAACCTGTTGAGACTGCAGCAGATGTAAGATTTCAACACTAAGAGCTACAGTCAGTCTTGTGGTTTAGATCAAAACATTCATGGCTTTGAATGGTCTAGTCAAAGACCACTTAACACAAAACTGTAAAACTGATGTTTATAGATCCTACATCCCATGTGGCTGACCTTGAATTTAAAAAAATCGCAGAAATTTCTGTCTCTAGATAGACAAAGTATGTACATAGACACAGACCCCAAAAGTCTTGCAGCTTTGATTCCAGTACATAATGCTTTTACAATAAGATTTAGACGGGTATGCTGCACTCTTCAGATTTAGATTTATAACAGAAAAAAAAGTGGAAATCATTGATGATTATTCTTCAGTTTCAGTTATCCACTTTGTGCTGTTCTGTTAAGTAAAATCTCAATAAAACACTTTAAGAAAACAAAAAAAGAGGCTTGGCACCGAACTCAATTTCTGGTTATTTTTTTGATCAGACCTATGGTTAAATCTTGTTGGATCTGCAGGTTTGGTTAAAACGGAAAAGAGAATTTTTGGATTATATTTGATTCAGAAGTTACCGATATGCAGCTCGACTCTATATTTTGGGTTGTAAAGTTTCGGCGTGTGGCATATTTAAAGTGCAAACTCCATCAATGTCACTGTCGTCACATCCAAGGTGCTGAAACACACCCGGCCGAGGCAAACCAATCCACCTCCGAAACCTGGATGCGATCCATCTTGCAGTGAAAACTCAAATCAGACCTGTCTCTCATTTTAACACACTCTTGTTTCATGTCCTGAGTTACGGAGTGTTTCTGGCACCGTCCTCTCACTTCACTAATGGCTACAGCCCAATTATCCAAAACCACCTATGAGAAGCGCATTATCCTGATGATTTGGCTGAGAGTGCACTCTCGGTAGACGTCTCTCCGGTCTCCCTTTTCATCCACTTCTTTCGTTATAAAAGATTCGCTGAAAGCTTGTGGGGGACAAAAGCCCTGTTGATGGTTCCTCCTCTCTCTGATCCCACCATAGTCAAGTTTCACCCTGAGAATCATCGAGGTGTAATGAGTGCGGGTTGTTGTAGTACAATGCGGAAACATTTACATCACAGCGGACTTTCCTAATTTACTATTACATGATCCGTTGATCCGTTGCTGGAAATCAGCTCAAACTTAAAGAAGGACAAAAGCAAATTATTTTTGACCTTATAATCAAACTCATCCAGCACAGCAGAACGAAAGACAAGGACTTCACTTAACCAAGACGTGATCGGGCATTTATGTTGTGCAGCAATGTGCATGCACTCGTTTCTTTCCATCCGCCTAACATTCAAGTCTGCTTGAACAAGAGCCAGTAAAGTGTAAAATTGAAGAGCAACAGTGGATGATTGCCTTTTAGTCAATTGCTATTCAAAATTCAAAACAAGTCAGTTTAAGAGTTTGGGCGATTTAAATACGTCCTTCTAGACTGTGCTAAACAAACAAATGACACAATGGAAGTTTTTATTCTAAAACTTTCAATCCCAAAATGAAGTTGTTTTTCTTCTTTTTTTTTCTAAGCTGGAGCTTTTGCAGCCATCTCTGTTTGCATCTGCATTTCTGTCACCCAGAACACACAGGCCATCTTTAGGAAGATGCTGTGCTGACATCTTCAGACTTAGTGAGTCATTGGTGTAGCCCTCCGCAGGCAGGTCCCTCTTTAAATCAGTCACACAGAGAGCGGGTCAGCAGACGTTGCAACAAGTTCAGTGCTGACAGACTGAAACTTACACCCACAACAAGCAGGAGTGCCTTCAGAAGGTCATTAGAAAAGGGAAGTCCTGATGGGGTTGGCACAAAAAAAAAGAGAAGTGGAGTGGCCTCTTTCCTGGCTGCATCACAGTTTAATCAATTCACAAAAATAAAGCCAAATTAACTTGTAGTGTCATTAATAGATGTTCTGCAATGAGGTCAATTAAAAAAGACAAAACAAATGCAATACTTACAACACTATAATCACAGGGAAGCAGGATGATGATTTTTTTGGGGGGGATGAAGATCTGATGATGAATTTATAAAGATTTTTAGTTTGAACATTCAGTCATTTTTTTCTTGCAAATGCATATTTACACCCCACGCCCCTGTTTTTCCATTCTTTATTTGACTTAAATCCAGCAGGCCCCAAAAAGGATGAGATGTATACAGTTCGAACTAGCTCCCTAATGTATTTAAATGTTTTAAAATTCAGATTTAACTCTTATGAACGGGATACACGGTAGATAAATTAAGACACAATGGCTGTGTTCAATCAGAAAATCAACCCAGCAACATTTCACTCACAAGAAAAGCAGAAACCTGGAGGGGGAAAAACAAAAAAACAAAAAACAAAACAAAACAAAAACACGATCATCTGCTTTCAAATAAATTTGTTCTCCATCTTCATCTCTGCCTCTGGAAGTTGTTAACTGATTAATGAGAGTGCCTACCTTTCACTGTGCAGAGGGAGATCCCTACCAAAAGCATGAAATTCAGCAGATCCATGTTGAACCGATCAGCTTTCCCCACAGATTATCGCTGGAGCTGCGGGAAGATGCGGGAATGATGATGATACTGAAGGTGGCGTGAGAGGGGGCAGCGGCTCAGAGACAAACTCCTCCTAATAAACTATACCCGACCGGACAGTTTTTGGATAAGATCGATCCTCCTTCGAGAGTTTGCCTCGCCTTTTAACAATCTTCTGAGGACGTTTGGGAAGTTATTTCATCATTAATAAATTCACCCATCAAAGCATTTATTACATTACAACAGGTCCCGTCGTCCATTCCTCGTATAATTCTCTTTCTGTACTTCTTTAAAAAAAATAGCAATTGCACAATAGTAAGAAAAATATTAATGAACAAATACGTCGAACACAACCCAACACTATTGTTTTTAAAAATTGACGCAATTCTGTGCTGTAGATGCCAGGATCGCAACGCAATACAGCCCTACGGTAGTGGAGCAAGAAGACATCTGCTGGACACTGAGGGTATTACAGTCTGATCTTACAGCTGTAACAGTAGACCAAGACAGTCCACAAGTCTGCCGTTCGAGCCATTTAAAACGTTTTTGATCAAGTGCAAATATATATATATATGTATATTTATAACGTTGGTCAAGCATATTCAGCATTACCTACAGAAAATATTTACTTTGGTGAAAAATAAAAAATAGAAGAAAAAACACATTGCACCCTTAAAACGAAGATAAGCAAAACAGACAAACAATTAAACAAACAAACAAACAAACAAAACACAGCACTAAATAAAACATAATATTATTTGCATACTGCACGTTGACGCAGTTGGTAGCACAGTTGCCTTGCAGGAACAAGGTTCGGGATTCAAATCCTGGCTTGGTGTCTTCCTGTTGGTTGTATACATGTACTCAATGCCCATGCGTAGGTTTTAACTGGGTTACTTCAACTTCTTCCCACAGTCCACAAAAATAATGACTATTAGGTTAACTGGTCTTTCTAAATTGTCCTTGAGTGACATTGACTGATGACCTGTGTACCCCTCTTGCCCAATGCCTGCTGTAGATAGGTACCAGCCCCATTCCCCTCCATGCCTTAGAGACAACAGATGGATTAATTTTGGCAGGAAAATGCTTCCTTTACCTCACTTCATCATCGTTTTGTAATTCAAGTTACACTTAGCTGGACTTAATGCTCACCAGCCACTGTGCTAGGTACACTTTGCTAGTACTAGGTTGGGCCCTCATTGCCTTTACCGTTATTTCAGACATGGGAAAACATTCAACAAGGTTCCGAAAACCCTTTCTCATATATTGCAGTCCATGTGTATGGTTACTGCATCATGCAGTTGTTGCACATCCATGATTTGCATCAGTCTATTAAACTCTGTTTAATAGACGGATAATACCCAGACTGTGGAGGCAGTTGGGGTACAGAGAAGTCAGTGTGATGCTGACATCTTCAAAGCATTTTTATCCACACAGCAGTTTCACTGAGCATTTCCTTAGTTTTGTTGCGGTTACCAGCGAATCCCAGTAAATCATTAGTTTCTGAAACAATCGAACCAACCTGACCAATGAGTCAGTGATTTGCAATTTCTCTTTAAAAACAACAGACCTGGCCAACCTAATAAAATGGCCAATAAGTGTGCATGTTGCTGTATTATTGAGTTTTTAACCAGAAGTCAACAACCAAGCAGTTGTAGACATCCACATTTGTTTGATCAAAATGTGCATTTGTCATGTCCAACTTTGCAACATGCATATCTCACAAATCTCAGTCCTACATGAAGACATTTAGTATCTGACTCATGGATTATCTATTGCAGGCGTTTAGTGAAACTTACCCTCTGAAAGGAACTGACCTGAAGGTCTTTAAGCATCAAAAATAATTGTTTACCAACAGTTTCACCCCAGCAGGAAAACTTTAAAATGAGCAGAAATATGTGATGCATATGGCATAGCTGAATGTGACCCTTAAGTCAAACATTACTTTTAATCAACTTGTGACAAGGTTAAATAATTGCACTGCATATTACATTTCAAAGTGATTGTTCTCACCCATGACAAAGCCTTCATAATTAAATGTACACATAGGCCTGAAAGCTCAATAACTTATCTTTAGCTATATTCTCATGCTGTAAGGTAGACATGTAAGAAGTATTAAAATATACTGAACCTGAATTGCCTCTCTGCAGCTCGGTGACATCAATATTTCACAGGCTAAATACATTCTGCCGTTGGAAAGTAAATTTCATTTTTCAGCTGAACTATATTATTTATTCATAATCATTTCTATCCTTTCATTAAACTTGGATTAACCCGATGCCAGTGTTTCAGAAACACAGCACTCCTATAATGCTCTGACTACCAGTTGCCAGGAGTGGATGGATTGAATCGTTTTAGAGTTCAAAGAAAGGCCATAACACAAGGACTGGATTTTGAAATTGAGCAGATAGCAATTTAGTTTTGAGACGTAGAGTCTATGGAGGGATTTCTGGGATTTGAAATACCTGCAAAATTATAAAGAGATTAAGTGTCAGGTATGAGATTTTTTGTCCCTCAAAATCTTATCATGCAAATCTGGATTCTACTGCTTATTGTGCCACAATACGGCAGAGCCTGGTCACCCAAGAGAGCAGTCTGTACCCAGGATTGACTTTTTTCTGGCTTTAGTTTGGAACTTACCTCTATTAGCACTGACCTCAACAGAGCAGAACAATGCGCTCATCACTGAAGCCAGTAGTTTCATATTTTTGTACATGTCACGCCAAAGGAATCAGTTGCTGTTTCCTGCTTGATGTAAACAGGTTCTAATTTAGACTGCTCTTTAAACATTGCTAAACAAAAGACACAAAAAAGGCTGGATTTATTAAAATGTTGCATGCGAGCCAGATTTAATTGGGCAGAAGTCCTTCAACATGGTGACTTTCAGAATAATAGTTGATACCGAAAGCCTCACCGGACTGATTGAAAGCTGTAATTAGAGGCCTGCGGATCATAATAAAAGCTTTATTCTAGTAGCATAGCAACATCAGTGTTTCTCAGGGTGTTAATTTCTTAAATTAAAAGAAAGTGTTTTTAGGAGCCCTAAAAAGGTAAATAATCTCAGATGAATGTAAAGGTGATGTTGTGCAATGTGGTGAGAAAGGCATTCACAGGAGTCATTAATAATTTTACCAACACCATTAGTGCTTTTCCACAAACAAAATGAGATGTTTTGATGCAGATTATTCATCTAATGGCTGATTCCTCTGAAATGCAAATAGCTCCACAGTGCCAAAAGTAATTTATATTTGCAACTTTTACTTCATGTGATATTAGAAGCCAAACCTTCCTAATTGGGATTCCAACTTCTAGGGGAGTTAATGTTGTATTTCCAATTATGAACTATGAAAAATGTAAATGCGGCGTAACGTCTCTCTCTAGACAAAGACATATCTTTGCCTTTGTTTCAGTTTAGGTGAAGGTTTGAGGCTAGGTGGAATTGATCATATTAATATTTGGTCCAATTAAAATGAACATAGCTTTAAGTAGAAATCTTTTAAATGAATTTCTTCAAATTTTACTCAGTAACATCAACCCTGAAATAATAGTAAAAAAACACTTTAAATTGCCATTACCCACCCACACACAGACAGATCTTATCTGCTAATTAGAGAATAAACTGCAGGTCTATTAAAACATGTTTATCTGTTAATAAAATCACAAAACAGCCCACGTTAGGTTTCTAACGGTTAAAATGAAGCAAACATTGTGTCCGCCTTAACTTGACTGTAAGGGCTAAAAATTATACTCAAAAGAAAAAAAAAAACCATCAAATAGAAAAAACTGTCATTTGAAACTCTCAAAAACTGGTGTTTTTTAGTAAACTGTGACATTTTTGAAAGGTTCAAAGGTTGCTGAAAAAGCCTTCACTATGACTTCATACAATATAAAATAACATTTTACGTCACAAACGATGATTTTGCGATTGTTTTTGCAGTTCTGTCGACCTCTGTTCCTGGCCTTGGACAATTTGCTGCAATTTCTCTTTGTCCAGCTGTGAATAAACAAAAAACACAATTGCCACAAAAAAAATAAATAAATAAATAAATAAAAAAATAAAAATTGACCTCCAATATGCTTCTGTTCATCATCTTCTTCCTGAAAAAAATCACTCTTTTGTTTTGCTTACAGGAAGAAGTTTCTTAAATTTTTGAGACAGCTCTCAAAAGATAATTAAAATTATATACAAGTAATAATAATAATAATATGTTTCTGCTTTTATTGAGATTTTAACAACATTTTTTTGAGAATTTCATAAATCACAGTGGAATTATTTTCTTAAATCCTCCCTTTTTGTGAAAGCTGAGCTTTTTTAGGAGAGCTCAGTACTATTAGAAGTGGGAGCCAGAGGAGTTTTGTTATTGGTACTACTTTATCTGTAGTGCTATATAATGCCTATTTATTAATTAATTATTTGTTCAATAAATTTTTGCAATTTACATGAAGTTTTTTTGTGCTGCCTGCTCATTGGCTAACGCTGCTTTCATCATTTTCTTTCGCCGCTTCTATCATGTTCTACATTCTGATTGGAGGATTGCCGTAGCTAATGGGCGGAGCCAAGAGGAAAACAAGGAAGTGAAACGTCGGCCATCGGAGTTTCAATGAATTTTAAGTCCCGTTAAGCTCTTGCCGTTTGGACATTAGTTTGTTTTATGATTCAGTACATAAAGAGGGGCAGAGTAGACGGAACTGGCAATGGAGAATGTACGAAAGCGTCGAGGCAAAGACTTAGACAGGTTTGGACCGTCTGTGGTGTTGTGGTTTGCTTTATCGAAATTTCCTGACTTTTGAGACACATAAAGCTGTATTACATAGTTCAACTGAAAGATCGTGGTGTTGTGTTGAGTTGTGTTACCCCGTTAAGAATTTTCCACACCGGTGCGATGTGCAGTCGCGCGACCCTGGATTCTGAATCTTGAAAAAAGGGACTGCTCATTTACTCCGTGTTTTATGGCATGGTGCAGTCAAATACACCTCGGAAACTACAATATCCATGTGCAAATACTTTAAAAATGATCCAGTTGATTTTTTATTGACTTCAAATGCTTTGCCACCCTCATTCAAAAACCTCACAAGCAACATCACGAATCAAGGGGCTTTTACTGTTGTTATTTCGGTTTTATTAACTGACCAAGCTTAACCTACAACCAGTCTGCTCCATATAGAACTTCTGTTTGTGTTTGTCATTAATTGGCACCTATTTACAGAAATCCAAGTTATGATCTAGTGCCCTTTGTTCTGTTGAACTAAAAATGTAGCAGTGTTTGAGCTCATGTTGCACAAGTGTAATGACACATTAAAGATGTGACAAACTGTTTGTCTTCAGCACTATAAATGCAGATAAGTGGTTTGTTTTCGTGACAACTCAGAGTTTCAACCCTCCGTACAGAAACAACAGATATAAATATATAATAGGAAATTTAATTTATTTAGTCATACTTTTTTAATTTTTTGAAAACAATAAAATCATATTCGTATGTATCTGTTCTTTATTTGAGCAGTTTCAGCTCAAACTCACCTGAACTGTATTATGTGGATTCTGGAATTTTAAAAATTTGATCCCATCCTTTCCTTTTAAACAATTTTCTATATATTCTTAGATGGGAACCAAACTAGAATTTTGCTGAGGGGGTCAAGTGAACACCACCTGTTGGAAATACATTTTGTAGATTCTCTTCAATATTCTATTGCACGACTATGAACACTGAAGCAGCTGTTGGGTTAAACTAGTGACCAGTCAGCAGCCCTCTGTCACGCTGTCAAACATAACCAACAACACATAAATGAAACATCTGTGAGATGGCTAGTGCACAAATGGAGTGTTTACTCACAGAGAAGCTCAACATCTTCAGAGTCCGTCCACATTTCCCATCAGAACACAGAATACGGGTGTGAACAGATTGAGGACAGATTCAGATTTGATTCTGTAGGCGAAATTCAAAATGATCAAGGGTGCAGACATCACACACACACCCCCCCACACTTTAAATCGAGATGTATTTTAGATCTCAGAGATCTGACAGGATTCTGTGAGCAAAGTGCACCATCACCAGAATTTCATTATTGCCATCTGCGTTTCTACGGCAGATCAGAAAGTGCCGTTGCTGCTGCCTAAGTGAATATACATACAATGCAGTTTTAAAATATCTGATTATTTCATTTATTTTTAAAACGTTAACCAGATCAAGCTACCTCTATGTGAAAAGCATTTTTCACCTTCGGCAGCAACAATAAAATGTTTTTGGATAACTGGGAGTTTTTATAGCGCCATGAGGGCATTTTGGCCCATTTTTCTTTGCAGAATTGATTTAAATCAGACATCTTTTCTAGTATAGATGGCCTGCTTATGGTTGTGTTATAGCATCAGATTTGAGTCTGAACGTAAAGCTTTTCTAGGTGTTAATAACTTTGTTTCTTTTCTGTTCTGGATCATTTTGTTATAGATTGGGGGTCTATTTGCTGCTTGTTGAGATATTTTATCTTAGTTCATGTTGTCAGACAAGTTCTACTTAAATGTGTTTTGAAACATTACGCAGGATCAGGCCTATTGTTGGTAATTAGGCCTGATCGTGCCTGGTGAAATTTCATTCGAATTTCAAAAGAACCCCCGAATTCAATCATAGTAAATTTGAGATTTAACAAGGGAGGCAATTAAGCCTGTCACAATAACATATTTTCTGGATGATAAATTGTCCCAGAAGTTCTTGCAATAATTTTGTTTTTTTCTTGACCCTTTTCAAGTAGTATAATGATGATGGCAAAGTAACGCAAGAACACATTCTCAAAAATCAATAAACTTTAAATTTTAATGAACATTTAACACTGGAACTGGAAGACATTTTAAATATCCAAAATAAATAAAACAACAAATAAAATTAATTATGAAGTCTCTGTAAACAGAGACTTTGAGGTCCAGTTTTTGGTAGAAAGAGAAAAGCATTAAATCATGAAAATGAAAATTATTGAGCTTATTTTAATTTACCTTGCAATTAACTGATTTATTGCTCATTATAACCTTCCTGGAATTACTTTTTTCATGGGACCGGTGGGATTATGTGCCCCTTTTCCCCTTTTTAATAATAAAGTCATTACTTAAAGGAGTTTTTTTTAATTAATGTGACGCATTTTATTTAAATAGTGTGACAAAAATAGAAGAAATAGTATTTTGTGGCAATGTATTGGTAATCTAGTTCAGTTTTGTTGGTGTTGACAAGCAGGCTGTGATTCTTTTACTTTGCTCGAGTCCTTGGCAGACAGGATTGATTGGCCAGTAGTGCATTTGTCTGTACTCACCCATTTTGGCACAGATCTGTATTTGGATAGACAGAAACTTAAGGCTTTTTTTCTCCCACGGCTCCTCAGGAAATTGCACAGCTGCTCACGATAAACATGGTAAACTGCATCAGTCAGCAAATCCACAGCTGAAGTAGCACTGTTGTACTTAAAGCCTGCAGAAACAGAACTGATAGTGATTGATATGAGGTCATTAATTTAAATTTTATGATTAAACGTGTACGTTTGTTGTACTTTTTTTGTGTTTATGTAGTTATGTTCGTCCAGTCTTTATGCTACTGCTTAACTATGCACTGTACATAAAACCAGAGAGCAGTAAAAACCTAACCTAACCTAGCTGCTTAATCTGAATTATTGCAGTAGTACATGCAGCAGTATAATGTAATCCAGAATGTCATCGGAATGTGAAATTTCCGTGGTTATTATTAGAATGACTTATTGTTATTGCAAATGTGTTTTCACAGTACTGCCGGTGTTTGCAAAGAAAATGCCCCAAAGAGGAAAAGACAACCTTTTCACTTTGACCTTTGGCTCTGTCTGACTCTACAGAACTGGATACTTGACTTTGGAAGACCCATCGTCATGGTATGTAGATGTTTAAACTCCTACTTTGCATATGACATGGTTGGACAGACGCATCCAAAGTTTAGGGATGAATAAAAAGCAAAATGTTTCCACATGTTTTGTACTCTAGATTGCCCTTCCTTTGGAGTTGTTTCCTCTGAACAAGCCAAGTGTTGGAGATTATTTCCACATGATCTACAATGTCGTCGCACCTTTCCTGCTACTCAAGGTAAATCTTAGCCATATGGCTCCTCGATGATAATAAATCAGCTTTTGCAGGTTTGACTTAACATTCATGAAGAAATTTTAATCTATCTCCACAGTGGTTTCAGAATAATTTTTGTCAATGTTCTGCAGCTTTACAAATTAAAGCTCAACTCTGATAATTTTGTCGTTTTGTGTTTTATGAATGCATGACAATTATCTTAAGCAAATACTGATCTTTGCATGCTTGCAACTTACAAAAAAATTTCCAAGATACTTTTTTTTTTTAATCAATAATTTTTATTATACAGGGTATCTGCACACCTTTAAAAAGTCTTTAAATTCATGTATCTAAAATTATCTTAGATACTACACATTTCATGTTTTCTTTTTTCTTGTGCGATTTTGCTGTTATGCAAAACTTTGAGTCGCTCGCAGACATTGAATTCTGAGACTCCAGGTGGTTGGGGCTACTGCTAACTAGCTGCTAATATACTGTTGCTAGCTAGATTTTTTATTTGCAATAAAGGTAAGTGCAAATTTATTGCCAGTTGACTGGATGATGTTCATCTTAGTCATTGACTCACTTCTGTTGCCAACCCATACAATTTATTTATTTGCATATTTCTTTAGTTCATTTCTGTATTTTTACAGGACTTAAATTCCATTCATAATGGTTTTAAAAAGTCTTATATTTGAGTTGGTGAAACCTGCAGAAACCCAATTGCAGGAAGTGAAAACTAACTGCGAGTGAAAACTAATATCCATCCATCCATCAACTGGGTGGATGGATGTTGGTTTTAGTTGGACACTAACATGAACAGCTTGTCCATGCAGTGTTGCTCATTAGGTAAGAGGTGGAGTGCACCCTTGACAGGTTGCGAGTCAATTACAGGGCAACACAAACACACACAGAACAACTTTTCACACACTCACCTCTATGGGCAATCTAGAAAGACCAAAAAAAGAGACTCATAAGTTTATAGGACTGTGGGAATAAGATAGAGTATCCAGTGCAACCCACACATGCACTGGGAAAACATGTAAAATCCATGCAAAAGGACCCTAGACTGTGATTTAACCTTCCTGCTGCAAAGCAACAACTGCTACCAATTGGATACTTGACTTTGCTGCATCATACATCCCTGAAAAACAAACAATAACCTCAAAATCAACGTGATGCCTAGACAAGAACGACTACTGAATGTCGGTATTGGTAAGTTATGTAGAAATACAGGGCTACCATCAATAGCAAAAAAAAAAAAAGAACATGTTCAGTTTATTATCAATGCTGGTGGTAGGTAACCTGTTTTGAGACTCACTTAAGGTGAGACCAGAAATTTGTGCCCTTTTTCTGTCTGGATTTGCTGCTTCTCTGGTTTATCTGTGCTCTGCAGGCGCAGCAGAGGACTGCATTGCCAGCTCTGCTGAGATAGTTTCCGGCCCTAACTTTGTGTTTGCTTTGCCTTCTTTTTTTTTTAATCAAATATGTGAGTTTAGTAAATAACTGTCTGCATGGATATTTTTGTGAGATACTGAGATTAAAATAAGTACATTTTTAACATAGACAAACACCAAAGTAAAGTTTTTTTGTTCCCTCTAAAATGAAGTGTGGAGATGTCCTGAACTCATAACGTGCAGTTTAGTTTTGTTAATGTACCTGATGGCAGAGACTTCAGATCAGTATGTTTTACGTTTATCAGTTGTTTTGGGAATGGCTAAGAGTAATAATTGGTGAAAAAATAGACTATTTTTTATAGCAGTTAATGACATAATTTGAGAATTATTAGTATGAATTGAAGCCAGAGTAGAGTTTAATTGCCGTCAACAAGGTTATTACAGCGTCAAGGCTGTTGCGTTAACCTGGTTCTGTTTGTTGTTACCAGTTACATCGCCCTCTATTGGAAGAGGTGCTACACCACATCTGACATTTCTCTCTGACATTTAGAAATTGTATTTTATACCACAAAGCACACATAGAATAACTGACTTAAATTTAACCTAAAATGCAATAAAGTAAACATGAAATATCCATATGTCCCTTATTTACTGTAGAGAGATGAAACAGAACCAAAATGGATAAATCTGTAAAACTGTGAAGTCTTTTTCTTCCTACCCTGACTTTACACATAGTGTTCTCTTATATGGAATACAACAACATAATTTTTTTAATGTTATAAAAATATCAAAGATGAGAGCACTCTGGGTGACTGGACTTGATTATCTGCCTCAAAGAGCTGTAAGCCTGTTTTCTTTTCTCTGTGTTTTAGAACAAAAATCACTGCTGCTAATTAGGAGATTGTTTTTGTATTGCTGTTATTCTGCATGCCCTGACACTTGGAACAGAGTTAAAAAAGAAAAAAGTGACTTGTCTAAATATGAAGGCAGATGGAGTTTTAATTACTCAGTATCATAAACAAAGAACAGGAGAACAAAGAGAATAGAATTGAAAACAATGAAGAGTACCTGCAATCAAGCTCGCATTTGACTTGCTTTTACTTTTGGGCTGGAGGTTTCCTTGTGAGACGGCATTATTAAACTAAAAACAACCTCCTCGCTATGTATTATTCATTACATTTACGGCAGATGCTTGCTTGAAACAAAGGAAGAAACAGACGGCTGACAGTAAGAACAAAAGCCAGTGGAGCTTAGCAGGAAAATAGGAGTGCTGCTTTCAGTAGAAAAGTCAAGGAGAAAATACATCACATTACCATAACGTTGTCTGAAAGGAAGCCACTGAAGCACTAACGTCCACATCGGAGCTCCAAAATAACCTTTTTTTCCCCCCCCTGACACAACTGGTATTAAATAAACAAAGTGGGTGGTTCTGCTCCCTGCAGCTGATCGAGCGCGCTCCCAGGCCTGTTCCCCACACAGCCGTCCACCTCTGCATCATCACGTTTGTCATGGGGGCCAGCATCCACCTGGTGGGAGACTCCATCAACCACCGGCTCATCCTGAGCGGCTACCAGCTGCACCTGTCAGTCAGAGAAAACCCAATCATCAAAGACCTCAAACCGGCTTCACTGGTAAGGCGCCCGCAAGCCCCATCACATTCACACTGGCATTGGAATTGAGATGATTTATGAGTTTTACTCATCAGGTGTGGGCATTAACGCTGGTCTCTGCGCCTTGTATAAAATTGGAACGTGACTGTGGTTTTCCTCCCAGCTCAACGTTACTGTTTTCCCAAAGATTGTTTGCTCCCCTTCTGTGACTTTATTATAAAACAAGCTTGTTCGTCTCTGTCCGCCAACACGCTGCGCATCTAGAGATTAATTATGATTCATGCAGGTTTGTGCCACAGAAGGGAAGAGCCTGTTTCTCCTCAGCCCGTCACAACCATCTGACAGCAGGAGATGATGAGTTTGATATGCAATTACTCCTCTCGATCAAAGTCTGTGACCTGTGAGTTAATTCAGGACCCCCGTTTGAGTCTGTTTTCTGAACGTTGTTTTTCAGAGCATCGCTGTTGCTCTGACAACAATCAGAAATGAAAGTTGGCACTGAAGCACACACTCCCATGAACTCACTAACAAGCTGCTTGATTGATAATAGCGCCTCCTTCTTGGTAGGTTTTTCAATCTCAGTGGTGACAGATTCTTGGAAATAACACAGGGCAGCGCCAGGAGCCATAATTTTATTGAGCCACGTCTCCTTGTGTGTGTAACAGCTCAGGAGAAGGGACATTTTTAATTTAGTAGAGAAAATCTAGGTTGAAATGAAATGAACCTGCACTTAAAAAACCAAGAGTGACTAAGGAGCTTCAGAGCAGGTAAAACACAGAGATAAAAATGATTTTTTTAAAATCATGCATCAGTGTTCTGCTGACAAAATAAAAATAAAACCTGAAATTTTCTTTTGACTCATTACAGTAACTCCTGGATTTTTTTGATTGTCTTTGTGATTTTTATGCAGTCAGAATCAGATCTTTTTTTGGTGCTACTTTTGCTATGTTTGCGCTTACATATGACAGTAAATGAAATGTGACTGTAATGCGCCATATGAATCATGTACTTGACATCAGGTTAGGCTGAGGGACCATAGTAGAAGACGGGAGTTACCAGTCACGTCAACCTAATGTCTATCTTACAGTTTTTGCTGAAAATTTGCAATAAACACACAATTAATTAGCGTAAGAAAATGTGGGGGTATGTTAATTTTGCGTGAATTTCCAAAATCGTGAAATTGGGGGAAAAACTGAAGGGACTTCCATGAATAAGCTTTTTGACAAATAAATAAACTTCAGTTTCTGTAGAATAGTTTGCCTGAAGGCCTGATGGTTTGTTTGTTCTCCCACGGGTTTAGTTTGTGAAAAATTGCAACATGAGGGGCCAACTACGACTTGTGATGTTCTCCTAATTAATCCCCGGTGCTGCGTCTGAAAGAGTGTGCATCTGTTATCTTTCTTCACACTTTTTTTGTTCATATGTTTCTGCTCCCATTTTGTGTACTGTCTCTAAATGTGTTTCTGAAATAAAGCGTACAGCATCAGTAGGTGGCAGTGTTGCATAAAGCTGAAGCACACAGTTGGCTGAACGTATTCGCGGGTTTTGGAAGGAGTTCCCATCTCTGATTCAGTGTTTTTGTCCTTCCTTCACAGATTGATTCATTTGAGCTGCTGTATTATTACGATGAGCACCTGGGACACTTAATGTGGTACGTGTTTGGGATAATTACATACATGATGTATAGATACAATGAAATGGCGCAGGACAAGTTTGAAAGCAGCGAGTCATGATTTATTTACCCATTACTGTTTAAATGTATTTAAGATTATAAATTTGTTTTATAAATAAGCAAGAGTTCAAACTCTGAGAATGTTTTAAACAATTTCGCTGCCTTTTAGCTCATGACCAAACGCATCGCAGAAGCTATTGTGATCTGCCACCATTACTTACATACTATGTTATTTCCAAAGGCTCCTAGCCGAGCTCAAAGTAGGCAGTAGCATTTACATTTGCCCTAGTCCTGAGGAGAAATTAATGGGAGGAATTTATTATCAAAGGCATTTTTTTATGCCTCATCAAAATTCAGTCATAATCTCTGCTGGTGTGTCCAGTTCTCTGTGTGTGAAATTCAGCAAAAAAAAAAATAAAATAAATGCCAGTCTACAAGGTCCACTCATGTTTAGGAGTGACCAACACAGTTCTTGTCAAATAGGTGAAAAAAAAATAAAATTAGTTGAATTTATTTTTTATAGTTCAAGCACATTCTGAACCTTAAAACTTAACAATGCTCCTAACTTACATCTGAGTCCCGTTATCCAGTGAAATAAGATGTGATTCAGGTTTGATGTGCTTTTCCTACATGTTGTATGATGTTATCTGTGAAAAGCGCTATATAAATAAAGTTTTACCTACTTTTTACTTACAAGGACTGCTGCTATAAAAGCTTAACTCAACCCCCTTGTTGAAGCATTTGGGTACAGTTTCCTTATCAGCTCATATTTTGAAAGGATTTAATATGAAATAAATAAAAGAAGCAAAAGTAACTCGATGAGGTCGTAGGACGAAGTAAAGCACTAAATTCCAGCCCATTGATCGAGATGTACACCCACCATGCTGCACATTATTCAAAAACATCACAGGACTTTATATTCCCACTGCTGCTGTGGGCTTGTGTGGTTACCTAGCTACGGGGGTGAAGGGATTCTGGCCTCAGGACGGGGGACCAGGAGGTCGGCCTGTGCTCTGCGTCCCTTCCTCATATCTGTTTGGCCTCAGGGGTCCATCACACAATTAAGATTCCATCCCCAGGTTCGCTTTTCAGAGCAAAACCTCCTTGACACATGCAGCCCACCAGCTTCTTTCACATGGTACGCCTGGAACGCAGAGGCAGGACACGTTAAAAAAATAAAATAAGGGGCGTGCCGTGGTGGCGTAGTGGTTAGCGCGACCCGTATTTGGAGGCCTTGAGTCCTCGACGCGGCCGTCGCAGGTTCGACTCCCGGATCCGACGACATTTGCCACATGTCTTCCCCCCTCTCCTTCCCCGTTTCCTGTCAGCCTACTATCATATAAGGGACACTAGAGCCCACAAAAGACCCCCTGGAGGGGTAAAAAAAAAAACAAATAAATAAATGGAAAATGAGTGTTAAAAAGTAAGCCTTTTGTCCTTGTAGATAATAATCCTTTTATTTCATTATTTCATCCATCTAACTGCAGACTGACTCATCCACTTAGCTAATTACAAACCAGGCTGAGTGGCATGTAAATTCACTTTTTTATATAATGAATTAGCAGGACTAATGACACTGACCGTGAATATCTCCTCAAGTTGACCTTTAGTATCTCGTTAATTACATGACATTAGGTCACACTTTTCAAAGATGGGAACAAAATGGAAGAAAAACTGAGAACTATCATCTTAAATTTTTTAGAAGTCCTTCTCCTTAACACGTTATTCACAGTTGGAGGGTCTATTAGGGTTGAATATATCAACTATGAGCCTATACTTATCTTTAAAGAGAAGTTATTGGAAAACATACATATATGTATATACATATATATATATATATATATATATATATATATATAAGCCTTTGGCTGCCTTCTAAGAAGTGAACCAAGGTGTGAATATAATATCTTTTTTATTATGTTTGAATAGATGGGAGTCGATTTGGCAGGTTTATAACTGTTGTAAGAGCTGCATAATTTCCTCTCAGCAGGAGAGATGTCCGACCTTGATGTCTCAGAGAGCAGTGATCAGTATGAATCTGTGTTTTACCTGTTGCTTAAGAGTAGTTAGCATGATTTAATTGCCAAAGTTGCAAAAGCAATAATTTAGAAACATTCATTCAAGACAAAAAAAGTTAATTTCTGATTATTTTTAATATATCAGTGTATACCAAATAAACTGATATTATACATAAAGTATTACTTTAGAAACATTCATTCAAGACAAAAAAATAATATGTTTCTGTTTATTTTTAATGTAATATCAGCTTATGAAGACTGGACAGGTTCTGCTTCAAAAATATTGTCATTTGTTTTTAAGCCTGCTGGGTTTATTTTCAGCAATTAGAGTCGTGTAGCTCCGCTGTCCCTGACGTTTAATTCACAACTTTGGAAGGTTGGTGCTGATTGAGTTTAGACATTACTTGAGTAGATGTTTCTTTTGAGTAAAGTATTTAAAAGTTTTACTCAATGCTGATTAAAAAAATAATGTTCATCTTCAGTCAGTCTGCCGCCTTGACAGATTAGTGTAGTGGTGTGATGGGTTCATTTGGTGAATTTATGTGAATAAGATAACATACTAATACTACTAACCAGATCGCCCTTTTCTGAAACAAATATGAAAAGAAAAAGATGAACAAATGTAGTTTATGACAGAGTCTGCTTCTTTTTTTCAGGTATATTCCATTCTTCATCATTGTGCTGATCTACTTCAGTGCCTGCTTCTCAGACTCTGACGGTCAGGAGAAAATGCCTCTCTCTGGTTGGCTGTTACTGGGAGCCAGCTCTCTCTACTATTGGTCAGTTCTTTTTGTGATAGCTTTCTAAATCATTCACCATGAATATCATTTTAAATGTATAAAATTGATCTACAATGTCGCATGAATTAAAAACAGATTGTTTGTACATTGATTCATTAGCCACATGAACTATAAGTGTTCGAGAAACTAAATGTGTGTCATCAGTTCAACTTAAAATGAGACTCATATCAGGTTGATTCATCACAGGCAGACTGACATATTTCAAGCTTTTAATTACATTAATTATGATGATTATGGTTTACAGCTAATGACAAACCATAGGACCAATGAAAAAGTTAAACCGGGAATGTCTGAAAATTCTGACCTTGTGCTGTACGGTATATAGTTACAAGTTGCATTGCATCAATAGAGTGTGACATGGAGCAGACCAGTCTGTGGTTCTGCTGAGGTGTTCAGGAATCCCAGGTAGCTTCTCTATTGCAACCTACGGCTCGTCAACATTAAGTCTGCTGTCCTTCATTTTCCCCTTGACAATTTCCCATAGGTACTCTCAGGTTAAGGTCAGGCCAGTTTGCTGGCTAGTCGGTCAGATTGTCCTTAAAGCCGGTATTAAAACTTAAGTTTTAATACTTAAGTTTTATGAAAATCAGCACTTTTTAATAAGGAGTCGGCAGGTATCAAGTCTGGCTTAAAAATAAAATCAGCCTATCTGTGAGATGACTCGGCAGTAGGAAACTTGAAATGTTCTGAAGTTTTCTGAAAAATGGCACTGCTGACAATAGACTTGATAAAACTCTGTGGCACATGTGGCCCCCCAAGGCAAAACTGACTTTGGAAACCTCACACTGGACTTCAGGCAGCTTGGATTCTGTGCCCCTTCACTCTTCCTGCAGCCTCTGGAGGTTTGATTTCCAAATGAAATATGAATTTTGCTTTGAATTGTATTTTGGACCTCTGAGCAACCAGGCAATTCTTTTTCTCCTTAGACCATAAAACGTTTCTGGTCCAGGGATGTCGTAACACAAGAAATATGACACTAGCAGCCCATTACTTAGATACATTTCTGTCTAGTGGCTCCTAAAGCTGCAGTACGTAACTTTTGAATCTTCCCAAAACTTCTGAACAGGCTTTGCTTGGGCACATATTCTCGTTTTCTTTTTCCTTCCACACAACTTTCGATTAATATGTCTGGACAGTATCTTTAGGCTCACTCTCCTCCTGATGGGCAATAACATACCTTAGCATAAGATTTCTGTATTGAGGTTGTGTAATATTTTCATTTTTAGAGGGACTGAATTTTGCATTTTTATTTATGTTTAAGCCATATTCTTCAATAAATTACTTTTCCAATAATATTTTAATGGAATGAGCTGGTACCCCAGTTAGACTTTTAATTAAATTAAGTTTATCTCATTAAAGAATCCTCAAGAAAGACCGCACTGAAACACACTTGAGACGTACTTGAAAGAGCATACTTCCCCAGGAAGACGCACACAGACTCACAAAGGGAAATGTTTCTGGAGACAAACGCAATTCTATTTGCATCTTTTTGGATTTCTTTGACTTATGCAGATTGAATAAGTTTACGCAGCCAAGCTCGCATGCAGCTTTCAAAAAAGCAAAAAACCCCCCAAAAAACAACAAAAGTGTGGAGTTGTTGGAAATGATGCCTTGTGTGTGCTGGATGCAGATGAGCTGAAAATCAGCTTGAAGCAAAAAGAAGATGATTATGGCAGATTTCATCACAAAAGGAAAAGGGCAAAGGTTGTAGAAGGACATTCAAAATGTTGCATCTCACTATTTCTCTTCATCACAGAATCCAGTAATAAAATCTGCTCTTTTTTCGTCTGTTGTGAAATAAAACCAAATAATAAACGGCACTAATAAAATTAGAAATAGCTCGACTGTTTCTAAATTTTTTAGGGCCGCCTACTGCAGTGACATGAATTACAAAACAGTGTAAACACCAACACAAAGTATCAAAGAATTACGCCAGCAAACAAGCCTGTTGCATTTGAATATTTACGCACCGTAAAGCGATTTGATGTTTCCGGAATAATTTGGGACAGTCTTGTAAAGCAGAAACGGGCTAACAGCCCCTCGGCTTTTACATCTGGTGCTCCTCGCTCTCTATAACGTACTTCATCTCTTGCCAAGAGTCATGACTGCATGTCATGACGTTGCAACATAGAAACGTATATCTCCAAAATTGGCCGTGACAAACATGTTTATAGTTCCTGTCACAGTGGCTCACGTCGGGGCCACATAATGATGACACTCGGAGATGCTGCTGCCAAACTGCACTCGGTGAATGTGACTTTTCAGGATAAACAAGTGCTGCGTTTGTGGACACCAGCAGCTGACAAAACAATGGTGGGGCTCTGCAGCAATGTAGTTGGTGCACTTTGTTGATGTGAGTAAAAAGATTTCTTATCGTTTTGGAGGACTATCAGGGACAACAACTTTTTATCAAGAAACTTTCAAACTATATTAATTAAAAAGTAACAACAGCCAACATGCATAGATCTTGCTGTCGAAGCAAGTTCAACCTCAAAATAGATTGCAAGACATTAAAAGGAGTGTCCAAAAACTCTGTAGAGGTTTAACTTTTGTGGGAGGTGTGCAAGGATGTGACCTTTGATGTCGATGGGAAAACATGCAGGCGAGACTAAAGTTTGTCAGGGAGGAGTGAGATGAAGGCCAGGACTACTGGAAAGCACCAACTTTATCATAAATTATGCTTTGCGTAATAATTCTCCTTTTTATGCAAAGAAAGATTCTTCATAAAGTGATGAATAAAAGCCGGGTAGCGAGCCGCTGGAGTAGGGGATACATTGCTTGTCCATTATGAGTGATGGAAGAGATGATCTTAACTTTCTCCTTCTCTATTTGCACTTTGCTCCTGGCCTAACAAACTAAAAATAAGAAAATAAAAATGAGGTTAAGTAAATAATACAAAAATAAAGTTGTAATGATATGAAAATAAAGTCATTATGAGAATACAGTAATATTATGACTTTATTCTCATACAACTTTATTGTTGTATTATTTACCTAATCTAATTTTTATTCTCTTATTTTTCATTTTAAACTTTATTCTGGTAGTTTTATTAGTTTTTTCTTTTCTTCGTTTGGTCCTAATACTCCGTCATACTCGTCAGCTACTCTCGGTTGTTAAAATAAACGATTCAAAAACATTTTTAAAGTTTTTGGGGTAAAATCATTTTATTTTTTTTACTTTTTCTTGTTTGTTTAATGTCCATTTTTTTTTTGCCTTATAGTGAATCCAATTTAAACTCCCTTTTTCTTGAGTGCATGTTCATCAAATCTGTTTTGGTTTAATGACAATTGTACCTGTAATTATGAGCTGTTGCATAGCCTATGGAAAAACAAATGAGATTTAGTTTATTAAATGCAGCCATTTGATAGCCTTAAACAAAAATAACTCCTGCTGGTTTTCTCTTTGTCGTCCCAAAGGTACTTGGCCACCGAGGGTCAGATAACTGGACTGTTCCTCCTTACTTTCCTCGCCATGTTCACAGTGATGATTTTCCAGAAGCGTAAAGGCCTCGCCCCGGACAGCAACGGCTCCTTTCTTTTTTATAGCTTCAGCATTACTCTGCTGCTCGTGTCCCTGTGGGTGGCCTATCTGTGGGACGACCCGGTGCTACGCAACAAATACCCCGGACTGTTTTATGTTCCAGAGCCCTGGTCCTACTACACCTTACACATAAGGAAGAGCCACTGAACCGAACGTTCAAATTTTAAATATAGGAGCAACCGGTGTTTTTATGATGTGATCGATTATTTCTGAAGCGCAGGTGAAACCTACTCCCAGACAGTATTCAGGTAATCCAGGCTTTCTCGTGGTATTTTTAGGTTATGAGAAACAAACACTTGTGTAGAAAAAATGTTGGGTTTTTTTAAATATAGTTTTGCATTTTTTGAATGTTTTTTTGAGGACTGTTGTGCTTTAATCTATTAAAGAGTATTTACCCGCTAAAGAAAAAGGAGGATGTTCCCGTTCCTCGTTAATCTGTGTTGCTCATTATCACAGTTGGTCTCCTCCGGACCTGAAGCCTACTGTATGTTTAATGTGTTACTGACATTTTTTGATGATGTGTACCACCATGAGAACAATACATCAACTCGTACTTTCAAGTAAATGTATTCAGCTGCCAAATCTTGCACATGTTGAAAAACAGCCGCATTAACTAGAGTGCGAGACAAACAAAGTCTCACCTCAAAGGATCCTATTAGTCTCTTGCTAAACCTGTTGATATAAATCTTTCAGCATCTCAGATGAAACATGGCTGATTTTCTGTGGGTTACAAATGGGAAACAAAAGTGATTCCTGACACATTTAAGGAAAATAATATGCATACGTTTGTACCGTTCTTGCTGCGAAACATAAAAATAAGAGTCAAAGAGAAGAGGGCACATTTTTTTCCTCCACACCATCTGTTTTAGGTCAAACATTTACTACGCATAGCACAGAGGGGAGTCGCTGTGCTTGGTGTTTGACTGGGAAGCCGCGTTTATTAATGTGGTGCTCATATATCCTCCACTGCTCTGTTTTCACTCGACGCACCAGACGTCGGCGGAAGGGATTTAGTAACATTCAACAATCTGGATGTTTCTCAGAGATGTTGCATTGCAGAATGCAACATCTCTTAGTATTCTTGAAATAAGACACAACTAACTTCAAAGTAACTTTTCAGCAAGATATAGAATCATTTTTAAAAGTCAACAAGTCAGAAGAGTAGGATGCCTGACGACTTTACACGACTTGGAGGAAAACATTTGTTCTCCTGACAAACTGGTCCCTAAGTTGACAGAAACTCATAATCCCTTGACATATTGAAAAAATGATCAGTTAAATAGGGCTGCTAATGATAATATTGTATTTTCAGTGTGTGTAAAAAAATATATATATGAAAGACATTTAAAATCAAATCATCTTACTAAATGTTTACGACCCCAAAATATTACTTTGTGTTATAGAAGATTTCTAATTACTTCTTTAAAAATGTGATACACAATGCTTACAGTTTGAATATTACTTCTCTCACTTTTCGTTATTTATGTAAACCAGACTGTCCATGTAACTTTTTCCTCACTGCACAAACACAAAATCTAATATTTTCCGTCTAATGTTTAGTGCAAATATCTTAGGATTCTTGAAATAAGATTAAATTAATTTGAAAGTAACTTTTCAGCAAGATATAGAAGCATTTTTAAAAGTCAATAAGTCCTTGATATTGATGGAAAAAGTACTTGTTCCATTGGCAGATATTTTCACTTAAAATGTGGGGAAAATGTCTTGTAAGTGAAATAATCTGGCAATGGAACAAGTGCTTTTTCCATCAATATTAAATATTTAGTGACTTTAAAAAAGCTTCTGTCTTTCTGAAAAGATACTTGCAAGTTGGTTTTATCTTATTTCAGGAACACTAAGATATTTGCCCTAAAATATAAAGCAAAAATAGTTGGTGAGATATTGTTTTTTGCAGCAAGCTAATATTATAGCTAAACAACAATAGAAGAAAAAGAGGCATCTATTTTTTTTTGGCTTTAAACAAAGCCCCTTACCCCTCCATTTTGCAATTTTGGCATGTTTTAAGCTCCGGCTAGAAGACAGGAAGTGTGTTTCATTAATGCATTCTGTCACTAATCCCTCTCTGTTGGCCTAGTTTCTCTCCATTCCACCTGCTGTACGGCTGCAGGGGTTTGGAGCCTATAGCAAGCAGCAGGGTGCACAAACCGCTGGGATAATAGTTGGAGACCAACAACCCTTCAGCTTCTCATCCAGGGTTATGAGTAATTTACCTTGATTTGAATGGGCCTTAAGCATATAAGCCTTTGTTTTCCCACATAGTCATCCTTTCATGTTGAAGTATATGGCGATTCTGTGCTATTGCTGACTTCTTCTTTATGTGGGAGTGGTAAGGAAAGGGCCAGTGCGGCATGTTGGATCTGGTATCAGCGTTTCCACAGCAACACGTATTAAATTGCACTACAGTCCATCGCAGCTGGACTTTAGACAGGTGGAGGCACAGGTGACGTTAGTAACAGAGCGCACTCTTCTTCCAGGAAGGAAGCGCAACAGCTTTAGAAATGGTAAGAGAAAGAAAGTATTTTCCTAAAGCCTTCTTTTATATTTAAATATGAATCAGTCTTGTTTATATGACAACTAACACTAAGCTGTTGTTGCTCTGCAGGCTAAGTTCTTTACACCAGCTCAAATCAGCGGTAAGAGCTGTTTGTGTTTTGTTTTCCTTAGAACTTCCTTATACAATCACTTAACCGTTTCTTGATACTTAAGGATCAAATTTCACCATAAGCAAAACATCTTTACTCAAATCAATCTTAACCAGCTTCTTTGCTTCATTTAGGAACACATAGTATCATTTCTACCGTTTTCTCTCTGCAGAGTTCAAAGAATGCTTCTCCTTGTACGACAAAAAGCAGAAGGGTAAAATCGAGTCAAAAGATCTGATAACAGTTATGCGCTGCCTGGGAACAAGCCCCACGCTTGGTGAAATAGAAAGGCATCTTCAAGTCCAAAAAATCGGTATGTACACTGAGAACAAAGATCGAAATGTAATGTTTAACAGTTAATCTTTTAGGTGCTCCCCTCACGACAGTCGCTTCGGTTGGACATGAAAAACTAATCTTCTCTTAAACATGGTTCGATCATTGTTATTCACATTTTGCTTCCTAATACTCATACTTTCTAAAAATACACAAATGTCGTCGCTGTCTGTTCTCCAGGGCTTCATTAGCTGTTTTTTAAGTCCTGAACCAGAAGCTACTGAAATTAGACCTTAAGGCACTTTGCTCCCAGCAGCCAATCTCACAGATACTAGAGATTTTGCTGAATCTGTGAAAAATAACAGATACCCCAATTTATCAATCAGAAAACAGGATTTTATAACTAACAGTGAGAGACTAGATAGAAGCTTTACTTTTCTCAGACTCTGCTTTGATTATTATTATTTTTTTAAATCCTTTACATAGCTTTCAGGTAATGTGCTTCTGTTTTAGAAGGTGCTTTTAAGGTGGAGCCTTCGTAGTGTCTTGGTTCACTTTTCTCATTCTTTTGATATATTTAAAAAGACCCGTGCAAGTCCTGGAGAGATATTGATCAAAACCACATGAAACGGATGCAAGAACGTTTGGCTCCTAGGAGCTATAGGTGGTTTAAAATTCTGCTGAAATAAGAAAAATGTACATACACACATGCACATCGCTTTGTAACATATGTTTTGACTGCATCTAGTTAATGAATGTAATGTCTGTTTAGGTAAGACAGGCGAAGTAGACTTCTCTACCTTCCTGATCATGATGCACAGGCAGATGCAGCAGGAAGACCCGAAGAATGAAATCCTGGAGGCCTTTAGGATGACGGACAAGCAGAAGAAAGGACAGATCCAGGCAGCTGAGCTACGGGCCAAGCTGACCACCTTAGGAGAGAAACTCACAAACAAAGAAGGTAAATTGTTCTGGAAAATTGACTCATGTTGAATTAATTTGGCCAAAATCCTTTGATTAGCAACAATAACATGCTGATTTCACACGTCACTGTAGTACTGTAGCAGTGTGTTGTAATAAAACTGGCTTAAACTACGTTTAAGGTAACGGGCAGGTAAATTTAACAATATTGTTTTCAGTGGTTGGTATTTTTGGACATTTTGTTCATCTGAGTGAAAAGCACAGATATCTTTAAAACTGTTACATCCTGCCAGAGATGGGTTGACTCAAAGGACTGATAAAATGGTGGATGCCCTTACATTTTCTTACATTACTTTAGATAAGACAAAAATAATATTAGTAGTAAAAGTATAAACTTCTGTCCAGACTCCCTCTCTTATCTAAACTGACAATTCTCCAAATTTCTGGATACATTTATTGTATCTTCATCATGTTTTGTAATGACATAAAGAAAGTGATCAGAATCAGTTTTTCTTTTGAGTTCAGCTCTGTGACTCCCAGACAACTCGCAAGCTGTTCGCCTCAATTCAAGTTTGGAAATGTTCTTTCCCCGTCTGCTCAAACAACCTCAGTGTCTAAAATAGGAGTTTTTTCTATCAACAAATTATATATTTTTTACTCCAATTCGATTTGAGGGGCTGCGCTCACCATGCCATCTTGGTGTTTCCTGACGGATACGCCGTCTGTACAGAAGCAGCAGCAAATGGACGTTACATTTTTTCTTACAAGTGAAGGCACCAACAAACGTACCTTCATCACATTATAACAGCAACAAAATTAACAAACTGAAAATGCTGATTTTACATCTTGGTTCCTGCTCATGTTGAATCTTGAATTTGTGCTGCAGCATAGCTCGCGTCTGCAGGAGGTTAGAAAAATAGCCGTTTATTGCAGCAGTTATATTGAGAAATGTTTAATACCGATATATTTCTGCAGACCCTCAAAGGGTATGAGAAATCTGTGGTGCTTAAATAAAAAAAGCACGTTTTGAAATTTTTTGGTCTTTTATACATTGTCTTTGTGTGAACTTTTACACCTGAATTTCCCCACATTTGCCGAAATAGAAAGACATTTATTTATTGTCCTTTGCAGGACAGTAAAGGCTGTTTAAATTCTATTCTGCCTTTTTATGTGCACTTAGTTCCTACGGAAGTGGATTTATTTATTGTCATTGCTAAAAAATGAACAACAATAATATTAATTCAAACCTTTTCATTAGTTCAGTTCGTTGGAAGACCGGTCCTTCCTTACATTTTATTAGGAGCCTTCCTCAATTCTTTATTTTCTTCCTTAAACATCTGCGGGCTCTGATTCCAAATGTCTTTTTCTTTTCTACAGAGTGTTGGTGCGTTGAGGAAAATTGAAAGTTCTACTAAATAAATTCATAATCAGATTAACCCAGTTTAAATATTTCTGAGATCTTGTAAAATGTGCCTATGTTTTCCTTTGCTGACTATTAGGACAAGATAATGTTGAGCAATTTTCACACAACATAAAACAGCTTAGAGTTACTCTCAGGAAAGCCCAGCCAAACCCGTCCTTTGAGCAGCTCTCAAAATCACAAATTAAAAGCACAAACAAGCACATTTGCAGTTTGCCACTTTGTCAGCTTTCATTACCACAAATCCAGCTGGTTAAAAGCACAAAGGTTCTTTTTTTTGTTACTTTGCCTTTAGTAGTAATTAAAAGAAACCAGTTCAATTTGTTTCCAGAAAAGTGCCTTTTAAAAAAAAACAAACAAAAAAAGACCATTCTCCTATTCATACCCTAAGCATCATTATTTTGGTACTTAAAATAAAAATGTAGTACTGCATTCCCAAAACTGCCAAGCCATTATTTAAATATTTCCCTAATTTGTTTTTACAGACACAGTAGAATATCTCTTGTGTCATTTCTGATGGCAACAACTATGAATCCCAAGCTGCGAGGTTTGATGGGCCGACACACAGAGGAGATGCTAAAGTCTGGGTAAATCTCCAGAGGTGTTTGGAGCCTTTCAAAGCCCTCTTATTCAAGCAGTTGCTGGCTTCATGTAACTCTAAGCACCGTCAGTGGGCGGGTGTCACTGGGTGGGTGCCATGCACATTAAGCAGCTCACAGTCAAAAAGCCTGACTCAGTCTCAGCGGGAAAACAACCATCAAGTTAGTGGATCTTTGAACTGCTGAATATTAATGCCCCTCCACTAAAAGAGCAGACAACAGTGCTTTGGACTTTGACAAAAAAAAATAAAAAAAAATAGAAACAGCAGAGACAGAACTGGGTTTCTGTACTGCTATAATGCAGCTGTTTAAGGATTCTGGACATATTTGCAGAGGTTGCAAGGCTTTATAAAAAAGCCAGATTAGAAAGACTTGTGTGTCTTTTTTTTTTTTGCGTCTGTGTGTAGGGCATGCTTAATCACTCCTTGGTCTTTTTTGATCATCCTGGTACAGACTATCTCCTGGAACATTATACGTGCAAAAATAACATTCAATCATCTTGTATAATATTCAGATTAAACACTTTACACAAATTACCTAAAAAATGTACAATTTAATCCAAGTTTTTAAGGGACAGAACACAGTGAGTTACTAGTCAGATTTGTGTTTGGCACCCAGCAGTAAATCTAATACCGATCCTACTGCTTTATTCAAAATACAAACCCAGTTTTGTGCACAGAGTATGTAAAAAGCAGTGGGTTTATTTTCGTTTAAAAAAAAAACAAATTTCATGACAATAGCTACTTTGCTGCGTCTCTATTATTGGTTCATTTCTATAAAAGCAGATATTTTATGAGACTAGAGGTTTATACGAGCAGAACTAGAGAAATAATAGACAATTTCAGAAAAAACATTCCTATTTTTTTCCTCTGTTTTAGCATGGATTCAAACTTCCACTTTGCTGGCAACATAATGAACCGTAAAGAAAAATTTAAAAAAGAAGCTAAAAAGCCTTAAATGACTGAAATACTTTTCCGAGCTTGAACAGCATTTCATTCTTTTCATTATGTGGCTTTAAAAGCTTTTTTAGTCTAAAATCATATTTAAATTTGTTATTTCTCTTCTGTTTTCTTCCTTCAGTGGACGACCTCTTCAAAGAAGCAAACGTCAAGTCAAACGGCATCATTAACTATGAAGCGTTTACTCAAATGGTGACACTTCCACCAGTCGATTATTGACGATTTCAGGTAAAAAAAAAAGTGAAAGTGGTTTAAATTGAACTGGAGACACAATAAACCTGAGTTTTGCAACTTGTGGAAATCCTAACTCTTCAGTGCTTCAGACTGAGGCCCTTGATCAAATCAAAAGATATTATTTACCTTAACACTTGAGTATTTTCTTCATGAACTAGCACTGCATGCAGTAGTATACATCATGATATTATCATGCTAATCTAAATTAACATGCTTACATTTTGTTTTTAAATCTGTATTTTAAAAAAACTAACTTAATATTCCTTTGGGATTGGACATTTGTAAACTTACCATTAAATTTGTCATTTGAAAAGAACACAATTTTTCTTAATGTCTTTCTTCATTAATATATTTCTAATTCACCTCTGTGAAATAAATACAAATGAAAATAGGAAAAAATTAATTATTTTTAAACACTTAACTGAAAAGCTTTTGCTCATCAAGGAAACTTGGACGTAGCTCTCTCCTATGTGGGCAAAATATACGCACATGTTGTCAGACAGCCATTATTTTGAAACATCTGTCCTTGGTCCTCTTCTTTGTACTTTGATTTTCAGCTCTTTTTTGTTGTTGCTGATTTTCAGTTCCATTCAAGCAGTTCTTTTGTCCTTAGCTGTGGGTTCAGCATCACTGTATGGCTGAAGAAGAAGAAGAAGAAGAAGAAAGAAACCTTTCATTTTCCTATTTTAGCATTTGGCAGCAGAGTCTTATCGAGAATTTCCTGGTCAATGTTTCCACTCATCTTTTCTTTATTTACATGAAATCTCCTACTAGTGTAAGTCAAAACACATCTGATGTTCCCACCTCTGCACTTTCCTGTTAGTGTTTTTCTCCTGGTGGTGAGCAGTCCATTTTTCTCACTCTTGGTCCAAGTAGACCAAAATGTAGTCCACTTTGAAATGCCTTGTTGCTGAAAATGTTCTATATAAGTAAAATTACCTCACGTTGCCCACTTGTTCTCCTGGAACTTCAAAAGCTTTAGGGAGATTTCTCCTCCTCAGTGGAGTTCTGGATCATTTGTTGGGCGTTCACAGCAGCTGAGGACACAACTCTCAGTTTTCCCCTTTATTGAGAGATCTTCATAAATTTCCCTGCAGGTGGTTCTTTGAATTATTCTGATTATTGCTTTGACTACAGTCATGACCAGCTTATGGCATCATGTCTGCTCCAAATACCATTAGAAAGTTGCACAAAAATGTTGAGAGAGCGCTTTGAAGTTATCCATTATGGGAAATGACAAACCATATTCATTACTTCCACATTAAAACTCTGCAGTTTTTAGTAGGTGATAAAGTCATTTAACAGCCTCTATAATCCTCTTTAATATCTCACAAACTGCAAAGAAAACAAATATAATGAACAGAAAAATATTTTACAGCATCAGCGGAAATGTCGCCTTTTCCTTGTGGCATTCCCTCTGTGACACAAGATAAACTGCAAACACCAGCGTGCCTTAGTGCTGCTTAAAGAGGCTTTATAAGATAAGATCATTACATCGCTTTAGGGGGTTATTAATTTGAAAACTCTTTTACCTTAGTATGAACACAATCTCTAGGAAAGAATCATTCAGCACCTATTAATTAGGAGATTATTTTAGCTTCGGAGTCAGTTTTTCCCATGTTGTGAACACTTTTGTAAATAAAAACTAAGCTTCTTGACCTTTTCTTTTTAAATCAGCTTTTTATGCACAGTATGAAAAATGTTGAAAGTAAGCCCTTACGCTAGACAGCAGACCGAAAAGTGAAGTGTGGATCGATGCTGAGATATGTTGCTATTCATAAATAATCAAGTTTTCAAAATGTGTCTGAAATTATGCCTGAAGAATTAATCCTCCACCATGCGAAAAATGTGAATTCTTGTTAAAACCTATTCCATCAATCAAATTACTTGCACATAATCAATTGTACTTAATATTAATTGGTTGAAGATGATGGCGAGGTGGACGATGGGGTGGAAAAGTTGTCACAGAAAAAAGTTAATACAAATCAAAAGCAACTATATTAATAATATTAAGAACCAAAATGGGGGGAACAAATAAAGCCCGGAGTAAAATTTTACTATTGGCAACTTTCAATCGAAACCTAAACTGATTAAAGGATACATTTTTATCAAACATTTCACTGCTTTCAGAAGTTTAAAGGGAGTCATTTGGTAACTTGAGAGAGTTTTGGTAAAGAAAACAAAGGAACTCATCGAAACATTAAACAAACTGAGTCGCAGCATCAAGGATGGAACAGGAAAAGGTTTTTACCTACTCAGGGTCACACCATGCTTTTCTGTAGTCGGCGTCGGCTTGTCCAGGGCGTTCTTGGGTAACGTTTAATTCCAAGTCACTTTTTGCATAATTTGGAAAAAAATCTGGACCAAAGTTTATCCCTTCGGCATAGGTACTGCATGCACGAACAGAAACCTCTGCATCTTTCTGAACCCAACTCTTCTGAAGTGTCAGGAGAAGGCTTTCTCTCCGCCAGTCATAAAAAGGGAGCTGGGTGTCCGTGGACAAAGAGGAGATCCTTTCTTGATGATAACATGTTTGCATTTTTTTTTCTTTGCTTTAAAAAAAAAAAAGCATTAAAATATGTATTTAACTCACACAGGGTGTAAATACACTCAGGGGGTTTGATCTTATTTTCTTGAGTACAGTTGACTGATAAGAGCACGTAGAGGCTAAAATCACATTTCCTCCATCATTTGTATTCTCCATGGCACCGGTTCACCTGAGGCGTCAGAAAAGAAATTAAAAAACGGGACAGTTTTATAAAAGGAGACGTTTCTTTTGTTTATTTTACAAGGCCTGTTGAACATGTAAAAGGAGCACTGCTTTTATTGAGACTGATTTTCTTTTCAGAGGAAATGTTCATCTGTTTAGAGAAACTGTCAGTCACACATTACATTGACACCTTATGAGTTACATGAAGGTGGAGGTACAGAGATGTCCTGCTACATCTAAGCGAGTCCATCTCGTTTGACTTTGTTTAAACTTTACATGTTGAAGACGAAGAAGTGCAGAAACATTTGAAGGTACCGCTGCAGCTTCGACGGGATCAAACAAACATTTTTAAAGCAGAAACCAGAGCTTGTACATATAAGGAGTACTACACGTGTTTACCCATTAACTGTTTTTACATAACACGATAAAGTGTAGTGTCTTTTTTTTTTTTTTGAGATGTTTGACAATCATTTAAAACAAGCAGTACTCTAACACACATTTACTTCAAACTAAGAGCTTAACCAGGATTAAAAACACCAAATGATTCACTACTCAAGTTGAAACGGCACTGGGCCCGCCATTACCTGAAACTGGCACCAGAACAAGTGGAGCCTGAGCAGCTCCTAGCACCAAATATACCTGTAGCTTCTACTTAAACATTTACTCTGACAGTTAAAACAAAACAAAACAAAAAAAAAACAAACCTGTGTGGTAAAGCCAAAGGGTAACAAATGTAAAGGGTATACTATTTCATGTAGCCTTTTTTACAAGGTGCTGCAGACATTTAACAAGCTGAAGCGTTGATAAAGCCCACCCCTAGTCTGTCACTGCTCTGTTACATCTTTACAACCAACTGCTGTTCAACCAAACTGAGAAAAACATAGAGACAGCAGTGTCAGGAACACGCAGCATGAAAAGGGCTCTGAAAAAAAACCACAGCATGATAAAAAAAAATAATAATAATTGGGGCATTTTGAACATAGGCATTAGTTTCTGCTTCAAAGACTGCATATAAAAACTGGACAAAACCACTGAGCTTCAGAGATGAAGCCAGAGCAGATGTTCCTTTGAGTGGAAGCTACCTGATTACCTCAGAGTGCCGGCTCCAACATTTCTCTATAAAAAAACCCAGCTTTTTCCTAAGGTTGCTGTTGGAAAACAGGAACCTTAAAGCTAAATCAGTTCATCATTATGAGCATCTTTTCAAGACAAGTTACTCTTCCTTTGTGGCTGTAGTTGCTGTAGATCATAGCACAGGCAGACAGTTTATTCACACAAATCACATCTTACTAATGCAAACGAATGTTCATATCTCATCAAAAATGTATACATTTTCTTGGAAAATTTAATGTTTGTGACAGCTCTTAAATATGTTGACTGATATGAGTTACAAAGAGTCTTTATAATACCAGTGCTGCAAACAGTCCTGAATTCAGCCAAGAACTGTGATGTGCAGACCAAGTTTCACAATGTGGCATGAGATTATAAAACCAAACAAAACAAAAAAAGATTGGAAACAATGAGCTAAGCTCATCTTTCCTGCTAATATAACCTTAATAAAACCTGCACCTGATCTTATTTTTTAGGTTTAGACACATTTTGGTTGGTTACTTGGTGCCAAAATGCAGTCTTTTGGTGGCGTTTGTAAAAAAAAATTCTAAATTTTATGACCGCATTGCATCTGCGTGCTGCTGGTACTTCTGAATTAAATCTCTGATAAAAACGTGTAATAAAAACGTATCAATTTTAAGCAGATAATTTGGAGCTGGTTTCACTTTCCTGCTAAGTTCAATGGTACCCTTAAGAAAAAAAATCTTGGTGACCAGGTGAAGAGCTTTTCAGGATGACAGCTCAGAGGTGTGTTTTTAAAGGTCTGATAATCTTTATATTTGCTTTTTGAAAAGCTTCAAACACAGTATGCCAATATAAATCCTATAGACCAGTGTGTCTGTCAGAGAGTTGATCCAACTTGGAAATTGCCTGAATTGATCCTTTAGAGTCATATCTGACAGCTGACTACGGGTGTTAAAAACTCATTTAGATCGAAAAGGAAAATTTATTTTTAAGGCAACTCTGATAATGAATAGATTTTAAAAAAAAAATAAAACTATACAAACAGTGATCCAGCTGAACCTCTTAGTTGAATGCTCCTGAGATACTAAATAAATGAGGACTAAGGTCACTTTCAGCTTCTGTTCAATATGACTTTAGCTAACAGGCGCAGAATAAAGGTCTGAAATTGTTTCCATTGTAGCTTCATTTGTCAGCCCCAACGGTTATATTTGTCCTTTGAATGCGGTCTGGAAATTATATTTTTAATGATGCTCGCCGACGCTTTGGTGGAGGTTCTGTTAATTAACAAGCCACATAAAACTCATTGTGTCAGAGCAAACTGCTTAGCCTCTATTGAAGCTTTCCAAAGGCGTCAGATTTTCACATGAAGCTGTTTGGAGGTTCTGTTATGTTCTGGTGACGCCGGGTCATTCAAAGGCAGAGATGTGCACCAGGAGTCACGTAAGGATAAATCAGTCACAGCCGTTTTACCGAGAGCGTAAAAAGTTTGGTTCTGAATGAGTGCAAACATGGAAATACGAGTGTTTTTAATTGTAGTAAAAAGAACCCAAAAAACTCTTCATTGGTGGATACCAGCTGGTTGACCAACACATGACGACTATAAGCCCAGAATTTTTTTTAAAATCCAGACTATAAACATCTGGTGATTTTTCCACTGTTGGCTCCAAACCAGGTCTGCTGAAGATAAGAAGCACCGACTCACACCGCGAGTGTTTCTAGCAAACTCTCGCTCAACAATTGAGAAACTTCTGTTGTAAAAGTAAAAACCGTGATTTTAGGCAATAAAACCTATAACCAATGATTCTGACACAACAGCTATGCTTTGTATGTAAAGTTACTACAAACTTTAAAATTGGCTCTAGTTACAACTTTCAATAAAGGCAACTTGGTAGGTTTTGTTCTATTGCTACAAAACCTACCAGTCGGAATTAAAACCTGGCTTTCTGGACATAAACCTTGTGACCATTTCGCAGTGTTTAATTGTAAAACTGAATTAGTCTCTGCTAACCTGGAAAGGTTTGTAGACTTTCTCAAATGCAGCCTTAGAAAGCAGAAAAAAATCCCTGGTTTCTGCAAAAGGTTCTGGAGGTGGAAGCACGCCTTTTGAGTGTTGAACTTCGACTCTAACTCAATTCATGTATAGAAAGAATTTGCTGATCTGATTAAAAACTTCAGTCTGACACATGGATACATTGTGAATTCAGGGGTTCACATGTCAAGATAATTATGCCAATTTTTCATCCGACTTCTCCCTTCTGGCAATCTTAAGGATATTCCAAATATTATGATGGCTCTGAAGATAATCCTCTGATTTATTACTGCCTTGTTAATCCTCCATCTTGGACTAATTAGGCAATCCAAGATGGAGGATAATTCAAAATACAGAAACCAGACCTCTGCCACGGCCCCACTAGAAAGTGCAATGGACGTCTGCCATGTTTTTATGGCATGTTCACAAAACACTGTTAATTCTTCCTTGTCGGCCATGTTTGTTTACTCTGAACTCAAGTGTGATCTCGAGAGGTTTTGAGAGATTCCATGAATAAAATTTCTTCGTTGTCTTTGCCGTGTGGCTGAACACCACACACTGTATAACCAAACTTGATACAGCTGTGATTTTTCAATGTCTTTTGGGGACTCTCGGGTTTTGAAAACTGAGAGTCGTGAATTTTAACTTGTTGCAGTGTGAACCAGGCTTTACACTTAAGCTTTAGCTGGTAGGACATGCTTCATACAGGTAATAACACAGTTTCACTCAGGTACTTTGTCTCCGCACTGTAAGTCATACAGCAAAACATTTTAAAACTTTTAACAATGCATAGCAATCTTTGGAAAGCTTCTGAAAGACCTCACATTTTTGACCTGACACATGGCTCCCCTTTTTAAAAAACCTTAGTCGAGCACGTACAGTTTGAGACCCATAATGCAAAAGATTAGTGCTTAGCAGAAAAGCAGAGGGCTAAAAGCATAGGACTCAATGAAATGACAAATTATCAGCTATGCACCATATGTTTTGCTTCCCAACACATGTACCACATATTAAAAGCCACTGAGCTGCATGTTTTAAGACTCTGCTGCAGTCATCACAATAAAAACAAGCATTACAACAGAAAAGATTAGTGGTTTGTCTAAATGTGTTAATGCATTGTAACTGGGTAGAACGAAAGAATCTATCTTCTGTTAAACACTCTAACCTGCTAAGCAAACGTCGTCAAAATGCGGGACGCACAAAGTGCAAACAAATATGTAAGCCCTTGGTTTGCTGCAATTCTGTCCTTCACACCAGCTCCAAGTGAACGGTTGTCTGTCCGTGACTTGATTATTAAGCGTTAGCAGAGGTCCCGATGGTTGGCTCCCTGTAAAGGCCCGTGGTTTATTACCCTGTGGTTGAAGCAAGGAGAGTGGGACCTTGGTGGAGAGGCATGCCGGAGTCCTGACTGCACGTCCTGCAGCAGCGTGCCTGCATGTTTGGCTGGTGGCAGCGACTGAGCGAGCGCAGAGTGAGACAGATGCGAGATGCCAGACGGTCGTGAACACAAACCGCTCCTGTGTGGATGACAGAAAGACAAATGCTCAAAAAACGTCAGAGGTCGCTGAGTGCAGAGGCTGCATTGTTTATGGAGCAGGTTACCAGTACAAAAACTGAACTGGTCAGGGGGATTTTCAGGAACTTGAAACACATAGGGCTTAGTCCAAAATCCAGAACTAGCTCAATTTTCAAAACGACACCAGCATTATGTTTAGGTGATTAAAGTAGCTAATAAATGCTGGGCTAATTTCATGCCCAGTCTAGGTTTCTTTTTAACGAATGCAAATTAATGCCATCCAGCAGCAAAAACTTGGACAAAAAAAACAGTAAAAATGCCAGTAGAAATATGCAAAAATGTCGCTCTGTTAAAGTAGCTCAACAAACGAGACAATCAACTGATGCATGTTGCATTTTCCAGATTTTATATCAGTATATTTTTACTAGATTTCTGCGTTTTGATGGATTTGTTGATTTTATTTGTGCAGATTTTGTGAACTGGATGTTTCTCATGCGGTTGGATCGAGTTAAATATTGAACACCATTTGGCAACATTTATTTGCTTTGTAACTTTTGGTGGGAAGCCACCTGCCTTGATGGATGGAAAGATATACAAAAGAAAAAAAAAAGAGATCTTTGCTGTGGCAATTAAATTAATAGTGAGTCCTGGAAAAGGAAACAAAACTAAATAAGTAAATGAACCAAATCAGATATCTGCCATAATTGGATGAGAGTCAAATTCAATTATCTTTCATGACTGATTTACTTGTGGGAAAATTAAATTGCATTATTTGAGAAAGTGAACTCCAAGAGAACCGACTCGCCTTTAATGCTTATATTTGAGAAAGGACCCAGGGGCTGCTGGGCGTTTTGAAACCACCCTTGAAAGACACCCAGGAATACGTGGAAAGCTCTGTGAAAATGGGTTTAAAGGTTTCCTGTATTCCCGCAAACCGGTGTGAAGGACGAGGTTTGGGTGCTTGATGCAGCTGAAAGCAACATCAAAAGCAAACGGATGAATAGTATATTAAACATGTAATTCGGTCATTCAGCTGGAAGTCAGACTGTCTGAACTTCTGGAAGAGAGTTTACGTTATAAAACTTAACTTTTCAGGTCTGGAATCAGAAGGGTGACAAAACAGATCAGTGTATGCAAAAGATGAACAAAATGTATGGTTAAAAAAAAAGTGAGAGAAATCAAAGATTGCGTTAGTCCTTTGTATAATCTTTATAGCTAAATACTGAAAAAAAAAACATGCTTAAAACATTATACCCAGAATACAAGCACCCAAATTCATAAATATTCCTCTGTGACCTATATTAACACAAATGTTTTTGCATGGAAATCCAGCCTGACCACCAGCAAAACATCAGAGTGATCCTGCCTCATTTCTTTACCTCACTTTTAACTATCAGACAATAAGCAAATAGAAAATTAAACTGTTTTAACTATCAGACAATAAGCAAATAGAAAATTAAACTGTTTTAACTATCAGACAATAAGCAAATAGAAAATTAAACTGTTTTAACTATCAAACAATAAGCAAATAGAAAATTAAACTGTTGCTAAACAAAACAGTTGATGTGTGTTATTTGATTTTTTCTTTTGGGTGCCATAAGTAGTCCAGAAAGTGGCAGTGAAAGTGCAGCAAGGTGAAAAGACAACACTGAAGAAGGCATCTCACTGTTGGTAAAATATTTACCCAAAGGAAACTGCCATTAAATACTTCATTAGTTTTGTAGCCTTGCACGAAGAGCCATGATAAAATCAACATTTTGCAAAAACAAAATGTATATTTTTTTTTCCAAATACTGACTAAGCTTAAGCTTTTATTTCATCCTCCCTCCAGCTGCAGTCAGACTGGACTCGCTCCAATTGAAGTATTTTACGGAGATGACCGAAGTCTTGGCCAGATGTAAAAAGCAATTTGAAGGTGCAAAACCTTTAAAAACCTTTTTTTTTTTTTTTGCATTTTCTTTTGATTCTGAAACTAGACAAAAAGACAAATTTGCTTCTTAAAAACCCTCCAACCAGCACACAAAATCTCTATGCAGTGACTCAGTCTACATTTCAACAAGGCATTTTTAAGCAAAGCATAGTGTCCGTTTTTAACTTGGAGGTTATTGCTGTCAGTCTATCAGTTTGATTCAGGGTAATTAAGCGGCTCTCTTTCACAGCTACATACCTCCAACATGGTAATACTTCAATCTTAACATTTTTGTGGCCGTGCAGAAGATCTATTAATATATTATTTTTTTAGTATAGATTGTTAAAGTCCTTCTGCATTAAATCAATATTGGCACAGTTGGACTTCCAGAATGGGAAATGTCTCTTTTTGTCACTGTAAAAGATTTCAGACCTTCGCTGTTTTCAGTAAGCATAAATAAAATTAACAAACACCAGAAACCAAAAACCACCGAGCCACAAATAACACTTTTTTAGATGTATGACATCTTCTTCATTCAAATCTTCTCCAAATTCCTCCAATTTCCTTTATTCAACATGAATCACAGGAAAAAAAAACTGGATTAAAAATATACAATATTGTTTTTAAACAAGACATAAGAAACAAAAATAAGTAAGAAACTTTCAGCAAAAGATTCAAAGAAATTCATTGTCTGTTTCCATTCAAAATCTTGAATCATTTTCACAAGTTTGGAGCTCAGTCTGTCCTTGTAATTAGCACATTGTGTTGTAGGAGTAAAGTTTGTTTTACCATCTGACGCTCGTCTTCCCTCTAGCACAATAAAAACAGAGAAAAACCCACGCTTTCCTGCTGCAACCCGATGATTAATAACACGCCAGCAACAGAAAAGGACTTTAACAGGCAACGTCTCAACTTGACGCTCCCTGAGCAACAGACATCTATAAATCTCAGAGTGTCAAAAGTTTACCTTTAAGTGAGCACCCTTTTAATCAGGCTAAATATTTAATCGCCTATGTGCGCATCAAGAGCAGCATCAAATCATCATCATCGTCAACACAAAAGATGAAAATGTTTTCATTTGTAAACCTGGAGCTCCAGAGCCGTGGGAGACGGCAGACGGATAATGTTTGAACCATCTGTTTCAAGGGGGAAGAAAAGTAAAGAAAAACAGAGAAATTATCTATTTCAATAACTGTACGCACATAATGAGGAAGCAAGCTAGTAATTGTGATGAAGGAAAGTTTTAAAACGTTTCGCCCAGAAAAGACTGTCAATGTTTATGTTTTTTCAGAGATTTGCAAGCGGTCTTAAACTGAACTCATCTTTCAGTGCAGAATCACCTCCTCATAAATATGACCTTTAATTAAATGGGTGGTTTTGTTAAAAAAAAAGAAACAACTAATCCCCAATCAGTAAAATATGCAAGGATTGGATTTTATATTTTATTTAAAGCGTGATCAAAGTTTGATGGAACTTTTACTTACAAAAGTTATGAGTCCCTAAGGCTTAAATAAGATGTTATAGAAAGCTCCTTTTCTCAAAGCCATTTGTCAAAATGGGAGCATAGCATTCAAGTGCGGTTCACATTTGTTGATCTTCATAAATCAGGAACATTAAGATAATTACTCACCAGAATTTGCCCTTAAATATAATCTGTGAGAAACATGGCTTATCTTCTCTGGATCTTCCTGCGACATTAGTCCTCTAATCCTAGAAAATGTCTTCAGGTGATAGAAGGCTGACTTTGTTAATTATCTTTATGTGTTTCTGAATGGTCAGCTCTGAGTCCATCGCCTAGAATTCAGGCCTGATCAGTAGCTTCTAGCTGTAATGGCTGAAGCTGTGTGCCGACTCCAGATGATTGCTCTTTGACTTCAGCTTTGTTTCTGTTCAGCTGGAGAAAGCTGTGGCGAACACATGCACTGATTTGTTTTTAGCATCCGTCACCTGGTGATATTGTAAGGTAGAGCTGTTGGCATCTGCGTAGCTATGGCAGCTAATATTCCCATAACCATAGCTATGGCAGCTAATATTCCCATAACCATAGCTATGGCAGCTAACGTAATTACTTTTTAGGTTTGGATTGTTCTAATTTCACCAGTGTAAGATTCACTGCATTAAAAGATGCTTTGAAGACCTTTTGACATCTTTTCCATTGCTGGTAATAACTGCAGAGACCAAACTGTACTGCATGTTTTCAGACCGTCAACAAGGTGGCTGTAAAAATGAAAACCAGTCAATTATTGAAATGATAAGAAGCAATGCTAAAGTTAGTTTGTATTAACCAGCTGGACAAAGTCTGACTAAAAGTCAGTGTGTTAAAAATTGAGTCATATATATATATATATATATATATATATATATATATATATATATAAATAGGATAGGAAGATTTTATTGTATACATTTTAACTGGGTACAACTGTTATGTCGTATCAAGAACATATAATTTTTCCACATGACGTTCCCCAAAACTACTCATTTGTTGCTGCTTCCACTGGTTCAGTTCTCAAAGGGAGGTGGTAAGGCTTGGCTAATTTTCTTTCACCAAGTGAAAAAACAACCTTAAGTTAGATGATGGACAGTTTAAATAGGTCTCTAAAAACATCCAGGGATTGTTCAGGTCAAACAAATTATTTTAGAGAGCTTTACATGCGATAAAAACAAAAGTTGTAGCTTTGAACCGCGTCAGAAGACGTACTTTAGGATTAAACATCTTTTTTTCACAAAAAGATCTTTATGAAGCTGTATCCTCAAGTGTCTGCAACCGGAATGATTGGACCTTTGTGTATTTTGTTTGTAGTTTGTGCTTCAATGGATTTTATCTGCGTTTGCTTGTGACAGACCAACAAAAAGAGTTTTACAAAAAGAACTGGATAAGTGTTAATGCATTTTTATTTAATCCTCTCTATTTCAGCCTCGAGTCTTTTGAAGTATGTCGTTAAGGGTCACAGACATTTAGAAACTAAAGATTTATCCAATCTGCCTTGGGAAATAGCTCAAATTCAGAAAAAATATAGAGGATCAAGGAACAGTATACCGCATACTCTCAATGAGATTTATGCCTACGGTTGTATAAAACATTGATCTCCTTTGATCTAAAGCTTTCCGTCAGAGCTTTGGCTATATGCTTATGGTCTGAAATGTGAACCTCTGCCTTCGTCTTGGATCAGTTGCCGTTTCTAACAGGTTTTATTCCAAGTTGAATGAGTGTTACTTGAACTGAATTTTGACTAGACATGCCCACATTCTGACCATCATTTAGGATATCTGCATTTAAGGATGAACAGTTCGAGATTTCTTCAGCTGCATTTTGACAAATCAAAATGTCTTTCGAGATATCTCAACGACACTGATGGAGTCGAGATTTGAAAGGCCTGGAATTACTATCAAACTTAATTATGACTAATTGAAATAACATTTTTAAGATGTCTGAATTTGAAGAAATTGTGTATAAAACATTCCAGTGCTGCCACTGAGTTGTCCAAATAGTTGGCTGCAGAATTTTGAGTGGCTGCAATGATGCAGGCTTTTCTTGACAAAATTGTTAGAGAGCTAAAAGTGCTGTTATGAGCCCATTTCTGCCCCTAAAAGTGCTGTATTTTCATTTTTTTTAGACATTTCCCACGCCTGTTAATAAGTCACTTCAGATAAAACACTTACAAACAGTTCTGGATCCAAACATCTCTAACTTTTCAACTTTTGTGCTGCTCTCTGATAAGCTTTTGATTCACAAATGTTCTTCTTGGTTTTGCACTGGAATTTATTTATCGGTAAATGAGTAATGAGGATTTATATAGAGTACAGACTAAAAGTTTGGACACACCTTTCTAATTCAATGGGTTTTCTTTATTTTCATGACTATTTATAAGGCAAGAAATCCCACTTATTAACCTGACAGGGCAGGTTGACCTATGAAGTGAAAACCATTTCAGGTGACGACCTCTTGAAGCTCATCAAGAAAATGCAGAGTGTGTGCAAAGCAGTAATCACAGCAAAATGTTGCTACTTTGAAGAAACTAGAATATAAGGGGTATTTTCAGTTGTTTTACACTTTTTTGTTTAGTGCATATTTCCACATGTGTTATTCATAGTTTTGATGCCTTCAGTGTGAATCTACAATGTCAATAGTCATGAAAATAATGGAAACTCATTGAATTAAAAGGTGTGTCCAAACTTTTGGTCTGTACTGTATATAGAGGCCACACTTTTTACCTTTTTTTGAGATCATTTTTAAAAGCATATACGATTCTCATTTTACTTTTCAGTTATGTGTCGCTTTATGTTGATTTATCAAATAAAGCCTTAACAGGACAGGATGTAAAAAAAAAGACTTTCAAGGTTTACTGTCACTTTTGAAAGGCAATGTCTATTTATATTATTTTCACATGCGTAACACTCAGAGAAATGAGTTGGATTTAAGAAAAAAATCCAACTCTGTTGCCTGAATCCAGGTTTAAATCCATGACTGGAAGCCTGAACCTGTTCGCTAAAAACCACCCAAACTTGCAACTTGCAACAAATATTTCTGGCACCTTGTGGGTGCATGAGAGTTGGGCCTCGAGCACAAAAAACGTCTTGGGCCGACGGTGACCTTGTTGGGAAACCTTTTCTTTTTTAGGGCAGTTACAGATGCAAAGATCCCTGGAAAAGTGCAAATGTCAGGGTTTACTTGCCAAGACCTGCTAGGTAAATAAAAAAGAGAAAAATAGTAAAATAAATAAATAAATAAAAACCTGAACTGGATCAAAAACAATACTTAAAAAAAAAAAAAAAGATTTATATACTTGAATGTGAGCCTGTGACTGCAGCTGAGCCTGACCGTAAAACAGGTTGTTGAATGAACTCCTTTAGGAATATGTGTAATGTGAAAATAAAGAGTTTTTAACGACAGTAAGCTGAGCTAAAAAGGTGAAAACCTGGTTACCATAAATCATATAATAAAACACAACCTCAAAGTCTCTCTCTTAGCAATAATACATGACAAAAGTCATTTCACATATAGCATATTAACACTAATCAGTTTATTGGTTGTAATAGAGAGCAAATTCACCCATTAGTCGTTTTTAATGTTCCTTTAACTTCATTCAAGATGAGAACAAATGATAGTAAATACTTTTCAGCCTGGATTTCCACTAAAATGGACACATGTCCAGAAAGGATTATTTACGATAAATACAAAATATGAGTATATTTATTTAATAAGAATCAAAATACAAGTGTTTATGAAATGATTTAGTGGGAACCAGTTAAACAGAGAAGAAAGTCAAGTCTACCCTGCAAATTGCTGGTGTTATATAAATCTCTATGCACTTTGGAAAACCTGCTCCCAGAATAGCTCTTGCAGTCTGCGCTCATTTAAATGAGTAATTATTGATGCACTTAGTGGAAAGTATGCCAATTAAAAAAAATGGCACCAGTACCCTTATTGACAGCTATCAAACTGGAAATGGGTAGAGAGAGAAGGATGGAGGCATTAAGCAAAGGTCGTATGTTTACATCAATAACAACCAGAATATTTGCTTTAGATTCTGAAGGACCACAGGTCTCATTTATAAAACATTATGCAGGATCTATATGAAAATCTCCCCGACTCCCCAAAAAATACAGCGATATAAAACCGTGCGTACACACATCAGAAAGCAATTTTCCTATAAAATGTTCAGCTGCACCTCAGTTTTTATGTACAAGGCTGTGCCTCATACCCACATTCAACCACAACTGCTCAATGCAAACTACCTCATGAACGTCGAGGTTTACTTAAACGAGCCGGCTGACTAGTGTCATTTCCTGGAGAACAGTTGCAACCGTGGAGAAGGATTTAAGAAAATCCCGCAATTTTACGAGTCAGAAATCGTTGCGAGTGGGGCGGAGAGCCGAGCCGTGACAAATAAAAAAGGAACACGCTGCCTCCGGCATTTTAGGAGGCTGATGGCACGCTCAAGAGTTTACAACAGAGTCAGGGTTATAAGAGCCTTTGGCTGAAATGCTGCAATGTACCTCTAAATGTGAGGATATGCAACTTTTCAACTGAGGACACAGATGCCTCACAATCACCACCAGAAACGTCCTGAGAACTAATTAAAAATGTTTTCCAACCGCAAAAAAAGAAAGAAAATCCAGTTTGCAACATAGTTTATTTTCAATCCATAAAACATGTTAAACAAAATGGCAGTGGGTGGGAGTAGATAAAAGTCAGCCTGAGAGGAGACAAACACGGCCTTCGAGAACAGCCGAGGACAAATTACCCTAATCTCCTGCTTGTTTCTGTTTATTTCAGTGACTCACTCGTAACACAAGTTCTCTCATAGATGGATATTGGCAGCAATTTTTTTAAAAGAAAAAGCAAAACAAAACAGATTTTTGTCAGGTGGTGACTCGGTTAGTTGTCCCCAGATAACCTGGAAGCAGAATATCTTAAAAAAGAAAAAGAAAAAAATCCAATCAGGATTAGTTGATTCTGATTCAGCTAATCCAAAGAAAGTCTATCAAAAATTGGTATGTGACAAGTTAGAAAAATGTCAATTCTATGAAAATTTAAATGCAATTTAATTACAGTAAAATAGTCAACAGTGTAAAAATGTCTAATCATAAATTTGTATGTCATAATCATTTATGCTGGTTCAGTAAGGTGTTTCATATCACTGATCTTTAATAAATTAATTTAAGATGGCTCTACAGGTGAATGAAAAACATCCTAATAACTGAATGGCCGGCATGAAAATAGTAAATATTAAACTGGTGGCATGCAGCAACGCAGAAATGTGAACCAATTCAACAAATACTAAAATAATTCTTCATCATCATCAAGATCTTTAAAATATACACATATACATGCATCTGAATTGCATATCTTAACACATTAACCTCACATTTTGATTATTCCACTTTTCTTTAAACATGTACTTAATAAACAAACATAAGAAATACAAATATTTAAATAATTATAGACATTTAGTTTTACATACTTGTATTTCCAACCTGTGTTGTGGGTGTATAAACGATCTAATTTATACATTTTTATTTTGTTAATTAATGTTTATATCTCCCCACTGGCATCGCAAGGCTGCAGGGTCTGCAACTGAATGCTGAGGTGAAACCTGTAACTACCACACAGCCACATCCTCATAACATCTCACTTTAACTTTAAATCTAAATTTAACTCCAACAACAACAAAGACATGAGCTGTTTGGAAATCCTCCATGCTGCCTGTAGCCACACGCTGCGTTACCGTCTTATAAAGTTGTGGCAAAATGCAGCTTATTTTTAAATGCTCTGCACATCGTCTCCATATTCAGAGGTTCGCTTGCTGCAGCTGTTTTCTTTGCGAGCTTAATGCTCAGCTGGGCAGCTGCTGCTGCAGAAAAAGCTCCGCTCTCCGTTCCCTCCTCCTCTGGTTAATGATGCAGCGCTACAGAAAAGATCTGCAGCCCATCTGGGTCGCACCTGCGCAGATCATGTCTCGAGGAAAGTACAGAACAGATTCCATTAAACCGCTTGTTGACTACTTAATGTTGTGTTTGGATGTGTTGGTAGAATGTTGTACTACTATTGAAGCAAAAATGATCCACAGGGACCTTCTGATGGGCAAAATCAGCCAACGGAGGGGAAGTTATACTTACTCCCTTTGACGAAATACTCTAAACTCTGCATTAGGGAATGAAAATATTTATCCATGAAACTCCTGCTTTGACTGACGTACAGTAACCTCTGACTGCTCCTTTGTTTTTCACACACAAAAAAACTTTCTGCTACAAACCACATAACCATATTCAACCTTTGTTGCGTGTCTGCTACAATGACGCAAATGAACCCAACATTGTGTTGCCTTTCTTTCGATTTCACATTATTGGCATGAAAACCCTTTTCAAATGCCCATAAATAAACTGGCATTGATTTATTCTTCAACAATAAAATTACGTCCACTCTCTGATTTAATAAAGTCAATAATACACTGTCCTTGAGAATCCTTTCAGTGGAGCAAAAAATATCATGACATGCTTACGCATCCAGCTTCTTCATGTGGTACACCGAGGACAGGAAATGACGAAGAGCAATCAAAACAGCAGCAAAAAAAGAAGACGACTAAACAGTGATATCAAGTAACAAAAGAGAGAAAACATGGCTGCCAGGGAGATTTTTCTTCCCATCCAATGTGAGATCAAGGTCAAAGAGGTCACCCGAAAACGTGCAAATACCATAAAATAACAAGAAAATAAAGTAAAATTAATAAGAATGTGATTGTTGACCTCTAAGTTAGACCTTGACATGTTTTGTAATACAAAGTTTTAGATTTTTAAAAATAAAAGGCAGCATTTAGTACGTGTACTTTGTTGCATTTGGCAACATTTTTTTAGCATTTTGCCAATGTGAGCAATGTTTGTTTGACAGATTTCAGCAGCACGAGCTGCAGGGCACAGTTTAGTTTGGTTCTCCTCTCTCATTGCATGTCTGCTTACGGAGTGTCCACAGAGCACATCTCTCATTACGTACAGAAGATTAAACTTTCTTGATGCAAAAACCCCCCAAATATATATATATATAGTATATACACATACATATAAATCTATCTATCTATCTATATATATATATATATAGTATATATTGAATTGGAAAGAGTGATATGTGTTTATACACATACATATAAATTTATATATATATATATATATATATATATATATATATATATATATATATATATATAGTATATATTGAATTGGAAAGAGTGATATGTGTTTATACACATACATATAAATATATATATATATATATATATATATATATATATATATATATATATATATATATATATATATATGTATAATGATGACATTAAAAGTGTCATTATTATGACACTTTTAATGTCATAATAAAAAGTTTGAGGCTTTTTAATTATAACAATTAAAAGGCCTCACATCTATCTATCTATCTGTCTGTCGTTTTTGTAGGAAAACTGGAGCACCCAGAGAAAACCTTTTGTTTAAAGCAAGATTATTTGATTTTACTAAGAGAGCAAATTACAATGTCTGTCTGTGACTTGTGTTTTTAGAGAAACTGGAGCACCCAGAGAAAACTTATATTTGAAGTAGGATTACTTAATTTTACTAATAAAGTATCTATCTATCTGTCTGTCTGTCTGTCTATCGTTTCTGTAGGAAAACTGGAGCACCCAGAGAAAACCTTTTGTTAAAATGACTAACAATAACTTAAACTTACTAATACCGTGTATGCTACCTTCAAAGATAAGGCCTCATATGTCTGACGTAGCTAACAATCTTACAAAGATGTTATGTAAACGAAAAGTGATAGTCGCTGTTTTCACAGACAGGCAGAAGACAAAGGAAAGACTGGTTTGAAGAGCCATCCATCCATCCATCCATCCATCCATCCATCCATCCATCCATCCATCATCTTTCTGCTTGTCGGGTCGTGGGGGCAGAAGCCTAAGTATGGAGGCCCAGACTTCCCTCTCCTCAGCTCCAGGGGAATCCCCTCGCATTCCTTGGCCAGCTGAGAAACAATTATTCATTTTGTATGGGAATGGATGGGAGTTTTACAATGTTATTCTCAGTCTCTTGGCAATCCTCAGGGAGGTGCATAGAGCTAGAGTCCAGTGAGGGAAGTCTGACAGGCGTGGTACTGCTAACCTTCTGACGACTCAGTGAAGATCTGCAAGCATTGCTGGTTCTTCCCGCACAGGACTTGGAGCTGCTTCTCCCTGGTCTTGCTGCTGGCAGAGTCCCCTGAACAGGCTGTCTGCATTTCTGATGGCTGATTTTTCTACTACTTTCACCTCCACACACTCTGTCCAGCTCAATTAAGGACAGCATGTCTCTCCTCTCAGCCTCACGAAGTTCCTTTTTCTCCTGCTGTTTGCGTCGTATCTGGGAACCCCACGAATCAATCAGACACATGTTAGCTGCAGCTTTTTTCTCCTTCTCCAGTTTTTCAAGCTTCTGCTCTGCAGCTTCCCGATGTTTAATGTCTTCCATTAACTTTTCCTCCATAAAAGTCCTTTTCATATCTTCTTTTTTCTTTATAAGTGAAAGTTGGTCGTACACGATTTTTTTACGCATTTCAAGACTTCTGTTGTTATCAGCAATGTCACAGTGAGTGTCACGATCTAGAACAACCGATTGATGATGAACAGCTTTTCCTGGCTCAGTAACGTTGTTCTGTGTCTTCAGGTTCTGCTGAGCCGCCTTCTTCTGTCTACTTTCCTCACCTCGATATCCAGGAAGAACCCCTTGCCTTTCAGTCCTGTCCATTTCCCTCTTCTTTTTCTCTTTGCGTTTATGTCTGGCAGCCAATTCATCAGCCAGAGGGTTTTGCGTTGGAGTTTTCTGTTGCTGCTGTATTTTATGTGACAATGTGGCAGTCTCATCCTCGTAAAACATGTCACAATGCTTTTTCTGTAAAAGAACATCACATTTCTTTAGTACGTCCTCTAAACTGTAATCACTAGATTTCTTTTTTTCTTTGGTACGCAGAGTCTCATTCTGTCTCAAAAATTTCCGGCATTGTTCTTTCTTCCGTCTACTCGTCTCAATTTCCTCAGTTTGATGGAGTCTATCTGACTCCATCATGGCAGCCCTGTATTGCCTTTCAAGTTTAGCTTGTTTCTCCTCCTTCTGTTGTTTATATTGAATTTGAGCATCCCAGGTATCAGTCAGAGACTGTTTTATTTCATCTTTCTGCTTCCTTTCTCTTTCCTCTTGCAACTTCTGGAGTAACTGCTGATTGGCCCTCTCTGCACAACGCTTGTTCTCCAGAAGAATGTAATTGGCAGCTTCTTTCCTCTTTATTTTGTCTAGATTGTCATAAACAATCTTCTTACAATCCTGTTGAGAAAGGACCTTTTCAGGAAGCCTCATCTCACGCTGGTGTTGAAACACAGATATAGAAGGAAAGTCTTCATTTGTCTCCCGCATAGCCATTTCTTTAGAAAAAATGTTCTCCTCTAAAGTGTCTTTTGCAACTTCTTTTTTCTTCAGGTCCTGTATGATGGGTTTCTGTTCTTTTTTACATGACAAAGGCTTCTTAAACTGTTTGTCATGTTTGTCTTTCCCAGTAACCTCATTGCAATTAGCTGTGGACACAGCTCTTTGTCTCATTTTTTGTTCATGTTCTGCATTTTTTGTATATATCGTCCAGTATGAAACAACGGTGTTTGAAGATTTTTCCTGCTCTCGAAGTCGTAAAGCTTGGTACAGTTCTTCATTTGGTTGTATCTTCTTTGTGCTTACCATAGGAATAATAATCTTGGGTAAACGAGGGGAGTCCATCTTCCGTTTCTGTCTCACGGTGCAAAGAGAACAATTCACTATAAATCCGCTGGGTTCTGCAGGTCTGGCTCTAGAACACAAGTGACAAACTATTTAAGAGGTTTCAGAGCTGATGTCATAGACCTATGACACAAAGCATCTGATCCTAATGACGTCATCAGTTAGGTAGAAGTGTAACATCAGTTGCTATTGCTATGGTAACCAGGAAAAGCTCTGAAGTGATTCACACCTTCTAGTAAAGGAGATGTTTCAAACTATTAAAACATTTCCAAATAAATTCATTCATATTAAGACAAATGAAACTTTTCCCAACAATTTAGACTAGTTTCTGCCAATGTGGCTGTAATTTCAATAGGCTTAACAATGCAAAACACAATCACCTGGTTTCCCATTAAATCTGCTCAACAGTGTTTTCCTCATCAAAAGACATTTTTGATGAGGAAAAGTGTTGGATGAACTCAGGTTAAACTGTCTCTCATTTAGACATCTTTAGCGCTTTGTTCCTTTATCTCATTTTATTTTGTATGACACATGACTTCCAGTTTTTGATTTGATGTTATTTTATTTTTATTTTGCTCTATATATGTTGTAGAATGGCAGCTTAACGGCAGAAAGGAACAGAAGATTAGCGGCCCTATTGATAGAGGCACAAGGTATGTTTCTTTTGTAAATGAGGATGGTTCTAATTTTTTAATCGATTGAAATTGTGAATTTGTTGTATATAAACACTAGGGCATAGTTTTGAATTAGAGTTGATATTTTTAGAGGTGAACATTATTTTTAGTTGAAACGTTCTGGTTGTAAGAGTGTGTTTTTGTAGCTTACACTGTCCCTTTTGTGTGTGTGTGTGTGTGTTTGTGCATACAGCTATTACAGTGAAACTCAGGGTTTACTTCCAATAAACAATCCTTCATTTGGGGCTGGGGGTGTTGCACTCTTTTTTTTAATCTTTAATCCTATTAGGCGTGTGCTGCTGTTCATGCCTGTATACATGTGTGGCCCAGTGTAGACAAATGAGCCAAACACATTCAACTGAAAAACGGAAGTGGGTTTTATTCCCGACTGTCCTCAGATGGAACAGTATTAATTTTGGTTTGATTTGTATGGCAGCGCATTGCTATCACACAGGGAAAAAAATATTTTGAATGCTATCACGCTATAGCGTGATACTTATCTTAGACGTGATGCGTATCTTGTTTAAACGTGATAATTGTGTGTCCAGGAAGTGGCGGAAATTCAATGTTGAACTTTAGAGTATGGAGCATTATTATCATTGCAGATACAGGAGCTTTACTGTTCATTTTAGGCTGCTTTCAAACATCAGTGTTAGCATAGCTGGCACGTGTCATTCTTTGGTATTCCTAGGCCTGTCCCGATAACAAATTTTGCTCAACGATTAATTGTCTCAGAAATTATTGCGATAAACGATAATATTGTTTGAAGACCTTTTTACACTGATGTAATGGAAATGATGTAATAATGCATGCGATTTCCTGCCAAAGATAGATACACTTTATTTTCAAAAGAACACTAAACACTGGAACTGATAAACAAAATAAACAAAACAACCAAAAATAAAATGGATTCTCAGTCTCCATTAACAAAAAATTTACTTGAAAAAAAACTAAACAACATAAAGCCAAAGTGGAAATAAATACTGCATTCAACCAAAAAAGTGCAGATTATGAAGTCCGTATACTATGTTGCCCTTCAGTAATAATTAGATTTAAATAGAGAAAATGGGCACATCGACTACCTGATGCAATAATTCACACTACAAGGTTTTTTTGCCCCTATTTTCCCCCATAAGACAATGTTAGAACGCCGGCCGTTCTAACATTGTCGCTTACGATTTCGTAACAGATCATCCTGTAGTGTTTGGTGTGTTACGGTAGATCAGGGGGCTCAATACGTCGATCACTGGAAGGTTTTGAGTTGATCTCGACAGTTGGTGACAAACTGAACACCGCCAGGACGATGAGACCAGAACCTCCTCTTCTGACACGTTTATCAAAATATTCACTAAGGTCCTAAACGTTTGTAGCTTCATTAAAGAATTATATCAACAAATAATAATCAGAGGTGTGACCAAGTCACTGTGTTGCAAGACTCAAGTAAGTCTCAAGTCTTTGTCCTCAAGTCCGAGTCAAGTCTCAAGTAAAGACAGGCAAAAGTCGAGTCAAGTCTCAAGTCAGGAACCTTTAATTTCAAGTCATTTCGAGTCGTTTTTATTTTTTTTAATTTGCAATTATACATAAAATTCCAATAATAGACCATTTGTTCGTTTTAAAATATGTATTTATCTCAAATGATAGAACATGTGTAGCTGAACACAAAGTATAAAAAACATTTTTAAATTGGACCACTTTATTGCCCAGTTCTGTTAAACTTGATATTCAATAAAAAAAGACGAAAATGCTGACATTTCCACAGCACAATACAAAGAACCATAACAGCAGTTTTTTCCTCTTTTCTCTGACCTGTCAAAACAATATATTGTCAATATAATTTCCCAACGTAGATGTCTTCAAATACACCAACCATCCTTAGATGATGCTAGACCCGGCTCATCATCATAATGGGACAGAGAGACTCTGTTCCCTGTGTTCAGGTCCAGAATCTGCTTTCTGTTCCGGAGCCCCGCTCACTATCCACCGGCTTCCTGAGCTAACACGGTGCACATTATTTGTGGAGGCATTTGAAGGACCGGATTTATGGTAAATCATCACCAATTTAACCCGGAGTACACATGCTAACACGAAGTTAGCTAAAGTCAGCTATCTTACAGCAAAAGAAAAGTGCCACCTACCGATCTTTGTGAAGCTTCAAATGCCGGACAAAGTTGGACGTCGTGGCATCTATTCTCTTCTTGCATGTTTTACAAGTTGCAGTTCGTTTTTTAGTCGAAAGTTCATAAACTACGTAGCCAAAAGAAATTACTCGCGGAAGCATATTCGAGCGGTTATTTCGTATTTCGTTCCCTGAGCTCTGTAGCTTTGCCGCGTTTTTTTAAACGGGCGTGCTTAACGACAAAATCAGGGGTTTTCACCGACTGGGAGCTTTAACTCAGCCTGTTGAATGCAAGTGAAAACCCCTGATTTAGATCGGAGCGGCAACGACGATCTACCGCAGGGTGCTCAAACTTTTCTAGACCAAGATCTACTTTTTCTCTCACCAGCCGGCTGAGATCTACCTCTCATGACACGAAGACATAAACATTGTAAATTAAACTTTATTGACTTATTTTATATGCGAATATACATCAGTTATAGCAGAAATAATAAAGTGATAGAAAACCTAATGCAGTATATTAAATCAAAGTCCGAGTCTTTGAGCATTTTTTCAAGTCTAGTCTCAAGTCGCGATTTTAACGACTCGAGTCTGACTCGAGTCCAAGTCATGTGACTCGAGTCCCCACCTCTGATAATAATCAACAAAACCTGTTAAAATTTATATTCTCAGTAATTATTGTTTCAACAACGTGTTGCGCAATTCAGTGCGTTTCAGTTCCATTACCAAAAAAAAAGGCGACTCAAAGACCGACTGACTAGCAGAGCAGGAGTTTACATTAGCTAATCAACCAATAATCGAGAAATAAATATCAAGACTGGAAACTTGACATCGTAACGGACTGAATGTTATGTTTTTAACGTCGTAGCTCCGCTTGCGGGGCGCAGGCAGTTGCCACGGCAACGGGCGTGCTTAACGACAAAAGAGAGAGAGTGTGTAAAACGGTAGGAGAATCTCACTGAGGAAGAAATATACTGCAAAGATCGGTAGGTGGCACTTTTCTTTTGCTGTAAGATAGTTGACTTTAGCTAACTTCGTGTTAGCATGTGTACTCCGGGTTAAATTGGTGATGATTTACCATAAATCCGGTCCTTCAAATGCCTCCACAAATAATGTGCACCGTGTTAGCTCAGGAAGCCGGTGGATAGTGAGCGGGGCTCCGGAACAGAAAGCAGATTCTGGACCTGAACACAGGGAACAGAGTCTCTCTGTCCCATCATGATGATGAGCCGGGTCTAGTATCATCTAAGGATGGTTGGTGTATTTGAAGACATCTACGTTGGGAAATTATATTGACAATATATTGTTTTGACAGGTCAGAGAAAAGAGGAAAAAACTGCTGTTATGGTTCTTTGTATTGTGCTGTGGAAATGTCAGCATTTTCGTCTTTTTTTATTGAATATCAAGTTTAACAGAACTGGGCAATAAAGTGGTCCAATTTAAAAATGTTTTTTATACTTTGTGTTCAGCTACACATGTTCTATCATTTGAGATAAATACATATTTTAAAACGAACAAATGGTCTATTATTGGAATTTTATGTATAATTGCAAATTAAAAAAATAAATAAATAAAAACGACTCGAAATGACTTGGAATTAAAGGTTCCTGACTTGAGACTTGACTCGACTTTTGCCTGTCTTTACTTGAGACTTGACTCGGACTTGAGGACAAAGACTTGAGACTTACTTGAGTCTTGCAACACAGTGACTTGGTCACACCTCTGGTATATACTGTATATATATACATACAGAAATGGCTAATAATCATGAGTCATCTGAGACAGATCTGATTACTACTGACGGATGTCCTCCGTGCAGCCGAAAGCAGGATCAGATCCAAATCCAGTCACATCGTATTTACCGACTGTAGGTGGTTTTGTTGGTGGCCACACTCCAAAAGAAACTCCTGCCTCTCTTTTTTTGTACCAGTTCCTATCTGTATCAGATTTCTTCTGCCTTTGGTTTAGCCAAATTGGAGGCTGTTTAAATATCAGTTCATTGCAATGCCGAGTTGATTTGCCACTATGCGGCACACACCTCTTGTAAAAATAAATCCTTTGTCTCTCAAAAATCTTGGCGGTCATTAAAATCTCCATCCAGCAAACATGAGGTGAAATCTTAAATTTCAAATTCATTCGTCACAGTCTGATTGTGAATTATTTGAAAAGATTTGAGCCCCTTTAACTGTGACAAAAATGCACAGACATAAAAGTAAATCAGTAAAGAAGGCAAATACATGTTATCAATGTAAATTTGGCCAATGATTTGTTTATGTAAAACTACAGTTTGTGCGTCTGGATGTGATGACGGGATCAGAGGGAACATGGATGATAAACATGTCTGCCACTTCAATTTCTTTCAAGGACGCATCGTTATGCAGCTGAAACAACCATAAACTATGCTTTAAAAGTTTGGATTTGAGTTTAATGTGCAGTAAAGTGGAGAACTCCATTTAGTAAAGCAATTTACCTCTTAATAATAAATTATTCAAGAACAAAACAACTCCTAAATTCAAGAGATGATCAAGTGCCGTGTCTAAACTCTGAGAGCTTTAAACTGGATCATTAACCACTTGGTGCTGGCAGCCGCAAAGTCAAAACTTTTCCCTCGTAAAATACCAAAGTTAACACAGTTGACAGATGGAAAATATGATTTTAGTAACAACAGAGGTAATTTCAGCTGAAGAATCTGCCATGCAGAAGATAATTGGAAGAGTGATGCACCTCTGAGGTTCTACTTCAGATATTTGCTCAATCTCTTGATTGTTACAGTGTTAGATAGGGAAATGAATCCCTGCATTGCATCAACCTACGATTCTGTAGGGAAACTGCGGATGCAAATACTAAATCACCTGTTAAGTGTAATAGAGTAATAATATTATAGCTGATACTTTACTGCATGCCTCTTTAAAAGAGACAGAGCTGCCAACCATGATTTATGCTGTTGAAAGAAATGGATCGGAAAATGAGACTTAATAGATCCTAATAACCAAACTTAATGTCAGCAGTGGTGGACAACACTTTATTGACCTCCGCCTGCATCACAAGCATATGTTCAGTCAATGTGAAGGAAGCACACACAATAAGTCTGCCTTTATGTTTTAAACATATATGCATTTCTAAAACCGTTTCCTGCCTAATGGGACATTAATGGCCTATAATGTTCTGCTTTATTGTCTGGCTAACAAAAGATAAGTCCAGGCTTTACTCAACTGCATTTGCTCTAATTTTCTTGGTAGTATAGCATATTGCACATTATGCTCCATTCACAGCTGTTGCTCTTTTGGCTTTTATGACAATGCATCCTTATGGTTTAATTACAACACTTAAAAAAAAAACAACAAAAAAACCCCAGCTGTTGTCTAAAAAGCTTTCAGAAACGTTGGAATAAGTTGCGAGCAGCACTGTTATTCTGACATAAACCGAGCTGGACACGGAGAGGCGTGATATGTTTATACACACCGAGGTTTTAGAAAATGTCAAGAAAGGTCAGAACTGTTATTGGCTCTGACATTTCATTTAACGGTATCTACGTATGGCTTTCAAAATTATATGCAGAATTTGACTATTGGACAGTGAGGCTGGAATGAGAAATCCATACAATCTTATTTACAGACAGAGCTTATTTATCTTGTTAAAAAATAACTAGTCGTATTAATGGATGTATATTAATACAACAGCAACTGCCTTTAAACACAGTTCAAAATGTGTGGTTTTGTAATACAATGGGAGAAAGAGGTGCAAAGATCGCCACTGATGACTTGTTTCATTTGATTTACTGTAATTATTAAATATAATTAACTACAATTAAATATCTTGAAATGTTACATAATTGCACAATATTTACAAGAAGGGCATAATTTTTTTCTTCACGTTTGTACAATTGACAGGTGTACTGCACATACTGTTGTATGTTACCATTCCACATCACAGTGTTTAGTGTGAGGCTTCTACAGATTTGCTGCGATACAGACTGCTACAGGACATCCTTCCTACCCACAGCCAGCAGCCTCTAACAACAACTTTGAGAAATCTTGAATAACGTTTAATGTCCCTTTGTACTTTGGAAACCGAATCAAATAGATTTTTTCCAAACTATAAAATACTATTATCTTCGGTACTCCTTGCAACATCGTATGATAAAGTTAAGCTCAAATTATTATGGTTTGCAGATTTGAACCAATGCTCACTCACTCAAGAAGTTTGTTCTAAAAAGAAAGGGCAGAGGAATATTTAAAAGAAATCAATGAATTTAAAAGAGGTTTTATTTCTGAAAAAAAAGCAAAAATTACAAAATAATAATAGTAATAAGCTTGGAGCTATCACTCAAGATAAACCCGGTTAAACAGCTGGTCATTAATTATGAGAAGGGTTTGATTGCTGTATTCCCAAACAAGATTTTCACGTTGAATATTTGTATTAAAATGTACATAAAACCAGATTTACATGTATAAAAGTGGTTCAGTTTTTACAGTATCCTTTGAGAGATGCCCGTCTCATTTACTGTCAGATGCAAAGGGTTGAATTAAATTGAATAAGCAACATTTTTCTGAGTTTTTGCACCGAAGCTAGCTAATTTGGGTGTAAACTGGGAAGCTGATTAAGACCAAATTCATCCACTTTACACATTAGTGTTACTTTAATATTTATGATCCAAACATGTAGTTTCAGCTTTCGCAAAATACATCCAATGAAAAAAAAAAAAACTATGGCTCCCTCTGCTCAGACAGATGCTTGGCTTTAACTTTATATCCAAAAAATAATCAATTATTCACCATTAACCTGAAGCTGCTGTAGATTCTCCAAATGGTTCTCAGGAGCAAACCATCTGGAGTGCTGCGTTTCCTTACTGCAGTTCAAAGCAGAAATGCTCAGCCGACTGTTCGCCTCCCTGTTCGCCTCCCTCAGCATACAAAAACAACATATGCGTCTGCTAGAGAGGTTCATTAGAGTATTTATTTTCAACCATTATCACTTAGTACGAATGAAAAGACAAGTCTGTCAGAAAGCTGACAGTAATTTATACATGACAGTAATTTATACACGAACGCTTTTATATTAAGCTGACAGAAACTTGCAATCTGGACTCAGATATAAAAAAAGCTTCATTGCTAACAGACGAGCCCTTTACACATCTTAGAAACGCTACTAAAGCAGTAAAAATGAATAGCAAAACTGGGATACAATTTGTTTTAGAATCGCTTAATATGTTAGTTAATATCATTTCAAAATTGTAAGAATGATGCTTTTAATATTAGCAACTTTTAGAAAAATATTTCATAGCATACTGAGGAAATAACCTGCATAGGGTATGCCAAGATCAAACTATGTGTGTGTGTTTTGCTCCGGAGGTTGTTTAGTTTTTATGAATTTTGGTTTCATCAGACCATTATGTAAATGCCTTTAGTTCCAATGGTGTATGAAATAAAATGTAGCATTTGAGAATGTGGCTCATCTAATTTGATCTCTTTCTTTTTGAAATGGCAAAACATTGTATAGGACGAACATTGCAACCCAGTGTACTCATGTACACTTCAAACATTTTCCACTGCTTTGAAATTTTCATCATTTGGTACATAAAGTGTTACTGCTGAATCCCATGTTTTTGACGCCGTCTGCAGTAAAAAAGACCTATTCACTTTAACAAGCTGAACACCAGGAGTGGCTGAAATGACTTCATGTCCTGATTAACTCTGCCAATAACCATTTGACCACTCTGGGGTCACTCCAGGACTCTACAGACCAATCAAATTAGTCAAAATCCAGTTTTCTGCAACTTTTACTCAAACAGTCAAACACAACGCAATCAAATGACTGAATTGCCTCATGCTGACAGATTTTTGTTGACAAAAAGCCTGCATGCTTTCTGACTGTCCTGGCATAGACCCGTAACCTTCGAGATCAGTCATCAAAACAGACATTCAACATAAAAAGTATAAAATCCTAATTCAGGGCAACTTTTTTTGTAAGCTTTACTGGCACAAAATTGAAACGCTAGAAGGAGGAAGGAATTAACACGATGAACTTGAAAACTTCCAAGCCATACTTCTCTTATTTAGAAAGACTTTGGTGGCTGCTGTGTGTGTATGCATCTGAATGTCTGCAGGTAAGACAGTTGAGAGTATTCCACACACATCTAACTCTTCTGTTTAATCTCTAAACTCAAAGTTGAGTCTCTACAACTCATACATTTATGGTAAATAGAGCCTGTTTCGGCCCTGGGTTCATGAGTTATGTTTAATTCACGTTAGTGGTATTCTTGTTCAGGTTAATGGGAGTCAAGATATTATCATGAAGAAACATCAACCTTGCGTTGGTTTAGTGTGGACTGGAGTCAAAAAAACAAAACCTTCCGTCGAAATGTTCAGACTTATTTTTCCTTCTCACGACTAATGCTAGAAAATATGCAAATAACAGCAGATGTCTTAAGAATTTGTCAAATTTAAAATCCAATGTATTTGAACAAACAAGAGAAAAAAATCTGACTGATTTTTGTAGATTAACATCATCCAACAAATGCACTATTACACAACCTTAAAATTATTAAGCCAGTTGAACAAATGCTGGTTTGTTTCATGCATTGGTTTCAAAGATTGAAAAAGTTGTTTTTTTCTGATTTAAGTTCTGTCAAAAGTTTTTCTTTGGAAGTCCTATTGTTATACACTCTGGAACAATATTTAATCGGACTACAATTATGAGTTCCTGTTAGCGCCCTAACAATGACCGTACAGGTATTGCTTCCTAGTATTTCGGCGAGGAACTATGAATGTGATTTATTCATTTTCAACCTGTGTGTGAAATGAACTGGCTCTTGTTGAGGTCTGTCAATAACAGATCAAGTTTACAACCTTCTAGACTATATAGATTATTTCTGTTTATAACGGGGATGTTTTCATTCCATGAACAGGGAGAACTGAAAGAAAATGCCAACTTTCAGCTGATTAAATGCAGTGCTTTTAAAAAAGTAATGCACAGGGCTTTGACTAAACTACATAATATACTTTGTTTAATGAGCAAGTCTTAAAATAATCCAACATATTACACATTACATATTATAGAGAAATTCTGACTATATTGTCAAGTAGCTGCTAATTCTGTATGCATTAGTTTTTTATTAACAGCTATCATTAGCAAATCACTAGATTGTGCAATTTTGTACCGCTTCCAGTTGTTTGGACATTAAAATATTCATTACCAAGTATGAAGGGATGCAACTCCTCAGACGTAGTCTTCTGGACATCAGTCATCTCAACATTTCTATCCCCGTTTATTAATTTTACCATGATTTGTTATTGCGGTACAAACAAAGACCTGTGGCATCAACACATGCAAATACAATCATCAAAAAAAAGAGAAGAGAAAAGCAACTATCTAAACTACTTTATAATACAAATTAAATTGTGACGGACACAAGCTGGCTCCAATAAAGAGGCATCAACTCAGGACACACAAGCACAACGCAGGCCACTGTTTGCTGCTATCAGACGCCTCACATACTCATGATAACACTTTTATACCTCTATGTTTTCAAAATGTCAGGCAGGCTGGCATTCAGTTTCCAGCGGGTTGCCCTCTGAGGAAGACTAATTTCATATCTGATGGTATAAACAGAAATGCCAATGAACAGTGGTGGCCTACATCTGACAGGGTTAGTGGAAAACATATTTAAGATTTGTTTATTTATGCAAGGCAGGCTTATCAAATTACGCTTTTCATTTTTGCTTACGTCAATAAAATTTTTTACAAGAAATGTAAAGCTAGACAAACTAATTGCTTCAACAAGCATAAACACCTTGATCGTGTATCTGAGAATAAAATATTCAGGTATTCAAGAGTCAATGTCCACATGATTAAGATTTTACTTTTGCAGTTTGTAAATAAATCAATTGTGTGTTTTAATACTTAAAGAACATTGTTTTCCAGTACATGGGAAATTGCAGGATCAGCTATTTTCTAAATTGTTTGATTTAAACTCTTTTCAATTCGATTCAGTTGAGCTTATGTACATACCAGTAATAATACATAATAATTCAGCATACAAGGAAACTTGCTCAAATTCATACACAGAATGTAGAAAAATGCATTCAAAAATCAGTCAAATGCAGAAATATCACACAGACATATTCAAATGCTATTAAATATAGTCTAACACAAACTGATAATAAAATCCCAGTGGGTGAAAAGCCCAGTTGATTTCTGGGGCTTTTTCAAAACTATCCCCTGGAGATTGCAGTCTACTTTGATGCTTCCAATTTTATAAAGTTAATATATATACAGTACATATATATGTTGTATGCTCTACCAGCTAAAATTGTAACTCCTGGAGCTCAACGTTTGAATCGTGCAGCTGATCTGGTGGTTACTTTGTGCTTGGGTTTCTCCATGGCGATAAACTATTGCTGCCTTCTTCCTGCTGTTAACTTTGAGTAAAATAAATAAATAAATGCATTGATATACACAGCATGCGAGCTCGGTGGTATATTCATCCTACACAATGGAGCCAGTAAAACCCTCTGTAATCAGGCTATCGCTCTTAGCATTTACCTGAGCTAAACAAAACGTCAAACGTTGTGCACAAATAGGAGCTTTTTTAAAAAAATGTATTTTAGACTTCAAACATCCATCCACATCAAAGCCAGGAATGCACTGAGCTAAAGTTTAACTTGTGAATCTGTAGAAAAGTTTCAAGCACACACGCCTGTGATTTCACTGTTCTAAATAGTCGCCTTGTTCGCACCGTTTTCCTCATGCAGAAGAACTTCAGCTTATCGAACGCGGGCCTCGTTAACAATGAAGCTCATTGAGACGAATCTAGTCAGCTTCTCCACTGGTCTTGTGATGTGGCCTTTGAGAGCGAGAGCGGCCGGATTCCAAAAGATAGCAGTAGTGCTGAGAGCAAATGTAACAGAGTTCATGCAATTAAAAATGTGAGATTTTTTTCTAATCTTGCTATCCCTAAAGCTCAGATTCAACGTTGCACCCACACAGTCCTTCCAAAACCATATTTTTGCGATTTTTCATATCGTATGTCAAACTGTCGGAGAAGAAAGACGAACTGCCTCCTTTGAATCTTGGAGGTTATCTTTTACATTCTGCCTGGTGCTTTTGTCATTTCAGCCGTTAACCATAACAACTTTGACTGATATTGAAGGAAATTGCTTTTGTTTAACATTTGCTTTATCACGCCGAGGTGCATAAACATTTAATGTTCCCTTGGAAAGTCACTGAGCAACAAAACAATTCATCAGACCAGAGCGTCTTGTTCCACAGCTCTGTGGTCTAAATCTGATGCTTCTTTTGTTGCCATTTTCGGCGTTTTACAGGGGCCAGCCTCGGCGTCCTGACCGGTGTGTGGCTAAAGCAAACATATGTGCCACAGACTGCGATGCACCTTCTGTTAGAGCTCATCCGTGTGATCAAACAGCACAGGACAGCATGCACTCTCCCCTCCATCAGTGACCCCGGAGTAGGTTCATCTACAGGAGACCCCCCTCACAAGAGCAGCAGCTCTGGAGATGCTGTCCAGCCTGTCCCTTTGTCAAACCTGCTCAAACTTACATTTCATTTTACCTGCTTCTGACACATCAGATCCGTAGAGGAAATGTTCATTTGCTGTTCGAAATACCCCATCTTCCACATATGCCACAAAGACGTAATCAAAGTTACTGTCTTTACTTTTGGTGGTTTTAATTATATGAATTCTAACTGTAGGAGTGATTTTTATTTTATTTTTTTGTCCAGACATCCATCACAAGTAGATATCCTATTCGTGGACTCTTGTATAGCCTTTAATAAAACACAATGAAAATTAGCAGGAGATGGATTATTTTATGAATGCAAAAGTATTTTGAGGAAATGTTGCTGACCTCGGGCGATAGTGAGCAACACGAGGGGGAAAAAAAACCCAAAACTAATGTCACTGATTTAGTTTCAACCAAAGCAGCATCATAAAATATTGAGCCTCCTATCAAGGGTGACAGGTGAAAATAACAGAATGTGGAAAAATCACCTTATGTTGACCTTTAGAAACAAATTTTCAGGTCAAAATCAAGCATAGAGAACAGTAGCTGCTGGTAGATAATTTCTCCACATCCTCTATCGTTTTAGAAAAAAATATAATAAAAAAAAAACAATGAAGTCTTCTCAGCTTTCTGTGATGCTTAAAGCAAACGGATGACTGAGAAAACTCCAGAATCCATCTGTAGGTTTTCCACTCCGATCCTCTGATTGAAATTGATGTGAAGTGGATCGCTTCAGGTTTTCTACCCACCGCTGAAGGATTTCTGACCATTTCCTCCCACTCTGCTTGTCTTCCAATCCCATGACACAAAATGCAATCTGTGACTCGAGATCACATATTACCCTGAAGAACTGGATGCTCTGTCTTTTTTTATTATTATTATTATTATAATTTCTAGTTTATTTCTGCTGGTAAAGACAAAAATGTCGATATAGTCTACAGGGGTGTCAAACTCCAGTCCTCGAGGGCCGCAGGCCTACAGTTTTTAGATGTGCCACAGGTACAAAACACTGGAATGAAATGGCTTAATGACCTCCTCCTTGTGTAGATCAGTTTTCCAGAGCCTTAATGACCTAATTATTCTATTCAGGTGTGGTGCAGCAGAGGCACATCTAAAAGTTGCAGGACTGCGGCCCTTGAGGACTGGAGTTTGAGACCCCTGGTCTACAGAGTCTGCGTTCAGTAAATGAGACCACTGTTGCATGCAACAGAAAAAGGTTTCTTTCACAACCAGGAGAAGTTATTGTGAATTGGATGATCCCTCTTATTTTAAATAAGGATTAATCTGGAGGAGCGGAGCTCTTAAGTGCCCTCAGCTGCTGGCATAATATGTATAATTAAATTCGATTCTGTCCACCTGAATGATTTTCTTGGAGTGAAAAATTATCTGCAGTGCAGGAGGCAAAGTGACAACAGCAAAAGAATTAATAAAATTATAATTTGATTTACTCACCAGAGGGATCACTCTCGCAATCCCGGACGTTGCACTTTTTGGTGTCGTTAGGCTTCAGCTTGTGGTCACACTGAACCCGATCCACCTCCTCTGAAGCCTCGGTCCTGGTGTCGACGCATTTGATGAGCCGATGCTGCAGTCCTCTTCCACAAGAAGCCGAACACTGCACACGGAAAGATTTCACAAAATTTTCACAAAGCGAAATAATCCAGTTCACTTTCTTTTGTTTGTTTTTGTTCGAAATGGTCAACGTTGACAATTTATCATTTAGCTCTGCAGTGTGATTTCCAAAGTCAGAAGTTTGAAACCGTATTATCTCTAGTGTGAGCACGTTTTGTTTCCATTTCAATTAATTCAGAACCAGAATTTACATAACATTGGCCCAGAGTGCTTTGGATAATGCGATACGTCAACTGAGGATAAGAGTTTTCATCTTTACAAAAAGAAATAATGCAATCACTGAGGTATTAGGCAGCTGTGAATAGATTATAGGAAGGAATAAAAAAAGTACAAAAAGTTTTGAAAGTAATACGTCTTGGTGGTTCCCAAACTTTTTAATTTGGATGATTTGAGGAGCAGCATATTGTATGTTAATCTCGGATATATCCTCCCATCTACAGCAAATCCAAATATTATTTATACAACTGGAAGGTTTGGATTTTAATTTTTCATTTTGGTTGGAAAAAGTTTGAATTTTATGAATTTAATTTAGAAATGGCAAGTCAAGATATATTTATAGTCTGTTCAGTTGAACTCTTTAATGGTATTAAAGTAATATAAACTCAAGGCTTGTTGCATGCTTCCACTGGTACTTTGAATATTCATCTTTGGTGCTGAGGTCAGAAGGCCTCCTTGCCATCACCCTAATCTTTAGTTTAGTTGCGACACTGGTAGGGTCACTTCAGAACCTTACTGCTTCTAATCAGATGAAACATGCTGGTGAAATAAATTATTACTTGAAATATAAATCTTACATGTGAACCTACAATTCTGGGATTGATTAAGAAGATCACATCTGGGGAAAAAAAAAAGATATCTCTAATAATTATGTTTAGATATTTGGGTGAATTTGAACAGAAGGAAGATATTATAGTGAACAAAACACTCTCTCTTCAGAGAGAAATCACTGTACTGTGCAATGATTGAAATGTAAACCGTGGACAATTCTGAGATCAAATTCTAGACTTCTGAGCAAGAAGGTTTCACATTTTCCAATCTAGCCTTGACGAAAAACATGTGCATGTGGAGGAATATTACAGGATTTATCATGAAATGTTTATGGCAGAGATAAAAAAAAAAGGATGGGAATGACACATTCATTGGCTAATATCCATGATGTCAAAAAAGGGGATTCTTCTGCCCCTTTAGAATTAAGAAGGAATCAACAATAAAATTGCTCTTAACTGAAGTTGGACTGAATATTGCGTTAGAGTACCTGTCCCCACGATCCAGTGAGCCACTGAGCACAGGGCTGGCTGTTGCAGGACTGAATAGCGCTTGGCTGAAGGTCTTGGTCACATCGATCATCCTCTGGACAGGTGACGATGCGCTGCTGCTCACCGCCTCCACACACCTCAGAGCACTGAGAAACACACATCATCAGACATAAGTAGTCGGTACACATTTGTGGTTTGGGAGAAGTGATCAATTTGTAACCTGATGGTGAAAAGGAAAAAAAAAAAAAGAGGTTTTAAAAATGTATCGCACACACGTCAAACGGACAGGAAACTTGCTTTAACTCCTCGGGTCCATAATGAAAGATGTCTCACAAAGAAGAATCACCAATGTCTTGCATGAATGTGATTCTGCTACTTTTTTTTGTCTCCCTCCATTGGGTTTTGTGAGGCATCTCCAGGAAAAAAAAAAAAAAAGTCGCACACTGCAGCTTTTGTTCAAATCTCTGTTTTGAAGTCACGCAGGAATGATGTCATGTTTGTGCAGGAAAAAGAAGAGAGACGGGCTTGTTACAGAAAACAATTTCTAAACTTCTAAAGAATAGTTTTTCTGCAACATTTATAAAACTCAGGCGGCTCCTCAGAACCTGGCGTCTTTGTTAATCAGACAAAGCAGCGGCTCCGAAACACCACTCTGTGGCGAGTTTGAATCTTTATCGAAACCACTGAAATCTATAGTGTGCCGACACATTGTTCAGTGTAAACGCTGGACACAGACTGAACCACAGAATACTTTTTTCCTCACAAATAGAGAAAACTTAAAACTTGTCCATGAAGGCCAAATTGCAATGTTTTGTGACCAAAAAACATGAAACACAGTTAGTGATGGAAAAAAACAGAACTGTCCCTTTGGTGGGTGATATTTTAATACAGATCTGTCTATTGATTTATAGATTGATAGTTTATTGTACATGAATTACAGAGAACAAAAGTTAAACGGAGTCCCTATTATTAACTTGAAGCCTCCTGGCGTCAACACACACACACATATATAAATAAATGAAGATAGAAAATAAAAAGTATTTAATTCATAAACATAAAGTAGAGATAAGACCTTTTTAGACAGAGCAGTTGCTTATGATGAGTAAAATATATTTCTTATATTTCAGAAGACCAAGGATATTTTAGCAGTAGTTTATAACCCAACATGCGTTTTTTTTAAATTGACTGTTCAGATTATTTTATTTTGTAGTTATGTTTATATATTTTTTAAATTTTATTTCTAAATTTCCAACACTTGCCCATAACTTTAGACTTTTTGTTCGTCTGATGAGTTCATTTCTGCATAATAAATCAGATGATCTGTTCAGTTACTTTAGTAGACTTTGCCAAATACTTTTTGTTGTATTAATTATAGATAAAAAGATTTTGCCATGTTAGTTTATTCCTTTGTATTTCTTGAATTTTGTTCTTTGTGCTCATTTCATTTCTTAGCTTTTCTTGGTTTATGATGTCCTCTTCAGTTTTTCTCTGCCTCCAGGTTCTTTTGTATCTACTCTCACCTTTTCCATTCACTTCTTTATCCCCATGCGTTTCACCTGATCTGCCTCTCATATGAGCTCTTGATTCTTCCCTGTTCGGTGCCGGATTCTCTGTCTTCATGCCCAGATGCACATCTATTTCCTTGCTCTGTTCCATATGCCGTTTTTCCCGTTGTGCTTATTAAATTTCATGCCTCTCATCAGTGGCTGTCTAGGGATTGACACTCTGTCTCTTCACCACAACGCTTGACAGGTTGTCATGGTGCTTCTGTGTGTGAGCGGAGCGTTACAGAATGGGAGTGGGAACGTGTGTCTTTAATCTTGTTGTTTGTGGTTTTATTTATTTATTTTTGCACGAAGCGCTGCTGTAAGGGGAGCACAATGATAGGGAATTGCAGACTAATATAACACCTGTTATAACTCCGGAAAAATGTCTCGGTACGCACCGAACTTTGGAAAGAAAAAGTCCTGGAACGGTGAGGGGTAATGTGAACCGGCGCATGCTGACCCACTTAAAGTAGTGTGTGTAGCAACCGAGAGTTACATTTGCTAACAATTTAGGACCGTTTGAGTAAAGCATCTCAAAATTGGATATATGATGATGACACGAACAGGTGGATGTCAAAAATGGTAAGGCTTCACAATCTGAGAGAACTGCAGAGAACAGTCCTCCACAGTCACCTGTAACAAGGTAAGCCGAAAAAGGTCACTGCTGGACAAGCTGACTGAAATAATGGAAAATTCAGTGGATGGAAAACATGTGGTAAAAAAAAACAAACAAAAAAAAAACTTATACAGGCCAACAGCCAGGATTAAAATGCAAACCCCAAATAAGATTTTGGGAAAGATTCACAAGGTGTAGGTGTGCTGATGTTCTTCAACCAGGAAAAGGGCAAAAAATGTTGCATTTGTTGTGTTAAGCTAATCCTGAAGCAGAGACGTCTTTAACTGCAGCTTACTGAGGAGAACATCTCAGCTGAGCCACAGGCTTATCACATGCATGCCACAATAATTCATGCAGAAAGAGCACAGAGTGTGTGTGTTCTGCACCGTACATAGACATGGGTCCACGGTGCTGATTTGAAAAATATTTGAGCTTTATTCCAACATGTCAAGACATAATTTTCTTGTTGAGCTATTAAAGAGGCTCGTCTGGACAGCTAACAGTAGTGACTGTGTTAGAGCTGACTGCACTGTACTGAGTCAGCTCCCTGTTTTTCCACAATGCCAAATCCTTCACAAAAGCAATTTATTTCATCCTCTCCAAATGAACACACACACACAGCAAAACACACAGCGCCAAGCAACAAATGCAGGATTCTGACAGTTCAGCATCCGTCCCGTCTTGCATCAGTGTAATAAATGAATATTCAGGAATTCCCAGAGAAAGGTTCACCAAGCTAAAACGGATCTGACAGCAGTGTGTTTCGGCAGTGCAGCAGCTCAGTGCTTTACAAAGATGAGAATGTTACCGACACAGAGGCAGTCTGTTTCTTATGTAACACTGTGCAATAAGGAAACGAGCACATTTAAATATAGCTTAAAGGTCTCAGGTATATTTCAATCAAACCATAAAAACATGCAGATAATTTTTCTATAACATAAAATACCATACAGTTTGTGATAGATTTCCTTCAGAAGGATCTTTCTCTTTTTTGAGAACTTTGATCGCATTCAACAATTTTCAGCACAATTCATGGCCATGACAGCATGTTTTCCGGGTTTTTTAAAGAATGGGAGAGGTGGATAAATGAAGAATAATAGAAGACATCTCATCTGCAACTGGTGAGCAGATGATTCTGAGAATTACATCTTTAATAAAATCCAGCAAAGATTTAATACCAGACCTGACAGATGAGTCACTTGCTCTTCATCAGCTCTGAGAATCCTTTTCCATGTTTGCCTTTTTTTAATCTAGATTCAGCTGAAGACATTGGGATAGATTCTCTCATTCTGGCTAGGAACACAGCTTCTGAAGGAACCATCTAATTTAAAATTGGTTACATATAAATTCATTTCTGAGTATAAGGAGTCTTTCTGCCTCAAAGATTCATATGTCAAAGTTAAGAGGCTGAAAGAAAAAGTTCACTCTTTGAAATAGTTGGGCGACTTTGAAAAAAGATGTTTCCATAATAAAACAATGACCGATATTATTGCCTCTGTGAAAACATCCGGAAATGCCCGGCTAATTCCAAAACAGATTGTTTACGTTACAAAAAATAAATTGATTGCAAAAGTGTTAACTGGATATGTGAGCGCTAATTAGCAACACAGAAGAAAGATTAAGTGAGCATTTTGCTACATAAATGATCCAGAAATCATCCAAGAATAATAAGTGACTTTATGATGTAAATGGGTAAAGAGCTCCTCACCTAAAACCTTCTGTTAAGAAGTATGCATGAATTTGAAATCTGGGATTACAAGAAAGAAAAATAAAACCTGAGAAGAGAAGCCAAACCTGACTCAGCAGCCAAACCATTTTTGTGTCCTCAGGTAAAAATATTTTTGTTTCTGCCGATTGTGTTTTTAAAAACTCCAGTAACAAAATCTTCAATGAATCGTCCCACATGCTTTTACCCACAATACCCATCCTCTTTTGTGCATGTGAACTTTTCAGGGCCCAAACATGTTGAGGGGAAATCTAACTTTAGCTCTACTTATAGAGTTTAACATGGATACAATTTTTTCGAGGTGTAACTGGACAGGACAAAAAGGCTGAGAAGAGAGAGAAGAGGAAGACATGAAAATGGCCCCGGGGACGGGAAGCAAACTGGGCACCAAAAGTATAGTTCCCCTCTGTTCACTATAATATAATACTATAGCCGCTATATGTGGTGCAGCTGCTCTAACAGTGACCCATGTGGCGCCCCAATCATCACCGATCTATTGTTGATAATCCATCACGAGTGAAACATGTACTGATTATGTAAAGTGAGCCTGGCTCAATCACTTCATGACCCGATAAAAAAGTGAAGGACCTCAGACGGGTCTTTTCCCAGGTGTTTGCTGTCAAAGTCCTAACGAGGACATTGTGCTGAGGACAGGTGCAGCTGCTCATGGAAACTCCGTGTTTCTCTTGTGGTTTGCTTCCACACTTTTCTGCAGCGCAATGCCAGGAGCCAGAGGACTTTGAAATATCTTACTTTTGCACGGTATGCTACTCTCCACCAGTTATCAGACTGCTCTCACAACATGTTAGATTTTGGAAGTCTCCACCGGACTTGGAGCTGGTTGGTTTCTGACCCAGAAGGCGTCGGAGAAGGAGTGAAAAGCAGAACTGTGTTTTTAAGTGCAGGTTCTGCTAATCCTGTGATGTGACTGTGTATGTAAACTTGTCTCTGTGATGCAGTGAAGAGTTTTTCTGATTTCGTTTCCATCTTCTAATGGTGCTACATTTTAATATACAACAACAATCGATGATTTTTATTCCGGAGACAGTTGGTGATTCGCAGGATGGAAGTGTTCATTACTTTTTTCTCCAACATTTTTTTTTTTACATTTGAATTAAATACATTTTTCCATTTCAATCATCTTGTTAGAACCAAAGAAGAAAATATAACTTCAGTCTCCAAGATACTGCTCTTATTTTTTTATTACTTCTTTCCTCTAAATACATCATCATAAAAAATACACTTTTTCAGATGACATTCGATTTATATTATATATTTTTCTATCACTACATTTGTCTTAAGTGGCCATTGAACTATGCATCAAAGATCAGATATCAATGTTTGAATGTTTCTGCTGCCTTCTGCTCAATTTTTTTCTCGATTTATAACACAGAAATGAAACCAAACATCACTAGCAACGAACCTGAAAACATTTAAAAAGAAAGAATAGATTATTCCCTTAAATTAACTACTTGATTACCAAAGATTCCATCAAATATTGAAGTATGACTACATTTCATAACTCTAAACATCTGGTTATTTAGCTCACCTGGCCCCAGGAGGAAGTGTACCAGTCAAGGCATGTCTGAACGTTGCAGGGCATTTGTGTTAACGGCCTGGCGAACATGGCCCGGCAGTGGAAAGGTCGAAGAGGTCGTTGGTTTCTCAGGTCAAAACACTGGACCTCTCTGAATCTCATTCCACCTTCACAGTTCTTGGTGCACTACGGGGTCAGAGGGGAAGCACATAAACCGACGAGGCATGAGAAAGCAGGATCACTTTTCCTTCCAGACAATAATTAGTTTGGTGAAACCCAAAATGTGGTGGTTCAGAAGTAAAAAGTCCAACATATACAGCGGAGTTTCATGCCATCTCACCCTACTCCACTCCCCGATCTTCCACGTGGAGCACGGCCTCAGGTAGCACTGACTGGCAGGCGCAGGCCTCTTGGTCTGATCGCAGTCAGATTCTGAGCCCGTACTGCAAACCAAGGTCCTCCAGACGGCACCCAGACCACAGCTGGTGGAGCACTGTCCACAGACAAAGTCATTTAAGAGAGAACAAGTCTGAAAGCTTAAAACCAGAGAGACATAATTCACATTTCCCCAGCTTGTGATCTACACTCCACTGGTTTTACACTGAAATTTAAGGCGTTAGAAACATTAACCACACCAGGAAGCAAAAGAACTATGTTTGAGGATGAAAGTAAACTGTATGTTGTTTGGTCAATTTATACATCAAACATTTGATGTTTTAATTGTCATTACTGCATCATTAAAACACGTAGAATGTGGAAAATAAGTCAAAAATACTCACGGTGCTCCAGTTACCGGTAACCCAGAAGGCGGGCCCACTGAATGGGGAGGCTGACGTTTGGACTGAATGCAGCCACTGGCCTGGCGGATGGGTTGGCAGAGATCTGAGCGTAGTCGATTTTGTGAGCTGTGGAGGAGCTGAGCTGAATTTAGGAACGGCCGATGTGATCATCGACCGGTATGAAGGGTCAGGGTGACTGTTACCGTGGCCCTGTGTCACTGAGAGAACGGATATTTCATTGTGATCAAAATTGGAAAAGCGAAAGGAAGGAGGCTGGAATGTGGGGTCTGTTCCAGTTGTCTCAGAGTATGGAGGTATCTGTTTTACATCTGGAAGAATATTTGTAGCTCCCTGAAGATTTTTATCCGACCTGACTTCTTTTTCAGCTACAGATATCGAGTCGTCAGATGTGCCTTGTTTACCTGAGATTAGAATGAGAGGAATGGCAGGAAGAAAGGGTTTATGAGAGGGAAGAGGTGACTGTATGCCCAGCTGGTCCCACCGGCCATCATCACTTGTGGCGACATTATTCTGATTCAGCATCCAGTCCTTCATTGTGAAAGCACCTGGCGTATCTGTGTCCTGACTGGTTGTTTGAGGTATTTCTGATACATTACTGTCTAGTTCAGTCACAGCATGAGTTGCCTTCTCTGGCAACGGAAAGCCTAAAGGTTCTGAACTCCCTACATTTTTATCTGCAGAGATGTCCAACTCGGCCTCCTCTCGAGCGTTTGATTTTGCAGCAACAGCAGTGGTTTGATGTCTGGCAGCAGGAGCGATGTGTGTTGGAGTCACGGTGAGACGGTTAAAGTGATTTTCCTCTTCACTGAAATCGGTGTCGTTATTTTCCACCTCCTCTCCAGATTGACCCCATGTCTCATCCTCCGCAGGTTGCTTTGTGCTGAAAACCAGACTCTGCATTGTGCCGGTGACTCCAGGCCACAGACTTTTGCCTTTTTTTCCCGCTTGTGAATGCGAGTTCTTGGAAGGTGGCGACGGTCGGGTGGCAGACACAGGAAGGAAGTGATCTTCATAAAGGAAGTCATTTATTTCATCTTGATTTACTTCCCCAGACTTCGCCTGTGTGTCGTCTGTTTTTGTGCTTTGTGGCTCTTGACTTTGCAAGAGGTGGAGCTCTGTGATTGTCGCAGCTGGAGAAGTAGCTGTGGGAGTTTGTGGAATGTCTGTCCAAGCATTTGCTTTCATACTGTGGGTTGGCTTGGCTTCCTGTGGAGAGTTGTCCTCCGGCTCCTCCCCAAAGTGCCCAAGTTCATTCGATAAGTCTTCATGAAAGTTGATAAAGTTGTAATCGTAGTAAAAATCATCAATGTGAACACTGGTTTCATGAGAGGGCTCGTCGTCGTCAATGAAGCGGTTATTCTCAATGTTGTTGTGGTAGTGAAAATCATCCTCAACCGCATACTTATGGTCGTTCTGACTCCTCGGCTGACCTCTGGTGGTGCTGTACTTTGGGGGAGGCTTAGCTTCAGGTATGGCATTTATTTCATTGAGCACTTCCTTGCTCGACCAGCCACTGCCGGACCATTCGATGTCTCCAAAATTACCCAAAACCTGGAGACAGTCCTGAGCCTGGCAGCTCGTGACAGATGGCGGTTTGTTTAGAGGATCACAATCAACCGCGGTGTTTCTTGAGCAGGTGACATTGCGGTGGCGCAGTCCAGGACCACAGGAGACCGAGCACTGCAGGCAAGAAACACAAGACATATGGCAATTACAAGCATTTACACGTGCAAGTTCAAACTGCAATTCAAAATAACACTGTGGAACCAAAATAGGCTAAATGGTGGATAAATTGGTTGCACTATTGCCAAGCAGCAAGAAGGACTGGGTTTGAATTCCAGCCAGGCATCTTTCTGCAAGAAACTTGCATATTCTCCTCATGGGTTCTCGCTGGGTACTCCAACGTCCTCAGACACTCCAGAACTATGGAGTGTCTAGATTCTCCATAGTCCTAGATTCTCCAAAATTGTCCTTACATGTGAGTTCATAGCTGTGTGTCTTGTATCGCAACATTGACCTGTGAAGCTGTACACCACCTCTCACCCACTGACCCAGGAGATAAAAACCTGGGACCCATCCATCCATTTTCTAACATCCTTGTCCCTAGTGGTCTATCTCCAGCTAATGTTGTGGGTGAGAGGCGGGGTACACCCTGGACAGGTCACCAGTCTGTCGCAGGGCAACACAGAGGGAGAATTTAGAGAGACCAATTAACCTGTGGGAGGAAGCCGGAGTACCCAGAGAGTGCCCACGCATGCACAGGGAGAACATGCAGAAAGTCCCCGAGCTGGGAATCAAACCCAGGACCTTCTTGCTGCAAGGCAACAGTGCTACCAACTGCACCACTGTGCAGCCAACCTGGGACCCACCGCAGGACAAGAGATGACAGATGGATGTTTCATATCTGTATGCAGTTTTAACTAGCAAGCGCTAATAAAGCACCAAAAATGTTTCTTTAACAGATTTTTTTCCCCTCTTGGTCAGTTAGTGTGCACCAGGTTAGCAAGCAACTGTATTTCTGGGGTGGAAATTAATACATTCATTAACTGTGTTTCATTTATTTAACCAGAAAATCTGCAGCATTACACATAAAAAGAAAGATAAAACACCCAAGTTTGTATTTTATAATATCAGAACTGTACTAAAAAAGGAAGTCGGAGGAAAAGGAAGGGAATTTTGGTCTTTAATATACGTTACATTTTGTGGATTCAAATCTTTTTCAGTTGGCATGAGTTTGAATCAATGATATCCAGCAATTCAAGATTTAGCACCAGCAGGAAACTGAAATCAGACATAATCTCTTTTTTAAACGTAGGACAGAACTTATGTACTTTTGTCACTGATTAAAGTATCTACAAAGTTCTTACATGTTGAAAATAAATAAAAAGACTTGTTTGTAAATATATATATATATAAAGTATCTACAGAGCGAGTTAATCTAATGTAGATTTTTCAGAATTAAAGAACCAATTTGAGAATCAGCAGAAAAAAATCTATGCTTTTATCATTGATAAAAGGCATCTCATTGTGCTCCAACTCAAGATGTTTCAAATACAACATCCATATTTTTCCCTTTTTTATTTCAGTCATAATAATTGAATAAATCACATTAAGAAAATACTGGTTATTATGCTTTCCTAGAAATACAAATAAACATTTGGGAGGAACCCCAAACTTTTCAGAAAAACAATTACAAGCAAAAGAAAAACAAAAGTGCAGGTATTCCTCTCACTGATTGTTAGACTACCGAAAAATATATTTTTTCACAAGCAGAATGTTTTTTTGCTTTTAAAAGTTGATGGTTTAATTTATTTTTTCTTTAGATTCTCCTGTTAGAACCAAAGACTATGTTTATATTTTATCCAAAAGTACAGTACACTTACAACCACAGGCAAAAAAACAAAACAAGGATGGTTCAGCATGTGGTTCAGCCAGGGTACATCCTACACTCCAGTCTAAAAACTAATGCTGACTACAACAGATTACTTGCCCAAACAACATATCATAACTTGCTACAAAATTTAGACTAAGCAATAATTTTATATGTCTTTACGTATCCCTACATAAACAACCTAGAACTGCGTCTACTACTGAGGTGTCATTTATACCGTTCAAATTATTTCAGGGTGGAAAATCCACCTATGAACATTTGTGAATTCATAACCACATTCAGGTTGTTTTGTACATAATTTATTTTACTGTAAGGAAACAGTTATGTAACTGCAATAAACCAGATTTAGCAATAGGATGTTGCCTAATATGGTTTTAATTCACTCAATGTGCAATGAATTATTGCACATTGAATAATTCATTTTGCTCATCACATGTTATAATCACATGTGATTAAAGCCATTTACAATTGTATTCAATTAGGAAACACAGATACGGAGAAGTGACCTATGAAATTAATACCGGGACTAAAGAGCAAAATGGCTGAGGTTATGAACTGGATAAAATCCCTCAGCTTAGCTTTGAGCTATCTGTATCCATAATGACAGGAGGGAAATAAATACCAGAGCCATATTTCTGGCATTTTGAAAAGTTTGACGTGTGAAAGCACAGAGAAATCTGAATTAATGTGATGCACAAGCAGAGAAACAAATTTTGCACCTTTCTGTCCATCTGTTTGAGGACAGTGAAAACTGACCTTTGACCAGCTGCCAGCATTCCAGTTGGCAGGGCAGGGGATGTGTGTGTTGCAGGCGGATGTGGACTCAGGTTTGGGGATGTGCTTGCAGTCTCTGGGATCCAGAGCTTCCTGCTCCTCCGCACCGACAGCTCGAACACAGAGAACCGTCCTTTTAGCCTGGCCCAGGCTACCACAGCTTGCTGAGCACTTATGCCAATCTCCAACCCACCATCTGCACAGACGACACAAAGAAAGCAACGATTTCCAAATAATCTGTATGGCCGGGATGAAAATGACTGTGCCTCGCCGTGGTCCTAATGCAGACCCGCCAATTCGGCAGTGCAGTGAAAGGTTCTGTGAGTTGCTTTCATTCTTCCCCCCACAAAATGTTCATAATGTGTCAGGCATAGGGTAAAAGAAAAGCTGTTCAATGAAAATGACTCAAATTTTGTTCAACGAAGGAGGCTTTTCTGCACATTGTGGTGAACTGAAATGGTAAGAGGGGAAAAAAAGGGATGTTTTGATGAAACTCATTGTGTACAGCAGCAATAAATGGCAGTGAAAGAGAGAAGGACCTCTTAAAGGTTTTCTCTTCCATATTTCTATGCAGGTGTCACAAGAGTAAGAAAATAATATGGGTGAAAGGTTAGCATCAAAAACAAATGAATAATGGCTTAATGTTATACTTGCAATTGAAGGAACGTATAAAAACACAAAAAGTCTTCAAACTAAGAGCCGTAACTTTGGTAAACACACTAAAGTAACTGATGAAATGAGCAGCTAATCTATTTCAGCCACATAACTCTTGGGTCAAAATATGAAATCCTCACCAAGTCGGCTGTTTATTTCTGTTCCAAGCAAATCTATAAGCAAATAATTTAACAAGTGAATGAATGAATATGGAAACACAAACCGAAGGCATTTTAGGAAGTACTCAGTAGTGCACCCATAGCTTTTCTAATACTTTAAGGCACGGATATGAACAGAAATCAATGCCAGTTCCAGCTCTGGCATGTTGGAGATGACAGAAAAAACTTTTGGCCAATCAACTGGGAAGGTTTCCACCAGATCCAGACTCTTTGGTAGCAATGTCATTGAGTTCATTTGTTTTCACTAAATAAAAGGTTCAAAATCTTTAGTTCAGCCTGAAGAAACGCAGGCAGGCACTTCCCTATCAATACACCCGTTACTGACAGCGGGAAGGAGAAAAGTCTCCAAAATTTTAAAGTCCATTTGTGTCCTTTCCAAGATGGGTAATTGCTGCCATCTGCCCTGCTCCTCTAGCTGAAACACAGCTGCTTGTCATCAGCAATGGTGAAAATGTGCTTGTCATATTTTTATGCATGACTGCCATGGCAACAAATGAATGTTCCCACATGATTTCAGTGGCAATCTCAGATTCAAGAGTCCCACAATCATCCACAATCTCCATGTCTGCCTCTCCTCAGGACATTGAACATTGTTTTAGCTTGATTTTTTTTAATTGATTTTTTACTTATTTATTTTCATTTCATTTCTGATAATTTTCAATTTTATTTCTTCCAATTTCCCTTCAACATCTGTGTACATTTTCTACTTTAAAGAACTTACTGCCAGGCTGTGTTGATGTCTTTATTGTCAACTTGCACATTTTAAAATCGAAACATTTTGGGTGTATTTGGTGCCGACTTAAAAAGCAGCCAGCCAAGAACGGTCAACATCTTTTACTCAATTCTCTAGATTTATTTCCTTGAATGACTTTTACAATCTTTTTATTTGTTTCAGCATACAGATTTAAGTTTTTTAGATATGTTCTTTTTGTCAATCACCAAAAACAGTGGTGATTCCATCATTCATTTCTCTCTACACCGAATGACTCTATAATTTTTTGTCTCTGCCTTGCAAAAGAATATAATTTATTATTTATGAAAACTCAGAGAACATTCTGTAAGAATGCAGATTGTATATTTCTCTCAGGAATCGTATCGATCTTGAAATGTTGTCAACTGCAGAAAAATCAAATTAACTGCAAAACACAGATTAAAAAGCCGAGTTTCTTGAGTGCAGACTTCAACAGGTAATAATCTTTGGAAGGTAATTTGACCTTCTAAATAAAGGCTACAATCTCTCTTCTTTTGGTTTCAATTGCAACACTTAACATATAAGAAGCACTTGATGTCATTATCCGTGCTCTCAGAGGACCTCGATCATGTCTGGTTAGTTGAGAAATGAAGCAGGCGAGATGCGTCACTCCTGCCTGGGATCCTCAGATGTAAAAAACAAAAACTGAACTCAAACTTATGATGAACTCCATAAACAAGACATGAAAGAGAAAGAGAGAGAGAGAAAGCTGACAGAAATGGGTGAAATGGGGACAATTAGTGAGTGAGAATACACAGAGACTAAAAATGAACAGGTAACAGGAGCTAGAAACGGAAGCGACTTAAAAAAAAAACTGATGACAGGGAGCAAGAGTCAAATCATACCCCAATTTACATAAGGTTTAAAATCAAATAAAAACGCATTGAATCTCCAAAAGGTTAAGACAAGTCCTACACAATCATGTCCGCAGTGAAAGCAAAGGGGATTTCAGTACAGAGCTACTTTATGTTTTGAGAGAAAATTGAGTTTCTTTTCTGAGTCTACCGAAGTTAACAAGCTACACTTTCCTACCCAAAAGTGTGTGAAAGTAAAAAAGAAGAAAGGAAAAAAATGTTCTCTGATCTTGAGTTGTATGGTCCATTATGAAGTAAGAAAACCTACATTGATGGTGGAATGATATGCTTTCAGAAGTAGCCAAGGCTGGTTTGAGGTAAACGTGGACAAACGCTACAGAAAACCTTCAGTTTTAGAATCTCATGTTATCAGAGTCATAAGCTGATTTAAACATTTCCTCTAATGTGCCCGAGTGCGAAAGTCTTTTCGCATTCAGTATCAGTGAGAAATAATGTTTGTGTTTGCTGCATGTGAACCCTCCGGGTAAAGTGTTTTTAAACCCCTATAACAACCAGTTAAGTGAAATTTTATATATCATTAAATATAGTGTCAGATTGTGTATTTGTTTTGAGTCGAAGAAGTTTTTTGCAGAAACTTTTCAGTGTAACTGCAGGTCATTTTCTCCTCACCTCACTGTAAAACCAGATCATGCTTTCTAAAATTAAACAGGCAAAAATGAAAGAAAGTACTTATCATCTAAGATCAGGGAATCTTTATGGAGCTGGGATGAAAATTTTACATAAAAAAAAAAAAAATTTAAATGAGTACCTCAAGTAATACTTCTTTTTTTATATTATGAGAAAGGTGTGCTTGTCTGGCAAGACATCATATCACATTATATAATTTGTAGTTGGGTTGCCATGTAGATGTAAAACAAGTCGTGTTAAATACAGACGTCAGAAAGGAAATGAATGAGGCATGGATCATCTGAAACAGAGTCTGCTCAGGATCGCATATAATCTTGGGCCTCGTCTGAAAATACCTATAATCCTACTTCAAAAGCCAAAGCGATAGAATGATTTACATTCCGCCATTAACGCCATATTAATACAGATTCAGGCTTTTTCTTATTTTCAGGGTTAAACTATAGAAGCGCGGAAAATGCAGCAGAAAACAAAACGTGCCGCGTTTGAGAAAGCTCAGTGTATCGTAAATTACAGCATATCTGGATGGCCGACTCACATGGAAGGGCACGGATCTCTGTAACAGCTGGTTTGGTTGCCATCGAGCCGAGTGGAGGGCTCACAGAGATGCTCCTCAGCTATCCCGGTCGTCTTTTCCACACAGTAAACAATCTGCCTCTGCACACCTGGAAAACAAGTGGGAGGAGATTGAAAAAACGTTTCTGACTGGGCCGTAACACGGAGCAACAGCAGTATGTTTTTAAGTTACAGTCATGGGGAAAAAGAGATTCCCATAGCAGTACTGTCAGACAAGGGAAAAAGAAAAAAAAAAAACACTAAATCACACCCTGCTGCCCTGATGCCATCATTTGGCTAAGGGGGAGAACGGCAAGTACTTCCAGTTAAAGCAACGAGTAAGTATCTCGGGTTCTGGCAGCAAGCTGGTCTGGAGTGTAGAGATATGTGTTAGCACAGTGGCAGGAAGGAAGGACATCATCAATTACTCCAAGGAGGAAACCATTGCTGCCTATGGCGAGAGAATCCTTCATGCCCTCTGGTTGGTGCTTTTTATGCTCCTGCTTGGAAAGCGAATAGAAATGAACATTTCTGCTGCCATCAAGTTGGTGAATGCTGAAGGCAGCCTGTGGCAAACAATGATTTTGGATTATTCATTAACCTCTTAGAAGAATCTTCCTCACAAGGTCCAGGTCATGCATTTTCTGTTTCGGTTATTTAATTGTGAATAGATGAAAAAAAAACAAAACATTTTTCTTAAAGTATAAATGCTTTTATTTTGAAGCTAAAGCAGGAGCTGAGCCATTTTACGAATGAAAGAAACATTGATTCAGCTAATAAAAATACATTTCATAGCACTATTATGAAAAACAATCTTAATTCAGTTTTGTGGACAATGACACAGCTTTGTTAATGTATTTTCCCCCCTTGTGTACAGAAATGACTTAATTATTTCCAAGCAATTTAGCCTGGCATTTCCTGCATTAGAGCTGCATGCAGAAAACACTGGTTTATTGAGGAGAAGAAAAAACAACATAGTAATACATGCCAAACATATGGTAGACTGGCCAGAAACACACTTCAGTAACTAGCCCCCTTTTAGAGAGCCACTTTGCCTTTCAAACTGTATTACACACAGCAGTACATCTAAGGACACCTCTCTTTAAGCTCTGACAGGTTTATCTCCAACTCCCTGCACATTTCCTCTCACCCTCTTGAGGGGACTTTCACTCAGCAGGAGGAGGAAACGACTAACAACCCCCTGCTCTGATCCGTCTCCAGGCCAGAGTGCAAGTCTGATAGCTAATTTACAAACAGCATCTCCCAAAATGTCAATAGGACCAGGTTAGACTGAAAGCCAGACAGAAAAGGAGAAAGGAAAACAAAACAACTGCAAGACCTTCTAGGGGAAATGTTTATTCAGAAATGCATTATATTCGTTTTGCGTGAGGGTACAGTCATTTTGTCATCACTAAGAAACAGCTGCCATTTTTCTCTCTATAAAAAAAAAAGAAGTCTAGTGAAAGAAAATATGGTTATTATAATTTATTTTAAGAGAAAAAATCTGGTTGGATGCAAACTCGTGTATGTAAATTTTCTTTGTTGTCGCACACTGACGGGGATAATTGCAGGCTCCCCTCTGTACCACTAATGCACCAATTTCCCCAACAACTATTTAACATTAGAGTTTAACAAAAAAAATGTACTCCATTTTGCCATTTGCTGCAATACACTTCTCCCTTCTAACCCCCAAATATTTGGTGAGCCTCTCATAATCCGCCTACATGAGCAATTTCAATCAGCACAAGCCTTTCATGAGTGATTATGAGGAGGCTGCTGAGGAGAAAGACTGATTCTCGCATAGAGCGATAGCTTACAAAGAACAGACCCTCTTTTAGTTTTAAAAGATTGAGAAAATAATAATAAAAAAGAAAACAGTTTAAATAACCACAGGAGGTAAACCTGAAACATGACAATCACATTTTGTTTATAATTTCTTATAATTATTCTCTTTTCAGCAACTCTTGCAGGAGTTGATGAACTCTTACTTGCAGTTCATGTTTTTCTCGCAGGGTTAAACAGCACAACAGTAATATACAGACACCAGCTGCGATTGCAGGAACATACCACTCAAAGTCTATATATAAACATCTGCATGTCTGTGGAAAAAATAAACACTGACCTAAATTTAGTTCCCAGCTGAAGTCGATCCCCGCAGTCATATGAAAACCAATAGTAAAAAAAAAACTAAATTTCATGGCTAAATATGCTTGAAGAGATTAGACACTGATTTCCTAAATCTGTGGAAGTTGGGCGATATTTGTACTAACAAAGGAAACAAAAAGTAAAAAACTGATCTAAAAGAAAGTACTAAGGTATGTTCTTGTTTATGTGATAGAAAATCCTACTGAGGTGGTCTTGCTGTTCATTCAAGTGTCATTCATCCATATAGTACTCATCGTTGCTGCTTTTCACTGAAGTCTTCGAAGGCCTGTTGTTTTCAAACAGGCATTATGAAATATTTTTTTCTGTATGCCTCTAAGACATATTTGAACTTTAACGGCAGAAGTAAAATCAGTGCACTATATCTACAACAGACAGGAAATGAATTCATTAAACTTACTTAATGAAAGCACACACAAAATGCATTGATTTAACTTGTGTGCACTAGAGTGCATATTTCATCAAAATGTAAAGAGACACAAAATGAATGAGAACATGATGGGAAGCATTATGGAAAACTAAATGCTATAAAACTGGTTACATAACCGCATGTAATTATAATTATGGTTTAATTAAGGTTCAAAATCAAGTCCCACAAAGAAACAAAAAAAAAAAAAGATCTGATGGTGGCAGGTAAAATGGGACGTAATTATCTAAAATATGGCTATGAGCTGCTCCTATTCAGAGGCAACTAAGTATCTATTTCTGTGCTGCTGGATTAAACAGAGAATCCCCCCAAGGTGGTGAGGGGGACACGTTACAAATACTGACTGAAAAAAGCAGTTTTATTTATTTTAGGAGCAAGTAGGGTGAATGCATCAAAAAAACAAAATGGAGGACTCCCTTACGGTGCGGACAGCTTGCTGCCTTAGTGAGCAAGGGCCCAATCAGATTTGCCATGGTTGAACTGGTCAAGCTGGACGGGGGTCCTTGAAAAATCCTTTGAAAATCAGTCATCAAAAATATTAGATTTTACTGCTTCAAAGCTATTTTACTCTATGGGCAAGTAGTTTTTTTTTTTAATTACTATTATTTCTTCATCAGACTAAAACATTTTATTGTTTTATTTGATTCCCACTTTAAAGGCTCAGATTGAGCAAAAATCTAATGCATACACATCAGTTTCAGTTTAGATTAGGAAGAAAAGCACAGCATCAAATGACTACTATATGAAATGTAATTTTAGAAAACAAAATGTTAAACATTTGTTGAGCAGGAAATGAGATGGGGCTGGTTTAGGGAACTTCTTATGTAACTTTTTTATTAAAGGAGGAGTCTCATGCAAAATTGACATTTATATATTTATTTTTTTTACCTTTATGTCATGTTGTAATGTTATGTAACATTGTTTCCAGATAGCGCAACTTCCGAAGCTGCATTTCCTTCCAGACATTTCGAATAAACTGTGGATTTTCCACAAAAAATGACAGAAATGGATATACTGAGAAAATATGCAAAGTGTGAAACTTTAAAAAAATAAATCACTCTTACATATCTATAATCTCCTATTAATTTTTAAAATAATATTTTTTTCTCCTGTCACAATTAAAAAAAAATTCTAAGAAAAATGGTTTAACTTACCTACGTTTTATGAATGTATATATCCTTTAGAAATTTGTCAAGTCACAGAACCTGCTCGGGTTTCTTGCCACACATTGTGCAGTGAGAGAGCAACCATAAAATGCTGACTAGTCTGTGTTTCACAAAAAGAAAAATAATACGTTTTTGACATGACTTGCTAATTATGTTACTTCTGGTTGAGTTTTTAATTTTTTTTTTTAACCAATTTGTTCCAAGACGTCAGAGGAACTAAATGCATACATTGCTGGACAAAACTGCATTGACTTTTATTTACAGCAAAGTCTACACCCAGAAGCGACCAACATAACTTCCCCTGATTTCAACCAAAGTACCGGATGAAGTGTCTGAGGACGCCTCGACTCAGATTCAGGGCCTCACTGATTCTGAGTGCAGTTCAGTATTGATGAGAGAGAATGGCCAAAAGCCGGCATCCCTCAGCTGGCGTCCCGCTTGATGGGGGTGGGGGGGGCTCATCTGTCTGGGGATCAATGGCTCATTTAAAAGGAGGAAAACTTGTCATTTGGACAAGATTTTATGTCCGTCTAGCAAGGGAGGCTTGAAAAAAAAAAAAAAGAAAAAGCACTGCACTTTTCATCTTCGCAAATCATCTTTTGAGTCATATGTTGTTTTCTTTCCACTTTACAACTGGATATCACCTTGTGTTGTTCTTTCACATTAAAGTCAAATAAAAATATATGCATGTTTGTGGTTGTAATGTGACAACATACGGACAAATTTAAGGGGTATGGATACTTTTGATTCATAAACAGCCTGTATGAATCTACAGGGGATGGATTCTTCTGTGGATTGACACCAAATCTTTTATGGAAAACTCACTTATTTGTGGCTTATTTCACAGAGTGCATTTAAAACATTAAAAGGAAAATTCAGACTGGGAAGGATTCAAATAAGAAATGTAAATACATTTATCCCTGGTCTGAAGAATTACATAATAAAAAAAAAATGTATAGCCTCTTGAATCATAAATCGTCAAAATGACTTAAATAACCTGCAGGAATAAAATTGCTCTGTAGGCTTTAAGACAACAACAAAGAAATAAAAACAAGCCACAAACACTCCACAATTACTTACTATGTACGTAGAATGGTTTGAAATATGAGATATTTTTAAATTTGAGAAGCATTTTAATCAAATGTGACTCTGCTTCGTTTTAGATCAAAGGCAATCGCTCGCCTTTCACCTTTCTGCAGAGGTTGTGTCACAATGAAATGATGAAACACTATTCAGAATCAGAAATGAGTCATCATCATTCATTTATATCCAGATTTAAATAAATCAAATGTAGAAAACCGAGAACGAATGTACAAGAGTAGTGTGGGAGAATTTGGAAAAAAAAAAAAAAAGTTTTTAAGGGTTTTCATGAAAGTTTTCAACAGATCTGAGGATGCTGTTACAAAGTCACCGCACCCTTGTGAGGATCAAACTAAATCTCCAAACAGCCAAAGGCACTTGGTGAGAAGACTTATCTGCTCAACGGCACAAGCAACTCTTCTTCATGTCTCCACCTTACAGCAGAATTAGGCCAGTAACTTCTAATATTTATTTCTGGGATGTGCAAAAAGAAAAAAACCCCAACAAAACAAACAGAGCCACAGCTAAGGGCCCAAATGAACATGCTTCTCTCTATTTAGGTCTTTGAAAAACTCAGCAGTGAACAGAGTAACATGATGCAGCTGGTGCTTTAGTGTGATGTGAGAAAAAGGCCATTTCTTTTTTTCTTTTAAGGTTCATGAGAATATCGGCATAGGACGGAATCAGGCCGTGTGCAACAGCAGGTGAATATTACAAAAGACATTATTACCTCAGCACAAAGGCGGATCGGTGATCAAGTTGTCAGCAGTACCAAGTTTAGGAGCTGATGTGGTCAGATGAGTCTCCTGTTAGACTTCTAACAAGTGGCTTTGTGCACAGGGAGATGATGCTGGAGCAAATTAGACTGCACTCTGCACCACCATCAGCAACACATCTGATGAGAGGAGCATTTTTATAGAAGAAATTCCCAGCCCTTCATCAGAGCATCAGAGAGCAAGCTGCTTTGAAGCAGAAGGGTCACATTTTCTCCTGCGTTTTCTAGTCTGCATGAAAGCAGTTTCAGGAGCAATCTGTGCGGATTTCTGCCCGACACTTTGATACCTGACATGTTGCAGCCAGCGGATCAAAGCCGGCCCTCAGATCGTTTTCACACACCGCTCGCCACCTGTAGAGCACGTAGCTGTAATAGGTCCATACTTAAAGTTGCCGTAGTCGCAGCATGCAGCGGCTAGGTTTGTAAAAAAACATCATTTCAAATGCAGCACAAGTTTTTTGTTATCAATTCTTGAGAATGTGTCGCATATGGGGAAAAAAAAACCCTGCTGGTAATCTCCTCCTCTTTTTTAATCTAGCTTTTAAAGTCTGAGGCTAAACCTAATCTTACCTCTTCCACAGGTAACGCTGCACTCAGTCCACGATCCGTATTTCCAGAAGTAAACACGCCCGGGACTGTCGTCATCCTCTGAAACATTTTGACTGACTGTGTACTCAAATCGCACTCCTGGATTGGTCTCCTGAAACAGAAGCTGGGACACGAGGTGGAATCATTACAAAGGTCTGCTGTTGGTGTAATCATCTATTCTAAGCAGCACAGAACTGAGGAAAAGTAAATGGCACAAAACCAAAATGAAACAGAGATACTGCGCCTTAAAACACACAAATCTGAGCTAGGAAACTAGAGACATGCGAGTTCTTCTAATAATCTTAACCTAGAAGTTCAGATGCGGCTCATTTTCCAAGAGCTTTTAGAGCACAACATAAAAGTAATAAAAGGAGTAGGAAATGCGTTTTTCTGTTCAGCTGCTGTTGTAACCCCATTCTTTATCTCACCAACCTTTGCTGTCAATTTAAGCAAGGATAGCTGGAGGTAGCAAAAACTGTCACTTCCAGATTTGATTTTAAAAAGTTATTACTTTTGTTTCCTGGCAGTGATCAATAAGTAAAAACAAAAAAAAGAACAGTTGAACAGTTTACGATCGCTTCAGTGGTTATCCATCAACAAATGGTAGCTTAGTCATTTATTGTGCTTTTGTTGGTGGAATGGAAAACTCCAACATGCTAGACGTAATAAGGGGATCAATTAGATACAATGAAAGACATTTTCCCTCCATCTGATACCAAATATGAAAATAGAATAGCTTATTTAAGAAAATGGGGGAGGAAAAATATCCCCTGAAAATTCACAACAAACGGCATCAAGAAAAGGGTTGGAGGTTTTGCCACACCCCTCCACATTACACCGACTGATACACCACCTCAAAAGAGCAGCGCGTGCAAAATAGTCGAGGAAGCTCAAAGTGTTTTGCAAGAAGCAATTCTAACTTGCCGAGGGGTTTGCGGCTGAAAAACATGGAGATGATTTAATCTGCTGTTTTATTGCTACCCTCAGTAAGTTTTCAGCCAAACTTTAGCGCGCCGCTCACTCCAAGTTGGAGAGAACTGTCACAGGAAGAAGAAAGATGTAAATCTTAGTTGCTTTTCTTTTTGTATGATTTAATCAGTTCCTTAATTTTGCTGTGAAGAGGTCTTGGCTCACTCTTCTCCCCAATGTTGGATCACTTTAATAAGGCTTTCAGACATTCCTCAACGCTGAACTTTTGCATTCCTGCTACGCCATCTTAGTTTGTGATGTACAAATTAATCGGGCAGAAAATCTGGGCCAGTTTTCCTTAATCCACCCAGGTTTTTCCGTCTGACCCATGATCATCAGTTCAAACCTTGAAAATGAAACACATGCTGCCACACCCTCCACCCAGAAGAGGCCGAGTCTTTGCAGCTGAAAATACATGTTCAGCTGTATGAGCTCTTTATTGTCCAGAATGATCTTCTTCAGAGTTACATGCCAGAATGTTTGCATCTGACCTTTTAGCGGTTTACAGATTGATGACTATTAACAATTGCTTCTCTAAGGTCATTACTTTCTCCTCAGCACTGTCTCGGTTGACAACATTTTCCCTGACTGTAGGAGCAAAAACAAAATAATTCAACTGTTGCTTTCATTCAGAGACCTGCAGCGCTCTAAACAAACAGTGCACAGACTTTAAGCATTGACACGAAGGGAGGTGTTGCTTTTTAAGGGAAAATGATACCTGAATCCACAGCGGCTCCATCGTGGGCCCAGGAGACGTCAGGTTCTCCAGCTGTCCCGTCCTCTCGTAGGTGAACACGGTTCCTGCCGCCTTGTATTCCCCGTTCCACTGGATCGTCCAGCCTCCATTCAGAAAATACTTGTTGGGGTTGTCACTCCGTAGCGCCAGGAAGTTTCCAGCTTCAGTTACCTCTTCGATTAGGATGTCCCAGGCTCCCTCTGGGATCAGTCCAATGTCTACATAGCCTAAACAGCAACACTTCTGTTAGATTAAACATTCACCAAGACATTCTAGGAACAAATACGAACAAATTAAATCAACATGCAAGGTAGGAAAATTTGCAACTGTAAAACAATGCTGACCAATAACATGTCAGGGGTAAAATAAAAAAAAAAAAAATAAAAAATCTTTATCAGTTAAATAAATCCACAGAAGTCTTTTTTTTTTTTTTTTAAATCATATCGTACAAATTTGCCCTTTATGGCATGTCAAAGCATCCTAATCGGTAAAAAAACATACCAAAACCTTCCCTCTCTTCAAATGTTCTTCTGACGGTTGTGCAGGTGGAGCCGTTGCCGTTGCAGACGCCGCAGCGATCCTCGACAGAGCTGGAGTTAATCACATAATCGCAGCCGATGCTCTGCAACAAAACAGGCCAAGAGGTGTCAAAACGGCATCATAGCAGACTTTAAGGCCGACAACCGTGGGAGGCAACGTTTATTGTTCGTCTCTAGCGAGATAAGCTCTTGAAAAGGATCAATTTATATTTACTTTACCTAGAACATGAAAAAAAAACACCACAAAAACATCTCATTCTGCATCACGTAAAGCGTTGAGTTCCAGAGGAGAGCGGACACAAAGAACGTGTAGTTTTAGGTTTTTTTTTTCTGTGTTGCTTTGCTGTTTTTATCTCCCTCCATGCAGAGTTGCTGCTCCCACCAGGTGCAAAAATTATTTTAAAAAAAGGCACGATATTTAACTGCGTTAACAAAAGAGAGAGAGACCCTCAGCGGTAGACGTCGGTTAATTAAATTAAATGATATGAGCAAAATATTATTTTAATACAGTGCGGATGTGTTCACGCTGGTTTCACACCATTCCAGGTGAAGCAAAGATAATGAAACTAAGAAGCTTTTAAATTAGTCGATCAAGTTGTTTTTGATGTGGGGAAACCAGCAAAAATGATTTCTGGAACGCTTTAATTAGATTTTTTTTTTTTTGTTCAAAATGTCGGACCTGTTTAAACCTCTTTATCTGTACATGAATAAGTAACAGCTGCAGGTCAACATGGTAATTTAGAAAAACAGCAACAAAAGTTTTCAAACTTTTTTCTGAGGGTAGGAAACCTGATTCAACCTTTAACATCTCTAAGAAAAACAAAAACAGATACACGTCATGCAACTAAATTGCAAACTTAAGCGCTGCCTTGCGTGTGCTGTACTGTTTGTTGTCCTGAAGATCAGTACAATTTGATCACAAACACATTTAATAAATAAACACAACTCTGAAATAAATAAATAAAGTTGTAAAATGGACACTTAAAAAAAAGATGCTGTGAAGTTGATGATTAAAGTAGAAGAAAACAGATTATTTTAAAACTGCCTTAGGAACATTGCAGACTTATTTTTCCAAAACAGAATAAAAGTTAGAGAGTCTAATTGGTTTGGAGACACTGATCTCAGTCAAACAAAGTAAAGGAGGAATAAACGACCAACAATAAAAAGATTATTCTTTAATAACGCAGTGACTTTTCCGTTACTAAAGCAGGTAAGTCAAAGAGTATTTGGGTGAGTGACAAAAAATGTCACTAAATGTCATAAAGCCAGGTCTGACTGGTGTCCACCCAGCATACAAACATCGTCAATCAGCGGCTGGCATTTTAGCCCGGGGTGAAAACACCATGTTGCGCTCTCGCCTATCTAGACAGATAACGGCGGCTCATTCTCCTATCAGCATGCTCACCGTCACGCAGAATGTCAAATACGGCGCACGTGGCCGCAGAGAAAACAAGGTGAGGGTTAAATTAAACGCCTGAACAATTAATGTTGTGATTCTGTCGAGCAAAGGAGATGCTGAAAGCTAAATCTAAACAAGTAAGTTTAACAAATGCAGCTGGGGTTGGGCTAAAGCGATCAGTCAGTAAGGGAAACTAATCGCCAAGCAGCAGCCATTGGACAGAAACTTTACGTAGCTCCCACATCAACAGATGAATGCAACATTAACGTTAAGGTCACAATGAAAACAAGCAAGACAAGATAAGAAGTTTAATGCTGGACTGCTTGGTAAAACACAACTGGAAAAAGAAGAAATAGTGACGCAAACTGGTGTTAATGGTCAATTTAGAATTCCAGAATAAGGAAAACCTTATAGCAACATCTTTGTGAATCTAATATTTCAGTATATTACAAATATGCTCTTTAAAAAAAACAAAAGAAAAACAATTTCTCCTAGTGTTAAAAGTCTTTTGCCAGAGAAATGCAACAGAAAGTACAGGATTGCTGAATGGTGCCGACAGTAAAGCAAAAACTTTCCCCAGTCTTCTGCACTCTGCTGATTGACAGAAGGCTGGTACTCTCTTCTCTTTACTATTAAAAATATAAATTTGCTGCTTTTGAAATATTTCTTCTCTTTATTACTAAAAAGACAAATTTGCTGCTTTTGAAATATTTCTGATCTTGTAAGAAATGAGAGTTATGGGATGGAAACTCCACTGTCTTAAAACTTTGGTTGGCAATCTAGAAACATAATTTCTGTCAGGCACAAAACTACAGACATCATTCTAGCAAGTACACAGATAAATTTGGGATATTTAGATGGTATTTATTGTATATATAATATATAATAATGCCTGATTTGTGTTAAACATAGTACACTTTTTTTTGCTTACTTTTTCTGCAAATACTGTGAAATCCCCCCAAAAAATGTACTGTATTTTTACTCAAAGTTATCAGAACTCTACCATCTCATATCCATCCATACCCAAAGCAGAGAAACAAATGAAACCAAAGTGGAGTTTAGAACATGCGATTCATCGATACCTGACAAACGCCATTGATGCACATGTCTCTACTTTTGTTGCCTTCGTAACACAGAGTCCCATCAGTGACGGCGTCTCGCATTTTCTCTGAGAAGTTTTCATTGAGGGGACGGCAGTGAAGTTCACAGGGGTTAACTGTCAGGGGGAAAAAGAGCCAAACACAGGAAATACGGGGGCATTGCAAACATATTCTAGGTGAGTTAAGATGGAGGTATTGCTAACAAGGTAAAAAAATAAATAAAATGTTTCCAATGATAACTGTCTTATGCACATCCCACAAATTACAATGATTTATTGTGGCAGTTCAGACAAAGTTTCACATTTCTTTTGTTGTGTTTTGCTTACAAAATAAAAATCCTGCAGGCACTGGAGAATAGAAAGTAAGAAAATTATATTTACATCTATTGAAATATTTATTCAGAAATGTGTAAACAGGTTCACAAATATGTTCATGCGAAGCTTTCCAGCAAAGCATTTTATTTTTTGGAAATGATCACAGTTGAGGACACCAGGATAAAACTGAACATATGCAGTAGAAAATATTAGATTATGTTTTTTTCAGTCCCACATTTCGTTCATTTAATCCAAAAAATGAAATCAGAATTAGGGACACCGGAGACAATTATCTTGAATAAATAATGAATAGAAGTTTTTGATACAAGGATAAGACCTTTGTTTTAGGCATTAGGGGAAAAAAAGCATTTGGGGAAAAAAAAGCTAATCAATAACCAACCTTAATTATCCATTGCACAAAACAAACAAAACAGGCACAAACCATTTGAACACAAGCTTGTTATAAAATAAAATGGCAGCCAAAAGATAGCAACGCCAGTTTGTGTATTTTTAAAAACAGAAGGAGGAAAACTGAAAGAGCATACCTTTTGTTGGACAAACTCACCTTTGTTGATAACTGCCTCCCACTTGTAGAACTTGCCCTTGTAGGGCAGGGTGTTGAAGTGAGTACACTGAATGTTTCTAAAGGAAGGCCAGTCAGCTTGACACGGTGTGGTGTTACAGAGCCTGTACCGCCGCCGCTCTCCCAGACAGTATTTTCCTCTGTGCTTTGGACTGTGGGAAATTTAAAGATGTGTTCATGTTGATGTTTTGACAGGCAGTTAGATCTGGGTAAATTAAAATGCAGGCATTATAAAATGTCAGATCAAGATGCAAGAAAATGCAGAAAATCATGATTGGAAATGACAAAAACCCATACTCGAGGAAATTACCGGTGGTATTTTAAGACAGGACTTTCCCTACATTCTATTATACAAGTAGAAAAGATTAGCACTTTTTAAAGTATTGGGGTTGGAAGTCAATTCTGACAAGTGAGACATATGCCTAAAGGCAACTAAAATGGAAATTCCCACAATATGTGGCATGTCAGACCATCACAGGTGGAGACGGGGAAACTAAATCACTTATTCTGCTTGGCATTCACGACTATTTTCAGTACATATTTCTCTGTTGTCCAGAGAGTCTTCTGCCTGTTACTAATGATTAAACAGGGGTGTTTGGGAGATGACAGAATGTGACAAATGTGTCACTATTTGTTTTAAATATCTCAGAAAACTGAATTTGCTTTTATGCAAGTGTAATAAATTAGCTTTTAAAAAAGCAGCTGTTTCTGGAGATAGTTTTGGCTTTATTCTAGTATGTTTCTTTTAAAACATTTTTTTTCTTTTTTGCAGCAGACCAAATAAAAACTGAGGTCTAGAACAATAGTTAATTTGTAATGTCTCAGGAAAACACAGGAGATTTCACATTTTATTAGTTGCATCCATTGACATCTTGTTCACTTTTCAAACAAATATGTTTTGTCCAAGACAGATCTGTTAAAAACTTTGAAGTCTCAATGTTGGTTTTAAAACAGGCTAACTTCCTGTTTTTAAACAGGCAATTAGATCTTAAATGACATCCGAATGATCAGAACCACCCTTGTGGTGAGCTGTGACAAAAACAATTTTCCATCTGCAATAAGCAGTGATGACAAGAAAGAAACCAAAAGTAACCAAACCATTTTTGTCTCTTATTGCTTTTCATCTCAGGACATGAAGGCACAGGTCGCATAGGAACCACACAGACATGACCAAATGAGTAAAATACAAACCAATACACTATGGACCTATGAAACTGCATTGCTCAACTCTCAGGTTATAAAACCTGGTAACCCAAAATTGGTTCCCAATCATCATCAACTTTGCTGACAATGCAACCCAGCGGAAATGACCAGCTGGGCTTACCATTGGCCTTTGTGAGGATCCTTTGGTGCAACTTGGATAAGGAAAACCCAACAGCAGGGTTGGTCAAGTCCAGCTCTCAAGCGTTCCCGCAACTCTTGCATGAATTACCTCATCAGTGTAACATTCAGTCCTGCTAATGAGGTATTAATTAGATTTTTGGTGTGTTGGATCTGAAATACATCAAGGAGTTGCAGGATAGTAATTCTCCAGGATTAAAACTTCTGTGGTTTTATTTATTACACAATAGTACTTCTTCAGCATCTACATTATTAATTTCTAGGTTTACCTTACAAGTAAAAATGATTATAAATTTAATGTATAGCGGATCTTATATTTAGTGAAATGCTTTCCAGCTGTCATAAACTCTGATTTATCCTGTTCTGACATACAATTTTGCATTTAGTCTTTTTTTAACCAGGAAAATAAAATCCTGAAGGAAATGTCATGGGCTACACAATGGCAGAACAATATAAAAACTATTCCAATCTTTAGACTCGTAGATACAACATTTGACTTTATCAAAACAAATCCCATAAAACATCTACAGCCAGAGGTTGTTCTCCCAGAACCCTTTAAAACGGCTCTATGAAACCATCTCTATCTTTAGAAGTGTTTGCAATTGGTTGCAGTAGTGAGGAGCAGCATTTTTAAAAGTTTTCTTTCCCCAGTTCTTTCCTGGCCTTTGGTACACACAGAGAAAAAGCCTCGGAGCAAAGACTGTAACCGGTTGGACTTTGCCTTTGGACACAGTTCTGTAGAAATAGTCTTTATAGATTCAAACCCATCAGTCTGCGAGAGGACAAGTCACACCATCTGACAGTTGAATAGGGTTTGAGATTTGAGATGAGTCTTAAAGCTCCATGGTAAACTGTGTCCGACATTTTAAGGCCATGTGATGAAGCCTGCATATGAATTACATCACCATAATCAAGCATAAACATAAAAGAGGCAATAACAAGCTTCTTATTGGTATCAAATAACACGCTTAATCAGAATTTAAAAACAAAACCCAACTTCAACTTCAGTCTTTTTAATAACCGTTGAATTTATAGCCATTGATTGAAAGTCCAACATATAAATGACAAAGCTGCTTTAAAAAAATCCCATGCAGCTCTAATATTAGCAATTATTTACATTTTGTTCTACTCAAAACAATAAAGATCATGAAAAAAATCTTGAGTAAAATGTTCCATGGTTCGCTAAAATAAGTCGGTTTGGTTTAAGGGATTTATGTCTCTCTGACAGTTGCAGTGATGCAGTCATCACTGAGCTCATTTAAAGAAACAAATGCAGTTCAATAATTATGAGGAGTGTTCATGATTATGAATTAATGTAGATTGTTTCAGTCTCTTCCTTTTTCATTTGGTCATGTGTTTTTCTCCAATAAATTACACAGAAGGATGTAAAATGATGTGAAACTGGCTGGGGCCAATTCCATCCAGGTCCTCGTCACAGTAACGACAGACCTAAAAGCTACTAAACCCAGACAACTGACTTGTCTGGACAGTGGGGTAAAAGATCAAAGTGAAATGAATAAAATATTAGAACTATTTGACCAGAAAGGAAATCATAAATTAGTCAAATAAATTGAGTCAGCATGGAGCAGGAACGAATTCAACAGATCATTGGAGAAGGAAGAGTGTGTCCAGAAAAAGATAAAAAAAAACTCTTGTTTAAGGTATTTGAACCACTGGCACCAAGTAAGAATATTTCTTTTTTTTTTCTTTTTTAATGGGGTATTATGATGGACTTTAGGAGGGCAGGTACTGATGAAGTGCTGAGTAGAGTCAAAGGTCAACAGTCACACCAAGTCACTGCAACTTCGTATAATTTTAATGTTCAAGTGGTTAATTTCTGATGCTATTCTGTTTCAGTTGCCGCAGCTTTCAGCGTCAGTGAGCAGGGAGCAGTCGAGTGTAATTAGCAAAAGCCAGCCATGTGTGAACCCTCTGTTGGAAAGAACTCCAAGTCATTGATCATAATTAGATGTGCGTTACAGGGTGAGACCGGCAGCTTTGTAAAGAAACACACACAGGGAGAGTGGAATGTCAAAGAGTGTGAGTGTGTTTCACATCTCATCTTTTGCTCCACAACCTCCGCAATTCATGTTCTCCACCATCATTATATAATGCATACCTCATGAAAATGTGCCCTGGTAGCCACTAACAAGGACAGCTATTATTGGACCTTCTGGTGATAAAATGAGGCATAACTTTGAAGTTACGTCTCTTTGACTTAAAGTAATAAAAACGCAGCCTCTCTCACCCTTCATTAATGGGCAAGTTGCTCTGCCGTCTCTTACATTTTTAATTTCTCCTGCTATCCAAGGACTTATAGGCTGAGAGTGAAGAAAATATTAAGTAGAGCATTAGGTTTGATTTCTCTGATAAAATACATAGTATTTTCATACTCTTATTGGTGTCACCAACGCCTTATTATGTTAAATTTTAACTTGAATTAAAGGAATATTATTTTATTTTTGAGTTATGCAATGCAACTAAAACCAATTTTTTGCCTAATGAGCCAGCTGTGTAAGTGAAACCTGTAAGGAATAACAATTTGTATTTAAAATACTGAACAAACAACTGGAATGTTTTAGAATCTATACATATTTACTTAGCAAGAGCTAGAACTAATACCAAAATAAAGAAAACGTCATAATCCATTTGAGGCTAATTCACACTTTTTGTCTTATTGTATCATTTTCCTTCCATATTAGAGAACTTCAAACAAAACAAGAACTTCAAATATTACAGAGACAAGCAAGTCTTAAGATACAAAGTCACATTTCCAGTTTACCACAAACTGTGTAGTATAAAGTTCTTACATCCTTGAATTAAAACAAGGATTTAAATGCAAGGATGAGTTGGCAGCATCATGCTGTGATGATGCTTTTTTGTACCGGGTGGAGGGAAACTGATCGAAGTTGTTTGAAATATGGACAAACACATTCCAGATCTGGGATAACTAAATCTGGAAGAGGACACAAATCACTTCAGACAGGGAGGAGTTTTTACTTTCCAGGAAGACAATAGCTGTAAAAATAAAGCTAAAAATGCAACAGAAAAGTTAAGATCAAAGTATGTTACTGTGTTCAATGAGAGCAGGTCAAAGTTCATGGTTAAATCTAGTTGACAATTTGTGCAAAGTTATTAGAGACATGCACATACAAACAAAGCAATTGCAATTCTAAAAGTGGCTTCACAAAGTATCGATGGAGCTCATTAGATGTACGTACTATTTTTTTTCTTTCTTTTGTTTCTGTTTTGCTCGTCTCCTACAACTTATAGATCTGTCTCTGCTTCAACGCATCTGTGTAAGATAATCAGTTAATTAGCAAACCTATGGAGAACTTGACTGCATGGTGAGGAGGTAATTCAGTCATGCTGGACCAGAGACACACCTAATAGTTGCAGGACACCAGAGCTCGAGGCCTGCATGCGAAGAACCCTTTTTGGGAACACAAAGTCTCTCAAAAATGACAAAGTTTCCTGCTGTAATGTGACAAACATTAGGAAAAGTGAGGGATTTAAATCATTTTGTGTTGGTACGGCATTGTTCAAAACAGTTTTAAATTTGATTCAGAGCAAAAACGAAAATCCAAGTGGAATAGTGAAGATAGCAGATTTTACAAGTTGACATTTTTTTAAATTTGCAAAGGAGAATAATTATTCTACCGGAGTTAAATAGAAGCAGTTAAACTCACACAGGATTGTCACAGTCTCTCTCTGCACTCTGGACACCAGCTCCACACGTCCTGGAACAAGCCGACCACTCGCTCCACGAAGCCCAGCCGCCGTGAACACCCTCCGGCCTGAGGCCTGCCGGCACGCACTCCCCATTGATGCACCACTGGAGGAACAAACCCATGTTTACATGAAAGTCAGACCTCTATAATCTTTGCATGTTACCCCATCTACTTTCAATTTGCTGGGAAATGAGTGCAGCTTCGTTTTCATGCTGCATGTGTCTGAACCGGGTGGGTTTTACTCCAGAGACAGATAAGGTTGTCTGGCCCTATTGTAAGTTGCAAGAAAAAAAAAAGTAAAAGAAAATACAAGGAATGCAGAAGTTGAGATGAATCGCAGACTTTGATGAGACAGAGGTGCTATCGCTAGCGTTCCTTTACTAAATTTGTAGTGGCAAGGGATGTCAGGCTGGGACGTGAGCAACGTACTCAGCACAAGTGGAATTCTGGTGGGAATCCAGAAAACCTCCAATAAAATGCTTTCCTAGAAACACAAAGTTGTATTGCTCTGCTTAAAGGGTGATTCTATTTTGTTTAATTTAAGCTTAGTTTAATAATATAATGACAGGCTTTATCTCAAGTATTATGTTGTTGAAAGAGACATTTCAAACATGTCAAAGAATCTTATCTTAGGTGTCAAGGTAGAATTATTTTCAGCTGATGTGTAAGAAATCTCAGGGGATTCTTGTAATCTTCACACAGTGTGGCTTCCAGTGCAACACTCCCCACTCCAAGAAAAAAAAAAGATTGAGCAAAGTATCCTTTGAACTAGAATAGTTCCCTGTAGAAATAAAAGATTGACATTTTTGACTAGCAAAGCCTTCAGATCTGTTTCGTAGTCATGAATCTGAGTATTTACCTTGTCCTCCCCACAGCTTGTTCCATCCACGGCGCCATCCAGCTTTGAGTGGCAGGTCGTTCCGACGGTGCACCACAGAGTGCTGCACACATCCTAGGAAGGCAGAGAGTGATTAATGTGTCACTTCACGACATGCTGCTTAATTAGGTTTACAACATGTCTTTGTGGGGTTGCAGATTTCCATTATAAATCTAAAACTAATTTAGATTAAACTATAGTAACTATATGGGATCAAAGCACAAAAACCAAGCTTACTCATCAAAGTGTAAAGTTACTCCTAAACTGTGTTTTTAAAGCACCTATTATTTAAGACTGACCATATTCTATAACAAATGAGAGTTGTCTTTTAATAAACTAAAAGTGCTTCTAATAGCAATGATGATCATGTTGATCTAAACTTTTTCTTCAAATATATTTATTCATATGCGATTAGAATGTGTAGTGAAGAAACAGTTTGGGCTTTTCCTCTTGGTCAACCAGCGTTGCAGACCGAGGAACGGAAAAAGGGATTTATTTTGATTAGAAATGTCAGCTTGAAAGCCTCAATGTCAACACTGTTTATTCAACTGAACTGCAAAAAAAAAAGGTTGGTTCCATACATTTTCTGATTTCTAGTATGCTTGGTATACTTCAAAAAACTAAAGTCAGCAGCAATACTGCTAGTACTTCCACCATGCAGTCCTCCAAACCATATTCCCACTACCAGGTTGGAGAGACGGGGATTTTTGGAAAGACGTTTGAGTGCAGTGAATTAGTAATAAATAGGATTTGTTTCACACAAGTGGAAGCAAAAAACATATAAATATTTGAACCATGGGGATGCCAATAAACAAGACGGCAGCAGCAACTGTTGAAGTAGAATACTGAAATAAAAACCAACATTACTGCTTGTGCGATACATGGACACTGCCTGGTTTGGGAACCATCCATCATCTGTACCACTTATTCTTAAATGAGATGAAGAGGGCAGGGTACACCCTGGACAGGTCACCAGTCCATCACAAAACATGGTTTTGTTGACATCTATAAGGTACAACCTTCCTTTGTGCACTGGAGCGGTTTTGAGCCAAGTGTGAGGATACTGCTGAAGTAAGTCTGATGAAATTCTTCTTAATCTAAAAAAAAAGGTGGATTGCTTCCTCTGAAGCTGGAGGGATAAACTTCCCCACTGGCCTGGGAATGCCTTTGGGATCCCCTAGAATTATCTGCAGAAGGATTTCTGGTTTTCCTTCCTGTATTTGTTACCCCCAGTGACCTGATCTCTGACGAGCAGAAGACAAAGAAAGGATGGACAGAGCTCAGAAAATAAATTCACGCGTCTTGCCTTTACCTTCAACTTAGCAGGTGGACTGCAGTGCAAGTCAGTGATGCAGTAAGTTAAAAATGTTGCAGTTTTCAAACTATTGCGCAATATATATATACACAATACATAAGGACTATGCCCAGCAGAGTTAACCCTGCCGTCAATGATATGCTTTATACTGGATTTCAACAAGAATACTAGTTTTATAAAAACTTGAGTCCCTGAAACAAAATACAAGCATAGATGATAATCGTTCGCCTGTGATGAAGTTTATTCAGGCGACAAAAAAAAAAAAAAAAAAAAAAATCATTGCATCATTTGCAAAAACTTCTACAGATAAAAGATGCTTGAAATAAAATTAAAAGTTACTTATTCTCACCATAGGTTAATATTTAAGGTTCATGTCTATTAAAATGTGCTTATTTTACACTACCTCTCAAACTAAAGTGTTGCTATTAAACCAAGAACCTTGGACTTAATGTACTCCCTTTCCCATGCTGTTGGCCTTTAAACAATTTGTTCTTAAAATGAACACAGTAGAGGTTTATAAACATGTCACTCTCTGAGAAATAAGGTTTCCTTTTAAAGGGAGATGAGAAGACACTCAACAAATGAATGGTTGTCAGCCAGAAGTTAATTAGCTGCACTTAAACGGCAAATAAAAACTCCGACTTTGGTCACAAAAACAACCTTTATAGGTGATTGATTTACATTTTATACAGTCCTTGATCTTTGCCCAAGATATTATGTTTTTGAAGACCAGTTATTTTACTGGAAAAACCTGGAAAACCACAAATTAAGGTTCTTCACACAACATCAAAATGGCAAAAAAAAATTCTATTGTCATTTTTATAGTTTTTAAAGCAATAATCTTGATTAATACCAATCAAATTTTAACTTTGTCTGCTACTATTCGTGCTCTGTTTGATTTGCTCTTAATAATTATTCTGCCTCAATATTTGATGCAATACCGTAATATTTTAGAGATTCAGCTTCATAGCAACAACAAGGACACCAAAGAGCTCGTATAGATTTTTTCCCCCCCAAAAAATTAAGAAATAAAAATGCCGAAAATATCTTCTATTCAACACTTGTTCTGTGTGTTGAATAGAAAATAATGTGATAATGTGAGCCTCACTTAATGTTTTCAAAGAACCCCAGCACACAAACTGACCATATGCAAATTTAAGCTATTTTAAAATGTCTCTATTTTTCAAACTTTTCTGAGGAACATATGCCAATTTTTGTGCAAAACAAAATATTTAAAATTCACAGCAACTGTTCAACCCCTCCATAAAAACCCTCGACTCTGTTGGGAACTCTGGGATATGTTCATAAAATTTCAGTGTATCTGCTTAAGACCATTGTAAATCTGTTGAAGCCCTACAGTAACTTTATAGAAACAGTGTCCAGCTAAGCTCTACTACACAGCTCATGGAAAAATGTGTTTAGTCTTAATTAGTGCTGTGTTAAAAACATCCATTGTTCAGGTCCCAAATACTCTGTGTGCTTTATGTTTAAAGAAACACTGACACCGATTTGAGATTTACTGGGAAGAAGCTATATTCGCACAAAAATCTCCAGAAACATTTAGTATAGCTTTAAGACTCCAAAGAGTCCACCTACAGAAGACTTCAGTCAGATTACCGTTTGCACCGACTCAATGTCAGCGGTATTCAGTCAAAGTTAATTTTCCATGACTGCTCTAATCGCTTATGCAATGACTAATCCCAGTTAGCACAACATGCAACAAAAGATCTGAGGCTAACTTGAAGAAAGAGTTTTAAATTAGTTTAAATCCAGGTCATGTCATATGATTCATAGGAGTTGGAGGCTCCATGTCGGGCCCAGACGAAGTAATTACAGATACAGAGGTGGCAACAAAGCCGTAGGCTGTTTTCAAATCCACAGTGACTTTAAGGCGCAAGTAGGTCCCATTAGATCTTCTTGTCAGATGGTCGGAGAGCTTCAGAAACTCTCATTACCCTCACCTTTTAAAAAGTGGAGAGAGGGATTATTGTAGAAAATATTGCATCCTCATCAACCTCAAGCTGTGATTTAAAGATGCAGGCCGGGTTGGAACATTCAGTCATTGTTTAAACTAATTCCTGGCACACATGTTTCTCTCATTTCCTGAAAGCATGTGGAAATGTTTGACACTCCATAACATCCTCCTATTTACACCATGTGTGCAGAGCCTCTTCAAAATGAAACATACACAAGATGCAAAATGCAGCCCGTGCCAATAAGCATTACTCCTTAAGCTTAATGCATCCCTATTTTTGCTTCATAGTTACTCCTGAAAGAACACAGAGTTGGCTGTTAACACTGACAAAGACTAAGTTATTTAAAGTTCAACAATATTTTTTGGTATAAAGTCATATACAGTGAGTCACTGTCTCTGACAGATAGCAGTGATATCCAGACATTTATGGCATATTCATTAGTATTATTCTACTTGCCTAGTTGTAATTGATTTAGTCTTCTTGTTTCTCCCATCTATGATATTGGAGGAATAAACAATGGGGCTCAAAGCAGATGTTTTTCTGTTCCCTTTCCCACAATTGCACTCAGATTGATATGTTCCTGTAATTTGTTCTGTCAAAGTCCCACAACCGCCATCACCACTGAGGCCTTCATATCATATTCCTGCTACGTCTTCGTCCCGTTGGTACTTCTCAGATTTCTATTTGTTCCTCTTTTAAGCATTGCTGTTGCCCTGGATTTTTAGTTCCTTTGCATCTTACTTGTTTGGATGTTTTGTCATCATCTGTTTGTCAGTCTGGATGTGGAAGTCCCACTAGATCTTACAGTATCTCTGTTTCTCAACCACTATACATATTTGACAGAAATACTGGTAAAAGTGCTTCATGCACATTGAATGTGGTGCCCTAGTTAAATTAAACCATTTCTCCATTGTGAAGTTTTACTATGACCATTAAAGGTGCGGTTCAGCTCTACCCCAGTTTACAGCAAGTTCTGCACTATTGTGGCTGTGGTCAACTCTGCGAATGATTGTAGCAACAATGGAGAATCTCGTGGTTGTGGTTATGATGGATTCAAAAAACAGGGATATCTAATTTTGTCTTACAGAAATTCATTGCTGGCCCAAACATAAAGAAAACAGTCCAGGTCATCTCATTATTCAAGTGCATGTATAAATCATCATCTGTCATGGTAGCAATATCCGAGCCAATGGCTTAGAAAAAAATTTAACAAACTGATATAAAAAAAAGGCGCTCTCTCTGCTGGGTACTGATCTGGAGCCAAACGATCCAAGTGGGGAAAATGGATTTTTTTTTAAACCAAAAAATAAATAAAAAAGCCTTGTATCCTCTGAGCAGTGCAGAGCAAGTCGTTAGGGTTGGGTAAGCAATTTTATGGTCCAGCGTATTCAAAAAAGTGTATCCACTGCCAGTTGGGTTCTCACTGGCCAAGCAAGGTTAAACCCAAACACCTAACAAACATGACGCATTGGTATGTTTTATTTTTCTGTCCCCAATTAACAGATTGTTGTGTGACTCCAATAGATCCACACTGGACCTACAGCTGTAGAGAGCAGTGGTGCAGTACGGGTTGGTTGTATGTGTTACATTTACAACAGAAACAGACGTAATGGTGTGCCAAACCTCACCCAGCCGTATCGGACTGCTCAGTGGAAGCGAGGTAAGAGACAACCCAGAGAATCCTCTTTATCTGTCTTACAGTGTCAGAATATTCTGTCAGAGGCTTCGTCACATCTGCTGTTCACTGCGACAGGAGATCTCTCCCACACACAGCAAGGACTGTCTATGATTCTCTTAAAAAAAACATCCAACTTCCTCTTGGGACTATAAAAAGTGTGTTTTTTAGTTGAAGATTTGAATCAAATTAAATTATTTTTAATTTAATTAAAAGCGCATCTAGAGACAGTTTTATCCAGGATGTTTGTCTCTGATGCTCACTGTCCCTATTCTCTAAGACAGAAGAACAAGAACTAGACTGACACTATGGCATGAACTAGAAAACCAACTGAGAAATAAGCTTTAATGCAATGCTCTAATGAAATAAAAAAATACATATTTTCTATATAGGGTTTAATTTTAAATTACATGCATCTCTTCAGATCAACTAAGTTAGTTTCCATCATTATCTGGAACCCGGAGCCAAAATTGCTCAAAGAAAGGCGAGGTTATGCTCTTAGAAAAGTCCAAGCTTGAAATTCTGGATAAGCCTTAAACCTTAGAAATGGTAATTATTCACCAGTCTCTGTAGAAATGCACATACTGAGACTCCTATCACTTCTAATACAACACCACACCTGAATGTATGTCCAGCCTGACAGAACTCAATATTATAGTCTTTCTTGGACAGTACAACTTGTATAACTTTAAAAAGTTTGTTTTGTTTTCTTTGGGGTAGCAAAACCATAACCGAGGCAGCTGGCCTTTATCGGAGAGCTAATATTTGAAAGGTCACAGCAAGCTTCGAAGGTCTTATCTGGACAAATGATTTTATGAAATGTAGTGAAGACGAAAAGCCACGCATTAACTTTGATGGATAGACGAAGAGAGAGGATCAAGAGCTCCCACTTTTCATTTTTGTAAAGTAGAATAACAGGAATTATTAATGCTGAGGCTCCGATCAGAAAAAAAAAAAAAAAATCATGTATTACCACTGCTACGACTGAAAACATGTCAAATGCAAAGCTTTGAGGAAGCTACCCAACAGTAATTGGTTCAAGAGCAAATAAATTCAAACAATATTCATCCACAACAGAAAATGTGCCTTCAGTGCCAAAGGGTATTAAATTATGTACAGAAAAAAAGAAGCCTTGTTACACACGGCAAGCTGCAGTTTGCAATGAAGACTGGAAGTAGTTGATTTCTTGTGGATGTAGGAAATTGAAATGCTTTTGAAAAACTTAATCAGGAGGTTTCTTCACATTAGTAACTGTAAAGTCAGACTGTGTCTCCTTTTTAGACTTTAGTTTTCTTCTACTGATGGAGAAGTATATTTCACACAAAGTTGCTGCGGTTCACTCAGAGCGATCGGCTTAAAAAGAGGCAGAAAGTGAGGATGGGAGGTTTTTGATCATTTCTCTGCTGGTCTTTGCTTCTGTATCCTTGTCTGAATGTACAGAGTTAGATTTTCCTGAATACATCTCTTCTTCTAATGTAGACGGGGTCGGGATCATTTCAATCATTTTCAATAATAGAGAAAAATTACAAATACCAAAGCTGTCTATACATTGGTTATTTGAAATTCTTACCTAAAAGTATTACTTGGTGCATGCGATCGAAATGTTTTATCAGAGACATAAAACAGACTGTAACATCATAAAAGTTTGAAAAAAAACCCCAATGTGGTAGATGATCCACATCTATTTCATTAAAGTGCATAGGGTTACACAGAGACTTGAATATTACATCTCAATAAAACAGAATATTAATAAAAAATACAGTCGTTTTAGTGGCTCATTTAAAAGGGAAATTCATAAATATTTCATGTACAAGCTGCTATATTTCAAAAGGTTTTTTTCATCTTTATTTGGATAATTATGGATTGCAGCTAATACCCAATACCTAGTCATGACTCCTTTCTGAATAATTTACTGCATCATTGCGGCATGGAGGCGATCAGCCTGTGGCTGTGCTGAGGTCTTAAGAAAGTTCAGAATATTTTGACTCTGGCGATCGGGTCATCTGTAATGTTGGTCCTGGTGTCTTCCTATTCACAATGTCCAAGGGAATATATGGCTACTAACCAGGTTCTTGGTACTTTTGCAATGTTGGCATGACAAACATAAAACTCTACAGACATTTTCCTCTCAAATAATTGTCCATTACTGTTTTAAACAGCAGCTGGGATCTTTAGCAATGACATTTTATGTCAAGTTAGCATTTTTTATCATGAGTGTAGTAGGTAGATAAATTATCTGCATTGATAACATTTTGGTTCTGTAATTTAAATTGTATGAAAAAATTAATATTTTTTAGTTTAATCTTTATGCATGTTGTTGTAGAACCTGGATAAGTAAATGTTTTGATTAAGCAAAAAAATAAAATTAAACAATTACGAACAGTAACAACACAAGCAATTTGGGGTTTTGATTTGGTGTGAATCATAATCAAAACAAAAAGAAATGGTTGCTTGAAATATATCGCTACTAGTCGTGGATCTATATTAAACAGAAAAGAATTGTAATTGGCTAATCAATTGATCAACGTTTGTCTGTGTTGTCGCTCGCACACGGTTTTCGTCTTACATCCATGTCATCGCAGAGGCGAGACCCGGATCCGTACTGGAGGCGACACTGATGGACCGCGCTGTACAGCACTCCAGGAAGCATCGAGGTCAGAGACAGCCTGTCCTTCACCGGGGCATCATCAAGGCACCAACCCCAGCCGCGACTGTGAGGGCAAAATAAAAAGAAAGGGTTGATTTTTTTATTATTATTAGTTCAGAAAGTTTTGAAATGTCTCCTTTTCCAGGAATTTGCTTAACTCCGAAACTTTTTCGGCTTCCACTCTCTGCAGAGCAGCTTCCAGCCTGAAAACCTACAGAAATGTTTTATAAATAAAAGCAGAAGACATTTAAGAGTTTTCTATGAATTATTCAGGAATGCTTCAAAAGGTTCTCCTTGAATAAACAGCAAAAAATTTGTGAAAATAATTTCTTCACCCGCAGGCAATTACATACGACACAAAACAAATGTCCTTATTCCTAGTCTATCGAAAGAATAAGTGGAAGATACAAAAAATGGAACAGAAAACCTCAAACTTTATTTTTTTATTAACCTGTTTTACTAGATGCGGGTTCTGTAAATAGACAGCTTTATAAAAAGTGCTTATATGAGTGAATCCACGTTTATTTTGCCAGTGGGGAGACACAAATACATTGTAAATTCAAACACAAAGTGGAGCTTGGCGCCAGTGGGTTTACATTACTGCAGTCACTGGCAGATGGAGGCAATAAAGCAAAAATCACAACAAAGTGCCAGAAACAGAGAGCAAAACAAGCTCACAGCTAAATATTAATGTAAATAACACGGATCACATCTTTTGCTACGAAGTTTGAATAAACTGCATGTTAATGCTCTGGTTGAGGGACGCAGAATTCAAAAGAAGTCTAAATACAGCCATAAGAAAGAAAACAGAAAATATATGGCACGTCAAAACGGCAAAGAAATTCTTTCACTGACAAGATAACAAGTTGACAAGAAAGTAATTCGGATGCCTCGTTAAGATTCAATACCTGACTAAATGGTCTTTAACTGGAGGGTTTAAATATTGGCACATGGGTGACTGGACTCATGGATGTTTGGATAGTGCTTTGACATAAAGGCTCTACTCTGATCACACCAAAAGTTAGCAAAGTCTTTGTGCTGCTCTGCCTTTGACGTCAGCTTCCAGAGAAAACTGTGCAACTCTGCTATCTGCATCCACAATCAAATACGTACCGTTTATCTTAATCTGCTTTCATTACCTCCACAACCTAATAATCTACATACAAACAAAGTTGGAGTGTTTTCAAGTACATGAATGCCAGTCTGAACAATTCTTTATCACAAAGAACTCTTTAAAATTAATTGCATGGAAATATCAGATAAATGGGGTAAATATATGCCCAAACAAACAAACAAACATCCTGTTTAGTTTCGGAGGCTTTCGACATCCATTAGATTGCAATCTAGAAATACCATTGCTCTTAAACGGTACATTCTTAAGGTCATTTTTTATGTGTGTACTTACTTAAAGGAAAATCAATCCATCTCATGAAGATGACTGATTAACCCAACAGAAAGGACAAACCCAAACTTTATCAGTCAATTTGTTTTTTCATAATGGTCCAACAACTACACAGAAAATTGAGAAAATTTTCCACTGAATGAAAAAAGGTTTTGTACAAATTTCCTGTTATTTGCCAAAGTAGGGAGCAAAAAAAACATTAAAAATTAAATACCATACTCGATAAAAGGTCAAGCCCACATGCTGCTGCAAAGCACAAAGCCACAATTTTTTTTTTTCAGTAACATCATCTCACAAAATTATATTGTTAGTCTCACAATATAGACACCAGTTTATTATCCACAATGTGTGAAACACTTTTCTATATTACGTCCTGTGTGGATAAAAAAAAAAAAAAACTATAACTGATGCAGATATTAAAACAATGACTTTCTGTATCATAACTATAAAATTGCATTGACTGAGTTTTGCTTTCTGTAATCACTAATGTGCGCTTGTTTTAGTAGGGAAGAAATGAGCCATTAAGAACTCTGATCTGACAAAGTGAGGAAAATTCTCTATTCAGGGTTTTTCTTTTTCCTCGTTTTCAGCTAAAAACTGAATAGCAATGCCAACTCTCACCGATGGCTTTACCTGTGGGTTATATTTTGATTTGCAGTTATTGAACATTTTCTTCGTGGGTCCGAGGTATTCTAGCTGACTTGATGACAGTCGTTATAGGAGACAGAGCTGGTTGAGCCGCTGCTGCTGAAATATGTTCCTCGACAACGAAAGGCCTGCAATTCACTGTGGGTTGTTATTTTTCCATTTGTCAGCCATTCAATGTTATGGCATGGCGTTGCCCTCAGGCAACAAACCACATAGCTGTACCTCACATTGCTCCTTTATTTTATTTTTTGGGGGGCATGATTTTTGACATATTTTTGTCCAAAAAATAGTTCTTTTATGAATATAGTTTTTGTTTGATTTGTATTTCATTTCTCATAATCAGTGTAGACAATCTTGGTGTTCTAGACCAATGTTACCCTGAGGCAACAAACCCAAATCTGGTTCCAGGAGGTGTCAGAGTCCGATTTTATGATTGACATGTAATTAGGGACCACCAAGCTCCCAAAGAATGCAGGAAAATATTTCTTCCCCACAAAAATAAAAAGTCATGCCATAGAGGGTTAAGTGGAAAAGATAAAATTGGCTCACATCTTGGTACATAGGCCGGGTAAAATATGTGGTGAACTAAAATAAAGCTTGGTAAATTTTAGCTGAAGCAGCTCCAAATGGTGCAACACATGGCGTTGTCTAAAGTCATCGATCATAGTGACCATTAGGATGGATTATGGACAGATTTGTCCAAATGAACAAAATGGATACAGTTTCAACTGAGAATCTGTTGAGTAAAAAATAAAAAGTTTTGTGCCGTTTTTCCATAATTTTACATTTATGTGCAGTCTGTCTCAGTGAACTAAGGTGTTATTGTACTCATCAATTTATAGCTTTTCATTCTGCACCAACTAACGAATAGTCTGCTTGTATGATAATAGTTTGCATCTAATCTGGTCTAAACATGGGAGGGTGTTGGGTATCAGTCGGTTTATTATTAGGATGGGGAGATAATCCTTTATACTGACTGAAAATGATTCAGTACTTAGTTTAACTAATTGTAAAAAAAAAAAAAATGTTAACGTGATAATATGATGGATATCAATGAAGCAATGAAGCAAAAGTACTTTTTGTTTCAGTTACCTGAAACAAAAAGTACATGATTTTTGTATGGATTTGCCTAATTTTATAGAAATAATTCAGAATAACTTGACCAGGTTGTAATTTTTCACAGCAGAAACAGTAATTAAAACAAGTAGGTATAACTATATAACCAGCTGCCTAAAAGGATGGTTCCCATTTTTCTGCTGAAACAGCCCTGATGCATCGTCACAAACTCCAAAAGATCCCTGAACATGATATTGCAACCAAAATGTTGGCAACAAATCCTTCAAGGATTTTAGTGAGGTCTCTGAGGGTCTGACATGTTCTTCCACCACATCCACAGACGCTCACCGGAATGACATATGGGAGAGTTTGAAAAGCAAGTCCACTACTCATTGTATTTTGGATGTGCCCCTGAAACCATTTCTGAATGGTTCTTGCTTATTGGCATTGTGCCTTATCACACAAAACAGGCAAAAATCCTCACATTTTCCTATTTTACCTGCTTCCAAGAAATTACATTTGAGGGCAAAAGATTCACTGGCTGCCTAATTTATCACATTCGACAGTAGGTGCCATTATGAACAGGTAACCAATGTGATACACTTTGCAATCCCAAATCAGTAGCACAGTCTGAATTTAACACCTGAAAGTGTTTTTCCAACGGGATATTTAAGGGCTTTTCATCAAAAGTATGATAAATTATGTTCAAGGTCTTTTTTTTGTTCCTTAGTGCTAGATTTCTCACAAGAATATTCCTGACATTCCTGGAAAAACAGCAGATCTCTCCACACTGTAGACTAAACAATGTTTTTCTTTTTCTCCTCACGATCTAACATTTGTTTTCTTCATCTGCCGCGTGTCTGGTGCCGTCCTCTGACTGAGGTTATTAATGTTTCCGCCAAAGCAGACAGACAAAGCAGACGGAAAATGGTGCTGCATGTCACAGGCTCTGTGGACAATAAGGCACCAGGATGTATGAATTAGGCTTAAAATGTTTCAGTCAGACAAACTGCCTTAGAAACCAGGTAGAAAGATTAGATTTCAAATTATGATTTTGATTTTTAAGAGAAAAAAAATATCTGAACCAAACTGCTTCCATGTGAAAAGGTAAGAACTTTCACCTTTGTCCAAACTGAACATTCTTCTGTGAAATATTTTTTTTATGAAATAAAAAGATTAAAAATTATAATGAAGTAGCAACTCATGAGGTTGGGCTGTAGCATTCATTAAAACAATTACTCAATTACTCTTAGATGCCTTGTCAATAATAATGTACACCACTGTTCTGCATCTATGTCCCTTAAGTTACATTCATAATCAATGCATCATATTATAAAATATCTTTTAATTTGCATAGTCTGCGCAAGCTTTTCAGTTCCTAGGGGCAGTGAGTGGAAGAAGTTGGCCTTTATGGCCAGTCAGACGCTGGAATTTTGCAAATTAAAGGACGACTCTGTTCACGCTGAGCCATTCCATGCGATAATATCAGCCCTCAGCTCAGCATGGCCTCCTACACTCCTGATGAAATGACATCTACAGATCAAACCTCCTTGTTAGCATGAGTTGTGGGGCCTGTCTTGCACCGAGTGGCACAGGCCGAGCAGAGAAAAGGGAGGCGAATACGCTGTAGAGTGGAAAGATGTGAAAATATAAGTTAAGGACCCCCTGTTAGCCGCCAAAATCCATTGCTGATTGCTCAGCCCCCTGCAACCATTCCTGTTCTGGAAGATGCATCTGCTGACAAGCTTTGCTATATTCGAAAAGCACAACCACATTTTCAGAGTTTACAAAGGGCAGAGCCAACCCAGTTACACTGTTTTGATCAACTAGTGCAGACTATAGCAGATATTTTCATTTGTACGCGTCTGTTTTTTGGTTAGACATTTAAGACTTTGTCTTCCTTTTCTTGTTTCAACTTCTGATAACTATTTTAAAAAGTTTTCTATGCATTGAAAAGCTATATCTGCCCCAAAGAGTAAAAACCTCCAGGATGTCAAAATTGCAGAGGAAAAAGAAAAACCTGAAGGTTTTATATTTCCTGAAGGTAACCACTTAACCAGCCAAGCAGCCAAGAGTTGGAATCTGACCTTTGCTGGCAGGTGTGGAAACATGCATCTGGAGAACCCATCCATCCTAGCTGCAAAGACGAAGGCGATCAACAAAATGTGCAGAATTAAAGTAAATTGTCCTGTCGATTTTCTGTGAGTCTACTGCAATCTGACCTATATTTAAATAAGTTTAAAACACCAAAGTTATGCTTTAACACTGAAAGCCCTTTTGTATATTTTAGGTTCTTAATGAGCTTTAATTATTTCAGCCCTTTGTCAGAAAGCACTGTGCAGAATTAGTTTTTTCTGTTTTGTTCAATAGTTGTTCAGCTCTACTTTCAATGGCCATAATTTGTTAGTTAGCTAAGCAGTAGCAGTCAACTAATTAACAATATATTTGATTCTAGGTTATGGTACATATTAAAATTTATCTTTTTACTCTAAAGTATCTAATTAATCCCAGGAAAACACAATTCTTCATTTTTTAAGTACGCGTGTTAACAGAGAGAGTTGATCCTTCAGAGAAATTTCTGACAGATCATGAGACTGTTTTATTTGTGTACTCTTATCAGACACATTTTCTCTAGTGTGATTTTTTTTATGTCACTGTATGTCAAATTGCAAAGAAATTTGTAAAAGGCTTTTCCTTTACACAGATATCCTATCAAAGCAAGTTCCACATGTAGCTACAGCATTAAAATACACAAGAAAATACTTATTTTTACTACCAAATATTTCACAAATACAACTTTGAGCGTAATGAACAGAATTCTTAAGCTGTGTTTCCCCAAGTATTTCTGTCTGTTCCAACTAAAACATTATTCCAAATAGCTCAACAAAATGCTCAGACAAGGAGCTTTTGTGACTCCCACATGTGTAAATATTACCCTGCAACTCTGTTCTCCACCTCTTACCATGGAGTGAAGAGCTACCATCCTGTCAAATAGCTGTGCAGCCTCTGAATGAATTCCAGATGCTTAGAGCTGAGAAACTGGGGCAACGATCCTGAAACATTTCAGACAGTCGACACTTGTGCGGTGGAAGCCAGAATCAGAACTTTGATGTCAGCAGCTGACTGTATAGCTGACAGAGATACAAACCGTACCCTGTAAAAATAGGTACGCAAGCGGAAACATACTCTGGGTGCTCGGCTTTAGTCGCTCCAATGAGGCGAAGAACAAGTGCAGCATTAAACAGATTGTACTATTTAAACAGATTGACTCTACAATCAGTTTATGATCAACAAAGCCTAAAAACTGATAACATTCAGCTTATCACCAGCAGTATGCAAACCCATAAAGATTTTCTTTTCTTTTTTTTAATGAAAAACAACAGAAGTTAGAAATTATTTCAAAACTTTGACCTCCTTTAATGTGATTCACAGACAATCTGGCAACTGAACACGTTAGAGCTTTTACAAGCTACATGTAGAACAGAGAGGCATGAATCTGGCTGAGCATTTGAACAGCCTGAAACTGGCAAGTTATTGGAGCCTCTTGATTATGTAGAATAATTGAGTCTTATTTGATATAATGAACATGACAACTTGAATTTGCGCATTTGTCCCATTCAACTTGTGCAAAGGTTTCCCCATCTATCAGACAATGTCCGTTGTCTGGAACCCGCCTGTATTTTTGGATGTTCATTGGGGAATTGTTCCACGTTCAGACGTCGCTGCGTCACTATTTAAACGTCACTAAGACCCTGTTTGAAAAAGGGTCAGAGACTCCAAACAATAATGATTTCAGTGTTATCACAGAAAACCGAAGTCGGGGTTACAGTCTCCTCGCCGATGTACAAGCTAGGCTGGGCCATTTCAAGCACTGAAATATGTTCTGGTAAAAGCCATCTCTTTCTTGTAATGAGTGAATGCGTGAACCAACTGTGTTGCTGGAAAATTTTCTCTCTCTAAATCAAGCAGAAATGTCAAGGTCTTGGGTTAAAACATAGCGCTTAAAAAAAAACCCATTAGGTTGTGTCTGAATTCGTTCCATATCATGGCACAGACACCATCACGCTTCACTGCATACTTTCATTGATGCCTTGTGTCGTGATTGAGTTCATGTTTGGCTTTAGCACATTACGACACATTTGTCCACAAAGTTTTGGGAGATTTTAGATAGGATTCATCAGCTGATAGTTTGTCACCAGTCATGCTATGCATTTAATTTTTTTTTACTTTTTTTTTTTAACAACCCGAAGTGATTTGCACAACAATTAAAAAAAAAAAATCTTATTTAACCTCTCTGCAGCTTTTCACTTCAGGATCATCATACGCCTTATTTACAACAGATTTAAACTCAAAGAGGTCGACGGCAGAAATCGAATCCAAATTTGCGCCACGTTTTGAAGAATCTCTTGATGTTTTGTGTACTATAGGCGGAAAAAGCTATAAAATGTAATTATTGTGTCTATGCGTCAAAAATCTCGCATTGATTTTGAGAAGTTAGCTTCAGTTACAGAAGATAAGAAAAAGTACACAAACATACAAAACCGCAATACTTTGTAGTGTAGTAAATTATTTCAAGACTCAAACAAATACCTGATTGAATACAAGCAAAAAAAGAAAAACATTTGTCTCCAGATGTCTGAGTGGAAAAAAAGCCTCCTTATTCCCTTTATCAAATGAGCTGCAGATGAAATGAAGACTGCAGAGATTTCACCCAAATTAATTTCAAGCAATGTACCAGCAGGAGTCCCTGAACCCCCGCTGAGTGACATCCACGCTGCTCTATTTTGAAAGGTGTAGACCTCGATTATACATCATTTTATGCCACAACGCTCACGAGTAAAAGGCTTTAAGATATTAGAGTGAGAACATTTAGCAGCAACAATAGTTTATGAGAACAGGATGTGCATAAATAAGGTTTCCCACTTTGTCGTCTAATTGTTGAGTCATGAAGTATCAAAGTGTGCTATTTTTACCAAACGATTCAAAGACAGCTGTCAATGTTTTGTGATAAACAAGAGGATGAGTGTTCAGAGAGCAAACTCGGAAGTATGTTGAAGGAAATACTTCTACTTCTGTGAGGCAAGCAGGCATCTGTAACTCTGTGTATAAGCAGACTTTATTTCACAACATGAATGGATGAGCATGTCAGCTAAAGCACCATTTCACACGTTCATCTAATTCAGTAGTTCCGTTTTTACAAAAATGCACAATAATTTCAGTAGTTTTGTTACTAGATGTTATTAGTTCCTGAGACATAGTTGCGTATTTGAAGGAGGGGCGGGGGAACCTCATGTCTTTGTTGTATTTTTGAGTCACCAAACAGAGATTGTTTTTAGATCTAAGAATTAAGAAAAAGTTCATTAGTTCCCATGTTCATGGGAATGTTTCCCATGAACACAGCAAGCATGGATCACTGTGGTTTTCATGACTCATTTTAAGCTGTGCTGATACAATTCAACAACATTAAGTGCATCTAGCTTGTGTGTGTGTGGGGGTGTGCACATATGCAGAGAAACTGACTCATTTAGCCCTCCCTTAATGTGTAGTTTATAAGCTGCACTGGTTCTAGATGAGTTTTTACTTTGAGCTGTTGTGATGTCAATATCGTTAGTTTTCTTATACATATTTCAGAAGTATTTCTGTAAAAGCAAGAGGTTTAAATCTTGGGATCCCTAAAAAGTTATCGCACACCAAAATTTATTTGTGGAAATGCAGCCATCTTTTGATTTCATTTTCAACAGAAGCAATAGCCCTGTTACATTCCCTCAGCAGCTAGAAAACTCCAGTTATTGGTGAACCTATGGGGAAAGAGACAGAGGTAACCTGCAGGGAAACAAGCTACTACACTCCTTACTGGCCAAGAAGAGAAATCCTGAACATCAGAAACAGAAAGTTGCCACATGTCTTCTCTTCCCTTTTGGAGGATCTATTGATGTCTTTCTGGCCACAAGCCCACACACTCAGTCACAGAAACTTAAAGACACCACAGTAGCCATATCGTTTCTGGATTTTAATAATTGTTCTAATTGAAAGAAACTCTGCTATACCTTATAAAAAAGTAGTGTGTCAATATTTGTGCACACAATCTGTGGTTTCCAAAAGCTGAAAGATTTTTTAAGATACCTCTGCAGAAGTCATATTGATAAAGACTAGGCCACAGACCAAGAGATATTGAAGACAGATACTTCATTTCTCAGTAAATAGTTCCTTGTTTCCAGTTAGAATATTTATTTTATTGATACTTAAATATATTAAATACATTACATCTGCCAATAACCTGACTCTCCTTTGGTCAGCAACATGTTGAGGCAATTTACTGCACTGTTGCGATGCCTGTTTTACAAACTCACAATGAAAAACAGAGAATTCCCACTCAGTCTGGCATCACCCTCTGGAGAAAAGGAGGAGCTTTGGGTAAATAGGCAGCGCACTGCATGAGCAAAGGTTCAGGCACCCCAAAATGGCTGCCAAGGCAGGTTAAAATATTTCTCAAAGATGTATGAAAAAATCAATGCAACTTGTTTTTGATGAGGGAATAAGATTAGAACATGATATAAAGCTCAAAAAGTCAGTTTCACATTATACCCCACTCCAAATTAGGTACATAAGAAGGCAGATGTTGGCAACAAGAAAGTAATCCACAAAGATATCCAAGCAAGCAATTTATTCCACAACTTAAGTTATATACATGAAACAAAACGGAAATATTGAGCAGACTTAAGAAATCTATAAAATATTTATTATAAAGCATGTTTTGGGGGGTGAGGGTACCTGTAATAAGATTTGTGTGCACTCTCCACAATGTTGCTCAAAGTAGAGTTTTAACCCATTGTTACACATGAGCTGTTTTTTAAATCTCAAAGGTTCTGGGGATCCATTCCATGCAACCTGATCTTTTCTTCTTTCCATAGATTTCCAGCTGGATGCCATTCATATGGTTGAGTGAGCTACACTAGCAGTTTTAGTTTATTTCTTTAAAACTAATTAAATGTTTCTTTGGCTGCATGTGTAGGACTACTGCCCGGAAACACACCCGTCTACTTTGAAATTCTCATTTTGTTTAATGAATGCCCATATGCTTTATGATAACTCACATAAATGTAAATTTAGGCAGTTTGGGTTTGTGTGGGGGGGATGGTGTGAAGAAAATTCCTTTCTCCAGACATGATGTGCGCAAAGATATCAAAAATACTTCGGCCAAGTTCATTTGAGCTGATTATTTTCTGCCAGCTCGTCAAAATCTTCTGCACAAACTTTAAAAAGCTTCAGTATGTTTTTCTCTTCATGAGTGGAGAGTACAGACCAGTGAATGAGGATAAGATCTGTTATATTCAGATAATCTTTGTCGTTTTCACAGGAAAAACTGTGTCTGTTATTTTCAGGTCTTTAAGACCTTAGTGAGTTTTCCTCAGGGCTCCTGACCTGAGCTGATTTATGGTGAAATGATGTTATTTCTACCTCTGCATTATGGCTCCAATGGGACTTAATGAAACAGTCAAAAGTTTATAAAAGCAGCTCTCAGGCTGCTTTCTTGGATTCAACTCTTTTTGTTTGTTCATGCTTTCTTCCAGTACTACTCCACATTATTTCACATATCATATTTGGACTAATTATATATGTTATATCTTAAAGCGTTAGAATTACTTAGGCTGTTACAGACATCAGACGTGAATGTTGTATCAAGAAATATTAGAAAAGAGGTACTCAGAAAAATGTTGACAGGTTTAACACTTATCTTACCCACTAATTAAAGTGGGACAAGTGGAACATAGAAGATAAAAAGGAGGTGAAATATTGAAGGAAGAAGTGTTTAAGCACCAGATATCAACCATCTCAGATGAAGATGGATAGTTTTAACGGTGAAAGTTAGATGCGAGATGTACCATGATGTGAGCTGTTGGAGATAGTGAGTCTAAGGAAAATACCAGAGGCAGAGTAGATATCAAGAAATTTTATTAGGCGTTACCCTAAATAGACAAGTTGAGAAGTGAATGTGTCCGATACACGGGTCAGGCTGAGCTGTGGGGAGATAGTTTGGGCAGCAAGCCTGGAGTCATTGAAGACATGCTGAAGAAGGAAAGTGCAGGACTATACAGAAGGTTAAAGGATGAAGTAACGCTGGATATGTAGAGGATTGGTGTGACTTAATGTTAGGGAGAGAGTGAGATGAATTTATATGACAAGGTGAAGAAACTCTGAAAGTGCTGCTGGAGGAAGAAGTAAAAGCAACCCATCATGCTATTCCATCAAAGCAGAGATGACAATGTTTGAAATGCTATATTGTTTTTGATTTCTTTTTTTTGCATAATATTGATTACAAGAGTTATTCACTGGTACCAGCCCCTACTTTTACAACCTACTTCACCAGGGTTGCAAGCATCCACAGTCGATGTCAGAAGACTGTCAGTCATTCGAGCGGCTAGGCTCTAGTGGAAAAGGGCTGTAAAATTACCCCGGTGTGACTTAACATGGGTAGAAGAGAAAAACTTTTTGAATCACAAAACCTTGCACATTCAGACAGCTGTGCGGTCAAACATATCAAGCAGCACTCACTCTAGGAAGCGGGTGATATACTGACGGCTGCAGCGGGACCACCGGGGCAGGAAGGTGCCGTACAGGAGCTGTGGAGACATGACGAAAGGTCGTTTCCCAATGGGTTCACAGTCATTACCGTTGCCATCATGCTGAATCCCAAAGCTGCGACATAAAAGCAAATCCCACAAAAGGGGAAATTAATGTGAGTGGGCATGGCATGCAGTACATACATCAACATAAAGCTACTTTTGGCAACAAAGGAGACACGACTGTCTGTCTGTCTGCGAACTCTTTGGATTCTGCAGCTTTGAAGTCAATGTTTAATGTTCAACTCATTTACTGTGGGAGCAGCAGTATTGACTCAGACAGCCGCTGCAACAAATAAAGTCTGTGCAAACTGGTGATAAACACGAGCCTATTTGTTCTTCACTTTGTTAGCTGCAGCTCGCTTCTATCAAAAGACTTTCAAGAAAATAAAGGTTGCCGTCACATTACAGGTACGGCTGCGCTGTGCTCTTGAGGATAAAAGCGCAGCATCATAAATACTTCCTTCAGAATTAAGTTTAGCCTGGTGTATCTACGTTTTTTCTAAAGATGCTCCTTGAAAGGAAATTCTAAATATATGCGGAAAAGCCAACTCCTCTCGGCCTAGTGCATATGTTTCATAATCTTTAACAATTCTTACCAGTCTCACAAGATTAATTTATTTTCATTTAGGCACTTTATCACTTGGCGCACAGCTTGCTTTGATATTCAAACCTTTGTAGTGAATTACTACAGAGGAGAAACGAGGTAAATTTCCCTGCTTGCTCTGCTGCATGCACACTACAAAAAGTTTCCAATTCAGAGAGCAAAATTGTTTTATTAGTATTTAAGTGTAGCATGTAAACTAACATCTGTCACAGTTTAAAACTTGGCCCAACTGCAACAACTGTTGTAAGAAGGAGCCGAGATGCAAGGAAGCATCTGTGAGGTGAATAGGAAAGTGTTTAATGATTGTTGGAATCTAATTAGAAAGGCTGAGAAGAATATCATCACAACACATTGATTAGATGCTTCACTTAATTCAAACTTCAATTTCTGCATTTTCGCTGCCACAGCCCTTGATTCAGAGGTCAATACTAAGAGTCTGAGGCAGTTTCTAATGTACTTAGAAAGCCAAAAGCTTTGAACGATTGAGCGTTGCACAGGTTCACTGGTGGAAAAGGTCAATGTTTCATTGCAGTTATTTGAGAAAGACTGACCCCTAAATTTGGTGTAACTTTAAGAATGCTCAAAGACATTTCCTTTTAGGGTTTGTTGCCATGTTCCAGATGTTTTATTTATATAAATACCACTAGATAATATCTTAAAGTTTGTAGCATTATGTATTTTCCAGGCAAATAGTGTCATTTTATAGCACAATTAAGTACCTATGTTACCTTTAGTCATTTTAAGAATTCCGTATGTATCAAACATAACTTAAAATGTTTGTTTCGCACCACTAGGTGTTTGCTAATCGCTGCTGTTGCTGATCTAGAGAAGCTGTGCAGAGGAGGCATAGGGGAAGGGTGCTCTGTCAGGCAGAAAGTACATTTTGGGTAAATAGGCAGTGCTTGATACGTCTGAATGGCTCCTATGGGCTCAAGGACTCCTTAAACATTCATAAAAGAATCAAAGCAACACTAGATATGTCTTTGATGAGGGGATAACGTTATTTATAACATGATATAAAGCTAAGGAAAGTTAACGTTACGTAATACCCCCTGCTTAATCTTTTGATTTGAAAAGATAGAAAACAACAAACTAAATAGCAGACAACAATGCAGACAATATGCCACAACTTTACAGGAAATGCACCTTCCCCTGAAAGTCTTGTTGGAAGCAACACTGACTTGCAAACTCATTTCTATTTTCGTTTGGCACTTTGGCAATTTACTTAGCTCACGTTTTCAAAAAAGCAGCTAGTTAAATGAGATGGTGGTAATGTAACAGGAAAAATGTGGAGGTTATTAATTTCAAAGTGAATGGGCATAACAGCTTTTTCAAGCTCTCACTTCTTTCTACTCTGATGAAAACAGCACACATAATAAAACATCTCATTTCACACACAAATACAGCTGACATGTCAGCTATATTTTTTAATCCGACTTTCTTTACAGTGTAAATAAATGTCTGTTTTTATAATACCCCATCAGACTGTCTAATTATAATAAAATAAATGTAAAATACATATGAACAAGACTGGCCCCACTGAGATTTCAGCTGTAAAATATAATACGACAAGCAGAAGAAGAAAGGAGAAGGGTAGCCAAGAGGCAAACAGATGTTAACAAGTTGACAGTGTAGCACAATTACATTGTCTTTTGAAGTACCATCATAACTAATGAAAACACTCTTCACATTTGTTAATGTTAATGGCAAATATCTGTAGATTCAGGAAAATGAATATCAATAAATACAAACGTTGCTGGTTATTCAATGTAGTTGGCAGGACATTTTTCAGAAACCAGAACAGAGCTGCAATTAGGGAGATGGAGTGTGGTTAGGGCGGATGTAAAAAACATGAACAGCAGTCACTGCTGAGAGTGTTAGGCACATCCACACACTGCCAGGTTTTTAATGTTGTAATAAGCCTAATTTATTCCACACTGTCAAAAACAGGGTTTTGCAAAAGGTCCGCTAGTTTGACAAATCCTGTTTGTGAAAGGAAATGGATTAATTAAGTTAATTAATTACGGTCACAGAGATAAACAATATAATTCACTTGGTTTGTCTTGTCATATTAAATCACGCTTCAACACACACATTGAATCACATATTGGCTTACTCTCAAATTTTTGAATTGATTTGCATCTCGACAGAGTGGATCATCTGATACTACAGACATATTTTATTCCATCTCTGGATATAAAATGAAAGATTACTGCCGATGTCTCAGGATACATTTCACACACAAAGAGTTTTTTTTTTTTTTTTAAACAAGATGCCATACAACGTGTCTGACTAGATTTTTCTCCCACCAGCTGTTGCTGAGCATGGCTAGTCACCTGGCTAAAAGACAGTTATTACATGTTTCTCTTGGTCTCAATAAAGACATTTTCAGATGCTGGGAAATCTTTCTGCTTGCTAAAAACACAAAAAACTAAAAACACTCTTAATTAGAATAATGCGGTTTTAAATGCTGGCAAGTTAAGAGCAGAATATCTGTACCACTGTAGAATCCAGGCTGGCTACAGCAGCAGAGAGCCTGTCAACGCATTCAACTAATATCAGATTAATTCTTCTAGTGTTGAACTAGAAGAGCATGACTCTAGTGTCGAGTCATGATGAGTCTATATAAAAATAAACATAAAATGTCATGCCGATAACGTTGTTATAATAAGTAGTGGGTTGGATTTTTCTTTGCTTCAGGAAAATAATTCTATACGTTTCAAGTAAGATCAATGAAATTGAAAACACTGATATAAGAAAACAAAAGTATTTCTATTTAAAACCATCTACAATATTTTTAAATAACCCATATATATATATATATATATATATATATATATATATATATATATATATATATATATATATACAGCCCTGTAAAATGAACACTCAAAAAGATTCACTTTTTTCAACCTTTTCAGACGTCTTTATTAGGGATTCATATAAAGGATGTTTTAATAAAGCATTTATATTCTGTCAGAATCAAGATTTGTTTCTTCTTGATATTTTTAGTTTGAGGTGAAGTAATAAACATTTTCCATATAAACACAGTTGTCAGCTACCTCATCAACCTTCCTCTTATGAAGTGTATGAATCAGATAGTATTGGTACACGAAAGTTTTTACATTTAGTAAAAACTTTTGTTTTTACTAAACTTTTGTTTTTACTAAAAACAAAAGTTTTTTGTACACATCAACAGGTAGCAGGTGTCATAATGTTTTAAGTAACCATAGACAACCCAAAGGGGAAATGAGAATCTAAGCTGAACCGATTGTAGCTCAGTGTGTTTACCTTTTTCTTTGCAAGAAAGCTTCTTGTACAGTCACACTTTCAACCTCTGAATAACAGTCTTTGACTGTGAGCCCACTACAGAATTAATTAATACATTTTCTCTTTTTAGAAAGACCCAGCATTCATAATGGGCTTCTGTCAATCCAAGACTTGGTAACACATTTGACGAACACCCCCAAGATACAAGCAGAACTAACCGCGCGGTTGGAGCGGAAAACAAAGGCTCCTTCTTAACATATAATCAAGGGTAAAGTGCTGAAGGTGACTTTGAGTAAAGTTTATAGCGGCAATCCAACCACAGCAGGACTTTTGCACAACTAAAGTCCTGCTGGAAGGAAGGCGAAGTGGAAGGAAAAGTTATCCACCACAAGCTGTTTGAGTGACTGAAGGTCATTTCATTGTAAAGACGATGCAAAAAGACAGACTCATGAAGTGCAGCCAACGTTTTATTTAATTAAGGTTTCATATAACCAATTAAATTTGTTTAAATCAACATTCAGTTGAGCAGATAATTGGTTCTTAATTCATACTTTACCAGTTTGCGCATACTCACTGCATAATTAAATTAAACTGAATGATTTATGAAATGAAAAGTATTCAGGTAAACAATGTTGAAATCAAGTCTGCTGTTGTCATTGGGTTCTTTCTCCTTTAAGTGGAGGATTGGTGTTTTTTTAAAGCTAAAATCTGGTTTTAGTTGCTTCAGGAGTAAAAAAAAACAACAAAAAAAACAATCTGAATTAATGTCATAAAATCTAATGAACCAACAAGGAAGATACTCAGTGAAATAAAGTGGAATACATGGAAATGAAATAAGCAAGCCCTCAACGGTAATGGCTTAATTTAAGAGAATATTGAGAAAATTTGGTGTCACAGCAAGTTCATGTGGAAATGCAAAAAAAACCCATTATCATGATAATGGATGTGGACGAAGCAAAATTACAACCCCCCTGAGCAACCGCACTCTGCAAATAAAGTCGGGCTTCGTTTTCTGAATAGCTAAATGCCTATTTGTGGCGGAACAAGAAAAGTAAACTCCACAGGAAAAGCAAAAAGGCAGGTGAAAGCAATTCTTAGACCAAATCATTTAGACAAATAGCCATTTAAATGTAGGCTGAGTTATTCCGCAAAGAAAATTGTTTATTGCAAGAATGATAGTGCACAACAAAAACCTTACTTGTGTCCCAGCTCGTGTGCCACAGTGAAGGCCATGGGGAGGCCCGTGTCTTCACTAATGCTGCAGCTGCGATGAGGCTGACACATTCCCGCCACATGAGACAGTCCCAGAGTCTCACATGGCATGTTGATGGCTGCACATATGTCCTTCCTTTGAGAAGCAGAGAGCGAGGGTTAGTCATCCGCCTCTTCACCCGCCAGCTGAGCCGATTTATTCATTCAGCGATTACATGCCACGTGATATTTTTATGTCATTCAGCGTCCAGATGAAAACAACATAATATGTCAATTTAAAACGAAAAGAAATGAATGCTGCTGTTGCCAAAATACATTTTTCAGCATGCAGAAACGGTGACTCAGTCAGGGCAGAGACCAGGGCATCGAAAGATTTACCGCATCGACCTGGAAGTGAGCGAGGACAGAGGTGGCATCTCGGGTGATGTGAACATTGGGTGGGGGTGGGGGAGAAGTTAAGCGTGAACGACATTATCTTAGAGCTGAAGAAGGAGATGAAAGTAGGACATCAAAAGGAAAAGACCCAGAGAGGTAAGATCTGATTTATTTTTTGCTAAACTTTGATCTTTCTACAAACTTTCCCAACTTTCTCATTCAATAGGTTTGCTACCTTTGAGTTAAAAATCCAGTAATTGGCATCCTCTCCAGTTTTCTTGTTGCTTTGTTTCTCTCTCGCACACAAACCAACCTTGCTTTCTGAATCGTCTCCCCCCTGTAAGACATTGGCTCATAATTTTGTTTTCAATCCAACTAAATTCTATTTTTAATGCAGAGCCCCAGAATAAGCTGGTGAGCAACTTTTGTCATGCCGTTTCTGACTTTGTAATCATTTTCTCTTGTGACATCAGTAGCAAGGACAATAAATTAATCTAATGGATTTGGACATTTTAATATCAAGGATGATTCTGGTTCTAACCTGTAATTTTGAATACCTTCAGCTACAGCAAGAAGCTGAGTCACTACAGAGTTTTTATTACTGCTCAGAAGTTTACATTCAGTCACTATGGACACAAAAATCATTAATTTAGGGCTTTGCAATGTGATTAAAGACTTTGTTAAAGGGTGTAATAATTATACAACTTAAATTTTCCTTAAAGACAAATTTAGGTGCACAATTTTGAATTTGTTCTCGATTTTCTCCAATTCACACAAGGGCATATTTATACAAAAAAGGCTCAAATTTGTGAAGTCATGTTCAATATATTTGAATATTACTAAAAAGTTAAGTTATTGCAATAGTTCAATTAACTAAGTGAGGCACAAAGCAAATTACAGTTTTCAAGCCTTTCTGTTAATTTACAGGTAATGAAAATCCGACATTTAACAGAATGGTAGCCATACAAATAAAAAACATTTTAAGTACAAAAATGTGGTCTTAATGAAAAATTTAATACCTGCTCCAAGGTTACTATTTTGACTTTTAATTTAACAAACAAGCCTCATTGGAAAGCACATTTTTATTTACTGAATGTCTTGTCAAGTTCAACTCAAGTTTATATGTATAGCAAATTTCAGCTACCAGGCAATTCAAAGTGCTTTAATTGGCTCCTCTAAAATCTGAGTAACTTTTACTCCACACGTTGTTTCATCAGGAAGCTTTTCAAATAATTCTGGGTGAATAGATTGGTCGGCTCCTGGCACAGATCTGGCTATGAAACATCTCAAAGTTGAACATAGTTTGACTTTTTTGAAGCCCATTGTAGAATATGCAACATGGGATCCAACATTTTGATTTGTGTTTGGGTTCATAGTCCCGTTTGACTGTCTTGATGTTTCAGCAATTTGACCTAAACTGTTACTGCTGGTTGAAGAGAATTGGTTGGGATGTTAAAACAATCCAGGAATGATCAAAGTTGAATCAGCAACTTCCTGAACAACAGAAACCATCCACTGTACAGAGAGTTCATCACCAGCACGGACAAAGACGATTCTAGAAAGCTATGCGAGAAGCCCATTGCCCCAAAAACCACACATTCAGTCAGCTTCAAAATGCCCAAGTGTCCATATCACCAAATCAAACAAGACCAGAGATGAGCAATTTGCCCACAATGACAAGAAAAATGTTTGGATGAGACGAGGCAAGACCAAACCAAACCGGAAAATACTCAGCCAATTGTAAAACAGTTGGTTGACAAGGTGTTTGTAAAATGTAACTGGAACCTGAAAATATTTTAACACCTTAAAATGACCCCCAAATTAATGACAAGATGGTTAAAACAAGAGACACTGCATCAGGACAAGGAGATCCCAAATTTAATCCAATTGAAAACTAATGGACTGTGTTGAAAACTCTTTAAAGGCTGGAAACAATACTTAAAAGAGGGTTGGTTAAATATTCAGCAGTCAATGATGACCGAAGCTTGTTAATGGCCGCCTAAATTGTGTGACATCTCTGTAATTTACAAATGGATTGTCCTCAGTTATGGTATAAATATTGTACATTTGAGCTTGAAAGTGTATATTTTGACCAGATGTCTTAGTGAATGACAGATAATCCACTACAAACTTTGCAAGCTAATTTGAGATCATATTTTTATGCTACGCCAGAGGAAAGAACTGCTGAAGGCATCAGTAAAACCTAAAATCTATACAAATATATTTCTACTCATCTCTGAATTGCATTCAGAGATAGCTGTTCAAAGGAAAATTGTTAGGTTAAATAGGGTTTTATAGAATTTCTTTCCTGTACTTTTATAATCTCAAAAGTCTATAAGAGACACTTAGCCTTTGTTATGGCTAAGTGTTCATTTACAAGTCTGACTTTCTACTCCATATGTTCTGCAGTAGTCAATACAGAATCTAATTACTGTGGAAATCTCAGTGGCAACATCTTAGATAACCATCCAGCAGAGGCAGTCTGTTCTTTGAAACGTTAATGAGGACGCTGTTTCTATAAGTCGGGCAGAGACACGTTTTTCCCTTTCCTTTGGCTTGGGCAGTGACCCCTGAAAAGAGCTGTGTGTGTTTCTCAACCATAATGTGAATATTGCTCGCATGTAATGTCTGAGATTGTATAGTGATAGGTAAAAATAGTCAAGGAGAGCGGCGAACCTAAGAAGAAATTAATCTGAACAGAAGATTATCATTTGCATCCCTGTAGTTTCAGACAGATGGTTTAACTTTTGAAGTCAGCCTTAATGACAAATGTTAGTTGTTCATATATAACCACATTTAATTTTAATGCCAAATTATTGCTCTACTTCAAGAGATGTAGTAAACATAATTTACAATTTTTCATCTCAGTTTTTGAAGGATCATATCAAAACATAAGATATTACATAAAACGGCTCTAAACGGAGGGAAGAGATGTAGAGAACTACAGACATGCCAAATCACTCAGTTCCTACAGAGGAGGGCAGAGCTTTCAGTTAGAACTACAGAGACACCACCTTGGCAGAGCACTTACTACAGACAAGTATATATGTTTTATAACCACCAATAACTCTACATATATATATACTGTATATATATATTCACTTTTCTGCAAAATTCACCAACTGCACAATTCTTGTTAAGTAGTAAGTGGTGTAAGATAAGTAGTATTTCAAAAGAGCAGAAGAAATTGGTTTTTTAGCAATAATATTTGTTGTTATTCTGTTGCTAATAGATTTGCGTGTTTTCTGGTAACCAAGTGCCACAAAGTAAACATCTAACTTTTACTCTTGCAAAATTTACCAATTGTAAATTTCTCGTGTCTAAGCAGAGAAACAATATTTCAAAAGAGCTTATGTTTTATAAACAATAATTAATTTGATTTTAAGAGTATAGGGTATAGAGAGTATAAATCAGATTTTTACTTTTGTGATGAATATATTAAATGTTATATATATATATATATATATATATATATATATATATATATACATATATTACATTTTACCACAAGGCTTGACAAATTTATGAAAAAGTGCATTTCCCGGTTTATAGTGATGTTCAATATCAAATAATGAAATGAAATATTTCCCTACATGTTCAGCCTTTATTGGTATTCCTATGCTTTTAAATGTTTACAAACCTTGGAATTAATAATTAAAAAATCTCAACATCACATCGGCCTTGAAAAGTGAATATCTGTCACTTCAGGCAAAGTCTGAAAGATGCATTTATGCATTAAATCAGGTTTATAGGGCTGAAGGCAAATTAATCAGATCTAAGAAATTCTGATGATTTCACTCACTGAAAACAATGCTTTATAATTTAGTCAACCTCAAATATGTGCAGAATGCATTCTGGAAAGAGAGAGAGGGGGAAAAGGGCATCTGCTTTGTTCTTTTAATTGCTCTGCACACTCAGAATGCAGCAAAGAATTCAAGAAATCCAGCGAATGCAACACTAATGAGTTGGGTCTATTAATCAAAAGGAGTCATGAAGAACATCTTTTAAAGTCATGTATTCAACATATATGTAGATAGCAGCGTTTTACTTGTGTCCGCTCGAGGGCGAGAATAAAAGTTACTCTTAAACACTTTATTAACTGGGACAACCCAGATCTGATTGCTGTTTTCTCAACCATTAATAATTTACCGCAGACTGGGACCTTGGCAAATGTCTGAAGTTGGCCGGGCAAAATGACCGCTGACACACTCCCACAATAATATCACATTACAGATCAGCCATAATTAAACATAAAGAACTCCCTTCAGATCTCGAAGCATGGCAGGCTCCCCGCTGTCCTACATAGGATGACAGCAAACTGATTTTATCCATGAATGAGCTGAATAAAATCTCTTGACAAAAGGTCAATATAAGAAGCCTTTCAGTCTTACGCAGGTCTTCAATAACAAAACAAGTCTTCTAAAATATAGAAAAAGGAATGATTAGTAAAAACTTCTAAGCACTAGTAGAAGATACAGCACAGCAATATTCACACCTATTAAACATTAAACATAATTTCTTCCATCTTACAGCCATAAAACTAATTTTATTTTATAGGAAGGAAGGTGAATTTAAAAAAAATAATAAAATGTATGGTATGGATTTGTATACAGCCCCTTGACTCTTGTATCCCTGAATAAAATACAACTATGTTCAGATGTGAACTATCATGAAATACCCCAATAGTATGAAATGTAATCTACATGTAATACAGTTCTGTAAATTATTCAGAGGTTTGACTAAATCAATTCTAAACTATCAGGAGGCTCAAGGACAAAGTTGTGGCAAGTTTAAAGCAGGATTAGAAAATAAACAACTATCACTGTCTAAACCAACATCAAAAAACTGAAATTGTATGGCAACTAAGAGCCTCCCTCAAAACCAACTGGCCTGCACTGAAAAGGGACTTTAAAAGGCTACTAAGCACTTATTAATTCGATATTAATAAGAAATATTGACCTAAAATCAGTTTTGCCTTACTTTAATTACAATAAGATATTTGCAGTAGAAACTAGAAATACTAGATAAGATTTTGCGTTTTTTTACACCGCATCAGAGAGAGAAGAACTAAGAGACCCTCGGCAACTCATTAAGAGCCGCAAACATTCACAACTCAGGTGGGAGAATCAGAAGAAGGTGCACAAAATTGAATTTTAAGGTCTACAAAGGTTTTAACACTTCTCAGAAATTAAAATAAGAGACGCCCACTACGGCTTTTTGTGACCATGACCACCACGACCCGAGCGGCTCGCAGGAGTAAGCTGGTGTATTTTATGCTGGTGGTTTTCATAAAGAAGTGATCAACAAAGCAATCATTCATACTCAGAGGTGAGCAGTTACTCAGTACATGCATTAACCTTTTTACAAAATGAATGTTCACTCTTAAATAATTTCTTGGGTAACTAGTTTTTACTTTTACTTGTGTAAAAATATGTTGAAGCAGTGCCACTCTATTGGCTACTCTACCCAGAAGTCATAGGACGATGGATGGAGGTTAATGCAGGAAAGCACTGAAAGAAAACCCATTATAGGTAAAAAAAAACCCCACTTAAGACTGGGTCCTTTAAGCAGGACGACAACCATAAACAGTCAACCTTGGCTACAAGAGGACAGTTTACATCAAAGTTCATTAAGTGGATTGGAATGGCTAAAAGTCCTAAATCCAAATGAGGATCTGTGGCAAGTATGAAAAGGAGGTTTGAAGACATCCAATCTGACTGAGTTCAATGTGTTTAGTTAATAAAAATGGATTAATGATTTTCTCTTTAGAAAAGTTTGTAGAGACATGCCGCAAAAGATCTGATGCCGTTTGCCTGAAAAGACATTTTAATAAAGTATCGACTTAGGAAGGCTGAAAACAAATCCACATCTCCATTTTATTGTAAGGAAAATAAAAAGAATTAAAAAAAATACTTTTCATCACTACATTTCAAAATCAATAACTACTTTCTGTTGGTCTATCAGATAAAAATCACCAAAAACAAATTGAAGTTTGGGGTTTTAATGTGACTAAATGTGGAAAAATTTCAAAGGGAATGAATGTTTTTGCAAGCTAGTTCATCTCTAGAAATACAGTTATGGGCACATTTTCTGTTGATGCTACAAAAGACATACTTCTCTGCAAAGTCTTATTACAACCTGCAGCGACACTCAAACCGACAGTGAAGTTATGGTCAAAATCTTTCCTCTAAAGTTGGCACAACACACCCGGCGGCTGACCTCAAGTATCTCCTTATATTGTATGTTGTTTTATGTATGATGCCCAGCAGAAGGTAAAGCAGAGCTCACTGCTTTCATGACTGCAGACATACTGTACTAAAGCAAAGCCAGCAAAAAAAAAAAAAAAGAAAGCAAGACATGGTTTCGCCTTGTGATTTACAATATATTTTAGAGAGAATGAGTTCTCTGGGAATTACCTGGTGAGCAGAACAGCTACGTCATGGTGCAGCGGGTGTTCGTCTCCTTTCATGTTGAGTTTCTTCTGCCACTTACAGAAGCTGTTCAAGCTGTTGTCGGCATGGTGTGTAATCTTTAGGTCATCCTTTTAGGCATCCATCATAAGTACAACAGAAAAAAAAAAAAAAAAGAGAGAACAAAATGTAAACATTCCTAAAACGATTCCAGTTCAACTAAACTACACCATCAGTTCTTTGGTTAATCTGATACTTTAACAGAAACCTTTTTAAATTACGCATCATGGCAACTACTGATGTTAGAGTGTTAAATGTTCCAAACAGCATAGAAAGATTAAATGACAGAACGCACTCGCTATCCACACAGAAAAGCCAGAAGACATAGTCATGGTTAATTCAGTCAAATTAAGCAGCGGCATACAATTAACTTTATCTGCAAAGGAAAAATGTTTATCCACATCATTTTAATTGACACTATAAACTCTCGAACGTCTGAGGCACAAACTCACTCTAATTAACACATCCGTGCAGATGCTTGTTGTGCATACATTTTTCATTAAATTATTTCTTTTTCATGGCATCAAACACTGACAAAAAAGAATTGGAGCTCAGACAGGTTTATGTTCAAACACATGGCTCTAATTAAAAAGGTCCTGATATCTCACACTTCTATCAGAACACCGTAAAAGAAAACGAGAAAAAGAAAGTTGAAGGGAAGATGCATCTTCTGCATCAGATGGGATTAGATGAGATAAATGCATCTCTCAGATGAGGACATTTATGTGCAGCTGCAGCCAATTAGAAATATTTATTAGTGATATGCTGGAGGCAAAATCACACCGCCAAAGTTAAGATAAGCATTTATTTTATACTTTAGTTAGTTATGTAGTTTAATCAAGTGAAAATTGAATGATAAATCCACAAGTGCTATTAAAATAAATCAAAACAAGTCAAAAGTAGCCTGAAGCAGGCACTGAATGTCTAGACCGCAGAGTAAAAATGCATAACTTTTTGTGGGCCAACATTTTTTAATTATCCATTTTTATTAAATTTTTGCTTTGTTATATTATACATAAAGGCATAAAATAGTCAAATTCTCTGCGAATCTGAAATTGGGGTTTTATTGGTTGTGAGGCGGAATCATCACAGTTATTAGAAATAAACATTTGAAATATATCAACATGTTTGCAGTAAATCTAAACAGCAGCGTATTTAACTTTTAAAATTTTAATAACTAAAACGATTTCCCTTTTCCAAAGATCTTGTGATTTATTTTGGCATGTGTATTTAGTGTTTCATGGTGGCCTGGTTATGTGCAGACGTGTATAATGAAGAAATCATTTGGAGAAAAATGTGTCTGACAGCAAGATGTGAACTAAACAAGTGGGAAGCTTCTCCATAAATTAAAAAAAATAATAAACAAAAAAAAAAAAAGCCTGGAAAAGCTGTGACGCTTTCCTCACCCTACTACGAGGTAAAGCGTCCAATCCAGATCATTATCTAAAGTCACTTGCTTCAGTAAAGATTAATGTTGATAAGTCAATGCTATCAAAGTTATTGCGCCATAAAGGGACCCATCCCAGAAAAAAAAAATACTGCTGACGAAAGACAAAATGTTTCTTGGCAAATTTGAATTGAACTTTTGTTTTTCCCAAGAATCCAGGAAAGATTTTCTGTGGAATTATGAGATAAAAAATAAACTTTCAGGTCTGGTTACATCAGCTGTAAACTACCACAGTACAAAGAAAACAAACATGTTGAAAGTCAATGTCTGAATGACTCAAGATCTAAAAATGACCTACACTGTGTTATAAATTATTATGCAAGTGATATTTTCTCAGATTTTCTTAAATGCAAATGATGGTCAGTATAATTTTCAAGTCATGAACTATTACAGTATAAATCAAATTTTACTGAACAAAGCTCCCCATGAGAACAGTATTTTTTTTTTCAAAAATAAAAAACTCAAAATGCAAAATGTTCCAAATTATTATGCACAGCAGATTTTCCAAACATTTTATGGATTATAAAGAACTGCAAACTTGTGAGCTCTGGTTAGGGGTGGCTGAATAGTAGGTTCATGCCTCTGGAGGATCCTCCACCTTGAGGTTCCAGAGGCTCCAGCAGCTTTAAATAACTGTTTGCTGCTTTATAAGGACATTTTAACAGCTGCTCTCTTAATCCGATGAATGTGTCTAACAGAAACCTTCCTCATTCTGCCATCTTTGTTCTGAATCAGCCACAAATCTCTTCACAGTACGATAACAACGCTTCAGTTTTCGTTAAATATCTAATGTTTTCATATGGCACTACACTATCTGATGATTTTCGTCAGCAGAGATTCTTTCTCTTTCCTATATTGCTTGAAACCTGTGGCCTGCTTAATAATGTGGAACATCCTTCTTCAGTAGATTTCCTTTAATTGAGCTCACCAGACAAACTAATCAACCCAGCTCTCTGAAATTAATTATAATGATTCAAAGAGCCCTGACACACAATACCATCTATAAATTTAATAGCACAACAAAAAAATTAATTTGTATGACACTTAAATTCAATTTGCATTATCATTAGGAACAAGGTGTAAATTAACTCTGGAGTAGCCTAGTTAAAGTCTAGATTTAAATGTGAATGAGGAAGATTACATTTCACACAGCATCAGGTGAATTTCGGTAGCCTGTCTCTTAAAGCTGCAGAAGGTAACTTTCATAAATACATTTTTCCACAGATGATCTGTCAGGGTGTAGTTACAGTTTTATCAAAAATGTGGAAACCTTCTGCAGCTTTAATAATATCATTACATTTTAAAAACTGTCTTTGTATTCACAAAAGTTCTCTGTTTGATAAATTAATAACTGATGATCAGAAACATGTCGGTTTGACAAAAACACAAAACAACTAAACCTGTGAGGAAGCAAACACTTTTTCACAAAACTGCACATTCATGTCTACGCAAAGAGATAAAAAACAAATTTATGGTTTCAATAATCTTAAACATTAAAAATAGATTAGGAATTTAAGGAACAGTCAAATGGGGCAGTCCTATGTTTTCTATGCTGGCTTTTTAAACAAGCGATGCCATGAGGTTAACAAATAAACTGAATTTAACTCAAAGGCTCTGAAATCCAGGCTGTGACCTGCAGTGATTATTTTTAATTAACTATTCCACACTGCAATCAGTGTTGCCTTGTAGAAATACATTTAACCTTGTGCAATCTTACCACCACCTCCTCAACACACAACCAGGGCTTACCTCATCCTGCTCCAGAAGGATGAGACGAACAACCACAACGTTGATTGCATTCCCAATACTCGCATCTCTGAAGAGACCCGCCACCTAAAAAAGAAGACGAAAAAAAAAGAACCACATGATTTCCTTCTACTACGACACTTGCAGTGTTGTCCAACCATCAAAACTTGGTTTATCCTACAGAAGGTCACATGCATTATTCCTCAAATTAAACCCCAAGGACACACACACACACCCACACACACACACGCCTTCAGCATGTCACAGAGAGAGAGAGACAGAAAGATCTACAAAGAAAAATGAAAGACAAAGTAAGCTTCATGCTGCTAGGCTTCCTGCTGATCAACAGGACATGTCAAACACGCTGCATGTACGAATGTGTTTACTGCATATAAAGTGTAACTTGTTTTGCTACATACAGTACAACCTTAAAGTACCGACAGCACGTCACTTTTTCTATATTTTGTTGTTTTACAGCCTTGATTTGATTTATTCATTCATTTCAGACAGGTTTTTAAAATCAAGAAAACAAGCAATCTAAAAACAAGCCTATCCCAAATTGCTTAAAATGAATCAGTTTCGTACCCCATCATGGCACAGTGGATAAATGACTGGCATTTTTTAGAAATAGAACAGAATACTGTCTCAATCATTTGACATCTAACTTTCAAAGTTAACACAAAGAGGCAGTGTAAACCCTGCACAAGTCGCCAGTCCATCACAGTTCACAGCGTGAAAAATAAAGACATGCACACATACACACTCAATTTAAAGTGACTAATTATTTAACCTCAAGTTGTTGTTTTCTTTATTACTGTGGGAGCAAGACTGATTACCTGCATAAAACCAACACATGCATGGGGAGAATATTCAAACTCCATTCAGAGAGACACCAGGCCAGGATATGGACCCAGAAACTAAACGCTGCAACTTTGCCCTTCCAAAGCCAGCCAGTGGATAACACCACAGAAAAGTACTGCCTTCCTACGGCATCCAGTTCACTCTATACATATTCTAATCTCATTCTCTCTGTTTTTATCCGTCATATATTTAATGAAATAATCTGAATTATTCAGAGGATTCCATTTTGTTGGGAAATTAAAAGGAAAAGCAGGAGAGGTTTGGCATGATGCGCGTTGATTTGTTTTTTTCCTCTAAATATTAATACACCAAGTCCTCATACCTTTCGCTGTCGGATCACATCAACGTAGCTTGTTACATAATTAACCTTTCAGTCAGTTCGTATGGGTTACCTCCAGCTCTGAGGCTGGAGCACGATGAGATGAAAGCTATAAAATCTTGACTGCTAAAAGGAATACTTGATTTCAGAATGAGATGATGTGCTCAGATGTTTGGCATTTTCTACTTTAAGGCATTAGGAACAAAGTGCTGCTGAAAACAGTACAACACCTGCTCAACCTACAGCGTCGACTGTGACATGTCTCGATTTGAGGAAGGCTGTGGTTGTTTAGAAAAGCTGTTTCAGAGGCTGCAGGAGGTAAATTGAGGTTATCCAGAGAAGAAAGGAGATGAATTAAATGCTTAGAGATGGGCGATAAAAATATGAGCCTCAGCATCAACAAAACTAACGCTCACACAGCAGCAGGAAAGCTGCTGAACCCTCATCACAAAACCACCAAATTCTTAAGGACTTTTGTTTTTAATAATACATGTGTTACTGCAGAATAAATTACATTAGACTACAGGTTTGGGGTAAATGTAAGTTCCCTACCATAATAAAAGCAAGAAGCTTTTTAAGTTTTGTCATGGAAAAAGTCGACATGCTAAACTATATTAGCTTAGATTTTCTTTCACAAAAACAAGCTAAAAACAAGCTTCACAGAGATATGAAAACCTTTACAAATTTTTATTTATCTTTTGGCCCAATCTAAGTCAATTTACTCCCCAAAATAAATGAAAGCCCAGAAACTCCCTTGGGTGTGCAGGAATGTTTAGATACATTTTGTCGTACGTCTCTAGTGTCACATGGAGAACTGGGACAACATCTGCAGAATTACAAACCGGGGCTGGACTGGCAGATTTTATAAAAGAGAACAATTGATCACGTTCTATCTAAAGAGGAATCATACTCCTAAAGCCTATGCAAACTTTTCCAAACAAACACCACAAATGTGCAGGAGTGCATTGTGCTTTTCCCCCTCCCAATTAAAACCACTTATAATATAAAATTGTGAGGAGCTGAGAGACCTATGTCTCTCCTGAAACATAAATGCTCTAAAACCTTTTAAAATGACAGATTTTAATCAATCAGTCAAATTTTATTTGTATAGCACATTTCAGCAGCAAGGCATTTCAAAGTGCTTTACATCATGACAAACACAAAAACACAAAGTCATAACAATCAATACATTACATTAAGTCAAGTGCCATCATTAAATTCGTAATTGATTATGTTTCAATAAACTCTAAACAGGTGGGTTTTTAGTCGAGATTTAAAGGAAGTCAGTGTTTCAGCTGTTTTACAGTTTTCTGGAAGTTGATACAACAGCAGCAGATCTTTGATGTATTGTGGTGCTAAGCCTTTCAGTGATTTATAAACTAACAACAGTATTTTAAAGTCTATTCTTTGAGCCACAGGGACTATAAAACTGGTGTTATGTGCTCCATCTTTAATGACTAAAGACGACTTGGTCAGGAGCATTTACATCCCCTGAAGGTAAAACTCCACTGCCAGCGGTCTAGCTGCTGACAGGAAACCTTTTTCGCCTTCAAAGCAACTTACCTGCCACATGTTGATAAAAAAAAAAAAAATAAAGTCATACACAAAACCCAAAGAAAAATTCTCAAAGTTTATGTATACAGACTATAATAAAGTCTGGATTCAGATTCACCTTTAAAGAAGACATCTAGCTGCCCTTCAGACTATATAACACTATAAATTTGTCTTCAAGTGTTTTTAGATACATTTCATCCAAATAGCTCAATTTCAGAGACACCACAGTACAAAGAGCTGCAATTTCAGTTGAGGGTTTGCTAGACCTGATGATTTGTCATGACCGTGACATTTTTGTCCACACTCCATAATCAACGCTGCAGAATAGTTTGTCCAATATCAAATAAATACAGAAAATAAAAAGTAATAAAACATATGTTTTGAAGTCCCCCAACATTGCTGAACATCATAAACATGCAGCGTCGTGTTTTTTCTTCGTGTTCAGCACAACAAATGCAAGAAGCACATTTCAGTTGAAGAAATTGGTTTTATACTTTAAGGGTGGAACTAAGAGTTTAAAAAGCAACGTTGAATTTCATTTGTGCCTGCTAGAAACTGCAACAGATTCAATCCCAGGTGCAAAAGAGAGACGTTGATTTGGATGCCTATACCGGCATAAAGGAGGAATGTGCTCAGTTATTCAGGAAGTGTACATTAAGTTGTTGAATCTGCAGCTTGAGACAGTCTTGACATAAATGAAGACGTTAATCAAAATGCGGTTCCAAGCATCTCCGATATTCCACTGGAGTCGGTAACAATGGATGTGCATGTAGGTTATTTTTAATCCATGTCCCCCTGTCATTGTTTCTATTGTTTATACATTGAGTTTTATAACAGAGCAGAGGTTATTTTGAACTGGTTGAAATTATTTTTGTCCCACATTTCTATCGCTTAACCCAGTTTTGATTGGGTCGAGAAACCATTTGCACTTTGGTCTTGAAGTCCACATCGTGTCCCAAGAATTTTTATAGTCATTTACCTCAGCGGCTACTTTTAACTAAACATATTGATCCTAAACATCCTGGGGGGACTAAAATAATGAACCACCAGGTCACAATATGAAGGAAGTTGGGGAAAAACTCATTTGGTCAAGCCGCTGTGAGCACACAGGACAGCACGGCTCCAGAATATGGATGCGCCGAGCTGCTGGTACACTCAAAGACAAACATCAGTGATGAGACAATGGAGAAAACTGTGTCGGAGGAAGATGATGACATTATTGTTTAGATACCAGAAAGAACTTGCTTCCCTTGAGGCTCTGCTATATTGTTATCGCAAAACAGGATTGTGTGGCGCTTTAATGTTCAAAGCTTTAAAAGACCTCAAACAAGAACCAGGAGAGGAAGTAGAGAATAATGCCTGCTTCCTCTGTGTAAAATTGTCTGCTAAGTCAGTTAAACCGTCTCCACTTCATCAATGAATTCCCCTTCCTGATGTTCTCTCAACTCATATGACAGCACTGCAGTTTTCAAAACATGAAGTGTTTATAGCAATCCATTAGGTTTTGTACAAAAATAAATAAATTATAGAAACTTCCCAGTAGATTAAATATTAATTGAAACCTGATATAGATTGTTGTTAAGACAACCACACTTAGATCTTGGATTGGCTACTTTGCAAATGCGTGTATAATAGCATTGCGCACAATCATTTAATCTTTCTAAGCCGCATTTTCTTTTGAATATTTAAGATATCCTCTGTGGAAAACATCTACAGAAATGGATTTTCAGAAAATAATTTGGAGTCAAGTTCCACTGAACACGTCAAAGAACGGGGATCCACTGTTTCAATTCAATATGTTTTACTTAAAGATGGTGTATGACAGCCCAATTCAAGATGTTTGCCTTCACATACACAGGAGAGTATGTGATAGCGATTGCCAGCATGTTGCTTTCTTTCTCCATGCGAGAAGACGACCTCGTCAAGATCCTGTAAAGCTAATTATGTTCTAAATGACTTTTAATGTCACACTGCAAAGTCTTAGAGGAAGTCTTAGAGTTTACCATAAATGTAGCAGAGGTCAAATATTTAAGATAAAACTAAGGAGTATTTTCAATTTAATGGTTTCAAGGACATTCCCAGGAGATGTAAATGACTTGCTACATAAAATACAAAACTATGAATGTTTTCCTGTTTTGATGTAACCTCTACTGCAAGCTAAAAACAAAAAGCCCTTACACACCAGTGTCATTCAAAATGTGTGTGTGTACAAGTTGATTAACCTGAAGAATCAGGCTTTTAAAACCTCTATTTTGGTTGTTTGAACCCAGCCCTGTGGCTGTCTCTGCAGCTGAATGACTCTACTGGAGAGCATTTCAAAGCAGTAGGTTTTTTCATTTTGTTTGTATGGTTTTGTTTTTGGCTGTTGTACGCAGCAGCTCTGCAGGAGAGGTCCGGGGAATTACAATCTGTGAACTGGAAAGTCTGCAGCACTTGAGGCTTGCTGATGGGAATGCAGAATGAGGTGTGATCTCCGCTTTGTGTTCCAAAACAACAGATAACAAAACCTGTTAGTAGTATCTACTAGATCAGGCTCCTGTCAACAAAACATCCCTCCACATGAGCTGCAACACCGGACCTTGTGTGAAGATCTGAATTTAGGGATATGAAGGCTGCTGCTGGACTAACACCAGCTTATGGATTTCTTATGCAAGCCACAAGAAAGCAGAACTGCTGGCTTGAAAACTAAACTACATTAAAGTTTACATTAATTTTTTTTACATGCATTATGAAAACTAAAAAAACAACAACAAAAAACTTGAAATTGCTACATTGGAGTTGAAAATGGCTGAAAACAATTATCTGGCAACTAAAATATTGAATTGCCTTTGCAAGTTTAAAGGACAGAGCTGCATAATTACATTTATTTGAAAAACAATGGATGAAAAAATTGCAATGACAATGTCTATCATCCTTCAGCTTCTTAGCCAATAAACATCTGAGAATTAAGATCAATCCAACTAGTGAGCTATGTAATCAAAATGCAGTGCCTCAAATATAATATTCCATCAAATACTGCATCCAGCGTGTCCTTTGGGATAATTATATTGCACCCACCATTGCTGCAATAATGAATGCAACTCAATGGTATGCATCTCTGGTTACTTAGTTCTAGTATTTATTAAAACACCATATTTCTTGCATTAATGTAAAGAAAAGTGTACCTTTTATTAAGACATATCATAATTTTAAAGAGTCAACAAATTGAGGACCATATGAAACAATCTCCTTTACTGTGCTTCATAACAGAAGTACAGGAAGAAAGTACAGCCTCTTTCAAACATCACCTGAAGGAGGGATTTAGGCACTACGTCATTTGATCTTTTTAAAGTGGGTTGAATTCAACCTGCCAGCGTTGCGCGCCTCGACTCGCGTTGTAATCACCTCGCTGCATCATTTGATTTACAATACAGTACAGTTGCTGTTGCACCTCAAGAGTTTGATGTACTACTTACATCTGGGCTGTGCAGCCAGATGGTCGGGGGATTTTATGTGAAAAGAAGGAGAAGAAGAAGAAAAAAAAAAAGACAAGACAGTGCACCAAGACAACAGATCCCTGAACTTCAGCCAAGTGAAGCTTCTTTAGTTACAGCAGTGTTTGAAAATAGAAAAAGAAAAAAAATCAAAAAAAGTTTTACACACATTTATGTGTTCAACCTTAAGATACTTCTTTGCTGTGACTCTCCCGAGCTCTACTCTGTGCCTCATTTGGTTTTACGATGGCGGTTCGATATCTGAAAGCCCATCAGGCACTGATGAGCAGCAGCTGAAAGAGTGGCTCATTATGGGTTGATGACAGAATGTTCTGTGAATGAGGCAATCTGTCATGACCCATAAATGGCGGTGGGTTTCTGTGTGCCTCCTTCTCTTTCTCCCTTTTAACGCCACTCATTTCTATCGAGGATAGAACTGCTCCTCCGTTACTATCCAGGGGTTGCAGCCATTTTTCTTGTTATGCATCCAGTCTTGGACCCTCTACTACTCAACTCCTGGAAATGCCTACCAGGAACTTGCATTAAGCCTCCACCAGGGCATCTCTTTGACCTTTTATTATATGTTTAAAGGTTACCTATTATGCTTCTTTGAAAAGATTAATAGGTTACTGGGCTATACAAAAACTTTTCATTACATTTTGTGCCCAAATCCATTCTTAGATGATGAGATTTTAGTCTGACAATTTTGAGCTCCATTCAGAATGAGTTGTTTTAGGGCCTTTTGTCACTTTAAATCCAAATATGCTGCTGCTGACCACACCCCTCCAACTCACACATAAAAACGGTTGCATAGAGTTGTGAAGGAGAGCCTCCTGCATAACCAACAAGAAAGCTGCAAGCAATTTCTGGGTGGTAAGTCAATAACAAAGCACTTGTCTTTTCCAGCAGTCATTGTACAGCGCATACAGCGTTAGAAGCAGCTGACCAGACGGGCTGGAGTTCGGCTTGAGTTGCTAGGTAACTGGGGTTGCTAGTAACAGCACAGTGCGTAGTTTGTGACTTAATCGGGAGGTTTTTGAAATGACTCATTTTCTAGACACTAAAAAACAAGCTTTTTGCCAAAAAATGTCTGGGTGGTTTTTTTTTAAGCGCTTGGGCTGTTTTTAGATGCAGTTTCCACCCAAATAAAAGCAGAAACTAATTACTGGTAATCATATCGGTGAAATACTCCTTAACTTAAAGTATTTTACCATAGAGTAATCTATTGGAATATGTAGTTAAATGCACACCAATACTTCTCGGCAAACAAAAGTAGAAAAAAAACAGCTATGTTTCTCTGTTTAAAATATATCATAATGAAAATACACTGAAGTCTTATGGACAATCCTTGGAAAGAAGATTAAGGATAAATCATCTTTCTTTAGTGCTCTATCTCAAGTTCAATGCGTAAGTGCATTAAAGGCTATGATCTGTAAAACACTCACGCACCCAGAACTGCTAATATTGTCACGGTCATTTAGTAGGCTGTAGCATCTGGCAACCAGAACCACCAATATGCCATAAAAGCCTGTAAAAAGACAGACAGTGCAGTCTTCTGCGTTTCAGGGAGACTAAGCTCTGCCTCTGATGTGAGAATTTGTAACCTTAATGCCTAAAACAGCTGTGAATGTCAACACCCCCACTCATCTTCTTCGTTGCCTTTAGCAGTCCCTTTTAACTTCTAAACTTACATTTGTCAGATTAAATGGGCCACTTTATCAAGCTGTCTCTTACCCCAATGGTGGCTGGCCAAGATTAAGGCCAGTGCAAAGCCAGTATCTCTAACAAACACAGGATACGTGTATTTTGAACTCTTTGAACTCCACTAATAGAATAAGGGGAGGCCCTGGAGTCACACAGTTTTCTCCTTAGTTACCTTTACATTATTTGATGCACTACACCTTTGTAGTTGTGCTATGTGCAAATGTGGGCTATTACAAACTCACTAGATATTTGTCCTTTCATGTTCGCTTTAATTCTTGGGAGTGAGAGCTATTCCTGCAGCTTCTCATGTCTTTCCCTCACGGAGTAGCTTTTTTTAATTCCTCTGTGGCAACTTGACATCGATCATCTCGCCGACACAAACAAAACTGATCAATGTCAAATTCATGTCTAAGGCCTCTTTATATTTTGGCCACCATAAGACCCTGGGAAGCCCACCACCTTCCCACCTTCACCTCACAGCGTCTTCCTGCCTGTATTGACCAAAGTCCACATCCACAATCTGTTCACCCTGCGCCGCACCAATACCAGCTTCCAGATACAGAAAGGTGTTTGTTTCGATTGTATTTATGTATAATTCTAACAGGAGAGGAAAACATGTGGCACATTAAGTGTTTATTAGGTTAGCCCATCTTTAATGTGGAATATTTGCATGTTCCACGTTAAAGATTAAGATAATACACATACTATTACAGTGATAATGATTGTGATTCAATATCTTGAATATATCTGTTAAAAACAAACATGTAGATTTGATTCCACTGAAATAATAATTCTTCTTCAAAATCGGCCTAAAGTAAAAAAAAAAAAAAAAAAGATAATAAAATAAACCGTTATAAACATCAATTGTTTTTGTTGAATAATTGACCGACCTTTGGCCCCAACAGGATTCAGGAAAAAGTGCCACACACCAACAATTTTTCAGAGGCCACGAGTCGAGGACTGCATGAAAACAGTCACTGCCCTTCAAAATGGATGCTAGCACAGGTCAGACTACAGCCACCACCATAAAGGGAGGTATTGCTTTTTTTCAAGGCACATAGTGCCATTTTCTAGCACAAACAAAGCAACTATATCACATTCAGTTGTTATAAAAATGCTGTCTATAAATCAAATTAGATTTCATGGCGCCTTGAAATTAGGCCTCTGTCTCTTTAAGAAGCTATTACTCTTGCCAGCACTCCACTTTAAGGACAACAATATTCGTTTACAATCGTTTTAAGGAGCGTTTGGACTGAAGTTCCTATGATGAGCTCAGCAGATGCGAAGTTCCACCAGGTGCTTGCCAGTTGCTGCTGCCGCTAGTCTGGAGTAGTTGAGTGAGGAAGGTGAAGCGGAGGGAGAGGAAGAGGTGCTCTGTGAGCTCAAATGAGCAGCTTTGTGCAAATAGGCAGAGCATTGTGGGGGCAAGCATTTAGGAGCCCCTGAATGGTTGCCACGGGAGACTGAAAGAATCAAGGCAATACTTCACATGTGCTTCTGATAAGGGAATAATATTCTAATATAAAGCTCAAAAAAGTTTATCTTACAGAATACTTCCTCTTTAACTTCTCAATAACTATGTAAAGAAATAATGACATAACTTGTTAAATGTAAAATTAGTTTAAAGAATGCAAAGCGCAATCTCACATTCATGTGAATTTAATGCCTGCTCTGTATTTACCATCTTAAATACGGCAGGCGTGGCAGGATCCTGCAACCACACGCTGAAGCAGTCAAAACACTGTAAAATATACATCACACCACCATGAGGCATAAAGCTGAATGGCTGTGGGTGTCATTTATCAAGGGAGGAAATCACAGCAGATTGCACTATGGGAAGATGGCAGAGCCTGAAGCTGCAGGCCACTTTCACTTGGATTCTGGCATCTTGACGATGGTATTTTAATGTGCACCAATTATGACACAGAAAGACACTGAAGCGTTAACACTACATTATGGCAACTACATTAGCCGATGATGGAGTCCCGTTTAGCTAAAATAATACTCCATCCTACGCTGCAGAAAACTCTCAATTATTAATTCAAGTGTTGATTTGACTGCAGTTCCCCTGAGCTCAATCTGACTAAAATACTTTTAGGGATGAAATGATTTTTATTGATGTTTTAGTTTCTAAATAACACTGAAGGCCCTGGGTGGTGCATTGATGAATGCTTTGAGACAGTGTAGTTTGATGCACATAATCAAATTGTTAATTTTCCAAAGCACTAAATGTACTAACTGTCAAATGTAAAATACTCACAATGTTCATGACAGCGAGGACATAGTCCTCCACAGCTTTGCTCCCGTGATGGTCCACCATTTTGGAATCCGCCACCACTAACGTCTCCACCCACTTTTCTCTGCTTACAGAGCGCTGATGAATTCTGCGCCTCCGCTTGTGATGGCGTCGTTCCCACCGCTCCCGCTGCCTCTCGATGTCCTCAAAACTCTGGAGGGTATCTGGAGATGCAAGGATTTCAGACTGTTCACACATCATCTGACATACGCTTAGCTGTTTGGGTTATTTTATGTTTTGGGACGGAAGAGTGTGTCCTACCAACTGATGCAAGTTATGAGAAAATAAAGGAAGTGAACATCCTTTCACTACTAATATTTGAGTGACAAAAAAATTATCTCACCTTTTCCAGGTTGAATTTAATAAACCCGTGTCAAAGCGGATCCACTGAATGCCGAAAAATTATACACCCAATGGTTGAATAGGTTTCACAACCTGCTTTAAGTGTGTAACTTTATTAGTTTATTAGTTGTATGGAGTGTTTTCAGTCAGAGATTTTTTCAGAGTTGCTGTATTATAGACTGCTACAGGAGATCCTTTCTCCCTACAATCATCAGAATCCACAACAACTCTAAAAAAAATAAACCTTAGATGGTGTATGTTACAACATTTAATTTCCTTTGGGATCAACAAAATATTCACTATTCACCATGCTCAGTGGTTGGGAAGAGGTGTTGGTGAGCTACATTGGGTTTTCATCAAATATTGTGCCATTTGTTGTGGCTAACCAGTGTATGTTGGCATCTACAGCCTTATTTGTTAGATAACCCCTTCAAACAAAGTCAGACGTACTTAGACGTTTTTGTAATTGCCGTCTTGAACACCGTCAAAAATGTCGACTGAGGACTATAAACTTTAAAACGTAGCTCTTGAGTTCCAATTAGGATCAGCCTGTAGTGAACTTACAGAGAAGGCTGGCAATTGTCTTGAGTGTTTTCTATAGAGAGCTAATCTCAAGTAATCAAGGAATCTAAAGTGATTGTGAAATGTCGTTTCTACTTGGCATTGTGTAAACACACGCGTGTGTGAACCAGAGTAACAAGCCAACCGAACTCCTCTTTCTCTACTAGCGTCAACTAATTAGGTGTTTTTGATAGAAAATACCTAACGGGTACTTTGACTCTCATGAAATTAGACTTGTATAGAGCTTTTCTGGACACTCAAAGACACTTTACAATTAAGCCTATTAGAACAGAAAGGGTGTACTTAGTTTCTCTAGGAACAGCTTTGTTTTTGTTTGCTACTCAACAGTGTAGCGTGTGGATGCCTATGTCAGACTAAATTCAAATTATTGTATTTTTACATATATTTTATTGAACAAGAAAATCAATATTTTTTTCATTTCAACAATTAAAATATTTCATTGTAAAATACAAAGATCGTGTATTTTTTTTATTTTTATGATTGAAATACAAAATGTTTTTCTTTTAACCATTCTTTTTTTCCTATGAGAAATCAGGTGATTTTAAAACTGAGCCTCAAAACTGAATTATCAGTAAAACGGATCAAAATACCCAACACCTTAGTGCAGGATGAATTTATTTATGAGCGTGACTTTTTGTGTTGATAGAAGTTCAACATCAAATGGAATGATTTACATATTTAAAGTATTTATAAACATCTCGCCCTTTTTACCCTACAAAAGTAATTAATCTGTTTACTCTGTACAGGGCACTTTCAGTATATTATTAGCAAAAATGCTTCACACAATGCATATAAATAGTCTGGGAACTGCTTGTTAAACTCATATGAATAAGGAAGAGTTATGACCAAGAACACCAGCAGCACATCGAACTGCTTATTTGGAATAAAATCATTAAAATAGACAAACAGCTGCGAGCGCTGCTTCAAGGATCAATGAGAGCAGTACGGGCTCACTGAAACAGTGATACAGTGGAAATAAATCTTAAGCTTAAAGACAGATTTTGAATAACTTTGGCAAATAATATTTATAGCAAGACAGCAGCTAATAAAGTTATCCCGTTTCAGTGGATTAGTCAAACCGATATAGGTATGATGGCTTAGGTTTAATGAAAGTCAAAAAAGGGACTTAAATTAGATTTCCTCAGGAGTTTTACAAATCCTGGAGGTGGAAGCATCAATCTTGAACTGTTTGTTTTTTTATTTATTTATTTGTGAGCCAGAGTGCAGATGGACTGCTGTTTTAAATGCAAACACAAGAGGAAAGAAACAATAAGCCTTACATTAATCCCGTACTAAACTTACGAAGGATCTGTAAAAACTGTACGGACCTTTTACAGCTACTCTATATGTAAAGTACATGTTTAAAGAGTCAATATATGTAAAAGTTTAAAATGTTTTGTGAGCCGAGGCTTCAATAAGGTAGAAATATTACAGAAACTATCAAAATGACCCTGACTTGATCATTCGCACGCATGTTGAGCCACGTGGATAAACAGCTTCTAAAGGCCATCCACATGATCCGTTTCACGGCTTCATGGCTTCATGGCTCCTGGCAGACACCTGCACACTTATAACATGCTTGATTCTGAGCAACGAGATATGTAAAAGTATAACCAAATGATATGCGTGAAAACGGGTTAAAAAGAGTAAAAATATGTAACAAAGAAAGAAAATCTAAGGAATTGCGAATCCTATTCAGCAGTGTTCAAACTTAGAGGAGAGCATAGACCATTTTGAAACAAAGTCACAGTCGTGTGTACCAAGAGGAATTGCAGCTACAATTGCTAGGAAAGTTCAGGATAAAAAGAGGCACACAAAAATCACTGGAATAAGAAAGAAATGGCAATTTCAAGAATCAAAACTACCCGACGCTTGAAGAAAAAAGAGCTATTATTACTATGCCAGTGCCAGAGAGCTGCCTGCTTATAGCATGCCAAAAACCACAGAAAAAAATCAACAACAAAAAAACAAAAACGCTAACCTTGACGAGTCAGATGTTTAGATTATGGTCATGCTACGTTTGGAGAGAGTTTAACAGAACGCACCTAGAAAAGTACACGATTCCTACTGTGAGACACTGAGGGAGATCCACTGATGGTTTAGAGGTCTGAACCAAAAAGAGATCATTTTTTTAAAACTGATGGAAAGCATCTGGAGAAAAACTTTCACACTTTTGACCAGACTCTGTGCATATGATGCATTTAAACGTTCCAGCAAGGCAAGTCCAAAACAGAAGGCAACTGGACCTTTCAGTAGCTGCACCAGGAAAAGGTTCAAGAGTGGGCTTCTCCATCTACTAAACTCAAAATCATTTATCCATTTCATGAGGGTCCTCTAGGACGTCCCAGAGATTCTCTGAAAAACTAGTGAAATAAAAAAGAAATTAGCTGAAATTTTGCCAGCAATGATTATTGAAAACTTTATATGCAAAAACCTGTTCAAAGATTTTAAAAAGCGTAATGATGTAAATGCAAGAGATACAAGTATAATTGTTTTTGTACATTGTATCTCATGAACTGTGCAAAGTTTTGAATCATTCATCATTTCTTATACATTTCACCTTCAACCAGTGAGACTTTCTAGTGATCAACAGTTCTCCAGGGTCAGTACTCGACCCTTTCCAAAGGAGGTTTTCTGCCACAAAAATATTGAATAATAGAAAAATTCACAAAGAGTGTCAAAGGAGTTTGGCAGTGGCAAAGCACAACCCATGTATGGAGGCCTTAGTCCTTGGTCGGGTCGTCACAGGTTCGAGTCCTGGCCTGATGACTTTTGTCACATGTTTTCCCCCTCGCTCTTTACCCTCTTTCCTGTCTGACCACTCTCAAATAAAGGCCACTAGAGCCAACAAAACCTATATACAGTATATATACTGTATATATACAGTATATATATATATATCTATATATATATATATATATATATATATCTATATATATATATATATATATATATATATATATATATATATATATATATAGATATATATATATGTGGAACCAAACTTTAGAGACAAAGAAAGGTATTTTAAATCAAAAAAGGGGAATCCTAAAAAGCCAGTAGCTGAAAACTTTGTATATAGCAACAAGTGAATGACGATAAATCTCTAAGGTCCTGTGTTGCTGGATTTTTCTCTATTTTTTGCTGTAGGCTGTTTTTTTTTAACTCCAGAAGCTTATTTTATGCAGCACTAGTCCTCTACCCAAACTTTTGTAAGTTTAAGTTGCTCAATATTGTGTTCAGGTCAGACAGAGGACAGGAAAGAAAGCTGCCAAAATCAGACGGAGCGTTGTAAAAGCCTGGAGAAATATTAATAATGATCACATTCGGTTATATATACACATATAATTTTTTAAAAAGTCTAGTTTGTGCGATGCATATTTTTAAAGAAATCATTTATGCAGCTGAAATTGAAAAGAAAAAAGAACTTAAAGGAAGGATGAAAATTTTCAACGTCTTAAAGCAAACTCGTAAAATTTTTACAAACCAATTCAGCTTTTGAAGTGACTGACAAAAAAGGCTCCCTGAATGTACTGGCTAAATAGTAATAATAAAAAAAAATCTGTTTAATCTCCCAAGGTTTTTAAAGCGTCCTTCAAAGTCAAGTTCAGCCAGCTCGGAATTTTAAAGAGCTGATTTATGAGCGTGTATAAATATATGTTATTCCTCAGACTGGAGCCAATTATTACCCAGGGATGAGCTGCAGAAAGAGAGAGGATAAAGTAGGCATCCTTTTGATTCACAGATCAGCATCAGCAGATTAATCTGTGAGTAAAACTCTTTCTGCATAATGTTGCCTACGTCTTCAGATTGTTCCTGAAACAATCCGACAACGTTAAAGTCTAATTTCCCACTGCAAATTCAATTGGGTGAAATCTGAATAATGTCAAATAAAAATACATGCGTGTCGTAAGGGACGAGTCACGATTTACTTTGGTTTCCACAGGTGCCGTTGAGACCCGGTTTCCCTGAGATGGGCTGGATGACTGGACGGTGGACAGGAGGAGACGCGTGGCGTTTGTAGATGGCGTGGGCCTGAGGTGCTGAGGTCTCAGCGCTGGACTTCTCCAAAGGCTGAATGAAAAACTCCTCCTCAGACAACTTAAACAGCCCAGTCTGCAGAAATAAGAAAACGGAAACATTCAGCACATTAGGTTTTACAAGACCATTCGTGAAAATATCTTACACAGCATCTGTGAGTGAAGTGTGTAATTATGCAAAAGGGAGGACAATTTGAGCAATTTGAGTCTAATATTGAACCGGGTTTCCAAGAAAAGCTTGGATGGTATTCTTAGTATGGAATACAAGATAGAGGAAATGTGTTTGTTTTTTTGTTAACAATCCCATTCAATGAAAAAATACATATTTATGAGTGGGTATGGCAATACAGAAATTATGACAATTTTACAACAAAATTTAAATTTATTATTGTCACAAATAGCGTATTAAGTTTAAAAGGAATATTCAATCAATGAAAATGTAAAAATACCAAGCTTTAACATCCTAAAGGAAGTTTAGATTTTTTTAATGTGTTTTGTACTTTAATAAAAATCTGACATTTCCAACATAATCGCCGTACTGCATTGAATACAATCACTTTTGTCTACCTTTATGAAAATATCTACATATACTGTATGTACTGATTTCCAGCACTATTTTCAAATTTCTGCGTAGTTTAGACTATTTTTCTTTAAGCCTGATAACAGAAACGGGTCAGGAAGCTTGATGGTTAATCTCAAGTTGTGGCATAAAACGAGAAAACATTTTTTTTTAATAGTGAAATGTATCCTAACATAACCTATGCTATACAGAAACCCAAAAACTGTCGGCAAAAGCGTTTCTCATCTGCTGGGGAAATGTCATGCTATGAAAAGCTAAAACCTCACCTATTGTTGTAAATTATTGACTTTGCTTTTTCGCTTTGAAAATGATGCACAGTGGCCATTTCTGTGAGGCTAAAAGCTGAGAGTCACCATTAAGTGCATCAGGCTTGAATGGGTCAATGACAGCTAAGTGCAACTTAAAGTTCATGATCTTGACAGCTTTCAGGTTTTCCAGCCCTCAGAACCGAACCGGTTCCAGGGAACCACTGCCTTTACAGCACTTTCTCTCTTGGAAGAGACAACTCAGCGGGAAATTGCACGTATTTGAGAGGTTTTAATGGGTTTTTTTTCTGTCTTCATAAAACTCGGTTGTACACCAAAAGAAAGCATTACTTATTTTTCCATTTTGAAAATTAAATAAAATCATTCAGTTATTATTGTTTCTTTATTGGTCTTAACTAAAAACGACAATTCCCTTTTAATTTAGGCAGTACTAGGAATAAAATATTTTTATTTGAGGTTTTTATTTTGAAAAATAGATATGACACATAATTATTTTCCCCCCACAAACATAACTAGTGCAAGAAATAATTTTGAAATTTTGGGAGTTTACCTTTTTTAAGTTTAAATGTACCTAATGCATGTCTTACCAAGATTCATTGTATCAAGTAGTTCCCTTTAGACTGCCTAAAATCTTCAAAACCTAACCTACAACTTGCAATAAAATCACATTTTCACATAAGATTTAAAAAAAAAAATTATGCCTTTTTAGTAACCTATGTTGCAGTCTTCTGACCTAAATAGCCAACTTATGGAAAGAAGTATTTGTTGAACACATGTAATACAGAAATATATGGCAGGTATGCAGAGACACATGCCCAAAATGGGTTTTTCCCAGGTAAGAAATAGGAAGGATGGGATGAAATATACAAAATGAGGTAACAAAGTGATAAATTAACCTGGAGCTGGAATAGATATGATGGCACAAATCAAAAGTATCTGAAGCATTGTTTGATTTTTACTTCACTTGCAGTAGCTGTTGGAAGTAAATTTGGAACATTTGACTTGATGTTTCTCTAAGCTTTAGATAAAAATCTTTATTGTCATTGTCACAAGAACAACGAAATTTAAAAGGTGCCATCAGTCAGTGCATATGCTTAAAAACAAAAAATAACTGTCTCACAATTCACACACAGTGTACTGTAAGAATTAACAAATAACTGGTAAAAAAAAAACAAAAACCAAAAAACAATAAATAAGAACAGCCACATTCTCACATACATCATTCATGATATTAATGGTTGTTTTTGATGGCATTTAGTTTTGTTATTGCTATCGGGTAGAAACTGTCTCTGAGACGGTTGGTTCTTGTTCTGGTTGCTCTGTATCTTCTGCCTGAAGGCAGCAGTGTGAACAGAGGATGTCCGGGGTGAGAAGTGTCCTTTGTGATGTGTTGTGCTTTTCTTAGACAGCGGTCGCTGTGCAGGTCCTCCAGTGAGGGGAGAGGGCAGCCAATGATTTTTTGGGCTGTATTCACAACCGTTTGGTTGGACAATGTGCAGCTAAAGTGAGTCAAAAGTATGTTTATTTTCTATAATTCAGGGAATGGCTACCCTGAATTATGGACAACATTGACCATGTCTCCAATCAATGTCATAATTACCAAGAAACTGTAGCAAACAAAGACCGATGCTAATATTGGCTTCACAGACAGGCCCCGTTTTATACCTACCCAGAGACCCCAGGACATTTTATATGAAATTCTACTCACTCATGCCAGAACACTGAAAGTGGTTGATGATTTGTTTCTCAACAAGTTAATGATTCAAAACATTTTAAAAAATAAAATAAAATCAGCAGCAATAGTTCAGAAACAAATACCAACCTTCTTCCATAGCCATGTCAATCATCCCCAGAACTAAATCCTACAGGAAACCAGCAGGATAAGCTGGAGAGTCGCTGGGATGAGACCCAGGACCCCCTGACAATCCAGAGATTGTGCAAAGACAAACAGTAGGCCAGCCCTCCATCTGTTAGCTGTAGCCCAGCATGACGTTCTGCTGGCAAAAGGAGGTTGTCAAAGTGGCATTGGTGTTTCTCTACAGGAGAATTTGGTTTTCTTCCTAGTGCACTCAGATTGAAACCTGGATATTTCCAACACTTTCAGGGTCAGATAACAAAAACACAATAAAAGATTTTTACCAACAAACTGTAAATATTGTCTTGTAAAAACACCTATAAAGTAGAGAAGATCTGATAGCATGCAATACACTGATTTTTTATAATTATATGAAACTTTGCTAAGACGACAATCAAAGCAGTACATGGAAAATAAAATATATGTATTAGAATGAAAACTTAGCTAGTCCGTGACCTGCAAACCTCAGTAACCCTGATAAGGAATGGAAAAACACAACTACAAAAGCTAAATTTCCGCACCATAAATTACAGTGACAGGGACACCAGAAAAAAATATCAATGGCCAATCTTCTTCTTTTCCTTTCCTGACCATCCTGGCCTTAAATTTAACTCCCGCCCATCATCTGCTCCGGTTAACTCTCCTTCAGCTGTCAAGGAGCTCCTGTGGAGCTCAGACAGGAGGGCTGGCATACTAAACGGACTACAAGGTGAACGCTGAACGGTGCACGAGGGACGGCCACTAATCTGTCACCAACAGATTCAGAGACAGACAGGAGTAGCAGAAATGTAATATGAGCATGTTAAGAAGGTCGTTTACAGATCTTGTGCAGTAGACAGATCACAGGAGTAATTATAGCTGGGTTTTTCAGAGCAGATGCATTTGATCTCGTATTAAAGCTACATGCCATCTAGCATCAGAAGATATTCAAGTGAAATAGAAAACATTTCAACATTTGTCTTAAAGATCAGGCTGGATTCTAAAATGAGTGTCCTTCTTCTGGACATGTTATGAGTTCCTCTTTTGGAGTGCTGTGTGTTTATAAGTAAAGACAATGTTTGTTTGTTTTTTAAAAAAAGCATCTGTGATGCCTGGATTGATGCAATGAGCGACAGGTGAAATGAAATCATATCAGAGGAGTCATTTTTTATAGCAGTAATGAGATGTTCTGCCCAGATTTACTGCAAACAAAAGATGCCTGAGTCTTATACTGCAAGTGATTTTATTACAACCAGACTGTTTTGGGTGTGCGTATTAAGGAAAATAAAATAAAAATACCTTCACACTCTCCACTTGTTGGTGTGCCACGAGTCTTTGTAAATGCCAACTTATCTCTGCCCCGCTGTTGAAGTCTGCATCGTTTAATGTAGCAGAGTTCTTAGGAGATAGTATTCCTGGCATGACCCAAAGGTTGCAAGTAAAAGGCATCCCCCTCTTAGAAGTTCTCATTTTTGATGGAAAGATACATTTTTATAAGTAGGGGGTAAACAAGAAAATATCCATGATCCATTTTTAAGCTGCACCGTCAACAAAATGCAAGTTTCTTAGTGAGGTTTGGGGAAATCTCTCCACAATAAAGCTTTTACCCTCGGTTATTGAGCTCATGCGTGTTGCTTGTCTAGTTTTGTAATCCAGAACATGGATGCTCTTTGAAGGAATATAAAGTTTTCTGTGGAAAAAAGTGTGCTTTGCATTGCAAATGATAGAGCATGAGGTTTCCTGGACAATTTTGAACCTGCACAAAAACTTCCAAATGCATAGGGCATAGGCCCAGCGCGGTGGCCACATCGGCAGACTGAAGCAGAACTGGGAACAGGGAACACTGGCCTCATGCCACTGGCCTCATGCCACCATTACATTCAAATCTGTTGCACTGGGTTTCACTGAAAACCTTTCACCTGCACACTCTCATGCTAATAAGATGGCAACAGTACAGATGGATTTTTTTCTTTTTAGGGCCAAGCCTGATCAGACTACAGAACTCATGGAGGTGCAGAAATGTCCCCTGTGAAGATTATAGGGTCACTTCTAAGAGCCGGGCTGGTGCAGATGTGTTTTATCTGGTGTCAGTACTGGGATGAAGAGAACAGGAAGTCGGCAAGGAAAACCTATTTTGATGATGGGGAGTGCAGAAGTCATAATTGCCTTCACACTGCAATTAGGTTTTTCCAACTATCCAGATGCCCAGACATATTTAAACCGTTTTAAGGTCCTGGGCAGGGCATAATTTCCTCAAGAAATGGCTGAAAATCAAATAACATAAATTTTTACTTCTGCTAGAAGTCAGGTTGTTAAAGCTGCAGTATGCAACTTTTATAAATATGTTTCATGTTATTTTTTATTAAATGTTTTTGTTAAAACTGTCACCATGTCGTTAATGTACAAGAGGCAGAATCTGTGAAAAAAATAAAATAAAATCAAGCTCCTCTGCCTCCTTCCTGTTTTTCTTGTATTTCTGGAAATATTCTGCTCCCAGTCAGAAACAACCAATCAGAGACAGGAGGCAGGACTCGGCTCTGTCAACCATGCTCAATGTGCTAATGGCAGAAAACCTACCGTTACAGGAAATCTGTATATCCACCATCATTGGTGGTCATGCTAACAAGCCTGAGCATCAGGCTCTTGTATGGGGAAGCAGAGAGCAATATGGAGGGAGTGAGCAGTGTGTACACGAGGATGATTGACAGTAAGAACCATCTCCTGGCTCTGATTGGTTGTTTCTCTACCTTAATCCTTAGTTGTAGCTGGCCTAATAGAACCCCAGTGTTCTATTAGGAAATTCTACGATCAATTTCTTTTTTTATTATTTGTGACTTGGTTTCGAAATTTTGTTCATTTCTTTGGACACAAAGTACGTACGCACCAGCATACAGAAATGAAATGACCAAAAACAACAGATTTATTTCCCCTAGAGACTGATGGCAGAGACATTTCAGAAGATTTGTGCATTGTGTTTACGGATCTGCTCCACCTCAAACAAACCTACAAGAACAACAACAACAACAAAAAAAACACCCTGAACAGATGGTAACATCTGAGCCACCTGCACTAAACCCCACTGCTCATCTGATCACATCTGCTCACTAAGCTACAGCTTAGAAAACATCTGGTACAACTTTTCAGATATTACAGGTAAATCTCAGCTTTTTGAAAATTATATCAAATGCTTTTTAAAATAAAAAATTCTCTACTTTAAATTGTTTGTTATGAAGAACAAAATGAAGCAAAGTTTGGAGGCTATATGCTGCTCCAGCTGGTGTTTTCAGCAGCAGCTGACAGTCTGAGCAGAAACAGGCAGATGACGGAGGGTTAAAGTCTCTGTGTGTAAAGTTTTGTGTCGTATGAAAAGATTAGAAAGGAAGTTGCTGAGAGTGAATTTCCAGGTATGTGTGCATTTTTACTATCAGCTCCCAGGCTAAAATCTGGCTTCAGAGTGACAGTATAAATCATCTGTCGTCCTCAGTGAGGTGAAATGTGTCCTTATGTGGGTTTTTAGAACCAGCTGGCAGTCTGAGCTCTGCCAGGGAAACAAGAGGCAAAGTAAACAAAGTCGAGCTATAGCTTATAAGTCACCGAGAGACATTGGTCACCCAGGGGTGATTACTGGCAAGTAGAGACAACACCAGAATCTAAACATACCGTGGAGGCATCTGAAGGTAACTTTACATGCTACTTAATATTCTGCAGCCACCCAACAGGCTGCGAATTGATCCCAGTAGGGATTTTAACCGTCACATTTGTGCTTTATGGTTTGATTGGCGTGCAAAAATTACAGAAAAGAAAAGGAAACTGAGCAACTGGAGATACTTTTTGATCCACCTCTATCACAGCTCGTGCCTTTCTAGTTTTATCACAACATGTTTATAAACTACAGTCCTACTTAAGGATGATGTTGATGTTAAAACTAATGTTTCAAATTTGTGTTATAGGTCTTAGGGTCAGAAACATAAGTCTCGGCTGTAGTGTCATGCTCTTATTGTATCTTGTGCCTATCGGCTTGTAACATTACGGAAGTCTAAAATGACAAATGTTAAACTTCATAAATTGGATTGTGATGAAGCTGTTCCACGAGTGATGAGAGTTAGAAAAGATGTAAGCTCTCTGAGAGAACAGTTATACGAAATGCATATCTTTGATTTTATTTGCAGACGGCCCAAATATCGCCATGGTTGCATAACAGACGGTCTTTAATGACCATCAAATGCTTTATGCAGTACAGAATACAAAGACGACTCATTATGCATCTGTACAATTTATAAATTAGATCCTTTACAACTTCATGTAACTTTAACAAATCTCCTCTGGTGGTCCATTTTGTGACAGTAAGTTAACCATTATGTGTCATACAGAGAGTGGATTTATTTAACAGGAGTCCATTTTCTCCTCTGTGATAGTATGGCTGATATTTCACAGATGACACCAACGCAATCAAATTAGAAAACTCATTCCAATACAACGTCCTCAGTTCCTTGTATTCAGGTCTGACCCCAGCTACTCTTAAAAGAGAGCCTCACTCAGGTAAGTCGCTTAACCTCATTCTGTCTTTAACACCCTGTGGCTCTCTGAGGGGGTATAACAGAGACGGAGTGGTAAATCAGCAGCTACACCTTTCAATTTTGTCACCAAACAGAACCAGTACAGCAGAGGTGATACAGATGGCACCCCAATCTCTGCCAATTAAAAACCGAAACGGCTCAGAGCAACAGTTCACATTACCGATCTTTCAGTGGAAAGAGACAGCACTAATCCTACAGATTCATGAACATTATTTAATGTATCTTAATATTCTGGCTTACTATTTTGTGAACTTTTACTAGCCACACACATTATCTATTTGCAAAGTATTTTACCAATGCTGTTGTATTTCAGAAATAGCCAAATTATAGTCATCTATTCTCCTCGTTTTTTGCCCATGCAATCCCAGATCTGACAAAACGAAAGTTTGCTGAGAATATATTGCGCTGCGTTGCCGAGCCGCCCTGCAAAGGAGGCAAGGAAAAACAAAAGGTGCTTATTACGCATATTTGTGAAAAAATGGGTGAAAAAGAATGATATAAAGTAAAGGCAAAGGTTATAGGTCGCATCTGGCACACGTCATCTTCTATAGCTTTTTATGTAAATCAAGAAAGGAGTAAAAGACTATTAAAATATTTAATTACAATAAGACACTGTGACGTTGCAACAAAAGTGAGCTTCTGCAACAAGACAGTTCAATGTCCCTGTAAAAAAAAAAGAACAGAAAAGATGTAAGGCTAATGATTATTTTGATAATTGATTCTTCCATCAATTATTCTGCCTACAAATTAGATAAATTGGCCAATTCTGCAGATTTTTAATCGGACAATTATTTTTATTTTGCAAATATTTAATATCTCTTAATCAAAAATAATCATCGCATATTGTCTGATCATTTGTTGCAAATAATACATCAGCAGACGGGGTTTAATCCAAGTTGTTGTTTTTTTTGCTTTTCTTTACATAATTTGAACCATGGGAAGTTGAACCTGAAACCTGAGGAGCTCTGGGTAGACCATATTTACAGACAAAGGTTTTTTTAATATCTTAAATCTAAAATGTACACATTTTTGTGCAGTTTGTGCTTAAATGCTGGCCTGAGTATTTTGATCTTTCAGCAAATGGGCATTTTTAGGTCTGTATGCTTCAGTTAACGATTAGTCGATTACTAAATTAGTTGACAATTATTCTCAACCATTTCACCCCTAAACAGATGAGATGAAATGTTTTTTTTACTTAAAGAGAGTCTGAAAATGTAATTCAGTGCATGCTTTGAACAGTGGTCATCTCAATGCAACAGCTGAGATAAAGGATCTCAATGGTATAAATTACTACTATTAATAGGATATTTCTAAGTTTCATTTTGTAGGGATGCCCACCACATTCACTGTCAAGTTCTTTTTTAAACTGTGCACTTCCCCACTTGAAAAGGGATGGATGACCCCATGCAGATTCTTAATGGCAGGGATTTTACTCGAAGGACCAAACAGTTTTCCTTGCTTTTACTTCCATTTATTTCAGTGTATGGACATATTCACCATTGATCCAGAAGATGCAGGTAAAAACCTTTAAACAAACCCAAAAAATAATAATTACTAATCTGTATAAATTAATTTCACTTAGTTGCAAATTATATAAATAATACCAAGCAACCCATCACAAATTAAATATACAAAATAATCAAAATTAAATACACAAGTAACTAAACTTATGTTAACTTTAACTTAACTTTAAAGTGCATTCCAAGTTAATATTTACATTTCATACACATACATTTCTTAGCATACAAACATCTGCTTCTCAACATTAATAATAAATATTTATCATAAATTTAGCTTTAAATTATTCTTTGAAGTTGATGGTAAATTAACAATTGAACTTGTTACCCAAATCCATTTCATCAATGCAATAATTAATTCAATCATAAAAGTCCATCAGTCAATGAACGGCAAGCGTCGCCGCTGCAATCCACCACCTCAGTTCAGCTGTCACTAATGATCCGATCGGCCAAACTGGATTGTAGACAACTCTGCGGTCCGATCTCATAACAACACAGTTTATATCTTACCGGCTGCCTCTCTGCTCATCTAAAAGATCATCCAGTTGTACACAGGTTGACTAGGATCTGTGATTCAAAAAGTCCCAAACTCCTGTCCTCTTTGTTTGACGGCTTTAACTTCCGTCTTCTCTTTTTTTTTCCTTGTCCGTCCCGCTTTTAGGTCCGTGTGGGAACGCACAACTTTTTTTCTTTTTTCTTTTTTTTTTTTTTTTTTCTTCCTTCTGATTTGACTTCACACCTCCCACTCGATCTTTCCATTAATCAATGGGAAGATCGCAGCCCATTGTCATCTTGGTACATCTGGAGTTTTTTACTCTTTGGTTTGACTTTCCATTTGTTCCTCTACAGGTATTAAGACAATGAGCCTCCTAACATCCCTGTGAAGAATGGTGGTCTTGATTTTGTCTTTCTTTGGTGGATGAGTTGGTCTTTGCTTGACATGTCTTGTTATAGGGGTGCAATAACTTGGGACAACCTGGACATTTACGTCCCTCACAACACCCTTCTTGTCAGGACTTGCACTTACAACTTTGCCCAGCATAAACTGCCCTCTAAGCGCATTTTGGTCACACAACCAGACGATGTCCCCAACAGCCACATTTCTCTGAGAAGTGTGCCACTTACTCCTCACAAAAAGGTTAGGACCAGCCAGTTGCCTCCAACTTTTCCAGAACTTAGTAACCTCATTTTGCATAGCTCCAAGTCGTTTGAATGAATAGCTGGAAAAATCAAACATTCTCATATCACCACTCTGAGATGCTCGTCCAAGCAAAAGACTGTTAGGTGTTATGTACTGAATACAACCCTCTCGACTTTGTATTCTCGCATCAATTGGGCGCTCATTTGCAAGGTTGGCAGCGTTGTACAGAATTGTATGAAATTCACTGAAAGTCAGTGTAAATTCTTGACCAAGACTCTGGAAAGCTTTTTTCACAATGCCAACAGCAGCTTCAGCAGCTCCATTTCTGTGAGGTGAGTCTGCGGGAAGGATTTTCCACACCCATTCAGTCCCATTCTTTGCTGCTGCTTCTTCCAAATCTGATCTGTTTTGGGTGCTCAGGTACCTATACAACTCTTCCATAACTGGTTTTGCTCCAACAAAATTGGTGCCTGCATCAGACCAGATCTTCTGTGGGTGACCTCGAATTGCAGTAAATCTCTGATAGGCCATCAGGAAACTTTCAGTGGAAAGCGAGCTTGCCAACTCAGTGTGAATAGCTCTACTGGCCATACAACAAAAAACGACTCCCCAGACCTTAATCGTCACCCTTTTCTTGACGTCATCTCTGACATAATAAGGTCCGAAGAGGTCGACTGAAGTGAACTTAAAAGGAGGTGCAGGCTCAGCCCTCTCAGGCGGCAAATCACCCATCAACTGCTGACACTTCAGAGCTCGAGCTTTCCTACAGACCATACAATTGTCAACAATCTTTTGGGCTATCCTTCGTCCTTTTACAACCCAGGCTTTTCTCCTCATCCTCAGTAGGGTTCCAGCAATTCCATCATGTGCAGCATTGTGAGCTTCTCGGCCCAACAGTGTTGACACCCAGGCATCATGGGGTATGATGGGAACTGCAGCTCTGTCTTCTCTAAAGATCTGTATCCTGCCGCCACAGACTAATAATCCAGACTCTTTGTCTTGATAAACCACCAACCTATCTATGGTTGTGTTGGGAAAGTTGGCACCCATCTGAGCAGCAAGAAAAATATCCCTGAGAGCATCCTCTCGTTCTCTCACAGAGATTACCCCTCTTGAGCAGACTGCCTCCCACTTTGGTTTAGCTGCAACTTGATTTTTCTTAATGAATCTCTTCGCTGCTCTCCAAACCCAGACAATTGTCTTGACCAGTCGTGTCAGACTGCTAAAGCGGCTAACATCTATCAGATTCTGTATGGATATTGATGGCCGCTGCTTCTTTGCCAAAACCTCTGCCTGATTTTGCGGTAATTCTTGTTTGAGCTCTGATTCCTTTATCCCAGTCCTTGTGGTTACAGCAATGAATGCCTTCTTTTGCAACTTGGTGATGCTCCCTTTTGCATCAATAGCAAGTTGTTTAGATGATTTAATTGGCCACTTTTCAACTAGAGACTTTAGAAATGCTGGGCCTTGTTGCCACTTAGAGTCAATATCAAGATCTTGAGGGCTAGCTCCTCGGGTAATGATGTCGGCAATGTTTTGATTCCCAGGAATCCACCACCAATCTTGGATCCTTGTGTTGCTCTGGATCTCTCCAATCCTATTTGCAAAGAATGATTGAAACCCATAGCTTTCTCTTTGAATTGCTCCAAGAACTGTTTGACTATCAATGAGGTGATACCACCTCTCAACTTTGATTTGGCTGTGCATCTCAAAGTACTTCTTTAATCGTGATGCAAACACTGCTCCGCACATCTCTGCTTTAACAGCCTCACCTTTTTGTTCCAATGGAGTAAGCTTAGCCTTGGATTCCACCAGCCTAATGATTGGGTCTCGAGCTGATCCCCACCTCAGATACAACACTGCTCCATAAGAATATTCACTTCCATCTGAAAATGTAATTGCTAAAGGGTCACTGCTGTTATGAAAGGGAGTTAATGCTCTGCTAAACTGGATCTTACTAAGCTGAGTGTACTCTTCAAAAAGCTTGATTGCATCTTCTCTAAGGTCACTTGAGAGTGCTAAATCCCAGGTGTCTTTTACTTGGCTACTCACATTCTTTGCCTCTTGGAAAGCTTTCCGCACCAGGATTGCCCCCTTCTGTTTTGCAGGAGTTACTAAGCCAACTGGATCATACAGACCAGACACCTGACTGAGGAGCTCTCGCCTTGTCAAAGGGTTTGGTGTTTGACTTCTGATTTGGTCCAACTGGAGGTCTTGTCCAAGTCGCATCTTTTTTTTCCTCTTTGAAAAATTTATGCTGACCATGACATGGAGTTTATCCTCCTCCACAATGTACCCCAGACCGAGTGCTTTATTGTCCTCATCCCGCATTTGGTTTGGTAGAACCATGGTCTTTACTTTCACTTCATCCTGCTTGTTGTTACAATTTTTCCTCCCACTTTGCCCAGAAAACACCCAAGGTTTGAGTTTGAAACCTCCAGCTTTGAGAATGCACTCCACATTTTCTGTGATTTCCTTTAGCCTGTCTGGGTCATTGTGGGATGTTAGAATGTCGTCAACATAGCTGTTATTCTGAAGGACTTGTCGCTCCTCTTCAAGATGAATAAATGAGGGTAAACTTGCAGTTTCTCGCATCGCCAACTGTGCAATGCATCCTGCAGGTTTATCTCCAATGTTCACTCTTGTAATTGCGTAATCTCCAACTTTTTCATCCTCAGAATCACGCCAAATAAATCTGTGCAAGTGAACTTCTCTTTCCTCCAGCCAAACAGAATTATACATTTTCTTTATATCTCCTAACGCAGCATAAGCTCCTTCTCTGAACCTTAATAGGACAGCACGGATCTGGTTTAGGACATCTGGGCCTTTCATCAGCAGGTCATTCATACTTATCCCTTTAAATTTCTGGCTGCTATTCCACACAAGTCTTACAGGAGTTGTCACTGAGTGTGGATTTGGAGCAATTAGGTGGCTTACATACCACACTGGGCCGTTCCATTTGTTGATTGCTTCCTCAGACAATTTAATTGCAGCTCCACGCTGAAGCATGTCATGCACTTGTTCAGTGTAAGCAGCTTTCCAGTCAGGTTCTTTAGCCAGTTGCTTCTCTGTTCTAAAAAATGTAGCTTCGACTGCATTTCTGTTGTCTGGCAGGGATGCTGGATCTTCCAACCATGGGTACCTAGCATGCCAGTGAGGTTCGTCTGTATGGCTGTCTCCTTCATTGTAGGTGAGGCCTTCCTTCACTACCTCAAGCTCCCTTTCTTCAGCGAGCGTCATCGCCTTTCCTCCCGGCTGACAGTTTCCACAACGACATCCTCCACACTTAGGTTCACAAGCCGTGCCAATACTGTCCCATCTCCACCACTCCAAGAAATCTTGGCTTGTAGTTGCAGTCTTTGATGCCTTAAGTTGGTTGGAGATCTGATGAATTAATGGCGGATGCTGTGGGATTTCATGAATGACTTCTTCATATCTCACAGCAGCTGCCCTCATTGACCTTGCAAAATGTGTTTTGGTTGTATGAGCTGTCATGGCAAGTTCCTCAAACAATTCTGGATGGGTTCCTCCAACCACTTTTCCTAAGGGCCCCTCCCACAGTACAAGGTTCCCCACAACTCTAATTCTTTGTGGTGTCAACTGACCTTCCCTGTGGCTTATAAGTAAGCTTATTTCTCTGGGTCTTACAAGTTCATCCAGTGGTACGTCTGGAAAAAATCTTTTCAGCTGCTTTGCCTTGACATGCTTATGAATGTCTGCAATGCTGTCAAGTCCATAACAAACAAGCTGATAAGGTTTCAGAGTGCCTTTGGAGGTTTTCACACGAATTTTCAGGAGGTAACGTTTAGTCTCCACACAAACTTTCATCCCTCCAACTCCATGGACAATGAGTGTGATCTCCTCACTCTTGAGGTTTAATCTGCTTGCAGCCTTGTGTGTTATGTAATTTGTATCTGACGCCAGATCAATTAATGTGCCAATCTTTTGTCCAGCATTTGCGGTTACTTCAAGAAGCATCATTAACACTGGCAGCTCCTGCACTCCACTATCCATCAGGAAATTTAACTGATTCTGAGTTGTATTAAAATTTCTAGATGCAGTATTTGAAAATACATCTCTACAATGTCTGGCCAAATCAGGTGACAATTTCTTAAGAAATTCTTCTTGATCTTCAGTATACTTTCTGCTACCTTTGTCTTCTTGTGGGCCAATTCGGTTCCTCCTCTGGGTTGTGTTGCTTTTCTTAGCTTCAGCACTTGGGCATAGATAATAGTGATGTGGATCCTCCCCATTCCTGCAGCTTTGATTCTTGCACAAAAACCCAGGTTTGCAGTATGATTTATCATCATGTATTTCCAAACATTTTATGCATGCTCCTACCTTCTTAACAGCAGCTCTTTTTTCAGTTAGTGTTAATGTTCTGAACTGTTTGCAAAAATAGAGTCTTTTTCTGTGTTTTCCATCGCCGCAGACAACACAGCTTACGAAGTCATCAATTGCTTTGACTGACTTGGTTCTGGCGTGTCTTTGCTCCATTCGGGTCTCTCGCCTACTTGGTTCTTCTTCTCTCAGTTGCTCTAGTTGCTCATAAATATTTTCTTGATCTTTCAGAAATGCAAGGAGGTGATCAAACCGATTCTCTGGTACCACAGCATTCCTTTTATCAGCTGCATAAACGAGCCACTCCTTCTTCAGAGCTTCAGGAAGCTTGGTCTCAACTGACTTTGTCACCAGAGGATTTTTGATGGCGCCAGTATTTCCAAGGTCACTTAAATCCTTAAGAGCCTTTTCAACAGCTTGAATCAACTCCACGATTCTTCTTGGCTGGTGACCCCTAACTGCAGGAATTCTCTGTAGCTCCTCCACAATTTCAATTGCAATAGCTGTCTGATTTCCATAGCGGTTCTCAAGGACTTGAAAAATATCTTCTGGAGTGCTATAGGAGGTTAAGCGAAGGTCTCTTGTGATTTTCTCATCTAGACTGTCCAGTAGCTGCACTTTTTTCACCTCTCTTGAACCGGTTGGTTCTCCTTGTTTTTGAAGAGCTTCCCAGTCCCTTTTCCATCTATAAAAATCACGCCTGTTTCCAAGAAACTTTGGGAGAGATGTTGGTTTCAGCTTGATGGTTGGTAATGAATAATTTTGGGAAGCTACAGTTTGCTCCTTTTTTCCTTCATCTTCTTTTAATCTTGCATTAATGAACTCTGCTGTCCTGGAGACCAACTTTGGGACACTAAGTTCCAATCCTCTCAGCCGATCTTGAATTTCATCCCGATAGTCATGAGGAATCCATCTTTTCCAGCGACAATGAACTTCTTTTGCAGCCTTTAAAAGTTCCTTCAGATGACTGAGGGTGAAGTCATATGCCTCTTTTTCCACTCCTGGTGCAATAGTGGCAACATGTTCACATTCTGATTCTGCTACTTGAAGTGCAATTAACAGTTCAGTTTTCCCAAAAGTTCTCCACAGGGTCTCCTGGATTAAACTTTTGATTTCTCTTACTTTTGCTTCACATTCATTTGCAGTTTTTTCCAGGTCAGATTTCTGCTGTTCAGTCAGTGCAGCGTCGTCATCTTCACCCAATTTGGATTCCACTTCTGCGATGAGACTTGCTTCCAGATCATCATTTGCTGCCATTACTTTTCCAGCCTCTATGTTGAGCTTGTTGAAATTGTCCTTTAATTCCTCTTCAGTCATGTCCTCATGCGTCCGAGTTATGTTATTGATCAATCGAGTCAACAACCTCTTTGCTGTCGTTCTCTCCATCTTTAGTTGTTCAACAGACTTCTCATCAGCTGGTTCTGCCATCTTTTGAATCAGTCTCAGTTGTTCACAGATATGAAGCAAACAAATGATGTCAGCTACTGTCTCTTCTTTAACAAGATCCTTCAATTAGTTTCTTTCTTTCTCATCAGCAGTTTGTGGTCGGTTTTTCAATGCCGCTGGTTTATACTGTTGCCGGTTTTTTGGCCGGTTTTTACTGTCAAGTTCTTTTTTAAACTGTGCACTTCCCCACTTGAAAAGGGATGGATGACCCCATGCAGATTCTTAATGGCAGGGATTTTACTCGAAGGACCAAACAGTTTTCCTTGCTTTTACTTCCATTTATTTCAGTGTATGGACATATTCACCATTGATCCAGAAGATGCAGGTAAAAACCTTTAAACAAACCCAAAAAATAATAATTACTAATCTGTATAAATTAATTTCACTTAGTTGCAAATTATATAAATAATACCAAGCAACCCATCACAAATTAAATATACAAAATAATCAAAATTAAATACACAAGTAACTAAACTTATGTTAACTTTAACTTAACTTTAAAGTGCATTCCAAGTTAATATTTACATTTCATACACATACATTTCTTAGCATACAAACATCTGCTTCTCAACATTAATAATAAATATTTATCATAAATTTAGCTTTAAATTATTCTTTGAAGTTGATGGTAAATTAACAATTGAACTTGTTACCCAAATCCATTTCATCAATGCAATAATTAATTCAATCATAAAAGTCCATCAGTCAATGAACGGCAAGCGTCGCCGCTGCAATCCACCACCTCAGTTCAGCTGTCACTAATGATCCGATCGGCCAAACTGGATTGTAGACAACTCTGCGGTCCGATCTCATAACAACACAGTTTATATCTTACCGGCTGCCTCTCTGCTCATCTAAAAGATCATCCAGTTGTACACAGGTTGACTAGGATCTGTGATTCAAAAAGTCCCAAACTCCTGTCCTCTTTGTTTGACGGCTTTAACTTCCGTCTTCTCTTTTTTTTTTCCTTGTCCGTCCCGCTTTTAGGTCCGTGTGGGAACGCACAACTTTTTTTTCTTTTTTCTTTTTTTTTTTTTTTTTTTCTTCCTTCTGATTTGACTTCACATTCACCTTCTTTTACATGGAGCAACTGCCCCTTTAAAGGTCTTAGTCCTCCTTCAAGTAGTTAAGACTCAGTAAAAAAGATGTTTTCATATCAAAATGGCACTGTTCGCTGGGACGGAGAAAATGGTTTGGACTCCAGGGAAAAATGAATCCACAGAACAATTGAGCAAAATACTAAAGTGGATAAGTCTGATTTTCAAGACCCTTCCCACTGGAACCGTCTTTTAAAATAAACACAGGCAGCACACACCCATTGTTAATGAATCTCTCAGGGAATTGGCTCCACTCAAAGTGCAAAGACATTTCCTCAAACAAATAAAAGGAATTGATATTATATCAACTACACACTTTATAAATGCGATGAGCCCAAGCAACTGTAAGACAGACTTCGAAATTACACATCACAGGGTGTCGGCGAGGAGCTGCAGCTACATATGGTAGAAAATGTGTTTTGTTCAGGCTGAAATCAGGGTTTATACCATCTAAACGCCCCGAGGCAGTGGAGAATCTATAAAATATCCAAACATGTTTTGGTTTTATATTAACCAATTAAGCAAATGTTTTTCTTAACTGACAACTGGCTTAACACATTTACCTAAACTTTAATAAACTGCAAGTGAAAAATAATGGACAGCTAAAGAAGCAATTCCATTTTAAGAGAAAAAGAAAACAAGAAGCGCTCTCAAAGTTCAGGCTGAAGGTGGACAAGCAGTCCAACTAACACCCAGACCTCAGCAGTCAAACAGGAAGCACATCTGCTTCTTACTTTGCTTTGAAGATAATTTCTAACAGTATGTTTGCTGCACAGAAGGTTTACACCCAAGCGGGAGAGACAGGAAATAAAAAAAATTTTTTTTTGAAAAGTTCTCACACAGTTTCCAAAGACTGCTTTTATAAACGGGCAATTAGCTGGCTCTTGGAATACAAGAGTTTCTCTAAACAACAACAATCCAGCAGCTGAAGCATAAAAACAGATAAAACAATAAAAGCTGTACCGTGTTGTACAATAATACGTCTAGCTCACTACATTTCAGTAAAATACATTAAGAAAAAGGACAAAGGGCTCATCAAACATTTCTGAAATCGTTAAATAACACCCAGTGCAATGAATCGCCTTGAGGAATCCCCCATTAGCAAATGGAGTCCACCTGTGCATAATGTAATCTTACTATAGAACCAGATGTTTGTGGAGGTTTATTAGAGAACACCAGGAAACAGCAATGAAGATGAAAGAGCACAGCGGACTGCTCAGGGATGAAGTGGTGGAGAATTTTAAGACTGTGTGTGTCGGGTTACAAAACCAAACCCCAAGCTCTCAGCACCTTAAAGCGTTCTTCCATTCATCATTTCCAAAACAGAAGAGTACATCACAACCACAAACATGCGAGACATGCATGTCCACATAAACAGACAGGCCAGGCAGGCGGAGGATTCATCCGAAGCAACCAAGAGGTAACCCCAGAGGAGCTGCAGAGAACCACAGCTTAAAGTAGGACATTCAGGGAACAGGACAGCCATTATTCAAGCAGTACACACAGCTGCCTCTTATGAACGAACGGCAAGCTGTAAGAAGTCACTCTGAAGGTTGGCAAACGTCACATGGAGCACACAATGTGCATACAACTGAAAACCCCATTCTCTATAGATGTAGCATGTCGGTGGCCGAATCATGCTCTGGAGAAGTTTTTCTTCAGGGAGAAGATACAGAGTTGATGGGAACATGGATGCAGCCGAGCTCAGAGGAATCCTGGAGAAAAAAAACAAGTCAAAAGCAGCAAGAGCCTCAAAACCAGCTTTCCTCACGAGACCGAGGCGATGGATCCTGAACATGCGACCAGAACTACAAAGGAGCGGCTTAAAGTCAAATTGTTTTTGTGTGATGAAATTGACCAGTTAGGATTCGAACCAAAATCAAATAAAGGATCTCAATGAAAACTGACATTCCCAGACACTATCCATGTCTGTCAGGGCGCTCAGTCATATTCAATGAATTAGGATATATTCAAAACTTTTACTCAGTAACTCAATTTACTAACTGAAACATTATGTAGGTTAATTACACACACTGTTTCTGTTAATGATGATTTTCAGCTAATCAAAATGTGAGATTTAAGATTAGAATACCTCAGAATAATAATAAAAAAAACTAACAGGAGAAATGTGGGCTTAATGAAGATCAAGTCAATGTTTAATACCTGCTTAAAAGGTTGTTCTTATAAACTCCTCATCAGATGCTATATTCTGTCCTATTGAATGTGACTGTATATTCGTGACACTTTTCAGAAACTTGTGAAAATCCTTTTAATTCAATATTCTAATCATGGGCCGCTTTGTGTTGGTCAATATTACTGAAACAGCAATTACATTCTGCCACATGTGACAAAATATATATAAAGCTCAAGCAATGCATTATTTTAATGTTATACGTCAGACATTGTAATAAGATCAGCCCAGAATATTTTACATTGCACATTTGAAGGCAGGCTGCGTGAATATTAATAGCAGGTTTGAATCCGACTCTATAATTTGAAATCCTCCCATTTGCATGTTTCAGACAAAAATATGTAATAGCTGGAGGGCAGATTTAATAAGAAATATTATTACAGCATGACGATAATCCCTTGACTGATCTCTGTATGCCACTTTCCGTCCATACCATTTGGGTCTGAAAAGGACTAAAGCAATAATGACATTTTTAGAGTATTTACTAAAATGTCCTTTTTAGAGGGAAGCCATCAGAGAGCAGCTTCCCAACAAAGGCATGCGTGGACATTTTGAGGAAAAAAAAAAAGAATACCTGGACTTGTGTGAATTTTTAATGGCTCTCTATCGCTTATAATCTAGACCAGTGGTTCTCAAATGGGGGTACGCGTACCCCTGGGGGTACGTGGAGGTACTGCAGGGGGTACGTGAAGCTTTTCAAAATATCTTTAAAAAATCAGTAGGCTCCTCATAATAAGTCTTGGGAAAAATTATTTTGTAAAAAGTTCGATAAAATATAAATGTGTGTTCATGCACTGAATTTTATATTCAGTATTTAGTTTCAATATCCTTTAAAATAAAACGGTTTGACTGGTTTTATACCTTCCTGGTGGTCACCATCTTCTGTTTTTCTTTTTTGTTTAACCATGCAATGTTTGCAATATGGATGTATTTGTCAGGTTCACTGATATAAGTTGTTTGGCTTTAATAAATCAGACAGTGATTTTACAGCACTGTACCTCTTTTTAATTCCAAAAATGTTTTGCCCGTGTCAGGGGGTACTTGACTAAAAATATATTTTTAAGGGGGTACATCACTGAAAAAAGTTTGAGAACCACTGATCTAGACAATCATTAAGTTTGGTGTGGTTAAATTGCGTGCAACCTTGTCTGCAGACATGGCGGTGGATTAAATGGAGCAGAAATCACCAGCTGCATTTTGAATTGGCTTCTTACTCTTATCTCGCCAAAAGCGTTGAAGGGTGTACTCACGTCAACTAAACACCGTTTTATCTTTGTGACCCAAAGGCAAGTGAAATAATGTCAACATGTCAGACCATGAGAACTAAATGTTGAATCCTCTGAGCAAAAAAAACCCCAAACAAAAACAAACTCTTTAAGATGGTGTGTTTGTTTCTGAGTTTTCTCATTTGCTAAATTATTGTTTTAAGTTAACTTTTTGTTCCCTAAAAATAAAAAAACATTTTTTCTGGAATTGAGTTTCAGCTGCACTGTTTTAGCTCAAACACATTTCAATAAGGTTAAAGAAAATCTGCCATTGAGCTTTTGTAATAAGTGACCATGTTTTACGTCACTGTCCCACTCTTCTTAACAGATTTTCAATTCAGCCAAACTGAACGGTTTTGGGGTTTCAAAGTCTCATTTAAAGTAACGTCACAGAATCTCAATCAGATTCAAGGCTGGACTTTCATCGGGCCACTTCAGAACCTGAACTGCATTTTTATCTTGCCATTCTGAAGCGGATCTGCTGATGTGCTTTGGATCGCTGTCCTGATCCTTAACCCGTGTGTTTTTACACTTCAGGTCGCAAAGGCTGAACTCCACGTTGTAGAAATGGCTTTAGAAACATTTTGTTTCAAACAGGTTGGCCCTAATTAATCTCTTTGAAAAAGATCCAATTGAAACTGAACCATTTACGGTGGATCCCTCATTTAAAAAGTGCAAACTATATTTTCACATTAGGCAAATAGGATTTGGATTACCTTTTTTTATCTACAAGTCATATTTATATTATAGCTGATTTAACTTACTCAACTTTTTTTAAAAGTTTGATTTAAGAAAAGAGTTCAGCTAAAGTTTTGTGAAAAGTAAATCAAAATAAACAAACAAAAAACAACCTTTTAAAAAAAGTCAAGATTTTCAGTCAATGTAAAACAATTACACATACAAACTGATGCTTGAATACAAAGGTTTCCTTTTTTCAATCATCTTTTAAAAATATTTAACAAATAAAACCAGCCAAGAATAAAAGAAGCGATCAAAGAACAAGTGATGTCTTTCTCTGCCATTATCCTGCAGTGGGCTGAAACGTTTAGTAAACCTAAGCCTTAGAAAACTGCTTCATTCAGAACATTGCAGATTTTTAAATTATTTTTAAAAAGTAGCTGTTTAATAAGACTGTTATTTTAAACCAAAAGTAGCATGTAGTGCTGAGCTGCTCATCACAGTTGCAGATATTCGGTGCAATAGAACAATTTTAATTAACTCACAAAAGAAAAAGAAAAAGAAATAATTTCATCACAGCCACTTCACATGGGGTTTTAAATCTTCTGACTCCAACTCCATATGACTGAAGGTCTTATATAAATCTAAAATGTCTAAGCGCACTTTAGATTCTTTTTATTAGGAAGTGGCCTTGGATTTAGTTCTTTGTGATCCTCCTGGTGGAACCGAGCAACTGATGAGTGATTTACATCATACTTGATAAGCCTTCATATGAAAAAAGACTGAATTAGATCACAGATAAATCATGAAAGAACGGTTCTGTTTAATTATTTTTGATCAACCTTTACAGGTAGAACAAGAATAAAAGAGCTGTGTGAAAAATGGATCAAGTTAAGGCACCAGGATGGAAATCCGTGTCTTTCATCGGTTACTTGACTAGAGGAATAATTTGAAGACAAAATTGTCCATTTGTCCTGAGTCAATCTTTCAAAGCTAAATGACACATCTTTAAAATGTTAATTTTGCTGTACTTATAACAACAACAAAATGCCTGTCGTCTGATCAGACGTTGACATTCACTCATTGGCATAACTGCCTTTAATCTAGGTGTTTTTCTAATTTTCTTGAGCTATTCCTTTTCTAAATTCAAAGGACTTTATGACCGACAGGTGCAATAACTTTTACAAATATTTGCACGTGAACCGAATTTTACAAACAGATTCCAACTGCATTGGTCGAGGTTATTCAGAGATAATCACCTCGAACAAATAAACCACAGCAACAACACTTTCTGCTAAAAATCCTGTCGCACCATCATGGATGCCAAGAGGGGGGGCAAAAAAACAAAACATCAATCTTTTAAATTTGTTTTCTCGGGGTTTGACGGAAAGCCAAAAGATTTCTGGAGAAAGTTTCACATTCAGCCGAGAGGTTTTGAACCGTCTTGGCTGCAGGCTTTCAAACCTCGTAAACCTGGTGGTGGTGATGGCATCATGCTCCGAGGCCGGTTTGGTGTCACTGATGCTAGTGCACTGCATACAGCGGATGAAATATTAATAATGTCTGAAAAGACCTCCAAATTCTTCTACTTCAACTTCAAATCTACAGCTATGTGGTTGATGTAAAAGAACAATGATCCGAAACATATCAGAAGTGGTTTTATAAAGAAGGCTAACTTTCTGTAATTCACTTCCACAGCTCTGACTAAATTTGTTAATCAAATCTGCAACAGGCATGGGCCTCCCGAAATAATTCTCCAGAAGTAATAAGAGTAACATCCAGCATAAATGTTGAGGCACAACATTTATGCCTCATATCTAATTACATTCTGCTAAAAGAATGTAATTAGATATTAATAGAGGAGTATAGTAGGGGCTGCACAGTGGCGCAGTTGGTAGCACTGTTGCCTTGCAGGCCTTGCCTCCTGGGTTCGATTCCCGGCCCGGGGTCTTTCTGCACAGAGTTTGCATGTTCTCCCTGTGTATGCGTGGGTTCTCTCCGGGTTCTCCGGCTTCCTCCCACAGTCCAAAAACATGACTGTCAGGTTAATTGGTCTCTCTAAATTCTCCTAGATGTGAGTGTGTGTGTCCTGTCTGTCTCCGTGTTGCCCTGCAACAGACTGGCGACCTGTCCAGGGTGACCCCGCCTCTCGCCCGGAACGTAGCTGGAGATCGGCACCGGCAACCCTCCCGACCCCATTAGGGACAAAGGTGAACAGAAAATGGATGGATGGATGGATGGATGGATGGATGGATGGATGGATGGATGGATGGATGGATGAGTATAGATATTGTCCTCTTTGTACATAAAATATTGACACCGTCAATACATTTTTTAAATCCATACTAAGTTATAATTTGTGCACTCAATACTTTTTAAAATCATTAAAGTTTGAATAAATCAATTTAAAAAGAAATTGTTTTGACACTCAACCGTAGGATATATTTACCAGAACATCAGCTTCTCGTCCTCTATCCTTTTTCTAATAGGTTCTAAAAATGCAACTCTGGCTTCTTCATGAGGAGGAAATTGATTATTGTAATGTGACTGAGGCAACGTAACCTTTTTTTTTTTTTAAACCAGCTGGGTTTGTAACAACGCTGCTGAGGACAAACAAAGCAAATACGCACAGACACCACTGCTGGATGCAGCAACAGTGAAAGTCTGGCAAAGCGTCAGAGGAGAAGCCCCTGTTCTTGGGTTACGTCCATGGACTCTGATTATTTTAATCGTTTGGACGCTTTCGCTGTGCAGATTAAAAACAGTCCAGCTGAAGGAAAGTATGCAAATATCCCCAGCACACAGAACTGATTTATTAAACAAAATGTCAAGATGCTTTAATCACTGGGGTTTGGATAAAGCCCTCTAAATCAGGGGTCTCCAACTCTTGTCCTTAAAATCTACTGTCCTGCCGGATGAATCCCTCTTCAACGTAGCTCAACCAAATAATCCAATGACATGTCCAGCCTGCAATCACGTCTCTCTTGATGAGATGTTAATAAGATGCAGATGTGTTAGAGCAGGGATGGATCTAAGACCTGCAGGACAGTAGATCTGGAGACGCAGGCTCCAAATTAATCTCAGGATGGCAATCAACACAAAAATTCTCACATTATTGAATTTATGTCTCCAACAAATGTTTTCACATATTAAAAAGCTATAAGTCATAGGGTTCATTCACAAACTTTAAGGTGTGTACAATGCAATAATAATCTCACCAAGCATTTTTGGTCTAGTTTCTAGTGCAAATATCTTAGTACACTTGAAATAAGACAAAAGTCACTTGCTAGTAAATTTTCATGAGATATACAGTAGGTACCTGTTTTAAGTCAATAAGTCCTTAATATAGTTGAAAAAGGATGGGTTATATCTTAAATAATCTGCCAGTGGAAGTAGTACCTTATTTTTAGAAATAAATTTCAGATGATTGACTTAAGCTCCTATATCTTGCTGAAAAGTTACTTGTAAGATAGTTTTGTCGTATTGCAAGTGTACTGATATTTGCACTAAAACCTAGATTTGTGTTTTTGCAGCGTATGTGCTCCCATACATTAGGCACAAACGCCATGCTTTGACATTGCTTCAGATCATCGCATTACTCACCAGTCCACTGCATGTACTTATCGCAGCACTCCCCTTAACGGAGCTCCTGTCCCATACCTCGCCTAGATAATGACACCTAGGGACTCCGGGCTGATGGATCTTGGCCCCTTCCAGGCCACCGTACCTCCTCTCTGTGGTGAACCCCGGAGCCAGCAGGTTTGGGTTAAGGGTGAGGTTAAAGTGCAAGCTGTGGCCGCCGTGCAGAAACTGGTAGAAGACTCGCTCGCTGTTGGCTCTCTCCTCGGAGGTTTCCCGGCGCTGCACGCGGCGGGCATGGTGAGACAGGATGTTTGACAGGAAGTGGCCTCTGGCATCAACTCTGGTGGGGTGAACCACTTCATACAGAGGCAGGTCATGCAGAAATCCCTCTGTAAAAGAAACGGTGGGAATACATTATGTTTGGGATGATAGGCTAATGTTTCGTGGGAATGAAGAGGGTAATTAAACAATTAAGGGTCTGTAAAGCTGTAAATTAGACTCTGAAACTCTAAACCACATCTCATGACCGCATAATCACGTCATTTATGTGCTTGGATGCAGACGCAGTCTTTCATTAATGCTTCAAAACCTAATTTCCTTTTCACCATTTGCCTTTTACTTTCATGTGCAGTGGGTTAATTGTGGCCTTTGAAATTTGTTCTAACGGAAATGATCCTTAATTTCCTCCAACCTGAAGTGGATGCATGAGCAGAATCAAAAGATGAGTCTCTAAGAGCTCCAGAAGATTGATAAGAACGGGGTAAAAGGTGACCTTCCAACTCAACAACCATATTGATATTAGTGTAATAATAGTGCATATTATTCAACAACTCCTCTAGAGGAAAGTGGGGGAATGTGGATTAGTTAACCCGGCATGACATCATAATGTCTCAGAGCTCAATTAGAATAAAAAAAAATCTTTTGTATCCATTCAGGTGTTGCTGGAGAGAAGATGCACAAGCTGCACCATATTTAGTTGAACTCAAATCCTTTTAGTTCACATTTATTTTTGTGTCTGTAACGTGATCAGTTATAATTTGCACATTTCTTAAGTGACACCATGCAGACTGCCTGAAAGCAGTCAGCATATTACTTACTTACACTGCAGTCAGAGTGATCCCAGTTGGCAGCTAGCTACAAAAGCTACATTCACAGGAAACTGTATTTGGTAAATTGTTCACACAGAAGTCTGATTGCAGCTGCATCACTCAGTGGTATGAATGGCCATGCAAAAGATAAAATTCAGCAAAACATTGGAATTGGGCATATTTAAACAATATTTTTGTCATATACCAAAGAACACTAAGGCAATTTTTAAGCATCCAATTTGATATTTTTCTCATGAAATAGTAATTTAGTTGTTGTGGTACAACAAAAATAGCCCATTTTTATATTCTTTAAAACAGTCTTCATCAGGAGTAAACAATTTCAGACAATCAGATTCACTTTTATCTCTTTCCCTTCTCAGAGCCCCGGATTAAAGGATATCAAGCTTTAAATAAGAGATTACACATATACAGCCAGGATCCCCAGACCCCACCTGTCTTATATTAAATGAATAAAGCCGTTTTCTCTGACTGCAGCCAGATTTGTGTTTCTTGTGTATAAGAAAGTAAAGTCAGTGTAATATTTGCTGACAGTGTAGCAACAGCAGCTAGAAGGATACATCACTGGGAAAAATCCGTCTCACGGTGAACAGAATTGAAATTCCTTTACTTTCCCACAATGGGGTGACAAAGCGTAGAGATTGAGAAAGATGCCATTGCTACAAAAAAAAAAGTTATAATAATGAAATGAATACGAAATGCGGAAAACCTACAGATTTTTATGTTCAGGTTTGGCACAAAAAGAAGAGACAGGTGGTTACATCTGAAAAACACTCAAGGTCTGCTGAACTTGAGTTGAACTTTTATTAGTATTCTGTTCGTCCACCTCAGATACGAGACCTTAACTTTTCTTTTCTTCCAAAGAAAGATTGAGTCCACAGAGAAAACACCTGAATCTGTTGTGTTACAATGCCACTGTGCTTTAACTCTGGTGAAAAACAATGTTAGCACATGAATCTTTTTATTGCACACCCCTAAACAAAAACTTAAAGATGAGTCATGAAAAACATAAGAGTTCAAAAGTCAGTTTTTCATAATAACTCATCTCCACGTCTGGCTTATTTTTTTTACATGTTTCTTCCTTTAGTGACCCTATAGGGGCTCTATAGCATCTACCGTCACCATAAAAGTCCAAATCTAGCTGAAAATGTTTAGGGGAAGTTCTAAACCAATGCAAGTTTCAGACCATAGATGACTTGTTGAAGTTATTTTCACTACATGAAGCAACATTCCCACCAGTCCACAGGAAACATTCACATTAAGCATGCCTAAACATGTTTTGAAGTGAAACAAGAACATCACATACAACTGAATCCTGCTGAGTTCTGAAACTTTTAAGCTCCCGTGGTTTTATTATTTAATTGGAAACGCGTCTTATCAAGGGAGTGTGTGAGAGTTTACTTCTTTTCCTGACACGTGTTACTCGATATTGAGTAAATTTAGACTCATCACCATCCTTGGAGTCTGATTGAGCACACAAACAAATTTTTTCCCAGTGCTGCAATGTTTAAATGGATTATAATCCAATCCAAAATATAATTATAGCAGTGAAAATTGTCCTTCCATCGCTGATAAATGTTTTAATAAGTTTAGATGCAATACTTGCTTTTTCTGATCACGCTTCTTCCTTATATTCGTTTTTTCCAAAACCCAGGTTTTAATAAATCAGTCTGACATTAAAACATTTATATTTACAGACATTTTCTTGGTCGTTTTGCTGAACCGATGCAGACTAATAATTGAACCCTCATGATTCAGAGGAACAGCCAAGAGATGCGTTTGCTGACATTGTAGTTTCAGGAATGAGAAGATTCTGACTGTGTCAGCTTAGACGGAAAGACTTGTTGCCAAGCTGAAACATATTAAATCGCTGCAGTCATTTCCAAAGGGTGGCTTCCATTTGTCTAGCGAAACACAAAGGGTGACTTTTTATTTTGGCCAGGCAGTTTGCACAGATGCATCTGGACAAATGAGAATATCTTCAAAAAGGTACTTCATTTCAGTTATTAAATCTATAGGAAATCAATCATATTACATAGTTTTAGTAGTAAAGTTTTTATTAATAAATGGAAAATGTATTAACAAACGAGAAACTTGTTAGAACTTGACAAAATGTAATGTTTGTTACTGGTTTCTCATTTGGTGGATGTCTGTTTCTATGATTTATTATTTTATGTTTTTATGATGTAAAGCACTTTGAACTGCCGTGTTGCTGAAATTTGCCATACAAATAAACGTGATCTATTAATCGATCTTCTGCATATTTATGACTGGAGCACAAGTGGCAGCTGCTGACTTGCCTATATGGTTGAATAACTACAAGTCTCATCTTAAAATTGAATGGACATAACTACAATAGAGACTGGTTATATATGTATTTAAAAAAGGATTATTAGGGGAAAAAAAGGTATTTTATCAGAGGTCTGTACCTAAGTTCTTTATTTTAATTTTGGACAGTTTAAGACACTCATACTTTATTATCTGAGCTTCTTCCTTTTTTAACTGATTGAGTGATTTCTCCCCTCAGCGTCACATCTTTGCCCTGAATCCCCGATGGTTTGTTTTCTGTTCACTCTTCTGATGTGAACAGGATTCGAGTGCATTCAAACCAGCTTTGGACTCCCAGACTTTCGGAGTGCTGTGGCTTTTCGCATCTAAAACAATAAACTGAGGGAATTGCTGGGAGGACAGACATGTGGAGTGGAGTGGCGTGGTGGAGGGGAGAGATGGAGGCGTGGGAGTGTTTCCGACCAGATATCAGATGCTCCTGTCTCCATGCGGCAGGAGAATGGGAACTGGCTCGCACATAAAAATACTGTGCATATTGCATCCTGTAAATTCCCAGAGTAAAGCTGCGGTTTCCTGCTGCTGACATGAGAGGGTCAGAGGTCAGCGTCAGAGCAGAAGCGCTTCCACTGGGGTTTTCGTGTCAGATCCGTTGGAAGCGGATGGAACAGCATGGCTCTTTATAAAGCAGATCTCCGGAGCGACCGCAATGAGCTGTAATTGCTGTGGTCGGCTACAAAGTTTGCGAACAGAGGTCGCAGCTGGCTTCTAGTCACAGAGACAGAAAACTACCCGTCTGGCTCTTGCCTTCTCTGGCTTTAATTAGACGCACTCATGGAGGCAGACGCCGCAACAAGAGGTCGTGTTGATGTAAAAAGAAAGCACGACTCGAAAAGCCTGTGAGAGGGAGAGAGAGGGGGGGGGGGGATAACCACTGACCTGGTTCGTGAGGGGATCCGAGAGCTTTGCAGATCTCCAGCACCAAAAGAAGCGCGACGAGGACTTGAATGGGAGACGCTCTTTGTCCAGCAGCGTGGAGCCCCCACTCCGAACGGTTCATTTTGTCAGGACGGAGACCTGCGTGTCAGAAACATCTAATGCCTTCCTATAAAAACTCCACGGCGCTTAATTTAGATGAAGTCCATATGAGTTGGATGCGCGTTCGGCGTCACTTGGACCATGCGCTTCAGCCGTCACAGTCCTAATAAAGATCTCCAACACAGGCCTGATCATCGTTTGCGTCCGCTGCTCGTTTTGGGTGCATTCCGACTCCAACTCTGTAACTTTTGTAAAGTCGGCTTTGGCACGTTATTGAGCGGTCCTTGGTCTTCCTCCTGTCCTCCATCAGTCTCCTCCCGACGACCAGTGACAGCTTGAAAACTTTTTTTTTCCCCCCCTCTGCAAACTTTTGCAGAGCCACCCCCACAGATGGGAGGACTCTCAGACAATAGGCTGGCTCTTCGAGGACCGTGCGGAGGCTTAAAGGGGAATGGCCGCACCAAGACATCGGATACAGTCAAACAATCCAGCCTGCATGCAAGCACAGCCCAGAAAGGCTGAGGTCTGTCGGGTTCTCAGTGGGTCAGATGAGGACCAGCTCAAATGGGATGCATTCACTTAAAATCGGAGAATACACTTAAGATAAGGGGATCCACTTTGTGCAACACAGCGACGGTCATTTTGGATTGAGGAATACTCTTTAAGAACAACAACAACAAAAAAAAGCCAAAGGGGTTAAAACCGGATAGTTTCACAGGAAGCTGTGATGGAAAGGATTATATTGGTTCCATAAACGTGAATTCCCACAAATGATTTTTGAGAACAGTTATTAAATGTGTAAACACGCAGCTAAATGTTTTAAATTATTTCTCTAACTTGTTTATTATGGCTTTTTTTTTTAAATGCACTAATGTCATTTTTGAAGAGAAAAAAAAATTAGTGAACAACCCAACCTCAGTATGTGGGTTTAAAATTAACTTCCTTCTGATTTTTGAAATTATTATTATTTTTCTTTTTTGCACAACTCCATACCATGTAGTTGCCTACATTTTTTAAATATTTAATTACTTGGTGAATTTTGCTTGAGTCAGATTTGGTTTGTCACCTTATGCACCTCTGAGGGTGACACAAAAACAGCAGCTATGCTCACAGTGACTTTGTGTAAGTCATTTGCAGTCAAAGGGTTCTGGTTCCAGCTTGACGGACTGCTGCACAAGGACTGGACCAACAATGGGTACTTTGGGACAGGGGCAGCATTCTGTGCTCTTTGACAAGAATAAAAAACAATACATGCTTTCATGGTAGACTACAAACATCTCCAGCACTAAGAATATGCTACTATAATTAGAATATAAAGTATAATTAAATTGGTCTCTGGTTTCTGGTGTGTGCATCACAGACGCAGGTATCAGCTTTCCAAAAGTCTAGAAAATTTAAGCAGGTGCAGGTAGTTTAGAATCAGTAGTAAAGTTAAATGTGCTAGTAGTTTCTTAAACTTTTCATAGCTGCTGTTGTCGGGCAAAAGCTTTATTTAATACCATTTCAGAGTAAGTGTCAAAACCATCTGCACTCCACTTTATGCCTCAACGCAAACCGATTAGTTATTCTTAGCATACCAACCAGATGAGCAAAAATATGTCTATTTAGTTTATCAAAACTAAACAGACACAGCAAAGAAGCTGAGGAATTTTTGCACTCCCTTTTCAAAACTTTAAATGTCAAACGTCTCTGGGTTTAAATGCGATTTTCTTATTCCACATGTGACCAGATTCAAGTTATAATCATCAGAAATGTTCATTTTCTATTTATCTATGCCGACTGCTATCTGGGATATTTCAATGTGACAAAAGGAGAAACTGTCTATGAGACAAATAAAAACTACCCCTTTTGGAGCAAGGACACTCGAAAACACCAGGATTAATGTACTGTATGCAAATGTGGCGTATTTATAATAACAGACCTTAGTGTGACATTTGTCACTGAAGCACTTTAACAGAGGATGTTGCTGACGAAGCAGAAGTTGCCCAGAAGAGTGATGCCAAAATCTCAAAGCGCCAGCAGAAACAGAATTAAGATAGATGGACAGACAGATATGTGCTGTTAGACATTAACAGATAGAAAGGGCAGACTGACAAACCTTTATCTTTATTTATACAAACCTGTTCAGAGTAATTCAGAAGCAGCTTAAATATCATAATAATGTCTAAATGTTCTAGAAAATCAAGCCACACACACACAGTAATTGAACTCAGTTAAAAATCATTTTTTAATATGGTCAGGATGGTCATTATTGCATTGATTGATGTAAAACATCAGTGGGACGTTATGAAGAGGTTATGGTAGGTCAGTGGTTCGTATGATCCTGTAGGACCTTGTGTGCTTGGATGGATGCTGACCATGTCTGGGAGGGAGGAGTTAATCCCCCCCAGCTGCCCTCACACCCCTTCGAAACTGCAGCAGTGCAGCTTGGAACCACACAGTGCAACGGTAACTTAGGACGCTTTCACTTGTGCCTCGATATTGTGTCTTCTTGCAAAGTCCGAAGCGTTTAAATGTTGTCTACCATAATCTCTGCCGCGTGTTGCACTTCTCAGTAACAGTAACATTTATTGTCTTAAGTCCAAATTTCTGCATTTTCTTCTGGCGTTGCTGCGCTAAAGTAATCAGTTTGGTTGTTTTTACGCACAGCCCGAGTGCGCAACGATTCCAGTCACAGAGCACACAAGCTCGTTTTGCATTAATGAAGAACATGGTGTCTTTTGTACCAGTAAATGTCTATCATCTTTAGCAAGTGAATGACGGAGCTTTACAGTCATTTCTAGCGCGGGACAGTCTGCTCCTCTCTCTTTCTGTTGACCAATCCTGGCGCAGCGGCGGAGCGACACACCTGTATAAAAGCGGATTCCAGGTCAGCTGACATTCAGAGGGGGAAGCGATGAAGACGACAGGGTGCTGAGGAAGAGCACAGAATCTCTCTCTCAGATGGGGATGTTCTGCGGGGCGCGTGTTGTGCGTTTTTAAAGATGGACGAGCTCTTTAACCAAAGCGCAGCGCCGAACCAAAGTTCCGCTGGAGATGACAAGTTCACATTCGACGACATCGACGTGAGCGCGGACGGCTCTCCCATCCTGAGAATATTCATATCGGTGGTGTACTCGGTGGTGTGCGCCGTCGGCTTGGTGGGGAACCTTCTCGTGTTTTTTCTCATGAGGGTGCGACAGGGTCGCAAAAGATCCACTATAAATGTTTTCATCACCAACTTGGCAGTGACGGACTTCCAGTTCGTCCTCACGCTGCCCTTCTGGGCCGTGGACACAGCGCTGGACTTCAGCTGGCCGTTCGGAGACGCGATGTGCAAGATCGTCCTGTCGGTCACCGTCATGAACATGTACGCCAGCGTCTTCTTCCTCACCGCCATGAGCGTGACCCGCTACCTCTCCGTGGCTTCAGCCCTGAAGAAAAGGTCTTACAGAAGGTCACGGTGCGTCAAGTGGGTGTGCGCGGTGCTGTGGCTGGCCGCCACCGCAGCCACGGCTCCCACGGCCGTCTTCTCCACTGTGACGGTGGTCGCTGGAGAAAAGCTGTGCCTCCTTAGGTTTCCAGAGGGACACGACTGGCTGGCCCTTTACCACATCCAGAAAATATTGATTGCTTTCGTCATACCGATGTTCATCGTTTGCGTCAATTACATGATGCTCCTGCGCTTCGTTAGGCGGAAAAGCATGGACGGCAGTAACCCCAAACGGAGGACCAGGGTCACCAAGTCTGTCGCTATTGTCGTTTTGTCCTTCTTCTGCTGCTGGATGCCAAACCATGCCATCACCTTCTGGGGCGTCTTGGTCAAATTTAACGCAGCCAACTGGGACACATCATACTACACGGTGCACACGTACGTGTTCCCGGTCACGGTGTGTTTGGCACACACAAACAGCTGCTTGAACCCAATCCTTTACTGCCTGATGAGGCCGGAGATCAGGAAGATGCTGAGCGGCTTGTTTTGGAGAGTCCCCAGTCCCACTCAGAGCAAGGCTTGCGCGACGCGCTCCGTTACGCACATAGAAACCCAGGGAGTGGTGCCCCTCCAGATCATTGACAACACGGAGTACACGCTATCCATCATAGACCGTAAAGGCTCATCAAGTTCTAAGTCAATCCCATACACCCACTGAATAAAAAACTGCCTTTATTTATTTATTTATTTATTTATTTATTTTTGCTCCGTCAGCTGGCTTTGCTCGTGCGTAATGTGTTCACAAGTCTGAAAATTATAAAACAGTTCACTCATTCTGTGATTTTTCTATGAGATTAATCTTTTCACTTTATAGTGACAAAAAGACTGGGACGGGGATCAGCCTGGCCACATGGGGAAAGGCGGAGACATTCACTGTTGGACCCCAAAATATGACAATGTTTACCATGTAAAGCCTGACTGTAAATAAATTGCTGTTCCATCAGAGAAAAAAATTTGGCTGATTATTGCTCCAAGCTAGTTACATTTTGTGATAGCTTTTTCATTTGTCTTTAATTATAATAATGACAGTTCAGAATTGGCTAGAGTTTTGAATCAGTGGCGTTCTGCCGTTTCTGGATGTAAATTGTGCACATATCTTTAAGAGGTTTAACGCTAATGACATGGTTCTAATGCTGTCACCTGTAAAACATATTTATTTTCATACTTCGCCTCCATTATCTGTTATATAGTGGGTAACAGTGAGCTATGAAGTTACTTCTGAAGTCCAAACAGCAATATATGAAACCAAGCTATGTTACATAGTGAAAAACGTAATGGATTTTCTAATTGAAATGCTAAATGGCCACCCTAGATGCTACTACCACTACAAGCTAGTAACGTACAGACTCATTCAATACAATTGAATATTATTGAAAAGTCCATTTATTTTAGGAACTTTATTACCAAGTGAAACTTTATATAGAATAGTTACTCCAACTGGTGATTTCCAGCCTTTGTTTCTGTTAATTATGATTTTCTGCTCACAATGAAAAGATGACATTTAATTACAAAAGACCAATTAAAGAAAAATCATTTTAGGATACAGAGATGTATCTTAAAATGGCTAAGTTAAATGCTTAAGTTAGCTATTTTCAACTGGTGCTTTTAATCTGACAAATGAGCCTCATCAGAAAGTATATTCGAATGTTTTGAATGTGACTTTCTTACCTGATGCATTTAAACACTGCAGCATGTTCATTACAGAAATGTGTGGATTAATAAGATACAAAACAGACGAGTAAAAAAAGGTGCATGTGTAAATTTTAGATGGTGGTTGGTGAGAAGCTGTCTTTCCGAAACAGAAATCTGCCTGACGAGAACCGTCTTCATTTTTTTACCTCAAACTTGCATATTTCAACTTTTAAGCTAAAGTGCAATACAAACAATCCACTAAAGTTTTCTTCTACCTGTGAGCAAACTGAGTAAGCACAAATCCTGTCACTCGGCTGCTCATAAACGCTACAAAGATGATAGTAGTTGGAAAACTTGGTGGTTGGTGGTACTTGTTATAAAATCTTTGAGAATGTTGTGCTTCTTGTGAGTAAAAAAAAATAAAAAAGCAAATGTATGCAGTCAATCTCTTCCTGAGCACAGAGTGCAGATGCTGATTGAAATAAATACTTAACGGAGCGTTAGATTGAAGAGAACCGTTCAAAAATGATTTTCATCAGTCCAGCACTTGAGCTGGACTGATGTGCAACCCAGAGGAGAGATAGCTCATAAGTTTCCATCTGTCATCTTTTGGCTAAGTGAAAACCCTCCACAGACAATGGAGGAAAGCTGCCCACCAGGCAGGTAGGAGGTGAGGGAGTCACCTGGATGCAGATGGCTCGATCGGCTTCCAGCTTTGTGTGCCGATGCTTCTCTTCTCCGTCTGCGTTTCTTGTCCTCTGCATCCCTCTGCGTTGCTGTCGAGAGGTTTTGTGTGATTGCAAAATGCTGTGGTCAGGTCACTTTTTCCACTCTTCCTCTTGCTTTTCCAAGAATGGGGAAAAAAAGAAGGAAAAGCAGCTGGAAATCTGCCCGTTCAGTGTGTTTAGGTTGTGTAAACAAAAAAGGGGCTTCACAAGCTCTTAAAATGAGGGAATACGTTTAGTAAGAGTGAACTCGAATAAGCTTGGTTTAATTAAAACGGCAGATTTAGCGGAGGATGACAAAGCTTTGGGCTCTTAGCCTCGTTTATGGTGCAGCTAATACCATTACAGAGTACTTTTTATAGCATGGTGGCATGTGTCACCCAGTCCCAGGCTGCCCTCAGTGAATGCTTTTGTTAGTGAGACGTCTACAGAACTTTTTATATTGACTTACAGCTTTTGATTTCTACACTTACTTCCAAGTAGACAGAATGTCTTTAATATTTCAATGTGGTCTTGATGCATTTCTCTCCAGGCTTTCTGGATATTCTTAGCAGCTCAATTTCTGTCCAGTACCTAACAATTTTTATGCATATTTTGTTTTTGACAACTTAACACTGATTTTGAAGAGCTCAGTTTTATGCATTTTGTTCCCTGTAAAGCTTTTTATTACCATTTTGAATCTGGAAAAACATCTAAAATAAGCCAGGTGAAGATGCAAAGTGCTTTTTTAGGCAATTATTAACTAGGCTAGTACATCTTATGGCAGATATTTTATCTTAAAATATGTGATATATGCACGTCTAGTGGAGATAGTTTTTAGCCTCAAGCATCTTCTTTCAGACTGAAAGACATGGATTAAGAACGTGAAAGATTCCAAGAAAACCTTTATGGTATGAAGAAATGAAATGTAATTTGAACATTTTATATTGTACTTCATATGCAGAAAGCGGAAGAACGTTTGAGAGTCAATTGTCTTCTAAATTGTCAGTTTAAAAATCACACCTGCATCCTGGTTTGTCACTTTTTTGAGTTTGCCAATCAAAAAGTGGATTTATGTTGCATTGATGTTTTCAGTTTTTTACTGAGCGACTGCACTGCAACATTTGCACACATTGCTTGTAATCCGCATCACTAATAATTTAAACAAGTATTACGTTGATTAATTTTAAGTTGTCTATTTTTGATTTATTGCATATCTCCTAGGTTGCTTTGGTCATTTTCATTCTCATAATTTTTAGTACGGTATACTGTATCATTTTCAGTGGCAGTAAAAACAAACCTCGCCCTCGGGGATCAATATGTTTTCATGATGGCAGTATTCTCGTGAAACTGCTTTGCAGGTTTCAGCAGCACAGACAAGCCTTCCACCACTCAAATGACTCTCTGTTGATACCTACCCTAATTTATTACAGTTATTTGAGATTAAGAAAACAACATTAACAGTTTAATTTGCCTCTGTGCACCTGCAGGTCTCAGTGTTTCACACACAGCATCTGAATCTGAGGAGAACCTGGAAAGTATTTAGTAACTTTGCTAGAAAAATTATTTCTGAAAAAAAAAAAAGATGCAAACAATGTGGTAAGCCAGTAGATTAAAATGACTCTTAAGATGCAATTTTTTAGTGGCAAAAAGACATGACTTTCCTACATATCCCAGTCTCCATGTTTTACTTAAACATTTCATTAAAATCTTTGATTTAGACAACAAGTAAATGTTTGCATCAGAGGTTATTTATAATCTAAAGACAATAATATCAACACATTTTATGTCACATGCAAAATAACGCAACAGCAAATACATAAAATCAATGAAAGGAGACTTATTTTTAATTGTACTGTAGTTTCAGATGCGTTTGGTAAACACTGCCCCTTACTGGTGGCTGTAGGTCAATACAACAAAATCCTCAACGCATCGAACCGCACTTTTCAGAAGCATAATGGATTTAAACACCAGACTTCAACTTCATACAAGTACATCCAAATTAATATGAAACGCTCGTCTCAGCAATGCAACAAGTAAAACTGATTTAAATAAGTTCAAAAAGCACATGGTGATATATTTGAAAAGTGAATTTCTGCTAATTTTGAGTTTACCGCTAATGAAAAGGAATCAGTTTCTCAGAAATTGAGCAAATATTAAGATACAAAAAGAAAAAAAAAATTATGTACTGCCAATTTTGAAACACAGCTCTACTGAAAAGTGTGCCCATAAGCTCTAAGTCATTGGTTGAGGATATTTTTGCATGACTTGCATTGTGGCATGGAGACAATCAAACGGAGGTTCTGTCAGATGTTCAGGAAGTTCAGATTGCGTATCAGCCTTCTGCTCATCGACATCCAGTGGCTCCAATGATGTGGGTGGAAAAAATTTGAATGCCAGCACTCCACTTAATGTCATACAAACATAGGATATCACCTGGGTGATATTTTATATAGATCTGTTGATCAATCGTTTTATTGTACAGAAATGAAAAGCAACCAAGCCAGTTGTAAATCAAATCCAAATGAACCAAATTCATTCAAGCAGGGCCGGCCCAATGCATAAGCAAACTAAGCAGCCGTGTTTGATAACAATAATTAAAACTTCTCAATGTTTGACATTGTCTAGCGAAATGTTTTTACGTCAGGCTACATGGCTGCTACATCGATGAGCTGCTCCATGCTGTAGTTGGGGATTTGTTGTTTGCTGCTGAGCTTCATCATTTTGTGGCTAAAACAAACATTATTTTTACATCAACTTCTAAGTTATGTGAAACTTCTGTTAAAATCATTTGAAGGCTCAGAATCAGTCCAGTTCCAATCTACATTCTCAGGTGAGAAATACTCACCTGGTATAAATTAAATGTTTAGCTATTGGAGTTACGCTTAAGATAAATTTATTTAATCAAAGAATATCATGAATATGTGTGTAGAACTGCACCGATTGCAGTTTTCTGGCCGATCAGCAGAGCCTGACCTGCTGATTTTGATTTTGGTTGATATGAATTTTTTTTGTCTGAAATGTTGCTAAATATAGCAATAAAGTCGCTGAGTTGGCAACATTGGGATGAATATTGTTAACTGTAAACGTGAAGACCTGACCTGGTGGGCCGGTCTGTCAGTCAAACCTCTCACTGCAGAGCAGAAGAGGACAGAGGCTGATTTTAAACCTTTGCTGACGAAGATAAGATTAGGGGATAAGGTTAACTTCACATGTAAGTATCGGCCGATCACCATCCCCCAAAATTAAGGAAATCGGTGCCCAGAAATCAACTGGTCGATAAATCAGTTGGCCAATAAATGTGTCCTATTATGCATGTATATAATGTAAACAGCACTACCAGAGATGCAATAAGTTTATAGCAGTGAATGATCGGACTACTGATTGCAGCCAGGCCACGTTGTTAGCAGAACTAGAGGGCCCCAAAACCACATTTCGCTTAGGGCCCCATGGAGGCTTGAGCCGGCCCTGCATTCAAGTGTCATGGAGCCACTTAACCTCAAGCCCTAAGGTGTCAATGTGGAAATGAATAAAACAGAATCTACTTAAAAACAAAGTGTCAGGTGATAAAGGGCCCAGTTTGTAATTGCCTTTATTTTATTTGTCTCTGAAGGTTCAAGTCTGAGTCCAACACTACACCCAGAGTTTAAGTCTTGTCAATATTTTCTAGCCGGGTAGGTAGACAGATTCTTCAAGGAGAGAGATAGTTACAGTAAAATGGTAACAAGCAGGAGATCTTACTGTGTTTGAGGTGCAAAAGAGCACAGAGGGCAGAGCGTGGTGTATATATACATATATGTACATATATGTATATATACATACCCTGTATATATACATATATATATATATACAGTACATATATATATACAGTATATATACAGTATGTATATATACAGCGTGAGTCAGTTTTTCTGACTCACCCTGTGTGTTCATCCATGCGTTTGCAGGTCCACTCCAATGTGAAAACAACAGCTTGCTGCGTGACAACGGGGCAAGCGTGACAGCTTCCCCGTGGGCTAAACCACTGACCCGCTCACTCATCGGCCCACTGGGGAAATCCCTGATGCCAGTCTGGCCCCCGGGGCCAAGCATTTTTCAGTCTACTTCAAGTTTCCAACAGGGGCTATCCTGTATTTGTCTCCATCTGTCTTCCCATCAACTCTTACCAGATTTCCTTAACTGTTGAAGAAAAACATCTCCACAGCATTATACTGCCCCTACTGTACCTCTTCACCTTGGGAATGATGAGGTGTTGTTTTGCCCAGGATGGCCATGTCTTGATAACATTACAATTGTGCCAACTTCATTTAGATTTCTCAATCTTTTAGATTTTACTAGCAAAATATTAGAAGATTTATTACTTTTCTTTCAGCTCACAATTATGTGCCAATCTGCACTGTTCTATTATAGAGTCCCAACAGAATAGGATGTATTTATTTTAAAGTTGTGGTGTGGCAGATTGCTGAAAAATAAAATAATAAAACATAAAAACATTCCAAAAGGATCTGAATACTTTTGCAAGGCAATATACTTGGTCCAACTTCTACAAACAGGGTTTGTAACAAATATGAAGCCATGGATCTATTTATGAAATGAAAATTAAGTTATTTAAAGTACATCTTAAATGATACTGACATGACATTTGTAAGGTCATTTCAGAGCTTTCTCAACACGAAATGAGTAACACAAGTTTCAGAGAGTTTTTATAGCTTCATTCTAAAATATTAAAGACTTGCAACTAAGCTACAGAACTGATCTGTTGTAACGTTGTTCAGAAATAATCTCCGGAAGTCAGTCACCTTGATTAAAAACAGCAATATTCTCTTACCATGTAGTAAAAGTTTTAAAATTAGTTAGAATTGTAAGTTGGTAAGCATCTCCCAACCGTCTCGGCAGAACATTGTGATAGCGCTTTAAAAACAACAAACAAATCCATTTCCACAGCAATTTATTCTTTGCTTTTCTTTCAAATTGTACAGCAACAGGTACAAGTTTTAATAACAGAAATGATGTGAGAGGAACATTTCCAGTCCATTTGCAGCCGAAACTCATTAGACAACCAATAAAGACAAAAGTAAAGGTCAACCATGATTAATGTTTGACCATATTACAGCTTTCCACATCATGTCAACAAAACACATGGATCCATATGTGTCTTCTATATTCCCATTTGTAATATCTGCTTATAAGTTAGTATTTCATGCACACCTTTTGCTCTGATGCAGTGCACAATAAAAGGCATGAAACCGTCTCATACTGTGATCATTCTGTAGCACAATGCTGCTTTTTTTATTTTTATTTTTTGCTTAACTTAAAAAAAGGAATGCTATATATAATGTGGAAATATTATAAAAAATTTAATACTGAAATTGAATTTAAAAAGGCACTTGGTTATTTACAACTTCAAGTTCATTTTGTACAATGTCAAAAAAAAGTGCATCGAAATTATTTAAAGAGCATCTTGTGTTTGAGGATGCAGGATTCAGGTGCGTCCTTTTCTATAAGTAAAGAAAAGAGTCTGAAAGCTAAACATCATTTTCTTCTTTCATAGATTCTGACAACTAAACACAATGAGGATTATTACTATGTAATGCCTTGACAGCGGCATCATCGGTTGGGTGGAGAGTCACCCATGAGGTGTTTTATTAGGTACAAACTTTTTTTTCTTATTAATTAATGTTAAATAAATATGCACAAACAGGAAGTAGCCATAAAAACGTTGAACCAAATTAATAGAAACAGTTCCATTCGCTTTTTTAAAATTATTATTATTTTTTTTTACATTTTTTTTTAAATTATTATTTTTTTTTTTTACATGAAGCCAGGAAGAAAAATACCACCACAGCTCTAAGATCTGTGGCGGGACGGCACCACAGGCAGCGGGAGTACGGAGAAAAAAAAAAGTGGGACCGATTTTGTACCAGTGCAAGAATGCTGAGTGAGTGCGACAGTGCTGACTCGAGGGTCAGAGGCTGGTGACGCGGGACAGGTCCAGTGCACTGAATAAAGCCTTGCATCAGCGGACATGCGGCCCAGCCACTGCGGGGCTGGGCAGCGGCGGGGCCGGAGGGGGGCGTTGAGGTGGTCCCTGAGTGTCTCGTCCCCTGTGGGAAAGGTGTCTGCAGGACTCACTCAGCCTGCGTTACCGCTCCTCGGCTACTTTGCCGTTGGCCTCCTGCTCCTCCTTGTCTTTCCGTTTCTGTCTCCGGAAGAAGCCAAGCTGCACGGACGATCGGTCATACGAAGAAACAAGGTTACGACTTCGTGCTGGAAATACACGTCATGCATACGCTCTGACTTTGCCGTGGTAACATTTCGGGATGTTTTTGAGGAAACAAACATTTTACGCAAAACAATGAGCATAAAGTAGCATGAGGGACTCAATTTAAACCACTACATCTCTCTTATATAGTTTCATAGCAGGATCTGTTGTTATTACATGTAAACACAACTATTTCTTTTCATGAAGCACGCTGGAAAACTAAGTAGTTGATGACAAGATGTAAAGCGGGACATGAGAACCTTACCTTCCACAGAGCCAGGCTGAGAAGAGCTAACAATAAGAGCCCCCCCAGTGTGCTGCCAACAATAATCCAGGTAGGGATTCTGTAATCTCCCTCCTTCCTGATCTCCAGGATTATCTGTCAAACAACATCAGAAACATGTCACTTCACCGAAAACATTCAGGTGTCTTGATGCTTCATTATATGATTAATATAAATATTTCTTAGTGTTGTGTACATGATGCAATATGAGATGTAACATTAGCAATGTTTGACAGCAATCTATGAAAGATGATAGATGTTAATCAGGACTGAGAAGTGAGGGTGACACTCAGGGTTGGGATCTATGTTGGTAGATATATGTGTGTGTTTTATTCTGCAGACGTCTAAATGAGTGAGGTTGATTTGATTAATGTCCTCAGCATTAATAAATCAGCCTGTTCCCAGCAGAGATCAGTCTTCTCTTGGTTTCTTTCAGATTTTTTTGTTTGTTTTTTTAGTAATCTCAGTCTAATACAATAGATCTGACAGCGGGCTTTTATGTGCTGCCTTCTCTATGATCACAGCTGCTAACCCCTTAAATAAAAGTTACGCTTTTGCCAAAAACAAATATTGTTCAGTTCTGTTCGTTATTAAAACACACACACGACAAAGGATCGTTGTAGACCTTTGATTCACCGTTTTTAAATATTAATGATTTGCACTTTCCACAAATCATGAATTTCAAATAATGTCATTATACACACATTACCACTTTTTATGTGGAAAAAATATTTACTGTTGCTTTAACGAGCAGGAAGAGGAAATGGAGTATGACAATGATTAATGACCAGTAGATGGCAGCAAAGTTCAACTTTTAAGTTCATACCTTGACAGCATGTGCTGCTGGTCCTTTCGGTCCCTCAGCACCACAAAGCAAATTCCCTCAAACAGGGACATTCATAGAGTGGCTACACCTACACCTATCTGTGTTTGTGCTCCTTATAGTTATTGTTACAGTTAACGTTCAGTCAGTAAAATGTGTCAGTGACAAAAATAAATATTACTTTCTTTTGAAAATGGTTTTAAAGGCTGCTTTCCTGAAACAGAAGAAACCAAAAGAAAAAAGAAAACCAAGACACAAAAGCACTCATCATAGTCGGATGTTTTTAAGAAGCCAAGTTGGATTGGGTCAAACCCGGGGCAGGAGCCGTTTCCAGCAGCAGCAGTTGTTGACTCACATGTCTGACAGGCTTTTCTTCATGTAGGAACATGGGGCTGGCAGAGGGGAGCTCCACTGAGGCACTCGTTATCAGTTCCAGGACTTTAAACTTCAGCTGGAGACAAAAATCAAAGCATGCAGCCACTATTTTACCACCAAGTCTCACACGAGAGGTAAAACAGCCAACAGTGAGCTGAACAGCGATTTGGTGCTGCGTTTACGGTAAGAGCTCACTGCGTGTAACGTGTCTATCCTCAGCGCTCCTGTGATTCGAACTCCGATGTCTCTGTGGGAGGCTACGTTGACCGTGCACTGGATTGGCACGGTGAGTGTGTTGGACTGGTTCTGAGTGGAGAAACGAATTAAGGTTGATGACAAAGCTGAATACTATTATTTGTGGTTGCAGTTTATCATTGTTCTCATTTTACTTTACCAAGCGGGAGAAGCGGGACAGATCCTCCGGAGAAGCTCTGCTCAGCGCGATGTGCTGAGGCGGTAAGCAGCGTGTGCCGTCTCTCTGAGGGGGGGACAATAAAGTAAAGGTGCCTTCTTACATCATTAATGAACTTGTGTCCTGAAATGTTTGTTTACAGTAAGCAAAAATTATTTTCTTTTTTTTTTTTTTTTTCGCCCAGCTTTGCAGTTTCCAAATTTTTTTCCTGATTCCAGTCAAATCCAAGCATTTGCATCTTGGAACGTTACAAACTTAAACATAATCAAAGAGCAGCCACTGGTGTATGTTGTTATGGAGGATATGACTTTTTGACCAGGGCGGGCCTCTCTGTGGTGGGCGCTGTGTAAACACTGGAGGAACAGCTAACTGTAGACCTGGAGATATTTACTCTGAATTAGTGCAACATAAATCAACTGGATTTAATCTACAACACTAAAACTGGTGTCTGATTCACAGGTTGGATATACTGAGGGTCTATATTGAGGTTTTTAAAGTCTGCATTGCATTTTAGACTCATCTAGTCATACAAAAATCATACATACTTTGACAAATTCACTGAACATACAGTACACTCATTAAGACACACAATCCAGATTTAATAGTTCTTTGATCTTTTTTGTGGAAACTAAAAGAAACACTTTGAATGTTCCTAGTATTTCGATTTGATGTAGAGATACCCCAGAACCCCCCAAAAAACAACAACAAAAAAAAAACTGCCTACCAGATAAATTCGAGTGTGCAAAATTGTAAGTCATTCCTTTTTCTTTACGATTTGCTTTCAAAGAACCAGAGTGTATTTTGTAATCTTTTAAAGTGGTCATGATCAATTGTCGCCACAGAGCCTTTAAAGATGTTTTGTTTTGCCTTGACATTCGATCTGGTTCTAGTAAGTGATCATGGCTCCATGTTGAAAAGTGTTTTAACAAATCAGCTAAGTGGTTAAATGGAAGACAAATCAAGAGACTTCAAGAGGCATAACAGAGGTCAGTCTAAATCAATTTATAGAGTCATGTTGTTCAAAACTTCTTCAAAGACAGCAAAAGTCCTGAGAGATGCAGCATCCTACAGATACAGCAGGTGTTTACCATTTTAAGTTGATATAACTCCATGAGACTCACCTTAAAAGAGGAGCGAAGGAGTGAAAAAAATAAATAAATAAATAGGGAAAATTTCTGATTCATGGGTCAGAGTCAATTTTTTAACATTAAAATAGAATTTTTCTGCAGTTAAAAATGAGTTAAAAGGCAACAAAAACCCAAAGGATAACTTTTAAAGATCTTTAGTATTAAGCTATTTATCAAGATGAATCAATTTCTTTTACAAGACGGTGTGTGTGTTTGAAACTAAACATAAATCTTTTTGGGTTGCGTCAAAGACCATCACATTTGTTCATCATTCCTAAACATTTGCAACGGCCATGTAATTGTCATTTAAATGAAACACATCCACTTCCGGGTTGTGAACTCACCTCGTCGATGTAGAAGTCAAATATCTGCAGGAGCTGGTTCCCATTCTGTGTCATTTCTGGTATCTCGATGTTTAGCTGTAGATCTCTAACCGGGAAATACCCAAGGTTCTGAATCTGAGAGTCGCACAGAGATAAAAAGAAAGAGGTGAATGGTGTGAATTGTCTCCCAGTATGATACATTAAAGATAAGGAGGTGATAAAAATTCCTTCTCACCTGGAATGTGAAGTTAAAAGGAGGGCCGATAACTCCAGGCTCCTCCAGCGAGAGCTCGGGTTTGATCTCGTAGCGTGTCGGGTTTGAGTCCCTTTTGATGCAAACAGTAAAAATAAACAGAGGTACCCCACAATTTTAAGTTTTTTTTTAGTTCAAGTTTACATTTCATTTTCACTTGAACTTAACAAATATATTCTGTGTTTTCCAAGTATAAATAAGTAACAGCAATCACTTCAGCAATGTCAACTGTTTGGTGAGAAGTTAAGGAATTTGACAAACCTGGTAAAGAGAAGGTCTCCCTCATAATTCAGTGAGTAATAAATATCATTAACATTATCAGCCCTGTTGACTTCTTCGCCATCGCTGTAGAGAGAGCAAGTACACAGCTTTTGTCTTTCATAAATGTAGAAAACAATGTTTAGAAGAGATCCGTTACATGGAGAAAGCGGGTAGTTTGTACCTGCTGGCCTCCAGGAGAACTCTGAGGTGGTCCAGGAAGACGGCACGACTGAACTCAAACTCCAGGCGAAACAACACCTACAGCAAGGAAAAAACAAACATTCTTTCTAAAACCCTGCAGATACAACAATGCATCAAAATAAAGTAGATAAGAAGTTTAAAAGTTAATTCCAGTAACTTCACTCAAGAAGTGAAACTTGTATTCATGACAAAGTGATGCACGTCAAGCGCTTATTTACCATTTTGAAGATTTATGCAACTAATAAAAACCAACATTTATTTTCTCAGGATATTCAAATATTGCAGAAGTCCAGTTAAAAACATACGACAGAAATGTCAGTCTTCTCAGTTCTATGTACTGAACACTATATGCCATAAGACCAGCAGATGACCTGGTTTCTCAAATCACCACTGACTGGGGAAGCTTTTCACTGGTCCTCAGTTTGGATCTTGTGCCTTTTCCACTCTTCCTTCAGACTTGATGCTCATTATTTTCTAGTGCATTACACATCTTGCATCAACCTCTAAGTGTCTGGTTCAGGAGTGGCTTAACTCAGCTCTCAACTCTTGGCTGGACTTGGTTGTGTAACTTTGATTGTTTTTTAAAAATACTTTTTCCTTCCACTAATATGGTTGAATACATCCTTTTGTGAACAACCAGGTTCTTTTACAATGACCCTTTATTGGCCACCCTCCACCCATTGGTGTCTAAAGGAGAGCCAGCAGTCTTCGACATGATTGTGTCGTTCAAATCATGGTCACAAGATAACATTTATGTTCAGTTTTTTTGGTCATATTTAAATTTTAAGTTGAATTTGGAGTTTTCATCAGCTCTAAGTCGAAAGCATCCAAATAAACAAAGGTAAATGCTTGAAGTTTTCACTCTCTGTACAGTATACTGAATGCTAATATTCTACAGTCATTCCTTTTGGAAATGGATCGTTAATATAAATAGGCTTTTTGATAATTTTCTGATTAATTGAAGTCAGAAATGTCTCCACAAGCTATTTTACAGATCTACGCTTCCCGGTAGTAAAGGCTCTGAATGATGGATTTAGCACACACACAGCAATAACCTGCTGTATTCTCTGGATTTAACCCCAGGCTATCGTTTACACAGTCGGTGTTACAGACAGCAGGGGGAAAATCCCTTTAGTTCAGGGCATTTCAAAACTCTTACAGGGAACAAACAGAAACAGAGACGGAAAAAGCGAATGATTAGAATATGTTCCCCCCCAAAAAAAGCAAAACCAAACCGGGGACTGTCAAGCAGCGATGGTATGATCGGCACACAGAGCAGGAGCGGAGTCGAGTCAAGCATTGTTTACAATCCTCTGTGGCATAATGAAATCCTGATGGATCCAGTCTGACCACAGAGGAATTCACAACAAGGTTACCGGAGCTTCCCTCCTCCACGGAGAGGCTCGTCTGAGATGAACCACAGACAGCGCGAAGACGGTGACCTTATTGTATTTATTAAGACCAAACAAATGTGATGAGCACGCTATGACTGATGATACTCTTCATGTGAGTGAGTTATGTTACTTCTTAAAAAAAACAAACCTGAAATGAAACACAGAGAAACAATTGCTATCTCGGTTTCCTCCCACAGTTTGAAAAAACATGCTGGTCATATTAAGTGGAGACTTTAAAATCGGCTCTAGCACTGTTTGTTTGGCTCTGTGTTGGATCTGTGATGGACTGCTGACCTGTTTTCAGGCACCATGTCCCTAAAAACTGACAGCAATGATGGATGGATTTGTAACAATGACACGTCAATAATGTGTGCAGTGAAAAAAGAAACTACTGAATAATGAAATGAACTGATTAAAACATTCCTTTTGATGGTTTTGAAACTGTAATTTTGTTATATGTTCAGAACCTTTTTGGACGTAAATAACGTAACTCCATTATGTAAACATATTAAGTCGTTGTACACCTACTGCGCCTTACAAATGAATCTTTCACTCTTTGGCTCATTGCAAACCAAATCAGAATTTCATACGACTGACCAAACAGGAAGTAATGTGTTATTGGGGAGTGGAAGGAAAACTGTATGTTTCGGCCACTTGTGGTGCAAAAACCACCTATGGGGATTTTGAGGTTTGTAGCAGAACTTCTGCAGGATCTCAACGTTTTGGCGATTCTTCTTGGCAAAATAGCTCAAACTCAAAAACTGGATTTACTGAAAGGAATGTGTGAAGATGGTTTTTCAAATCTCTGTGATACATATGGGTTTTGACTAGACCATTGTAACAATTAAACCAGGGATGTTAAACAACAGACGTCAGAAATTAGTGACCAGCAACGTTTGGTCATGATGCTGTTTGTTCATTAATGTCCTGTAACAAAACTCAGGGGTTGCTGCAAACGTTGATTTTTATCATTAAACATTGCTTACTTGATCAAATACACTTGAACTGAATAGAATACATTGATGCTGGTTGCTGACAAAAGTGTTAAAGATGCTAAAAATGTTGTAATATTAGCAGGAATAATTTGTCTCTTCTTTTGTTTATTGTTTAGGATGCCCATTAGCAGGGCTTTACACCCAGCTCCTCTTCCAGAGGTCCATCGTTAAAACACACATACAAGAAAAAGTCAATCAAATATATAATGGATGACATATTAAACATACATAGCAATAAAACATTAATTGCAAGTCATACAAAAAGTTGACAAATACATAAAATCTAAAATAATTGACCATTTCAACTATAAGTAGGTTGCTCCTAAAAAGCTTTTTGACTTCTTTTTAAAAGCTGGTTTCTGTTCAACTTTAATTACAGTTAATGGTAGAGCGATCCGTCTTTCATTGCTCTGTAAATATAGATGCATTTGAGAAAATTCGTTTTTGCCCTGGGAATATGAAAACGTCTTTCAACTGCATGTCTCATGACATATTCATGTGAATTTAAATTGTTCTTTAACTGAACAAACAAAAAACTTGGACCTTGAAATAAAAATAAAAAAAACTTCCATGTTGATGATAGTAGCTAACACCTTATCATAGCCAGTCTAAATAAAAATGTATGGTGTCTATGCTAGTCCTGTAGGAACAATTCAATGCTAAATAGCTTTATTCTGCATCAGTTGATGTTCATCTAAGTCTTTGCCCAAATTATCTGACAATAGTCAAGCTGGAAGATAATTAAAGTTCTTATTACTAGCTCATTAAAAGCTCTACCCATATTCCTTACAACAGCTTCTGTGTCTTGACCAAGACAATTTGTCATCCGTGTCTCTTTTCTTTTTTCTCTTGATTCCTTTTTTCCCCACTGGTCTCTTTCTTGTTTTCTTTTCTCCAACCACAATGCCTCCGAAAGGAGAAGGCTGACCAGCATTGTGAAGATTCCTGCTACAGGCTTAGGAAAAACGAAACAATCTCTGTAATGGGGACATAAACTGGAATGAAACATGCTGAGAGGAAGCTTAATTAAACAAAGACACCAACTAGTGAGCACCAATAGGTACAAAACAGAGAAAACTAAGAGTGGGTCCACAAGAAGCTGACCAGGACGGCCACCAACATGTGCACAACGTAAAGGTTTAAAGTTTTCAGTACTTTTTTGTATTCTGCATTGGAGAGAAGCAACCAAAGAAGGCAAAACTGCCCTTTTCCTAAAAAAAAGGAAAAAAAAGCTTGCATCAAAGTTCCTATTTTCCTTCAGCGAAAAAGTGGTTTGGACTGGTTTGGCAGTTGCCCAGGTGTACAATCATCCTTGTTTAACATTCACCACATTTTTAAAAGGAACTTGACCAGAGCGGTCCTGCTTTGTGGCTCTGGACGCTGTTCAGGCTGAATGAGCGGGTATGAATCACTCTGGGAGATTTAAAGGGTGGCCGGGTGCTTCAGGTTCGGCTGCTGGAGAGAACCAGCACAGAAATGCTGGATGTTTTGTTGCCCGGGAGACGAGCATTGTTTGTTATAAATACATGGTTAAGCTTCTTCCTGTATTTCTCCACACAAAATTTATGTGAATATGGAAAGCGAGGGAGATTATTGTCGGCACATGAACAGAAAAGACGGGTTTTACACACAACAAGAGGAGTGTAAGTGCTTTTATATAAAAGGCGAAATAACAGACCAATGTCATCCTTATCTGGGTTCATCCAAACATCACCTTCTAAATAATAAAGTTAAGGCTCGTCCCTTCAAAAAAAAAAAAACACAGATCAATGTGGAATCCCATAAATAGTGCTGACTTTACAGCTGAGTGGAGAGGGTTTAGAAACAGCAGAATTGATAGTAAAATCAGAAACAGATGACGGAAAAATGAGATCTGAAACTTTTTCTCTCCATTTCACCTGGTGCACCAGTGATGAAGCAAAGGGGAGAAAAAAAATCTTGCTTCCTACACCAGGTTAGTGTTTGTAGGGACATGGAGGACTGGCCAGGAATATCATAGCAATAGGTGGGGCGCACTAAGGACAGGTCGACCCGTTCATCGACTCAGACACACCCAGCACAGAACCAGTCACACAAATATTCACTGCATGGGGAGAACATAAAAACTCCATGAAGAGAAGCCAAAAATAATTAAATAAAAATAAATAATAAAAAGCTTTGTGAAAAAAAACCTAAACACAATCCACAGTTTTCTAGATTGCACAACCACCTTTAGCAGCATTTACTTGAATTAGTTATTTTGTGTCTCTCTCATTGTTGTGGAGACGTTTTGGCTTGCTTTCCATCCCATTGTTGCTTCAGTTCTTCGAGGTTTGCAGACATTCTTTCTTGCTGCCTACAGTACATATGACATGTTGCCAGGTAGAGGAACAACTTAATAGAGAAGTAGAGTTAAAATCACTCAAAGCTTTCACTTAAACTGCTACAATATTTGTAATTTTTTTGTATAATCTTTAGCTAACTTTTTAACTGAGCTATTCTTCTTCAATTACTATGACAGGAAGAAGTGAACCTTATTTTACTTTCATACTGTGCTGTGTTTATTCACTTCCTGCTTGCATGGAATTTCTCACTTGTGGGACTAAGAAAGAATTGACTTGTCTTATCTTCATTTCTAAATCTATAAAGTGATATCGCTTTGCAACAGGTGTTTAGTTAGAAAACTGGTTACTGCAGCTCAGTATGGTTAATATCCACTGAAAGATCACAACCTGCAACTTATGACTGTTTTCTTTGTTTAAAAATCCATCATGCATTTGCTAAATCAACATGCCATTGTTTTTTCTTTTTAAGTTCTAGCGGTCCTTATTATAAAGTACTTGGACATGGAATAGGGAGGTGAGAGAATCGGAGACATGCAGGGGATGCCTTCAAGAAGTGGAGTCAAACCCAGGACACACTCTTATCAACTGAGCCACCAAGCGTTCCCATCATGCCTTTTTTTAAGACTAGTAGATTCAAAACAGCAGAAATTAGCATGGCTTACTTGAAGAACTGACTCTTTTGCTTCCCTTTTGTTATCTACAACAAGTTATATTACTTGTTAAATATAACAAGTAGTATATTTACTGTTCATCAGCTTCTTAACAGACCATATTTTGGCAAGACACCACTCACCTATAAACAAAGCTAGACTGACAAATCCTACCCAGGAACTTTCTAAAGCTTGAAAGTTTATTTTATACAGAAAAAAAGAGCAAAAACTGCTGTCTAATTCTAAGGAATGTTTAAAATCTCTTCAAGGTTTCGTTTTTAAAGCTGTAATTGAAATTTTACTGCGCAACCTTCTTGATTTCAGAGCCGACTGATTTTTATTTGCTTAACGTAAGCAGTTCCTCCTCTTGCTTTGGCGGTTGAACTTTCAGATTTAGAGTTCAAGCGGCTAGAACTGAAGTCAGGAATTAAGAGCTTTAGGGAGAAAAAGGTATTATGTTGCAGCAATTTAACAGGGTTGTGAGGGATGTTATCTACTCCCAGGCCTATAAATAAATCCCACTTAAATCCATTCTGGATACAAATTAAGATATGAATGCTGATTGTAATCTTGAATGTGTTGTTTGGTTTAATCGAGCCGTTAACTCAGATGTAATAAAACGAAAATGCAGATGAAGGTCATCTTAAAGCTGCAGCTTATGTTTTCAAAGTTGTCATCTCTTACAAAATTATTAGTGTTAAGCTTTTTTTTTTAGAATGGATAGTGATCTCAGAGTAATTCACATTGTGTTTATCTTACCTGAGATTTGGCTCGCATGAATGGTGCACTGACATTGCAGATCTTCTCATTTCTCTTCTTCTCCTCTGTGTTGCAGTCGATTTTGATTTCTGAGGTGTCCTGAAATAATAAACAACAACGTTCAGATTTTATTGCACGGAAGAAGACGAAACTGCAGACCAGATAACAGATCGAGGCGTACCTTCACTATGAGGCTTGAGAAGCGCAGATTGGGCGTGTATGTGATATTAACCAGGGCGTTGTAGGCGTTCTCTCCTCTGTTCTCCAGTTTGACGTCCACCACCATCCTTCTCTTGTTTCCCTCAATGACCCGCAGCGACCCTTCTGACCCTGCTCCGCCCTGATGGCGGCAGAAAACGCCACGAGACTGCACAGGACGAGCACAGAACTGTCTGGGAGACAGTGAAAACAGAAGCCAGAAGTTGAGTTTACGGAGTGTAGGTGGGTGAGAATATGCTTCTTTTTCATATGCATAATTGTGGCTATAAATTTTGAGACCAACAGAAGTGCAGACTTTACTGCTTCGGTGCAGTTACATGTTTTTGTCAGTGTCTTGTTCTAGTTTCTTTTTCAACCTTTCAGCCATCTCTCCAGACGTCATCAGCTTCTGATATTCTAGCCCTCATCAAGCTTTGGAGATTGTCACAATTATTTGTCCTTTTGCTTTTTGAGAATTGACCACTAAAAGGGAAGTTTTTAGGCCATGGTTCCAGAAGTTTAATGTAGTGTCATCTTTCCATTAAGTTTTTTTTATGACATGAAAATTATTGTTAATTAGCAACTTGCTGTGGATTATTGGGCTAAGGGGCTTTGATCCCATTTATTCATGGACATATGTTTTCAGGAGAACAGTGAGTAAGCAACCATTAACAAGATGATCCACTGTTGCTGACTCAGAAGTAGTGGAAGCATTCATTGTTTCTTCTTTGGACAGATGTTGTGAACAGTTTGACCCTCCCGCATTCTTAAGAGACGGGGTCATTTTGACCTCACCAGCTTTTTACCCTGTGTCCTTTTATACAAGGGTTTTCTTTTTGTAGTTTCGGGAACTGACGGTCTAACGGGACTCCCTCCATCCCCCGCTTCCCCGCTGTCCGACTGTCACATTTAAGTCGCGGAGAGCTACAGGATGCATTGCCTGCGAAAATAACTTGCCCCGAAGTCTCTCCAAGTCACATTTCACAACTTCCTGCACAGTCCTTGATGCTTTTCTTATTGAGAAGAAGCTACTTTATTGCCTTTCTTTACAATATGTTAGCCTCCAAAAAAATTCTCTAGGAACATTCCTGAGCAAGCTTTGCCCCGGTGGCAACCTTTGGCCGAATCATTTTAAGAAGAGGATCCTGGACCTTCCTGAACGTTTTGGAGAATTTCATTCACTTTTCAAACTTTTACCCACTTTCACCCACTGCTACATGTGCTGTGATTAAAATAAGTGTACCCACTTTCGAGTCATCAGGTCGTTTGCGCTATGCAGGGACAGGTCCGGCATGCAGCGGTCATCCTCATCACAGCCATTCCAGAAGGGCAGCTGCTCAGACAAATGGATCCTTTTGTTAGCAATTTTACTTTGACTCAGTCTAATAATTGTTCACCAACTTAAAAGTACCCTCACCTCAGTCTTTACAAGAGCAGGCCAGCTGTCATCTAGAATTGGTCCCTGGTCTGGATCTTCCAGTCCTACTTGCACAGCAAACATTATGGGTCTTGCATAATCTGTGGTCTCCTATATATAAATAAGAAAGTCGGTTCACTCAAACAGCAATCACTGAAATGGGTCTGTCACTGCAACTATATTTTCACTATTTCCTATATTTTGCCACAGATTTTCAAAAGCATCTCTGAAGGCATAAATTGTTTGAAATTTCTTTTTTGAACTCAATAATAACCAAAAGTTAAAGCTCATTTTTATGAGTGAATTACATTTATTACTTTTTTATCTGAAGAAACAAAACAACTGAGAGAAAATGCTGGGTACGTGTTAGAATTGTGATTGGCCATAAAGTGTAGGAAAGACCAACCAATCAGATCCTTCATCTATGTGGGTGGGCTTTATAATCATAGTCACTTATGTCTCTGTAGAGAAAAACAATAACAGTTGAGCCTGAGGGCTTCTTCATTGCAGAGTTAGCCGACTTCCCTCAGCAGCAGAGAGGCTATATTAGCTACAACAACAAGGTTGCTGAAGCCGAACAGCTCAGTGTGGCATTCTCAGTCACACTTTTAACACAATGTCAGAACTTATGGCTAAAAGAAGACTCAGCACAATGCTCAATGTAGAGCAGATAGACAAGCATTTGAGTGGCTTTTCAGCTCTTCAGCCTGCGTTGCAGGATAAATTTTAGTTTTGAAAATGCATGCTACTTATTTTGGAAAAAATTTGCTTAAGACATGTAATTTCAAATTAAATTAATGGGACTGTGCACTGAAGGTTTCCTAGCATTTACAGAAGGTGTTAAATGGTAAGCTGCTGGACTACTGAGAGACTCAGAGAGACTCTCATCAGTAAAGGCATAAAAGAAGACAATAGCATATTACTGCAATGGACATAAAAACAAGATAACTTTTACTTCTTCTGTTACTAAATTGTGAGCAATTTGGATGCAGAGCTACTACAAATTGCACTTATATAGGGACCTGGTAATCACTTTGGAGCCAAGTAGGTCTAGTATAAAAGTATAAAAGTAGGTCTTGTACCAAAAGAATGGCATGCAGTTTCATTATTCATTTTTAGGTGGATAGTTTTCTGTTTTGTTTTGGGGTTTTTTTGTCTAAAAACGTCTGAGCTCAGCAGCAAGAATGGCATCAAGGCCATTCTTCTGTGGAAAACAGAACAGCATAAACGGGCGCGCCACATTCTGGTTTTAAGTCACAGTCCTACAACTGCTGTGGACCTACTTACTAAGAAATTAAAATGAAACCACAAAATGTGATTAATGAATGACTAATAAGTCTCTATCTGAATCAATTGTCTAAGTTGGAAGGGAAAACGTAATATTCTTAAATTGTGATCGAGGACGGCGCAAAATCAATCACATTGGCCCCTGGTACAACCTTTGGGTAACCTTGTAGTAAATCTTTGTTTCGAGGCTTTGTTTTATGTGGCTTAGATTTCATAGATTGTTGTTTCAATCACTGTGAAAAAAAAAATCCTCAACTTCCCAGCTCCTGGTTTGTGTTAGCTTTCTTGTGCTTTGTGTGGATGGTTACCGTCTTTCATTCTGCATCCAACCAAAGAGTTACTGAGTGTGATAGTTTGATTAAAGGTCAGAAGATTTACCACAAACACTAGAAATTTATAGTTTTTTTGGATGTTAGTTTTCTTTTGTGTATGAATTATTGGACTTATACAACAGGATCTGATCTTGGTCACTGAGCCACCAAGATCACTGTACCACTGTGCTTTACTAACGACATTGCAGGAGTACATCATATTCAGCTACGTCTACTAGCTACAAATAGCAATCATATGTATCAGAACTCCTTTAAATGATCTAAAATACAAGAACATCAGAATTTTCCTTACGAATCCTCCTTGCTTGAGACATCAATTCTTTGACTATCAACATGTAATATTTACATGTAATAATCAAAAACATGACAACAATTTTGGCTTCATGCCTTCATGTGACTTTGGTTTTCCACATTTTGAGCCTCACCATGACATGGAAGTAGATGTGTTCGCAGGCTTCACTTCCAGGAAGCAGAGTCAGGTTTTGAGGCTGCATCTTGCTCGGGTGATCCAACACGGCCCGAGGGTTGAAACGTCTCTCCAAAATGGAGACATTATACCTGATCCCTGTTAGGACCAGAAATGGGATTAGTAGTAACCACTTCTATTTTTATTCATAGAAGTTTGGCTGATTGAATAACATTTATGGAGAATAATATCACTGCAGTACTGCAAAAATAAATACATAAAATTACTTGACTTAGTGTATTTGATCAACGTGTGACCATCCCATACAGGAATCCAAACTCTGTGGCTTTCCCCAGAACACATTGTGCTAGATGTTATTTGCTTATGGGCTTATGTTGTAATGGAATGAGGAAAAATGTACCGAGTCTGAAATTATTCATGCATTATGTTGAAGGTCAACAAGCGAGTTGGAAACCTGCAGGACTCTTAATGCAGAAGTTAAATTCATATGTGGAGATATCAGTTATAACGTTTTGGTTCTTTTTTTTATGTTACAACTCTAACTTTAGAGCCAATTTCTGTTTTAAAAAAAAAAAAAATAAATCTGTGTCTTTGTTTTGTAGACAATGCTCAGAAATATTGTAAATAGATAAACATAAATGAGATTAACTTCGATCGAGGAAGAAGAAAAATTCGTCAGGCCGCAGGAACCTCTCGATCACCAGAACATCTGCCATGCATTACTCGGCAGACATGACGAAGGGAAAAATCAAACAAATGTGTTCAGCAGCATTCAGCCACGAAGGGCAAGATAACTCCCCTTTTCTCTTCCTCTTTTCTGTTCTGGCACTGAAAGCAGATTTGATAAAGATGTCGCCGGGTCAAAAGTTTAACTCCCCCTGTGCACAATGAAGCGGCACTCTGATGCTACTGCTGTTAAAACAAATGGTAAGTACAGTAACACCGCTTCATGTGGGTCACTTTTGGTGGCAGAAAGCTCTTCGTTTTAGGATTACTCCGATTTATTGGTGCCAATTTCCTTAATTTTGGGAGATAGGTGATCGGCAAATACTTACATGTGAGGCTGATCTGATTCCTCGATCTTATCTACCTCTACACAGGTCTAAGACTCATTTGCTCTGCCAAGAGATAGGTCTGTTTGGTAGACTGGCACACAATGTCACGTCTGGAGTTAACAATAGTTAGCAATTGGGGCACCCTTACTTCTTTTTGTGCCCTTTGCAAGAGAGTGGTCAACATTTCTTTATTGTGAATAGAAGCAACTGGAGTTGCAGATTTATACACAGTTAAAGAGACATCTGAATGTGCCAAAGTTGTACTGACGTAGCAGTTTTCAAGGCCGGAGCTTCATTTACGCAGAGCAGAAACAGCGAGGCCAGAATCTCTTAATGCTAGTAAACCTTTTTCTCTGAATAGAACGATCTGTTACAGTTTTTACAGGCAGCCAGAATGCTGCAGGGCTTTACAAGACTTTAATAAACTTATTTAATCACTTTAATAACCTAATACTTTTTCTCAATTTTGAAACAATTATATTTGAATTGTAAAAAGGATTTCTCGATCCTAAGGCTCATAAAAGAAGTCAACAGATCTCACAAGTCTAATGGTTATGTAACTAAACATATTTCTGTAACTTATCTTTGCGTTTCTGACTGAATTACAACAAACAGCTAAATAAGTATTACATAAAACAGCTTGGAGAAATGATACAGAAGGGAAGGAAGTAGCAAACTGCAGATGTTATCCCTGCATATGATTGTTTTTGCTGGCTTACCTATTTCCTGTGTGGGAGGAATGGCCGTCCTGGCAGTGATGTTGAAGCACACAATCGCTGACATGCAGGTCACGTCTTTGCCACCTCGCTGACAGTCTTTCACAAAGATATTCACCTTGCTGGGCTCAAACCTGACATTGGCGTATATCCGCACAACGCTCCTTGACCTGTGAGGGTCACAAAGGTGAGACTGTGAGGCTAAAGTGCGTTTCTGGAAAACAATGTGTCTGTTAACATTTTCTGGAGAGTTTAGCGTAAAATAATAATTGCACTAGCAGAGTTATACACAGACCAGAGGAGAACGGCAGCACCGAGGGAACCCACTGCCAGGTCCACTAAACCATCGTCATTCATGTCCATGGTGCCATGGATACTGCGGCCAAAGTACTGCAGGCCCGGAGCCAAATCTACCGCTGCTATTCTCTGGACGACAGACAGCAGATGAAGAATGTGTTTAAATTATTACAACACACTCAAATGAAGAAAGTTTTATGTGTGAAGTAACAAGAACATAATTTCCTAATGATTATTATTATTTGCATTTAAATATCACCGGCATCTTGGAATGATAAAAGTAAAAAATAAAAAAATTTAAAAAAAAGTAATTGAGGACATTTAAAATAATTTTCATTCAGCAGTCTATAAATTTTGTAGTTTTGTATTACTTTGGTCAGTATGATTGACCCCTCTTCAATCATACTGACTGAATTATTATTCTGCATCTCCTTTCTCCATTTCCTATGTTGCTCAGGATATACTATTGCTACTCCATACTCCAGCTACATCTCAACTTTTTGCTCTGGTTTCTGTTTATTTTTCAGTAGCAACTTGTATTTAATTATGGATTTAACTTCTATAGACTAAAGACCACAAGCCTCCATTTGATTCTTCAGATAATCAACAGTGATAAAAACTTACCACTATGCAGTGCTCAGTTAAGTTTTAGTATTTAATCTGTTTTTTATTTGTCGACACTTAAAAAGATGACTTTTAAAAGCCAGAACATTACATTTCAAAAGGAAATGCAGCAATTTATTAATAAAACAAAAAACAACTCTGTTTTAATTCAAGGGTATAAAATTTACAGTGCTCTGGACCTTAACGATAGATCAGAATAAATTTCTCATGATGGTATTATTTTTCTTCCTGGGCTGAAGTTGAATGCTCCATATATCAACGAGCGCCTCAAGTGGTCAAATGATTATTGACTGAAACAATTATGAAATAAATCAACATCCCCAGCTGTGTCAACCACATCCAGTGAATGGCATCCCAAGGTGAGTAAATCTTCATCAGTGCAGAGCTTAAGTGATTCTGTCCCTCGACAGAATATGCGGTGACATTTTCATTGAACTTGTGTAAATTGTCCGGTCCAGCTCCATTAAGAATACAGTAAACCTTTGCATTTTGTGGTAAAAAGTATCTCTAAGTTTGGTGGTTTCCACCATGCTGAAAATGCTTTTATTTTTTCAACAAACTCAAGGTAATGTGGTACACTATTTTAAATATGTAGATAAATCCCAAATAAAGAAACGTTTCAAGCTCATAAAAAATCTCAGTTCAAGGAAATCCAATCTAACCCTATGTGAACAACATTATTTATTGCCTGTTATTAACTTGCATATTCACAGATACTTGAAGTAATGTCTGATAATGTCAGGCTCATGAATGCATTTTAGGCATTTCAAATTCAGTAGAAGTGTAAATGCATTTGGAGACAACAGCAAAATATATCGAAAAATTGTGTTCGTCTGTCATTTTTTACGGATGCCCTACCTGTTTATATTTTCGTAGTATTCTGTTGTGCTGGCTAAAGAAAACGTAAATGGCGCCTTTGTGGTCGTCTTCCAGCGGAGCTCCCACCACCAAGTCGTTGAAGCCGTCACCATTGAGATCAGGGACAGGAGCGAGAGATGAGCCAAAGCGAGCGTTCTGGCCACCGTTGTGGATCTCCAACGCTCCTTCTGGGATGAAACGGTTCTGAGCCGAGAAGCAAAAACATACATGGGTCAAATACGTCCTACAAGCCCCAGGTTTTATAAACACTTTGATCACACAAAATCTGTTTTTGAAATTTTAAGAATAGGGTTTTTTTTCTCAAGTGAACATCAGTTATAAGGAATTTTGAACATCTTTAGCAATTTACTGTTCGCTAAATGTCTAAATATAATATAAAAATTTACCCTGTTTACCATTAGAGAGATCTTGTCAACCATTGGTATTGATTGTGGGACAGTTTTAAAAAATATGGCATTAGATCAACTAATAAACTAGTTGATTTGAGCAACATTTGGTTTGGGCATATGCTAAAATGTGACTTACTGTAGATGCCCTTTCTATAGGAATACAGCTTGCACTTCTATGTCTTTTGAATGTTTCCCATCAGGGGTTTTGTTGTCTGCATATAGAGAAAAACTAGATTTGTGCTGTGTAAAAATATCCTGATAAGCAACAACATCAAAACCAGGAGCCTAACAGGCTGCAGGTTTTCTTTAGTCGTGATTCGTTGAACTCGAGAGGATATCTGTCGATGTCCTCTGGTATTGTACAGAGGATCTTACCAGTAGATCCTTTAAGTCTTGTCTACGATATGGAGCCTACGTAGACTGGATGTTCACATTCCAGACATGTTGGAAAACATTCACATGGTCAGAATTAGGAGACCAGCTTAACACCTCTGACTGTTTTTGATGTTCAGCTAAAGAAAGGAGTAGCTTCAGACATCGTGCCGATGTATGACACCGCTGCAAAAAGCAACGTTTGGCTGCCCTGAGATTTAGACTGGTCAACAAAAATATTTAGGTGGGTACCCAAGAAAAAAAACTAACCTCTTTTGTCTTAAAAGTTCCATAAAACACGGCATCTTTTCTACAATCATGCAAAAATGTCACTCATCACATTCTAAAAAAACTATGTGAAGTCTGTATGGATGTGGTGCCAAAATGTAGTCACTGAATCCCTGGTAATAGCCAGCCTTGCACTTACAAGTTGCTCAAATCAATGCTTATCCTGCAGCTCACCAAATTTGTTTCAGTAGAGTCAGTCTGCTGTGAACAAGAGTCAACATGGCCTCTCATGCACAGCAAACTGAACAAATAGTAATTTATGCTTCTTTTCATGCTATATAATTCAGCGATAAGATAAGCAATGTTTTTTACTTCAATCAGTGAATATTGTTAAGAATCTGGCAAGATGGTGTTTTGGACAATCATAAAAAATACCCAGATGTTGCAGATTAAAAACAAAAAAGTCACATACTGACGTCTTTTTAATGAGGACACACTGATCAATTGTGAAGAGGCTTCAAAGATGTGATGGTAGCATCACAGATAAAACGGGGGAAAGCATTTATTAAGTTTATATATAAGAAAAACACACAAGTTAAGCTGCATGTCAGCTCAACTTTAATCAGTTGAGTGTTGGCCAAGAAAGATGCTACAAAATAGCATTTTTACTATTTGTTTCTCAAAGAAAATTATATCCTAAATATAGTAACTGCATATGTTCTGTTTGCTTCCCAGTAAAACACTGATCGGGATGTGAAAGAACCCTCCATCCTTGGATTGAAACTTTTTAACGAGTGAAAGAAAATTATTGTGCTTTGCATTCATTAGAGTTTATTGCATCAATTATCTTCAAACCATTGCTGATACAGAAAAAGTAGACCACTTATTTTCTATCTTTTTTTTATTTTTAAACAGAATACTGAGCTTGGATTAACATCTGTGTTTTGCACATAACTCTTTGTTTTCCTTTTCTTTGAACTGAAACCTCAGGCACTAAAAAAAAAATCTAAAGAATCTTACCTTAGGGTTCTGAGAGGAAAAAAGAAAGCATTATAGCTAAAGATATTTATTTGAAGTTCTATTCTTAGGAAGTGCTAAGCCCCATGGAAGATAACCGTGACTTCAGAGGCAAACAGACTGCTGGAAAACGTTTCAGACAAAAGTCTGAGAAAATGGAACCGGAGTCCATTAGTAGTCATCCATATCATTGCTCTATTTGGCATCAAATAGTCATACAGTAATAAAACTCAGGGCTGCCAGATTAAACATGAGCTCACTTGTTTTTTCAGTTGTGTGGATGCAAGCGAAGTTGACTTAAATGGAGGCTTTTACTTCTCAGCTACCTGATGCGAGGATATGTGACAAAATGGGAGATTTATAAAGAAACAGGGAAACATAATGATGTTTAATTTGAAACACATGGTTCGTGAGGAGGCACTGAAAGGTCACGACCAGTCCGCAGCGAGACAGCTGTACGTGTCAGACGATATAATGTGTAGAATATTATTTTTTATCCACTGCCAGATTTCAGGACATATTGTCCAGCAATTGAAATCGACTTTTCTATACCTGTACTAAAAGTTCCTTCTCTATTTCAACCTCACATTTTCTGAGGCAAGACATATGTCCCAATTGGGTTACCCCACTTCAATACTCCTTATTTGCACTGACAAGTCAACACACATGATTTAAATTTAGTCATTTAAATCATGTGTGGTTAAGCCGGACTGGATCAGAATCACAAATACATACAATATGAGGCAGATAGTGCTTTTATTCATCTTATAAGCTGTAATTTCGGTATCTAGACTGCAACTTAACCCTTTCATGCATAGTGGTCACTACAGTGGACAGCTATCTAAAAGCCATTTTCTTGTGTTCCCTTTGGATTTTTATGTTATAAATGCACACAGACCACTGAAGTGGACACTAATGCATCATAAAATATACCATCAACTACTGGCCATCAGCTGCAAATGCAAGAAATTATTTTTGTTAAATACAATATGGCCGACAGACAAAAAAGCATGAGAACTGACCCGGTCCCTCCTTCTACTGTAGACGACTCTTGCAAGTAAAAAATATATTGTGACATCAGATAACCCCTAAGGAACAATACTACTGATGTATTTTTCAAATAACAACTTTGTATTTGGACAAAATTACAATTGATCACATAAAAATAAAAAATTTTAAAAAAATTATTTTTACAAAAAATTTTTCCTACCTTTTTTATGCCTTAAGAAAAGAATTTTAAAAAATGGAAAAAAAATTCTGACACAAAGGATCATAATTCATGCATCAGAGGGTTAAGGTTCCTCTACACATTTTAACTGAAATTAATTGAAAACATATGAATGAAGGATTGTTTAAAACCATACAATTTTCCTTCAGCTTCACAACTATGCCTTGTTCTGGATGCTCTTTCACATAATTTCCAGGTTAAATGCAGTTACGTTTGGGTGTTTAACATCAATAAATGTAGAAAAGTTCAAGAAGTATGGTGGCCAAGAAGCAGCCAAAAGAATCATAAAAGATTTAGAGACTTTCTGTGAAGAAGTGAGGGACAAAAACAAAGTCTTCATAGATGTGTGAACTAGGTGACTAACTAGTAACAGACTCAGCACTCTTCTTGCCAATACAAGTTTTTCAAATAAGTATTAAATCCCATTTTGCTAGGAGATAAAATTTTATCTAAACGTTTTTGAACAAATTTCCAACAATAACAATGGGTTCAAATACTAATTTATTCATTGATAATAGCTTATAATAATAGCTGCCACATCCTTTGCGTTCATCCACTCCTGAACAAGAGACAATGTCAGAGGTCTCTCACCTGGGTTTAGGAGAAAACGGACTGGAAAGCTGCTCAGTGTTCAAACTTTCACTATTAGCTGGAAGTGAATTTAACACATGATTTGGAAACGTCCCAGAGTAAGACAGAAAAGCACAGAATTCAAGTTGCTTGATGTCTAGGTATTTTCCAGTCAGCGAGGTTTTCAGGAGTCGTGTCATCTTCTGCTTTCTGGAATTCCACTGGTTTTATTCAAAGCCTGTATCAAATCAGCCACCAGAAAATTTTAGAGCCCTTCATATTTCCCTCTGCTTTCTGCCTTTTTTTTATGGAAATGTGGATTTCATTTTCCAGCGTGCTTGGCACCTGTCCACACTAAAGATGTCAACAACTATGATTGGCTGAATGACAATGATATCACTGTCGATTGGTTGGCAGTTACCTGACATAAACGCTGTGATGACTCTATGGACTATTGTCCAGAGGCTGATGAGAAACACCAGACTCAATGCAGATTAAAGCAACCTGTGTCTTTTATATTTCCTATAATTCCAATTTTCATTAATTGTAAGCTATAATCATCTTTATTAATCCAAATTAAATATACCACTCTGTATAATGCATCTAAAAATATGTAAGAGTTTAATCTTTTTTTTTTTTTTTTTCAATTCTCAATCTTTATTAAATCCTTCAACAATAAAACATACAGTGAAACCAATGTTAACAATATCACTACTGTGAGGTATACAACCTCAAGTAGTTATACAGAGAAGGATTTGAGTTTTTAACATTTTCCCCCCTGAACCCCTCCCGATCCTCCCCCCACCCCAGCCAGCAGAAGGAGCTAAAAAAAAAAAAAAAAAAAAAAAATTACAAGCACACTATCATTTATTCTGGACAAATAGTGTTTGAGCCTTTCCTCTATGGTTTTAAGAACGGTTCCCACATACTCTGATACGCCTCAATCTGACCGTTTATCTTGTAGATGAGTCGTTCATAAGAAGCAGTTTCTAAAAGAGCTGCATACCATTCTGTATAAGTAGGGAGACTTTGACCTTTCCAGTGTCTTAGTATAACTCGTTTAGCCGTTGTGAGGGCTATTTTTAACCACTGTATTTTTTTTGTTCCTATTTTGACTTTATAATCAACGAAATTAAGAAGTGCCAGTGTAGGTGTCAGCAATAGGTTGGAGTTGAGGGTGCTGTTAATTTTCCCCATGACCTCCTGCCAATAGGAAATTAGTTTCGGACACATGAGGAACATATGAAGCATGTCTCCTGAGCTTTGTTTGCATCGCCAGCAAGTATCAGAGTTATTTATTTTAGCTCTGAATAATTTAACTGGTGTCCAATATAGTCGATTCGTAATTTTGAACTGTATCAGTTTGGAGCGTGCATCTCTCATGGGCTTTAACATTTGTTTGACTATTGCAGCCCACAGTTCTTCTGTGAACCTTACGTTTAACTCTGATTCCCACACCTTCTTAAGTCCTGTATTAATATTGCAAGTGTTCTCAATCAGATAGTTATAAATATGACTTACCCGTCTTGGGGAGTCTTTAACTTTATTAAACATGGCGTATATTGGTGATTCCATGGGTATGCTTCCCTCAGAATTCTTTAATTTTGTAAGGCAGTCTCTAATTTGTAGGAACTTCCAGAAATCCTTGTGGTTTAGATTGTATAGTTCTTGAAATTGTTGAAATGACAGTAAGGTACCATTTTTGAAGAAGCAGTTTATACGGTCAATCCCTTTTATATGCCAGCTCCTCCAAAAGATCATTTTCCCCCCTATTTTTATTTTTGGGTTATTCCACACTGAGGCTGTACCCTGAGCGAAAGGACAGCTGTTTGCTTTTTTATGTAACTGCTGCCAAACCTTTTTAGTGTGAGTGATAATTGGATTGGATTTAACTCCATCATTTGAATGTTGGGATAGATAATCAAAAGCGTTAAATGGAGCATTTATTTCACCTTCCAGGCTCACCCAGATCGGACTATTGTGGTTGTGTAACATAATTGATGTTATTTGTGCGCTTGTAAAAGCTTCCTGATAAAGTTGCATATTGGGAAGTCGTAATCCTCCGTATTCTACTTTAGTTTGGAGTTTTAGGACAGACATTTTAGGCTTTTTCCCCTCCCTAAGAGTTTAATCTTGAACAAGATTACTAAAATAAATTAGCTTTCAGGATATCTTCTGATTTATTGAGATGAACCTGTGTAGCCCTATAATATATATGGTTCTGTTTCATTAGTTAATAAAATTCTTAGAAGATTTTTGTGGCAAATATTTCTGAATGGATACGTTTAGACTATTTAGAACAAAAATAACTAAAACACCAAACAAAGAAAGCTAAAAGGAGTTGAACTGAACTCGTCCAGAGAAAAGTTAGAAGGTCTAATGTGAACAAAAATTGTAAATATTTTAATATAACAACTCCAACAAGCAAAAAGTACAAAACTAAAATAAGGAAAAGTTTAGTCATCAAAAGGCTACATAGGTAGGTTTTTAGCGCTTATTACCAATGTGTCAGGACATTATTTAACCTTAATCCGTGGAATCCCTGAGAACTTCGCAAGTATTTAATAGGACCGCAGAGATGTATGCAAGTGTTTTTCCAGAACCAATTTAGAAAGCAGCATCTCAAGCAACACCTGAATCAACCACATCATTAATATTAACTGCCCCGAACATGTGGCATTTCTGTCTTAATGATGAGACACACTGCTAACGTATGATTTGTTTATGTTTTGCTTGAAAGCTCTGACTTGCCACCTGTGATGTGGTTTTGGCCACGACAGACATTTAAATACCTCATCCATGCCTGCTCTCTGAATTTAAACCAGCTGAGGACATTCATTTTCCCAACAAGCGAGGCAGACCTGGAGCACTGGGAACATTTTTCTTTCTGAAGACGCTTCTCGCGTCCAAAACGGTGTGCTGGAACCGGGCTCGGAAGGGGCAGCATACTTTCCTCCTGAGTTCACTCTCCACATCCTGTAAAGACTGCATGCTGGCATGAGGAGGTTTTCCCATTCGATCAGGAGAAGGTCATGTGTCAAACCCTGATTGTGCCAACAAGTGTGGTTTAAATAAAGCTGGGGACATCTGGTTTAGAGCAGGTGTTGACACATTTTTGTGATGTTGAGCGGTTTCGCCAAAACTTAATTAAAACGGTCCTGTGTTCTGTGCATTTAAAGAGTCAATACCCACCATCTCGGTGACTCTGTAGATGTAGACCTTCCCTTTTTCCATGCCTGCACTGAAGAACATCGGGGCTGCCACCAACAGGTTGTCGGTTATGCCATCTCCATCAATGTCCACGGGCGCAATCTCACTGCCGTAGTAGGAGCCAATCTGAAAGAGAAACAGACATGCGATTATAAGTCAATCGTCTTATTTTAATTACACATTTCCACCTGAAGACATATTTTTTTTAAACTCTACGTCTGAACTTTTACACATTCTGTCTTATAACAACTACATTTTCAACACACTTTTTGGATTTCATGACTGAGATCAACACAACTAAGCCCTTAATTATAAAATGGAAGAGAAAAGAGGCATTTATTTTAGGCATTTTTATGAATTCAAATAACAAAATTTTACTTTATGGCATGCTTTTATAATCAGCACCTGTAAGTGAATACTTTGTAGGACCAAATTATAGGGGCATATATGATTTGATCTGAACCGTAGCTCTGGCTGTATGTTTGCAGCCTCTCGAAGGTTTCCTTCTAAGATTGTCCCGTGTTAAACTTCATCCATCTTTCCATCAGCTCAGCTTCCATGTCCCTGCTGAAGAAAAACATTCTCACAGAATAATGCTGCCACCACTGTGTTTTACTCTCGGGGTCATATGCTGTGTTAGTTTTTCCTCCAGATTTACTGTTTTCCAAGTCGGCCACAAGGTTCAATACTAGCCTCCCTCCATTTTCCCACTTTTTTGTCTTGTGCCCAATCAGGTTGTGGCTAACTTCAAAACAGATGTCTCACTTTTTTTTTCCAACAGCGACCTTCTTATTACCACTCTTGCATAAAATCAAGGCTTAAGGAGCAACAACTACTTGTTTTCCTGTCAATAAATAATTATAGCTAAGCTGTGAATCCTTATAGCAACTCCAGAGTTTCATTGTGTCTCTGTGCTGCTTCTCTCTCTTTCTCGGTTTGTCCTTTCTGTTTAGCTGGACGGACATGTCTTGGTAAATTTGCAGCTGTGTAATACTCCCCCCCATTTTTTTGGACATTTAAAGCTTGATGTATTGTAACTCTGCTTAAAACTTTCTCCTTGACCTATCTGTATTTTGGTCTTTAAGATGATTCTTGTTTTTCTTTTTTTTTTTTAAATCAACCTTTAATTGTGGACTACTTTTTTTGGTTAATCACCCAAAATAATAATTAAGTCAAAGTGAACTAAAATGACAAAATCGGGATATTATTAAAGAGTATAAATACTTTTGCAAGGCACTATATTTGTATAATGCGACACATTGAAACGCGTCTTATTAGTTTAATGATTCACTGATGGGCTTGAGTGTTTATTGAACTTGAATGTTGAAAGCAAGAAGCGGCATATGATGAGTCGCAGCAAGTCGTGGATCCTGATGCTTTTTAGGCTTTTAAAGTTTTATAGAGTCAGAATCAGATGCTTGAATAAAGGGAACATCATCTAGTTCTTTCGAAACAGATTTGAAACATCTGGCTATAAAATGATACAAAAAGAGTTATTTGCTCAAGAGCTGTAAGTTCAAGGAATAGTTCAGTCAAAAAAAAAAAAAACATCTGCTGCTCTGGATAACTTGTTGTTGACATGTTACAATGTAAGCTGAAACGAGATCATTCCAGGCTTGCAGGCTGTGAAGAGTTGCCAGGTGTGAGCACATTGACACAAAAAACAGCCAGATTCACAATGCTGGATTTCTGCAGACACTAATATACCATCTGCAACTCTCTGGGAGTACCAAAAGTAATTGCACTTGTATCATAATGCAGTTCAATATGCCTTTGTGGTTTGGACTGCTGCAATGGATCACAGACATTTTATTGAGCTCCAAAGTCAAACTTAAATTTCCTTCTTTCTGACTTTTATTTGTATTTATGTAACTTGCACTGGATACACGAAAGGAAAATATGCAATTTTATATATAAATGATTTGAACATTATTTCTATACATACCAAGTAAACTATAGAAAATATAGCTTCTAATGAAATGTCCAGAAAGTAAGATTTATATGAATCTACATTTTGCCTACATTGAAAATAAGTACACAAATTGGGTGAAAATTCCCATGTTAAAAGAAAATGAAATGCATTAAAATCTTTGAACATTATTTACTTTCCACCTAAAATAATTCGACTGACTCTGGTGATTTCATAAAAACATGTTTTAAATGCCAGCTTCTGCAACTGAGGATCGGACCGCCAGGGCCCCCTCCGTTGGCCACCACCCATCCCACGCTGCACCCGACCCCTTTGGCCCCTCCCATGGGAAGGAAGACCCCTGTCTCCTCTTCAGGCTGAGCCGGGCCAGGCTCCACGGGTAAAAGCCCGGCCACCAGGCGCTCGCCATCGTGCCCCACCTCCAGGCCTGGCTCCAGAGTGGTGCCCCGGTGGCCTGCGTTCGGTCGAGGGAACACTAGATCCATTGTTACTGTTCATCATAAGCGGTCCACCGGGAGGAGGCCCCGGGGAAGACCCAAGACACGCTGGAGGGACTATGTCTCTCGGCTGGCTTGGGAACGCCTTGGGATTCCACCAGAGGAGCTGGAACAAGTGGGAGGGAAGTCTGGGCCTCCTTACTTAGGCTGCTACCCCTGCGACCTGACCCAGGACAAGCAGAGGAAAATGGATGGATGGGTGGATAAATGTTTTAAATGCTTTGTGCCTCGGTTTTACCTTATTTTCAGCTGCAATCTTCTTTTTATTTGTATTTATATTGTAAATCTGGTCAACATTAATCAAATTTCAATAAAAATATAGCTAATTTACTCTTAGATCTTGGTGGTTGAATGTCTTACATTTATTACTTGTTTATTTAAAATGGGACTGGTTTATCTAACTTTTTCATAATGTTGGTAAAGTGGTGACAGCTGCTGTACCTGGTGGCCTTTGAGTGAGTGCAGGATGGTGAGGTTCCCCGTGTTCTTCAGAGTGAAGATAATGACTTTGCCCGTGTGGTTAAATCGCGGAGCTCCTGCCACGAGCAGACGGCCATTTCTGGATGACACCACAGATGTTACGGTATACCCTGAGGATGTAAAACACACACACACACACACACACATAATTTAACAACGGTTTACTCCCAGACTGCAAATCTGTAATGCCCTGGTTTTTTTAGGTTTCCTTTCTCTCTTTAATTTCTCATATAAAACCCACGATATAGCTGTTGGTTCTTTTCTCCATTTCTCAATTTCAAATTCTGTATCCTTGTTTTATATAAGTTTAAGTTGGTTACTGTTGCCAAGACAAACATTATAACTACCGTAAAAGAAAGATTAACACTTTCTTATGAAAACACCTTATAGTTAAGACTGAGTCGGCTCTGTCGTTCTGCTGTTTAAGCTCCTGGTTGACATTTTGAGATGGTTATTATTGTTATTAATGTTGTGTATTCTTAGTTTCTCAAAAGAAGTACCAATCTTTTGTTTGTTTACTTGCGTTGTGTCCCCTTCTTGCTATGAACCAGTCATTTTGTTTGCTTGCTCAGCATGTGGGATTTCTGCAAAGTCTGAAATCAGTTTTGACTCCAGAGATTGGTTAATTTTACCAAATGGCATTAGCGGACCAGCTGTAGTGTACTGTACTATGATATATTATAGTTAGAGCTGAAACGATTCTTCGAATGATTCGAGCACCTTGATTATTAAAATTCCTCAAGGAAAATTTATCTGCCTGGAAGGTTCGTTAAATTATGTAGAGCACCGTGTTCCGCCCGGATCATCATTTGTGGTGGGGCAGCGCTCTTACTTCTGCCTTTGAGTTGTTGTGAAGTGCTAGCAGTATGGTGTTGAATTGTGCGGCGTTTTGTCAGGGTTTGGGGGACAAATAAGGATTGTTGAGCTGTGCAGTGCGATGGTTGGACTACGACAACTTTTCTGGCATTGGAATCGCGTCGTCACGGTTTTGGAGCGAACGGTAGGAATGGGAGAGAGAGAATTACTAAAATATTCTTATAATTGGATTCAATTGGACTGTATGTAAATAGCTTTGAATAATTGTACTTTCGTGAATTGATTTGTTACCTATAACTGATCTCTGCACACTGGATATGATTATGACCTGTTTGTCCTGTAAAGTGCATGATTTGAAGTGGTATTTTGTAAATAGGCAGAATGGAGTCAAAGAGTAAGGCCAACCTGTGTGGCAAATTCAGATACAATTGAGTCACGATAACAGCAAATGTCTGCGGTGTTGAAACGAAACGAAAAATATGTGCAAGAAGCAAACAAGAGATGAACAGACGTTTTGAAGGAGGGCTGCAGCGTGAAGAAGCGGTTCTAAATCACTGGTCCTCCCCTTCAGCATAACTCGGTAAAAAAAAGTAAACACAACTGAAGGCTCCAGGAATTAATGGGGAATTGAAGGAATCTACAAGCTAAACAAAATATTTTACTTATCCTGCATGTTATGTTGCTTCTTGATATTTTTCTTGATTTATGTTGTTACACTGTTTTGTTTTGCCTTACCTAAATATGCACCATGGTTTTTGAGCTCTTCAGGAAACTCCTGCGTGTAGGATGACTTTGGAGGGATCACCTTCCCCTGTCGTGTTTCCTTCAGCACCGCTCCGTTCCAGTCGTAAGCTCCAACTGCACCCACCAAAATCCCATCCTGAAGGTGAAACCCAGGAAAGTGCTTACACTTACACAGCATAACATCCCTGTGCAACGATAAAATGGCTTACTAATTACTGTCATCATTACACTAGTGTATTACTGTCTAGAAATACACTATAGTGAGTAACACACTATAGTGTGTTACTCACTAACCACCAATCTGGAGTAAAGCAAGAGTCTGATTTATGGTGGTGTGACTCAACTTGTTTTGAAAAGGGATGAACAAAAACTTATGAAGTGGCTTCACAGATTTATGTAGACATAAAGAAAAAAATTACTTGTTTTTCTTAGCACTCAAGCAGCATGTTTTTGAAACACAATGCTAAATAACAAAAATTGAAGTCATGTGCACTAAGTAACTTATCAGCATCATCCTGAAACTAGATGCTGCTGAGTTTGGCAATGCCAATGCAGATAGGAGCGAGCAAAGCATGAACATTGTTCGAATTTATCATTATGAATGTGCATGTTTTTTATACTGAACTCTTGTTAATGTTTATGTTTTATACATTGTTTTATTTTCTACCTTTTAATCAAGGAAAAGAGTTGGAAGATCAAAGGTAATGATGTTATTCCCTTTTGCTGCACTTGATTCCAGGGTAATGCACGCCAACAGAAACTAAGAAATATGATTAGTTAATAAGATTTTGAGGGCCAAAAATGATAATTTCTGCTTTTCCAGAGTTCAAAAGAAAATAGTCAGTCATTCATGCTTTCAATGCCATTAGACAGACTTGTGTTTTAGCAACTTTACTAGTCAGGCTAGCCGAAAGAAGGTTGTGAATGATTTTTGTACTTTGATGAACTAATTTTTTCAGGAAAGAAGAGCAGGAATCATGACACTGTCTCTGCTCATTTTCTTTTACTCAATGCAAAAGAAAATTAGCAACATTAGTTGAACAGAAATTGACACATAACTGTCTATATTTAGATTTAATTTTTTAAAAATATTTTAGCAGACCCCTAACCTCACCAATGTCTCATGTCATGATGCTTTTCTTTATAATCTTGGATTCTTTATGATCACACACAGACTGATTAACTCATTTTACAGCCACAAAATGTGCTCCACAACCTGGCAGTGATCCAAACCACAGTGGTCTTTATCTGTTCATTCGCTATCTTAAACGTTCAAGAAGGGAAAGAAAGCAGCGTTTGCAGCATTTAGCTGTAAACAGCAGGAGAATTGGGTAAAGCATTTTCTATGCTCCATGGCTCACCGTATTTTGTATGTCTGACACAATAATTACAGGGTTCCTGTGCATAATGACATCAGTTTTTTTTTCTTCTTCGTTGCACACCATATTGTCGACAACACACTTTCCAGCATGTGTGCGGGAGGACTTGTGATTTCCTCCTGGAAGATGGAACTGCGTGCTCACCACACTCGCACGACGTCACTCTTTAACAGCAACGTTGTGCCAGTGTGGTTGTCGGCTTCGGCCAAAATGGTTTCTCCATTTTGTTCAGCCTCATAAATGAGTGACCTATTTCTGCCATAGTTACATGTATGGACATATGACCCATTTTGGTAAGAAGTTCATCTGGTTGTTGGTATTTAAGCACTTACATACCTATAATACAGTAAGTTCTTCAAACTCACTCAACAAACAAAGAGTGTGTCCTTTAAAGACAATCTAACGTAAATACAATCTGACAAAAAGGAACACGTTTGTGTCAAAGCTGGAGCCTTCTTATTATTTTTCAGCATTAGTTAGAGGAAATTGCAGTGAGAGAAGGCTGGCTGTATGGAGATGCATGAAACATCTGCAAACTATATGACATAAGCCTCATTCAAAGTTGACACTAATTACACTCAGTAAAACCATATGGGGCCCGAGGACTGTTTTTGTCTTTTAAACATTCTTTCCAAAACGTTATCCTACTTTCAACACTCAGGCTGGTGTTGTCGAGAATCTCTGGAATCTGGCCTTATGGACACAATTTCCAGCCATTCTTGCCACCCAGCTGCAAATTCTCCTATAGGTTTTGTATTCTGAGTTGGATATACGTATTTTTCCCTCGACAAAATCCAGTGGGAAATAAACGTAAAGTAGCTGCATTAGGATTTAAGTCTAGGGCCAGAAGGAGAAGAATGAAAATCGGAATGAAGAAGCAATACAGCAGAGGAAACGCATCTTTCTTCTTCTTCTTCCAGCTGTCCTGCACTAAAAGCCAGCACACCTGCAGCCCTTCACTCTGAGATGCTTAAATACAAGCAAAAACTTCTAGGAAACTTCAAGACGAGCGAGTCATTCTGTGGTAAAACTGTCTCAATCCAGTAATAATCCTTTACCAGTATGTTTCCCTTGGGGATACAAAGCATCTTATTTCTCATCACAGATAGTTGAAGTGGAAAACGTCTGTCTGTGTGTGTGTTCCTCTTGAATCAGTGTGAACTTTAACATATGGGGCCAAGAGATGAAAGTGATAAATGACCCATTTATCACTTGCGGCAGAAATCGAGACAATGTGTATTGTTTTACAGTGACAGATGGCATGAGACAGCGGGGGAGCATCCGTCAGACTCACCTCCACGTTGTGTGCAGAAAAACCTGCCTGAGACATCTGGAGGCCAAACGCCGTCCCATTCTTACTGGTTCCTGTGGAAACAAGACTATGTAAACAAGAAATGTCCTGAAGCACTGCTGCCACAGAAAACTTCAATTTAAAGCAAAGATTGCATTCTAAGAGCAGCACATTGTTTCCTACTCAGAATTTAACACAAGCACGAAAATCGTTTTTTTTCTCTGACATTTAGCAAATAGAAGAAGTGACTTTGGTCATCCTAAATACTCTAAATCAGAAAGCTTTCAGTCTAATTAAATGTAAACATCTGTTGACAGCTGCATATTTAAACACAGTTAACACTGTGCACAAGTTTAAAAAAAAACACTAATATTTGATTTTTCTTTAAAGTTATTTGCGTATTAGTTTTTTTTCTTGCACGTTACCTGAAGCAAACTTAAACTCAAAGTTGACATTTAAAATGAATCTTTTACCGACCTTCAAGGCTGAAGATCCGCTCCCCAAGCGCATCAACAATATCTTTCAGAGCTGACTCGTCTGTCACATTAAAGAAGTGCTTGTCATCGGGGTCGCTGGCGATGTACTTGATTTCATTAAGGAAGGTCTCTGGATTTATTCCTCTGCGGTTGTAGTAGCCAAGTACCTGCGAAGGTAAGATTTGACAAGCTGTCACAGTTGAGGCTATTTCAAGGTTTCTGACTTCTTTTCGTTTTACAGACATTGATAAAAAGGGCTTTGACCTAAAGAGTTTAACGGGGTCTAAAATGATTTACATCTTACCTCAACGAGAGAATAGAAAAGACACAACACTCTTTACTTATTAACCCTCCTGTGGTCTTATGAGATGAGGTCATTTAGGCCACACGACCTTTTCACTCTGTGTGCGGCCCGGCAGGGTTGAACTGACCCCTTGTGCACGTTTACGATTTTTTATTTTTTTATGTGTAGTTTTGGGAATTGACAGTCTAACGGAAATACCCCCTGATCCCCTCCCAGCTATCCCACCATGACATTTGCCGCGCTCCTCCTGAGCGTTCGGCTAAGACCACAGGGGGGTTAAACAAATTTCCATTACATTTCTATACTTATAAAGTATAGAAATGTATATAAAAAAAAAGAAAAAACACAAAATACAAATAAATATTTAGACGTAGTTAAAGTACACATGGATAAGCCGAAGGTAGAGTCAATCATAAGCTCTAACTCCAGAAGAAACACTTTTTGTTGAGGTACACTGTTAACCATACAGAGTTTATAATATATAAATGGGTAACCTATACAAGTGCCAATTAATGTCACTGTTTCCAGCAAATATTCATCCAACTGACTTTATTGTTTTTTGCTCAGACGGTGACAGAACGCTAAGCTGCAGTAAAAAAATAGTAGCCCCACCAGCACTGGCACAAGCCACTGAGCAATGTGGTCTGGGAAGGATCATTTACACCTTTCAACTATATTTCCATACGATTATTGCTTGGGATTTGGAGAGGGTTTTGAATGGTATTACGAGTGATCTTAGCCAAGAAAATGGTACATGCCAAATAAACCATGCAAATAATCGACGTAGCAGACTCACAGCAATGGCATAGCGGGTGATGCCATCCTTCTCGCTGTCTTCGATGGCTTGCTGGAGATCTGGGCTGTCGTGTGACTCTCCGTCAGTGATAACAATCATTACCTTCTTTGCGCCACGTCGACCTCCTTGCTTGAAGGCTTGTGAGCTGCGAGAAGGTAAATGTTTGGTTTCAGTCACATAAAATGCACAAAAAGAGCTAGCTAAAGAGATTGATGTGCGGACAGGTGCTGTACCGCGCTGTGCTGATGCCAAGAGCTGTGTTGGTCTCCTCTCCGCCGCGCTGATCGATGCTGCGTGCCCTTTTTACCACCTCCTCCACTGATTTGTAGTCACTGAGTTTAAACTCATGAACCACCTTCTCACCATACTGGACAACTCCAACCTGCATAAAATAAGCATTGAGTAAAATATGGAGGATGGCTCAGTCTGGTTGACATAGCTCAAAATAAGATTGATCTGAGTTTCTCCAAAAGAAGAACTAAAACTTAAAAAAAGAAAAGAAAACTCATTAAAATCTAGCGTTTGAAAAAGTATTTGTTCCCTGACAGATTTCTTCAGTTTTTGCTTTTCTTCAAACTAACATGCGATTAGCCTCAAAAATGTTAAAATCAGACTAAGATAAGTTGTTGTTTTCATAATAAAAAAAATGATCAGTGTTTAAAATTAAAACATTTATTGAGGAAAAAAAATTATATCCAAACCAGAAAAGTTAATACCTCATCCTGCATGATTTAATTGATTTAACACATTTTTCAAAAAACTCAATTCAAGTCACTAGCTAATTATTAAGCATCTAACAGCTTACTGCAATCAGGGAATTAGGCTAAAAGATTTCAAAAAGCCATACCTGATTCACCAGAAAATATCTAAAAATAGATTAGAAATGCTGAACATCTACCAACCTAAGAAGAGCTGCAAAGCCATTTGGACACCAACAAACCACAGTGATGAACTCTAGCCACACATGGAAAAAACATGAAAAATCCAAAAACACAGAGCACATCAAGAGTGGATTAAAGACTGATCCAAGATGTCACATAAGATTATAATCTTACAGGTCACAAAAAGTCATCAGTGTGACAGCTCCAAAATTAAACACACTGCTGAGCAACAAGAAACACAAACATCCGTCTCACATTTTCCCAAAAAGAATCAATACTTTTGGGAAAATATTCTGTGGAACGTTGAGACAACTGAGGAACATTTGCAAGGCGTACATTAAATCTGGTGTAAAACCAAACACAGTCCTTCAGAACAATAAACATGACTCCTTCGGTCAAACGTGGTGTTGGTGTCTGCAGCTGCTTTACTGCGTCAAGACAGAGGCAACTTGCTGCAATTGATGAAACCACAAATTCTGGTTTCTTGTAGAAAATCTTAAAGGAAAATGTTTGGCAATGTGCTTATGAGCAAACACACCAGCAAATTCACATCTGAACTACTCATAAAACTAGAAAACAGATCTTAGAGTGGCATACTTCTGCACTTAATTTCAATTGTGAAGCTATGAACAAGTTGTCAATTCGCCATATTAGAGCTTTAAATCCTAAACTGCACAATGTACAACGAAAGGGGTTCCTTTAAGAACTGTTCCTCGATGACGTAAAGGACACAGCACCAGCTGTAACAACCATCTAAACCTGATGCCACAAAAGTGGCAAAATCGGTTCTGAGGTCTAGAAGACAATTACTCGCTCTCAAGGGCCAGGTTGGTTTGGATAGCTTTTCATCCCTTAATAATTGTAACCTTCATTTGAATGCTGCATTTTTAGAAACTCAGCTCAGATCTTGAAATTTGTTTGATCATCTAAAAAAAATCAAAAACTGTTTAAATCTGGTAAATACTTTTTCGCAACACTGGAGGATTTAAAAACGGACATTTGATTTAATTCACTCTGGGTTTCCTCTTCTATAGTATCTGCACTCTAATGTTGTTTCGTGATTATGCCCACCTGTATTTGACCTGGTCCAACGTGGAACTTCTGGAGAATGTTAATGAGGAAATCCTGCACTTCATACCAGGGATAGATGGAGTTGGAGCCATCAAGAACAATCACTATGTCCATAAAGGTTTCACACCCTGAACATAAAAAAAGAAACATATGTTCATGTGTGCAAATATAATCCCCCTGCTGTGATTTAGAGCCACCAGTGGATCTTTGTCAAGCACAAAATATATTCTAAAGCTTACTCTGAAAGGCAGGGATAATCGTCCTGGAAAACTTGAAGCTTGCATTAACTTTGGAGCATAGTCCAGTGCTGTAGTAGGAGCTGCCACACTCATACGACCATAACGGCCCGCAAGCCTGAAATGTAAAAGAAAGTGTTTATACAAGCAACAACTAAATGTATTCTGTAAGAAGAAACTCGGCAGTGTAACCGTATAATCAAAAGACAATCTTGTGGGCTTGGCCTTTTTTTCTTTTTGTCAACTGCCATCTCAATAAATATGTTTCAAGGAAGCATGGCTACGTTTACAGACCCACTCACCACAAAGCTGCTGTCTTTAGGGTTAGACACGAGCGTCATTCCCAGCCTCATCTTGTCCTTTCGTTCTGATACGTTGGTCAGAGATATCTTTCCTTGAAGGAAAAGGAATTTCACTGAGAGGATCTCAGATGCACAGATCCATGCATGCACAGTCCTACAGAGAACAAACAGAGGCTCCACCATGTGGGACTGTGGTTTGTTATTGCTGTCTGGCCAGGCAATGCAGTGTCCACATCTTCAGATCTCAACGTTTATGCCACCAAACTGCAAGTGATTATCCAACCAACATCACATGTGCAACTCGTATGAATAGGGCATGCAGTAAAGACTGCAGTGTGGTAAAATACACACATGGAAGTGCACATGAACCATTAAAAGGTGGAATGACTGGTATGGGACCCAGACTCCTGTTTCACAGAGTTTACTATGACTAGCATCACATGTACCATTGATAAATACATTCATTTTGGTCTTGGATTGTCAAATTGTGATACAAGTATTATGAAAATCAGAATGTTTTAATTGTTATTGTACAGAAGCACAACAAAATTCATTTCTGTATATTCCATTCAAAAACAGGTGACTGAAAGTGTTTTTTTTTTTTTTACATATTTTGTTAAAACTACCATTATGTCCAGACATTATAATATAAGACAGATAATCTGTGAAAAGACCTCCTCCCCGAGCTACTATTGCCATCTGCAGAAATACACCACTCCCAGTCAAAACCAGCCAATCAAAGCCAGGAGGAAGGTGTTAGTGCTGTCAATCATGCTCATAATCACGCTGCTGAATGTGCTAATGGCACAGAAACAACTTACCATTACCAGGAGAAAAGGAGAGGGCTAGGACCCTTCTCCTGGCTCTCATTGGTTGTTTCTAATTAGCACTGGGATCACTGGGAGGAAGCAGAGGAGCTCAATTTTTGCACCGATTATCTGTCTCACATCATACTGTCACGTCATAATGACAGTTTCAACAAATATGTGAAAAATATTAATTTTTTAATAAAAGTTATGTAATGCAATTTTTATTATTTGCAAGGTAAATGAAAATGTATTAAGAGTGCTTTAGTGGATAAATATGACCCAAGAACAAGAGCTGGTGGTTACTTATGGTGTTACATTTCCTCTCAAGTCCAAACTTGGATTTGGGGAAGGCACTAAACCCAACTTAATTTTACTCCAGTTCAAAGTTAGAAAATAGTGGGTTTTGCTAAATAACAGTAGGCTCAATTCTAGCAGGTACTTGTATATCTTGGTTTTAAAGAGACAATTCAGAATGATTTCATTTCTTTGCAATTAAGATATGTAGTCTATCATGTGAAACTTTGGTGATGAGCTGCTATACTTTACCTAAATTGAGTTTTGAGCAGCTGTTGCCATTGGTTCTCTTGTTCAGCGCGCATTTATATACATCCCCTGTTTGGTAAGACCCAGTCATTTCATACGGCGCACCCACTAATAACCTGGAAACACAGAGAATTCATACGTTAGAAAAGTGTGACTGTTCCCTGCAAAAAGCCTTCAGGTGCTCCTTAGAGTTTGTAAACAATACACAACTTCTCTGGTTCTCTCTTTCACTGAGCACAATGTCTGAACTATAACCAACTCTCTGACGGGGTTATGAGCAACTATTAAATTCAATCACCCACACTAAACACCTGGGTCGACTCAGAAGATTTTAAACCTCTTTTTCTAAGGAAGTGACTTTGTTTATTTACTCTGGCCAGCAAAAGTCTCATATTGAAGAACTCTTCCACAGTCACACCCAGAAGACACTTAGTGTAGCCAGTAGTTTCTACTTATCTAAACAAAATGAACTTCTTTGACAAATCCTATAAAGAACCTTAGGAAGATATGTGTATTAGACAGGCATGTCTATCAGCACATAAGAGAGAGTTTTTACCATTTTTTTCCCCACATTAGTCAAGAATATTATTATAAAACTAAGATTTCTGTCTTTATTATTCCTCAAATAAATATAGACAGATGAGAACAAAATTATATGATTATCGGTGGTAAGTATTTTTTCTCTGGTTAGCATGAATGTCTACAAAATATTTCCGTCTATTCTTAAAAAGTGTTTTGGCAACAGATGTAAATGGTTCTAAATGAAGTGACTGAATGTACACAGATCAGGCATTACATTATGACAGTATGGAAGTCATCTTTTGCTGCCTAAACAGCCCTGATCGTTCATGGACTCTCTTCACAAATGAAAACATGTTCCTTAGAGGCGGACATGTTTGCCTGGCAAAGAGACAATTTGAGAGAGAATTTGGAGGTAAACTCAAAACTTCGAGCTGATTGTTTTGCTCCTCACACCAAACTTTTTGTTTTGCCTTAGTGGAAGCCACTGGGAGATGGTGCATTCCAAATTAAGGAGTCATGGGACAACCTCTCATGAGACAACCACATGAATCAATGACCCTTAGCTGCCCATGACCCTGTCACCGGTTCACTGCTTTTCATGCATATTGACCAGGAACACCCCATCAGACCTACCATTTTTCTTAAAATCTTTAGACCTGAGCTATCACAATTTAGCCTTGATCAGCCTTACTAAAATTCTTAATCTTTTCTGTCTTTCCTGCTTTATTTCACATAAACTTTGACGGTTAAAAGTTAATTAGTTGTGTAATATATTCTAATACTAACAGCTGCCATAACAAAGATATGATCAGTCTTATTCACATTGCCTATCGGTAACTATTATGTTATGTCTGTTCAGTGGTAATTGTACATTTGCTTGTATATTTAGTTCATTTTTTGTAAAGTACCTGAACTTCCAGCCAGTGTTGTGACGAGACATTGGAATGTCTGAGAAAATAACATTTAGTCTCATGCAGGCTCTTAGATCAATAAATGAAATCAGAGGAATTTTGCTACCACAGACCACCAAGCCCGCCCGCTGCAGATGTCTGAAGTCCTCAACAAGCAGTCCTGAGTGCTGGACATTCTCTTTGGACTGTTTCACGTGTTTGCACATGAAAACTCTTCTTGTCGAGAGTCAGTCTCTGACTGAGCTTCACAGTGTTGTGTGAGGTCAGGGTGCTCTCATGAATGTCTCCTCTAAGGTTTAACTGACCTAATGTTACAATGAACATGAGTCAACTTCAGAGTAAATTTAGGGCATGAAGACCAAATGCTTTTCAAACATAAGATTTCTTCGTTCTTTGTTCCCCTTAGGTTAGACTGACGAAGTTCTGAGGGTTTCATGTTTCAAGTCTTTTGATGTATAACCAACTCATTATGCTTACAGCTCATTTGCAAAATTAAAATTCCCACAGCTTTCTTTTTTACCACCTCAGACAATATAAAGTTGGCTCCACCAGCAGTTTTTAACCCTCCTGCGGTCTCAACGCGACACTGAGGGGGAGATGTCACTGTCAGGTAGAGGGGAAGCAGGAGGGAGTTTGTCCAGTCAGACCGTCAATTCCTGAAACTACATAAAGAAAACTTTGTAAAAGCGCCCGACCCTGTCTCTTAAGACCACAAGAGGGTTAAAAAAATCTCACTCACACAGTGCCTTCACAAGAAGTTATCATGTTTAATTTGTAAATAGATGCGACTTAAAAACCTAACAATAAGATTATAATCCTTGGATGTTCAGATGTTTTCATTCTATTTCTGTCATTATGCCCTAACATTTCTTGCCGTACTTAGTTTAGTATTAAAGACACATCACATACATATTTGAAAAAGGTTGTGTAAAATTTTAGGAAAGAGAAAAATGATATCATTACAATCTAGCATTGATAGTTGTGTCAAAACCCAACCCCCCATGGTGAAGGGAATTACATGAACAGAACTAACTACAACCAAATCGGAACTTTACTTTCAATGTTTTACCTTCCCAGCTACATCACAGGCACAAGCCTAACAAATCGAAATATTACATCGCACTCGGTTTTCATAAATATATCACATATCTGAAACAGATCAGGTACGTTTTTAACGCAGACGTTGTTTAAAGTAAAAATCACAGGGAATGTAGCAGACATGGAATAACTGAGTTCAGTGGTACTGTAAAGGAAAAACATTTGACACCACCTTATGGGAAAAGCAGACCGCAGCCAGACTTTGATGAGGTCAAAGTCTAACAACTACTGTCAGATCCGCAGATCAAACTCATTCATTTCTTAGAAAAAAGCGTGTATAGATAGGGAAATATGGTTAAATTCAGCACTGTGAAAGCAAAAGCAAACAATAAAAGGATACAACTTTTGTATATTGTACAGTTTTGAGTTCAAGTCAAACCAACGTTAACACAATGAACAAAAAGCCCAAAAGAATATGGCTTGTAAGACAATAAATACTAAACTGTTGCTATAAATTGCGACTAAATCTAAGATTAGATCATTCCATTGCAGTATCTAAAGGTTTTAAGACATCTGCAGCGTGCTACTGTGTAGCCGTTTTGTCACATAGACATCAAAGAATGTTTAAAGAAGCAGGTCTGAGGTTTTTCAGCAGGGGCCCCAGCTCCGAGGCATTTCACAGTGGGAAATTTTCCATGCGAGATGCATTTTTACAACCTGAAATACTCTGGAGAGGAGTTCGACCAGATCACACAGGGAACGGTGAATGTTGCTTAATGTATCCATTGGTATTCATTGGAAACCTGAGTGTTCTGTTTAGGCTGCAGCAAAGTGTAGGATACTGGATAAAGCTCCCCGCGCGTAATGAGAGTTTTGAGCGGCGGATTTTCCTATGCATTAGCAGATTATTCCACTCCATTTTTGCAGTTCCAACTGCTGAAAACATCTGCATAAATCTGAGGTCTCTCGCTTCTCTAAAAGTGTTTTATTGTAGCTAACAAATCCTCTTAATTATATAATAGGATAAAAGTGAGTAAGGTGGCATGTGGCTCGGATTTCTGGTTTGCAGGCCTTTTTCTGTAAAGACCCTGTGATTGCATGAGAAAGATCGCCATGGAAAGAATGACTGAGAACTATTACAGGTTGTTGCATTTGAATGATCTTTCTCTTCAAACAGTTACAGAAGCAGACTCTTTAGTGGATTTTTTTTTTCTTATGGGTTATGATCCAACATATTGCAGGAGCAACAAAAGAAAAGGGGAAATGTTCAAACCGTCCATCACTGGACATCAAAGAGTGACTCATATGGAAGCAAGCGGGAGTGTTATTGTTCCTGTGGCCAATTTTTAAAGTCTCGCAGAATCTGGAAATCATCTCACTATTATGGATCCAACAGTGCTCATATTTTCATTGCTATTAATATCATGATTACTACCGCACTCATTGGTGTCTCTTATGCGTCTTTGGTTCAGTTCGGGACAGACCGACCTCAATGGAGAGACGGAAAAAAAGAGGGGGGATTGTTGCCGTTGAGTTAAATCTGATCATTTTGTGGAAGCGATTAAGATTTTATCAAAATGGCAAAAATGGCCATCTAACACGAAGCCTGACCCAAAGTAACTGCATGAGCATTTATAACCGTGGTTACCAGGGTACACAGGAATTTTAGGGTTTGAGGAAGTGCCATCCCCAAACCCAAGCTGCCATTAATGTGGTAATGTTTTTCAGACTTGGAGAGGAGACGTATACGCTGTGAAACCACATCCCTGCTCCAAACAAGAGCTTCTGCCTGATGTCACGCTCTCCCATAACATTCCATCCATCTACATTAACAAGATAAGTGGGCTTTTTTTTGTTAATACTGTCTTATAAATCAAGTGAATTGTAATGGGGACGTTATTCTTTCTTAAAGACATTTATTTTGTTTGTCCAGAATGCCCGAGAGCAATGGATAGACATTCATGGGAAAATAAGACTCATGATGCAGTTAAAGGCAAATACTGGTTACTGTAAACTGTTGTCACCAAAGAGACCTTCAGGTTTTTTTTCCTTAGGATAAACATTTCTGGTCATTTAATTACAGGCTCATGAGAAGAAGGGCCATTGAAAAAAGCATTGAACCATTTTTTCCAATGGATAAATACGACTGGCACGTGTATGTATGGGTCCCACTAAAAGAGCATTATTGTCCTTATTAAGTGCCTTCCTTTTATTTTGGCACAATCAGCATGCAACAAAAATATCGGGGAAAATTTTCAAACTGTTTCCATGAAACACAGAGGAAACTCTTTGCAGACGGCCTTGGATGGCACCACTAAGAATGTCAGCATCTGAGATCAGGATGACAGCTCAGTCTGATGCATCCATTTACACTTATAAAGCTGGATTTACAGCACCCTGCACATTTATTACACCCACCACATTGTAGTTAATAAAATGAGCTAATACCTATAAAAAGTTTTAAATGCATGGATTAAATGACAAGTTGATTTAGATTTTAGTCATCACCATGGAGTCGGAGAGGGTAAACAATTGCTAAATCCAGTCTTAAGGATTTAAAATGGTGGAATATATTGAACCGTTCATGTTCCAAGACAGAAAATACAACTACAATATCATAGAAAATGGACTTGCTAAGAGATGCTTCTCTGTAGTCAGAGAATCATGACATCTTTCTGAAGATTGCATTCATTTAATATTAAGTCAGAAAAATCACATATGGAGCTTTCAACCCATGAACATAGATGATGTTTTGTTATTTTAAATCAGGAATGAAAATATATCCGATAACTAGAAAGTGTTTTGTGAAAGTGCCAGAGCAAGTGCACAGAGGAAGTCCACTGTTACAAAGAATCCTTAAATAATATCCCATTTGGCCTTTTGTTTTTCTTCAGCTCTACTCCAAAGGCATTCAGAAATGCATGGTGAAAACAGAGTTTAAAACAGTTTTTAAAACCTTTGTTTAGATGGCGTGAGGAAGGAAAAAAATCGTAGTCCAGTCCAGCAAACAAGTTCAAATAAAGGAGATACAATCTGAGACCAGCGGCAAACGACTTCATAGACTCCCTGCAGTTCTCAGTGATGTGCAGCTAATGAGCAGAGGTCAGGTCTCAGCTGAGTACGACTGTAGAAAAATAAACAGTGGAATACTGAGTGGGAGGCTTCAGTGGTGCAGGGTTGAAATATGCAGGTTTAAGTTTCCCATCAGCTTTGACCCAGGAACTTATCTGGAGGATTATTCTCAGCTCTAGGAGGAGAGAGAGTCTGCACTGGCAAAGTGCTTAAAAGACCGAAGCTTAGTGTAGATATGTAGGGAAGGGCTCACTGATGACTACAGTTCCTTCATCTTCATAGCCATGCACAGTCGTGAACCTTAAATGTGACAACTTTTTGATGTAAACAAATTGATTAAGTTACAACTAAATTTTGATCTGCTAAAAAAAAATGCCAACGACTGCCTTGCTTGGAAAATAATTTCCTATTTCAGAGAAATTGATGAAAAGTCCAACTCTACTGTCCCACTATCAAAGACCTCTGAACTCGCCAGCATGTCTGCCTTTCTTTGGGTTCAAGTCGTAATAAACCATTTATTTTAACAGACCTGAATTCCCAGCTGGGAATCTGCTTCTATCTAAAAAACACAAGTGTTTTCAGGATGCCAACAGCTCTGGAAAAGTTGAGTGTAAAACTATTTAGCATAGATGCTCTCTGCCAACGTCGTTAGTAGTAGTAATTTTGATCCATCTCAAAGCTCGGTTTATGTGGGAGCTATATTAAATGCAAAACCGTGTTTGGAATGTTAAAAGGGTGAGGATTTGACGATGGGATGATTTATGGCTAGTCAGGAGCTGAATTAATTAAAAACAACTGCATAACCTGTAAGACAATGTGACGGCTATCACTCAGCCAGCTGCACGACTCTATTAAAATTAGATATTTGATCTAATTCAAGTCTTGGTATTTCAACTCTAATCTGGAGAAGATCTTTAAATTAGCCCTTAATGTGCAGATTTGTTAGGAGCTAACAAGTTTTCCTATTAAATTTGTTGTTCAGTTTATTAGTTTTTATGCTGATTGCACTGCTAAGATGTCAATGCATTGAGTTTTGATGGAATCTTAACATCTTGTTTTTATTGCAGTACAATAATTTTACCTTAACAAACATCAGAAACAAAATTTACATTTCACATCTCTGTACCAAGACACGTTTTTACGGCAGAAAAATTTCAACTTCCGAAATTAGATTTATTTTTAAATTAATTGAACTATTAAGTATTATAAGATTATGGAGTTGTGGATATCAATAGTTTCCCCACTGGTAATTGTGTTAACATTTCTGTCTAAATATGGAATTCTTCCCTGGCAAAAAAAAGGTTTGATTTTTCTGAAACACCCAGTCTGGGATTCTTCTGCTGCCATAAGGGATGAATTTACTTTAAAGACTGTTTATACATCATTACCATTCATGCCAAAAGGTGTCGGCGTTTCACCATCGCTTCTGTGTTTTCTGTTTTCAAAAGACTCAAAGTCTTGTCTTGCAAAGTTTAGATGAAGAAATACTTTTTTTTGTTCTCCAGCTGAGAACCATTGCACTCAGAGTCGTGTATGTCCTCAGACGAGCAAACAAACACTGTCTTGCATGAGGGAGTGAGCAGCTGTCGGTCCGTACGGCAGACCTCCGTTTTAAAATCTACAGGAAGACAGCGCCACCAGCTTGAGAAACAGACAGGCCGAAGTGTAACACAAACAGGATGCTCAGCGCTGTAGATCTCTGTTGGTTAGAACCGGAAAAACACTTGACTAGAAACAAACACCAAAATCTGTAGACTTTTAACCACACTAATCTTGTTCTATGATTTTTTCTTTTTTTTTGGTAGGGGGGTTTATAAAGATACTCACCTCCTATTCATTGTATGAGCAACTAACAGAGGTGCTCATGTGTATAAAGGTATCGACAATATATTTCCGACAATATATATGCTGCGGGGACAGTCTGTACAGAGCTATTCTTCCAGTAAAAGAATGTTTCCACTTCATTCTCAGACATTTACCTCAGTTCAGGCTGCGTCGCTGGTGTCCTTCATTCCACATACGTCAGCCTCATCAGGCCCTTCTCACTTCTGGTATGCACAGTTTAATTTAAAAAAAAAAGTTTCATTTCAAAGTGTAATGGGTAGTGTTGTTCAAATTGAACTGGCAGCTCGTGCAATCCCTCCCCCCCACGTCAGACTATTTGAGGTCTGGGGCAGCAAAAACTACCATGCCTCCATAATCACAAACTGAATAACCACTAGAATCCTAACTCGACCTTCAATGTTACGTTCCAGCAGACTTTAAAAAAAAAAACAAAGAGCTCTTTCATGCCCCAAAACATTTTACTATCTGTGAAGACTGTTAGATCATAAGCGCCTCATCAGTGTTGCAGGATCTGGAGTTGTAATTCCTCTAAACCGACAGAACGTCATGTTTTAGTTCCAGTTTCTTTAGATGAACATGGTACTCTCACACTTTTCACACGCTCCCTTGCATAAAACAACTCAGGCCTCATATTTCAGGCTGCTCAGAGGTCAAGGAGAACGGAAATCTTGCCAAGAGGGACACTAAAAGTTTTTTAGCATGGGAAAACAAGTTAAACATGGAATTTACAACTACAAGTACAGAAGTATGAAAACACTGGTGATAAAAAACTTATTTAAGTAATAAAAAATGGATTTCTCAGTTGTTTGTTTGAGAGTATTATTGTTACAGAAGCTTAATTAAGTAAAAAAAAAAAAAACTCTGTTGGGATAATTGGTTAATCTTGGAGTTGGTACTAAGGAATATTTACGTTGCATTGGAGAAGCTGGACATGACCTTGTCAAACAGTAGCTGAGGTAATTTGCTGCAGGAAACTTTATTTCATCAATCTATTGCATTCAGTCCCTTTTATTTTAATATATTTCAATTTTTAGACCAAGGAACAAATCAGAGAGGTCAGCGATAAAAAGCTACAAAGTTATAAAACGTCATTCGAAACTTTGAACATTGTAGACAGAGCATTACACAGCTGGAAACCTACACAACACCTTTACTTGTTAGAATGGCTTAGTCAAAGTCCTGATTTAAATCAATTTGAGAATCTCTCCATCCAACCTGACTGAGTTGAGGTGTTATTTTTTTTCTTTTTTGCTACACAGGAGTTATACTAAGATGTAAAACTAAGTTTGAGTTACTTTTTAGGTATTTTTTTAGTATCAGGTATTAAAAAATACAGAATTTAACAGGTAATTAATAATGAGGCAGTAGGGTGGAGATAAGAGAAATAAAATACAATTTAAATAGTTTAAAAATGACAAAAACAAACAAAAAAAATGCTGTGCAGTTTCCTTTAATGCTATTGGTACAACTGAGACGTTTGTCTTTCATAAAACTGGATCCAAACTTTTTCTCCAAATACCTAATAACATGAACACAGAAGCTTTTTAAAAGTCAAACTAAAAAAAAAAAATGACATGATGGAAGTTGAAACTTCACAAAAAGCCAGCACAATGCTTGCCAACAGACTCTGGGAATGCCAGAATCTAATTTTGGCCACCACATGGAGCCAGTGGACCTAATAATAGTGTGCAACAGGAATCAGCATCGGTTATGAGGTAATACGACGGATGCAGGGAATTCAGGTCAAGGCTACAGTTTGTTTCGCAATTTCAGGTTAACGGGAGGAAACTTTGCGCAGCCCAGGAGAGGTGCAGTAGATCACCGTCTTTCCAGGGAAGGAAAAGAAATGAGACATCCAACTGTCCTGCCGCCAGGTCAGACAGTATTTCAGCACTACGGCTTGTCAGCATCTGCTTCACAGTCATAATGTACTTGATCTCTGGATCTCAGCCATCAAACCCGTAAGGTAAATTTAACATGACAAAAACTAGGACATAAATCGGCACAAAAGAGTTGAAACTCTTTTGTGCCATCCAGGTGGATTCCTATTGCTTACCATAGGCTAGAAATATGCATCCCCACAAAAGTAAAGATACTTTTTAATCACTGGAACCAGATTATTAAAATCCAGTTCTCAAAAAATGCGTACATTGTAAGCCATATGAAGCTTTTTAATAAAACAAATAAACATTTTTGCTTATTTGTAGGAATGTTGACATGGATGTTTGATGAATATGCAAACAGATTGACAATGAATGGATTTTAATGAATATGCATTAGCAAACTCAAAGAGTTTTAAACTGAAAGGTATTATGACACAACCATAAACATGCAGGAAGAAATATCTGTCTCTTGTATTTTTAGAAGCGCTGTATAAATTGCTCAAGTCCCTTACCATTTTTCTCCTCCTGCAGCAACATGTTGCTGAATAGTGTATCCAAATTGAGTTTGCTTTGGACCTTTGATGATTCTGGGCTTTTTGGCGTCAATATTGAAGCAGTCATGGAACCCTTGAAAAAGAGAGAGAAAAAAGAGAGAGATTCAATGTCAATGGAGTACATCCAGTTCTTATAACAAACTTTTGCCACATCAAGTTGACACAGACATTTTCTGCATGACTTTGTCTCTCACATCACTGTGGAGGAATTTATCCCTCCCCAATTATTTCCCCTACATTTCTTAAGTTCAATAAGGTTGGAAGACATTATTTCTCTGTCAAATCTTAGGCTGACCGCTCTTCATTAAAATTGGAAGTCGTACCTTATCGTGCTATATATATAAAGTTCATGTATCCATTCTTCTCCACAAATTTATCCGTCTCTCATTTTCCTGTCACTTTTGGAAATATGGCAGATAAGACATTATTGCCCAGGAGGAGAGAGACCTTGAACCATTTATTTTTTTCGATCGTTTTCATTCTTTTCAATGCGCAGAAGAAGAGTACCTGCTGCCTTCTGTGCAAATGGGACACAGCACTGCCCTCTATCGGAGATAGACGGAACTGCCTCCCCCCTTCGCATTTTCACAAGTATTAGTGAGTAAATATTGCACTCACGTTCATTAAATATATTAAACAGACTGCGAAACTTCAGAATACATAGAACATGTATATTTAAATAATTATACTGGCGATAACAAGAGAGGCAGCAATGGGCATGCGCCAACTGCCTGCTTCATATAAGTGTGTTTGGCACAGCGCCACCAGTGGTGAGGCACTGCATCATCCTGGACTTCTCCCCTTTGAACAGGCAACGCGTAAGCTCAGCGAATTTTACTATAAAAACTTTGCCATTACCAACAAAACCCATCGATTTCACTTCCCATGTAGCTATTTTACTTGTCAGGATTACAGGTGAGGGCCTCACTGCCTTCCCTGACCGCAACTGCGGACATATAAAATACCAGAAAAAAAAAAAGATTTCGCATAAATCTTTTTCTAAATCTTTGCATCCTATCAGTGATAATGACATAATTTCCCTTTAACATCTTCAGAAATTGAGATTTTTTTTTAATGATGATATGAGATAATTGTTTTAGGGCAAACATTTTAAGCTTCACTCTCCTATTTCTAATGGCCCCAAGTTGTTGTTGTTTTTTTTAGCTCCTTATACAAGATACAAACAAAAATATTTCAAATATCATCTCAAACTGAATATGGATTTAATGAGGCTTGTGCTTAGCGAGCCTCAGTGATCTATATTTGAGGAAATTAAGATGAGAGTTAAACAGTTTTCTCACAGCTTGTGTTGCACAGTGAAGCTGAGAAGACAGAGGCTTCTGCTTTCGGCCACCACAGACTTCCCACTGCTTTTATCTCTATGGCTCTACTCCACACACTGTTGGTTTAATGAATCTCCTGGCGTCACGCTAAACATCCCCACTTACATCCTCAGTCCAATCCCCTCTGATCATGTTAGACTTTTTCTTCCTCTTGCTAGGGGAAGCTCAGCAAAATCTAAGCCATGAGGTGAAGAACTGCTCAGCAAAAGTTGGACACATGTCGCCAATTAATCTACAAAGAATAACAGAGCAGATCTAATAACAGACGAGAGATTCAGCTGTGTCTCTTTTACCAACCGTGACAGCGAATCAGGGCTTGTTTTCACCTTGTGAGTTCAACTTCCTCTCTACACATGGTCTTCCAAAATGTAATCCTGATGTTACCAACTGAGGCAGGAAGCCCCACAAATTGTTTTTAACATAGTTTACATGTAACTACATGATACCAATGTGATGCTGTCACATTCATCCAAGTCTGAGTCGGGAAGAGGATGTGGTCCATTCAAGGGTTCAGCATTTGGTGAAACTCTTACTGAATAGGCAAAGGCAAAAAAAAAGAAGAAAAAATGTAATTCTAATTGCACTGCATGCATTTATTTTTTGTTTTGTAAGATCTGTCTTACTTTTAAGCATAACTATTTTTTTTAACTTTCTGAACAACTCTATTTTTAGCATGCCATTGGAAAACTTTGCTTAGAGTCCTTCTCCATGTCTTGCAGTCCTTATTCCTTTTCCGTGTCAGTATGACCACAGCAAATGTATTTATTAGAATCAGGCGGTCTGAAGCAATCAAACTGATGAACAAGTATTAAAATGTATTTAAATAATTGCAAATGGTAACATTTCTGAATCTTAATGTCATTTAAAGGTCTCATAACGCCAAAACTCTGCTTTTGTTGGTTTATCAGTAGATAAAATTTGTTTCTGTGTGCAGCTGTTGGCATTATAAATGCAGATCATGATTACAAGGCAGCTGTATTCCTGGAAGGAAAATGGCTCATGGACAGAAATGGGAAATTGGCTGCATTCCTTACATAGTGAATGTTTAGGAGAGTAAATAAGCTGTCCAAACACACAGATAGTTAAATATCTGCTTCTGCTGTTTCTTTCTTTGCACGCATTTGTAAATTTCTGGACAAAACTGGGAGTTTTATGATAGCAGGCATTGTCAAAAACAAGCAAAAAAAAAAAACACAATTATGTGATTGTCAGTTGTTTTCCACTTTTTGCCATTTCACCACAAGCACATCACCTCTTCTTGATTGCCACGAGCAGAGACAAACGGTTCTGCTTCACAAAAGCTTTCTTTGAAATAAATACGCATCATTTCAATGCAAACTTTTTATGTAAATATTGAAACAAACCCATCATTCCCCATTTCCTGTTGTGTGACGGGTCCACATGTTTCTTTGTCTATCATCTTATCTCCAAACATCTCTCTGAAGTCTGAGTTTACCCAGAAAGATATAAAGGCTGACTGAAAATAGCTGGTCGGGAACAAAGAGGTGTGTGCAAGAAAGAAATAAAAATGAGCATGGCCCTTCTGACTATGTATCAGAGGAAATGGAGGGCAGCGATTTGCATAATTTTAAAGTGTAGCCATTTGGGAAAAGCTAAATGTCGACTTTCAAGAGCAGAAAGTAAAAGTGTCCCGATATACCAACTCTGCAGCTGAAGGTTTCTCCAGTTCCCATTTAAAGCTCCTAATGTGCCAGAGAAGTGTAATATTCTCGGTAATATCAGCAGTTTTGAATGCTGGGTCGGAATCTTGCCGGGTTTCCTGTGTACCGGCTTCGATGCCTAGATAAATAAACCTCAGGCGGGGGCCGCCGGTGTGAACCACACAGTCCGCTGCTGCCTTTGGCCTGACACCAAGCTGCTGGAGTCGCACCACAAACCCACTGACACAGAGCAGCCGAGTGGACGCGTTACGCAAACAGCTGGCTCGGAGGTCTCCTCAGATCATCCACGCTGGATGATGTTTTTTTATAACTTATCACATTTTTTATTATTATTATTTTGTGGCAACAAACATCCCAGTGTTCATAGTGAGTTCTGATTGTAGACGTCGCAGACTTAGTTTCATGTAGCTCGTACCTACACGTTTTTGACATAAGAAAGAAATTGTGCAGGTAGCAATAGAGTATGATGATTTTTCATCGATTCCCGCTTGTGTTTCTTTCCAATATTTTTCCTCTGGAAAGATACTCTACTTCATAGTGGACAATATACTTTGAAACATTTTGGCACCCTTCCTCATGCCAAAGTAAATACTTTGAGAAGCATGGGGTATCGAAAACCAGATGTTCTCATCATGTGACAGCCAACTGGGCACTGCTTAACAAGCTGTTAACCCTCAGAGCCAACAGAAAGCCTGAGGGGATTTAAGGTCTCCGTGGCTGGAGAACATAGGATATACCAGCAGCTGTAACACATATGCATGGCCGAGACGGAGACCTAAAGCTTGAAATTTGGAACGGCAGAGTCTGCTTATTTGTGATTTATTTCCATTGATGACATTGCCGTAATTTAGCACTTCAAATTCAGTAGCCCGTGAATTATTGACAGGGATTCAAACGTTCGGCTTGTCTTTCCTCCCACCTCCGGATGTTTTTTTGAAGTTTCCATTGCTCCGGAAAGGTATAAATGGTGACTGAAAAGTTGATGATAGGGAGCAAACATGCATAAGAACATAAATCCATTTGGGAAGTGAGGCATCATTTGAAAATGCAGCCATTTGTAGTTTAAAAAACCTAAATAGCTATGATCTGATGGTATATTACAGAAACATACACAGCTATCTTACAGAAGTAAGATAACAGTAATACAGAAGTTATTCAATAATTTGTTATATATTTGGAAGTGTATATATATATACTGTATATATATGGGTGTGTATGTGTGTGTGTGTGGGGGGGGTGTAGTGGAGGGCGCGCGCGCGCTCGCGTGTGTGTGTGTGTGTGTGTAAATAAATAGTATTTAATTACTTTATTTAAAAAGTAATTTCTATGGTTATTTGTCAAATTTAAAGATTGATTTATTTGATGCACACATCTACAATTTTGTTATAATTAACAAGATTAAATATCAACTTTAGGCCACTGCTTGTTTTACCTGTTTAGATTTGATCTCCGTTGGGCCAGAGCTTCTTTTAGTTCAGGTTGTGCAGTATATCTTTATTTTTATCACATCAGCTCACCATCAGCCACTAATCCTCCAGGTGCGGCGGTAATCTAAGCTATTAACTCTTTCATAAATATATATACCTTATATATACTATAAGGTATATGTAGCAGATACACGACAAATCTCTGACAGAATCTGCTAAATTTGTTTGAGGCACTAGAGCAGAGGACACTGAGATGAAGGTGAGCAACACCTGCAGTTCTAGGCATGTTCCTCAGGTGAAAGAGCTCAGTAAATCAGTTACTTTATATTAAATTGATGGAGCTGCAGAGTGGGGAGGGTGGGTTTTCTGCAAGGAACCTTAAATGGGACCACCAGCGATCCCATCTTCCCCTTCTGTCAGCAGCCATGTGGAAATTACAGTCACTGAAATGCTTCAAAAACAAAAGTGAATTGGGAGCATTTGCTAGGTTGCTGCACTTACTGTCTAAGATGTGATTAAGGCTTAGGTTAGAGGTGGCAATTAAGACGTCAAGGTTTTTTTTGCAAGGTTCGCATGCAAATCATCTTTCTAAAATCCAATAAATTTAAAAAGTCAGGGCTTAGGTTGCTGTTGAAATTTAAGAAAAGTTGTAACTGTAATATCAACTCATTAAAAAAATGAAGCGATAGGGTTGCAATAATTGCTGCCCTATGCAACCGGCATGGTACATCCCAGCATACATCGCTGTTAGCTACAAAAAAAACACAACACTTTAGCATTGAAGAAAGGTGTATTTTAAAGTTCTAATATATAATGGCACAATGTAAGAGCGTGAAACAGTAATGAACTATGTGATGATTTACTGATGTTTTAATGTTTTTACCAGAGCAGGTAGCCTCACTGCCTCTTGTGTCTCACGTTTCCTGCCTTAAAGTCGTTGCTTTCAGCAGCTTGTGGACGTCTGTGAAAATGAGTCTCTTTTGGAATAAGGCAATTTCTAACCTCTTCTCCAGAAATAAAGGGAAATATGAGAATAAATAAGTTGACTTCACTGTGGACATATGAATACATGCCTTCTTGTTGTCATCAAGTTAACTTCACTTTTGTTTTGATCTTTTTGATTTTTTTAGGTCGGATCCATTTCAAGGGAACACAAAAGATCTGATTGCTCAGAGGAAAACTATTTGGGAAATTAAGGACGCCTCAACAGTTTTGCACTGTATATAGTCAATCCCAGTCCTCAAAATCTGACTGATAATAGCAACAAAATATATATCTAAGCTCTTGATTTAAAAAAAATGTATATATAAACATATAAAGAAACCTCTGTGAAAGTATTTCATAAACAAAGAAAAGTTGTAGAGTTGTAGATGAAAAGTAAATGGTGAAAAGGTGTTCACATAACAATGTTGAAAGATAGGCCAGGTGATCAAATGAGTTTAATAATCCTGACTTTAAATATTTGTATTCATGCTTAATTTGGACAGGACAAATGGGCAAAAAAACATCACACTTGCAGCATATTTTTGCTAGCTAAATAAATAGAACAGCTTGTCAGCCTTCAGCATTTCTTGCTGTTGCCATGACTAAAAAGATACACATCTCTTCTTATCTTTATCCAGTTATATTTTCTCAAAATGGCAATAGCTGAGTTTTTATAGAAACGTTTTAAAGACAAATGAGTTTTAATTTTTCCTCCTGTGCCTCCTCCTTGGGTTTATTTGATCACTTCAAAATCTCAAAGTCCAACTTAAAAGCTTTTAATGGCCTTATCCTTATATATAGTATATATACACATGGCTACATGACCTGATATGTAACCTTTCAATTAATGAGGTCTTGAACTAAACGTACAGATCTTACACTACAGATAGTGTGTCCTGTTAACAAACAAATGGATATCTCTGTATGTTGAGCCCCCTGTTTTATGGCACTCTAAGTTCTCTAACTTTAAACATGTAATGTACCTCTCTCTTTAAAAACCCACCTTAAAGCCCACCTTATTAGGAATATTTTTGGTAATGTTTCTATTTGTCTCCTTTCTGTACCCACTCGCATGTCGCAACCCACCACCCACTCATCTCCAGTTGCCAATGGAGAAGTGGGCCCTGGACAGGTGACCAGACCAACAGGATATCTGGGATCTCATTCTTTTGGTGATGATCTATCTCTGATGTCCACAGGACAGAGTCGGAACGTAGACTGAGCTGTAAACCGAGAGCTCCCCCTCTTTTCTCTGGCTTTTTCTTCATCAAGAGAGGCTGGAGATGGTGAACAAAACCTCCTCTGCTCAAGTCAAAGATTGACCCAAACACTCAAATTAATTCACTAATTGCAGTTGCAATTAATTCAATATTGCAGCCACATTGTTACAGTATGGATGTATAGAATATTTCTGGGACGACAGTAGGAGTTTGTCCTGTAATCAGTGGGTTGATCTTTTTGTTACTAAACTGTTTCTGTTCCCCTTACATTTTTTTGCAGCAGATTCATCCCTTTAGAGAATTTTCTTTTAGCTGAATAAAGTCTATTTTTCTCTTCATAAAAAAATCTGAAGTTGTGTGAACGAAAGAATTGGCAGACTGGTTAGAAATTATAGAAAAGTAACACTTGCTCAATTAAGCGTACTTAAATTACAATTAAGGAATGTACAAAACTATCTGTAAACACATAACAAAGACAACCTTAAAGAGGGGGCGTTATGTATTTTCCAGGCACATTTTGCCATTTTATAGTGCAGTCAAGTAACTATGTTACCTTCTGTTATGAAAATGCACTATGTATCAAAAATAATTAGACATTTGACTTTGCATCATAGATCTGATACCTTGAAATTGGCCTCTGTCTCTTTAAGAACCTTGCACCCTCTCTGGCATCACAACAACGGTTCTCTGTAACATTCACCGATGTTGCTTACAGGTATTCTTAGGAGCATTGCAGTTTGTACAATGAGCTCAGCAGATCCACAGTTCCACCAGATGTTTGCTAATGGCTGCTGCTGCTAGTCTGGAGGAGCTGAGTAGGGGAGGCGCAGGTGAGTGGTGCTCCATGGAGCTGAAGCTCCAAGTCAGAGTTTTTGGTAAATAGGTGACTCAAGCTTTAAGGCACTCCCGAATGGGTGCCATGGGAAATTCAAGGATTTTTCAAACATACGTGAATCAGTCAAAGCAACACTTTGTATATTTTTGATGAGGCAATAACATTATGACATGGTCTAAAGCTAAAAAAATATATACTGCTCAAAAAAATGAAGGGAACACTTAAACAACTCAATATAACTCCAAGTAAATCAAACTTCTGTGAAATCAAACTGTCCACTTAGGAAGCAACACTGATTGACAATCAATTTCACCTGCTGTTGTGCAAATGGAACTTTGTACAGAACAAAGTATTCAATGAGAATATTTCTTTCATTCAGATCTAGGATGTGTTATTTGAGTGTTCCCTTTATTTTTTTGAGCAGTGTATATTTTAGCATAACCCCACTTTAAAGCAGATGACCTACAGCAACAGTCATCTCCAGCTGTTGCAATTGATGACACTGAGTTCTCTGTACCATAATGCCTTCCATTGTCCCCAGATCTCAGTCCAGGCAGCAGGGATCCAACGCAGTATAAACAAAGTGTGCCTAATAAAGTGGCAGATGATTCAACATAGTTTTGTGGAATGCTATGTTGACTCATATATTATAACAAGAAATGTAATATTAAAAATGAGACTAAAAGGACATGTGTCTGAAATTCATTTGAAAATAAATCTTTCACATTTTCTATCAGTCAATAGTGACACCAACTACAGTTATGCTTATTTAATTATTCTAAGCGGATTCGGACACATTTTGTGCAATGATTCCACATTTGGATGGCCGAAAGTTCAAGTTAATTTCCTACATGTCAGCACATGCACTTTTTACCCTGTTCAAAGACATACAATTTATACTGGAGCCAGGACGGCCTGGTCTTCTTCGTGAAGAGCTCAAAGTGAATGTCCATCAAGAGAAATACATTCTAAGTTCACATAGGAAAACAAAACATTTGAGTTGACATATCTTACTGGGACAGTGATTATGAGAGCGAGTGCTTCGGGTGGGATCAGATCCTGCTGTTTCCATCTAATGTACAGCACATGCCCTCATCACTCTCACCAGATTTCCACTCTCATTGCTATCTGGACAGGATCTTTGCCCCTACAGTCACAGCAATCCAAGAGCGGTAGAATAAAATAAAGCCTGCCTTTTCGCACTCTTGCCAAAACATCCTTCACCACAGTCAGCGTGAAATCATACTCCACAAACTCCAGCTTGCAAGGTCACGCTCTCCCCTAATGTGGCGCTGCTTCAAGAACTTCCAAAATCAAACCAAATATTTATAACAGAATTCCTCCTGTCAACTTCACAGCCTCGTACCATTTACATATAGTCTGAGCTGAAGATGCACTGAATTTTTCTTTCTGGATAAGTTCCAGCTTTCCAGACTTCAAATAGGTTAATAACACATTTCTTTCTGCAAATAGCAGAATTAATGAAAAGCGTCTGCGATGGAAAAATAAGCAGCCCATTATATTTTATGGAAAACATGCAGATATTTTAGATTATGCAATTACAGTGCAGAGTGCAGTGAATTCAAAACCTGCGTATTGTGCACTACTATAAAACTAATTGCGATACATTTGAAGCAGTGTTGGATTTAATTATCTTTACTGCATGCGACATCTCTAAATTTGTTTACGGGACTTCTTTAATGCTTTGTCTTTGAAATAATCTGTGAAATTTCTTTTTGGTTCTTCCTATTAAGTGTTTGTGGCTTTCTTCTTCTAGCTCTATCTAGATGAGGCACCAGTGATGGCGCTCTTAAATGACCACAAATCTGGCTGTGCACCAAGCGTTTCAAAGCTTCTCGACAGTCTATCTTGGAGACACATCAACTTTCACTTGACAGAATTTGCATGTTTGCAGTGTGCTACAATGCACCACTATAGATTTTTTACTAGCGCATAAATATACCTCAATCCGCCAAGCTTATGTTATGCTGTGACTCATACAGACACTCCTGCATTTTTGTAATTGACATATAAATATTGTGACCTTCATAATATAATGACCTAAGTCATTTTTTGCTAAAAGTGATTTTTTGTTTTTTACTAAATACCAAAATTATTTTTTGGAAGAAAAAAAAAATAGAGGTGGTGATTGTTTTATATTTGCTGAAATCCCTGAAATGATGTAGGTCATTATTTTAGGGCGGTGACAATAATCTCACCTTCCTAAATATCAAAACAAGCCTGTTTGATCTTGAAAACAACCTCATATCAACAACATCAACTAAAAAGTTATATGGCATAACCTTTGAAAACATTTGCATCAAAGTTAAAATATTCAAAAGTGCATTCCTGAAGATACATAAAGTGCATACAAACACACAGTAGGAGATACACAACTTTTACTCACCTAAATGTTGGCTGCAGATCCAGAGCAAGAGGAAGCAGTAGCACTCCATATGTTTACTGGCGTGGAGGTGATGGCGTGTTGGAGTAATGACTGCTGTGAGGGTGTGCAGAAACCCAGTGGCAGGCACAGTTAAGGTCCGTTTCTGATTGACTCGAGTCAAAGCCCAGCCTATATGAGGAGAAGTAGGAGGGGATTGTGGGAAGAGGAGGAGGATGAAGAGGAGGCTCACTCTTCCACAGCAGGAGGAATACTCTGTCTTTTAAAAATGTGTTCAGCTCAGTTTAACTTGGCAAATAGAGGAAAATGACTGACTTTTAAGAGACTTTTTATTTTTTGTGTGTGGGAGACTTTTTAGGAAAAGACAATCAGCATTTGCATAAAGCAAACACAGTCTGGGAAACAATCAAAACAACGCCAGAGCAATACAACAGAAGGGCGTTGAGGGTTCATTAAAGAGACAAGCATGTGTAAGACATTAAACACTGCCAGGGTCACTGGAATGGTAAGTCTAAAAGGAACACTGTGGATCAGTAGCACCACAGTTCTTTTTCTCATTACAAACCAATCTGACTTCAGCCTGAAACTAAATGCCAACATACAATCATCAAGGCTCCTAACCACAAACTCACCAGTATGTTAACAGCAGAACATAAACGCAGGATTTGTACGTTACCTCACATTCCTGCTGCTGAGCCATCCGCTCCTGGGCACAAAATTTATAATGATCCCGTTTATGCCTTAAGACGTAGTTTGTATGTATTGGCTTGCTTGAAATCAGCTTGTGGTGACCTGGTGGATCTCTTGTCATCTGCTTTAGACGCAGCATGTCACAGAAATGCACAGCTGTTCTTCACATTTTCACTTTAGTCTGGAGATGAAGTCATGTGAATTTAATTCTCTTTCTAGCACTTATTATTTCTTACTTTTTTGTGTCCATTTTTCTATTTAGCACAAAATGTCAGCTACTTAACACCAATGGGCTGTGAATTGCTGAATCAAGTCCGGTTTATTTCAGCGGTACAAAGTGCTGTGGAATGTAAAAACAGATACAGTAACCAATAATACAACATAGTTGTTGTATTATGTTGTATTATAATACAACATAATTATAATATGTTGTATTATAATACAACATATTTTTACAACAGTTTTCTGGGAGTTTGTCAGAACAGTTTTCTGGGAGAATTAGAACTGAATGCTGCTTCTCCATATTTGGTTCTGGTTCTGGGGACACAGAACAGACTAGAACCTGAATGGTCTGAAAAGTTGAGACATCATTTAAATCATTTTGGTACTGAGTCGCTCAGTGATACAAAAGTATTTTAAAGTCTATTCTCTGAGCTACAAGGAGCCAGTGGAAGGATTTCAGAACTGGGTTTATGTGCTCTATCTTCCTTGTTTAGTGAGAATGTGAGCAGCAGTGTTCAAGATCAGCTGCATTTGTCTCATATTTCAGACAGACCTGTGAAAATACTGTTGCAGTAATCAATGCAACTAAAAATAAATGCATGGATGAGTTTCTCTAGATTTTACAAGGATAATAGTCCTTTACTCCTGGAAATGTTCTTCAGGCGATAGAAGGCCGACTTTGTAACTGTATTTATGTGTCTCTGAATGTTCAGATCTGAGTCCATCTCTACACCCAGAATTCAGGCCTGGTCACTAGTTTCTCAGTGAAGCTCTATGCTGACTCTGGATTGTTCCTATTTAGTTCCAAAGATGCAAACTTTTGTCTCTGTTTAGCTGAAGAAAGTTATGACACATCCACACATTGATTTATTCTAAGTGTCTGTTCAGTACTTGGAGCTATATATCTTGTCCTAAGCTGGCAGCTTAAGGCCTACTTTGTGTTTGACAAAAGCAAAGAATTTTTGTCAAACATAAACACTGACATTGCATCAAGGTCTTAACTTTGCATTGTTGGCTGTAGTTTGTTCTTGACATATAATCTGGTAGAACAGTTTTTTTATGGTACTTGACAAGGACTACATAAACATGACACAGTGGAAGGGACCTATGAGGATTTTCCCAAGAATTCTTCATCTGAATTTTTAGTCAAATGCAATGTTGTTGCTCTTGCCATTTTAGAGCACATTTTTATGGTGGCATCATATGTACTAGCCTTTACTCATGTACCTTGATGTCACCATTGGTTTCACAGCAATGTTATCTTAGAGAGTTGTGTTGTGCTTCTCTAGTCTCAAAATGATGACGTAAGTATATCTACTGAATACAAACATTTTCAGAGTTGACTTAATTGTTTAAGTTTCTCTGTTTTTTATATTTCTTCAACCAGCTGAATGGCAAACTGCAGCCAGCAAGATTTTGGGGCGAGAGCGCAGCGTTTTGGGGGGAAATTTTGCTCATTCTGTGTGCTTCTTTGGGATCTCATTAAAAAGAATTTAACTCGGCGTAGAACTAAATTTAAGTGGTTTGGAAACCACGACTTATAAAGCCTTGTTAGAGCTTGATTCCAGCTTTGAAACTGCATGGCTTTGATGCAATTTTTGAATTTACTTTGGGAAACAAAGAAATGTAAATTTAACATCTAGCCATGTGACGTTTCTTTGGGTGCAAGTTAAAACTTCCATTATGAATCCAGCCAAAATATAATCGTCAGCAACAAAGCACCACAGGGTCTCAATCTCTGAATGGATTGTCGGCATAAACCTTTTCTCCTATCCCAGGATGATGTCAGTATCTGTAGCTAATAAGACTTTAATAATGAGTGAATGAATGATTTAAAGGCTAAATATATACGCTTAAAAAAAAAGAGTCCACTGTAAAAGTAACCAATGAAAGCCTATATTGGTCAAACCGGTAGCCAAAGTCAACAGAAGCATCTTAAATACTATCAAAATGCAGCCAAAAACATAACATAGTTGATCTTTCTCTGATGGCTGTCCAAAGAACCGACATTTATCTGAAAATCTCTCAAGTTCTGAAAGAAGCTCTTTCTGAGGCTGCAATCAAAGCCCTTTTTTTAATCACAAAGAAACCACAGATCACCAAAAATCAACACAGCATGTGTGCTGAACCCACCAAGCCCCTGCAGAAAATAAAAAGAACCAGGACTTGTTTTCATTAAGGATGCTTAAAAGCTCATTGGATCTACTCCTTCTTCACCACTTCTGCTCGGTGAAGTGCTGTCCTCTTTCACTTCACCTCAAGTCAGGAAATTAAGCCCTGTACCTACTGTGGGACTGCCTATGTGGGTTACGTGTCTGCATAGCACATCTGATAAACATCTTGAAATGACTGCGAGGTGAGTAAAAGTAAGCAAAATTCCACGGTTAAATACAGAGCACACATCTGCATGTGAAGTTACAGTTCTCCCCGTGACCTCAGCTAGAAAAATATCAACATGACATTCATGTTGTGAGTCGCACCGATTCTAAATTGTTGAAAGAGGAAAATGACGCATACTTTGTCACATTATATGCATATAATAATTCTGAAAGGAGCATTTTCAAGAAGCAGCATTCCCTGCTCTTCAAACAACATGGGCATAAAACATTTTCAAAATTGAAGGGAAAACCAAAAGAATTATGGCGGTTTGGTAGTCATTACAACATAACAGGGTCTCCATAACCATGAAGTCTTTCATAACAACAATTGTTTCATTCAGGATTGTGGGTGCACTCTCATTGCCAAAGAATCTCCTACTGTCAAGCTGCAAGACAAATGATGGATCTGAGAGGAACCTGCAATTAGCATTAAGGCTCTGAATGGAGGCTAAGTGCCAGTTGTGTTTGCAGCTCAAGAGGGTGCTGAGGATGGTCTCCTCTTCTCTGTCAGTACCTGAAATTATAACATTTTATTTACTGTCTTTAAGCAGCAATGGGGGTTTGAATCAGAACAGGCAAGCTAAGCAAGGTGTGAATGGTTTAGTTTTATCAATGCTTTATTCCTTTTCTTTTTTTGAGAAGTTTTAAATCTGGGGATTTTAAGAAAACATATACTTTATACATATACATTTACATATTTGTATGATAATCATTGAAAAACTCTTGCTCCTCCCAGATCTAACTACATAAATACACAGCTTGATCAAAAACAACCAGTCTATACGCTACAGCTACCATCAATGTGAATATTAAGGCTAGTTAGCATGGCCACAGAAAACAGCAGATAAATAGTTTTCCTGGAACGGACAGTTATTTCTCCTCATTAGTACATTTAGTAGCGCATACCAAATGTTGATTGACAACCAGGAGACAGTTCCTTCTCCTGGCTCTGATTGGTTGTTTTTGACGTTGTCATAATGTGTGTAGTGATTGACCCAATTGCAGCAGGTTTGAGATGTAGGACGGAGTAGAAGATTTAATAATAAAAATGAAGAACAAAATCCAACTGAACAAAGACAGAACAAAACCATAAATCAGGGAGGAGTAAGCTGGGATGTAACGGGACTAGAGAATCTGGCTAGGAGTGACTGAGGACGAGGTGCTTAAGTACTGGGGAGATTGAATGCTGAACAAAAGACCAAGGCTGATGAGATAACAAGGGGAGAGCAGCAGGGACTGAGAACAAGTACACTGGGGATGAGGAAATAATTCTAACACTAAAGAATGACTAGACTTAAAGAAACAGAATTAAACTGCAGTTACTAAGAATAACCAAAAACAAGAAGTGAACATAACTAGGAACACTAAGAAGAACTGAACTAAAGTAAAATAGAAACAGGACCAAAGTAATCAAAGAAAAGACTAAGGAACATAGAATAGTAAAACTAAAATGAATAAATCAAACTCTAAAACACTTAAACAACCAGGGATCCTAACGGACCTGAAGCGGTGCATGTCTTCAGGCAGCAACAGTAGTACCGGGAGGAGGTACCATACTGTCACAACACGGTGACAGTTTTACAAATATGTAAAAATATTTTTATGTATATGTATAAAAGTTACATACTGCAGCCTTAAAGCCTTATATAGTCCCTCTGTGTGGTGCAGCCTGAAATCAGAAATGCACAGGAGATGCAGTTACTTCACCTTTTTCCGATCCCTCTTCAGCACAACTGTAAGTAATTACCTCAATCACCCCTGGATTATCAGTTTGCGATATATGATCCTCCCAGGCAAGAACTGACAAGTCCCTTGGGATCAGATGTGAAAAAGCTCATTTTCATACTATATTTTGTTCATGCTGGCGTGGTGCCTCCTGTTGTGACCTTGAGTCCATCACTTATCATGCTGTGGTCAAGTTTGAGACCTCCAATGTGCATTTTCAGGAGTTTCTGGCAAGTTGGTTCGAAATGCTTCTCTCTAAGCTCTAATCTCTCCAGCATGATTTAAAAGAAAACTGAAAAAGTAAAATGTGACATATAAATGGTACATTTTTTTTTTTTTTTGCTAACATTTAAAAGCAGATTCTGGTATCAAAAGACACTTTTTTGTCCTCACGGTTTGACATGAAATCAAACAAACATCTCCTGCTTTAGGTCAGGTAGGAATACCAACATACTTTCTGTTTGTAAAATACCAGAATTACAAGAGTGAGAGGATGCTTTGAGATGAGAATACCATGATGCAAACAATTTGTATTTGACTTATTGTAAAAGAAGCTCACAAAGACATGGCGTCAGCATGTGGACTTCCCCAAATTGTTTAAATGTATAATTTTAGTGTATCTTTTACAGCTTCTCCAGTTATTCTGGCATTCAGAAAATAGAAATAATTCAGGGAATGATAACTGATGTCAACCAAAAAAAGTTTAAAATGTCATGTCATAGAGTGAGGAAAATATAGTTGTCTCTATTTTTATTTTTATACCATTTAAGTAAATAGCTGCTTTCATGTTTCTGTGACAGAAACAGAAACTTGTTAGAAATAGGTTTAGAACTTTCTTCAATAGATTTCCAGTTCAAGACAAAGACAAGATATCAATCCAAGATGAAATGTATAAACACTTTGACACATTCTCCTGTGATTGTGTGGGTGATATAAATTTTATAAAAACAATCTTTGAAAAGACCAACCCTAAGACTTTGATTTTAAAGCCAGAGAGGGAGAAAAATCTTTGCTGTGAATTAAGTTTCCCTCTGTGACTCCTCTTTCATTTTTCCCTGGGAAAGACATCCCCGGCCAGCAGGGTTCTGAAAAATCGAGACAATGAATGAGTGTTCAGTGAAAATGGTGAACCGACTGGGACAGAATGTCCAGATTGTCGGGGTGTGAGGTCTCCTCCGTCCTTGGACTGCATGTGCAGCCCCACTGCCCATATACTACTGTCAAAACCAACTCCTGTTATTTCTGTTACTTCCTGAGAATTTTCTTGGTATTGGTTCTTTAAACATTCAAGTCCACAAAGTGAAAGTTATCGCCCGTGGAGATGTAACTTTCCATTAATCACAGCCAAGTAAGCCAAAGGCGAGGTGAAACAATGAATGGGTTTCAGGTAATAGTACACTCACTAACAATCCTCCAAGGAACTTCTTCAAACCTGCTGCTGCTCCAGGAGCTTGTTGTTGATCTGAACAATCTGCTGTGGACACAGCAAGGGAGGAACTGCAGCACAGTTTCCGGGATGTTCTCCTGGATAAACCATTAACCTGGGGAACGTGTTGGGGAGAGCTTCCTCTCAAGCAATATGGGAGGTGGAATAATACTTCAAATGATGCAAACAAGACAGTAGAGGGAATGCTGTCAGATGAGAAGAGATCAGCTTTTAAAAATAGGACTTGTTATGAAAAGTAGAATTCTGACAATGTTTTTTTTATGCTCCAAGGCAGCATTAAAAGTTTCAAAGAAGACGAAGTTACTGCTGCTCCCATTCTAGCATGATCTAGTCAGGATTGGCTTCTATTGGACAAATAAAACAAAGTTAAAGGCACTGGTTTTGGAGTGAATGAAAAATAGGAACTCAGGAATATGAATTACTTACAGCGTGCAATATGAGCCAATGTGAATGAGGAGAACTCGGTAGAGAGTGACAGGATCCAGGCTGGAAGAAATGTTGTGGTTTTTGTGCCGGTTTGCAGAAAACCTGTTCCTTTACAGCATGGAGACTGGTATGTGGATTAACTTTTGGTTTCAAAATTCATCCTGAAATGCTGTGACTGCATGCTATGTGCATGGATGCTTCACTAGATCATTCTTTTTTTTTAGTAAAATGGTTTTTGTCTGACACGGTAATGTTTGGTTGGATGCAAGAAAATCGGTTTTAACCCTCCTGTAGGCGTTTATGAAGGTAGAATACAGTGTAAATAGTCAGATGTACAATATCTTTATAAAGTATAAGTATCAGCTCAATAACTATGGTAATAGCGACGAGGAGCTGATCAGTTCTGTGACAGAATTTCAAAGCTTAGGATGCTGTTTTCTAATCTAGTCTAGCTTTTCCACAACTTTATCCCTGATCTGTCAACAAATTATTTCTAAACAAGAAATTAAAGTAGGGCTGGCAGTTATGGCTGAAAAGCATATCACAAAATAAGCATTTCTTATCAGCTGATTTCGATAATTATTGATTTGTATTTTTGTAAGTGTCTGAAATACTGCCAAATTATTGGCATGACCTTTCCTGTTTTATCCAAACTTTGCTCTCCAGATGTTTTTTTTTTTTTTTAATAATAATTATTTTTAAACAGTTATGAGGCACGGTGACAAAACTTGCTGCTGCACAAGTTACTCAACAAGTTGTTGCTAGGTAACCAAAAGGCGAGTGAGTTAGTTGATGCCACCCAACTGGATTAGTTAACTGCGAGAGGTCAAGTGGCTAAAGTCTTTCCTCTGCCTTCATCCCTCACAATCCTGGGAGTTCTGTAAAAATATTGAAAATTTTATCAGACATATTATATCAATCACATGTTTATCGTGATAGAAATTGTCATTGATTCTTTTTTGCCCAGCCCTAATTAAAAGCATGCATTATTTTGCCTTATTATTTTGCCAAACAGCATCCCACGTTCACAGACTAGAACTACATTGTTCTAGTCTGTCACGAAATTGAATAAATACACAGAAGGTTCAAGAGGTAACACTTTTGCAATGAACTGTATAAAGACTTGCATCCCAAACATAGCAATAGACAAGTAACTGACACATTTTATACAATATTAACTCTGAAATGCAGATATTGTAGGTATTTTCAGCCCAATTAGAGCATCCTGCATTTGTACCATTGCACAAATGGTACAAATCGGGATTATCTGGATAATACGATAAAGAGGGGAACTTCTGAACAGAGCTCAGTCCAGAATATATTTTGCTTTTCTCTCACATCGGTCTATTCATAACTTTGGGCAATGTCACTAGCTGATTGGATCTTGGTGTTTCAGAGCATTGCTTTTGGTGAGAATCTAAGCTTTTTAAAAAGAAACTGAGTCAATCATTTCCATTTGGTTAGATAATTCTTTCGAACCTGAGGTGTGTCTTTCAAAATCCCAGAGGAATCCTAATTTGCTTTGGTTTATTTACTGTATGTGTTTCCTGTAAGGTTGCAAAACTAGCACTTTGCTTTAAAAATAGCTGTGTAAGGATATCAGTGCAACTTAACTGGCACAAATAACAACTTGGATGACTTCCTCCAAACTCCAGGCTCCTCTGCCTTGACCAACTTTTTGAATCTACATAGTAAAACTTTAGTGACTGAACTTACAAAAAGATGGTATTATTAACTTTATACTGACGATAAAACCTCGGGAAATCTTTTGATAAGGTAAAAAAAAAAAACTGATTTGTAAATCATTTCAAAATTATTGACATCCATTACAAGCATTTTATGTGGCTTTTTGTGTTGTTTTGTAAGTGAAACGACCTCATTAGTGGTTGATTACAAATGGGAAATCACAACATGTGGTTAAAAAATAAAATAAAAATAATAATCTTGAAGTGCCTCATGCGGAGAATGAAAAAAATAAATGTGTCTGCCTGACTTGAGTGAGTCAGTCTAATATTTCCAGATCCCTGGCAGAGTCTTATGCAGGTTTAGTTGTGCCAGTAGCAATAGTGGGTAACAGACTAATGTGGAAACTAAAACCACACGCCACAAGATGAATGACAAAAGAACTCCGCAAAGCTCACACATCCAAATTCAGAGTAACGCTGTGTCTCTCGTCACCCAGCTTAAGCAGAAAATCTCACAGCTCATATAAAGTTACTTCCATAGTCTTAGTATTGCCCTGTATGTCACAAAGGATTTTGTTTCCCCTCCCAGTTCGTTTCTTGGTTATGGGTGCACTATATTTCCAATGGACAGGCAGCAACCAGCATGATCTCTATAACATATAAGCCATATTTCCTCTCTAACACGGTCACACAAAAAACACATTACTCACCACATTCCTACAGCCAGTCGTTTTGTGGTTGAACATAAACATCTTCCTCCATCATGTCTTCATCAACAGAGCACACTCGTTCCATTGTCACTGCCTTTTGCTTTATATGACTTTTTTTTTTTAAAAAGAAGGAAAAGCTTTACCACATTTTTTCTTGCGTCAGATCTCAATGGAAAAGCAAACGCTGTGCAATTTTGAACTTGCAATTTATTTATTGGATTTCATGAACATTTTACACGATCGGCAATCAGACCCAGCCGAACACCAAATAAGGCTCAGCTTGGCAGACACTGCAGTTCCAGTCCTTGTGACGACAAATTAATGCTTAATTCAGCATATCTTGTAGCATGTCGCTTCCAAACGGGAATACGATTGAGTGATTTGTTGTTATTTTACACCCGGGTGGCTTCTGTTCCAACCAGAGTCCAAACCCCCTCTGTTTATTATGGTTTCCAACTTGACAGTTCATTTGCTCTGGGTATGACGGATTGAGTTTTCCTAACGACGTTTGTGATTTTGAAAGAACTCTTGGATTTTTGTGTGATGGAGGTGACTGCTGCAAACAGGCAGCAATTTCTGCTTTAGATTATGAGGAAAAATATCAGCTGAGTCGTGGATGCGATGAGTCGCCTCCAGTCTAGACTGGTTGCCCATGTGACACAAGTTTGGCTCAGAACCAAACAGCATCCCACGTTCACAATGACACATACTTTTATTATGTAGCGTATCCACTATAATGGTTGTGAACAAAATATTAAGTCAGACCACCTACAACTGGAAAATTGTCTGAAATTTACAAGACCTCAAACAGTCAGCGTGTTCAACCCCAGAACACTCACTTTTAGTGTCTGCAGCATTCAGGAAACTAGTTAGGATGTATAATAAAGCCTACTCAGAAGTTAAATTAGTCAGAGTTTATTAGTTGGTGGCTCAGTGTACTGGACGGGTCAGAGAAGATGCTTCATAAAGGATCTTGGAGTGTTGTGTTGTGGGAGCGGCATCCAATCGAACCACGAGTGAAAGCTCAAAATGAGTCTCAATCCACCGAGTAATGTAGAAATCCCTAGAAATGTCAGTGTTAAAATGAATTAATATAAACTTAGAGCTCTCTCCTCTCTTTGTGGATGTCTTTTCAGCTAACATGATGGATATTTAATCAGAATGTTTCAATAGATAGTTTAAAATATACAGTTCTGAGCAGGAATCTATTAACTAGGCACAAACTCTAATGCAATTGGAAGCTGACTGCCATTTTGAAAATAGTCCAACTTCCTATTCTTTTATTGAGAATAATTTCACAGGGCATCCTCTTAAAAGCAAAGTTTTTATTCTGTAGTTGTTCTTTTGTCAAATGCCTGCTTGTTTAATCAGACTGACGGCCTGCCACACAGACAGACAATAAATCATTCAAGTTAATATTTATAATCTACCTGTTGTTGACAGTGCACACTGAAGAGAATGGGAGGGTAAGTGAGAAACACCAAAAACTATTAGAGAACTGCAGCAAAGAGTGGCACGTTGGGGTCACCAAGTCGCTTTTCCAATAGCAACTCGTGGGTGCCATGTAGATAAAAAATTTTTTGTCCCTCTCTGAAATGTGTGAAGGTTGCTAAACTTTACTTAAACTGGAAGAGATGCTTGAGATACACCTCATACTGCATACTGTTAAGCATGGTGGAGGATCTGTTATGCTGTGGGTCTGTTTCTCTTCTAAAGGCCACAGGAACATCTTAGCATCTATGAAATACTGTAAATCTTTGAATATTTTAAGCAACAATCTGAAGGCCTCTGAGCAAATTGAAAATGTTTGTGCATCGGGTCGTTTGGCAGTACAAAAATCCAAAACAGCACAGCCTTGCTTCACATTTTACAAAATTCACCTTCTAAACCATGACTATCTTGTTCTTCAAACCTAAATCCCTTTGGAAACCTGTGCAGGTGAGTTGAAAAACAGAAAGAACTGTGGGTCATCAAGACAGATTCAGAAACATTGAAGGATTCCTCCATCCGTTTGTTCCAGTCTTCTGACATGTCAAACAAGACTATTTTCTGTACTTTTAACAAGAGGAGGTGTTGGAAAAACTAGAAGACAAGACATCTTAATAGGTGTGGCCCTGGTGAATTTATTTGAGACAATTTCACATTTTACTGTGTGATAAAACATTAACTTATTTTACGGCTTCCACCCCCCAAAAAAACAATCTTTCCTAGTAACTGTAGAAAGCACTACAACATGTAAAGAGCTCCATTATAAACAGGTGGAACATATAAACAGGCAAAATTAACACCCAATATTTGATTTAAAAAAATGTGGGAATCCAAGTCACTGGGAAAAAAAAACAACAGCTCTCCTATACATTTTACAAAACCCACGACAGAGTGCTCCGCCGAACAGCTGGTGTCCAGGAATGACATGTTTAGCTGGAAATACCAGCAGACACTTTTAAAACTTTTTCAATGATCCTGACTGCTCTATGATTTACTGTAAGAAGACAGCAGGGTTCCTGGAGGTCCAGAGGCATCCATACGCCCTGGTTTGCTGAGAATAGATCCTATAGTCACAGGTAAATATGCTCCCTTCTGTGTGCCCGCAGCTGGAAGCCCCACACGCTGTTACACAGTTTATGAGTGCCGAGTTCATTCAGTACCTCAAGTCTTCTGGCCGCAAATATTTCTGCCATTTTGGTGTTTCTTTCTGTTCCTTTTAGACTATAAATGAGAGGTCTTCTCTCGCCATTTATAGTTTATCAACTCTTTGTGATCAGAGAACCACAACCAGCAACAGGCACATTCAGACAATCACATAGGCTTTGTCTTTGTTGGAGGGAAAACAATCCGGGCTGTGCTGTGGTTTCACTCTCTGCTTGAGCCTTACATCCTTGTTGCTAAAACTCTTTTCACACAGATGTGACTTCATGTGGTACGATCACTCAGATGCCACGTCACGAAGCTCGGTGCAGACAGACATAAGTGTCAGAAGAACAATCCTGTTGCTGGCAGATGGTTTTAGTCAAACCCACACAAGAACAATGTATCTTAAAAATGCTTGATGCTTTTTTAACAGCCAAATCACATGACTTCTTTTGAAGTCAGATACTTTTAAAATATCTATGTATTTATTTTTAGATGACTTCAGGACAAAAATGCTTAAATATAAAGGGTTTTTTATATGATTTGAGAAAATTGCCTTCAGATTGCTTCATGTGAGTGCGGGTGGAAAGAGGGGAATGCTCATATTGTACAACACAGTGTGACTTGTTCCATGTGGCACAAACATGCCAGCAGTTCCAGGCGGCTGGCTCTAATCAGCTTCTGCATGCATACCAGCTCAATCAAAAACAATCAAGAATCTGGGGCTGCAGTCAGTCCCTTGAAGTTGCAATAAGAATCTGGCAGATAAAAAAAATAACCAAAAACAAGACAAAAAGAAAAAAAAAAAAAAGTCAATCGAGAAACCTCAATTCATTGTGAGAGCCAAGTTTTAAGAGCATTTGAGTCACCAACCTCACCTTCAAAAGGAGACCAGCGTGATCCAAAGTTCTTTGTTTTCACTTTAGGAGAATTTCGGAACAGCCTTTAGCAAAGGGTTCAATAGCATTCCGTGGCTTTTAAGATAAGCCGCAGCCTGTTGGACCTGAAGCCGCGAGTGAAAACTTCAGGCTGCCCGACAAGCTGTGTAAGCAATGGTGGGAGCTCCTCTAATTAAAGAAAGAGCATTTGACTTAGCGCTAGCCTAGGACTTAGCCTGTCTGTGTTTGCTACTTTGGACCACACAACCACATCAACCCCAGTTCTGGTTCCGTTGTTCTTGTCGATCAAAACGAACCTGCTCCTGCCACCTCTGACTGTGGAAAGAGGCAATGAAGTGCAGTTTGTTTTTAAGGTTCTGCAGCAGGAAGGCCAGAAAGGGGATATTTTTGTACATTAAACAACATCTAAGTATATTTTTTCAACAAAATTATCATGAGAAATGATTATTCACACTGCAGCCGGCTTGTTACTTATGGAGGATTATGAGGAGCAAATGTAGATATTCACGTCTTTGCATTAAGACTCATACACCGTCCCGGTCATTGAGGCTGACACATAGATAGAGTTTCTATGAATATGTTCTCTTCAGCACTTTTGTAGGACAGCAAAGCCCTGAGATTTAAAGCCGCAAGTCAGAAATTTGTGACGTGCCAACATCAAATCCCTAAACTTGGCCTAACAGGGCATAAAACGCATTTCAAATTCAATGGTAAAAACATTGACGACCAAAGGAATATTTATAAGGGCAAATCCTGCCAGGAGTCTTATCCAATCAGCTCCACGAATGGTCCTTTGAGAATTATAAGTTTGCAATGTGCTTTTCTCCTGCTTACCAAATTTTATGAGACCCAAATATATAGCTCCGGGATATTGTTAAAAAATACAATGAATAAGCAGAAACAGCTTTGAGGTTTCAACGTCTGTGTTTCTGCTGATGTCCTGTAAATAGTGGACATTTGTTCCATAATATGATAGAGTATATGGGACAAAGGGTATCTCTTTTGATTATCACATATTTGACAAGAAGCTCTGTGTTGTTTCCAGCTATATTTTTTCCAGGTTAGGTCTACGAGATTGCAAAAGCTCGTTTAACTGCAACCACATGTTGGGCTTTTGTTAGTTAACGTGTGTGTGTGCATGTGTGTGTGTGTTTCCAGACATCATGTGGTGAGTGTGTGTCTGAGACAGACAGATACATAATGGCAAAGGGGGAAAAAAATTAAAAATTATACACAGCCACCTTATTGTTGGCACAGTAAAGATGAGTCAGAAGCATTAATATAAAATATTTTATTGTAGTGGCATGAACTGATTATAAAAATTTACAGCATTCATCCAGCAGTAATTGTGACATTATTTCACATCTCTTGGCTTCCAGATTGCTTATGGTGTGTCATGTCCTGTGCTTTTGGACTTTTTGGTCCACCTCATGTTCTCCTGTGTTCTGTTCTTTGTCATTCTTGTCATTGTTTCATTGAAACTACCGTCATCTGACTTCTGACTGTCTGCGTTTTTGGTCCTGCTCCTGCACACGTCATATATATATATATATATATATATATATATATATATATATATATATATATATACATTTTTTTTTATATATATATATTCCTTTATTTAATCAGGTAAACCCCGTTGAGATCTAGATCTCATTTTCAAGAGGGACCTGAGCAAAAATTTGCAATACATAGCAACCTGGTTACAAGATAAAAACAATTTAAACATTTGCACAAGTTATAAAACAATAAAAACAATTTTAAAACAATGACACTGTCATGGCATGGTGATGAGATTGATTTTATATCAGAGTATAACTTTGTCACAGTTCCTGTTATTTTAAGGTTTTCAGTTATTGCTCTACCTATGAAAATAGCTCAATTTGGACAAGAAGCTGTTTTCCTATGACTGTTTCACACCTTCTAAACATAGGAACATTCCCCTTACTTGAAAGGCAAGCTCTCTTGTCCTTCTGATTTTAATGAGTGGCTAAGAGAATTTGATGCATGCCATTATATTTAAAACCCAGGGAAACAGAAAGACATGGAATACAATATGAAAATGCCTATGTACTCTGATCAACTAAAAACAAAAAGCCTGATTTCAAAAAAAGGTATTCAGAATAAAGGTGCCATTTTTCAAAGTCTTGTCAGTGACAAATTAGGGTTCGGCAAGAAAGGATGAGTTTATTTTAAGGCATCAACATATTTAAACCACATAACTTGTTGCTTTCAGACGTGGCTCATGTAAGTCTCATACCAATTATCAGTTAAGAGAATCTGCATGCTGTCTTTTATACAATGTAATCATTATTATGTTCAGAAAAATTCAGACGGATACAACCTTAATCATTAGTACCATAAAAACTGTTGATATTTTCTATGTCTGATTGTTAAGAAATAGACTAAATTTGCTTTTTTTAGACTAACACATTGTAACTATTAAATTGTCTAAGTCTGACTCTGATTAGTAGATCAGCACCTGTAGACATCTTCTTCCCCAGAAGTGCAGGATATATAGAGGTTCCTTCAGAACCAGTCTGATACAGTTTAGATGTACAAACTCTTCCCCAGCTCAGTCAAAAATATTACTGATCGCCCTTTTAGAAGATTTGATTTTGAGAAATATTTTTGTTTCCGGGCTACACAGTGGCGCAGTTGGTAGCACTGTTGCCTTGCAGCAAGAAGGTCCTGGGTTCGATTCCCGGCCGAGGTCTTTCTGCATGGAGTTTGCATGTTCTCCCTGTGCATGCGTGGGTTCTCTCTGGGTACTCCGGCTTCTTCCCACAGTCCAAAAACATGACTGTCAAGTTAATTGGTCTCTCTCTCTAAATTCTCCCTAGGTGTGTGTGAATGGTTGTTTGTCCTGTATGTCTCTGTGTTGCCCTGCGACAGACTGGCGACCTGTCCAGGGTGACCCTGCCTCTTGCCCGGAACGTAGCTGGAGATAGACACCAGCACCCCTCCCGACCCCATTAGGGACAAAGGGTGAACAGAAAATGGATGGATGGATTTTTGTTTCCATTGTGTCCCACATTACCTTACCAGTCTTCTGGTAAGTTGATTCAAAATAAATACTAATGATTGCTCTATGGGGAGGTTAAAAATGCATCCTTCCGACTTTGAAAGATTGTGATACCAAGATAATTTAACACAGCACAACTACACCCAACAACAGGGTTAAAAAATATGAAAAGGCTTTTTAAAAGAATATATTAAAGAAATCACATAAATTAGTACATTTGAACTGCAAAAGTACAAATGCATCTGCTGTTGTCACTGTCATGAATCAGAGATAAATGACTGGGACTGGAACTAGGAGGATTACTTAAATTTGCTCCAATGACTGGCAGGTGAAAAAACAGAGAAAATGAGAGGTTCAGGAAAGGAAAACCCTTCTGGGAGAAAAGACTTGTATGAAATAAAATCCAGTGGAAAGACACTGAAAGAGAAGATGTTGCTTGAAGTGGCTGCGTAGAAATGTTTACTCATAGCTGTGGAAGGCATCATAAGAACAGACTCTGAATGGACCGTAAAGATTTATCTAAAACATAATCACTCTCATTGGCAATTTCATCTTTGTGTGTGGAATTTCAGTTCAGTCCTTGTTAGTTTATGTACAATTTTCCTTTTGGATACTCTCCTTTGCTTCTCCTCTCTACCTTTTATCCCATAAAGAAAGTGTGGTTTTTTTTCTTTCTTTTAATTTTTTGCAGAGTGCAAATGGCTGGAATACTGATCTTTGCACCAGAGAAGCTGAAATTTGAGCCCCCCAACATTAAATGTTCCATGAGTGCAACGGTTTCTGTGAGGGTAAATCATGTGGTTGGCTAGTGTCAAAGAACTGGATGAAACGTTGCCATTCTGGTGGTTAAGCTGGTTCGAAAGCGCAGCATAAATTGCACAGAAGTGCATAATCGCCTGACAATGCACCTTTCATGCATATCGTCATCTTTCCCACAACCCATTCATGTCTCTCTTTCTCCCTCTGCTGTCCGCAGACCAGCAAGGCAGATAATGTTAAATTAATAGCAAGCAGCAGTCAGTGAGTTACAAATCTAGCAGTAGCACGAGTCATGTTTGATTTTAGTAATATTAGATATTTTAGAGACTTTGTTTTGCAGCAATCAGTGGTTTAAAAAAGGGGAAACACGAAAATGAAAGTAATGTGGGTTTATTTCATACATGGTCAGTTATCAGACATAACTGAGCATTCTGAGATGCTGGAGCTGCGTCTCTTCAAAAGGTCACACTGTTCTCCTTAAAATACAAATTCACTCTGCACCGTCTGCCAGTTGTGAGTAGAAGCTCTGCAATGGTGGCCACATGCCTCTGCTGTGTAACGATTAGGAAAATATTGTCTTTGAACTTTTTGGACATTGTTGGATACTCTGATATTTTATTAACAGCAGGTAAACATCTCAGGAGGGCTGTGGGTAGCTAACTAAAACTGCTCCAGAGATGCTGGATTGATGCAGGAACACAGAAGTAAGTGGATTAACATTTCAGAGATCCTTGGTAGGTAGAAAGTTTCAACTTCAATATTACAGAGTTGGAATTAATCTGGAAGTTACCAGAGAAGACGATTCACTGGTGAAGAAGCACCACTAATGGCCGTGCACAACAAGATGATTGCTGTGATTTCTCAGAACCTTCATCTCACCATAAACCTTGAAAGTGTGGAATATTTATGTTCTGAAGTCATTGCCATATTCTGTCCATTTCTCTTTAATATAGTTTCGTACAAGCTTCCATTAGTTTATTAGCTTTCTCTTGCTTTTTGTCTTTTGAATAGTTGTATTTATTTTTCTAAGCTTATTGTCAGGCTTTAGAGTGTTTTCACACTTGATAGTCCTGTAGACTTCATTGAATCGGGGATGAAAAATTGCAACATCTGTTACATTTTCAGCAGGTGCGGTTCTCTTTGACACCGCACCGTGTTAAACTAGCCAAGCCTTTAGCCCAGTGGTCCCCAAACTACGGCCCGCGGGCCAGATGCGGCCCGCCTGCACATTTGGTCCGGCCCCCTGAACAATACCAGAGTATTTTCATATATGTGCATTTTTATTTGATAAGTTGGACTTTTGCAATAAAATAAATGTTCCTTAGTAATGAACTTTATTTATTATTAACTACTAATTAGTAACTATTTTATACATGCATATAATTGACCCTAACCCTTTTTTTTATGTGGAGAACCCAGTGTCATTTGGTTATTTATTTCATAAATAGTGTTATTTCCTGACTTTTGTTCTCTGAAGAATCCAGAAAAGGTTATTTGATTGTGCTTTCTGAAAAACAATACATTTTTATGTTTAGCACTCTTACAATCGTCACACTTTTTCTGTTACAAACTGACCCCGGCCCCCCATCAGAGAAGGGACAAGTTATGTGGCCCTCACAGGAGAAAGTTTGGGGACCCCTGCTTTAGCCCCTCGCCTGCGGTGGCGCTGCATCGGGAACTACTTGAGGAGACAACAGGAAAACCTCCGAAGAAGATATGAGAACGACTTCCTTCTTCGCAAAATGTAAATAAAAATTGAATAGTGTCAAATGTTTTTGCGGTTGTAGGTTTTCTCCGTGCCACAATTGTTACACATTTCATCTGATTAGTTGTCTGGTTCTCATTGCACTTCGCTCAGTAATTAAGCTTATTCCTGACATCTGTGTTCACTCACCCCACTCATCTGTTTTCTATGGTTCCTTCCTCGTTTTCCGTTCCAATCTATTGTTTCTTTCTTTCCGTGTTCCTTTGTCCTGCACCAGTTTACAAGGCCTGTAAATTTTTTTCTATTACATTTTCATCATGGACTATAAAAGTGGCTGAGTGCGCCTTGGCTCTGACATGACAATTCTAGTTGGACTCAATTGTCACATTACGTGCAACGCCGCTGCCCGCGGATCCACCAGCTGTTTGCTAATTGCTGTAGCCACTAGTCTGGTGGAGCTGAACTGGGGAGGCACAGGAGAGTCGTGCTCCAGGTTAGGCCGTGCGCAAATAGACAGCGCCAAAAGCAAGCGTTTAGGCACCCCGGAATGGCTGCCACCGGCGACGCAGAGATTTCTCAAATATGCATGAAAGAATCAAAGCAACACGCCAGGTATGTTTTTGATAAGGGAATAACATAGAGGTTAAAATCAATACTCCCGCCTAATAAAAAGATAAAAATGCTACATGTAAATTGTAATTTCTCCAACTGTAAAAACTCAGCTACAGTTGTTAATTATGTTAATCATTGTTTAACAAAAAATCAGCATAAACGTAAGAAAAAGACAAGTTAATTTGTACTGTTTTTAGTGCTTTATAAAAGAATGTCTGCTTCAATTACTAACAGGTGAGATTCTCGCATAATTAGGTAATGCTGATGAATTATAAAAGGAGATTCATAGGACACTTTAAATCGGAAAATGTGCAACTTTAACTTGCAGTAAGAGTATTTTTGTTTACAACATTTTTCCCATATAATGTCTGCTTCTGCTTGATATGAAACATAGAAAAGAACACATGTGCGACTATGGTTTTATTTCACTTTTTTATGTAAATGTGCCTTTTTCTTTCTCATTCTATGAAAATAAATCCAGTTGTGCAGGCAATTACACAATAAGATCACTAGATGGCGGCAACCTGTTACAAATGGTCTATATTTGATCCACAGACGCCAGATGGTCAAAACTATGGAGGACCAAAACTGACATAATAAGAAATAAAAGCATACATACATATTTAGTTTTCCTTGTCCTTACACATGAGTTTCCGTCAAGAAATGTATATATTTTCTTTTTCATTTCCCCTAAACATGTGTTTTGTCAAGAAAAGTAGATATTTTGTTTTCTCTTTTCCTTATGCAAGCCCTCCTTCTTTTGTCATTGCCGCCTCTCCTTTTTCTGTTTGTCCATTTTCTTATTGTCTTTTTTCTGCTTGCCCGTTTTTTTTGTTTTTCCATGTGCATCTTTATATTAATGAGGAGAGCTGCCTTCTATGTCTGACTCCTCTACTATTGGCCAGTAGAGCTTTGGATCCAACGTCACTGCATAAGACGTTGTGGGGCGTTTACGTCTCGCGCAGTCGCTCGGTGCCATCTTTACAGGCCACAGACCAAAACAAACTTTATCCCGGTGTTTTTAGTGTGTTACACACCGCAGTGAAGTTAGTTTCGAGTTGAATATTGGATATTTCAATATCCGCCAAGCAAGCGGTGTTTAGCTAAAGGTTGATCCGATTTATGAACGCTAATTTTGGCCAGCCGTTCTCAAGCTCCCTCCTCAAGCGCTCGGAGGTTCACTTGGGGATTGTCAACAAATTTCCAAACCAAACACTCCTGTCAAACAAACGTTATCGTTATCAATACCTTGCCTTGTGACCAACGGATACAAAAAAGTGGTAATTCATGCTTTTACATGAGGCACACTACCCTCTATTAAAATGTCAAGTCATACTCAATATTTTAAATAATTTTAATATTAAATAATATAATGTGTTCTTCAATAGCTTCCACACATACATTGAATACAGATGTTCTTTTGTGATTTCTTTGAGCAGAGGCTCACATGTGGTGGTAATATTTGAGACATGGTGGTTTCTACAGTTGTGCAGGTCACCACCTTTTCCACCAACTGCCTGCAGATTACGTGTTTTCCTTCCACACCTTGTAGCATGGAGTGAACTGGAATTGTGGTATTTTTCCAGGATCCCTGGAAATCCATCACAGTTAATTCACCCCAATGGCCCAATTAGTAAGTTTAAAACAATTTACTGCCTCGTGAATGTTCCTTCTAAATGACTTAAATTTTAAGTATTGTCAGTGAAACGAAAAGGAAATAACCAATGAGTGGAGTAATAATGAACATCCCCATCTCTTTGTAAATTCTTTATCTTAGCTTAAAATAATACTTAGCATTCTTGACATTTATGACCTAGATAATGTATATTTTCTCTGTACTGTCTCCTGCGATTTAAAGACACTCTGCCTCCATCCAAAAATTGCACACACACACACACACACAGGAAATTCTATTGTTCCAGATAGGAAATGCTGTGACTGAGGGGGTCAAATGACAACGAGGTTGAGGAAAGACACCACCAAATGAAAATGTAAGTGTACATGGTACAACAGGAGGGACAAAAATCCCAATGAGAATGAGTAGATGTCTCATAGCATTGCTGAGTTTGGTGTTTAAGCGTTTAGACATTTACACACAAACTCGTAACAACTTTTATAGATCCACAACAACAAAGCCAGTATTGTGGGCTGCAGGCACAATAAAGAAGTGTGGGAGGATGAGCCATGGAAACGGTGTAGGAATCTTGCCTTGTCTCTAGTGCCCTTTTTTTCAGACAGTATGATAAAGATGTGTTACTCTGCAAGAGAAGCTGTTTGCTTTTTTGTTACTACACTCCTTTCCTATTGGGGAAAATCCAAATATTGTCCAAAAGCAGAAGAGAACTAACTTTAACTTTAAGTGTAAAACTTTGATTCTGTCTTAACAAAATACACCGTGTTGTTCCAAATTATTATGCAAATTGGATTTAAGTGTCATAAAGATTACATTTTTTGTTGCGCTATTAAATTTCTAGATGGTATTGTGTGTCAGGGCTCTTTGAATCACTATAATTAATTTCAGGGAGCTGGTTGATTAGTTTGTCTGGTGAGCTCAATTAAAGGAAATCTACTTAAGAAGGATGTTCCACATTATTTAGCAGGCCACAGGTTTCAAGCAATATGGGAAAGAGAAAGGATCTCTGCTGACAAAAATCATCAGATAGTGTAGTGCCGTATGACAAGGTATGAAGACATTAGATATTTTATGAAAACTGAAGCGTTATTGTACTGTGAAGAGATTTGTGGCTGATTCAGAACAAAGATGGGTTTGTACAGATAAAGGCAGAATGAGGAAGGTTTCTGTTAGACACATTCATCGGATTAAGAGAGCAGCTGTTAAAATGTCCTTACAAAGCAGCAAACAGTTATTTGAAGCTGCTGGAGCCTCTGGAACCTCAAGGTGGAGGATCCTCCAGAGGCTTGTGGTGCATCAACCTGCTATTGGGCCCCTAACCAGAGCTCACAAGCAGAAACGGTCTCAGTGGGCCCAGCCGTACATGAAGATTAATTTTCAAACAGACTTGTTCACTGATGACTGCTGTGCAACCCTGGATGGTCCAGATGGACGCAGTAGTGGATTGGTGGTGGATGACCATCACGTCCCAAGACGGCTGTGACGTCAGCAAGGAGGTGGTGGAGTCATGCTTTGGGCCGAAATCATGGGGAGAGAATCATTGGTCGGCCCCTTCAGAGACCCTGAAGGTGTGAAAATAACCTCAGCAAAGTATATGGACTTACTGACTGGTCACTTTCTTTCATGGTTCAAAAAGAAGAGATGCACCTTCTGTAGCAAAATCATCTTCATCATGATAATGCACCATCTCATGCTGCAAGGAATACCACTGTGTCATTGGCTGCTATGGGTATAAAAGGGAGAAACTCATGGTGTGGTCACCATCCTCCTCTGACCTCTGACCTCAACTCTATTGAGAACCTTTGGAGTTTCCTCAAGCAGAAGATCTGAGGGTTTAATGCAGTTCATATCAAACCAGCAGCTCTGGGAAGGTATTCTGACATCCTGCAAAGAAATTCAAGCAGAAACTTTTCACAAACTCACAAGTTCAATGGATGCAAGAATTATGCAGGTGATATCAAAGTAGGTCCTATGTTAACATGTAACTCGGTCTGTTGAGATGTTTTTGATTGAAATAGCTTTTGATTTTAGTTCATGTGACCACTTAATGCTGCACATTCAAAGAATGACCGTTTGCAGTTCTTTATAATCTATAAAATGTTTAGAAAATCTGCTGTGCATAATAATTTGGAACAGCGCATTTTGAGTTTTTTCTTTTTGAAAACAAAATACTGTTCTCATGGGGATCTTTGTTCAGTAAAATTTGATTTATACTGTAATAGTTCATGACTTGAAACTTATACTGAGCATCATTTGCATTTAAGAAAATCTGAGAAATTATCACTTGCATAATAATTTGGAACACGGTGTAGAAGTAACAATACTAGATTCTAGTAAAGCTGCTATACAATGATTTTACATACATCCATTGCCTAAAGGTTCAAGTTTTAATCAAACAGCTCTCCATATCCAATCTTCAAGATCTATTGTACTGCAAACAATAGACACATTCCTGCTCATTTGAATAAAATACCTCAATATCTGGTTCCTGCAGAACTTGTTCACATGTTGAAGTAATTGAGGCATTTGATGTTGTTTTGGAGCAGGAATCCATTTAAAAGTTGCAGGATAGTATTTTTCATGGACTGGTGTTGAAGACCCTGCTAGAGATACTGGTGACTCATGATTCTGTATGTGCATAGAACCACCTCCAATTGGGAACTGCGTTGAAATCCTCCAACATCACACATTAAGGAGGTATCTTCAAGAGAGAGTGTGTCCAGGATCTGTCTGTACTGGTACAAGATCCTTATGTGGTCACAACAAGCGAAAATTGATAAATCATCTCTTCTAAGTGCGACACCTGGATCCTCTGGTTTGGTCAAGGACTGATTTCCAAAAGAAGTCCCATCAATTTCCACTTGAGGACTATGACAGATGAGCAAACTTTCATTTAGACAGCAAAACGTTCAATTTCATGCTGAAGGTCAGAGCTGAAAGAAGTAAAGATGGGCCCCAGATGTTTTGGAAACCGCACATCCTCCTCTTAGAGAATACCCCTCCATGAACATCCTCGGCTAGATAAATTGACTTAATTTATTTGAAGGGCATTATTGTTAATTTAAAGACAACTTCCAAATGTGTTTCTGTGCCTTTTAAATCTTCTTAACGTAAAAAGAACGCCACACTCATTTTCACCATTTGACATGCCTGAGTAGCAGACTGCGACACAGCGTCCAACTCCCTCCCTCCTCCTCTGTTTCTGCAGTCTGCTCCCCGTCCCAGGCAGGCAGCCCTGCTCCCACCTCCTCCTGCAGCCCTTCCCCACTGCTCATCGATAAGCTGTATTAGCCCATCGCTAATCATATCAGAGAGCGGGAAGAGCTGCGAGTGGCAGGCGGGCAGGCTTTGTGTGCATCATCCCTGTGTGGGTGGGTTTGCGAGTTAGCAGCAGCTAGTGAGGGAGGAGGGGTGTATCCTAGCTGGGAGCTTTTCCCTGTTGTAGTAACCAGCCACACGCCGACTGCCAGCTATTACTTCACTGCAGCAGGAGTCGGCCCCTTCGCACTGAGTGAGCCAGACACACTAACCTGACTGTCCCCTCCTCTCTCTGCTCTCCCCTCTGCATATTCAGCAGAGCTGCCCTCCTCTCCTCCTCATCACTGTGCCACTCCTGCGGCGCTCTTCTTTGCTTGAAGGGGACGTTGGCCTGCTCCTCACCCACTGGTTCTGCATGACTGTCACAAAGGTAGGGAAGACTTCAATTCCAGATGTAACTTTAACTCTGTCTTAAAATTTATGCCAGATGTTATTGGTCATGGTTATGCTTTTTGTAAATCATAGAAGAATAGCTTTTAAGTAGTGTTAAAGTTGAGCAAGGTTGCTGTTGCTGCCTCAACACTGCCGATGGGATCAGCTTACTGAAATATCTGTTGTTTTTAATGTGCATTAAAATGTTATTCTTGGCAAGTTGACACAACTGCTGGTGTGATCTAGATCTGCTGCTCTTTCTTGAGGAAAACAAATCAACTGACAGTCAGATGATTTGTTTGCCAACAGCGGCAGGAATCAAGTGTGTCCCTTTAGTGTGTTGCTTATAAATATGACAAACCCATAAATCTAAATTATGGGTTCCCCACAAGATAAATCATAAAAATTTCAGCCAATGGCTCTGATATTTGCTCAACTTTAAAGTGGGAGTTAGAATTAGGTATGCATCAATATGATTAGTTTCATGATGCATCCTCTGGGAATGTGTGTAAATAGTGCAGTGTCCACTCAAGTGGAACTTACCAATGTGCTCGGCTGTGTTTGTGTGGATATTAGTAGCCTGTCAGTGTGTGTGTGTTTTTGGTTGCAGTCTGTGCTTAACATGCAGCACCCAGATGAATCCTCTTAATCAATTAAGAGGAGAGAGGAAGACGCACACAGAGAGGAAACTGGCACACCTACTCCCGTGTAGAGACTTAACCTGGACCAAAATAGATGACCTACTGTAGACATGGGACAATGGCCTATTTAATGCACTGGTGGTGACAAGACACCTGCAATTTAAGCCCCAAAGTTTTGTTAATAAAGAATGATGATGCTCGCGTTTGGAGCTGCAGTCTCTGACTCAAATTTACAGACAGCTGCTTGCAAAGTACGTTCTCCTGGCTGCGTGAGACATTGTGTGGGAGGTCTGTGTTCTGCTGTGTAGGTGAGCAATCTCCACTATGAGATCTGGACGAGGAAAAGGTCAGGTGTTCATGTTTGGCACTTAGCCATGAATTAAATCTCACGGTAGTCAAGGCCAAAAGGCACTGGAGAGAATTTTAATGAATGCTGCCTCGCTTTTGTTTTATCTGGCGTGTTGATTTCCTAGAAAAACAGTGAATCAAATAAGGGTAAAGAAGAAATAAATGAAAACAGGAAGGCATAATGGCAGATTTCCGAGTGGCATCTAAATGATGATGAATGTCTGTGTGGGAGATGCAGTGAGAGACTCTAGTGAGCTGTTTTCATGGCTCTGCCTGCCAACAACAGAGAAGTCACCTTGGGAGGGACACGGGACATGAGCTGCTGTGCTGACAGGACTAAACAGCCTCCTTCTCTTTAGCACAAGGACCCAGAGAGGCAGTTTTGAACGGGGGAGAAGCTCATGCAACACAACAAACCTAGATCTGCATAATCTGGCCTATACTTTTAAAATATACCAAAACCAGCCTGTCTCCTTGTTCCATTATTATAACCTTCGTGGGACACTCGATGCTTGGGATGGTGTCAGATTTTGGATGGTGGTTATTTCACCTCTTTGCCATGTCATACCTCTGGTTGTTTTGTGCCATTTTTTAAAAAATGATTTGCACAAATCCTACCAACAAGGAGTTTATTTTGTGCCCAATTTGACAAACTGATTTTGTTGTTGTTGTTTTTTGTATATTTTACCTTAAGCTTGCTGTAAAGAAATTAAGTTTTATTTCTTAATAAATAATGTCTACCAGTAGGGGGTCATCTCTCATGTTCCTTATTCTGACAGAGTCAAGTAGTCCAAACAGGGATCAGAAAACAATTATAAAATCTACAGAAAGACATATTTCAAGTATAAGAGAAGTGAGGATTTTTTATGACCATTAATTGTCATAATACTTAAAGATATTTATTGCCATACAATGATTTGAATAGTCTACAATACATCGTAAATGTATTATTATTGCAATAAATCTGTTTTGTTGGGTTTTGTTTCCCAGTAGCTCAATGTTTTTTGTTTTACTGCAAGCAGGAATAGATTATTTGAGTACTTGTCTACTTATTGAAAGTCTTGTCAAAACTGTGAAATCCTTAAACATTATTACATGTTTTTCTAATATTATGGCCTTAGCTTAGATGCATGGGTATGACATAGTAGGAAAGAACAAAAATGGCAGAAGGTAGGCTAAAAAAATCTCTATTTAGTTAATGTACAGATGAACTCACCTTGAGACAATTTAATGTCACTCAGCTCAGTTGTCAGTCAGTTCTACTTTTTGTTTTTATTCTAAGAAACACCAAGTATTTTTCTTTAGTTGCTTCAAAAATAAACAAAGAAGCTGTTTATGAGCATATTTGGTCAGCAATGAACCTGGAAGAGACTTTCAAGGATCACCATGAAAACATTTTTATAATGTTGGTTGAAATATTGCCAGTTATTTTTTACCAAAACTGTTATGATGTTACTGACACCCATATTTATCTATTAAATGATGTCACACTAGAGAGAACACCAACTGTAGCGTGTGCATGCATTTTTTCCCCCTTTCTCTACCCTAAGTTAGTATTCAGGCTATAATTAGAGTCTTTAGTAAAATCTTGCATATCAAAGAACATTCTGCTCTATTAACTAATCAATAAACTCCTGCTTCGTGGTAAAAATGGTGAGTACTGAAATGTGTTGGTTTAGGAAGGTGTTCATTGATTTTGATGGATTATGTCAAGGAATCAGTTTGGTTAGTTACCAAGCTTGCTCAGTCAACCGAGGGAAAACCTACTGTTTACTCACACGCTGACAGAGAATATAGGTCATCACAAGTTTGCATCCATGACTGTTTGCTGTTCAACCTGGGAAGGGACCCTTCTGGCAATAAATGACTAAGAAGTGTCATTTAGAAAATATACTACGAAAGATCATTATAGATAAAATGAATGTTTATGACCTCTTTCCAGAACCAGATGCTCTTTATTCTGGGTGATTGAGGTGCAAAAAGCATCAGATAAACATAAAATAAACCAACTGCTTCTAACTTTGTAGTTTGTAGTTGGTTTGTATCTGTTTTCCCCTATGGCATGTATTCTGGCATGTGGCATTTCCTCTTTACATTTATGACGTTATACATGCTTGTTTTTGCATCATCATTAATCCATTACAGATCTTACGCAGTGTGCAAAACCTGTGCTGCATGCTGCTTTATTGCAGCATATCTCTCTGTTTTTCTTAATGATTCTTAATGATTTTGTCTTTGCAAATGAGTAAATGAGCAAGAGGCCATGCTTCTAAAGGCTCTGATTTGTCTGAACGGGTCCAATGTGTCCAACTGCTGTGGCGTTTACCTGAGAAGCAAAGTGACCGCTTCAGGAGACAGTGGTCACTCTGCCAGATGGACTTCAGTCAGGCATGTTGGGTTGGAAAAACTACTACAGAACTAAATTATGCTACTAATTTTGTGTCATTTGTCAACATTTAGCAAGTTATCCTTTAAACATTGACGAATAGTTGTACTGTAGACCTTCAGACAGTGTGGTGAATACCTTCTAAATAACAAAAGCTGCGATTTGCAAGACCACCTCTTTCCACATTCCTTTGTTTTTTTGGAAGGACGACACAATGAAACATTTCCAGGAATTGCATGTGATCAAGCAGGCATACAGTTGGAGGAAGAGCTTTTGCAATCTTTTTTTTGTTGTTGTTGTTCCTTTAGACGGCAATAAACAGTCGTTTCAGTTAACACTGACGGTAGTCCATGTGTTGATAAATGTTAGTTCTTACAAACGCATAAATATATGTTGCTCGCCAATGAAGGCTTTACAGTAAACGTATTGACGTGAATCCAAAATAATTCAAAGTAGCATTCCAGCTGCATTGTGTGTGTGTGTGTGTGTGTTTGCAATTATATATCTGCAAACACTCCAATTATGACAGAGGGAGCCCCATGCTTCTCTGATGTCAGGCACATGTGGGGTTGTAAAGACGTCTGAAAGCCATTTTCAGTGTGTTTATGGTACAGCATCTGCTTTTAGCAGTACAGTAAGCCTATCAGGACTCAAGTGGGATAAAACCAGTCCCAATATGCTATAAAAAGCATCTACTCTTTCCTCGTAACTATAATTTTATTGTAATTTTACTTGTTTAAGTGAAACAGAAAACTAAAACTTGCCACAGGAAAATTACCACCATGTGCACATGGTGCACACCACGCACATGGAATTCAGACTTAAACTGTCTGAATTCTTTACTTGGAGCACCTCGCCCACCATAAATCTTAATTGAGTCTGATTTAGACCATTGGCCATTTGTCAAGTCTGCTGTTTACCCACACACCCTCTCTCACACATATTGGCACATAAAACTGCAAGCTAAATCGCTAACCTGGCAACCCAAAAACCTGCTTTTTCAGGGGCAAGAAAATTACACAACAGCTAAGCTGATTTAGGAGAAGTATTACGAAACTAAGCCTTTTTTAGCAGAACAGATAAAAGAATGACAGGGAGGGAAAATTGTATCTGTGATAGATTTTTTTTGTTTTTCCTCTTTATAAAGCAAAGCGGGGAAAAAAGGAATATTGTGTGAAGGCAACAAAAAAGCATTCACCACAGGAAGACATTCAGATCCAATGAGCTCATTGCCGGTCAAAAAGCTTCCTTACTAAGCTCAGTGTGTGTCTGTGTTGCTGTGACTGTATGTAAAACTGTACTCTGCAATTCTGTGTGAAAAACCTGAAGTCCACTGGCAGGAGAGTTGGGAAGCTCTTCTTCCTTTTTCTTACCGTATCAATAATTTCTTCACTGAAAAACAAGACACAAGATCACGGATTGCAGATCTGCCAAAATATGGCTTAAATGTATCGAGTGAAGTGCAAAGGTAAAGGCTTTGCTGTGGTTTTTGTTGGATCAGAGCATTCATTTTTTGGATTCCCCAAAGGGAAGGAGTTCAAATAAAATAGCCGGAAATGATGTGAAATTATTTGTGAAGCTCCTCTGAGAAAATTAGGAGACGGGAGAGAATGTCCGTTTCCAGCATTCCCTTCATTTCCCCTTCAGCTGAGATTAAGTGTACATCCCGTATGTGTGTGTGCACGTTTGTGTTTGTTTGCTCAGTTGGTTCAGTCGGGATGTAGGTCGTGCATCCCGGACTTTGAGAAAAAGCAGAAATAAATATTTCACTTATTCATAAAGGTTAGTTTCTGACAAAGGTATGCCAATTGGCCTAAACTGTATTTTTGTTTTGTCTTGTAAAATTTTGCTTCTGGATATATCCACGTTTAGAGTAAATTATCCATAAAAGTACCACAATTTAAATGTAAGCCATTTAGTATTTTAGTTCCCTTGATGGGCACATCATAAATACCAAAAATCATAATGCTTTTTGTGGATTTCTTACTGAATTTAAATGTCAGCATTACAATATTACCTGCGCAGTGGGTTGTTTTATTCTTTCAGTGAAACAACCTGCATGGAAAGCTTGACGTCGTTTCGTAAAACGGACATTGAAAACTGCATTTCCCACCCAGCTAAAAATCAATGTTTACAACAACATCATTTTTTTTTTATGCTTATGCAACTTCAACTCAAGCGCAGATGATTAATGTTTTGTACTTTATCACTCACACATGGTATTGTGAGTGGATACGATGTGCTGTGATTTTTAAAAAAAATATATATATATACATATATATTTATATTGTTGGAGCTCTGCTTCAAACATGATGCACGCCACAGTGGAAGGTGCATGTCATAAACTTATCTGTGGGTGCATTATAAAGTTCTGTGTGTATTCTGCGACTACCACAGGGCTGTGAAACTGAGCACACAGCAGTCATTAGTGGGGAGTGGGGCAATGAGAGACCGAACACATGGAGGATGAATCTGCCACCCACACCAGTTCTCCAGCACACAAATACACACATATCTGCAGCTTGAGTTCATTGGGGTCAAACTCAGCACTGTTATTCCCTAGTGGCACTGATCACAGTGTAAATATAGGTTTTAGTCTGTGCAGCATTGATTACTTCAGGCTTCTCAGCTCTCTTTTTGTGCTCTTCTGCCCCACATGTTGTCTTTTTATTGTCTTTCTAATTGCTTGGTGTATTTTCATGCTAAGCTTTTGGCTGTACTTAATATGCAGTTTCACAAAGTATTTAAATTTTCTCTGTTTTTCACAGTGGTTCTAAACCGATGGGATATGAGATCACACAAACTACAAGTGCATAAGCCTCTTATGACTGTTGCGTCACAGTGAAAGTGTCGCCGCTGAACCATAGATAAATCCTGGTCTGAGTATTTTTTTTTATTTTTATTTTGCAAAGCAATCCATTTCATTGGCAAGACTTCATCGACATTTGGCAAACCTCATGAACCCAGAGGTGCACATGGAAAAAACTGTAACGTAATAAACAAAACAACTTTGACTTGGTTATTGATATGCTGTTGCTGTTTTAGCAGCACATTCTTCTAACTTCAGTGGTGTTTGCAGTTATTTCCTCCAGCTGCTTTGTGGTTGGGATCAGGGATTGATTAAACAGAGCAGTTTGGCCTTGTGAAACTGTGATGAGAATATGCTTGTCATTGAACATATTGATCATGTAGGCTACGGGGATGCATAAACCCAAAGCCAGATATTTACATGCACTAGCTAAACACATTAACTTTTTGTCAATGATTTTAAATCAAGATCTGTTTTCTGTTTTAGGTCAGTTGGGATGACCAAAATTATTTGCAGAAGCTGAATACCAGAATATTGAGAGATTATTTGTATGAATAAATTTCACACATTCCCTTATTTTGTAGAATCCTAAACTACATGGATGTATTCACATGTTGGGGGTATACTTCTATAAGATTTTTACTGTAGTTTGCTAAGATTTTGGCCCATTCCTCCTGGCAGAATTGCTTCATGTTTGTTGGTCCCCTTGACTAGCCACACATTTTTAGCTCCAGCTACAAATCTTCTTTGTGATGTGTGTCGTCTTGTGAAGCCTTTGTGCTCTAATGCATTGTGATGTCAATTTCTTTTTCTTGTATTTTTGTTGTAGAGGTTTCTTTTTATCAGTACGATAGAAACTTAATTGCAAGACATGAAGTCATTAATGGCGGTAAATGCTCTAGGCTTCTATGTTTCTGCAAATGCTTCTACACTATGAAATTCATCATGTTTCGATTTTCTTAAGATTTTGTAAACCTTTTACATTCAACCAACCATAGTTCTGCAGTGCTTCATGTTTGTACTCAAGCAGATAACCATGTAAAGGGTTAACATGAGATACATGTCTTGCCTAAAAATGATTAAATACCTGGAGATACTATGGTTCAAATCTAGCAGATCTTTTACTAATCCTGTCCAACTGACTTCATCTGATTGGCTGAAATCAGTCTATTAGGACACTTATCTGTTATTAAATAATCTCACCCATACATAGTGTGGACTAGTCAAAGTCAGGTACACTTGTAGCTACACTGTTTTCAATAAACACCAAAACTCTCCCACATAGTTTGCATAAGACTCAATACTTTAAAATAAACCACATTTTAGTCTTGTGCTGGCTATTAATGTGGAGAATAACATCTCCATGCAAAGACCCTGTAGAGACCAAATTTTGAATTATGGTATGCATCTTCCCTTCATTATTGCTTACAAGATGGAGTCACCAGCTGAGAGCCAGCTGTGTCTTTACTTCAGCTTTCACCGTCTTCACTGCGGGTAAAACGATTCCCGGTTGCTTGCCGAAAAGCTAGCTCATTTTTCTAGGTAGATGTTCTGCTGAAAGCTTCAAAGTAGAAAGTGGGGAATATAACACGTACTCTCATGCACCATATGCATTTGCGCTTACTCACATTGTAGACTGGGACCATGACTGGAAAGTAGCCTTGGAGAAACGCTGGAGTTTCTTGCAGTAACTCTAGCCAGCAAACACTTTTTCACTCCCAGTAAATGCTTCAAAGTTGGGACTACATCCTATTAATCATAGATCGGTTCCTTTAAAAAAAAAAAAAAAAGTTGTCAAAAGCATTGTGTATCTCAATAAATAACACCCTCGACAAGACAATGTATGAAAATCATGTTTCTTTTTTTTCTAATTAGCTTGAAAAGTCAGATGTCCATCGTGTTTAAAGCAAAATAACACAAAAATTAATATGAAATGAGGATGACACAGATAATACAATGAGCCAAAGTCTGACACTGGAAATTAGCTAAGTCAATTGGGACTAAATGGTGCCGGCAAAGCCTCTGTTGCAGAGATATGGGCTAAATTAAATATCTGCCTCCATAGAGGATAGGAAAAATAGGTCTGAGTTTTACATCTGCCCTTTAAACTGGGACACACAGTCGATCATAGCTCTATACAAATGGTGGACATGCAACTGATGGATCAATAAAGCAGACTGGCAGCTGAGTGAGAGTCCCAAAGCAAATCTGCCCTGTTTTTACAAGCTACATTGTGTTTTGAAAGATTCTTTCCAAACTTTTTCTTTAAATCTAAATAACAGCAGCATCTATACTTGAGCCTGATGGTTTATTTAACGTAAGAAACTCTTCAGAAGAGCAGCTCCTTTGAGTTAGGTTGACTTCAAAACAACCTTCACCTACAAATGGGAAAGCTACCCTTAAAAATGTTTTCCTCACTCATCAACAAAACGTTTTGTTATTTGAATTCTCCTTTCTTTTAATTAAATCCTGTCTCCTTAAATTTCCACAACATAATCAGAGTTTCTGCTTTGCAGTAACGTAGATGATTCTTTTCATCAGGGTTCAAACAGTAAGCTGTCAGGAATGGAAAGTGTTTGGCTCTTGATCGTCTGGCACTGAGCTGTCCTTTTTCATCTCCAACTCTTATCTTCTAAAGAGCCAAAAAGTTAGAGAAACCACAAGGGCCCGAGTCCGTCTGCTTACTGATACAGCTGAGAAAGTTCACCTGGCACACCGAGGATCTACATTCTTGGGCTTCAAAGCTTTGTGTCTCATCCAATTTGGACGAACAAGTCGCTGTTTCTCAGGCTTGTGAAACGGCGTGTGATTTGTTCATTGCAGTCAACATCAAATGAAGATTTGTCCAACTGTTTTAGTTTTCCCACATTGTAGTATTTCTCCTGGGTCTGTTTGTTACAGTATGTTCTGCTATTTTCAGTCAATTTAGAGCGTTGTCAGAGAATATATTGACTTTTGACAACACAAATCATGATGCTTCTCCTCATTTGAAGGGGACATGTCATGCAAAATCCACTTCTTTTTGTCCTGGAGGGTGGCGGGGTCATGAAATGTCTCATTCACATTTTAATAAAACGCATTGAAATGAGTTTCTCCAAAAGGCACCACAGAACAGGGGCAAACAAGAGGCCACAATAACAAGGAATTCAGACCAAAACATTGAAGTTCTGCTCTACAGAGACCATAAATGAATGATTCACATATGAAGAGGAAGGATTTAAAAGTATGATATATCCACTTTAAATGTCTAACTCTTTTATATCCTCAATATTAATCTGAAATTAAAGCTAACAGTATCAACCTTGCTGTGTCATTTAGTAAAATATGTGGAAAAAGTCAGCGCTAAGGTGTTTAAGGCAAAGATCACATATGGCTTGATTGATGACGGAAGACATGTGGCTGAGTTTTGAGTGCAGCTGGGAGAAGGCAAACAGGTAAACAACGGAAGGTGAAAAAATGCAGACGGAGTTAAACAAGATCTAAAATGATCTAGAATCAAAAGGGGAAAAGTCTGATAATCTGTATAAATACAAACATACATGAAATAGATCTTAAGAATAAAATAAAAAAGATTTTGCAACATCCTAAAAATAATATTTATGAACTAGATATATCAAGACTTTTTAAACATTTGAACGATGAAAGTGCAAACACACATAAAAACCGAAGCCCAGCCTCCCCAGGATTGTGACGGAGCTTGTGGTTTAGCACTGATACCAGTTTGGTGGAGAAAACCCAATAAGCTGAATTTTACACCATTTTAGTGGACATTTAAAGTGGTTTCTAAGCAATAGTAAAACATGTAGCTCTTTTAGAGTCCACCATGTGAAGAGGCTCTCAAGCACCTCTGAGAAACCAGCTAATCCAACAACAGCACCTCAGTCTCCCGGCCATCGTCTGCATTAAAAGATCAATGATCTAAGAACCTCTAAGCAGTCATGCTCTATCAGCAATTACCAAATGCAATATCTGAAAAAAACCCAACTCCTCCGAAACCTGAAGCCACTGACTTCATTCCTGAACTGTTCCTGTGGTCTCACTTTGATGGATTTCTGTAACCTGATCAAAGAACTCCTCCATCTCCCTCTTCATGATCTGTCCGTGAAAAACTGATTTGATTTTGCAGTTGATGGGACTGAGAAGAGAAGTAAATGAACTTTCTACTATGTTGTATCTCTACATTTTTCTTAAATGACTATTTTAACTTTGGTCAGACATTCAAACTTTATACAATCACAAAAATAAACAAGCAGCATTTCTACATTGTTTGCAATTTAAAAGCTGTTGTTCATTAAGAATATCTAATGAATTGTAGTGGATTAAATGCAATCTAAGTGCTAAAATCATAAAGTCGAGGCAAAATTTGACCTTTTCTTTTAAGGTGACTCTGGAAATCAGTATTAATCTAACTCAGTTTTAAGCAGCCTTTGTGTGCAGATCTGCAGAGCAGCCAGGTGGTCTGACGGAGGGGGCTAATCTGTCTGCTAAGATCTCCCTCTGCTCCTCCATTCTGTCTGCCTTTTTCCCTTTTAAATATTTCATCAATCAAAAGTCCTACCCCCTTCTCCTCCTGCTTTATTTTTCCCTCCTTTCTTATCTCTAAACTGAAGTGGCATGTTCTCTTTTGGTTGGCGTTTCTCTGTCTTTGCCCTTTTTGTTCATTGTTCATGTTTCATGTCTTCCTTCTGGACATCTCTTTCACCTCGTGTCTCTAACCCTCCCTCGGTCACTCCAAGTGTGAAGCCCAGCTTGCATCATTATGCTCCAAAAAGCACAGCCAGAAGCTCCTCAGGGAAAACGGGCAGCAAACACATGGGATATTATTAATTTAGACCATCTTTTTGGCTTTTGGTTGAATGACCTTTTGAAGGCAGAAGAAAGAAGATGTCTCTCATTTGTGTTTGAAAATGAACTATGGCATGCTCTGTTTCAGAAAAATGCTATCAGTATATCTGGAGAGCAAACCAGCATGTAATTTTGCTGGTTTGTAGAGCTGCTATGTTTTTATCCTGCGGCAGCAGGTGGATGGATTCCAGGACACCCACTCTTCTGTACCTGTACATCCATCTACTTATAAGTGCCTTTCAGCAGTTTCTGTTTCCTGTACTTTTTGCTTTGCCGCTGCTTAATGGGCTTGGCTTCCCTTCTAAGAGCTGCTCTTAGCTGAGCTTTATGCATCTACTGTGAACACCAAAGCATCTGAAGATCATAGATAGACTCTCCAAAAATTCATACAGAGCAGACTCTTAGAAACATTCTCCATTGCATTTTCAGCTGTTTGCAAATGGTTGGATTGATTGATTTTTTTTTCTTTTTTTTATGGTGTTGCCACTGTAATATATTCAAATCAATCCAGTATTCAAAGCTGGATATGTTTGGCTCTGACCTCTCCTTCCAGCAGATTGAATTTCATACAGACTCAAATAAATTATTACTTTTCCAACATTCCTAAGCTAGCCATCTGGAAAATTCAACAAAACACCAGATGGAGATATTCATTTGGTCCTGCTAGGTCAATTATCTCACGCTCTTTTTTTCATGCATTGCTGTGAGGGTACTTATAGGCACCTCTTCTAATTATAACTAAACTAAAACGATAACTAATCAGCATGGGTTAAGATAAGTAAAATGAGAATAGACGATAAAATATGCAGAGTAACATGCTATCTTAAGGACTCATTAACACACAGCGCCTGCAGCTCTTCACATCTTCTGGCAGCGTTGGTTTGGTTTGGTTTGTTGCTTTTGCAGAGTAACATGATTATCCAAAGGTACAATAGACTCTTTTGTGGAGATTATTCTAGAAGATCTAAAACCATTGAAACTTTTAATAAACTGAGAACAATTTAAGATGGTCAAGGCTCAGAAAATTGTTTAAATTTCTATCATAGCGATGTTGCTATTGTAGAGGGTTTTGAAGGTTAATATTAGAAGTCAAATTCATATTGTTTTGGCAAGCATAAAGGGATTTTATGCAAAGGACCAACACAAAATACAGTTGTGAAATTGAAGGGAGTAAATTTGAGGTTTTAATGTTTCTAGACATGAAATGGACTGACATTTCTGCATCAGTAGTTAGCTGTCCTCATGGTAACAGTTTGCTGTATAAATCTTTAGTTTCATCTGTCTTTTATAACTACAAACATCCTGTCAGGCATTACCATGGCAGTGTAGGAAACACTGTAGCACTTTCAGCTGCAATACTTCCTGTTTGAGTCAGTAATCGGAGCGCTCACTTCACACTGAGTGAATATTCGGCCAAGTGAGTCAATGGGATATCACTGGGGCTTTTTTGTGAAATTTGCTCCTCGCTGAGACGGGAAGACATTAAAATGACTGAACAGTGTCGGATCCAGGGAAGAACAACAAAAGACGGAGCATGACATGCTGCCATGACAGGCTTTAACTGTGTCTGAGTGACAAGACATGAAGTCACCCTGCAGATTTCTCCTTTGTGTTTGTTGAATGCGGGCTCAGATGGTTGGACTTCCTTCTTTGGCACCAGCGATAAGGACATTTTTATCAGAAAAAAAACTGGATCTTTTCAGCTGTATTATTGCTGTTTGAATGGCCCTTCTTAGGATTCATAATGCGTCAGTATGGCACCATACATTGGGTATAGTTTATCAATAAAGGACATGCTTGGTGCTGCCAGTCTGGTTGGAAATAACCAACTACAAGTTGCACAAGTTAAACGTGTCATTTTCTATTTTGATTTCTTCGCTTTTTGATGAAGAAACCAGATCTGTTTGGAAATCAGAATAAAGATCTAAAAACTTTAAACTAGACAAGTAAAGCGTTTCAGCAGCAGTAAAAGCAGCAACGTCTTCAGGCGACACATAAAAACACCCAATAAACACTCTGCTCTCTGGAGTGCTCTGCCTCGAAGACATGCCTACTGCATAAGTAGATGCTGGTGCAAACAGGCAACACATGGACGCAGAGCTGAAATTCACCCCATATGTGCAACACACGAAGATAAAAAAAACGACCTGCCGGGCCAAATTCACGTCTCGGTCTCAGACAATCATCACGGGATGGAGGGCTCACTACAACACCTGCCTCAGCATATCGATCCGACCGAGCAGGAGGTCTGGGGCATTTCCAGAAGCTTCTTTGTTGGTTATGAGTGGAGAGTTTAAGTTAGTGAAGACAATGATTCACACAGCAGACTTCAGTTTAACTTTTTTTAAATAGGAGTTTTTGCAGTGACATGTTTAGGATGCACAAGTTGTGTGTAAATATTATTTATTTTTTTATTTATTTTTTATAATTTGGCTAAAATTGAACAACTGTTCCCTTTGAAATCACCTTTTTAGATTGGACTACACCCTAATTAGTCTCCTCCAGACCAAAGTTACTTGGATTTATTAGTGTACTTATAATTTAGCCAACAAATAACATGTTTATTTACATGTTTTATTTTTTTGTCAGCTTCTTTTATTTATGTTGGATGGTTCATTAAAACCTTGCTATAATAACTGCGTTTACAATTCGCTACATTCATGTGATTAACTCCACTTTTTAATTATGAGAAAACAAATTAGCAGAGTTACATTTCACTGTCTTGCAGTGAAATATTTTATTTTTAAATGAAATTTGTAAATAATATGTTTCATGTGGAGCAGTGGTCTGCTTTAATTGGGAAGAGGGAAATGCATACAGGGAGGAGAAACCAGATGTTTTGTTTTTATGCTTTTTCACTTTTTTATGGATTTGTTATGTTTTCTTTTATTCTGCTTTGGCAGTCATAGCAGCAGCTGAGTGCAGCATTACCAAACGCGATCAAAACCAGTGCAACTGTGGTGTGCCTTTACGAAACTTGAAGCAATGCCTGCAAAATTTCTGTCGTGTTTGCATCTTTTCTAAACCCTGATTGTTATTTTTTTTTTCTGTGTTTAATTTTACGGAGGAGTGCGACGCTCTGAAACCAAAGGTTGATGTTTAACTTTTTACAATGTTTTCATGTTTCTAACATTGATTAAAAAAATAGGTTAAGACTCTTGTCAACAACTGCTAGAGGTCAAGATAAACTAAAAACTGCTGATTATAAATAAATATTTTCATGCAAGTAAACATAAGAAACACGTTTCAGTATCATAATTAGCTGAGACTTTTGCATAAAGCCAATAATAACCTGAAGGATAATGCATCCTTTACTTCCCAAAACTTTGCTGGATTACTTTTTTTTGTTTCCTCTTTCTAGGAAACATGTTTGGAAATTGAAATAAGGTCTTCACATTTTCACCTTTTTCCCTTCAGTTTTTTATTTATTAATTTAACTAATAAATATGCCGTCATAATTGACAAATGAGCCGAAAAAGCTTCACAGATTTCTAAAAAGCCAGGAAGAAATATTGATCAAGACCAATTTTGAAAGTAAAGTCTGACTTCTTGGTAGCAAAATACATGAAATAAGGATTGGGGAAAAACTTTTTACATTGTGTTGTACATCAATCAACCTGTTTCATTCTACATTTAGTAGCTATCGTCATCTTTGATCAATTTAAAAATATGCCTCTGTAATTCTGCTTTTTGCACTCATGTCGTTCCTACCAAGGTCAACAGGAGATTACATCTGTCGTTGCTAAATTTATGCAAGAATCATATCAGTGGTAGAAATAGTTGGGAAGTCTAGCTCAGACGTTCAGACAAAAGTGAGCCGAAAAACCAAGAGTGTTCCTGGAAGTCAGCCAGGAAGGCCTTGTGATTTCAAACACGCAGCGGGGGGTGGGAGAGGGAAGAGGATGAATGGCTACTACTACAGAGCTGCTGCTGCTGCTGCTGCTTGAGCTGGAGACAGAGAGAGACGACTGAGTGGCAGGATGGGAGAGAGGGCTGAGAGGAAGAAGGAGGGGGTGCGTGCCCTGCAGCTATCAGCACTAGTAGGAGGAGAAGAGGGTGGGAAGACTTTAGAGAGCAGGGGGGGAGAAAAACATGAGAGAGTACGAGGCAGACGCAGGCCGTCTGCGTACATTTGCAAGGCAGGAAGGAAGAGTGGAGATCTGAGCTGCTCATTTAGGAAGGAGGGCGGATATTTGCAGTCAAGGATACAAAGACAGAAGAGCCACTGTCAGGACAAGGGGAAGGTAAGGCGGTACTTTCAGAAGCTTTAGTGATTTCAAAAATGAGAGGTTTCGACAAACAAAAAACCCCAGCAGGGTGCAACATCCAGCCTGCGGAGAAAACATTCAAAAGAGGGGAACTGTCAGCAGAGTTAAAAAGGCCCCAGGCTGAGCAGGAAGCTCACAAGTCAGAAATCTTGTGATGGGGTGGATGCAGATTCATCTCACTGGTGTTTTTGAGTCTTGCATGCCATTGCTCATGATCTGCTTTTGTGCCTCTCTGTGTCTTCCCTCGTGAGATAGGGAAGACACACTCAGACAGAAGTTCTCTGTGTGCCAGAAGCCAGTGACCAATGAATGAGCATCCTTGTAAGACAGAGAGCTCAAAGCAGGCGAGTCTGCTCTGTCCGTCTCCTCCAACCATCCCTGAGGCTAATTTCTGCTGCTCTTCTGTTCTTCATTAATTCCTTAGCAAGCTGCCATTATGCTGCAAACGCAAACAAAGGTCCAGATCAGATTCTATACATCAGGATGGGATGAGGATGAGATGTTTATGTCCTTAAAGTGACCACCAAGAGCAAAAAATAAAGAAGTGCTTGAAATTTAAGAACCACTTTAGAGATCATGTTTTTTCTGAATGTTATACTAATTACTAGATATTCAGTACAGTTTTAAACCATGTATAGTTTTTCAAACTTGGAGTTTTTTCTTAGACAAAATCTGCTTTTTCAGCATTTATTTTACAGCCTGATCATAACACCTTATGGTCGATAGCTTGAACAATATCTGAATGTTTTATCTAAAAGAAACAAAAAGAAAACAGGAAAACATCTAGCTAAGGCTTGATGTACAATCCTTTAGTTGACATTATTTCAGCTCCTTGGGAGTCATTATATTGGTGCCAATACTATTTTTGTTAGCTTAGAAATTGTTCTGTAGTTTCAATTAATAAATTGGGATCAAGCTGCGTCATTGTGACTGACTGCTGATTAAAAAAATGCACTCCCCAAACATCCAGTTCAATGTTTCTGTGCCTCGGAGACTCAAAGATCAAAGGTAAAGGGGTGGTTCAGTTTTTGAAGTGTGGTTCTGTTGAAATGTTATAAGCAGTCATTATCTTATCAGCAATAGATAACGCGGTTGGTATCTTTAATTTGATGAATCAGAGATAGGTTTTTCAGCTACTCGGAGCAGAATCCAAGAGCAAAATGGATTTTTCTCATGTTTAAATGTAAAAAGAAAATTTATCAATTTCAAACATTTCACCACACTTCATTTTTATTTACAGCCTTGTTGAGTGGGCACATTATTATTGAAGTTATTTATGAAAAGACCATGGTTGTGATGTCTGAAAGGATCAAGACACTTCGGTCAGCAAAGTGACCTCAAGTCAACACGACTCTTTTATGCATGTGACCGATCGAGCAAGGTAGTCACAGCTCGAGAGCTCTGCTTTGTGGCTCAAGTGCGTGTGTGTGTTGTGTGTGTGTTGTGTGTGTGTGTGTGTGTGTGCATGCTTAGAACACAAATCTATTGTTAAAATGAAAAATAGGGTTATGCACTTAAGAGAGAATAGAGCTCCAACTTAAAAAAAATAGTTAATTTATCAAATCAAACTTACTGTGTATTATAAATTATAAGTTCAGAAAAAAAACAATCACTCCAGACTTTCATTACATTGCATTATTTATTATGACAAATATTTGTGTTTGGCTTTAACCTGAAAGTAGTCCACATATTTGGCTGAAGGAAAAGCAATGCCATGGCAGCGTCTTGTGTTGTCAGCTTGAGGCCAATTCTTCTCTTTTGCTTGGAGAATCAGAAGACAACAGCAGCGTGGTTAGAGGATGTTTCTATTTGCATGCTTGCACCCCTCCCACCACCACTAGCAGCTAACCTCCTTATCTGTAGAACAATGCTGAATAGAGGATCGCTTGATGTCATCGGGAATCGCTGCCACTGATCTGACGAGAGCAATAAATCCTCCGCCTGCAGTTCCCTTCGCATGCTCACACATCCTGTTTCAGAAAATTGATCAAAATGCGATGAAATGCACCAGTAAGAGTCCCCCCTCCTCCCAGTTTCTGAACAGAACGGTTTAAAAGTTAGCATCAGCGCCCTGCGGCTGAGCCAGCTAATTCTAAACATCAAGAGCTCCACCAGGGCATTGATGTGGTAACGAAAACCAAAAAGTGCCTCCTGAGTCAAATAAAAGCAATTCTCTTTCTTGGTTACAAGCTGTAAACAATTGCTGCTTTTCTCTTGTACATGTTGCACGAAGACAAAATGCAGTCTGTTGTGCTGATTTGAGCTTTTATTGTTGTTCTTCTTCTTTCCTTATTTTGTAATTTATTTACTCGACTTGATGGTCAGTAGTTTTTTCTTTCCTGTGCATTGAACACAAACACAAAACATTGTCAAAGCAGTTTTCACCTTTCAAGAGTCTCACACTCATCAGAAGTTTGGATAATTTCCCAGCACTGCATGTGTGACTGCTATCGCGGCTGCACAGATGGGCCAGCCCAGCCTGTGCCAGTGACTTTACAGAATGTGAAAATGGCCGACTCTATCTCTGCGTACAACATCCTGAGCCTCAAAATATGTAGGGACAGAATCTGTTTTGTCGTGTTTGATTTCCATTTATATTTTTAGGTTACAAAAATAGTCCACTTATTCAATGAGTTGGAATAGAGTCATATAATATTTGCAAAAAATATTCAAAATTGCTGAGACCTTTTTACAGTTTAGCATGTTACAACCAACAACATTTAAATTTTGTTGGAGTTTTATAGGATTGACCAACACTAAGTAAGGCAATATTGATTCAGTGGAAGAAATTTTATTTTTATTTACAATCACAACTTTTCCCTGATTAAAATCTGACTGAGTGCCTTTTTATTCAGCCCCTCCATACTTTATAGAATCTTCTGTTCCTTCACGTCTTTGAGTACATTTCTACCAGCTTTGCAAATCTGGAGGCTCGCATTTTCTCCAATATATTTTTCCAAAACTGCATGGGGAGATTGGAGACAGAGCATCTACAACCATCAATTTTCAAATCTTATCATGGATTCTTAGTCAAATTAGGGTCTGGAGAATGAAAGGGCCGTTCGTGACTGGGCACATGAATCTGCCCTAAAGCATGTTAGCTTTTGGCTCTGCTTACTTTACTAAAACTTCTACAGTAATTGATTGTCTTGATTTTAGTACTGTTTTGCACAAAATAAATAGAAATATTCCCTCTGTGTGGCTTTGCTAAGCTTTCCAAGTGCTTGCCACACAAACTAGGAAGAAAATTAGGGGTGCTCCGATTTATCAGCCTGATGATTTATCTGAGAAGATTTCCTGAATTTTGGGAAATCGGTGACCGGCCGATACAATGCCGATCTTATCCTCCGATCTTCCCTAAATCAGCATACGTCTAAAAATCAACCGCTGTCCTCTTCTGCTCTTCCATGAGAGAGGTTTGACTGACAGACTTGTCCATTAGATCATTTTTGCAAGTTTGCAGTTAACAATAGTCACCCAACTGTTGCCAAGACAACAACTTTCTTGCTATATTTAGCGCCGTGTCAGACGAAAAGTTGGGTATTGGCCGAAATCGGAATCGGGAGGTCAGGCTTTTTAAAAGATTGGTAATCAGCGATCAGCCAGAAAACTGGAATCGATACATCTCTAAAGAAAATCAAAGTATTTATGTTTGTCATTTCTTCTTCCCTTCTAGATGTCATGGCGCCCGACCTACCGAAGCTCCAAGTTTCGAAATGTTTATGGCAAAGTAGGGAACCGGGAGCACTGCTTTGACGGCATCCCCATCACCAAGAACGTCCATGACAACCACTTCTGTGCCGTCAACTCCAAGTTTCTGGCAGTCGTCACGGAAAGTGCTGGCGGGGGCTCTTTCATCATAATTCCCTTGTCCCAGGTAACAGACGCACTTATTACTTGTCTGTGGTCTGCCAGCAAAGACCGGGTTGTCTTCCTTCCAACGAGTGTTAGATTGTCCCCTTTATTGAACCTACTTTTGTTAGGCTATGAAATTGAATGTTTTCACCTCTTTACTGGCAAAAATCTAAGAGTGCGGAGCTGTTTCTACACACAGGAAGAACTACTAGATCGGATCTACTTTAGCAGTCGCATTGAAGCCATGACGTGAAGTCAGTGTTTCAGCAAGCTTGTGTTGCCAGTTGAACCACATAAAGGCATACTGTAGCTGTGCTGCTCATAAACTGGAGAAAAGGACTTTGTTGAACTGCTAAGTGTTTTCTTCTTATAAGAAAACTGGGTAACACTTTATTTGACGGATTGTGAGTAAGACTGTCATGACACCATCACAAACATGACATAACACCTGTCATGAACATAAGTAAGTCTTCATGAATATTTATGACTGTTGCCATAAAGTGTCATTTGGTAAATTATGACACTTTTAATACAAAGTTGACATTATTCAAAATGTCTTCGTTATGACAACTTGACATTAACCAAGAAATCATGATCTGACATAATTTTGTTATAAAAGTATTACTGATTAAACTTTAAAAATTATGTAGCTTTATGTTATTAAAGCTAAAGTCACGACAGTCTTAGTCACAATAAAATAAAGTGTTACCAAAAACTGAATAATGCAGGGTTTTTTTTATTGTAAAAGGCTTGTCATTTTAGATATAAAAACTTGAAATCACACACTGAGGAAAATAAGCAATTAAGTCATATTCTATTTAACACTTAATGTGTGGGCTTGATGTGGATTTCAGAACCAGTGAAATGGTATAGCAATCAAATGGAGAATCTTAATAAGGTAACAGGAATAAGTATACTTGTTGGTGTATTATTTTACACAATAAAGGATAACTTTTAGCAACCCTTTACTTCTATGTAGAGTGCAGAAAAGCTCTTAGAAGAAATGATGCCTGTTGTTTGAAGAAGCCTGAATAGCAAAGGTTAGATGCATCCGAAATGGCAACAAGTCTGCTTTAAAGTCGATGATTTGAGTCTTTTTTTGATTTCTTTTTAAATCTGAAGGCTCATTTGCTGCTCTAAATTACCTTACCTTCTTCTTGTGTAAAAAGATGTCACATTGTCGGATGCCATTTCACACCATCTTGTACTACTATCATTCTCACAATATCTTCTTAGGACTGGCAAATTTAATTCTCTAACCATAGAAGAAATTTGCTGTAAAACTGCTGCTCATTTACCATAAAGGCATTTGAGGGAAGCCAATCTCCATTTTGTCTGTCTGTACTGCTTCAGTCAGATTAAACAGGGCAAGGCTGCAGTGCAGAAAATAGTCTGAGGCCTCTAGTTAATCGTCGTGCCGTTGTCTTTGTTTACGAGACTCATTTTGTCTGGAGCTGTTAAATCTGAAGTGGCTTTGAGCAACACACACTCTGCAGCATCTTGTTGACTCGAGAGATGCTGCTTCCTACTGTCTAGACTCCGATGTGACTCTGGGCTGACTGAGAAACTAATTTATGGGTTAGATAGATTAGAGTTTAGGCTACCGATGGTATGAATCTTCGGTCCTGTTGCACCGAATCAGACGAGGGAAATTATTGTGAGACGACAAATAGTCGGGGATGGCAAAAATAAAGATTTTGATTGTTGGTGACTTTTAATTGGATTTGATGTCAGTTAAAAACACATCTGGGCTTTACAGCATCAATTATGTTGTCTAATGAATCAAAATAATATGAGTCAACAAGCTGATAGAACAGCCAATAAAACCTGAAGTACTAAATATGTCGACCTCTCAGTTGCCTTATGCAAAATTTATAATCTTATATGATCTTTAATGGGATAAATACTTCATCAGGTTGCCAACAAAGAGTATAAAAACTTGCTCATATTTCTCTTATATTTGCTTCTACAGCTTTAAAAATGACACATAGATACCCTTGAATTTAGTGCCCTTCTCTATTTATTTGCACTGTATTCAATATGTCTAACAATATTTAAAACAATTTATCTGTTATTACAGGAGATTAACATAAATAAGAAGCCATTTTGGAAAAAGCCAACCTTAACTTCAAATAGTTTTACTGAGAAAGGGAAATCCCCTTTATACATGTAATGCATACATCTCAGAAAACGAGTTGATTATTCATAAACTCTTCTGGGGAGCTTATACTACTGGGTAGCCACTGGGTCTTGAAGCAGAAATATGATCTTAAACATATGACCAATCAAAGTATTTATATGAAAATAGTTTGAAGAAAACCTGTGGGGTGACCTGAAGAGAAGAGAGCATAATAAAGAATCAGGTCTCTGTGTATGTCAAAAAAAAAAAAAAGCTAAATATGAGAGATGCTGTATAATAGATAATGCTATATTCATATAAGAAAAATCCTTTATGACAACCTCGTTTGATTATTCCTCCCCCCCCTCATTTGCAAAATTCATTTTTGTTATTCCACAGTCAGGCACTTCGTCAGCATGAGGTAATCTAGCTGATCTGAGCCGGGTTTGGCTCACAGTGAGGTTCAAGCCCATCTGACATATTTCAGTGACAGTTGGCGAGACGGCCATATGTTCATCCACAGTCGGCGCCGTCAGGGAAGGAACTGCTGCTGACACCACCTGGACCACAGACTGGAGCAGACAAGGACACGCAAGGTCACGACGGAGACGGACTGGGATGTTTATGTGATGCTTTTACACCAGTTTAAAAAATACATATATATACTCTCATTTGGGCTTCCTGTGTTAACTATTTAGGTTTATTTTTTCTGAGAACTCTGGCATATAGAAACTGATTCCACCCAAAAAAAGAAGGAATTAGAAGATTATCCCCAAGAATAAATCAAAGCATACGTCTCTGAAAGCAATTGATTCTAAAGTTTAAAAAGAAAGTTGTGCTGAAGGTCATGATGTTTGATTATATGTTTATTTACCAATAAAAGTGAGTGTTTTCAAGTTTGACCATTTTAGCGAAAAGAAAAAGAAAATGTGCTGCACATAACCCACCAGTCAGAACCAGTCGAGGTGGAACTGGGTGATTTGTGTCACCAGCAGGCTGATTGGTGTGACACTGATATTAATCCTGCTGCTGCCGCGATGTGCAGGGCTGGCTTGCCCTGGAGAATCTAAAGTGATCCAATATCCTGCTTTGTCTCTTTAATGGCTGCAGGGTGAGCAGCAGAAATCATTTATCATCATCATTTTAGGTTCTGTGATGTTTTAATTGGTAATTATTTAAAACGTAGTAAACTAAAAACTAATTAGGACAGATCCTTTACCAGAGCGGTTAAATACAGCCCTGCCTAAAGGAAAGTTAAAATGCAAATTCTGTTTTGGTTTATTTTCTTTTAGCAGCTGTAAAATGCGATTACATTTAGGTTGAGTAAATTCCAGATAAACTGATATGGGATACAACACTCAAATTGTTCCTTTTTCACAGAATAGCTAATGTAAATCATCTATATTTTCAAGCAATGATAATTGTTTCCATTATTTTATGTCTGAAATGTTTCTACAGTTTTCAGATCCATGTAAACAAGGTTCTCTGCTGCACAGTGAAACACGTGACATGAGTGATCAAGTCCCTCTGCCGTCAGAGTGAAGTGGAGCAGACATGTATGAAACATCACCAGCAGAAAGGCCTGTTGAAATTAAATCATGTACAGCAGCAGAAAGCCACAATAACTCAATAAACATGACACGGTGCATTTAGTTTTAGCTGATTTAAATGCAGCAGGGCATAAAGGGGACACGCAATCTCATGAGTGCAGGATAGCCTCATGGGAATTGTATTTTTTAAAACATTCAATCTCCAAATATTAGCATGTGCTTTGTTATGCTGTATTTCCAGAGCAGCGGTGGTTGTCCACATTAACAAAGATTTATTTGGGATTACAAATCAATTAAAGTTGGAAACTGGTGCGTCACTGAGAGGGATCATGTGTGACACAGCAGCCTGAGGAAGTGAACTGAAGAGCCCTGATGTCTAACAAAGGGTTGTGTGGTTTCCTGATCAGTAGTTAAATAAAATCATGAAATCCCCCTTTCCTCCAAAGTCACAATTTCCTGAAGTCCTAATGAAGGGGCTGGCTGTCTTTGATTTGCTTTGGTTAAATACAACATAATTACAGTCCCGGAGCCCCCCGATACCGTTTGTTTGTAGGACATTTATTTCTTTGCTGTTAATTAAAGACTGGTGCTGAGACAACTGACGAAACTTTTTTTTCTCTTTTGCAGAGTTGCGTACACGCAAAGTATCCATACTTCTTGAAGGTGGCTGATCCTGTGCTGCCTGAAAGCACATAATAAAAATTTGAGTAACTCAACAAACTATGATAAATATTATTTTTCAAAAAATGATTTCTTTTTCTCCTTTCATAAATGTTTGATTTTGATCAGCTTTTTTTCCCCCCAATTACTTGATGCAATGATTTACAGTCATGTCCTTTGTGTTTGCCTATCCTCTGAAATCTCCCCTCAAAATACTATAAGTTTGTGATTATTTGTGATCTAATGCTTTTGCAAGACTATCCAATACTTATCCAAAGAGTTTTAATTCCCTGTTTATACTTATCAATACAATGATGTTTATAATCCTTGGTTTTGTCGATGTAAAATACTTTCTACAACAATCCAGCCTTGTGATTTTGTCGTCTTTGCCCTTTCTTCATATTTTGATTGAACAAAAACTCTTCCTCCTGCAGCAAGCTGGCCACCATGTTGGGGGAATTAGTGCAAAACGTGTTTTTAAAGCATGTTTCATCTCCTGAATTGTATATTTTTGTTCATACACAATGCAATACTAACTGTAGCGTTACAATAACAGAGGAGACCTGCAGAGTTCGTTGAGGTCATGCTTGCAAACACGCTGCTTTTCACAAATTTATACCGTCATACAGCTCAAACACAAATCTCTAAGGAAATAAAAAAGCAGGTCAGTGGACTGAAGTGACATGAAACATTCATAACGACATAATGGTTCCTGATTGGTGTCTGTCACTGGGTGCTATGAGCCAGTGCCCCTCTGTGGACTCAGCAGGTCATTGCAATAACACTAACCTGCCTCAGATGTCCCACTCAGAAATGAGGTTTGCTGTGTGTTCAAGAATTATTGAGCAATATCACTCAGTTATTTTTATATGATCTATGTGTTTTAACCAGTAAAATGCATGTAAATGTATGTTAACACACGTGTTTTCTTTTGGGGAAAATTTTGATTTTCATTTACCTTATTGTATACAACCCAAAAATCTTGGTACTGGCTCATATTTTGGATTAATTTCCCAGGCATGCTGCTTGTTTTAGAACAGAGGAAGTAAATGTTAACTCGGGAGCATCTGGGTTTTTCTTTTCAGGCTGGCCGTCTGGACTCTCATTACCCGAAGGTGTGCGGCCACCAGGGCAATGTGCTGGATATCAAGTGGAATCCGTTTTTTGAAAACGTCATAGCCTCCTGCTCTGAGGACACCTCGGTAAGTGACACACAACCTCTGTTTTATTTTATTTTTTTTCGGGGGGGGTTATATATAAATTTATGATTTTATTTCTATCTATTGTCTGAATACAGAAAGTGACATGGTCAGGCCATATAAGGCTAAAAAGTGTTTAACGTAAGCTTCTGTTTGGATATTTGATTCAGGGAGTTATGCTTAAAATGGCAAGTGGTCAGATTTGAAATTTAATCACGGAAAATTCTGCAGCACAAAGTTGGATCTTGCTTTAAAACCCCATTAGTCTTTAACTTTCTCCTTACACCACAACTATAAAACTCTCTTGGGACATTTTCCAACCCGTACATCCACATGTTACTCTTCATTCCTAAGCTCGGCAAAGCCGTAGTCGCTCTGCTTTCTGTGTAGTACTTCCACTTGTTGAATTATAATCTGGTCTGATCCACGGCAGAGCCTTTGGCCCTTTCAGTAATCCGCTCTAATCCTGAAGCAGCAGGCTACATTGATAGCTCGTGCTATTTTTGATCAGACAGATCTTCATCTATATGATTTTGATTCTTTTTGAGGTCATAGTTACACTGTAGCTTTGGAAAACACAACATGGCTTCTGACAAAAAGAGCTGCAGGTACATGAAGATAACAAGGACAGAAGTCCATGTGGATGTTTTTGTTTGGTTTACTCTCACTGGCCGCTTTATTAGGTACATATTGTTATCACACCATTATGACTTCAGACATCACAAGTAAGATTTAACAGAAGTATCCCAAAAAAAAAAGAACATCCAGTAATTTTATGCTCCATGGATTTTTTTTTGCAGGTTAGAGTATGGGAGATCCCAGAAGGAGGTCTGAGGCGTAACATGACAGAGGCGGTCCTGGAGCTATATGGTCACAGCAGACGAGTGGGTCTGATCGAGTGGCATCCGACCAGCAGCGGCATCCTCTTCAGCGCCGGCTACGACTATAAGGTGAGCAAACCGTCACGTCTCTGGTTAATGCCCAGTTTCTAACTGACTTCCCTAAAATAAAAATAAAAACTCTTCCTGGCGTCTCAGATCCTCATCTGGAACCTGGAGACAGGAGAGCCTGTGAAAATGATAGACTGCCACACTGACGTCATCTTGAGTATGTCCTTTAATACAGACGGCAGCCTGCTTGCCACCAGCTGCAAAGACAAGAAGCTGCGCGTCATTGAGCCACGCTCTGGGAGAGTCCTCCAGGTTACATTTCTGTCACCATCTACATTAAATAATTCTTAGGACTAACTGATACTGGTTCTGTTTGTGTTCTTCCAAACTATAGGATCCTTCATATTATTCAGATCTTTTATTTTTTGTAAACTCTTTCTCTGCCGCCCGGCCAAAAAAAGTAACACATCATTTCAGTTCGTTAAAGAAGTTAAAATCAATACATACACGTACTGCTCCTCTACGTAAATATATTTATTTTATACATACATATATATACGTATACATATTTATTTTTCAGATGGATCGTAATCCATTATGAGTGCTTTATTATAACCACAAATATAGGAGACAAGCAGAAAAAAAACCCTTAATTACTAAATGGAACCATCATTGTGTCTTGATGCTCGGAAAGATCCATTTTACTCCATTTGAGAAATTCCTTCCTGAGCATCATCATTTCGAGTGGCTTGGAACAGACCCGGTCTTTTCCTGTGCTATCAAATGAAACTGCATCAACAATGGCTTTGGTAAGACCTGTGTGCCTCCTGCCTTCTGCATCAAACCCAAGGCATCAAATTAAAGCAACATAGGCAGAAAGGAGCACAAAATAATTTCTTAAATTTCTGATTTTAGCTAGAAAACATTAATACTATTTATGGTTGTGTTTTTAAGATTTTTTTTTATATCCACATCATTGCAATATTTGCATTTAAAAGCATTTCATACTCATACTGAAGCTCGACTGTGTCACTGTGTGCCCCTCCCACCAGCAGGCCAGTTACAAGAACCACCGTGTGAACCGAGTGGTCTTCCTAGGGAACATGAAGCGGCTTCTGACCACGGGGGTTTCTCGCTGGAACACCAGGCAGATTGCTTTCTGGGATCAGGTCAGGCGGTGTCTCCATGTGGCCTCTCTCCATGATGCCACGGTGGGAAGAGTGGGTGGCTGAATGTGTTTAACTCTCTCCGTTTTTGTCCTGTCAGGAAGATTTGTCCATGCCTATTGTGGAGGAGGACATAGATGGCCTCTCAGGACTGTTGTTCCCCTTCTTCGACGCGGACACACACATGCTGTACCTGGCAGGCAAGGTCAGAAGCTCTTTGAATCTGTCACGTGATTAGCATGTCGTAATTTGTGAAAATTGAAGACTTAACGTGTTTTTTTTTTTGCAGGGCGATGGCAACATTCGTTACTTTGAAATCACTACAGAGAAGCCGTACATTCAGTATCTAATGGAGTTCCGCTCTCCAGCCCCACAGAAAGGACTGGGTAAGTCAGAGCTTGATCCGATGTCTACGGCAAAGGAAATTCATCGTTATTAACAGTGAGACATGGAAGAAGTGCTAGGAAGACTGAAAATGAGCTGCATGATTGGCAGTGTAAAGAGCTCCGGTAGCTTATTCAGAGATGTCATATAACAGATGGATTTATGCATCCTGCTGATGATATTCTGGCTTACCATGCTTTATGTTGTCAAGCTAACTGTATCACCGTATTTGTCTGATCGCCTGTGCAGGTGTGATGCCAAAGCACGGGCTGGATGTGGCGGCCTGCGAGGTGTACCGCTTCTACAAACTTGTCACCCTCAAGGGTTTGATCGAACCCATTTCTATGATTGTGCCAAGAAGAGTGAGTGTGTTCTTTCACCACAATCAGATACGCAGTAGCTTGCAGAAGTACAATACAAACACGCTGCATCCACAGAATTCAATGTCTTTTGCATTCTCCCTTTCGTTTTGATGAAATGGAGAGACCATAACTTTGTTAGGTCGAAAAGAAAAAGTTGTTCCCGCATACTTCACAAATAAAAATCTGAAAAGTGTGGAAGCCCTCTTTACTCTGAGGCTAGAAAACAATCCAGTGCAACTAATTGTGTTCAGAAGTCACCTGTGTAGTAAACAGAGGCCAGCTTTCAGTGATTTAATGTGTGAATGCATCAGACATCACATAGACCAAATGACAGAGCAGACAAGTCAAGAAGAATTGTAAAGCAGGGTAAAGTTTGAAAAGATATTTTAGAAACACATCGAGAGCTACAATGCAACAATTTAGATCAAATCATGCCCATGCATTTTACTGAGACCTAAAATATAAGTGCAACTCTGTGGGAGGACTTAAAAATTGATGTTCATAGATACCCTCCCTCTTACAGCACAGTTCAGCTATTTCAAAAATAAGAATGAACCAACATTTCAGTCAAAAGTTGGAAGACAAAAAAATAACTTCCAGCTGTTGGGAAGAGAAAGAGGGTTCTGCAAAAGGACTGACTCAGGAATCCACACATATGCCACACTTTTCAGATTTACATTTGTATATGTAGGTTTTACATCCATTAAGGTATTGTTAAGTAAAACCTGAGTGTAATTTCTCAGCACTCACAGCACCAGTATCACACAATCCTTGTTTGTAAGAAATACCTGTTAAAAGTTCAAAGTTAGTGAAATTATTCACAAATGTCACTAATTCATATAGATCTTTAATTAGATTTAAAGAGAGGATTTTCTTAGCTTCTTGCTAACATTTTACCAGATCAAATATACCAAAATCAGTCAATCAATCAAATTTTATGTGCACAGCACATTTCAGCAGCAAGGCATTTCAAAGTGTTCTACATCATAACAAACACAAAAACACAAAGTCATGCAACATAGAGTCAACAGTCAAAACATTACATTAAGTTAAATCCCATCGTTAACCTCCTGAGACCCGGGCTTTTGTTTGATGTGCATTTTTTATGTCTCCTTACTATTTGGGATTAGTATGACCTAATTTTAGTTGAAATTAAATTTTAGCTTTCTATGTGCTCTTGAACTATGTCAAAACCAATGCCCTCATATGAGGACAATGGGTCTGTTTTTGCATATACATTTCTCCTTGTCATTTGGGATCATAAGGACCCAATTGGCCTAAAAATGAAATTTCAGCTTTCTACAATAAGTGGTTTTCTCAAAACCCAATGTCCTCAGACGAGGACATTGGGTCTATCTGTGTGACGATAAGACCATTCAATCAATGTTATTATTTACATCTGTGTTTACAAAAATGTAATGTCCTCATATGAGGATGCAGGGTCTCAGGAGGTTAAATTTGTAATTAATTATGTTTCAAATAAACTCTAAACAGGTGGGTTTTTAGTTGAAAAAGTCTATAAAATTTAAGCATATTGCAATGGGTGATTATGAAAGATATAGTCAAATTTTATCTTTCTCTCTGAAAGCCCGTTGTCCATGCCCTAAAACCGGGGTGCCCAAAGTCAGTCCTGGAGGGCAGGCATCCTGCATGTTTTAGTTCTCTCCCTTGTAGTACCAACAACCTTTTCAGCATGTCCGTGTTCTTCTTAGGCCTTCTAATGAGCCATCATTGGATCCAGGTGCGTTAAACCAGGGAGAGAACTAAAACATGCAGGATGCCGGCCTTCCAGGACCCACTTTGGGCACCCCTGCCCTAAAACAATGTGCTGCACCAAATGTTTAGCAAATATGTTGCGCAGATCAGAAGCTAAATCATCTGAAAATGTGTGTGTTAACAGTCTGATACATACCAGGAGGACATCTATCCAATGACAGCCGGGACCGAACCTGCCTTGTCCGCCAGCGAGTGGCTAAGTGGGATTGATAGAGGTAAACAAAACACTCAGCTGCCTCCAACAAAAAAATAAAATGCAAAAGAGTCCTATAGACAAGAGATCCATCATTTTAATTTGATTCAGGATTTACCTGATAATACTACGGCTCCACTCGTCATCCGACCACTTATCCCCTCAGGTGTTCACTCTAGACACACCATCTTCTTGCATCACCACACCAATTGTTAATCTACATGTAGGACTAAATTACTCAAAACAAGGAGCATTGCTGCTTCTTTTGTTTTTTTATGTCGGCGAGTGAACAGTCTTCCTGCCGGTGCGCGAGCCGTAAGAGTCGCTTTTCTCGTCCGTCTCTCTGAGAGACAAACCTTTGTGCTTCACTCCGAGTACTGTCCTCATGAGGGATGTCTCAGCAGAAGTCGGTGCCTATGCAGCCAAAAAAGAGAAGCTGATTAAGCTTTCTTCAAGTACTCAAGTGTTTTTGTTTTATCAGCTATCTAGTAAAATAAAGTGAAACTGATTTTTTTTTTAAAGTGTGCCTGGTGGTTAATTAACAGAAATTAGAAGAATTAGATGCAAGAGAAACAAGAACTACCAGTATTGTTGAAATATTTTACATATTGTACATAAAGAATGCACTTACTACATTCTCACTGCATCTATTGTGTTTTGTTGTGTTGTATACATCTTACAAAATGTTTTTAAAGACTAAATTCAACACAGGTTGATTGTAGCATCACAGTGCCAGACTGAAAATTACGTAACATTTCAGTTTGGCCACAAGTACACTGTACTAGCAAGGTGAGGCAAGTTTATTGAAATGGTACCATTTTTCACAACATTTTTAAATCACTACAGTGAACCATCGCTATAACGCGGTTCACCCTTCACGACCTCGCTGCTTCGCGGAGTTTTTTGTGCGTTTTTTTTTGTTTTTTTTTTCACAGTGCATTGTGTTCTGCGTCCTGATTGGCTGAACAGTCTCCGTGCCAATAACATTACTGTATTTAAATATACGTAATGCAGCTTGGGAAATTTTGGCAAATATTTTTGCCCAGAAGAAAAAAGAGCGACAACAACAACTACCGATAACTATGTTCTTCTCTCGAAAAAACACACCTGCACCACAGGCTTCAGGAGAAAAAGCCACTAGAGAGCGAAGTCAGGCTGCAGCGTCACAGTCAGAGGAACAGTGAAATATCCGAGTCACAATTTGTTATACTGTATTTCGTATTGATGATTAAAATTATTATTTCACTCTAGTTATTTGTAAGAAAGGGTTATATTTGTTTTAAAAAAATGCTTAGGTCTGAAAACAGTTTTTGTTTTTTTGGTTTCAATGTAGAGTATTTAATTATGCTGTATAATTGTAAAAAATAAAGGTAACTACTTCACGGATTTCGCCTATCACGGGTTCATTTTGGACCCTAACCCCTGCGAAAAATGAGGGTTCACTGTACTTTATTCTCAGCAAGGTATCTGTGCTCCTCAACCACCTCCACTTCTTCTCCCAGGATGGAAATGGGATTTCACCGAACCTTCTTTGTCTTGAAATCTACACGCATCTCCTTTGTGTTTTTTCTATTTCAGATCATTCCACAAAGTGCTCCATCAGATCTTTGTACTCAGATTCTTGTCCATAGACTCAGATACACTGGACAACTGCAGAATCATCTGAGTATTTCTGTAGATGATAAGACTCTGCTTTGTACTGGAAGCTAAAGGTGTATAAAGTGAAAAGGAGTGGTGAGAGTACCGTCCCCTGTGGTGCTCCGGCCACCAGATCAGACACACCTAATCCGTCAGTCTCTCAAACTGTAGTCTGTTGGTTTGTCTGGTAAAAGCAATCAAAATGAGGATTTATGACTACTTGACAAAGAAAATACATCTTACATATAAAACAAGAATGACGCATAGCGTAAAAACATAAAAAACGGAAATGCAATCCCACAAAAAAAAAAATTTTAAATAACATTTTAAGATGTATAATGCTAAAGCATTATCACCAAGATGATGAAACAAACTTCGTCCTGTACAGAAAGCTATAGTGATGATTCCGGTTTTGGTTTAAGAGTCCCAAAAGTTTGTGAATATCTCAGGATTTCAGGTACTTTGTTCAAGAGGAACATAGAAACAAATGCTGCCTCCTCTCTTGTTTGGCTCTGGTCCTGAGAACACAGAGTGAAGGGGTCTGGGATGACCTGAGGGGACCACATGATTCATATCGTACCGGCAAATCTGAAATGTATTTACATCCAAGACCATTCGATTCCCTACAGTCCATCAGCAAGATTTTTTTACATCTTGCCATTTGACAAACAGGAAACCATTGCAGCGATTCCAGGCCTGGAAAGTCTTAGATTCTTCTTTAAAACCTCCCAGTTTTCACATGATTGACCCTTGACCTGTGCTTCTGACAGACCCAGTGCTGATGTCTCTGAAGGACGGTTACCACAGACCAAACCAGTTAGTTTTTAAAGCCCCAGTGAAGGAGAAGAAGAGTGTGGTGGTGAATGGGATTGACCTGCTGGAGAATGTCCCACCCAGGACAGAGAATGAGGTTTGTGGACCTGCACACATTAAGGCCCTCCACCCCCTTTGTTTTGTTTTTTAGATGTGTCATCTGGTTGAGTTTGTGTTTTTTTTTTTTGTGTTTTTTTTTACGCAGCTCCTACGAATGTTTTTCCGGCAGCAGGATGAGCTGCGGCGGCTGAAGGAGGAGCTGACCACGAAGGACGTACGAATACGCCAGTTGGAGCTGGAGCTCAACAACCTGAAAAACGTTAGCCCCAAAGACGTCTGACCTCCGAGCCTTGTGGACTGGCAAAGCTGCTTCCTTTGCTCCCCGATTCTGACCTCCAAATAGCCTCCGAGTCCCACCATGTTGCTTTTTTTAAAGAACTTTCCTGCATAGAGTACAAATAAACTGTTGGATAACGTCTTAACCGATGCAATTACTGGATTCTTATACTGTAGTAGTATTTATTATCATTATGATGAAGAACGGGCAGTTCAGGGATTTTCAATTTAAAATGTGATCAATCGGGGGGGAAATATAGTACATGTCCTGTTTCCTCTATGGAGATAGCTCTTCATTCAGTCATTTATTTTTAACTTCAGCACATAAACATTTGTGCCATTTTCCCTGACCTTTTCTTTGTATGGAAATGCCTTGTTAGAAATGCAAAAAAAAGAAAAAGAAAAAAAGCCCCTTCACCTATCCTGTGTTTCTGACTAAATCTCCCTCTTTCTCACTTCCTGTTAAACCAAAACAGGATGATAGACTCCTACCCATCCTCCCCCAGCCCGTGCAGTTTGCAGTAAGCTGCAGCATTATCCCAGAATAACAGAGGTGAAGTAGTTTCACACCTGTCAAGTAGAGAAGCATTTTGCAGACATGGATTGTGTTTTTTTTTTGTTTTTTTTTCTCTAAAAAAGCTGCTTATCCTGTAACTGCTTTCCTTCACCTGTGGTATAAAATGACTTCTCAACACTGACTCATAGCGCCACAAATCCCGTCTTTTCATGAGAAGAGCGGATCCTTAACTTAGGTTTTTGACTCTGTGTTCAAATAGTGCAAAAGTAGAGAACACAGATGGTAGACATGTGTAACTACTCACATTTGTCCTCCGCTGAGGCTGCTTTTTAGTGGGCCATTTTGAAGAATTGAGGATGATAAACATTTGCTTCCATTTATTTGACACATTTAAACTTTTTTAGCTGACAACTTGCCTACTTATTAACCCATTTTTTTGTATAACATAGCAAAAGTAACGGTTTTGATGCTCTCTAGATAGTGCTGTGTGTATGTGACTGAAACGATGCGAAATCTGTATGGAGCTGCTAATTATACGACTGTAACTGGGGATGCGTTTGCTTTTAGTTGTCATTCTGCTTTAGTCACCTGTTTCTAATTCACATGTAACAGCAAACCTTGGCTACACTGCAGTTTAAGTGCCTCTATTTAATGTTTTAGACGGCTCTAAATTGCACTTGATTAGCTGTATTTTAACAGCTGGGTTTTCTATGCAAGCTAAATTTCAGCCAACCTTTTGTTGTCTTTGATTCTGCTTCCTGTAAAGCAAGGCAAAGAAAGAGGAAGAATCCACCAGACGAAAGAGAAGAAAGTATAACAGGTAGGTCTGGAGTTAAGGAGCAGATGCTTTGCTCATCACATCCTTGCAGAAATGTAAAGTTCAAATCTCTAGGACGAATCATCAGGAAGTGTAATAGTGTCATATGGTGCATGTGTGTTTGCAGGTTTTGAAAAAAGGCTGCAATACGGTAGACATCGGAAGGGGAGGCAGGAGGTTCTGAGTAGGTAGCCAAATGGTATTTTTGCTTTGATAATCTTGTCAAATGCTTCGAACTTGAATTTTTAACAAATCAATTAAATGTGTTTGCATTATACCGCACCTCAGATTTTGTAAACGAAAAACAGAAAAACTCATCCTTCTGATCGTAAACTTGAGTCTGTTCCCTCTACTCGTTTAAAAATTCCTAAACGAGGGACAGATTTGATGGGTTTTTTTTTTTCTTCCCCTTCAATTTGACATTCTAATGTAGACAGTTAAAAAATGAACACAAACGATTGGGCTTAATTGTAGGCTAAACATATTTCCTTTGATCTCAGGTTTCTTTGCATTTGGCATGCCAGCTGAGGTCTGTAAAGTCTGAGTCACAGCGCCTGGGATTTTGCAGCTTTTCTAAACATCTTGTCAGAATAAACTGGTGCATCCCCTTCTCTGGAGACTGGAAAATGACTGAAGTGTTTCCCACAAAAGAATAATTTTTTTCTGACTGAAGTGATGAATTTCACAGCCTTTTGAAATTGCTCTAATACGCTTTCCAGCTGATGGGCAGCAGAAATTGCTTTTCTGAAGTTGTTGCTGGGCATCACACCACTATGCCGACAAGCACAACCCTAAATGGCCCTTCTTTTATAGAAGTGATTTAATGTCCTTTTATCAGCAGTACATAGCTACTATCACTCCTATTTAAGACATGTTGAGAGTGGATGCTGCTGCATTTGTCATTTTGAGAACATAAGAAAAATACCGGAAACACGATTCATAATTTTTTTTAGAATTTGACTCTAAAAGCAATAAAATTTATATTTTCATGACTACACTACAAGAACCACACCCACACTAGACTTTCACAAAAAGAAAGAAGCACGTTTCAAATGGTTTATATAAAAAGGATTTATTGAAGTGAATGGGAGAGAAAAAGAGAAACAAAATTTTTATGATGACGCTGGATTTATCAGAGCGAAACATTTCCGAGGTGGGCCAATTCGACCGTTGCAATTTATGAGAGCAAAGTCCAATTCATTGACTGTGTTCCAATTTCTCACACTTTGAAATAACATATTTAAATGCGCATACACTGCAGTTGTAACTTCCAATTAACACCAATTACTTCTCTACACTAACACCACCAGCTCAAACATGGTCACCTTCATGTGTCCCAAAAAAAAAAAAAAAAAAGAGGATAAAAATAAAAACATGGGAGGAAAAGAAAAAACAATAAGTTCTGATGGCAAACATCGTCTTCTCATGGAAGGATTATGCATATAAAGTTCAAATCAAGAAATTTCACACTGCGCATTTTAGATAAAGCAGCATACATATTTAATATCTTATTACAATTCATAGTTTCACCTCAGTTGTCTGTCCAATGTCTGCCGTCATCAAAGAGAATACAAAAAAATAGATTTGGTCATTATTTACAAGAACACGTAATTTCCGAACTATCAAAGCTGAGGGTTTCAGGAGGAGGAGCGGCTTTGACAAAGGCAGACATGTTGGTGCCATAATTTGTTGTTTTTTTTTGTTGTTTTTTTTCCTTTTAAAAAAAGCCCTGCCAGGGTCACACTGTGCACGTTCAGACACAAAGGTTCACACCAGGACAGCAGAGAGTATTGGCTTACCGGTGACACTACAAATACATAACTTGCATCATAAAAGAAAACAAAAGTATGATGCAAAACAATACATTTAAGACAAGGAAATGACAGCCATATATGAAATCCAGTAGTTGACTTTAAAATGTATAAGACATGCACTCTTTTTTATTATTATTATTATTATTGTTTTCGAAGGGGAAGCCTTTTAAAATGCATAAGTTATCTGAAACTTGTCTTACATAAACAGTGAGAAAACAAAACGATTTTCTTTTCAAAAAAGATTTTTTTTTTAATCTCTGCTATTGTTTAATTTTATAAAACAGGTGTCCACAAAGCAGGTAAAAGTGGACTGTTGAGACTGGAACATGGGATTATTAGAGGTGCAGGAAGCCGTCCCATCAACCTGACTGGCCAATAATAATAAAAAACAAAATCAACAAAAGAAACACTCCTACTGCAATATGAAACTGGGAGGAGGGGCAGGGGGGTATTTGGGTTTGTAGGGAAGTGACCGGGAGAAACAAGTTTAAAACAGTTCACAACTAGGCTTACGCAGGACTCTCAGTCGTCTTCGTCTTCCTCCCCTTCTTCATCCAGGCTCCGTTTTCTCTTTTGACCTCGCTCTTCTTCTAGAAAATAAGAGTGAAATTAAGCTTCCTATTGAATATCAGGTGAATTTTTCTTCAAATTTGGTGCACATTTTATTATTATTGATCTATTTTCTGAATACGGTGCAGAAAAATTACAGCAGATTTAGCCCAACTCGGAGTCTATTTAGCAACCTCGAGTTAACCGCAGCTCCCCCTTATGTCATTATGCACTTGTTACTGGGCAAGATAAAACTTTAGCGACATGGAAGTAAGTCTCTGATGGGGTTATCTTTTAGAGCTTTACTTTTTTCAATGGTTCTATCTTTGGTCCAGTTACACCAGCAAAAACAAGGATGCCAAGATTCAGTTTAGCCCCAAATCGCCAGTTCTGCTGATGTTCAGGTCATGGCCCAGTGATTTAACTTTAGTCAGTGGGGGAGTTTTTTCAAATCAATTTAGTTTAATAAAACTGGGGGAGAGGGGCATAAACTACTGCGTGTTAAAGTAGAATAATTTTCACAACTCTGTCCTTTTTTGTTTTGCACAACCAAACCAGTGAAGAAATGTTTTGGCGTGAGTGCTAATTGTAGTGTAACATATAAACAGAATAATCAGATTGAAAGTGGGGAAAAGTTCAGGTATATCAACGATCTCCATTTGTACTTGCCTTCTTCATCTTCATCATCAACCTCTCTGTCATTCAAGTCTTCCTCTTCTTCCTCCTTCATTCAAAGAAAAGGGTGGGAAAAATGAGAGGGGCTTCCTCCAGGTATGCTGTGATTTGAAAAAAAAAAATACATATGCATATGCACACATAATCGAATAAAAAGCACCCACCTCCCCACTCAGGTCCTCTTCCTCCTCTTCTTCATTTTCCTCTTCATCATCCTCTCCTTCTTCATCTTCCTCGTCGCCAGGTGGGGCATCCTCATCGTACTCTTCCTCATCTACATGTTGGTAAAAGCGAATGTTTAAAAGTCAAAATTGGTAACTTAAATGGTGCTAAAACAAAAAAAGAAAGAAAGACGCTATCGTCTTGCGCTGCCTTATACCTACCATCTTCATCTTCGTCTTCATCATCTAAGCCCTCGGCGTAGACCTCGGCATCGGAGTCGGGGGCCTCTTTGTCTTCTTTGTCGTAGCCGTCTAGGTACGTGAGCTGTGGTAAGAGCTTGAACACGTTGTCTCTGTACTCGTTCAGATTTGTTACTTCACAGTTGAACAGATCGAGGCTTTTCAGGGACCCCAATTCTTTCTGCCAAGAGAGAGCAAAACGGTTAAATGAACACTTTAGAAAGACGTGTTTTCTCCACGGACGTGTTTACAGCGACGCTATTTACGGCGTGCACAGAGTTGGAAAGCTAAAATCCCTCCTGCAATGTTTTTGGTTTAAAGGTTTTAAATTAAGAATAATGCACCTCTGCCCCTCCCACACCTGTCGCTACCTACTGCTGATGAGCCAAATGAAAGAAGTTGAAGTCAGCTATTTTACATAAACTATAAAAAGACATAACCTTTTTTCCCCTTACGTTGATGTGGACTCAGACCAAATCCTTCCTATTTTATGGCAATTATTACTAAACTACTTTTATTTACCAAATGATAGAAGAAATATAGATTTTTTTGACAGAATTCATTACTTAAAATACAAATATTTACATACACTAAAATTACTGTGCTGTTCAGGACAGAGCAGGTTTGAACTTTGAACTGCTGTGTTGCTGAAATGTGCTACACAAATGAACTTTTAAGGCTTGTGCACTTCACAAAAAAAGACGAAATCCCAAGAAAAAAAATAGTAATGTCAGATTCTATGGATTGTTTCTAAATATTTGGTCTCCCATATTTTGTTGTGTGATGTTATTGTTTTAAAGGTTTGAATTAAAATAATTAGATCATGTTACATGTTTTTTAGTTTATTTACAATTTTTAACCATGAAATGAATTTTCACACAAGGGTATGTGATTAGAGTCTCACAACAGCCTATGTCCAGAATAGTGGGGAGAATAAATATGTGTTGGTATTACTCACCAACGGTTCTATTGTGCTAAGATCTTTTATCTTGTTCCCGCTGAGATTCAGATGCGTGAGGTTCGGACATTTATCCGCCAGAACTTCTAACCCTCCTGAGATCCGGTTGTCGCTGAGTTCAAGCTGGTGAAACAGTTAAAACCATTAAAACCGATACGGTCTGAAGTTTTACACTCGTTCAAGGTTAGAAAGACCTTACCTTTTTGAGTTTCTTTAGCTTCGGCAGGTGAGCAACTGTTGTCAGACCGACATTGATTGTGCTTAGGAATTCCAGCTCCTCAAACTCATCCGTTAGACCCTCGATCTTGCCTTCGTTTGAGCGACAGTTGTCCAGCACAAGCTCTTTGACCTGCAGAACAATACATCTGGTTAGTGTTTATCATGAAACTTAAAAAATGAATATGTGAAAAGATCATATGCAGTGGGCAGAATATTTCAAGTACTTTGTAATGTTACAAATGGACTAGGACTGAATTAAAGGGAAAGAAAATGTGCAAATGTGATTGTCATTGTTTGTTTTATAGAGCAGGTCACTTTTAAATGTCAGCCATCCACCCTGGGCCTGCATAGCCCCCACCCAGCCCCTTTCACATCTAGGCAGAACATATTAAGCAGCATATTTAAATAATTGTGGACCTTACATTTGGTGGGGCAAAAGATGAAAATCAGCTGATTTTTGGGATTTGTGGTCTTATTATTAGGGGCTAATAATTAAGGCTTTGTTTAAAAACCGTTTTATTTTGAACCTAAACTTCAAAGTTCAGCAATTATTTTGTAGGGGTGCTTGAATGTGCATTTCAATATCTTTTTTTTTTTTTTTTTTTTTAAACGTAATGCACTACACAGTACACTAAAACTCAATGATGGACTTTTCTGACACAATTCAACCTTCCTCCAAATAGAGAGCTTAGGCACAGCTCTGTCATAAAGATGATAAAATACCGTCGCGGACCTTGAAAGGAAAGATAAACATGGGGTGTGGCCATATTTGGCGGAGGACGGAATGAAAGTAGAGCCATTTTTTTGTGTGTTTTTTTTTTTTTACACTTTCGATGTTGCTTTAGTTGACCTTACGATGTTAAACGTAGAATTGCGGTCACAGGTGTGCTGTTTATCTGACATTTCATTTGGACCTTGAACGTGTCTCTGCCCATCAACAACAGTCAGCGGTCAGAACACATCTCGCCGCTCTAAATATCGCGATGTCTTGGGTCTTCTTTCATTACGTAAATAATAATACATTTAGATCTATTTTTAAGACAAGCCGATCAAAAGTGCGCCTTTGCTTATTTGTGAAGTTGTTGATTGAGCAGTAGGACAGCAGGAGACGCGTGTGTTTGGTTTCCGAGCGGCGCAGATGTACATTTTGAGAAAAGAAAGCAGTGGGAGCTGAGCGGACCTACGAGTCGTGTACAGGGTCATTTGTGAGTAGGAGGGGCCGCTAAAGCCGATTAGATATCCGCCAGGCAAACGTTTCATTGTTGCTTCACCTAAAGCGTTGTCGGTCGGGACTAACGACGAGTGTAGACCGCTAATAAGATGAAGGTATGATAAACCGTTCGTCGTTCGTGTCAAAAGGACGGGGTTTCGGTGTGTTTCGAAATGCCTTTGTTTCTGAGTAAAATGGCGGCTTGTCCTAGTTCCGAAAAACTGGAGCAACAACAACGCGGCTGGAGCGCTTTTTCCGAGTTAGTCGACTGGTTATCCCTAAAAAAAAAAAAAAAAAAGTCCCCCCAACGGTGGTTTACACAGACCCCGGGCGAGTTTACGGTTCGTCCGTACTTGTGTTCGCCCAGCCTGAGCGGTTGTTGACGGTCCGTACCGAAAGCGCGTTATTTCGGCCATCTGTACGAACCGTGGAGGCTTTGGGGGAGGCTGCATGCAAACCGTGCAGCCTCCCCCATTACAAGCTGCTTAACGTTTCAATGCACTCCATGCCGAAATAACCCATTTCACCTGGACGGCTTCAGGTACGGTTTCTACAGGTTATGATCTGTATGCATCGTTTGATAATTTCATGACTTCCAGTATGCGCATCCGCAACCCGCCAAGTGCACGACTTAAAATATTTAGGTGGACGAGTTTACCGGCGAGACCCGCAGATAGCCCATTAAAACAGTCAGCAAATGGGAACAGCGTTGGGTATTGGAGAGGAAACGGGGTTCGCAGACGAAAAGTTACAAATATGGCTCCTCGTTGCTTGCCGTGTTTATAAAAACTGTGCTGCGTTCTGGAAATGTTGGAGCGGCGCAGAAAGTTGGAAGCAGAGGACCTGTCGAGAGTAAACACGAAGCCAAAAGCAACAATGTGACCCCCGCGTCTCCATCATCTTTTAACTTGGAGGAAACTTTGTATCCCCCTCCCCACGCCAAGACATCACGCGAAATATTCTCCATTAAGGCAGCGTGAAAACATCGCAGGGGGAGATGCGAGGCCAACTTACGTCCGACGGAGTGCGGTTCCGCAGCTCCAGGTGAATTCTTTTCTTCATGTCCATCCTCGATCGGCGCTCAGATGATACGATACACACTTTTTAATAATTACTGCAAATGCAACTACCACCTCAGGAGCAGACTGCTGCTGTTCATTCAAACTTGATCCGCTCGGTGGGCGGCAGCACGTTTCAGGATTGTCGTCACCGCCGTCCAATGGGAAGAGCCGATTAAAGAGGGAAGGGATTTACAGACGTACAGCCCAATGAGGCCGCTCTTATACAACTGGGTGGGGTTTTGTTGTGAAGTTAGGTTGTTTGTTAACCAAAGTTTACATAGAATTAACGATGCTGGAAATATATATATATATATATTTATAACAGTGGATATTAAAATAAAATAAACTATTTTTTAAAAAACTTGTATTGAAGTTTTTAGCAATTTAATAATAAAAATAATTCTGAAACGATGCACAAAATGCAAAAATGTTATTTTAGAACACGAGTACTAAACATCATTTTAAGCCCACATTTGTGCATCGAAATGTTCTTATTTATTGGATCGATGTAATCCAGTTTTAAATGTGTTTTAACTGTAACCGGACAATCATGATTACAATAAAGGCTTAAAAACAACTGTGTGTGTGTGTGTGTGTGTAATTAATTTATATCATGTTTCACTTATTGAAATGAGTTACTAAAATAAATGGACTTTTCAGTAAGATTTTAAATTATTGGTGGAAAGAGCGACAAAAAGGTTGCATCGGGAAAAATAGATGTATAGATTATTTAGGAGACATAGCTGATGGTCATTGTTTGCAGGGGTTTAAAACAAACTTTAGGGTAAGTATTTTTTAGTAAATCCCATATTGCCACAGTACAGTATCAATATATTTAGAAATTGTTATCAGAGTTAATGGTTGTAAAAGACAGCAAAGAAAACAACTTGAGTAATTAGATAAAACTTGAACTTTAAAAAGCACTTTATCTACAGTTCAAATGTTAAAGATTGAGCTTCCATTGAATCAGTGTTGAAGTAGATGAACAGATTTTTTTTACATATAAAATAATTTTCTCTTCACTTCTGGTTACAAATGTAAAAAAAATAAAGCCACGTTGATGTTGTGCAGTATTTCTCCACGAGAGGGCAGCAGGGAGCTCGGTCTGTGGGTCCCGCTGCCCTCTGCTGCCAGAGATCACAGGGCATTACCTACTGAACACCGTGAAGGTGTTGAAGGAAGAAAAGTTTTAATTCAGGTGCATTAAAACATCAATATCCTCAAATTTGCTCTAAGCAGCTGTTTATTCTGAACTTTTACCTTTTATCTGACACCCAGAATGCACATTAATCCTGTCTTTAGTTATGGGTTCGGAGCCTTCAAAGTAATTTTTTTTGCAGTATTTATATCATAAAGTGCTGATTTACTGATTGTTATACTACTTTTGACATGCTGCAATGTATTTATTGGCTGGGAGGAACCATCATTAAGACTTATACTTCATTTGGAACTGAACTGCAATTATTTTGGGCAAAGCATAACTTCCCATTCAAGGTTTAAGCCTGGATGTTTGGAAAAAAAGATGAGCTCTGGAAGGAAGAGCAGAATCGTACTTGTCACTGTCGCCCTCTGTGTCGTGTGTGTTATCAGTCTGACACCATAGCTTTTCACTGTAAATTACAGTATTGTGACCAACGTGTCAGTTTCTCATAACTATTTCCACATTAACTCCCTGCTCCTCTTCTCTGTTGCTCAGTAAGTACCAGAGCAGCACACATCCATTCTTTGAAAATGCTTAACGAGCATTCAACAATGTAAAAGTAAAGTAAACCACATATTGTAACACTTAACTATTAGCTATGTAGTGTTAGATATAGCAGATAAGATGTAATTCATCAATTTCATGAGAATAAAATGGCTTGTCCTTGTAGGTTTCACAGGGTCTGATGTGTAGCAGATATTGGGTGACAGGTGGGGTACATCCTGCACAGGTGGCCAGGGCAACATAGTCACACCTGAGGACAATTTGGAGTAACCAAACATGCAAACTAAATGCCAAAAGAAAGAAGAAAAAAAACCTCCAAGGAGAAGATCCTTGGATATTTATATACATAGGTAGGATTTAGTTATTTATTTTATTTATTATTATTAGTAGTAGTAGTAGTAGTAGGAGTTCATATATATAAATACATAGACCATCACGAACCACACTCCATACTAGTAAGTGGCGGTAATGCTACTAAGTTTGTTGCCAACCGCCAATAAATCCAAAAAGAAAAAGAAGAAGAAGATCATCCTTGGACCGCCTTCCTTCAAGGCAACAATGCTTAAAGCTGCTTCAGTATGCAGCCCCTTTATGGATTGCAGATAAATTTCAGTCTAATGAAAAGTATGTTTATACACAGTAAAGTGAATGCTTGCTTCTTTTGCTTGAGTTACTGCATTAGTGCGGTGTACCCTGGCAACCGTCATTGTGTGGTACTGCTGAAGAGAGCCGAAGGAAGTCCATAGAAGAAGGCAAATGCTACATTAGTCTTCCTAAATGTTTGTCTTTCGAAAAGCTATGTAATGTCAATGCTATTGTATTGGTCAAGTTTTTGTTTGATCATTAGTTTGCCCTATATCGACTAATTTTTTAATGACATCTCAAGTATATTCAACATAATCTTTAGCAAGACGCAAAGTAAATCAATTAATGTGCAGCCTTGACCTTTTGAAATTGAATAACTTCAAGATATTAAATTAAGATGTCATTGATGAACATGTTTGGTACGGATTACCTGGAAAATTGTTATACTAATTGCAGAAAGGTCAAATTCTTCTACAGTAAATTGAAGGTTTTCTGTAGTTTATAAACAAGCTGCATTTAATTACATAGGAAGAATGCAGACAAAATTAACAAAAAGATACCTGGATTAAACAGCTATTCAGTAGTAAAATCAAACTGTAATTTAGAGTTAAATATGCATTTTTCAGCGTGCCTGTTCAAAATTCATCTTGATCTGTGAACACCAGGCATATAGGCAAAGTGTGGAACTCTAGTTACGTAAATATTCACCTACAGCTATCATTTTATGTTCACCTATTCAGAGAGTTTCTCTGTACATCTTCACAAGCAACAAGTATTTCTTTGTCATTTCACTTATATATCACTTGTATATACAATGAAGTGAATTGATATTTATCTGGTAGGTTAGTAGCACAACACTTTAAAGTGTTGCTTGGTCTTGTAAACTGATACGTATTCAACCAAAAAAAAAACACAGAGGTTCCTGTCGGGGTCCAGGCATTCTGCTTGCATGTAATCAAATCAAGGCCACCTGGCTCTTTCTGAAATGTTATTCTTATTTATTTTTTTATTTATTTATTTATTTATTTCGAACAGACTTTAAAACAATCAAAAAGAAAATAAAATAAAATGTAATGAAACAAACTTAAGAAATAAAATATGAAACAAATTATTATGCCCATGTGACATGCAAAATTTTCTGTTCGAAAAGGAGCAGGTAGAAGATACATCTTATAATGTCCTGCCCCTTTCCTACTTGTCAATGTATTTACAATGAACTGTCATAACATCAAAAGAAAAATTTTTCCATTTTTTCATCATGTATAACTATACAAATTTATTTTAAGTACTATTTATATCATCAATTACATTATAGCCTATTGGATATTAAACATCTTATACAGCATATTTTGAAATGAGCTCTGCTTTAATCAACTTTTTAAATTGGTTTACATTTGTAATTTGTTTTAACTCATCATTCAATCCATTCCAGACATTTACTCCACACACAGATAAACAAAAACTCTTCCTGGTTGTTCTAATATGTTGTTTTTTAAAATATCCTTCACCTCTTAGATAATAACCACCCTCTCTGTCAGCAAACATTTCCTGTATACTGTGTGGAAGTTTTTGATGTCTGACCTTAAACATGAATTGTGTAGTTTTAAATGTTACCAGGTCCCAGAATTTCAGTATATTTGATTTAATAAATAACTGGTTTGTGTGATCCCAGTATCCCACTTTATGTAATATTCGGATGGATTGTTTTTGTAAGAGGTATAATGGCTGTAAATTTGTTTTGTATGTATTCCCCCAAACTTCCACACAATATGTCAGATGTGGTGCAATGAGTGTGTTATATAGAATAAACAAAGATTTATAGTCTAGTACGAAGTTAATTCTTCTTATAACAGCAACACTCTTGGCTATTTTAGATTTTACTTGTCCGATGTGTGTTTTCCAGCTGAATTTATTATCTAATGTGACACCCAAGAATTTTATTTCATGTACTTCTTCTAAATTAACACTGTCAATTGATATTTTAATTGGATTATTTTCCTGTTTTTTATTGTCTCCGAATATCATAAATTTGGTTTTATCTAAATTTACAAATAATTTATTGTTTTTGAGCCAATGCTGTAATTTTTCTATTTCTATGTTGATCACTTTAGAGAGTTGTTGAATGTTTTCTCCGGTACAGAAGATACTTGTATCATCTGCAAATATAATGTATTTTATAAGATTTGATATTTTGACTATGTCATTTATATACAAAATGAACAATTTGGGTCCCAAAACTGATCCCTGCGGAACTCCACAAGTTATGTTGAGTACGTCTGATTTCTGACCATCTAATTCTACAAATTGTTTCCTTTCTCCAATGTAGCTCCTAATCCAGTTTAATGGCACCCCTCTAATGCCATACCTTTCCAGTTTTTTTAATAACATGTCATGATTGATGGTATCAAAAGCTTTTTTGAGATCCAGAAATACACCAATTGCACATTTCTTTTTATCCATATTATCTATAATTTCTTCTGTTAATGCCATCAGTGCCATCGAAGTTGATCTTTTTTCTCTAAAACCATACTGACAATCAGTCAGAATGTTTTGCTTTTCAATGAAATTATCCAACCTTTTACTAAAAACTTTTTCTAGTATTTTTGAAAATTGACAGAGAAGTGACACTGGTCTATAGTTGCTAATTATATTCTTATCTCCAGATTTAAATAGAGGAATAACCTTCGCTATTTTCATTGCATTTGGAAATGTTCCAGATATGAATGACAAGTTGCAGATGTAAGTTAGAGGATCTGCCACATCATCAATTATCTGTTTTATAAGTGACATGTTAATGTCCTTCCAGTCCATTGATTTTTTATTATTGCATTGATTAACTATTTCCTTAATTTCAATTTTATCTACTGGTTTCAGGTACATAGATGATGTATTTTGTTTAATACATATTTCCGATGAATCCACATCCAGTGGGTTTGATTTATTTATTTGTTCTGCTAACGTAGGCCCTACATTTACAAAATATTCATTAAATCCATTTACTATCCCAACTTTTTCATTCAGGGTTTTATCATTATAAATAATATATTTAGGGTGAGTAGTATTAGAAGAATTTTTTCTTATCAAGCTATGTAAAGTTTTCCAAATTCCTTTAATGTTTAGTTTATTATTTTCTAATATTTTAGAATAATAATCTGTTTTGCATTTTCTCATAATAATAGTTAATTTATTTTTATAAGATTTATATTTTTGTTCTGCTTCAACCGTTTTATATTTTATAAATTGTTTATATAGATTATTCTTTTTCTTACATGCATTATGTATGCCTTTTGTAATCCAAGGCTTATGTTTGTTTTTTTGCCTGTAATTACAAGTTACAATTGGACAGTTTTTATCATAAAATGCTTTAAATATTTTGGTGAATATGTCAAAAGCCTTATCAATATTTCTTTCTTCATACAACACTTTCCAGTTCTGTGATTGTAAATCGTTTCTTAATGCTCTTATTGAGTCCTCTGATATTATTCTTTTGTAAGTGATGTTTGTGACCTTGTTTATTTTTCTGCAAACATCTTCAAGTATAACAAACACTGGTAGATGGTCACTGATATCATTTATAAGAAGTCCACTTCTCAATTTACTTTCCATATAATTAGTAAATATATTGTCAATCAGGGTTGAACTCTGTGTTGTTATTCTACTTGGTTTAGTAATTAGTGGATATAAACCTAAACTATGTATAGAATCAATAAAGTTAGATGTACTTTTAACCATATGTGGATTCAACATATCAATATTAAAGTCTCCACAGATGAAAATTACCTTTTGATGCATCTTAGTAAACAATGTTTCCATGTAATTTGTAAAGATGTCAGTATCAGATGCCGGTGCTCTGTACACACAGCTGACTATTATATTTTTCTGCTTCTCAAATTGGATTTCAATAGTAATGCATTCCATAACTTCATCAATTGACACTGACATTTTTTCTAGCATCTTATATTTTAGATCATTCTTAATGTACAAAGCAACACCTCCACCTTTTTTATTCTTTCTGTTAATGTAATTGAACTCATACCCCTCCAGTGGGAAATCTACTCCCTTCTCAGAGGTGAGCCAGGTTTCTGTTATTGCTATAACGCTAAATGACCTTTTTAGTTGATGTAAATATTCTTTTATTTTGTCATAATTTGCATAAAGTTATGTAAAACTCCACGTTTTTTTCCCCCATTAATTTTCTTTTCAATTAATTTCAAAATGACTTTAAACGGGAAAAAGGCACCAAGATGTTCAGCCTTTTCCAGATTATTTAAGCTTCCTCATAGGGCTCTTTAATTCAGCCCAGAAAGCCTTAATATAATTAGTCGCATCTGTGCTACTGCAGAACTGGCTTCGTCGCCAGCAGCAGTGTAATCAGATAAATAAATAGAAACACCTGCGCACCAGCGTGTATACTACTTTCTATTAAATCTAACTGTGAAACTGGCAGAAAGGTTTACAAGATAACATTGAAATTGTAAGAAACAATAAACATATATTTACTCAGTAGTGACATGATGGGAAGTGAAAATAAACTCACGAGATGTAGCTCCCTGCATACCATGCTTGTAATGCAACCAACGCGCCACAAGAGGGCGACATTTACCAAAAAGTGAAGTTAGAAAAAAAAAAATTCTCAAGTTAATTCCTTAATTGTACCAGCAGGAGACGTTAACAATAAGCTCCATTAGGCAAATGTATTATTAATTTTGTCCTGTTTGCCTTCTAGGAGTAGTCCAACAAGCTTTCTTCTCAACACGTCTAAGCATTAAATATATTTCTCTGCTTTTCCTTTCCACCTTCTTCATATCCTCCAGTTTAAGAGCGCACACACAGCAGATGTTGCATTCAATAGCACAATGCACCCTAGCTGTAATAAAATCTACCCCACCAGCTGCCTGCAGATTCGACAAAAATTGTGATCAGAGCATGCTAAAGTCGGGAACTTTTCTTCTTCTGCAGCTCGAAAAAAATTCAGAGACTTTGCCTTTAGGCACAAAGTTCAGGCAGGTGTGTTTGATGATGTGGGCAGCGTAAGCAGCTGCAGCTAAGACTTAATTTCATTTACAGAGTGAGGCACGACTGAGACATGTGGCTGAATAGCTGTTAACAGTTGGTTTATTGTTCATTGGTCTTTGACAGTCAAAAAAGGAAATAATGTAAAGCATTTTTGCTGCTGCCTTTCAGTGGTTTGGTGGTTTCCACTTACTGACACCAAGTCAAATCGTGTTTGTTGTATTTTCAGAGCATTATGGAACAGCTCTTCAACTCAAGAGCAGAATCACTGTTTTGGAAAATCACTACCACAGAATTATTTTAAAAATTATTTTGCTACAAGCAACCGGTTACGCAGACAGTTTGTTTTAATTGTTTTCAGCCGAACATTACTAGTTCCAGTTAGACATGGAAATGATGGCTTCTCTTCACACATGGTGATCCTCAAATCAATATCAGTTGAAAACTCGGTATACAGTAGATGATCACCTGCAGCAAAATGCCTTTCTCTCAACCCTTAAGTTTTTTTCCCCGATTTCTTAAAGACGTTTTTTACAAATATTGTTCGTGTTTTTACATCTTGACTTGTCCAGATTCTTCATTTTGAGCTTGAATGCAGGGTTGTGTGCCTCTGATGGACTGGCAACCTATCCGGGGTGGGCCCTGCTTCTTGTCCAATGACTGCTGGAGATCGGCACCACATAGACAATAAGTAGATGTATGGATCTTCAAGACTGAAAATAAGTGAAAAAAAAAGATCAAAATTCCAAAATTGTTTGAAAACTTTAAGAAACTCCATAGAACTACTGATCTATGAACCAGTTGTAAAGGTTACATGAAAGTCAGGCCCCTCAGAAATATCACTGGCAACGATATTTCCCAGTGAAAGTTTTGAACTCTGTGAAGGTGCCTCGTCAGCATGGTTTTTGGGTTTCTTTCACTTCCGCTTGGTTAAATTGATCTTCTTCATGTTCCTAACATACTCTCACCTCCCCCTTCTTAAATATATATACCAGCTAAATTCTGCATGTAATATTCCTCATTCTCTGTAGGTTCTGTTCTGCCTGATGATTCTTTAAACCTTTGGATTTGAAGAGGATAATCAGAGTTAGCTGTTAGGCGACTGAAGTTTAAAAAATAAAAATAAAAAAAAATCTTGTTTTGATACCGACCAGACTGATGTCTGTAAGTCCTCCATCTGGTCAGGTCTGCAAAACAACCCTATTGATGTCACTGATGTGTTTTCGTTTGATAGCTCTTCTCTTTTCAAGAGGCCTGACAGTTCTCGTCGAAGCCACAGCGGAGTGCAGGAGCTCTTGCCGTGTTTTGGGAACACGCAGAGCCTCTCGCCTCATAGGGAACATCTCGGGTCAGGTCTGTCTCTCATAAGACAGTTAGCGTCTTGTACCTGCTGCAAAATTAAACCGCTCCACGTGGACCACGTGTGAGAACAATGAAAGCAAGAGCAAAATGAGCGCTCGGGTCCGGCAGTGTCTGTAGGCATCCATTATTGATGTTAATTGATGCTGGCAGTTTGGAGACAGTACCTTGTAATGCAACACCCATCGAGAGCAGGAGGATGATAAACACGCAGCTCGCGTCCAGTGTGCATGCTAAAGAGGCTGCTGATGAGACTTGTCCTTGTGACATAAACCTTTACCGGAGAGGATGATTCAGACTGTCTTTGACTGAAATTTATCTCACTGCTGCCTGTACATATATATGCGTTTACATCTGTCTGAACTTGGAGGGTTTTACATATTTGTTGTTAAAAGAAAAGATGGGGAAAATTCAACATGTCTGTAGTCCCCCCCCCACCCCCACATTTTGTCACAAGGTAAAGGGGGTGAATGAGATGAACAGGAGAAAAAAAAGAAGGTCACATGCATCTTGATGATGGCATTGCACTCAACATCGTGCCGCAATTAAATTTTAATGAGGCCTCTCCATTCTGCGCCAGCCGAAGCAGTCAGAAGTTGCCGTGCACGCTCCCTGCTCTTCATCCGCTTCCTCCTCTGCTCACAGCTTTCTACAAAGCTTTCTTCCCCTCTGATGTGCATTTTTAAAACAAACTGCATGAAAAATGAAATCCTTCTGCCGCTGTACCGGCTCCTTTAAACATAATCCAAGCCCAGCAAGGCCTTTTGGAGAGGATGCTTGGGTTTTCTTCTGCTTTTGGATCAGAGGACCTTAAATTGCATAATCTGGAATGTTGTACTTCCATTTTATCTGCGTTAATTAAGCAAACAGTTCCTTTATCGTTCGTTTTATGTTCTAATTTTGCCCTTTGTGATCTCATGCTGGTCTCATTAAGCCAGAAGAAAGCTTTCTTTAATGAGCGAATAAAGTATATAAGTTGTGATTTTGCAGGCTATAGGAACACATTTGAGAACCATAGAGACAAATATATTTCTCTGTGTGACCGTATAGGGAAACGGTGGGACTTTAGAAGCAAGTCTCTTTGGAGAGTGGTATATGTCTAACACAAAAAAATGACTCCTTTATACTGTTCTAGACATTTTAAAATGATATGGTCAAAGTACAATACTATGAACAATTGCATAATAGTTGTTTAAAGATTCATAAAATAATGTTACCATGAACTACTAAAACATTTTTGGAAATATTCTTTATTCTTCCTGAGCTTAAATAAATCAGCAGGTGTAACGCTTTGCTAATCGCAGAGCCTTTTCTGTAGAAAATACAGAAACCCTTTTGACTTTTTTTTTTTTCCTTTTAGCCATTTCTTTTTAATGAGCCAACACAACATATTTGTTGTATTGTGTTTCAGTCATTCCCATGTGGATTTGTTGCTTTGTTCGGACAAATATATCCAAGCATCTATTCTGCTTTCCAGAAGACATAATATTTGATTCTGGACCGCTTTGGTGATTGGAGGATTTCTCGGTTGACTCAATGACTGCAAGGTGCCCACGTCTTATAGCTGCAAAGTCAGGTCTAATCTTTGGCTCTCCATGGTCTGTTTTTAGCAAACGTGGTGGTGTGCATCTAGGTCATACATTTCTACTTTGTCCAAAGGATGTTGGAATAGAGTTGCCAAGTGAGGGGATTTACCTAAATATAATTCCAGATCATCTAGCCCATTTTCCAGACATTTTATTTGTGTACTGTTATAAATGTTAACACTTAAGATGCTAACTGTGGTATATAAGCATATATCACACATTTGTGAGCTAAAAAATAAAGATAATAAAAGTTATTGCTGTTTAAAATATTGTTACTCAGTGGTGACTAAATGTTTTCCTGACAGTCACCGTTGGTAAGAAACAAAGATTCCCATTAAATTCCGTAGGAAATGAATGCAGGTCATTGACCCACTTATGGAAGCGGTAGCAATATAAAACAGAATATTTCTTAACATGTATAAAAGGTAAATTCAGCATTTGAATTGCATGATATCAGTAACATGTTTTTTGAGGAATACGTGGAATATGAAGTGATGAAGATTTTTCATTACAAAGATATTGCAAAAAGTTGACCTCACCGGGTCGAAAAAGGACCCACTTACACATCAGAGGGTTAAAAACATGGTTCATGGACAAAAACAGTGCACAAATGATCACAGCTCAATGTGATCATTTGTGTGGCTGGGTAGGTTACATTTAATCTTTTTAGCTTTTTTTAAAAGGAATTTTGCAGTTAAGTTTCACTGAAGTAATTAGTCTATGATTGCTATCGCTAACGCAAAGATTAAGCTATTCCATGTTATTTCTATGTGCTTGGACCTGTTGGTAATTAATGTACTTAGCTTCTGTAAACCCACATGCATGCTGCAGTGTAGTAAAGTCTCACCGAACAAACATTTTCTGTCCAGGACTTTGTACTGAATTAGCTGCTGATTAGCTGCTAATTCAGTACAACCAAGCTAAGGTGTAAAAGTAATTTATCTTACCTTACATATGAATGCTTGTCTAAGAAACTGTCCAATAAAATATCTGAAAATACAATTTAAACAATAAAATCTTTATCTATTAGAAGGTGGTCGCTGCAAACTCTGGCATTCTTTTTTGCACCTCCTAATTTTTCCTGTACACCGCTGATCCATTTTTGTCTTCTTTCTTCCATACATACAGTGTTTCAAATTAACTCCCTTGTGACCAACTACCATCAGAACATGACAATAACTTTTATCTTTCTTTCAATTAGTTTGAATAGAACCGTTTGAACAACCACATACGACTCAGACTTTAAGCACTTTGATTGATTGAAGTTGAATCACTCAAAGTAAACTGGCTCCATTTCCTTCAGATGAAATCCCCAACGCCACGCGATGCAGATTGCAATCAGGAAGTAAATGCGGCCGGTTTACTGCCGTTGATCCAGTTTCAAAATGTCTAGAGTCTGATTGTGCACAGTTGTTTCAACCTTTCTAATCAAGAAAAAGATCAACATTTTCATGTTTTGAATGTAGTTGGTGACAAGGAACTTGATGTTAAAAGATTACTAAAAAAAAGATGTGAGACGTGGATCAATAATGTACAGGTAAAAATAGGAAGTGCAGAAAGTGAAGTTAAAGCCAACATCATTTAAATTATATTTTCAGACGTCTTATTGGACAGTTACTTAGAAAAACAAGCATTCATATGTAAGGTATATTACTTTTACACCCTAGCTTGGTTGTTTCCAGGGTGCTAATGTTGTAAGCAGCTAATTCAGTGCTGAGTCCTGGGCAGAAAATGTTTGTTCGGTGAGACTTTACTACATTGCAGCATGCATTTGGGTTTACAGAAGCCAAGTACATTAATTACCAACAGATCCAAGCACATAGAAATAACATGGAATAGCTTAATCTTTGCATTAGTGATAGTAATCATAGACTAAGTCAGTGGTTCCCAAAGATTTTCTGGGCCCCCCTATAGATTACAATAAAATCCCCCAAAAAGAAAAAAAAATCAACTGGGCACACACATCGTTCAACCAGACATAAACCTATACGCAGATTTTTTTTCAAACTACATTGAAGTTTATTTGACACTTCATGTTGCAACAAAACATACTACAGACCATCTTTACAGTGAAACATTTTGTGTAACTGTTTTTTTTTTTTCATTCATCCATACCCCTTCCCGCGACCAACTGCATTGGCCGTTCGAGGCTGCTTGCTTGCAACTTTAATTACTCTTCTAATTGGTTTGCTCTGCTGATATCACGTTGTGTTAAAACACACCTGGCACGTCTTTGAATGTAATCCTCAATGTTTTATTTGCTTAATGCCAAGTTATCAGCCATGTACTGTGAATTGTGCTCTGATTTTGCTCTCACTTTGTCTGTAGGAGCAGGTGACGTTCACATATCGCAGTGATGGCATCAAAGCAATCGCTAAAAAGACTTAGAAACACGTATCTCACTCACCAAGCTTTTACTTTCGTTCCCTCTGTTGGTCTTTTGTTTCACAAGGGAACTTAATTAATCCTTTCAAACAGAAGCTTCATGCTTTTGGTCTTAAAAGTGACGTTTTTAATTGGGGCCGATTTTCAGTTAGAACAAAGGGAAGAGCTGTAAAAATACATGTAAGTTGGTTATAAGAGCTTTTCACCACTTCTCCTTTTTGGGGGGAGCTTTTTAAAACCTGACCAAATTAAATAAATTTTTCCTTTATGCCACAATAAGTGGCTTCAGCTTCATAAGCCCTCTCCAAGCTGTACTCATTCTCCACGTTTCTCTTCCAAATGATTTTTTTCCTGCCTAGTTAAACAAGGTTTTATCTTCAGAAATGAACATTGATAAAACTGGGATAGCTCGAGGCCCTCGCACCCCTTCACAGTCAAGAGTCTGCTGTGCAAACAGAACATTTCTACATTAGCTGAGTAAATCAAAACCTCACCGGTTCTGAAGCGTCTCTCCTTCGTTTGCTCACTACCTGCATGAGTTCTTCCTCCTGCCCCCAGTTGCTCAGTCTTTACAACGCGCCGGTGGGGTGAGCAGTCGCAAGGCTCTCGTTACCAAAACACTGCAATCTGTTTCTTCCCGGCAACAAAAAGATGAGTTTCCCACAGAGATCCTGTGTGCATTCTTTGTCAATTAATCTGAAAACTTTCTTGTTAAAGTGCATAGTTTAACAAGCATAGTTTATCATAGTTATTCAGAATACGAGGAAAACAAGAAGCACAATGGATATCATAGCCTGCTGTTTGTTGCTGATGGTTGCTATGCGTGATAAGGCTTTCTGCCCAGGGCGCCACGGCTCAGGAGAAAAAAGTGTTAGCAGTCAGGCAACGTTCACACAGCAGGCAAACGCGACTCAAATCCGATTTCTTTTTGTCCATGTGTGATCTATATCTGACTTTTTCATTGCAGTCTGAGGGACCCAGTCCCAATCTGTTCACCATAAAAAAAAATCTGATTGGTGCCACTTCCAATTGTGGTACTACTTAGGAGACGTAGCTGATTGTTGTCAAACTGCTGCAGTCTGAATGGTCATTTTATCCAACTTTTACGTCATTGATGCGATGTGCAAATCTGGACATAAACAATGGCTGAAAGGTATGGCTGAAAGTATGCAGTCTGTGTCAGTGAGGCACATCGCATCTCAATACCATCACTCCTGATCTCCCTACACATCCAAACAGGAGATAAACAAAGGATAAAATGAACAAATAGTCCAGTTGCAGCTGTGTAGGCTGGTGCACCTCAGTTCTCACAGGTTTGTTTTTGTTTCAGTCGTTATTTCACATAGGGCCACCGAGGTATTTACAAGTCGGTTTTATTTATCCAAAGGAGGAAAAGGAGCAGAGATTCACATGTTTTAAAATACAGTTTTCTTCTGCACATTCTCAGAATTAGTTTTGTTCAGCTACTGCCACGCTTTGAATGGAAGTATTACTGTCCTCGATTGAAACATTTAGACTGACTCAAGAGACATCAGTATATCTTTGTTCTTAGTGTTTCTCTTGGCCTAATGTGTTTTTTTCTGGCATAATGAGCAGGATTGAATCAGTAGAAAGAAGGTTTCGTCCTTGGCTTCATTCATGCAAAAGCTGCCACTGTCCACCTGCTATGAGCAATTACAATGTGTTTTGTGTAAGAACAATACAACTCAGTGCAGGGACCGAAAGCTCATAAATAAAAAATGACAGCTGAACTAAAACAAAAAGGTACAATAATAAAACATAAGATTTGGGAAGCTATTTTTGCGCTTCCTCATCCCATCTCTCTTCAGTTCTAATGTTTGTGGCGAATTGCATCCAAATGTCATGAAGTATGTCTTCGTTCCATCTCAAATGGGAAGGAATTAGGAGAGAGGAGGATTCACCAAACTGTCTTTTCTCATCTTCATTGTCTCAATGCGGGGAGAGGACATTAATCCTAAGTTGTAAATTGCTTTTGCAATAACCGTACGCGCGTTATGAGAGAAATTTTAAAAATCCAGCGAGATCCTCCGAGATGGAAACGTTGAAGGAGTCCTGCAGCATTAATGCAGCATGTTTAATTGACATTGGTTAAAAATGACAGCTCACAAGCAGGCATGTCTCATTTCACTAAATGCCTATTAGCTCATCTCCCATCTCCTCGTGTCTGTCCTCACATCCTCTGCTTCCCTCTCTGGTGGCAGGAACTAGTATCATGCAGGAAGATGTCAGAAAGGGAATTAAAAGATCTGCTGTTTTGGAAAGAAGACATTGCGTGTCACTAATAGAAAACTGCCCTTATAATTAGAATTGAGATTGATCGGATCATTGAATGCAGGTGTAAGCAGGAGAGAAGGTGGTGAGAGGCAGGCGACGGAGAGATAACTGTTCCCAAATAATTTAAATGCCTCAAAAGAAGCTAAAAGGCACAGATTTGTAGTGAACACACTTATAGCGGCGTGAAATCACGAGCACCTGCTGTACTCAGTTTTGCCTTGCAGAAAAACACCATCGATGTGGTGCTAAAATAGAGCAAATATCACCTAAAAGATTTAATAATAAACATCCGAAATGCACACAGGTTACAGCGCAGACACTTGTGTCCGGAGGTTCAACAGAGCAGAGGGTTTGTTTTTTTGTGTAATGATGTGGAGCAGATATTATGTTTTGTTATCACTATGGGCTATGCTGGGTTTGCACTACTGTCTAGGTCCTAGGTTTGAGTCTGTCTTTCTGCACAGATTTCACATGCTCTACCTGTGCCTGCGGTGGTTCTTCTGCCTTCCCCAGTGGTTGTTTGTCTGGTTTGTCTTCATGTTGCCCAAAAGAGAAAGTCTTTCTCATTGTGCAGGTGACTGCTTCCTTTGCCAACACAAAAGTGAAGTGTCAAGAGACAAAAACTGCTAACATATGTGGTGGGAAAACAAACCAAAAAAATGTTTAGTTTTGCAGATGAGACAAGTATTAGAGGGAAGGTCTTCTGTGAAAATCCTAGTGATACCAGTCATAACCTAAACCTACATCAGCATGTGTGTTACAGATTAAAATCCAGTGAAAAAAATATATTGACGTCAATTATTTTAAAAATATTTTTTCTCTTTTTTCAAATAAGGACTTGGGATGTCTGTTCACAGGCGCTACAAGCAAGCTTACCTGGACTTGAGCTGCTTTGCAAGACAGAATCAGCAAAAGTCTCAGTCAGTAGATGTGCAGAGCTGACCGACTTATTCCAAAAATATGGAAAAGTTTGAGTCTGTGGTTTTTGGAGGCCCTACATGGAGCTCTGTCTCCAGTCCCCCATTGGTTTAATTTCTGCTCTTTGTCTCTGTGCACTTACTCTGACTAGATCAGCCTTTAAGATCCACCTGAAGCAGCAGCCTCCAGTGTCTATCTTGAGAGCAAAGCGCGTTCTCGTTCATTTCTGAAGCGAGACAGCAAAACGAATCACTGCACATTTAAAAACAAGTTGTCCTCTCTGACTCTTGACTGGAGCATAAAACCAGATCATGACAGGTGAAAATGTGGACGATACAGCGAATGCACCCTCTGAGAAATGCTCAGGGCTCAGATTTGTCAGAGCGCGCTTTAGCTCGGTGATGGATTGCGAGTGAAAGAGCTGAGCTTTCGTTTGGCTTTCGGGAGGAGCTGCCAGCTTCAGCACTTCTATAAGCTCTTAAAAAATGAGCTGCTTTATGGTAATTGCTGCAAAAGTGTTGGAGGGGTGGGGGGGAGGGGGGGGGGGTGATGATAAATAACACAAGTGAATTGTTGCAAGTGTTTTGACCATGGCTGGTATTTACTCTGCATGTACTGACTTGTGAAACGGCTCTTAAGTGAGTTGTGGCTGTAGTAATGAGCACGACAGATGATTTTCCGCCGTCACTTTTTACATTTGTGTCTTATGCAGACCTAATTATAGTGAGTTTTAAATTTAGATAATTATTGCTCTTTTTATCTAACCTCCGAGTGGCAAAGGACACACGCGGAACAGTCATTTTCACAGCAAGCGGTTTTATTTCTGCTGATTAAAAGAGAGAGCAGAGGAATCAGGTGCAAATTTGCATACAAAGAGACAAAACTGAGAATGTTCCTTTAGATGTTTTTGTTTCAAAAAGACTTTCTTCATCTTTCTCACTGGCTTTATTCCACTGATGTTTCAATAAAACAGCTACCCGCAGAAAAAATGGTTGGCAAAAAATTCTATTAAAAAATCAACTAACTTCTGCTCTCACTTAGATCTGTGCAATAATGTTCTTGAAATAGAAGAGGCGACATTTTTAAGTTGAGCAGTTTTGACTTGCATGACTTAGTTTTGTTAAGTTATGCTGTTTTTTGTTCGTGTTAATCAGTGACGCACTAACCAGTCATCCAGAAACTGGAATCAGATCATTTTCCTTTCAAGTCTCTGATCGGAGCATCAAGCTCTATTGTCCCTAGTGATATTCATGTCATCTGAATAGAGGAAATCAAGAAGTGGCTGGAATGTTGATATCGGCCAGGAAAAGTCTGATCAGTGCATCTGTTTGTTCTTCTGGACTTCTACTGTATTGCAGAGTTTTGAGGGGACCTGACCTGTACAGAGAGTTGGTCAACATCGACCTGGTCAGAGCCAAGAAGACGGGAAGTCCAAAAGTCTCCTGTTTCGTATACTATTAGTTACCTGTTCTTGTAAGAATTTCTTTTACCATCAATAAGTGCTCCATTTTCCTGGGCGTCGCCTGAAAGCTGACCACAATTTCTCAGAGAATTGGAAAGTTTACTCTCCATCCGTCCATGTTCTGAAATTTGAAGCTTTTTGTTGTCACTCTTGCTTTGTGACCCGCTACTCTGTTGGGTAGATAATACACAAAATCGTCACCAAATTGTTGCAGGATTCTTGGGAGAAGGTGCTCTTGATCACTCTCTTTGTTTTCTGATAGCATTCAAATTGTCCAAATGTCAAGGAAGAGAGGGTTTGACGGGGAAAGATCCTTTGCTGTAATCTTCTGTTGTCTGTCCTTACAGTTTCAGCAAAATGCCAGCCTGAACCTCATTCTGCAATTGGAAGATGTCCAAATTGATCCTTATTTTGGACATCTTCTGATACGTGACATGGAACTTTCTTCAGCTGTTTTACAGGTTAAATGTTCCTCATTACTATTTGACAACCGTGTAAGGGCATTTTCTTTGTACATTGTCCCTGTTCTGGCTATATCTCAATCCAACTGAACACCTTTGAGATATGACGGAATAGAAAATCATGGATGTGTAGATGACAAATCTGCATCGACCGTGTCATCGAATCATGCACTATGGACAAAGACCTCAAAAGAATGTCTTAAACACCTTGTTTGATTTTAGTCCACAAAGACTCAAATGCAGTTCTGAAAACCCAGAAGTAGCAAAGTGTACCTATTAAGATGGTCAGTGACTCTTTTGTCCTTGCAATGCTTTTGTTTTTGGTTAAAGAGGAAGTCACTTTTGGCTGCTCTATCAACTGCCTCCACACAAGACAACATAAATCCTTCTTTGACCCTGGGACAGCACACAAAAGGGGGAAACAAAAGAAGCATTGCTTCTGGCGCTCTCTGTCTGGACACTAAGATCAATCAAAAGTCAGACAGACTCACCTTCACGTGGAATCCTAATCGACAGTGACTCAGGGAATTTGAGGAGCGCTTACAGTACAAAGTGCTGCAGCTTTATACTGAAGAATTGGGCGGTGAGTCACATTGCTTCTCCACGTTCTTATTTTTTCTGCTGCGTGGATTTAAAGTACAATGCAACTCTTTTGCAGAGAGTTATGGGATAACCGTGTTAAATATTTTTTTGATCATTTAAAAGAATCTCATTTCATCCCCTCTGGATTGAGGAGCCACACGAACCATCTGTAACTGAGGCTGCTTTGAGGCAAAATGTGCAGCAGGAGCTCCACATACTGGATTCATTTTGAGAAAAGAAAACTCAGCCTGGGTGAGATTAGAGGGCTCAAAACCTGCACAGAGAACCCAGAGTGGAAGAGAGAAATAAATGCTCAGTGGGTTGATTTTAGACACACTTTGTAACACTGACCTCTTATTGCTTATTCATAGGATTAACAAATCATTTTAATTTCAGCGTCAGCAATTTACTTTTTGCCTCCTGCGATATAATTTTAATTATTTGTGTTTTGTGAAAGCAAAGCAGTAGTTCTTGACCAACAGTCAGTGACTCCAAACTCTGCTGTTTCTCCGTGCCAGTTGTAAACTTCCTAATTGCGATTGAAGTCTAGCTGCAAAAGTTCCAATACGTAAAAAACAAAAATAAAAAAGACATGCTGATTTTGGCCTAGACTAAAAATGACTTCAATAATTAATAGATTAGAATAATTTTTGAAAAGCTTATTTCAGTAACTCGATTCACTAAATGAAGTACATTTTAGATTAACCATGCACAGACCTGATGTTTTGAAGCCTTTGTTTCTTTTATTATGATCATGTTTAGCTTGCAGGTGGTAAAAACACATTTAAGGTTAAAGTATTACACCAGACCAATAAAAACATCTGAAGAGAAGGCGTTTCCCTGATTTTATACACATCAGCATAAAACCAAACATATTCACGGACAAAGCCAGTCCAGTACAATATGTGCCACTGATTTCATAAGAAACAAAGTGCCGAAAATGGGAAAATAATTGGTTATAATTGCAACTACTATTACGGTTTTGGCAGCCATGTTGGATTTTGAAGTCAGTGCGGTTGAGGAATCTCCATCTCTAAAGGTTACCGTACATTCTGGCTGGTTGTTGTTGTTTCCTGATGTTTTACACTCTTCCAACTACGAATGCACCAAAGATCTTCAAAGATGTATAAATTAAATTTTTTTTTTAATTCTTAATCTAAACTTGAATCGTTGGTCTTTGAGCTCAGTCAGAACTGATTTCACACTCACAGCCATGCAACATAAATCAGACGCTATCAGAAATCTCATGCAGTCTGACTGCTTCAGAAGCCGCCTCATCCTCCCCCTCTCTCTTAGCTGTATTGTTGAGTTGATATCTCTGATAGCTGTGATGCAATTCTGCCGCAACAACAAGTCATACGGCCTCGGTTAAATTTTACTTAACACAACTGTAGTGATTTGGGTTTTCTGTGTGTTTATTTAGGCTTCTGTGTTCTGCAGAGTCTCTGTGTTGTCCCGTCTACCCCTTGATTGAGTGCAGCTGCTCCTCGTTCCCCCTGATTGTGTCCCTGTGTATTTAATCCCACCTATGTTCCTTGTAGGGTCCTCATTTTGTCATGTCTTGTCTGCCGTTTGATTTAGTTATACCAGTTGCTGCCAGCTCGGAGCATTTTTTTGTGTCTGCTCATCTGTGCTGCCTGGAATTTGGATTTCATCACCATTAAAATCATCATTTCTTCATTTCAACCTGGGTCCACAGCATCTTCCTCACCACCTCTCACCGCACTTTATGACAACATGGCATGACTCTGAATTTAATAACGCCATGCTTGCACGGTCTGGCATGTTAAAGATCTTTGTGGTTTTCGTAGTCGTTCAGTGTGTGCTGGGCATAATGTGCTCTCAGTTTGATTCTTAAGTTTTGAACAACTTACAGAGCACTGTTAAGTCTGCTGGCAATGGATGGTATGTAAACCATAGGCATGACCTGGTCATCCACCTAAACTTACCAGTGGGGAAACATGAGAATTATACGGAGGAGGAGCCAATTGGCCCATGGTAGCTCTGGAATAGCTGCAGAGATTTACTGACTGAACCACCATCAGTCAGTTCCTGTAACCTATGTTGAGGTAAAGCAAGAAAAAAGCCAGTCAATAGAAAAGGACAAAATCTTCTGTTTACTGCTTGTTGTAATCCAAGTAGAGGAAATAGCAGACATATGTAAAGAAATAAATTTGAGCAAATTTAGAGCAAAATAAATGTTTTGACTTAACCACAAACTACTTAGTGTGTTTGAAAACTAACACTGCAGATGACCCCAGAAACACTATCCCCACTGTGAAACAAGGTCATGGTAGCATCAGACTGTGGGCATGCTTTTCTTTTGCAGGAACAGTAAAGCTGGTCAGAGTTGATGTAAATGTGGATGGAGCAAAACACAGAGCAGTTTTGGAAGAAAACCTGTCTGAGGCTGCAAATGGACCCGAGACTGAGGTTTACCTTCCAGCAGGACAAGAACCACAAACAGAGCTATGATAGCCATTTAGATAAAGACATATTCTGTTCATCCACCTAAGTAGACCTTAATCCGAATAATTTTTTTTCACATCCAGTCTAAATGAGCTTCAGCTATTTTGATGGGAAGTCTCGGTATTCGAAGCTGGAAGCGGTATAGAAAAACTAGGGGCTTTAATTGCAGCAAAAGAAAGTTGTGCAAGCCATTTTAGAGTGCTAAATACTAATGCACACCAGACTTCTCACATCCTTATTTGCAAAACATGTCATAGCAAGTAATTATCTTCCTTCTACTCCAAATTAGTGCACTGTTTTCACCAAACATCCCAGTAAAACACACTGAACTCTAGGACCTTGATGTAAATGAATTGAAGGGGAATAGCAAAGGCGTCCTGTGGTGGAGAATTATTGTTTGACTTTTTCCCTTTACTCACTGGTATTATTTTCCTTCTGTCACAGATGATAAGTACAATATTTTAATAGAAGTTGTTAGCATTCAGACTGGCTTTCTGTTGTTTTCTGCAGCCGCACCATTTCCAGCTAATGAATTTACTTCACTTGTGTCTAGTCCTAAATAAGCAGTGGCAACACCCTTGGGTTAAAATCAAATTGCTGGGGAGATACAGCTGTATAACTACGAAGTTTATTCTGAATCCCTCTATCAGCTCCTCTTCTTCTTCAATCTCTGTCTGCACAGAGCTGTCAGTCTGTTTATTTCCCCTTTATCGTGCCTGGGGTTAAAATCAGATGCACGGAGCAACACATTAAAGTGGCACATCTACCCTGCTTCCCCAGAAGTTAAAATGAAAAACACTTTTGGAATACAAATAAGCACAGATCAAATAAATGGCGCAGGTTTGAGGACCTTATCTTAGTCAGTCAGTCGGTTTGGAGTTGGCACGGTTTACAAAAGCCCAGAGAAACCCCGAGACAGCCCTTTGGCTACATGGCAAACAGGTATGTCTCGCCCGCACACATCACATTAAAGATGCCTCCATTTTTTTAATTTTTTTTTTTTTTTGATAGCATATAAAAAAACCCTGTCATTTTCCACCTGTTTTTAAAAACATGTTTTCTCATTTCTCTCCTGCTGAAATGATTGTTGTTAGCATTCAGATTGGTTCTCTGTTGCTAACAACAACAGGAGAACAAATCTGTTCTCGGTTTTGCTGTCAGATTCTTATGACAGGGGGGTAAGTCAGCTAATCCCTTCTTTCCTGCAGCTGTTGCCCAGAAACAATTGCTGGTATTAGAATTAGGACCGGTGTTCAAAGCTTCACTTTTCATAATATGAAGCTATTAAAGACTCAGAGTATTAAAGTCACACAAAACACCTCCAGAGAGGTCATATATGGAGCACAGTTTTTTTTTTTTTTATCAGACTGCTTCATCAGCAGTATAGTGATTCACAGTGTTTGTGCAGAAGAACCTTAAGGCTATAAGTTCAATAAATATATCCTCCATTTGAGCGTGTTTTGTTGATTCGGTCTCATGACTTTCTACTTTTGCCTCAAAAATAGATTAAATTTACAGTGTTAAAAAAGTCACTGTAGAATTTATAGTAACTTACTAGCAGCACGGTTGTCTGTAATTTTTACAATAAAAAAAATTAGGGTACCCTTATAAAATAGAAGCAACAGTAGCTCAATATAACAACATAAAATATATTTCCGTACACAAACACAAAACTGCAATACAACGTTTTTCTAAAAAGTACTTACCCGGAGAAAGTCATTGCTGGCCCGCCCTCCAGCCTGTGAGCGTTCGCCTCCAGCCGGTAAATATCCCACAATGCAACTGTACATTAAAAATTTACAGTACAGCTGTAAATTTCCGCACGTGATCCGGCGGTCCAATCACGTCTCATATACTTTCCACACGCATTTCAGATCACAGTAAAGAGTCGTATTTTCAAAAACACCTCACTGTAATTTTAAGATGTAGTTTTTAAAGCCATTTGTAACAGTGTATTAAATTGTCAGGTTATCTTTGCATTGTTTCATCAATAGAACCGTTGAATGTAGACACTGAATTTTTATGAGTTAAACATTTGCTTAAGAAATTAAGTTGATAGACAATACTTTAAATTAACATTTCTGTCAGATGCTTACATGTCACATTATTCTAATTACATCTCCATCTCAGCTCGTAGACATTAAATTCACATTAAAACTAAAATATCATAAATATCTCAATCTCCTGCAACTCAATGGCTTGTGGCACAGCCTAAAAATCTCGTTTGCTGATTTATTTCCCATAATGCGGAGAGTGTTGCTCTTCTCTGCTTTTAATTGGTCTGCATGTTTTGCCAAATTTGGTGAAAATGATCCACTGTAGTGAGTCCTTACATGATTATTAAAGAAATAAATGAGCCTGTGTGAGCCTTTGACAGATTAATAATGACAAACTTGTGGTGGAAAAATAAAACTAATTAAACTGTTGAAACTGCAGCTTGAAGAATCTTCCCGCTCAAACAAATCCACTAACACCTCATTATGCAAACCAATAGCTTCATCTGCTTGAGTTATTTCGACAGTGTATTATGAGTAACTAATTCAGACACAAGCTGCTATTTTAAAGATGCATTTAAAAATATATATTCCAACATTCTTTGATCTTTGAATTGTCATTGCATCTGTCATTTAAATGTTTTAGTTTGGTCTAAAACTTTTCTTTTATTTATGAAACGGTACAAGTCTCACAATTTATTTGGGAAGCCCTTAGGTTAATTCCTGCATGTTAAATGCTTTTTCCTCAGTATTGCCTTATCGTAGCTTTTGTTAAAATTTGACTTGGTTGCACTCAGTGAAGTCCAAGGCAGAAATCTAACGAATGAATAATGAAAGATGGGGCTTTCAGTAAGAAGTGAGATAATATTTAACTTACACGTGGATTCAGTATCTGAAGAGGCGGTTCCAGGAAGGAACAATAGTTTGGTGCTGAGTTATTGTGGATTTTTGCAAGAGAAGGCCTGAGAATTTTCGAAAGAGAAGAGACATGAGAGACGATCTGGGTTTCTGAGACTCAGAGAAACCATAACCTGAGTAAAAAAAAAAACAAATATCATGGACCTCAGGAGGGGTTTGAGCTTAATTACTGCGAACAAAACCAGACAATCTGGCAAAGAAGTGCAGCCCATGCTGATCCTCTTTTCACTTGATGAGCAGTTAAGCTGCAGTGGGCGGCAGCGCAGCAGAAAGCTGGCTCTGCCCTCCGAGGACGAGCAGCAGAAGCAGCAGAATCACAAAAGGGAGGGAAAGATCATGATGAGATCAACCTTCCAACCCCCTGGGGGTTAGGGGGAAGGGGAGGTTTCTGAAAAGCTGTAATGATCAACTAAAACCTTCCTCAAAACTTCAGTAATGTATGAAATGTAATATAAAAATCCTGAGGCGAGAGGCTCACCTTTCATCTCGGTTCAAAGGTAAAAGCACGGATATGAGGGAGAAACAAACGCCTGCTGTGATCATGGCAATCTCCTCAAAATTCAGTCAATATCATAAAAAAAATCAATGCCATTATGGCTCTAGATGAAAAAGTATTTTATATGCAGAGAATAAAGGCAGGAGGAAATTTATGACCGGTCTACTGAATAGATTAAGTTCATTGAAGAAGCGAAAGGTTTGAGTCGGCGGTGCCACTAAAAGACAGGCGGGGAATGCAAAAGTGAGATGAGTCATCTTCTGGAGACCACAAACACATGCAAAGTATCGTAATGTAACTGATATTTGTGGTGATATTTAACAGGGGAGGGGGCAGAGCTATTAATAGGTCAATAGCTTTAAACCTCGTTACCACAGTTGAGTTCCCATATGATCAAATTCAGATTTTTATGCAATAGGTTTGTCCATGCCTTATTATGCCAAAGGAGCTTCTGTGTATGTAGCGCAAAAGTATCTTTAGAAAAATGTATTGAAGGCATATTATTTGGTTAATGGGCTCCTGAGTGATATGTGCTCAAATAGCTCAAAGAATAGACTTTAAAATACTGTTGTTAGTTTATAAATCACTGAACAGCTCAGCACCACAATACATCAAAGATCTGCTGTTGTTGTATCAACCTTCCAGACCTCTCAGGTCTTCTGGTTCTGGTCTGCTCTGCATCTCCAGAACCAGAACCAAAAGAGGAGAAGCAGCTTTCAGCATCTATGCACCACAAATTTGGAACAAACTTCCAGAAAACTCTAAAACAGCTGAAACACCGACTTCCTTTAAATCTCAACCAATCCTGTTTAGGATTGTATTTGAAATGTAATAAATTACAAATTTATTGATGGAACTTGACTTAATGTCGTGTTTTGATTGTTGATTCTATATTGCATTGTGTTTCTGTGTTCGTAATGATGTAAAGCACTTTGAAATGCCTTGCTGCTGAAATGTGCTATACAGATAAAATTTGATTGATTGATTGATTGATTGATTGATTGATTGATTGATTGATTGATTGATTGATTGATTGATTGATTGATTGATTGATTGATTGGTTGATTGATTGATGTGTCTGAGAGGTTTCAGGTATGTTGCTTGAAGTGTGTGCAGTAAACAAAATAATGCATGAATCGCTTTAAAAATGACTGCTGGAGGATATTAGATATTACTCCTCATAATTACTTACATTTTAATTAAGTATATTGGTTTGTATAATTTTTAGTAGTTGTTAATCTGAACATAATTAGCTAGTTTTTGGGTAACAGAGCCATATTTGTATGAACAGTAACCGGTATGTTAACTTAGGAAAAAACTTAGGCAGTATCATAAGAAATGTGATTGGCCAAATTTCTGTACTGCAGCTAAAAATTAAGATTTAATTAGTCTGGCTAAAGTCCTAATACTAAAGTCAAACTTTAATATTTCAGTCACATATTATTATATAATCCCAAACCAGTTCTTGTTTAGCAGAAATGCCAAACCAGAGGAACAAAATTAAGTTAAAATGTAGCTATTAAAATTCATCTACTTAATAGCTTTGGGAAAATATAAAAGAAAAAAAAAACATGATTTGGACTATTCGTTATTCCGCTGTAATTTAGCTGCTAAATTTAAACAATCTGTAATCAGAATTGTAGATTTACACACACAGTTGAAATTAAAATAGCTTTTTTTATTGTATTTTTGCATAATAATTTCCACTGGTATACCTACGTTTGGACAGGTCAAACATGACTGGGTGTAGATGATGGATGGGTGAAAGTTACACTCCTGAACATTTCACACGGCGTTCCTTCACTGCAGCGTAAAATACTGCACTGCTCCGATATAGTCATGTAGTGCTGTGCTTCTATTTTTATTGTTTTGATATAGAACAAAGAACAACTCAGCTGATAACAAGTAATGTCCATGAGAGTCTAAAGTTTAATTTAGAAAAAGACTAAACAAAAACGCAAACAGGGAAAATAAATCCGCCCAGCGAAGGACTTGTTTTGCTTCCAGACAGAATCGATGCCATACGTCTGCCCTGCAAGGAAAGGGTGAAGAGTCAGAAATAATCTGCTGTTTTTACACTGTTACTTTTACAACAGTGGCAGTTTCGAAACGCCAAGGGCACTTGAAATGGCTGCCAGGAGGATAAAAATCTTGAAAACAGTTTCATTATGGATATTGTTATGAGTCCCTTTGTAAGTGGCAGTTACAACTTTCAACATTATGGGTCCATAACAGGAGTCTTCAACTCCAGTCCTCGAGGGCCGGTGTCCTGTAACTTTTAGATGTGTCTCTGCTTCAACACACCTGAGTCAGATAATGAGGTCATTAGCAGCACTCTGGAGAACTTGACTTGCTGAGGAGGTAATTCAGTCACTTGATTCAGGTGTGTTTCCTGGTCTATAATAACCTCTGCCTGAGAGCTACAGTTGTCTGATGTGTTGTTTCATTGAATTAGATTTTGTTTTTGCAGTCCAAGGACTGTTTCCGCTTCACACACACGCATATACTGTATTTTTCCAGTTGGAGGCAGTAAATTGACAACTGCTATAAACTCTTAATTTCACCTGTTTTATGTAATGATTTCATTTTTGTCAAATTCTTAATAAATATTAACCACTTTGTAATAAACTGAATTATCTTTTTTTTTCTGGTGAGGCAGCACAGCAGAGCAATGGCTGACCAACAGTAAGGGAATCCTGGGTCCAAATCCCAAATTTGGATTTTCTCCATGTTCATCTGTGGAGTTTCTCCTGCTACTCTGCTTTTCTGTATCACTCAAATAGCCTGTCTAGAAAACAGTTTTTTTGTTTGTTTGTTTTGGTTTTTGTAGCTGTCACTTGACGGATGGCTGACCTTCCCAACTGTTTTTAATGAATAAAGTCTTAATTGAAATAATAATAGCTGAAAGTGATGTATGTTTGTAATATCAAAAACATAAGATTCATTGGGTTACAAGCAAAATATGCTGTCACCAAATCAAATCTGGCTAACTGGGGCTGAAAGGTCAACACATTAAGGAGGGGAAAAAGCAACTTCCCCTATTAAGCCCTTATAACACTGCTTTACAGTTTGACTGATGGTTACGTCGTTCTGTGTGTCTAAAATCTTCCAATAGGAGCCAAAATTGACACATTTGCGTCGAAGAGACCGTGGAACTATTATTTGATATGCTGGTTTGCCATACCACCAGCCGGCGATTTTAATTGGTCGATAGAATTCTCCCAAGTTCTCGTCCCATATCGCGATACTGAATATTCTTCCCAGTGAGAAGCAGCCCTTCAACTGTTTTCAGTCGCTGTTGTGGCTGCGAAGAAGAGTGGTCAGGCTGTGTGTTTGGTTCACCGTGATTCACCCCGAGGCTTAGCGGGACCGCTTCAAATTGACCGACTAACTGAACCAGCCCCCAGGGGCATCTGTGAAGAAACTCCAGGTCTGTACCAGCGCAGTTAATCCCGCAGGTAAGATTGCCGTCGTTATGTCCTGTTGGCTCCCTCTCTCCTCTTCTCCTACAGTCACTCTCGTGCATGCAGTTTAACATCATCAAACCATCATTTAACTTGTCTCCTGCTTTTCCTCCGCTCCGTCGTTACTCACACCATTTTAGTTACGCCGCGTTGAGCAGTTTTACCTCAAACTCCGAGTCCTAAATCACTCAGCGTGGCTTTCGGAGAACCTGAGTGGGGATGCAGGAACTTCACAGCTCTCTGGCGACTCTTGTCTCCGGGATGAAATATCCCCGTTAGCTTGTATGCTAACGATACATCTGCTTAGATTAAAGTAGCCTGGCTGCCTCGGCTCTAGCTAGCTGGCTGGGTCGCACAGTAATATCAGTTTCCCAGTGTTGAACAGGCGGTGATGAGGTGGCATCTTAACTTTTACCCCTGGTTTGGCTAGCGGTCCGCGGTCTACATGAAGGTTTCTGTGTACTAACAGCTCGGTGTTGAGTTTATTCCACATAGAAACCATTGAAACAGAATATAGCTACTTTGGTTGATGTTACTCTTCAGTATCTCAGTCCATCGCGGTTCACCTCCTGAAATATCCCCCCGCCCACAACGCGCTACAGTAGATCTACTTTTATTTCCCCCTGGTGTGGTTTAAATCTGTGCAGCTATTAGGAACTTACAAATAGAGGCGCTGATTTTTACTTGATATTTTAGTGTTCATTTCTCGTCCGCACATGTTTTACACCAGATTTCAAATCAAATTTCACCGAAGAGACAGTATTTCTCTGAAAGCTTGATGATATTGTTTTGATTCTGAGCTTTGAAGGCGGTTCTCATGACTTTTTCATGTATTTGTTTTCTCCAACCTCATGTTCAAAGGTCTAATTTGTAGATGAGGTCAAAAGTCTGTAAAGTTGCTTAAAATTTACCAGCAGAAGGAATTACACTTTATGGGTACAATTTTTTGTGACCATAAACTGATCCAATTTTTCAAAGGTTGAAATGAATTTTCCTTAATTTTATGAAAACTTATAAATTAAACAGCAAATATTTCATATCTTTTTTATATCTTAAGCAATCAAGTTGTCCTTAAGGTAAGATAAATTAAAAAGCTAGATGTCGATGTACATTAATGTTACAGATACCCAGAGACTAATGTAATGCTTGTGCATCATAAAAATCTAACTATTTATGTCTGTTTAAAAAAAGAAATTCCAAAGTGAACACCTCCAAAAATGATTTTTAAAGTCAACAGTTTCAATACTTTTGAGAAAAGAAGTTACCTTCCAGTTATAATATTTTTTGTAGTAATAGAAGTATGGCATCTGTTTCAAATGAGGGTAACAATCCCTTTTTATAAAAGAAGATCTCTACAAATACAAACTTAAAAACAAAACCCTTAAAACAAAACTCAATCTGCTTGAGATTGTGTTTTTTTTTTTTTTTTTAGCATTAAGACATCTGCCAAGGTCTTAGATCAATGTTTATTTTATTTTCCTCTCACTTTCAAAAATACTTTCAGATACTGTAGATATGCTATTAATTTGTTTGTCTTGTGATCCAAAATAGTTGCATTGGAGCAAAGCTTGTTTTGAGTTTTTCGCCTGTTTCATAAACTAAAAAGTTTGCTTTGAAGGTAGTAATTATTAATGACTGTTGGTGCAGCGCTGGGCTCAGGTCTGCATGGCTGCCGGTTGAACCTCTGCTGACGGTGCCATGAAAACAGGCTGTAGGGTGGGTCCAGGCTCACTTGCAGTTCAGTTTGGATCAGAGTCTTTGAGAATATCTACTGCATAAGCTTTTGTTTTAGCCTTACCATGTGAGTACATTCTTTCCAGACACTCCTGTCTTCACTCACAGCCCAAAAATATGCACATTAGGTTTGTCGGTGTCCATAAATTACACTTCTGTGTGATTGTGTGAATTTATAGTTCTTTGTCCTGCTTTTTTTATGTTGCCCTAAGATGGATTTACATCTCTTACCCCACTGTCTGCTGGAAACGGGCACTAGCCACTACAGATACAGATTTTAAAGCTGATATATTGGGCAAAAAATAATAATTTTTTAAGGTGATTTTCTTTATGGTGTGCTTTTTTTTTTTTGACAGCTGATAACTTTTATTATTCAAGACTTGGCACACACTCTGTCTCAGATTGTTTAGCCAAAAGGAAAACTGCATTTAAAATTTCAAAAGTGAAGGGGAAAAAAAAACAGGTTTATGTCAAATGAAAGTTTGGTTTATGAAATTTAAGAAAAAGGAGATAAATAAAAACTGTGGAAGAGCACAGAAAAAATTTGGCAACAGTTGCAGACAACATAAGCAGATCTGCTTTGCCAGATCAGTAAAAGTTTCTAATCCTTTACAGTCTGATATCATCATTTCATGGTTTGACTCTGGTGAAAGTCCAGTTTGCTTTCAAATTTATACAACCCAGAGTTTTTCACTACACCGGTTTTGCAGAGTGAGCTAGCTCGACTGTTTGGCAATTCAGTTTTTTGAGGGCTCTGATGTGAGAAGTGTTGCAACGTGCTCAGTAGTATGCCATGCATCAACTAAATTTGTGATAAAATACGGTTTGAAACGTTGTTTAGTGTGTTTTAATAAGAGAAAGTTTGATTATGTGATGTAAAAGTCACATTTCTATAGCAGCAGTAAGTACCACATTATTAATGGCCATAAAATTCTTACAAATATTAAAAGATATAAACGGTGAAGTTTTTTTTTAATTATCATATTCTCAACAAGTGCTTTACATATTTCATGCAATCACAAATTAGGGTCTCTAACACACAAAAGACCATTTTGAAATAAACATGTTAGAATTTTAAGAAAACCTTGGAAAAAAATGAGGGCAAAATTCATTAGTTTAATAATTTAATCAGCACAATTACCCAGCAGTAATCAGGAGGGAAGTGGAGAAAGAAGCTGAAAACAACCGCTTAATTTTCAGATTTTCCTCCTTGTTTAATCTTTAATTAATTAATTTTTATATGTGCGAACATCATGCGCACAGTTGAGGCATTGGCTGGCTAATGCGTGCTCAAAGTGCTGTTTGTCCTGCACCGACTCGGATGCTGCTGGACCTCGGACGGGCCTTGCAGCATCATGATCAGGAATCAAGCCATTATCAGCGGATCCTTAAAGCCCTGCGAGTTTGGAGGTGCAGCCACAGCAGATCAAACCTGACACTGTGTCGGGTTCATTTATCCAACTGCAGACCACTGCCGGGAGCCACTCACCACTGCTTATTGGTAGCACACCGCTCGCTTTGTTATTTCAAGGACACTCGCACACATTTATCTAGCCGTAATGACTTGCTTGCGTCAAAGTTGGTCAGCTCTTTTTACACTTGCATCGAGCCAGCAAACGGCAAGAGCTGGGTGCTCACTTTGCAGCTGTTAGGTTTTCTTAAAGTAACAATATTTTTGGGTTAATTTAATCTTTTCTTCTATTTTGCAGTGCAGAAATGTCATATTTAGAAATTTGGACTCCAAAGGGAAACAACCCGAGACAACTAAGTCTGTAGTCTTTAGAATGTAACTTAAGGACAATTATTTTTGCTGGAAGCTTTGATATTTAATTTTTCAAAAGAATTACTGGTGGTGGTTATTTTTATTTCGAGCTTCAAACGTTGAAATGTATTATTGTATTACCTTTCTTTAAAAGCAACTTTCCAAATTGAGACGCATTAGAAATTTCATAAACCTCTGCTAAAATGTCACAAACTACAAAATTGCCTAGAATCAGTGTAAAATACATTTTAAATTGTCAGTGTAAATAAAAAAATTTTTAACTGTATTTAGCTTTAAATAAATCAGCTTACTGTCACTGTTTATGCTGGATTTATTTACTTTATGAAACCAGTTTTTGGACTTTAAATAATTTTTGCAACATTGGATTAATATTGCAATCACAAAGGTCTGCTTAGATGCAATATTTAGTTCACGCTAACTTTCTGGTCACAATGTTGTGATCAAATGAATTAAAAATTGTGTCACCCTGAGCTGAAAATGGAATATATGACTATTTAAGCTTGGAGGATAATTAGGAGTCCTTTAAATATATTTTTACTCTATTTAAATTCCAAAAATCTTTTGATTCTGCATTTATTACGCTGACAGTAACTATTTACAAACCACAAGTGGAACCGTCCGTGAAAGCAGACAATGTATTAAACAAACAAATAGTTGTTGATTAGTTACAGTTATTAGAAACAGAAAGTTTTCATGTTTTGTAACAGCGTCCTGAGATTTGTTTAACAAGGAAACAAAACCTCAAGTGTGTGTTTGTGCTATTTCTGAGCAGTGGCAGATTGCAGTAACACTGACAGAAGCTGGCATCTTGCTAATTAGTCAGTGAGTTAATAAGAAATCCTTATAGAAGGCAGGATGCAGTATGTCGCACCACAAACCGAGTGTGTGTAGGTGAACTGCTTGGACCAGATTTTATTATGGTTGTGAGGAGAAGACGATTAATTGTTTGAAGCTTTGAAATCCATACAAGTACCTGGAAAAAGTAATCTAACCTTTCTTAGATATAGTACAGCAATCTGCTGTTTTGGGAAAAAGTGTGTGATTTTTCTTTTTATTTGCGTTTGATTCAAAACCCCATGAAGCACGATGTTACCCTCCTCCTGGACGTGGGCATTAAAGACAAATACTAAAAGCATAATGTTTGCCTTCCCTTTTGCATCAACCTTCTCTTTTGCATGTTCTGTCATACATTGTTTGAAAAATCTAAAAATAAATAAAGTTTTAGATTCATTCACTCACAGAAAAGACACCTTCCACATTTTCACTATTTCTAAACCTCATTGTGAAGTTGGTTCTAAGTCAACATTTTTTTTTGTTACATCCTTTTCGATGAATATTAAATCTGCCTGCTCTTTTTGCCAAGTTTCAGTCTTGTTGTACTTTGATTTGCTGTTGACTCATGTCATTCCTAAAGGTTTTTCAGGCACTTCTGAGTGCCTTTAATCAACACATTGTAGCACTCTGCATGGACAGTCAAGTGTCCTTGTAGCTGAAGCTCTCTTGAAACATTGAGATGCTTGGTGGAGAAAACTGTCAGGGTGGTAACAATGTTTTGTACTTCCTCTCATTTTTTTTGCTCTTATGTGCCATTAGTGGGATAAAATGAGAGCCAAGAGGCAATCGGATTGCTACTTTATTCCTCTGCACTGTATGTGTCTCTCTCTCTCTCTCTCTCTATGTGAGTACATCTGTCTTTGTTAGGTGTTCAGTTTGTATAGCTCAGTTGCCTTTAAATGAAAATGTGTCCCCTCTTGTGTGCATCTCAGCAAGTATAGTCGTATCCCAAATTTGGGGACCATTTTGAAGTTGCTGAAGCAGTTTTTTCCCTTTGCTAGACGACTGAGTCACTGCAAACTTTATTCGTGCCTGCACATGCTTGTAGCTTGAGGCTTGAAGTTCTCAGCCCCAAAACAAACATGTTTACTTTTATATTTTTGAATTCTGGTTCTGATATATTGGATGTATCTCTAAATTATTAACAGCAGTAAGTGATTTAGCGCTTTTTCAATTAAGCGTTTTTCAAGTGCTTTCGTGGCTATAGAAACTCAGATTTGACCTTTGCTGCTTATCTGCTAGACCAGCTTTTGTTGTGGTCTTTTCAAAATGTTCTTGCTGTCGCAGAATAGCCAAAATATGAAGAATCTAAAAGCTTTCTTGTTATTGTATGCATGAAAATGCCCACCAGAGGCATAAAGAACACTATAAGACTATGCTATTTGCATATATAGTAGTCCTGAAAGCTAAAATAAGTCTTCAGTTTGTAGCAACTTTATAAATGGCTTGTTAAAATGTTATGTTGAATGTTGTCCCTTATTCAATGGTAGGACTAACTTAAAAAATAGTACAGTGAGAGCCTCAGTCAATAAATTGCATTATGTCTAGAAGACTAGATAATAGGGCTGGATAATAAGTCAATAACAATATGTATTGCGGTAGACACGTGATCAATATCAATAGATGATACATCTGATAGAATATTCAATATATAGACTACTCACTAAACTCGCATCCAAAACTGCACGGCATTCTGGGAGGTGTAGGCAGAGGAAAGGATTTAGCTGCTCAACCTTTCTTGGCTTGCTAAGCAAGGTTGATGGCATCAACAACTAACTCACTCGCTCTTTGGTTACCTAGCAACAACCTGGTGAGTAAATTGTGCAGCAGCCATTACGGGTCTCACCACTGTGCCTCATAACTGCTTAAAAATAAAGAAAACATTGATGTGGAGGGAAACTGTGGATAAAAGGCATCCGACCGGTTTCAGTACTTTAAAGATTTAAACAAAAATATGAATCGATAATTATCAATATCGACAATCATCAAAGTTGATTGATATGAAATGCCTATATTGTGATAACACTAGTATTACTACCACTACTAGTACTCCTAATAACTTCATAAAGAACTTTCAAAGTTCTGAACAACTACAAGGAGATAAAAACCAAAATAAATCAATGCAGTTTAAAAACATTACCCACAAGTCTTTGTCTGATTGGCTGATCATCCCGTCATGATGACTCCTTCCCTGGAAGCTCGGGTTAACCAAGTCCCGGTTCACGAAGAAAGACCCTTGGAATCCAATAAGAAGGTTTTGCTTGTCCGAGTATGGGTTCACCTTTTTTAAGTACTGCTCATGTTACTTTACATTGAGTTTTGCATCATTTGGTAACATTAAAAGCTTTTACTTTTGTATCTAAATCAGTTCAGAATTCAACATAGGAAACTATAAGAAAAGGAGTTTGGGATTAATGTTGAAGATTTCAGTCGGTTTTGTGATTGAGATACCAGCCACATTTCAGACATCAGTAAGGCTTTCTATTATTTTATTTTCTTGTAAGGGTTGTTCTGGAGATTGAAAGCAGATGGACCCAAGAGGTTTTGAAACTATGAATCCTCCCTTTTTCAGTAATATCAGTTCATTTAGTCATTACAGCTTGATATTTGGCTGTTAGCTATTTGATCAGTTTATACAACATTTAAAAAAATAAAACTTTCTTTTAAGAACCATCAGCAGAGTACAGTTATTACACTATTACTAAATGATTTAGTTCTCTTTCTCAGTTAATCATTAGGGAGTACATGAGTTTGGATTATCTTAAAATTAATTTCTTAATTTCTTGATCTCAGGGAATGAACGGCAACCGGTGGTATAGTTTAGTAGATGAAATTCCTTATTTCTTGTTTTTTATGTCTTTGCATAAACTTTAAACTTCTGATCTAAAAATTCAATTATAATTGAGATAAATATGACTTGCTTATTTTTCTTAAACTCAATAGACTTGATTTTTCTAACAGTAATGCAATTTGAAGCATCATAAGCATGCTGCAGAGTTGAACATATGTATCTGATCCAATATACTCCAATTAAAATTTTAAACAGTTAAATTCACATTTAACTTAATCACCTTCTGTCCAATTACATCAAGTTATGATGCAGTTCAAAACAATCCTGAGGTTGAAGCAGCAGCATCCTTCTGGCTTGGCCAACTTGAAATTGAGAGCCCAGGGAAGACAAAGATGGGAAGAAATATCTTCCAACTCCCCCATTATAGAAATAATGTTCACACAAATTAAAAAGAAAATTAATTAATATTGTACTATTTTCTCTGGAAGAAAAAGGTCTGAGTACTTATTTTATTAATGTATTTGGACAAATCTTCTTCATTATAGCATATTTATCATCTTTTAGTCTCTGTATTTCAGTTCAATGCTTTTTTTGGAGTTGTTTGAGGCGGTTAGAGTTCATTTCTGTGGGATACTAATGTTGCTCTTGTACTCTGACCCCCACAGTACAGCTAACACAGCCTGCTTCAAAAGCAAGCACACAAACGGCTTATGTTTGCATACTTTGGAGCCACATCCCTCCCCCAGGCACTCTCCACTAAACCCCTCTCCACTATTAAATACCAACCACCATTTACAACAAAGGAAGTGGCCTCAGTTGCTCTCAGGCATGCAGACACTAGTAATGGTACTGAATCATTATCCAATTTGCTCTTGGGTTTTCAGAGAAACAAGTATTTGTGAAAAATACATCTTAACACACATTTTGGATTACATATGTAGCTAAAGATTAGGAACTGGTAGCTCCCAACTGGATTGTGAAGAATTTGAAAAACTCTACAGGGAGTTGTTCTGCTTGGCTGGCTCACGATTATGTTTGGAGCACTTTTGACTTTGTCTTTTGTCCTAAACCAACATGAATCCTGGACTAACCACACATCTGATTCAGTAATGCTATGTAGGATTATTCTCTTTCAGAATTTAACCTGAAAAGAATTTGTCAACCTGTGTTACTTTAATAGCTGTGTATCAAGATGTGACTTTCATAATAAGTTTGTGTTAAGAGCATTTTTACTTATGAGAGGAATACTTAAATGCTTGGTTTTGTTTTTGTGGTTTTTTTAAGGGCAGACTTTCTTCTATATATTTTTTTTAATAATCAGTTTGCAACAAAACTAATGTCAAAAACTGCTCAAGTTTAACTTTTAAGTTGTTTTTCTTGTGGTTTTTAATTTTACATTGAGATTTTTGTGTCTTTCATATTGGCCTTATTTTCAAAATGGCTTCTGTTATTACTCTGGCTTTTGCTTGCTCGACTGTTAACACCTCAGTAAAATAGGGTTGGGAACATGGGCAGCATATATATGGAAGACATAAATGTACATACGGGAGAGATTAGCCTGACGGTGCTAACTATAAAATGACTGCTTAACATCCAGGAGCCAGTATTATATTAGACCAAAATATCCTATTAAAACTGATTATATTTAAGAAATCTGTCTTTTTCTCATCAAGGATTTTGAGAACATATTATTCTCTTGTATTTCCCTAATTTGCTGTTTGTGGTGTTGTTTAGCAACAGCCTTTGGGAAGAGAACAATGACGGTGCGAGGGTGTGAGGACTCTAAAGAATTAAGTAAACTCTGTCTCCGTATTTGCTTCAGGTCCACACAGAGAGACATCTATTTATTCTCTTTGGATGTGGACTTTTCTATGAAATTGTAAAATGGAGCATGTTCCTGCAGTGCTATAAAAAAAAAATGTAAATTTCTCTTGATTTTTCTGCTATGCTCTGTGACTGGCAGTAAGAAATAATGGAGTGCCACCGCTTTTATACTGAATTTAATGGCATTATTTAGTTTGCAAATGATCAGATTCTTTCACCAAGGTGATTGCATAAAACATTTTTTTTTTAAAGTGTCAAAAAAAGAAAGTAAAAACATTATGACCCGTGGCATTTGAAATAAATATGAACAATTAAAACTGGAATTCAAACCAGTTCAAACGCCTGAAGTACTGTCAAGCTTAAGTTGCCGCTATGTCCAATTAAACAACAATAGTTGTGTGCACATTAGGCAAGGCAACTTTATTTATATAGCACCTTTCAGCCAAAGACAATTCAAAGTGCACATTAACGCTACGAAATACCAGAAAAATGTGTTTGTGATATTATTACTGAATATTCGTATTAACATTGGTTACCATTAAACCACTTATTCATTGTTCTTTTCTTTCATCGCGTCTCGGACACTAAAACCATAAATTCAATGTGGGTGGGGAGAGTCCAACTAACAGGCCAAATATACACCCACTCTTTTTTTCCATTGGACCGTCTTTAGCTTTAAACCACACATTTGCTGTGGCATTATTTACAACTTTGGAGATGTTGCAGCATTTCCTACCATTAGCTACTTGCATACATTTTTTGTGAAGGTCTTGTAGAGATGGTTAGGCCTGTCACAATAACAAATTTTGCTGAGCGATTAATTGTCTCAAAAATTATTGCGATAAATGTTAATATTTGAAGATCATTTTAAACTGATGTAATGATAATGGCATAATAATCCATGCGATATCCTGCCAAAAATAGATGCACGTTATTTTCAAAAGAACGTTTAACACTGAAACTGACAAACAAAATAAACAAAACAACCAAAAACAAAACAAAAATTGACTCTCGGTCTCCGTTAACATAAAATGCGCTTGAATAAAAACTAAACATAAAATCTAAATGGAAGTAAATATTGCATTCAACCAAAAGAGTGCAGATTATGATGTCTGTATAATATATTGCCCTTCAATAATCATTAGATTCATATAGAGAAGACATGCATATCCGAATACTTGATGCAATAGTTCACTCCTACCTTAAGCCCAGTTCACACTACACAATTTCTTGCCCCGATTTTCCCCCTTGCATCAATCTTAGAACGTTGGTAGTTGTCACCAACGTTCTAAGATTGTTACTTGCAATAATCGTAAACGATCATCCTGTGGTGTGTGTTGGGACTGATCAGGTCCAGTCGGTCCGCTCTGATCTAAGTCAGACATATATGTTGGATTGTCTTGGCCAGTTTATCACTGCAGTGTATGGGGTTTTCCCCGACTGGGAGCGAAATCGCAGCCTGTTGAATGTGACAAGTAGCCAGTCAGAAAGCGCGGATTGCCAAACAGCTGACACGGCACTACCCAAAGTCCAGCGGACATCGGAGAGGATATATGTGGAAACAGCATTAATGTTTATTCAACATTTCGTGCAAAGAATATCCACAGAAATGATGAGAAGAGAAGTTGGAGCGAAATTGCTACCGCAGTTGAGAAACCCGGTAACTTTTCAGCTGTTCACCGTTCACGTGACATGGTTATGATGCTATTCATTCAGTCAGGACTTTACGCTGACACTAGCAACATGCATTGCAGGTAGATTCTAGTAAAACATTGATTAATGCCTGGTTTTAAAATTAGTTATCTGGACTTGTAGCCATTATTTTGTGCCCATTGTTCTCAATGTAATTTTAAACATTAAAATGATAAATACTAATTAATCGATGAAGCTTAAACACACAAATGGTAAAGACGAAAAAACAGAATAACTCACCTACACATCATAGTGCTGCAAATAAAGCCCCGTTCTCCACTCTTTTGTCCAACGCCTTTTCTTTTTGTTACATCTTTTATCACTTAAAATAAACTCACAAGCTATTCTTATTGCTTCTACGTCATCAGCTGTGTTTATTCTAAATTCGTGTGATACAGTGGCTTTTACGGAATTGTCTGTCTGAAATCTGAATGTCGGTGAGAGAAATCGGTTCGTGTGTGGTGTGTTGCTCTTGCCATGTAGCTGGACAACCCGATCGAACCCGTTACACCTACGGTTTTTTGCCTGCTTGTATGTCTCTCAGGTTTTGAAAATGGGCCAATGATCGGCAGACAACTCTAAAATCGTGTAGTGTGAACCGGGCATTACACTAAGGGAATGAGGAGGGGAGGGTCAGTGGAGAGCACTGGAGTTGAGCCTTTTTTCAGCCAGTATCATCAATAGAAAGAGAAAAAGGCAGAAAGAAACGATAAAGCCGATAAATTAAAACGAGGTTGATAACTTTCATTTATCGTGCAATTAATTGATTTATTGTTTATCGCGACAGGCCTAGAGATGGTCACTGTGCAGTTTCCTCTCTAGTACGTCTCTAAGGTTCACAGTGGGGTCTGGACTCTTCGGTGGCCACTCAATATTTCACAAGACACTTCAAGGCAGGATTAAGATACATGTCTGACGTTTCCATGAATGAAGACGGAATGAATGAATCAAAACAGCAAAGGTGGTTTGATGCCAGGCTACCTTTGTTACGCACCGGAGTTTCCAAGCAAGGTCGTCAAAGGCCTGCATGAGCTGACTTTCACAAGACGAAATGATGTAGTGATAATAAATGGTTTGTGCTACCAGCCAACAGCCCGATATATCCATAATGTTGACGTCAAAGATCACGACTGCTCCTGCTGTCCCAGTCTACTGGCTTGTTCTTTGAAAACTAACAGCTGTGCAGGACAACACCATAATCACTTATGACTTACAGCCAGGCGAAGGGAGCCCAGAAGTCATTTGTCTTTCTGTTTATGGCAGAAATGTTTTGTAAAAGATACTCCTATGTGTAAGTGATGTCTCATACTCTACTTTTGCAAAACATTTGAGCCTTGGGAATGTCATCTTGGAATATAGCCATGCTATCAGGTAAGAAAAAAAAAAAACTCTATTGGTGGAATAACCTCCTTCGAGCATATAATCTTGCTGAACTTTTGACATGACAAACTCAGCAACTTCTGATCATAGCACTGCCCCCACAGTCTTTTACAGGAGGCCCTAGGCAGGAAGGTACATGACCTCATCTCTCCCAGTTCTAACCCTGATGTGCACATCATTCTTGGGCAGGGTGATGAATCTGAACTCATCAGACCTATTATTGCTAGACAGTCCAAACTTTGTGCTTGCTAACAGACGAAAGCCTTTTCCTCTGATTATCTTCACTGATTAGTGGTTTGCTTCAGGCTACACAGCTCAAATCCCATGAGTTCCCTTTGCACTGTGCATGTGGAAATGCTTTTATTTTTACCACTGAACGTAGTTGTGAGTTGTTGTTTTTATGTTTTGATTTCTCCAAATGTTTAAATGAATGCCGATCACAATCACCCGCATTTTTTCCACAAACATCATAGCTCCCCATCCCGTTTTTAATAATACCTTGGACAGTTGTTGAGCTAATTTTCTTTCTGCAATTTCATAGATGTTTTCTTTGCTTGAGGCATGTGGGAATAATGTGACCTTTCTGAAATAGATTAACATCTTCTCCACACAACAGGATACGTCTTCTGATGTAGAAGCTTCTTGCATCAGTTAGACTATGAAATTTATTGCCCGCTGAAACACAATCAGCCATGCAGTTTTAATAAGTGGGAGTCTCCCACCTATTTTCTTTGCTAAATCCAGGACTTGTTCTTGGACTGGTGGTGTAATATGGTAGCTTTCAATTCAGATGCTCCAGACAAGCTGCAGTATTTTCTGTAAAAGACACCACTAATGGGCCTGGAAAGGAATTCTGCTTGTTTCTGAGGTTGCAGTCAGTTTGAGCGTGTTATTTTATACTTGATTGGTCATGATCCAGTTTCACTGTATGCAACTATTGGTGTTTGTCAGCCAGCACGAGAAACAGTGAAGTAAACATCTTCAAACATTAATGACAGCTGAATATTTTATGTTAAAGCTGGGAAGAAGTCTTAAGCAGCGCTTCTCAAAAAGAAACCCATGTGTCTTGTGTTGCTATTTTTAAGGCAAGAACAAAAAAGCTGAAGTAAATATTTAACCTTACAAAGAACGTTAGTGTTTATATATAAGTTCATTTTCAGCCAATTTGATAATTGAATCACTTGGTGCAATAAAGTTGTGTAGCGTTCCCTCGGCTACTATTTCATATTCACACTCATAACCGCCATCCGTTATTACCACCCAGTGTGAACGAAGGCTTTCTTAGATCATTGTTTTAATAGCCGTCATTACAACCCAGCACCGTTCAATATTGCAAACCTGGCAGTCTCAAGACGTCTCATCCCTCTTCCCTGAGCAAAATGATCCTTCTATGACCCTCGATTGCAGTTCCCCCATGACATTCACACTTGATTAGGCTTGCAAATGAAGTTTTCCTTATTTTAGGGCATGAGGTGCGACCTTGGCTCAAGAGTCCTGTTAAGTCTTATTGGATTTGCTGGACATACTAGACTCAAAAGATTTATTTATTTATTTTTTCAGTTTCACAACTAAGCTGGGAATATGTCCCAGTGGTGTTATCTGCAACTAATTCACTTGCTTCATCAGCTTTTTTTCCCCCTCTTAAATAGTCTACAGATAGTTGATTGCGCATCTTTCTTTGTGCCACGGGAATGTTCACTTTGTAAATAAATGGCTACCACAAAAACAACAGCAACCACATTTAAAAAACTACCATCTGTGGATTTATCTTTAATTTCCTCCTTCTGTCAGCAACTAATTGTCGTACCGTAATTGTTAATTGTTGCTGACAAAGTAAGTTATTCTGCCTTAATTGTAATACCAAATTACACTTGTGATACTATAAAGGGTCAAAACACTTTAAAGGCATTTTGAGTCTCGTAAGGAATTAAACTAAGGATGATTTAAATCATGTTCGTACTTGACCAGCATTGTTGTTCTTACTTTAGTAAACATTGTACGCTCAGTTATTAATCAAGTTGTATTTATTTATTTTTTAGCTATAGTTTTCTTAAATATTTAATAGAAAACATACAATTTGTGTTTTCTTTGAACAGCATCTGTTGGCACAACAATTAGGCAAAGATATTATGAAACTTGATTAAAAAAATAACAATATTCCCATCTCACTTGTTCCTCATTATCCCATTATCCATTAAAGAGTAAATAAACATTTCAGAAACAATTACGTGACCAAAATATCCACTCTTCCGTTCAGTAAGTCACAAGACCTCCATTTGCTTTAGTACGTCAACTACATTTAATAGTGCCTGATTGCATCTCTGAAAACACAGTAGTGTAATTTATTAATATCATTAAATATTTTGATATTTATTGATGATTTCGCAATGTTTTTTTGTTTTTGTTTCAGTGATTTGTCATAATGCCGTTTGATCCTGGAAGTTTCACTAGTCTTGCTCTTTGCGTGTTAAAGCAAACCTCACATATTTGACAAGTTGGGCAGGAAAGAAACTTGGCCTTCTCTAGTTGCAAACTTGAAAACTTGTTTCGCTCCAAGAAGAATTTCTCCAACAAAATTTTTCTTCTACTTGGATTTCACCCTTCAATGATGCATACGTCTTCTTCTTTTCACCCCTATCATCAGTATGACTTTCGATTCAGTAAGCTCCATCTCACTGAATCAACATATTGGTGCTAGTTCGTACCTAGCAGTTCTAGGGTATAAACCCTGTTGCTTTGAGCAAACCTCTCAGTCTTTCTGTTCTTATTCTACAAACAAATGAGAAGCACATTTTTTTGTAATTTCAGCAACCTCTGCTAATGAGCTTCAGCTCAAGCTGGCAGGCCAAAGAGGATTTCAGCCCTGGCTTACTGGTCAGCTTATGTCTTCTCACTCATTATCTCACTCAATGCATTATTACCAGAAAATTAGAAAAGCATTTGCAGTAAGACAGTGCACTCATATTGCTTAGCAAGTCAACACTGCTGGTGTATGAAAGCAAAGATATTAAAACCTACTGGCCTTTTTGCTTGATCTGTAAATTGTCTTTCTACAACAGCCTTTCTTTTTGGCTACTCTAGATTTTCTCTTGCAGAACATGCTGGTTATGTGGACTGCAGAACAATGGCACAAGGAAACTGTAAATTAATGCTTTCTGGTGACAACTTGAAATGTTGTATTTTTTTCAGCTTTTTAACGTAAGTAATTCTCAACTTTTGAATTGAGAGCTTTCGAGTTTGTGGTCTCATACAAAACTGTAAGTTTTCTTAAGTTTTGTTGGTAAAAAAAAAAAGTCTGAGTTTATCATTGTGGTTGCTGGCATTCATTTGAGAACTGCATTACCTCATCTTGGACTTGTTTTGGTTTCTTAAAGGCTGCTGGAATATTTAGAGATGAATCTAGAAAAAATAATAGAGCTTAAGTTTATAAATGAAGACATACAGCTAAATTGTACCCAGTTATTGCTGAACAAATAGCAAGATGTTGCTTTTCTCACATCTTTATCTCTTTCTCTGTATAATCATCATTCACCTTTCACCTCAGTTTTGAAAGTCCTGCATCGACTATTGTAGTAGGACTGACTTGTATCTAAATATATTTAGCTTTATTGAATGTGTTAACATTAATGTTTTGGCAAACAGAAAATAAAATTGATCTGTAAATTAATATGGCTGGTAGGATTTTTCAATAATGTAAAGTACAAATGGTTAGCAGTGTAAAGTCCAGTTTTCAAGTTCGGCCTGGGAGGATTTTATTGATTGATGATAATGTCCGGGTCTTTGTCGTTTTTCGGGGAACCAATAAGCATCCTTAAAATAACTGGCGCGATGCCTGGAGTATGGAAACTTTTTCCCTCCCGGTTCAGAGCGAACGGCGGGTAAAAGCGCAGCAGGTGTATTTATACAGGTGAGAGGATAGACTGAACACTGCGGCCGGCTGCGCATTAGATGATTAACGTAAGTGTAGCTTTACGGACGAACCGGAAAATTTATTTCATATAATCCCAGTCTCTACAAATGGGTGGTGGAGCACATCGTGACGGTACATAGCTGGTAGATGAGTTTCTGTGTGTGACGAAAGAAGGGGACAAATCCCGTCACTAACATGAACACAAAAGCTATAAATGTCTGGGCAAGGTGAGAGTTCATCTATTAAACTCACTGAAGGTGAATACAAAAATGAAAAGCTGGACTACAGACATTTTTTATAAGCGTATTTGTGAGCCTGCCTTTTTATTATTAAATTGAATATAACTTCAGATTCTTGTATAACTTTTCTTCAGGTTAACTTAGAAATTGAGCTATTATTGTTACAGGTTTATTTTCTAAACTACAGAAAAGCTCAAATGTGAGAAATTTCACTGATGTTGGTTTCTGATAGTAATACTGCTGTTAGATTTACCAATGTTTTATTTTATCTTTTTTATTATCCGATTACTTGATTAATTGTAAGAATAATCAATAGATTACTCGATTACTAAAATTTTCATTTACAACAGCCCTAGTTGGAATATTGAATTGGAATAAGTGGGTCAAATCTAGAAACACTGTTGCTCGATTAAAACGTCTACCAAGGTGTTTCTGAGTTTTTGTTGTCTAGACCTTGATATTGTTCATATTTTGAGTGAGAGGCATTCCAAGTTACAATTCTGTCTTCAAGCAATTAAAAAAGTCTTGGTTTGCTAAGTTTCTACGTGAAAAACTACAAGCTGTCACCTAAGATCCTTGCGAAGCGAAAACAATAACATTTTCTGCAGCAGCTTCATTCACATGTATATTATATATAATTATAATTATAATTTGCAGTACTGTAAAATAAAAAACAGTATTTAACTGAGTTCTAGTTTCCCACTGAACTGTGCAATGCAGTTAAAAGTGTAATGGTGAGTGGGTTGTAATGGTGCATCCACCAAACAGACACAGTTGCTAGGAATAACCACATTCCTTAACATATCCATAACAGCTGCTCTGTCATTGTTGGATAGTCTATTATTGTGATGCAGCCAACTGGAAATCGTCATTGAAGTTGGGTTTGCAAATGTGTGTCTTTATGCATCAGACAACAAAATGATTTTATAAAAGAACTTATATGTTCATGCTTTCAAGATCTATATACGTTGTAATGTACTTGCCATTAAGACTGTTACCAGTTTGGCTCTAATCTAAATGTAATCATAGCCATGTTCTGCAGTGATCAGATAAAATGCAACTAATCCTGGCATTGATACATGCACACACACACTGATTTCCTCAGATACCCTCCTTCTGAAATGGTTCCAGTGGACATTTGGACAGTGACAGAGGTGTGAAAGCCAAGCCACATGGACACTCTGGGTTACAAACTCGGCTACAAATTGATAGACTTCTGAAGTCCGTCAAACTGGCAGCGGCTTTTTACAAATCTACAAAGCAGGAAGACGACATATTTCAGACGAGGACTTCAGAACCAATCCATAGTATGATGTTTTTATTGCCAAAGCATTTCACTGCTGCAGAAATAATGCATTTCATGTGAGGTGAAGTGGAGGAAATGGAGATGGCTTGCAATCTGCAGGAGGACAAACAGCAATTACATTCAGGAGAGATGGCCACAGATTGGCAGTACGGTGCTGCCCTGATGGGAGATATAATTTGTTTGAAGAGGCCAGGAAAAGTTGCAGAATAAAGTAGAGACAAGGTCAGTTTTGAAAGAGACAAAAATCACTTCAGGGCTCTTCCTCTCAACAGCTCTCTTCTCCTTGGCCTCACATGTTCAGCCTTGTTACCGAATGGCCTACAGACTCTTGACATTTCTCCTGAATTCTTTAGCTGGGTGTGTCAAAGTGCTTTACATGAAATCTCACTGTGGCCTTCTTCTTTTTCTAACCTTAGCTTTCTCAAAAATTGTGGGTGTTTTTCTTTTTTTCTCCTTGAAGACTAGACTTGAAGTGACCCTTTTGGAAAACAGCAGGTGTTGTAGAAGTGGGGGCAGGGTTTGTCAAGCTGAAGTGTGATTGGAGTAGGACATGCAAAATAAGGGTAAATTTAGCGGTCTCAACAAGAGTGCCGTTGATAAGCCAGCTTGTTTATGTAAGAGATGCTCGTAGAAACTAAAAAACAACAAAATACTATATCAAAACTCGCTTTATTTCCTCCATTCCTTTTTAACAAAAAGGCTTTTCAGGCCCTGACTTGTTGGCTCTGCTGAGACAGCTGTGCATACTACCCAAATTAATTCTTGGTTATTTTTGATGCAGTTACTGTGGCCGTATTTGAATGTGATGTACATGGCGATCACTTATCCAGATTTGTTTACCATTCTGTATATAGGATCATTTTATAAGGCCAACTAATGTGACTCTGATCAAGCAATAAAGTAAAATAGTTGTGTTCTTTCACACTTGATTTATTATTATTTTTTAAAAAGAAAAATACAATACAAGAATTCTCTGCTATTTGAAATTTATAACACGTCTAAGTACCTTTTTATGTTTCATTGCTACTATGAATTTTTTTTTAGTTTAATGTTAGATCATTTTAAGCTTGTTTTCCAAAGGTTTCTTTTCTAGTGAGTACACATAGTTGTGGAGCAAGGCAGCCCAAGGGGTTGAGTTATAAAACGATGAGGACTCATCCTTTGCTGCTGTGTACAAAAACTAAGTATTCATTTGTCTACCGACCCATTAACATCCCCACTAGTCGTCATCATATTTACTCATGGGGATTCAAAGCTTTTCAGTGGCAATGTAACATCCAGGGAGAATTACGTGCCTAATTTAGTCGACCTGCTTCCTCACTTCTGTTTCCAGGTCAGGGACGGAAGTACACAAATCAGGAAGTTTTCAAAACTTTTGCATCTTTACATTACAATGTTAAACCACAGTTTAAATCTCAGGCTACTTCCTTTAAGAATGCTCTGATGAGTTATGGGGAGCGATGTAGGTTTGGACTCTTATTAATAATTTTCAGGGTTTTTTTCTTTTTTCAAATATTTTCACATTGTGAATAACTAGTAGTGAGTAACGGAGTGTGCCCGAGTGGGGGGGGAGGGAAACAGCCCCTAAACATTGATGCTCTACTTTTCACTAGTTGTTTCTATTTCTGGCCGGCTGGATTGCTTTTCAGTCAGAATTTATGGCATTTCAGGAGGAAGCCTCTTTGATTGACAGATAATGATATATGCATATGCAGAACAGAGGGGAGAAGAATAACCCCTTACCTCTCCCCTGTCCCTAGAGCTTCTTTGTTCAACTGCCTTTATTTTTTCATTCCATCATATCTGCTGAAGATTGAGCGATATATACCATCAAAGCCTTTTAGAGGCTTCCCACTCTCTTCCAAAATCCTTTTTATTTTCAACAGATTCAGCTGCTTAATATTCCTTAGCAGTCTGTGGCCTTTTTGCAGAACTAACAAGGTTCTGAAGATGCAAGTCTTGTCTTCATGTGAAAGACAGCTGGGGCACAGCCCTCTTCTTCTTTTTCTTTTTTTTGTGGCGCTCATGCCGCAGTGTCTGTGCTGCTAACAAGTTCAGAGCAGCTCTCAGACACAAAAGCAAGTGGGAAGTGACTCTCATGTTATTTATATTTTATTGGATATTGTTTAATATTTCTAATGAAAATTTGTTAAATAAAAATACCACAGTTGTGTATCTTTTTAAATGTATTTATTAGCTTTGCTTTTATTCCACACTTTTAATTTAGTAATTAGAATGACAACCATTGTGTTGACTCTTGAGCTAGTTCAGCATGTAATTAAATGCAAGGGTTGTAAAAGTTGTCAAATGCAAACATTAATCAAAGTAGCAAATACAATATTTTAATAATTTTTTGCCTGGCATAGTTTGCATGTTTGTATAAACACAATTGTTATGATTAGTGTTGCACAATATATTGAATTCAATCTACATTTTAATATCAGTGTATGCAATATTGCAATCACAAATGACTTCTTGTACACATTTGTTATGAGGATCCTATAATTCAGCCATCTTTTGTTCACAATTTGCATATAGATGATACATTTGGCCAGCAGGATGGACCTGAACTGACCTTAATGGCCGCATTAAGTGTTTATTTATTCTGTATACCTGAGACCTCAGATCTCAGCAATAAATATGGGCACATTGTTTAAAGGTGGAATAAGAAAATATGTCAGTAGATTGTAGGGTAATCACAATCAGTTTTGTCAATAAATGAAGTTTCAGCTTTAGCAGCACATATAACATTTACATTGTCCCTTTTTAAGCACTCATATTTATAATGCTCATATTAACTCTTAGTTGTATTGCTATATTTAAATCAATAAGTATCAGTACATATAAACATACTTCCTGATTTAAACGAAGGGCTTCGGTTAGGCCTGTCACGATATCAAATTTTGCTGAACGATTAATTGTCTCAAAAAACTATTGCGATAGACGATAGTATTGTCTGAAGACCTTTTTACACTGATTTAATGGAAATGACGAAATAATGCATGCGATTTCTTGCCAAAGATGTATATCCTTTATTTTCAAAAGAACACTCAACACTGGAACTGGGACATACCTGGTCTCTAAACATTTAGAGTGCAGGGTCCAGTCAGCAGCTATATAGTGAATGGTCAAGCTCATATAAGGAGTCATATTTGAACTTGACCACATATCCGACGTAGCAGAGTAAAATGAAATGTCTTTTATCTCCTTCAGTATGTCCTCTTTAATACTGCTGTAAAGTTGTGGAATTGCCGTTTGTGATATGTATGTTTTTCCGGGGATTTCGTACCGTCTATCAAAAGTTTGCAACATTTTTCGAAATGCCAGCTTTTCAACAATATTAAATGGGAGCATCTCTTTAGCAATTAAGCGAACTACGCTGTCTGTGAGCGCGCACCACTTTGCGCCGTCCTTTTTGTATGCTTCCTGTCGATGAAATGTTTCAATGACGGTGGACTGTCGCGAACTTGAAGACGAAGACGGGCCACCGGTTGTACTTTTCCTCCTCAGCTGGAAAAACTTTACTGGATGGTTGTGCTTTAGGTGCACGTAAAAGTTGGTTGTATTGCTACCTTTAGTTGCTACTATTTTATGACAAATGCGACATACCGGCTCGCAAAGGTTCAGCGGTTCGCCTCGGTCATTTGGTTTGAATCCAAAATACTCCCACACTGCGGCAGTTGCGTTCGGCTTTGAAACGAGTTCCATTTCGAGTCTCTCCTCCCCCAATATGAGATAGTGTTTCTTTACCTTGCTAACTCCTCACGGGGCTCTAAAGCTGCAGCAGTACAAAATGATGTGCGCGCTGACTACCTGACGTAATAGTCCCCTCCTCCTCCCTTCTCATTTTTCCCTTCCTAAAAAATGAGGAAGGGAGGGGTCAGTGGATAGCGCCGGAGTTGAGCCTACACATCCAGCGTCATCAATAGAAAGAGAAAAATACAAGCAGAGACGATATGGACGATAAATTAAATGACGTCGATAGGTTTTTTTTATCGTACGATTAATCGATTTACGGTTTATCGCGACAGGCCTAGCTTCGGTGTTTGAAACGAACTCGCATAAGTCTTGGCTTCACAAAAGTAGTGGAAAATACTGTCCATTTCCTAAAGAAATGCTAAATAAATACCCAAATGACTTTTTAAAATGAACATTGCGTGCACAAAATTACTACCTGTTTTCTGAACTAAGCATTTGTTTAGTAAGACATTGTTCCACTATTAGACAGTCAGTTCAGTAACTTTTTATTGCCTGCCAGAGGTGACCCATGAGTGACATGAATTTCAAATAAAAAATCAGAAGTTGTAAAAACAACCAAATTGTTGTCTGACCTATATTTCAACAACTACATAAACACACACAACTTTATCATTAGTGCCTCTATAGCTGCAGTTTGAAACATCTTACAAGCTTAATGAGGCAATAAAAGATCCCTAGGCCTTTAACTAATTTATTTCTGTTGCTAAATGTAGTTAGTCTTAACCTATTTTCTCATTCGGTGACTTATTGCATGATTGTAAGTGCCAGCTTCTGCCTACAAGCTTGAAAGAGTTCAGCACAGAAAGTACCACAGAGTGTTGACAGGCACCATGGGTATTTGCTCAGCTTCCAAATCTTTCCTTCCTATTTACTTTGAACTTAGTTTTCTCATGCAGTTTGTGGTTCTTGGTCTAAAACGTATCCTCCCTAGAACACTTTGGCTTCCAAGTTTCTTTTTTTTTTTTTGGTTCTTGTTGTATATCAACTCCACCTGCTGCTCCAGGGCATGCTTGGTCTTGTGACTTACTCCTCTGTCACTTTGATCTGAGAGGTTGTAACGACTTTTTGCAAAAACATAGGTTTAATATTCACTCAATGGGACTCTGTCTCAAAAGGCCATTGGTGATCTGTTTAAAGTAAAATAGATTTTCCTTCAATTCACAAATCTAAAGTAGTGTCAGCATAGGAGAAGAGAACAATTGATGTGTATTTAGCTGCAGCATTCAAATGTAGCATCAGATCCACCCCTAAAAGGAAGCAACCGAACCCCTCAATGCAAGCAAAGCACTTCTAAATACAATCAGATTTACTATCTATATTCCTAAATGCTTGTGACAACCACACTGTTTCTCACAGCATGTGACCCAGACCCACTGAAACACTCTTTGTTTTGCTTAATCCACTGTGAAAATTGCCCTAATGTTTTGAGAGCTGGAGGAGGTTGCATGGGAATGGTGTTGTGGGAGGATATTCCAAGGACAACAAATTGGTTTGGGACATCAAGTTTGTAGCTTTTATATTGTGGTACACATGAAGCAATGACTGGGTACTAAATATCAAGATGTTTAGTACTGAAAATGTCTTCAGTTTGTTTTCAAGTTAAAGAATGTACTCCCCCCACCCCCATTTTACTGCCAATTATAAGAGGAAGTCTGTCATTAATATAACATTCAGGATAACCTAAATTACTTGGAAGGCATACAAGTGAATTTAACATAAAAGCCAAATTTATTTCAGTGATTTCCGTTTTTCTGAAAAACAGAAAATTCAGTTTCTCAAAAAGCTGGAGTACAACAGAAGAGCCAATAAATAAATTTAACAAAAGTGCCTAAAAAATGGGCCTTCTAAAGTTAAGTATTAATTAGCATATTGCTGTGTACAATATATATACTCCATACCTGTTCATGAGTCCTTTTGCATGAAACGCCTCGTTACTATGGCATGGCATGGAGGCGATCTGCCTGTTGTTCTGTTGGGGTGTTTGGGAAGCCGGGGTTACTTAAATAGTGACCCCTAGCTCATCTGCATTGCTGACTCCAGTGTCTTTCGTATTCCTCTTGACAATAGTCCATTGATTCTTTATGGGGGTCATGGAAATTTGCTGGACAATCAAGTTCTTTAAAGCGGGTATAGGTTCCTTTAGGCTGTATGGACCGATGCCAAGTTCTGCTGGAAAATGAAAGCAGCATCTCGTTAAAGCTTGTCTGATGAGGCAGCATGAAGTTCTCTAAAGTTTACTCCTGGACAGCTTCAGTAGATTTGGACTTGATGAAACACAATGGACCAACAGCGGAAGATGAATTGACTCCTCAAAGCAACTCAGACAAACTTCGCACTGACTATGCGTTCACACTAGCCTGTTTAGTCCACTTTAATAAAATTCTAGTTTTATTAAATGGTTTGATTAGAACTCTATTTTTGCAACTCTATTTGGCTCCATTTTAGTCAAACTAAATTTGATTAAAATTTTATAGACATATATTTTGTGAGTAAAGTCTGGTTTGTTTGGGGAAGTGTGAATGTACAATCAAACTCTGATGCGAATCAAAAAAGCAAATTAAAAGCTTGGGTCTCGGTTGGTTGAAGTGAACTCTGGCAAGGTTTGAATTCCTATGTGCATGCAAGTGGATCGGCGATTACTCCAAACCAAGAAGAGGAGTATAGCGCAAGGCATTCTGTGTCAATAAAACCAAAACAAACACAGGAGTCAAACACTAGATGGGGAAAAATGGCTCATGGTTTTTCAACAAAGGCAAAGAGAAATCCTTCAACAGACTTCAAAGGAGTCTGATGCCACTCCTTTTTTTGTGTACATTTTGTGAAGAAGGAAGTTGCGCTAATGTCGTCTTCGGTTATTTTTGTGTCGTTTCCTTCAGTAGTTCTTGGTTTTCAATTAGTTTTGATTGTTTGACACAATGCAGAGTGAAAGCGAGACCACACCATTTAAAAATGTAACAAATGTTGCAGTTTTGGTCCCCAATCGAACAGAGTTTACCAGACTATTAGGTGTGAAAACACCCTGAATCTCAAGAAACTTGAGAAAGAGAGACATCACCCAGTTTAAAATTTTGAATATGTTTACTATTGTGTGTAAATGACATAAAAGCTTTATGTAACCATAAAATACTGAAATATGTTTTCAATATTTATCATTAACTTCAGAGACATAAAAAAAATGTGTCTTTATCAGTTTAGTTAGTTTAACTTTAGTTTGGAGAAGTGTTTTCCATTTAATCAGGTTGCTCCGGCTCCACATCTCGGCTCTCTGCTCATTTCGCTCTACGCTCGGCACGCTCCGAGTTCTCTGATAATTCTCCGGGCATCGGATGGCTGCTGATGACTGGCTCTGTCGTGGTATCAGTGGTGTGATCATTAAATGTTTTGCCAGCCACTCACTCCTCAGAGAAAATGAATGAATTATGAATGGCCAACAGATGGGTCTTCGGCCCTCGTTTTCTTGCCCTGTCTACTAGTTGTGATAGATGCCTGCATGTGTCAGGGGGCAGCAGATGTGGAGCAACTATAATAATTAATGAGAGAATATCCGTCCCAGTCAAACTGCTGGAAGACGCATCCTGAGGCTAATGTTTAAAATGTTTTCACTGGAGAGAGCCGTAAAGTTGGTCTTGATGATTCATGTGTGAGGTGTCCACCTCTTCCTTCAGACAGGTCAGTAGCATGGGACAGTATGTAAAGGTGATGATGTGCATCAGCCCAGTGCTAATTGATATGCGAAGGCAACCTTGAAGAGAGGCTAAGCTATTTGACCTTCACTTCCTTTGATGACACATTGAAAGATGATTTTAAAAACGTATTCCTTGAAAAATGTTATGAAAATCACCTCTAACATCGAGTTTAAAATGATTCTTACACCGTCTTCAGCATAGTGAGGAATGCATCTTCTGTGCTGTATGATGTGCATCTTTCTCTTCATTGGGTCTGTGATACTCTCTATGTTTACAGCATTGTCTGAAAGATAAAATGCATAGAAGGGGAAAAAAAGGGTAGTAATATGTTAACTTCATTCATCATGTAGTTTTAAAAGGTCTTTCTTAATTCAGTATTATTTACAGGAAATTGGTTACCACACTTTGTAATCCATCACTGGAGCTCTTGATCACCGTGCACATCATGTCATTGCAAGTGTATTAATCATTTCACTCAGTTATTACACAAGTGACCTTCACTGTGTGACAGCCACTCTCCTTGAATCTTGATGAGTTTAGGAAGGTTGTGGGTTTCGTCCGCTGTCTTCAGTTTTCTGGCACTGGTGAGATCTGCTAGTTATCTCTCTCCATGTGTTTCAGTCTGAAAATTAGCTTCTTTAAAGAGAGCAAGGAATGAACTTGAATTGAGAGAATCAGTTCTACGGCCCTGTTTAAACCCTGGCTTTACTGTCATCAATATAATAGGCGACGTTTTGATGGTCACTTTTTTTGTTGTTTTTGGACGGGATTAGGGTCATTATACCCTAAGCAAAGCTGCTTCCACAATTAAATATACTGCAAACAATAAAAGTCATGTGAATACTATATAAAAAATAACGCATATTGCTCAATAAAAACAGATGTTGAACATTCCCACATACATTGCAGCAAGTAAACAAAGCCACAAATTAGACCACATCATCAGAAGCATGATAAAACGCTGCATGCCTACTTAATTTTACAATCTGATTGATGTAGGGACAAATTAAATTTTAAATCTGTTAAGTCTGCAAGCAGGGATGATTTAAAGAGAAAAGAACGGTGAAAACTATTTTTATATTAAAACACTGCAGAATGTTTTGTAGCATTTAGTGTGTTCTTTTTATTGCGTTATGCCTGGCTCGGTTTTGACGGGACTGAACATGACTTCTCCCAAAAGTGATGTAGGGATGTAGGCAAATTAGTGCACAAAAATTTCCCCAAGAACGCAAAAGAAAGTTTGATGCTTAAAAATCTCAGCAGGAGGCCCTCCGTCTCCCTCCGTGTTCAAACGGCACATGCTCATGCCTTGAAATGACACCAGAAGAGCTGCAGGATAAGCCTCAGGAAGAGAGAACCGCACTTGGCAGACATTTACTTTTTTTTTCTTTACAAATGTACCTTCTTCCTGCAGCATACCTGCCTCAGAGAGCATTAGTGCTGTTACACGGTAGCCAGGGATTATTGATTAACATTGCTGCTGACATTTCTAGTTCCTGTATACTCCGGCTGGATGGCGATGCTCTCTTTTCAGCCTTCACACACTGACTGGCATTGTTTTTATGTCTCTTCAGACTAAAGTTTTGTTGAAGAAAATCAACTGTTTTTAATTTTAGGTTATCCTCTGCACTGCATAGTATGTACAGGTTTCCACCCAAAATCCAACATTCGTTTTTATCATTCCTACATATTTTAAAAAGACTTTTTCCACAGGAAAGACTGTTTGTTTTGTGTTTTACCTGCTTGTATAATTAATACAACTATGGAGTGTGTTGTCTCATCTTGGCACAATCACTACATGGGGGAAAAATACACAAGGTGTTAGATTTAAAAAGGCTTCAGATCTGTTTTTCTCTTCAAATATTGTCAAAAATTGCAATGGACCATGTAGTGACAGAAGGGTGTCCAGCTGGTTTCTTTGCTCCAACATCTAATTAAAGTGCTTTGTAAATGACCGCATTTTATGAAATGATCAATATACTTTCTTTGATCTAGCAATTTAGCACCATCTTTAATTTAATAACATGTTTCCACTGGGGATGGAAATGACTCGGTTACATAAATTACAGAGGAAACCATCCATGTCACACTCTGCACATACACACTGATGGATTGGCTGTACATTAATGACTCTGCTATTGAAAAGCCTACAAATTAATCATGGCAGCAATTAAAAATGTGCGTTTGCGTTCGGGTATTAATTTATAGTGCATCAGTGTCCAAATCCAAAAGTCCAATATTACAGCTGATAATTACATTTGTGTATTAACTGAATTGAAAAGCTGCTTAGGATCAATGTTCCAAAAGAATCTGTATTGATTTCTTTTAAGTACAAACAGCCGGCCTAAATCATGACGCTCTCTGACAGGGTTGGGCAATAAATTTTCACAAATGGTCACATAAGCACTTATAACTAATCCAGGGCCAAGCCATTGACTAAACACCATTTTTGTTCGACTACATGTGTGATAGTAACTTGTTAATAGAATCTGTTATCGTCTGATGACGGTAGACCTTGCAGTTGAACAATAAAATGTGACCCCATACTGATAGCTTAGGTTTCTTGTTTACTTTTCATGGATAATACTTGGGAAAAAAATGGTCAGAAATGATCAAGGTGATATTTTTCGCAGCTTAGTCAAATGATTTAAATTTGAGGTGTAATTACTGCAAACATTTCTAGATCTATTTCTCTCAAGCTGAGTGTACCACTTGAACTTTTGTTTGGTTCAGGTCTTTTTTAACACTTTAGAAATGTTTGTTTTCCAATTAATCTCGTCACTGAATCGAAGGTATACACTTTTCTAAAAGATATAAACAGCTTCAACTTTTGCTTTGTCTTCTGTTTTGATATAGAAGAAAGCAACAGAATATTGCATAATGGCTTATACCTAATTAATACAGTAAAAATAGTGTTACATTGTAATTGGTCATGCATTATTAGACATATTTTTTAGACGGAAACCTTTCCTTTCATGAAATATTTTCCTTTGTATTTAAATGTGGAAAAAAATTGAGTTTGCAACCTCAACAACAGCTGACACATTTTTGTCATTTCTGTGCCCAAGAAAACATGGTTCCAATAGTTTTGGAAGAATTATTAAAATCTTTAGCCCATGGTGCTTTAGCCTTCCGTGCTGGTGGGAAATGTGGTATATTAGCTGATATAGGATTTAAAAAATTTTTTTTTTACAGACACCCTTGCTTCTCATGTATGATTCACATTTGAACGCTGTCCATTTTCAAGCATCATAATAATGGAGTTCATATTTCCTCCCGTCATGTGTAGGTGCTGAAGCAGCTGCAGGCGGTAAAAAGCAGAAGATCGAGCGGAGTGCAGACTGTGGTAAAGGTGGACGGGATGTCGACCCAGCTGTTTGTTTCTTTGTGAAAGATCTGAGGAGGTCAGTCACCATTCAGTTGTCTTTGTCACAAATCAGGGTTTCTGTTGCCTTCAAGCTCAAAAAAGTACACAGAGATAATCTTGTTTGTTAGACGTCTTTGAAGCATGCCTCTTGACTATGACCTTCTTCTGACATTGACCCTATCTACTCCTCGGCATGCAAATATCATCTTGACTTCATTTTCCAAATTATGTCTAGCGTCTTCTAACTGCATATGAACTATGAAAGTGACCCAGTCTTTTACATGGGTTCATTACCTTTTATACACAGATAATTGTCTCACTGGAGAAGCCTGAAACACTTCCTACCTTTTATGCAGTCAAATATAATTTCACACCACAGATGATTTCTGAAGGACTGTTTATGGTTGGTCTGTTGCACATATCTTCAATATAGCTGTTTAGTTTTCAATAATGTTTTGTTTTATCTATACCTTTATTTTAGCTCTGAGGAGACCAGTGTGACCACTTGACATGATAAAACATCTAATTTTACAGATGTTTCTATTTGATAATATGAACAATAAAATGGTTATTGTTTGCAGCTGAAATTAAACTACCAAATTTTCCCTCTGCTACTTCTGATTTGTGACTTTCTTCATTGTTTGACTTGTTTATATCCTGTATGGGGTGGATATACACAGAGAGGATATGGACAGTAAAAAGAAGCAATGTTTAGTATAAAGAAAAATTCACCTAAAACAACCAAACACACTCAAAATAGACTATTTCAAGGTCATATGACTTGAAAGCTGATTTCTCCAGATGACCATCCATTTTTGCCATTTTTCACAGTACGTGACCTTGTAGAAATGCAAACTTATGGTCTATGTTGGACATTGAGTTATAATATTTTTGACAACTTAAAAGTTTTTTTGATCAGTTTTGATCTCGTAAGTGGACTCATGAGAACAGTCGCTCTCAAAATCTGTGTGATTTGATCTTGTTTGTTTCGACAGTTCAAGCCGAGGCTCCTATTTACAGTAAATGTATCTGTGAGTACTAAATCTTACCTCTACGTTAGAGAGCATTTACATCCCTGCTTTCTCAACATTTTCCACGCTCGCTTTGTGCTGGTAGGACAAGCACTTTGCTTGACCTCCCTCTCAAGCAATCCTGTGATTTTTCTTTTATAACCCCTTCGTTTGAGTCATGGCTGTCTTAATCCCCCTGCAGACTTCAGCTATAAGCTTTGTGGTAATGCCTTGCCTAATCCTCTTCAGTAAAACACACTCACGCATTAAGCTCAAAGCAGTTTACTCACTTACTGGCTGCTTCTGAACAAAGCATGATTGTTTGCAGTACAGATTTGCGTCTGTGTGACTGCTTCTTAAAGGTCCTATTAATTTTGCATCTTCCTGTCCTTTTAAGTAATTTGCAATAAAGATAAGTTCACATAATTTACAGGTTCGAACAAAATGCTTGTTTGCGTTTCTTTTTTTTTTCTTGTTTAAGTTTTGCTATGATTGTATGCGGCACCTTCTAAAGCACCGAACAATCTTTTTTATTTCTTATTTTTTTTGGTATTCATTTCTTTTTATTCACCTGTGGTAATTGCTAATGGCAGGGCTGGTTAGTAACTGGTTACATTTACTCAGTTACATTTTTTACTTGAGTAAGTTTACTTGCTGCTTGAGTAAAAGTTTTGAATACTCTGACCACCTCTGGTTATTGGACAGCCACTAATGTAGTTATTAATTAGCTTTGAGTATGTCAGAGACAGGAATCTTTTAAGGTAACCAAATGTTCTGCTTACTATGTAAATATTAGACCCTGAATATTCCAACTTATTATGATTCTAATGATCCTGTATTTTTTTCCATCTCTTAGAAAAACATATTGAAGATGTAAGCTCATTATAAATTCTGTTGAATGACAAGTCTCAATTGTTTCTTCTTCCTCCAGTTTTATACTTGTCTTCTGAGTCTTGGCAAACAATAGAGGCACTATTGTTGTTTTTATAATTAAGCATTTAATATGCTTGCTTGTCACTCTCACTAAATCAACACCAAGCCTGCAGCTCTTTTGAAAAAAAAAATGGAGCAGTCCTTTTGAGTTACTGTACTTTTTAATTTTATTTTTTTTTATCAAATTGCAGACTCACACACATAACAGAGAGCTCAAAATAAAGCAACAAAATCACAAGCAGGTAAAATAGCTTTGACATGTGGCGTATGGAAAGCAATGCCCATGAAATCTTGTTGCCATAACTGCACCATTTTTGATAACATGGCAGCTAACCTTTTTTTTTTTTTTCTCCGAACAAGAGTCATACGTATCTCGCAGAATAAAACGACAGATAGCTAGGTATTAAGTTTGCTACAGATTAAGTAGTAGAATATGTGTACAAGAGCAAAAAACAACTTCAGCTCATCACTGGTCAAATCGAATGCTTAATTTCCCCTTGCCAGAGCAGAACGGAAAGATTGTTTGTCTGTCTCTCAGTTGGGGAATTCCAGAACAGAGCCCAATTGAAACAAATACCCAATGATAATTAGAAATGTCAATCTTAAAGGATAGAAACTGGATAAACCAGGCAGTAAAGAATAAATCTAAATTTCTTCTTAAAGCTGCAGTAGGCAACTTTTATAAAAAATGTTTTTTATGTATTTAACATTGTCACTGTGTTGGGACTGCATGAGACTGATGATCTGAAATGAAATTATGCTCCTCTGCCTTTGTGGTCCTACTCCCATCTGCAAAAATGCACAGCTCAATCAGAAGCAACCACTCAGAGATAGGAGGAGGGTCTTAGCGCTGTCAATCATCCTGATGTGTGCACTGCTCACACTCTTCCCTTAGCTCTCTGCTATGCTACAGCTCCTTCTAGCATCACAGCAGGATACTATGGTAACTAGCAGCCTACTGTGGATGCTAGTTACCATAGCCACTGATGACAGATGATGAGCCAATTTTCCTGTAATCGTAAGGTATTTTTCTGCCATTAACAGAGATGCAGCGTATACATGAGCTTCATTGATGGTGCTAAGACCCTCCTCCTGGCTCTGATTGGTTGTTTATGACTGAGCAGTGTATGGACCTGGCAGAACCACAGAAAAGAGGCAGAGGATTGTATGTCTCGTGTTATTTTGTCACAATAAAGTGAAAATAAAGGAAACAGAATTTTTGATGTAGTTTTGTGATGAAGTTACAAGCTGCCTTGGATATACCCTTAAGGATTCACGGTATTCTAATCAGACTGTGAAACTAAACAGAAACCCATAATACCTACTTATTCACACGCGCAATCTTTAAATGAGCTGAAATGCCTCTCAGCTGCTGAATAAGCTGATTACTTACTGGCTGTCACAGATTGGTACCTTACTTCTCCAGTGGAGGAGTGCACTGAAATGCCTGGAAAATTTGCTAAAGAGACAAAACCCCTAAACTTTCATCTGCTCCAATTCCAGCCCAAGAGTACTTCACAAGCACTTGACAATTTAATGCTGACTGCACATGAGTTTAGAGGGGAGGGGGGGGGGGGAAATCATGGCACACAACTTTAAGATCATTGCCTTCTTCACATTTCACTTTGTGACAGTCGATGCCTCTAACAACACACCTGCATTGTCTCCAACCCACACTCCTATACAAATGATAAAATGCACGTCTAAGATAAATGACGCTAGCGCCTAAACCAGCACGCAGCAGAAAGTGCTTCAGTACATTCTCATTAACCCGTAGCGTGCCAATCATTGAGATCGTAGTTACAAGTCTGTGGTTTCACAGCTCATTTCACCCTGGAGTTTCTCCATCCTATCCTCATCCATCTCCGTCAGCTGCCTTCACCCTAAATGTCTAATCTCAGGGGCTGCCTGCTAGTGTGCTGTGGATTATAGGATGTAACCAGAGTTTATAGCAAAGCCTCCATAAAGTTTGTTTGCCCAGAGTATGGAAGAAAATATACATTATATAGTTTCAAGGATCACTCTATTTAACATGGTTTGCTGGAAGAGAGACATTTTGACTTGAGATTAAATGAGGAGCTGGCACTGTTCATAATTCACTTTGCATAGCATTAATGGCTTTTAAATACAGTGTAAATGGATTTTAAAATTTCTGTTTGTTTAGCTAAGCTGCTGTTGCCTTTGCTCTATTTAAATGAAGAGGGTTCTCTGGCATCTTGTTCATTACACAGTCAGAGCTGCTTGCTAAATTATAGATTTCATTTAGTCAGATCTCCACTCTGTCCCAGCTCCCTAAACAAAACTTACTAGATTACTGCTACAATATAATGTATTTGGTGTTTAAAGTCATAAATCAGTAACTAGTTTGACATATACTAGCTTTTGACTACATTTTTTTAAGACTTACAGGTTCCTTATTTAGTATAAGTAATCTGTGGTTGTTGTATGGCAACTTTACTTAGTCTTGTTTAGATTACCTGAACTTTGCTGGATGATCATCTCCATATAGGGACTCGTTAATATTGAAGGCGTGCTGCATCAGGCCATTTAGAGATCCTTTATATAAACACAGTAACAAACATATGTTCACAATCATTTTAACGTGTCTGATGTTCTGCGATAACAGCAAAGATCTAAAGGTAAAGGTGTTTGCTGTTTCTACTGCAGTGTGAACTTGTCAGCATTAACTTTAGCAAAGTTAGGTATTCTTGGCAGACTGAAAAATATTTTTGGTTTATTTTGAGTTCTGGGGTTCATTCCTAAACTATGAAACTTCCAAGGCCACACATTGTTTTCATAAGTCATTGTAGAGGGGTGGGATACTATTTTTGTTACATCTTTAAGCTGTAAAGCATATACAGGTTTCTCTCAAAAACAAGCAAAATGGTCCCATATTTGTTAATGAGGTTCATATCATAATGTGTCGTTACACACACACACACAGAGTGACAACATTGAAAACTTTCTTGTCATTTGGGGATTTTGACTTAGAGCTCTCAACTCAGTTTCATAAAATTAGATTTTTATATAACATCCATAAGAAAAGTATATATAAAACAGAATTGTCATGCTTCTGAAAAGCATGTTTACTTGCATGCACTCAATACTGGTAGCTCCTTTTGCATGAATTCTTGCATCAGTGTGGTGTGTCATGGAGGCGATCAGCTTGTGGTTCTGCTGGGGGATAGTGAAAGGCCCTTTTGGTTTTGATATCAGATCATCTGGAGTATTCAGTCTGTTGTATCAGGTCAGGGAAGTTTGCTGGCCAGTCAAGAACAGGGACACCATGGACAGGAAAAGGTATGAAAAACTGTTTCAGGGATGCAAGATTATCTATTAATAAGTTAATCTAAAATTGATTGTGCTCATTGATCGACTAACGATTAAGTGATAGTCATTTTCTTAAAAGCCAAAATTTTCTTTTGTATCAAGCATGTGGACAGTCTTTCCATAACACGATGGGCTACATTTATTATCATATACTCCATCCTCAGTCCACTCCTCCAGCTCCCTCAAATTTTATTCATAAATATAAAGCTTATTGAAGCTCAATGTGCCATGTGGAGAAAAGTAGTGTAATTACCAAATGGTGCAGAGCTCTTCACAAAGGACGTTAATATCATCTGATCAGTTGGTCAAGGGAAAAGTGACATTAACCTTTTTTTATTCCTGTCTGAAAACATGCATTTCTTGAAAATCTGTGGCAGGAATTAATTTTCATCAAATGGATTTAGATCAAATAATATTGTTAATGTTGACAAAGGGGCTCAGAAAGCACATTTGTCCCTGCAGGGAGCTTTGGGGATTGTACAGAGCAGCACTGAATGGAGGGCCACAGATCAGGCCGACAGGGTTAACTGAGTGGTCAGCAGAATCATTACACTGTAATCCTGTTGCTTTTTTTTGTTCAAAGAGCACTCTGGACATTTCAAACAGACCTCCTGTCAACAAGAGAAAAATGTAATCAAGGCAATGTTATCCTATGTAAACTTTTCTTTCTTTTTTGTCATAATATTTTTACTTGGGGGGGGGGTAATTTCAAGTGAAAACAATCACATAAGTGTGTTCTTGAGTGGTGTTTGCTTTACTAACAACCTGGAACTTGGCAATGTAGTTTTCCTAATTGATCAACTTGAACTGAGGCAAATTTCCCCTATGCTGACATCAAGTGCAGCCCCTTAGTAAAGTGAATTTTCTGTACTTCTTTTCCAGTTTTTCCTAATATAATCTGAAAAGCTGCTTTGATTTTTGAGTGGGAGGTTTTTTTGCGTTAATCCTGTCCAGCACTGGTGGGGGCGGGAGAGCGGGGTTATCCTCCAAAAGGATTGCCTCTCATCTTCTGGCCAGCTTTGTGCAGTTTTTTAAATGTATAAATTTTATCTGACATTATCATCAGAGGTATAAAACCAGCTGAGCTTGTCTGATAATTGCTGAATTGCACAAAGATCTCAATTATACCAACAAACCTTCATTTTAAAACTTTCCAAACCTAAAAAACAAATGTCAGTGATGGGAACTTTCTAAACTTTTTCTGATTGTTCATTAGCGTTGATATGCCCTACAAGCTAAAACAAATGAGTAAAGATTAGTAAAATCGTGGCAGTGTATTCATTAGAAATTATTTTGCCCTTGGTACAGGATGTTCTGTAAATGGCTAAATTTGTTTGATCTGTATTCTAAGGGATCTCTGACTTCCTCCCCAACGTGACAATAATGCACCACTGCTGTCCTTTCTGCAGAGCAAGGACAGTCATTTATTTTCTAGTTTTGAAGACAAACACAAATCATTCGGAGCCTTTCAGGAAAATGCCTAGACTCTTGTTTTTCGGATGAGAACATCCTCCCAATAGATGCACATAAATCTGGGTCAAAATACATCGGGGACAATGCAGCACTCTATGTAACAAGCTGCAGAAATGCTGTTTGCTTTGTAATTAACTACTGCTTAGCAGCAAATATGATTTACAAATGACTCAATTTGTGCAAATGGAATGTAGAGGACAGTAATCGAGTAACATTTCATTACATGTATTATGTAAGAGAAAATGATAGTACTCTTCTTAAGTTGTTTATTTGGGAAATAATTTTCCTTTAGGCATGGATTAAGTAACAGCAATACTAGATATAGCTTTGTTTTTTTTAACAAATTATTCAGATCCAGACTGATCAGTTTGAGTCACAGATGAATGTGTGGGGTAAGGTGCCAAATTACAGAGGCCGGTAATGTTCTCAGAGATGACACCATTTGTTAATTTAGTGTGCCAGTCATGTTTTGGTCAATTATCCCAAATACAAAGGGAATTTACCTTCCAAATAATAAAATTATTCTGTTTCAATAGCTGAAGCACAGATTGGTACAGTAAAACCAATAACATCTCATCTGTATCTTTCATTGCATCACTGCAAATGTCTAATCCGTTATGTCTTGGACACTCTCTCTCTTTGATGGAAAATTGAATTGCAAGGAGAAACTTCAACTACACAAATCACAATGTATAGTTTCTCCTTACAATGTATCCCAGTTTCTCTGCAATGGCTGCACGGCATTATTAAATCATGCAATTGTGATATTAAATTTTGTACTGCCTATATTAGTTACAATAAATCTGTGATTTATTCTCTTTCCTGTTTTTCCTCTGACATTACCATGTATCCAACTCTCTCTAGAAGCTTTAGTATTTTTGAAACAGCCATCTCTGAACATCTACCCTAGAAAAACTCTATTAAAAAAATCTTCTTTTGATATGCCAAACCAAAATTCATGAAACTTGGAACTGTCCATAAAACATTATTGAAATCTAAACAATCCGTTCCTCTATCGACTACATCCCAATTTAAGGGAAGATACAAAACAGCAAAGCAGATGAAGGCTGACAATTCTCCCAAAACAATTGCAGCTCATATTTTCTTAAAACAAGGTTTCCTCTTTTTGTGTGGACTGAAGGTACAAATGGACCGAAAAAATATGTTTTGCAAAATATCCAGGCGTAGTGTGGGCAGAACATTAATGGTGAGGCTCTGAAGAAGGCTTTTGACTATTAAAAATCACTTCTTTAATCAGATTCCAAATGATAAAAACAAAAAGTCTTTCTGACAGTAAAATGACAATTTAACCTTTGGAAGCTGCCTAAGCATAATAATACCAGCAATTTAGATGCTGTCGGTCTGTGATGTTGGTCAGACTAAATGTTTGGAATCCATAACATATTCAAATGAAGCAGCCTCTAAATGTCCTTCTGTTGTGGTGTTGCGGTAAACAGTCTTTTATGCGAAGCAAGAACTTCCCAGACACATTAGACCTTTAAATTTACAGTGCACCTTTAACGGTCTTGCTTTTAGAAACAGGTTAAGGAAATAGTTTCCTGCTCATCATCTGCTTTAAAAAGGTCTGGCTGATCTCTTGACAACACCGGCTCACACCAGTATCTCAACCCACACATCTCTAGCTCGATTCACTCCTTTTATCTGTTAGTGACCCTGCACAGGTTCATCCATCTACTCAGTCAAGTTTCTCTTTCGTTTAATCTTTCCAAAAAGAACCTCTGGGATCTCTGACTTTAGGTGTTTCTTCATAGTCCTGTAGCTGCAGTCCTCACCTTGAATTTGTCTCTGAGCTCTTGACACCAACAACTTTCTGACAAATGCTCGGCAGTTCTTCAGCCTGATTGGCCAGGTGGCTGGTGAGCTGCTGGATTCTTTGTTAAATGCAACTACAGAGTTTTATACCTCATTGGGTTATCTAAAAAGAGCAATATTGATTTTGCAGTTTAATAAATTTTGGAAGAATTTGAAGATGTGGTTTCTAAGGTAAAATCAGAATACATACTTTTTTTTGTCATTTTAATAATGCATTGCCACAAATAGCAGGAGTTTAAGTTGAGCTGTCTCTTTCCCCTTACTTTTTCATTTACAAAAGAAAACATCTAATTTGCATCTCTGAAACAGGACATTGTTTTTGATTTGTGTCCACAAAGAGATGGGCGATGGGATACTTTTTATGCTTCTGTACCTAATCCTGTGTATTTCAAACTGGGAGTGTGAGCTCAACACCAGCAGCAGAGAGCTATAAAAAGAGACTATCATTTATAGAGAGTTGCTTGTCAAGACCAGTCCTACTTATCTTTCAGGGTGCAGACTGTGTGTTTGTGGTTTTCTTTGGTTGTTTTTTTTTAACTTGCATTTTTCTACTAGTGTTGGAGCTCCAATCAGTTTTGCGTTTCATTACTACACTGAGCTGTAGCGTCCCCAAATGTCAATAACACATGTTTCAGTAATTGATCAGGAAGAGATGCGAAGTGTTTGTTCAGGGTAGCAGAATGTGCAATTATAATTTGATATGACTTCTGCATTATGCTTTGTTGAATTTGTACTCTGACAGTGTTTGCTATTCAAAGCACTGTGTACACCTCCCTTGTTGATTGGAGCCACTTCATAAATTAACATTGTTCCAGGTACCTCTTGCACAGTGATTTGACTTTGCATTGTAAAAGTAGATTACTATTGCAAAAATTATTGTACATTAATCACACCCACTTTCAGCAGTGTCCCATTTAAGATGAGGCAGTGAAATGAACTTGGATAGTAATGATTTCCCCCTCTCCCTCCTCGGTCATCTCTTTAACAGTAAATTCTGTGGGCAGTAAGCTGTAATTAGTGTGGAGGAGGAAGCTAAAGGTTGTGCATTGATTTCTTGTTTGCTTGGTGAAAATGTCAAAGAGAAACATGAATCCTGATTCACAATAGGGCCTGAAACATGTCTGCTTGGTGTGCTGCAATTAGAGCTCTTTCAATACCAAATATTAACACGCTGATTAATTACAATTTTCCATCGTGTGGTGTATTTCTTTGGGAATGGATGTCCAATGCGGAATGTAAATGATAACATGGTGGTGGTGGTGACATTAAAGCAGGCTTATTTAAAAATAAAAATAAAGTCTCAAGAATTGTTTAAGAAATGTAAACGTAAAACATGAGTGACGGCGTAAACCTTTTTAGAAAGGGTAATTGGGTTTAGACTCAGTTTGATCTGCAGATAGAATATTGACTGACCAGGTCAGAGACTTGGTGTCCTATAGTTTAATGGCAGCAACATTAAAATAACGAACAAAACCATCACTTAGCATCTGAGTCCAGATTCTAGAAATTTGCATTACAGTCTTAACCATAAAAATAAACTCTCTAAGGGGAGCAGCTTTTTAGTTTAAGAGCAGTGTTGTCCCTACTTGCTGTAAATTATGTTACATTTTGGATTGGATGTAATTAGTTTGATTCAGAAAATATTCCGATCAACTCCTCTAAACTAACAAATTGTTTTCAATCGCTATAACTGCTAAAAATGGTTTCAAATACAGCGTTCTGCATTACAATGTGTGCATGTCTATTATCTATAGTTTTCCATATTTATTATGCGTATTTTTAAAGCTCTTATGATTTGCTAGCTGACTCATAAAGAAATACTCCATGTTTTAATCTGAAAATCCCAATTAATGAGATTTAAATGTTCTGGTTGATAAATCTTGACACCCCCTCCTCCTCGCACCTTTCTCATCTTGGTTTGACCTTTTGTAGCTCCAGCTGAAAGAAAGCAGGAATGTGGAAAACTCAGCTTTAAAATGTACATTAGTCTTAGTAAATTGTTACTTACTTTCAGGAACAACAGTGATTGAAACACAAAAGATATGCATGAAAAGCTGTCACAGATGTCAGCTTCCTTAGTGTTTTTGTCAAAGTTAATGAGAGGCTTTCAGACTCTGGAAATCAAAGCACAAACCAGAACTTCTTGTTTGCGACAGAGGATCGTCAGAACCACATGGTAATTTTTAGTTTTTGTTCAGAATGCACAATTTTACTCGCAGTACATGTGGTCTAATTTAGTCCTTGTGTGTTCCTGACACACATGTAGTGCAGATTTTCCCCAAACACTTTTACAAAATACCACAACAGTTTAAAGTGCCATTAAAAAGTATTTGCTCTCTTGCAGATTTCTTCTGCTTTTGAAACTAATTTTTTTCAGATCATACAAATTCTAAAATCAGACAAAAATCAACTTCATTTAATGCAGCGGGGAATCGAACCGGCAACCCACCATTGAAAGATGAAAACATCTCAAAAACCAAAAAGACTTTGAGGTCAGTGTTCGTGATCCAGCAATAAGAAACTGGAGAATAATCGCATTTATGAGTTCCACTGATTTAAAAAAGAACAAAGACTCATTTTACATTAGCCAAGAAACATCTGGATGAAAACCAAGACATTTTTTGGAAGTACCTCTCGTTTGTGTCACATACATAGCTGCCATTTTAACCAACTCCTCAACTGTATACTGTATTCATGCATACAGCACCAGTCAGATGGTGGATACATCTATTGGTCTGAATGTTGTACTTACTTTGAGCTTTTATATTGATGTTGAGATGTAAATAATTTCAAATTTGCTAATTTGACAGTTGCAAAATTTATGTTTCGTCCATCTTTTTTGCAATGAGGTAAAACGGAAGGCTGTCTTTTATCAAACAGCTGACCTTCTGATTTTTCACAATAGGTCACAAGTCACAAATGCTTCTGACACTTTATTTGTGTTTGTTTTATGTGGGCAGGTTGTGACCATGCGCTGCCTGGCTGCACGGGTGAACTACAAGACGCTCATAGTTATATGCGCCCTCTTCACACTCATAACGGTGCTGCTATGGAACCGCTGCTCCAGTGACATCTCCATCCGTTTCCTTCCCCGGGCCGCCTTTGTGGTTCCAAGTGCAAAGATCAGCAGCAGCCAGCAGCAACCTCCGCAACCCCCCGAGCCTCCACCTGTTGTTGGCGTTGTTGGTGGGATCAAATATGAAGAAATTGACTGCCTCATCAACGATGAGTCCACTATCAAAGGCAGACGAGAGGGAGGAGAGATCTACCTGCCCTTCAGTTGGGTGGAAAAATACTTTGAAGTGTACGGCAAAGTGGTGCAATATGATGGCTATGATCGCTTCGAGTTCCAGCACAGCTACTCCAAGGTCTACGCCCAGCGTGAGCCCTATCACCCCGAAGGAGTCTTCATGTCCTTTGAGGGATACAATGTGGAAGTTCGCGATCGTGTTAAATGCATCAGTGGAGTTGAGGGTAAGGAGATTTTAATTACATGGTCCACATCAACATTTTTAAAGTTTGTGAACGACCTTAAACTACCTTAAATTTGTGTTTGTCTTTTTGAATACCTGTAAAGGTAAAATAGTTGCCCTGTTTTCCACAGGAAATGTCAGGTAACTGTGTTAATATCAAGAGTCTGTTCTTATTGAAAAAGTGACCCACAAATTTAAGTAACTACCAAATGGAAACGGTTTAAATTCCATTAAAAATGTTTGCTTTTCTTATCTAGACTATGTCAGGGTTTATCTTCTGACAGACACCTGGGTATATAAGACTGAGAGTCCACTCTCAGTTTCTTATCAGAGTTGTGTGTGGTTTTTTTCTTTTTTTGGTTCCTTTTAAAATAATTGCCAGGAAGGATCAATAGCTCATTTTAAAAGGCTATTAGTTGAAACCACATGGTCATCAATATAGTTCTGCTTCTTGCTTGCATGAAGAAGTGGCCATCTACACTTAGCTGAAATTGCAAAATAGATATTCATTATTTTTCTTTTATCATGAAATGGCTACAGCTACCAATAAGGCATACCATTGCACCATCGACTCGTATATCTTACAATTTTGTGACTTAATGTTTGCATTGTTTTTTGTGTGTTTAAATTTCAGGCTTTTGTGACATACCGAGGTATTTTCAGTGTTCGTAAAAGAAAAGCAACATCAGCCAATGGGTTTTAATTTTGCAGAAAAAGCATTATTCATTTTGCTTGGTTTTACTTTGGCTAATTAAAGACCACAGTTAACGCTGAAGTCATGTGAAAAAGTAAGAACCTTTTTATAAGGGTTTGCAAACAGTGATAATATTAAACAATGACAGACTCCAATCAGGCCATATTACACCATGTCCTGCCAACATGTTTTTTTTTAACTACATAAAGGTTATAAACATGCTTATAAATATGTCCTTTATGGACACAAACACTGGTTGAAAAACTAGGACAGCGTGTTTACCTCCGACCAACAGTGTATAATGAAACAGCCAGAAATTGTAGAAGTCGTTAAGTCAGTTTCTTAGACTTTTATTATTTTTTATAATTTACATGATTGAATTATGTGAATGATTTATAGATTAATATTTGTTTCATTCACAAATATTGCATTATAACTTTTTCAATATTTGTACAGAATTAGAAGTAGGAAAATTAGAATCTTGAAACAGAATATAAGATACTAGTTGCTACATAAGAGAATATACAAGTCGAGACTTTCATACCATATAAGATGCTGCAATGTTCATTTCATACATTTGTTAGTTTTTGCTAACATATTTTCTAGCATGTTAGCTCATCTGGACGCACTAGCTAGCTTCGGCAGAGATAATTTTGCTAGAAACAAGCTGCCTCCTAAAGCTCAAAGAGTTTAGTGCCTAACTCAACATCAAAAGCATTCATGTGGGCATGATCGACAGCGCTAAGACCCTCCTCCTGGCTAGTTTGGGAGCACCAGGAGAAAGCAGAGGAGCTTTTTTTTTTTTTAAATCACAGATTGCCTGTCTCATACCATACTGTCACAACATAGTAACAGTTTCAGCAAATATGTAAAATAATATTTTTATAAAAGTTACATACTGCAGCTTTAAGTAAAGTTTTAGCTTTAAATATAAGAGCATTAATCTTATATTTGGGTCATGTGTTTGTACTTTTTCATTAAAGAATGCTTTGAATAATTTGGTCTGCAGATCTCGCATGTCACAACTTCCTACATTTATGTCTGAGCTGTACCAAATGCACAGGTACAATTTATACAACCCTTCCTGTGCTGCAGGAAGATGAGCACTCGCTGTGAACATGTGTGTATATTGTGGAAATGGGTCATAAAAGAATTAAAGCAAACCTCTGGACTCAACATTGATTCTTGTTTCCTATTGCCCTAATATTTCTACCATTCGAAAAATAGATGAGCCACATTTACATTTCTGTACAACCACTTTAAAAGATCTATTAATATTGCGCAAGGCCACCCCGCTATTTAACATTCACGTGTGCAAACATACACACTTCTTAACTTAGTTTAATTCCAGAGGTGGAAGCAGCAGTCTATTAATTAACTTGTCATAGAGGTACCACAGGGTTTAATGAAGGTCATGGGAGTATTTTCCTCCCAGTGTGCATCACAGCCTACTGAAAAGTTATTTAACAAAACCCTCAGCCAGATGCGTTATTGTTGTAATGACCAGTCAGCATCTGGCACTGAATATTCTCCCAGATGGTACAGTTATTTCAAGCTTAAGCAACCAATTAGAAGAACATTATATCACATAAATGTAAGTGTAAGAAAAAATGTTTTAGAATGTTGTTGGATTACTTGTTGAATGGCCTAGTCTCACTGGTTTCTATTCCATATAAAACCAGCGAGTGAAATAGACTGATTGATATTGCGTACAACACAGAGAGCCTCATTTGGACACGCTTGTGTCTCCCTTCGAAATTTATCGCAAATGCAAGCGAGGATTCATGGACTAATAAGAGATGTTTTCTTCATCTCTCATTAGTCAGACAAAACAGACTGCTGGCTGTTTTGTCTGCAGTCTTTGAAACTCTGTATAACTTGTTTACTGATAAGCCATAAAAATGAATGCAGGTGTATATAAAAAAATTCTCTTCTAACAAAAGTGTCATTTGGATACAATCACTTTCTTTATAAAGTGACATTTTAAGACCCAATAAAGGATTGTCACTTTAGAAATGTCACTGAAAGTATGGCCACTTACCGCACAAGAAATGCACTTAATTCTTGGTCTGGGCTTCTTTCGCATTAATTATTGCATCGGTGCTATGTGGTACGGAGGTAATTAGGCTGTGGCTCTGCTGTGGTGCTAAGGTGACATGGTTCCTCAAATAATCACAGACTACAGAAACTGCACACATCACAAGAAGTGGATTCTGGGCTTCTTTAGACTCTTTATGTGAAAATGAAATGCATTTATTTTTCATATGGATTACTGAGCAAAACCTCTAAGCTTTTATTCATTGCTCAGATAAAATCCCCGCTACTTGTACCCCATTTTGTTCCACACTGTTTTCGTCCACTCAACTTTCTATTAATGTGTTTGGATACAGCACTCGAAGGCTGTTTCCTGGACTACTATTGAGACAGCAGTCCTCATCGTAATGTTGTGGGCTCTGACGGACTACTTCTGCTTCATTGTTCTCTGTCATGTTTTAATGTTTTGAGAACGTACATTTTTGCATAACTGGTGAGCATCACTTTGTTTTTTGTTTGTTGTTTTTTTTAAAAAATAAGTTAACTTTTTAATGATTTTCAAATTTATCGAGATGCACCTGTAAATTGTCTGGATTAGCATCCTGAAAAATAGTATTCAGATTTCCAGGAAAGTCGCAAAAATGTGTGCACACTTTTAACAGTCAATTTCACACGGATTACTTCTCTTCAGTGCAGCTTCATGCTGCTGTGTTAGGATTTGACAGCCATTTGACTTAAGTTGCTGAGGGAAGACTGGTGCAAGACAGGCGGAGAGGAAAGTCTGCCATGGGGATGGAACTAAGAGCAATGTGAATCTGCATGCATATGTCTTCATGCTCTTTCCTGTCAACATCAATCACACAAATAAATACTCAGTCAGGTTTGAGATAATCTCACTACTGATGCGCTCCAACGGTCCCCGATGTGCATTTGTGTGTCTAAGCGAAAGCTTAAAATCTATTTACTCCAAGTAACCAAGATCACAAATGAAAACGCATAGATGTGGCATTCAGATGAATTATAATTATATCATTTTCATCATAATATAAAAGATACAGATGAGTTAGCACCTAGGAATGACAACCGAGTGCTGAATAAAAAAAGCACCGCTCCACCTGATCTGATGAGATGCAGCTCACATAACAAAGTGATAGAAATGTCTGTGTCATTGTGACTGCTGAAAGGGGGGTAGGGGGTATCCCTCTCTTGCACATAATTGGTGATTTGGATTGGAGGAAATGTAAATGGAGGTCTGCAACAAAAACATCGCAGAGAGTAGCAGAAAATGGTGTGGAATCATCTGCTGCTGCTATTAAATGCTGCTGACTGTCTGGAGTTAGGAATTGATTCTGCACAACCTCTCACACTAATGTTTCACCCCATAGTCCATAAAATGATCTGCTTTTACTGTAAACTGGATATAATTTGCAGCTAGTTGTCATGGTTTTGTGTTTTTTGTTTTTTTCTTAATCTGGTCAAGCATCATCTAAACAGAATGTTCCCAAGTTTATTTGATTGGTTTATGAGATTTTGTCACCATTAACCTGAAAACCAGAGGAAGTAATTTTTTTAATGTAAACATGAACATTGTTTATTTTTATTTTTTCAAGAGATGCTTCTAAAATGTGGTTTCTTTCAAAATGTGCCACAAAGGAAACTGAAGGAGGAACACCAATGTTTGTGTTTGTCATGAAGGGGGTGAAACATTTCCATCCCAAATTGAAGTTTATGACCCTGTTCTTAAATGGATGGGCTTCGGTGGCACATGCATCCAGCTTGTCACAAGGTCTCAAAGTGAGCTATCTGTTCATCAGTAATTCTCCTGGCTGAGCTATTTCTGTTGGCTGGGGACAGCCTGCAGCGAAATGCAACAGATTAGCTGAAATTTCCCAGCATTTTTTGATAGTTTGCTCTCACTGGTGTTGTTTATTTCATAGCTTTTTTTTTTCTGTCTTGCTATTTAGCCTGACCTTTTTCTTGTTCAAAATTTGACGATGTAGTATCGGGTTAGATTTCTTTTTTTCCCTGCTTGTGTAAGTTGAATCTAAATTGAGAAATATTTGGAGTGAAATGTATATTTAAAATTGAGCCTTTTCTCTTCCGCTCAGGCGTGCCTCTCTCCACCCAATGGGGCCCTCAGGGTTACTTCTATGCCATCCAGATCGCCCAGTACGGTTTGAGCCATTACAGCAAAAACCTGACTGAGCGTGCTCCCCACGTCGAGGTCTACGACACAGCCGAGGAGAAGGACAGCAGGGTCAGCACCGCGTCCTGGAGTGTGCCGAAAGGTTGCAGCCTGAGTCGTGTCCATGACAAGACCAGATCTACCTCCGTGCGTTCGTTCAGCGCTGCAGGTACGTCTCCGCTCCTGTTTGGCCAGATGACCTCAGGGCAAGCTGCTTATCTCTTGTTTAAGTGTGGCTGCAGCCAGCTCGATGTGTGACTGCACCCTCAGGGACAGGATGATGCTCTGCAGCGAGTCACGGCCACAGTGGGAGGACTCTGCCTGTTGTGGTTGGCAGAAGACATGCTGCATAATGACATTCCTAGAAACTTGAATGATTTAATAATCAGCAGGCTCAGTGTTGGATCTTTAATTATGCACTTTTCGCTTAATCAGTGGGAAATTTCCACCTGGTGGGACAGAGAGGAATACCTCTGGTTATTGTTGTTCAGTCAGAACATGAATATATGAATATAAGTGGCTGGTAATAAGACTCCAGGGGGCAGATAAGTACATTTCTGCCATCATATGAAAACAATGCTGTATTTTACATTTTATTTAACATTAAAAGGTATGAATCGGTATGATCATCACAAAATTTTAGCAATATACAAATTTAAATATTTAAGCAAATTTGCTTAATCTATAGCCCACAAAGATTGTTGTTCCACAATAAACTGGACTGGGACTAATGATTATTTTAGTAATTGATTAAGCTTTTGATTATTCTCATGATTAATCACTTAATCGTTTAAAAAAACGATACATTCTACAAATTTTTTATTGAACCACTTAAGCCTTTTTTGTACAATATTAGGAATACATTAAAAGGTGAAAATTAATGTATAATTAAATTTCTTTTTTAAATAAAATATTTAATTGGCTAAAATGCAATAACACAGCATAAGTCTGAACCAAGTGAAGCTAAAACTGGGCCAGTTGGGGAGTTTTGGCTTAAAAACCTATTTATAGATGAAGGTGTTGTATCTTAAATGCTATATTTAAGCATTTAAGATACAACACCTTCATAGCTTTTTTTTGGATACTACACCAGTTAATAATTCAATTACCTATTTTGAGTCTGTATACACCAGTTAATAATTAATCGATTTCTAAATTGGCAATTATTTGGATAATCGATTAGTTCAATTAATTGTTTCAGCCCTTCAGCAAACAAAACCATGAAGGAACCTTTACGGATCATTCTTGTCTTACACATCATACGAGTTGAACCGATAAGATGACAGACTGTGTGAGCTTTCAGAAGGATCAGCTGGGAATGTGAAACCAAAGATGTGTGTCTGAGATTTTTCCATATCTTTTCTAGCTCTGTGTTGCAATAATATTTTCATCTACATCTAAAACCTACTTATACCATGCCAATACCCAATCCATATTCCCTCCGTACTTATAGAAAGCATTGTATTAATGTTTGCAAAAGTTAAGAAGATTGAAAAAAACTACATTTAAATTGTTGACTCCTGTTGTAGTACAACAGTATTTGGCAAACAGTTGGCATCTTTGTCTTTAAAAATACTTGGGTGTTTTTTGTTATGAAGTCAACGTTTTGTGCTCCAAATGCCTCTTTCAGGCAGACAGTGGTTATAAATAAAGCCTTTGACTATTCTTGCTTGAGCTTTAAAAATTCTTCCAGACCAATGAATATTAAAAAGTATATAACCTTGTGTCTCCTTAAGTACAGCAGTAATAGGTCTTCAGATGAAGCGAAGTTTCATTTCTTGTAATAAAACTGACTGGGGCGTAGCACCATCCTTGGTGCCGTTTCAGTGTGTTTCAACCCTGAGGAATCTAATTTGATTCAGCTGCTTTTCTTCATATCAGGGCTCATATGGAACTGAGGACACTGGGCACTAAGCCTCTGGCAGAATCTACTTTCATTTGTTGTGTGCAGTCTTCTCACACATTCAAACATTGATTTACAAAGCTGTGGTGGGAAAAATGCAGAGCAACTTCAATGCTGAAAAAAGCTCGGCTTTTAGGAGCTTGCACCAGACTGATTGAGATCTACACTAAAATACCGCAGTTACAAATATAGGCTGATTATCCAAGTATTGCTGCTGCTTTAAAAAAGGTTGGTTTACATTTTTACTTAATGTCAGTATTGTTAAGCGGATTTAGGTAATGTTACTTTCGTTATTGGTTCTGTTTTCTCTCAAAATTGGATCATGAAAACTTGCATTGTCCTGATCCAATATTGATTTCATATAACAGCCGAAGAACAAGTATCGGATTACATTGGCCTGCATCTAAAAATTTTTGTATAAGATTCCAGCATTTAGTCCGTCCCAGCATTTCTATTTAGCAGCCCTTATATCCCCCATGTAGACTCATTGGTTGATAATAAATGGCTTCGTTGCTCTCATGCCTATTGTTGTTGACTATTGTTCTTTGAGTACTATCACTTGATCAAGCCTTTTCTAACATTACACTCTTCAAAATAAGTAATAAAAGTATGTATGATATCGTATTGACCCAATACTATTGGGTCAATATCGGTTTCGGCCAATAGTCAAAGCTGCTGTAACAGAATCACATCTGAAGTGACCAAACTGTGTTGGGACAGCCCTCATAAAAAACCTTAGCTGAACATTTTGGAATAATTGTAGCAATATTTTTTAGTAACAGATATTTTCTAAAAAAGAAATTTAAGCTCTTGAAAAAAAACTTTAGGAAACGTTTTTTTCTCAATAGTTGTCTCACATTACTTTGACAATAGGTAACAGCTAAAAAAAATAAGCACCCTTACTCTTGTTGCACCCTCCATTACATTTTAATTATCAAAATGCTACAGATTAGAAACAAATCCATTAATTCTGATTAGTCAGTGGTAATTATTTAAAGCAGTAGCTATTGAACATCTCATGAAACTGTTAAACATCCTGGACACCATTTTAGTGTAACATTATAAAATATCAATATTTTGTGCTCTTAATTGTTCCTTTTAGACTAAAAGCTAGTCATGTTTGCCTCTAACACAATTTGCAAATCCTTTCAAGCTTCTTTTAACTTCTCTTGGTTTAAATCTAAATAGAAATTTTGCCTCCAGTCACAGACTATTCAGTTGTTGTGCTGTCAAACAGAAGACATACAATGTCTCTTGGTGGGCTTGCCATCAATAAATGGGACTTGACTTTGTATTTACCATTGAGATTCGGCATGTAGCTTAGGTTTACAGCTGTATCAGGACCAAAGCCATGACACAGATGACAGAGTTATTTCTGGAAGTGGGAGAAAGTCAAAATCTTTTACCCAGAGCTGACTGTGAGCAGGCTTTATTCTCCTCTTATCTCATGCTGATATTTCCAGGACACACACACACACACACATTCTCTCCTTGTCTCCCTTTCTCTGTTGAGCTGCTGTCTCTATTATACTCCCTCCCTTCTCCTTATTCCCCAGTTTTCAGCTGCTCATCATCACCACTTTTCTTTTCATTTCACCACTCTGCACCCCCTGTCCCCATCTCTCCTCTCTCAGGTCAAGTCGTCCTCATGGCATTCTTTCCTCAAGATCATCATGCTTTCATCACTTCCCCTCCCCCTCTTCTTCTGCCCTTTTCTTCATTAATCTTCTCTGTCTACCCCAGATTTCTGTCAGTCTTCCACTGCTGTTTACTCATTTCCACCCACTTACCATCCCTCTGCACTCTTGCGCTTCCTCGACATTGCCGTCATAGTTTCCTGATCCGTTCTAATGCCCCTTTCTGCTCCCTCGTCAAAACTTTTTCGTTTTCTTCCTCTGCTGTCAGTTTCTCTTTCTGTCCCTCCACCTCCCTCTCTTTCCAATTTGAGTCTTTTTTTTTTTTTCCCCTCCTCGCTGTATCTAGGACACGGGTGTTGAACAATCTCTCAAAGTCTCTGACAAGTGGATCAATTGTCTGTCCCCTGATAATAACCTGCCATCTACCATCCACACATTCCTTCACGAAGGCTTTCTACCATTGAGCACCTTTATTTTCTCAGTCCCAGTATGGTTGCGTGATGCTTCAGAATCACATTTTGTACCGATCCTGATAAGATGTACACATGCAATTGCAGAAAAACTGCTTTTGCCTGGGTGTCCATGGTGCTGTGCAGACATTGCATGACTGTTCACCTCTTTCCGAAATGTGTGAAAATCTGCTCTAGGCCAAAAAAGTCCCAGAAAGCAGCTGCAGCATCCAGGTCTTTAGAGTAACACAGTGTGTGTATTGGTTAAATACAGCAATATGCTGCTAATTAACCAGCGGCTTTAGCTAATGTGGCCCAGTTTTTCGGTGGTATGTAGCTGCACACACTCAACACCACTCCAGCCCCACAGTCTGAAATCATCCCTGGTTTATGCATGATGGTATTTCAAGGTTTGTGCAAAGGAAAACCTGCTTCCTCTATCTTACAGCCTCACATCGGAAAATGATTAAAATGTAACTGCTTATTAGAGGGGTTGTGTGTTCTAACATGAATACAATTTTTGCATAATAAAAGGTTCAAGGGCTGCACAGTGGCGCAGTTGGTAGCACTGTTGCCTTGAAGCAAGAAGGTCCTGGGTTCGATTCCCGGCCTGGTGTCTGTCTGCACGGAGCATGCGTGGGTACTCTGGCTTCCTCCCACAGTCCAAAAACATGACTCAGGCAAATTGATCTCTCTAAATTCTCCCTAGATGTGTGCATGGTTGTTTGTCTTGTCTGTCTCTGTGTTGCGACAGACTGGCCCCCACCTATTGCCCGAAACGTTCGCTGGAGATAGACACCAGCACCCCTTCCGACCCTGCCAGGTACAAGGGTGTACAGAAAATGGATGGATGGAAAAAGTTCATTTTTTTTGTCATCAGCTGTAGAGCTTGAGATTTGTTGTTTTTGCCCTTCCTATTTTACATGATAGGAATGATAATGGGCAACCTCATTTATTTTTTAACTTGACTGGTTTTATATATAAATATATATTATATATGTTTTGTTTTTTTGGCCCTTTTAACAATACATTAAACATTCAGTATTGTAATAAAATGAACAAGGAAGCCTTTTCAGAACATTATTTCTTAATCAGTAAGGATCTGAAACAGAAGCACATTTGCCTTGTTAAAGTGCTTAAGAGATCCAGCTGCCTTCCATTTGAAGCACTTAGGATTTACCGCGTCCTAAATATTTAGCTTTCAATTTCTTAGTCTAGAAAATAAGTTACCGTCTTCTCAGCCTTAAGAACAGGATATAGGTCACTCTTTCTCCAAAATGCTTGCTGTACTTTGCCAAGTGTCTTAAATTGGTGCACGAAAGTCTGCATTTGAGTAAGCCATAATGTTTCGGGCTTACTGTGAAATGAAAAGATGGATATTTTATGTGTGTCCAAATTCAGCGTCTGCATCCTTCAAAGCAGTGGTTCCCGATCCTTTTGTGTTGTATTTTAAGAATATTTTAATTTGTGGGAAATGTTTTTAGCATAATGGGGTAGAGGCTTAACTTTTTATGATGTTTGTGGTATTGCAGTGATAAACTTGACAATAAATGGTCTTTGAGGCAGTTTCTGGCAATAGTTAAAAGGCCTGCCACTGTATATCAATAGATCGTCAGAGCCCCAAAAACTATACTGTTATTAGAATAGTCTACTTCTGCACATCATTTACAGTTGGAGCACTAAATAGCATGCAATACTTGCATTTAATCGTGTTTATTGCAGATCTCATGAAGCCAATCCCAATTATATTCTTACATGTTCCTTCAGGATATATTTCAGTTCTTATCAGGATTAAAAAAAGCCTCCATTAAGCATGATCATCACCAAATTTTTCTCTGTTCCTGTGATTCTCAGTACAAGCCATTCCTGCTCTGCCTCACTTGGTGGATGCTTGATTGTGAGACGGCAGCAGTAGGAACTGTTGGCAGTATCTTTTCCGCAGCTCTGACAGCGCTGTAGGAGAGTGAACAGTTTACAGTGAAGATGACATCAAAAACTGTAATACTGGGTTACATGCGTGCGGCGAGTCCCCTGTGCATCATTAGGCAATCTGAATCCAGCACAGGAATAGAGCAAGCTGCCTCTACCAATAAACATTGCATCACTGTGGGAAAAATAAAGACCATAAAGGGGAGAAACAGAGTTAGATTTGTGTTTATTTGCCAAAATGGAAAAAGATCTCTGGTGACTGGGCCCAGATCTTGGCCCTAAATAGGAACACATGAGGGGATTTAATCCATAGCTCCACTGACAAAAGCTCTCCATTTGATTTAGATCACTATAGTCCTTTCTTTTTCACTTGAGATGACAGAAAAACTGTTAAGGGCCTGACTTATTTAGCAGAATTGAGAGGGGGGAATTGAGGGGGATTGCTCAAGAAATGGTCAGCAGGGTCTCTCCAACAGCTTGGATCCAGAGTTTCCATGGCAGCTGTCACTCACTGATGGGAGGTGGTGTTCCCCATCACTTCAATTACTCCTTGGGATTAAGTTCAGAGATGCTCCACAAATCCAGGACAAACAATTTATGCAACAGAGAACCCCCGGCTTGCTGAAGGCACAGTGGGATGTTTGCTTCCAGCTGGATTCAGTGATGCAGCGCTCAGAACGAGTCAAAAACACTGCAGTCTCTTCTTTCCAGGTAGACATGCTGTGTTTGCACTAGCAGCTGTAAATAATCCATCCTGTCAGTCTGGAAATGAACTTTGGTAGAAAGTAATGGTGCAGTGGTTTTTATGCACTTCTGCTTTTAGGCTCCCATCCCCCATTCTTTTTTGTTGTTTTTATGTAAAAAAAAAAAACTAGCAGATTACTCAATCATTTACTGTACCTCCCACCAATGATCAGAGGGCAAGAGGCAGAGGTATTATAGAGGTCACCAGTCCATTACAGTCAAATTGCAACCAATTTGAAATGTATGTGTAGTATTGTTAAACATACTCTTTACAACTCGGGGTGCAACAAAAATTTGGCCGACCAATAATCCAGCCACCTGAGTTTTCTTAATGTTTTGAGATCTGCAATAGTCCATAAGAAACCGATCTTTTCCACCAATCTTATCTACCTCTGCAAAGGTCTGAAAATCAACCGCTGTCCTCTTTTGCCCTGCTGTGAGAGCGCTGACTGACCCGCCAACCAGGTCATGTCTGTATGTGTGTAATAAATAATATTGACCTCTCTGCTCCCAACTTAGCAGTTTTGTCACAATATTTTCTGACTTTTCAGATCCAATCAGTATCTGCCAAAAGCAGAATTTGGCTACTTTAAAGACCATTGATCGGCTAGAAAACTGCAATCGGTGCACTCCTAGTTGAGAGAAAACTAAATAACTAAGGGTTTTAAGGCTATTATCTGTAGAAAACCGGAATTACCTCCTTGGAAATAATGGATTAAATCATATGCAGACTGAAATGTAAAAAAACAAAATAGACAAAAAAACACCCATCCTTTTTGGATGTACTCTCTGAGGACGGTGAAAATCTGATGTGGATAAAACATGCAGAGATTGTGAATGAATAATCACACGCGCGTTTCGCTGTCGCCCCATCATTTGTCACATGTTCCTGTGCTGTGATGTGCACTGCAGGTCCTAACTGTGCATATGTTTTCAAGCGCTCATCTCTCTTGCTCACCAACGTGCCCGAGCTCCATTTGCACTGATATATTTCCAGCAGCGTGTCATTTCTGTTTCCCGGCTGATTGCTAAACAGCCGCAGAGCCGAGCGGTGGAGGTGGAATCTCGTCTGTATTCCCTGCCCATCCTTTATTGATGGCAGAGTAATCACAGGGCCAGAGTACAAATCCACTTACCCTCTACTTTGCCTTAAGTAATGGATTTATGAGTGCATTAAAGAGCCGTAGTTATCCAGAGGCCCCTGCCAGACTGTCTCTCTGCTCATTCTCTCCCTGATCGACTGTCTTTGTGTCTCAGTCGGACTCATCTGCTTCTGCTTTCCCAGCTCCTGTCATGTGAGATCTCTCTGTCTTCTGATTCCCAATTGTCTGCTCCTTGTTGCCTCATTTTCACTCTCTATGGAGTTTGGCTGGCTTTGGGAGCATTTGTGCGACCCATCATTGCATTACCCTTTTTTTCTCCTTGACTTGTATCCTCTCATCTTTTATCCCCTGGGAAGCCCTGATTAGAAGAAAAAAAAATCTTTTTCATTTTCTCCTTGAAGACCAAGGGAGCCTGGCCGACAGAGAGAGCTGACTCTTGAAGAAGTTGGTGCTTTGGGGGCTCGAGGCAAAGTTGGCACCAACTTAACTGCCTGAACTAAACCGACATTAAAGCAACTCTCTCGGTGCAGAGCTGGAGGAGAAGGGTGAAAAGCTGAACTTTCTAACTCTGAGCTTTGCGGGGAAGAAATGCAGGAAAGCAGATGAAAAAGTTGCAGCACCAGATCACTTTCTTTCCGATGTTTTCCTCTGCTTCTTGTCGCTACAAGGCCCCTTTTTCCTCACATACTCCTAATTAATCTCAGTGTGACACATCTGCAGTGCGCATCCCATGAGAGGTTTGTCTGGGTGTGTGTGCACTCTGCATGTCTCCCATTTATCTGTCACGCATACAGCAGGGCACTTCACACGACTGATAACAATACAAGACGCTTGCTGGTAAGAGAAAAAGGTTTTGACCATGAATTATTTCAAAGCTTGCAGAATTTTTTTTTTTTTTTTGGAACGTTTGGAAGTGGGAAAGTATTTTCTGCACTAGAAGAAAGCTCATATAAATAAACCAAGAAAGGAGAGTGCATTAAAAGATGCAGATAAAAAGGCTCCTAGTCAGTCTGCTGGAACAGGTCATCCAGAATTCGTCAGAAGCCATTTTATATAAGTCAAGTGAGGTTGGAGCCTTTTTTTTTCTCTTGACCCAGTATACCGCTGTAAAATCTCAGCTAATTCTATTCATCTTTCACACCTTCCCTCCATTACTTCCCACCAACCCCTCACAGACTCCTCAGAGGGCGTATCCCTGCAGCTGGGCAACTCGAAAGACTTCATCCTCAGCTTGGACTTAAGGTTCTCCTCCAACGGCAGTGTGTCGGTGGTCCTAGAAACCACAGAGAAGGGGCCTCCCTTCACCATCCATTACGTTACCAACACGCAGCTCATCGCCTTCAAAGAGCGCGACGTCACCTACGGCATCGGGCCTCGATCCTCCTGGAGCACGTTGACCAGAGACCTGCTGACCGACCTCAGGAAGGGAGTCGGGTTGTCGAACACGAAGGCTGTCAAAGCCACAAAGGTTGGTTCAAATCCGAACTCGCATGTGGATAAAACTTATGGAAACTTTATTTAAAGGGTTAGTCTTTACATTATCGGTAATCTTTTTTTTTTTTTTTTTTAAAAACAGCCTTTTGAATATATTTTTCATTCTTTACAAACCACAGAATTAAAGTAAACAAAGTTTGAAACCTATGCATAAAATCCTATATAACCGCTTTTCTTGGAGACCAAAAAATACCTGGTGTTTTATTAACTTTATGAATTAGTTACAAATTTGTCAGACATTAAATATTAGACATCTCTCTCTATAATATTTAGTTATCATTTTAGGAAAGAAAAAAAATTGACAAGTGGTATCATTGCTAATATAAAAGTGACTTTATTGATGAGTCCTGTGACTGATTTGACTTTGATAATTTGTTACTTTAGTTGAGTTAATGCAAGATGTCCGCACATCCTGAAAAAGCATTAAATTCATGTATTTAAAATTAAGGCCGTAAATTGACTCATGTTCATTAAATAAAATGTTGCCCTTAAAAACATTAATTATAAGTCTTAAATTTTGTCTTGGTACAACCACATTATCTCCTATATTCTAGGTAGATTCAGGACTTTCAGAACTTTTCAATCATCAAAGTCATCAAAAGTTTGAGTCGCGCGCTGAAATGTTCACTGCGACAGAACTGTGCTCTGTCTCAAGACAGTTAATGGTACCGGTAACAAGTTGCTAATAGTTGCTAGCTAGCTAACTTTTTTGAGTCTATCATAGGTAAGTGTAAAACTATCTGCAATTGGCTGGACAATGTTCATCTTTGCCACTAGCTCTGTTGCCAGCACATATGAAGCTGCATGCTTTCTGTGCAAGAAATGCTTGACACTATAGGGGTTAATGCTGTAGCAGGTTATATGCCATGTGAGAATCACAAAGCTGCTACCAAGAGCCACAAAAAGACTCCAGAAAGTAAAATTTTGTTCCCTTGAAACAAAAAAATACATTTCTTTTGCACATTTCTGTTTTAAATTTTGTAATAGTGATTTTAAAAAGTCTAGAATTTGAATTGGGGAAACCTAACAATGATGTTATTTGTGGGTGTGATTGTTACAAAAGTTTTAAAATAAAGTCACTAATTTAGTCCCTGATTCTTTCTAATCTTGTCTGCGTTTCTGCCCAGATCATGCCCAGACGGGTGGTGCGGCTAGTCCTGCATGGACATGGCTTTGTTGACAACGTCACCATCTCCACCACTGCCCACATGGCCGCCTTCTTCGCCGCCAGCGACTGGCTGGTGCGCAACCAGGACGAGCGAGGGGGATGGCCCATCATGGTCACCCGAAAACTGGGCGAGGGCTTCCGGCCCCTGGAGCCTGGCTGGTACTCGGCCATGGCCCAGGGCCAGGCTATGTCCACCCTGGTGAGAGCCTACCTCCTCACCAAGACCCAGGCTTACCTCAACGCTGCCCTCAAGGCGGTGGGACCGTACAAGGTGCCTTCAGCGCAGCACGGGGTCAAAGCGGTGTTCATGAACAAGTACGACTGGTATGAGGAGTACCCCACCACGCCCAGCTCGTTTGTGCTCAACGGCTTCATCTACTCCCTGCTGGGACTTTATGACGTTGCTGACACGGCGGGAGAGATCCTGGGCAGAGAGGCGGGGCAGCTGTTCAGCCGTGGCATGGAGTCCCTCAAGGCCATGCTGCCCCTCTTCGACACGGGGTCCGGGAGCATCTACGACTTGCGTCACTTCATGCTGGGCACGGCGCCCAACCTGGCCCGATGGGACTATCATACCACACACATTAACCAGCTGCAGCTGCTGGCATCCATAGAAAACGCTCCCATCTTCAGGGATGTGGTGAAGCGCTGGAAGAACTACTTAAAAGGGATTCGTGCCAAGCACAACTAGTCGAACTCAGCAGATTTTACCACTGAGTTTAGAAGAGAATCAATGTTTAGGCTGTAAGAGCAAAGCAGAAGATTTTATAGAGAAACATGTGTGTGATGGTGTGCGGGGGTGCGTGTGCATGCGTGAGTCACTCCTGGTTAACGGCCTGAAAGATGAGTTTCGATACTTTAACTTTGTGCGCACTGTTGCTGGTTTGACATTTGCTGCTACGTTGACTGTAGCTCAAAGTTTGCGTCCCTGGAGCTAGTGTTTGTAATTATACACAGACCTAGCTTCAGCGTGTGAGTGTTTCCATTCATAAAGAATGATTGTGTGTTTTGTTAAAAAAAAAAAAAAATCTACATAGAAAAAAAATACACATTGGAACATTTTTGACTTTCTTTAATGCATCAAGATTTCTCTTATACGTTTTCTACTTTTAATCAGATTTCAGAGGTTTACTGAAGTAAGCTGTGAAAATCAGAGGGCGTATAAATGTTGCCAAGAGAAGTTAATATTATCAAAAGATAGTTTAACAGTTTATATTTTTCCAGTGCGTGCTCATTGATCATTTTAGTTACATTTCACAGATATAATGACAATGAAGGATTATCTCAGTTTTTTTTTTCTCCTTTCTCATTTTTTCATCTGTTAGTTTGTCTAAAAATATTCAATAGATGTCTAGCAAGCTGTTTGAAGTCAGCTCTGAAGGATAAGTAATGGAGGTAGCAGAAGTGTATCTGAGATAAACCCGTCAAGCTTTAATCTTTAACAGTTGTGAACGCTGTTGCTACCAACAAACTCCTCTTAGCTGCTTTGCTGTGTTTTTAATAGGACACTAAAACAGGAAACCAGGCCAGGCAAAAGAAAAACCTCCGCTTCTCTTTGGGTTCACTTTGGAAAGTTAACGTGTCGTCTGTGAGACCTCTTCTGAACCGGCATGAGCGCCATGGTGATTGCAGCTAGTCACAGATCAGGAAAAGAAAAATTAGCAAAAGAAACATTGGCCGTCCTTTGCAGCATCCTCCACATTTATTGACACCCCGACTAAAAATGCTTTAAACACCTTCCTAAATTCATCTCATCTTCTATGTGCATAATCCCAGTCTAGACTCCTCATTTCAGTTTAATGGACTCAAGCTCAAGGATTTATTGAAGACAGCATTCTGACCATCTTCCCCTTGTGTGTCCTTGTTTATTTGCAGCTTCAGTACTTTTAAACCATAGAAATTTACGAGTTTTATATGCGTCTTACTTGAATGGCGTGCTCTTTTCTTTCCTATTTTGAAGACTGGCAAAGAGAAATGTCTATTCCTGTACACTGATCAATACACGTGAAAAAAGTTAGTTAAATTTTTCTTCCTTTTTTAGAGACTCCAATCATTAATATGATTTTCAAAACTTCAGTGTGTGATTACGGTATTGCAATAAAAAATTGCTTTATTTTATTCATTTTCTTTTTACTTAGGGGTGCCTACAAACATGGAGAGTTAAGTTTATGACTCAGGAAAAGAACAGATCGAAGCTAACATGTTCACCTTTCTTAAAGACGTGTTGGCAACACGACTGCGACTGGAAATAGTTGTTGCCTCACTTATCAATGCTTTTGTTTGCCGAGTTCTAAAAAAAAATTCACTAGATCACTCCTAATTTAGCGGTCTAACAACTAAACCATTGTTGTTCATTTTCCTTGCGAACGTTTCCATCTTAAAAGCCTTTCTTCTGTCGCACTCTAGCCCTGATTATTCCCAGAAACAAGTGTGGGCGGTGTCGACGCGCGTGGAGGTAGACGGATGTGGGCAGCGGAGCCGCAGCTGTCACGTCGGTTCAAAGCGTTTAGATCCAGACAATGCCAGCAGCAGCTGGAGATAAATTCTCAAACACGGATGCTGCCGGTCCCCGCAGACTCCTGTTGCTCCCTCTCACCTCCTCTAAGAGCGTGAACCCAGCCGTTTTTAATCCGAGCCACGCGGAGGACGCTCACAACTCACCCGGCTAATAGGGTGGAGAGGCCGCTCGCGGTTCCAGTCGCTGGCTGCGGATGAGTCAGTGCCCTCTCCAAACAAAGTGGAGCTCCTCCTCTGCATCAATGGAGGTCTGATCGATCTGCTTTATAGATTAACACCGGGAGATTCGGGGGTGATTCATCCTTTCGGGGGAGCTGGTGGGGATTTTCATTTAGAAAAATTGTGTAATCGGAGATCAGATCGTATTCCCACACAGTCAGCTTTCAAGTTTTAATGCGCGCTAAGCGGACAAAATCGAAGGACCCAGTGATTTATTTTGATGCAGTGTTGGATTGAGTTAATCCTTTTAAAGCCGAGACATCTCATTCTGTTTGGTTGATCCTGGAAATGGAACCTTTTACTCACTCTGTGTTTTTGCGTGTTTCTTCTATATTACAAAGTTTATTACTTTCTTTTAAAACCAAGAAGCATATGAGCCATCTTTTCTCCATTTTGCTCCTAGACAGTATTCACCTAATTGACACACGAGCAAAAATACATCTTCGAAAAAGGAACATTCATAACTGGAAATTTTGTGTTTTGATACAAATTTCTATGTTATTTTATACCAAAGTCACTTAGTGGGTAATTTTATTTGTATATATTTGTGCAAACTGACTTCCATTCAGCATTTGGCGTTAGGTTTCCGCAGACACATTATGGAGAAACACTGCCTTTCGATTTTAGGCGTAGACTGAGCAGATTATAGTAAAGGAAAAATAAATAAAAAAAGACCAGCTCATGTTAAGCTTGCTTATAAGGAAAAAGGAGATTTGTGCAGCCAGTGGTTAGTTTAGTCTGCTTCTGATTTAGAGGGAAACGAACAGAGAGCTGCAAGCATCTTCTTTTCCAGGATCTGTCGGGTTCAGAAGCTGCGGGTTAAGTTCATTTTGGTTAATAAAAGCACAACTGCAGGTTATCGTCAACTGATTAGTTGCATTTCTTGAGTTTTTTTTTTTTTTTTTCTTGTTTTAGGATAATGTGCAACAGCTTTGCTAAGCTGCTGTTGTTGTTCACTGTGTAAAAATGGGTATGGGAACTTGTTTTCTTCTCACTTCAGTAGAATCTCTGATTTAACAGAAATCTTCAACAAAACGACCTTTTGAGGTCAGTGTGATTTATGCAATAAGATGTTTACTGGGACTGGTGACTCCACCACAGACCCAGAGTGGTTGTTTAGAGTTTGCAATCTAAGCACAATGTGCAAATGCTCCCATTTTTTTAGTCCAAGTAAGAGGTGTTTATATACAGAGTAAATCTTTGTGCTTTAAAACTTTGCTTTCTAAAAGTGTAAAAAAAATAAATAAATAATAAAATCATTTTTCTTAAACTTTTGTGTTTCTTCATACCTCTGACTGGAACTCGTCTGTTTAGCTAATTGTTACTATTGAGGGTTTTTGTGTCAGTACTTAGTTCAGCAGCAAGATCCGCAAATAGTTTAGAAACTATTTCTAATACTTTAAGCCAGATTTCAGCTTAATTTTCTCTAAAATATGAATAAATAAAATCAGTATTCCTGGGATTTTTGTTGGGGGAATTAAAAGCACGGAGTATTTCACCACTTTGCAGAGAATACTGATAACTTCTTTTTTTTTAAATCCAGAAATAAAATAAATTTCCTCATTTAACGTCAGATTTACTCAGACAATGCTGTAAATAAAGCTGAAAGCAGAGGTTCACATACACTGTATAAATGTTGCATCATTTTTTTCTGACTGATAAATCAGACTAAGCTTATCCTATTTTAGATCAGACAGGATTACCAAAATGATTTCTATTTGCTTAATGCCAGAACAAAAGGATTTGTTTAGTAAGTTATGGGGGGGAGGATTCTTTTTAAATTTGGGAGGCTGCATAACATTAACATGCGTTTAAAGAATTTCATAAAGTCCAGATGTACGTGTCAGCTTTGTATGCTTATAATGGATTAATCAGAGACACACCTGTGAATGTATCTGAAGACAACACCTTAAGTAAGCTGCTTCCTGTCGCATAGAAAACAGAAATTGGGTAGGAAGAGAATGATGGGTCTCCGCAGGTCTGGTTCATCCAAACATACAATTTCCAGCTGTCTGAAAGAGCCACATTCGCATGTTTATAAGATTATCTTTAGTTTTAAACACCATGTGAGTGTCTTCAGAGAGGAGACTAGTCCTGCGCCACTGAGATGAACGTGTTTTTGCATAAAACACTATAAAAGCAAAATACTGTTAAAATGCTGCCTGAAGCAGGTAAGCCCAAAAGTCCGCTCAGAGAGGAAGAAGACAAGAGCTTAATTTTAGGACATGTCCTATTTTCTGATTAAACTAAAAATGAACTCTTTGACCATAAAGACCAAAGAAGAAGCCTCACAACCCTGAGAATACCATCTCAGTAGTGAAGTATAAGGTGGCAGCATCATTTTCTGAGGTTTTATGACCCAGGAGGGACTGGTTCACTTCACAAAACAGATTACCGGTATATCGTGAAGAAAGAACATTAGGTGGAAATACTGGAGCAACTTCTTGAGACATCCACCAGGAAGTTGTAGCTTGGTCACTAGTGGGTTTTCCAAAAGGCATTCAGCCAAAGGTCAATGTTTAAGAGGCCATCACAAATCGCAGTCCAATAGAACATTTGTTGTCTGAGCTAAAGAGACGTGCGTGAGCAAAGTGGCCTACAGAGTTGACCAGTTCTGTTAGTTGGAATGAACCAAATTCCACCAAATGCTTGTAAGATAACTTGTAGAAAGATCCCAAAAATGTTTGTCCCCCAAGTCATGCAGTTTAAAAGGCAATTCTACCAAATACAAAAGAAAAAAAAAGTTGAGACTTTAGAAAAAATACCCAAATTATCTCTCTCCCTTTCATTAATCTGACATTTAGCCAAAAGAAATACTTCCATGACTAGCCTAAAACAGGAAACATTTAATGATTTAATGTTAAACAGTGAAAAATGTTTTCTTTATCTAGTTAGACAGCGTATGTAAACATGTTGCTTCAGCTGTACAATATACATTGTGTCAGTTCACAATATCTGCACCAAATAAATATGAGAGTCTTGACTGGATTAATGTCTTATGTTTTCATTTAGTCTGTCATTTAGGTCTCTGTTCTGATGGAGTCATTTTGTCTGATCATTAATCGCAGCTCCTTTAAATATTTAGACTCCACACTTCCTGCTCATTACACACACACACGCCCACACACACACACACACCCACACACACAGCTGGGTTTACTCTGTTCAGAAATATTTGATTCAAGACTTCATCTCCTCTGCAGTCTTAAGACTTTACACATTAGCTGATATTTCATTTGTCGCTCTGAACTCCTGTTAGAGATTTAAATGAGTTTATTTGATATCCTCGTTCATTTTGTATACAGAATATGTCTCTGCTTTCTGTCGACGTTTCTGGCTCAGAAAATCACATCAAAGCATATGCATTTTGCTCTTAAACTCTGGGGGTGGATTAAATAAATGACCAGTGTTTTTATTTCCAGGACAAAACTGCCAGACCTTCTGATTTTGTATAGATACTCTCATGCTGGCTGATGTTCATTTTTCCAAATGAATTAAATAACCTGTATGTAGCTGGTTTAAAAGATTACATTTTCCTCAGTTATGGCTTTTATTCTTCAGATTTGACAGTTTAGTTATATTGGTGACTTTCCTGACTTTTAAGCATGGCCACTTTTTTGTTGACGTTTTTGTTTTGGATCGCCTTTGTCCCAGATATTTTTAGCTCTTGATTTGAAGTGTAGTTGAATAATTTCAACCAAGCTTGACCATCAGTCCAGTCTCCTTTGTTTTGAAATCCTTGCAATGACACTTCCAGAAATGTTCCCTCTCAGTACGGGCAAAAAGCTACAATATCTGCCAGCCTCAGTCAGTCTGTCATGATGAAGAAGACGACTCCTCAAACACTAACAACTCACAGAAAATCTCTCTAACCTTAAAACTGACAGCTGCTGCTTCATGAATCTGCTTTGACTGATTCACTTTAGACTTAGTTTTGGTGACAAATGTTCCCACCCATCGCTAAGCAGCTCTGACTAGGAGGCAGGCAGACACTTTATTTGCAGCGAATGCTCTCTTCGCAAAACTGCTGAGGAGAAAAGACATTCTGATAAATAATTTATCCTAATTAGGCTATTCTGATCCAGTGAAGGGCATGGACATCTGAGAAGGACTCTATCTGCTGCCACAAGCTTGGGTTTTTTTCATTACTTTCTGGCGTTATTACCATCCAGCCATAATTTCTTTTGCCACACACACACACACACACACACACACACACACACACACACACACACACACACACACACACGCCTACCACACTCCTTGAATTGTCTTAATGATGTAACTGTCTGTCCTGACGACGGGTGTCTCTCTGGGTCCTGTAATTATCCCTGCATAAACCTGATAAGCTCGGCTTCCTCTGACCCTGATCAGATGCCTTTCAGATAGCTGCACTGAGACTACAGTAAAACCTCAGTCTTGTGTATAAACACTTTTCGGTTGATCTTTTGCATAAATGTCAAACTTGCCAAAAATGCAGATTGTTGAAATACATTAAGTGTCAGAGGATGTGGAAAGCATCAAGCTGCTGTATTTTGATGATCATATTTGTTCCCGCTGGCCTTCACCATTGTCTAAAACTCTGTCTTTTACTGCTGTCACACTAGTGCTTATTCATCTTTTGATGGCTTATGAATATATGCAGACGCAGGCTGCCATGGATTTGTTGACATGTCGATACCTAATATACCTAATATCATGGTTCTGTATACAGACGCTCTGTCTGCACTACTGAAGGTTCCCTCACCATGTCAGCCATAACCTGTATGTTCCTGTATGTTGCTGGTTAGAATTGGGCCTCTCTTTTTCATCCATTCAGCAATAATTTGACCACTTGGGGGCAGTCTCACACTGTGTATGGAGTATTTAACCTTAAGCCCAAGATGGTCACTGTAAACTCATCCATATAAACATGTACAATGTGTAACAAGGCTGCATCATAAATGATAGTTTAGCTTTTTTTGGTTGTTGTTTTTTTTTTTTTTTAACATATCTACATTTGTAGGGCTGCACAGTGGCGCAGTTGGTAGCACCTTGCAGCAAGAAGGTCCTGGGTTCGATTCCCGGCCAGGGTCTTTCTGCATGGAGTTTGTATGTTCTCCCTGTGCATGCGTGGGTTCTCTCTGGGTACTCCGGCTTCCTCCCACAGTCCAAAAACATGACTGTCAGGTTAATTGGTCTCTCTAAATTCTCCCTAGGTGTGAGTGTGTGTGTGCATTGTTGTTTGTCCTGTATGTCTCTTTGTTGCCCTGTGTTGCCTGGCGACCTGTCCAAGGTGTACCCCGCCTCTCGCCTGGAACGTAGCTGGAGATAGGCACCGGCACCTCCCGACCCCATTAGGGACAAAGGGTGAACAGAAAATGGATGGATGGATATCTACGTTTCTTATTGTCAAATAAATAGTTACATAAAAAAGAAAATCTGAGTAAGTCTGCATTCAAATGAAGATTTTAATTTATACCTAATAATAGCTATACCTCATCAAACTGTTTAAGTAGCCATGGAGATCAAAGTTTACAACAGGACTTTAGGCTGGATGCATCTACGGTACTAAATAAAAGAATATTAATTGAGAGCAGTCATGGGGATGTTATTTTTGAGGATCACATTACTTTTTGCATCACTAGGGTTCAGAAGTGATAAAGGAAAACCCCATTTTCGCCACGGAGGATTGGAGACGGAATGAGTCCGAACTGCTCTTCCTTAATGAACTGAAGCTTAACGAGAGGGCTTAAAAGTCCATAGAAGTTCTGGGAGTTTCTGTATTACTAAAAGTTATATTCACTAAAAACGAAGCATAAACGTCCTCCTTCATCGAGACCATCATAGAGTTCATAACTGGGCTTCAGAATTTACTCCTTAACCATTTTTTTTTTAAACTCTGGATGTTAGCAGTAATGTTAGCTGTTTCACCTGTGACAGGAAAACGTATCTCACTAAATTATCAATTCAGAATATTGCCATAAAATAGTGCAAGTAGTTGAGTTTTTAAAAATAAAATATCTACACGGGTACAAAGTCCAAAGAGTGACTCTGATCTGATAGAAGTTTAATATTTTATTTCATGACAGCACCATGAAGCACAATAGAGCTCTCACTTAGAATCTCATCTGTTTTCTAAATATAAACTAGGACATGTGGGCTACAGTCGTTTAATTGAAATTTAGACAACTGTTATAGTCAAGCTTTCTCAAAGATTTTGTATGATTTTTGCTATCTTTTTTATTAAACAAAATAAAATTATTTGCCCTTCTGCGAGGGATTAAAATGTTTTTGTGACATTTGCAGAAAACTTGACTTGGTAATGCAGCTCTTAGACTTGTTATTGGATGTATGAGTTCACAGGTGTGAATGTCACATTAAGCTGTGTAAAAGTATTAAAGGTACTTTTACACCATTATTTTTCACAAGTTTGAATTTAATGTAATTCCTTTGAATCAGTCCGATTATTTCAGATTAACCAGAATTTGTAAAGAAATGTAATAGATTTTGTAGCTGGGAGAAAAGTCCTGCCAATTTTCTGATTGAACATTTGCCTGGTCTTCTTATTGTTAATTGTAGGACTTCTTTAAGTTGGCTGGTTTGGGGAGCTGTCTTGTAGTCACAATCCATCAAAGCTTTGGTCAGGCTATTTAATGTAAACCTCCTAAAACCAGCTAATCTGAGATTAGGATCCTAATTGGAAAACATCACCATGTTCTAGAGCCCCCATCAGACAGAAGTGCTGCTCAAGTGAACAAGCTAAAGTCCTTCCTACGGAAAATAAAGATTGAGTTCTTTGGTCATAAATATCAGAAAGACCACTCACCTGACAAGCATGGTGGTGGCAGCATCATGGAGAGGAGTTATTTTGCTATCAATGAAAATGGTGGAATGATGAACATTAATGATTACCTGAAAACTCCTAAATCTCGGTGACAATTGGGTGATCCAACAAGACAACGATCGTACAGACATTAAGGTTTTGGAGGGAATAAAACAGGCTAACATTTAACTTCAGGAAAGGCCTTAAACTCAACTCTACATTTTGAACTGTGTTTAAAAGCCAAGTCAGTGCCAGGAAATTAAATGAACTCTGAAGATGGTGAGAATGATGGAAGAAGCTCATTGATGACTACAAAAACGCAACATATAAATTCTCTCATTTTTAAAAAAAATGTATTTTAATGGATTGAAGTTGTTCCCTGATCAGTGGCGCTGATGTCCAACAATTGACCAGTGTTGCAATTTATTCCTTAAAGGGACAGATCTGAGAGCGCTCTCAGTTTCTTCACTGTAACAATAACAGAACCAGAACCTGTTCTTAAATCCTTAAAATGTCCAACGTCATTAGCAGCTACCTGTCGTCAAAGAAATCTCCCTCTCTCCTCCCGCTCAGCCAAACCGTTTTTTTCTTACTCCTCATTCTGTCTTCCTTTGTGCTGTTGAGCAGACACACCTGTCATATTCAAGCAAGCCTCATTCGTCCCTCTGAATGAACGCCAGAGATGGCGAAACAATCTCTGCACTAAAATTAAAGACAGTGATTTATTGTTCCAGTTTCCAAAGCAGGGTTTTTGTTCATTTATGAGCAGCAGCTGGCACATTTTACAGCACAGAAAGGAGTAAAAGTCTTCACCAGTCACCCTAATCACGAAACCAGGTATGATGATGGTGCTGCAGGAGAACAATGAGGAGACAGAGCAGCAGTGGGGGTTATAGTAAACAAGGGGGAGAGGGGGGGAGAGAAGAAGAAGAAAAACATAAAACAGAGCTGTACGGGAAACAAAGCAAGTCTGTGGCGGAGGTGTTTGCAGATGAGCGCAGGAGTTGAAAAAGAAGAAGCCGTGAAAGGTTGAAATTCAGAGGAGGAAAAGCAGCAGTGCCTGGAGTCTAGCAACTATTAATAATGTATCTGGGGGGCGACTACCACGCTTGCTCCTCATCTGGAGACACCAACTACACCTCATCAACTAAAACACCAGGGAGCCACAAAGGCTTTGAGCAGCTGCAGCACAGCAGCCTGGCCGGCCCCACAAACACACAACATGCAAGTCGGCGGATCATCACTGTTATTAAAAACAGTATCATTTAGCGCCTCATATTTCAGGGTTTGCAAATAATTTTTTTTGGTCATCATTGTCACATAGTCTCTTGTGATTAATCAGGAACCTAATTTCTTATGAGGTTTATGATAAATAGTTTTATTTTTAAGCATTTTGCAATTATACTCTTCCGTTTTTCATTGTGTTATTTCAATTTATTGATAGTTTATTAATATTAAAGACGAATTGTTCTTCCTTTTATGCAATTCTAATTTTAAATTCTAATTTTCTTTTTCAGATTTTAATACGTTTGCTTTGCTACATTGTGAATATTTTCCTTCCAACACCATTCCATTGTGTTTTCTTGCCCCGAAAAGCGGATTCCGCTCCGAAAGATTCTGCATAAAATCATAAGTGCAAGTCGCTTTCTCCCATCTGTGTGTGGAAGGCACACATACACACACATGTACACGCCAACATGCATGTACGGTGGTGTTGGAGCTTCCTAAGCGGTCAACTGTGCAGCAGGAACAAATATGGCAAAACAAAACCTTTGCACAGAAAACAACATCTGCAACACCTCAATGAATACTTAATGTGAAAAGCTTCTACATTGTGCTGATGTTACACAAACATTTAGAAGCTCCACCCTCCAATCCCCCATAAGAAAACCCACTTCGTTTTCCACTTGAAGGTGGAGTTAGCAAACTTAACATAAAAAAAGATTATTTGCAGATTTTTTTTTTTTTTGCTTGTTAGTTTTTTGTTTGCTAATTAGTTTTTCTTTCAATGCACTGTATTTTTCACCCAAAAGGAGAGTTCACAGAACAGAGGAGGGGAAAAACTACAAATAATATAAATTAGAAACAAATCGCCTACATTTGGTGAGTTAAATGTCTTTCAGTCAAACCTAATGATAAACTTGTCAGACTGTTTCCTTAGCTCTGAAGGAACCCGCCAGCAGCTGCTGACTGGGAAGCTTCCATAAGAGAACACTGACATCTTGTGGCGGAACTAGATACTGCATGTAAAAATAAATAAAAACAGAGTTCAGCGTCTCGGAACACAACAATGCTACTTTTGGTTGAAGCTGATAGGTTTGACTCTACCTCAGTTCTGTGTGTACCTGATTTATTGTCATGAACATTTAGCATCTTATGTATCCTCACTTATACTTAGGACTCAACGTTGGTAACAGATCTACACAGAACAGATGGTGAGAAATTATTGTTTTTCTCAGGGTCAGCATTTTCTTCCTGTCCATTTAGAAAAAAGCCAAGGATACAAATCTAAGAAAAATAATTTATAACCACAACTATAAAAAAAACAGCTTGAGGCATGTTTAATAGTGTAGGTTTAATAATGTAACCCAACAAGAGAGACTCGTTGTGAAGAATAGACGCCAGGTCTAACTACATCATACATGTAAAAAAAACTACAATTAAAAAAATTAGGACCTGACTAATCCAGCATTATTTTCAGGAGAAAAACTACCCAGGTTCCTCAAATCGTTTGGTAACAAATATGTCCAAAAAATGGACAGGATTTGACTAAGCAATTCCAGTATTTTCACACCGGAATTGCAAAAGAATGTAAATACCATGAATCATGAATTCAACCCACCTAAATATCTTTTATTTAAAATATCGCATGAAACTGGATTTTAAACAGGATTTGTTGTTATGTGAGAAGGGCTGCTCAGCAGGACAGTGGTGGTGGTCCCACAGGTCAAAAACATGCCTGTAAGATTAAGAGGTTTTTTTGGGGGGGGGGTTACAGGAGTGAATGTTGTTTGCCCTGTTACAGACTGGCAGCTTGTCCAGGGTGGATCTCACCTTTCGCCCAAGGACTGTTGGTGAAAAATACCTGTCTTCCTGTGTCACTGAAAGGATAAACAGGTAAAATAGATAAATGTATCTACATTATGTGGGACTTTTTTGCCTCTCTTGCCAGCGTATCAAAGATTACTATGTGATTTGGCCACTGCTAGCCAACTAAAGGACACAAAACATGAATGAAGTTCATCATCTATGCCTAAGACGCTTCCCTGACTATTCCTGGTTTATTCTTTAAATGCTTACAGCTTTACCTCTCTTCTCTGTTTGTGTTTGTTTTTTTGTTTTTTACCAGTAATGCTCTTTTTAAAACACTTCAACATCCTATCTGAAGTTACATTTTAAGGAGGCGCACTAGTTCACATTTTGACAAATATCAACATCATGCTATGAATCCAAGATTCACCTGAGAATAAGCTGTGCCTCAATAGCTCATTATTTAACAAAGGTAGCTATTAAAAATTAACTGAGAGTCAAAAAATACATCAAGCAGCTGAAAATGTTGGTCATTCTCACTGTTACTAATTCCTGAAACAGCAGCTATGAATAATTCTCCAGCACTTCATTGTTTAATGATTTCAAGCGTGCTCACCACTTCAGCGATGGATTAACGCAGATCTTCTGTCACCATGCTGAAGCAGAACAAATATCAGACAGCAGCTGATGATTGGTGCAGATATGATGTGTCAGATTTATGTAATCATGATTGATGTACAGATCATACAACAGCGACGCATAAAAAAGAATGACTCTGATTTACAACTAAAACAAAATGTAAAAAAATTTAAATTTTTTTTTTTTTTTAAAAGACATGCCGGGGTTGGGCTAGTCAGTTTCTTTACTTGGTGTTAGGAAGAATTGGAATGTAAGAGACTCTGGGGTTTTGATTAAACTTTTTAATCAAATGAATTCCAAGGTCTGTAATTAATCGAAATGAATCGCATTTAAATCAGAGACCATTTATATACAAAACACCCTTTTCTAATTCAAAACCCCTTTTTGCACCTAAACCGTTAAATAAACACGAGTTCAAAGACATTTGAATTTATTGCTTTTAATCCGTCTATGTTTAGCAAATTTTAATGAAAAAAAAACCAAACATATATCGACAAAATAAACATTTTTATTCCATAAGCCCTTTTTACTACTGAATTATTGAATAAGTAGATTGATAAGATTAAGGATATTTATTGTTTTTAGTCATTATTTGGTTATTTGGATTATTCAACCATCAGATTGTTGAAAGTGCTACTATAAGCATTCAGCTTCCAAGTAGATATAAAGAAAATAAGGATTACTTAAAACTTTTGATTAGTCTAGAAAATAAAAATGAAATACCAAACCAAACACAGCTTCAGGTACACGACAGCAACATTCTTTCAACGGACGATTGTGTTTTCACGCTCTGCCTCTCACAGGTTATTACTCTGGTGCTTGACATTGTTTGAAGGGTAAATTTAGAAGAAGTACTCATTAACACAGATCACAACAGTAAAAACGGAGTCTGTGCCAACTCGGCTCTCAGTCACACACCCACACACCTACACACACGTATTGGCTGCTGGCTGCCTGTCATTACTTTAACGTTGTGTTTCTGCACTGGAGAGTCTCCATCAGTTCACTGGGATTTTCCACAGGATGGACTATTGAGGGTGGTTCTAAGACAAAAAAAAAGTGCTACTCGGGGATTGGACTGTTCTTAAGCTATAAATTACGAGTTTCCTTGATTAAGTGCAATTGAACGCTTCTAACAGAAGTTTCAGAATCCTCTGAGTTTTATTTGTATCAATGCTTTGAAATGAAAATAAAAATCTCACTCACTATCTCACTCTTGTGCTTGAACTGAGCCTGGCAGAGCGACCATTACTGGGGGTAAGCTGCTGTCACCAGCAACATACTGGGAGCTGTTCCTGTTTTATTTCCAATTCGAGCAAACAACAGCACATTTCACTTCCTAATACTGGCATCTTGTTTGTCTTCATTGCTGCAAAGTTTGAACAAGATAAGACACTCTGGAAGCTCTGATCGGACTGGCCCATCCCTCTACTGAGATCAGACGTCACGCCGAAAAGCAAAGGAGCTCTGTTTACTGTACTGACAGACTGATTCACACCCTTCATTCACCAGCCTTGCCTCGTCTGAACCCACCCAAAACCCGGGCGACATTCAGATTCGGTCTCGAGCTTCTTTTTTTTGTTGTTGTTGTTGTTGCAGAAAGTGGGCGAAATTATTTACTCCAGCGCCATTGTTTCTTTGTCAGTTGGTGAAACTTGAAATACCAGCTCCACTGTTTTGCAATGTCAAGATTTTGCATTTAGAAGAAGAGCTTGCATTCGTAGCATAATTCTAAAATGTTTTTAGCCAGTCCTCAAAACGTCCCTTCTTCTGCAAAAGTGAACGAGAATCAAGTGAATATTCTTTCCCCTTGTTGTGGGGAAAACAGTTGTTTGTGAGCGTACACCTGTTGTGCGCATACGGCCTCCACCTCCGCAGAGACAACGTGAGGGGGAGGAGGAGGAGTGGCTCACTGCACTGGATATTCCTGCCGGGTTTGAAGAGGAAGGAGTCGGAAGGGGAGGAACCCTGCAGACGGCATGGCAACACGCACCTTCATAAAGGCACACCCCGCCTGTGGCCTCAGTTCAGCTCTCCCCTCTCTCACGGCGGCGGCACCCTGCAGTCATGCTCAGTCTCATCAAATTTCCACGAGTCTTCAGCATCAATCAGGTGCCCAAAGTAAGTCCATCTTCACCGCACATTCACCAAAACACATGAACTGATTTCACCTCTTTTACTTTGACTTACCCGAGTCAGAGACAGGAGCGGTGGAGGATTGAGGAGAGCTTCCAGTCATTAGGAGTGAAGAAGATTTATGTGTTAAAGAATAACTTTTTAAAAAATTCTGTTCTTATCTTGCGCCGCACTTCACTTTCCCACTCATGTTATCATCCAGTTCAGAAGAAACATCTTTGGATTTACTTTGATTCAACTTTATTGCGAATGAATCTGTACCTCCTGGTTAATTTGTACCTCCTATATTAAACATTTCCTGCGGTAATAGTTCCTCCGTCTCACATGGAAATTCATTTTGGTTTGCCTGCAGAACAGAAGTGAAGAAACGGGTTGCTCAGATTTCTCTTAAAGGTGCAAGCCAAAAACAATGTTGTGTTTTTTTTTTCTGTGTGGAGGTTTTCCATGAGGACAGCATCATTTCTGGGTACCGGCACCCCAGGAGCTCCGCCACCGACTGCATCCTCAGCCTCTTCCAGATGACCAATGAGACGCTAAACATCTGGACTCACTTTCTACCCACCTGGTGAGCTGAAAAAGTTTAAGTATTTCAGTTTTTTTTGTTTTTTTTTTTTGCAATGTGTGCTAAAATAAAAATCAAACGAGACAGCTGACAGAATTTATATTCAGTTTTTTTTAAGAACAACACGCTGACCCTCGAAGCAGGGAAACTTTCTCTGATTTCATCCTTTGATTAAGCTTCTGTTATTCTGCAAATTTTTTTGTGTCAGTAACCTCGATTTGGCCGGATAGCACGTACCTGAATTAAAGAGGTAAAGCGATTACACAACAACACAAAACACCCAAAAAAACGTGTGCCCACGTCATGAGATGTGAATCACACACGTCCTGTAAAACCTGCAGGCCGAAGAGTTTTCCAGGCATCTCTTACATAATATCAGCTTTTTCTTTAATCACAGGAACATTCTTAGATTCTCGTGATTCCATTTTTATCTTCTAGAGAAATCTTCTCGACCTTGTGTACTATCCAGGTCCTGTACGGGATTAGATTAGATTTCTACATGCATATGGTTTTCCCAGTCTTTCACCAGTGTAACCTGAGACAGACTGAACATACTGACAGGTTTTGTTTTCAAGTCACCATCCCCAGCAGCCATGTGGTTCCCCCTCCCCTCTCTGCCTCACCATGTTTCCCTAAATATTCCCCAATTTTTCAGGCTTAGAGGAAATCCCTCTAAGTTTACGCATTTTATTCATTACTAAACTGATTTGCCTGTTGAATTTTTTCATTAACAAGGAGTAGATTCGATTATTCACGTGGCAAGAATAAGAGACATAATGGAAGTTACACATAGCGCCAAAACAATGACAACTTGTCAACGACGCAGGGAAAGGAGAGAATCTTTAGATTGTTGTGGTATTTGTTCCTTGAGAAAACATCAGAGTTTGTCTTGCAGATCAGCTGTGCATCAAATCACATTTTTTTTATAAAACGGTTGTCGCCAAAAGCCAATCTAATATTTTATTATAAAATTTAGTTACAACAACGAAAGCCCGCCCACCCAAGAAAAGAAAAAGATCTCTTTTAAAAAAGAGAGAAAAATACAACAGAACAGGGCAGTAAGCATTCATAGATTCCTTAACATACCCAGCCGTAATTGAACTGTTACATCAGTGAATTTTACAACTACATTTAAAAACGCTATGTGGCATCGTGACATGATCCTAAGATTCAGGCAAAGCAGATGACCAAATCCAAGCCTGATTCCCACGTACAGAAACATAAAAGAAGCAAAAAGGGAGACAGAAAAGAAACTTTCTGCTGACTGGGACGACCTGTCAGCAAATATTTACGGTTTAAATAATGAATAGGAGTATTTCCAGTATGAGCCGAACTTATAAAAATATCTCCAAAAAGACTCCAGATCTTGCCAGATTTGTCACTTAGATTCTGAACAGAATAACGGAAAACATGGAAACCCAACCAGTGTGCGTGAGCAGAACGGAAGTATTTTATTTCATTATTAAGGCAAGACAGCAAAAGAACGCCACAGGTGTTACATCAGTGATGTGTTTATCAACCACGCCTACTTTGTGATAGAGAGCATGGAAAGGGTCAGTGACCTCATTCAGGTGGAATTTTAATTTCAATTAGCCAGACACATGCTTTGTGTGGGTGTGCGGGCGTGGGCGTGTGTGTGTGTGTTTTTTTTTATCCCCTCGTCTTTATTCATCCCTGTAAACGCGAGGATTTCACCTCGACATTCCTCGGCTGTGGAATCACAAACATGTGTCCAGTAGTTAATAGAAAGTCTGATCAAATCTCTAAAAGGAGAAACCCCCTCATTTTGAAATTGTTTAGCAAAACTATCCTTTTTATTTTTACCCCCAAAAACCCAGTGTGTGTGTTTGTGTGAATATCTTAAAGTGGCTGCTGAGATCAGTGCCCCTCGTGGCCTCGCTTCACTTCCTCCCAAACGAGACGTCGGCTATTTTGGCTGCACTGTCTAAAAGACAAGAGGGGGGGTATGTTCATCAAACCTGTGTGTGTGTGTGTGTGTGTGTGTAGACGTGGGTCTGTTTGGAATATCGTGAAGACACACGGGTGCTTGTGTCAAGGGGGAGAGGCGGACCTAAAGGCCTGGCACTAATGAGCAGGTCTGCGCTTCAGGCTTTCATGCGTATTGCCACAATTAGCTAACTGCTCAGTGACGGGGAAACACTGAAGGCAACACACAACGCACACTGCAGCTGATCAGATCAGGTTGTTTGTGTAGTGCTCTTAGTTGTTATGTAACTGACTGGTGTGGAGGAAAAAAAAACTGGTTTAATTGAGGGATAATAATTCATAATTGTACTTTCTGAAGGAGCAGCGTCTACTTATTGTTGAATAATTGTGCTCATTATTTCGTAGGCTGTTTTCTTTCTAAGATGACCAGCTCTTGTGAACATTTATGAGTCACCTGCTATAAAAGTCTTATTTAACGCCTGTGCAAACAGAAGTGAACAAATAATACATTGTAGTACTAAATGAAAGCACTAAAGTTTCCCTACTTCGGTGCTGTAGTCTGGAAGGAAGAAGTCTGTTTATGCTGAACTCGCTCCCACATTTAGAGTCCAACCTGAAAAATGTCAGACACTGAATGTTGATATACCCCTTTGTTTACTCCTCTGCATACATTTCCTCATGTTGCTGACACAAAATAATTAATGTGACTTTTCCTGACACTGTTGTTTGAACATATGAGATGTTGTATGTTTTTTTCTCTTGGAGGTTTTATTTGGGACATTTGTGTTTTGGGTTTATTTCAGATCTTCTTCATCTTCGTTAAGTTTGTACATCTGCCAATTGTTACTTTAACAGCCCTTTGTTTTAAACTAGCATAATGTGAGAGATTTATCTTGCAAAGGGCAGAGCAGTTCACTACAAAAATAAACAAAAATCTGAAATTGTTACATATCATATGTGTGTCTCTTTGCTCTCATCTAAATTAGAGGGCAATTTAGTAATATTTAGTAATGTAAATAAAGTTTACTCACTTTGATCCCCTGTGTGTATTTCTGAGAGAAATACACTAATGATGGGACTTTTTTTTCATTCTATGAAACTCTAAAAAAAATCAGCACAGACAGTGACTATAAGTGACTATAAAAAAATCTTTTTTTTTTAAAAAAAAAAAGAAGATTTTTTAACAATACAGATCAGGCTACTTTGAAGGGCACACTATTGAACTCTCAACATTGTGAAAAACGTTTTCTGTTTACCCTCTTAAACGTACAAAATCGTTATTCCAGCTGTTGATGCAGTTATGGCATTTTTCACTCTTCAGCCTCTGCAGAAACATCATTGTTGCTGCTTTTGTGCTGTGGATAGTCACTGCAGTTGACACTGGCTATTACCAAAGATTTTTCTTTCTATCAGGCAGAAAAGTAAAATGTTTTTTGTTTTGTTTTTTTTTTTCTTTTTGGGCAGGTACTTTCTGTGGAAACTGGTGACGGTGGTGCTGATGCAGCAGGGATGGCAGGACTCCTTCACCTGGCCTCTGATGGTCTTCCTCCTCTCCTGCTGCATTTATCCGTTGGCGTCCAGCTGTGCTCACACCTTCAGCACCATGTCTCCGCGGGCGCGCCACATCTGCTTCTTCTTTGATTACGGGGCGCTCAGTTTCTACAGCCTGGGTGAGTGCATCCTCTCTACCCAGAGTCGTGAAAGTTTAATAGCTACCCTAGCTAACGATTTAGCTGCCCTTTTACAATTTGCTTAATACCAATATTTGCTTTGAATTACACAACATGATTGCAAAATGTCAGAACAGTTTGCCTTTGCTCTCAATGTGGAAGCATTTATTTAGTTAGAATATTATTTTTCATTGGCAAAGATCTATTTTCCTGATTTTAAGTAACTTTGAACGGTTGATTTGCGTTGCTGCAGGGACTGCAGTCGTTTATTCATTTTACGCGTTCCCCGACAAGTGGGTGAACAGCTCCTTTCATCAGTGGTACATCCCCGTCGCCATGGCCAACACGCTCATCTGCACCGTCCTGGCCTGCTACTCCAGGTATGACGAGGAAATGATCTGTTGCCACTTCTAGTAGAAGTATGTAAAGTTGAGTTTTATTCTTGAGCCAAGTGAAGATCGTCATACCTAATCGAAGATTATGTCATCATTAGCTAATTCCTAACCTTTCATCTCATCTCTCTCTGTCGCTCAGGCTTGGCTTTCCCTTCCTGCAATATAACCGTGACTTGAAAAGGTAAAGAGACTGCAAACAGGAAAAGAAAAACTTTTTGTTTGTTTGTTTGTTTTTATCATCTTCCAGAACATTTTTACACTGTGACTCAAGAAGTGTCGGAAAACCAAATTGCAGCCGCCTTCTAGACTTTACTCACGATTTGTCATGCGGCAGCCACGACAGATACTTGTTGCATATTTGGAGGAACTATTGAGCAACATGCTGCTCAGTGCAATGGGTGTTGGTTGACAGTGATTACAGGGACCAGTGTAGTCTGGTCCGTGTAGTTCCACACGGTTAAGTCAAACAAAGAGCAGCTGAATGTATTGCGTAACAATCGCCCTACTGTAAGAAAAGCAATGCTTATCCCGATTTCTGTCTGTTATGCATTACAAATGATGTCAACCAGACTCTAAATAGATCCTCATCAAGACTATTTGACCATGAAGAATTGTTAGTCCGTGTATTTTTATTGCACAGTCATTTAAAAAAATTTTTTTTTCCAGATTACCTGGGAGTCCAAGTTTCAGCAAATTCTTTCGCATCCTTGCCTTCGCCTACCCCTACCTGTTTGACAACATTCCTCTCTTCTACAGGGTACAACTGCTTTGATCCTCTTTACACTGTACACCTGCATCTTTGCACTCGGCTCACCTTGTAAAGTAGGATGTTATGTACTCTACTAAATCTTGATTAGGTTTGGATATTTTGTGTTTAATGGGCCAAGACATGTATAAATGCAGGTGGTTTTACACAACAGAAGACTAATAGTCTGTTACTAAATAGATGGAGACCTTCCTCACTCTTCTTTTGAGGTAGAATATTTTTCATTTTGGACTTTTCATTTAAATGCTTAACTGGCAGGCGTGCATTTATGACTTACATCTCAGCAGCGCTTCAGTTTAAGCCACATCAAGAGACGTTAGCATGCTCAACATGCTTTATAGTTCCCTGGTTTTCGCTGAGATCACGTTTGTGTCGTGTTCCCAGGTGTTTCTGTGCACGGGGGACGGCTGCACTGACAACGACACCAACATCCTCCACTACAAACACATCGCCTTGGCTGTCCTCACTGGCTTCCTGTTTGCCACCCGCTTACCTGAGCGCCTGGCACCCGGCAGCTTCGACTACATAGGTGAGATTCCTCCTCTGAGACGCAGTCATTGGTTTCAAGCTCTCATCATTCAGGTCAGGTCACTGCAGATAAATCTGTTGCCGTGCAAGTTGATTCAAATTCTTTAAAACTTAATGAATAGAAAACCAAACAAAGGCAAAGTTAGGATTCGTCACAAGCTCAGTGTTGGATTTGACAATCTTGAGAAAACTTTGAAAACGGGTACAAATAAAGTGCAAATCGTGCAAGACACCAACATTAATACAATACTTGTATGTTTGGAACAAATACTTAAGCAGTGTTTAAATGATCCACGTTTATAATAGCGACAGTATATCAAAAAACATATATAACCAACAATTGGTTGAACAAAGATAATACAGTCTGAACAAACTTAAGGACTCATAAATGTCAAGAAAATGTACTAACAAAAAACAAATCAAGCAAATTACAATATTTCTGACAAAAGATAAAGATGGATGCTACACACGCATTAAGCTCAGCTGCATGAAACAAACCTTTAATTACTTTTATTCAAGATATCCTGGATACACAGGAGCTCCGAAGTGAAAACGTATTGACCTGAAGCTTAATGTCGCTTTACAGCTACCTGTTTGATTTGATTGTGAAACATTCACATATTTTTCTTTCTTTTTTTCCGTTTTTGTGTTAAACATTGTGAGAAGGCGTTAATGCACAACCACTGCTGGCTCGCCGCTAACTAACAGCCAGTAAATCATTTGCTCTGTGGTGAAAGGTGAGAAGCTTTGACTCAAGTGCGACTCGACTGCTCCCCCTGCAGGTCACAGCCACCAGCTCTTCCATGTGTGCGGCATCCTCGGCACCCACTTCCAAATGCTGGCCGTAGAGCAGGACATGGTGACGCGACGCCCCTGGCTCACCGCTAACTCCGTGCCCGTCTCGTTTGCCAACTCTCTGGGCCCAGCACTGCTTTGCGTGGTGGTGAATTTGATCCTCATCTGCCTCTTTAGTCTGCCTCTCCTTTCTGGCCCGGCGTGGCAGAAAAGCAAACAGGGAAAAAATAAAAAGAAACTCTGCTCCTGCTACTAAATCTTAACCCAGGTTTTTAAAGATGAGTGAAAAGAATAGGGGGGTAAAGAGAAACGGTATACAAGCATTCAGCTGTGATAGCTGCTGTTAAAGTATTCAAGAGCTGAGCTGAAGATCTAGGGACGAGTTGCACAATACGCTTAGACACAATGAACATTTTAATGAAACTGGTTCTTGTATAGAGCAGCTGGTTTGCTGTATTATGCATCGGTGCTTCATATGTTTGTACAGAGGTGTGTGTGTGTGTGTGTTTTTTTTTTTTACTGTGTTCTCTGAGTGTCATACATGTGGTGAATGAAGAGACTACAGGGAACAAAAATGATGTCAAGTTCAAAATTCACTTTTTTAATTTAGAATTTACAGGCTGAGATTGTCGCTTTAACCCTCCTGTTATGTTCGTCTCTAGGGTGCAGCAAAAATGTCCGTGGGTCAGTTTGACCCGGGGAGTGTTTAATCATGCAATAGCGTCAGAAACCAAAAAGTTCCTCCAAAACATTTTTGTATCTGATTATTAACTCCAATACTAACCATTTCAATCAATATTTGTGCAATGATGTTTTTTTTATTTCTCAGAAATTAAGGATCAATGACAACAACCTAGTCATTTACTCATTTGGACATAAAGAATTTACACTTTTAATGTCCACAGGAACAGAAAAGATTCCCGTCAAAAGTTGTGCGAACACCTGCTTTCTCGCAGTTTCCTAGTGGAGTAGAGAGTAGTTAGAAAGTGGGCTTGTGTGTGTCGGGGTGTGCATGTATGTGTGTGGTGTGTTGTGTTTGTGTGTGTGTGGTGAAATATGGTTCATAGCTGCAAGGAAACTTATAGAAATGCACATTTTTTAATCTTTTTTTTGCACTTTAACCTGACTGCCGGGTCAAATTGACCCGAACAGTATGTATGTAAAAAGTAGACCCAGGGGTTGGTACAAATGTGTAAAATGAATACATTTTCAATTTATATGTAGAGTGCACCTATTAAGAGAAATAGAAAAAGTTTCATGCAAAAAAAATACTTTCAACTATTTTAAAAAATGTTTTAAACTTTAAAACAGGTCAATTTGACCCAGAACATAACAGGAGGGTAAAGTTGTCACGTTCATAACTCTCAGGTCTTTTAGACGGCACTGTTGAAGGGTTTGTTATGATCGGCATAGTGATGGCTTCATAAATTGTGCGGTTACTCATGGTGTTGAAACTATTAACCAAGGATATAAAACATGTAAAAAGAAAGTATTTAAGTTCAAATGTATTTATTATAATTTTTCAAAATAAAATTCAAACCAAGTCTGAATTTTGTTTTTTATTTGAATCACTGTCTTGCCCATTCGTCCATCATCTATAGTCTATGCCCAAAAAATAACCCACAGATACTTAAGTGCCAAAATGCTTGAGCGCTCTTCTCATAATACTTTGCACAACCTTACCAACAGGGCAGCATTTAGTTTTTCTAAAATGTGCCACATGGTTAAAGAATATAGAAAAATATATGTTTGCATCTTTTTCTTATCACAATCTTTAGATTGTCCAGAGTTCTGGGTCCTCTCTTCTGCTCTTATGCTATTTCTCACGTCACTCCGCAGGTTTTCCATAGAATTTGACTCTGGTATAAGAAAGGTATGTTTTAAACTTTTTCTATTTTCTGGTGTGCTGACATTTTCCTGTGTTTATTTGGCCATAAGACGTAGATAATACTCTTGCTGAAAGACCTGGGGATTTCCCCATTTCAGTTTGGTAGAAGGCACAAGATTGTTATTCAATACCTCTTGGCATTTTATGAGTTTTGAGATATTTAAGCTCCCTTGCCATTCTGCTTACTTGTGCACATCAAGCACATCATTAACATGGGCCTTCCTCCACCGTGGTCACCAGTGGCTTAAATAACTTTACCTGTTTTATTTATGCTCCTGAAGAACAGAAAGTAGATTAATTGGACACTGAACAGAAAAAAAGAATGGATAAAAACATTCTTTTGATTTATAGATTTTTAAAAGGGTTTAAAAATCTATAAATTCAGAGTTAGCAACAATTAAAACAGTTGTGATTTTATGAAATATATTTATTTCTTAATACACAATTTTTCACACCCTAGATGTACCCAAGTTAATCATCAGATCTCCCTCCACCCCCATTTTTAAACAATTTGTAAAGCAATGCTTATTTTTATTTTCTTTACTTTAATTTTTTATTAAACATTTTTCTTGGAAGTAAATCTGATTTTTTGGTAGTATAGTAGGAGAAAATTAAGCAAAAAATAACTAAATAATATTGTACATTTGTAAATAAAAATTCTTATAGAAACTTTATGCTTCACATAAGGGTTCTGCAGCTTTTGATAGACAAAAAAAAAAATCCCGTGAAAGTTGTTTTTCATCGTGTTTAATCACTTTACCTGATCCTGAACAAAAAGCACTGTAAACGGTTTTTCTAGGCGGGGGCGGGACTTCCTGCTTTGCTCTGCGTCTAATTGGTTGACGTCCATGACTACCGGAAGAAACGTCGTATAAGAGGGAACATTTCAAATCGTGAACAAGAGGCGCTTCTGAGCAGCTGAGAGGATTTTCATTACATAAACAATGCAGCGAGCTGGGTCAGTATTACACATACCTTTTCTAAAAAATGGAACATGTGCTCATAAATTATGACCAGAGTTAGAATCACACTTGGAGCTTATTTGAAGTTTAGGATTTTTTTCCCCCCAGAAAATGTCTTAACCTGCTTATTGTAAATGTCAGATTAGCTACAAGTCGTTAGCTACAATTACGGTTGGTAAACTGCCAACCTTCTTCTGTGATCCCAGGACCCATTTTCTAACAGTCTGATGTTTAAAACTGTATTGAACAAAGATATTGTAAAGCTGTACTCGACTGGTGAGCATAAATTTAACTTCATGTCTTTGTTTATCGAAAGCAAGCGGCATATGCGCTTGCTAGCTTACGGTCACAATGACAAAAAGCTAGCGGTGATCCAGTCATATATCTCTGTTAGGATTTCGCTGAAATGTTTTTCTTAGCTTGTGTAATGGTCCACATGACGGTAGTGAATTGTAGTAGCTTTTGTTTTATATTAACTGGGTTACTCTGTCGCAGGAAAGGGAGGACTCCTCGAAGGCCCAAAAAGCCAAGCAACATAGAGAAAGATCCCGTGGGGGTATGTGACATTCTGCAGACATCTGGAGGATTACATAGAGCAAAGTTAAAACAAGACGCTGCGTCACCAGCTAGTTGCTCATTTTCTGTTCCAGCTTTTCTTAAGTAGCTGATCATGTATGGAAATCTTCATCTTTTTTTTTTTTTTTTGCCGTGACTTTAGAAGAGTGGTACCTAAACTCAGATAAATCGACATTAATGTATTCAAAATTCAAACGTATGGCATTTTACCAATAATGTAACAACGTTTGTTATGCGGCATAAAATATTCTTAATAATTATATAAAATGTATCCATCTTCAAAAATACAATGTATAGTTATTAGTGTGGCTACAGATATTCGACTTTGACAAATAAGCATTTATTTACATACTTTATTTTTCCAAAAAGAACAGAACTAACATAAAACAAACGTATTCTCTTAGCTATACATTCAGATGATTGCGATTTATATTTGACATTGGGAATTGTTCTCTACCTTTTACCTTAATAGTTGATTAGTTTAAAAAAAGGTGATATGAAATGTATAATGGAATACTTTGAATTACATTAAGGTAACATAGAATATATATATATATATATTTTTTAAAACTATTTATTCCAGGTTTATTGCCGCATACGTCCACTTGGTGGAGAAGATGAGGAATGCTGTGTTGAGATGATCAGCAGCTCCACCATTCAGCTTCATGCTCCCGATGGACTGAAAGCAAACCGCAATGGTGAATACAAGGAGGTATGTACTGTATGTTACATATGAGTTAGTGAGTGCAATATTGTATTTGAAATGACTGTCGGATTTTTCAAGTTCTATACATTCATGGAAAAAAAGATTATATTTAAAGAGACGCTAAAGTGGATGGTATTTGACCGAACATTGTGATAAAATTAGGATTATTTACTATTATTTCAGTAATTGTACGACTGAATGCTGTCCTAGTGCCACACCACCCTGGGCTAAAAAAACATACAGGAAAAAAGTATGCACAGCTAATGAGTTGTATAACCAAACATCAGCAACTGTCTCCACTGTAACAAATTTAACATGGTTATTTTTTGAGTGTTTATCGGATGACTTTGCGTTTCCATTTGTCTCTCCTGTAGACACAGTACTGCTTTAAGAAGGTGTTTGGTATTAAAACAACTCAAATTGAGCTGTTTGAAGATGTCGCCAAGCCCCTCATTGAGGACCTCATTCACTGTAAAAACGGTAGGTGAACTGGGACTTCAAAGCATTTTCTTAACAGTTAACAGTCATTCAGTTATGTAAAGTGTCAAATGTTTGCCCTTTGTCTACATTTGAGTCAATAAGATTTTTTCCTGTATGGACAAAATACTTGTTATAAATTCAGTCATTCAGCTCTAGTATATATATATATATATATATATATATATATATATATATATATAAAGTAGATTACAAATGCCAATTTCTTGGCTATTTGTTTAGTTACCTGTTTGAAGTGAGTTAAGAGTATATTTCTCAAGCATTCTGAAATGAAGCTTAAAAATAGAGTTTTTATGTTTTTGTGCTTGGTAATTATATTTTTTCATGCTCAAGAATAAGTTAACAGCAAATTTGATTTGACTTGGCCATTCCCAATATGGCCACCTCAACTTTCTTGTCTATAAAATGTGTGACTGTGTTGGCAGGTTTGCTGTTTACATACGGTGTGACAGGAAGTGGTAAAACGTACACTATGACCGGCTCGCCTGGAGAAGGTGGACTCCTTCCTCGTTCTCTAGACATGCTCTTCAACAGCATCGGGCCTTTTCAGGCCAAAAGATTTGTAAGATAAATAATGGTTTATATGTTTGATCTCTCAAAACGTTCGAGGCAGATTTATTGAGGCGCAAGTGTCACTTTAGGTGTTTAAACCTGATGAGAAAAATGGAATTGAGGTTCAGAACCAGGTTGACGCTCTGCTTGAGAGACAGAAGAGAGACAACCAGCAGTCGGTTCCCAGAACGCCGTCTTCCAGGTATCTGGGTGGTTCTGGAATACTATCCTCATTTTTCGGCACTATAGTTTCTGGCTTATCAAGCTGGTTTCTTTTCATTTTTGAATAAATCGATTGTAGGCAGCGGGCAGATCCGGAGTTTGCGGATATGATCAACCCAGACCAAGCGTGTAAATTCGAGGGCGTCGACGAAGACTGCTGCTACAGCGTATTCGTGTCCTACATTGAGATCTACAACAACTATATCTATGACCTCCTTGAAGATGCTCCATTTGATCCAGTCAGACCAAAGTAAGACTGTTTAAAATGAGTTGATGCTTTTCTTCTTTACAGATGAGTTGTTTTTTTAACCTATAAGATCTATATTTGACAAATGACCAATCCCTGCTTTCGATAGGTGGCTCGATGGAAACACACCAGTATGGAACAAAGAGTTCATGTATGTGGCCCAGTAATGCAGATTAGCTCTTTAGTTTCCACCCCATTTACTGTTTGTCATACATGAACCTTGGCTGTAGCTGATTGGTTGCATACGTCGTTAGTCTGTTTCCATCCCTTTAACCCACTGCCTGGTCTTAACAGTGATGACTCCCAACTAGCTCTGTGAGATATCTGTGGCTGTCCTCTTGTTACCTTTGCTCCTTATTATCACTGATAAGGACACAGAAGATGTCTCTGAATGGCTTGGATGCTGCTGTGCATACCTGGCGTGCTTGTTCCCCTTGAATGAACTTGTGTCTCCATAAATCTTTTGTTCCAACATCGCATAAAATGTTTGGTATTCAGCTTTGCAGCTTGGCTTACGAAAGCAGAGGATGATTATTTTACAGTGTTCATCTAACAGTGTTTTTGGGGTTTTTTTTGTCGTTTCATTATCACCACGTTTCAGGCCTCCTCAGTCAAAGATTCTGCGTGAAGATCAGAATCACAACATGTATGTGGCCGGCTGCACAGAAGTTGAAGTCAAATCCACAGAAGAGGCTTTTGAAGTCTTCTGGAAAGGTCGGTGAAGGTTTTCTGTATCAGTACAGGGGTTATGGGCAAATTGAAGGATTTAAAACATCACTGTCTGTTTGTTTTTAATATTTAAATTCTTCTTGCCAGAATCTTGATGTTTCATATTGCAACTCTGTATTTGTTTAGGACAAAAGAAGAGACGGATAGCGAATACTGAGCTCAACCGAGAGTCCAGTCGCTCCCACAGTGTGTTCACAGTGAAGCTGGCCCAGGCACCTCTAGATGCTGATGGGGACCATATACTGCAGGTGATTGGCTGCTAAGATTGTTTATTTTAATTTCTTATACTTAAAAACGTATATTGAGGAAGAGTTTTACAATTGACATAAAACGCTATTAAACAGGAGAGCAGTTAATTACCAATAATGTGCAAATGTATGCATTTCTCACACAAGTGAGGACAGAGATGTTAATTTAGGACTTGAGGATGTCATATCCTACAGGATTACTTTTCTACTTTTCTTGAGCTGTAAAAAGTAGAACTTACATAGTCCATTTGCTGCTCAAACAGGACAAAAGCCAGGTGAATGTGAGCCAGCTGTGCCTGGTTGACCTGGCGGGCAGCGAACGCACCAGCAGAACCAGAGCAGAGGGAAGTCGCCTTCGAGAAGCAGGTCGGTTTAAATCGTTTCAGCTCATTTCCAACCATAAAAATAGAACTTCCACACAATGTATTAGAACGACCAAAACGAGTTTTTGCTCATCGGCATATGGAGTAGATTTATGGAATGCATTAAATGATGATTTTGAAAAAAAGTAGAAATATAAACTAGCTTAAAAAATTGTTTAAAAAAAAAAGCTTACTGGGAAATATGTTAAGATGAGTGTTTCAAAGTCCATAAATGATATTAAAAAATGTTTAAGTAATTCTATGTTTAAAGATGAGAAAGTGAAATTTAAATGTCATGTAAGGTGGAAATAATTTAAGTTTATCTGGTGTTTGGAGATTTAATTGTCTATAAGTTGATGAGTATGAAAGAGTTTGGACCTCATAAGATCTTGTGTCTTCTACCTGCTCCTTTTTGAACAGACGATATAAAATTGCATGTCAATTGGGCATAATAAGTTTTTAATTTTACTTTTTTCTTCTTTCTTGCTTTTACTTTTGTCTGTTCGAAATTAATAAATGTAAAAAAACCCAACATTTTTACATCTCTCAAACATTTTCACAATTCATTCAATTCAGAGATTTTTTTTTTCTATGTTTAATCTACAGGTAATATTAACCAATCCTTGATGACCCTGCGGACATGTATGGAGGTCCTGCGTGAAAACCAGATGTGTGGAACTAATAGGGTTTGTATCTCAACACTGAACCATTTCTATCTGTTTCTGGTTCGCTACCTTGCTCTGTAACCTTTATTGTTTAAACTTTCTTTAATTTTCTATTCACTCTCTGATACCCTTTGTGTTTTCTTCAGATGGTGCCCTACCGAGACTCTAAAGTCACACATTTGTTTAAAAACTACTTTGATGGAGAAGGAAAAGTCAGGATGGTTGTCTGTGTTAATCCCAAAGCTGAGGATTATGAAGAAACCTTGGTAACGGTCTCCGTTTTGTACAACTCCTGCTTAACTTTGGAGTCTTTTCTGTATTTGGCCAAAATGTTACTTGCTTAGGTAGCATGCACAAGTTAATGCTATTTTTAAAACATTTTTGGATTTAATTTGGCCTCCATTTGCAACCTAGCAGTTTAGTTTCACATAAGTGTTGCATTGTGTGTGCTGCAGCTGGTAATGCGCTTTGCTGAGATGACCCAGGAAGTGGAGGTGGCTCGGCCGGTGGACCGTCCGATCTGTGGCCTGACACCGGGACGCAGGCAGAGGAACCAGGCATTCAAAGATGAGCTGTCACGCCGACTGGAAGAAAGAGGAGGTCCTGTTAATGGAGGTAAACTACACCTCGAAATTTGTACTTCTCTGCAGATTAGAGCCTTATTACTTAAAATCATGTGGACTGTGTCGTTTTAGACTATCTTACACCTTATAAAATAAACAGCAAAACCAAAACTCTCATGATTTAATGTCGTCTCCTGTAAAGATCCAATTCAGCTGAACCAGCTCATTGAAAGCCTCCCACCACTGCCTCCCTGCGAGCTCTCAGATCCCTCTGATGATCAGACGTTGCCCCGTCTGATGGAGGTTCTGGAAAGACGGTATCGTATCCGTCAGAAGATGACTGAACAGTTCAACCAGACTGGTAGGATTTTTATTCTGTTAACCTACAGATCGTCATATGAGCGTTTTTTGGCCATAAATAACTACACAAAAAAATCTAAGCAGGAAATGTCAAGATGAATTATGCGATTTTTTTTTTTTTTTTTTCCAGCAAATAATATGAAGTACACGCTCCAGCAGTTTGAGAGTCAGTTCAGTTCTAAGGAGAACGTACTGCATGATCAGCGAAGCAAACTGGGGGAGAAAGACAAAGTCATTGCAAACCAAAGGACAGAGATTGAACGACTGGAAAAAAAATCCAAGACTTTAGAATACAAGGTCTTGATCTTTCTACATTTTGCTGAAGTAATTTGACATTTGTAAGTGAGGTCGACTTTGTCCTCACTCCCGATCCTCCTCTGCAGATCGACATCCTGCAGAAAACGACAGAGATGTACGAGCAGGACAAACGCTCTCTTCAGCAGGAGCTGGAGGGCAGAGAGCAGAGGCTGCAGAAGGAGTTGGCAGAGAGGAGGCGCATGGAGCAGCGGATGCAGGGCATGGTGACGGACACCAAGCTCAAATGGGAGAGGGAGTGTGTAAGTAGAACAACATGGATGCACCAACATACACTGGGTTTCTAACAGGGCTAACAACGCTGACTTAATATGACTTATGAGTATATCTGCCAAACTATTGAAATTTTTTTTGCACATTTCTGTAAAAAAAAAAAAAGAAGAAAAAAATCACTTTTTTTTTTTAAAACATAGACATGTCTGGATAAGTTTTTGATTTTTAAAATGTAAAGTAAAACTCCTAGTACAAGAATAGGATAACTAAGTTTTTTTTTAATTATTATTATTTCTATTGCAGTCGCATCATGTCCAGCTTTTATAAACCTCATGGTATTTAATCTCACTGTAGAGATTGGCAAGTAGGTACTTTGTGATTTATGAAGATCAACACACATCTGCCTTAGTTAATTGTATGTTCTCTTGTTTTTTCCATTTTGAAAAGTCTAAAAATGTAGAAGTTCCCAGATGTTACTAGTTCACTTAAAAAAACAACAAAAAAGGTAAAAAAAATTACTTAAATGAAAGCAGATCAACCAATTTATAGGAACAGGGGATTTATTTCCACTGAATGAGGGGAAACTTTAATTAGAGGTTAGACCTTTCTAAGTTTTTGTTGTGAGATTGCTGTTGCTATAGCAATGCTATCAAAAGTGGAGGGCACTGTAAAACGGAACGTCAAGCTTGTGTTGGCAACTGAGAACTACAGTGTTTTCAACAATTGTGACATTTTGTTTGTTCAGTGTTGACATTCGGAGAAAAGTTTATGCTCTGTTTAACGGGTTAAGAAAATGAGATTTGTATTAAAAACGGTAGAAATCTGATGAATAGTTTTCCCAAAGAAACATCTTACCAATTATTTCAGTACCACTACATTTTTAGTCAGTGATCATAAAAAAGCAAGCTGTGTCTTTACCGATACTTGCAACCATTAGATACTCAACAGAAGCAGATGGCAAGAAACAAAAATGGATGTTTTTGCAGGTGTTAAAGCACATCCTGCTTCATCCTCCTTTCAGTCTAATCTGTCTTTAGACTGACAACTGTGAAATTTCTTAATTTTGATAAGTTTAATTGCCGATTAAATCCAGTTCAGTAGAAAGTGTGGATTTCAGCCTATTGATTGACGCGTCTCTAGTTATAATGTTGGGCGATTTGGATATAATTTCCTCATCAGTGTTGAATCAACGAACATACGGCACACGGTTATTGATTCACTCCGACTTACCGCCAATCTAAGATTTAATGGTTAGACGGGTATGAAATATCTTTTTAATATGCTGATAACTCGTAATCATTTCCCGATTTTGTATTTGTTTTCTTTTTAGGAGAGGCGAGTGAACGCCAAGCAGCTGGAGCTGCAGAACAAGTTGTGGGTGAAGGACGAGAAGCTGAAGCAGTTAAAAGCCATCGTGACGGAGAACGGCGGCGCTAGCGGCGGTCCCGCCGAGCCGCCAAGGAAGCCGGAGAGACCCTCCAGAGAGAGGGATAGAAACATAGTTGAGAAGCGCTCAGCTTCTCCTACACCTCTCTCTGTAAGTTTGTTATTTCACACTGGGACTCCACTAATCTCTATTAACTTGACTCAGTGTGGCGATTTTGCATGCCACTAATAATTATTGTGATCCAGTTAACTGGGATACGCTGCTGTCCACACCAGCTGTTTCTGTTGTGTGTGTGTGTTTTGTCGTTTGTGTATTTCTGCTTTCCTTTAATTCATGCCACTCATCACACCTTACCTCATTCCCCGACTTTGCAGGATTTAGGCCAAACGCCTCTCAGCCAAAACCGAGCCAGTGTTAGAGGAGTTCAGGACCCCGTCCCCACCTCCGCTCCCTCCTCCTCTTCCTCATCCTTTCCCTCGGTCGCCTCCTACATTTCAGATTGGGAGCAGAGGTTCCCTTTAGACTCAGGCAGCCAGTCTAGACAACCAGGAACGCCCCAGTTTGGCAGCAGGACTCCCACCCCATGCCACGGCGCCAGCAGCGTGGGTCGCAGGAGAGGCCGGCGCTGGGCCCCAGAGACTGAGGTCCCTCATGCAGCGTCTGTCTATGAGCTAAACAAAGAGGCAGGCACAAGGGTTAGTGTGTTAGTAGCTGTCCTAAAAAAGTATTCAACGCTTCGCTTGAAGCCTGTAGCGTCGGCTTTGCCTTGGTGTAGAGCAGCTACCATGGAGTGTGCTTGTTTAGTAGAAACATTGGCATAGACTAGAATTCCTGCTTTCTGCTCTTGGAGACGTAGATCGTTGAAGCTTTCGTTTGCGTCATCTTTCCCTTTATAACTGCGAGCTACTTTGCTGTTTCTGCATGCTGCATCCCAGAGTAGTTTCCTTTTTAATGTCGTACTGTTGACTTTTAGATGTGTATTTAATAAAATAAACATCTTTCTGGTAAGTAGCAATAGCAGCATCACCAGAGCTCCTTGGAAGTGTATTGCATACATTATTATCATTTTTGTAAAACGGATAATTCAAAATTGGAGTGCAGATAATAACCTCTGTAGCTTCAGCTTTATCTCTGTTAAGGAATTTGGAAAAGTGAAGATTTTGGAAGGAAGCTGAAAAGTACAGTTTTGGATATTACATTCCAGGTGTCATGAATTCACACTTGGCATGCAAATAATATATTTAGACTGTTGGATTGGATGACTTCTAGTGTTGTGCAGCTCTAGGCCTGAGATGGTTCAGTTCAATCTTGAGTGACGCCAAAAAGCAAAGACAGTTGATAAGACTATCCATAAAATGATGCATGTCTGCTCTCACTCAAAATTTCCTCTAAAAAGTTAAGTCCAATTAAATAACACTACAGGGTTTTTAAAATAAACAGCAACATTTACGTGATCTTTTCAGACCAGAGTGTGTGACGTAGTGATCATACCCAGAAGCAAAGCTCCACCATCAACACTTTGAACCAGAGATTTTGTCAAGGTTGAATTTTGAGTAAAGTGACAGTTACAGTCCTGGGAAAGTACTCACTTGTAGATTTATTTACTTTTTGTCACACTTGTTATTTAACATCAAACATATTTTAAAACAATAACTTGGATATAGAGGAAATGTAGTTTGTAAATTAAAATCTCATTTGTTAAGGAGGACAAAACCTATCCAGACCAGCCTGTCTCCCCAATACAGCGTTTGCAAGAGTTGGCAGTGACTCTTTGCAGAATCATTTTAATTCATTCAGATTTGAATAGCCTGGTTAAGGTAATTCCACAGCATTTGAAAAAGATTTAAGGGCAGTCTTTGACTAGGCCACTTCAAACCCCTCCCTGTTTCTTTCTTCTTTTTTTTTTTTGAGCCTTTCAGAGGTGGACGGTGTATGATGTGCTCAGTTTCACACCAGTTGTAATCTGGCACACTTTTCAGAAAGTTCCACTGTTCAGTCTCTCCAGTGCACAGAATAAGTGTTGAAAAATTGCTTTCCACCACATCATGAATCTATTGTAACGCATACAAAATTCTGTGTCATTTGCTCTTGGAATAAATAATTTTGGCTTGTTCCTTTGCATGCTAACCATTCTTTAGTTTAGTGATCTTTGCTCACTGAATCTCACTCTTGGGAAATGTCCTGTGATTAGAGGGATGTATTGCTGATTTTCTGCAATTGGAATGATTTTCACACAAATGCAACAAAATCCATCTACTGATGCCTTATTCTACTTCCAGCAATACTGTTCTTTTCACAAGAAGTTGACCGCCTTTCATGATCAAGCTTCCCTGCTGACCACTGCACACTTTTTAAAAAAAAAAAAGAATCACATGTAAATAACTGATTTTTGTTTCTCACTTTGGGATCACCAGACGGTTCCACCGGTTCATCCAATGCACAGGCGCTCACACTCTGCGGGTGGGGAGAAATGGGTAGACCACAAACCGGCCTCTAATTTGGATCTAGACACTGTAATGCAGCCAATCATACCCAATGCGATCAAGGTGTCGACCCCGAACGAGAAAGCTCTGTCTAAATGCCACAAATATGTGCTTAGACACCAAGAGCTTGCCTCTGATGGGGAGATCGAGACCAAATTGATAAAGGTAAAACTACTTGATTTCCTTAACTTGACATTTTTGTGCATGGATTTGACAATTCAACCTATTCACATCTGGCGAAACCTTCCTTATTGGGGTCTTGATTTGATTAATAATCGGCCTGTCTTACTACTTTTTCCGACAGACTGGTACTCATATTGATTTTATTTTTTTTTTTATTACTATTATTTTACTCCAACAGGGCAATGTTTTTAAGACCAGAGGTGGAGGGCAAGCAGTGGAGTTTACTGATATTGAGACTCTAAAGCAAGAAGACCCAACAGCACCAAGGTAAAGTCTTTGACCCAATGCGTTGCGCTACACTGTTCTTACCATGTTGATGTGGTACATAAAGACATGTTCAACATCCACCTAATTGTTCCAGTCTTTTAAAGAATGTATTCGAAAACTGTTGAGTTTTGCTTTGTCCAAGTTACTAATAGAGACACTTCGTGTTTTGTTTGGCTTTAGTCGCAAAAGGCGATCCGGCTCTAGAGAGGGACCGGCTCAAACAGACGACATTGAAAACAGGGTAAGCTCAAATAAATGTTTGAGCTTACTGATTTTTGTTTTATAAATATTTAGTATATAATGCTGTTCTATGCATATTGTTGTTAGAATAACTCCCTCTTTTTTGTTTTTCTCCCTGTTAAAGCCTCCAGTGGCAAACATCAGTTCAAGCCATGGGTATCAAAAGTAAGCAAAACCATGCATCGATTGTATTGTAGTTTGTCATTTAAGGTCAAAATCACTTTTATTAATGTTGTTTTTCTTCTAGACGGAGAAGACCTTAAGGTGCTGCAGAGGTTTTTTTCTTTTCCCCACACACTCGAACTGTTGCCTGTCAAATCAGTAAAGGGGGAACTATGCATCTGACCGCTGTAGAACCTTTCTGCTATTTCTGATTATATTAAACTTTACTATGGTGCAATTATAATTTAATCATCGCTTAATGATATATAAAGTGTTATTTGTTGGACTTTTCCTACAAGTAAGTGCTTTTTTTATTGCTCTTTAAATGCTGGAAACTCTTGTGCTTGAAGACTGAGAGGTGGTTAATGACCACATACGTGCTGACTGTACCTTGTGTCTTTTGTCTGCTTTATGCTGCCACCCAAAGTATCTGTGCTGTGGAAATGTTTGTATTTTTGTTTTGTTTTTTTGTCTTTGCTTATTTTTTTTCCTCGCGTCTTTTGATGCATTACATGTCGACAGGCGTTAATGTACACATCTGATCGCAAAAAACTATTTTTAGGATTTTCAGCACGTGGACCTGCGGATGTAAAAATGTTGTGCTGTCACGCAGTGCAGCTGACCCCCTCTAAATAACCTTTTTTATCTTTTCTAAACAAGTGTAGCACACTAGGAGTTTTGGTGGCATTAAATTTATTTGGACACCATGTTGTAATTACTATTCTGTCCTCAAAGAGTGATTTTAGTTTTATTTTCGGACCCCGAGCCATACCGGGCTTGGTTGGCATGGTTTTAACCTCGTTTGGAATGGTTTCAGGACTGAAAGTAAAGCGCCGTCACATATGTACATGCAAATGTATTGGAAGTGGTGCAAAATGAATTGCGAATCAAAATTAAAAAAAGTTTTTTCAAATTTATTGTGAAAGGTGAATTTTCTTTAATTTTTTTTAATTGCACTAATCTTGATTTTTCAGAGTAAAACGACAAACCTGTTGGAACAACAATCTTAAAGTAGCTATTTTTCTTTTAGTCCTGAACTTGATAAAGATTTGACATTTTGATGAGTGAATAACAGAAATATGCATCTATCAGGTTACACATTTATTCTAGTGAAAACAAGACATGGACAACTAATTTCTACACGAGGTAAAATGATCTAAACTACTTGCATTTGTTAATTTTTTGAGTTGCTGATGATTAGTCATGAAGGTTTTTCTTCTCAATAAATACATGCTGAGGTACCAGTTTATAGTATTGGAAGATTTTTCTTGAAATGTTGAATCTTATGCAACTCAAAATAAATAAATATATATATACTCACTCAATTACCAGGGAACAGAGTAAGTGTAGAGGCTGGATTAACTGTTTTTCCATGTTTGTTTTGCTGAATATACAGCTTTGGAAAAAATGAAGAGACCACTGCATTGAACCCCATTTGGTTACTTGACCGAATATTGATTTCTGAAGTCTTCCCTAGTTAAAACATTAGTATTGAAGTTACTAAATGAATCTTTTTTTTTTTTTTGCATTATTTGAGGTCTGAAAGCACTGCATCTTTTTTTGTTATTTTGACCATTTCTCAGTTTTCTGCAAGTAAATACAAAAGTTTTGCTTGGGATTTCAGAGACATGTTGTCAATAGTTAATAGAATAAAAGAACAATGTCTATTCCCAAACATATACCTATAAAAAGTAAAATCAAAGACACTGGTCGTTGTAAGTGGTCTTTTTCTTTGAGAGTTGTGTATCAGTAAAACATACCCTGGAAAAAGTGATAAAAGAAAATATGAAGTTTTTACATCATTATCCTGGAAAAGATGAACTGGTTCATTCACTGGTAGAAGCTGACAAGGTAGAGGTCAAACTCATTCCCTTCTATGTTTTTGAGCTGAGGGCCCCTTTCAGGTTCAGTGCACAGTTTGCTTTACTGACAAGTGCACACTTGTTTATGCAGCCTATTCATGTTTTTGTCTGTCAGCAGGGAAGAAAGGTCAAATGGAATCACATGATGAGGTGGAGGTGTAAACATGGCCTCGCTGCTGCTTAGAATAATGTCGACTTGCATCGGATTGCAGAAACTGATGGATTTAGTTGTCTGTAAGCCTCTGAACAGCAGATGGCGCTACATACCTGCAAAACCCCCCATCCCAAAACTTTTCTGTTGTACATGATTATTTGCTTCATATCTGATCTTCACTGTAATTCTTCTAAGCTGTGAAACATTTAGCCTCGTGTTACTGTAGGCCTGAGCTGAGGCAATAGTGCATTTCCCGCCCACCTGTTAATTGACGAACGTTTCCTCCTCCTGCCGTGTCTGATTCTGATATCATTTCACAGTGAGTGCCTGGACAACCTGGCTGATGAGGTCACTGAGTTGGCGTGCTACATTTCTGCCTGGAAAATGAGGAGTCATTTATGTGTCCTGAAGTCTGAAATCGCAGCCATTTCACTTCACAGCAAATGAAGCTGAAAAGTATGAGCTCTAATGTGCACTTTGCAAGTTGAAGGCATTTCTACCGCTGGAATTTTGCAGAACCCTTTTTTTTGTTTGTTTGTTTTCAATCATTTAGTTTAATTTTGTATGGACTCGCTATCATTTTTCTATTACAAATGTTAGGTTCTATTTTTTTTTTTCCACTGCCACTGAATGTTCCTGTGTGAAACCTGAGACAATGAAAGCACTGTAACTAAAGTATATTTTCCCAAACTACTCTGCCCTCACTGGCCTCAGCGGTGATGTGGATTCTGTTTTGTGGGCCGTCCACTTTGCAGAGCGGTTGGAAGTGGTCTGAATGTGGGGAAACGGCTATCGGCAGCCCTCAGCCTTCTCAAAATATTGACGTTTCCTCCCCTGCCTGTGTAACTAGTCAGTCTTTAAGCATGGTCAGGGTAAATACTTCATGACAGCATGCAACACTAAATGGCTTCTCTGGCTCAAACACTTGCTAATGGCTTTGTAAACACAGCTCCTCTTACACATTGTGGACTCATTGTGTTTGCTTTGGTAGGTTGTAGCACAATGGTCACCTATCTTGTGCACAGCTGTGAGAAGAAAGCACCGGATTTCATGTTTGCAGCTCGGGTAATTTTATTTCCACTGTAGAGCTTACGTTTCTGGTCAGAAGTTTACATACTGTCCTCGGCACGAAATGACAACAGACTTTTTCCAAATATATTTTTTAACACCATCATTCCCTTTTCAGGGATTGTTAAAAAAAAAAAAAAAGTTGGATGCACAAATTTGGATTTTCTCCAATAAGGAAAGGGTCAAAATTATAGGTGTACCCCCATTAATAAATGTATACATTTGTTTAGCATGTTACACCTTAACGCTTATCATTTTACGAACTGCTTGAAATTATGTTCCTGGAATAAACATTTCCTTCAAACTGGCTCCAGAAGACTTTCACATCTTTTAGAAATCCTTCAAGTGCTCTCAAAAAAATATGCCCGACCAGAAAAGCTACCAGATCCAGTCAAACATGGCATGATGGAGAAAGTAAATGGAGGTAAAAGCCCATCCTAGTGCCTTCAGCACCATGCTAGCATAGGTTTTAGGTACTTTTATGTAAAAAATTCTTGCTTATGTCCACAGTACTTTTTAAAAATACATTGCCAGTGAGTACAGCTGTTAGAACGGCTTATGTTTCCATATCCACTGACTTTCAATCTAAACATTTGCTTAGCTGTTCTGTGAGTCACGGATCTTCCTTTGGGAATTTTACATAAATGATCAGAATTCAAAGCTAGTGTTACTTTTGCTTTGTCAAAACAAGCAGACAGTTGGCACGTAATTTATCTGTCCAAATCACTGTTTAATCATCAAAAGGACAAAAACGCATTTCATCTTGACTTGATCAGATATCCATGACCAAAACAAACAGCGGTTATACAAATCTGTGGTAAAATTTGTCAAATTTCTGTTTTCACACTTTGAATGTGATAAATTATGGTCAACACAGACTCGATGTATTCATGAAAATAAAATGAACCTGCAGATAAGACACTTGGCCCTGTTTGAGCATGGTGATGTACACTGATTCAGCAGTTCAGCAACACACACAAGATGCTTTCAGCAAACCAAACCAAACATTGTTGAAATCCCAGAGCATTAAGTTCATAAACACTCGATTCTCTAAGGTGATACCTTACAATAAAATTTCTTCTAGTGACAATACATTAGTTGATAGCTTCATTTTATATTTGCTATCTTAAATAGGAATTGGTTAAGTGATTGATTAAATAAACCCCATAGAGCCATAGAGTTTGAAGCTTTATCCTTACCTTACAATAGAATGTTATACTACTAATAGCCTTGTTAGCTTAAATTTTACTTTAAGTTGACAAGGCTATATATAATAATAATTACATATTTATGTGGATAAATTAGCGTTAGAAAACTATGAATTAAATCCTAAAACATCTTGCCATAACGCTGAGTTCCCTAATTAGCATGTCGTCCTCACCTGCGTCAGCCTCGATGGCAAACATTGAGAATTTGTTACTCTACTTTAAATTTAAAGTCACTGCGGACGACTTTCAATGGTAAGTAATATGGGAAGCTTTATCTTTATAAAGCAATTGGTTTATTTTCTTTTCGAGTAAATAAAGTTATCAAACATTAATGTTTATCTATTATAATTAGCCAGTAATCATAATGAGTATATTTTTGTTTTATGTATGACCACGTTTGTTCTTGAAATATGTCCATTGTTTTTCGCAGTTTCAGCAGGATATGCTCAACTTTATTAATAATATTCAAGGAATATTTTAAATGAAGCGTCATTGACACTGGGATGGAGTCGCCAACTTATCAAGTTGGTGACGTATTTGATAAAAATCAACTGAAGTCGCTGTTCGTTAAATAGATTTTTATAGATAGCATTTTTATGGTATCCAAAGACATGTGCACCACGAGTAAAGTTGAACTAAAACATGTTGGAGCTCTAAAAAAATGACTTCTTTTGGCTGCGTGAAATCCATTTTAGCTCTGTATGATTAATATATGATTTCCCGTTTAACACCTAAACCTTTAAGAATAATGCCGGGGATTCAGTGGCCCCCCTATCCTGGTCCTCAGACTAAAACTAACCAAGGTTTAGTCCTCAGGGTCGGGGGACCTGCATGTTATAGATATTTCTCTATATCAGCTCAATTGATTTGAATGATTGTGTTGCCTCACTAGCATGTCTCCAATTACCACAGAAGCCTGTTAAACACCCATTCATTTAAGCCAGGTGTGCAGCAGGGAAACATCTAAAACATGCAGGACAGTGGGCCCTGAGGACCACTGCCTTTAAAGATAATTGTGGACAATAAGATTGGCTCAATCTAAAACTGAAGTGGCCACGTCCAGTTTTAAGCGCTGCTATCCTTCAGTTTTTAAATGGAAATCTTCTCCGACACACCTGGATCAAAAGGCTGAATCCCCTCACCAGCATGTAGTTCAGTGCTGATGAGCCACTCATTTGATTCAGGCGTGTTGGAGAAGAGACATATCTAAATATTACAAGATATTGATTTGAGTTTGTTATTAGGAAAACACATTCAGTGTTACAAAACAAGTATTGTCAGCTGCAGTTAATTTGCAGGTCCAAACTAACCCAAATGAACCAGGGAATAAGTCTCTGTTAGGCTTATTCATAGATAATCTATGAGTTTGAGAAAAAGCTCGAGTCTCCCTCCAGAAGTCTAGGCATTATAGCAAGATGTATGTCTGTACACCTTTTATCTGCATTGTTCACTTGACATGACTGTATGTAATTGCAGGGTATGTGAATCGTGTCGAAACACTGTGCCACAAATGGCAATGGACTGACAGATCCATCATCTCAAAGACGTACCAAGAGGTAATGCACAAGCCAGATTTCACAGTTCATCTTTTGTTCTCCATTTTTGTGTTTATATTTGTTTGGATGGAACCTGAAATTAAACCTTCAGAGTTTAGTAGATTAGGACAAATCTAATGGTTGACGTTACGCTATGAATCCACTGTCTTTGAGTTTATTTATTTTGTGATATGTCTTATAATAAATTATACCACATTTAATGGTGATACAAAATACAGAAAGTGCTTTAAGGTACTTGTTCTGGCCAATAAAAAAAAATAACGGTGTTTAGCAAGTTCTTTGTAAATAAATTCACATATTGCTTGCACACAAAGACATTCATAGCAGCCAAAATAAAATGAACACAGTTTGGGGCATCAAATCACGGAGAAAACTAGTCAAGTTTTAGTTGGGATTCTGCTTTGAAATCTGGCTTGGCCATTGGATCCTGTAAATTGGATCAGGAATATGTGTGTGTGATGAAGTGGAGTCAGTTAACTTGCAACCCTGTGTACACACAATAATTGACAGATATCAGGGGCTTGGGGTGATGATGTCTTTGAGCTCAGATATCGGGGGTTTGGGGTGATGATGTCTTTGAGCTCAGATATCGGGGGTTTGGGGTGATGATGTCTTTGAGCTCAAGGTTGTGATGCTTTCTTGACTAGTTTTGCTTGTCAGAGTTGATTTTGAGTCTGCTGCCTCTTGCCTTTTTGTCTGGTTTTGCTTTGTTAGCTGCATGGTTCCTGGTTTCACATAGCTTGGCCATATGCGATTCCACTCAATTCTCAGTTCCCTTCAGCACTCCTTTTGGAATTTCTCCCATTGAGCTCAATTTCCCCAGTTGAATTTCAACCAGGTCAGTCAGTGAACAGGAGTTGTGAACAGTTGATGTTGATTTTCTGCTCTTTTTCAGAGATGCAGTCTATCTAATAGGGTTGTAATTTATCAATGACAGCGGCGGAAGTGAATGAAGTCATTCAGTCTGTGTTGGATATAAGCAATTATATCCTCCTCTTTATGTTACAACAGGAAGGCAGCTGTAAAAGGACGTGAATCATGCCTTGTGCTTACTAGGCAGTGTTTGAAGTGAAATCTTAAGACTCTTCTGTGTACTAGTTCCAATGCTTTTAATATTAATCTCTTTCAGCCTGGTAGGAATGCAGTAAGTAGAAATCAGTGCTGTATGTGTCCATGACATACATTGCTGCAGCAGCCAAAGGTCATTGTGTCCCTATGACCTCTTCTTCCTGTCTCTGGCTTCAGGCAGAAGCTCAGGTTCTGGAAAGGTTGATGTAATGGCAAGTATATTGGTGTAGGCCTTGGTCTCTCCATATGTCAGACTCCAAACCATTTCTGCAATATGGTTTAGACTTAGACTGACTTTATTGTCATTTTGCATGCACAGGGTGTATACAGAACGAAATTTTGTTGCATACAGCTCAGGACAATGTTTTCAGGTTCCAATGTTGTGAGGTTACTCCAGAATAAAATAAAATACAGTCTAAAATATGAATATAAATATGAATATAAAATATAAAGTGCAGGAATGACAGTAAAATGGAAGTTATTTAGCTATGTATATGTGCAAGGTATGAAGTGGAGACCAGTTTTTGAGTGCAGTCCAGTTAAGAGTTCAGCAGTCTGATGGCAAGTGGGAAAAAGCTGTTTTGGAACCTGGTGGACCTGCACCGGATGCTGCGGAACCTCTTTCCAGAGGGCAGCAGGGAGAACAGTCCATGGTGAACACACAATGGTTTAAATCTCTAATCTCATTCTTTCTGTTGTCTGTCATTATAACAGCAACCACTGATACTCACCAACACACAGGATAAATGATGAATATGAAACTTGACCCAAGTGGAATAGACTAATCATGACAGACCGTTCCAGGAATGAATTACAGCAGGTCTCCTCACATGGTCTCAAACCATTTGGTAATTGATCAAATTAAGGCATTATCTGGACATTCATTCATTAAAAAAATGAATATTAGTCTGGGCCCTCTAAACATCAGGGCACAGGGCCAATGCTCCAGAGAGTCCTGGAGTTTGGAAATAGAAATCCCATCAAGTGTTGCTTTAGCACATTATCATAGCGATAATAGAGTGCATTTTTAAATGCCACTATTATTTGTGTTGTATTTTTTTTTTCTTCACATGACTTGATGGTCATGTCCCTTAAATCAAAGTTTTATATATTTGGTCATCAAACTCAGTTCGGTGTTAGTGATGTGTCCAACTTCCATCATTGCCAAATGCCTTTTGCAACTTAACCATCAGTACAGATTGTTTTATTATGATGAATGTGTGGATTTGCAGCGGCTGGCATCCAGGTGCATTTCAGTAATCAGTGAGAAAGTTACTATGGTTGATTTGTGTGTTCAAATGGTTTTATATCACTATGGGAAAACAGAATAAATCCATTTGGGCTCATGCTGAGAATGCACACCATGCTGGGCACAGTGGTGAGATAAGGCTTTATGAGGCCTGTGAAAGTCCCACAATGTCTTGTTTTCCCAGTTTAAAAGCTAAATGCAGGGTCTGTGTGTTAGGTAAAGCTATAACATCCTCCACAGGTGATGGCCACTGGTAAGCCTGTTTACCCACTTTGCCTGTTGATCTTGCTAAAAGCCTCTCACACCACCTCTAATACACACACAAAGCAGAGTGTGTGTACCAAGTTAAAACAAACACATTAATAACAACTGTAATGCCATTCTTTGTCGAGTGCTTTTACAGGTTCAACATTGACCTTAGTGTTTAATCTACCTGCACAAACGACAGTCACTTGATATGCAAACAAATCTTTAGTTACTGTCAGCCGATTCCCATGTTCCTTTGAGAATGCATAAGGGACCAGGCGAAAATTGTTTCCTCCTCAGTTAATTTAAATATTTAACCAGCTTTATTGTTTTTTTTGTGAACTAAAAACTATATTTTAATCAAAATATTACCCCACTGTGAAGGCTTTGTATACGTCATCTTGTGTTTAGGTTTAGAGTTTGACTGCATCTCACATTTTCTGATTGAAAGGCATAAGTAAATTTACATTCAGTAAATTGACAAATGCATTATGTAATATAATATTTGCTTGTATTTTGAAACATTTCTTGTGTGCATCAACTAAAATATATCATTAAAATTGTGTCTAAAATGACAAAAGGCAAACTTAAGGCATTCTGGTGCACATCTTTATTATCACTTATACTGAAATAATTTAAATGAGAAACTCCCTATTTGCGAGAGCCAGTATGACAACTTTTATTAAAGTTTGTGTAAACTTATGAACTTCTGCCACAAGGTGTCACTCTACTCCACTGATTGTTTGCATTCACCTTACCTCCTATTCCCTCTCCAATAGGAGACAGATGGAAGTCCTTTGCTACAGGCTACTGTCAACTGCAATATATATATTTATATTAAAAAAACTACTCATTACACCAACTGTGAGGTCTGTTTCTCCTTTCCAAGATTCACCTCTGCCCCTGTGTCACTTGGAGCTCACTGTACTCGTTTCCAGTGTGGACGTTTTGTCCTACTGCGTCTCGTTTTGCTTATTGCGGGATATCTATCAGTTTTGATGGAAAATAAGAAAATAGACATTGATTGTTGTGCATTAAGCCTCGGCCTTAAAATATTGTTAATCATCTTTGAGCTAATATGTCTATAGTAATGTTTAGAAAAGTAAAGATAACGTGGAATTACTGAACTTATGTTGCTAATAGCTGAGCACAGGGCATTCGCAAAATAGTTTATCTGGAAATAAAGGTTCAATATCTGTGAAGGAAAATGTAGTTTTATGAGTTGAAAACGCAAAGAAGTTTTTGCCAACCTTCAGTGTATTAACTTGACCTTCCTGTATGTGTTTTAAAGCTGAACTTTGCACTTATTGATTAGTGAGTCTTTTTAGTGTGACTCTTGGTTTTGTCCTCTTCAGACATCAGTCTGGTGTGGAAATGTGATTTTACTTGTTTTTTACCTGAAAAGTTGCATTTTGTGTCAATATTGTTGGAAGAGTCAATAATGTACAAAAACAATTAGCAGCAAATATTAGTTTCAGCTGTTACCTCTTTGAAGAATTTGAACTAATGAGTTACAACAGCATTTAATTTCCCTTTGGGATCAATAAAGTATTTATTTAGATAAATTTGTGCTTTGCAGTGAAATATGTACATTAAATTATTTGTTTGCTTTTAAACTGGATTTTTTCCCCAACTTTTAAACATTAAGCATTTTGAAATGTTTCTTCATTCAAATGGGATTCATAAAAACATAAACACAGTTAATGTATCTTTATTTTTTTAATTTGCTATTTAAGAAAGCTTAATTCAGTTATATGGTTAAATTGCCTGTACTTGTTAGAGCTTTATCAAGTTCAGAGCACACCAAAGCACTACATTCAGCCATTCATGCAGACATTCACATGCTTGTAGAAAGTAATGTCAATATTACTTTGTCAAACTTAGTCTTTCATTGTGTAAAGTTCACTTTTGTTCTTTTTAAAACACAAAAAATGTAAAGAAATTATAAAAAAGAAGAAATCATATGTGAATGGCTTACAATAAGTTGATAGAATAAGTTTCTTCATATAAAGGTGTTAAGCATCCAGGTTGAAATCAATTGCATATTATACAAATGAAACTCACTCATTTACTGACAGTATTTACACTTTAACACAATCTGTTCACCTTTATCCTTTTTTTAACAACTACTATAGCCACCAAATCTTTCTCTCATTACTGGTCTCCATCATACACAAATCTCTAGATCTGTCTGAGTCCCCAGTCTGGGGAGCTAAACACTTCCAATCGAATATAAATGACATCATTACGTAATATTCAATCTGTTGCTGCAGCAATATCCTACTCCACAGATAGCCCCCTTCACCACCCTCCCCGAATGCTCCTGAGTCACTGGTCTCCTGTTCTTTTTCATAGAGAATATTAAGGAGTTATTAAATTAATCTGTGCTCGCTGGTGCATGTTATTGAAGTGCAGAGATTTGTAGGGTGAATGAAGCCGTTAGGCTGCACCCTAAGCTGATTTATTGAGGGTGCTGGGGAATCACCAAATAGACCAGATAACCTGTTTTACTTTGCATAAGTGAACACTTTTTCTCAAATCCGCTTATGGCCTCTCTTCCTCCTATAAATAAGAGGTGGAGCCGTCTTCTCTTATTGTAGTGCAGCTTTTCTTGTATTTTGCTGTAAATTGCTGCTTCACAATGTTGTCAAACATTTTTCTTTGTATATTCTGTGCTATAATAATAAGGAAAAGGGTTAATTTCACGCGCAAACATAATGCAGTATCATTAGATGAATCTTTTTTCATTCTGTTTTTCAGTTCTAAAGATGAGTTTCTGGAGAACTGGTAGATTTTATTTGTTTATTTAATTAAAGTCTTGTCTTGGATCAAATATTTTTGTACATGCTAACTAATCTGACGTTTAAATTGACCGCTTATATACTTTCCCACAGATGCTGTGTTGTCCTAATAATTTAGACTTGACTTGGTGCTTATTTACAGGATAATACAGTCAAAATACTGTTGAAGGATAGAGTTGTCTAACATGAGCATATGCCTTGTCTCGGCAGACGTTTCTGTGTGTGTGTGTGTGTGTGTGTGTGTGTGCGTGTGTGTGTGCCCTGATAGAATCACCAGATTTAACACCCACTGATTCCAGCCCAGATTGCTAACCTCATTTATCAGAGTGTGTGCCAGCAGTAATCCAGCATGGGATTTTTGGGCTCCTTTGGGTCAACAGTTTAGCTGTTGCTGTTCCCCCAGCCTAGAGTCATGGTCTGCTTTCAATTATTTCAGCAAAATTGCTTTACCGAGTCCATGCATGATTAAATATTCATTATGTTAAACTGAGCACTTTCTTTGTATATAAATCCATATTAGATTTGGCTGGCAGGCTGCCTGAAACCTCATGAGAGGCATTTCTGTTGGGGAAGAAAAAAGCCTTGAAACTACTTAGTGCATATTTTCTTCTGGGTTTGTTTGTGATCTTGTAAATGATGGCTTGTTAGTGATGTTTAGCTACCTTTTTGTCCCATAAGCCAGTAGTTTGTTGCCCATTTCACCTTTGCACAAGTGGGAAATGTTGGTGCCCTAAAATATGCATGGGAAAAATAAACACATTCTCAGTTGGTTTGGAAGAAGTGGACCCATGCTGATTATTCCAAAAATCTTGGAGTGTGTCTGGAGAGAAGCTGTTAGTTTGTGTCTCTGCTTCCAGCATAGCTAAATGTCTTCAGGTTTTTATTGTTGGAGTGTAAATGTACACACACTTGAAGGTAGAGGGTGAACAGGGAAGTTATTTCATTTCAGATATGATGAGCTTCCCTGAAAATATTTACCCAATATCTTTTTCTGTCCAAGCGAAATTGGCCTTTTGGATTTCAACAGAGACCTAATGGAAAATAAATTCAGGATAATTTGAAATTCTTTCGTGGTTTTGCCATGATTACCTAGAGCAACCCATGTTTATTTTTTTCCTCTGAGGGATGGAAAACCAGACCTTGGTTTTGTTGACCCAGAGGGTATTTGTCTTCTATTACAGATACCATGAAGAGGCCCTTAAAGCAAATCACCAGATACATGTAAACCAGAAGCAGCTGTGCACACTTGTTTTATTAGGAAGCAGCTGAAGAACACACGTAATTCTTAAATGAATTAGACGGGCCACAAGACAGAAAGCCAGGCATTTCTGTGAAGTGAAATAGAGAGAAACCCCCAAAAGCATAAGCCTTATTTAAGCATCCATGTTTCCTGCTCATGAAAGGGTAGGAGTGGCAATCAGACAGGTTGGTCTAAAACTCTAAGGCTGTCGAGGTCACTGGTGTCTGATTCTTAAGAGCAGGTGTCCTGCATATTTTAAATATTTACTGGTTTAGCACTCATCCATTGAATCAACAAACCACTGTCGGACTCATGCAGAGCTTGATAACATTAAGCTATGTTAATGTAATCCTACTATTTAATTATATGTGCTGGAGCAAAGGAGCCTCTAAAACCTGCAAGGCACCGAGTCCCTGAAACAAAAAAATATACACTACTAGTCAAGGTGGCCTAACACAGTGCTCCATAGATACATATGTTAGCTATCTTATTTATTGAAACATTTTTTTACTGAATGGCAAAGAACTAGTGAAGGAAACTCACAGATATAAACCGTTTTTATTGCTACGTCTTTACTGATGTGAATTATTGTAAATATTTGAGTGCATTCACAGTAACATAAGGCAAACAAGATTAGGAGTTAGCATGTGTTAATAATGTGGTGCAACACTGCAGGTTTTCCAGCAGAAGCAATTCTAACTTTCTGGTTTATGTTTAGCCAACATTTTGACAAGTTCTTCCTTTATGTGTGCAAACTCTAGATTCAGCTCTTACGGATAAAAACTACATTAAATAAACTTGTATTGTTCTGTACGAACAAATGACCATATTGATTTTTATCCACTTCTCTTTTAGCTTTCCACAGAGCAGATGACCAGATTTGATCTTTTAGGGAATATTGGTAACTCCCAATTACACCATTTAGGTTTGTCTGAAAAGTTTCTACTTTTCCACTATCTGGCCACTCCTGAAATGTTGTTAAACGACGCCACAGTGAGAGGCAGTCATTTCACGTTCCTGGTGTGATGAATCTGCTTACTGTACTGCAAAGTGTTTTGATTTATAACTCTTATTCTCATTTGAACATGTTTGGGCAAAGCACTGCAACATCTTGGCTACTAAAATTTGAACGGGAAAGTTATTCAATTACATATGAAGAATAGGGCACAACTTTAACCTGATGAAACTTGATTAAGAAATCTGTTTTCATAACTTTTAATTTGTAATTAAATATTCACTGGGACTTCTCTCTATCATGGCACAACTTCACATTTAGCTGCTGCTTGCAAGTTTCCTCCTTATATAATAATGTAATAATTGTCATTTCGTCCAAGCAGTTCGACTTTAGTTTTGCCACATTGCACAACATGTCTATAAAAAGGTAGGTCTTTGTCCCTGAGGGCCTTTGCAAATTGTAATCTCCCATTTTATTTAGCATCTTTGTGCTGAGTGGTGTTTCAGCCGTTGTGAATAAAGGTCACAGTTCATCGTGGATGCTGACTCCCTTACGAGCTTCAGCCATCATCTAGTAGGATTTATTTGTTTTACGTATATTTTTTTGTTTTGTACCTCTGGCAATACCAACATTTTTGCACCATCCTTTTTCGTTTTATTTTCTTTTTATTTCGTTCCTGCTTCTGAACTTGGTTCATTGTGAAAATATCAGTACCGTTCTGTTTAAGAAGCCAAACGTTTAACTTGCGCTTAGTTACTGCATAAATATTGATTATCTGTCACCTAGACACTGACTGTTTGCCGTTCGGTCTTTGCCCATTCAAACACCGTAATTGCTGTCCAAAATAAAACCCTTCTCACAGGAAATAACCGTCAGATGGAATAAAGAGGGCAAATGGAGAACAATGGAGGAACACGGGCTTCTCCATTAGAGAATTAATCAAATCGCCGCTCCAAGCTGCAGAGCAGGCTTTATTAATGGGGCTTGTACAGTCAATTATCTTAATTGTTCCATTTACAGACCCTGCATGTTTCAGGAGCAGGTGCTGGAACTTAAGGGATGAGCTCAATCACTCTCCATAATTGTAATCGTCAATAGATTCACTTATGAATGTCAGGGTGTCCATAAGGATGATGAGGGTAATCGCAGGTTGTTCATGGGTGAAGACTTGGGGATGATGATGAGAAATAGATGATGATTCCCCTTGAACAGTTCTAAACTTGCTTGGAGTTGGTGTTATACTGGGAGATTGAAGATAAGCATGGTTTTAATCAGATTGTATGAAAATATCTCTGGTCACTTTTTGTTGTTTTCGTTTACAAATTTGCCTAAGATTATTAATGCAGGTGACAAGCTACCAGAGGAATTGGATAAAACAAAAGTGTCATCCATTCCTTTGGAAGCTATAGCAGGGAGGGTCGACCGTTGTGTTGGACCCTCTAAACATATTTCGAGTGACACATGATCTATTTGCAGCATGTGGACCTGAATACAAAAAATTCTTACTGCAAGTCAATCCTTGGACAGTTTTCTCCCGTGGTGTCAGTTTTGTAATGACTGAGTTGGCATAAGAGGTTGAAGTTTCTGTACCTCTGAGCCACCAAACGAAGCCGTCACAGAGGATGTGTAAGAGTAAGTCAGCACAGTGGCTCGTGGGTGTCTAGTAGTGATGATCTATAGAGCCAGCCAGGAGTGGGATCCTGTGCATAGTCACCCCCTGTTGACAGCAGACAGCGACTTGCCTCATGTCTGAAGACGTAAACGCACTTTGACGGATTATAAGAAAATATCTAGATTGTTTTGGACAGACTTGTAAAAGAAAAAGGGTTGACAAATATTTTAAATATAGTGTTAAATGTAAAGATGGTTAATTTGAGTCATATTCCACCTTCAGTAAAGTTAGATTGGTGGATTGAACTGTAAAGTGCCTTAAACACAGGCGTCTCCTCATGGGTTTATTGTGCTGTTATTTTTCTTTTTCTGCTTGTTTTATAATTTCACCTCTTGAGGCTGAGGTTAGAAATAAATTTGCTGGAGAAAATATTAAACAGACACCATTTAGAAATGCCAAATATTGGTTGCTATGTGTGTTGCCCACTGTTGTGAAGGACAATGCTGCATAGTGAATGTGCTTATTTGCAACTAGCATGTTGGCTGAAAAATTTAATAACCTGTTTAATTAACATCTGCAGAATCCTTGGAAAATGCTACTATAAAATGCTAACTTGTGTGCATTCATTAGTAGTTTTTAACAAATTGCTAGCCATGCACAATTCTCATCTGCATTTCAAGAGCTGCTATGAACTTCAGGTCTTACCCAGATGCCCTTCTTTCTGTAAATACCTCAAACTGTCTTGTATTTGGTGGACAATCTAATTGGACATTAGCAATCATACTTTAAAAAAAGCGTAGCTCCTACTTCAGAGACAGCTAGACTACATCCTGTTTTAACACACAAGTGACGAGACAAGAAATTCAGCTATTTTTGCTAAATTGATGGTTACTGTTTTCCTGGCCGTTGGTTTTCAGTAACTCTTCAAAGTCATCTGGAAACCTAAACACAAAACAGGTTTCAGCTGGGGTTCGGTCCATTTCGTAAAATCACATTACCTCTTTGCAGAGCTGAAGACGTTTTTCTAAACAAGCAGTCATCACTGAGGCAAATTTAATTCAGAGCTTCATAATTAACCTTGCGAGGAAAACTCATTTAAGAGCGTTAGATCACCAAACGAGTTCAGGTAAAGCTAAACCTGATTAAGCCAACAAAAAAAAACTTTGTTCCGTCTTTTAAGGTGAGAAAATACTGTAATTTATTGGAGCCAAAGCAGCTCTCTATTTGAGTTGCTAAATTGGAGCTCACACATCAGTGCAATTAAACTCATCAAAGGAATAGTGACTTTCTGGTTGAATTCACAATGTTAATTAGCCGGTTGGGATTTTTGAAATAAGTTATTGCTGTGTTTTATCTCGTGCCGTGGGTGAGTGATTCTCATAAAGACTAGAGTCTTTCTCTGTGTCTTCCTATCATAAGCAATGTGTGGGTTGAAGTTGCAAACTAATTGCAAGGAAGGGTGTAACTAATGACTTCCACAAAGCTGCAGTGGATAATGTGTTGCTGTTTAAAATGCTAATTTCTCCTTGTTTATTCAGGTTTCCAACATACCAACCTTGAACTGTTTTCTGTTTGAATACATTTTAGTTCAGTTTCATTCTCTATTCTGCTGAGGGATTATGATTGCTTTGTTTGTTGTTCTATATTAGACATGTTTTCTCAACTTTTGCATTTTATGCTCCCACAAATCACTTTTCATTTCCTTCTTAATTATTTCTCCACCTCCCATAACTTGACCACGTCTTCATCTTGAACTCCTCTGCCCCATTTGTAAAAAGTCTTGCTGTAGTTCTCAACATGTGGAAAATATTTTTTCATGTCACATTTGATTTCATCTCTTGGGGTGCTTTTTCAGTAGTGTGTGCATTTTTAAAGTGAGAACGGTCCTGGTCAGGTTTCCTCCAAAACAGCTGAGGTTGTGGTGGTGGTTGCTTTAGCGTTGGCCATAACCTTTAGAGCTGCCACAAGTGCCCCGCTGTAATCTATCAAGATCTAAACTTTACCCTGCGCTCCCTCGAATGCGTATCTTAGAGCGGCCACTGACATTAAAACTCAATTAGCAAGGCCACTTACTAAATAATACATTAGCAAAGTGCATTAGCTTCACATCTATTTCCCTGAGCACAGTCCTTGCTCGACCTCTCAATATGTCAAGCCCACAATTGTCTGGGAGCTAATGAAATGGGGTAATATTGGAATGGAGAGTTTTAGCAGTCAGCGTAGAGCTCTATCATTTAACACTAGGACGAAAGAAACTCAGTGCCCGTCTCAAAACAAACTTTCTGTTTTAAAAGCACTTATTCCAAACCAGGAAGATTGAATTATTGCTGCACTAATTATTTGACGCAGGTTGATACAATTGATATATATTGTTGATTGTTTTGACCAGGTGCTGTTGCTGGGCAAGTAACAACTTTGTTTTTAGACATTTTTGAACAGTTTTTCTCTAAAACTGCCACAGCATATCGTTCATCGCCGCATTATGACCAGGATGGGCCAAAATATATTGTTTTTATTCCCTAAAGATAACATTGATTGTTAATTCTCAAAAGAAGTTTCTGAATGGTCTTTGCAATGCCGTCAGTTTTTATGAGCAACTCTTCAAATGGGATTTGTACACAGTGTTAAATGCATGTGTAAATACCACTCATTTGTATTAAGTATCTGAAAATATATAGAAATCTCAATTTAAGTAGCTGATTTTACATTTGATTGAAGCAAATACTTTAACCCTGGCTTCACGTCTCTGTAGATAAATTAAGTCTGCTATAGAAATTAAACATATAAAACAGTCCAGTGTAACGCAGTATGTAACATATTTTGAAGAGACACTAATGGGATGTAATGCCTCTTCAGGTTTGTGTTGAAGACATTTTTATAGGCAGTTCCTTATAAGTTTAGAAAAAGTACCGAACAAAACTAATATAATCTTATATTTTTTACCACAACTTGCCAAAATTTGAGATTCTGATTTTTGACCAAAAAAATTATATTGTTATGACGATAGGGATTCAAAATATTGAGCAGTTCTACTGTTAATTTTCACATTCAGAGCTGGTTTTAAAATCATCATTAAGCCTCAGAGTGAAGCCCTGGGAAGAAAAGCAGCATTTCTCTTGAATTTCCTCTTAATCTGTTGTAGTCATATTCTCACTTGACCATATTTGTGTCATTATGAAAGCTTGTCGAAGCACTTCTAAATGTGAACACTTGTGGCATTCTCACAATGGCATATCCATAACTTTTTAATTTGACTTTACAAAATCCCATTCAGGATTGCCACTGTTTAGCAGGGCTGTGCCATCTGCCATGGCACAAACAAAAGACAAACAAATACTATAAATAGATTACAGGAGGATTTATCCTTTAGCTACACAAAAGGAAGCTTCCAGTATTTATTCAGAGGAGAGAAATGTGCTAATCTGGCTTTGTTTCACTTGGAGGCATCGTTTGTCAACCCAATGCCTGTCCTTGGCTCAAAAGCACACCAACTGTTAAAAAGGCTCACTCTAATCCAGCGGGTCATCTACATTCATCCTTTCTGAACAATGTTAAAGCATTAACATGTAAGATGGAGGTAGCATAATTCTCCTGCAGGAGTCCTAAATAATCTCTGGCTACTGCCACGGTTAAAAACTATGAGCAATTACGAGCCGTAAACGATGAATACATTTGCAAGTAATTGTTGTTTTGCTTGTTATTCATGAACACCAGCCAGGAGATGAAAGTCTCTGCCAAAAACAATGGACGCTCAGGGTTTTAGCAGCCACAGAAAATATTGGAAGGCAATGTTGAGGGATGAACGCTAAGCCAAAGTGGGCTGGATGTTTTCCTTGTGCTTCTGGCCCAGCCTTGAGTTTCTGCAGCTGCCATTCATGTAACTTTGCTCAGGCACGGTGAATATCTGGCTGATTTCTCAAAGGCTGCTGGGGTGATGACAATTTTGAGACCCCGGCCACACTTGTTGAAGTTCAGGGTACATGGTCTTAAACCTTTTACTGACTGATTCTTACCTTTGTTTTAAACCCACCCTGGTTTCACCTTGAGTTTTTAAATATGCAGTTCGTATGCCGAAGTTCATAATTTAAATTGTGTCTGCAGTTGTTTGCGTTTGTACTTTTATACAACAGAGTAAATGTTACTATCTTTCAGTGAATTTTAGACAAATTTGATTTTAATATAATGGAAGAAATATTTTTCCCAGAAATGTAGGAAATTGATTTTAAAATCGGTTTATAGAATTTATGAATTTCGCTCATATTAAAAAATGTTGTGTAATGACACCACACACAGACATAAGGGCTAAACTGCTTCAAGTACTTCAAATAACTTGATTGCTGAAAATAGGGTATAGGATGGGTAGAGTAAGGGTTAAGGTTAGGGGTCACAATCAGCATCACACTAGGTTGGGGGTTTTTTCTCCAAATTGCTTTAAATAATCATTTTCCAAGATTCTCTGAAGGTTATTTGCTTTTTTAGATTTGCTTTAAAACATTTTGGCTGTCTAATCACAGAGTAATTTTCTGGTGCCTCTGCCTGTAGAAGAGTCTGTCACAAACCTTTCAATCTGCCCCTCTCCTCCAAAACACACAAGTAACCATCAGTGAGACAGATCAAAACAATTCCACCTGCAGCTTTAGTAATAATGCCATATGCAAAGATTTCGAAAGTCTGTGCACATCACATATTGCAGCAATGATAGTCATATTATTCAAATTTATTAGCTTTTACTAGGTTTTTAACATTAAACTGTCCTGGGCTTTACCAGTTTAAATATTACTTAAATCCATCCTCTAATGTACAGTAAGGCATACAGGAAATGTCATTATGTAATTACTTGTAAAGGAGGCGCACTTTCCTTTTACACAGACTGTAGAAAACACCAGTGAGTTTTTTGGGAGAAGAGGTTTGCTGAAGGTATCTGCCTTGGTGAGGGCAGCAAGAGTTCAACATACTGTATGCATTTAGAGCCAAACAGAGTCTCAAGTTTTTTGACTTAATTGTGAATCTATAAGTCTGTTATTGCAGTTCAATGATAATCTGCTCATTATTGTGAGATTACTATCAGTTTGACACTTTGCAACACTCGGATCTGGATGCTTTTAGCTTCTTCCAAAACGGGGCTATTTTGGTTGTTAAAGTTATAAGAGTTATTTTTAATTAGTGCACTAGATATTTTCTGCCTTTAATCTTGGCTACAACACATTCAGTTGGTTGGACTTCAGTCAGTATTGCATTCAGATCATGGAAATATGAAGGAACATAAATGTAATGGCATCAAATCCTGGCTAGAGGTTTATTGTTTGGTACATTTTAAGTCACTGGTTATACTTTTCACGAGACACAACGAAAGATGTCGGAGATATAAATGCTTTTGTTTTCAATTGATCTCCTAATAAAATACTATAGCATACCTTTATATTTTTTACATTTTTATAATGTTAATTTTAGGAGACGTATTTTCATTAAATGTGACCAATCATTTAGCTCTGGCCTGATCCTTAATACATTATATTACTAGCATTTATGCCTATTTTAGTGGCACACTTTGCATCTTGAAAACTGCAATAAATCACTTTGATACTTCCAAATTTTAAATTTAAAAATAATAGTAGTTTAGGAAAATTTATCATAGATTCTTTTTTTATTTTAAAAAATTATGAGCAGTTTTTTTTCTTCATAAATTAGCAACATTTCATAACATTTAAGGAAAGTTATAACAGAAGTCATGTTATATAAATTGTCCATTAGTTTAACAGTTTTATGGAGATTATGCTGCTGTTGGTATTTCTTTCTTGTCATTTTCTTAAAAAGAAAAACAAACTCAAAATGTTGTATCTAAGAACAGCCCTACTGGTCCCATGAAATTTAACAGGAGCTGCAGCGGCAAGGTGCTAATCGCTTCAGCCTGATCAATTACATTGCACTGGAAAATGTCACCACCTTTATAAAACCAGGAGTTTACGCAGTTTGCCTGTCTAGAGGCTATAGGTGTCTTTTAATAATGTGGATGAGGAAATACACTGACCTTAAAGAACCAATCGATTCTGCCCACCAACCTAGAAAAGCTGGAACTTGAAGGACTTTAGGACACATGTGAGACTATCCGACACCTGAATCTTGGTCCAAACAAGATTATCTTAATAAAACTCAGAACAGAATAAATAAAAAAGTAGGTCAGGGGTTCTCAAGTCCAGTCTTCCAGAGCTGCCATCCTGCATTTTTTAGAGACCCCCCTCTCCATCACACCTGACTCAAATGATCTGCAGTCCTGATCCCAGTTCTCTGCAGAGCTGACTGGATGCCAGTGAGAATATTCAACTTTTTGATTCAGGTATGTTGGAGCAGGCAATCATCTAAAAGTTGCAGGATGGTAGCTCTGGAGGCCTTGACTTGGCCACCTCTAAAGTAGATCAAGGTGGAACAGTGTCAAGAGGTTAACCCAATCAAACTGTTGTGGATATTTATGCAAACCTTAATACACTGACACACGGCTGAAAAGAAAAGTTTCCCAAAATTTCTCCACCACATTTTGAGAAACTGAAAGTCATGAAGAAAACTACCACTGAATGCAATGATTGTTCAACTCTGCTGTGTATTTCTGCATGCAGTTAGATTTAAATAGTTTTGTAATCTGTTACAGATCAGAAGTAAGTATATTTACCCTGATGCACAAACCACTAAATTTAAATTTTCTCTTTAGGGGTTAAAAATGTTGACCATAAATAGTTCTTCACCCGCCGTTACATTATTTCTTTCCTTCAATGCCCTTGTTGTCAATCCAGCTCTTTTTAAGTCACAAAATTATGTGACTTACAAAAACTTTTATTGTTCTAACAGGCTGCCAAAGATAGTATTTTTGACATGGTTTATTGTGAGAAGCATGGTGGTTCTGAAGCATTACTGTGTGTGTTTAGTTAGTGGCGAAGCGAGCCTGACGTGATCAGACTACCTGTCAACCTTCAGGGAACCTTGTTCATGTTTTCACAAAACCAAATATTTGATGTTTGTGGTCTGTTTCACAGCAGTTCAGTTCTCAGAATTAAGCTTCAGAAAAAAAAGAAAACAATATTTGGTTAGTTATCAAATATTGTCCAATACCAGAGATGGCACCACACACAAACTTTCAAACTGGTCCAGGCTGACCTTCAAGAACGACGTCATTCTGTTACAAGTCAGAGTCTGTGGCCAATGCGCTGAAAGAGAGCATTTAAAACAGAGAGCTGAGGAGACTCGGATCAGATGACGTCACAGCAGGACTGACAAATTGCCAAAGCTCAGCTGGTTACACAGAAAACTGACCCTGAAAGAACAACGACCTTAAAGGCTCTTCTGAACACACATCATTGCGTAAGTTGTTTAATCAGAGGAGGAACGCTAAAGGTTATGTTGAGTTTTGAGGCTTAACTTTGAATGAGTTATTCACCTGCCCATGTTTAACTATGAATCTAAGCTACATAGCTTTAAATGCTTAAATACCTTAGTGTTATTTACTTTTATGTAGGGGTCAAAGTTAAATTACATTGTTCAAATACTTTGGTAGAGTTGATATTATACACTAAGATTAACTATTAACCACAACTTGCTGAGAACAGTTTATATTTTGGTCAACTCACACATCTTTCTATTTATTAGTGTTTTTCACTTTAAGACAAAACTTTCTGTGGTTTAACTGTGTGTTAATTTGGTAAATTATATATGATTTTTGTTTTTTTACTGACTCAAATGCAAATTATGTTGCTTTGTTCTAAACTCTGGTGAATGTAGTACCTCTATCACCATTAGATGGCAGCACTAGCCATGAAACACACATTCCCTTCGATGCCCTGTGCATGTTTTAACATCACCCCAAATCCCTGTTCATCTCGATCTGTCATCTTTTCTCTTCTTGAATCTTCCTCAGAAAACATTCCCATTTATGGTAGGCAGTAAACTAAGTAAACACTGAACCGTAGCTAACATACATAACCATTACAACTATCATAACAAAGTTAATTCACACTTTATGGATTGTTTGATAATCATTTAATTCTAAGTTGAATGAGGCGAGGTAGCATATGTTAATTTCTTTATTTATTTTGCCATAGTGCACGTTTGGTCGAGCTCTAATATCAAACTCCATTTGCAAATACTCCAAACTGCAGCAGAAAACGACGGCGCACTAAATGTGTAGCTGGAGTCAAAAATGTCACTAACTCATTCGTTGTTTTCCTTTTTCTATCTGTACTACAACCGGAGGCACACTGGTCATATTGCCCACATGGTGTTCCTTTGCTGTTGATCTAATGCTAGTCAAACATTATTTTGAATGGCCAAATTCAATAGTGGCAGTGTTCACCCTGACAATGTAAATATTAGCAGAGCACACAGAGGAGCAGGAGTTGCTATGTGTGTTTCTGTGTGCTGTGTCTGTTACTCCACAATAAAGATGGTCAAGACAAAAACACAGGGATGAAGCGAGCAAAGGGCCAAGAATTTAGACACACTCTGTCCCCAGCCTCCCACTTGTTTAACAAAGAAATCGTTTTTTTTCTTTTAGTTTTTCTTTTAAGCTATAGTCGGTGCAGATTACTAATTCTTCAGATTTATCTTTATTTATCCTGACTTATCAATGCAGTGCCATTGCAATCCTGGGCTAATAATCTTCCCACTTAGAAGTACAAAGTTGTCATATTTGTTTTGATGAGAGGATGAGAGAGGTATTTTTTCTACCTATAGTTCTTCCTAGGAGTCGCCACATAAACAACACCTGGTCCCTATCTGCAGCTGCAGACATACCTAGATTTCCTCCAGGGTAAATGTTAGATCAACCAAAAGCTAATGTAATGTTCCTGATATATATATATATATATATATATATATATATATATATTCTTGATCTCAAATGTATTTAAACTGCCACTGCAGGCAGTTAATGTGCAAACAGAATTAGATTTAGAAAAGACAAACTTTTATGTTCATGTTCTCTTCTCCATTTGCATTCGTCTGGCCCTATATTTGGTCCAGGTCATCTGCTTGATGCTGTCAGAGAGGCTGATATATTTTTTTCTGTGAGGTGTCCTTTGTCAGTACATTATAGATAAGCTACTGGTGCATTTGCTGATGCCCACTCTGATACCAACATATCTGTGTGTTAAATATCCTCATCTTTGCAGTTTAAGTTGTTAATTTAATGCTTGCAGCTGTGTCCAGTTCAGTGGAGAGTATTTCGGTATTGCCTCACATTAAACAAGTCTGAGGTTAAAGTTTTGCCTTGGAGGCGAAATCCTGTTCTGTGCAGATGTGTGACTTCCCTAGGTATTTTGGTTTCCTCCCACAGCCCAAAACATTCAAATTGGGTTAATTGCAGGTTCTAGTTAGCCTTTAAGTGCGTCTTGTTGGTCCCCAAAACCCTGAACAGGATTGGTCAGAAAAAAAGTCTCACAAATATGTGTTGTTGAGATAAATGTTGCAAAATTTGTTTGATCTGAAAAGGCAAATCTGTAAGGGCTTTTTCTTTATTTTCACAGTACTGTCGTCATTTGAATGATTTAAAAAAAAAAATTAACACAAAAATGAACAGAGTTGGAACAAGGTACTGCTGGTCAGCACTCTTTTCAGATAATTTTGGGTATTTCTTTATTTAGTCTGAGTTTTTGTTTACGACATTATTAAAAAGACAACGTGGAGACAATGCGGGACAAGGGGAGAGGTAAAGCTTGAGAAACACAATTTAGTAAATTCTGGTTTGGAAATACTGTAGATCAGACTATATATTTTTAAAAGCAAAGGTACTACTTAAATAACTTGTCATTTTACTTTACATTCTCTATTCAGAACAGAAGTAGTCAGGACGACTTCCAAAACTCGAGAACTTACCTGCTACTGTGAGGAAAAAATCTGCAGAGCAGCTGTGAAATGTTTGACGTTTCATCTCAGGGGGTCGGAGGCGGGAAGTACAAGCATCTTCAGCTGGTTGAGAAGGATTCTCTTGAAATTATGTTTGTTCTGGGCACAGACACAAAACACCAGTGTAAGTGGTGGGCTAGGCAAGCAAATAAACAAACCAGCTAATATTGATTGTAGTTTGATGTTTGTTTATGAGCCATATGCGCCTGCTTTTCCTGCCAAACAAGTCAGACAAATTTCATTTCTCTAATTTCTATTTAGTATTTTTAGTAAAAAGTTGTCATGTTTACTGTCGCTGCCAGAATTGTACCATTTATTTTCATTGCTGAATTATTTTAAAACGTTTGTAAGAGGATTGTTGTTTTTGCGATCCTGATTATTAAGAAGAACTTAATTCTTATTAGACATTTGCTACAAACCGGCTGGTTTATGTTTGCACCTCAAAAGTTATTTAATAAATTCAAGTTCTGTCTTGAATACTCCTAAATTACGTCCTTATGTCGTTATTGAACACTGGGCTCACCTGTCGATTTCTGCCTCATTGTTGGCTCTTTCTCTTTTCACATGCTGGCATTGTTTTTTTATATCATATTTTAGCATCAGTCAGTATTGGAAAAACGAACATTAGAGAGACTAGACAGAAATGCACCTCAGTGCATTAGCCATATTGGTATGTAAACCAAGTGTTGTATGAGTACATGGTGTGTAGTTTCAAAGAGGGGATGCCAGACGTGGAGGCATGGCTCAAGGCTCATTCTCATGCAGACCCACAGTGTGGGGCTGAGGCTAAGAGATAATTGCTGCTCTGAGGACTGGATGGCCTTGGAGCTTTCTTCATCTGGCGGTGCCAACCATCAAGCTGTCCGTCATGCAGACCTGACGAGCGACAGCCTCTGAGGAGAAACAAAGGCTATTACCAGCGTATGTGCACAGCTGATGCACAAGCAGGCAAAATTAACTTAATTTGCTTGCATACAAATTAAGGAACCGGCAAACACCCAGTCAACATTAACCTTGTGTGCCGCCTCCCTTTTTCTTATGTTCCTGCTCTCCCTCCCTTTCTCGTCCTCTTCTTGTTTTTTCTAATCTCTCCTTCACACCTGCTGTCCGTGACATACATGTTTCCCTTGAGAGAAGAGACTGGAGCTCAACTGAAGGGCTAAGGCTTAGTGTGGGAGGTGAAGAGAAGACATTTTAAGTGTCAATGTGGCTGTACTTTATGCTTCAAAGGAGGAGGATATCCACCCACAGGGCAACATTTCAGGATGAAAAGTGATGTCCTCTTTGTTTGCCACACACCCTTGCAAACAAAGTGGACATCAGGAATCCATCGACTTTTTTTTTCTTCTAGGGTTTAAGCAGGCAGTTGTATGAATAGTTGTCAGAGTTAATGACTTCAGGAATGTCTCCCACTTATTCACAGGTTGTTAAATCTGCATGTTCGGCTGCAAAATTAGCTCAAATTCATTAGGAAAAGACTGTTGGAAGTTAATTGTTAAGGTGTTAGGTGTTAGAGACTGATCTACCCGAGTGATTCGGCTGCTAGTTTATTCTGAAACTGGTGTGTTTTTCAGATCCCTTCACAGCCTGTGGAGCTCTAATGAGGGAGAAATTGGTGCTTGGTAAGCATTGTCAGATTTATGAGCCTGCAAGGCTCTCCAGCTCTGCACTGACAACAGATTGGACTCTTGAAGGACTGGATCACATGGAAAATTAGAACCAATCCAACTGTGTATCAGTTATTCTGTTTAGTGAATTTGTAAAAATACCACACAAAACTTTTTGATAGGATGCATTTAATAGTTGGAGTGTCATTTTACTGTGTGATTAAAAGTTGATTTCAATTTAAAGTCTCATCATCTCCTTACCAAACAGGGATGCTGTGATGTTGTTGCTGTAAAACTTTAATAAATAGCTGGAGTCTCTTTCTTTCTTCTTACCAAAGCTTAAACAGCTCCGAGGTAAAACCTTCCACATGGTACATGGTTCATTTTATGAACATTTGAACTGAAATAACAACAGCACCGTCTCACATTAAAAATGTTCTGCCAATAGAAACATATTAGGCATATTTGGCTAAAGCACAGTGGGAGTGAAGTGTAAAGATAGTTTTATCAGATGTCCCCATGGCACTAAATTAAACAGGTTTTAAAACGGATATATGTTGCCCTCGGCTCCTATAAATAAAAATAAAGCAGTAAAAATCAGAGTAATGTATTATAGCATTTTTGTGTTTTACATTGCATCGGGTTTACAGATTTTAAATACCTTGAGACCACATTTTTTACAGCAAAATTGTGATCATATTTCTATTGCATGTTAAAACTATTTAATAGATTCCACTCCGTCATATAGTTCACCCATTATTATGCATATTATTTTTCTTTTTTTATACTAAGACTTGAGTTTTGTGGTGAGTGTGAATTTGTTACTCTGATCATTTCATCTGATTTCTGATCATTATCTTACCCATGATGAAAGATGATGCTATTTAAGATCATCATGGTCCATTTAAGTAATCTCACTTTTAACATTAGTAATAATTAGACAGTGTCTGGGTGAAATGCTCTCCCTTTCTAAATAATACATAATTGTGGCTTAGATCAGGTAGATTGTTGGTTTTTCAGTTTTGGTTGTTGTATAGAGGCTATTTCTTTGAGCGCATTGTTGAAAAGAGGTGCTGGACTCAGTCTGGACAGGAAGCTTAAGCACTTTACGTTTTTATCCTGTTCTCTTCAGCCAGGACAGAGCCATTAAGAAACACTCTGGCTGTCAGATAGCTGAAGTTTTCTTCTCAGCAGTTTTTCTTTTGACCGGCCAGCATTTGTTCTCTTGCTGTGTGAACTAGTTTGAGTTTATAGTTCTGCTGTGCATGAGATGACAGCTCTCCCTTCAGCTTGGCTCTACACTACATGTTGGACACCCACTACCAACAAAAACACAAAACCGTCAGCTGTTCCCTATGCAGTCAGACTGCAAGCTTACATATGCAGTACTTATTATGCTGAGAAAACGCTCAGGCTCTCATAGGGTGTACTATCAATTCCCCCACTACTATATTTTGACAGAAATGTAGCGTTTAGACTTATTTCTTATTCTACCTCTTAATGTTTTTGATTAGTTGGGGCTTTATTTCTATATTATTTTGGTCTAAAATGACATGTTCATTCTTCTTCTCAGGCTTGTGTTTTGTAGTAGCATATAAGCTGTTAACACAATAGCATACAGGCATATGATGACCCTAGCTGCCCACTGTGGGTGTTTGTGGATAATTGACTTTGTTGAATTTCTTTAGCTAGTTAATAAGTGTACAATAATAAAAATGGGTATCAGTTTTTCTGTTAAAATCTGAATCACATTTTCCTCCAACTCAACAAAAGCCCCACTTCTATCGGGATGAAAAAATACCCCCAGATTATGATGCTGCCATTACCATGTTGTGGTTCTTTTTGTGCCAAACTTAAGTTTTGGAATTTGAACCAAAAGTTACACTTTAGTTTCATCAGACCAGCTAATCTAGAGATTTTAGAATATTTTGCCCACTTCCTGATGTTTTATCTCATTTACATTCTCCTTAGTTCTGACATAAAAAGAAAACTGAATATTTGTTTTGTGTAGAAATATATTCAGTTTAATTATCTAACACCAATTTAAGTTTTCTCAAAGCACTATTCAAAAAAACCCATTTCAATTTAAACATGCACATGTTCTCACTGAGTGTCCAGCAGCCAGTATGTAGCTGAAATTTTAGCAGCAGTAGTTCTACTGTCTTCTTGACAGCCTTACTGAGTATTTCCTGTCTAGTCTTTTCATTTATCTTGGAGAACCATACAAATGCCATTATTTGAATTGTTGATTGTCGGAAAACAATCAAAAATTGTTTTCCAACAAACTACTGCTTTAGCTACAACGATGCAATATTCAGGAAGATTCAAGGGCAGATATATATTATTTCTGGTTAATCAGATTCACTATAACTGGTGCCAAGTATATAAAGAAGTAGACTGCAATGCATGTTGACCTCCACATACATCTATGGCCAATACCAATTTATAAAACCCAAAGCATTAGATTTTATTTTGGCATTTCCAAAGAAAGAATTATGCCAACTAACCGCTTTGCAGAACTGCTGTAAATATGTTTATACAAAGCTTCGTACATATTGTGCTGTCATCATGCATTTTCCCTTCACTTAACTGCCTGTTCCTGAACTCTTATCATTCTTGACTGCTTTCGATTGATTTTCGTTGTGGATTGAATTTGTTTTTGCATTTTTCTCTGCTTTTAACCTAGAATAGATGAATCAAACACTGGCGAGAGGCTTTAGTGTATTCAGAAGCCCTCATATCTTCTGGTAGATGTTATATGTGCTGGATAAGATAAGAAGTACATCAGGATGTTCTAGGTCAGGTAATCTTCTACTTCAAGCTTGAAATGTTTTGGAGTTCCTAACATTTTTTTTCTTTAACAAATTGCACCTCTGGAACGTGTCCTATTGTTGTCAAATGCCTGGTTTGGTTATAAATGAACAACTGGTCTTGTTTTTGGTTCACACATAAAGATAATTATCAGTAGATACTGCCTTCCCTTATGTTTTGCCTTCTACCATTAAAGACGGGTTGTTTTGTCCCTCGTAGGATGATGAGACCAAAATAGAGGCCTATATCTGATGACTGATGACTTGACCCGGGTGAAAATGGACCACACACCCTTCTGCATGACTGTCTACATCAGGTAAACACTCACCCAAACATGCAGACTTTCCCCTGTAAATACTAAGGTTGGCTTTGCTGTTAATTGAAATCATGACTTTGAGCTTCTTGCAGAAAATGATCAGTCTAAGTTTACCTTGATGGCGTGCCCCTGAAACATTTTCATTTCGAAGGAAGTCAACTAACACTTATCTAGTTATATGGTTATTTCAAATATCCTTCAGATTCTTCAGTACTGGGTTTGAAGGACCGCCTGCCTTTTCTTGCTCCAACCCATCATATTAAAATATGAAAGGATGACTATCATGTGATCTCTGCAAGGAACTCTTTCCTCATCGTCTCGGCTTCTCCGTGGTTGAAAGCATGCTGGCTCTCCAGACTTGTTTGTGTGCACTTTTGCTAACCTTTCATGCAGCAGATAAGAGCAGCATTATTGATGTTTTGAGGGCATGCTCTAATGTGGGTGCATTCTTACGACAAATCTGTAGAGAACATGAGGTCAAGGAAACATGTGGAAAACACAAGTGTGGTAGAGCTTTCAAACAAAAGGATTCAGAGATTTTTTGACTAACATTGTACCATGGTTGTTTGACAAAAACATGCCTTTTTTGCTTTTAAATAAAAAAACATATTTTTGATTAAGTGCGACACTTTAAAATTAGCTTGAACACAATTACTTTGTACCGTATAGCAGTACAGTTTACCTAATGCAATAATGACATTATATATAGTTTTTGTAATAATAAACTCACATTGCTTGATTAAAATGATTTCAACAGTTACTAACTTTGTGAAGCACTGTTTATGCTACAGGCCTTGAAGCCTGTTAGTACTCAAGCAGTTTGTTAGATTAACTCCTGCAAAACACAGTGAAATAGACAATAAAAAATATTCAAATTGTTTATCCTAAGCTAACTGTGTTATTTGTCAGACAGATTTAAGTTCAACCGACCTCTTAGTATTGTCATTTGAAGATTTCTGTTGAACAAGAGAGGCCTTTTCAACAGGGAACCGTTTGCAGTGTTTGTAGAAAAAACCAGGAATCGGTTAGCGGCTCGGTTAGCGGCTCGGTTAGCGGCCGGAGGAGCGTCAGAAGTGGGTCAGCAGACTGTTTTTTGTTAGTTGTGTTATGTGATCATCCTTCTTTTCATCCTAGAAACTGAAGTTGGGTTAATGCAGTGCATTGTGGGATGAACCATTTTTATTCCAGTCTGTTTGTTCCTAGTAGTTTAGTCCATCATGCGCTGGATCCCCAACAAAAGGTATTGATAGACAAAGACATATGAAATCATCACATAGTCTGTAAGTTATTTCAGATAAAACTAAAGTAATGTGATCATTTCTACTGGATGTTTTCCTAACAAACACACATTTTACAGAAACAGTGTTTACTAAATTCAGTTACGAACAGGACATTGTAAATCAAATGAATATTTTTATTAGTTTAAATTGTTGAACACTTGGCTAGCTTATTAAAATTTTCAAAAAGGAGCCATTTATACTTCTCCAATAAATGATAACACAAAATGTAGGTGCAGACCAAAGCACTGGCTGGTATGATTCTATTTTCTACACCTTTTCGCTCTCCATCTAATGACTTCCTCTCGTCCTCTGCCCTAAAGCTTGCCTCCCTGAGCTCATCGCAGCTTGTCACATCACTTTGGGGTCAGTTCATTCAGAGGCCTGCAGCAGGAGACCTCCACAGGTTCTAAAAACAGATTTGACAGGCCTATTAAAATGAGTGATCTCCACTGCCTTGCTCTTGTCTGCTGCTGTAGCCAGAATGCGTACTAAGCTGTCTTCCCCAGGGTAGAGACTTGGGTAGCAGGGCGAAAAGCCTGGAAGATAAAATGACAGTGGCACATAGCTGGCAATGTGGCAGCTCCCAGAATTATCTCCTGATGAGGTTTTCAATTTTGGGGAAGGCAGTGGAACCTGAGCTGCTGTGCCTGGAGGCACTGAGCCACACAGAGAGAGATGAACACAGACAGGAAAGTTGATGCACACGTGCAAACACTAGATGATGTTTAAGTACAGGAGAATATGAACAAGTAAATGTCAAAGAAAGCGAGGCAACAAGAAAATATAGAACATAAATCATTAAAATCTGTCTTCCGGTTAAAAATAATATAAAAGGCATGTTATTTGCAGTGGTTACTCTTGCATGCATGGTGACGTTAAAGCATCTCTGAAGACCTGGACACAAACAAAGACAAATTGTTTACAAGTAGAGGAAAGTTCTGACAAAGGTTTTTTTGAGATTTGCATTTCTTAGAGATTAAACAAAAAAGCTACATTTGATTTGAAATCTGTAAAGAGCTTTACAGATTTCAAAGTGCATCAAAAAGTGCATCAACAAAATGCCTAAGCTTCTGTTTTATGCCTCAGTTTTAGGAAAACTGTTGAAATTCTAAATAAGTCTGAAGATATAGCTTAAAAAAAGTTTTTTGTTTCTTTTTGCCAATCTTCAGTTGTGATAAATGGAGGTAAAGTTGAAATATTGAGTCAAAAAATACATTCAAAGCATTGTGTAAAGATTTGCTTGGTTGTCTTAATACAATTGAGGTAACAATAGATTTGAAATAACTCAGTGGCCAACGCAATCACTTGGACCATCCTGTGGAAAAGGCTGGTTAAAGAGCAGCACACACTGATGTGGTTACCAGTGTGAGGAGACACCAGGTTGTTGTGATTATCTATGACTCTACCACACATGTTTGCAGTTGAACATCTTATTAATTTTACCATCATGTTTCCTCTAACTTTAAAATATTATCTAATAACACCAACAAGAGTTGGTGTTATTAGACAAGAGTTGGTGTTATTGGCATAAAGAACAGGTACAACAAATAAAATTGATACTGTTGCCACTACGGCTTTAACTCTCCACAACGTCTCTATTTCCACTTTGACCTCTTGGTGTTTCTCAAGCTTCTCATGACTCTTCTTCTTGGTGTTGCTGTTGTGATTTCTACATCTGTCATTACTGGACTCTTTTCTGCATGGTCTGCTAAAGCAAGGCCTGGAAGATTAGACATTACCTGTATATCAGTCTGGATCTAGAAGTACCACAGGCTCTGTTTCAAAGTCATCTTTGCACATCCTGCATCTCGGCTAATAAAATTCCTGCTGCCATTTCTACTTACACACAAGATGGATGAAGAGAGGAGTTTGAAGCTACAACTTCTCTTTGCTACGTCTCCGATCCATAAACATGAACAAAATAATCTGGCAGCATAAGACCTCTCCTGTAAGCCTGATCGTTTAAAGGGTTGGAGCTCAAGCCTTTAGTTAATATCCTTATATATGAAGTGAAGCCGAAGGCAGCATAGTCAAATGATCAATTGGGCCCTCATAAAGCTGGACTGGATCTCTGTTTCCGTGCGTGAATGCACACACTCAGCAGACTGAGCTTCAGGGAAAATGCTGCACCGTAAATATATCCAAAGTTTACCTTTGAAAAACACAGCATAAATCTTTTGTCCCCTCCCCCCAAACTAAATTGCTCTTAAATGATGTCAAAATAAGCTGTGATACCTTCACTTAAAAAAATAGCATTGTTGTCTTCAGTTCTCAAAAACAAAGTTGCGTTAAATGTGATTTCTTAAACAATATGACAATAAAAAACTAAGTTTGTTTGAGTCAGGGTCCTAAATGGAGACCTCCTGAGATGATGCGTAATTATCTGACTAAACCTGTTCGGTAAGATGTATATAGAGTTGAAACCAAGAAGAGGATTGATCTTTGTACAAATCTCTAAAGCAGATCTCTGTTAGAAAAGCTCGAGGTTGACACACTTCTGTAGTGAACAAATCAGATAGTCCAAAGAGGGCAGAGGAAAACAAACTGCAGCGCTTTTTAGTAGGCCTGCTTGTGTCTGGCCTCCACAGATTACAGAGAAACACTCTGTCAGACCACTGGGTAAAACACAATTCATTATAAAAAGTGGAAAATAAAAAATTGAACGTTATTTTAGATTCTCTGAAGCGCAACATTGTGGGAGCTTTCATCCTTTCAACCTCTGTCAAATCTTTCATAAAAAAGAAGTCATGGTTTTAGACAATTCCTCTCCAACACCTTGCTCCGTGTTTGAATTGTAAATTTGTTGGCACAAAGTGAAGTGGGAGCTGCTTCCTCAGAATTAGCTATTCTGTTGGAAGGGCTGCCAGGATGTGTGAGCGGGACTTCCTCTGAGGGCCACGGCTTTGAGCTGCTGTCTCCTGCAATCCACCCTGATCAATGGCTCACTGTACGAAGCCAAGTCCCTTACCGACTCTGGCAGACAAAAGTGAAAAATTATTTTTTTCCTTTGCATTATAATATGAGATCAAAAACATACACATGATAGTTTTTCATATTTTACGCTTTGTGTACTAGACGTTCATGCGCCTGATGATGTGAATTATGGAGCTTTAAGCCCTGTTTTACACTCACCACTGTGCTGGAACTTCTTCATGCACATATTTATTGAAGTGTTGGAAACGTTTCTCTGACATTTTGGTCCATTTTGATATGAATGTATCACACATGAGCTGCAGACTCCTGATGTTCTGTATTCGACTGAGATCTGATTATTGTAGAAACCACTGGTTTCATTGTCATGAGCAAAAAAGCTATTTTAGAGATAATACACTGTGGTACTAAAGGAATACTCTAGATAAATAGTGTTCATTTTGTACTAATAGGATTAAAATGTGGCAATAAAATGATCTCCTACCTCAGCAGCCTTAATCGCTAATTCTCTGCAAGATGGAGCCATGCTTTCATGTTCACCAAATTGTGAATTTACCATCTGAATGTAGCAACTGAACTCGAGTCTGTTCAGACCAGGTAATGTTTTTCTAATCTGTTAACCAAGTTCAGTCACCATTTGTAAAATGTAAGTTTCCTTTTCTTTGCTGGAGTGGCACCCTGTGTGGTCTTCTGCTGCTGTAGCCACACCTTTTTGAAGGTTTAGCATGTTGTATATTCAGGGATTGTATTCCAAATAATTTGGATGTAGCAGCTAGCTTAGCTACCATTTCCTGTCTACCATTTGAACTGATCCCTCCATTCTCCACTGACAAGACAGGCATTTCTGTTTACACAAATATTGCTTCTTGGATATTCTTCTTTGTGTGATGAATGTTAAATCCTAGCAGCTCAGCAGTTTCAAAATACTTGGACCTTGCCCATCTGGCACAAGCAAAGTCACTCAACTGTTCAAAGTCACTAACCTCCCCCTTCTGATGCTTAGCATGAACTGCAGAAATCCTAAATGAATATAGCTGAGGCCATGTGATTCACTGATTTGCTAATAAAATCAAAATCCCATAAAAAATTTAAATTTATTTTATAAAATGATTAAACTCAGTCTTTTAAAGTTTAAAATATGACAATAATATTCAGGAACTGTGATGAGCCAAAATTCTTCACACTGAACCCATATATTAAATAAATGCGCAGAGAAAACCGACTGTTCGGCTCCACATGGATAGATGGATGGATGATATATTATAGGCAATATATTTTATATTTTTAGCAGAACCTTACCTCTGGAAGGTTCTTTGCAGTCTGACAAAGAGGAGATGAAGAGAGGACAGATGTAGCGGTGCCAGCGGAGGCAACGACAGGGGTGATGGAAGCTAAACTAGCATGAAACTGCCTTCAGTCATGGATTACCAAGGCAGTGCTTTTCATTACCTGCCTTTCATAACAAGATATTTATGGCAACAGGAGGTGTTGGAGAAGCATAAAACACCTGCAACCTATTTGCTTCAGAGATCAAAGCCTGGTGTGTGTGTGTGTGTCTTTGCGTGACAGAGGTTGAGAATAAATGGTGCGGAGAAAAAGTGAATTGTATTGGGAAATGGCTCCTATGATATGCTATATTATTGTCTATTTCACACTTGTGTGAGTCTGCTGAATATATTGCATGGCACTATTTTTTTTCTTTTTCTTTTTTTAAATCCAGGTCTGTTTTAAGTCCTATAGTGTTTGTTTTTACACTTGCAGCCATATTATAAATTGTGAGGTTATCTGATAAATAACCAGCTGTGTGCTGGTTCAACGTCAATTTTAACCAGCATTGAAACATCTGTTCACCTAATAAACCTGATTAAACCACAACAAATAGGAGCAAAAATAACCTTACAGGTAAAGTGTAAAACATAGGAATGACTCTAACATGTAGTGGTGAATTTGACATGTTGATAGTAAAGCCTGGTTCACACAGAAAGATATTAAAACTGTTGGACGATTTTTCAAAACCTGAGTCCCCACACATGGTGATAATAAATCTTAGGTATAGCAGTATGGTTGTAAAGTTTGGTCTTATAGCCACATGGCAGGAGCAACACACCATTCAAGAACCAGTTTTCACTCACCAACATTCAGATTTCAATCTCGCAAAACCTCTAGAGACCAAATGTGAGTTCAGAGTAAAAAAATATGACCAACTAGGAAGAATCAATGGTGATAGTTTGTGGACCATTTTTGACTAAAAAGAAAAAACAATGTAAAAATAAGTCTCTCTGTGTTGACATCACTTTGCTTTCTGATTGACTACAAGCCACTTTCAACAAGCTGCGGCTTGTTTGTCCTCAGGAAATACATCACACGCCAAGACAATCCAACATGTTCCCCGATTAGAGATCGAAGTGATACCGACATCCCCCTGAGCGGACCAGATCACTCAACACACCACACATCAGGTTCATATCTCTTAACATTAACTTAAGAGCCATCCTGATTATCAGGGCGTCCTTAAGATTATCAGCATAACAATCTGGCCATGTGAAGCAGACATAAGTTTGTGACTGTTGGATTTGTTACTATCTTCTTATAAATTATTTGCCTTGCAGAAGTAAACTTTCTGCCAAAAATTAACTACAGATAAAGTTTTCAGTAAAATTGCTAGGCTAATGTTGGCATGTCTTTTCTCTTTGTGGAAATAGCTTGTGATAATATGACTAAGAGCATCTTTAAGTGTTTTGATCCCATAAGTTAGTTTTTATTTGATCATTTGCAGACAAATCTTATGGCAGTAGAAAACGGGTGCATGTCTACCTGGGGATATGGATGACATCATCAGATATCAAGGATTATTTTATCAGGGACTCCGATGTGGATCATCTAGAATGGCTAGAGTTAGTCCACTTTGACGTATACCTATATCGGCTTCGATAGTCCAACTGGCCTGAAGGATTTTCTCTAGCAGGTGCTTTTGTTCTGTAAATAGGGCCATTACCTTATCAGTACCCTGGTAATGGCCTCAACGCATCTCACAGTTGCACAATTGTTCCTTAGACTTCGACTTCGACTTCGACTGACTTTGTTGTCATTTTCAACAGTATAAAATATGAATATAAATCTAAATATAAAATATAAAGTGCAGGACTGACAGTAAAATAGAAGTTATTTAGCTCTGTACATGTGCAAGGTATAAAGTGGAGACCAGTTTTTGAGTGCAGTCCAGTTAAGAGTTCAGCAGTCTGATGGCAAGTAGGAAAAAGCTGTTTCGGAACCAGGTGGGCCTGCACCGGATGCTGCAGAACCTCTTTCCAGAGGGCAGCAGGGAGAACAGTCCATGGTGGGGGTGTGAGGGGTCACTGATGATGTTTCAGCCTCAGGACACGCATCCTGCATCGATGGTTGACCTGACACTTCGCCCTTTTGCCTGAGCTGGGTGTGGAAGGTTGTTGCCGAAGCAGTTTCTCCTTGTGTGCCTTCTTCTCACTCACATGAGAGTTACCGAACTCTTTTGCAAGCTCAACCAGGAAGTCCACCCGTCTCTCCTGCACCCCAATGCATGCCTGATAAAGCACATGTGCATTCAGTGCTGCCATGTCAATCATGTTTGCCAGGTTTGCTGACCAGCTGTCACATAGTGATGGAACCTTGGTCACCCCCCCGCAAGATTATGACTGAAATAAATGCCATTAGTTCTTGTGAACTAAATAGGTGAAGCAGTCACCTATTTATCCTCCACAGCACAAAAGGCTGCATGCAAATTTGCATGTGCAAAGTCTCCCAGATTTCTTTTGCTTACACTTTTTGCATGATTTTTTTGAGGTGGATCAACACAATTAATTTGGTTAGTTTATTTCTAAACTGTCATGTTATACCCTCTTAGCTTTATTTCAAAGAGAAACATTACTAATTTCTTTTAGAAAAACCTTTGCATATTTTTTGAAACAGATTCTATGTTTTGCAAACTCTATGTACATTTGGCAAAATGACCTGGATAATGCAGCACAACATCATGGATCAGCTGCAAAAGGTCACATCTCTCCAAAAACACTTCATGTATGCTTCAAAACTAAACTGAAGAGCACTACCTACAGGAGACCTGATCTCCTGCAGGTATCATAGATACCCACCCCCAACATGGACTATTCACATTCCTACCTTCTGGCCTGACGGTCAACGACCACATTTACAATTGAAGAAGGGATGCTAATTTGAGCCATCAGAGTCGTCAGGGTGGACTCCGGCCTTTTGGCCCTGCTGAGCCGATATGGGAAGGACTCGAAAACTGTACCATCCTAGTGTTAAAAAAGCTTTGATTGTCGATGCCTGGAATCAGACTGAGACATTCCTTGAAAAAACCTTTTCTACTAATGATCGATGCCATGAATGGTAAATGGAATTAATCTTTATAGTGCTTTTTATGTCGTTCTGACATACTGTGCCCTTTTAGACTTGGTCAGAGCCAGAAACACACACACTGATCCACTGACGTCCAGATCGGAAGACAACTAATCCAAGGATACATTGACACGTGGCAGTCTGGGAGCTGGAATCAAACCCACAACTTCCCACTTACAGGACAGCTACTTTCCCCATTGATCCCAGAAGTCAGTATATGTAGGTGAAATTAGTTATTCACAATTTACCAGAACACTAAAGTGGTGCTAAAAGCCTCTCAGATTAAAGCAAGTATTTCTTGTTTCCTCCTTTTCCCATTTTCATAGGCCACCAGTCTGTGCATGTGGGTGTCAGCCATGTTGCGTGGGGGTGTGTGGGCGTGTGTGTGTGTGTAGACCAATCAGTGAAAGCTGTGGACAGCTCGGTGCACTATGCTTGGGGGCAGCCATCTGTCAGCTGACGCTTGGTCGACACAGCAATCAGAACGCTCTGCAGCGGGTCCAATCTGTTCCACCACAGGTAGAGCTGTCTGAGTGCTGCCATCAATCTACACTCCCCTATTTATTCCCTGTCTTTAGTCCAACCTTTTATAACACTGCCACTCATTCTTCACCTTGTTGTCTTTTTATCCCTCTATCATTTCTCTTTTCACCTTTTCATCCTTCAGCTTTTTTAGGCATCAGCTCCGGTCAGAAACCAAATCGTAAAGATTGGATAAGCGTCACATTAATTGCGACTCTTCTTGTAATTATAAAGCCAAATTGCAGAGCTGTTGTTTTGAGCTGCCGACAATGCTTATATTTTCTGGCAGGGCCATCACACTGTGTATGATCACTATCATGGCAGAGTGCTTACTGTGGTGGTCAGTCCAGCAGGCTAAATGTGCCATTCTATCCTCGATCCGTGCCAGGCAGATCTTTTCCCCCTTCGTGCTTCCTGCTGGCAAACGGCCGAACTGTTGATCTGATCAGAGCCATGTTAATGGCAGAAGGCAGCTCTTCTAACCAGACTGCTTGGCAGGCCAAGAGGCCTGTGGCAGTAGAGGTGACATCCTAAACGCCACACTTCGATGAATTATTGAACAAGACCAAAGCAGAACTGTAGGAGAGAGGATCGGTTGGTTTCACTCTGAGGCCCATAAACGGATGTCTGTCACGGATTTCAATGATAAACGTCCAGATTAAGTTTGACATTAACTCTGGGATTGTTTTTTTATGATGAATATACAATTTAATCTTTACTGTGACTTAAAATAGTTATTTGAGTTTAAACTGTATGACTATTACAAGTTGACCTATGATATTCCTGATTTCTCTCCATTTTACATTTGTCAATAAACAATGTGACTAATTTTGGCTTTTCTTGTTGGTGCGTTTGCTTCCAATTAACCACCTCTATACAATGTGTTGCTTATTTCAGATTGGGCATTCATATAGACAACAAAACATTTGGAGAAAATGAATGATTTTTGCTGAGAACCAAAGAACAACATGCCATATTTTAGATCACAGATGTCCAAAGTCAGTCCTCAAGGTCCAGTATGCTGCATGTTTGAGATCTTTTCCTGGTTTGTCTCATCATCTGGATTAAATTATCAGGCCTCTGCAGAACTTTGACATGCTGATTGGATACTTGGATCATTTAAATCAGGTGTGTTGGAGCAGAGACATCTAAAACTGGCTGGATACTGACTCCAGTATCCAGTATCGAGGACTGGAGCTCGACACAACCATAGTTTAGATTGGCAATATATTTGTTTTTAACCCTCTATCAAAAAGATCAAGTAACAGTTTAAAGTTTGGTTTCTGCTTGGTGACCTTATTCATGGTGGAAAAAAAACTTAGATGAGAAGTTTGGTAATATCCAAAACTAATTAAGGTTTCCTCATCACTACCATCACCAGAAGGATCCAAACCTTCATCCACTTCCATAAACAAAAGGTCTTACGTTATCTCTCTCGCTTTAATTTCATGAGATTGCAGATGACTTTGAGTTACTGCCAATTATGCCAGCAGCAAAATACTGACAGTTCTCTATATGCCAAAGTGAAACTCTCACTACTATTGCACTTTTCTACAAAGTCTTTGGCTAGTCATGTCATCAACCAGTTCTGGTACTTTACTTTCTGCCAACAGATGGTCTGCGCCAAGATCACCCACTTGAATGGCAAGAATCATCTGCATAAAATTATGCCCATCAAAATCTTGCTTTTGGACCATTTTTTTCCTTCAGTTTTTGCTCTCATTTTTTTGTAGATTTCTGTGCCAACATGATCAAAACAGATTGGCAGAATTTTATCACCAGTTTGAATAAATTCCTATTAATCGTTAGCTAATGAAGAAATATATTTTTAAGTAACTCCTGAAAGTGATTCTTGTTTTTTCTTTCTGAATTCCAGTGATATTATGCACAGCTCACAAATCAGCATGTTAGGGATTAGAGATTCTGTCAAGACAGGTCAGTGTTTGAGGTTGATGTGTTTTAAATGATGGAAGCAAAACCACACTACATATTCAGTAATTAAACAAGATCCTGTTTATTTTAGATATATTGTTGTTTAGCTAAGGCAAAAGCTTTGGTTGTCAGAATACAAAAAAAATTACATTGTGCTTGTGACCTTATTTTTAGATAACAGCATAGTGAAGCATGCTATTTTGGTCTTAAACTGCATTAAATGACGTTAATAATTCTGATATCTTGATTTATTGTGTTAACATTGTAATTAAAAGTGACCAGTTGATTTGTTTGTTTTAAATAAGCACCATATTACAAAAAACAGCTATAGACAAAAACAAAACAATTAAGTGTGAGATGAACATAAAAACATGCTAAACAAACTTGCATATTTAGGTTTGCTCAAATATATAAAACACAGCTGGAGTTGGGTTTTTTCTTGCACTGAGTGAGATTATGGATTATCATTTGAAATTGACCCACCAGCTCTGATAATGTGGACCGCTATTGCATATTACAAGGAGTAAACAAAGCTCCCAATTTAATTATTTATTTTATGTATTTGTGTTTATTTCTAATATGGCTTGAAAACCTGGCCAGTGATTTCTTTTTATACACAGTGTTTTTCATTTCCTCAAGATAACCAGCTGGAGGCGTTGGCTTCTCTACTTCAGCTAGATTTAGAAGTAGTTGGTGTTTTCTCAGTATAATTTAGCTAAATTATACTGAGCAGCGCTAAAGACCAGAACCGACCGGCCCCTGTCAGGATCGGCTTGGTAAATGCCAGATCACTTTCAAATAAAACTTATATTCTTAAGGACTTCTTCATTTCAAATCGACTAGACTTCCTGTGTGTAACAGAGACTTGGCTGAGTGTTGGTGAGCTCACTGCATTCTCTGAACTTTTACCGCCAGACTGTGTTTACTTGAATTGTCCCCGAAAGTCTGGTCGTGGAGGAGGAATAGCAACCTTTTTCCGGAATGTATACAAATGTAAGCCGCTGCCCGCGTCTTTCTCCTCCTCCAACTCCAGCTTTGAATTGAGTATGTTTGAGTTGGGTCGCTCGTACCCAATGCTGTGCGCTGTTATTTACAGACCTCCTGGATATAATAAGGACTTTTTGAATGATTTTTCTGAACTGTTGGCATATGTTTTGCCTCTATATGATCAAGTTCTTATTGTTGGAGATTTTAATATTCATGTTTGTTGCCCGGACAAACAGATGGTAAAAGATTTTTTAAATTTGATTGATTCTTTTAATTTCACTCAGTGGGTATTTGAGCCCACACATGAAGGTGGTCATGTATTAGACCTTGTTCTATCTTTTGGGTTGTCAATTTCCCACTTGATGGTTGGTGATGCTGTGTTTTCGGATCATAAACCGGTGTTGTTCAATATTGATATGCCTAGTAACTTTGTAAAACCCTGTGTTTCTGCACGGTGCCATCGCGTAATAAGCCAGCAAACGGCTATTCGTTTTTCGGAGTTATTTGAATCAAAAATTCCTATGCCATCATTTAATGATACGGAGACCCTTACCGCTTGGCTCTATTCTACATGTCAATCGGCTCTAGATGAAGTGGCTCCAATGAAACCCAGGAAATGGAGGACTAAAATGGAACCATGGCTCAATGATAGAACTCGTGCTGCTCGACGTGAATGCAGAAAATTTGAACGAAAGTGGAAAAAAGACAAGTTTTTTCCAGCTGGAACGACAGGTGTCGTTCCAGCTGTTGAAGGATTCCTGGCATCGATATCAGCTAATAGTGAAAGACACCAAACGGGAGCACTTATCAAATATAATTTTACTTAATCGTCACAAGCCTCGCTTATTATTTCATATTGTTGATAGTGTTTTGAATGTTCCGCATTATACGGGCTTTGAGCCATCTCTGGAGGTATGTGAGAAATTTCGCGTTTTTTTCAAGGACAAAGTGGCTGGTGTTAGGGCCAATATTACGTGTTCAGCCTCTGACCCTTCAGTTGCTGTCAAATGCTCCACTGCTTTGTCTCAGTTTGAACCTGTTACTTTGTCTTTAATACATGAGACTGTAGGTCATCTTAAGGCCTCAGGTTCTGCAGCTGACATTTTACCCCCACGACTTTTTAAAGAGGTTCTTCCTGTTTTAGGGATTTCTATTACGGCTATTATAAATAGTAGCCTGATCACTGGTGTGGTTCCAAAACCTTTTAAACAGGCATCCGTTCAACCGCTGATCAAAAAACCTGGCTTAGACCCTTTTCTGTTATCTAATTTTAGGCCTATTTCAAAGCTTCCATTTATGTCTAAAATTTTAGAGAAAGTTGTTTATAATCAATTAAAGGCCTATCTCGATGTAAATAATATTCTTGAGGATTTTCAGTCTGGTTTTAAAACTTTACACAGCACCGAATCTGCATTGTTGAGGGTGTTTAATGATATCCTTTTGGCTACTGATGCTGGAGATCCAGTGATTTTAGTTCTTTTAGATTTGACTGCAGCCTTTGACACGGTGGACCATGATGTTTTACTTTCCCGTTTAGAGCATTATGTAGGTCTCAAAGGCACAGTCTTAGTGTGGCTTAGGTCGTATTTGACGGATAGGTCTTTCTGTGTTGACATAGATGATTTTAGATCATCGTCTGCTCCTTTATTGTGTGGAGTACCGCAGGGCTCGATACTTGGACCTCTTTTGTTTTCTTTATATTTGCTTCCCCTTGGGTCAATATTTAGGAAACATAATATTGCTTTTCATTGCTATGCGGATGATACACAAATTTATGTGCCTCTCAATCGTAAGGGAGTCAATACAGTACCAATTTTATTGGAGTGCCTTGATGACATAAAAACTTGGATGGCTCTGAATTTTTTGAATTTTAATGAAAGAAAGACGGAAGTTATTATTTTTGACCCTGGTACTACCTGCAAGTCCACTCCTGTGGATTTGGGTCCGCTATCACATTACGTAAAGCCATTTGTTACAAATTTGGGCTTTGTAATGGACTCGAATTTTAAGTTGGATAAACAAATCAGTGCCGTTGTGAAAACGAGCTTTTTCCATTTGAGGCGGCTTGCTAAGATTAGGAATATTGTACCAGTGGATCATTTTGAAATATTAATCCATGCTTTTATCACAACACGACTGGATTACTGTAACTCCTTATATGTGGGTGTCAGCCAGTCTTCTTTGTCCCGTCTTCAGCTGGTCCAGAATGCGGCTGCTCGGCTCTTAACTGGATCGCGGAAGAGAGAACATGTTACCCCGATTTTATATTCTCTGCACTGGCTGCCGGTACATTTCAGAGTGCATTTTAAGATTCTTTTATTTGTATTTAAATCTTTAAATGGCCTTGCTCCCTCCTATCTCTCTGAGCTGCTACATATACACTGTCCTCCTCGAGCTCTTAGATCAGCGAGCCAAATGAACCTGGAGGTGCCGAGGACTTCCAGGAGGCAGAGAGGAGACAGGGCGTTTGCTGTTGCAGCTCCCAAACTTTGGAATTCTTTACCTATGTTGGTAAAACAGGCCCCCTCTTTAGCAATTTTTAAATCTGCTCTTAAGACTTACCTTTTTCGGTTGGCCTTTGATTCAGTTTGAGATGCTGCTTTTCTGTATTTATCTGGGTATGTTTATGTATTATATAGAGTGTTTTATGTCACTGCATTGTTGGTTTTTATGTGTTTTAATTTTGATTTTTATTTGTTTAATCTTGTGATTGTACAGCACTTTGGTCAGTGGTACTGTTTTAAAGTGCTATATAAATAAACTTGCCTTGCCTTGCCTTGCCTAAATATTTTAACCATAAACCAAGCTACATTCCACCACATTCATTTCTACGATGACCAAAGGTGAGCGTAAATTAAAACCCGAGGTTTTGTAACAGTCCCTAAACGTCACTGGCTCACTGAGAGACATGCTCATTTGGTCACCAGGATGCCATTTTGGAAATGTAAACAAATCTCCTTAGCTGACAAATGTTGCCTTCTTTTATCCAAACACTTTTAGCGTTTCAAACTTCATGTCACATCGTTCAGCTGCCGTTATTGCAAAATAGTTTTAGTGGGATTATAAAGAAGGCTCACAACCTTTTCTAACAATTGGAAAAACATCTGACTCATTTCCAGCTGCAGAGGTTTATGGCTTCTTGTGTGATGACGGATAAATGTCGTGCTTTCAGGAGGAACACCTTAGAAATGGGTGGATGTTTATTCATACCTGTGGTACAAAGTTAATCCCAGGTTTTTATGGAGGCAGTTTTGCACATACACCTCTTTTTTGTTTGTTTGTTGAATTAGGAAACGCCTGCTGTTTTAATAGCAGTTGAAAATAAGATCCCCCTGTTAAACCGGTTTGCCTCTTAAACTGAAGTAGTCACAGCTGATTAAACAAGAGCAAAGCATTTAGTATTCATTGTTTGCTGAAAAGCCTCTTTTGTTTACCCTCGGTCGGTTACTCCTATGAAGATAATGTAACAATTGGATTATGAAAAGAAAAGGCGTAAGATGGTTTAAATGACTATAACCCCATGTTCACACAGATTAGCATGGTTCCTGGTGATTTATTACCTAGGTATGAGCATTGCAATGAGCATAACTAAAGGTTTGTACCTTCAGTATTGTTCTGAATACCTTGTGGGTTTTCTTTTTTTCTTTTTGGTCTTCGCAGACACAAAATGTGTATATAAAAACACTTTGGGTGTGCCTTGCATCTGAATAAAAAGATGAGTACTTTGATTGTGACACAAGATTCACCAGTCAGCAACTCGTCCCAGCCTTTCTTTCAGCACTAAATTCTCCCTCCGCCGTCCATCTCTCAGCGCTCAGATCAGCTGTTTTCCCACCCACTCCCAGCTATAGTTGTCACTAGGCAGGACTGCAGGGAGCCGCTGACGATATTTATAGCAAGCCGCCGCTCTAAGTGATAGATGTCACCTTCACACCGCTGTCTCTGGAGCGCTGCATCAACCACCCTGCCCCACTAACAAGCTGCAAAGTGCTGCGGATGCACAAGAGGAAGTGTGTGTGTAGGGAGAGAGACAGACAGAGCACAAATACAAGCAAACAAATTAGTTTGCCATATTGTTTTCCCAGCCGACTTTGTTTCTTGTTCCTTTGCCTTGCTTCTTGAAACCTTTTGTGCTGAGAGGTTTTAAAATGAAATAGTTTGTGACAAGTTTGAGAGTTGCATTCCTTACTTGTTGCATAGCCAAGTGATGAATGAGGAGGAGGGCGGATAAGACGGGTTCGCGTTTTCACTTGGATGTTTTGGCTAGGCTCGTGTGGTTGTAGCTGCATTTCTTACGAGAGGATATCGCAGAAGATTTGCTCGTGATCAATCAGAGTGCAAAGTCGCAGCTTATCTAAATGCTACCACCAGCTGAGATTCCAGCAGAACAAACACAGGGAAACGCATGACGTCTTGACAAGTGAACTAAACATGAACACATCACAAAACCACCTCCAGACAAAAACACACACAGGCTCAAACCTTGAGCTTTGTTCCACCAGTGCAAAGTAAAACCCCCACAGCTACTGTCACTTTTACAGGAAGTCATCCTGACATTTTCAATCATCTTTTTTGACAGAGATATTTTTGGCACAAAAAACAGAGCTGTCCTTTGAAGGCGTCTGTAATACAAAATATATATCAAGTCTGTCTGACAAGTGGAATAAGCTTGTCAAAAAGCTGAGGCTTGAGGAAAGGAGCTTCTGGCTGGGGGACTTTAGCTCGGTATTGTTCAGAAACCCAGACTCCTACTCCTAACCGAGTTGGAGTTGTTCGTCAAACTTCCGCCTTTCATCCCAAAGGCTGTCCTCTGCTTAAACCTGCATTCGTTATAAACTTAAAGTGCAGTGTAATCCTCAAACAGAGCAGTTGCTGTTTTATTTACAGCAGGGTGACAAATGATGACTGTGCAAATACGTTTGAGGTATCAGAGAAATGTTTGAGGAAGTGGCGCTACATATCGATCAGCAGACATTTTTTTCTTTTGCTTTTCTTTTTTCTTTTACAAAAAAGTAGTATTTGAAGATTCTGTATTTCTGAAGGTCTTCTTACCTCTCATTTTGCTCTAAATTCTGAATTAATAAGATAGCTTTAGACTTTTGAACATTTTCTCTTGTTTTCAAAAAGCGGCCAGGAAGTCCTTCTGTCCTTTTAAAAGAAAACAGAATTAGAAGAAAGTTTGTAATGGATTTGTTTTGACGCAACCTGATGCACATCAATACCGTTATAGAGGCAGAGATTGTGGTTAAAAACATTCAGCACTTAGTCATGTTTTATTCTTTGTCATAATGCATATTTGGCTTTTATGAATTACAAGAAAAACAATGAAATTAACAAATTGTTTTGAAAATTATAGGAAAGCACTCAGTGAAATATTGATATTTTTACCCTTTTTTTGTTCCATATTCATAACCTAAAAAAAGCGATGAAAAAAATCCTACATTGTAGTCAGAAAATATTGACAAATTGATGAACTAATCTAGTTCATAAATCCTTTAATGTTGGAATAGATATTATAAGCTGTGGCATCTATATATGTGTGTGTGTGCTAGTATGTGTGCTGGGACTGTGGGTCTCTGAACTGGCCTGCCCCGTTCCAGGACAGCGATAAAGTAGCCACTGAGTTTCTGAAATTCATCCCTGTCTGGGGAATGTGTTGACGTGGATTTAATTCATCTTGCCATATGATACTGGCTGTCTCCCTCCTCTGAGAACTGTTAGCTTGAATAGCATGTTAAAACATGTTACAGACGCTACTGGAAAGCACGGCGGCTGAAATCAAGAAAAACAATGGTAGATGACAAAACTTAAGCCAAAATGTTTTGGATTAACTGTAAAACAGTACAGTCAGTGCAAACTCATCTGTATGCTAAAAATACACCTTTTTACATGCACTTTGTTTAGTCTGTTTTTATTACCGATTTATAAGTGTGTCCCAGCAGCTAATGACAGTCAAATATTTTACACATAAAACATCAAAGTTCACTAGAACAACTAAAATAAGTTCAATAACATGTTCAATAGTTGCAAACAGATGTTTTTTTTCCTTGATTGCATCCTCTGACATCATGAAAATTACTGGCATGTTTGCTGGACTCACCTATGGAACATAAAACAGAAGACGAGTTCACTTTCTGGGATTGAGTCATGACAAACAGCTGATACTTCAGGAATTTTATCATCAAAAAATACATCCATGCATCTTGATAAATAAGCATGGCTGCATATTCCTCTTACTCCTCAGAATGATCAGGCTGGTTGTGACGTCAGAATGTGTCAGGGAGAATTTGTGCCCGTTCAAGAGTTTCAGTGTCAACATGTACATGTATGAACCTTGTAAATGTGTGTGCATGAGTTAAAGTGAGAGACTAGAGACTGACACAGTGGGCAAATGTCATCAACTCCTGCTGCTTGGGGGTCTGCTGTCACATGGGTGAAGAGTGAAGACAGGAGTACTGGCACTGCTCGGGGAAATGGGGACAGAAAAGTCAAGGAACTGGGGGTTGGTGGTCAGACAGTTGGTGGAGGATGTGACAACACAATCATGCTGAAAGCAACCAGCCGGCCCCCACTGGCAACCCGGGTTTCATTACCCAGCTTCCACCTGTCCGTTCTGCTTCAGCTCTTCTCAGCCCCTTTTACCACAGCAGGGACAGGATGGTTGAACTCCACGCTAAAGGCCACCGGTAAAAACTAAAAGGAGGCGCGACGTAAATTTGCCACGTTTGCTTAGGAAAGATTTGCGTTGTCAGATGTTTTGAGGTGAAGCAGTGCAAGGTATTTACACCTCTATATATAGGGGGCATCCAAGCTCCATCGCAAATCACAGTCAGATGCAAATTGCTTCATCCACTTAGATAGACATTACAAGCACCTATAAAACATGCCACAGTGTGCATGTTATGCATTTGTGGGCTATCTATTTTAATCAGTGCTTTCAAGGCAGGATGTATTGGAGTTGAAGAGTTGTTGGGGTTTTTTTAGGTTGTGTTTAGGTTATTAATAGTCTCATTTTCACGGCTCTGATGAAATCAGCAGTCAGGATAGTGGATGTTCTGGAGACCAGCCATTCTCCTTCCTGTTAATTAATGGATTGTTAATCATGATCTGTCTCTATAAATAATACCAGGGTGCCTTTGGTGAATGCTTGTGAACTGTAAACAAACTGACAATGAATCTTGTCCTAAAGTACAACCTCTGCTTAGATAAGAACAGGGGAGTGCGAGGGGGTGGTTGTTAAGACCAAGTTTCAGTTTGTACACCCTCCACCCATCTGCCTGTCCATAAATTTAATTGCGTCCATCAACAGTGAAATGCAGCTGGCACACCTCCTGCTCACTCACTAGGAGTCGAGTTTGCTTGGAGTGTGAAAATAAGATCTGCCAGCTTCAATAAATGCCTCTTAGCAGTGTGATCAGTCTGACATTCCAGCTATGTGCGACGTCCTCTGGCTAAGCTGTCTCATTAGCAGTGGGGGACTCCATATTTGTTGCACAGTTCAAAACTGTTTACAATGCAGCATAAAAGTCTGTAGCAGAGCCTCACGTCTTCACATTTTGCTGCTGTCAGGCTTTTGTGTCATCTCTTTAAGTAGCTTCAAGTGGATTCTTTCTAGATGTAAAGATGTTTTTAGATGTTGGCCGCTAGTGTTTTCTTTTCACTCATTCATTTCAGAGTTTGTGTTTGAATATTTTCAGTGCGATGCTCATGTGGGATATTTACTTTTTCATATTTTTATTAAACGCCAGCCAGGAGAGGAGTCGGTGTTATGTCTGCAGATAACTACCTACTTGGCAAAGAACCTAGCTTTTAAATAGTAGTTCAGGCACTTTTCTGTCAGGAACAAATGTTAGTAAATAGTTATTTTTTTATCTCTGTAAATTATCCACTAAATGGGCATTTAGGTCTATTTTTCCACATAAGATGATGTATGCAGGCTAAAATACATCTCAGCGTATCAGAAGCAGATCAAGCAATCAAAGAGACAGAGAATCACAGGACAAACGACAAACAAGGGAGATTTAGTCTAACCAGTTAACCAAGCAGTCATGGTTTTTGGGTGTTGGGAGAAGTCAAGAGCATCCATGGAGAAAAGATGCTAATTTCATGTAGAAAATCAGCAGGGTGAGATTTAGGCCCATTCTGACCCATTTTGCTGCAAGGCTGCCATGCCACAAAATGCTCCATTGTCCTGTACAGTTAGTATAATTTTTATCTCCTCTGCATGAAACCATCATTTGAAAACTGCATTTTCCATTTACTCAGATACAAACCCAAGCAAACCAGCAGGCAGCTTGACAAAGGCAATGGCCTGGCAGAGACCAAAAGAAGCTGAGCTCAATTCAAAATGAGGGAGAAATTAACGAGGCACAAATCAGGGACACAGCAAAACAACAACAACAACAAAAAAAGATGACCACAAATTAAATTTTTGATATCTATTCCGTTTAATTCCTGCTCCATGATCTTCCTGGGCCAACCCAGTGACTCTACACTTGTCCTCATGTCTCCACTGGTCAGACTCAAAAGGCGGCTTGGCGGCCAGACTGTGGTGCTGATTATAGGTGACAGGGACACTGCTGGCCAGAGGGACCTGGAAATGTTGGCATGACAATGGTGAAAGGTCATTACCACAGAACTGTCAGCATCATCACTGTGACACAGTGTTGAAAAACCCGCAGAGAACAACAAGACTGTAGACTGGAGCACAATCACACTCTGTTTTTTTTTTTTTTTGGTTTTCAGAATTGCTTTGGTCCTAACACAAGCAGAAAAAAATACCTTTCATCATTTTGATAATATACATGGTAAGGACCAAGTGCTGCTTAGTAATCTTTGGTTGATTTAAAACTGCACTATATTTGTGCTATTGTCTTGTTTTCTTTATTTGAGTGTCCCATGTTTTTACCTGGATGATGCATTTATTCACTTAAACCTACAGGGTGGTTTTATGAAATAGTCAGATAATACCAATGTCACTTTTATTAGGGGTAGGGAAAACTATACCTATTCCATTTCTGATTTATTTAGGCATTTTTAATGTGACAGAGCTCATTTGAGACATAGACACCAGATGGAAACATAGGATTACAGTCTATTTCTTTCCTTTTTGCAACTTTTTTTACAGCCACCTTGAGATCTCACTTGTTTCATTGTTCTGCTACAAGCTATCCTTGCTTCATTTTGTAAACCTTTGCTCATTCTTCACTATGACAAGATGCACATAAAATCTCTTCAGTAACTCACAACCTTGTCTTCCAATTCCTGAATACATGCAGTTTTGCTTGTCCTCTCTATGATTACTCCACACTCATTACTCTCTTTTAGCAAACTTTTAATATTTTTCATGGTTAATATTAAAAGCAAGGACTGAACTGTGCAACTGTGCTGCTTGCTAAACACTTCAGTCTCTTTGACTGCCTTGCACTCTTTGTCTCTCCATTCTGCACTCCCCCTCTTATAACTTCTCGACTACAAGTGGGAGCACAGGGCAGGGGAGGGAGTGATTGGAATTCATTATGGTCAAATGATTGCAAACTCTGAACGCCGAGAGGCTTTTCTAATCACAGCTGAATGGGCTGGAGAGTTAATGTGGGCAGGCTGTGGAGTAGAGGGGAAAGCAGGAGTGAGAACTCCATCGACAGTGTAGCGCTTTCAAGGGCTCTTCACGCAGCTCTAATGGTGGAATTGTTCTGACACTGAATGGATACATGAGATGTTGTGTTTCATGGTCATGACTCACTCCGTGCTTTGCAAAAAAAGATTTTTATACATGATTTTCTTTCGCAGAGTAAGGTTGTTGCCTGAGGCATTGGTACTTATTCCCACAGCATGGTGTAAGATCATTTAGCCAGTCGTTGGGCAATTGATCAAAACAATAGAGCAGGAGTAGACGCACAGTTCAGTTTGCTAGTAATGGGGGGGAAAAAGGTACAGCATCATTTATATAGATGTTGGAGTATGTAGAGTCTTTTCTTTCAATCCTGAGCAGGATTGTTGCCGCTGTTGTTTGAGAATCTATTTAACCAGGATGCTCATTTGCATTGACAGCAAGGTAGATGTTTTTGTTTAATCTGCAACATCTTATTTCAAATTGTACATATTGCACCTAAATGTACTCAAATTATTTTTTTTTAGCATTGTTAAACCAAGATACAGGATTTCTTCTGGTCCCCAAAACATCTTGGCACTTCTGAAATGACTGCCGTCTCCTCTGAATACTGTATCTAGCCAGAGAGGACCACTGCTGCTCTGGATCTCTGTGCTCCTCCTCTACCCGTCTGGACATGTTGGCACCCACTACAAAGGAGATGAATAGTTGGCCAACTGTGGGCATCTGAGGCCTATGGATCAGAGGGAAGAGGAGATCACTCATTCTGCCATCTACTTGGCACAGGATTTTGGGAGAGACTCACTACAGATTAGCCTGCAGTGCTAACCTGTACGACAGCAGAACATTGGCGAAGCACACCAGTGGTGGAGAGACTCCCTGCAGACTTTAAAGACATATGTGCACATGGCAGTTCAAATTAAAATGCTGACACTAAGGTGGTTTCATCTTTTGGCTCTATCTTCCAAAGAGCCACCTGGCCACTGCTGCATGCCTGTGCTCCTCACAGTCCTCATTACCGATAACTGCTGGTGTTAGCTTAGAAATTTATAGCTCATGAATCCAAAGCCCATACATCTCTGTTAGGCTTCACATAATATTGAGTATATTATGCTATCTGCTGCTGGTTTTTCAAATTTGTCAAGATCTTTGAAAGTCTGGTCTACCAGTAAGAGCAACATATGCAAAATAGATAAATCTGATTGTATTCTGTAATTAAATTGACTTTCTTAAGGCATTCACCCATTTTTAAATATCACACAATCAAACACCAACACACTGGGTATTGGGCTTTTATTTTACAAGTAATCCTCACTCAGGTAAACAATTGAAATACAGTTAAGTATGCAATACATTTGAAACCTCCAGAAAACGTTATGGTTGCCTAAACAAAAGGTTGCAGAAAATGTTTTGAATCAAACGCAGTACAAGGGGACGCAAAATGTTTCTGAAGCAGAAACGACTACAACGATTTCAGGAACAAAGTTGCTCAAATTGCTCTAAATACACAATTTCTAAAAATGTAATTAAGCCCAAGCTGCACATCGACAAAGTCCCTCGCGTCGCTACTGTTTTCAAGACAAAAAAAGAGATCAATTTGCTTCTGCTTTTATTTCGAATTGCCACTTTTCTTGCCATAAAAGAAAACTTCACAACTTTCAATTGTTCAGATCCAATCTAGTATAAGAGGCAGGAAAGATGGAGTCATGATGGATCTTTTCAGAAGGCATCTCGGCAAAAAAGTGGCAGCAGCAACATCTTGTATTCCTATAGTTTTCCTCAAAATGCCTCAGCATGAATGATAAACATTTACAGCAGAAGACGAGCCGTTAATATCGCGCTTCTCAAATGCAGGTGATGATACTGACAACATCGATGGATTTAATGACTTTATTAGCCAATACAGTAATTACCCAAGGTCTAGCTCAGATGCAACTTAACACATCTGCTGAGACCCTGGTATGCCAGCAGGCCAAATCAAATTGATTAAAAACTAACTTGAAATCAGTTGATTATGAAAATCTCCTACAATTAATAATATTCACTGGGATAAAAACAAAATGAATGTGCTTTTCACTGGACAAAAGGTCTCTCTGCTCAAGAATCTTATTAGTTAACATCATAACCTCTTTGAAAAAGACATTCAATCCCCTTCCTTTATTACTTTGTATGAGTATGTGTATGTAATATATATAAGAGAAATAAATATAAATGAATGTTTCTCTATTCTGTAGTCACTCAATAAGCAGAGCATTTATTGTGCAGTAGCTGGAGCTGACAGGGGTCTAACGCTTGGGAGCAAGCATTGAAAAGTGACATCATCTAAAAGATAAAAAGTCACTTTCATGGACGCCCACTCCACTCCTCGTCCTCTCTAATAGAGGATTCTAGAAGTTTTTATCTGTGTTTTTGGCTGTCGGATTCCTGAAGAGAAAATGACACGCTTCAAAAATGTGCGTTTGTGTTTGTGTGATGTCTGAAAGAGGTTGTCAGCCCAACCTTCATCCTCAGGGGGTGGTTTGTTGGTGACAATTTCTGACAAGTAAGCACAGACAAAGACAAAACAGTTTCTGCTCATGCTAAAACGCACTAAGAGCATCTGCAAAAACAGAACCAAAATTGGCTTTATTTCATTCTTACCAGCTGCTGAATTAAATCCAACTTAGACTTATAACACATGTTAATGTAGTAAAATGCAATGTTACCTGTTTTTCCTTGTGTGGTCACTAATTTTACCTGAAGATTACTGTGACCTCAAGGCCAAAAGAAGCAACAAAAGTACAAAGTATTTTTGTTTAGATGCTCTTTTGACTTTATATCTTAGTGCATTGAGGCAGAGTCATAATATTGAGATGCATCTTCAAATCTAAAAGAATTCATTCTGACACAAACAGTGGAAAACACAAACCTTTATCGCCCAACATTCATACCGATTCAAATCAATCGAATGATTTCTGTTTAGATGTTCTTTAATTGATTTGCTCCAAGTTCTAAAACCTACCATCAAAAGACAAAATAAGAACGTCTGCAGTAATCCTATAACATTTATTATTTACAATTGAGAAATGTCTTTCAAGATTTTTATCAAACCTAATCTTCTCACATTTTAATCAGATCTAATATCTGCTGTATGTAGTAAAGCTTGCTCGACACCCGCAGAACCACCAACTAAACTTGACAGACCAGCTGCTAATGTAGCTTTGGCAGAAATGTTAGCATAACAGAAATTTGGACTTAAAGATCCCTTATAACTATCTTAACTTGAAAGTGCTGCTTCAGTGCCTCAACGGTGTCTCTCCAAAAAAATAAAACCCTGTTTTTATTGCTAAAGGGCTTCCTCGTACTTCCATGGCGCCGGTTCTTTGTGAAAGAGATAGAGAACTTACACATGTCCATGAATAACATGCCAGGCTTTAAATGGAGCTCTTCCTTAAGCAGAGGTAGCGTTACCAGCTGTGCCACTTTGTGTTTAAAATAGCATTAATACATTGAGATGGTAAATATTAGGGCATCTATCAGTCAGGATTCTGAGATGAACAAGATTAGATCAAACTTTAATGGTCATCCCCAGTTCATCTCCATCACATAACATGGATCTTGTTTTTCAACCCTGGGTAAAAAAAAAAATGAAGAAAGAAATGTTATTTCTTTCTGTCTTGGTTGTATTTTAAATAAATTAGCTAATTCGTAGCTTACAAATAGATTTGGTTTGAAAGTCACCGGCATAATTCATGTGTGTTGAGGAGGCAACTTCTCGACACCTGGCTCTGCAGCCTCCACCAGAATAGTGCTGGTGGAGCCTGTCTTTGATGGTGTGCAAACACATTTTGTTTGATTTACAGTGAAGAAAGAAAGAGATGCTGCTCTAACACTTTGAAAACCTGATTCATATTCTGTTGATTTGACCTTTCCTGTCCACGTCTGCTACCGACTGAAGAGATCATGTTAAAATGAAATGACTTATGTTTCAAACCAGACTGGAGCACTCTGGGATGCGTTCGATCGCACAAATTGTCTAGGTAGAAAATTGTATTGCTGAAAACCAAACTGGTTCCTTTTTTTATATATTTTATTTATATATATTTGTTTACTTTATTAACAAGACTCTCGATAAAATGGAAGCAAATCTCTACACAGCATATCTCTGCTTCTGGCATTTTTTATGTAAAGTAGGATACATGAACTGTTCAACACTGACAGGATGTAACACACGCAGGCTGAAATATGCTGAAAAAAATATGTATTTGACTAACAAAACACACAGATCTATTTATTTCACTACATAATCTTCATAATATTGTTTATTCATTAGCATTTTGTGAACAAGTATCATTCTTGGTTAAATAGCATGTGGCAGGGACAGATTGTAAGTGCTTCAGGAATCCCTGTTTTGTGTATTTATCTCGTAGGTGCATGTGGGGTGTTTTTGGTGAGTCACTGGTTGCTTGGCTGCAGTGGTGCCTGGTTCGTTACCCTCCTAATGACGGACTGATTGAGGCGCCTTAAGAAGCTGTTCTTTCTCTTGCTCTCCTTCTGTTTCTCTTTTTCAGCTGTCATCCACAACACACGTTTCTTTCTGATTGCATTTTCATTGTCACAAAAAACCTACATGCTAGTCATCAATGTGCGAGTTGTTGTCAATTTATTTATTTCTCCTGATTTAATCATCTTAAAAGCTGTGTACAAATATATTAGGATAAATCTAAATCCATCCAAATGCATGCATATGCCCATGCCTATCCATGTGCAACATGCTGCATTAACTTTGCATGTCCCCGTAACGTTTTATCCACAGCAAAATATAATTTAAGCTTGGAGCTTTGTCTACTTTTCTGTGCTCTGTCATGTACATGAAAAGCAGTGGTAAAGACATAAAAAAAGGCCTGGCAAAGCACCGTGCTCTGCTTCCCACAGATAACATTCACTTATTAATTTGTTCCCGTTATAAAACCAACAGATTGCACATTTAAAGCTGGTGTCAGCTCATGTTAGATGCTCCCATTCATTTCAGAGGAATGAGGGGGCTGAAGTGCCCAACGCTTAGTGAATCTATCTACAACGGTTGTTACATAAAATGGGAAAAATAATACGCATTTCTTCAGCCTTGCTACCAAGCCTCCTTTTTTTTAATTTTAATTAACCATCTGTTTAATACTCATCTGCTATTTTGGACTGTATGCATTCCAACAAAAGTATAAACACAGCGATTAAGATAAGGCTGTTATGTGAAAATGTATTTTCATTTTAATTGGATTAATTCATCTGAGTCTATGAAAAGTAGTCTAAATATAGTGTTTGTGTTTTCATCTTGTGATATTTTGCTAAGTGACCAGTAAGAGGGCAACTTATGTTCTTAACCTTGTAAATAATAATAATAAACAAAAAAAAAGCTTCAAACACAGACGTGAAAATCTACTATATCAGCAATATTGTGCAGCATTACGTGAAATACATCATCAGCTTGGTTGCTATGACGCTGGTTTTTATCTTTTGCATTTATTTACCAAGAACTAAATTGGTGAAACCGGTTATGTGAAAACACACCCGCCCTGCCAGCTCACCTTCAGTGGACACACTGATGGGTCAAATTAATACAGGAATGCTTTGCTGAAGTATGTGAGTAATTGTGCTTCTTTCCTCTCAATGTTTTCAATGTTACTCCTCATGTACAGACACACTTTTCTACAAATTCATGGCAGACGAAGAGAGAGAGGAGACATGGAGGGTAGCCATGCTGCAGGAATTCATCTGCCTGATCAAATAGGCCATCGTGTTCATAATCATATTTGCAATAGGCAATGGCAAATGGCTCTTGCAGGGGTCACTGTTCTTGCACGAGCCTTTATCTTGTCGTGTTGTAGATACTCTAATGCAAACACACATGGATTTACTTTGGGATGACCCACACTTTGCCATCCGTTGTCCTTTCCCTGTTTTCTTACATCCGTTTTTGTCACTTTCAGTTTATTTGATTTTGCAACATTTCTGCACTCCCTCCTCACTTGTGCTTGTTTGACGGCCTCTCTTCCACTCATTCTGTCTCCCTGCCTGGTGTCTGTTTCACGGTTGACTCTCCTTGTTACAACATCATTCATTGATTTAAGAATTGCCAGGAGCATTGATCTGAAACAGTATTGCTCCAATGTGTTTTCCTGCCTGTCGGTCTGCTAATGACACGGAGGAACACTCCCTGCTGTAGCAGCACATGCTATGTATGAATAATAGAAAGTAAAGCTTAATGTTTTCATATGCCATTTTCATACCAGATGGATAGACCAGATAAAGGATCAGCATTTAAGTGTTGCCTTGTTAAACAGTTTAGATTGTGAGTCTGTTGTGGTTTTAATGTCATTCGAAGGACAGGAAATAAGTAATCTGTGACTTCCTCACAGAGATCAACATGTGTTGCAACCTCATAATCAACTGCAGAACTTGCTTTTCCTTTCAGACACATGCTGTCAACTTTACTCATGACTAAACAGTCATAAAGGCTAATGTGCTGAACTGCACAGTGGGAGCCGTTATGGCACGGAAAATAACAGGAAAAACTAAATGTGACTAAGCATTTCATCTTCTCTTCACAAAACGTAAAAAAAATAAGAGGGAGAAAGAGGAGGCCGATCAGCAAAGCTGTGTTTAGAAATATAGGATGATTAAAATGGACGACAGGTAATTGGCTGACATCATTTTGGTTTTCTCTGTAGCACTATAACTTTATTACTCAATCAGATATAATGACGTTCAACAGCCAAAGTGTTGTGGCAGTAAAAATGTTTTGCAACTGAGAATAATTAAGTTATTTTTTATGCTTGTTAGGGAATTTTCAAAACTTGGACAGTGATAAAGTTAAATACTTTAAAGTTGTAAAAGTTGTTTAAGTTGCAGTTTTAAACAAGGAAGATATTTAGATTGTAATCATACTTGCAGTTGCATCTTACACTGCTAAATGCATATCTCAGAAAAACTTAAATTTGTTTTTATACTCTAAATCAGATCAGTGTTCAGAAGCCTCCTTTCGCCTGCTGTGAAAATATAGAAAATATGGACCACAGAGTTAAGCAAAATGCTGAAATAACATTCTATCTTAATCTGGACAGTTGTGTAATTTGCTTGCATAGAGTAATGTAAAAGTGAGTTCAAGTGGGTGTTGAAAGTGTCTGTTTTTTAATAGTGCGTCTTTTTTAAAAGATATTCCCAGGAGTGCAGATTTAAGACAAACACAGAGAGCTAGACGTCAACCTGAGGAAAGCTTTGTGCTCTAGATGCCCACATTAGGAAGGATAGCTGTCGACAGGGGAGGGAATGTCTCCTAACACACAGTCCAATGCCCTGATGGCGGTTTCCCTAGAAACCAGGGAAATCTGTGACACACAAGCACTTCGAACGCACACCTCCTTCTTGTGCACACGCACTCACCCAGATTCAGTTTATACACATACAATCTTCCACAACATAGTAATCTTTAGAGGTGCATAATAGTCTGTTGGATTGGCAATACAGAAGCCTGAATGGAGGCAGCGAGGAAGGCAGAAATGAGGGATATGGATTCAGAGTAAGAGAAGGATGTTGTGAAGGGGTTGTTGGGTTTGGATGCGGGCTGGATAATGAATTATTCATCACAGCCAGTGCCAGACTTCTCAGATGGATTCATTATGGGGGCTGACCAGGTAATATAAGGGTTGTCAAAGAAAACACTACCAAAGCAGTCGAAAGAGAAGCAACTGAAAGGTTTGTGGGCGTGAAGGCGTGTGTGTGTGTGAGGGTGTGTGTGTGTCTGTCTTCCACCTGGCCCTGCCCTGGAGCAGTGGTGGAGAGGTGACCCTGCCATGGTAATAATGTGCTGGGGATTACAATTTGATGGAAGCCAGCCACAAGGGTTCTTGCCTGCCCACTCGAATGACAGCTTGTTGCTGCCGGGACTGCTACACTTGGCCCACTTGATGCACACACACCCACACACACCTTTTCCCACTGTTTTTCTTTAGCCAGGTCTGTGTGAAGTGATACAAAACTGAGTGAAGGAAGATTAGGAGAAATTCAAGAGACAACGAAAGTATAAAAGGATGTTTTTTATGCAGTTTGAAGACATGATTAACAAAGCTAACACTAGCTAACAAAGCTAACACTAGCTAACTAGATGTCATTGTCATTCATGGGAGAGTTTTTTATGAAGTGGTTTGAACCATATATTCACCTTCTACATTGTTGCTAATGAACCTGAAAAACATTTGTCATTGTTTTGAAAGAATGCCTTTGTGTGGAGAACTCTTCAGAGACATTTGCTTTAGCTCTGCACACAGCCTTAAAGTCTGAGCGTTGTCAGTGATAACTGCACGCTGTTACAGCAAACACATATAATTAATTAGACAAATGTGATATTGTCGTCGCAGATAATTGTTTGTCAACGCATCGGGAAGCTGAGCAGAAGCCAATCAGCCAATTAGCGAATGAGACAGACCGTCAGTCAGTACACACACACGCACACCCCCCCACACACACACACACACACACACACACACACACACACACACACACACACACACACACACACACACACACACACACACACACACACACACTCTGCTGCTGCTGAAGAGAGATGTGCTCAGGTTTTTTAATGGCCTTGTCAGGAATGTCTGCTTTCATTACACTTCACTTATCTGATCAATCAGAACAATAAACTCGATTCTGTTGAATTTCCAGCGCTCCCTATGCTGAAATGTATGAATTTAAAGGTTGTGAGAAATATTTCTACAGTTATTTTACTCCTAGTAGTTTTTTACATTTTCCAAACCAGGTGTCTCCACATGAACATCCCAGGAATTAAACTTTGAACTCAAATGAGTTTGGGTCCATTATATTAAAGTGGGTCGCTAGTTAGAATATCATTGAAAAGCTTATTTATTTTAGTAAATCAGTAAAGGTTTTCAAATTAAATACAAACTTTACTTTGTATTTATCCAATCTAAAAAGACTGGTTAAAGCACTCTGTGAACAGTGACTTCTTTAGTGATTATCTTTTTGTGGTCACTCCTCATGGTGGAAGGTGACTGACGGAAGAACGTTTTAGCTTGTAGCTACTTTAAAAAGTATTTTAAACATTAAAATGGGAACAAACAACTATTTGTTGTTTGTTCCCAAGGCTAATAATTATTTTCTCCATCTGTCTCTATGAAATAATTTCCCTAAATATAGGAATGTTGACCGGAAGTTTATGCTCCACAAAACTGTTGGGCACTGACATTGGATTAAAATCATTCAATGTCGTAAAGTTTAAAGTGCCCACATGAATTCAGTGATGTTCATTGGAATCAAAGCAGTATTTTGTATATTTTTTTTGTATATTTATATCAGCTTTTTATGTCCAGTATGGAAGAACTCATAACTTTCTAAACCAGCCAGATTATTAAGCGTTATGTAGATATCCTGTTTCATTTTGTTCAGGGTTCCTCTTTATAATATGCTTTGTAAGAATAAGTTTGCTTGATAGTTAAAATTCAATTTTATCTCTCATTTTATTCCCCAAGTGGGAGAAGCATCACACGACAAAATCTCTTAATTCAGGTTTATTGCACTTGGTGTTGATTGTTGTGATCATCAGTCTCTGTGGTTATTTCCACTACAGTTCAGATATTGTGTAACATTTCTTCCTGTTAGTTGAAGTGAGTCTGAGCTGCCCACATATTGGATAGTGCTACAAAACCACTGACCAGAGGTCAAAGTTGGGTTTACTCTGTATCAACATCATTTAGTGGGATTAAAAAACTAAAAGGAAACAGTTTTTCTTCTTGTTGACTTTAGTTTTTTCTTTTCTTCTTTGTTGTTTCATGTGCAAAAGGTTGAGTCACTGGCTTAATAATTACCCCTGAAATTAGAAAACACCCCAATTATTTGTCATAAATCCTTCTTAAATGTTCATAATCTCTTTTGTTACACAAACTGTCTGCAGTGTTCTCTCCCCGTTTTCATGTGTTGACTCATTCACTGAAAATAAGCCATAATCCTTCTCTTGTGGCAGGGTTTTTCTTCAAAGCTCTTGGAAATTAGAACATAAGAGTAAGGCAGGGGCAAAGTACTTAAAAACAAGTGATTATTGGCTGCAAATTACTAATAACAATGTTTCCATTAATACGCTGATCTTTTTTGTAAACAAAATGAGACTGAAGTGACATAATACATTTCTAAAGGTGTTTTTTTTTTACCTTGCAAGTCCTTTATTACTCGTTTATTGCTTAGAAAACAACTCCAGTGTTTTTTTTTGGGGGGGGGGGTGGTTTGTCCTTTCTTTTCGGAAAAAGCAAGAATAAGCATCAAGTAATTAGATAATTTTTTCTGGTTCTCAATGGTAGAAGTTTAAGTGAATCAGAGTAATCTACACATCTGCTGTATTTTAGTCAGAGAAAATAGCAGCCTTATAATAAAATGATATTGTAAGGTTTATTCTGTCACAGTTTGTCAAATGTGAATGTAGACATGCTGTAGAAGGCAACGGGGACTGGGATTGAAAAATAAAACAAAGCAGAGCAGAAGTCTGGCAAAGGAGAGGGGTTAGTAAGAACAGAAAATGAATGCAGAAGGACTGCCAAGCAGCAGTGGAGAGAACTGACACTCGTGATTGGGTCCATACCAAGGAGGCAAATAAAAGAAGCCCCCTAAGCCCTTGTAATCAGTAGAGAAACAGACAAGACCATGCTGATTTTTCTTTTCTGTTTTTTCCCTGCCTAAGCCCTGGTTGTGTTTAGGGCCCAATGCTAGTTGTTTGGAGGGCAGGGGGGTTTCTGCCAAATGGCGCCACACATCAAAGCCTGAGCTGTTACACTTCTTGCCTACTCACATCAGTGTCCTAGGGATTAGCATTAGCATTAGCATAATTGAGGTTTATGTACAGATGCTTAGCGCAAGGACTTGATGGGTCTCTATTCTGGAATGGGAATGTGTTGTGTAATGTGGATTTTGCATCCATTCTGCTTAAAACTATGAACGCCACCCCCAGAGTCTAACACACCATGTGGGGTGTGTGCGTGTGTGTGTGTGTGTGTGTTGACGGCTTTGAACAAAAACACTCCTACAGAGACATTGATCCCATAAGGACAGATTCACATACAATTTCTCCATATATTGTTAATTTCTGAGAAAACACTGATAAAACACAGACTGTAGGTTGTACAATTATGGATGGAAAACAAACAAATGTATTCTCTGGTTTTAGTTACTGCATCACCAATATTCATATCTTAATTCTGACAATCAAGCATATTTCACTGAAGATTTCTACACCATATGGCCCAAACATCTTGAGTTTTTTGGAGTTTGGTTTTTTTTTGCAGACTAGATTGATGCATCATCATATTTTCATGTTGGGGCTGGATAGGTAACTAACGGCAACAGATTTTAACCACCTAAATAAGTCATGTGTAGCAACATGAAATGCCTAATCAATACATATATAGAACCTTTACGACAAGATGAAGTAGGCTAAGAGGTCAGAAGTTGCACATCATTCACTGATCTAATGAAATTTAAGATCAGCTGTGAAACCAAGTCGTAAACATCCATCAGTGTTACAAAGGAAAGATTCTTAGCAAAAATGGCATTCATGTGTCAAGCCTGTCCCCCATCTGGCAAGAGAAATTTTGAATGATCTTGCAAGACTTTTGGGAAAATATTCAGTGGACTGATGAGACAAAATAGAAGCTTTTTGGGCAACATGCATTTCATCACCTGTGTCTTAGGAAAACAACACTGCAGTCAAACATGGAGTGTAAATATATGAGGCTGATTTGCTGCTTTTAGATCTTTTTTTTGCATTTTAAAATGAAATAATAATTTGAAACCTGCATTTTTTATTTACTCAACTCATCTTTGCCTCACACATGAATTTGTTTGTGACCTTAAATATTTAAGTGTGATTTAAAAATGAATCATTATGGAGGAACTGCAGAGTGTACAGATCCTTTTTTTTTTTTTTTTTAACTCGTTAAAGGCAGGTACCTGGAGAAATTAAAGTGGTGTGATAATAGTAACCTGTGTTGATATTTGCATTTATTTGCATGGAGATTTCGTTCTTGGTGTTTAAGTTTGGACGTTGATTGCAACAATCCATTTTTCACCTCTGCACACAAAGCACACAGTATGACAATCGTTTGTTCTGCTTCCCATTTTGGGACGGTTACAGTTACGAGACATTTTTGGAGGACATTTAATCATCTCCAAGTTTGTCAATATTTGAATGCAATATTGTGCCTTTGATTTGCATGTCGGTGCAGTTTCTCGCTTGCGTTAGTCTGTGACTGTGGGAGCTGTTGAAAAGAGCATGTGTTTGGTTAGAGGGAGAAAGCTGCATGCAAACAAAGTGGTTGAATACCTGTTATGTATTTGCATATATTTTGGGAAGCGTACTTACAAGTTCAGCTTGCACCTTTACATGTTTAGTGTAGCACACAGGTGGGAGGCTATAAGTTTTAGCCAACTTTCTTTTAGCCACATTGTGAAATACTCAATTTGTTTTATGAGTGATTTATCCTGATGTATGATACATTGCAGTTTCCTTCTTCGCTTTATTTACGTCTGTCCATATTACAAAAATACTGCAAAATATTTTATTGACCATAATTTGAAAGGCTGGAACAAGATGATACACAAGTAAAGTTAATGAAATTGTGGACAATCCTGGACATCCTCTTCATACAAATAAAACCTCTAAATTATTATCGTTTGAATAGGCAGTGGACAAAAGAACATACCATTTCAATATACAAAGCTAAATAAAAAATAGAAATATTAAATAGAAATAGAAAAATAAATTAAATTTTCTGGTGCAAATGATAAAATTCTTCAAATAAAAGCCCATCAGCAAGGTCCACAAGGCTCGGGAAAAGTACGTCCCAGTGGTGCTTGTTAAATGAAGTTTATTTTTCAGGCTGAAATTGTACATTAGGTTCTCACATTGGTGCTAAATTTAGCTTAAAGGTGTCACATTTGACTACTTATGCTCAAACGCTAATAAAACATTTTTGTTTTTGCCCCATAAAGATTTTGGAAACATAGAATCTTCAAAAGTTCGATCCACAATCTGACGTCTGCAGTGAAGAGAGAGGTAATATCATCTTCGCCCTCATTAGAAGTAATTGACCGTTAAAGATCACTGAGAGCAAGTGGTAATAAACCTCAGACTGAAGGTCACACTTGTGCTGTTTAATGTAAGTTTTTATGAGTCCATGCAGCGCTTGTCAGAGCTGCGGGAATAGTGTCATAAAAAGTGATATTTAATATTTAATGGGCAGATTAAACTAAAACAAACTGTTTCATGAGTGACGTTATGAGTGCAGTTTGTGTGTACGAGGTAACACAAAGTTTTCACACTTTTCCCCTTATAAATATCTGTTATTGCATTATACTTTTGTTAAATTGAAAAACAATAAAAATATTTTTTTTCTTGATGTATATTTTTTAAAATATATTTTAAGAACCATTGTTTAAGAAGTGAGCATTTTTTAATCACGAGCACTTCACCTAATGCATAACAATTTCTTAAGAGCTTTTGGCTTTCTGAAACTCTGGATTGTTGACACGTCGGCCATACGAACCAAATAAGCTTCAATAGTACAGAGACTCGTGTTTTTGTCTTCTGACAGGTGCCAACGTATTTCAGGATACATTGATAATATTTCTGCCAGCTTTGGCTTAAAGTAACTATAACTTGACCAACATGTTTCCTTTAACTAGAAGTTTTATTGTTGCTGTTTTGGAATCTTGACTGCACTGATGGAGAATAACGTTGGGCGATATAAACTAAAAGTCCTCATGTGGTATTTACTGCGATAAAATTAAAAGTGACAACAACGAAGTATTTATAATTTTCAGTCTTTTGTTGGTAACTGTATGACTGTGACAGCAACTATAGCCCCACAAACACTAATACCCCTCTGAGAAAACATAGCCCATTTTGAAATGTGCTTCTTCAGGACACCAGGTTTTTGTTTTTGTTTAATCATAATTTTGATTTTGATATTTATTGATGCACTCATAGAAACAGCTGCGGAGAAAATGTCAGTGATCTTGACAAAAATGATCAGTTATTTGGGTTTTCAAACATCCTGAATTCCAGTTTAGGATGCAGCCTTATGATAAATCGAAATGTTTTATAATGTCAAGCAATATGATGAATGCCTATACCTAAAGTGAATCCATAGAGGAGCAAAAGATTTGGGGTGAAGGCCTTCCAACTTCAAACACTGGAGCTTATCACCAGAAATGAATTTGCAAAAATACCAGAGAAAATATTCCAAAAGTTGTCCAGCATGAGAGTTTATGAGAGTTTGATTGCAGCAATAACAATACAGATTTTTTTCATTGATTATATAGAAGGTAATTCTTTCTGCACATTTTTTAATGAGATGTAAATAAAATCAGATAAATGACATCTGAGACCTTCAGAGTTCACTTTGTGCCCTCACGGCTCCTGAACACACCTTCCTTGGACACTTTCGATACATAAAAATATAAGTTCAGGGCTGCATCAGATACTTTTTCAAAACAATTTCACATTATTGTCATATGTTCTGTGTTGTAGTTTATTACTCACTATTTTTTTTCTTTAAATTTATATATTTCTTTGAACATCTGTGACTTTAACAGGAAGCTTTGTGATGACTTTCTGAAGGCAGAGTGTCGGAAAGAGCAGGACCTTCTTGAAGAGACAGTCAGTTGTATTTCTTTGAAGTCACAAAGTATTTTTGTAACAACTGAAAGTAAGATAGCTCCTTGATTGTGGTATAAAATGACACTATGTGCCTGGAAAGTACATGATACTACCTCTTTAAAGATTTTGTGTTCTCTTAACAGAGGTCTAAAATTTCAATGTTGGACTCAGGTTTTGTTCATGACGATGCTCCTGGGCAGAATTGTGGGTAATAAGAAGTAATCCTAATAGATGGTACCAGCAGATAGGCCTGGTTCTTGTTGGGCACTCTTGGACATCTTGTGCAATGCCACTTTTTTTACTCTTTGAATTTCTTTTCTGTTGTGCAAGAGCGATAAGTTAAAGGATTATGTGTTTTTCTTGCTTCACATACTGAACTTCACACAGTCACGCACTTGCTTGGCATTGTTCAGATCAATGCTAATCCACGGATCTTATACTGAGAAAGTGAGCAAAACACCAGAGAGAAAGAGAGGCTGAAAGTAATGATTGGCATGCTTTGTCTGCGCAGCGTGTTTGAGCGTGGGAAGTCAAAAATACTTCTCCCGGGTCTCACGGCTCAAAGCAACGTCGTGCTGATGTGTGTGCGTCTGCTCTTAGATGCTCTGCCTAGGTATTCGTCAGTCTTATCACCTCTCTCGATTCTGTGCTGGGGCTGGTGGAGAGTAATTGAGTGCTTAGAGTTATAGATGAACTAATTAGTGAGAGCATTGAAAGCTGCGCTCATTAGTGAGGAGGAGAGAGGCCTGCGTCGCCATGGCTCTGAGGGCTCTTTCATGTCCTCTCTCAGCACTGGCAGAATACTACTCAACACAACTTCATTAAAGAAGCTGCAGGTTGAAGAGAACAAGAAAGAGGGCTGTGCTCTGGAACTATAGAAAAGGTTGTATGGTGTTTGAGACATCTATGTGATGCACAGCTTACATCCTAGAAGGCAAAACAGACGCAAAAAGAAGATGAGCAATATATATGTACGTACACACTTTCAAAGTATCACACATTTGAATTCAAGACAATTTTACAGATGCTATGCACATCAGCTTGTAGGTTACTGCTCTTTATAATAAATCTATCTAAAAACCTTTATGATCACCTTAGAAGTGAAATTAATAAATTAGAACAAGAAACCCAGTGTGAATCAAAACTAAAAGCTGCATAAACTGACTTTTTTTTTTTCTTCTGACAACTGGTATCAGTCTCAGTTGTGTAGGTGTCTGTGTCATCTACACAGCCGAGCAGATTTTGTGGTGCATATAAAAGGAGAAAATAAATTCTTAACTCAAACATAACATGAGAAGGAAAAGAATCCAATTTGGAGAAGGACACCAAAAGCTTCATCAAAATTCAATTTAAAATAGCCTGATATTAGCATTGTTATTTTTCCAAGACAGGAAAAGCTATTTTGATTTCAGAGGTATTCCATCTGTCTTGTTGGAAAGACTGGCATACCAGCTGAAGTGTTTAACTGTATGGTCTTTAAATGGCAATTTGTACCAGATCTGTCTCTTTGTTGCACAAATGTAGCAAAACATCATACAAAAACCTTCCTGTTTCTGTTTCTGCTGATTTTTCAGTTCTCGCATGACCGACCTCCACATGCAAAGCTTTTTCCACCGAGTGTCTTTTTTTTCTTTTTTTGCATCAGAAGTCACTTTTGGCTTTCTTATCGATTATTCAGGAAGGCCTTTTATTATGTCCATTAGAAAATGGACTCCAACCACTTGTTTTAGATAAGGCTAAAGATTTATTGACTGCTGTTTTAATGACGCAAGAATACGTGGTGCACAGCTCAAAGCTCACCACTGCATGAATTGATCAAGGCCCCTTTTCATGTTTTTGAATCAGAATAGAGAAGAGCTCAAATAAGGAGCACATTAAGATTGAAAAGAGGAAAGAGAGCTTTAATAATATGCTCCCATATGTCTCAGTCAAAACAGTCATGCTACCTTCATCAAAAGCTGTATTTTATACATATTTGTCTTTATTTACACTAATTTATTCAGAGCTTTCAAAGTTTTACATTTTGTACAATTATGAATCTTCACAATTCAGACAGACACGAAATTACAACTAAAAGTATTTTTTTTTTCTTTTGGGTATATGATTACAAAATTGATTGCTTATAATTATGAAATAGTTGTAAGAATATACATAAGGGCAACATCTGGGAAGGAATTATGAATTGAAAAATGGACATGCTGACTCAGAGACTTCATCTGAATAAAAACTTAAGATAATTAACTTTGCAGCTTCAAATGCATCCAAACCTTGACTAAACTGTACCATCTACTTCTTACTCATGTGGCGCTTTAGTGACGGCTTCTCAGTATTTTAGCTAAATGTTGTCACCTGGAAAGATGCAGAAGAACCTGCATATATCCAGGTTCGTAACCTGACTTGAAACATTTTACCACAAAATTCTAGCCCTGATATTTGAGCTGTGAAAAAGTGTTTTCTTCAAATACTTTTTTTTCCAGAATGGTGTGTTAAAAGTGGACCTATAGCGAGAGCTAACCTGCTAGAACGGTCTTTCGTACCAGGCTGTAAAGAGTTACTGTAAAAAAAGATAAACGCATTTTCCATACAAAATCTTTTTTTTTCCAGAAGAATTTTTCTCATTTCTAGCTTTTAAAGTTTCCATGTAAACTGGGCATTACTTCTAGAAATGTCTTCATCCACAGAAAAACACCAACATAATATTCTCGAGATCTGTTATGTGGTTCTTTAATGATGCCAGAGAAAATAAATATGCTGATAAGCTAAAATTGCAGATCTAAAGCATCATTTTAAATAGTTGCATATTGATTTTGTGATGTTGAATATTTAGATAACTGTGTTTGAACTACTTCTTTTACTTTCTCCCATTTATACTGCTAGAAGGTGGAAAGAAACAATGTAGTTCTTGGGATGAATTTGTTCTTCAGATGTTTTTGCCATGGATAAAAATGCCAAGACGTCATTAGTGGATCAATAGTGACAAGACAAATTTAAAGTTTCCCATCTATACCAAACCTGTTCTTCTTTCTTAAACTCCTCTTGAACGATTTATAAAATATCTTGTCTCATCTTATTAATGCAGTCTTAACCATCATTCGTATTCTATTAAAGGCTTTCCCTGCTTCATCTGAAGCATCAAAATCAGCTCTTTTTCACTTAGTCACGTTAAGAAAATTGCGTCATCTTCTTTCCAGGAGGCACGCGCCTCACCTTCTCCACACCAGCCTGGATGTTTATATCGCACAGGGCTGCAGCTGAAGTGTTGTGTGATTGGTTTGTGGGTGTTTTAAGCAGAAAGTGATCAGATAGCATAGCAGGTAATTCACTTACACTATTCGTTTTTTCTTTTTAAATTTTCACTTTAGGCTTTTTGTGGTTGTTGAACACTGAAAAATAGCCATTATGTGACCTAAAAGCTGTTTTTTCTCTGTTTGTGTGACAAAAAAATAAATAAAACAACAAAAAACTGTCATAATGGTAACACCAGCTCAGTGAAAATGCTGTTGTCTTTCTGACAAAAGGCTGCACATCATCACATTACAGCATTACGTTAGCTGGTATCCAAAGCCATGTTACCTCAAAACATCCTGCTAATCTGCCTTTTTCAGCCTGTGTCCGTCTCTGCCATGATTCATCACAGTTATGAGTCCCCAGTACCACAGTGGGCGGGAACCATTAGGTGGAATGGATGCGGGAGCAGTGCCAGTCAGGGGCTGCCATATGAGCCTGCCTCTCCTGCTTCCTCATCCAGCTTGGTGCCCTTTAATGGGCACTTAATATGGCTGACAAATTTACAAGGCATTTAAAAATGACCCAGTCAGCCAGTGGGCCGAGGGAAGAAGAGGAGGAGGGAATGAGAAAGAGGAAAGTGTGTCCAATCTCATTTTCTCTTGCCGACCAGAGCAATAAACATGCTGGATATATATCAGAGCTGGTCCAGGGGATGAGCAGGGTGTGTGTGTTGGATTTACACACTCTGGCTGTACAAATAATTCACCCTGAACACCTGTCGACATGAGCCACGACACCAGAGAATTCCTGCAATTGAGCACATCCTACTAATTGGTGGCAGCCTGCCAGACGTCCTTTTCTTCCTCTCACTCTCTCCCTTCTTCTCTTCTTTCTTTGACACTCTTCCTTCACACATATTTATTCCCTACATCTTATTCACTTCCCACCCCCACTCCAACACCCCCTCTCCCTTATTTTTCCTCTGCCGTCTATTTTAACAACATTTGCGGATGAATGATTTAATGCTGGTTATCAAACCCCATCTTTGTGATCGCGTCTCTAATTATGCTTAATTAAAACGGTCTAATGGCTGCTGCCGAGTTGTTTTCTGAACGCGTCTTTTCTCTCCTTAGGATTCCTCCCCTGACTTAGCATTCTGGGTTCTCACTCAACACCTCCGACAACCAATCAACTCCAAATCCTCTACCCAGCTCTTGTCAGGTCGTTAATTACGCTCCCGAAGTGCCTAATGATTAAGATAACGCCGCAATCTAATAGCGAACAGGCTCTTTCCTCCCTCTTCTTTTTACAGCTTTCGGTTATAGCACCCTCGAGGTGTTACTCCATCTTGATGAAATGCAGACAATTGACAAATCAGCTGCTGCGAGCCAAGCCTTATTACCTTCTCTGCATATTCATGAGTTGTTCGAGAAAGAGATGGATGATTTTTAATCAAAGTCACAGACAAGGATGGTGGGTAAGCAGAAGCCCGACAACACTGCTAACCAAACCTCCCCCCCTCCATCCACCCAGTCCATCAGCTCCTTGCGGTGAATAAGATGCATCATTCATAGGATTTAGCTCACGTTTGCATAGATGCAGCTGTCAGCGGAAGGTGTGTGTGTGTGTGGGCAAGCGGGTGTGTGTGTGTGGGTGTGTGTGTGTGTGTGCTGTTGTAAGGACTGCTTCAAGTGGCCTTGGACAAATAGAGGTGCCACATGGTCAGACCAGATGTTCTGGTTCCTTATGTGCACGGCTCATCAAAAACGGCAACCAGTGCCACCATTGGGCCGCCACTATCTGGTAAGGCCAGCCAACCCATCTGCTTTCTGTATTCTACACCCAGTGCATTGTGGGTATTTCTCGGGTGTGCTTTGTGATTTCCAGCTTGCTGTTTTGGGGAGGGGGAAAAAAAAGAGGGAGTGTTGCTGTCGGCATCAGAAGATCCAGATGTCGGCTCATCAGGGATCTTGTGCAGTTTCAAAGTATGGAATTAGTTTTTTCATATTTCCGAAGTATGGAAAGTATGGACAGAAAAATAGGAAAACAAATGCGGAGCAACTTTTTCACATTGTAATATTGACATATTAGAAGTAATAAAAGTCAATACCGAATTTGCTCAGAATACACTGAGCATAGTTTTACTTAAGATCACAAAAGATGTAAACATTTATTTTAATACAAAATACTAGCCTTTTCCTTTTCACACACCTTTCACTCTGTTGAATATCTGGAAATGGTTTCAGTGGAGCACAAAAAAAGGCAGCCTAAGCACATTATACGTAATCTATGCCTGCTGTCTCTGGATTTGGAAATGACATCTGTTTGCTTGAGGCAAGATTGGTCGTTTCATATGGTCTTGCACGTCTCTGTTTTTTTTTTTTTTTCCCCACATCGACTCAAGTGATGCTCGACAAACAGGAAGAGTGTCTGTGTTAAAAGGCACAGTGCTCTTAAATGTAGCTGCAAAAAGTGTTTTAGTGCAAATCAAACAAAATGGAGATGCATACAAGAACTTAAAAGAAATATCTCAAAGCAATACTTATGTCAAACTCTATTTTTCTGCTATAAATCTACCTTTTTACTCCTACTTTAGACTCCTACAATTTAAACTGAGAACTATAATCATTATAATGTGCTTGAAAAGGCAGCACAGTATGTGACACAAGTTAATGACAAAACTGGTTTAATAAAGAGCCTTCACTTTAGCATAACTGTTGTTAATCTTTTCAGCATCACCTTCCTTATACTCCAGCTTACACAACTTTATATCTAGACACTGAAACATCTGAAGAACATGTGCACCTCACCATAATTAGATTAAAAACATTAGAGAACACAATCCACTTGAAAGCTTGGTTCTGAAGTTTAGATTGAAAGAATAATCCATTTCTAAATCTTTGGTAATTCAAAGATGGGGAAATATATTTGAACCAGAGTGGGAAAATAATTCAAAAGAAATCAATTATTAATTTTTATTTGTGTTATAATTTCTTAGTCCATTTTCTGTTAGCTTTTTTCACTGTGTGAACACATTCAGTTATTTTTCCTTGATAACTCGTTCTCCTCTTGTTCTTGATCATGACATGAGGATTTTTAACACAGCTTCTGAAATATTTGTTAAAAATACTGATTCCTATATTTTGCTATTACAAATTTCCCGCCCGGCAAACATATAATGTACTGAATGTGTTTATTTTTTCTATTTTATTCTATCTTTTTCACTTTAAAATTTAATTAGGATATTCTGGAACAAGGTTATTTAAATATAATCTAGAAGATCCACAAAGATACTTTTCAAATAGTCAAAAGTCCATTTATAAGCCAGAAACTCTCATATTAAAATTTCAGATTTTTTTTTCCATTCCATGCAAAACGTAAACATATGGAAATAAAATCTAATTTTAAATTATATGTAAATGTAAATATTGAAACAAGAAAGGCCCGGCTGTTCTTCTTTTCTGGCTGTTTTCAAGTCTCTTAAAAAATCATTGGTTTTCAGTGGCTTTTGACACTGTGTATGTTGGTTTATTGTTTCTGTTTTTATTTTACTGCAGTCTTTGTGTCTCTGACCTGCTGTCGTTGCCTGCGGACAGTATAACTCTGCTAGAAGGAAAATGGTTTGTAAAAGGAAAATTAGTGTTTGCTGTGCCCTTTAAAATCCTATAGGGAAGCAGGTCTAAGCTGTAGTTTGTGCTTCATTACTGACGATTTGTTATTAATGTATTGATGTTTTTAAAGCAGAGAAGTTATGCTGCTAGACTGAAACTCACCAGCAGCAAGACAAGGTTAAACCTAGAAATTGGATTGTAAACTCACAGCTTCCTGACTCTTCTCTTCCTTTACCATAACGCAACGTCTCCGCTACACTCTGTGAGCTTCACCACCAGCAACTACAAACATCAAAATGGAAACTTTAAAGACTAAAGTGTCTGTCTGGTGTTGTGCATCACCTGAGATCATGCTGAAATCAGCTAAACATTTTTGTCTTAATATATTTTTCCTTTTTCTTACATCAGTTCATCTATTTTTATCTTTCTGAATCCGCTCTGTCTCCTCAAACCCCCCAGTCGGTCGTAGCAGATGGCCATGCTACTGAGTCAGTTTCTGCTGAAGGTTTCTTCCTGTTAAAAGGGAGTTTTTCCTCTCCACTGTCACTACATGCATGCTCAGTTTGAGGGATTGCTGTAATGTCAGCAACGCATCGTCTGCTGCTTGTCCAGGGAGAGTGAAAGCTATGAGTCACTGACTCCATGTAATCTGCTGGGTTTCCTCAACTAGAAAACTTTTTACACTCATTTGAATAGTTAACTGAGAACTATTATAAATTAGAAAATATGTGTGAATAAATTTTTTGCCAAGTGCTTGAGATTACATTTGTTGTGAATTCACGCTACTAAATTGGATGAAAATTAATTTTTTTTAATTTGTAAGCAATTGAGGTTGGAAGAAATACTTGATTATAATATGTAAAGAAATGGGCCAGATGCAAAATGAATAAGTTGGAAATTACCTGCTTTCACTTCCACATGTTGGCAGATGAGCCTCTTTGACTTCCTCTGTGTTCATATTAATACCTCATATATCTAAGCACGTTTACAGTGATGACAGGACAGTGGAAGTAAGAGAGAGCAGAAAATGTTAAAAGGAAAAACGCCTGCTGGCGCGCAAGATTGTGATCTAAACTGTATTCACACAGCAGGAGATAAATGATATTTCTCTGCTGTCTGCTCGGCTACGGATTAGTAAATCTCTTCAAGAAGTCCACAACAAATGATTTCTCATATGTCACTTTCACTACGTTTCAACTAGGCAGACAAATGTCATTTGCAGTTCAACCTTTTATGACTTACAGCTTGAGCGGCATATAGATCACCACTTCCAGGGCATTTTTCACAAATCAAAACTCGGGCTGAAATCAGCCAAGGTAAAAAAATAATAATAATAATAATGTACGTGTGCAGCCAAGTGTGGAATCAGAGCAAACGGAGCATAATATCATCTTAATGGTATAATTATGCTTTTTATTTGCTTTTCAAATCTGTTTATCTAAGCTAGCCAAAACAATGATGGGGGAGAAAAGCTATTAATTCATTCCATCTGAAAAGCTAATAGCATGAGTTGTGCCTCACTGCTTCAGAGAAAACATGAATATGGTGACCTGAGATTACTTCAAACCCCGCCGTCTGAAACTCACTTCAGTCCTCCCCTTATTAAGAGATGAAAGCAGGCTCTTCACACAGACAAGGCATGTTTTCATAGTTCAGTAACCCAAAATGGTGTATTATCCAAGCTTCATGCCTCTTGATAGGTTTAAATTCTGAGTATCCAAAGAAGGAGAAAAAATAATTTCAAATCAAAGTTAAACGACTCTACCAGATCGTCTTTAAATGGTAGCAAGTACATCTGAAAAGTGTGCTTACCTGTAATGTCGGAGCCCGTTGCGATAAAGCTGGGTTCCCCAGAAAGTCAGCTGTATGCAGTGTGATTAATCCCGCTCCATGTTTCTTCCTTTTGTCAGAGCTTGTGTGTTTGAACAGAGCTGTTTTCTTCTCTGTGTTTGCTCATTTAGGAGCAAACATTTGCCCAAGCTCGCTGCTGCTGCCTCAAACAAGCTCTCCTAGGAAGTGTTATTAATAGGATAATTAAGCAGATGGTAATGAGCTGGATTATGCCTAATTATGACAAGATTTGTTTTGGCATTTTGTCTTGTGAGGAGCCAGTGAAGTGGTAAACTCTACCTTGTAGTTCATTACATTGATGTTTATGCACCTGAGTGCATGGGACCGGCATCAGGGAGATAGTTGGGAAGCCGGGCACAGCAAGTTGGCGCGTGTGCCGGTGGAGATAGCTGGGTAGCAGACACCACCGCTGTCTGGCTGCCTTCTTAACCGGCTGGCTGTGTTACGGTTGTTGACCCCCGAGGTGCTGCTCGGGTAGGAGACCCCTAAACACCAAATGCTAACCTGGAGCTATTTAATTTTCTTTTTAGTCTGTGGATACTTTTTAGAGGAAGATGCACAGACAGCTACAGTGACCTCCTGTAGGATCTGACTGTGTTTGTTTACATTTTTTAAGCTCATATTTCTATGCCCATCTACATAGTTGGGTTTTTTTTTACCCTGTGGGGTCTGGTATTGTTTTCTTTCATCTGTGTTTTCGCAGGACGTATTGATAATAACCGGGAGCGTATAATACTTACCCTCTATCTTTCTGAAGGGAGCATGTTCCCTTCATGATAAGTTGTGTGATTAAAAGTATATGTAAAGTATGTATTTCAGTCCACTGCTCTTGATTGGTGTGCACAATAAAATGTTCTTGCAATGACTGCCCATAGGTCACATGTTAGATCTATCGCATTAATTTGTCTTCTTATCATGGTTTAAGGATTGCTGTGCTCTCAGCTCCTTGATCTTCCTAAGTGCTAAAGCCAAAGTCCCAGGAAATTCACAGTGAAAGTTGTAATAACCTTTTCAAATAGCTTTTACATCATGGTGCTCTGGTTGACGTTAACTTGTATGATCAGCTGTTTCAGCAGATGAGACAACATAATATGGTTTATCATGTTTCAAAATAGTTATTATTTTTTAACAACCTGTCTATGCTGTGGCTCTTGAGTGAGATTTTTTTTTTTCCTTTAGTGCCCAGGATACAGGATATACAGCTTACTCAGGCTTTGGACATTTGTTATTAAATTCCAAACTGTCCATATGTGCATCTCAATAACTTGAAAGTTATTGTTCTCCCTCCACTCCTATAGCTACACCCCTCCATACAACTATATTTGAGGCAGGCACTTGTATTAAAGCCATAACTAACACAGCAGCGATATTTACAAACAGGCTATACTGCAGCAGTGATGGCTCTTAGGAAGAATGTCCATTCTAAGCAATGCTATAAATGTTCTTTTTTGGGGGGTGGAGGATCCCGTGCATCTCTGATAGGATTGTAATTCATAACGAAATACCTAAGAGACAGACTAACTCACTTCTACCCTTGTAAAACAATGTCATGATTAACTTAGTAACGATTATTCAAAAGAAGGAGAAGGTGCCAAACTCAGAAAAGCTTGTATCAGTGAAGGAAAATCATTTATTTGAAGCGTCTTGGCAAACATCCTGCTGCATCCGTACTAGAGGACAGTCTCAAAGGCTTTGACTGTAATTCTCATTCTCTAATCTCCTGGGATGAGCCGAATCACCTTCAGGCTTTTTTTCGTTTTGTTCCTCTGAAAACCGGGATGACATCTTGGTCAGGATATTACAGATGGGAAACCACTACTTAGCGTAAATCATATTTGATAAACAAATCGTAATCTCTCTTTCATGGGGTTTTCTATGTTCTCAAATAGCCACACTAGTATCAGAATGACAGCACAGTCAATCATATTTAGCAGAGCTGAGTGTCTTAATTCATGTAGGAATGGTTGGAGTTTAAGAAGACCTATGTAGGATTCCTGAAATGATGGCAAAAAGGAAGAAAAAAAGAAAGACTTCATGCATTTGCATTTACAACCCAGATAACGCCCTCTCTCATACACACAAACACTCGCATACTGTACATTCTGCAACTGTGCACGTCTTCTATTAAAGTGCTCCTGCAGCTCTCGATAAGAAAGCTAAGTCTAGGATTTAGAGCTTTAGCTTATCGTCATCTTTATGAAGCTTTCTCTGCAAAGTGCAGTAAGCGTGGACCAGCAATCTGCATAGAATTTAAAGAGCGGGGCGGGCGGGGGAGAGGAGAGGAGACTGAGCCGGGCATGATTCACTGTGGAGTTTGGTTGTTTTAGGGGAGGGGAGAAAAAGAGGGTGGAGGGGGAAGAGTGACGATAAATGCATTAATCTACAGACCCGTCTGTTCGGAAGCAGGTGGATTTACATTCCTATGAAATCAAACCTTCCACGGTGGGTGAAATCTGGCCTCCTGCAGTGGTATTTATGAACCAGTGAGCATAGTCTGAGTGAAGGGGTGTGTGTGTAAGTGGAAGACAGCTTCATATGGCACACAATGCACAGTTAATTCCTCAACACTCTCAGACAGAGAGAGCGCAGTTGTGAAACGTCGCACTTTTCATTTACTCTGGAGGGGGAAGAAGAAAAAAAGAAAAAGCAAAAAGATGAGATTATGGAGAAAGCTCATTTCCTGCTAAACTTGGACTCTGGCTTCCCAAATAAAATTGCTTTTATTCTTCACAACATGTGTTCCCAGAGATTAAGGCCCTGTAATCTTGCGAAGGCTTAATAAGACTCAGTGTGCGGAGTGGAGGCTAAAACAGAAAATGTGGAACGAGCCTCACTTAGCTCAGTTCTACCCAATGACTTTAATCCTGTTTATTAAATTATAAAGAACCTTAAAGGATAAAGATAAAGAATATTGAGTCGTGGATTTAAATGATTCAGGGTTTATTTTTTTCCTTCCTGCACTGTCGTAGTGTTTGTTATTTGATAGCGCTGGATCATGTTGAAAGAAGGCAGCAGGGAAAAGCTGTGACAGACTTTATTTTTGCAAATGGAGCGCTCTCCTCTCTTAGTAGAAACCTTCATTAAGCACAGGCTCAGCCTTGGCCCTGACTGTGGGGTATTAAAGTGTAAAGTGTTTTCCCACATTCCACTAATCTGGAGTGTCACTGATCCCTGTGACAACTTTTAAACAGAGACATGAGACAAATCTAATTCAAAGTCTCTGCAGAGATTTTTTATTTATTTATTTTTTTTTTTGCTTGAATTTTTGCTGCATAACTTTACATTTTTATCCTAAATCAATGCAGCTGTGAACCTGGTTATTGTTTGAACGTGTTTACAGAAGATGAGAAAAACTGTCAATATAAGCAGATTACCTTTAGATTGGAAGATTTAATGGTCAAAAGAGGGAGTCTAGGCAAGCTGTGTGGACCTGTGAGCTTACAACTAAGAGGTTCTACTGAGATATCAGACTAAGAGGATTGTGGGTCACTAATCCAAATCAAAAGACATACCATGTGAATTATATTACATTCTGAGACAGATTATTTTAGCCCCAGATTAGGGATTGATTCCAGCCAAATCTTCTCATTTCTTGCATGATGAGGAGAGGAATATGCAGAAAAGCATCTGAGGCTGTCACAGTTTTTGTGTTTGTTGCTCTAATCTGTGTTATGTGTGGTCTTTTCATTTTATGTTCTGATGGAAAATTTACGTTTTCCAAAAATAACAATTTCTTTCTAGTTGATTTAACATATAAAATCATATAATGACAATTTAAGTTAAAAATGTAAATCTAATTAGAAAAATAGGGGGTTATGGTAAACATTTTTTAGCACAGTAAAACCATATCTGCTTAAAGCTGGAAATAAATCTGTGAAAAGCTGCTTTAACATTAAAAAACATCCAAATCTTATTGTTGAAGATATTGTAAAATATTTTAAATGAAGGGCAATTTTATCTTTAATTTTTTTCCCCACAAGATTTAACAAAGTTAATTCCTGAGCACACAGTGGAATAGGAAATACATTACTTGAGAAAATGAATATTATTTTCTGGAGATCAGCAATTAAAGCTCCCAGCCTTTTGTTTCCAATAGCGATAAGTCTCTTTTTAAGAGATTTAATTCACTTCTCCAAAAGGACAGTTGAGTTACTTTACCCCTCAGAGATGTAAGGTTAAGAAGAATAGGATTCAGCTTTAATGCCTGAAAAGCAAACGATTTTATGTGCATGTATCACTGGGTGTCATCAGCCAGTGAGTGGTCTGTGATTATTATTTTAATTGTATGTTTTATTATTATTTTAAGGTGATTAAAGAAAACAGAAGAGAACCAAGGACCAACCCTTGAGGTACGCCACATCAAGGAGATGGTTATTAAAAGTAATCCCAAAAGGTTCTGTTTGCATTTTAATGAGCTACGCAGTCAAAGTCATGGAGGGAGCTGATATTAATTCATTAATGTATGAAGTTTATCCAAATCTAAAATGATTAAAATGAGCTCTAATCTCTTCTGACGTGAGCCTGTTACTGTAAAACAGCGCTTCACAAAACCAAAGGGTGACATCATCCAGTGTCATGCAACCCAGCCAAGATCAATTTGTCTTTTTATTTGCTTTTGGTTGAAGAGAGGAGGTAATCCTCTGTTTCATTTACTGTCTCTCACTATCTAGACAAGTGGAGTCTGCAAGTAAATGGAAAATGACACACATGGGTGGATGGTGCATTTCCACCCAACTGTGGCCTAATCTCTCCGTCCACCGTCTAAATGCGCCGTAAACATCTGGATCCTGTTTTCTTTTTGAAAGAGGACAGGAACTAGACATGTCAACAGCTCTCCAGTTGCATCTTACAGTGTGGATGAGAGAGCCTGCAGACATGCAGTTCATCAGAGAGCGATTACCTGCTGAGGGGATTTACCTCAGCTGCTGCATTCAAGGTCCTCTGGGTTTGGAAAGTATTAAATCTGCCCTCAGGTCATCTGATCACTTGGTTCATATCTGTTGACTTACTTCAGATCACTGACCCCTTCAGCAGTGTTCTCGCCTTCATAAACCCTTTTATGCCTGCAGAAATGGTCTATTTTTCTGCCTTTTTTTTTTTTTTTTGCCTAGCTGGTAATTCAACAAGTTCAGGAAAACAGAAATGACTTGGAATAAAATAAGAAGAAAACTAATTGTAAACTTGAGGGGAAGTAGGATTTCTGATGTTGACCTTAAAATAAAAAATATCTTTCTTTCTATGTGTATTTCTAAACAATGAATTAATTAGATATTGTTAAGTCTTAAGCTCTTCATCAGATCTAAGTCAGGACTTTGGATGGGCCACTCCGATGTGAATATCACTTCTATTCAGGTGAAACATGTTGGCAAAATTAAAAGATTTCATAACTGTGTAATTTCTTTCATAGTTATGAATAATGTTTGACTTATCTGTTTATAAACCCATCCCAACCAAATCTGATGTAATTTCATTCCAATAAAAAGATAAATTAAGTTTGTTTGAGAAATCCTCAGAAAATCTTTAGAAACGTGAACAGAAGGGAGGTTCTGAAAATTGATATTTTAATATATTTTTCAAAGATATTGAGCAAAACAGTACTAATAATAGTTGTACTGCATCCTGAATGAGCCCAGGAAGCATTTAGATGTATTTCTAATGAGAATCTGGAATTATAAATTTGAGAATTTATGATTTTGGAGCTCATATGACAAAAGGTTTTAGTTGTTAACTTTCCTAACAAAGTTACACAAAGAAACAGCAAAAATTATATAGTAAATTATTAAATATAAGAAAGCACATCACAGTTAAAACAAACGTATTATTATTTTAAATAAAGTCTTGTTTTCTGTCAAAGGAGTCAAGCATTTCTGGTGATAGAATAACTTAGTTATACCATGTCAGCGGTGTAAGAAACATAATTTATTTGTTAGAGATCAACAACAAATGTATTTTAAATGTATTTTAATAAATCAAGAAATTCACTCCCTGGAGACCGACAGCCTGTTTTATTCAAATATGTCAACCATCTTTCTTATTTGACGTAGTTTGGCGTTGGCTGTTAAAATAAGTATGTGCAACAAAAAGATACTGTTATATTGCAGGTTATCTCATCATCACACTGCTCTTCCTATTATTATATTCATACCACACCTCGACTGCCACCTCAGTGAACCACCTACTCACAGATTCTTCATCATCTTCAGTTCATATTCTTCATTTGCCTCTGTACTTCTTGTTCTCCTCTCCTAAAACTATCTTTACCTTCAAGGCTGACAGTCAGTCGCAGCAAAGCCGAACTTGGTCAATCTAGAGAGATTGGCTTTGTAACCCCGCTGTCTGGTAGGAATTCAATGCTTCATCCAGCTGTGCGTGATAAAGGGTGTGTCTGTAACGGCGATAACTCATAGGCGGTGCAGGCATCTGCTGAACATGGCGTTATCTGAGTTCTGTAAATATCGTTTGCGTCCTCTGCTTTTAGTCTGGCAGTTGCAACGGGTTAAACAGTCACTGTCGTATAAACACACGCACAATCTTGCAACTGCACATGCTTATCTTACTCCACTGATGTGTGTGTGTGTCGGCGTGGGCAGTCTGACTCAAGGCCGGTGGCGGCCTGCGGACCGCTCAGGTACGGCGTGTTCGGTTATGACGGCATGCTTGTTTGATCACCGACAGCCTAAATGCAAACAAAGTCCTTTGAATGCAAAAAACAGGAGAAAAAAAAGAAAAAAAAGGTGCTGCTGGCTTGCTATTTGCATAGATAGCAGATGACAGATGGCTGCTAGTAAATTTTCACATAAACGGCTACTAAATACAGCGGGATATAGCTGACACTGTTACAGGAACAGAAGGGGAGTATTGCAAATAAACGTTTCACAGCTACATGCCCACACATGAACACAGAAGACACAGCGGGAAGAGCCCGGTCTGAAATTACACTGAAAAGTGCAGAGTATCACTGAGCATGCAGACCACATAGACCCAAGACTAACATTCATTCATGGCAGCTATTTTTGTCATTGGTTCAGGGTTTAGTTTGTGTTTTTATAGCTCCTATAACTGTACTGGGAGTTTGCTGGCATGACTGTTCTCTGTGATGTAGCGCTGTGAAAGAAGGTGTTCACATCTTGCCCACTAGTAAAACACTAAAGTCATTAGTCACACGCAAAAATGTTTGAAAAGTTCAACGCTTGGATTTCCTTGTTAAATAGTTTGGATGCTCTTGCTGGAGAAATGCTTTGTCACCAAGTTAGATACCTTTGAATAATCAGCTACTCACTGTGTCACTTAAAAGATTTCAGAAGAGTTCAGTTATTGGTCCGAATCGAGGTTCAAAAAAAGGAGATTTTAAGACATTTCATATAACAGTTAAAGCAGAAATAGAAAACAATGCAAATTGTTTAGATTTAGATCTTACAGATTTTAGCACATATACTAAATCTATGCATGTGAGGTTAATTTGTAACTTTTACATGTCCTTAGGTGTGTGCAGGAATACTTGTGTGTCCAGTGCGTCTCTTGGTTGTATTGTGATGAAAGGAAAGCCAGTTTAGGATGTAGCCTCATTCTCACCTGAGATCAGCACCAGGTGAGAATGACCCATAACCAGGCAAGTATTGAGTTGCTATAGAAATCATCCAATGTTGTCTGCTAAAACAATGCAACCTGTGAGTTTTTTGTCTGATTCTCTATACAGGTCAAATCTAAACTAACGGCAGTAAAATAATAAGATAAAAAGTTTTTTTTGTTTGGTTTTTTTTTTTTCTCAAATGACTTCCTCTTGCCTTGTTTGTGATCACCTTTCAGAAATGTTCCTATTTTTGTACTTTGTCAAGACGATGAGCCATTAATCAATATATTTTACCCATAGAAGAGGATTTGGCTGGTAAGATATAGAAAAGCAAAAACTGTCATTTCAGAAGCTTTCAGTAATAATTCAGAGATTTTCATTGATTAGTGAGGACTGCTTCTGCTCCACTTCCTGTTTACTGTTTTTTTTTAACATTACTATAAGAAAAAACATTAGTTAATTAGTAAATAAAAAGGGAAGTGTCTTCTGGTGCTAATCACCAGACAAGTGCAAACTTTATCTATCTATTCATGATAGACTTCACTGTTCTGTTTTTAATTGGGCAAATTGAATACATGGCCTCCCACAACTTTAAGGTCATTAAGTGAATAAATAAGTTCAACAAAGTTTCTTTAAAAAAAAGAAAGTGTTTCTTCTGAACCAGCACAGTGAAAAACACTGTAGTGACATGATATACCTCATGATTCATCTCATGCTCTTATCTAATAATTTTATCTGTGAATCTAAACCAAAGTGCAGCTGTGATTACATTATCCCGTTTCAAGTGTAAAAGTGTGCTCTGTACTTTCTCTGTGAGACATTTTGGTTGCATGAAATCAATTCACGCAAAGCGTCATGGGTTACAGTAATCATGATGCAAAGTTCAACACAGTTCTTCTGTGAACCTGTAGGGGGCTCTGAACTCAAGAAAAATTGATATAGCAGGTCTTTACGCTTCCAGTTATTTGTTTGTTTAATCTGCGGTTTGAAGCGGAGTCTGATCCGATGGCTACACCCCACTGATGGCTCTAACCAGTACTTTGTGTGGTGACCCTGCCTTGGCCTCTGGTGTCACTTAGTTTAATCACGGTGCCTGCCTGTGCTGTGTAATTACCAGGACCAGCGTGGTGTCCACAAGGTGAAAGCCACATGGAGCAGTGGCCGACAGCCAGGCATGGGATTTGGCCATGGCGCTCTCTCTGTTTCATCCCAAAGTCTTTGTTTATGTAAAAACAGTAGTGAGCCTTTTACCCCCAGATTACTCCACGCTGGGAGGATAAAGATATACACACACAGCCTGGGAACGGGCCTCAGGCCAGGGCCAGCTCAGTCCAGGGATAAAGAGATTGAGGCACAAAGAAGAGGCTCTGCTACAAAGCATCCGCACTTTGTCACAAGGTTTGCACTTGTTTGTTTTTAGTTTGAAAATTGTGACTGGAACGTGCAGAAGCTGCTAAGCATTCAGAACTACAAGATGAATGTCAGAAAGTCACAAAAACAAAAGGACATTAGCACATACAAAATATTGTGAGAATTTGTACAATCATGTCGTTATTATGAAAACGAATAATTTGCACACTCAGAGTAAAGCTTAAGATTACATTTCTAATCACAGCTCTAAGGAAAGAGTCACAATGTTATCACCTTCCACAACAACTTGCTTATGTTAGTTGAATGGTATGAGTTATGACAGCATTTAATTTCCCTGTGAAATAAATAAATCATTTTTTGTATTCAGTTAATTTGAATTGACTGTATGAAATATTGTCAAAACAATATGAATCTTACTCATACACCGTGCAAGTAGTGTATACATAGATTTAAAACAGTCTAGCAATATGTCTCAACTAAAATAAAGTATCCCAAATATTAAACAACTTACTTTCATTTTATTTCATTTTTTCACTGCAGATGTCCTGAATTCTTCATATACTTACTGGCTTTATTAAAAAAAAAATTATGTTTTGTAATTTCCATCTCTCAATCTAGATTTTACTTATATAGTAATTATTACAGCTGCTCCCCTCCAATCCCTTTGTCTTCTGCCGCACCACACCCATCTTTAGCTGGAGCCACCTGTTAATTCCCTCCACTCCTTCTCCTAGCAATCAATTGTTTAATACCTGAGCTGGAGCAGTGAGACTTGACCTGCCCTTACTTCTCCTAGATGACAAAGCAAGTGCATTTGGCCTCCACTTTACCCCTTAATCCACCTCTGTAATTACAAATGCCCCTCCTCTCAGACAGCCTCCAAGAAAATACACTGAAGGTTGTTTATGGGTGGTGGCACACATTAGGATTCCTCTCAGATCATCATTTTTCTCTGTAGGAGACTAAATAGACTGAAAGAATAAATGAAAGAGCACACACACACACACACACAGCAAATAGATTTTGTTTCTCACAGATGCAGAGACAAAGAAACAACTAGACACCGATTGAGGAAGTTAAACCAAATGAATAATTCTACACAACGGCACACTGACAGTTTGATGATGATTGTCAGCAGGGCTGATTGACCGATAAATGAATGCAAATCAAAACCGTTTTCTTTTTTTTTTTCTTCCCGAGTACAATTCAAATTGCTGTTTATCTCTCCCACTGGGATGGAGTGATAGAAGGAGGGCTCCCAGTCAGTCACCCACCCATCCCTGCTGGCAGCTTCTGCAGGGCGGAGGGAAGGAGAAGGGGAGACTAAAGTAAATAGCGGAGAACAAATGAGCTCTGTGATGGCTCAGCAAGCACTGCTTCCCTCCTCGCCTGTCTGAATGGCCATTCTTTGTTGATGGCTGAATAGAGGGCTAAATATCTTTTGATATCAGAGCCAGAGCCATCTCTCTCTGGATGCTATATACCCAGGCAAAATCCTTTCATATGCAAATAAAATCTGGGTTATGATTGGTTCTACCCCTGTGGTCGATGTGCTATAATGGACATCCCATTTGGGATCAGAGGATGAGTAATGGGGCCGTATTTGGGTTTCTCATCTTCCGTTAGCTTTTGGAGTCTTTGATTGTTCTTTGGGGTTTTAGCATTGTGTGCTCATTCATGCTGGTTGACAAGAGCTCATTTTTTTCTTTTTTCTTTCTTTTTTTGGAGGGAAGAAGACCAGATGGTGTCCCGTGAACTGGTGTTTAGCGTGGCACGCAGAAGGATTTGTGGCGAGGCTAATGCTTAGTTACAATTCACTGATGGATTAGTGTGTGTTTATGGGGACACATCCATGCGGGTATGCCGTGGCAACCCATTCATCAGGACCTGAATCACAATCTAATGCCCTCTATGTTCACTAAAGAGGTTAGGTCCAAAAAAACATAAAAAAAACAAAGGCACACGATGTAGGTTGATGTTAAAAGCCGGTGAGCACTTAGCGACACCAAGCACATCCACAGGCTCACATAAATCTGCTGAAAAGTACCGTTACAGAAAGTTAGCTTATAACACGGTGGTGCAAATATGATGCTTTACATCTACGGTATCTAAAACCAATATTGGCATGACAATATGGCCTTAGCCGACAATGCACTTTTAGTTTGGGTTGGTAAATTGCTCAGAGTGAGAAACTTGAATCGCTTTGAAGTGCAGTAATTTTCATCCTGTCCAACAAATTGACTCTGATGTGAACAATTCTACAAAAAAAAAGAAAAATATGTCATTAAATAGAAGCAGTCTGTCAATAGTTTTTTTTTCTCTCTCTCTCTCTTCAAAATACGGAAACTCATAATATCCTCAGATTGGTGGTTGTCATGGGAAAAAGAGAGACATACAATTTTCTGCAGCCTTGAAAACTACTTGAGTGACACTTAACAGTTTACATAAGAGCAGTCAGAACATTGGCCTTTGTCTGCTGCAGAAATGAGGGCAATTACCTCTGCCTCTTATAATCCTCTCTGTCTTCTGTAATCTTGCTGTGGAGAAGCTGAAAGGGAAATATAAAGGCCGACTTGAGAGCATCGAACGCTCGCTCGAGAAACAAAGCACTTTCTCTTGTTTGGGAGTGAGATTTTAGAGGTCAGTATGGTCCTTCACTGAGGATTTAGGTATAGTTTCACTCTTTTAGTGATGGTCTGCGTTTGGCTGCAAGTAGAAACTCACTACTGGGTGGCCAAAATGTAGATACACAAATCTGTTGAGTCAAGGAAACTGCAAACGCTATGTATAAACAGATTTACTTGAAGCATTAAGTTAGCTGCAAATAATTTTACTGGAGAAATATCATGCTAAGTGCAGCCAAAGGAAAAAACACAAGTAACTGATGGTATTTGTAGATTACGCTCATTGTCTGCTGGCGAAACGAGACTATTTAACAAATAACTTCATTCTGAGGTCTGTTTATAATAGCCTGACAACACCAGTGAAGAAAAACAAATGTAAAATAGTCTGGAATATTTTATGTGTGAGAAAAAGAGAGAATAAGGAGATTCTTTTAGAGGTTCACAGCTATTCATACTCCATTTCAAATATAAAACTGTTTTATTAAACCAAGACTGATGGCAAACTAGACAGAAGTATTAAAACAAAAATAATGTGAAAGAGGTGTCAACTTTTCAAAAATGTATTATTCTATTACTTTTAATAGATTAGGTTTACTCTATAATCAATGACCCAATTTTTTTTTTGGTTTTATGCCAATCAATTTCAATTCTTTTTATTTCCTTAGTCCCAATTCACAACAAATATCATCCTGAAGCACTTGCAAAGAAAATCTCATTTAATTCATGCACACATACTTTCCAGTTAGTCCTACTTATCAATCAATACAACAAGATCTGTTAATCATTCAAAATAGGTTTAATAGTCTTCTAAGGAAACCCAGGTGATTGTGTAAGGTCATTGACTTGTGGCATTCACTCCATAAACTGGAGAGTAGAAGAAGAAAAAAAGTGAGGAGAAGTGGTCAGTTTGTCCTCCAGCAGCCTAAGCCTACAGCAGCACAGAGAAAGCTAATCCCTCAGAATGATGCATGAGAGGCAGAGCCGGGCAGAACCGTCTCCCGATGGATCGGGTCACGTTTGCTAACTGATGTTTCTGTCATAATGAGCTCCACATTAATGAGCTTGTAAGGCCTCCTTGTCATCACCCTAATCTTTGGCTCCCTCCACAGATTCTCCATCAGATTCAGGTTAGAAGAAACAGATGTTAGAAGGTCAGATGTTTAAAAAAAGCAGACCCAATTATTTTGTAGTTTTTCTTCATTGTAAACAGCCATGAGCCGGACTCTGTGTCCTCACATCGAGTCCCTCTCCTTGTTCATGTGATTTTCTACATGGATTCCTGTAACCTGTTCAGATAGTCGTCCTTACAATTGATAAATTTCTGATTAAATATCGTTTTGTATGAATCACATCTGTAGATGCCTTGCAGGAGTTTCAGGGTTTTAGAGGTTTGTCAAGTGATTTTTATTTTTGCTTCAGTTTGTGCTGAGGGGAAAACAACAACACACACTCACACACACCCCACACACAGCTCCTATAATCTGACACACACATAAAACCTCTCTCTAACACTTTGCTTTTCAGTGACACACAGACAAAACCTTTTTTTTTTCCTCTCTCCACCTGAGGACAATAGCTGTGCAGTGAGGTGAGACCACAAGAGGAAAAGCATTTATCCCAGCGGAGCAGTGCTGATGACCCTCCCTGCTGGCTCCTCTCTTGCCCTCTTTCTCCCTCTGGGCCGACAGAGGATGCTTTTGTGTCGGCTGGATGGAGTCAGGGTGGTGGTGGGGGCGCAGAGCTAGCGGCGGGCGGACCGCTGTCACACCACACACAGCTTTTTCAAGACACAGGCTGTACTTTTGACATGTGTCTACTGACATTACCCATGATGCTGCTCCCGCTCCTCCTCCCCGCTGGCTCGGGTTGTCTGCTCGCCTCACAGGGGTAATGGTGTGTGAGACAGGTCGAGAGAGGGAATACGCTGTGACTGTGTTGGTGTCTGTTCGTCTGTGTGTACGTGACGGGGGGGGCGGAGGAGGACTCAGCCTGAGAAACAGGGCGAACAGAGAGGAAGTCATTTTGCTTGTGTAGTTCTAGAAATTGCCCGTTTGTCTGTTTTTCCTGAGGCAGTTTTTCCCACTAACAGGGCCAAATATAAAATGCGTTAGTGTTTACAAGTGTCCTTACAAATGCTCTAAAAGCCCTGATGCATCCAGGAGTCAGGACGGCTATGGCTGAAGCTGTTTACTTATTTAGTTTTTCGTATATCACTGCAACATCTTTGTTTGATAAAACTTTAATGGTCAGACCTTCTAGAAAGAATGGTCTGCTCTATAAGTTAAAATTAACCTTTGACTGTAACATGTTGCACATTCTTGACAAGGTCCGTATTTTTCTGGCTATAGTTCTGTTTCATTGGTTGCTATAGTCACTCTGGTTGTTCAGGTTGAGGGATTGCTGTCAAGCAGGTGAAACTTTCTGGTTTCCTCAAACAATTTAGCACTCGATCTGTTTCTAACAGAATTTTAGCTGACTGAGCAAACTGAAATTATTGAAATTGGTCTAAATATTTGTTTGAGAACAATTACATGACTTGACCTGGGGTGCCTTGGTCAGGTCATGCACGACAACTGGTTCTTACACTATTTGCCTGGTAAAAGAAAAGTTTAATAAAGATAAAAAACTGTATCTTGAGATAATTTCTGTTGTGTTTTGGCACTATAGAAATTACTTGAATATAATTTAACTCAAAATTACATTTAAAATTGCAGGTATTTAAAATCAAAATTAATTTCAGGGTGGAAATGAAAAACAAGTAAAATCCAAACAAATTTAACCTTAAAGAACTCAATCTGGGGTGCTGCGGTGGCGCAGGGGCAAAGCATGACCCACGTTGAGGCCTTAGTCCTTGTAGCGGTGGTCGTAGGTTCGATTCCTGGCCTGGCGACGTTTGCCGCATGTCTTCCCCCTCTCTGATTACCCTGTTTCCTGTCAAACTACTTTCAAATAAAGGCCACTAGAGCCAACAAAACCTTTTAAGAAAAAAAAAAAAGGACTCAATCAAACCAAGGCCCAAACCAGTACAGTTATGTTAAGTTTTAAAACCAGTATTGTCCAATTTAATGAAAATCTTCAGATTTAAATTGCTTTTTCTTGAAAATATATTGTAAAAACTTGTAGTCATGTTGCTTGAACCTAAATGTGTTTGCGTACTACTGGTATGTCCATAAATCTAAAGTAAAGCGTTATCCGCAAACAGCAGTGATGAACGACAAAGCTGCTTCTCTTGGCCCATTGGGGGTTAATTTGGCTTCAAAAATGATCTAACGGGACGCTGGAAAAGACTTTTGTTTTGCTCAAGTCGTGCTAAAAGGAGTTGGCCCATCATCGAAACTATTCAAACCTAAAATACATTCTCAATGCAAAACATGTAGCAGCAGCACAAACGTCCCCAATGCTAATGGTATCATCAAACATTTCCAAAGAAATGATTAGGGGTTCTTGAAACACTTGAAATCTAAATATTATAATTATGCATAGCACTTTGCACCAATATGATGGTAGAATAGTCTAAATAGCAGATTAAAAACAATAAATATCTTTGTTTTTGATCTCATATGTCTCTTAATTAGCAGCAAATGGGGTTTTTGAATTGAGAATGTTGCTTATTTTCTCAATAAATGGTTTTTGATTAAAAAAATTAGTCCAACCACTTATTTAGATTTCTCTTTTTATATTCTCTAAACAACTATGTAAAGAAAAATATATTTATTTTGAGAATTGCAATATTAACTCTCGTGGAATTTTAGCATTTTATTAATAGTCCAATCAAACCAAACAATCATAAATCTACCAATTAAGAGAAATTAGGAATGAAGATTTTCTTTATTACACTATAATGAAAGTTTATTTCAGCTGATTATAAAGCAACTCAATCTCAGATAAATACAAGATGGGTCCCTCTGCAAAAGCCTTTTTCTGAGTGTATTTTGTTTTGTTTTTGTAAAAAGCTGAGCTGGCACATGATAGCTGTTTTAACTACACCCGGCATCTGGAGAATTTGTGCTCAGTGTTTGGATCATTAACCAAATCAGCCTCCATAAGAACAATAAACCAGCAAATGAGACATTGTAACGCCACTTGACATTCATCCATCATCATCCTGAGAGCTTCAGTGTCTGTCTGATGATTTCATTTCCTCTGCTTTGTTTTTTACTCCCAGCTAAACCATCTGGAGTTTTGCATCATTTGGGGTTGTGTATAATTGAAGTGATTTGTTGATGGATATTTTTATGAATGTTCCAGGAAAACTCTTAAAAAAATAGTGAAATATGTACATATTCCAGCATCATCACTTTGCAAACTATACTGTCTATTTTTGCTACCATTTGTTAATTTGTTACTCAGCTTTCAAAGCACTAATACCCTCTACCTCTACACGCTGCTGCCACATTGAGATCCCACACTGAATGAGTTTCCCCTTTTGCCTCTCACTTTGCATAAAGCCTGTCAAAATTTCAGGAACAGGCTCACACTCATTTGCCTGTCACATTAACTCGTTTCCCTTGGGGCTTTTTACCACACTGACCCACCCAAACAAATGACCTGTTCATGGAGCACAAAGCCCGTCTCCTTCTCCGTCAGGCTTCCGGCTTCACTTCACCTCCTCTCTAACCTCCCGTGACCTTTCCTTCCTCCTCTCCCTTTGCTTATATATATATAGTATATATATATATATATATATCGCTTTAGAACACCTATTCTAATTTCTTAGAAATTAAGATGATGAAATGTAAATTCTTTAAAACAACTTGCCAGTGTGATAATATATTGGAACCAGGTTTTTAACAGTAACTAAGTACTTTTTAAAATATGTAGTCATGTAGAAACATTTCTGCAAGAAATGTAAATGACTTTATTACTTTATATCATTAAATATATGTGTATTTTGGTTTTACTTCCAGTGTTAAAACATGGTTAAAATGTGCACATGTCCTCAGATGAACTTTTTTTGCAAGCTGAATGCAAGCAAAAGTTGCAAAGTTGTTCATCTTAGACTGTGTAAAAAAATAAAAACTTTTCTAACAATATATTTTGGAAGTTTGTACAGAAGACTATTGGGTACATTACTAACCATCCAGTACAGTCCTGTCTGTTTGGTATGCATGTTTACTAACGAAATACAGCGTTGGTTTATAGCTAAACTCGTGCAGAGTGTGTATTTATAGCACAAAAGTTACACTAAAACAAAATAGAGGAATCCCAGCAAATAAACTCTGGTATTTGTGAACATGAAGGCTGCTAGATTATGAGTGTTACTATGTAAGAATGTGAAAAGATTATGGAAAAACATGGCAAAGTTTTGTTATAATGTGACATGACGTGGAGTGCACTTCCATAATTTTCTGAAGACACGCCATTTCGTATTGATTGTGGTTCTGATCCCCCAGCGGAGCCGTCGACTCTTCAGAAATATGAGAAATTACGACTTGTGATCAAATTCCAAATAACTCTGAGAAATCATCTGAGCAAGATTTCCTGTACCACATAACCACATTCGTTCACAGAAGACTACGATGAGCAAAGAATCTAAAATGACTTTGAATAATTAGTATGAAATGTTTACTTGAAAAACGTGGAAGAAAACAAAACTGCAAAAGTACAAAATGTCAAAAGGCTAATATGATTATAAGAAAGAAGAGCATCATTAGTGTCTGTGTTTGTCTGCTGTAAGTAAAGTTAAGTTTTTCCTCTTACAGGCCCAATCTGTTTCGTGAGACCCAATGTCTTGAACCCTGACAGAAAATATGCAATTAATCAGTGGAGGATATTCAGCCAGTTGTTTTCTGCTTTTTTGCAGATAAAAAAAAATAATCAAGCAAAAACTCAGATTTGACAAATTATGTTATTAATGGAAAAACATGACTAGAGTTTATTGACAGTCCAGCAGAAGATGTGTGAGATTTTCAACTGTCAAGACCTTATGTTCACACATTGATAAAATGATGTCAACAAAAAATATATAAATATAAATGAACACTTATTGTAAACAAAGCCTGAACATTGTTAAAGAGTTAGCTAACGCTAGCAGCAAAACCACCATGTGTGGGTCATGTGTTCCCCAAGAGAAACAATATCGAGCTGTTATGTAATAATACTATTCAAAACACACAGTATGGTTACGTCTCAAGAAGCTGCAAGTGAACAGACAGAGCTAACATACGTACAAGGCAAGGACATCGACACAATAAATTCATGTCTAAAATAAAGTTTTAGCATGTTGGTGTTATTTACAGCTTACCGCTTTGCTGTCTGTTGTTTCTCCAGACGGAAGGAACTGACCCCTCAGTCAGTCTTTTGGTAAATCCATTTTAATGCTGGCAGAGGTTGCTGAAGCACTAGAAGTGCTTCACGAAATCAAAGAGCGCTGCTTACAAGAAATATCAAGTTTAACCAGGCACTTCGAACAAGTTCTGGTGCTTGGGGACGGTGGGTTAACACGCGCAACAACTGAACATTTCGACACTAGTAATCTTGGCCTCCCTGAACTTGGAAGACAAAATCACTGTGAGAAATAAAAATGGTGGATTCACAAAATTGGTTATGCACTGATGCAAATATGGTGACATTATTTTTCAAGAAACATGATGGGGATCAGAGTAAACTGAACTGATTGAAAGATCTGACCCAAACAGAATATAAAGATATGTACGCAGCACTAGGAAAGACTGAAGTAAAAGTTTTTGCACTGCTAGAGATTCCAACAAAATGTATTTAAGGGCTAAAAAAGTGGATTTTGCATGATGTGTCTCCTTTACTGGACATGAACTGGTTTGATTTAGTTATAAAGCCTTAAAGCGAGTAACAAACAGACTGATGAAAGTTTATTAGCGGCCATAATGCCCCCAGGTACAGTCAGTGGGTTTTTTTTACATGCTATTTTTTGAGCTCCTCACGCACACGAAATCCTGCTAAAGAGCAAGAAAATCTGAAAATCTACCATTCAATTCTCAGGGGAGTTCTCTGCAGCTTTTCAGAGCTTACTAACCCCGGTGTAATGTGATCAAGGGTTAATTAAAAAGCGCGGCTTGAGAAAATGTGCAGATGATCAACTCTTGTTGTTGGAGCATTTATGCCGTCTGACTGCAGAGAGCGGGGAACCCTCTGAGTTCCTCCCTGGTGCCACTTTTGCCCCGTGATCCTAATTATCTGTGAGGCCCTCGTCGTTACAGCTTCAACTGGCAGAGGTGGAAGGAAGGAAGTTTATAATCATGTTCAATTAGTGCTCCTTCACATTTTATCTGAGGCTTTCCACTGTGCTAATGACTTATTTGTACCAATTATTTGCCTTGCTGAGCTTGTTAACCCACGTGTTCACCCCAGCAGTGCTGGTAGAAGTCGTTCACACTTCCTCTTTTGCTTGTAACACAAAATGAAGATCTGATTTCTGTTGTTGGCGTCTGACTGCGAGACACTATTTCTGCTGCGTGTTGCCAAGTAATTGTTAGGATGACATCCTGACTTTGCCAGTGAAAACACAATCAAAGGTGTCGTGTTTACTTTCTGTTTATTTTTCTAAACTTTTAGGCTTTATTTGGGCATAATGTAATTATTCTTTCTTGCTTGCTTTCTTTTATTTAAAATGGCTAAAATCCTCAAAAAAAAGGGGCCTGAAATGATTTGTGTGTTTTTTGGGTAATAAATTTATAAACCACAGCAATTTACAAGAGTGTAATTACAAGTTTTATAAATATGAATATCACCAGAAGTTCAGATGATTAGGTTTTCCTTTGAGTTTTTTTATTATTATTTTTATAATTATTATATGATATTTTCCCCTGTTTATTATTTACAAAATTGTGGACAAATATTGTTAATGTTTTTTTGTGTGTCAAAACATATTTGCGTGTGTGTGTGTGTGTGTGTGTGGGCACGCGTACATCCTAAATAAAAATGTTATAAACTTTTATTTGCCGGCTGGCACTTTTTGCCTAGTCAAACTGTGACTCCAGTGGGATGAAGCTAACTAAAAATGACTAAACTAAAAGGAAGATGCAATTTTATATTTTGTAGATGTGTTCTAAAGTAGTAGAAACAAATCTACTCATTTATATTAAGTAGTTAAATATTATCGAAACATTTGCCAAAAAGAGTAGAAATTAAGTGACGTTTGCATTGTTCTGGTCCTGCTGCGCGTTGGGGATGTGGTTTTGTTCGCGTGGGTCAGGTGCAGTGATGGTTTTTGTGAAAGCCCTCTGTTAATATCCTGCAGGCCTCACACACACACACTCAGTTTTGTTGTCTCTCTCATCCGACACTTTTCGTCATGTAACCGTCCAGCCTTTCGAAACCCGCTGCGGAAAGCCGTATATTAGCCGCATCGCAATGTTCGAAGCATGTTTTTTTGGGGGGAGGGGGGAGTGAGTAGCATCGGATAGTCTGGAAACTACGGTATCATCCTGCAGCACGGCCTCCTCCACAGTTTTGATTGTTTTCATCTCAAAAGATCTCACTGCGGCCTCCTCAAACACAAAAGAAGGTGGAAAACTCCAGTTCGAGTATCGCTCTCAATGGTCTGTGTGATCAGAGATCAAGGCAGCGGCTTTTATGGGAGTAAAAGCATTGAATTATACATAACAATATGAAACGCACACACGGAGACCTCCTCCAATTTGTGACGCTGATCCTGAGTGGGCTCTTGTGTCCTGCGAAGTCTGATGAAAGCTTCTCATCTTGAGGACAGGTCAGATGCAGCGAGGCCTGAATGCTTTCAAAGACGCCCAAATGACCTCCGGGAGCTAAAGCACCAACGCTCTCTGCCTCCACACAACCTCCCTTTAATCTTCTCCTGCTCTCTGTGAGCACTTGGTTATTCTGTGGCTGGAGAAGGAGAGGTGGAGGAGGAGGAAGAGGCAGCCTCATGGCTTATGTTTTCTTCAAGCATTCTCAGCTCTCCTTCAGGGTCTCTGAAAAGTCATAGGAAGCTCCTATCTCAGATGCACAAATGCGAAGAAGAAGAAGTTGCAGCAGAAGAAGCTGTAAGTGCTGAGAGGATGGCATGAGGAAGAGAAGCAAATAAAATACATAAACATTCAAGTCCTGCCTCTGTGAGGAGGAGAAGAAGAAAAAAAAAAACACTTTCGTTTTGTTCTCCATGACTTCTGGTGGTGCTTTAAACGAGAGATGAAATCCCACGGCTGTCAGTTAAAGGGAGTAAAACCTTGGCCTCCTGCTGCAGCGGAGCGAGGAGAGAAATGAGAGTGACCTGCATCACTTCTCCTTCACAGGAAAAAGCTCTGCTCTGTCAGGGAAATGGAAACAAGTTTCTTTACAGGCGCAGCCTTTCAGAGTGGCTGCATTTCTTTATGGGAGCGTAGGAAGCGTTCAGGAAGAAACTTGGGCAAAGTGCTGCTTATGGATAGATTCAGAAGCTGCTTCTGGGAAATCTATATGAAATGATCACTTCAAAATGAACACTATTTAACCCTTGTGTTGACTTGCGGGTCAAAAGCGACCCACAAGCATGTTTAGGTGTAGAAAAAATACCTTAGACTGTCTTTTTCCAACTTGGAATTTAATGACTTTTCCGAAATTGATCCCATCGTTAGAAAAAGTGACACTTTGTTTTTGTTTATGTTTCCATTTGGGGTGTACACCACTAGGGTACAAAGATAGTCTTATGGGTAATTTCTGACCCGTGAAATATAAAACCATTTAAACAGAAAAAAAAAAGTTCAAAGGTCACACAGAAACTGTAGATGCACCCATGTCCATAAACTGGATTGATGTATGAATTGAACTTGCATTTGACCTGCACCTACAGCTAACCCCTCACATAACACAAGCTCCCAAACACAACAAAATAATCTCAGACATAATAAAAACAAAGTCAGTATGGAGGATGTAAAGGTGCCCTAAATCAAAGTACTCCTAGTTAATTCCTTGCTGAAGCCGTGAGTAGATGTTTCACTGTCCAGCAGGTCATAGGTTATACGTTCACACATACTGTCTGACACAAGATGTTGAACATCTTATTTAATTTGGCAGGATGTTAAACATAAGATTTTGAACATCTTATGGTCTTATGTCGAACATCTTCAACATTTCACGTTGAAGGATGTTGTGTGAGAAGTATTTTCATAATTTACATCTTAAACAGTATAAAAGAACGAACTGTTGACAAAAAAGTTACCGACTGTTGACACTTTTCCCTTTCAGTATAGTTAATTCAGCAGTAATTACTTCACATTTATGTAATTACAATAATAAACCTTTACTGTGTAAAAGAAAACTTATGACAGTTGGTTTGTCGTAAAAAGAAAAGAAAAGTGTAATACTGTTGATCGTCTTTTTGTGTTGTGTAACAATGAATTCAATTGAGTTGAATTGATAAATAACAGATTGCTTCATCATGCAAAATAGATTTTGGATTTCAAATTCAAGCAAGCTGCTTTATTTTGGGGCTTTTGTTGGGGCCTGTAGGACAAGGGGAGTAAACAGAATAAGGTCGCACGAGATTATTTGGTTGTTTTCACAACCAGTGTAATAAATTACCAGTTTAAAATAAACCTGATACATAAACTTTATGAGGAAACATTTTTAAAACAACTAATATTTTCTTTGATAATCTGTAAGAGAAGCATGTTCCTGATCTCTGTAAGCTGTGATGTTTCCAGTTCAGTCTTCTGAAAGTTGCAGTGGTGAACACAAATTGTCACTCACTCTTCTTCTAGTCAAGATTATTTGTAACCAATTCGGTGTTTGTGTTGGAGATTTTTAGATGCATTATTCCAGCTTTACATCTAGTACAGGGGTGGGCAACTCCAGGCCTCGAGGGCCGGTCTCCTGCACCTTTTAGATGCGTCTCTACTTCATCACACCTGAGTCAAATAATGAGGTCATTAGCAGGACTCTGGAGATCTTGACTGCACTTAGGAGGTGATTCAGCTGTTGGATTCAAGTGTGTTGGACCAGGGAGGCATCTAAGAGTTGCAGGACACCGGCCCTTGAGGACCAGGATTGCCCACCCCTGATCTAGTAATTGACCTCTCACCTCACTGTACACGTTAATGTGTGGTTCATGCCACGTGAGCTGCTGGACTGGATATGATAATCAAAACTGATGATTGTGGCATAGTTTTCAATCTGCTCGTAGCAACGGTTGGTATTTTCCACTGATATTTTGTTGATGGAAAGCTGAAAGGTTTGAAAAGCACAGGCCACAAAATGTCTTCCTAAAGCACATTCAGCAAAACAAACATTTCCATCTGACAAGTTTGACTCAGTTGGCTTAGTTTCTTTCTTTCTTTTTTTCCTGCTGGTGAATGTGCTGAAGGTACTTGAGCAAAATATGTCCCTGTCTGCATTCGTAGCTCAGCCATATGTACATCGCCTTCATCCCACACACTCGGCTAAAATCACCCCATATTACACTCCAACCCCACCCTGTTCCTCCTCCGCCCCTCCACCCCCTTCTCTCACAGGCACAGTCAGAAATCACAGCCTTGCAGCCAGCACCCCCACAAAAGTGAAAATGAATGTACTCACCTCCTGCAGTGGCAGCAGAGCGAGAGTGTGGGAGAATGAAAGACATGGCAACCGTTCAGGGCGTCGAGTCAGTTCAACACGACTCACAGACATTATCAGTAGATGCCACGAACGCTTGATGAAATGGATCCCCGAGAAGTTGCAACCTCCTAGTCGCGGGGTTGGTCGCCATTTGCATGTTTCTGATTTAGGGAGACTTTTTTTTTTTAAACCCACACATCACGTTGCAGGATCACCTCTGAAATCAGCGCTCGGCTGCAAATTCCCAAAGTGCTGCGTCTTCTCCTGAGGTGTGTGGGAGTGTGTGAAACGGGAGTGTGACCGAACGTGTTTCTGCCGCTCGTGTGATTCAAGTGAAGCAGGAGTAATCAGTCACCGTGTCTCTCTGTGATTGTGGTTTGGCCAACCGCACTGATCTATAGCCGTGCCTCATCACTGCGACTCCTGTCAGCAAGCCTGAAACCACAGACTCTCCCTTCTGGGCTTCCAGAACCGGTTCTGATTTGAACCTTTTGAAAATACAAAGAAGGAAACGATAAGAAAAACAATAAAATAAGCAGGAAAAACTAATAAACTCATATTTGAGGCACAAAAAGATGAGTGGTTGTCTGTTAGCCTGTTGGGGAGAATAAGGAGTTTAGCTTTTTTTTATGCATTATTAATATTATGCTTCTTATTTACATCCAAGCAGACTTTTTAAAACTATATTAGAAGTGCATCAACAGTTCAGGCTGTGATGATATTGACAATATTTTCTTGGTGCGCTTTGTTTCTCACACACTACCTTCCTGAGTCTTGTTGTCAACCACATCCATTTATCAATGATCCATTTTTGGTGGATGTTTTCATCAACATAATGCATCTGGTCATGAAGCTCAGAGTTCATGACCTCAGTATGAATGTCTAATATTCATATCGTCTCAGCTGAAAAACAAACTAACATGCGTGATCAGAGTCCTGCTAGATAGAATATCTACACATATATCCACAAAGATAATCACCCAGAATTTTCTTCTTTTGAGTTTCTAAACTATAAACAATGTTTGCATGACTGTTTTAAATCTGCTCCCATTGTTTTAAATGTTTTCCATTTCTTATTTGCCGTTGTCTGGTGTGTGGTCACAATAATATTAGACCCAAAAACTAATTTCCAGTATTTATGTCTTAAGTAAAAACTTGGAATAATTACCATATTATTGTAATAATCAATGAAATGTCTAGAAATGAAAATATGTATATTTCTATTTTAATTAAATATTCTTATTGAATAGTCTAGCCAGTGGTTAGGGTTTATTCTAAAAATTGGGAGAAAGTTTTTCTAATGCAACGCCAGCTGTTTCATGGTAAACGTAAATGTTTTGTGTACTGATCTTTTTACTGTGAAAGCCTTTTGTTCCTACTGTCATCGAGTCTTGGTTTGTCATATTTATAGTTTGCACGTTTAGCAAAACTATCTATGGTAGTTTCGTATTGAACTTTTGTATTTATAAAAAACAAAAACTGAAAAAAGGAAAACGTGAGAACAGGTGAAGATGTTTATCTGTGACCAGTTCAGGTGACAGTGCTGAAACTCATATTTCAAATCCGTCTGTGTTCTTGACCAATGAACTCTCTCAACAGAACATTCTCAATCTTCCCCCCCCACAACAGATCAAAGCTGCACAGAGCCAAACAAAGCCAATGTTGTCGGCTCCATGGAAACGGTGCAGCAGGAGTCGGGTCGTCACACTGAGGTGAGTCAAAACAATCCCGCTTTACTTTCTTTCTGCTGAACTTCGCCTTGGTCCACCAGGCACCATGTTAGCGATGTTAAAACTGAGAACTGATTCCTGCCAGGACAGCTGTGTGCAAAAGAATAACGTCTCGAACCAGATCCATCCTGTTTTGGCGGAAATTATATGGCGAATAATTTCCTAATAGTTGTAGGTAGTTAATCAGTCGTGACATGCACGCTGCTGATTCTGTGCAGCTGGCTCATAAATTGGAGTCAGACATTCGGGCCTTATTGACAGACAAGGCAGCACATGTTGTACATGATGCGCTCCACCCTGGAAATCTGGGTAGAACAGGTTGTTCAGAACAGGGTGCCTTGATAATTAGAGAACGGGAAATGTATAAACGGGCCTAGAAAGTGCTCAGCTAAAACAATTTTAAACGCAGAAATATTTGGAGGAAAATTTAAGGCTCATCTTTGGGATAGCTGAATAGCCAATGATTAAGTCCAGGTCTAATGATAACAGTGAATACTGCACCAATTAGGAAATGGTAGCGTAAAGTCAAGCTCTCACCAAAAAGCTGCTGAAGTTCTGAGAAAATGACCTGGTGGTGAACATTTTATCCAAAACTATGAATTCAAGCCACAGTTACAATAAAGCACTGAAGCTCAGATCTCCTGCTGTGGATGTTTCTCTATATACATAATATGGTGTTGAACCTCTTTACCACAAATCATGTGTTTAAATAATTGAAAAACTTGTGGTGTTATTTTATAAAGAGAAAATGTGTTCTAACCTAAACACAATCAGAACTTCATCTTGGTCTGAGTCTAGAAACCTGTTGAGTCGGCCATCATCGGCTCAAAAGAAGTTACCTTCATCAGTAATCCCAGCTCAAAGCCACAAAGAGGCAAGCCCTTCTAGAAAAAAACTGTTTTATTGAGTCATTAACAACTGTACATTTATTTTCAGTGCTGACAGCAGTTGCTACATACTTTGGTGTGAATCAGAGGTGCAGTTTGCCCCTTAAGTTGTAAATGCCGGCAGGATGAGAAGCACAGTAAAACAAACCAGAAGTATTAACCCTCAGCTTCGTTCGCTAACTACCGCATTTGTTTACATGTAAGTGTGCTTCCCTCTGTCCTTGAAAGCATTTTCAGGCACTGAACATTTCTGTGAAGACAGACCGACTCTGCCTTCCTCTCCATCACAGCCAAATACACATATTCCAGGAATATCGGTGGGATGCAAAGGGCACAGGAATCCCAGCAGCACGGACCGGATTGCTGGAGTTCAGTTTGAATAGAAGTGGAGCAGCGAGAGATCAGTACGTCAAGTTAGAAAGAAAAAAAAAAAAGCGCACAGTCATTCAGTTCGTGGCATCTGCTGCCAACTGAGGTCCAAGGGTTAGACTGAGCTGTAACATCCCCCATCTGCCACAGGCGATCAACAAAAACAGGGAAAGCACACACAGACCAGAACATTAGGACACGTGTACAGTTCTTTATACAGGAAGGAAATTTACATCCGTCTCTTCTCCTGAATCAACGTCCCACTTGTTCCTGTGGAGGGTCCGCCTGAATCCGACCATGCTTTGTCCTTTAAGAGCGTTGTGACGTAAGGCCGGTTTAAAAAAAAAAAAAAAGAAATCTCCATGAAACGTTCAACATTGGAAGATTCAGGCTCCTCTGTTTGACTCCTGGAAAGATCAGCCTGCAGAATGTGCTTTAGAAAACAATCAGGGTGCAATAATTGAAAAAGTTTCAGTTCGTGTTCTGGTTTCTCTCTCAGACGAGAGCGACCAAAACAATGGTCACAAGTACACCCAGGACATGAAAATATATATATATATATATATATATATACTTTAATAATATATAAAATGTCTTATTTAATCCAGTATGTACACAATGTACATGTTTTGAGGAATTAATTTCTCAGAGATGAAGCTCCGCTCCATCCCGTCACATCCAAAAAAAAAAAGTACAACCCTAAAACAAGGGATTTAAAAAAATCCTTCCAGTATGAGTTTCCACAGGCCAATAGCGCAGCTGAATTCCAAAATAAGTCAGAGAAAAATGCCGTTTGCTTCAATCTGTTGCAGCCCATGTTGAAGCAGAACAATAATCTCAGTAGATGACCTCATAGACTGTCGCCTTCTTGTCACCAGATCCTGTCACGATGTATTTGTCATCTGCAGAAATGTCACAGCTCAGGACGGACGACGACTCCTTCGACTGAAAGTAAACACAAACAGTCAAAACGTTTAGTTTGCTCATCGTGGTCGTGACATATCGTCAAGGTTAAACTGGTTTGCCAAGCAAGCACTAAATTTCAGTGCGAGTGACTCCTGTTCACTGTTGGCTCCACACACTTTTACTGACTTCATTTTCAGTCGTCACAAACAGCTGGTTTATTTACGCAGACCGTCCCGATCCGAGAAACCTTTAACCCCATCGATCTCTGTTTGAAATAGCTGTAGTACTGTTTTCTTTATTTCAGGACAACAACATGGAACTAAGCCACTAATGTTTTTCATGTGATTGTATTGATTTAGCAGCATTTGGTCAAATATTACAGAACTGCGATCATCACCTGGAAAATGCTGGCACCGTAAGGAGTCCTCCACGCGTTCAGCAGGTTGTCCTTCCCCGTGCTCACGAACCATTTACCTACAGGCACAGATGAGACACCTTTAACACACTGCAGGTAAGGGTCCTCGCAGACATAACAGAGCAACTGGAATCGTTTTAAATGTGCTACTTTAATTACCTCATCAACAATCATAAAACACATAATGAAGGAGACTTGCAGCTCTAACCCAGTTAATTATTCAAATGACCCTCTGATTAATTAACCAACTCGCTAGCTGGCTGCTGATTTAATCAGTGACACTAAGAGCTCTGGTCTCATTTGAATGAATCAGTTCACTGGTGGAGGAGATGAGGCTGTGCTCATTGGTTTCTGAGGATACGTTAATGCGAACGAACATTTTCGAAGCGCTTGATTTGCTGTTAAATGATCGTTGTTTGAAATTTTTAACCACTAGCCCTACACACATCAGGGAAGTGACACTTAAACCACCATCAGCCCACTGGTGTCTGAAAACCGGTGTAATTTACAGCTCATTAAAAGTAAAATTGTGCAGAATCATCTCCTTTTGTTATTACAGGTTTTGAAGTCTTCCCTGTGCTGCCAGATAATGAAGAGACTATTAAAACTCTGCTCACATAAAATTATCAAAATATCATCAAATTCAGGTATTCAGTTTTTTTTTTTTTTCCATCTTCCACCCAGTTACAGTCTGCTGCAGGCATGGGGAAAATGCAATGTGTTGTTGCTGTAACCTGATCAATTCAGTCTCAGAATTTGTCCGACTTGACATAAAAATTAGAATCTATAAAAGTGCAATATTCCTCTCCAGACTCAGAAAGTGAAGCCTTCATTTTGTAGAGATTCCGTAAATAATAAAATATTTCATGCTTTCATCTTATCTAGTGTTTGGTCTTAAAGATGTATTCTTGATTTTTTTTTGCTCAACAATGGTGCCATAATCCCTGTTGCTGGTGCATAACTTTTTTATGAATATGCTGTAACCTTTTCAGAGTATTCATTGTCTGTAAGTCATAATCAAAATTAAAAGAAATGGAGACTTGAAATATTTCACCCTTATGAATCCATAAAATGTTCACTTTCTGTACTGTGACATTGAATGCTGCATGTTATTAATATTTTATATATAAAAGCAAAAGAACATAGCTGATGGGAAAGAAACTGTTCACTTATGATTTGAACAACCAGACATAGTAGCGCAGGCTCTGACTAGAGTTTGGGTTGGAAGTTTTAATTTGTAAATACGTCTACACGCCCCAACAGTTTGCTTCTGGATATTTAAAGATTGTCCTTCGCCGTAGGACTTTCTCCAGCTCTTTGCAGGTCACTTACCACAGTAGGCAAACTTGAGTGAGAGGACACAGCTTTCATGTAGATGCAGCTGATACTTGTCTGGCTTGGTGTGGTGGAGCACTTCCACATTGCTGCTCTCCATTCCCACAGCCAGCCATTCTCCAGTGGGACAGTAGCCCAATGAGAAGATCTGCAACAAAAACATAAATGTACCTTGGAGCAAGTCTACTTCACTGCCAATAAATGTCACTGTGTGTTTAATTAGTGTAAGTGCTGCTATTTTGACTACATTTTATAAAAATCTTTTAAATTTAGTCAATGTTAGAAAACATGCTAGTGATGGTCAGCATTGCCAGCATTTCATTTAACATTAGCTTTTTAGCGAACATCTTGCACATTGCTGTTATCACACTTGGTGGAACAATTTAATGTTGGGAACCATGGTAGTGACCCATGTTATAGATTATGCCAATAGATTATGATCTATAATCATGATTATAGATCATAATCTAGCATAATCTATAATATGCTTTGGCTAATTTCAGCATATAAGCTGCTCTGCACTAGATGAGCTAAAAAAAAATTTCTTGCCGTTTATATTCAACATATGATATAAGCAGAACGCTTTGCAATCTTCTATCAAAGCAGACTGTTTTATTTTATAATGTTTCTGCTCATTACATTTCTGGGGGTTTTAACATTGAATGGTAGAGCAACATGCTAGTCAAGTAGACAATCGATAGTGTTTAGCTTTGTAAACAGTGTTCTGTATGAACTTATAACACTCTGGGTGGGATTTTTACAGAAAATGTTCACTCTTCTATAGTTTTTCTATAGAAGAGCTTCTATAGGTAGAAACCTTTTGCAGGCTTTTACCTACTTTTTACATTTCTGCAATTGACTTTAAATGCTTCTGCAATTTCCACTAAAAATATTCAGCTGACAACATTCACACTGCATTTTTGCAGGAAATGCAAATTGTTCAAGTTGTACCTGTGAGGTAAAGTCGTGTTGCTGAAGCTGCCGGCCCTCCCTCAAATCCCAGGAGCGGACCGTGTTGTCCAGCCCTCCTGTCCACAGTTTGGTCCCGTCGTGGGAAATATCGATACAGCTGGCTCCGTCTGTGTGGCCCTGGAACTGCCTGAAATGCACAAAACACATGAAGACAAGTGAGACGTGCCTTTTTTCACCACTTGAAAAAAGACATGAATGTATCTAGAGCTGCAACTAACAATTATTTTAGTAATTGTTTATTCAAATAAAAAGATTTTTCATTTAACCACTTAAGCCTATTTTACTTCAAATGCAAATAAACATTTTATTGCCTAAAATGAAGTGGCATGGCATTCCTTTAGTGAACGCGTCATTATCTGTAGCAAAGGATGAGTCTGCAGATAAAAAAATACTTCTAACATTAACATGTGAAAAGCTCAACCCCTTTCTGCTTGACTTTGCATCAAAACAGTGTAGGACTAGCCTGTTGATCTGTTGGATTAAGCAATTAATAATTGGATTAGAAAAGGTGCTTAACAGGAGATTTTATTTTTAACAAAGCTTCAACCAGGTGAAGCCAAACTATGCCACTTGAGAAACACTGGTAGAACATAATTATGAAAAAAGTTTTTAGTTTTTTTGGTCTGTATATTACAATTAATCGATTACAAAATTAGTTGATGATTATTTCGATTCTTTGCAATTAATCGTTTCAGCATTAGATGCATCAAAAATATGTCTGAGTAAATTTGTATAATTTTACGTTTATTCTTTTAAACTTAAAAAAAACAAAAACAACCTATATTTACCATTTAGAGAATACAACATTTGCCAAACATTTCTTGCCCTTCTTTTGACTCTTCACAATAATAAAAAGAAACGGTGCAATGTATTGTTTTCCCTCAGGCTTGTGTCCAAAACACAGCGTTTAAGCGAAGTACCGACCTGACCAGGGTCTGGTTATGGAGGTCCCACACGGCGATGTTTCCATCGGAGCAGCAGGAGAAGCAGACCTTGGCATCGGGGCTGATGGCCAAAGCATAGCAGGCCGGAGCAGAGGAAGTGAGCTCAGCCTTGATGCGGGGCGTCTGCGAGGCCAGATCCCAGATGGTCAGCGTGCTCGCCTCGCCGCCGACGATTAGGGTGCGGCCGTCGGGCAACAGCTTGCAGGAGCGGATGTAATTGTCTCTGTTCTGGAAAAGATAAAAGAATGAAAATGGTTGGAATAAATTTGTATACATGTGCAAATTCCAGATGAGAAAAAAAAATCATAGAGAAACCAGCATATTGCAGTACATCCACTTTTAAGACCTTTTTTTTTTAACCAGGTGAGGCAGCTGACTTTATCTAGTGAACATGTGAATGTCAACTTTAACGAGAGACAGTTGGGCTGCCGGCTCCACAAGAGCAGAAAGACAAATCAACAGTGCTGTAGAAGCTATTGGTCAAATTAAAATAGCACCCTGATGGCTTTATAAAACCAAAGTGCACTCTGGACACACCTTAAGGGCGTAGGAGGCCATATGAGCTGAACAGCATGAAGACACCGAGTCAAAATGAGAAACGGGAGGCAGTTGGGAGAAAGTAATGAGCTGCGTAATGGCAGACAGGGTTGGCCAATCAGAACATCATTACTCAGCAGGGTTTTTTTTCCCCCTTCACCAAGGATAATTTCAGCACAGCAGCGAGACATTTTACTGAATTATTCACTTCTCTATCTGTTGGGATCTGTGGACAGCTGTAGAGGGATGGAGAGTCAGGCTACATTTAATGCTCAAGAAAAGCCTTAATGTATTACTTTGAGATCTCATTAGCACACTGGGATCCGCTTATGGCTGCACATCCTGAAATAAATGTAGAGTAAGGCTAACTCGACTCAGTTTCTCCATCTTAAAATGTGAAATCATCTGATTACCAGACAGTCAAGTTGGGACACAGGACTCTTGCTGCCTGGCTGACTGATGTCCCAGATCTTGACGCAACCCTTTCCACCAGTGTAGACGTGACGCGTGGGGTTGCTGATGGTGACGGCGCACACTACTTCGCCGTGGCTCAGCGTGTTGATCTGACGAGCGTGGCGCGGGATGCCAGGGCCTATGAGAGCGTCTGGAGGGAAGGGCACGGGCTGCATCTGACCGTCTGCACTCACGTGGAAAGAGTAAGCTCTGGAAACGACAACAGAGATGGAAGAGAGTCAAGTTCTGGGAATAAAATCTACGGTAGTTAAAGAGCGAAAGCAAAAATGTAAACATACGGTTTTCCTCCTGAAATGGAGGTGAGGCTGGCCGGCAGGCCTGGAGCTCGCATGTGAGGATGGGGGTCAAACCCCGCCTGCACAAAAAAATAAAGAAATCAAATAAGCTTAAGTTTATTTTCAAGTAAAAACAAATCTGTAGATTTAGACGCCTAAATCTTGAGGTCAAGCCATAATTTCCAGGAAAATCCCTTGAAATATGCAGATTAAGTCTGAAACAAGTAAAACACTGCAGCAGGAAGAGCAGTTCAAAGTGCTTTACATTAATTAGAAGGAAATACAAACAAAACAACAAAACCAAAAGAAAGAAGATAACAACAAAAAAAGACAAAAGTTCTACACAATTTAAACTAATAGGAGTTTCTCTAGATCTAAAGTTTGTTCTCGATTAGTAATATGAACAAGAATGTTCATATTACATTCTTACATACTCCACAGTCTATAAACGAGTAGGATTTTTGTCTGGATCTTAAGTTTGTTCTGAATTAGTGAGGTATAAAACTAAATGTTGCTTCTCCATGTTTAGTCAAATATTTTAACCTACTGCAGATGGTGGTGCAGATGTTTGGAGGAGGATCTTTGTTGCATCTCTTTTTCTACATCTTGGGTGAGAATTTCAGCATAAAATCTGTGGGACTTACGATTGGTGACCGTCCGTAGGCGGCGGCGGCTGCAGCGGCGCTCATCTGGGGTGAGATGAGACCCGGATAGACACCGGGGCTGGTCAGTGATCCGTTCATTTCGTGATGACCCATCATGGCAAATGGAGAGGCATAAGAACCAGCGATCGACAGGGGAGTACGGAGGGCCGGGGCAGCTGATGGTGAGAAGGAAATGCCCTTTAACTCATTACTAAACTCTTCCTAGGTTTTAGTTTTATGAGTGTCAGTGCAGTAAAATTGTTGTAGCAGTGAAAGGAAAGGTCACAGGAGCCACATAGTGAGACTGTGGTAGATTTTTTTTTCACAAGCATTAACAGTGAAACTGGTGTGTACTTGCTTGTTAAAAAGGGTGCTTTGTTACAGGAAACATAGTGAATAATGAGGAGAATAACTGATTTGTCAGTAATTACCTAGTGCCTCCATGCCGGGCGGTTTTCCCATCGATAAAGGCCGCAGTCCAGGCGTCGTGCTGGTCCCCGGTGTGGGGGCCTCGTTCCTCGGTGTAGGCGTGTTGGACTTTAGGCTCGGTGTTGACGACTTGTCGTTCTGTAACAGAGAAATTATTTTGTCCATTTCCAAAGTTTGAGTCGAAAACACCCCACAGGCAGGAAAATCCAGAGTGACAATCTGAGCGAACAGTTTGAGTTAATCCAATCTAACATGGGCGCTCGTCACAGCCGTGGTTGTGAGTGTGTGATAGTGTGTCAGGATGAGGGTATAAACCTTTGCTTAGAAGCTAAGCTTGTCAGGACTTATGGAAGATGTTGGCCCAAATAATTATTTATTCATCCCTTGCCAGTTAATGTTAATAAGGGAATGAAAGAAACTGGGTTTTATAATGATGGTAAGAGGAAGTAGTAATATGGCCACTGTGTTGATTATCTTTAGCAATATTCAGTAAAATGGTTTATGTAATGAAAAATTTCAAGCCAGGTTAAATGTCGGTTTTTATAAGGATGGAAGAGGAGCAGATTATGGACACGGCGAACAAAAACCAGACAGCACATATCCCTCTGCAGAGACTCGGGGTTATTTACAGCCTCAGAGCAACGGAGAAATGACCATTTACTGGGTAAGCCATAAAGGAGATTGATAGGACTGAGCCATAGAGTTTGATTTCCTGAAAAGACATCCACCCCTTTGCTCCCTCAAATCCTACACAGCAGCCAACTCCTAAGCCTCCGTATTACTCTTTCACACAGCCACCCACTTCATTTGACAAATGCTCCTTTAGTCTGTCAGTTCAGGCTTCATCACCTCCACCATAAGCCTCCCTTCTCCCCTCGTTTCATCATCCTGATACACTCACATGGGTGTGGTCCTTCGCCTTAGACGACGGCGTGCTGCCCGAAGACGCAACGGAGGCGGGGCTGTTGGGGGCGGCGTCTTTCTTCAGCACCCGGGACTTATCCAGGCCGTTTTCCGGAGGGGAATGGGCGGGGCTGACTCGAGGGGTGGCTGGGTCCTGCAGAGTTAAACGAGACGGACGGAGTGCAAGACTGAGCAAACAGGCCGGAGGAAAGCCACTGGCATTTACATGTAGGTCAAACAAGCTGGGGCCTCATGTGCAAACACAGATAAATATCCCGATGTATGCTCATGCTCCCCTCTGTCCCCCACCTCACACATATGCATGCACTTCTCATTCACCTGTCACACCCTTTTCTCTTTGTGTTCTTTGTCTTATATTCTGCATGAATGGCAGAGGGAAATTCACCAAGTAAACAGCCTCAAAGCACACAACCAATATTATGTCAGACGTTTTGGCAACACAGTGAAAGGTGCTGAGGCTTGGACAGACAAAAGAGGACTGTGTTTGGGTTCTTTGCAGCCTTCCTGTTTAAGAATGTGTCTGAGCAGCTAAATGCCCGTCTTACCTCATTGGACACGTCCACCACCAAGTCGTCACTTTTCTCTCCGTCACTGTCCTGAAATAGAGGCGCAACATTAGTGGGAAGGGATTTATTTGACCTACATGCACAAAAACGCATAACTATTTAGGCTGGACAATAAATCAATAACTATATATATTGCAATAGACATGTGATCAATACCAGCAGATAATACGTCTGATTGAATGTTCAATAATTTCACTGAACTCTGATCCAGAATTGCAAGGGATTCTGGGGGATGTAGGCAGAGGAAAGGCTTTAGCTGCTCAACCTCTCACGCCTTGATGTCAAGGTTGGTGACATCAACACACTCGCTCACTCTTTGGTCACCTAGCAACAAGCTGATGAGTAACTTGCGCAGGCGCAGTTTAATGAGTCGCCTCAAAAAAAAAAAAAAAATTATGTGGAATGAAAACTGGAGAAAACAGGAAAAGGCATGTACCAGTTTGGATGTATTTCAGAGATTTAAAACAAAAAAACTAATCAATAACTGTCGAACGTATTGAAGACAATACGTTCTTCAGCCATATTGTCCAACCCTTGTATATATTAATCCAATTTGTACGTTTGTTTTCTGAAAGGCGAACATTTCATAAAAGAGCCTGAATAGACAGTCGGTCTTTAAAAAACACTCACATATCCTCTGTTGCTGTCTTTGTCGTCCACTTTGCGTTTCTTCGAGTCCAGGCCGTAGTCTGAAGAGCTGCGGTGCTTCTCGCTCGCTACCCGCAGGCTGTCTGATGGCGACACCGAGTTATTCTGCCACAAACACACCGACAACGATCGCATGAGACCGGAGTTCTCATCGAGTTACCTTGGCATGCTCTGTTCGTTTTAAATCAGTATCCACTGGTACACTGTGTGTACAGTATAGATTTACAGCCTCAACAAATATTCAACTGAGAATCTTCTTGGAAAACAAATGTGGATAAAGTGTGTCAACATTTCTCCATAGATGTTGGACTCTAAGCCGCTAATGCAGAGCAAAACTGGAGCCGCTGTGTTATGCATGTCAGCTGTTAATGTTTAAGACATAAATGCAGCTCATGACCAATCATGAAGGGAAGGTAGTATTTTCCTTTGTGGGGTCAGCGATAATATTGACAGTAAGCAAACTGCACAATGCTGCTGGACTGATTTGGAATAAAAAAAGGGGGGGTTGAAGAGGATTCTTGGAAAGCTCAGTCCTGTTGCTGCTGCCAAAGCACTGGAGCACAGAGGAAACAGACGAGGCAGCTGAGCAAAACCACAAAGCCGCAAAAACACTAACTGGGAAGGTGACTCGTCACGAGTCAAAGTGGAGAGAAAACATGAACTCTAAAAAAAAACTCTGCTTTCTGCTTTTTATATTGACAGCATGTTATATTTTATTTTTATTTTGTCTACAATTGCTACTCAGTGGTGGTGGTTGTGTGTCTTGTCTCTATGCTGCTGTAACTGCGAAATAATTTCCCTGCTGGGATAAATAAAGTAATTCTATTCTATTCTAAATAAAACTTGACAATATTATGGCCTGCCACTGCAGCCAGGGCAAAAGCCAGTAGAAAACTATATTAACTTTTTATAATCAAACTTACTCTGGATTCCCAACACGTTTACAAAACAACTAAAAATCAAAGCAACTGACATGAAAATGAACAGGATTAAGAAAAGGGGAATGAAAGAGACCATTGAGGAATCCAGGACAGGATCAATGTGGCGAGACAAAGTGTGCCGCCTGCAGAGAAGAGTCCTGACAGGGGCAGAGTGAGAAAATTAGTGGGGGGGGGAAAAAGAAGGACGAGACAAGAGACTAAAAACAGGAAAGGAACTTGGCAAGCAACACCAGTCTAGCAGTAAAGCCATGAGTTCTCCCCGACTAGTGGGAACGTTCAGACACGTTTGCACTTTCTCAAAAGCTGCAAACAGGGTTTTTGTTGTCTGAGATGGTGGAGCGGCCCTGCCAGGCAGACTGAAGGTCAACGAGTGGGTAGGTGGGGTAAGCACATCTAGAGGTCAATTCTTGTTGTGAATCGACTTAATAAATCGAAACAATTATCAGAAAGATGGAGGATTAAACCGAGGTAGAGCAGCTAATGGATAGCAGCCGCCTTTATAAAGGAGTAGAGCTTTCCCAAATGAGTTGGGCCAATTTTTCGCCTCCTCCTCAGGTCAAAACGGGCCGATGCGTTCAGCTCCTGCTGCAAAAACAAAGCCACCAGTCTAGCTTGGCGAGATGCTGTCTCCTACAGTATTACAGCCCGTCTGAATATGAGCCGGAGGCCTTTCAAAGATTGCTTAGTCTCAGTAACCATGCACTTCCCTTTAACTGTGGTATCAGATGACCTGAGACAACAGAACAGGAAGACTTTGTGTGTGTGTGTGTGGGTCGTGGGGGGCGTGTGTGTGTGTGGGGGGGTGCGCACGCAAACAAAAAGAGGGAGGAGAGGCTGGCTGAGAGAGCAGGTAAGGTGGTACTGCAGCCGCTTGTCACCAAATGAGAAGGTGGAGAGGGGGTTAGGGTTTCCTTCTGACATGAGTGAGCCCATTCAGGATGGCCAGTCAATGGGAACTTAATCTGTTTGAGCAGATCCAACAGAGCGTTACACTCCAGCTAACTGAGAGCTTTAAGCCAGTCTGATAAAACAAGGACTTTAACATGAGGAGAGATGGGGACGACACAAGACGAAGGAAGAAACAAAGTGATGAGAAGATACCAAACAGCAGGAAGAGGAAGGCAGCAGAGAAATACAATGTTTACAGAATGAGGAATAACAACAATGAGCTATGACAAGGACTCTTGTAATGGTAAATCCTCTAAAGTAGAAACGGAAGGTGAGTCAAAGTCACTTTTAATTGTGCTGAAATTAAAGGAGGTAGCAGACTACTAATCCTCGTCCAGTGATTGGAGTCATTTTCCACCTGGATTAGAAGGCAGTGGCTTATTTAGCCAGAAGTCATTTGGATTCAGGCACCGTACACCGCCCCCAAGTATAAAAATGTGTGTGTTCTTACACAGACAGCACGAATGTCTATTGAACGGTGAGCTCAGGTCTACGTTAAGTACACCTAATGACCAAACACGATGAGCTAGGAACAGAGCGAGTCGGGGGAGAGACAGACAGACACACAGGAGGACGGAGAGCAGTAGAGTCAACATACCGTGCTGGACTCGCGTTCTTTCAGAGGAATGGCCAGAGGCGAGTGAAAAGATGAGGGGCCAAGAGGGAGGAAAGCAAAACACAAATTAGTATGGGAGGGCAGCAAAGACTGCAATCAAAGAGCAGCAATCAAATGCATGGTGTAACCCATCAGGTTAGCTACGACGTGATCAAGAGGAAACGCTTTCAGAGAGAATTTAACGACCAAAAATGTACTTTTTGATGCTATGGAGACCAAATGAAGTAGCATTTAAAAGTAGCATCTTATAACATTTTACATTTTACAGACCAAAAGTTTGGACACACCTTTCTAATTCAATGGGTTTTCTTTATTTTCATGACTATTTATAAGGCAAGAAATCCCACTTATTAACCTGACAGGGCAGGTTGACCTATGAAGTGAAAACCATTTCAGGTGACGACCTCTTGAAGCTCATCAAGAAAATGCAGAGTGTGTGCAAAGCAGCAATCACAGCAAAATGTTGCTACTTTGAAGAAACTAGAATATAAGGGGTATTTTCAGTTGTTTTACACTTTTTTGTTTAGTGCATATTTCCACATGTGTTATTCATAGTTTTGATGCCTTCAGTGTGAATCTACAATGTCAATAGTCATGAAGATAAAGGAAACTCATTGAATCAAAAGGTGTGTCCAAACTTTTGGTCTGTACTGTATATTATAATAGTTTTCATTTTTCTGCTTTCCTATTATTTGATTAACCTATTTTCACATCAAATCAGAACATTAAGGTAAGGGTGGGCGATATGGACTTTAAGTTTTATCACAATAGTTTGTTGCACAGTTGTGATAACAATAAATATGACGATAAGAACTATTTATTATTTTCTTTTTTTTAGGTAACTGTATGGCTTGACTGTATAACATAGACCCAAAATCAAATACTAATCTTGAAAACATTAGTTTTTTATGTAATACACATAAAGAAGTGTGATCTATGACACTGAACTGCACTAAACATGCATTTAATCATGTTTTCGAATGTTTTGATACTCTCATTGAATAAACAGCGGAGAAAATAGCGAAAATAATCCCAACAATACATTTTGAGGTATTTTAAAATATTTTAAATGCCCACCCCTACATTAAGAAGAAGGATATCTGCTAAACCACAACATTTTCCCTCATAGTAGCTCTGTTTACAGTTTGGCCTTGAAAACGGTGTTTATTGGATGGAATATATTGAAGCCAGTAGAAAGCGCTCCTGTCAGCAACAGTGAAGTGCTGCAGGCTGTTTGTGTGGCAGGCTGTGCTCCTCACCTCGGTGCTCCAGGTCGTGGTGGTTCTTCTCATCCTTCACAGGCAGGTGGGTCTGGCTGCCAAGAGCGCCCAGAGCCAGCAAACCGGATCCAGCACCTGTCACCGGGGGGAGGCCGGGTGGCTGCAGGCCTGAGGGGTGAGGGGGCAGCTGGACCGGGGGGCCGTGGGCAGCGTGAGAGAGGTGCTGGGCCTGAAGCTGCTGCTGCTGTAAACAAACACAGAGAGACAAGAGACGAGACAAAGGACAAGTGGGTCAGCTGGGAAATGACTCCTCTATGAGTGACCGTGCTCTGCCCAGGTTGGCTTTGGAGACGTTTTTGCTCAAAGCCAAACAATCTGGATTTAGCTGTGGATCAACATGCAGTGCTGGCTTACTGCTGCTGCTGACCTGCTGTCTGAGGGACAGAACTGTTTTCATGTGTTCAATGAATCATTTGGCTCAATAGAGTAGAATACATTCACTCCAAAACCTCTGTGTTATACTTTAAAGTTCTGCAGCAGGGTAGCTGAAATATGACAGCAGGACAAAGCAGTGCTATTCATGTTCCAATATTAAAACGAATTCATGTTTACTTGATAGCTAAGGGTAAACTAATACAACTAATATTTAAGCATAATATTTATGTAACTAAAATATGTCAAAAAACAAATTGTATGCTTTCTAAGTTAAATTAAACCTGCAGTGTAAAATACTAAATTAATAATATACAAACATCAAACCAGAGAAACTAAAAACAACTGAATATTTTATTTTTGGACATCTGCAACATTTGTTAACTCTTTGGTGGTCGCTCTCAAAAAGTTTATGTTAGTCAATGTGACCGTTAACGAGTTTGAACTCGTGTGTAATGACAACATTTTATCCAACATGCCCCCTGAGATTCAAGACGTTTTTCCTGAATCAAACTGAAAGAAACCTGAATCTAATCAACATTTCATCATTTTCTGCTTTTGGATATTTTTTTTTTCTGACTCACCTTTTCCATTATGAAAAAGACCACGAGGCATTTTATTCTCGCTTTGTCAAAAAATGATTAAGCTATTTTCTAAACTCCGCTGGAAGGGAATGTAGTTATGTGACTCCAATGAATCACAGCAACCAGCAGGAGATGAAGGAGAGTTATTTTGGTTTCATCAGCAGTCAGTCAATCATAATTTATACTGCCCCAAACAGCTGTTACAACCACAATGTAAGGTGCCATATAAATCCTTTAAAAATTAGCCAACTAGACCAAATCATTTGAGCTTTTTCTCCAAAGATCCTGGAGCTACCAAGAGAAAAACAGATAAACAATGGCTGACAACATGGGCGCAATATGGTTTGTTTAGAGACATGAAATATTTCAGTTCAGAGCGACATTAAATTAGACTGAAATGTCTTTGTTTTTGGGTTTTCATCCAGATGACCAATGATGACTTCTTGACTTGGTTTAGTGTAGAGGACTGGTTTTTCTTTACATCCTGTCCTCACATGCCAGCGACTTTCATGTTTGGCCCATTTTCTTCTGTGATGGTGACTGACCTTCAATCAGCTATGTTTTGATTGAACATCACATTACCTCTGGCCACCAGATATGGTACCAAACAGCTATGCTCATTCCCAAACTGCTTCAATCATAACTGGGACAAAAAGAAGGAGAAAAAAAATCAATAGGTCTGCTCATGAAAGCCTCAAATCCTTTCAACACTCTGGAAAACCAAGCCAGCATGCCCCGCCTCAGCAAAATACCACTAAGCAGAAGACAGTGGAGAACACACACACGTCTCCCAAGAGGCCATGAATGTCTGTGAGAGGCAGTCAGAGCCAAGAGAGTAGATAGACAGGAGTTAAATAGCCACTCAGGCAAGAGGGAAGCAAGTGCTTTAAAACAAGGTTAAATAACACTTAGCACATCCATCAACTGCCTCTTTAAAAAAATCGAGGGAAAAAAAAAAGATTGCCTCTCTGCTTGCAAGATAGAACTCCAATAACTTGATCCATACATTCATTATACAAAATGGAGAAAGTAGACCAAAGTACATAGGGTGGGTTACCACATTCAAAAGTCTATTTAACAGCTGGCCATTATTCAGTCGGCCCATTATGTCACGCTAGACCTGGACCCGTCAGATGGATGCAAGCAAATAAGGGCCAGAGTTCTTAATCGATTTTTGCACCGGTGAGCAGAGCTGCCCGTTTCTTGCAAAAACGGAAAGGCGAGCAGAAAAAAAAAAGAGAAAGAAAACGAGAAAGGAAAGGGCAGCCAGAACAAGATGAGGAAGGAGAGGCAGAATCACAAAAATAACAAGAGAATAAAAGAGAGAGTGGGCGAGGGATTGAGGCAGGGACGTCCCTATTGAGTGTGCCTAATGAGGAAAAGCGTGCAGGGATCATTATCAAGAAGCCTCATTAGCGTGCTATGACTGAGGAGAAGAGAGGCGAGGGAGGGAAGTCATGAGGGGCGAGAGAGAGAAAGGGAGAAAAAAAAGCGGGGAGGGGGGGAATTTTCAGAAAATAAATTGCTTCCAATTCAATATTCATGGATAAAGAGCTAGCTCTCTTTCACACATATCTTTTTTCATTATGTGTAAATGCTGCAGCAGCTCTGGCAACTTCCACAGGAAACAGGCAATTAAAGTTAACTAGGCGAAGCTGGCTCCCTGCAGAACAGTACTGTCAGGTGGAACAAGCATCAACAGAACCCGGCACAAACCAGCTGGCAGACTGGCTTAATAAGTCTGGCAATGATCGGCGCATTACCCACTGTGGCTTACAACAGGTTCTGCAGCTCATCAGCATTTCTTCAGTCATCGAAAGAAAAGAAAATTATACCGCAAGATATTTTAAAAACAACAAATGGGGCCGAGAGGTAGGACAAAGACATTCCAGCTTAGCAGCGAAGATTCTGGAGAATCCATGACATCCATATTGGCCAGAAGAAAAGGAAGAAACAAACCAAGTTAAATTTTACTTTCCCTTTAAAGGGACAAACAACGTTAGAAAGCCGACCGCAGCCCAACTAAGCAGACACTATAAGTTTGGTGGGAGAATTGAGCCACAGCAGGAATAAACCTGTTGGCCATTTGCATCATTTCTGTATGAAAATAAAAAAAGTTTTCACTTATTTTGATTGTTAAACAGTGAAAAAACTCATCCAACTTGTTACACCTTAAAGATAAAATTCTAGTATAGCTTTCAAACACTTTTTAAAAAGTAAAAAAAAAAAAAACTACCGTAAATATATCCAAACAAAATATGTAAAGAGGCCATCGTGGTAAGCAAATGAGCCGTAGTGATATTAAAAGCAGCCAGGTGTAGAGGTTTGTGCCGTCTCCCACCGATTAGTATTTACATGACATGTGAAGAGCAGCACACCACCTGTAGCTGCCCCATCAACCAGTATCCTGCTACTATCTTGTTTAATGTAGGACTTATGGAAATGAAGGTAGGAGCATGCAAATGACGCAGCACCTCTGACACTTGTCAAGTAAGATTCAATCATGTGTTTCCCCTGGCTAGAAAACTATGCAAAACGGAGGAGAAGAAGGCAGAACAATTTCTCGGTGTCTGCTTTGTAGTCTGCAGTCCGCGCTGCAGCCGCGCAGATTTCAAACTTCAAATAAAACCAGAGCGTATCTAAAGTCTACTTGTCTGAAAGTGACCATCCTTTAGTGGAAACTAAGGGTCAGTAATTGTTTTGGTCTCATTTGGTTCAAAGTTTTTGATAATAAACTCCAATCCTGTGGAAATCCAGATATTTTCCTGTATTGTAAATAGAGTGAGAAAAGCTACAACCAACGACATTTTAGATAAAAAGTTTTAGGTTTTCTGATTAAAAACCTGTAAAATCAAAAGACTGGATTTACTTCACAGGTCAGTTAAGCCATCATTGTAAACCTGGAACAGAAGAAACATTAAACCTTGTAAATGTTAGACCCGCAGCTGTACCAACCATCAAGTAAATAGACATTTCTCACAAGTGCGACCAACAGGAGACGTCCCCGCTCTCCACACTGGGTCAATCTGCGCAACCTAAACTTTAATCCCATCTATTTTACAGATGTTCAACGCCTGTGCAGTCCCTGTTATCTCGGCTACTATCCCAAACACCTGAACACTTTAATTCTCTGGTCAAGAGGTAAAGGTAAGCCAGTTGGCTGAAAACCTTCATGTAATTAAAGAGCAAGCAAAGTGAAATGTGAGAAACTCTATAATCTGATACCAGCTGGAAGAACGCTTCAGAGCAGAGGCTCGCTGTGGAGCAGCTCCCTATGAGCTGAAAATGGCAACAATCAGAGAAATTACAGTGGTGAACGCCACATTGACAGATCATGGCAAACATTTTGTGTTCTAAAATTAATAAACCACTCAAGACAGGGACAAGTCTGCACAAGTGAAAGGACCATGACACAGCTTAAAAATAAACAGAAACAGCAACACTGCTGCAGATTTTTATCAATTATTCCAATTTTTCTACCAGATTAGACCTCCTTTCCAAAATTTCTCTTAAATGTAGCCCTTCAGATGAAGATAAGGTTGAAATTAATCCAAAAGCATAATGTAGCACCCTTTAGTGGTCGATAAATGTATGAGAAGTGCCGCTCCTCCTCTGTGAATGCAGTTTTGTCCCTGCTTCTGGATTAAATGAAAGAAGAAGAGGGGGTATACACACAGTCAGAGGCAGATTGGGAAGTCCACGTACCCCGATGATAGCATTCAGCTCAGTCATTGTCACCTGCTTAGCCCTCTCAACAGCTTGAGCCACCTGCTGTTGATGCTGCAGGACACAAACACAAAAGATCAGACACAAGATAGAGAAGAGTGCAGCTAAAACGAACACATTCAGACGTCTGCTGCTTCTCGAAGTAGAAAATAGACCCTTCACTCCGCCTTAAAACAAGGAAGAAAAGTCTATAATATGTGCTTAAATCTCAAGGATATGCACAAAAGTAAACCCAGGTGGGAACAGTCAGAACAGTAAAGGTCAGAACAGTAAAATTAATAATCAGAGTTGTTTACTTTAAGTTAATTAACTTTATGGGGAAAAAATTTACTTTTAGGAGTATTTTTACTGCATTGTACTGCAGGACTGGACATTTATTGCATTGTTTATCATGATACAATTATAAGATTTAGATTTGATCATTATGATAAATGAACGATGTTTATATTGATAATGAAAGAAGCTAATTTGGATTTTTTTTTCTTTTGCCTGGTTTTGTTATTTTGTAATGAATTATTTTCATTTTGACCTTGATAAATTTATACTTTGATCTATCTGATGACATAATCTTAAAATATTAAATTATTGCTATTTTAATCAGTTACTCAGTACTGGGGTTTCATTTTTGCCAAATACTTTTCTGCTCTTACTTGAGTAATTTCTTGGACAGCTACTTTTTACTTTCACTTGAGTAACATGCTGAAGTACTGCTACTCATACTCGAGTACGATTTTTGGATTCTCTACCCACCTCTGTTAAAACTTAATCTGTTGGAAGATGCTACAGCAAGCAACCAATCAGCTATTGAGCAACAGCCTCTATTTTAATATTTTGAATTCTTCATGTACAGCATGGCAGAAACTAGCTTATTTCCTTTAAGGTGCAGCTTGCACGGCTGAAACTCACCTCTTGTGACAAGAACGGCATGATCTGAGCCAGAATTGCATTGAGGCGTTTGGCAATTTCCGTCTGCAGGAGAGAAGAAAGAAAATATTAGAAGAACACGCTTACGATGCGCTGCATGCACCAACAGACTGAACAGTTTAATTACCTATAAAACCAAACTGTTTGCAGCGTCCATCTGGGTAAAACGTGCACTTTCTAACCAAATTGTATTTCTAACTAAATTGGGACCGCCCAAGAACAAATTTACTCCACCCCCCCCTTCCTCTCCGATGCTTCCATTAAGCTCAAGTCTTTATTTCATTAGGAGGCTGAAATATGCTAATACCATCTGGCTGGAGAGAGCCTAATGAGGTCCATACTTCATAATTACGGCCTATAAAGAGAGAGGGGGGCAGGGGGAGGGCATGCTGAAGCAGACAGGTTAACTCTCCAGCCCTATCTATCAGAGCCATCTTTGGTATCGACCACATAATATTAGCCGGCAGAGTAAGCTGATACTGCGGGGGCTCAATGTACATAATGCACTTTACAGCGCATTTGGGCAAATGGATACGCTGCGCTGCCCGTCTTACTGCACTCGGAGGTCCCATGACATTTTGCCCGAGCCAATTTCCCTTTTTAAATCCTGCACTTTCCGCAGAGTCGAGGAACAGAGTCGAGGAACAGAGTCGAGCACAAGAGGAACACAAAAGTGGGAAGCGGAGTGAAAGGGGGTGGAAGCAGTGATGAATGGAGGAGAGAAATCCTCTGATTTGACACTAAGGTAATGCGGTTTGACTGAACCAGGGGAGGTGAACTAATTGATTCTGAGAGATTAGGGGTGGAGGCCCAGCAGGTGTGTGTGGGTTGAAGAGATCCTTCCCGCCATTTTGGACGCCGCTGCATTCCGCTCATTTACTCCTTAACCTTGTTTGAATGTGAAAAGGCTGGAGAGACAGGAGGTGCCAGTAGCTTTCTGGAAAACCTCTGTCACCCTTTTCATTTTCAGGGGGAGCAGGAGACGAAGAGGGGAGGGAGGAGAGGGGCAGACCTTTGCTGTCCTGTCAGGATTTATCTCACAACCCCTGTTTGACCTCAAATGGACGGCGCTTTCTCCCTCCCAAAGCTTCTTCACACCCCTTTCATGCTAATTCCACTCCTCTCTTCTATGCCCTTCCTCTTCCTTTTTCCTCCTCTTGTCCTCCCCTCTTCTGTTGCCGGGGCAACGCTATCTGGCACGGCTTATCGTTATGTAAATTGGGCTGAGGGGCTCTGACCAGAACAGCCTGTAAAATCATATTAGGAGCAGCACAGAGGCAGGTCATTAAATTGAATTTTCGGCCTGTCGATCTGATCGGCACGGGAAATTAATGAGGGATAACTGGGAATGCGGAGGCGGCCGAGGAGGCGGTGTGGGGGGCGGGCGGATGGCGAGCTGACATGGAGGAAGGGTGGGGGACTCTATGGAGACTCATAAAGCATCATCATTACTGGGGGGCGGGAGGGGTGTATACAATGACACTGGCAGGGTGAATGTGTTTCAGTGTTACGCCACTTGCCTGGAAATGGCTGCAGGGGGAGCAGCACGGGGCTTGTAGAAACAGCTGTATGCTGATACACTCGGCTATTAACGCAACTGCATTACGCACAAAGACATCCATTTGCTCACAGCCAATCACCACTTCAGGGCCACCGTTTGAGGCCAGAAACGTTTGTGGAATTCAGGCGCTGCACTCCGCCGTTTTTTGTTGAATTTATTATCTGGTGGTGTGGCAGAGAAAAGTACTGGAGTAACGTGAAAAAAAAAAAGCTGCTATTAGTAGTTAAATGTTCTGAAGACTTTTGACCCCCATGTTGACTTCAGCCCAAAACTCATCTGGGGATTAGAGTGGTAACAATTTTGATTCATCGATAAGCTTTCACTTACTGATGGTTGATATAAAAGGAAGCTGGCAGTACGATAGGAAATGTCATATTTGTTATTTTGTCCACTGTTTGTTCTGTATCAATATGTATCAATGACTATGAAAATATGATAAAAGGCAGTTACTGTGAACAGTTTAGTGATAAAACTCACACTTTAAGTGGACAAGTGAAAAAGCCTATTTCAAATGCTAATATTTTCCAAGAATAATATTTGTTTGTGGCACTACGATTACTGTGCCATGCAGTCACAAACATACAGTTACCTAAAAAATAAGTTGTTTTTTTAAATTGTAATCTTCATGATGATCATAATAGTTCAATAAAATATCATAATAAGATCCCAAGTCCATACTGGCCACCTCTATATGTGGCTTTAAAGTAAAAAATAAATAGAAAGAGTCAATGTACTTAGTTGCACTATTTTCTCCGTCCTTTCCCGATTTCGTTCCTCTGTTCACCCACCCAGTGAGGGTAATGAGGACAAGTGTGTTTGGACAGATTCCTGACAGCTAAACATGAACATGCAGAAAACACCCGCTGTGGGCTTACAGAAGCCAAAACAGGACCACTTCATTTTTTTTTTTGAAGTAACCATTTTTCCACAGAGCTTTCAGCAGCAGAGACAGGTTTATAGTCACTTAAAGCCGCTGGAAACAGAGGCCTTTGAGCCAGCTGAAGCTTTTCTCTGCTGCTCCACAATTACAGGTACTCAGCGTTGTCTAGGAGCACCAGAGCTTGGAGAGGCCCGCTCTCTCCACCGCATCCCTCTGTCAATGGCGCGTTGAAAGCCGTTTGGCTGTTTGTCGCTCCAGGCATTAGCCCCCCGAGTGGAGAGCCGAGTCTCTGACGAGGATTCAATTGGCGAGGAAAACAAGTGGCATATGATGAGGAGGCAGAGATGGCTGTTTGGGAATTATCTTCTCAGCCAGGGCAAGAGGAAGAAAGAGCCACTTAGAGGTACCTTGTTCATTACGAATGCATGAGGAACATTTTGCATGTGTGTGACAATTTAGTTAGAGCCAATATGCAGAGAAAGAAGCAACATTTCTGCAGGGAAACCTATGGAAGCAGAGCATCTGTGACAGATAACATTCCTCTGTTTGAATCCTAACACCAGCCAGTTAGGAAACATACACCCCAAACAATAATAGTGCAACACTCCTTCACCAACTTCTTCGGCCTTGCTATCAAAATAAAGCACGTCTCACAGCCCCGAGTAACCTCATCAAACTCCCCTGAGCGTGGGTGTGTGTGTGTGTGTGTTCTCCTACTCAGTTTGTTTTGGCTTTGAGACAGATCGACCATCATCACCTTGGCAAACAATTCCAGGAATCCACTATAAATTATTCATTTGCACAAGCTCCGTTTCTCCTTCCTCCCTGTTCCTCCTTTCTCCAGGAAACAGACCCGATAAAACACTTTCTCCCACCACCGCCTTCGCTCATTCAACAAGTGACGAATCGGACAATCGGTGCATCTATGAAAATGCTATAAGTTCACTTTGAATCCCTATGATTCCATTTAATCCTAGCTCTAATTAGAATGGACAGGCAAAAAGCTAAGCTTAAAACATAAGGAGGCATGAAAGTGATAAACATCCAGACAGACAGAGAGCAGAGGGAGTTGAAAACAAAGCAACCCCCTCACACCCCTCCACCCCACTCACACAACCTCCACCACAGTCAGCAGGGCATGTTGCTGAGGCAGCCTAATGAGCTGCGCTAATTAAAATCACTTATTGACAGCAAGCAAGGGTGATTACCTCCACCCTGCACTTTTTGCCATCATAAGAGACACTGTCAAAACAAATTACCTCCCGGCAGCCGCAGCCACACACTCACATACACACACACCTTCCCTTTTATGACAACCGCTCTGCTCAGCAGCAGCATAGAGGGGAAACAGTGTGCTGGAACCTCAATTACTGTATGTTTGTGAAGTAGACACAAACAGTGTTTCTATGTTGGGATATTTATAGATATGTGTGTGTGTCTGTGTTTATGCATGAGTTCCTTTTTAGTCCAGATTTGTTGGGGTAACAACAAAGTGAATTTATAATGTGTTTTTTTTTTTTTTTCACACTACAATAAATCTTCAACGCAAGCAAAGTAACACGCCCGCCTGCTTCCAATAATCCAGCCTGCAGCCGTTCGTATGAACAACGGTGACGGCGAGGGGCCGTCTGTTTACCTCTCGCTGATGTCATCACAAACACTTGTTCAGCAGGGAAGGGAGAGGGAGAAAGAAAAAGGAAGGAGGGTGGCAGGAGCAATAAATTATTCAGAGAGCTCTCCGCTGGGCTTATTGACAAACAAAGGAGATGCACAGGACAAGTCGATTAACCCATTTACCCCGGAACGCCTAGTCTCCAGATTACATCCACGCTTTCTTCCCACTCGTTTGGGCCGCGTATCACTCCTACCTGCTTTAATGTTGATAAAAAAACCCAGAAAGGGGCAGGCTTGGTTGCCTTGATGATCAGAAAACGCATCTAGTTAGCGTAGTGCGCGCCAACTAGAGCAACATGCTGCTCCTCCAACCGGGCTCCCCTCCCGCCGATGCCATTAACCTTCTGGATCTCACGGCCACGAGGCCTCCACCCCACCATTCTTCATCTCGCCCCCCGCCTCTCTCACGTACTGCCACTCTCGTACATCATATTGTGCGGCTAATGACACGGGGGCCATCTTTCATGTCCCCTTGCTGCGGTGGTGGGAGAGGCGATGAAAAAATACGACGGTACAAAAGGGGAGGCAAAAAAAATAGATCTAAGGAAGCAATAAAAAGTTTAAAAGGGGGAAGTATTATGTGTTTTCCAGGCACATAGTGTCATTTTATAGCACAATGAAGTAACTATGTTAACTTCAGTTGTTATAAACATACTACATACATCTAATATGACTTGAAAGAAATTTGACTTTATAATTTAACGCCTTGAAATCGGGCCTCTATCTCTTAAAAAAAAAAAAAAAACTACTGCTCTTTCTGAAAGTCCACCTTCAGGATGTCATCCCAACATGGCTCCTCTATTGACCCTTTAACAATGTTTTAAGCCGGCGCTGAACTACTGAGAAGTAGCTCATATAATGAGCTAAGCTGATGTGCAATTGCACCAGGTGTTTGCCAATTGCTGCTGGCTAGTCTGAAGGAGCTGAGTGGGGGAGTCACAAAGGAGGATCTTCATCTTTCATTTTTGCACAACTGAATGGTTGATTCAGGGAGATTCAAGGATTTCTCAAACATGCATGAAAAAACTCTAAGTAACACTCCATCTAGGTTTTGGATAACATGGAGTAACTTTACAACAACATTATAACATAATGTAAAGCTAAAGAAAATGAGCCTACTTTACATAATACTGCCCCTGAAAAAAGATAGGTCTGCTTCTGAAAATGTTAACAGAGGAGTAAACGGGGTCTAAAAGAATGGTTTGGTTTTTACATGACATCATGTCACATTCTGGGTGAGAAACTTTTATTTTTGGTGCAAACAGGAGAGATGAGGTTGGTAATCCTCACAAACTCACAGGTTTATCTATTCCACTACAGCCAACATATTTTTATTTGTTTATACTTTTGATCTCATGCTCAACAACAGCCATGAACTGAGTTTTAAATCCCCTGCTTACATCTTCCATTGACATAACACACCACTTACAGTCTTAAACGATTCACTTCTACGAGTTTCACGACACAACGCCACCGTCTGTAGTAGACGCTTAAAATAAAAAAATTAATTAAAAAAAAGGTTGAGTGAGGGGGTCTCCAACTTCAGAAATACTGTCCTGAAACTTTTAGATGCATCCATGCTCCAACATACCTGAATCAATTGGTTGAATTTACCTCTTCAACATGTCATGAAGAGATTTGTTACTGGTGTGATATCTGTAGGTCTGTCTTAAGTTATGAGGTACAGAATGATTAGGTCACCGATCTTCTTTTACTCATTTTTTCTTACATTTTCTGTACAGCAGTCATAAAAATACCACTGGGCAGAGAAAAACCACAGGTTTTACTGATTATGATACCTTAATTTAAGCTGACTATTTCCTACTATTATAAAAGCATCTACTAACAATAAGCCATGCATCAGTATTCGCAAACCGAATACTTGGAAAACGACGAGTATGTGGGCACATTTATGTGAATGAATGCATGAGGGGGCAGTGTGGGAAAGATAAACATATGATGCAATTTTTGCTTGTCCACAGTTTCCACAAGGCTGTAACCCAGATAATTTAAGCCAAGGCTTACAAAAATAAAAATTCACCAGATGCCAGGGAAAGCTAACTTCATGTTGACACATTGATCATTTACATAAAAAGTCCAAAAGTCAAACTAAGTCACCATCTATCAAGCTTCCCATTTCTCTAAGGTATTCCTGCAGAAAGCAAAAGTCCATTCAGCGGTTCATTTGATTCTTTATCCAGGTTCTTTCAAGTATCTTGGTATTTCCTTCTTTAGCGTTGACTCAGTTCTCTTCACATTATGAGCCTTTGTATTACTTATGCCACAAATTGAATTTTTTTCCTCTTTTCTTTTGACAAACTATTAAAATCCTTAACTTGAATCAACAACTGTCTCTTATCCATTCGTTGGAGCCTGATGCGGGCGTTGCATGCTAAACATTTCTGATGAGACGTCACTGAGCTGCACACCAAAGTCGTTGTGTGTGCTGCCTCAACTCCTGGGAGCTCCAGGGCAGTTTCAGGTAGAGGATAGTGAATAATGAATTTCAGCAAGCCATCTAAATGAGTCACTATTATATTCTATTGTTCACGTATTTCTGTAAAGCTCCACTGAAGTTACTGTTGCTTCCTTCGACGTGTGAAACACGACAGAAACAAACTAATAAGATGGCTGTGAAACACAGAAACGACTTCTCTTCTACCGAAAAGACTCTTTAGGTGGTGTGAAACAAACTGGATATTCTTCCAGTTCATCTATGGGGTGATAGCAGCTTGTCCGCTTATTAGGTGAGCTTTTAAATTCCTTAGCCATGGAAATTCAAACATCTACTGGTAGAAAAAAACCCCAGCAGCTTAAGACAAACCACTCGAAAGCATACATCGCCAGTTTGTCTGCCAGCTACTTTAATCTCATCAACCGCCTCATCAGAGAGTGTGCCCTTAATGTTGTTTAACCTGTCAGCATTTCTACAACAGGAAGCCTGTATGGGTATGCCTCTGAAAAGCATTTAGGGATAAGGGCAGGAACTAAGGTCAGATATGCATGCATGCACATGTTTATACTCTTCAAACACTAGGGGAGGAAAAAACAAAAACATAAGTGTTTTGGATGTACATAGACCATATCTGATGTGGCCACATACCTGTTTGTGCATCTCAATGTTGAGTCCATAGGACATCTCATAGTACTGAAAAATAAAGAGAGACAAAACATTAAACCTCAAACTTTTCACTTCAAAAATACGTCAGACTCAAAGGCAGGTATTTATCCTCAAATACACACCCTAATAGGTTTAACACAAGTGGTTGTAGATAATTCATTTTGACCCAGTAATGAGAAAATGAAAGACTAAGATATTTTTTTTATTTTAACCATAAAGGAGATGCTGAACAGATGCTTTAGGAAAGGAGTGAACAAAAAAAGCAGAACAACTTTGACCAAAACAGTCGATGATATTTGTGTACTTTTTACTGCAGCAGCAACAGAGGACTGGTTTCGTCCGAGTGACAGTATGTCTTTAAACACAACCCCAACCTATGACATCAAAGACCTGACAAAAAAAAAAAAAACACTTTCTGTGATGGTCAAAAGCCAAACTAACCAGATCCAAACTAAAGTGTAGTTGTTTACCAAAGATATACAATTTATAGCTGCTAATAACACCCTATCAGAACAAAAAGTAGATTCAAAAAAGTGAAATCGACACCTTGTCCGTCATTACTTCTTTATCACAAACAATAATATTATATGGATACATCAGTAGGGACAGATTGCTCTGTGAAGCTTGTGTTGGCAAGAACCTTTGAGTTGGGTCATGTTTACAAAACCATCTGTTTTTGTCCCTGTTATGAACTCTGAACTGAGTATAGTACAAATTATCTGAGTGTACTTTTATATTAAACCTTGTCTTAAAAGCAGTTGCAAGCATTTATGACTTAAAATACTAATCATCTTTTAATACAAGCAGTAATATCCCACCATGTTTCGTTCACTGTTTTACACTGAGCAGCAGGAAAACTTCTAATTAAACAGAATCTTGGACAAATTACAGCTAATATTACTAGGCCCAGCTGTTGACTAACTTAAAATTTTGCAACATCAATCTAAGAGACTGCACATGAATTATGATTCTTAGGTTAGAAATTTTGATGAAAATAATTGTTGGGAGTTTCACCAGAGGGGGGGAATAACAAAAGCTGTTCAAAGGTGGTCACTTGGGGCACATGTGGTTCTAACACATGTACTTAGAGCTGTCCACTTGACATCTGATCAAACAGGAAGCATGTTGGCAGCAAGTCTGAGCAGACTCACACTCTTCCCCTGTCTGAGAAAGCTGTGGTTGTGACACTTGTTTCACTCTGAGGAGGTTACTAAAATAAAACAATAAGACACACACAGGAAACCCACTGATTCATGCACAAAGCCAGCAGAGGAGCCATTAACTTCCTTTGGATCCTGTTAGGTGTGTTAGGGTGGAGGTGGGGAGAATTGGAGGAACCCAGAGACACAGATGGGACGGGGTCAGCACACCCTACGATCAATAGCTGGACATTTGACCCTGTCTAGAATTTCAACGGGCCCTTAACCCCCACCCTGCTCCTCCTCGTCCAATGAAAACAAGCGTGAGTCAACAATCTAACAAGATCTTGGAAAAACAACTAGGTTGCACCACCTGTGACTTTTCACCTGAGGCAAATGGGAGGGCACGGCATTAAATCAGATTCATGGCTTACAATTATTGCACTTACCATGACATAGTGGCGCTGCATTTCAGTCTTTTCGTTGGCAAGTTTATCGTACTCAACTTTGAGACTTGTAGGAAGAAAGAAAAACAAAAAGAGAGAAGGTGTTTACTGATTATGACCTGAACAGAGAGCCATTAGAAAAGCAAACACCATCAACTGTTTATAGTAAACGTGAGAAAGCAGTTTAGATTTTATACGCCGCAAGTGTCGGCTTGGGGTGCATGAGGTTACAATAAAGGAGCGACCAGTAGCAGCTTCCTCTTCCTATTGTTTCCAGGAAGCCAGAGCTGTTTACAGTTAGTTAGTCATTACCTGTGGTACTGGGCCTGCAGGAACTGAAATTCGTCTTTGATCCTATCGCAGGACTCTGCCACCGTGAACTTGAAGCCAGGCTGCCCTGGTTGGTGAGGTGCCTGAAAGAGTGGAAACACCGCAGGTGTAAACATCATGAGCAGATAACTTTCCTGCCACCACCTCCTGCTTTTTCTCACTAAACCCAGTTCTTTATCTCTTCGTGGTTTTTTATGCGTATGCCGAGCCTCAAGAAGCAGAACAGAAAGAAGGCTGCCTTCATCCGTGATCTACCAATAAGTCACCCGCTTAATCCATCCACACAGAACTACTGCATAAATGGCTTTTGTCGTTTTGACAACAAATTGCACAAGGATTTAAACCATACACAAGGTGCAACACACCTTGGCACCAACTCAAGCCATAAATAGCAACAGCTCAATTCTCAGGCAATTAAGCTATTTTTTTTAAAAGGGTGCTTTATTTGCATCAATGCACAAACAGTGACAAAGACAGCTACTCACCGGATGCCGGCCTTGTGGATACATGTCGAGCCTTTTACACAAGGGAATCGATGTGTTTTTCTCCCCCCCACCTTTTTTTTTTTTTTTTGTCGTAAATCCCAGAGAAGGTGCGGTAAATCACCGCCACCCCCTCCCCTGTAAACGCAGGATGGCGGCGGACAAAGCCTTTCTCTGGGCTGCCAGGCGCACTTTCAGACCCCGACCAGTGGACGTGTCCCCTCCTCAGCCTCGCTTTGGACCTAAACAAACAAGAAAACGGGGCACCGCTCAGGAGCTGGATCACATAAACAAAAACACAAAGCGACACCAATTTCACCTTAGTGACCTAACCGCGGAGTCGGTTACGTAAAAAAATAAATAAAATAAAGTCGCTCTTTGGGGGCGATTTTGAAAATATTTCCCTAGATATGACAGATTCTTTACCAGTCGGTTTAGTGTGCATCGCAGTGAGAAAAATGTGATAAATTTCCTCAAGTATAAGAATAAATCCTAAAGTTTTAGTTTTGAATACACCCACAGGAACACGACGCTTCGCTTTTCTTATAAATGCACCGAGTTCTCCTTCATAATAAGAGCGAACATCTACAGTGTTTTGGTGGTCCGAGGTGATCAGAAAACAAGAAGTCTGCTCCCATAAAAGCCTCACCACCACTCGCCTGGTTAGCGGCTCCCTCCGTGAAGCCCTTTTTTACCTTTGTCTCGACCGATTCCTCCCTCCTCTATACAGGTAAGAAATAGTATCCACACACTGCGGAATATCGTCGACTTTCCACCGCCACTGGAGACTTAAAAAGCAAAACAAAGATGTCTTTCCGTCGTTCCTGTGCTCGTACGCTTCGTCTTGTTCGGCCGCCTTGAGAGTCCGTTAAAGCCCGGTGATTCCGAAGCGGAGAGCGTCGCTCCGTCCGTCCGTCCGATCGGACGCTGGACGAGTCCTCGACCGCAGACAACTTCAAAAAACAGGCCAAGTTAGATCCTGCAGCAGTACGCCAGTTCTCCAGTAGTTCCTGATAGTATGAACTGTCGACCGAACCAGTTATTTTGTGTTAAAATATCGAGCGTTGTGAAATTCACCGCCAGCCTGCCGTTGGGTACCCAGTTCCTCCGCCGCGCGCTGTACCACACACAGACTGTGCACTGACACGAGGACCTCACTGCTGAGAGAGGGCCCCGCACCAACCAATCAGGCTCCTCGTCGGAGCTCAGCACGAGCAACCAATCACTGAGCGGCGTCCCCACGTGGGGTTGGAAGAAAAACAGACGTCCTCATTGGACAAAATACAGTGACCTCACACGGTCGCCATTTTGGATGTGAAGTGACATTCTGAGCGTTCAACAACTTGTTCAAAACAAAGGTAATAATTTATATGTTCGTCCATTTCAGCGAAGCAGAGCAAATTCCGTCTACATCTATTAAACTCTGGTCGTCCAAGGACGTCTGTGGTGTGAACGTCACCCCAAGAGGTACGCTTATTTAAGCAAATAAAATGCCAGGTGAACATATATAAATTAAAGCAACGTCACCCTAATATAAATATTGGTATTGGAACGTGAAGATAACACTTCTACAAGAAAGAGAAAAACGTACAAAGAAAAAAAACATGCTCCCTTGGCTATCAAACCAAAAACAACTCAACTCAATTTATTAAAACCTCAAATTCACAGAATATAAAAAGATGTTTTATCTACAGCAGAGCGCCCTTTGAGTGACTTGAATTGATCGACCTATTTCTAACGAGAACTTAAGCGTGTACAAGCTTTCCTATCACCATCAATAGGAAGACTACAACACCTCCGTGCCTCCGCCTATCATGTGCTGCTCACTCTACACACCCCACGTGGGGGCCTCTACCTCCGCCTCACTGCTCTCTATCCAATGGGAACCCGGCTGTCCTCCTGCGCCGCTTACGATTGGCTGAGTGCTGGAAGCGCTGTCAGTCATGAGTCCCCGTTGTCAATTAAACCCACGTTGGGTACCGCGCTGACAAATGCCTGTGCTACTCTCCCTCCTGCCTGCGAACAGTGCCTGGAATGGCTGCTTAATTAGCTTCGAATGGCTTTTCCTTTCAGCTCAAACAATCTGTCACTACCATGTGGTAAAAAGAGCCCTGCATAAAACAAAAGCAGGAAAAAAAAGCTAGTAGGGGCTTAAATATCAGTTTGATTCCCCCCATGCCCCTCACTCTTCAACCCCCCATCCCCCATGAAAACATTTGCTGCAAAACAAAGCTTTTACCTCACTCAAACATTGGCTCCTTTCGCTCATCTGTTTCTGCCCTCAATTTCCTTTAAAACTGCATTTGTTTGTTTATCTAGGAGTCCATTTAGGCTCCTCGTGTTTTGATTTAAGCACTGGATTTCTGTTAGTGGACCAGGTTTGGTTGGCCTTCACGACATTTGTGGCTTTACTGGTTTATAAAGGCTGTTAAATGTTGAACTTAATCCGGTGTGAAAAAATAAATGAAAATAGACACATTGATTATTTTTTTATCTAAAATGAATGCACACCTCTTAAGAATATGGTTTGTAAGTGAAAAATCCCCTATACTCACCATAACAAACCTAAGCTACAGATTAGAGGATTGTGCAAAATAAATCAAATATTATATAATGAAAATCAAGATGCTAATAAAAATAATGCAATTGGATTCACTTTGGAACATTTTGTTCTTCCCAGACCAAAACACCGCTTTGGAATACTTCATCATTTTTATGAAGCACAATGAAGTGCGCAAAGTACTGCATTTGAGCTGTAGCTAGCACGCTGCGTGCTTCGGCTGCTGCCTAGCAACAAATGGATCCCTCCTGCAGATGTGGCGACATCAGTTGGGATAATAACTCATGTACTGAGGGCATGTCGCAGGGTGACACACTGGCTGGGAGACTTTAAAGACGGGTTTCACATAAAACTTCTGCAAATGATTAATTGTTCCAGTAGCAGTCGCAATCACAGACTCTAAGAGGCAACAGACATTTGAACAAGATAAAACTCAAGTCTGCTTTTGAACATCCAAGTTTCCTCAGAGGACATAATGTCTGAATGAAAATTTCAGAATCCCTGCAATGTCAGGCATCTTAAGCATTGAAACGGATAACAGGTAAAAGTTTACGTTTTGTTATGTTATTCTGTGTTATGAGTGCATTTGGCAATACATGGCAGCACTACAAGTGAGGCTACAGCACTCAGCTCGTTAACAAGGTTCCACTAATTACATTTCCTGCTGTAATTTAGTCAACAGTTTCAATTTCTTCATAGATTCAAAGATATCCACCTGCTACCTAGGCTCTTTTACTCTACTAGCACCCTTAAAGTGATTAAATAGCCAAGTGTGACTGTGTGCGCTAAACGAATTAATGGTGTTAGACCACAGTTCATTTTTTCTTTCCAGTTCCTGAAAAGAGCAGTGGCACTAAAATCCAATAAAACCGCATTGCTCAATGTTTTCCCAATCATTTGCACAATTTCAACTGTTTAGTTCACTTCTCTTGCAAAACGATGGCAAGATGATTTGAGGAAGCCTGTGTCATGCTCAGAAACCACTTCTCAATTTGGCTTATTTTTGTATTTGCTGACGGTTTCCGTTGTCACTTTTGCCTGTACGAATCATTTTATTTTAATTTCAAAGTAAAATAAATCTCATCATACACTTGAGCTTATCCTGCTTATATATTATTAGATCCAAATGGGATTTTTATTTGGGGTGTGCGTACAACTCTTCACAACTATGTACAAGACATAGCATGCAAAAAAAGAGAGTCAAGTCCAGTTTGCAAAAACAAGACTGCAGATTGGAGTTCCACTAATGAATCAACAGTTGCAGGACGTTTACTTCTCCTTTACTTTAACACTACACTCTATTTCAACAGAATCAGCGTGAAAGACATTATTACATACACTACTCAAGAGGAGCACTAACACACAAACATGGGACACATATTCATAAGATCGGTGCCTCGGTGGGCAGAGGATGGAGAGCTGCTAGATTTCCAACATCATCATCCATTCATCATATCTGTAGTCAAGTGGGCTTGTAGTGTTGATTTAAGTGGAGCTGTTGGTCAGTGGCACAGATATTTGACAGTTTGCTCTGCGCTGAGCTTCCTGGGATTGGTATGTGTAGGCCCTGTGTAAGGATGTGGGTTATCTGGGAACTGGCAAACACAGCGACGGTCTCCACAGGCCCGAGCCTCTGATTCAAGAACCGCATACAAACAGACATTATCGTACGGCTTCATCTGACACGTAGCCGGTCATGGATGCGTCACACACGCACAAACACACGTGTATTCACCCCAACACAAACACACACACACACACAAAGATTCACTTTTCATCCCACTCAATAGAGAGTGGCCTAGATTAAGGAACAACAAAGAAGTGGGCTTCACCGCTGGGAGAAGTGGGGCCGCTCCGCCCTTCTAGACCTCTGCACTGTTTATTTGCACTGGAAACCCAGACGCTGTGAAACTCCCACTCCGCGGCACTGCACAAATATTGAGGCTATTTGCAGAGGTGCTTTTTATTCTTTACAGAGCAATGATTGGTTCTTTGCACCCTCATCTCTGCAGAAGCTTCGTCAGTGGATTCCTTTGGCCTCCACTGCCTCGCCACCCCAACACCAACTTAAAGCAGCCATTAAATAAATATGATTGATGTATATTTTTAATAGGGTTAGTGGCCTCTAAAGAGTAAATTCACATTTAATCGGCTTATGATATCACATTCTCTGCGCAAATAAATAATCCAAACCACAGTTTCAGTTGGTTATACTTTCTTCTTCTCATTTTGTACAAGAAATAGGGGTCTATAAAACTCAGCCTAGGATTACCACTGGATGGATGGATGGATGGATGGATGGATGGACAAATGGCTAATGTCTAAAGAGGACAAATGGATGTATGGACAGACGGACGGATAATATCAAAAGTAGTTAGATGGATGGCTAATGTCAAAAACAGACAAACTGATAATTGAACGAACGGCTAAAGACAAATGTGGATGGATGGATGCTCATCAAGACATTGAACATGCTTATATCAGACCCAGACTTTCTCAGTGTTTCCAGGCGGTGTAGGAATCCTTAACAAAATCGCACCATGCTCACTCTGATGGAGGACTGAAGTGTAAAAAACGAATTGTCTCTGCACTGCTAACAAAAAAAAAATCTAGCCTGAAGACCCTTTTTTGGACGTTGTGGGCTATAAGCAAGGGGTGAAATTGATTAATGCTGTTTTTCTCTTCCTTTGAGAGTGACATCACCTTTGTGAGGCTGTTTATATTCCAGCATCCATGAGATTAATTACTTCATCCATTCAACTGCCGCCACTTCCAGCCATCCCAGTTGCTTTGAATTAGAGGAGTGCAGCACTGGGGGCTGGATTTCCACCGCGGTGTGTTCAGTTGGACGGTCGCTGTGGCGGTCTAAAGCGCCCACTGACTCAGGATTATTGACATGCTTTCACAGGCGAGTTCAGGCCTTGAAAGGAGACATTCCTCGCCACAATGGGCCCAGTGTGTGTCGTGGGGGCAGCAGACATGAATAGAGCCCTTAAGTATCACTGTGACTCGTCAGCCTCTAATCAATGCAAACAAGATGAAAGGACCTTATCAAAAGAGACAAACACAGACATGAGCAGTGCCTGATCAAAAAAGGTGAAGGCCTTTTTTGTGTAATCTCTACATTAGCATGTGCTGTTGGCTGGTGTGTAAGTACGGGACCTCAAAGCTGAGAAGCAGCTGAAAAGATACACTATGAAAAGAGAAAAAAATCTGTTTTTAACAGACCCAGGTCTTTTGGTTTAAGTTTGGTCTTTAAATGCAAAATGATAATGCACTGTAATACCTTGATATGAAACATAATTAGAATATTTTCACAGCAGCGTTTTGTAAATGGTGCTTAGATGAAGTGTTATTGTGCTTCATGGCGCTGGAATGTGGCACGAGGCGCTCATGAGGTGTCAGTGTTTGCCGTCCACCCTTGTTGATACCTAATGATTGAGTCTGCTATAACAGATCCATAATGAATTCAGAACGGCTTTGCTTCTTGTGCTGTTTGTGATTAATAAGCCCATTTAGAGAGCTCTCATTGTGACCAGGTCCACAGGCCGGCTCAGGCTAACGCTCTTTAGGGGGCTGGTGTTATTTTTTGTGATTACCATCCAAGTGGCTGCCGTTGGAAAAGAAGGTCAACAAAGTGACCTGATCCTGTCCATCAGCCGGAGAGTGAAAGAGGACCTCATGACGATGGAGAGACCTTCTCTGCTTTTAACAAGCGAATGAGTGTTTTACCCACACACACACACGCACACACACACACACACACACACACACACACACACACACACACACACACACACACACACACACACACACACACACACACACACACACACACACACACACGCACACACACGGCCAACACGGGAGCCTTTTCCACAGCTGTGGTTGGAGCCGGTGTCTAACTGAGAACCAATCCTTTCTGTTTTGACCAGAGAAACCCTGGCTCCGGGCCACACCAACTCTTTCGATTTCCAGAGAAATGAGTTGCTTACATCCGGGCGTTAAGGTGGTTTTATGGAGAATAACTCGAGGCTTAAACATGCTTTGTGGTGGTGCACCCCTACATGTATCTGCCATTCTGTGGCGGCCTCAGGAGTAAGTGGAACAATCTGGTAATTGCTGCTGGTTTTTTGTTGGTGACGTTGGTATGGAAACAATAAGTGGTGCTGGTCAATTGGCCGCCGCATACGTTTGCTGTTTTTACCTGAAAACATTGGTGCATTTGATTCTGACCACGAATCACTTCGCATCTTCTTGGAGACATTTCACGCACAAAATGACTACTGATGATATAATGTCATTTTCCCATAAATTTTGTTTATAGTCTGCTGTAAGAAGATGTGGTCCAGCAAATCATATCTTCAAAGAAGAGGGTGCTTATGTGTGATAATCTATTGTATCTAAATAAATAGAAGTTGACTGCCCCAACTGGGGATCAGAACCACAGTGCAAGATAAAATCTGTAGAAAATATACAACATACCATAAATGTGGCATTTCAGCACTTATATGAATATTTATGTCTGTAATCCAATAAAATATTTAACGAGATTTGCAATAACTCAGTACATGTATGCTAAATGGTTTGTTAATGGGTACAAATTGGGCAGACTAACTGGTGAAAAGGAAAACTGACTCTTGGCCTACTATAAATTACAATGAACAAAGTGGTGGTTTGGTGGTGAAGTAAAAAGAATGTAAAGCTCTTTTACTGCAGTTTCTTGTCTGTGTTTCATTTGCTTTTTGGTTTGCTCATGCTAAATTCAATCACTAAACAACAACAAGCATCAGAGACTCTGTTGTGGCAGTTCTTTTGTGACTTTCCAATGCTATAATAACAGGGAAACTCCAGTCTGGGAAGGATGAAATCAACATGGATGGCTACCTCCAAACTAGAAAATGCCAGGTTTTAAGTTTTGAAGTCAAACAAGACCCGGTGCCATTGGCACTTGCATAAGGCTTTGGAGAATTTCTGTAATGCAATTTTTAAATTCTGATGAGTTTATATGAAGCTGCCTCAGGTGGAGATTGATAATACTTCATCTTTTTCTCACTAACTGTCAGACTGATTTAACGGCAGAGCAAGAAGAGGCAAAAGTTAACCTCCAAAGGAAGCACGGGTACATAAACCTTTCTGGCAGACCACAGCCAATAAAATTACAACCTTCACTCTATTCCCAACTGGGACAGTGGCCACGATGTGGGTGGGCTGCTGAAAGCACAGATTAATAAATTTAGCACTATGTGGCTAAAAAAAAAAAGAGTCTCAGTGACATGTATTACTTATACTCCTGAGATCAGAGAGTCACGGATTACTAATTAGAAGTTCAACTTAAAAAAATAAAATAAATCTAGAGTAGAAATAATCCTCATTGTCCCTCAGTTTGGGGAATTCAGGTGTACCATCAGCACAGTGACAGGCAAGTCAAAGTATGCAGATTCACACAAAAGTAATAATATGAAAAACGTAACGAATAGGAGATTTGTATAGCATAAGACAAAATGCAGTGCAGTTATTCAAAATAGCGTACCGTACTTTGATTCCCAGAAATGAGCCCCTGAGTAGAAATTTAAGAAAAAGTATATATATGCATGTATATTTGCATATAAAAAACTCCCAACAGAAAATTTACAAAAATTTACAAAAAAATTTACAAAATCCGTACTGCTCAGCGGAAATAAGGCATTACTGAGTTTGCTGGGAGGAAGGATCTATGATAACGTTCCTTTGTGCACCTAGGATGCAGCACTCTGTCAATGGAGGAGCTCTCCAGTTCTGCAACAATTTAATTTGCAGGTTAGGAGGCATTGTCCAACAGTAAAAAGCATATTTTGAAAAAAATAGTTCAGTTTTGTTTATTTAAAATAGATTTTTAAGGGTACAAATACCGCATACAGCTATTTTCAGACCCCCTACAAAAATGCTTAAATCTGCCTATTTTAATAGGCAGATTTAAGTCTGCCTATTTTAATAGGCAGATTTAAGCAAAAATATATTTATTAATACACAGAGTGGAAACTTTCTTGGCACTAGCATGGATGCCAATATGTATGGTCTTCCTTATTTCTGCTCTTAGGGTACAGCCAATCAGCACCAAGGAAAATAATTGTAGTTCTGTGAATATCAACTAGCATTGCACTCAGTAATTCCAGCTTCACAAGCTGCATCTTCTTTCTAATAGTTTAGATATGCATTACAAAATTAACCACAAATAGGCAGATTTCCTGCAAACAGCTTGGAGAGACATTCCACAGAAAAATCAGCAAATAGATGAATTCACAAATTAAATAATACTGTTCATGAGCCCCTAGTAATTCTGTTAAAAATAATTATTTCTACACATGTATTTCTCCCCAACTCAATCAATATTCTTAATTTAAAGCCTGGGCTTTTCTCAATTTCTCAGTGTAAGATTATGTTACTGCAATAAAAAGATGTGTTTTACTTTAAGGTTTTTCTTTTACTCATCTTTACCGGGGGGAACCAGGTGCAACTTTAAGATGATAAAATAAAGGTTAGACTGCAATCCTGAAAATTGCAGGTTTATAAGTATCCGTGGTTTGCAGAGAAGTACTGCCTTGTTATTACAATGTAAACTGTCTATTAAAAAAAGGAAGAGGGATGTACAAAGTAGGTGAGAGCAGCCTGACATCTTACTGACATTTTAAATGTCTCCTCCATGTAATGATCCTTTTTTTTTTTTTCATCAGCTGCTCAGCAGGAAACTAAAGAACTGAGTTCATTATGGACCAGAGCAAAATGTGGTTTCCAAGGGAACAAGCACCTACATGCAGGACTGAAGACGAGATGAGGTTTTTTGTATTCATGTATACCGCAGAGGGAACTGTGCAGAGTTCGTGCATGCCTATATTGAGTGTGGTACACAGTGCACGGCGTTGTGTGCTGCTTTCGTTCATGCGAACCCACTCGGTTCTGAACTAAATCGAATGAGGTAAATCACCTGCCACGCCATTGATTTTATGGGTCATCAGATAACACCAGGGCTTGCTGAGCGCATGCCCTTCAGCACTAAGAAGGCTATTATTTAGCCAGATCGATAGCTCTAATTACCTCACTCCACCCACTGCAATAAATTCAAGACAGCACGCAGTCTTCCAAGGATCTGGAATGCGATCAAATCACATCCGCGTTCCAGAGCTCTGGACTAAACTTTAAACATCTCCACATTAACAACGACTGGCTATTTCAATTAAAGATGTGCTGCATCTGATCCCTTCTGCAACATTTCTGACTATTCTATACATCTACAAAGGTTATGTGAAACAGTCTTTTAAGAAAAGTTATTGACAATAAGTGACATGTTTCAGACATCGAGAAAAGCTTCAAAAGTGCCCGTTAGCTGCTGTCAGAATGAGAGCGAAAAGCTAAACGCAGCACCACAGGATGTTTCTAAAGGCGGCCAATCAAAGCAGAGCGTGGTTTCAAAGATGTTGCATGACTTGAAACTTGTAACAGAAACTCACTGTGAGATAAAAACCCTGCCACAGTCGCAAACGTGGTTTGTGCTTTCTGAGACAGTTAGAAACAAAAAAGGCCAGAGCGCAAACGGAAGTCTGGGACTCGCTGTTGGGAGTTTCACCTTGACTTACAATCGCCTAGTTAAATTTTCTCTCAGCACCACTTCTGCTTCATGTATCATTAACGCTACACACGGCCAAACAGTGTCTCGCGTTAATATCTTCAAGCTGTCCACTTAGAAGTAATGCTGTTGTCAGTGTTTTGCCCTTGCTGCCTCAGTCTCTCACCTCTAACATGCTGAGTGCTGCCGGCTCCACTATCTGGTTTCTCCACACTCATAGCCCTGCAGCAGACCACTTATCACAGACGCTGGCAAGCCGCCCACTGCCCATCACTTTCTGACTTTCACACAGTCTCTCATTCGGTGAGAGGAAACAGCTCAAGTGTGCAAATTCTTAAGCTGAGCAATGTGACAAAAAAACACATCTTTGATAGATCAATTAAATTGTGTCAAGTGATGTTTTCATGCAACTCTGAAGGGAAATTAGTAACTAAGAAAGACTGACATGCAGGATAGTTTAACACGAGGTACAAAAAGGTTTTCTTACCCTTCCAGATTTCTTCAGTTTTTGCTTTATCGTTTCAGATCAACAAATTTAAGTTTTTAAATGATGATTTTAATTATTATGGAATAGAGTTATTCACTGCCCTCCACATTATGTGTATTAAAGCTGAAGAAATACTCATCTACTTCCATCCATGGCTGCATACAAATCCTGAAAGGTTGGGCTACAGTGGCAACAAGGCAGTGCATCTTAGCAGAAGCTGCATTGTGGCCCATTGGAGAAAGAATGACTAGATGCCGCATTGAGTGTCTCACATCAACATGTCCACCATAATGGGGAGGGCGACCATTAAAGTCAACACTCAAGTGAACAAAGAAGATTCTTTCTTTTGTAGAAGAAGCAGTTAGCGGGTTACATTTCACAGAGAAATGCTAAAACATGTACTGTAGTTAGAGCAGCTATCATGTTGCAATGTTATTTTCATCTGTTATTATATTGAAGCTTATTTGGCACATAGGAAACATCTCATGTATATGATGGAAATCATGGCCAATGTGGCTAATGGTATGATATACTATTATTGTGCATTATGTTTTGTCCAGCTGATTTAATTGTTCTAAGTTGATCAATAAAATATTGAAAAGTCTTAGTGTGGATGGTGTTGATCTTGGTGAGGTGAAGTGGGTGGGCAGGTTTGAGTTTTCTTTTTAAACCTTTTTGTCATATAATATTTACTGAGTACACCGTTTCTGTTCTCTTCAATTTGATTATTCCTCCAGTGCTGCAAGAAATAAACAAACAGTAAACAGATATTGGCAAGAAAATAGAAAATATAGTTAGAAAAAAAAAACTGGCCATGAAAACAAAAATGTAATATGAAGAAAGAAACACTGATGGGAACAACTCCAATAAAAGTCAATGTGATTTTTTATTGAAACAGAAATATGATTTAAAGCTACATCATGTCTGCTTATTCTCATGACTGTTTCCAGCAGAATAATAAGTTTATCAACAGATTATAAATGTTAATTTACCGTCACTTCATGATACAAATAAGGTAATAAATATCAAGAGATTTCTGACTGTAAACCTCCCTTACTAGCAATGCAGAATAAATAAAAGAGAAACAATGAAATATTCTTGTTCTACAAACATTAGGTAAAAAGATAAATCTGTCATTTTCTAAATGCTACAGCTTTGTGTGTTTTGTCATTATAGAGTCAAATCTCATAAATGTTTGATAACATACAGAACAAATTTAGAGAAACACAGTTAGACACTTTAACTCATTTTTAATTAGAAAGAGTTTAAGATCAATTCTTTACTAGTACAGTGCTACTTAAAGTAGCAAATAATACTCCTGCATATGTAGAAATGGTGCATTTCTATTTTTAACCAGGTCACAAAAGTCAATTATTGCATGATAAACTGCCCAGACTAATCATGGCAAGAGTAAACTTTTAACCACTGAAGCAGGAATCTTCTTCTGGCCCTTACACCAAAGACGAATAAATTTCTAAGTGTTTTTACGGTGAGTCTGAGTCCATTTGTGAAGCGTCTGACAAACTGCACTGCCCCCATGCTGGCAGGCCCTCGCAATTCAGGCGTGCATCCAAGCCCATCTAAACATGGCCAGCAGCTGGCCTCAGGGCCGGTGTAACTGTTTAGCTCATAATAGTCACTGATTAGAATACCAGTGGCGAGAAGTGAACCCAAAGCAGTTGTTGACAAGGGATATTAAGCAAAGTGGGGAGTCCAGCCACAGGGATTTGATGATGCCACCAGGGAAACATGTGCTGGCCCACACGGAGGCTCTCTTTAACACCATGGCATCCAAACAGCTGATAACTCAATCCGAGAGACGAGTAGAGGGTTACACCGTTTCACCAGACACGAGAGAAACTGAGAGGCCGGGCCCAGAGGCATGGGCGGGCATTGGGGGGCATTGCAGGCTCTCAGAGAGGCTGATTGTTAAGCTCCGTAGCTAAACGGCAGAGAGTGGACTTATGGTACCTTTCTTCTAATGCTAATATCTCTCTTTTTAAATAAAGTTTTTGGCTGGTCCTTTTTTATTTCCTTCACTGCTGCTTCTACCTCAACCACAGCTCTGGGAACGTGACCTTTCCGGATGCAAGTGCCAAACCAAAACCTCAAATATTATTTTGTCTTAGTGGCTGCTTATTTCCACTTCATCTGATCTAACTAATCATGCTTCGCCGAGCGAGGAAACTCTTCAAAACCACATTTATTAGTCTGTTTTCACCTTCTAGGTAACTGTATTTCAAGTTTAATGACGTGGGATTTTTTTTCTTTTTATTTCCCTAAAACTAAAACTGGAAGAAAGAAGATGATAAAGTACAGTAGTGTTGATTTGAGATTGGCTATATTTATTGAAGCAATGATAAAAATGACAAAGTGTTAAAAATTCTTGGCAACAGACCAGTCACTGCACGTATCCCCAAAATTACAACTACTTTTCTGAAAATAAAACTTGAGATCAAGCATGCTGCTTCAGTACAGCTGTTATTTTAAGCCATGCATTTTTATCACTGAACAGCATATTTGATCATATCTTTCAGTATATCGAGATTTAGTGATGCTCTCAGTACCAACAAATTAAAAAACACCAAAACAAGCATAAGTTAAAGTTTATTGTCAACATGACTAATCCTATGATTGATGGATTTTATCCAATAAGAATAAACAATATGATAGCCGTCCAGTCAATCCATATTGTTCCGATATGTCAAGAACAATATGGATGGACTTATTATCAGTTCAACGTTCCTTTAGCAAAGCAAACATCACTTTGTTATTCTTCTATGGAAAATTAAATTTAAATTAAAAAGGGAAAAAAATGACCTCATTTTATCCACCAATACAGAGTGCAGCACAGTGTCATAATTATGTTTTCTAATCGATGATATAAATTAAAGTATATGAATCATAAATGAATGCTTTTATGTAATTGAAATACAACTCAGCTATTTTAAGACAAAACCAGGGCTTACATTTTCCACTGGCTTAATAAGTAAACACACCTGAAAACCGCCTTGCTCTTCACAACCAGCAATTAAGGTAGGGGCAAGAATATTGTTTAAATACATGTTTGGTTCTTCCTCTGTTGTGTTCTGAATTTTATCTCAGCATACCCGCGAGAATCAGGCAACGTTGTTTACAATCCCAGCCTGTACTTTTGATCTCTTATCACTTATGAGCAGCGCTCCAAACTGAGGTTACACAAACATTTCAAACGGGATTTATCAAAGCTAACAAACGTCAGCACTTACAGATAAACAGCGGCTGCGAACCCAGCTCTGCATCAAGTATCGATTCACGACACCGTAGCTTTACGTGGCAATATTAAAGCAAATAGAATATTAGAGATGGGGCTCTTGTGCTCTTCAAATGCAAACCTCACGTTTGATAAATGTTGAATCTTATATTTTGACTTGATTATCTCCCAGCTAAAGCAGATTAAAAGCAGAAGTGCAGCATTTTAAACTTCCCTGCAATAGTTTAAATGGTTACTTATCTCCATTGACACACCATCAGACAAATTTTCTTTCCTTAAGATCAGGAGATACCAAAGCTTTTTGGTGGTAACAGAAAAACCTGGTGCTAAGGATTTATTGTTAATATTGTAATAGTATGAGGTATCTAGGTTATGGTCTGGTTTCATATTCTTTGGTATTCTTACGTGTTAAAAAATTAGAACATATAAATTCACAGATAATGTAGCTGCAAACCAAAACTGAGGCTATTTTTAAATGTGATTTTTTTTTAAAATCTGAATATCTTCAGTGCACTAAAAATCCAGCAAAAAACTGAAAGCAGACGTCCTGAACGATGTTGGTGCTGATAGAGCGGAGAACTCTGGAGGATAACATGGACACCAGCTGTTCAAAGAAACAGACATAAATTGTCCGCTGGCACTTTCAAAAAAGATTTTTGCACACTCTATAAAAAAAATAAAAAATCGCTATAAACTGTAGACTGGTTGATGGCGTGTGATCACAGAAAATCAATGTGATCACATAGTCAAAACAGTGCAAATCATCCAAATGTTTGGATTTAAGAGGTAAAGCTGGCCTTCCTTGTAGTCAGAACAAAATGCCGTTTAAAACCTAAACTGAAAGCTGAAACGACAAAATGTTTATATCTAAAAACAATCCCCCAAAAACTTCTTCTACTGCCAGATCGGGATTTGAATTAATTTTCATTTAGCCAAGAAGTTTGTTTCTGGAAGATAATAAGGCAAGTATAATTTACAATAAAGCAATGTCAATTTTTATTGACATATTGAAAAAAAAAAACATTGACAAGTATTTATGCCCTTCTTAATAATCAATAACAAGTCCTTTATTTACATCAAAGCTATTTAATTTACTTTTAAGTCTTCGAGGTTGGAAGGCCTCTCGCCATCTCCCTCATCTTTAGCTCTTTCCACAGATTCTCAATCAGATCCAGCCAGAAATCGGGCTGGGTCACTTTAAACCTAAATCTCCCAAGGGGTATGAATAATTATGGACTCAACAGTACTTGCACATCATGCCTTTTCTACATCAGTTTATCTTAATTATGTTTTTCAAACAATTTAAATTACTAAACCAAGCAGAGTGGAAAGACCGGAGAAAAATCCTATTTCTTCAGACATTAAAGTATTAACGAGGTTTTTGTTCTTTAGGGAAATTGAATGCAACTCGTTTCGTCGTTGACAGAGTTATTAGCACCTTTCGACACTCCCAGGAGATGCCCCCTCCATGTCTGATTGTGTTTTGCTACAATCTACCATCTCAGTCTAATGAGTTGTTCATAATTTGTCACCATTCTGTTTCTTTTGGCACTATAGCCTCCTCTTGCTCTGCTTTGTTGTCCACTCCACTGCACTGCACCTCCCCACCCCCCCCAAAAAGCTTTTAGAGACATTTACTTCAGAGAGGAAAAGCAGCTCAAAAGCGTGTGGAAAAGACGCATAGAGGACGACATGTCTTTTACTTGCATTATTCAGAAAAATGCACTTACTTTGAGCCTTTTCAATGCTAATATTATGTTAATGAAAGGAACTGGGCAAGATACAGTGCTCCTCATTAAAGGAGGAACATGCTGTTAATGCACCTTACAGCCGTTTCACGTCAGTTTGATGGTAATGGTTCATCTGGGCTGGTCTAAGGTCAGGGATGCTCTACGAGGGCATACACTTTATGCTAACCCAATGTTTCTTGTCCACATTTTTCACAATAACAACGTTACGGCTAACATGCAGAAGCAACAGAGCAATTTTTTTTCCCCACAAGATTGTCGACGGTGTGCTTCAAAATTTTACAGTCGAAATAAAACAAAAACATCCTTGGGTATGCAGAACAGATCGAGTGCTTTTCTTGATTTGGGTCGTGCCTTTGTGGAAAACGGAGCTGACGCAGATCAGGACAGATGGAAATACGTCCTGCAGCGACGTGTAGACTCACTCTGATGTAGCAAATATGTTACTCTTGACTGGTCAAATGAAAGATTTTCTGTTTCTGCTCAGAGTAAAAAACAAAACACACAACATCACAGCGACAGCGCTGCCAGCAACGATCCATTACTGTGATCAGACAGGTCTGTGCTCATCAAAAAACACGACAGGGGCAGAAACCAGAGGTTTTTATTCCCAGATACAGAAGAAAACATGCTCTTCTTCATCCAGAGAAATGTGGAACAGGTTTAGGATTCCCGACACATTTGGTTTTACTTTCTTTTTATTTAACCAGAGCTCAACAACAGACATAAATGAAAAATAAACTAACTTAAGTTGACTCAATATTTCTGTCCCATTACTTGATTAAAACATTTAAGTTACATTTATTACCATTGCAACCACATGTACCATCACTTTCCACCAGTCTAAAAAGAAGCGTAATATTTATTTAATGAGATCACAACTAAATTTACTTCCCAACCAAATGAAAGCCAAGCAAGGATTGGCTTTCAGCTTCAGGTGCAACCAAAAGGTTCTTGAGTCTCTGAACCTCACAATCCGCGATGCACAAGCCAACAGGTTCAGTGCTATGATCCTGTCACTTAAACACAAAGATCAGTATGGACTGTGTTCCTAGTGGAAGAGGGCTTCCACCTTTTGTGCAGCGCACACAACTCCAAATTGGACATTGACCAGTTGCTGAGACACTTAGTTATTCAGGAAAAACCATGCTGCTTTTTGGTCAGTACTAGAGGCGGAAAAGTATTATGGTTCCGTTAGTGGTGGAATAAAGTTTTTGTTGGCTGAGATCTGGTTATTTTTGAACAGTCTTGAAGGTCTTAATGATAATGAAGCAATTTGATCTTTAGGACGATGAGTATTTTGATAATCAAATGCTTGTGGGTTTGTAGAAATAGACTATGAGACTTTCTTGTTGTGGCTACTGAAAGGTTAAAGACAGTATGCATCCAGTGCAAGGTGAAGGTCACGTGTGCAGGGAAGTTTCTAACCAATCTGCAGCAAAACACAAAAAGAGAGTCTTCTTCCAAAGAGTGGAGAGTTGGCAACAACAGACTGAAGGAAAGCAAACACGACGTGACATCAGGAAGCAGGTCATCCTGGGATATTTGCGTGAGTCATTTATAACCTGATGTACCTTGCTGTTTTACAAGCTGAAAACTGACAAACACTTTGGTGTTAATGTTATTAATGAAGAAGTAGCTGGAAGCAAACAGCAGCTCCCCTGTTTGCTGATCTGGGAGAATCTAATTCCCAGACTAACATTCCCAGTACAACAGGCTCTGACCTTCATTACTTTGTTTACCTGAAAAATATTGTTTTCTTTTTTCACTTTTACCTTCAGCTGAAATGCATGACCTCATTGGTAGCAATCAGCTCCATAAACCTGCTTAGTAGCTTCATTATTGTGCCACGTTGTAGTGGTTATTCCCAAATAACCTGATCTAAAGTTAACAATGTGTCTAAAATATTGCAACAATTGCAATAGGCAGTAATATGTTTTCCTGTCTTTTCACTTACAGCCTCAGATAATTCCAGCAGAATGCAGAGAAAATGATAACATCAAGATAGACTTTTTCTAAAGAGGACTGATTGATTCACTCTTAGCTTTTATGTGTAACTTAATAAAGTTTTGCACTGTAATGTTTACATTTCCTGTTTTTGAGAGGATTTAAAGAATGCTATTTAAAGACTATCACCAATTTGTTAAGTGTCAATCCCTGATAATATTTTGTGTTAATGAAATATTGGCTGATTTTTGCAGGAAAAATGGCCATTATAAACTTTGATTTACATTTTAAGTGATTTTATTTAAAATCTTTATGATTTTTTTACTGCAATTTATTTCTTAAAAAAGCAAATCCACATAAACTTCAGAATTTACAAGTCAGTTTGTGCAAAATGTAACAATTTTACCCCTGAATAAAAACACAAAAAATAACTGGAGGTATAAAGTATTTTCCTTTAGGAGACTCTAAACTAGCACTCCTTTGCATTTTCTCAGACAGTCTGCTACATTAGCTAGTGTAGAAGTGCTATGACTGGTGAATAGGACTAAGCTGAAAACATGCATAATTTTAAAGCATAAGACTTGATAAAAGGTGGTATATTTACCCCAAAAATTGTTGCAAAAATTTAATATTGTCATGCATTATATACTAACCAATTAGCTAGTCAGAACTTCTAATTAAACAACAAGAGAGTCTATTGAACTTAAATTTAAATATTTAAAAATTCTCTGGTTGTTTCCTGATGACAAAATTCTAAATTCAATGCAAACATGTTCCAGAGAATTTGCACAAGTATGGCTAATTTATTGCCCTCTTTAAGCAGGGCTAAATTATTTCTGCTTTGCTTTGAGAAGAACTCAATGTTATACAACCGTTGAAATACTTAAAAGCTGTATTTACACTGCCATAGGCCCGCAATGAGTACATGAATCATTAAAGTCATTCTATGAAGTTTAATACAGTAGCTGATTTATGTATTCCATGTAAACAGACTTAAACCCTCTTTATGCAGGAAGTGTAATTACTTATTCACATCTCCTGTTCAGAAGCAAACAGCTGGAAGCACAGCCTTGTGCAACAAGAGTTCCTGCCTGTGGAACAAGCTCCATCCCAAACATCAGCAGATTTGTCTTTGAAGTGGTTAAATAAAGATCAAGGCTCTTTTTATTAACTGGAATTATCATTTTAGGCCCTCTTTTAAAGAGTCTGCCATTTCCGTACACACAGAGTGAATTTAGAGCCAAATATCTGACTTGACTTCATTGCACGTAGGGAGGATGACGGGTGGATTTTGTTTTCTTAAGCTACTCCGCATAATCATTGTTACTGGTTATTTCAAATAGGTTAACTTTTATTACAGATGTTCAAAATGTCTCTTTGTTTAGCCACCATTTAGTTAAGATGAACTAAGACGGCCAAGTTACAAACTTTAGTTGAAAAATACTGAAAGAGGTCTGTTGCATTGTGTTGTAGTGATTCATATTTTTTAAAATCAATTGTCAACAGTTATGAATTCCTTCTTGAAACATTTAGAGATTCTTTATTTTGCATTATACAGCTTTGGTCTTACTGCTCTTATAAAATAATCAGAAATTAAAATGGTCTGTTTTTCCTCCTGAATTATTAAAGAGGGTGTGCTAGAAAATAGTCTGGAAAACAGCATGAATAATGTTTGATTCTATTTACCTCCAAATTTGCATCGTTTGGTTCTGATACCAGGAAACAATCTGAATTATAAAACAGGGTGAGCGTTCCTGCTGTGGGGTTAGATGACTCTTTACTTTCTCCAAAGCAACTTGGGTTTCTGCTCTGGTTCTGTCAGATCTCTGTTCTCTGCTTGTCAGCCAGATGTACTGGTGCTTAGCAGACTTAGCTTCAAACCCCGTTCTCTCTCTGTCTGTCTGTCTGTCTGTCTGTCTGTCTGTCTGTCTGTCTGTCTGTGTCCTCAGACTCCACTGAGATGGGGATGCTGTTAGCTCTGTGGTGCAGTCTGGACAGTCTGAATTTTCTCATTGTTGGTCTTTGTGTATCCTGTTGTGTAGTTAAGTTTCTTTGTTAAGAGTCAGTTTCAAGACTAAAATCAGTCTTAAAAAATACTGATTGGTTTCTCTTCTTGAATCTGTCTTTCTTAGTTGGTCAGCCCATAGATCTCTAGCTCTAGTCTCCCGCAAACTCAGAGTTTACCAGGTTTCAGTAAGCAGAGATAAGAAGAATAGATTATTCAATAAATGGATGGAAGAACTTATATTCATGCAGATTTCCAAAAATACCCACATTTCAATCATAGGAGTTAGGAAATGCTCGAGTGAGGCTTTGAAATTCTGTTGGTCACTGCCTGATCTGGATTCAGCGTGCTTTGGCCTCAAATCTTGTGTTTACTTCATGCCTAATCATGTGCAGCTGTGCTGCAGTTCACTCTAGCCAATAAAGCTCATCATGTTCACCTGTTCTTGCCTCTGCTTCAGCTCTCCGTGTTCTTGCAGTCTCTGTCAGATTGACTACATTTTCCTCTGCAGCCCAGACTTCATGTTCGGGTTGACATCTTTGACCACGTCTCTGATTTGGTACCTTTCTGGTCTTGGCAGCGTTTTTGACCTCATCTCTGTTTCAAGTTTTGCCCTCAACTGACTTATATGATTTGGATGTCAATTTAGCTAAGTAAATTTTAACTTCAGCCTGTGTCCTTATTTGAATCAATAATTTCTGAACTGGACTGCATCAAACTGGAGCTATGGTTACATTAAGGACAATTAACATGAACGTTATCTGTGCAACTTGAATCACTACTAACTTGCTGCATCTGTTTTCCCTCTGAGTTTAATAATCCTGTGTTTCTACAAAGTAAAGGGGAATCAGTCTAAGTAATCTGACCTTCAAAGTTTGTAGATTTATGCTCCCACGTCGTGACCATAAGCCCCATGACCACCAACCTCATTGAGCTCCTCAAATATCCTCCTGCCTCTACAAAGCTGAACACCGCAGCTATCTTGCAATGATGAAGACATCAGGGTAAATACCAGTGGCGAGCCGTGCTACTCACAGATTTGCATTCTCTACCTGGCCGACACCCAAAACTCAACTGGCTTGTGTCTAACTTAATACCTTGAATGTTTTCATGAATCAACACCCACTGTTCATGTTTACTTATAAACCTGTAGTAGAGTTAGAGATTAAACCCAATCAACACATTTTGTAGATGGATAAGACATCAAAGTTTTTTGTAACTGTTCTTGTTCTGAGTGCCTTCTGGGTCCAGATTCTAGTTATTGAGCTCTGCCAAGGTAATCTTAATTTAAAGTTTATTCACTATCACTGCCAATAAGTGATTGCTTCAAGAGATGAATCAATGCTTAAACCTTAACAACTGCTAGAGAGACTTTCTTTACGTTCAGGAAGCAATAACTCATGGTTTTCCCCAGACCAAGGGTCTTCAAATGAAGTCCTCAAAGCCCAATGCTGCAACTTATAGATGTGTCTTTGCTACAACTTGCCTGAGTCCAATAATGAGGTCATTAGCAGCACTCTGGTGACCTTGACTGCATGCTGAGGAGGTGATTCAGCCATTTGATTGAAGAGTGTTGGACCAGGGACACATCAAAGTTGCAGGAAACTGAACCTCGAGGCCTAGAGTTGAAGACCCCTGTTCTAAATGCTGCTTATTAAAGTATATTGCTACTTTTTGTGCATAAGACTTTTATGTAGGAGATTAAATATCAAGCTTTGAGGAACCACCTGTTAATATTTATCACTAGCATACCGGGTGTCTAGTCAATTGTGATAATTTCATAAGTCGACTTAAAAAAAAAAGAAGAAAAAATCAAGTTTGTTTATGCATGAATCTGGGGAATTTTTCTAACACTTACCAAGATTTATGGTCAGACATATTTCACAGTACTCATTAATACATTCACTTCACAACAACCTTGACTGGCTATAGGTGCACCCAGCAGCAAATGATCTTTGACTGAGCAGAACACCTGGGAGGCAGGGTTCATGGAGAAAAACAGAACTGTATTTGTATCGCTTCATTCTTCATATTTACCTGCAGTCTTAGGTTGAGTGGAAACACGCTCAGGGAAGCAGAGACTCTTATCAGAGTGCACACACGCTTGCTGTGAATGAATATTAACGGGTAACTATGTGGGTTGTAGTTGTAAAAACACAGCGGTGAATCCGGACAGACGAAGTCTCTTCTGCAGCCATGACAGCATTTCTAGAAAATATATATGGCTCCAGCTCTTGTACGAAAACATCTTTTGACAGAAATGCGTAAACACGCATTCATAGCACCGGCCTGTTTGGATAGGTTCCTGATTAGCATTCATTGCATCTGTGCACAATGAAGACATGTTGGGTAAAAGCATGTTGGCTCTTTGCCTGCAAACACAAAGCTTAAAGGCCTGCAGTAGAAATATGTTCTGCCACTGCACTGTTTTGTTGCTCCTAAATGAATATGCAAAAGAGGTCGTTCAGTTAAATCAGGAGCACAGAGTTGTCAAGTAGAGGAGATTGTTGCTAGAGGGGCCTCACTAAAATTACAATTAAGCTGTCACAGCCAGAGTCAAGAACACCCTCTTCAAGCTATTCTCTCATTAATTGGGATTTGGGGAGTACCTGGGTCTCCTTGGCAGCGAGGTTCAAGTGGTTGTTAGTGGATGACAGAATAACTACTTGAGCCGTTGCATCTCCCAGCCCCGCGAAGATGGGATTGTTACGAAACGTGATCAACAGCCTCTCAGGGGTCACAAAGCAGAGCTTTGGCATCTTCAGGAGTGTGTACTCTAGTTCAGGCTTTTTGCTCTCAAATATGTTTTAAAAACTGACTAAAGTGCCTCTTCAATGGGAAGACAGCTCTCTCACTCAAAAAGCAACACACACAGAGCCGCGCCTCACCCAGGGTCAGGCTGCATTTAAGTGGCTCTTCCAGCTGAGGCCTTCAAAAAGTACAAAAGATAAGCTTCTCTTAGGTTTACATTTGAGCACTGGAAGTGCAGACATGACGTATCTGCACCTAAGAATTAGATATGGCACAATGAAAGATGTTAGCATAAAGATGTTTGTCTGAACCATGTTTCCTCATATAAGATTATTTGACCTGCAGATACTGATTTTAGCTGATTTCTCTTTAGGTGACCTATTAGAGCAGCACTGAAATCGCTTTTTCTAGCCTTTGCCCCATGAACAGTCACAAGAAAGTTGTCTCTGTAAAACAGGACAGTATCAAAACAAAGACAAAAAGATGTATTGGTTTCTCACATTATTGACTATTAGCAGTAATCTTCTTGTGCATTCCCTGAATATATTTCCTCAGTTTTAAGATTTCTCAAAGGCTGCCAGCATTTCCGAATTTAGCATGACAGATGCTTAAAGTTGAAAATACAAAACAGAGCAACTTCACTGTACTCCGTTGAGCCTTTGTGTTATCTTATTAAAAGTATTGCTCTCTCTCACCATCTGTATGAACTGCTGAACATATTTCCTTTTAGATAGCTTCCGATTAATGATCCGTGCTTGAAGAACCCATGGATCATCAGTTGGGCTTTCCACAATGGCTGGATGTGGTTCTGTCAATGTTCTCCGTGTTTGTCTGCTACTTTTTATACTCTTGGTGGCGGAGAACCTCGCCGAGCGGAGTAGCGGCATTGTTTGCTCGCGTGAACAGCTGATTGAGCTGAGTGGGCCTCTGCTGCTGCCCGGAGACGGGCCTGTGGTTCCGGAGGAGTTACGGAGGAGACGACGAGGCTGCAGGTCTGGAGTTAAACGGAGGTAGAAGAGGAGACGGCGCAGGCCAGCGGTACCGGCGATTATTGTGGGGAACGTGAGGTCTTTGGGAAATAGGACAGACGAACTCACGGCGCTGGTTAGGACCTAGAAAGAGTAATGGGAGTGCAGTATCTTCTGCTTCATGGAAACCTGGCTACACTCGCTTATTCCGGACTACAGCGTGGAGGTCCCTGGATTTTCCTTGGTGCGGGGGACAGGGACTTTTCCAAGAGTCGGAAGAAGAGGGGCGGCGGGATTGCACTTTATGTGAGTGAGAGGTGGTGTAATCCCGGTCATGTTAACGTGAAGGAACAGATTTGTAGCCCGGACATTGAACTTCTGGCTGTGGGAATGCGGCCGTGCTATTTACCGAGGGAGTTTACGTCCGCCATTTTGATCGCTGTTTACATTCCCCCATCAGCTGATGCAGCGGTGGCCTGTGACGTCATCAGCTCTGACACAGCCAAACTCCAGACTCAACACCCGGACGTTGTTATTGTGTCTTGTCTCTTGTCTTGTCTTTATGCTGTAACTGCGAAGTAATTTCCCTGCTGGGATGAATAAAGTACTTCTATTCTATTCTATTCTATTCTATTCTATTCTTACATCCTTGCTTCCTCTGACTTTGTTTTAAATATCTCACTGATACCGAAAAGGCTACACCCAGTCAACTTCAACACCAACAAATAGTCTGTTTACCACATAGCGCTTACATACGAATCCGTCAATGATCAGAAAAAGACTGAATATTTTAATTTCCAGTCAATGAACAGGTAGAGCCAATCAGACTGAAAATTGGAGTATGAAGGTCATGAGCCGATTACTTCTGTATGCATCTGATGTATTTTGTTTAGCGTTAAATCAATTCATTTTGCTTGCAATACATCAGCTTTCTGGTGCATTGGGAGAGAAAAAAAAACAAAAACAAATATAACCAAGTTTGTACTTCAGTCCAAGCCCATGTTCAAGATTTTCAAAAAGAAAAGGATAAAAGGGCATAGCAAAGCCGAAATAGATCGATTTGAATTTAAGTGCTGTAACGACACACACCAAAGGGCACAGTTTAATATTTAGTGAGGAGGGAGCAATTGAAGAAAGACTTTCTGTTTCTGCCAAGAAGAGACAGCAGTTACAAAAGCCGAGGGTGACAGAGGTTACTACCATTCGATCTGTGTTAAAGCCCATCATCTGCCTTAAGTCATTTAGACGTGCTCCCAATGATAGCAGCTAATGAGATTAAAGCAGTGTGACCAAGCTGAGGGTAGCCATCTGAAGTGGGAGGATAAAACTGTGGGCTTTGCTGTACCATATCTGAGAGAGAACAGAATCCACCGTCAGCGTAGAGCCACACTGTGATCCAGGAACATTTAAGAGTTCAACATCATGAGGAAATGGGGGTGAAAACATAATGTTAGAATTAGTCATTCTACACGAGGATAAAGATATCCCTAGGTGCGCCGTTATGTGTCTGGTCTCCGACCCTAGTATTTGAGATATAGCTCCAGTAGATCTCAAGGACTATTGAGTCTAGGGTTTTAGATGCATCCCTGCAGGAAAACATCTCTGGAATTTGGAAAATAGCACCTGAGTCCTAAATTAATTCTAAAAATAAATAATTATGGGTTTAGCAGGATCTTCTGTGAAGGACCCTTACAATACAATAATCTAAATGAGTTGCATGTAAAATGTTAAATCACTCAGTGGCAAACTCTAAGCACTTCAACTACTTGGATGAACATGTAATGGAAAACAGAAAGAGTTACTTATTATTTAGTTAAATCAATTAAAATGACCCATATGTTGCTAAGCAATGAAGTTGACAGTTTTATACCAAATTCCTTTTGTGTTTGGTTGATGATAAAAACACATTGAATCTGATCAGAAACTTTTAGTGAGAAACATTTGGACTTCTGGCGCTATACAACCTTCACAAGATAGAACCAATCTATGAAGTAAGAACAACAATCTGAGCTTACTGGGTCAGATCAGGTCAGGAGATTCTGCTGCTGAGATCTCGTCGTTTGGACTCAAAACAATGTGGAGAGCTAAAAAAACGACAACTGTGAAACGTTCAACTCGCGCAGCACGAAAACATCAAAACACAGGAAGCTGTGATGGGAAAGATAATGATGATAATGACAAAAATAAGTCTAAACTACTGAACATTTCACCTCATTAAACAAATTAAGTTTTAGAACATCAACGACCAGTCAGATGGTTTCACTACAGCGCTGCCGTTGTTGTGACTCAGCTTGTGATTACAGATACCAGACTCTACGAAAGCCATTCTGACGACATATAATACAGTAATATTTATCAGATGAAGTTAGAGCAGTAGCTATTATATCAGAGCTCCCATTGAGCTTTCATCTTGAGACCCAAAGCTCCTTGTAGCAAGAGCGACACGCTACTTATGTCGACCCGTTCTTCTCCACTGTACGGGGGGAAGAAAACAAAGCAGATGTGTCTCTGGAGGCATTTCTCTGACACATCTCTGAGCTTCGGCTCTTCAACCTCGCTTAAAAAAAAACAATCTCTTTTTGACTACTTCACTATTCCTCTACTTGTTTTTGCCACATAGCGATACAACCCCGACCCCTTCTAGGCACAAGACTTCACACAAACACCCTCAGCGCCTGGCAACTGACACGGGATAAAAATACTCGGGCTACTTTACCAGCATGAAGTGTGGGAAGAGCATCTTGTTCCAGCTGCTACACAGTCAATGAAGTGGAAAGAACAAAATGATTAATAAATTAGTGTTAAATGGACCAAATAATTTTTTGATAAGATTAACATTCTTTGTCTAAATTTCATGGCCTTTGAAGAAGAAAAAAAATATTCTAATTTCCAGAGTCCTTTTCAAAATGTGGACTGCCAATGTGACTTTTAGCCCATTCCTCCCTATAATCAGCTTCTCAAACTATGTACTGTGCATGAAGCGACCACTGTTGGAGCCACAAATGTATTTGTTTTATTTTGTGGTCGTGACCAAACAAAGTAGTGCATAATTGCAAAGTGGAAGAAAATTTGTATATTTGTGTTTTTATGTAGTACAAATGAAATTCTGGAAAGTGTGGCATATATATGCATTTAGATCACTGTGTCAAAACTGTATTAAACCAGGTTTATTTGCCATTATGTCACCATCAGTTTGCACATCTAACAGATAAGATTTCGTTGTCCATTCTTCTTTCCAGAATAGCTCAACCTTAATTAGTGTCTGAAATCAGTAGGGTTCAAATCCTGCAACAGGAGCAGCACAGAAACGAGGCTGAATACATGCTATTCCTTTCCAAGTTTTTAATTTTATTTTCCTTTCACTTCTTAATAAACTTTGCCATTTTGGTCTATCACATAAAATCCCAATAAAATACATGGAACTTTGTGGTTTTAAAGTGACAGAATGCCAAAAAGATTCAAGGGGTGTGAATATTGTTGCAATTTACTACAGGTGCCTCAGTAGTATTATAGGATTATAAACTTCAACAAGATCAAGGCAAGACAGTGAAAGAGAGAAAAGCCAATCAGCATAAATGATTTTATCTGGGAGAGAGTCGTTTTTCCTGCTTTGTTTGTCTTAACGAGGACACAAAGTTCAGATCCCTCCAGTGCTTAAATTATGTGTTTCCACCCATAGATTTCCTCATAAACAACTGGGCTATGATGGTGGCATTCGCCAAGCAAACAAGATCATGTGGGAATCAAACAAGGCTGGAAATAATCTTCATGACTGAAGAGATTCATTTACTTTCTATTAAGACATCACGCTGCGTTGCTCTTGTTTAATTTATTCACTAAAACGTCTCGTATTTCAATCAATCTTCTGGATGTTCTTAGCGTACAAAAGTTGTGGCTTCAAGAAAACACTGGCCATCTGTGCTCCACATTTTCTGCAGAGGTTGTAAAGGCATCAAGAGTATCGAGGAGATTTCCCTCAAGCACCTGCAGCAGTTAAGTTATGAAAGGATTGGTTCAAGAAGCACAGACTCATTCTGGATATGATTCAGAAGATGGTTTGATTAAAGGCAGCAGCTGACGAGGCGGACTAGCCAAGTTTCCGCGCTGGCTCCGTTAACTACGGTCCTACTTTTCCCAACACGATTGACTCAACGAGTTCGAGCATAGTTGGACGAGGAGCTGATTACATTTACAGCTGAGTGACAATGCACCAGGAGAGGAAATGAAGTCATGAAAGTTTACCCTCAGCAATTTTATAAATCATTACTCTGAAACGCAACAAGGGTCAGATTTACTGGTGGGGAGCTGAGCAGGCCAGGCCGAACATCACATTTCGGGAAACTAAAAGTACATTTATGTTACCAGGGATTAAAATAAGCAATGCAGCTGAATTTCCTTAAATGGTTGTTCATTTTATAGACGATACATGGAACAGAATGATGAACTATCAGTCTAAATACAGGGTTTCTACACACGTCCAATGTCAAAATTACAGTAGGTTTTAGAATGAAACTTTAAAACACAATAGGTAAGTTCTAAGGTATAAATACAAAATTTCACAATAAATGTATGGCTAATTTTTCTACAGTGTCCAGCCTTTATATGTGCAACCTATAAAGATGGAGGGATTGAATACATCCAAACATCTTATTCACTCTTTTCTTTCTATAACTCGTCTAACCCCGTTTTAACCAGACTTATACTGGAGCGTCTGGTTGAGACCTCACAGCAAAAAATAAAAATTTTTTGTCCTTGCAAAAATACAATTGATTGGTTTTTACAACAATATATCTTTTAGTTATCAGTCACTCAAATAATTTGTTGCAAAATAGCCTACAGAAAAGTTTAGTGCGTATATTCTTTTTAAATTGAAACTGCACAAAAAGGGAAAGATTGGATAAAAGCTTTATTCTTTAAATGTCCAGTAGACCTTCAGTAACAAAAGTTCATTCAGACATAAATAAACCTGCAACCCCAATTCATAGTTTCCTTTTAGCTCTTTCTACACAATCATCAAGATGCTCCGAGTGTTTATTATTTCCAAAGTTGTAGAAAAAGGTTGGCCTTTGGGTAAATATTGGGCGACCTTCTGTAGGGCCGATTTAGAGGACAATCACACTGGAAAGCTTTAGTTTACTGCATTTAGCAATTTCCCTCAGGAACAACGTGACATGAGACAACATTCATACTGAGAAAACAGCAGCAGCCTATTCAATTTTCAGCAAAGTGCCCTTTCTCTTCACCTCAAGAACCATCTGCCACGAATCAGGAATGGTAACGTCAGTACCTTCACAATACCGAGTAGTAACAAAATAAATAATGTAGAATACTTTCTTTCAATTGAATGTATTTTACTCTTGCAAAATTGGGGAAACTCAAAAATTCAAAATTCTCGGAGACTCCAAAGGGTTAGGCGCGTCAAAAACGTGTCCGACGCTTCAAGTTCGACACGCGTGCACTTTGACATTTTGCTCTACACCTTGCGTTTCATGAGTCTGGTTCATGTTCAAATTCTATGTGGAAGCGCATCGAGAGCGCGTCAGCTCTAGCCGTCATTTTCAGATGAACGCGTTGGACACTCTTGATGCTTCAAACGTTCAAAATGCTCAAAACGGTTAAAATCTCGACGCTCGAAATGCGACACAGCGGCGTTTGACGCGCCTCCACATAGACTTTGAATATGAACCAGACACGCCTGATGCTGTATACGCACCATAAGATCTTCTCCATGGAAATGCCAGGAAAGCCAATAACATCCACCGACTCTTCAAGATGAGGAGGAGGAAGGTGATCTCACTCTTTTGGTTGAGTTTATACGTCTTTAGTTTTTGACTGACCATGTAAATCCAGTGATGATGCTAAGCTAAATGTCATGTGTGAAGGGCCTTTTCAGCAGCTGTTGCAAAACAACACAACTTTGATCATTACATATAATACAACGGCAATGTAAAATGTATGCTGTAGAAAAGCAGGTACACGACAGAGTGTTTCAATCAACAGCTTCTTGAGCTTAAATTAGTCTCGTCATTAGGGTTTAAAAACTCTGGATTGTGGGATGTGCAACATAGAAGTTGTCTGATCAATGCTTCAGCGATAATTGAATTTCTTTAATTTCCAAATGGGTGGAGCTGGTGTTGGTGTTGCCTTGAAGGAAGAAGTTATGTATGGGTCAGAATCCCAGTCGGGGTTTTTCTGGATGGAGTTTGGTTTTTCTCCCTGAGCATGCGATGTTTTCTCTCAAGGTCCAAAGACGTCCATGTAAGGTTAATTGGTTGTTTGTCCCATGTGACTGGCAACCTGTCTAGGATGTATTAGACTCTTGACCATTGACAGATGGATATAGGCACCAGCCTCCCTTTGACCTCAAAAAGGGATAAATGAGTATAAAAATATGCGAATGGATGGATCTCAAGTTGATCACAAAAAAATACCAGAATTATGCATAGAACTACAATAAATTCATTAAATTTGAAATCTTCTTTGTATCTTGCTTTATTTCTGCTGAAGAAGTGACGCTCTCATAACTCTCTGGCACAAGTTCATCTATTGTCAACAGTGGAAAATTAGAAAACTGGAGCAGCCCACCATTTTCCTCAGAAAAATCAACTGAACTGAGACTTCCAATTAAGCCAATACTCATGTTTCATATGGAAGTTGATTAGTTTGGTTTGTTTTGTCTTGACCGTCACACTCCTCCCTCTCTCTTTCTCTCTCTCTCCTTTCAGATGAGCGTGTCACAGCGCTTTTCCGCAATGAGTCCGATGAGATCTGTCGTTCTCTCTGTCATTCACCTCCTCCTTCCATCTCTTTCTCCCTCTGGACTCCCTCCATCAATCGTCCGAGTGAGAAAGTGGCGTGACAGTGATGTGATGGGGCTACACAGACTGTCAAGATGGATTGCTACCCTGGGAGATATTCCAAACACGCACACACTCTGAGCGTGTGACGTTCAAGCGCGCAGACAGAATCCCACATGCGTGCGTGCGCTCATCTTCACACACGGTTGCACACATGCGTGACCGTACAATCACAGAGCCTGCTGCATGCACACACACGGTCCAGTGAGCTCCTGGGCCTGTCAGCTGAAGGTCGCTCAATCTGACACAGTGTTCCAGTTGGAAGCAGGCCCAGGGAGGCATCATGGCTTCACCGCCTGCACCCCGACTTCAGACACACGTACGCACACCTGAGCGGTTTTACTCTCTACCACTCACACACGCTAGCTTCTCATCTTTAAAGTCCTCTATTTCTGTCGCTGCCACTTAAAGAATGCTTCAAAAGGTTTTCACATGCAAACATGAGGTCAGGCTGACTGAATGAAGGAGAGTAAATGTGCGTGAATAACCGCAAGGACGCAAACACACTCGTCCTTTCTAAGCACAATGGCCACAAACGCAGAGGTGAAAGGCGACACCTGACGTTTGCCGCTGTGAAACTGTCACAGATCAACATGCCATTCTTCATACAAAGAAACCTCCATGCTCTGTAAACCACACACAGACACAGAGCAGTCAAGGATGATCAGTGTGAATTGCTGCCAAACAGAGCTTCCTCTCCCCCCCTGACATGCAGCCGTACACAACCGAAGACGAGGACGCAGAGGCCTAACCCCGCAGGACAGCATGTCAGGCAAAGATCTGAGAACACATTTTCGACTTGGCTGAGCAATCGAGCAGCCTGGGGGTCCGCTCGGGTGCCGGTCTCGGCCCACCCTCCGTCTGCCCCTCCTTCTGCATCGCCGATCAGCAGCGAGCAGCCGAGGAGGTCAGCCAGACAGAGCCAAATCTATACTCTGTTGGCGCGTCTGCTTATAAGACTCGATTGCTGTCTTTTATTTGTTTTCTGTAGAGCGCTGAATGACGATTTGATTCAAAAGTTGGGATTTTAGCATCCGACTCTCGCTCTGTGGAAAACCGATTGTTTTCGCACTTCCAAACTGTCCTGCCTGAGACACTCCTGCGTCTGCCAGTTTGGCTCAGACCTTTTTGCTAACACTGCTTTTATGCATGCCAACTTTACTTTCAGAGGCGTGATATTAAATAAAAGTAATCTAGATATAAAGGCCACTTACTCTTTTATCCCATAATTTTCCAAGGAGCCGGATGCCTCATTCTATTGTAAGAGTGAAAAGTAAAAGTGATGAGTGGAGTAGTGTGATAAACCAGGGAATGAAGGGGTGAACAAGCTCCAGATTCCACCCACTCCAGAACTTTCTCTGGGATTTAGAGGTATGACAGAACAATGTAATGGTTCTGAAAACGTTGCTTCTTAAACCTGTGGTGTGTCCTGAAATTGGTAACTCGTCCAAAAATAGTCCCTGACATCATATCATTTTATTTACATAGAATAGAATAGAATAGAATTCAACTTTATTGTCATTGCACTGTCACAAGTACAAGCAACGAGATGTAGTTTGCATCTATCCAGAAGTGCTCTATGAGATATAAATATTTATTTACAGATGTACAAGACTATGTACAGTATGTATGGACTATAAGGGGTTATAGCAAGAGATATAGATATTGTGTATAAATATAAATATGGGAGCTACAGTATATGCACAGATTATACAGATTATACAAGAATGTTAGGGAATGGATTATAGATAAATAATGGCAGATAAAATTTACAGGTTCTATGTGTGTGTGAAAAAAACAGTCCGTATTGGAGGGTTGAGTGCACTTCAGGTCCTAAGGTCTTATTAATATCACAAAATGAATTAAAAGAATAGCTGTATCTAAACTTTTTAATTCATTTTGTGATCATAAAAACAGATTTAATGTTTCCAAGAACTGCTTTCAAGCAAGACTCTCCTGCAGTAGATATTGATCAGCATCTCTTAATGAGAACAACAGTTCAGAAAGTCAGATAGTAAATGCAACATCTGTATCCTGCAACATGTTTCTTCCAAAAGACACATATGCAGGGTCTGAAAACAACTGTGACCAGAAAGTGTAAAATAGAATTTGTGTGTGCATAAAAGAGACCTCAGCAGCTCTGATTTTTGAACTACAATGTTTTTTCTACAATTCTCTTTTGAGTCACAAGGCACAAAAAATGGTTCTGACACACACACGCGCACACACCCACAAGTGTTAATTTGCACAATAGGCAAAGCCGCTTTCAGTGCAAACTTGCTGCTGTGCACTACAGTAACAAGTATGAAAAACGAATACCTAACCCACCAGACAACCACAAAATCTAATCTTTTAATTGTACTGTCAAGAGCAAACTTTACTTTCGTTCTGCCATTCAGCAGACGGAGAGGAGAAACTGCAGAAGTTAAAACTTTACGTTTCAGTGTCCGTTTGTCATGGAGCGGATAACATAGTTTGGATATTTAAAAAGGAAATGAAAGTAAGCTGCGGCGTAAACAGGCGCGACGGGCTGACAGAATTAGTTTGAAAGGACAAGTTTGAGCTTTTGAATAAACTGCAGCTGTATCTCTGAGAACTGAGCAACCAGACAGTGTGTCCTCTCCATCCTTTACAGAACACACAAATGAGGACAGACTCATTACCCAAAAATATAAACATCAAAGTTTTTCCCAGCATTTATGATTGATTAGCTCCGCATTAGCCGAAGGGCTAATTAGGCCTCCGGAGTGCGAGTCCTGTTGTTAGCACAAACTTGTCACCGTGCCACAGAGACGAGCGCATTTCCGTCCCCTCAGCCTGGAGCCAGGTGGCCTTTGTTTGTGAACTGCAGACGTTCTCAGCAGCACTTTTTCCTCTGAAGACCTATCTGCTCTCTGTGCTCCACTTAAAACCTCGAGTCTGAAAGCCGCAGGGGAGATGAAACACACACAGACAGAGGAAGTGGTGGGGGAGGTCACTCTAGTGCAGAGACAGTTTATGGTATGACACACACACACACACGCACCCCCCACAAACGGGGCTGTGTCAAAACACAGACTCAGGATGCCTCAGCCGCCACCAGCGCCGTGTTTGTGAATGTGCATGCAGATGTGTGCATTAGTGCCGTGAGAGAAGGAGTCAGTAGCTCACGGTTCCTTGTCGTTATTTTTAACCAACACTGTGGTGGCTGAATGGGGAAGTGCATCTGTCTGGTTTAGCGTCTTGCTTAAGGCTCACCGATCATCTCTTTCTGCAGCTCTGACAAAGAAAAGCAGACAAACAGAGAAAGAGAAAGGCAAACAGAGAAAAGGGAAAGGAGCTCTGCTTTAAAATGAAATGCATATGCAAAGCTGCTACTACGTGTTTTGATGCTAGGCAGAGCGCCGTGCTGTTTAACAAGGTTTTCTATAAAGTCAAGTGTGTTGCTCTGCGAACACATCCAACAGCAGGTGAAATGCAAGTCTGCTAATGAGCAGTGTGTACGAGCTCCGTGCTACCCCCTCCACCCCTCCGACACATTAACACGCACACACGCAAGCATGCACGTCCTGAGAGATGAGTGTGGAGACAGCAGTCCCAGTGTGAGAGGAGTAATTAGAATCCCATCCATTAACACAAACGGCTGTGGAGGAGGACGAGCAGCAGGTGTGTGGGTGTCTGGGTGGGTTGTGCACCAACAATGCACGGGTGCCATGCGAAGACGTAGCTATATGCTAATGACGGCGTGCACGGTGACCCTAAAGTATGGATGCATCTGTTACAGGAACTCGGCAGCAGGTGTGAACACAGTTACAGAGAGCGAGAAACCATGTTCAAAGACATGTTTGTTTACACATTCAGAGGCAATGAGGCACAGAGGAGGAAAAGCTCAAACTGCTTCTCTCCACAGCAAGTAACGGGTTGGTAGTTTCTCACAGCCAGAACTCTAAATAAATCATGTCTAGCTTAGCACGTCTGTCTGACAACATCATTCGGAAGTAAGTTTTATCTGGTTATTATGCAGAATTTAGACATCGTGCACCACTGCAATGATGACTTCAAAATGACTTCAACGTTTAAGATCAGCACATCTGCTAAGAGTGCTGATGGCAAGTTAGTGTTCTCTCCTTACTTCAACTGCCTGCTAATCTTTTAAAAATATTGTTGTGAGAACACAACAGTAAAACTGCACTGCAAAGATTTTATTCTTCAAATGTTAAGGATGTTTAATATGACATGGTAATATACAGTATAGCTGTGTTGATTTACTATACTATCAAAGACAATGTAAGTGCCACACTAATTTAGATCTTCAGAGCTTTAGTTTGCTCAGTTTGTAAAATGTTGTCTTTCTTGTTTATAGTGTACAGTAACTCTAGGTAGGAACAACCTCAGTTTTCATCTCATCTGCTGTGTTGCAACACTCAAGTTTCAGAAGGTCATGTATGTTTAATGTAGCTAGTGTCAAATAAAGGAAATTAAAATGCACAAAGATAAGTGCAATTCATGGTTACTTGAGAAAAGATATGGGTAATAACATGCAGTTTTTCAGGGGATTCATAAAGGTTTATTTTTCTTAAAATGGAGAGTCTGTTCAGATGCATGATGGATAGATGCACCTGGTGGACATAAAAGGACGTTCAGTGATGAGAGCCTTCAATGATCCTTCAGTATTATAAAATATCATTTCGTAGTTTATTTCATAAATATTGGTCTCGCTCTGCCGTGAAGCACAGTTCATGTCAGAGGTTCACATCCAATCATCATCTGTATAAATGTCAAAAGAATTTTGGTCTTCTGATGATTTATTTCATAAAAATCATAAATAATCAAAAATGGCCTCTGAATGAGGCCAATTTTTTATTTTTTTTATTTCACCAACTTGGATTGATATTAACATTCTGAAGCGGCCCAGTCAGAATCCACCGTTTAGTTCAACTTTTACTTTTTCGAGTGCTGAGTTAACGTCACCAAGTGAAAAAATGGTCTGTTGTGTAATTGTAGACTGTTTATATTTTTACCATCTGAAACATAAACCATCTGTTTTCACTGACTTCAGCAGAGTAAAACAACTCGCAGTGAAAATGGCCACATGGACATTATGTTAACAGATATTAACACAGTAGGGCAGGGGTGTCAAACTCCAGTCCTCAAGGGCCGGTGTCCTCCAACTTTTAGATGAGCCTCTGCTGCACCACACCTGAATAGAATAATTAGGTCATTAGCAAGGCTGGGAGAACTGATCTACACAAGGAGGAGGTAATTAAGCCATTTCATTCCAGTGTTTTGTACCTGTGGCACATCTAAAAGCTGTAGGACAGCGGCCCTCGAGGCCTGGAGTTTGACACCTGTGCAGTAGGGTGTCTCAACAAGGCAATGATGGTACACAACCTTTCAAAACTGTTTGGTTTGGTTCTAGCCAAGTTGGGTGTGTCTCCACTGGCAGCGTGTTCCTCTCATATGGGCGCCTGACAACGTCATTTTGCGCACAACTCTGTATGCTCTCTTCCACAAGTCCACGTATATAAATGAATGCAGTCTGTTGCCAACGAAATTGCTTCCCGTCAATACGCAGTTTGTGCCATTTTTGAGGTGGTTCCCGAAACCAAGGAAACTAACCAGTTTAATAATAAGATTAATCAAATAACCATTGAGAGGAAGGGCAAAATCTTGCTGGTGGCTACAAAAATTATGTTTGAGGTGCAACTGCATTAGGGACGTCTAACTAAATATTATTTTGTAATACGGATATTCTTAGGACTGTGTGTATGATTTTCTCCCTGGCTGAGTAAGAGAAAATAAACAAAACACATTTTGTATCTAGGCTGTCAAGTAAAAATCACTGAAATTGAACAATGAATGATCATTAACCCCTGAACAAACAAGTGTTTAAATTTATAACTCAAAGTTCCACATTTCCTGTCCGTGGTGAGTCTTGAAAGCGTCTATCTAGATTTGTGCAACACTGACGTGAATAAGGTCAGTCAGTTCTGTGTCCTGAATTTAAAAAAATAAATAAATAAGCAGAGGATGTTTGTTTTATCTTGATTCACCCTGGTACCTTTTACATTTGACAGAATACAACACTGTCACTAGCTAGCCACTATTGAATTTAATCGTGTGAATTTAGATTTCCAAATCTTTCCATATCAAAACTTTCAATATGAAGTGTTGCCTGCATTACATCCTACATGAGAAATGACACCGTCTGTCTTTTCCATCCGAACAGGGTGTGTGTCTGAGGAAATCCAGTTGAACTGATCTTCAATTAGCCCCTAGAGAAGGCTGGATGAGAACACAGAATGATGCAACATGTAAATGCCACCTGATGGGATTTTCTTTACTCTCCTTATAATGAGATCCCATTAGCTTAGATTTTCCCACAGGATTTGGAACCAGTAATTCGGAGGATTACTGCTCCCTTGATGAGGTCAGGAGGTTTGTAGGATGGAAGTCTTGCCAGAAAAGGTTTGTTTTTTTTTCTTCTTTTTTTTTTTTATTTTATTTATTGTTGGCCCTGCCGTGGCGACACCTGTGGGAAAAACCCACCCGAGTGACTTCACGTGCAAATTCATGCTTCCAACCTGGAGATATCTGTCGACTTCTCCAAAGACCATAGAGAGCTGAGAGGGTCGTGATCGTGTGTGTGAGAGAGAAAGAGAAAATGAGTGAAAGGAAAAGCAAGTGAGTGTGCGAGTATGCTATATACAAACCACAGCTTTGCTCCGTGCTGTAATTTACGCTGCCGCCAAAACCGCCGCTGCTTCTGCTGCTGCTGCGGCAGAGGTTCAGCTCCACTGACTGCTTCGCTGGCTGAGGCGGGTCGGCGCTTGTAGACGGGGGCTGTGTTAACCCTCTGACTGTTTGTTTATCTTGCAGCCAGAACCGACCATTAAAAGTGGGCCCTCAGTCAGAAGCACAAAAACAGACGCTTGTCATGTTCGAGGGCTGTAATTGTAGCTCTCGCGTGATGTTTTTATTTTCCCTCTGACCTCTTTGGATAAACTCAAGAAGCCACTTAACATTGGGTTTGGCTTGGCAGAGCCCAGAAAGAGAATTACGCGACATGCAGTGAAAGCAGACGCGTCGGGTTTCCCCTCCCTTCTTAATTCATGGGAGCACTTGATGTCACTTTTCACTGTACTTCTCGCCTCAACTTCAGACCTGTTGCTTTATCACCACATCTTAGCGCACTGCCTCTATCAACAAGCTAAAATCAGCACCTCTGCAGGTTTGTTGAATGCTACCACACAGGATGTTAATGCTTTGTTTACTGTGAGAAAGGCCATCTTTAAATTAACCTCGCGCAGATTGCTATGTGCATATAACAGACCGGCTCCACATGTGCAGGGATGTGGACAAAACGCAGCTTATACTATAACGTCCCTCCAACATAACTGAGCGTATTCTGCCTTACATCTTTGAAATGTTAACAAAAAAAGAGGTTGGAGGTTTCAAACTTCATTTGTGGTTCTCTTTGACAAAGTTGAAGAAAAAAAAACGCCGCCTGTCTTTCCTTTCCTTCCTTCCTCTTTATCTGCATCGTTATCTGCTTAGTGTCATGAGGAAATATGTCATTACAGTTGCATAAAAGCTGGTGCTTTGTATTTTAGCCACTGCAAGCCAGAAAAAAATGGAAACAAAGGAATTCAAGAGAAGAAAGAGAAGAAATTGGCTTGGTTTCCATTTTCAGTGTGACAAACGTAATTGACAATTTTCAGCAAGGCCAGGGGAGTTTCATCTGGTGCAGCCGAGGAATTAAGCAAGATTAAAGGTTAAGACGGGCTAATTGCTTCAGTAAGACACCAGACAGGTTCAATACTGTTGTTACTCCGTCCCACAATCTAACAGTGAAGATTGTAATTGTAAAACTGCAGCTCACAGAAGGTGCAGCGGAGAGAAAAATAAATATTTCACCAAAGTAACTGGCTGAGAGTTATAAAGTCACATGAACAGCATCACTTCAGGTTTAAGAATTAGCCTAAAATGTTAAAATAATATGTGGAATAAATCATAAAAGATGCATCTCACTACAGAAACAATAATTTATTGTCTGAATATGAAAAATGGAAAAAACAAAAACAAACAAAACTTCGGAAATCAGGCAAAGGTGTTATTATTCTCAAAGACTGAAAACTATAATGGTGCATTGTGTAAGTTATGACATCTATAAAATGTCTACCATACTGTCCTAAAGTCTCTAGTTCCTGAGATAGTACTTATTATCCCACTAAAATAATAAGTGGTCATTTTTAAAACTGGTGGAGCTATGCTCTCAAAATTCAAAATGTGCAAAAGTGCAACCTTGTCACTGATAGTAGAGTTTATGTAATAAGCCCTGAGACCCGGTTCATTTTTCTCATTCCTCCTTATCCTCAAATACAATACCAAGGTTTCTCTTTGACAGCATGACAAACACATCTGAACTTCACCTGCAACCTGAAGACATAATCTCACAACCTAGCCCAACATCCAGCCTGACTGTACAATTTGGAGGTGTGCGCATCTCCTCAATCAGAGCACTACACCAGTCTCTACATTACTCGGGTTTGTACAACTCTTGACTTGGAGAGATCAAAGGACTCTCCAAGTCCTCTGATCTAACGACTTTACAAACTCAGAAGCTCCTGTCACACATGCTGTGTATTTTTGCAAGTGGAGACATTAAGTACAACATTTGATAGGTAACATTTGGAGGCTGATAACTGTTAATGCACTGCACCGTTTCTTAAGCCATGTGTCATGGCTAAGCCGCCCGTGCTGCTACCTGGCTTGTCCATAGAGGACACAGAGGGATATCATGATTATTGACTGCAATCATTTCATCAGGAAGGTTTTGTGCGCTTAGGAACTCTCACTCGCCCAGAAAACCTCTCAACGATCACAGACAATCCTCCCTGAGGATCTCTATCAGAGAAGTGATGCTGGATGCTAAACCAGGGTATATAATGCATATATATGATGAAATATTCTCTCTTCTGCAATGTCTAAAATGACACTATCTTACCTATTTGAGTACATACTCGCATAGCAATCTTTGCCTGTTAGTAATAGTAGTGCATTCAGAACTGACCTCTAGTGAATTATACACAAAGTCACCCTGGACAAAATATTTAGCTTGTTTCGATCAAAACTCCTCAGGCGCTGCAGTAGCTACAGTTTGGCAGCTAATCTTACAAAAGAATGAAGAACTTTATTACTGCTTCTTTCATAAGAGAGAGACATTTGGTCGTAATTATTTTGTTCAGCCCAGCAAAACCAGTTGGGATTTCTGTGATTGTTTAGCTGATCTTTGGGTTGATTTATTGAAGTTCCCAGTCACGTTGTACCGTATTTGCTCTAAGCCTAAAAAGCTCAGTTTTCTGTAACAAAGCACTGAATGTTAATAGGTTACTGTTCTGATTGCTCATCTCTGAAAAGTGATCTAATGTGTCGATGCTCATTTTCTTTCTGCCATGTATTATTATTGTCAGCTGTTGAAATTTTGTTGTTTTTTGTGTGTTTGGGTTTTATTCAAACAGCTTTCCTTCTAATCTTTGTGCTGATGTCTTCTAGCCCCTGTCAAGACATAATTCATGAAAGCCGCAGTCGTTATATGACTCATGATGTTTTAAATACCAATCACTTGACAGAGCTCCCAGTCACTGTTTATTTATTTTAGACCTAAAAATTAAATGTGGCATGTGCTGGAAAACCTGTTCTTCCTGTCCCCGGCTTCTGAATTAATGTTTTTTTCGGCTCATTTAATTACCAACTAAATTAGGGATCTTGTCACCGTTTAGCACCTGCCTGGTCTGCTTTTGGGTCAGGTAAATTTGTATTCGTCTTAAATCCTCCTTCTATGAGGGGAAAAATGGCTTTAAAATGTGTTGCTTTTGTCCAGATGTTGGAAGAACGGTTTGAGTCTGTCTTGTTATTCATAGCGAATTAGGAGGTTGATTATTATTATAGAGAAGTAGGTTCACTTTTAGATATCCTGGTATATCACGTATACCAATAAATCCAAAGCATATCGAGATATTCCTTTAAGGCCATTTCACCCAGCCATGCTGGACACTACTTCCTGTTTAAAGGCAGTCATTTCTTTCCACTGTGACCACATGCTTGATCAGTTTAGCCTTTTCACATTCTATGATCATCTAACCTTTACTGTACTGTTTTAATTACTATCAAATTGGATTGTGTGTAGCTGAATTTGTACCTGTGTAAATGATCGGATGATATAATTTGATGTAATTTGAACCCGTTTGATCTTTGAAAGTGCCTTAAGATGAGATGCGTTATGAATTTGCACTAAATAAATAAACTGAATTAATGAATCCATGGCCGGCTGGTTTTTAATGTTGCGGTGCAGTGTTAGTCTGATGTGAAAGTGACCTCGACTTGTCAGCAGAGTGAAGTGTATTAGCTGTGCTTGTTGAGGGGTAACGTTTAAAGACGAGCTGTTAGGACAGCGGCGAAAACTCATCGTCCTTTTCACAGATCGGCACGTATAACACAAGGAGAAGGTGTTCAGTCATTTTAGAGGAATGCTATTTTTTTTTAACAGCGCCTTATCTCATTTTTGAGCTGTGAGTCGGCATCAGTCACCAGTGTGCCGTTGTGTTCAGTGTGTGACAGGCAGGCCTGGTAGATGGGCAGACGCGTAGGGAGTGGTGCCACTGAAAAAGCCGCAGTGGCATAAACGATGAGCTGTCAAAGCCAAAGGGTAAATTGCTGTGGAATAAATATATGCTATGTGTGGTGGAGGCCTAGCCAGGTCATTGTGGTGGGTGTATTGTGTGGATGGAGGAAGCCACAATGGTGAAGCAAGTCTCTGTGTGTGTGTGTGTGTGCGTGCATGGGGGCGTCTGTGTTTGTGTGTATCCATACAGCTCTGTGTCGTGCCAGTGGAAAGTGAGAGCAATCCGCAGATGTTAATAGCCTGAGCTCTGCTTTGAAACGTCCTTTGAGTGCTTGTTGTTCTGGAAGCTCAGAAGTTTTCTTCACCGACTTGGGTTTTCACAGGTCCTCATCTGTGGTAAGCTCCACTCATCAGTGAACCGGGAGACCGGGATAAAGAAGAAGAAAGGTCCGGATTTGCTTCTCGGCGGCATCGAATAAATAGCAGCCCCTTTTTGGTGTCCCACACCGACCACATTTAGAGCGGCCCTTGTTAAACCTCCACCCTGTTCTCGGGCCGGTTTAGATCTCCTGACCACCCAGTGACTGAACACAGAGGCTCAGGGAGCTGGCGAAGGCGAGGTGGTTGTCTGAATGAGACCGCAGGCCGATTTGGATGGCTGTTCCAGCCTCCTTAGCAGACATTCGCTAAGGTTTCATTACAGGCCTGGGAGCTCAGGGCTGGACCACACTGTGTGCATGTGAATCTCTGTTTATCTGCAGTCAGTTTATATATAAATACGCACTCATTTAGTAAAGTGTGCAGGCTTTTTCCTAGCCTGCGCCTTTTAGATTTGTTCTGATGCAAATGTGCTTGCGGCTTTATTTATTACGCATTCAAATGTAATTATGAAATTAGCGAACAGTTAATGGTTTATAAATCCTGTCGTCACTTGAGTTTATTAAAGAAAAACACTTTCATGTAGCTTTAACTAGAGCGGGGCAATGAAGATATTAGATTTAATTTGTAAAAAATCTGAATTTTTCTTGGTTTTCCATAATCCACAGTGATGTCAACACGCCCAGGGCAGCTCCTTGTTTGACGAGTCTGTTTTACAGCTTCTGTTTATTTGGACTTTGAGTTCAGGTCAACTCTACGACAGAATATTAGGGACAGGCCAAGATTATTTTCTTTTTTAATTACAAGAATAAAGTCATATTATCACCCGAATAAAGATGTATTATTAAGAGAATAAAGTAGTAATTTTATGAAAATCCCAACACAAACAACAAAATTGGTAACACTTTATTTGAAGGGGTGTGCATAAGACTGACAATACTGTCATAAACATAATATGACACCTGTTATGAACATGAAGGAGTCTTCAGGAATGTTTATGACTGACATGAAGTGTCATTTGGTAAATAAGGACACTTCTAATGCAAAGTTGACACTTTTACTGGACTTTTTATGCAACGTTTAGTACAACTTTGCATTGAAAGTGTCACTATTTACTAAATGACATTTCATGACAACAGTCACAAACATTCATGAAGACTCCTTCATGTTCATGATGGATGTTATGTCCTATATATGACAGTGTCATGTCAGTCTTATACACACCACTTGTCAAATAAAGTGCTACTAAAAAGGTAAAATGAGGAAATTTGAGCATCTTGTGAAGTTGTAGTTTGGATTATTATTTTCCAGTAACAGAAATATTTAATCTTTTGACAAATCAGCATCAAATTTTTATCAGAACAACTTAGTCTATTTTGAAGAAAGACCTTCAGAAACTGACATGGTCACATCAGATCCTGATAATAATAATTCAACTTTTTCTCAGAACAACTTTTCTCATAATCTTAAGACTTTTTACAGGTAAAATTGTGTCTTATTCTGTTGATATTATAATGTCCGTATTCTAGTAATTAAACAAAAGTTCTTTCAGCTTGGTCCTAATGCTCTATTGTACAATTTACTGAAGGAATGATTGAAATAAAAGCCACTTTATGAAAATGTTTTCTGTCATTTGTGATTTTTTCTTTTTAGAAAACAAAGCAAGCAAAGAATTTTTTAAATGTATTAAAATAAGATTTGGTATGACAAAAAAGAGAGTTTTATCATTAAGCCATGTCACCCTGCTCTAGTTTTAACTTCTTTCTTTTAAGGACAGAGTCCAGACCTGGCATTAAATCACTGTTCTTTCATGTATCAGAAAAAAAAAGAAAAAGACTTGAGTCTCTTTAGGCTTAACTGTGCTGCGTTTCAAAGAAAATTCATGATGCGCCACCTGACTGCTTCCATCACTGTACGAAAACAAGAGCCCACCGTCAGACCCCTGGGGCCAAGTGTCGATTTAAATGAGACCGTGTCGGGCCCTGATGTAGAAACCCGGTGCCCATACAATGACGAGATGATACATTATTCACATGTCAGAAACAAATGCATGTACATACATACATGTGAAGTGGATGCAAATAGCAGGAGGTGGTGAGTAACTTGCCAAGAATGACCTCCAAATGCGGGGTGAGTGTGGCTGTGCGTGGTTAGAGTCTCAAATTCGACCCGGGTGTCACTCAGCACCGTCACTCAGTGGAAATGAATTTGCTGCAGGCATCTTGGGGGTCAAGGAAAAGAAGCCCTCCTTCCACAATCATCAGTTTTGGAAAGTAACCAAGTCCCAGCAGCTTTGAGTATGTTTTGAAGCACTTTGTGCAGCACAAAGATTTGCATGAGTCATACCGCACTACTTTAAAGACTTCCTTTCTACCTGTACTTTCAACCTTATTTACCAAAAGTATTTTAATGAAAAATTAATGGCACATTTTGAGACTAATCGACTCTCAGCTATGTTTTTCACTTACTGGAGATGGACAAAATATCCTTCACCCTTGGAGATGCTGCGACTAGCTGTCTGGGCATTTGAAATAATTGAAAATAAGTTATTTTAAAGATGTTCATTGCCTCTTGTAGGATTTACAACATAACTTTTGAATTTGTTGTAGTGTACAGATAAAATAAACTGTTGATTAGATGTGTAATTACTGCAAACTTTGTAGATTAAAAATATCCAGACACACAGTGGCAATCCAAAACATGACCCACTTAAAAATTTTAATCTGTCTTTACTTCCCATATTTGTTTCTCCTTTGTTTCCACTTTCTACTCCCTTAGAAGCGTCCACTGATTTTGCTTGTTGGTCATATTTGCACTTTTTAGCTCATGAAACTTTTTAATACAGATACGCCCAAATGCAGAAGTAGTTTTCAAATGATGATTGCATTTATTGAGAGGAAAAAAAGTTTTCCAAAACAACTTTGAACCCTGTGTGAAACATTGATTGCTTGCTAAACCTAATCATTTTTGTGCCGCCTTTGGCAACAACAACTGCCATCAAGGGTTAGTAAAACCAGGCACTAAGTCTTTCACATTGCTGTGGGCAAACTATTTTCTGTTTTTATTTAGCTACACTGATGAGATCTTAAGCATAAACTTTGTCTTACAGCCAGGGCAGACTTTGACTAGATGACTAGAAAAATCTTTTTATTTAATTTGAAGCCATTCTGTAGCGGAGGTCATGAACCGATGACCAGATTTTATCTTTTAGAGTATTCTGGAAGAGAGCAGCACTCATAGGTTAATTTTACACAACATGCAACAGACTTTTCCTTAATTAGGCCAAGGAATATTTTCCAAAATGCCTTAGAGGTCATCGGGATGTTTAAGGAAATTTCAGACAAGCTTTGGGATTCTTTTTATCAGCTGCTTTTCACCTTGGAGCTCTCACATGTAATTTCTGTCCAATACTTTCTGATGTTGGATAACAAACACTGACCCTCACTGAGTAGACGAGGCCTGCAGCGCTGCAGATGCTGTTTTGGGTTCTTCTGTGACCTCTCGGATGAGTCGTCGATGACCTCTGAGTAATTTTGGTGAGCAGGAGTGGGAAGGTCCGTCCATGTTTCCTCCATTTGTACGTAATGTGGTTCACTGGAGTCCCAAAGCCTTTTCTAGATCTGAAGATGACACTTTTTGAGATCTTTTAGCCCATTTTATGTTGTCATGTAGTAATTTTCTTTATTTTTACAAGCCAATCAGGCCTGGGTGTTGCTGGGGAAATTAAACTAAGCTTTCTAACTATGGTTAATTACAATTAATTTAACAAGAAGGGCAATTGTTTTCCCACATAAGGCCAAGTTGACTTGGATATCCTTTTACTTTTAATTGCCAAAAACCTGAATTGGAAAATTTGCATTTTTACTCCTCTAAAGTTAGTCTGCTGATCTGAGTTGCTTAAGTGTTCCAAACACTTTTCTACTGACTGTTGCCGTCTTCATTGTTGTATTCCTCAAAACTGGAATCATTTATCTATATTTCTTCCATCCCTGAGTCCTCCCTCTAGGTTTCCCAGGGGAGAAGTAATGGGATGATGGGTGGGTGGGCAGTCAACAGGACTTCTACCATGCAGCGGCCTCTCTCACCTCCCACCACCTACCGAAGCAATCCATCTCCATAAGTACAGAGTGGGAGACCGCAGCCCTCCTCAGCGTTTCCTAGACCAACATCCATCAACATAAACAATGCGCTTAGAAAAATGCACACCCAAAGCAGCCTAAGCAGGAGCACAGAATGCAGCGAGGACACGGACCCGAGAAACCATCGGCAGGGATACGCTGCATGGTTCATATAATTCATCATTATTGGCTGCCTTATTTTAATTTGCAGCCAGCTGCAACAAAACAACACGAGCAGAAATAGACCGAAAGGCACATCGAGCATCTAACTACTCCCACATCAGCTCACAGTCCAAACCTTTGTAACCACTTCACCTCAGCAGACACCCACACTTGAACCGGGATGATCTCCTCTGCTTTTTTCAGAGTCACTCTCTCCGTCTCCCTCAGAAAAGCCCACATACAATTTGTCCTTGTAAAGCACATCTAACGGCAGCCTGAAATCAATGTCTAAAAGCCGACGGCCCCTCTTGCCTCGGAAAGCCGCAGCCTGGTTTCAACAATGCGGCTTTAAATCACAAAATTATTGGGTTTTATGAGTGTGATCTATGTGAAAATAATTGCTAATGTTCCAAGAGTAACCAGTGGAGAGGCGGGTAATGGGGCAATTTATACATTCTGATTGTAATACATGGAAAGCTTCCAGGCCATCTCCTCACAGTTTTATGGCTGCTCATAAAAACAGGCCAAGCAGCCCAACAGTTGCTGTGATTAAAATCAATACTGCTCCAGGATTATTGCAGCTTCTGCTGCCGCTCGTTTGTTATATGAGGAGGGCGGCTTTAAGATGAAAATCAGCAACACAAATTAGAGAAATTTTGAATCCAGTTTATTTTATTTGAATTTGGGTTCTAATATCTGAAGCCCAGTCTGTGGAACAAATTGGGCTAAAGTCCACTTCGATGAGACTCTAATGTGTGTCTAATAAACGTGCATAGATGTAGAATAACTACCACCTGACAGTGATTGCAGCTAATCTAATCTCTATGACAAATTCGTACAATATTATCTGAACCAATCTAACTTGTTAGCTCTACCTCAGGCAGATTTTAGCACATGTAAATAAAAACAGAGCACATTATTTCAGAGTTGGTACAGATCTTGAATTAACATGCGTTTTGAATGTTATAAATGGACAGTTTTAAGTGCGGCCCTCGTACCCGACAATAAAATCCATCATTTCATTTACAATTTGAACCCAGAACCTTCTCACCTCAAGGCAACGGCGCTAACGAGCGCTCCACCATGCTAACGATAACAAAGCCCTCTCACACCTGAAGATGTTAGCTGAACAATAAACTTCAACAAGTCAATATTTCAGCAAAATCAATACACCAGTCATCTGATCTACAGTATTAAACTGGATCAACTCAAGTTGCCTCCTTTTGCCTTTATTGAATACAAACATTAATGAGGTTAATAATATAGCCCAACCAATGTGACATGATAGAGAACAAAATAGTTTTTAATTTCACAAACCCACAAAATGCAAAAAGACAAAAATTTCTTACTGATAATCCTGCAGTTCAACAGTTTTGAGTCAACTAGAGGCAGTGCCTGATTTAACACCTTTTTACAAAATCTGTGTTTTAACCAGAATGTGTATATTTATCTCTGCAGTTTGAGAGGAGTCACAAAGTACACCAGATCACATCTGAAGGTAGTCTGAGTGAAGCCATCATTCATCATTAAAAACCTAAATTTGAACACATAGTCCTCACAGACGGGGACAAAAAAGAAAGTCTCCTTTGATATGTTTTAGTCACCTTTCAGGATGCCAGAGATTGAGAGTTACGTTAATCAACAAGAGGAAAAAAAAAAAAGAAACACTGCACCGGTCTTTGACATCTTCTAAGTGGCAGACGTGAAGGTCAGATTCTGGAAACAAACACCAAACAAACAAAATCATTCTCCAAGACTGAGTGACTGAGCAGCAGTTTCTACACCATGTAAACGTCCTTCCTTACTTCCTGCTTCAGTCCTCACTCTTAATGGTCACTGCTAACAAAACGCTGGACCTCAGCCATAGACGACGATGCTTCAGATACTCTATGACCTAAAACAGAAAGGATGATTTCCCTCGAGGGTCATCTTTAATGATGCATGAAAACTCATGTTCAAATTAGGTTTGGCTTTTAGCGGGAACAACTAGCAACCTTCACTCAACCGCCTCAATTCACCTGAAATTATATCTGTCGGCTCAGCTGCACATTCTTGACGTGAATCTCTTGTTCCACCAAATCTCAAAGGTTCTGGATTGGATGGAAGGACAGTGAACTCACCCCTGGCTAAAAACAGCTCAAGTTAGGCTCATGTCTGGGCAGAAATAAATTAGTTAAGGACACAAAAATGCATTTGGTTCCTTTATTGTATTTCACTGTTTTTTGATATGTCAGAACAGCCAGTGCCAAGACTCCCGGTGATTTTAACTTTATTTCAACATGCGGTTTGAAAACTGATAAGTCTGGCAACTTGAACTTGTTATTTTCATTGGTATTTTTCTTTTCCTCTCTCCTCATTAATTGTATAAAATATGTCAGCATAAACAGGCTAAATTGTGCCCATCATGTTAGCTGCTAATAATAATCCTAACCTCATCCTAAACTGAATGTAGTGACTATTGATTCTGCTGTGTTTGCATAAATAATTGATTCTGGTATTAATGGTGCTTAAAGTTACACGTGGGAATTGCTACACAGTGCCGCAACGCTACTTCTTTATATACGTTTTAAGCCATTTTTGTAACCACATTCAAAATGCTACTGGTGTTAATACAAGTTAATACATTAATAATCAATTTTCTGAAAGAGTATTGATTTGTCTTATTAGATCAGTTAACAAATGATCCAATAAAACTTTACTTTATTAACATAATGTTTGCATCTTCACTTTTGCTTTGCAACATTGGTTTTTAAACACACTGATTCATATGAACTGTGATATTACTACACAGTAAAGTGCTTTAAGATGGCATGTTGTGAATTGGCAGCGTATGAATAAACTGGATACATATTCTGTTATTTTGTTTTAGTCTTACATGTTTTGGTTACACTGTGTGGGTGATTTACATATTTTAGTGCAAACTAAGCTTAATTAGTCAAAGGTTAATTTGGATTCATTCCAAATTTCTAAACATAAACCTGTTTTTCTTTCTAAATTCACAGTTCACACTGAACTGATAGTGAGGTGATGCCCAGACTTGGTAATTTTGATCGAAATCACTAATTTTGTTAATAACTGCCTTAGGAACTTTTTAAATAATTACTCATTAAACCCATTGTTCCACAACAAAGGTCTAATAAGTTCAGAAATAATTCTGCACACCTTTTTGTAACAAGCTTTCATTTAAACTATTGCCTTTCTAACATGTAGAACCAGTCTGCACATTCTCCCTAAAGATCAATTAGGCATTTTCTGTCATAACACTGTGGAAAACTGAAAATTTTCTCTTTTTTTACGATCAAACGTGTAATTCTGAGAGATGGTTGGGTGAAAATCCCAGGAGATCAACAGTTTCTAAAATACTCGGATCAGTTTGTCTGTAAATATGGAGGTCACTTTAAGCACCTTCTGCTGCATGTTGATGTTCAGTTTGACCTTTAGCAAGGAGTCTCCAGCACATTTAGTGGCCAAAATGCATTGGTTTGGTGCTACAGGACTGTCTGATTCTCGGTTTGCCTTTAGAAGCAGGTCAGTCAGTGTGGCTGTTGAGTGCACACTAAGTCTGATCCAAAATCCAGCAGAAAAATTATTGTTTCAAAGTAACATAAAAGCTTTCAGTCAATCGCAGGAACCTGACGCTCCTCCCGCTTTTCAACTCTTGAACAATTTTTAACCACTTCTGGGTTTAAACCATGTGATCTGAGGTTAGGCTGCTGAGCAGAGTGTGTCCTGCACAGATACCACCTGCTGTGTGACTCTGCTACACACAGAGACGCACAACTGAGAGTAAAATGAGGTCTTTGGCCCCCCGAGTCTAACAACATTGTTTCCTCTTTTAAGCCACTGTGCAGAACTCGTCTGCTCTCCTTCGGTCCAGTCAGCAGGACACCACAAACAGCCCAGTCCCTTTCTCCATGGCCCTCAGAAGCAGACCGGCATGTCCGTGAGTCTGGTAATTTTCCACTACACCTCAAAAAGTGGGTTGTTTGTTTGGTTTATACGTGGTCATGCCCACAATAACCAAAACTCTCATTTAAAGGTTACGTACTGTATATATATATATACATATATATGTATATATATATATATACATATATATGTATATATATATATACATATATATATATATATATATATATATATACATATACATATATATATATATATACATATATATATATACATATACATATATATATATATACATATATATATATATATGTATATATATATATAAGGTCTTTAAATGTGCTGTGCTTCTTTTTTTAGCAAAACATTTGCAGATATGTTTTTTTTTAAGCAGATTGAGCTGAATTTCTGTGATACAGATGAGCCCTGCAGACACATGATTGATTTAAGTGGGAAGATCTTAGCGAGGTACTTCCATTTATCCTTCACATGCATCAGCTGGTTTTGACAAATTCATTCTTAAAATATCCTATATATTCACTCACACGCGCACACACCCCAGCAAAAAGGAAGTTGTGTAAGTGTGCCGTGCGCTCACACACACACCCATGCACCCCATGCAGACAGTTGCGCTCAGTTTAGCCTCCATTTAAAGATTTCTTCCCAAAAAAAAAAAAGCTGTCTCGGTATCAGAGGTGCAACATGTGCAGAGAGTCAAAAAGAAGAAGTCGGAACAAGCCGCAGATGCATTAGGTTCCAGTGTGGTTAATAAAAGCTTCGGGGTAACGGTTTGAGGCAGCGTCTAATTCAGTCCACATTCAGTTAGAGGGAAGCCGCAGTGCTTGTGGGTGGTCCGGGGCCTCCGCGCTGCCATTTTGTCTTCTGATGTCACATGTTTAGATTTAAAGCTCAATTTGCTCTGTGTGCTGCAACGAGTAAAAGATACGTGAAAAGGATCCACGGGCACAGAGGGAGAGGGAGGAGGGAAAGAAGTCTAAATGTAAAAAACAGCTCTCTCGAATTGAAACCAGATGAGCAGGGCTTGGCTTTGGGGATGTTTATGCCTTATCGATACAAAAACTGAGAGTGTAACAAGACAAATAACACGACCACAGAAATGAGACACCGGGAGCCTGCAGCCTGCTCAGTGCATTGACAAAAACAGTAATTTGATCCACCCCCAGAGAAATTCAATAAAGGCATAGAGATCTCAATCTAAAATCTCTCAGCTCCACTATTCTATCAAATGCATCACTGTGATTTCATATCTTCCCAACTTAAAGCCGAGCGAGCCGGTGATGACGAGTAATCCGTCTTCATCAGAAAACAATGCAATGAACAATCCCTCTAATGTATCGATGTTGACAACTTAGCCATGAGATTGTCATTGTGGGTTTGTGGGCGAAGCAGCGCAGCAAAAACAATGTGCTATCTACGCATTCTATGAAGCGCCGTTTGCAAAAAGACGGAAACCAATACCTCTTAATCTTGTTCGTGCACACGCTCTTCACACGCACACGGTTCACACTCGCCCTCGCCGGCTCCGTTTTACACATTTCACATAGTGTGTCATCTTTGCACATTGATGCACATTTACACACCCACAGATGTGCGTGTGTGTGGGCGTGCATGCTGGTGTGTGAGAGAGAGAGAGAGCGCTAAACACACAGTTTCCAACCCACTTTTGTTCTCCGTCTTGATAGAAGCGTATTGTAGGTCACAGTTATGCAATTGTGTAGGGGTAGCCTATTTTCTTTCACATACTTTGCTCTTTTTCCCCTCCCCTCTTGACATCTTATTTACACCTTATTATTTGCACTCTTCCTTTTACTTTAAATGGAGAATCGCTGAATTTACCCGAAACAGCCTTAACGCACGATTCACTTTTTACATTTTACAGCTGGAAACCTTCATGTTTTATTAGATTTGACTGTGGAATTAAAAAAAAAACTAAACAGTTGCTTCCATCTCCTCTTTGAGTGGCATATTTGATCTTAATTTAAAGCCGTAAGCTCCTATTAATCACCAACATTTCTCAGACAGAGAGGTCAGTCCAGACAAAATGCAAAGTACGTATCTCAACGCGTCCATCTTTCTGGTCAAATCCTCACATGATCAATGACCGCTTTTACCGATTCTGCCTTGTTGGTTTTCAGCTTTTGCTCGCAGCTCTTATCTGTGGTCAAGAACAGCTTCCGCCCACGTCAGCCAGACAAGAAAAGCCAGTCTGCTGTCGGCACACATCACTGACCACATGCAGACATGCCTCCACCCACATGCGCATGATTGACATATCAGATGGAAGTAGTGTGCGAACCGATTTGTATGCTTTTCTAAGCATGTGTCTATGTGTGAAAGGCGTGTGACACTTTGCACCGAGGCAAACCTGCAGCACTTAGCAGTGGGGAGATAAGGCCCGAGTCATCTGCCTCCATTTTGACTTATCAGTGAGATTACCCTGACAGTGCTGTGCTATGTACAGATGAAAGATAAGGACAGCTTATAGGCCAAAGGAGGGCAAACCTGTTCGTAGCACATGTCTGAGAAACGTGTTCAGACGTTGGGAAACCAGAAGATAGATACGTGTCGAGCACTTTTGCTTAGACTAGCCGGTATTGACGAATGTGTGTGGTTAAAGAGAGCAACCTTGAGGCCCAAAATATAGTTTTTGTAAGAAGCAATTTCAGTCCTTTTTTTTCTTCTTCTTTTACTAAAACAGAGGAGAATATAATGAAACATTTGGTGTTTCTGTGCAGGTTAGGGTCACAGTCTCTGTCTGAAAGGAAAGTGTGTGTTTACAGGAATAAATACAACCCTACCTTCTCCACATCTGCAACTAGTTCTCCTTGCATCAATTTGATCTGGTCTAGCTCAGGGAGTTAATTTGTATCCTGCTTCTTTCTGAATTGTGGTGAGAGGAAAGTAAAAAAAAAAAAAAAGAAAGAAAGAAAGAACAAAAAAAAGAACCACAGTGAAAATCGGTTCACCAGTTGCCATGACAACCCATCATACCCAGTAACCCATGGAAAAAAAAAAAAAGAAAATCGCACAGAGAGAAGCACTCTGTCGGCCATGGTTTGAGGGCACAGGCAAATCTTGTTTACAGAGCAGAGACTCGCTGAGACACACACAGAAACTGACAATCTGCACGGAAACAATCTATCCACTTCACCACAAGAGAACCTTCAAGCAGCTCTGTCGGCACATCCTGTGTAGATGTGAGCCACTGGAGACTACAGTAACCCACAACTGCATGCGGTGTTACAGTTTCTACGTCACATATCCGGACCGAAACAAGCTCTGTAATGCAGTGAGAAACTTTAAAAAAAAAAAAAAAAGAGAGAGAGAAGAAAACGGGGCCGATAAGAACACCTCATTTAACAGTTGCACACAAGAGGCTGCAAAGTGCGCGCTCCCTCTTTGAGATTGTTCCAGGAGATCTGTGTTTGCAGCACAAATTGTTCTGGTGCAAAAGCAGGAGGAGGAGGAGGTGAAAGGAGAGCGTTGGGTTAAGAAGGGCTGCTACTTGTGGTTTTTGGGTTTGTGGGCTTTTGTATAAGATATAACGGTTCAGTTTCCTTGTCAGCAAATTTAGGCCATGTAAGCCACTACTGGGGTTTGTGACAGCAGACACACGGAGGGAAAAAAAAAAAACCACTAAAAAATGGGCAGGTTTTTACTGCTTTTACATAAAAATAATACTTTCATATTCTCCTCTATGCCACAGAAAGTAGAATTAAACTATGCTGCACGTTGTAAATCTTTAATGAGGATATAAAAGGAGCATTGTTAGTGGTAACGGGTTAAAAAGTATTACTTGTGCAAGGTAAGTAAGTTACAGCAGTGGAAACAGAGGGGTAAGGGTGTTAATATTTTGCTTAAAAGCACTGACACTAGGGGGTTAAACTCCTAATATTCAAGCTATCGGGTAAGGGCAGCGTTTCCATTGTCACACAGCAAGATGATGCTAGCTCAAAACAATGGCCTCATTGTGGGAACGGGTGTCGTTTCCCTGAGAATACTCTAGTCTTTAAAACAAGCATGTTGGGGTTAATACTAAATAACCTTTAGGCTAAAATAAATGGTAAAAGTTAAATGGTTTGAATGGCTATACACCTGATAAAGTGTATAGCACTTTATCAAGTCTAGAAGACCTCAAAATGCTTCACACTCTCATTCACACGCTAATGGTGGTAAGCTACTGGATCTAAGCTTGCCAAGAAATGGGAAACCATTTGGGTCTATGTTACTGCACAAAAATGTTCTTATTGTTATTTCTTGTTATTTAGTTTTGTGTTTAGATTCACTGTGAATTACAATACTGTGCATCTCTTAAAGTGGCATAGCGACAGTTTAGCTGCTACCGCATAAATTAGCAACTCTCTTAGGTTGCTGTGTCAGACGTTAACTCAGTGTGAACAGCGCTGCCACACTTGCAGACTGTGGCAACATTTCAGTCAGATGTAATTAAAAAAAAAAAAAGTTTTTCACTCACAGAAACAAATACAATTTCCAAAAGATCGAATCAATCCGATTTGATCCGTTTTATGCAAAACAACAAGACAGCAGGATGGGAAGACATTCTCTGAGTAGAGCTAATAATCTAATTCTGTTCACCAGCAGACGTTCGGTCTTGTTTCTTCCTTAAAAAGTGTTATTTAAAACACAGACAATGCAGCAGGAGCCTCAATGTTGTTATCCAGGCCTCGCTACAGATGCAGAATGAAACGGTCACTGTCAAGATGCGTAAAGACATCCAACCCCCACTAGAGCATAAAATCATTTTAAATATTCTCCCTCTGTACCAATCTGTCTCACTGCAGATTGTTGGGGTCTTTGAGAATGCTTTGTCACTTTTTCTACCGCTTTGAGCAGTAACATTCTCCTTTTGTGTGTCAGATTTGATGGATTGCTGCTCTTTAAGGGAGGTTTCACATTCACATCCAATTTCACCTTCAAATTCAGAGCTATTTCAAGAGGTTCTCAAACTTACAGACCTGAACAAATTTGTTGGAGATCCTGGTAAAGATGTGTAAAATGGTTCTGGATAAGCATTATCTGATGTGGGAATATTTAGAATAGTCTAAAATGTATTTTGTGGACATTCCTTAGGTTGTGAACAAAGTTCCCTTTTATGGAGAAAAAAAGTCTGTTTTAGCAAGAGTCCAGACTGGTTTGGATCATTATAACCTGCTGAAAGACTCAGACGGCACTTAACAGTGGTCATTATGTGCTTTTGCGCATATTCTTTGTTTCACATCAAATCCAGCTGAGCATTTATTGCTGAAAAGCTCAAGCTTAGTCTCATTTGACCAAACTGTCAAGTGTAGAAAATGACACGTATTTATGTTTACCCTTTCCCTTTAAGTTGTAACTTTCCCCCAATCCTCTCGTGCTAAGCTAGCAGCATCATTACAAGGACACTTCCAGCAGTAAACATATATTCAAAAGTTTAATACACGTATTAAACTTACCCATGTCCAATATGTTGTAACATGCGCATTATATTTTACATTTTTACGATATAGAATTGAAAACAAAGGTTTTAAACATGGATTTAGAAAATAGTTTCCCAATATTGGGGGGTGGGAGCCTAAATTCTGCAATATATAATGAAAGCATGGACAATGTGAAGAGAGACAGGAACAGGTGTTACCTGAGTCTTTACTAATCCTAATTCATTCAGAAATCCACCAACAACAGATTTTAATCTTCTTATACAAATATCCAATGGGTAAATATTACATTTGAACAATTTTTGGATGAAAAACAATATTTTAAATTATTAAAAGATAGAGGTCCATTAATATAATTATCAAATATTCATGTGATTAATTAGGCCTAAAGACAGTAGAGGTCTGGTATTCTAACCTACAGAGTTGATAGGTCAAAGGTAACTCAGACGTTGTGACGTTGATGAGAAAATGTTTGTTTCAGACTTGGGACTTGAGCAGTGACTTGTGAAAAGCTGCATATCACGGATTAAAAGTTTCCAGTAACGCTGATTAACTTAAAAGCATAAATTAGTTCAGTTACATTTAGTTTACAGGGATTGTGAGATATTGTTCACTGGTGGTTTTCTAAATTATTTTTCAATGTCAGGTTTTCTTCCTGAAGATTATGCTTCTGTAATAAAATATTTATTTATCATCAAACTTATATGTACAGTACATAAAGAAATAATGCAACACACATTATTTCTTTGATTATGATTAGATTTCTGCAATTTCTACCCCAAAGATTAGTAACAAACTGAAGACCTCCAAGTAGTTTGGTGCAGATCCTGCGACCTCAGTGCCTCATATGATTAAACAAAACGAAGCTTTCACACTCAAACAGCTCATAATTGGCCAACTCTAAATTACTCTGACAAAAGACACATAAAAAACTAAAATCTCCCTAAGTGCGTGGACATACTACATTATTATACCTTATTTTTTATACTTTCTGTACACTGAGGTTTGGTTTTGTTGACGCAATCTAGCTGCTTTATTTCACACTCGGGTCAAATCTTCCTCTTAAAGCATATGCAGTCACTGGAGATTTAAAAGCTTTGCACATGCATGCTGACAAACAATCACTATCTGCACAACAGTTGACAGGAGGACAAAGTGTGGCCCAGAATCGCATTCCTCCCGATAAGAAACACACAAACAGAGGATGACAAACTGTACACAAGCTCCCTGTAACTGCCAGCAAAATCTGCAAATTAAAATGTAAAGCCGATCTAAGCAGCACCTTGATGAAATCCCATATTAAGCCGAGCGGGGAGTCGGTGCGCGCTGGAGGGAATGAGAGTGAAGCCAAGCCAACAGGGAGTTCTGCCTCCTATCTCGTCTCTCTTTTGCACCACTATCATTACCTCGCCTGTCACTCCCCGCGCAATTTCCTCCCATTTCTCTCCCCACTTTTTTTTTTTTTTTGTGCTTTTCCTCCCTTCACTCACTATTTTTAGAACTTTTTCACATCCCCTTCTGCCCATTTTCTCTCCTCAGCCCTCCTTCCCTCAGGTTGCGTCCTCTCTCTTTCTCTCTCTCTCCTTTCTATCTGTAGGTTCCACATCTGGCAGCTTTCAGCTCCAGACTCGGCCTGGCTGGCTGGGAGAAAGAGAGTGAGATAATCGGGCTAATCCCCCCCGTCATCCCAGAGGCTATCACGCTACTCTATAACCCCCTAATCCCTCTAATTCCCTCACACTCTGCAGTCAGCCTCGCTGTCAGACACATCGGGATCCTTATCGCCAGGCGAAAGCTGCAGGCGTAGTGTGCATTTATGTTTGCGTGTGTGCGTTTAGGTCTCTGCCGCTTCCTTTTTAATCAGCGGAGGATGTCTGAGGCCTCGTAGCCGCGCTGACCTGACCTGAGCGTTCCACAAACTCTGGCAAATGAACAAACAAACCTTATCCATGCAAAAACGAGGAAGACGGGAGATAAACGCCCCTCGCTTTGTGCTCTTGATGCTTCCAATTAAAGTGCTGTATGACAGTGTTATCCTCCCACAATCCTCCCTGTCCTCCTCCGCTCTGTCTTTCTTTTCTTTCCCAGCGAAGAATGGCCACAGATGCGCTGGAGTGCAGCAACAAAGAGCCGAGTATCCGCAAGTAGCTCAATCGATAAAACACATTTCACACACAGATTCGCTGGCGGTGGAAGGAGGGATTTGGACGGCCATGACCGCTCCACAGCTGCCTCGTGTATTGCCAGGAGTTGATCACATCATCACATATATATTGATTGAAGTATCAAAGGACTGGGAGCGCAAGAAGCGGTTCTTCACCTTCGCACAGCTGGGATGCTTTGGCTCTTGTTGTCTGTTGTGAAGAAAACCCTGAACAAAAAACAAAAAAAACAGCAGAACTGTGGGTTTCTCCAGCTGTGATTATCAACATCATCGCTGAGCGCGCCCTTCAGAATCTGGTCAAAACCAGGGGTCAGCAGCTTATTTTATTCTTGCAGCTCCAGCTCTTAGTGGGGCGGACTGTGTGTGATTGTGTGAGTGTGTGCTATTGATCAACACTACACTTTAATATGTCTGCAGCTGCCAGTGCATTGCACTGACTGAATTTACACCGGTGCATTCCTGTCAGTCTGTGCCAGCATCTGTTATGGAGCCAAGACATGTTATTATGAAGGATATTATTTGATGTCAAGATAAAATTATGAGCAACACTGCATTGAGAAACTTTAAAACGGCCATTAAGAGGTAAAACCTGCATAAATACGCACTTTACCAACTGCTTGGTCAAAACTACTGATAGATGATTGGAATAATATTGCTCAATGTGCAACAACCTGGTTCAGGGGGAAACCTTAGATTCACATTTTTTTTGGAAATTGAGACTGGATCATTTCCAAAGATTGGTAGATTACAAAACCTGGAGAAGTACAGGGCTTCGACGTTGTATAAGCAAATAATCCCCAAATTTGGGGATTTTCTGCGGAAATATTCACAGAAATTTCACCCATTTCCGTGTTTTTCCGTAGAGCTGACATTTTTTGAAAGAAAAAGAAAAATGTAGCTTGGAAAGATGAAATACCTAAGCACAATGCAACTCTAGGAAGTTTGCGAAGCAGCCAATCCAGGAGCGTCATTTGTTTTTCTGGGGGGCTGATTAGCTGCACAAGAAAGGCAGCCAGTCAGCTGCTTTTCTTGTGCAGCTGATTGCTACAGTCTTATCTACAAGAATAAGACTGTAGACGTGTTAATTAATTCATATTAAACTGTATTTGGTGGTTGAACTGTTAAAATAGCTCCAAGCATTTTTAGAGAGAGTTTCTAGTATTAGCAGATTTTAGCTGTTTGCAGGCAGCCGTGGTCTGTAGCCTCCTGCACATACAGGGGATCCACTGTACTTCACTCTCAGGCAGCCAGACTGATTTAAGCGGTCTGTTTTTTCTAATAATGTAGGTACATCAGCTGAGAAAACACCTCAACAAAGCCCTGGTACAAAGATGTAGAGGGTTAACATCCACCAATTGGCACAGCTCTGAAAATCCACAGTTTCGGATGTTTTAAATATTAAAGAAAAAAAATCAGCTATAGAGTTGATCTGTCTGTCTATGTGTTAGCCTTCCAACATTGAGGATTTCTCTACTCAAATGAGGTTATTAAACCTAAACCTTCCTCAAAGACAAGTTTAATTTGAGGCTCTGAACTGAAAATCACAAAAACCTGAGTGACCAGTAAAAAACCAGGCGCCAGATCTGTGGTCCCGGTGAGACGAGTCAGAACTGCAGTGAAACTCAGAGGATTGATTTAGCACCAACACAACAGGAACACAATAGATTAGCTTTAATTTTTAAATATTGGGATACATTTTGAATTTTAAATCGTGCACAGTGTTTACTGTTATGAGATTTCCTACATTTTTCTCTTTGGGTTCAACTTAAGAGTCCTTTTTATTCTAGATGAGAGCGCTGTAACAATATCTGAGCTCAGCAACTTTAGTTTAGTTTGTCAGGACAAGCTCTCTGCAGAATTAAAAGTATAGATTACAAACCTCCTTTGAGATAAGCCCATTTTAAAACCATCTTCACTTTTTCAGAGAATGACCAACACTTGCTTCATGCTCTAGGATGAAACAGAGGTGATCATTTTTACAATTTTGTTTTGAAAGTCTGTCGTCATTATATTTCCTTGTGTAATTAAATTAAGGAGGAGTCAAACTCCTGAAGTGTTGCAAACATCTTCAATAACATCTTAGCCTGGTTTAGTACAGCATGTCTACAACTGCACAATGTAATGAATCGATATATCTGCAACATCAAAATCATGCAACAGGGAAATATCATGTTAAATATTGGGGATTATGATATTAAAAGTGCTCAAAATTTAACATTTGCTCTCATTTTCCTCCACCAGCATCAGCCTCTAGGTCACTAAGCTCTATGCCGTGAACATAAAGAGCAGGAAGGAAGTGTCTATGCAACAAGTCAAATATAAAGCACCAGCGCACAGAGTCCTAAGCAGTCCTATAAGTGCAATATTGTACATATGGATATTACGATGACAATTATTTGATATATTGTGCTGCTCTACATAAAAGCCATCTGCTTAGAAGATGACTTTGTGTTCGTTTCACGTCATTATTTTCAAATGTGACATCTAATTCTACAAAAAAAGAAGAAAAAAAGAGAGGGAAGGAATAAAATAAAAACCTTTTGTCCTCCTTGCCTCTTACATCCTCCTTTTTATTCAGTGTCAACAGTGCGATGTGGCATCTAATGACACTTTCACCCACTCCTGACAACTCTGTGGGGTTGTGGCAGGGATGTGAGCGCTGCCTGGCGTAGTGGCTAAAGCTGGAGATTGAGCAGAGCTCTCGCAAGTGAGACAGCTCATCAAGCTGGGGAACCAGCCAAGTGGAGTGTGACAAATCTCCATTTACCATCAGCACACAGGGGCAGGGGTAAAATTAGAAACTCTGCCGCTTCTAACTCCCCGCTGCTAATTCCATTTCGTGCAAATTAATAAGTGTTTTTGTCCTCCTCCCACTGCTCCACCCTCCCACCCCCTGTTCTCTAGCAACCTCATCCCCTCCCTCATCCGCTCTCCTTGACGAATTGCATTAGCTCAAGGAGAGAAAAAAAAAAAAGCAGCTCATACACTAGTAATGAGACATTGTTAGGCAAATCCCAAGTCAGTTCTAGTGTTCTTTATGGAGTAAATGCCTGATTATAAGCTTTGGAAGTGCATCTGTGTTTACAAGGGATCCAAAAAGCGCTCTACTGTTGGCTGCGGGGGAAGATACAACTTGTTTTATCCTGCTGCTGTTCTTTTGTCTTCATCATTACGATTTTCTCTCAGACAAGGAATCACTCCTGACAACTTATGATAAATAATGACCCAGTGTGAACCGAAGCGCTAATGGATGCGGTGGGATTTTAATGGTCCACTGGTGAATCTGGACTGCGTTCACAGATCAAATGTCCTTAGAAAATTAAGATTTGAGTCAGCTATAAGGATTATTTTTTCATGTTTAGTTTTTAAATTTCGATTATTTTACCTGTAATTCATGATTACTAAAACACCAAACACTTAAACTGCAGCTTTATTACCCACTTTATGAACAGATTATTCTCATTTCTTATACTTCGAGTAATTTAGTTTAATGTCTCATGCCGCTCAGCAATGATAACGAGCATCAGTATCCTCATCCAGAGAGACGTCTACATCTCAAGGATGTTCAATTATATCAGTTACTGTTGGGCTCTTCAAGCTCTCCCTGAAAATTTCCTACTGTTGTCCAAGAACATGTTCAAATGAGGGCCAATGAACAGACAATCCTGGATTGAGCACACAGCTCTCCTCTGGTGATTTTAAACTTTGCTCTTTTCGTCTAGAGTCTAGAAACTCTGAAACTCTCAGAGCAAACTTCAACTACTTTCTGCAAATAAAATCATAACATTTCCTCTCGTGAAGAGCAAAAGCTTGGCGAGTGCTGACTCTGTCTATGCTAGGATGGAGTTCAGCCTGTTAGAGGAGGAAATAAATCATACATTACATGAGATTTTCTGGATATTTTGTCAATACCATCTCACATGTAAATTACAGAGCTTTCCCTTCTTTATAAAAGGGAAAGATCAGAGGTAAAATCAAGTACTTATTCTCCCCACTGTATATACATACAGTATATCTGTGAGCATCCAATAGCAATAGCTATGGCCATTACTTTAAACTCAATTTAAACTGAGGTCCTGCACTCTTAACTATCAAAACAAATAGATTCCTTCCCTGCCAACAGCAGGAAATGAATAAAGCTGTGGGATTAAACAGGTAGAAGAGTGAAGCAAAGCCATAATGTCATGTCTGCTTTTTATTTTATACAATTGTATATTTAAACGTAAAGGAAATAACAGCAGTCTTTAATTGAAATGAGTAAAGATCTGTCAGCTGACAAAATCAAACATCAGGATGCTTTACTAAAGGAGCGCTGACCTAGCAGTGAATTTAAAGGGATTGTAATTAGAAATAATGTTAATGGGCAAATTTTGCATCAAATTCTTTGCCTAATTTTGCTTCAGGCAGCAAAAGTAGGAAATATGGGAGAAGCTTGATCCAGAATATGGACAAAGGGTTAACCTAACTAGGTTAACCTAACCTAACCTAACCTAACCTAACCTAACCTAACCAGGTTAGGTTATTTCCTAACCCTAACTCTGACCTGCTGTATGTTTTCACCTGGTATTTTGCATCACACATGAGATATAGTAGTTTCATTGTTGCATAAAGTCATTACAATAAAAAAACAAAACAAAACAACAAAACTGGAGCATCCGTGGAGAGTCTAAACGTAATCTACCCTGTCCAACAGGAGCAAAGAACAGGAGAGGATTAAGCAGACGAGCTGATAAAGGTCAGGTTGCAAATCAATATGCCAATTAATACATTGATATTGATATTTATCCAAGAACTTATTTTTAACAAAATACAAAGGAGTGATAACTAGTTCATGTTTCGACTGTAAATGCAAGTCAGAATGTTTAGACGTGAACAGAAAATATGACATTATTTCAGTTTTTACTTGTTCATGCGCAAAACGGACACATTACACTGAAAAAATAAAGGGAATACTGGATCCATGAAGGGAAAGCTGGTCAACAACATCCATTAGGAAGTTCGGGATGTGTTACTCTACATGTTGAAGAAAAATCTTAAGAGACAGGAGAACATGAGGTTTTACAACAGAACGTTTCATTGATCCATCTTCCGCTCAGGTTGTCTTCTTTAGTCTAATATATCTGTCTAATAAAATCTATCCAATGAAATTAAAATAATTTATTAGACCAGGTTTGGAAAACGTCTTTGTCTAGTTCTCATTGCTACTGTGGCGTTTGTAGCTGCTTCCAGCAGTGAAGCTGGTTGGTAGAAACAACCCAATAAATCTTGCAGGTACACAACCATTTACACAGCAAAATATGAATTTATTCAGTGGTTGCTATTAAACCAAAGATGGAAAAGGACATATTATTGGCATGTTTGTGATGCGTTTCTTCTCCAATACATGGTATAAATCATTAAGCTATCCGTCACAAAGTTCTGCAGAAGCTATTGATGCATTCGTGACAGTCGGGTGTGTTTAAGCAGGGAAACATGCAGGACATGCTCCTTAAAGAAAGGCGTCTTTGCCACATATATCTGTGTCAGGGACAGCACACTATGTGCCACATATACAATCGCTGAAGATATATGGATTTCCTATTACAGCCTCACAGGGGCGACACTGAGCTGGTTTTACTGAAGAGAGAAGAAGAAGAACATACATACATACATACATACATACATACATACATACATACATACATACATACATACATACATATATATATATATATATATATACATACATACATACATATATATATATATATATATATATATATATATATATATATATATATATATATATATGTTCTTATTTTTATTTTTTGGTTTATATCTGTTTAAACCAGAAGTTTGATATAGTTTAAGCATCGTCTCGTCTTGGATAACTAAATTATCAAATTGGGGGAAACAGAAGCTTTTCTAAAAAATTATTTCTTAAAATTAAGCATCATTGATGTTTTTCCTTCCTCTGTTTGTGAGACAACTTATAATTTTCTTCATCTGTTGAGTCTTTACCCTCCATCCTTTTGAATCACATGTTTATTATTGCAGTCGGCACAGTCACAAAACCCAACACAGACGTCTGGGGCTTATCCCGACAAAGTTGGCTGATGCAAATTCTTACCGTTTTTAACTTAATCTGAAAATGGATACAAAGGTACAACTTTACCACCAGACTGACAACGGAGAGCTTACAGGTTATCCTCCCAACACGACACTAAAACACAAAAACATTTATAAAAGATTTAGGATTATAAAATTGGAGACGATTATCATTTGAGTCTTGCCTGCCATCCATGTAGCAGCAGCGCGCCCGAACATATCTCCCTAATAAGCCAGTGATTAGCACCCTGCATTGGAGAGAAAGCATTTTGGATCAATAGAGCAGCAGAGAGGATCGATACGCTGCTCTGCTGAGAGTCTGAGGCTGCTGCCTCCCATCAGGCTCCTCTGGCAGCTCCAGCAGTCGAGCAGCAACTTTCATTACAAAATAAGCACCACTGTTCTATTGGACGGCATTATGAGCTAATGTGAGGTCACTAATGAATACTAGCAGGAATTCGGTTCTGTTTCATTAAACAGTTTTATGCATAAAGCGAAAGAAGGGCTGTTCTTGATGAAGTAGAACGACAAGCAGGAAGAACTCGAGGACTCCAGACAAACTGGAACCGACTGGAAAACGGAGGAAATGAAGCGGCAAAACAGAACGACTAACAGAGAGATATAGACTCAGAATTTTCTCAACATATGAACTATTTTATGTTGGCTATTCCCTTGAAATCTTTAAGATAATTTTGTGGAAGCTAACCATTTTTACAGTTCTCATCGACGGTTTACGGCCTCGTGTGTGGCAGTTTCCTCACACCAACACTGCTTTTAAAAGAAAAGCACTTCATCTACTGATTTGCCTTTCATTGTGTGGGGGGAGAAAAAAAAACACACTTCTCATATTAGCGACCGCAAGACGGAGGCAGGAAGTGGAAAAGACAAGACGTGCATGACTTGTCATTGGTCTGTCACCATAAAGCAAGCAACAGTGCTGATTTTCACTGATAAGCTGCACACAAACATTTCCTGTGAAGACGAGCACTCACACATCGCAGAACAATCACCTTTGTTTTCGACGCGCCACACAGAGAGGACTGTATGTTGTTGCCGTCACGTTTTTATGCTAAAGATGCTGAGAGGTGTTGGCGACACTTTGAACTCCGGAGATTTTTTTCCTCATCTTTAACATGAAGTGCCTTGACGAAGCATTCACACCGCTTCCACTTTTCTCACACTAAATTCAAAACGAGGTAGTGTATAACAACAGAAGGGGAAGGAAATGGAAACTCGGATTTTATGTTTTTTTTAAAAAAGAGAATTAGTACGTCTTCATCAGCTTCTTACATTTTTCCCCACTCTCCTTTCCTGAAAAGTTCAGGCTCAGTCAGAACGGATGAAAATCTGAGCTGCAGTTTTTAATTCTCGCCACCGGTTTGTCAAACGGATTCAGGTCTGGACTCCGTCTGGTGACCTTTCACCCCAGTCTCAAGTCAATCCAGGCATCCCTCCTGGATTGACCTCTTTATAATCTCACCCATCATCTAATCAGCCCTGACGGTTTTCACTGGCCCTGATGAAGAAAAGCAACCCCTCGGGATGATGCTGCCACCTCCATGTTTCAACATAGGGAGCTGCAGTGTCCACCTTTGACTGCATAAAGTTCTGCATGTAAAAGGTCAAAAGTTTAAGTGCTGTCCAATCTAATCAAAGCTCCTTCCTCCACATGTTAGCTGTGTTCCCTCTGTTTGGCTAACAAGATTTTAATGCCGTTCTTCCTCCCAAGGCTCCAAAAATCAACATTCATGAAGTGCATCACTGATGCTTGTCTTGTCAGATTCTCCCACCTGAGCTATGAATTTCCACAGCTCCTCCAGGGCTACCACCTTCTCGGCTGTTCTGTTTGCCCTGCCTGTTTGATTAGGCTAAAAGCACAAAGGCACAGAAATACTGCCGCACTCAGCCGTATGAATAACAATAGCTCGCCTGAGCTCCATTTCCTCACAAATTAGTCTCACATTTTGGCTTTATGAGTAAATTGGCTGGAGGACCTTGAGCTTGTTCGTTTCCATGTACCACTTTGGAGTTTCGCTGCCACCCCGGGCTCTGTAGCGGGCGTCACCGGACAGCAGAGGCCCGATCGCCCGACTAAAGGGAAACCCATCTCTGGGCGCCTTAATAATTCAACACGAGTTTTATTTGCAATCACAATATCAGTGCTCGCTGAGCCGTTTGAAGACTATCCCTCAGGCCTCAATACTTATTAAAGACAGAAATTATATATTCATAACACAAGATATTGCTGCTTGTTTATTTATAGCTCCATTCCATTTTCAGTGGTGTTTTGTCAGTGGATAGCTTTCCAACCTATCCACCTTGATTTGCCTTGAGCCATATATACCTCTCCCTCTGCACCCCCACCATCCTGAAACACACACACACGCCCACCCCCACAGAAAGGACAGGAATGACTAAATTGAAAGCGCGGATTTTCCATTATTTTCAGGTTCGACCACCGCAAAGCCATTTCCTTGTTTGCTTGTGCCCAGACTTTGCAATGAGGATGATGTCTCTTTCTTTCACCGCCTTGCAGAGAGCATGTTTAGCTCAGCTGCTGTCAAGGGACTGCAAAGAGAGACAGAGAGAGAGAGAGAGCTGGTCCAACATTGTTCATGTTATCATGGGCTCCCAAGGACAAGATATGATTACAGCCAGAGTGCACACACAAGCAACATCAGCTTACTTCAATGCTGGGTGTCATGTCTTTGTCCCTTTAATTCTCTGTTTGGCTAAAAGATTGCAAAAGTGACCCTCCTGCTGTAGCAAAATCAGTCAATCCTGGCAAACATTCTGCACCAGCAAGATGCGGCAAATAGTCAACAAGCAGAAACTCCGACAGAGAAAAAAAAAAAAAGTGACTTTCACACTTTTAGCAGAAAAGACACTCTCTCCATTTGTTCTCTTAAAAGCTGTTGTCACAGCACATTTGCTCCCACTTGGCACTCGATAGCCACATAAACGCAGTGAAATATTTGTTGTTTGCAGTCGTGAACAGAAGGGTAAAACAAGTACATTTCCAACAACCCCGCTCCCTCTGAAATGCATTCGTCTGACCTGAAGAGCAGAGTTTTGAAGTTGGCCGAGTATTGACGAGCCAATCAGCAGAGGTCAGCGGGTTTAGGGGGAAGTAAGGACACCTGAGCGGGACTTAATCTTCTTCGTCCTCTGAGTGAAGGATTTTGGATGAATAAGCAGGCACTGGAAAGCTATTACCTTCCCACCCTCTAAGGTCTAACGTTGGCCAAGGGCAGAAGGGGTCTGGAGGGATGCCAAGCACACACACACACACACACACACACACACACACACACACACACACACTCACGCTGGAGCCAGAAGTTGCCTCCTACCTTACTGACACTTTGATAGGCATCTGATATAACCTCACTCTGCTCCTTTACCTCTCCTCTCCTGCTCACTCCTTCTTCCGAGAGCAAATCAAAGTAATGGGCGTACAGCTGCAGCCTGTGTCCTTTGTTGGATAGCTGATATAATTGCCCGTACCTCTGCTGCTTAATGGAGACGGTGTGCACATCCGACATCTGCTGAAGTGCACTAATTCCAGACGTGGCCCGACTGTGTTTACGACTCAGACAGAACGATGAAAATTTTAACGTTTATGGTTAATTGAGCCGTAGTTTACAGATGACTGCGTTACATAAACTAACCCGTACGAAAGTCTGACTCTCAGAGGAAACAACATGTCGGAAAGGGCGCCGCAGCTTAGAAGAGAATAATAATCATACTGGAGAAAGATGCGATCTTAAAAAAAATATGGTAAAAGAAATGCCGAATTTAAAACGATGTAGAGTTTGAAAGGGATAGTTAGTGTGACAGAAAAAGATGATGTGCTTCAAATTTGAGAAAAAAAGAGGATTTCACAATCTGAAAGGCAGTGAAAAAAATAAGTAATGAGAGCCAGCGTGAAAACCAGAACCAGCCTCAACTTGTTAATGTCGGATCATCCTGAGAACGAACAAACTTTTAAAATATCTCAATTACCAAGAATAGCAGTCTTGGATTATACCACAGAAAAGAAAACACAATGACGCTGAAGGGTTTCATAACACTGGCTTTAAAACCTAAAAAGACACAACTGCTCAAATTTCAAAATGACTCAATCTTGGTTTTTGTTTCTTAGTTCAACCTGAGTTTAAAATCCGGTTATGTGGGTTAGGAAAGCAACGCAGGATCACACAGTTTAGTCAACAACTTAATCGTAAGTAAGTAAGAGGTTACTCTATGAGTCACTCTAGACTGTTGTTGGTAACAAGTCTGACAGGCTGATATGATTCAGATCTTTTTACAGAAAATACCCCGACTGTAGCACAACAAAAACCATGAGAAAAATTTACAATTCATTAATATGTTGGAATCTGAGGAATCTAATTTCCTGGTGTAATCTGTTTGCTAGAGGACAGCAACCATTTCAGGTCATGAAGGATTAGAAGATGTTGACAATCTGCCAAGGCAGGTTGAGCGAGAGATTGTCTGTAGTTCTGCTCTTCTGCAGATGCATCAGTTTTGTTTTTAATTTTTTCCATTGATCCAATAAACTGGCTTTCAAAACAGTGAGCTTTGCCTCGTCGGTGTTGACGTCTAACACTGTGGGTGTTTTCACACCTGGTATGCATTGAGTTGTGAGACACGGCTGAGTAAACGTCTCGCAACAAAACAAATGACAATCATCGTTCCCATAAAGCATAAAGTCACACACAACTTCCAAGATGTCCTCAGATAACTCTGCCAGAAAAAGCACCAGTTGAAATAATAGTAAGAAGATTAAATTCTCCATGTTTTCCGTCACTCAGCAACACAGGATCTACTTACTTTGTTTACGTTTGATACTCCTGCTGTGGACACAGCTGACCAACACACTCAACGTTCTTGAGTGGTTAGTAGTGACAGGATTAATTGGTTTCTTTTTGAAAAGAAACTGAATCTGAGGAAGACGTGAACTCCTTAGCTGATTCAGACCACAGTAAACAAACTGCAGGTGTGAAAACATCCTTGAACAGGAATACCAGCTGAAGACCAAAGCAGGCCTAAAGTACAGCATGTCAGGTTGTATAGGAACAATTTAATGAAATAAAAAAAATTCTAATCAAAAGTATTATTCGGCATAAATAGACCAAATCTACCAGGGACTTTAAAAAATCATAGCAAAACTGAAATAAAATCACGATTGTGATTTTACTGTAGAAGAAAAAAAGGTATGAAATGTTTCCCATATTGCCTAAGCATACTGAAAGTCGATGCCTGTTTCACCAGTATAGTTAATTTGCTATAAAATGGGATTCTCCCAGTGTGGGAGTTGATAAAGACGCAATAAAAACTTACTCTCTTGTCTGTACATGTGAGCTGCAAACAACGCTGCAGAAGATGTGCGCACAGAAGATGATGGAGGACAAACAATGTGAAACCAAACGCATCAACTAAATCATTTTTCTCATTTTCATTGTTAAGAACTGAAATGCTAATATGTCAACACACTTTAAAAAGGAAATCATAAACGCCGTTACATTAAAGCATTTTCATTAATGAATATGATGCAACTGCTTACATCATTTTATGCTTTTTAAAACGATGCAAGCATGCATCCACGAACGAGTCGATCAGATCGTGCCAAACTAAACCTGTTCATATTCATAGCTTTACTTAGAAGAAGGAAGAACATAAAGCGATTTATTATCAGACAATCAATGCAGTTCTGTGTACCTGTGATTCCTGAGGGATAAATGATCCTCACTGGGAAACAGCAGGTCTCTCCTCCATTTATTTATTTCCTCTTCTGACCTGCTGTCTGTTGTCACTGGGTATTTTGCGTCACCCATGAAATATAGTAGTTTCATTGTTGCAATACGTCATAACAATAAAAAAAATAATAAAAACCTGGAGCATCCGTGGAGAGTCTAAACGTAACCTGGGAGTCCGAAAATGGACTGTTTGTTGTTTTCCTATCTTCCCTTATTTAAAAACTTGCAGCCTTTCTAGTCTCTACTCCCTGATATTTAAGTGATTGCACATTTCAATTAAACACATAAATATCAGCCTATTTGAATCCTCGTTTATGTTCATGCTTAGTTGACGCCTGCGAGCACACAAACTAAACTATGCGCTCTAAGTGAAGCAAATTCCACAGGAATCCAACATATTGCTATCAAACAAGCGCTCATCTAATAAGAGAGCGAGGGGAAAAAAACCCAGAAAAAAAAGAATGAATGAATTAACAATGTTGCCAAACCAAAATCTATAATTAGGGCACGGTACCAGTGGAGAACGCTCTGCGAGCGTGCCTCCTATCTGGGAGCAATTAAAGCCGAGGCAGACAAATCACTGTGTCAGAGGTTTGATTGAGGAGCGGGCCAAAAGCACAGCTGTTGACATTGTGGCTTTCAGGCTCAGCGCCTTTAACTCCGCTGACAAAATAGTTTTATCAGCCACTTTTGTTTGTTTTATAGATTTTGCCACTTAGTATCACTTGACACGCTCCAATGGCAGATGTTTGTGATTAGGCGGCAAATTTATGTGCAAAGAAGTCATTAGCAGCCATAAGCCAGGAAATTAGATGTGGAAAATGGATGTCGAAAAGGCGTTTAGTTCATTCAACAAACCGACTCTCTGGTCACTCTGTGCATTCTCCTCTCAGCTGGCTGGAAAAACTAAATAAACTGAGCACGTGAGCCAGCTTATATTGTGCGAGATCAAATCATTCCCTTTAAAATAAAAGTGTGTTTTAATTTAAATCAGCAGGTCAAACTACTTGCAAAGACTGTAACGTCATTAGCAGAGAACCTATGGCCTGAAGGCCGACCCAGGCAGGCATATAAACTTAACAGACGAGCTGCAGCTGAAATAGCTTTGTGCATCTTGTAAAGCCATGCTCCTTAAACCTTTACTGTTGACTCTGCAAGTGGAAAAAAAAAAAAAGAAAAAAGTCAACCTATTTCGCAGAAGTGCATACTGAGACGCCGGTACTGTGCAGTGAGGTATGACCGATTGTTTACGCCACAAAGCTGGAAGCAGGCGGCAGTAAAAGTCTGCAGCAGCATTAGTGCATGCAGTGGATATTAAACCTGTTTGCACCCTGCTGTGATTCCAGGTTTTTGCAGTGGATCCTTGGTTTTCTGTGAAAAGCTAAAATCCATAAATGCTTGAGGCTTCTTCTAAAAACACCTAGAGTTGCCCATTTTAACAGTTCAAATTCTAAATATACCTTAATTTGCATTAATGGCACTATCACAGAAATCAACACCTACACCTTTTCTTATCCTTGCTCTCAAGGGTGCAGCCAATCAGCAACAGGGAAAGTAGGTGCAGCTCCAGGATTGGCTGGTTTGCAAATGCCAATAGCAGCATTATGTCTTGATATTTCTGCTTCCAAAGATGCATTTTGTTTTGAATATTTTAGATCCGTGCAAAAAAGAATAAATAACTTGTGGTCACGTTTTGCAGAAAATATGTGAACCTGCAAATACTGAACCGCAAATAGGCAGGGCCCAATGTAGATCCTCTCAGAATGTTTTACCCATGCCTAAAGTGATGTCCATGCTGTATAATTTCACTTAAAAACAAACTAATCTGTTGGAAGGATCATAAGAAATAAAGCCAGGTTGTGTGATCAGGTTGCATAAGTGTACACCCTTTTTAAATAGTAAGTTGAAGCATCTCTTTACAACGCTATGTATACACCATGACAGTAAAGACACTGATCAATACTTTGAGAAAATGTGGATGTTCCACACCTGATGGACAAACAGGATAGAAGCTGGTCAAAGGGGCTGGAAAAAGGCCAACAGCATCACTGAAGGAACGGCAGGGATTTCTGGGTAGTACTGGTTTTGTCATACATGTGAAAAATGTCTGAGGGAATAACATTACATGATGTAAAGCTAAAAAAAAGCCAATTTTAAATATGACTGCCCCTTTAACAGACAGAGGCAGAAAGACAGAAACTTAATTCTTCCAAAGAAAACATCCAAAATACTGTTATGATCTGACGAAGACAACCTTTAACTTCCAAAAGAAATATTTAACACAAAAACATCACCACACACACACCACCAAAAGAAATCCATGCCCTCAGTGAAATACAGTGGCGACAGCATCATGATCTGCAGTTATTTTGTTTCAACTAGGACAAACAAATGAATAGGTGTACACACCTTTTAAATGGTACGTATGGTAGTACGTTCTGATCCAAAACCATCAAGTGTCTGCTAGAAATCTGGAGACGAAGACAGATTTTATTTTTCAGCCCTTGCAACTCTAGACATTTGTCAAATCCAACAAAAGAAGATCTCTGTTTGATCACTGTAGTTCATGCAGTCCTTCAGTAGAATTTTAATCATCAAACTTCCTCAAAGTTTTGCTTCACAATCCCACAGGCCATAAATCAAAAAGCTTTCATTACACTTCCTGCCTTAATGCTGCATGCTGGAGCACTATCAGGACTCACAGGGACACCTTATGAAGCCGAGCCTTTAATAAGAGCTGAGCTTTATCTTTTATTGTGTGCAGTGACGAGTAAAAATCAAGAGAAAAGTGAAATAAAAGACTTCTGCAAGAAGAATATGTTGCATATTAATAAAAGGTCCGTGCTACGTCGACTGCCTGTTTACACTGACTTCAGTGACTCGTTTACAGCAAGTCCTGCTACATGTCAACTGCAGTCGGAGTTACTGAAAACACCTGTAGGCGTGTGCAGAACCTCAGCTATAGTTTGAGACGTGAGTGCAGATTTAAACCAGAGCAAAACACACTAAAGTGCAAACACTCGCTGTTCTCTGTGATCAAGGCAACAACAGGCCTATTAATAAAACACTGTGCAGTGTCAAAAAAAAAAAGAAGAGTGTCTGACTTTATACTGAGAACACTGTGCATCTTTTAAACTCAACTTTGTTTGACAACAAATAAACCAAGCTGGAGGTTTGTTTGGGAGGTCTGGAAAAAAGATTCAGCTGACGGGCGTCTCCACCGGTGGTCTTCCTTCCTGCTGTTTATGGTTAAAGCTGGAAGCTGAAACAAACAGGTGGTTCTCAGATTTGGAGACGCTGTGCGATGCAGAGAGTCTGCTGACTGCTTCACAGAGAAACAAATGCCTGCTAATAAATACGGCAGAGCCTTGAATCTGAGCTGGCCGTGTTCAGCGCGTCGCCTTTTAGGGACGAGAAACACAGACTTCAGCCATTTATCTACCAACAGCTGCACTTTAAACATATCCTGTAGAAAAAGGTCATAAAATTAGAACATTTATTTGAAAGAAAAAGCAGAGTTAGGACAACTACACTCAAAGATTTCTTATAATCAATTCAAATATAAATTATTATTATTATTGAAAATAATTCAATAAATTGCATGACGATAATCTCATTAGCATAGTAATCCGATTCCTTTCCTTTAACAAATGAGGAATAAGAGGTTTCTTGAAAAACAATTGTGCAAAAGTTAAAAGGCAAACCGATACAAATAGATACCAAGTGAGCTTCTAAAGGATACACACTGTCAAGAAAATCCGAGCTCATCCCACTTCCCCATGCTGGAGATTTTAGTTTAACAGTAATAATAAATAAAGTTATCTTTAAAATGAATCACTCAAGTGACATCAAGGCCCAACAGTAGACTTAAGTGTCAATAAAGTTAGTTTAACAGTAATAATAAATAAAGTTATCTTTAAAATGAATCACTCAAGTGATATCTAGGCCCAACAGTAGACTTAAGTGTCAATAAAATAAATCTGGTTGTGTGTGTTGTTTTTGTCTCATGCAAACTTTGCTTTAATTTTACTTTTTTCTATCTAATCATAAGAAATCATAGTCAGACAGAGAGAGTCATGAAACAGGAAAAGCAGGTTTCCTGGAAAAAGAGGAAGTTTCCAGCCTGCAGATTCATAAAAATAGATGAGACTATTTCTTATTTTAAAGCATGAAAGTTTAAAGAATTAAATCTAAACATTTTGATAATTTGATAAGATTCAAAGTAAAATACTTATATTAATATTGGTTTACTTGTAATAATACTTACACTTATATTTGTGGGAACACTTACAAGGAAAACAAGTAACTGTAACTTTAGTAGTAAATAATTAGAATCATGTATTATTCTTTTGGTTTCTTTTCAGAAAAACATCTGTAATAACTCACATTAGGATTATAATAAGGATAATTAATAAGTTATGGTTATAAAATCATAAATGAATGATAAATCAGAGAAGCTGAAGAAAATAAATGTGATATAAGTTATGGTTATAAAATTATAAATGAATGCTAAAATCAGAGAAGCTAAAGAAAATAAAAGTGATATAAATGTGATTTTGACATTGAACTTGAAATGGTGTAAAAGGTGTAACTGCAATTAAACATCACTGATATGTTGGAGGTAGAGAGTAGGTGAAAGGTGAAAGGCAAGGAACTAACAGGAGAGCAGAGATGATCAACGCCTTATTTAGAGAGTAGGTGAAAGGTTGTGCAGGCAATGGACAGGAGGTTGAGCAACTCTGAGACATTAGCACAGACATCAGGAAATGTCTGTAAGACAGGGATGGATATGAGATCATCTGTCTAAGTAGTCAGAAACCCTATAAAAGGTGAGTGCAAAAGAGGAACCGTTCGTTGGATCCTCCGGGCAGCTTCGAGCCAAGATCGAGATGGACAAAGAACTCTGCAGCTGAAGAAGAGCCGGGGCCACGGAGCCGAAGACTGTCCTGCTCATGCATGGGGACCAACCCGTCTGGCCCACAACCTGTGGCTTCGAATCGCACTTCTCTCATCGGCTGGGTTCAGACCCCAAAGACAAAGATGAAGACAAAGGCAAAGGCAAAGACAAAGAAGAAGAACTGGTGCCTTTTTTCTTGCCAGCACCAAGTCCTGTGTGACCTCACCATCCATGCGGAGAGGAGGCTCATCAGACCTACAGAGATTCCTGCCTTCATCGATCAACATCTTCCTCCTGCTGCAACATCTTCATCATCATCAAGCCAGGTCTGGGGTTCGAAACACCAAACTCCGTCCGTCTCTCTCAAAGGTTCCTTTTTTTAGTTCTCAGTGTCAGCAGTAGGGAAAGACAGACTAGATGATTGATTTTACTTATTTGATTATTTCTGCTACTGAATTAAGCTGTACTGACCCTTGCAAAAATGCCTTACTAATAAAATATTTAGCATAAAGAAAATCTAAAAGATGTTGTGGACATTCAGTTAATGAGTCACCTTAAAGTTCTTTGATGGTTGTAAAATAGCTGTGATGTTTGATTCTGGAGAGGAAAAAGTTTAAAATGTTTTTAAGTTGCTGGTAGCCCAAATTTAAAACGTCATCCTTGGGACTCGCCCGAGTCACTAAAACCTACCTGGTTCAATAACAAATGCAAGTTGTAAAATAAGAGAACGAGCGACCGTTAACAGGTGTGCTCTGTGAAACTAGTTGGCTGTAGGCTGCTCAGTCTGGCTAATTCACAGAGGGAAGAAGGGTGAGACACCTGGATGTAGGCCGTTAAAAATCAGGTGAATCGTTTCTCGAAACCAGCTTAAACAGAGTTTACTTCAGTTCTGGACAGGGTAAATCCCGGCAGATTTAGGAAACTCAATTAACCCGTTAGATGGAGAGCTGGTAGCACATCTCCCCTCTCAGAAGAGGAAGCAGAGAGTGAGAGAGTAGAGACAGGAAGGAGGGGGGGGGTGTTGCGCAACAACAACACATAAGCCCAATGTGAAGCTTTGTGCATTTTAATATTAATAACTAACAAGAGACATTAAATTTAATAAGGAATTTACATTTCAAATGGAGGGCATACATCTACCCTCACAAACTGCTGCTTCCCATTTCCTCTGTGAGTGATAAACATGTTAGTATAAATAAACCTCGCTGCAGAACTGTAGAAATCTTTAATTGGGCATTCTGCCTAATTAGTCCCTATATGATATTTTCTTACACATCCCTTGAAGATTTGCTCATGTTAATATTTTATGAAGAGGGTTTTGCAGAATCTGGACATCTTTTCTAGATTAATTAGCTGAGATTGGGGTGTCCAGACTCGCATGCCAACATCTTTTTATTTTAAATCTGCCTTCCATATGTGCATCCATCTTCGTGGTCCTCCCAGGAAATAAATAGAAAACCACATATTTTCCTCACTCTGAATTCCCAGTTCATAAGCAGAGGAGATACGTTTTGAATTTAAAAAAAGCAAGTTCATGCTCCCAAATGACAGAGATTAGAGATTAACATTACATACGCTGAGCTTTTTCTCTCAAACTCCTGGAGCAAAATGTGTTTTTAAAAAAATCCACGCAGACTGATGTCTGTCCTGATCGAGATAATTTTGTCATCCCAATGTAAATCTACTGTAAGTTTTTTAAGATGGAGCCTCTCCTGAATCTCACTGTAATTTCTACTGCATGCAGGGTCAACGTCCAACTTTTAAGTAAACTGGTGTCATTAAAATTAAAACGACTCAGATTGAAGTGTGCAATATTAGGAAAAACCGTGCGATTTGCAGTAATGTTTGTGAATGTTCCAAAAATGAGACGACTTACATTGAAAAATCTAATAAATAAGCAGCGTTAATGTCGTTCTGCTTTTGGTTTACAGACTCCGGAGGAGCAGTTCTTCCAGCGACGAGAAAGAAAATGTATCTTTATTTCAATCTCAATAAGGTTTTATTGAAAAAGTTGCACCTGTTTGGTGCCTGTTTTGGTATTGAAACAACATAGCTGTAGGTTTTTCTTGACCTTTCCACCTTGTATTCTCTTTGTCTTAAACTTATTTTGCAGATCAGTCACGAAATATATAACACCATAAAGAGCCTAGACGCAACGTAAAAAGTTATTTATTGTAGATGAAGCAATTCCTACAGAGATGTACATCATGTAAAAAGATATTGTGATTATAATATATTTGTGATATATATATGCATGATATATCCCTAGTTTTTATATCTTTATGATATAAATTCACTCCAAACATTCAAAATGTTGTAGACGTACATCTGGTGTTTTTCTGAGACTTTAGAAACTGATTTTGTGCAAAAAAAAAAAAATTATAATAATCAAAGCCAAAAACGTTTCCCTATTATTTCTAAGTCTTAGTTCATTATGTTCACAACTTCAATCGGGGTCACATTTATGGTTCTCCAGACTTCAGTGTGATCAGTAGTTTTAAATTGAAGTCACTGATTCTTACTGAAGGCATTTCCGCAGTCACAAAGCGAGGCTGCTCGTTGTTCCAGGTCTTATAGCCTCTGTATCACCACTTCTTTGATCAACAGCATGATGGATTATAAAGGTGAAGCTGTGCCTGCTGGCACATACTGCTCTCATCAGAAATGTGGTGAGCTCAACTCAGAACACTTCTGGTTACAATAAAAGAGGTTTAGGGCTACTTCTAAAATTACAGACATCATGGGGCAATTATCAGTTTCCTGACATGCAAAGCAAACCTTCAGAGAAAAGACCAGAAAAAACACAAAGGCTGTTTATTTGTGTCCGTGCAGATCAAGACAAACAGCTGACAATAAAAGGTGATTTGAGTTTGAGGTGATTTGTCCAGGAAGGTCAAACGAAACCAAATGATGATATTCAGAGAGTCGTTCACTGGGGTTTATCTTCACAGAGGTTATTCAACATCAAATCTGCTTTAGTATGTACGGATCATAGCATTTATGAATAAAGCAAGCAGACTGTTGAATATGCAACAAGGTCATGATGCAAAAATAAAACCGCAACAGACCCCGCTATTAGTCTTGAATAATATCTTGTTATTGTGCATCAACGCCACGAAGGAGCGCTCAAACATCAAAGTAAGAATTTACTGGAAACATCTGAGACAAAATATGTTCGGTTTTCTTGTGTATTACATTTGGTTTCTTTTTGTTGTTTTTTGTTTTATAACCCAGCTTTATTTTTTTTGTAATCAACATTTCAAAATAAAGAACATTTTTCCAGTTTGCCCCATACGTGAAAATTAACAGTGTTGTCAACCCAAGTGTATAACCAGAGGTGATTACATACAATTATTGAATGGAAATCTACAGGCAATATTTTTACATTGCCATATCAATAAAATGTAATCAATTTAGAAGGAAAAGGAAACTTACACTTGAGATACAATTAATTAATTTTCTTTCTGGGAATATACAATAGAAAGGATTAAATATGGCTGCCTCCCATAAAAAACAAACAAATAAAAACAGCTGGAGTAAACTTATTTGTACCTCTGACAGGTTATTTCTCATTAAACTAAAGGCTCACACAGAAGTTCCTATTCAAAGGCAAAGACAAAAATGTTGTCAGCTTGTAGCCACTCAGCCTGAACCAATTAGCACAACTAGCAGACAATGAGCAAATCCCTCTGGCTTTCCAATTTACAACAACTTCCAACAAAATGCGTGTGACGTCACAAACGTATCTGAGCGTCCATTTCTAAGACAAAAGCAGCATTAATCACTCCAGGGCCCAATTCTGGTAGTAAATACTTTTTTTTTTTTTTCAGTAGTGCCTCCTAGTGTTTGGAAGGAGAACTACTGGTCATTCTTTTTGGCTTTGAGTTCATGTGGAAATTTAAAAAATAAAAATGAGAATTATTCCTATTTAGTTGTAAATCATCATCTTCTTGGTTTATTCTAATTTCCTCCGTCGTATCAGTTCATGAAGCGTTACATCACATTTGATCATATTTGTACGACGTTTTAAGATGAGCTTTAGACATGCGGAGGGAGTCCGGGATAAATTAACAGAACATTTGTCCAAACTGTGAACAGATTGTTGCGAAAACAAAACATGAACACACTCTTAAGTTACTCAAACTTGAACTAAACTTGAAATACTTGTATCAGCTTGTGAATAATCAAAAGCAGACCGCTTGATCAGCAGTGAAGGCGTAAAACACTCAGGAAGCTCAATTTTTTCCTCTTTTATTACATTTGCCTCAGCTTTCAAACTTGTACCAAAGTTTTGACACTACGCTTACAATGTTTCACGTTTACCTCAAGTGTTTCTTCTTCAAATTCACTGCGATTCATCCGTCCTTACAGCCATCATTACTTCTGTTAGGGTATTTTTTGGGTATTTTTATGCTTAGCCTCATTTTGCTCATTATTTCTTCATTAGTTTTGCTTATTTTTATGCTATATATTTTATTATATGCTATATAAAGCACCTTGTTTTGCCACCATTTTGTATGAAACTACCTCTATAGTTTTTCAATAATTTCTGTAACTATTTTCCAAAAGTAAAATATGTGCTATCATTTCTTGAATTAAATTCTGTGGTCACAACTGCATGTAGCTGAAAAGAGACAATATTAAGACATCATATTTATACAGTGAGTGATATTCTTTAAATGTACAAGAAGTCAAATCTCCTGCAGAAACTGGATCTGAGTCACAACTGCAGCTCTACCCTACAGGCAGAAACCACATTTATACCAGTGCAACATAAAATCCAGTTACACACTGCAAGAGCTCCATCAATATTCTGCCTGCAGTCTAAACTGTGTTGGTAGATTCATACTGGGACATTTAGTGCTAACTTACCCGAATGTAGGTGTTTTTCTCTTTATTATTAATATTCAGATTTTTTTTTTTTTAAAGGTAGAATTGCTTTCAAAGTTTGTGTATTGCACGGCTGACTTAGGGACGTTGCAAACAATAAAAAATAGAGTATTTTCTCAAATGTATTCATATAATGATTATACGTAATAATGCTGGAATAGAGAGGCAACTGTGTGACATGGAGGAGGAAAAAAAAAATCTGCATTAGGAATGTAGGAAAGCCAGGAGGGAAAAATAGCAGCTCAGGGGGCAAAGAAAGCATAAACACAGGAAATTATTCATAGAGTGAATGTTATGTTATGTTATTCGCTGTCTTGGCAAAAACACTGAACGAACACAACCGAACACTCACAGACACGCAAGCTACTACACAGCTGCTTTGCTTTTTGCACAGAGTTTGGGAGGCTCATCTCTGGAGCGCAGTGCAGTCTTCCACTCTGCTCAATATTGCATGAGTCTCCACTAAAGTTGAACCTTGCCTTTTGTTTTAGCTAAGCGACAAAATAAATAGAGCATAGCCGCAGGATCACAGGCACAAATAAATAAACAGCAGCGCGGGGTTTTAGGAGACATTGTCGTGCTAATCACTTCCTGCTCTGACAGCGCTGTTCTGCGGTCCAATTAAATCACAGCCATTTGTTTAAATGGAAGCATGAAGAAGGGGGGGGGAAAATCAGTGTATGCAGATGTGCAACATGGGCATTGAACATGCTTCCCTGTAAAACAGAAAAAATTCTGTGCAGCAGAAAAAAAAATTAAAATAAGCATTAAAAAAATCTGAAATAGCAACTGATGCAATACAGAAGATTTGATTTATTTGGTCCTGGATCGCCACCAGACAGTCAAATTTCATTCCAGAAACTAGAAATAATTTGTCTGTTAAGATCTGGATGACAAAACCCAGGAGTAGCTGAGATCCTGGCTGTGTGGGTCAATATGTCACATTTAAGAGTTTGCCTGCACTCGCATAGATATCATACCACCTCCAAAACAAACATGCCGAATTATTTGTGATGGCAGTGCTTCAAACAGGTGACTGGTTCGCACTAAGCTTCAAAACTGTATCTGACACATGGCGAAATGGGTAAAAGTCACAACCGTTAGCTTATGAATAACCCGTCAAGTGGGATTTTAAGTGGCTCTGAATGTGATGTGGTTGTTTGTGAGTAATTTCACAAACTGAATTTTGCTGATTTTTAAACATTTATTAGATGTTCTGAGTATCCAGTCCACCTGTACACCTCACACATCTATTTGAAAACAGCCTTTAGGTTTTTCCTCATCTAAAACTCTTTGTGCAATGGGGAGGTGCAGAGCACAACATAATATAAAATGATGTCTGGCTAGCAACGTGTCTGGGTTAGAGTGAACAGAGCTTTCTCTTATCTAAATTGCACCAATCCAGCTCAAAGTCAGTTGACCATTTAGAGCCAGATGATAAAAGTTAACTCTGTTTGTTTGTGTTTCCAAGAAAGAAACACTAACAAACACTTACCCTGGACCAGAACCTTTTTATATATATATAGAAAACAGAGCATAATGGCCACAAATGCGCTATGATACTAACAATAAAAAAATGAATGACTTTACCAGGAAAAGTTTCAATGAGAAAAACAAAATATGCCTAAAGATAATGGCAGCGATAGATCTGTAAACACTTCAATGAGGGAAGAGACACAGTGAGCTTCCTATGGGAAATAAAAACAAAAAGCACTCAAAGTTTTGGCCACAGCGACTCTGTAAATTACTCTACTCGGGTAAAAAATAGCAGCACTAAAACCCTGAATCAGAAATACATTCATTGGCATAGAAAAACCCAGATATTACACATCGCTAAAGGCAGCAATAAGTCATCAATTGGTCTATCCAAGAAAAAGACACAGCTAAACATGGAGGCAATTAGCCTAAAGTACTTTTTATGGGAAAGGAAAACAGACATTGCACATGGGTAAATGCAGCACTCGCGCTCCCCACATGATTGTCTGCGAAAGATTGACAGCTGAAAACAGAATCAATGAGCCAAAAGGATCTCATAAACAAAGAAAACTGACAAAAACACAAAGTTAATAGCAGCAATAACAGCAAACGATGCATAAAAGGCATCTTTGCAGAAGAAAAATGGTTCTGAATATGAAAACCATGTGGGGAAGACTTTCAAAGAAGTGGCCAAAACCAGCGAGATTTACCCAATATCAGCAAAATTATAAGATATAAACTAATGGAGGCAAGCCAAAGAATCAAGTGTTTGATTGGAGCTTATTCTGAGTATTTGTTTACATATTCTCAATGAGGAACAAGCATAGAAGTAGGGAAAGTAAAACAAGTATATAATATTTAAAATATTTCTACTGACTTGAAATGCACCAACCCAAATAATCTACGCATACAAAGAAAACAAAATAAATTAGTCCATCAATTTAGTTACGTTTCAAAATGACAACAAACTGTCAGGATTTTAAAAGAAAACCCCAGAAGGTTCAATCTAACATGATGGGTTATAAAAGGATTTCTCATTGCCAAGGCACTGGTAAAAGCAAAGAGAGCTTCACAAAAACAGTTGTACATTGCAAAAAACTAAAATCAGCAATGGTTGCAGCTGAACTTGTAGATGTTCCAGTGAGTGACACTGGAGCCATAATTCAGGGGTGGGAAGAACCTGTTCACGGCCGGCTTCACCTTAAACCAGCCATGGACAGGCGCCTCTTTAAAAGATCTCTGACAGGAGAGTCAAAAGAGTCATCAGAAGCAAGAACCAAGGAGCGATTGTATAGATCTTTAAAAAAAAACAACGTGGAAAATAGAAGTTTATCCTATGAAAACATGAGGTAATGCACTCAACCACAGCAGCCTTTCTGCACATCCACTGTGCAGGGCACCAGAACACCCCAGCCCAAAAAGAACAAGCCAGAAGTGAAAGGCTTACAGGTTGGAAACGTCATGGTGTGAGATGGTTTATAGCATATTATAATGGCAAAACTTACTATTACTAAAAGCGGGATGATTGGAGAAATGCACCGGAACATTTGGGATAAGAATCTGAAGATGAAACGGATTTGGATTTCCAAGCAAGACAATAGTCCCAAAGTCATCAACTGGTTTCAAAGAAAGAAAATAAAACTGGTAGAATGGCCAAGTCAATAATTTCACTTCAATACAATTAAAAATCTAGGCGAAGAAGCAAAACCATAACACACCTCAACTTTACACATTTGAACACACTCTCTACTATACATGTCCTAAAGTAATCAACAGCTTTTCCACAAAGTATTTAATACATTTCTCTAAGTGATTAATTCTGTTTAGCTGTGTTATTTGTAAGTTTGTGGATTTCTTTCCATTGTGTAGTTTACTTTACTTATTACCGCAATCTGTTGTGAAATCCTTATTTATGGTCTCATTGTTCCTATTTAAGCAGAAAAATAAAAAGTTGATGTTTTCAACACATATTTTAAGCGGTATTAGGCAAAATGCCTGGAAAATGGGAGTAAGTTGTGAAATGTACACACATCAAAACAGATACTTTACATTACCTGTGGATCACTGTGTGCGTTTAACATTATAAAAAAATGTTATCCTGCATTTACATGGGCTCATAAGACACGAACTAAACATTACACCCCCAAAAAATCAGGAAGTGAAACTAACATTTTTAAAGAGGCCATCATAATTTCCATGACTCTTGCTCTTCAGAAAACAATTGTGTATCAATCAGAACTCATCCCAGAGACGATGTCCTGTTGACGAGAGACAACAGTAAACCCTAATCACTCATCTATACACTCTGATATTGTATATATGTATCATCTCCACTATTTGATTGTATTTGCTATAAAACCAATGCAACAAGTAGATAATTACGGCTATAATTAAGCTGCAAACGGACACACACACACACAAACATGCACACATGAGAACTGCCACAAGGAGCACCTTTGAAACAATGAGTGCTCAATTCATTAGCATCTGTTATAAGCGTATTAATCATCTAACAGGCAATTAGCAAGCTGTTATCATTGGTGGCTGGTATGCAAATATATTCTTGGGTTAATTTCTTCCTCAGATAATAAAAGAAACATTATGAATATGAGCTCCGTCTCTATGTAAATGCTCTATGCCGTTAATTGCTCTGCAGTGGTTCAGCTTGGATCTGCACGTGGCGGTGCGATGGCTTGGCACTCGGGTTATGTGCCAGGTTGCTGAGGAAATGAAACTGGTAGGCATCACACTGCAGCCTGCATGACAATTTATGGGCTGTTCAAATGCCTTTCGCCAGCCCTTCTGTCAAATAGATAATAAACCTTGGCTGGCAGAGGTGAGCCCAGAGGGACTGGCCATGTGTGAAAGAGTGGGGGAGTAAAAGCAATAAGTGGAAGAAGAAGAAGAAAAAAAAACTATGTATTTCTAGACCCCATATGTGCCAAACAGACATACAACAGAAACAAACAAAAAAAAAACAGCAGCATAACACCCAGAAGAGCTCTGGATAAATAGTAAAAACTGGCAAAAAAAATACAAACCATGCCAACCCAGGAAAATATCTCCCTTTTTTGTATCCTCTATTATAAATGAGTTCTCACAGGACATGTCCAATGCCATGGTGATACTAACAGGATATCAAGCCATGCTGAGAAGATTTTCTGGCAAACTACTGCTGAATTCACAGCACAACAACACTAATGACACTCGGGCCTGACATCCATCACGGCAATGTTCATAAAGCCTTTGCCAACATGTAGCTTCCCTTCGGCCCTCGGCGCTAATCTATGCAGTGCAGGCACAGAGAAACCATTACAGCTCTGAATACAAGATGAGCCTCAAAACTAATACTTCTCTCCACACCGGGGGGACATTTCAGAACGAGAGGCAATATAATTGAGGCCAGGAGGCAGATTGTGATCTACTGACATTAGGCTAGGGCTCTTAATCTGACAGTTGTCCCCTCAGAGAAGCTGACAGACAGCTGGGCGGGTTACCGCCGCCTTTCACATGGACGCATGCCACATAGTCCAGACTGCAATAGTCACACCACCCACCCGCTTCCTTTGGTTAAGTTTTCTGTCTGCACAGCAAGACAGCATCAGTAGGGGGCTCACTGGGCTCAGCATGCAAGTTTCCTTTGACATAAAATAAATAAACCTGAGCCTTTTCAAGCCTCGCAGAAAGTGGCTTGAAGAAGTATTCATATTTTATACATTTTTCACATTTTGTCATGTCACAACCACTTCAACTGTTTTTTTTTAAATGGTACGGACCATTAAAAATGGCAGAATTGTGAAGTAGAAACAGTATATTGTTTTCAAATGTTTTTCCTAATCAAAATCTTAAAAATGACGAGTGCATTTATATAAAAACCACATGAATCAATACCACATTTTCCTGCAATTACGGCTTTACGTTTTTTGGGTTACGTCTCACTCAGCTTTACACGTTTCAAATCAAATGTTTTCCCCTTAATCTTTACAAAGTAGCTCAACCTCAGACAGCATGGAGAGAATATGTGAACATCAATTTTAAATCTTTAGCAATGTTTTTTTTAATTTGACAGAGACTTGGACTTAGATACGTGAATATATTTGTTATGAATCTTTCCTTTCTTTCTCTGCCTGTCTGTTTACGCTCATCCTGCAGAAAGCTAAACCCGGTTAGCTGAAGCTAAAGCCATTTGCAGCCTGAGTTTTCTCCTTCCATTAACATTTGCTTAGCTCCCTTCATCCATTAACCAGCTTCCCTCTTCCTGCAAAAGATATCCATCCCCTAGCATAATGCCATCACCACCATGTTTTATACTCAGTGATGTGCAGTGCTACTTTTCAATTTGTGAGTAGGCAAAAATCGTCCATTTTGGTCTCACTTGACTAATAGCGTCCAGTCAATAGATCCTCCCACCTGAGCAGTGGATCTCTGCAGGTCCACTAGAGTGACCAGGAGACTTACTCTTGGGATATTGTTTGATGACCTGCTTTTAAGGTAGTCTTATGTAAATAACCTCTTTTCACAATCTACTCATGATTGATGAATTATCTGCAATACTTATTTAGTTAAGAAAATGTCACAAAATGAAGACGCTGCAGAGGAACATTTTACTAGCCAGCTAAAGTATTTAAGTTAAATTTTCTGCACTAGTTCACAAAGACACGGTGCGTTCAAGCCTCCAACGCCTACTGCTTCACATATGAGGAATAAAAGACACTCTCACATTAACCTGATAGTGCCCTGGCAAGTCACATGCTGGATGGCTTTACCACTTAAGTGTTCCCAAATGGCAGCCATTTTTTCCCCCACTGTCTTGAGTCAGCCAGTCTGTGATGTTTGGCCCAGTCGTCAGCAGCACACAGCCCTTGTATATTTAAATATGTGTGACTACAGGGCATGTTATCCCCCCACGAGTTCCCTCGCCTGCCTGTAGAGTGTACTGATTTATTGACGCTCATGACATAGGGAGGAGATAGGAGATAGCGTAGCAGGAATCCAATGCACCACAACTGATGTGAAAAGCAGCCTGGCGTCTAAAACCATTTGCAGTTGCACTCCCGGGGCCCCCGGTGATTTAAAGAGGCCTGGCAGAGAAATGTGGTCACATTACATTAAAACCAAAGAAATGCAAATAAACGGAGGGCCAATGGAATCAAACCAAGCGCATCACTGTTTTGAGATTTCATTCCCAATGCAAGACCCTTCAAAGTTGGCTATTGAGTTTCGTTTAGCACATGCTTTACGCCTGCATCACCCACATCTCTGAATGAAATTTTATGGTACACCAATCTTGAATTCTAAAAAGGAGGCTAATTTGCGGCAACCGCATCGACGGAGACTTCGACGACTCCTGTCAAAGTCCTCCGCTGTGCAATCAATGACTGGTTTGAGTAACGCCGGGCCCATTAGAGCCAACCGAATCGCTGCGAGAGAAACAGAGAAACAGTGTCATCTATTGTGGGAAATGATTTCTTAACATAGCAGCAGAGGCTGGAAGGAGTGCTTACCAGAGCACAATCCACTGGAATCAATACCAACGGTCAGGCTATATTGTTTCAAATGAGGAAAAAGTGCGGCCATGATAAAAAGGACTCAATATTGTTGTCTGGGCTGGTGAGACGCTGAGTCAGGAGTAAGTAATGCAGTGCTGGAGGGAAAGATGGAGGAGAGGTGGAGGTGTGAAGGGATAAACAACATGGGCAAGCTCCATCTATTTGAAGGTCAGTAAACTGATCTGCTTACAAACAGCACAGAGTTCATCTTTAATTTCTGTCATGACTCCAATAGAAATATTTTAGTAGATTAGCCAATAAAGCTAGTAATATCCCAGCTTTAAAGTCCAGAGAATCATACAGATACAAAATACACAGTATATATTGCTATACATTCTGAAATTGTCTATGCATCACATGTATTTTCACTAACCCTCTATTCTATTGTATGTGTTTAAAAACATGTTCTGAGACAAAAATGTTTCTGTTTTCTTTGTTAAGTGAAGTCCACTGTTTAGGTCTGTTGTACCACTTAGGAGGTCATTCTTTATTCTGCATTTATTTTTTGGATATAGACGCCACAAGTCTCATTTGCAACAATGGTCATGTCTATGATTTTTTTTCTTTTTTTTTTTGCAAACGGTGAGATTTTAGTTTGATTTATTCCTCTCTGTGCAAACTGAGCAAAACAATTAGTTCAAAATCAGACATATGTTTCAGACAAACTGCTTCCTTTTGATGTTTTTTAATTAGTTATTTGGGCACAAAGGGTTTTGTTGCAGTGGAGATTAAGACTCCAGGTTCAGAAAATGTTCTGTTTTTATGTCTTCCGATGAAAATATAAGCGGGGTCATGGAAATTAAATGAAGTAAAAAGGGAAAAAGTTAACTATGTAAGTTATGATGAAGACAGATGCAAAGATGTGAGCATGAACCGAATGTAAACAATGGGTGACATACTGACTACTGAAAAGGTCTCCACTGAACCAGTGGATTCCATTTCATGTGACCAAAAGTCAACAAATGACACCGATGTTGGTTTAGGAATAGGGGAAATAAGTTGAAAACATGAACTTATATAAAACAACTTCTTTTCTGTTTCTGCTGATATATACATATATATATACTGTATATGTATAGTATATACAGTATATATATATATATATATTTTTTTTTTTTATTTCTCTCTTGGACTACCAAGTTCATCATACAGGCAAACAAACCAAACACAATCCACCCTCTGACCTATTGCACTGTGCCTCCCTCATCCTGCACTTAACCAGCCTGTGTATCTCTTTTTTTTTTTTTTATGAGACTCTGCCTGGAGTCGAGCTCACCTCATCAGTATGTATGTACCTTCTTCATCCCCTGCAACAACAGAGGCAACAGGATGAAAAAACGAGTGGGATCCCTTAATAAAACAGGGCTGGATGAAACCTTGTGAAGCTGCATTCCCTTCATTCTGGAACTGATATTTGTTGAGCACAGGCAGCAGACTCTTCAAAGGCAGCGAACATTCCTGCAGGCCTTCTCAGATCTGAGCCTGGGCTGCACTCACTGCACCCACTATACACACACACACACACACACACACACACACACGCACACACACACACACACACACCCACACACACACACACGCGCGCGCCGAATCCTTTAGATGACAGTTGAAACCGCCACTTTCCTAAAATAATGGCTTAAGTCATTTTTTTTGCAAAAAGATGTTTTTTTCCCCCAAACTAACTTTTGGCAAAATATTAGTTACCTGTTATTTTAGTAAGGTGGCAAAATGATACTCTGATAGTTTTGGTCTCTTCCTAGTCAAAAGAGTGAGATTTTTAGAAAGAAAAAAAAAACCAATATAATAAATTTTTCTTGGCTGTATAAACAGCCTGCATGTTTCACAATGTTCATTTCTTGCTGGCTGATTTCGATTCAGCTTACTTCATCTGTCTTGACCTCTCCACCCCCCAGAAGTCCTGGCAGCGCAGGAACTGCTCTGTACTCAGAGAGACACAGAAACCCTGAACTAAGAAAACCCAGCAATAAACCAAGAATCCCAAACGGGTCAGAGCAAGATGGGACTACTCCTTCAGATTCGGTTGCAATAAATGTTTTTATTTGCATCACACACTTTGCTATGTTTGGAAAATTTTGTTTCCTCCCAAGTTTTTGTTTTGTTTTACCTCCATGCAGGCCCAACTTTACCTTTTATCACTTTTTAAAAAAAATCTAAGTTAAGTTTGGGTTTTATACAAGTTTTACTTTGCATCCAGCCCAACTCCAGGTCCAAAGCGATCGACCACCGAAACATCCAACCAGAACCTCCCAGTCTTGGTGATTTTCCAGTCAAAAAATGGATTTCAGCCATGGAGGGAGAGGATTGCTGGACGTGCACAATCAGTTCTCAGCAGCACCATATCAGACCAGAGTAGGCACTAGGGATTGATTGGAAATCTGGACTGAAAAGGTTTGACAATATTTTGTGGTGATAAAATGTATTTAGAAACAAATTGCACTCTTTTTGGCAACAGAATGAATGGCTAGGACTGTGTGTGCTCATAAAACAAAATCAAAACAAAAAAGAAAATCAGTATAAACAATTTACAGATTATCAAAAAGGTTACTTCAGGACCCCAGTTTCATTAAAGAATGCAGTTCCAGCGGTGCACAATACACTGTAACAAATTTGATTAAATGATTAAATATTTTATTTATTGCTGCTATCATAGAGCCAAAAACAGCAAAAGTAACAACCTTGACAATAAGTTTTAGGCTGTGGAAAAAAAAAATCAACATTTAGAGTTTATCATTGTCAACGAATCACAATTCTTGTGACAATAACAAAAATTTCACAATAAGGCTGCAATAATTTCCTTTCTAGAGAAAGCATTTTTCTTCTCTGGTGGGAAAATCAGATGCTGGAAGTGTCAGATTACTGTCGGGTATTTCAAATCAGAATTAGCAACTTTCTTTAAACTCACTTGAGACTGGTAAACCTGGCATCGTAAATATTACACCAGCTCATAATATTTTAAACTTTCGATTTCCTATTCGTAGCTCTCTGTTTAGTTCTTGTAATAGTTTGTAGAGTAGAATATTTTTCCCCCCTTTTTGTTCCTTTAAATTTAATTAATCTTTAGAAACAAAGCATTAATTTATAATTCCATTATTACAAGTTCCTGTTAATTTCTTATCTTTTGATTTTAATTGAAGAGTCATCTTAATTCCCATTCAAATTTTAATTTTAAATATACAGAAATCTTCTTGCCCTTATAAGTTTGTCACTGTTGGTTCAGCAAGAACTAAATATTTATTTATTTATTCAGACTGAGTTTTGATAGATTATGGGACAAATGTATGTACATTAGGACTGTTTAAATGCCTACTCAAAACTACACTGCTCAACATCAAGCATTGAAAACATACTGCTTAAAATAAAGCTGGAAAAAATGCCAATAATTACAAGTACAAGTCACCCAACGATAATAACAATGTACTCCAAGTAATAATCCCCTCAAAACTTTGAAACCTCAACAAGTGCCGGTGTGGTTGCAACCATTTCTCCACTCTTAGTGCCATGGAGGAATAAATTAACGCTGCGTTTATGTTTAAATATACGACTGACTGGAATCTCAGTGTTGTTTGATAAAGGGCATACTTCATTCTAGATCAATGTTTGTGTTTGTGATTTATAGTCAAAAGACTGTTGAATCATTTTACTACCCTTTAAATCATCGTTGCTAAAAAAGTCAGACAATATTGTGATAAATTTTTAAGTTCATCCCCAGGTTGCCAGGTAAACATGAACAAATCACGTTCCAGAAGACAGATCCAAAACCTCAGAACAACCAGGAAGGAGGAAACACTGGAAAAACACTTCAACCAATTTGAAGCATACATAATCTGACAAATTTAAGCACTTAAATGTTGAGTCATCAAAGCTCCTTGCACATTTGTCACAACCAAATACAGCCACGAAGCGCATTTGATCAATCACAGTCTGACCACATAGTTTAAATTTTTCTTGCTAGAGAAAAATCACAAACCAGCTACCTGACAGGGCTTTAGGAAATGACAGCTTCTTGTATTTGCTTCTCATCCAAAGCCTTACTCAGAGTTTGGTTGTAAATCTGTGTCTTACATCCTGGAACAAACTAACAAGCAGAAGAGGAACTAAAAGACAGCTCTATTTATTTAACCCACTTCTAACCTCCTAACGCAGTCTTTAGGTAACAGCTATTAGATGTCCATGTGAGCTAAGGTTTTACAACAATTTATCTGTCTCCAGAAATATGTCTGCGCCCTTTTTTTTTTTAAAAAAAAAAACACAACCTTGTTACCCCAATGTTACACTTGCTTAAAACTAACTTTGAACAGGATTTAATCTGGCTAATAAAGCCTTGTGATGCAATTTAATTAGAGTTTTAATACGTAAAATGAAAGCCGATTCCCGGCTGTGAATATTTTTTCAGTTGAGATGTGAGAAAAATTCAGATTTTTTTTCATGCTAAATGACATTAGCATGAAAATATTCTAATTTATAGATAGATAGCATTTATTGTCATTGAACAGGATTCAGCGAAATTTCTATTGCAACTCCCGTGCAAAAAGTCAAATATATACAATAAATAAAATAAACAAACACACAATTATCCCTCCTAAACCAAGAGCACGTCCTCATTTGTCTTTCCATTTTCATCACTGCATCCACTAAAGAGCACCAACATACTTCTGGTGATTAGGATTTAAATGCCAATATAGCTGAAGAGTAAAAATTCATGCTTAGCCTGAAGCTCAGTTACTCTTTTTTATTTGGCAGAAAAGCATTTTGCTCAGGCAGTGTCCATATCCTGCTACACCAACACATCAAACCTGTTGCCTTGTTTACCTCACAGCTCAGCTCCATGTCCTGCTAGAAATTACCGTCAACCAGTTTGGCAATTAAACCCAATCTGCTCCATGTTGCAGCCGAATCAACTTCATGCAAAGTCATGCTAAATGGCTTAGCACTAAGCCTGTTTGAAGTGCTACGTAGCTGCTCTGGCTTATGACTGATTCACAAATCTAGGCTCATCAAAGGGATGCCCAGGCAGCCTAACCCTACGCTTTAGTCATACATCCACTGATTCATTCACATCCTGCTCTTCACTTGATTACTGAGGCTTCCCAACCAGGCAGCAAGATTGCAGGGAAGAAATCTGGGTGAGGCAGGAGAATTGCTAGTTCATGAACAAAAGCTGCCAGCTTAAAGAGAGGCAAAAATCTTTGATCGCTTTGGCGCAGCTTCCAGGAGCAAATCTTTGAGAAACTTTTTTATTTGGTGAGCATCCCCAGGAAGACGCGACAAAACACAAAACAAAGGAGCTACACGGTTCCAATTCACGCGGCTTTTTGAAGCTTCTATCCGTCACCCCGTTAAAATATTCCAAAAGGACTTTCAAGGACATGGGGCTTGGATGAGCCTCTGCCTACCGCCTCTTTGCAGTCTCCTCCACTGGCAGATTTGGGCATTACAACCAGAATTTGTAAAGGGTGGCAATATATTGAATTTTTTTTTTTTTAAAGGAATGATGTGTACAGGGGTGAAGATGTAGGAGAAGAAAGTCTTGCTTGATCTCTTGTCTGCCAACGGGCTGACAGCGTCGGCTTTTCCAGGAACATATTAGCATTCCTGCGGCGCACACCAATCCCAGCCCTCGTTGTTGGGTCAGAGAAATCAAAGCGGTGCACATCTGAGAAATATCAAAGAGGCAACGCATAGATTAGTGCCCACGGGTTGTATCGCTAATTAACGAATAAGAGGGAAAAACGGCACTTGGCTGTTCTCGAAGGACATGCCGCTGTCAAGTGATTGGCTCCAGGTAATCAATCAGCTGCAGGGGCGGCGTGGAATCAAACCTTTGTTTCTGAATTTTGAATCAAAACAAGAGGATGAATAAACCGAGTTACTTGTTTTACTTGGTCAAAGCAGGGGAAGAGAAATGTATAATCCATAAAGAAATGAAGGACACACTGAGCTGCAGCAGTGCTTAGAAAATATGAGAAGTTGGAACATAAACTTTTGTTCTGTGTCAGTCTCTGCTAGGGCTCCCGCCAACTTTTTTTTTTCCTTTCTATGAATCTTTTAACAGTTAGATTTTTTCCTCCCACTAAAGCCATTTTATGGATTTACAATAAACTTTCATTGGATACATGCCACAGAACAAAATGTAAACAAAGAGTAGAATTTATTATGCATAAATTTTGTTGAAGTGCCATCTTCGGCACAACAAGCAAATAAAAATGAAGCCCTGACTGTTCAAGTTTTTAGAAATAAAAAGAAGCAGAAGTATTCAGAATGTGAAATAAAGATCAGTTCAGTCGAGAAGTTTCTATGACAACTTTTGGTTTAAAACCAAAAAAAAAAGAGAGAGAATTGCGTTAAAATTACACTTTAAATAATTAATTTGTATCTGTTGTCTGATTTACACGGATTCATGCTAATATTCATGTTATCAACACAACCGAATGCAATTAAATGTGTATCAGCGGCCCTGGGGTCTGTCTCATCAGCTGGTCATGGGTGGCGCTGCTGCTGCTTTTCATTAAACTCACAACACGTCTACATCTCTGTTGTCAACTAGCATGAAGTTTTTCACAGTTTAGACCCAGTTTGTTCTTTAAGAACCTTGAACAAACTTTTATAACCCAGCTCCATTTGGCAGTGAGGGGGGGATTTTTCTGCCATGTCAGTTTTGAGGCTCTAGCTCATCAAACTCAGGACCTTCTTGCTGAAAGGCAACATTGCAACCAACTGCGTCTCTGTGTCGCCTGATTAAGTATCGGGGTGCATCCACACCAGCCCTGTTTGGTCCGATTTAATCAAACTCTACTTTGTTTAACAAGTAAGCTTGGTCCGCAGAAAAGTGAGCAATCGTAAGAGTCTAATGGCTCGTGGTCTTCTACGAAAGTCTTTGGAGGTTTTTGTGTTGTTTCCTTCAGTGGTTCTTGGTGCAGCGCCACCACAGGCGAGGAGGTGAACAGGTTTTTCAAGGAGTTTGGATCATTTGACAGTGCAGTGGGAAAACCAACTGCACCAGCTGAAAATGTAACCAATGTTGCCACTTTGGCCCCCAGTTAAACAGAGATCTACTGCACTATCAGGTGGGAAAACACCCTTATTTAAAACTACAATCAAATATGGAGATGGCCTGATGACTGCAGGTACACAGCTGCTGCATCTGATCCAGTGAGTAATTGTCAGTGGATTGTTTACAGACCCCCTGAGAGATCCTTCCTGAGTAAAGAAATACCTGAACCATGTCTGCAAGGATAACAAAGCTCTTTAGACACACAGGCCAGTGTAATACAGTAGAAAAAAGAGAGGACTTCTCATAACCTCTCCACATTCTAGTCATCCCACAAAAACCCTGCTGTGATCACAGAACGTGTCCTCAGGGACTCTGGCAACCGCAGAGCAGGTAATCCTGCCTCACCCCCTCCAGACTCCATCATGTCCAGTTCAAAACAAGTCAATCTCCAAACAGAGATGGCTCTTATTTAAACCCTACACTTGCACCTTTTATCCCTTCTGAAAAAGCCACTGGTTATTACCTTCCAAGCACTGCTAACTTTGCACGAAGAAGGAAATTCTTTGCAAGGCTAGACAGGAGACAAAGTAAATGGATTAGAGAGCAGGCAAGGATCGCATGCGGTTCTATTTACAGCTGACAACGTTTCTTTTTCTTTTTTCTTCTGCAGAGAAGCTACCCTTAATTTGCTGCTTAATAACTGACTTCCACCACCATGTTCAAATCCCCCCTGAGAGGCTTTTGTGGTTAGTTCGCTAGATGTCTCCGCTGCCTGCGCTCCAAATTAGCCTTTCAAAAAAGCACCTCACCTTCCGGCCACAGCTTGCAACAGACCTTTTTTTTTTTTTTTTTTTTCTTCCCATTTGCCTCACCCTGCTCCCATCCACTCCAATCTGCCAGTAATAACCTTCATCTAACCTTTAAACCACTGTGAATAATTTAAATCCTATTTTCATATCAATGGAGGAGTCAAGCCAAGCAATTATCTTTTATCTGTGTACTTTGCTGTCGGAGCAAAGCATAATAAACTCTTCCCAGGAGGAAAAAGGGAGACAGGAAGAAAAGAGAAAACATGGATAGTGTAAAGAAGAAGTAGGCCGTGAGGGCATAACTTTGGAAGACAGAACAGAAAAACAGTGAGGAAGGGGGGAAAAACATAAATACAAGAAAAAATAATGAGGGCTGAAAGCTTCTGATGCTATCTGACCGATTACAAGATTTATGAGGGTTGTCCCTTGATGTGAACCCAACATATCAGTTCCCCGACATGTCCAGATCAAGAAAATACTTTATCTTTAGATATCATTTATTTTTCCTTCAAGTGGTGTAGTATGGAGTATTTACGAGCAGTCAGTGCAATCGTATTTTGGGGAGTCATGGTGGAGTTCAACCAGCAGAAAGTACGCTGGAGTCCAGAATGGAGGAATTATCCCTTCACAATTTGACTAACTTTTACATAAAATAGTTGAACATATCCTCTTGATTCCTAACAAAAGGCAATTTCAAGAGAGTTGCACCAACTGGGCTAAAATTTCCCCCTCAACACGTGACCCATTCGTCCTGGTTTCGGATATTTGTTTCTTAGAACTTTGCTACATTGAACATAAGATATATGCATTAGGTTCCTTGATAGAAGCAGTTTTGAATTCAGAAAATTACAGAATTGCAGGATTATTTTATAATTAAGTTCTACTTATTAAGAATATTTTCCCCATCTTAAAAATCCTAAAAAAAATGTTGTTGGTTGATGCGTGTGTAAATATAAAATGATACTCTGCTTAGTTATGACGCATATATTGAACAGGAAATAAAACAGATCACTGATCAAAGGAAAAGCGGCCAATGTTGATCACTGGTCGATTTAATGGTTTGAATCTTTTTTTTTTACTCTTAGTAAAGAAAAAAAAACCCTGCAAGTCAAATATGACAATAATTTTAAAAAGTCTAAATCCACTCAATAACTAATAGTAACCGATGCTTTCTTTGACAAAATTGGGAAAAGAAGAAAAGAAGAAGAATGTTGACTTAAATTTTTTTAAGATTTATCTGACGCTGCGTGCTTTTAAGTGCTCCATAAAAAATAAAAAAACATTCTCCTTATGGTCATTTATCAGTCAAATTTATGAGGCCATGTAAGGGTGCCTCCCGAAAAGGAAAAATATGGAAAATGAGAAAGACAAAGAAAGTGAAAAAGATATTCCCCCTGGTACTCATTAAAATTCTACAGTGCTGCATCACTCCCTCTCTTTGCTCTTCTTTCTTCCACCTTTCTCTTTCTCTTCCGCGTGTTCCAGCTGCAATCGTCTCGCCTTGTTGCCTCCCTACATGCCTCCCCGGATCGTCCATGATCGTTTTTGATGTATTCATATGTATTCTTGATTGAGACGGAGAGGCAGAAGACAATGGGGGGGGATGGATGGAAGAAAATGCAATATCCACAAGTAGAGAATGGAGGTAGAGGAGGCAGTGGGGGAGGTGAAGAAGTGAAAGTGCCCGAGAACGGTGGGATGCAGAAACAACAAGAGGTAGAAGGGAGAAGATGAGGGTAGGGGCTGCACGCTCTGCAATATTAATCTGTGGCGCAGAGATGAAAAGAACAGGTGGAAGACTGCATGAGAAAGCAGGATTTCCTTTGGTTGAGAGTGAATGTAGGGTACATTACTGACAGAGCTGCCATGTTTGAACCAAGACAGAACTTTTCATAACTTTCATGTGCCTCCTTCAGCAAATCCCCAAGCAGGCCAGAGGCAGAGCTTATAACACAGATGTAATCACATGTTGGGCCTCTAAAGGAAAAATAAAAAAAAAGAGAATCATGTGAAAAGTTCTGAATCTGATTTTTCTTTTAATGCGTTATTCTGACAAGATTACACATAATTCATCAAAAAACAGAGACGTCTACCCTATCAGGAAAAGCACCAGCTGACAAACTGCTGCATCTGTTCAATATGAAAATCCCAAATACTCTCAGTAGAACGACTGGCCAGATGTAAACACCTGTAGTGGATCTTTTAGTAGCAGAACTAAAATGACTTTTTTTCTTTTGTTGAAATAAATTAGTAGTGACAATTATTATTTTCTTTGTTTTGTTTTTGCTGTGTCATGCAGTTGTTTTTATATTTCTTTTTCCACTATTCTCCAAGTGCAATGAATGTGCTGTTCCCAAACTCAGTGAATAATTGTTTTAAGTAATCAGGATTTCAGTATTGACCAAAGTAATTGTGATGATTATCCCCCCACCCATAATCAAGCGGACTGTGGGGGATTAAATTACTCTGCTTTGGTTGTGAGCAACTAATGTTTGTCTGACAGATTGCATTTACGCTGCACTGGTACCAGTCTCTGAAATCTACAACTACTGATCTCCAACACAGAAAACAGAGTGGAGAAAATCTTACTTTATTGATCAGTAAAGTATTTCCACTGACTACAAACAGAGTTCATAAAATTTGTAAATCGGATTATTCGAACAAAATTTCTTGAGCTGCTCCAATTGTGGATGAAATGCAGCTAAATACTCTGGTTGTCTTGTTGCCCTTTTTCTTAGCTTTGCATTTATCATTTTTCGGATTCGTGAAGTTTTCTTCTGAAGTGTGGGCATCTTGAAAACTAACAGGCATGAGCCAGTAAATCAGTGAATCAAATCAATCGAAAGCAAAACATTGATCGGTTTGACCATGTTGGTCACTATATCCTTTTATTCCTGGGCAGTGAACGAGCCATGGTGCATCATCCAATTCCCACAGGTTTCATTTTGAGCATTTTTTACTGAGAGATAAAGACTCAAAGCTAGCTCATTTCAATATCAGTAAAGGTTTTCAAATCAGAAAGGGCACAAAGGGTGAAAATCTGACTTGAAAGAAAACTTTATTTTAAACAGAGATCTGTCTGCTACGGCTATAGCCAGAGGGTTTCTGTTCCAGAGTGAGCTGTCCAGCATACTTTGCGAGGAACAGAGAAAGTCTGAAAGAATTGCATAATTCAAAAATAGTTCTGTTTCATCTTATTGAGCTCTCAACCTCTATCGTGGAACCCACTGGATCAGAAAATGGCTGCAACTATTTTGAGCCAAGGTTTGTTGAAAAGCTAGGCGACGCATACGGAGCTCGCCCTTACAGTTAGTATTGCTAAGAACATTAACCGTGCCAATTGCTGCAAATGCATACAAAACATGTAAAAACGGTTTTTAAAAATGGCCACTTTGTAAGGATTTTTACCTTTGATCTAATAAAATAGAAACCTTATATTTTCCAGTTAAACTGTGTCCTCTCTCTCTTTACATATGTACTGTATAATTACTATCTATTATGGACGAGCGACGCTAATCAGCACCATAGCCGTTCTGGGTTGCTATGTGAATACCAAATTGTTGGTTGATGCATAAGCCTCATGTTAAGGATACTATTAGAAGTGCTTTGATCATAAAGTAGTCAAAATACAACTTGTTCATGAGCACTGGGCAGACATCATGGACTTTGGTTGATAATCTACAACACACAGCAGCTAATTTTTTCCAATTTTGCACAACTGCACTGTGGCACACTTGCTGTACATATATGTACATATACATACTGTATCTGCATTTTTTGAATCTTTGTAAGGACTGCTCTAAGTTGATTTTTATATTGACACCATGTTATATTTTATTTTTATTTTTATTTTGTCTACAATTGCTACTCAGTGGTGGTTGTTGTGTGTCTTGTCTCTATGCTGCTGTAACTGCGAAATAATTTCCCTGCTGGGATGAATAAAGTAATTCTATTCTATTCTATAAATTAAATATGTAGTGTATTTGTTGTGTAGTCCAGTCCAGTTTTACTAATGTTTTCTACAGCTGGTGATGGAAATTTCAAAAGTTATTTCTAATTTGGAATTGGAAGATTTCACTGGGTTACAAAAAATATTTTTTGGAAGTTGTCTATGGTTTTTCAACTGAGTCAGGATTGTTGCGCACCGCTGAATCCAAAAATGACATCCATTTTTCTCAATCAGGTCAGATTTTTATTCTAACTTGATTTAGTGAAATCTGATCTTCTGATTAAATTTATTACATTTTTGTGACATTGTCAGTTCGTTTCTGTTAATATTTCTCATTAAAGGTTTTAGGAGAAAAAAAAAGTTTTCTAAAAGAGTGTATTAATGAAATGTTACAAACTTGGATTTCTGTAAATTGACTAAACACTGAAAGGTAAGTTCATGTAAATTGAACACGTCTCCATGTCTTTTCTGCCCTGACGGAGTCTCTCCTCATGCTCATCACTCATTGATCTCAGATTATCAGGAAACGGATCCAGATGTGAGAACAAGTCATGCATTTTGATGCTCACGTTGCTCCATAGAGCACAAAGTTGACCTCATTGTGATTTCTGGATTCAGCACATCAAAATTACCCTAAAACAGTTGAAAAACCCCAGACACTGTTTTGGCTGTTGATCAGTGTTTTTATTGATAACAGGCTTTAATGGAATGCAAATAAATAATATTAGTATTAATCAGCATAATATATGATTTTGGTACAATTGTAGAAATTGTAAGCCCTTTCATATTACATTATACATCGTTAAATTCAAAGAACACTTTAGATGATTAAAATAATTAAATACCCTTAAACATTTTTTTTGTGTGTGAAACCAGGGATAAAAGCTTGTGGGACTATTATTGGCCCAAATTTTCTCCTCTGTGCAGCCCTAATTTTAGCAGATGAACTTTAAACCATGTGGAAGGAAAACACTTTTGAAAATCACATTATACCTTAATGCAGGTTAACTGCCTCTGGCTTCTGGCCATCAAAACTATGACATTGGTGAACATTTGACTGAGCTGTAACGCAACACATGAGGTTACTGGGTACATTCTGTTGTGCATCTATGCGTTTTGTTCTTAGGGGAGAACATCTAAAAATCAATTTCCCATTTTGTGAACTAGGACACCAACAGTCTCCTTGAAACAAGCAGAGCACCACGTACATAATCTCCTCTCACTTTGCTCTCTTCTCAGCCCTGGAGTTGCACACAGCAGCTAATTGACCACCATCCTGGTATAGATTGTACCCCCTGAGCAACAGCAGAGAGGAGGAGAGAGGAGGCTGGTTAGGCACAATCACACTGGGAGCAGACTTAATGATGTGCTGAACATAAAACAATTCTTAATAAGCTAGTTTTCTCTCCCTTCCTGCTGCACTACGCTTGTCGTCTAAAACCCACTGTATGTGTTTCTCTAGGAAAGCACATTTAGACAATTACACAGAAAAAGTATAAATATCATTAAAACATATCCGCAGCTAATTAATTTAGAGCATGCTGCACTCTCATGTGGGGAGAGGGAGATGGAAAATGCAGAAATAACAGAGGCGCCAAATGTTGCATTTAATTTTCTTTTTGTTAATTTGCAGACTTCCCGCTGGGAGAGGTAAAATAACCCCCAGCCAGCATTTTTTTTTTCTTTTCTTTTGCTGTTAATATCAAAAAAAGCTGGGTTTCTTTAAGTATGCAAATAGTGAGCCTAATCTGCATTGCTTAAAATGTTTATCACTGCAGAAATAAGGTGGGGAGAAAAGACAAAGCAGCTTTAGTGAGTTTTTGTTTTGCTGTAGTTTTTCCGTCTCTCTGCTTTAATGTGCTAATAAGCTGTCAGAGGTGGCTCTGGATTTTGGCACAGGTACAGACACACACACACACTTTGTCATTATTCCTTTATCAGTACAGCTTTTTCACAGTGCCATCCTGACTTGTCTCTCACTCACAGCTCCTCTTGTCTCCTCTCTGCCTCCCAGGGGAAGGATGCCCAGGTTGTTTTCATGACAGATCTGCTCCCTGCAGATCTGAGCTTACACATCCTGCCTCACTTCGAGGTGACAGACTATTGTCGGCTGCACTTGAACCCAATTTGCCCCTAAAACACGCCCCAGTGTCTTACACTCTCTGTCTCCGGTACAAAGAGCCCACCTTTACCTCCAGATCAGACGTCATTTCATCCTGAAAAGCTTCACCAAAGAAAAGCTTAGCACAGCTACAACAGAAACACCTGTACATCCCTGCATTACAGCACTGCATAAATTAGCAAGTGAGTATGTAAATGTGTATTTGCAGGTCAAATATAAAAAGAAATGTCAGGGGGAAAAACACTTTTCTTACATGGGCCAATGAAAGAATTGCTGACTGAAAAAAATTGCTGAGTGAAACTCCCCTGGTGGTTAATTTACTGATGATCTGAAAGCAACATTCAACAAAATCAAGTATTTATTTTGCCCTGTGTTTTACAGGCTGGAACCATGGAATAGGCCAACAGTTTTCAGATTATGGGTTTCCTAAGATGAAAATCCTGCATTTAATTTATGATTTAATCATCCAGCAATAATAGCATGCAACACTACACTGTAATAAAAAACAAACATGCATCAGCTTCCCTTCTCTGGCAACAAGGCTACTAAATTCAAGGTTACAAAGAAAAAAATAAAGTGTGGATTCATAATTAAATATAAAGAGATCAAACTTTAAAACCAAAGCCAACAATATTTGTGCAAGAAGAATGACCAATGTGTGTGTGAATGTATGGGGACTGTTCAATGTTGTGGCTTCTGTGTCTTGTAATATGAAGCGGCATTAGTGGCTTATTGAAACAGCTTCAGGATATTTGGTTTCTCATCACTGGTTCTGGTTCTGGTTCTTCTTACCTGGGTCTGTCAGCCTCTGGTAACTGATGCTGGGAGAATAAGCTGATCTGGAGCAGGTCAGAAATCCAACACACCTGAAGGCATCGTATTCCCGCCAATCACTGATCTAAGAAAGTTAGAACAATAAAGACGTAAATAGCAATTTGTGACTTTTTCTTTACTCCAGCCTTCCAGATTTTTGAAAAAAAAAAATCTTTATTAGTAGAACTGACACTTTTTGTACGTAGCATGGACCGGTCACCAGAATCCAGACTTAGAAAAGTTTTAGAAAGTCATGGTTTGGAAACCGCTAAAATGTTGTGTCATTTCTACAACTTTAGCGTAACTTAATCGGAGCTCCAGAGAAAGGACCGGAGCGAGAGTTTTCTCTGGTGCTGCCTCCCCTCTTGCTGTGCACTGCCACTCAGCCTGAAATGAAGGAGTTAAACTTTTACTTAGAAAAACAACAAATTTAAGCATTTAGGTAAATGTCTATGAATTTTTTTAAAATTGTAGTATTCTGGCCAGGAGGTGCAGGCTGGCTCTTTGCACCCCACTGTCTACATGCAAATAGGAGTTTTTAGTCAGAGAAGCTGATGTCTTGAAAAATATCCGCTTCTTTTACTAAACGTGAGGATTTTTAAAAACTATCAAGAGGTATACTTGTTTGACAGCTATCCAAGGGTTGTTTAGTATATATTTTTATTTTACTGCCAAGTTACGTAGAAATGTGGCTAAAGCAAGTTTGTTAAAAACACCAAGTTAAATGCATTAGAGAAGTAAAATGATACTGAGAAAAGGAGGAAGATAAAAAGATAAAGGGAGCATGCCGTGGCCCCTCTTATATCATTTCCACTTGCATGCATGTATAAGTGAACACATCCCCTGGAATGTCAGGGGAGAAATGTTAAATTCACCCACAAATCAGAAATATTTATGTGCCTAATGAAGTGTGGTGACAGCTGCATGTCCCCGCCTCTCAGATTTCACAGGGTTTTAACAAGACACATCAAAGTTTCTAAAATGTCCAGTGTTCCTCTCATCCATCACATTCAATGAATGTAAAGCAGCAGAAACTCGGGATGAGACTCATTTTTCTGCCTTTCTTCTCTCTTTTTTACCTCAGGCTAGTCAGAACAAGTTAGCGTCTCTCCACCAGTGTGTTCATAATTCAAATGGCAACACTGTCTGATGCTGTGATGTGCCATGCATTATTCAGCACAATCCCTTCTGCCTGCAAACAGACAAACACTGCACTATCATGGCCACACTAAGGTAAACAGTAAACAGGAGAAATGCCAGACATTAATTGCTTAATTAGGACACAAAACAAATAGGAGAGGAGCGGTGAGAGAGGAGAAACATTGTCAGGTTCATCCAACAGGTTCAGCTTTTCTTCACCCTTTACTTGGCAAAAAGTTTTGAGTCAAGGATATTTTGCTTCTACGTAAACATCCACAGCATCACGAAGACATAGCAAGTTTTATCCATTTCTTTGGAATATTACTCAAATGGTCCAGGCTAAACAGAATCATTAAATTCATAGGAGGTCTACCAAAAGATAAATAATGTCTTAGGACGGTGAAAACTCTTGCTTGATAAACTTCAGTGATGGGTGAGGAGTCTGAGGTGAGCCACGGCTTCGACTCCTGATTGATTAGAGGCCGACTATAATCCCAGGCAGACTGTGAGGGTCTCAGAGGACAGGCCCCGGTTAATGATCAACACTTTTATTATGTGAATACTTTACAGTGATCAATCAAACAATGATCAGAGAGAACAAGCTTCTAGGACTCGACTTATGTCCAGTGATTATCTTCACCCATTAATGCACAAAATGTGCCTGCTAAATGTTTTATTTTAAAGCCTTACATTTTAGATTATTTCTAGCATGGGAATAAAAAATTTTTGTTTTCCCATGCTGTACAATGTTAAGACACCTCTTGGCTATTTTTACATCCTTTTCACACAAGTACAAGTTTTCAAATAAATTATCAATGGCTAAACTCCCATAGGAATCCCATTATAAACAGTTTTATTTTACTCGTCTACATATATGCAGGTTTCAATGAACTTCTCCTTAATATTCCTGTTTCCTTTGGTTTCAAGCATGACAAGACACACCTGCCCATTTCTTAGCCGCTGTCCTCCAGGCTGGATGCTGACTTCATTTTGCCACCAGGTTGGTAAGGGAGATGGATAGAAAAACCCCTCCTATGCTCACTGTCGGAAAAACTGCAGTAAAGAGAACAAAACCATAAGCCATCATAAATAGAAAAAGTCCCTCATTTCCACTGTTAAATATAGTGGAGGACCTGTGATGCTGTGGGCCTGTTTCTCTTCCAAAGGTCCTGGAGATGCTTACCAACTCTGAATTATCAGGAGATTTTAAATAAAAAATTTAACAAACTCCACCAGAAAACTTTAAATTATTTGATCTTTCAGGAGGGCAATGGTCCAAAACAGATGATCAAATCAACACAGAGATGTTTCCCAGACAGAATCGCTGTCCTTCCACAGCTAATTCCCTAAATACAGGAACCAAGGAGATTATGTAAAAAGGACAGGGAAATGATGTCCAATTGGTAAAAAGGACTAGTACCAAATTATAGTCAGAGGCACCAACAACCACCATCGAGTTTGCTAAAAACAATTATTTTTGATATACATTTTTCCCCCAAGGAATAAATGTAGTCAAATGTAATTATTTTAAGGCCATGAGCGTTTCTAGATATCTGTGGGGAACCGATATCGATTATACATATGCCTTTCTCTTCACCTTAAACATAATAAAAACTGAATTGTTCTCTTATTAGCTTAATGCATTGAGTTGCTTTTAACTTTGCTCTCTCAAAATCATGCAGGTCAGAGCAGCTAAAATAGCAGCACAGCTGCCTACGATTACCTCTGGACATCGTTAGTGTGGACCACTGACAGGGGATCCAAATAAAAGCCTTTTCTAAAGGTTTCAGAATAATCATAATTATGAAGACAGCTTCGTCAGAAAATCAGAAACTAAAATACAAGAGAAAAGACAAATAAACAGAAGCAAGCAAGTTGTAATGGCACGATTAAATACGTTTACTGTGGAGAATTACACCATGGTCAACATGGTCTATATAAAGACTTTCTCCAGTTCTTTAAAAAAAAAGTTAACCAAAATCCTAAAATGTTTAAATCAGGGGTTTGCAGTTTCACGCCTAAAAACTAAATTAAAATATTGTTTTATTATTATTATTTAAATATCTAAACTAATACCTTAGAGTAAGCATTATAAAAAAAAACAAGCTATTTTGTTTCAAAGAGTCATGTTGCATTTGTGGCTCAAAACTAATTTTGCTTTTCTGGACAAAAGGGAAACATTTTATTTAGGGTTGTATAGGTTGCAGATTACTGGTTTAGATGATGAATAAACATGAATCAATTCAGTTTTTATCTGTGCAGACAAACTTTGGAACTAGTTTTGTGTTCAGAGTGAACCTGCGCTACACAGGTTTACATAAACTGCAGTCATAAAGGGCGACCTGCCAGATAAACAGGCAGTTTGGCGCTTCATACCGACTAGTGACTGTGGAAGTCAGCTAAGGGGAGAGGATGTTGTTCCACCTGACACAGTTTCTCCACCCACATGACACGGCATTAATATATGAGTGGGTTTTTTTTCCCCCACATTTCCCAGAGGAACAGAGCCACCAGGTGGCTGCTGAAGTCTCATCAAACAACGCTCAACACAGCATGACAGGAGAGTCTGCTGAAACACACTATGGCAACATGTTGAACTGTTGTATGTACAAACAGGAAAAAAAACAACCTGGTGACTAAATAATAATAAAGAGAGGGGAGACTTGTTTTAGAGAGACACTGATTTATATTCCAAAGCAATCTCGTCAGATCCCGCCATGTAAAGCGGCTTCTATAACTAATAAATGAACCGGCGATAAAACAGAAAATATTCCCTTCAAATCCGCTGGTGTTACGTGAATCTTTTATGCAAATGGAATTGCCAATGAGGTGGAGCCATCTTCAGAGGCCTTGACAGTTTTTCCACAGCCCGCTTTTAAAATTTATGCCACTGCTGATTTATAAAATTTATTAATAGCTGCTAGGGAAAGTGAAGCAAAAGAGATGAAACTGCTTCAGTTCTTCTGTCTCTCCTTTTCCTGTTTCTCTTTTCTATCGCTGGTCCCTCGTTACTCTTTCATGGTCCCTCCCTCTGTTTCTTACACTCGCTCCATCTTACTCCTCTGTGGTGGCTCATAGTGATTTTATAATTGGGCTGTGCTCATTGTTATTCAAAGCCCTGTAGAACCAATTAGTGCCAGACCTCCCGACCTTCAGTTGCTATGTAATGGTGGTAACTAAAAGACTTTAAGCGAGGCTGCTGAGAGTAAAAGTCTGAATATCCTTTAGTTTCTGATTAATAATTCCGTCAGCAGCATCACATTAAACCCAATTGCTAGTTTGGAGCTCTCTCTGTGTGTTTCCTTCCTGTTTTTTTACAACATTTTATTAATCTTTAAAGATGGCCTGGATACCGCCTGTCTGCTCTTGTCAGGTAAATGTTGTAATGAAAGAATAATGAGAGCTTGCAGGGAACATGGTGCATTAGGGTGGTCAGAAAAATCCCAGAGCTGAGGGACTTTTCAACATCGCTGATGGGTGTGGATAACTAGGCAAAACCTTGATGTGACAATTTGACCTTTGACCTATGTGGTGACAATGAAATTTAGGCTGAATAACGCATCAAGGAACTCAAAAAAATGCACCTTTTTTTTAAAAAAAAAAAAGGTACATACCTGGTACTTTTACAGGACAGATACTAATTTTATTTATGCTCATGCTATGCTGTGCATAAGTTCAGTCTATGCTGATGAAGATTTAACTGGCTCAGGATGCTGAATTTTTCTAGTGATGTCTGATATTTTCTACCCTACTTTCTGAGTAATTCAGCTCATAATCATTTGACCCCTTACACAACTAAAGTAACAACCGTGACATGCTGTAAATTTTACACCCTTCATCACCAATAAACTGGGGGTTTTCAGGGTGATGTGCAGAAGTCTTTTCACCGACAGTGTTTACAAAGTTCAATTTGCCTTCATCCAACTGCAACACCAACATTTTTTCTGTCGTCTACATTGTTTGAACCAGACTACAAACATGGTTTCCTTTGAATTGTTATTCTTCCATAAAGGCCAAATAAGGGGAGTGCAGACCAAATGTCCTGTCAACAGCTTTTTCCACTTCAGCTGTATATTTTGGCAATTCGAGTTACGATGGGCCTCCTAGATGTTTTTTCTGATTAATTTTCTAGTTTTTTTACCTGCCAGTTTCAGTGGACGGCGATGTGTTGGTAGGTTTGCAACAAGTTGTCCTTAAATGAAATTTTAAGCTGAGTTTTGTGAGGTGGTACTAACTTGGAATATCATTTTATATCCCGACCCTCCCTTATACTTCTTCACAGCTTTTGATCCAGACATGTCGGCCATGTTCCTTGGCCTCCATGACGCCGTTTGTCATAAGGTTCTCTTGACAATGTGGTCACAGAACAGCTGTTTATATATTGAGATTATGTTTAAAATGTGGACTTTAAAGATTGAGTCGTAGGGCAGTTTGTATTGTATTTATGGGCATCACAGGATAAGGAAGCTGTAGACGTACGCCAATCAAGCATTTAAAACTGGTATATGTAATATGTGAAGAGCATTCCACCTTTTTCTTAAACTTCACAATTATTCACTAATTTGTGTTGGTCTTTCAGATAAAATCCCAATAAAATAGATTGCAAACTATGGCTGTAATACAAGACTCTGAAACACCTCCATGCTTAGCAATAGCCTTGAAAGGCATTGCAGTGCAGGGATGAGTTTGGTCTCTGGATTTCTATCAAAGGACAAACTTCCTGAAGTCAGATCCACTGCACACTGAACATTAAGCAAAAGCAGGAAAGAAAAAAAAAACATGATCATGTAATACGAGGACAGGGATGAGCCACACAGAGAGGAAGGACGGAAATATTCGGCTTTCACCTGGAGTCGTCTTTTGACATCCGCGGGGAAATGTCTGCATCAGCCGAACCCTAACAAAGACAACCTGCCACAGCCTGTACATGTCTGGCTGGTTGTGCTCCCAACAAACACAAGGTGAACTTTGTGTGACCTTGTCAACAACGAGTCACACCGAGAAAGAAAAAGGGAGGGGGAAAAAAAAAAAGAAGAGGCTTTTGTTCACCTACAACAGTAAATTCAGACAAATGTCATCAGACAGTGCAGAGTCACAACACATAACTCAGACATAGTATTAGGCCCAGTCAGACGTCACAGAGGAGCAGTTAGCAGCACCTGATGGCGCTCTGCATGAAACAGGAAACAGCTAACATGCAGAGAGAGCCTCAGGAAACGCCTACAAATATGGCAACAGACGCACTGACCAACGTAGATGTTTAGACAGAACCCGACCAAAATTTTACTTTTTACTAATTTAGAAGATTCTTTTAGGTACACATGACATTAACCAATGGCAAATGTAAATATAAATATTTAGTCTAAAACTTGAGCAACAACAATTTATTTCAAATTGAATAGCAAAGCAATAAAGATAAATGTAGACACAGGAAGAAAGTTGATCATCTCCTCAAATTAGGCCAACTACTCATTAATGTCTTTATTATTAGGACATGTAAGTGTCTGTTCATATTTCTTTTTTGTTCATGCATGTATGCTCTAAATATTAAAATAAAATTACATTGATCATTGAAACACATGAGGACTTAATTAGGACCTAAAATGAAGTTTAGAAATGGAGGAGTCCAGTTAATTTGGAAAATGTTGCAGGGCATATAAGTATACGGAGAAATTTGAAGCTGCTGTTTAAAAGATTAGTTCATCCATCAAGGCCTAAAAGGGATCCAAATGTAGCAGCCTTATCAACCTGAAATGCCTGTCAAACTCCTGAGGGTCCTAATCAAATCCTGATGGACAGCACAACATGCTGTTGACCGGATTGGTCCCAAAACCTGAATTTCAACGAGGCATAAACTGTGATTATACCATGAGCCAGATGGGAAAATAAATGGTTTTTAATCACCGCTGGCATAATGTGCAGTGATTGACACCAAAAGGGAGCGGCTGCCATTGCTTTAAAAGAAAATAATAATCATGAGGCGAGGAGACCGGAGTGGGTTGCCTGATTTTTCCTTCCTGTATACAGGTTTACAACAGATAGGATGAATTTGTATACGTGCATAGCTGAAACTGTACAGTTTAAGACAAAGGCAAAGAGTAAAACATTGGGGTTTTTCCTACCAAAAGACTAAAAACTAAAAATACTAGCAGGCCCGTTTTCACTACTCATGTGCAGACGTCAGTTTGAAGAGGAAGTAATGAAACAGATGAGAAAATAGCCCTGCAGTTAGTCCCATTAGCTTTACTAATGACAACCTTTGAAACCTCTCATATAGTGATCTACAGTCTCTAGCTCCAGTTGCTAGAGGCCATTTGCTGTGCATCATACTAACCCAGTATAGTTCTACAGTTCTCCTTAAATTAGCTAAATCTTCTTTAATGCGCCAAATTATACATGGCTGATTCGCTTGTCTCCTAAACTGGCAAATAGCAAATCAATATAATCATAAATTTAATTTGAGAACTTGACTTCCAGAGGACCCCAAAGCGCTTCACACCACATTCAGGCAGTAGTGCGAGTGGGAATTGAACCGGCAACCTTCCTATTGCATGACAAACTCCTAATACGATCCAGATCAGTGCTGTCAGGAATAGCAGGAAATCCTCACTTGAAAGTTTCTCTCTGTTAAAGTTATTTAATAGTCTACCCTCTTAACTAGATTACTTCTGATTTAAGGACAGTGGGATTTTTACATTTTAAACTATTTTTCTACTTCCAAGCTGAACCAGACCAGGATGCTTCTGGTCAACACAGAGGAGTTTGACAAAATAGTACAAAGAATTGAACCGATAGAAATGAAGCTTCATCGACCAGAAGCTCAGGCTCTGAAGACAAACCTACTGATGACGGAGAGATTTAATTTATATACAGGCATAAAAATGTAAAACGTTTTGTGTTCAATTCTTCTTTTTAAAATTCATGGAAGATACGTTCATATCATCATTGCCCCTTTAAAAAACAACAACAGTTCAACCATATTAAAATAGACCCAAATGAATGTGATACTCTGGACCACGGGAGTGTTTAACTCGGTGGTTCCCAAAGATTTTCTGGGTCCCCCATAGATTACAATAACCCCTTCAAAAAAAAGAAAAAATCAACTGGGCACACGCATCGTTCAACCTAAACACATATTTTGTTTTCAAACTCCACTGAAGTTTATTTCACACTTCAGGTTGCAACAAAACACACTACAAACCATCTTTACAGTGAAACACTTTTGTGTAACTGTTTGCTTTTTTTCCCATTTATTCATACTGCTTCCCCCTGCATTGGCACTGCGTCCCCGCTGGGGGGCGCGCCCCACACTTTGGGAACCACTGGTTTAACCCAAACACCACTGCATCCACACTACATCGAGTATTGAATTATTGATATATTTCTGGATTTCAAATCACCTCGTCACCTCTGGTAGTTACAAAATTATGTCTCAGTTAAAGTAGAAAACATTTCACTTTTCTTACAGTACAAAATTGTAAATAAATGCCTTATGCCACCCTTGTTTTCTCTTTTGTAACATGTGTTTTCAGTTTTTTTCCCCTTTTTGTCATTAAATCTGAGGTCTTGTGAAGTTGGGGGAGGATGGATAAGCAATGTTGTCGACAGGATAGGAAATGAAGCTTCCTGCTTTTTATTGGGTTGCTAGTGGGAACACATGACTCTGCAGGAGATGTGTGGCTTATAGCAAGAACAAGTAAACCACAATGATTTCTTTCTATGGCTCTGTTACAAACAAGTTTACTTAAGAAATGTAATCGTGAAGCCTGACAGTTTAACATATATTACAGCACAACTAAATAATCTAAGAGATCAACGAACCATATCAACATTGTGGTAAATAATTGGGGCCTGCCATGCAAAGCAATGGCAGGAACCTATTGCTATTCTCCCAAGAAAAGTTTCTTTATTATTATTGGGGCCTGCCATGCAAAGCAATGGCAGGAACCTATTACTATTGTCGGAGAGAAGCGTCTCTTTAATATTCTTTATTCTTCCGTAACCGTTAATGCGGCTCATACCGCTGGGTGCACACCTACAAATGAGGTATCAAAACGTGCAGAAAATTCACGCCATTGGAGCTATTACTTGTGGTGGGATTTGGGCTTAACGTGGCGACATAATTCGCAAAAAACTACGAAAAAAACCCCATTATAACTCAATGGGAAAAATCCTAGAAATACCCTATTTTTGAGGATTTGCTGTGTCGTCACAAATTCACGTAGAAATGCCATTCAAATTTCATTTTGTAGATACGTCTGTGATCTCTTCGAAAGTGAAGACGGCTCGTCGATACCAGTTACGGTTTGTCCACAATTTGCCTCTAAGCGACCCAAACTTTCTCATTTTTGCTGAAATTACAGTGACAGCCCATCTCGGTTCATATCTGGGCACAACATTTCTTTCTCTCATCGCTGTAAATGCTCTGAGTGAGGTACAGATATGAATCTCGGGACTATCGCAGAAGACACATTGAACTGTCATACGCTCGAAACGCTTTTCGAATATGTATTACGGTTCCCGAACAAGAAGGATTTGTTTCCAATGCTTTTTTTCAGTAAAGTGTGTTTGCTCAAACACACTTGTGTGTTTGAGAGCTCAGAGCTCACAGCTCACACCTGCTGAGACCATTATTTACCATAGCAACGGAACTCAAGAGGCTATTGGCTGCTCATTAGGACTACAAAAACGCATCACTGTAGTTCTATCTACCCTCAGTTGAAACAGATCAGGACTGAGAACTGGCCTTTAGAACTACCTGCTGCTATCGGCTGTATATAACTGATTTAACTCAGTAACTGTTACACATGGGATTAGTTTTAAACTTTAAAATTAAGCATACTGAAAATTTCAAAATAAAAGCCTTGAATATTTTACATGACGTAATTGCTCTTTTTGGCCGTATATGACTTTTTCATCCAAAGCAATGTTACACATGGGATTAGTTCGGAACTTTAAAATGGAGCATAATAATAATTTCAAAATAAAAGCCTTGAATATTTTTACATCAGGTAATTGCTGTTTTTGGTCGTATATGACTTTTTCATCCAAAGCACTGTTACACATGGGATTAGTTTGGAACTTTAAAATGGAGCATAATAATAATTTCAAAATAAAAGCCCTGAATATTTTTACATCATGTAATTGCTCTTTTTGGCTTTATCTGACTTTTCCATCCAAAGCACTGTTACACATGGGATTAGTTTGGAACTTTAAAATTAAGCATACTGAAAATTTCAAAATAAAAGCCTTGAATATTTTACATGACGTAATTGCTCTTTTTGGCCGTATATGACTTTTTCATCCAAAGCACTGTTACACGTGGTATTAGTTTGGCCCTCTAAAATGAAGCATACTGAAAATTTCAAAATAAAAGCCTTGAATATTTTTACATCAGGTAATTGCTGTTTTTGGCTTTATGTGACTTTTTCATCCAAAGCACTGTTACACGTGGTATTAGTTTGGCCCTCTGAAATGAAGCATACTGAAAATTTCAAAATAAAAGCCTTGAATATTTTTACATCATGTAATTGCTTTTTTTGGCCGTATATGACTTTTTCATCCACAGCACTGTTACACATGGGATTAGTTTGGAACTTTAAAATGGAGCAAAGTAATAATTTCAAAATAAAAGCCATTATTTGCCATAGCAACGGAACTCAAGAGGCTATTGGCTGCTGGTTAGGACTACGAATACGCATCGCTGTAGTTCTATCTATCCTCAGTTGAAACAGATCAGGACTGAGAACTGGCCTTTAGAACTACTGCTGCTATGGGCTGTATATAACTGATTTAACTCAGTAACTGTTACACATGGGATTAGTTTGGAACTTTAAAATGGAGCATAATAATAATTTCAAAATAAAAGCCTTGAATATTTTTACATCAGGTAATTGCTGTTTTTGGCTTTATTTGACGTTTTCATCCAAAGCACTGTTACACATGGTATTAGTTTGGCCCTTTAAAATGAAGCTTAACAAAAATTTCAAAATAAAAGCCTTGAATATTTTTACATCAGCTACTTGTGTTTTGAGCATTATATAACTATTTTAACCGAAGGACTATTACGCATGGGATTAGTTTGGCCCTTTGAAATGAAGCATCCTGCAAATTTCAAAATAAAAGCCTTGAATATTTTTACATGACGTAATTGCTCTTTTTGGCTTTATTTGACTTTTTCATCAAAAGCACTGTTACACATGGTATTAGTTTGGCCCTTTGAAATAAATATTAACAAAAATTTCAAAATAAAAGCCTTGAATATTTTCACATCATGTAATTGCTCTTTTTGGCTTTATTTGACTTTTTCATCCAAAGCACTGTTACACGTGGTATTAGTTTGGCCCTTTGAAATGAAGCTTAACAAAAGTTTCAAAATAAAAGCCTTGAATATTTTTACATAACGTAATTGCTCTTTTTGGCTTTATTTGACTTTTTCATCCAAAGCACTCTTACACGTGGTATTAGTTCAGAACTTTAAAATGAAGCATACTGAAAATTTCAAAATAAAAGCCTTGAATATTTTACATGAAGTAATTGCTCTTTTTGGCCGTATATGACTTTTTCATCCAAAGCAATGTTACACATGGGATTAGTTCGGAACTTTAAAATGGAGCATAATAATAATTTCAAAATAAAAGCCTTGAATATTTTTACATCAGGTAATTGCTGTTTTTGGCTTTATGTGACTTTTTCATCCAAAGCACTGTTACACGTGGTATTAGTTTGGCCCTCTGAAATGAAGCATACTGAAAATTTCAAAATAAAAGCCTTGAATATTTTTACATCATGTAATTGCTTTTTTTGGCCGTATATGACTTTTTCATCCACAGCACTGTTACACATGGGATTAGTTTGGAACTTTAAAATGGAGCAAAGTAATAATTTCAAAATAAAAGCCTTGAATATTTTTACATCATGCAATTGCTGTTTTTGGCTTTGTATGACTTTTTCATCCAAAGCACTGTTACACATGGTATTAGTTTGGCCCTTTGAAATGAAGATTAACAAAAATTTCAAAATAAAAGCCTTGAATATTTTGACATCATGTAATTGCTCTTTTTGGCTTTATTTGACTTTTTCATCCAAAGCACTGTTACACATGGTATTAGTTTGGCCCTTTGAAATGAAGCATACTGAAAATTTCAAAATAAAAGCCTTGAATATTTTTACATGACGTAATTGCTCTTTTTGGCTTTATTTGACTTTTTCATCCAAAGCACTCTTACACGTGGTATTAGTTCAGAACTTTAAAATGAAGCATACTGAAAATTTCAAAATAAAAGCCTTGAATACTTTTACATCAGCTACTTGTGTTTTGAGCATTATATAACTATTTTAACCCAAGGACTATTACGCTTGGGATTAGTTTGGCCCTTTGAAATGAAGTTTAACAAAACTTCCAAAATAAAAGCCTCGACAACATTTTAAATCGTACCGAACGGTGCACGTCCGCCTCGCTTAACGTTCTTGCGGTTCTCCGCGTGCCACTGATCACGTCGCGGCGTTCTTTGGCGTCGACGCCGATTTGTGGCGCGACGACGCCGGGCCCATGCCCGACGGGCGCGCCTCGGCAGGCCCCGGCTAAATTTCTTCCGAAATTTTCTAGTAGAACTTTATTTTTCTTCCGTAACCGTTAATGCGGCTCATACCGCTGGGTGCACACCTACAAATGAGGTATCAAAACGTGCAGAAAATTCACGCCATTGGAGCTATTACTTCTGGTGGGATTTGGGCTTAACGTGGCGACATAATTCGCAAAAAACTACGAAAAAAACCCCATTATAACTCAATGGGAAAAATCCTAGAAATACCCTATTTTTGAGGATTTGCTGTGTCGTCACAAATTCACCTAGAAATGCCATTCAAATTTCATTTTGTAGATACGTCTGTGATCTCTTCGAAAGTGAAGACGGCTCGTCGATACCAGTTATGGTTTGTCCACAATTTGCCTCTAAGCGACCCAAAGTTTCTCATTTTTGCTCATATTAGAGTGACAGCCGACCTCGGATCAGATATGGGCACAACATTTCTTTCTCTCATCGCTGTAAATGCTCTGAGTGAGGTACAGATATGAATCTCGGGACTATCGCAGAAGACACATTGAACTGTCATACGCTCGAAACGCTTTTCGAATATGTATTACGGTTCCCGAACAAGAAGGATTTGTTTCCAATGCTTTTTTTCAGTAAAGTGTGTTTGCTCAAACACACTTGTGTGTTTGAGAGCTCACAGCTCAGAGCTCACACCTGCTGAGACCATTATTTGCCATAGCAACGGAACTCAAGAGGCTATTGGCTGCTGGTTAGGACTACGAATACGCATCACTGTAGTTCTATCTATCCTCAGTTGAAACAGATCAGGACTGAGAACTGGCCTTTAGAACTACTGCTGCTATGGGCTGTATATAACTGATTTAACTCAGTAACTGTTACACATGGGATTAGTTTGGAACTTTAAAATGGAGCATAATAATAATTTCAAAATAAAAGCCTTGAATATTTTTACATCAGGTAATTGCTGTTTTTGGCTTTATTTGACGTTTTCATCCAAAGCACTGTTACACATGGGATTACTTTGGAACTTTAAAATGGAGAATAATAATTTCAAAATAAAAGCCTTGAATATTTTCACATCAGGTAATTGCTTTTTTTGGCCGTATATGACTTTTTCATCCAAAGCAATGTTACACATGGGATTAGTTTGGAACTTTAAAATGGAGAATAATAATTTCAAAATAAAAGCCTTGAATATTTTTACATCAGGTAATTGCTGTTTTTGGCTTTATTTGACGTTTTCATCCAAATCACTGTTACACATGGGATTACTTTGGAAATTTAAAATGGAGAATAATAATAATTTCAAAATAAAAGCCTTGAATATTTTTACATCAGGTAATTGCTTTTTTTGGCCGTATATGACTTTTTCATCCAAAGCAATGTTACACATGGGATTAGTTTGGAACTTTAAAATGGAGAATAATAATAATTTCAAAATAAAAGCCTTGAATATTTTTACATCAGGTAATTGCTGTTTTTGGCTTTATATGACTTTTTCATCCAAAGCACTGTTACACATGGGATTAGTTTGGAACTTTAAAATGGAGCATAATAATAATTTCAAAATAAAAGCCTTGAATATTTTTACATCAGGTAATTGCTCTTTTTGGCTTTATTTGACTTTTTCATCCAAAGCACTGTTACACGTGGTATTAGTTTGGCCCTTTGAAATGAAGCATACTGAAAATTTCAAAATAAAAGCCTTGAATAATTTTACATGACGTAATTGCTCTTTTTGGCTTTATTTGACTTTTTCATCCAAAGCACTGTTACACGTGGTATTAGTTTGGCCCTTTGAAATGAAGCTTAACAAAAGTTTCAAAATAAAAGCCTTGAATATTTTTACATGACGTAATTGCTCTTTTTGGCTTTATTTGACTTTTTCATCCAAAGCACTGTTACACATGGTATTAGTTTGGCCCTTTGAAATGAATATTAACAAAAATTTCAAAATAAAAGCCTTGAATATTTTTACATCATGTAATTGCTCTTTTTGGCTTTATTTGACTTTTTCATCCAAAGCACTGTTACACGTGGTATTAGTTTGGCCCTTTGAAATGAAGCTTAACAAAAGTTTCAAAATAAAAGCCTTGAATATTTTTACATGACGTAATTGCTCTTTTTGGCTTTATTTGACTTTTTCATCCAAAGCACTCTTACACGTGGTATTAGTTCAGAACTTTAAAATGAAGCATACTGAAAATTTCAAAATAAAAGCCTTGAATATTTTACATGAAGTAATTGCTCTTTTTGGCCGTATATGACTTTTTCATCCAAAGCAATGTTACACATGGGATTAGTTCGGAACTTTAAAATGGAGCATAATAATAATTTCAAAATAAAAGCCTTGAATATTTTTACATCAGGTAATTGCTGTTTTTGGCTTTATTTGACGTTTTCATCCAAAGCACTGTTACACATGGGATTACTTTGGAACTTTAAAATGAAGAATAATAATAATTTCAAAATAAAAGCCTTGAATATTTTTACATGACGTAATTGCTCTTTTTGGCTTTATTTGACTTTTTCATCCAAAGCACTGTTACACATGGTATTAGTTTGGCCCTTTGAAATGAATATTAACAAAAATTTCAAAATAAAAGCCTTGAATATTTTTACATCATGTAATTGCTCTTTTTGGCTTTATTTGACTTTTTCATCCAAAGCACTGTTACACGTGGTATTAGTTTGGCCCTTTGAAATGAAGCTTAACAAAAGTTTCAAAATAAAAGCCTTGAATATTTTTACATGACGTAATTGCTCTTTTTGGCTTTATTTGACTTTTTCATCCAAAGCACTCTTACACGTGGTATTAGTTCAGAACTTTAAAATGAAGCATACTGAAAATTTCAAAATAAAAGCCTTGAATATTTTACATGAAGTAATTGCTCTTTTTGGCCGTATATGACTTTTTCATCCAAAGCAATGTTACACATGGGATTAGTTCGGAACTTTAAAATGGAGCATAATAATAATTTCAAAATAAAAGCCTTGAATATTTTTACATCAGGTAATTGCTGTTTTTGGCTTTATTTGACGTTTTCATCCAAAGCACTGTTACACATGGGATTACTTTGGAACTTTAAAATGGAGAATAATAATAATTTCAAAATAAAAGCCTTGAATATTTTTACATCAGGTAATTGCTGTTTTTGGCTTTATATGACTTTTTCATCCAAAGCACTGTTACACATGGGATTAGTTTGGAACTTTAAAATGGAGCATAATAATAATTTCAAAATAAAAGCCTTGAATATTTTTACATCAGGTAATTGCTCTTTTTGGCTTTATTTGACTTTTTCATCCAAAGCACTGTTACACGTGGTATTAGTTTGGCCCTTTGAAATGAAGCATTCTGAAAATTTCAAAATAAAAGCCTTGAATAATTTTACATGACGTAATTGCTCTTTTTGGCTTTATTTGACTTTTTCATCCAAAGCACTGTTACACGTGGTATTAGTTTGGCCCTTTGAAATGAAGCATACTGAAAATTTCAAAATAAAAGCCTTGAATATTTTTACATCAGCTACTTGTGTTTTGAGCATTATATAACTATTTTAACCCAAGGACTATTACGCATGGGATTAGTTTGGCCCTTTGAAATGAAGGTTAACAAAACTTCCAAAATAAAAGCCTTGACAACATTTTAAATCGTACCGAACGGTGCACGTCCGCCTCGCTTAACGTTCTTGCGGTTCTCCGCGTGCCACTGATCACGTCGCGGCGTCCTTTGGCGTCGACGCCGATTTGTGGCGCGACGACGCCGGGACCATGCCCGACGGGCGCGCCTTGGCAGGCCCCGGCTAAATTTCTTCCGAAATTTTCTAGTTGGGGCCTGCCATGCAAAGCAATGGCAGGAACCTATTGCTATTCTCCCAAGAAAAGTTTCTTTATTATTATTGGGGCCTGCCATGCAAAGCAATGGCAGGAACCTATTACTATTGTCGGAGAGAAGCGTCTCTTTAATATTATTATTATAGAACTTTATTTTTCTTCCGTAACCGTTAATGCGGCTCGTACCGCTGGGTGCACACCTACAAATGAGGTATCAAAACGTGCAGAAAATTCACGCCATTGGAGCTATTACTTCTGGTGGGATTTGGGCTTAACGTGGCGACATAATTCGCAAAAAACTACGAAAAAAACCCCATTATAACTCAATGGGAAAAATCCTAGAAATACCCTATTTTTGAGGATTTGCTGTGTCGTCACAAATTCACCTAGAAATGCCATTCAAATTTCATTTTGTAGATACGTCTGTGATCTCTTCGAAAGTGAAGACGGCTCGTCGATACCAGTTACGGTTTGTCCACAATTTGCCTCTAAGCGACCCAAAGTTTCTCATTTTTCTTCAAATTAGAGTGACAGCCGATCTCGGTTCATATCTGGGCACAACATTTCTTTCTCTCATCGCTGTAAATGCTCTGAGTGAGGTACAGATATGAATCTCGGGACTATCGCAGAAGACACATTGAACTGTCATACGCTCGAAACGCTTTTCGAATATGTATTACGGTTCCCGAACAAGAAGGATTTGTTTCCAATGCTTTTTTTCAGTAAAGTGTGTTTGCTCAAACACACTTGTGTGTTTGAGAGCTCACAGCTCACAGCTCACACCTGCTGAGACCATTATTTGCCATAGCAACGGAACTCAAGAGGCTATTGGCTGCTGATTTGGACTACGAATACGCATCGCTGTAGTTCTATCTATCCTCAGTTGAAACAGATCAGGACTGAGAACTGGCCTTTAGAACTACTGCTGCTATGGGCTGTATATAACTGATTTAACTCAGTAACTGTTACACATGGGATTAGTTTGGAACTTTAAAATGGAGCATAATAATAATTTCAAAATAAAAGCCTTGAATAGTTTTACATCAGGTAATTGCTGTTTTTGGCTTTATTTGACGTTTTCATCCAAAGCACTGTTACACATGGGATTACTTTGGAACTTTAAAATGGAGAATAATAATAATTTCAAAATAAAAGCCTTGAATATTTTTACATCAGGTAATTGCTTTTTTTGGCTTTATTTGACTTTTTCATCCAAAGCACTGTTACACATGTGATTAGTTCGGAACTTTAAAATTGAGCATAATAATAATTTCAAAATAAAAGCCTTGAATATTTTTACATGACGTAATTGCTCTTTTTGGCTTTATTTGACTTTTTCATCCAAAGCACTGTTACACATGGGATTAGTTCGGAACTTTAAAATGGAGCATAATAATAATTTCAAAATAAAAGCCTTGAATGTTGTTACATCAGGTAATTACTGTTTTTGGCTTTATGTGACTTTTTCATCCAAAGCACTGTTACACATGGGATTCGTTCGGAACTTTAAAATGGAGCATAATAATAATTTCAAAATAAAAGCCTTGAATATTTTTACATCATGCAATTGCTGTTTTTGGCTTTGTATGACTTTTTCATCCAAAGCACTGTTACACATGTGATTAGTTCGGAACTTTAAAATTAAGCATAATAATAATTTCAAAATAAAAGCCTTGAATATTTTTACATCAGGTCATTGCTCTTTTTGGCTTTGTATGACTTTTTCATCCAAAGCACTGTTACACATGTGATTAGTTCGCAACTTTAAAATTAAGCATAATAATAATTTCAAAATAAAAGCCTTGAATATTTTTACATCATGCAATTGCTGTTTTTGACTTTGTATGACTTTTTCATCCAAAGCACTGTTACACATGGTATTAGTTTGGCCCTTTGAAATGAAGCATACTGAAAATTTCAAAATAAAAGCCTTGAATATTTTTACATCATGTAATTGCTCTTTTTGGCCGTATATGACTTTTTCATCCAAAGCACTGTTACACATGGGATTAGTTCGGAACTTTGAAATGGAGCATAATAATAATTTCAAAATAAAAGCCTTGAATATTTTTACATCAGGTAATTGCTGTTTTTGGCTTTATTTGACTTTTTCATCCAAAGCACTGTTACACATGGGATTAGTTTGGAACTTTAAAATTAAGCATACTGAAAATTTCACAATAAAAGCCCTGAATATTTTTACATGGCGTAATTGCTGTTTTTGCCTTTATTTGACTTTTTCATCCAAAGCACTGTTACACGTGGTATGAGTTCAGAACTTTAAAATTAAGCATACTGAAAATTTCAAAATAAAAGCCTTGAATATTTTACATGACGTAATTGCTCTTTTTGGCCGTATATGACTTTTTCATCCAAAGCAATGTTACACATGGGATTAGTTCGGAACTTTAAAATGGAGCATAATAATAATTTCAAAATAAAAGCCTTGAATATTTTTACATCAGGTAATTGCTGTTTTTGGCTTTATTTGACGTTTTCATCCAAAGCACTGTTACACATGGGATTACTTTGGAACTTTAAAATGGAGAATAATAATAATTTCAAAATAAAAGCCTTGAATATTTTTACATCAGGTAATTGCTTTTTTTGGCTTTATTTGACTTTTTCATCCAAAGCACTGTTACACATGGGATTAGTTCGGAACTTTAAAATGGAGCATAATAATAATTTCAAAATAAAAGCCTTGAATATTTTTACATCTTGCAATTGCTGTTTTTGGCTTTGTATGACTTTTTCATCCAAAGCACTGTTACACATGTGATTAGTTCGGAACTTTAAAATTGAGCATAATAATAATTTCAAAATAAAAGCCTTGAATATTTTTACATGACGTAATTGCTCTTTTTGGCTTTATTTGACTTTTTCATCCAAAGCACTGTTACACATGGGATTAGTTCGGAACTTTAAAATGGAGCATAATAATAATTTCAAAATAAAAGCCTTGAATGTTGTTACATCAGGTAATTACTGTTTTTGGCTTTATGTGACTTTTTCATCCAAAGCACTGTTACACATGGGATTCGTTCGGAACTTTAAAATGGAGCATAATAATAATTTCAAAATAAAAGCCTTGAATATTTTTACATCATGCAATTGCTGTTTTTGGCTTTGTATGACTTTTTCATCCAAAGCACTGTTACACATGTGATTAGTTCGGAACTTTAAAATTAAGCATAATAATAATTTCAAAATAAAAGCCTTGAATATTTTTACATCAGGTCATTGCTCTTTTTGGCTTTGTATGACTTTTTCATCCAAAGCACTGTTACACATGTGATTAGTTCGCAACTTTAAAATTAAGCATAATAATAATTTCAAAATAAAAGCCTTGAATATTTTTACATCATGCAATTGCTGTTTTTGACTTTGTATGACTTTTTCATCCAAAGCACTGTTACACATGGTATTAGTTTGGCCCTTTGAAATGAAGCATACTGAAAATTTCAAAATAAAAGCCTTGAATATTTTTACATCATGTAATTGCTCTTTTTGGCCGTATATGACTTTTTCATCCAAAGCACTGTTACACATGGGATTAGTTCGGAACTTTGAAATGGAGCATAATAATAATTTCAAAATAAAAGCCTTGAATATTTTTACATCAGGTAATTGCTGTTTTTGGCTTTATTTGACTTTTTCATCCAAAGCACTGTTACACATGGGATTAGTTTGGAACTTTAAAATTAAGCATACTGAAAATTTCACAATAAAAGCCCTGAATATTTTTACATGGCGTAATTGCTGTTTTTGCCTTTATTTGACTTTTTCATCCAAAGCACTGTTACACGTGGTATGAGTTCAGAACTTTAAAATTAAGCATACTGAAAATTTCAAAATAAAAGCCTTGAATATTTTACATGACGTAATTGCTCTTTTTGGCCGTATATGACTTTTTCATCCAAAGCAATGTTACACATGGGATTACTTTGGAACTTTAAAATGGAGAATAATAATAATTTCAAAATAAAAGCCTTGAATATTTTTACATCAGGTAATTGCTTTTTTTGGCCGTATATGACTTTTTCATCCAAAGCAATGTTACACATGGGATTAGTTTGGAACTTTAAAATGGAGAATAATAATTTCAAAATAAAAGCCTTGAATATTTTTACATCAGGTAATTGCTGTTTTTGGCTTTATTTGACGTTTTCATCCAAAGCACTGTTACACATGGGATTACTTTGGAACTTTAAAATGGAGAATAATAATAATTTCAAAATAAAAGCCTTGAATATTTTTACATCAGGTAATTGCTTTTTTTGGCCGTATATGACTTTTTCATCCAAAGCAATGTTACACATGGGATTAGTTTGGAACTTTAAAATGGAGAATAATAATTTCAAAATAAAAGCCTTGAATATTTTTACATCAGGTAATTGCTGTTTTTGGCTTTATTTGACGTTTTCATCCAAAGCACTGTTACACATGGGATTACTTTGGAACTTTAAAATGGAGAATAATAATAATTTCAAAATAAAAGCCTTGAATAGTTTTACATCAGGTAATTGCTGTTTTTGGCTTTATTTGACGTTTTCATCCAAAGCACTGTTACACATGGGATTACTTTGGAACTTTAAAATGGAGAATAATAATAATTTCAAAATAAAAGCCTTGAATATTTTTACATCAGGTAATTGCTTTTTTTGGCTTTATTTGACGTTTTCATCCAAAGCACTGTTACACATGGGATTACTTTGGAACTTTAAAATGGAGCATAATAATAATTTCAAAATAAAAGCCTTGAATAGTTTTACATCAGGTAATTGCTGTTTTTGGCTTTATTTGACGTTTTCATCCAAAGCACTGTTACACATTGGATTACTTTGGAACTTTAAAATGGAGAATAATAATAATTTCAAAATAAAAGCCTTGAATATTTTTACATCAGGTAATTGCTGTTTTTGGCTTTATGTGACTTTTTCATCCAAAGCACTGTTACACGTGGTATTAGTTTGGCCCTTTAAAATGAAGCTTAACAAAAATTTCAAAATAAAAGCCTTGAATATTTTTACATGACGTAATTGCTCTTTTTGGCTTTATTTGACTTTTTCATCCACAGCACTCTTACACGTGGTATTAGTTCAGAACTTTAAAATGAAGCATACTGAAAATTTCAAAATAAAAGCCTTGAATATTTTACATGAAGTAATTGCTCTTTTTGGCCGTATATGACTTTTTCATCCAAAGCACTGTTACACGTGGTATGAGTTCAGAACTTTAAAATTAAGCATACTGAAAATTTCAAAATAAAAGCCTTGAATATTTTACATGACGTAATTGCTCTTTTTGGCCGTATATGACTTTTTCATCCAAAGCAATGTTACACATGGGATTAGTTCGGAACTTTAAAATGGAGCATAATAATAATTTCAAAATAAAAGCCTTGAATATTTTTACATCAGGTAATTGCTGTTTTTGGCTTTATGTGACTTTTTCATCCAAAGCACTGTTACACATGGGATTAGTTTGGAACTTTAAAATTAAGCATACTAAAAATTTCAAAATAAAAGCCTTGAATATTTTACATGACGTAATTGCTTTTTTTGGCCGTATATGACTTTTTCATCCAAAGCACTGTTACACATGGGATTAGTTCGGAAATTTAAAATGGAGCATACTGAAAATTTCAAAATAAAAGCCTTGAATATTTTTACATCAGCTACTTGTGTTTTGAGCATTATATAACTATTTTAACCCAAGGACTATTACGCATGGGATTAGTTTGGCCCTTTGAAATGAAGTTTAACAAAACTTCCAAAATAAAAGCCTTGACAACATTTTAAATCGTACCGAATGGTGCACGTCCGCCTCGCTTAACGTTCTTGCGGTTCTCCGCGTGCCACTGATTACGTCGCGGCGTTCTTTAGCGTCGACGCCAATTTGTGGCGTGACGACGCCGGGCCCAAGCCCGACGGGCGCGCCTTGGCAGGCCCCGGCTAAATTTCTTCAGAAATTTTGTTTTTCTAGTTATTCTTTATTTTTCATCCGTAACCGTTAATGCGGCTCATACCGCTGCGTGCACACCTACAAAAGAGGTATCAAAACGTGCAGAAAATTCACGCCATTCCAGCTATTACTTTTGGTGGGATTCGGGATTAACATGGCGACATAATTCGCAAAAAACTACGAAAAAAACCCCATTATAACTCAATGGGAAAAATCCTAGAAATACCCTATTTTTGAGGATTTGCTGTGTCGTCACAAATTCACCTAGAAATGCCATTCAAATTTCATTTTGTAGATACGTCTGTGATCTCTTCGAAAGTGAAGACGGCTCGTCGATACCAGTTATGGTTTGTCCACAATTTGCCTCTAAGCGACCCAAAGTTTCTCATTTTTGCTCATATTAGAGTGACAGCCGACCTCGGTTCATATCTGGGCACAACATTTCTTTCTCTCATCACTGTAAATGCTCTGAGTGAGGTACAGATATGAATCTCGGGACTATCGCAGAAGACACATTGAACTGTCATACGCTTAAAACGCTTTTCGAATATGTATTACGGTTCCCGAACAAGAAGGATTTGTTTCCAATGCTTTTTTTCAGTAAAGTGTGTTTGCTCAAACACACTTGTGTGTTTGAGAGCTCACAGCTCAGAGCTCACACCTGCTGAGACCATTATTTGCCATAGCAACGGAACTCAAGAGGCTATTGGCTGCTGGTTAGGACTACGAATACGCATCGTTGTAGTTCTATCTATCCTCAGTTGAAACAGATCAGGACTGAGAACTGGCCTTTACAACTACTTGCTGCTTTGGGCTGTATATAACTGATTTAACTCAGTAACTGTTACACATGGGATTAGTTTTACACTTTAAAATTAAGCATATTGAAAATTTCACAATAAAAGCCCTGAATATTTTTACATGACGTAATTGCTCTTTTTTGGCTTTATTTGACTTTTTCATCCAAAGCACTGTTACACATGGTATTAGTTTGGCCCTTTAAAATGAAGCTTAACAAAAATTTCAAAATAAAAGCCTTGAATATTTTTACATCAGGTAATTGCTTTTTTTGGCCGTATATGACTTTTTCATCCAAAGCAATGTTACACATGGGATTAGTTTGGAACTTTAAAATGGAGCATAATAATAATTTCAAAATAAAAGCCTTGAATATTTTTACATCAGGTAATTGCTCTTTTTGGCTTTATTTGACTTTTTCATCCAAAGCACTGTTACACGTGGTATTAGTTTGGCCCTTTGAAATGAAGCATTCTGAAAATTTCAAAATAAAAGCCTTGAATAATTTTACATGACGTAATTGCTCTTTTTGGCTTTATTTGACTTTTTCATCCAAAGCACTGTTACACGTGGTATTAGTTTGGCCCTTTGAAATGAAGCATACTGAAAATTTCAAAATAAAAGCCTTGAATATTTTTACATCAGCTACTTGTGTTTTGAGCATTATATAACTATTTTAACCGAAGGACTATTACGCATGGGATTAGTTTGGCCCTTTGAAATGAAGCATCCTGCAAATTTCAAAATAAAAGCCTTGAATATTTTTACATGACGTAATTGCTCTTTTTGGCTTTATTTGACTTTTTCATCCAAAGCACTGTTACACATGGTATTAGTTTGGCCCTTTGAAATGAATATTAACAAAAATTTCAAAATTAAAGCCTTGAATATTTTTACATCATGTAATTGCTCTTTTTGGCTTTATTTGACTTTTTCATCCAAAGCACTGTTACACGTGGTATTAGTTTGGCCCTTTGAAATGAAGCTTAACAAAAGTTTCAAAATAAAAGCCTTGAATATTTTTACATGACGTAATTGCTCTTTTTGGCTTTATTTGACTTTTTCATCCAAAGCACTCTTACACGTGGTATTAGTTCAGAACTTTAAAATGAAGCATACTGAAAATTTCAAAATAAAAGCCTTGAATATTTTACATGAAGTAATTGCTCTTTTTGGCCGTATATGACTTTTTCATCCAAAGCAATGTTACACATGGGATTAGTTCGGAACTTTAAAATGGAGCATAATAATAATTTCAAAATAAAAGCCTTGAATATTTTTACATCAGGTAATTGCTGTTTTTGGCTTTATTTGACGTTTTCATCCAAAGCACTGTTACACATGGGATTACTTTGGAACTTTGAAATGAAGCATACTGAAAATTTCAAAATAAAAGCCTTGAATATTTTTACATCAGGTAATTGCTGTTTTTGGCTTTATATGACTTTTTCATCCAAAGCACTGTTACACATGGGATTAGTTTGGAACTTTAAAATGGAGCATAATAATAATTTCAAAATAAAAGCCTTGAATATTTTTACATCAGGTAATTGCTCTTTTTGGCTTTATTTGACTTTTTCATCCAAAGCACTGTTACACGTGGTATTAGTTTGGCCCTTTGAAATGAAGCATTCTGAAAATTTCAAAATAAAAGCCTTGAATATTTTTACATCAGGTAATTGCTCTTTTTGGCTTTATTTGACTTTTTCATCCAAAGCACTGTTACACGTGGTATTAGTTTGGCCCTTTGAAATGAAGCATACTGAAAATTTCAAAATAAAAGCCTTGAATATTTTTACATCAGCTACTTGTGTTTTGAGCATTATATAACTATTTTAACCCAAGGACTATTACGCATGGGATTAGTTTGGCCCTTTGAAATGAAGGTTAACAAAACTTCCAAAATAAAAGCCTTGACAACATTTTAAATCGTACCGAACGGTGCACGTCCGCCTCGCTTAACGTTCTTGCGGTTCTCCGCGTGCCACTGATCACGTCGCGGCGTCCTTTGGCGTCGACGCCGATTTGTGGCGCGACGACGCCGGGCCCATGCCCGACGGGCGCGCCTTGGCAGGCCCCGGCTAAATTTCTTCCGAAATTTTCTAGTTATTCTTTATTTTTCATCCGTAACCGTTAATGCGGCTCATACCGCTGCGTGCACACCTACAAAAGAGGTATCAAAACGTGCAGAAAATTCACGCCATTCCAGCTATTACTTTTGGTGGGATTCGGGATTAACATGGCGACATAATTCGCAAAAAACTACGAAAAAAACCCCATTATAAGTCAATGGGAAAAATCCTAGAAATACCCTATTTTTGAGGATTTGCTGTGTCGTCACAAATTCACCTAGAAATGCCATTCAAATTTCATTTTGTAGATACGTCTGTGATCTCTTCGAAAGTGAAGACGGCTCGTCGATACCAGTTATGGTTTGTCCACAATTTGCCTCTAAGCGACCCAAAGTTTCTCATTTTTGCTCATATTAGAGTGACAGCCGACCTCGGTTCATATCTGGGCACAACATTTCTTTCTCTCATCACTGTAAATGCTCTGAGTGAGGTACAGATATGAATCTCGGGACTATCGCAGAAGACACATTGAACTGTCATACGCTTAAAACGCTTTTCGAATATGTATTACGGTTCCCGAACAAGAAGGATTTGTTTCCAATGCTTTTTTTCAGTAAAGTGTGTTTGCTCAAACACACTTGTGTGTTTGAGAGCTCACAGCTCAGAGCTCACACCTGCTGAGACCATTATTTGCCATAGCAACGGAACTCAAGAGGCTATTGGCTGCTGGTTAGGACTACGAATACGCATCGTTGTAGTTCTATCTATCCTCAGTTGAAACAGATCAGGACTGAGAACTGGCCTTTACAACTACTTGCTGCTTTGGGCTGTATATAACTGATTTAACTCAGTAACTGTTACACATGGGATTAGTTTTACACTTTAAAATTAAGCATATTGAAAATTTCACAATAAAAGCCCTGAATATTTTTACATGACGTAATTGCTCTTTTTTGGCTTTATTTGACTTTTTCATCCAAAGCACTGTTACACATGGTATTAGTTTGGCCCTTTAAAATGAAGCTTAACAAAAATTTCAAAATAAAAGCCTTGAATATTTTTACATCAGCTACTTGTGTTTTGAGCATTATATAACTATTTTAACCGAAGGACTATTACGCATGGGATTAGTTTGGCCCTTTGAAATGAAGCATCCTGCAAATTTCAAAATAAAAGCCTTGAATATTTTTACATGACGTAATTGCTCTTTTTGGCTTTATTTGACTTTTTCATCCAAAGCACTGTTACACATGGTATTAGTTTGGCCCTTTGAAATGAATATTAACAAAAATTTCAAAATTAAAGCCTTGAATATTTTTACATCATGTAATTGCTCTTTTTGGCTTTATTTGACTTTTTCATCCAAAGCACTGTTACACGTGGTATTAGTTTGGCCCTTTGAAATGAAGCTTAACAAAAGTTTCAAAATAAAAGCCTTGAATATTTTTACATGACGTAATTGCTCTTTTTGGCTTTATTTGACTTTTTCATCCAAAGCACTCTTACACGTGGTATTAGTTCAGAACTTTAAAATGAAGCATACTGAAAATTTCAAAATAAAAGCCTTGAATATTTTACATGAAGTAATTGCTCTTTTTGGCCGTATATGACTTTTTCATCCAAAGCAATGTTACACATGGGATTAGTTCGGAACTTTAAAATGGAGCATAATAATAATTTCAAAATAAAAGCCTTGAATATTTTTACATCAGGTAATTGCTGTTTTTGGCTTTATTTGACGTTTTCATCCAAAGCACTGTTACACATGGGATTACTTTGGAACTTTGAAATGAAGCATACTGAAAATTTCAAAATAAAAGCCTTGAATATTTTTACATCAGGTAATTGCTGTTTTTGGCTTTATATGACTTTTTCATCCAAAGCACTGTTACACATGGGATTAGTTTGGAACTTTAAAATGGAGCATAATAATAATTTCAAAATAAAAGCCTTGAATATTTTTACATCAGGTAATTGCTCTTTTTGGCTTTATTTGACTTTTTCATCCAAAGCACTGTTACACGTGGTATTAGTTTGGCCCTTTGAAATGAAGCATTCTGAAAATTTCAAAATAAAAGCCTTGAATAATTTTACATGACGTAATTGCTCTTTTTGGCTTTATTTGACTTTTTCATCCAAAGCACTGTTACACGTGGTATTAGTTTGGCCCTTTGAAATGAAGCATACTGAAAATTTCAAAATAAAAGCCTTGAATATTTTTACATCAGCTACTTGTGTTTTGAGCATTATATAACTATTTTAACCCAAGGACTATTACGCATGGGATTAGTTTGGCCCTTTGAAATGAAGGTTAACAAAACTTCCAAAATAAAAGCCTTGACAACATTTTAAATCGTACCGAACGGTGCACGTCCGCCTCGCTTAACGTTCTTGCGGTTCTCCGCGTGCCACTGATCACGTCGCGGCGTCCTTTGGCGTCGACGCCGATTTGTGGCGCGACGACGCCGGGCCCATGCCCGACGGGCGCGCCTTGGCAGGCCCCGGCTAAATTTCTTCCGAAATTTTCTAGTTTTATCATCATTGTCCATAAAACAGTTAATTGGTGACCTGTGTGTGTGTCATACATAAATGCTTGGATAAAAACCTCGCTCTTCCTGCTCACTACAGCACCAAAAATCAGACAATAAGGACTAGTTGGTTAAATCAATTATGCATCCAGTAAAATTATTCTTAAGCGAGCAGCGCTTAAGTGTTTTTGAATGCCTGGAAAGTGGCAGTGGTAACACTCATTAAATCTGAAAACATAAACATTACATGTCTAACTATAAAGCAACTTGTATGCTACGCAAGTTGCAAGTTATATATATATATACTGTATACCGTATATACATTTTAAGCCAAAAATACCTAACACCTTGTAGAGTCCTTACATTATGACCCCTCCCATCTGAATTTTATGCAGTTCATTTTATGCGCCCGTCCCTCAACTAAAACAACCCTATAAGTCTACATCTAAAAAAAATGGAAAGAATGGTTTGGTAGCCACTGTATATTTGGATTTAAAGAGGACTTTAAATCATCATAAAGCCATAAAGTCATCAAATCCTTCTATTCAGGCTAACTGACTAAAATTTTCTACAAATGCTCTAAACTGAGTTGTTTATCCAGCGTAAAACAAAATATCACCATAAGTGGAGTGTGATTTCCTTAATGTTTCCCTCCTGGGTCGTTTGTTAGGTGACTTTAGTTCATTCCTGCCCTACCAGACTCCTGTCACAATGTGCACATTAAGACGTATGCAGACGACATCAATGTCTTTAAATCAGCTAAAAATACCCACAAAGTCTCTTCTGTTGTATCCAATATTCAGGTCTGGCTAACTAAATTCTCCCTCCTGGAAAACAAGCAATAAAAATAATCACAAAACCTGCCGTCAACGAAGCACACTGAATGGTAAACATCTGGATGGTAGACATCTTGAAGCAGTTATCAATTTGCCCACACAGTAACTTCGCTCACTCTGTTACGTTCCATCTACAGAAGCTTAGGCACATTAGAAATGGCTTGATAGGATGCTGCTAAGTCATCTTTTGCTGCATGCATATTTAATCACCAGCTGGTTGCTGTGGTAATCAATGCAAAGGACCCTTCTCAGCATTATAAGTGAAATAGATAAATAAGTAGCACTGCTCAGTTGGCCACTAATAGGCTTCAAAACTAGTATTAAGAATGCAGCCGCAGTGACCTTTAGTTTCAAATTGCTATTATGATATCCTGGTGCAAAGCAGAATCACCACTGACTTGTGTTTTGAAGGAAAATGGCACAGTTGCAATGAAGTCAAGTAGTCTAGAGATGCACCAACATGACAGATAAACAAGCAGAACTGTAGAAATGAGAAAAAAGTATGTGTGAAATGTAAGACATAGTAGTGCTTATTCTGGGTGTTGGTTGAAGCATCATGCGGTTGTGGTGAGCACACATGGGCATCGTCCAGCCGAGGAGAAAACAGGTTGTGAAACACAAAATATGCTGACCCAAAACCCCAATGTTCTGCAAAAGATTGGTTTCTTTTTTTGCTTAGAGAGAAAACAGCCAAAAACAAGCAGTGAAAATGCAAGCCAACTATCTGAGACATGTCATGTTCCTCTTTTAATGCATTGCAAAAAAAAAAACCTCAACATGAAGCTACTCAGACAGCATCATGTTGAAACTGAGTTCATACGTGGTTTTAAATGAGAAGTTGACACATTAGCTTATCTTAAGATTATGATGCAATAAAGCAACAGTATAGCTTCACCTGCATTGCCCTGACATAGTTCTTCAAACCACAGGACAGATGGAAATCCTCCCAGAAGAGAAACTAATGCTGCTCTGTGAAGGCAGCCAACCACAGGATTCATTAAGCTCAAAGCCTGTAGGCAGCACAGACCCTGCTCATTTTAACTCCATGATGTTTGCACCAGTCCAGCTTTTCAACATTAGCACCTGCCCTCTGAAGAGTCTGTAGTTAAGACTGAAACAATGTTCAGACCCACTTCTGCAGTTTGCCATAAATCCTTAACGACAAACTCTATAAACTTCTCCAGGCTTGAATATTTATAGATCCCTGTGGTTCCCCAGAGTGTCGTTTCCTGTCTGGAGCACCTCGTCGAACAGAAACTTCTGTGGAGCCGCTCTGGGTTGTTACAGCTCTCATGGCGAACAGAACTTCCAAATACAAATGCGGTGGTCTGTTCAGCTTGGGCTATAAACAACATGGTCCTCTGTGGTCAAAAGAATTAAAACAGCAAGAGTTTATGCAAGTGTGCAACTCCGAGTTCGCTCAGACCATTTAAAAACTTCCTGATTTTGATCCGTCTGCTAATTAGTCGGTGAAAATGACTTCAGGCTACAAGTTCTCTGAACTTGGTCAAGCAACAAAACAGATAGCAATGCAGTGACTTAAAATGGTGAAATTCTGAATTGTAACTGGTTTGTGGTTAAACCTGGCAGTCAAAGCTGTCAATTATCTTTAATCTGTTCCAGCTTTTTGCACGTCAGCTTGACCACAGCACTTAACCTCACACCAAGAAGGCTAAAAGGTCTGGTGTAGAGTCCGGATGGAAATCTTAAGACTGGAAAATGAAGGCATTTGCCTTTTGTGCAGGTGGCTGTAAGTAGGGCTTCAAAACGCAAAACTAAAAAACAAGAGCAAGAGACATTTCTGCCATTAGAAAACAGGGACATCCTCAAAATAAACTAAGGCCTATTACTGATGCTGACCGCAGTTCAATAACAACATAACCATTTTTGAGAGAAAGGCCAAAAGAGCAAAACCATATTCACTGCAAAGTCTGCATCAAATATGTTGAGAGAGCTTAGATATCTGGGGGGGGGGGTTAAATCAGTTTCAAAGTCTGATGAGAAAAACCATATATTTATGGTCTTGATGTCTTCCAATACTATTGGCATGACACATTGGAGGTGGCCTCAGCAGTCTCCAATGATCTGAGAGGATTTTTCTTCAATGGATCGACAGAGGCTCAGGTTCTGGAAGTACGTGAACTATGTGGAGAAGTTGCAAGGGGCATCTCTCTCAACGGTGAGGTGAGGACTAAGTCTTTCAATAAGAAAAGCCTTAGTCCTTAGTCTGAGGACTTCTTGCAGACAGTAATATTCCTCTTTTAGACCAAGTTTCATCCAGATGTTATGTGACATGTTTTTAAAAGAAACAAGAGAACAATAAAAACTGCTAATTTTTCACAATGTGAATTCCTGACCACTGACTTTTAGTCTAGACGTAAATAGAATTTGTACCTTAATAAAGAAAATCTTTCCCATGTGGCAACATGAAATACAAACAATGTTTTAAATTAGTAGTCTAAAAGACAATGGTTATGTTTACGTCTATTCAACTAACATACCATGGTCCTTCTGGGGACAAAGGTTCAAACTATGCTTAATAAAAGTCTCGTCACTGAGCCCAGAGAGGAATCTCATAAAAGCAGCTACCATTTCAGCAAGCAAAGACACTAAGATTCTGGTTCTGTTTGTTGGGTCCCACTCACTTTCAAGCCCTTTGAAACCGAACTGAATACAAAAGAAAACTACTCTTACGGAAAGTCACTGAAGAAGAGTGGGCACATGAAGACTTAGCAGGGGCTTCAAATGTAAAATAAACAAAACTAAAACACATATCTAAAAAAATAAATAAAAAAACATTTAACAACAGAAATCAAGCTTGGTCTAAATCGATTGGGAATAAGAGTTTTGTTAGTTCTGTGTATTTTTCTCTGCCTTCTTTTTTGAAGTCGGCAAACCGCTCAGCTCCTCTTCGAGTGCAATATTTCTGCCACATTGTTAAACTCAAGAGAGATGGAACAATGTAAACAACTATGATTGTAAACAAAACTATCTTGTGCTTTTTCTCGTGCCTTCCAAACATGCCATTCTACTGAATAAAAATAGACTTTTTTTTTTTTAAAGAAAACTTTCTGAATTTCTAAGGTTGCAAAATGACACCATTCACATAGGTAATGTTTTGGCATGCATCAAGACCTTAGGACAACACTTCGCCTGAGCATAACATTTAGAGCTGAGGTAGAGACTGGTAGAATTTCTATAATTAAAGTTCAATGTGTTTGAAAGGTCTGAGTTTTAGGCTCTAGTGCCTTTTATTGTACACTAGCTGGGCAGGAACGGGGAGGAGAGAGATACTCTGTGTGGCTAACAAAAACATCAGTGCTGTTCCTCCACCAGTCGGTGCTGAGCACCACCTGCAAGATTACTTTTCTTTTCTCTTATTTAAAAGAAAGACAAATTCAGCCATCTGAAAACCATGAGGTGGAAATCAGTGAAGCACCAGCCATAATCGACAACGTTGCTTTAAAAACTGTGAAAGGCTAAGAGCAACATATCTGGCCAGCTGACCAAGCAGACACACAATTAACCTGCTAATGTCAGTCTTTTGTGCTTGTCTTAAACTATTAACATGCACAATAGCAGAAAAATATATTGTAATAGTAATAGAAAACTTCTGGCAAACTTTAAAGGGGCTGAACTTTGCCTTCTGATGCAACAAGACAAAAATGTTAATAGAACTGTAAGCAAGCGATGTGACTTTTCTTTAGCGCAGTGTTCTCCGAAAATTAGTCCTCTGACGGATTATATAAATGCTGGTACAGGCAAATCTGCTCTGCAAGAACACCTTCCTAATCGTCCTGTTTGGTTGTGAGGCGACGCACGAACGATCCATACCAGCTTACCAAAATTTGGAAGTGCAGGACCAGGCGTTGCGAAAGCACACACAAGGCCAATGAGCACAAGACCGATGTCCAGTGGCGGGACACCTGTCCCTCCCAGTCCCAGTTCAGTGCATACCTCACACTCCCAGTTCAGTCAAACAATAAATCTAGCTAACAGGCCATTAGAACGTCAACGTCTGACAATGGCATTTGATTATTCAGTATTCTGCATTCACATGCTTAGTCTAAGAGGTAATATACTTGGCGGTTTGGGTAAAAGATAGAAAATCTGTCACTGAAATGTATCCATATTTTTAAATATGTTATTTGATGACCCCTCCATAATCAGTTTTGTGGAAGGATGAATGAATGAGTCACTTTGCCCTATTCATCCATCAAACTGGAAAATAATAAACATGGCTCCTCTAAATGAGCCTTGGATTTTTGAGCCATTATATATGTTAAAAGCTTGCCATGATAAAAAATAATATAAATTTATGAACATATTGCTCCTTTGTTCTTATTTTATTTCCCCTGAAGATTATATGTTTATACTTCTGCCTGTACACTGTGAACGATTGAAAACCGAAGTCAGATTCCTTGTTTGTGCACATAATCTTGGTTTATAAAGCTTTTTATATGACAGTCAGTATTGCTTTATGAATAAGCCATCACATCCTATGTCTTCAATTCAAGAGTTTCTACTTTCAACACAAATGGAGGGGGGAGGACAATGTTTGCAGAACGCTCAAAGTCCTGTAGTTCTTTTAATAATGTTCACAGCAGGAAGCCTTGCCTCACCTCATGAAGCTCTTTGTTAATATAAAAAAGCAGAACAGAAGGGGCACAGCATACTGTTAAAAACCTCAGAGTTTGGTGAAAAAGATAAAAAAAAGTTTTATGAGTCCCTTAGCTCCCTTTCACAGCAATAATGTTTCACTCGTAGATTTTCTAATAACCCTCACTCCATCTAATAACCATAATTTGCCCCCCTTTAAGTCAAGTAATGCATATTTAGGAGGAACACTATTCATAGAGACCTGCCGGTCCCCATTAGAAGAAGAAAAAAAAACTTGCAGGTAATTTCCCTCTGGAGCAGGAGGATTAATAAGCCAGTCTGACGTTGCTGAAAATTAATGTTTGTTAGAGTCTAAGAGGATGCTGGTGGAAGCAGATGGAGAGAGCACATACGTGCAAGTGTTAATTTGTTGACGTGATTACAATACCAATCAATCATACGTTGATGATACTTAACATTCCCACCCAATATAATGCTGCTTTTCCTCTCTTATGCAACAGAGTGTTGAGTGACGGCTCTAGAACTGCATTTTTTTTTTTCCCCCTCTTCTCTTTTACTTTTTCCAGCTCGGTTTTCAAACCCTGTGGTAAGGAGCAGAGAGTTCACCAACAGGCTGTGTGTCAGTGGGCAATTATGAGGACCTGCTTCACTAAGCGTGTGGTTTCCACTGACAAATCCATTCACAGCCTGCAGAGAGCTGCTATTTTTGAATCCTGGCCCGCCTTGGCGTTAAGCTTGTAACACTAACATCAAAGTTCACCGAGCGTGAAAGGTCTGATTGTCCATTACAAGCGCCTGTGGTGGTATCCATCAGGCTTGGAGTGACAGAGCTGACAACCACAGAAGGAAATCATTTTAACAGGGAGTGGTACAATGTTTTTCCAAGGCTTAGAAAAACATCTTAATTAAATGTTGACAGAAAATTCCAACCAAAAACCTCCAGTGGGGAAAAAAAAAAAAAGGTTGTGCGTGAATGCAGATTATGAAGGGCAGATGGTCGCCGTCTAACCTCTTCACCTATAGTAAGATAACATGAGGCCCGGCACAGCAGAGATCAGCCAGCGGCAGTAATAACTTCTCTGAATCTTCCGTACATACTTTCCTCCAGGTTTTGGCTTTACAGCAGTCTGGATGATTGGACACACCTATTGTATTCTTTAACATCCTCTTATCACTTATCTCAGTCGGTACCTTGTTGTGCCACTCATGTTTCCGGACCTGCTGCCTGTCTTTCTAAAGTAGGAGGTACTATCTGCTAAAACGCACAACTAATCCATCTCTAACTCAAGCGGACAAAGAGAAGTTAAGTCAAGACATTCAGCCACAGAAGCTGGAAGTAATTTACCTTTTTTTGTGTTAATAAAAAAATCACGTTATACACAACATCGGTTGTTTGTCACGTCACTACATTGATTTAAATACGTTTCATCAGCTCAAAAATAACAAGTCAATTGATTATATCAAAGGAAAATAAAACGGTCCAGCACCATAACACATACACAAACTGGTATTAAATGCAAATCTAATCACAATTTAATAAGTACAGGCAAATTTAGAGAAAGTAGGGGGTAAAACCTGGTCTGTCCTATTGGAGAGAGTTGAGTCAAAAGGCAAAGCTCTTGATTTACCGGACGATCTACGTTCGTACCTCCGTCAATGGTCAGGAGTTCTGGGTAGTGGCTGACCAAAAGAGATCGCGTTTGGTCATTCTGGTATTTTTTCAGAATGGGTTTCCACTGCAGGGTGTTTGGGCCTAAGACGTTTGGTCATCCAGGAGAGACTCAGACCACAATGTTTGACCTTAATGACATTATTACATTTGGAGGGGAACAAAAAAAAGAGCAGCTTCCAAGCCTGAGTACATCATCCCAACTGTAAGGTACAGGTTTGGCAGCATCCTGTTAGCGTTTTGCTGCAGGAGGGAGAGTACTTCGCATAATAGTTGGCAGCCTGAGTAAAAAGTATTATGTAAAAATATTGGATCATATTAAGACATAAGCCAGGACACTCAAGTTTGGCTACGAAAAGGTCTTCCAAATGGACAATGCCCTTATTAAAAATTGCCAAATTAGTTAGAGGGTAGTTTACACAAAGTCAAGTGTTATTGAGTAGCCATACCAAAGCCCTGATCTCAGAGCTAAACACTTATCCATCTCTCGCCCATTATTCTGATATTTAGCAAATAGAAAATATGTAATCATAATAACGCTAGACTCTTTTTTTATACAAAGGTATGCATGACTTCAGCTGCATTTATGTAGCTCTGACAGAAACGTCGCACTCCATTTAGGAGGAAATCTCCTCTCATCCGCTTGTTGTCACGTTCAGTTCAGGAGCAGACCAACTTTTTCCACTTATTTATGTTAAACTTACCAGTTTACCAATATAGAAACTGAGCTGCGAATCAGAAGTCAGTTAAGTCATGACTACAAAAGTTCGTATTTACATATGAAATACAGTTAAAACTGTTTAGAAAAATGTTGAATTAGAGGGCAGCAGAGGGAAAGAATAAAAAAAACCTGGTATTTCTTCAGAAAATACATCGCACCTGTATCTGGAGGGCCGGTGTTTACGGTGTTTAGATGTCTTAATGTTTCCCTCTGGATTTCTTGTTTTTCACACATGGTGAAACTATTAACTATGTTATACCGTGTTGGTGCGTCTGAGAATTGGGGTCCAATTATCACATCTGACGTGATTTACGGAGGCTGAACAAATGTGGGCTGAAACCAAACGAGCGGAACAAACTTAAGCTCTTAGCAGCTTTACGCTCTTTTTCCAACAGCATTAACTACGGTTTTAAACATAAAAACTAATGCAAACATTTCTTTAGGTAAAACAACTCACTCGGATATGACGTCGGTAGACCTCAACAAGATTGTTTCAGTATTTTTCCCCGTCTTCATTGTCAGTGCAATACCATATGCCACCACACAGATAGTATAGAAATTGTTGTACCTCAATGGGGGCGCTGTTTCGCCATCAAGACGTGTAATTAAAATGACGAATAAAAACTGAAAATAATTAATATAGAACACATGAAGTGCACATTCAAATACGAATGAGAATGTGCCACATTTAACGGTGTTTTCAACTTTTTCTCACCTTTTTCTTTTTCGCTTGCACATTAATTTTAATTGTTAAAGTGTGTAAAGTGCGAACCTTATTTATTTATTCAGCTCAGTCTAGTTCAGTTTAGCCATAAACCAGTTAATATCTTCTTGTGACTCTTCACAAGTCAAACAGGTGCAGCTACAGTGACACAAAGGAAGTAGACGTTTTTGTAAAGGTATTTTTAAAAATGAATATTTTTCAAACATTTAACTTTTTGGTGAGGCTGCCAAGTGCCTCCCTTAATTTGACCAAAATACACCTTAGAGATCGTCAGCAGAAGAAAGACACCAAAGTGAAACCAAAGCAGAGGTTTTCTCTACTTTGGTTTCATCCCCACTATACGCATTGCAGTGGGGATATTGTTCTGCAGCAAAAAGAGGGGGACTTGTCGGTTTTAGCTCCACATTTGACAGCAATCAAATATGGAGGGCGACAATTCATCTGGTCATCAAACACAATAACATTCAGACAAAACCATGTCAAAAACCAAAACCATTCTTTTAATTCCACTTAGTATATGCACCACTCTGTGTTGGTCTTTCAATTAAAATCCCAGTAAAATGTATTGCAGTATGTTGTTGTTCTGGGACAAAATGTGAAAAAGGTTCAAGTTTGGCATGACAGTAATTCACAAAGATCTAGTTCAGTCATAATAAAGTACTGTTGAGCACAATAACATCAGAGCGGAGATTTACAAATGCACACAAGTTGTCATACAGTATTAAAGTGTCGTGAAGCTTCACTCAGTCACTGCAACGATCTGAACAGTTTTTATTGACTTGACCCACAAATAAACCAACCGCCAACAGCAAATGGAGGAGTTCGTTTGAAATACAACCCAGCCACAACCAGCTATTTTCAGAGCAAAGTGCAGAAGAGATCAAACATCTCGGGAGTTTATTAGTATCCAGAGCATCTTGGATAACAACCATCAGATACATAATTTATAGCTTTCACCAAACAGCTGGCCTGTTTTGAACATGGATACAAAAAAGAAAAATACTCAAATGTCTAAAAGGCTCTGAAATAGCGACGTTTACAAGGTAGATGCTAATTTTATAGAGTCCAGAGATAAAGTTTTGGGCTCCATTGATCCATTGTGATAAACAGATGTTGGCATAAGCCCAGTTAAATCCTCACAAAGCCTCATATACGGTGTACATTTTAGGACATCCTCAGGTAAACGTCCTCACACATCACACCAAAGACAAAAACCCATCAGACCTCCGACTGAACGGCTTCAGCAGAAACACCTTCAGACGAAAAGATCTCACAAAAGAAAAGCGTCAGAACAACGGTGTCCAATATCTTTAATTTAGCTGTTTAGCATTTCATTCGAAAGGTCTTTAACCCTTTCAATCTTTAGTTTGAAACAGTTACTCAGAGTAACCTAAATTTTCAAATTACAGTAAAAATCAAAAATAAAACATGATCTAAAAGCCTTATCCTGCTCGAACCAGCTCTTAATCTGGACAAGTCCGCAATCTGAAAAAAAAAAAGACAAAACAAACAAACTTTTCTATATTTCTGGTTTTTGAATACATGAGGTATCGCGTGACAGTGTTCTGTAGATGACGGTGTTTCCATTTCATTTCAAGATCAAATTAAAAGCAGTTCAGAACTGATCAGTACCTTCAGAGGTCAAAGTTTAGTTCCTGCTGTTGGTTTGTTGGGAAAAAAATGATAAAGAAGTGAAACTAAACCCAGAAAAGTGAAGCTGTGGAAACAAAACCAATGCAGGAGAAAAAAAAAAAAAAGAGACTGATCCACAGTTTTGACAGGAAGTCAAACTCCGGAGACGGCTCTCTGTGGGTTTGTCTTTACAAGAGAGTTCCCAAAACAACCTGATCATGGGATTTTTTTTTTTTCTTTTAAATGAACATATAAACAATGACTGCTGCTGACAAGACAGAAAGCAAACTTACAGGCAGTCTGGATAGTGAAAAAAAAACAACCTTTAAAAGTCTGAGTCCGTTTCAAAATAGAACTGCTAACTATATTAGAAAATGCTTTGCTGCAATTATCTGCTTAGCTGAATTTCAACACCGGGTTCCGACTACAGCAGCGAAGATTAAAATATAAATGAGGGATTAAAGAGGCTGAGGAACAATGGAGGTGAGAAGAGGAGCTAATCTAATTAAGATTTCAATCACTCAATTAGATCTGAGTAGGAGAAACAAATGGCAAGTAAATTCTTCCATCATAACAACCGGTTTAATTACTCCAAGACAGAGCGCTGACATCTGGCATGTCCCCTCCAGACTGCTGGCAGAGTGTTTACGAACACACACGTATATATGTGCGGGGTAGAGTGAGAGGGAGAGTTTTGCTGCGACAATATGGAGGGATTTGGAGAGTGGGAGTTCAACAAGGACTGGGCTTTAACTGAGCCCTGACCGTGTTTATGAGCAGGGAGGCTGGCAGCATGGAGCACCCACGCGGTCAGAGCAAAGAGTCGCATTAATGGCATTCGGGCCGATTTTTTTCCCATGAGAGCACGGCTCTCCGGCTGAGAATGAGGTCACGGGCCCTTTTCGGGGAGGAGAGGTGCGGTTTAATTCGACACACGAACACGAGGGCCTGACGGCGGACAGACGGCCTCGGGGAGGGGCTTGGGAGGCCGGGGAGCCGCGGCGGTGGCCCGAGGTGCCGTGCCAACAGCACACTCAGAGGGAACAGCCAGGGCTTCTCAGTACTCAGCTGCACCACTTCTTGTTGTGAGTCTGTCTAACCACTTCCTCATGCTGCAGGCAGCGAGGTCAGGGTTCAGTCAGGTCCTCTGACAGCCAGAACAGGCTGCAATAACAAGAGTGCTGGAAACAAGAACGCTCTTTCATTTTCTCTCCACAGCTACTGACCCCCCCATCCCCCCCCACTACTCCCACCCTCCTTGCTTTCCTTCCTGCAGCAAGACACATTTTTGCAGTCAATTTGTTTCTGTGGGGCCGCGGTATTTACAACCCTGCGGCATGGAAGTTTTATCATTGTACAATGAGCTGTTCCCTGAGCATAAAGCTCGAAAACAGGCTTGTCTGGAAATATTTTTCGGTTGTACGGTCAGTGTTAGATTTTGCAAAATAAGCGATCCCAGAAAAGAAGTTTATGGAGGACAATAAAGATGAAAGCAAACCCGGAGGGAAATCTTTAAAGGCTTTTATGCAACATAGATATTTTGGCTTTCATGTCACAGTTTAGGTTTTACGGAGGAGAAACAGTCTGCTCAGTATTTTTTGTTGCATTTCAAACAGTTTTTAGGCATGCCTGGAATAATGAGATGGTCACATGCTGCCCTCGTCTGATTAAGAATGATATTGCAGCTGAAACTACAGTCTGATGAATCAATAGATTTTGACTTGATCCACAAAGATAACCCTGATTAACTCAGGACAGTGCAGCTGCTCTCTGTGCATAGTAAAACCTAGTCATGCTAAGTAACAAATAACTAATGACACACTACCTCTTGACTGAGAAAGCAAAGCCATTTTTCCTGATAAAAACCTTAAAAGTTATCAAGTAAAAGGTTTTGTTTTGAGAGCTAATTTCAAAGCAAGACTGACTTTCAACCAAAAATAAAAATGCGACTTTTGGACAAATAGGGGATTTAAAAGGAAGGTGAAATTCGCCAATCACAAGAGTTCTTCCTCCCTGTGACATCCGACAGGTTTCTGGATTGGTACTTTTTGGAAACCATTTCAAAAACTAACTTAAAACTACAAGTTGTTTGTGCATTAAATTAATGTCAACACATGCAGTTTTGACATCCCAAACTTTTCATGGATATTTAAAATCGAATTTAATAATGGCTAATGAGCTTCTTTAATTATTATTAAAATGAAATAACATGAGCAACCTTCATTGCCTCATGTAAAAGCGTTGACTGCAGCTGGCTTTCATATCAGCAGAATGGCACAGCAGCAACAAAAACAGCGTCTGCCCTATGAAATATGCTTTACCTTGACTACATCGAGCGTTTACTATCTCTGAACTATAAAATTCAGCTGATAAGATGAAATCGGCATGAGAGCAGAGAGTCTTTAGGGGTAAAGGTTCAAAATCCAAGAGTCGGTTCACACTGCAGGACGTCTGTTCAGTCCCAAAACAATAGATTCAGGGTCAAATAAAACCGCAGCCAGCATGATGAAGTTGCTTGCTGTGACGCCCGTATCAATTTTACAAGAACGAGTCAACCAGATTCGACGACAGCAGCACGATAAGCGGAGAGCAGACACCGCAGAGTCTGGATGCTGGGGGTCGTTCCAGCGCTCAAGCACCACATGTTTGCAAGTTGATCATAACGGCACAAGCGGCAGTTTCACACTCCAGAGGGAGCATGTTGGTATTAATAGGTCAGAATGGCGTGTGTGCAAAAAATACAAGTCAGCTAAGTGGGTCAGAGACACGGATTCAGGGACCCGGTGCGGGTCAGCGGGCAGACTCAGAGGTGTATTTGCACATTTCTGGCAAGGGTGTCTGCGGAATAGCTTTGCCCTGCAGGTCATCTTCAATATTTGTTGTACGGATGATTTATAAATATTTCCCTTTGGTCTCACCAAGGGCAGAGCATCTCGCCAGGGCGAAAGCTCTCTCTGAAGTGAAGCCATAAAAGTAAATTCTGCGTGCCTCAACACACACAACCTGCAGCGCCATACCCTCTCATCTCTGCCAGACACACACACGCACACACACCTCAGCAGCAGAATAACTATGATCGGGTGAACACTTCTGAGTAGATTATAAGGCACTCAGGCCGGAAACCTCCAGTCACTCCGAATTTGACTCAAAGCAGTCACCATCAGGTCGGGTTCGCAGAGGAGAGATCAAGAGGCTCCCATGGAAATAAAAGCGCTGAACACAGTTTAATGACGGTAATAACTTGTTGTCAGTGAGGAAAAAATGAGTGCAATTAAGCCGGTGTCTTCGCAGCGGGGAAGAGAACTTCAAAAAGGTTGCGATATTCACGGTTTGGAAATGCAACAACAAACAATTCGCCTCACGTAATTTATTTATTTATTTTTTTTCCTTTTTACAATCCTTCAGTCTTCCCGTGCAAATTGGAGAAACGTCGTTAACTGGATGAAAATTAGCTGTGAAGATTTGAAAAAGAAAAAAAAAAGAAAGAAAAGCTCTGATGAAAAGAAAGTAACAGAAACAGATGTCAGATTTATAACCGGTTGCATCTTAAACTCCTGCACTCTCCTCCTGTGTGTCCAGTTGGACGGTGTGACAATACGACCTAATAAAAACTCAGATCTTAACCTCTACCTCCGTCCTGCAAAACGGCTCCGAGATCAGCCTGACGATAACTCAGCCACCGAAACCGCCAGTCAAACAGGAAGGCCGTCTTGACTGTTTGACCTTTTGGCCTACACGCTACTGAAATCCCAGCTCGGTGGAGGAAATGAACCCTCCGAGCCACTTCATCATCATCAGTTCACTACAAAGCAAATGTAATTCACGTTGGGCAAGAGGCAGCAAATTAGGGAAAGAGCTGAATGCTCTGAATTAGTCTCAGCGCGGCGGTCCCCTCGAATGAAAACAATCACCGACTGTTACTCAGCCAGACCAAGAGCTGGGGATTTTTTTTTTTTAACTCTCTATTGTTTGTTCTTTTCTAAAATGGACTCCCAGGAAATCACCTTTTCAAGTCTAGATGTATTTTTGCCAAGAAATTAGAGAAAGATTTCTTTTGTTATCCAGAAAGTCTTTGTTTATTTAGCGTTCTACCAATGGTTATGGTCGAATGAGGCATTTCCAGCATTCATGTTAACCTTTGTTAATCAGGAGCACATTCATCCTGATTGATAGTGGTGATTGAGTTTTCTCAAAAAGTAACTGGAATAAATTAAATAAGTGTTTCAATGACACTCTTTTGTCAGATTGAAAGCACCTTTTGAATTTCTGTGTCAGAAAGATTTGATATAGTATTGAACAACAAAAGTAGTTCAGTCATCAGTTCTATTAAAGGAAAGATATAATGAGATGCATAAAAATCTTTGTGAAAGTTTAAATACCACAAAGGGTAAAACTTGAATATCCACATGGTAATTTCTTGCATGAAGCAACGAGGTTCACCCAAACTGCCTAAATGTTCTTGCTAACTGTCCCGCAACGATCAAACTGGATTGTCTCCCACAAAATTGGTGTCATTCCTACAAACTTACAGCATTTCTTCAAGGACTCAAACCCAGGCTTCCTCAGCCGCTCTAACAACTTCTAGCTAACACCCCCAGGCATAATGTAACATCTCCAAGACCTCCGCCATGTTCCCAAGCACGGACCAAATCCGAAAATCTTATCTGAACCAAAATGCTGAATTTTCCGTTTCAAAGCGAGAGGTTGTTGTGGAAGGAGTGATGGGGAAGGTATTTTGGAGCAGGATATGCGGCGGTTGGGACCCATCTGTTTCTCGCTAAGTCACTGGAGGGAGGAAGAAAAGCCCAACAGATACGCTAAGCATTAGCGGTTAACCAACTACTAATGAGGGGAAAAGAAAAACATTGAAGTCAGATGAAACTGTTTAGAAAGCGGGAGTGTATGATGTCCTTACTGGGTTTCAGGGAAGGATGGCCAAACACTCACGTAAGCCTCATCTGTAATAACCAAGGGGATAACAATGAGAGACAATCAGCTCTGTTTCTAATCTCTGTGTGTGTTATCCCATCCTTGGAATAAAGAAAGCTGTTTTCACACATGTATCCTATACACACACTTCCACACGTTGGATTCAGCAAAACGTCCCGGGCTCTGGGTTCTGGTCTTGGCGTGTAAACGCAGAGCCTTCTGCCAGCGTTAGGGGTTTGCTGGTTTTCATTTCTCTGATCCCCGCTCTCGTCCCTCATCTACCTCGCCAAGCCCTGGAATAAATCTTGGGAAAAGAGCGGGCCTCCTACCCCCACGCCGAAACTCATTCCCAGGTGTGCAAATCCCGGGTCAGCCCAGGATCACGCTGCAACACCGCCAATGTGTTACATAGAGGGGTAACGCACGGCGGCAGATGACAAGTACAGAGGGATGTAAGGCGAACGGCAAGGGAAAGGTGAGAAGAGGGGGGCTTTGGGGGCGAAGAAACAGAAACGGAATGAAAATTAAATAAAGTGATGGAGAACAGGCAGGAGACAGGAGAGCCCGGTTTGGGAATGTGAGCCATGATGAAACCATTCGGCTCAAATCAGCACCATGTGTCCTTCAGAGTCTTATTATCCCATAAATGAACTTTATTGAGGCAACAAAGTGCTTTGGAGCTCTGCGAAAACATTAAAGGGGCCCCCGCCTGTCTCGGCCTGGGGCCAAGAGGAGTCCTGTTCCTCAGGGGATGCATGAAAAAAAAAGAAAAGCAGGGCCCCTGGCCTCATGTTTGCTGCCCTCAGACCGCGGGGTATGTCTGAGTAATAGCCTATTAGTGACAGAGAAATAGTTTGCAATTACACAGAGCAGACAAATATGGCGCAGGCCCCCTGAACCACCTGACCCCGTGAGGGTAACCAGGAAGGAAGGATGAGAGGCGACAGGAACGGAGAGGAAGAAGAAAGGTCAGCAAAGTGTTGCGAAAAAGTACTTGACCCCTACAGAGATTTATTCTGTTTCTGCTTTTTCAGTCAAACTAAGAAGTTTTAGAATCAGGGAAACTTTGATATGAGACAAAAACAGCCAGAAAAACAAAAGAAACATGTAGTTTTCAGACTAAATGTGTAAAAGTGATTTCTCCACTTGTTAAATAGTGAATTAAACTCATTTTTGGAAAGCTGTGTTTTTAACTTGACTGGCGACATCCGGAGATGTTTTGCAACTTCTTCGCCAATTACAATGGAGGATGTTCCAGGAAACGTTTTGTCCATCAGAGCTGCGAATCACCCATCAGCTTCACCATCCTGACTCTGGCACCTTTAAAATGTGTTGCATTTACCAAGACAAACATGGGAACATTTGCAAAAACCTAAAGGAATCAACAGGAAGAAGACGGACATGCAAAGCTTTAATACCTCTGTGACATACAGAATATCTGGTTTAAAAAGGAACCCAGTCAATCTTCAACATTAAAGTGTGTTTCCTCGTCTTAGGGAGCAAATAATTACTTGTGAGGAGTTATACGAGGGTTTTTTTTTTGGTTAAGAAGAAAGCTGCAGAGACGCTAAACTGCTTCGACCGATGAAGACTCCCAAGTTTGAAAATAAAAACCATCTGGTGATGAAGCAAAGGTTATCAGAGTCCAAAGTCTGCTTTTCATTTTCAAATGAAGCCTTCAGCTCAAATACACCAACGCTACCTTGTACAGGGTTCGCTTCTCATTCTGAATAAACATTTCAGGTTTGGTCAGTAAAACTGTTTGGCTCCAAAAACGTGAGACAAAACAAAACAAAACAAAGAGAGTTCCTTTAACTTGGGACCTGAAAGTGTCAACTACTGAAAATCTAATCAGTTGGTCTTTCCTTGCAACACTCCGGGGAACAACAGCGCTTTTATCCAAGCTGATCAGAGTGTAAGTGCTGTATTTAACACGCGGCACAGTCACAACAAAAAGTTATCTCAATCCCAGACATGCAGAAAGGCCCCCGTGGCCCCGTGTATGACTGGTGAACCGCAGCCGCTCCTCCGGAGAGACCAAGTGTGGGGGAGAGAAATGAGCAGCCACTGAGGTGGAAGACTGCTGCGTTAGATAACAAATGTTCATGACAGCTCAGGGGGCTGCGAGGAAATACGTGGGCGTGTGTTTGATGTGTATATAACCACCCGCCTGGCTCCCCGGCCAGCTCACCACTCAGCAGGCGCGCAGCGGACGGCCGGGGCCCAATCCAACATAAATACTGTCTGATCCTTTTCGGGGCGACAAATTTCATAAGGATGGGATTCTTTTTTTTTTTTTCCTTTTCATTTTCCCCTTTCTTTCTTCTGCGGTGAGGAAAGGGGGTTATAATGGTTAACCAAACTGCCGCAAGTGGATGCATGGGACTGATTAGGACGCTGGAAATAAGATTAAAGAGATTTCTAGCAACAGATTGAAATGTATTTGCCATGATTGCTGAGAACAGCTTATTCAGGCCAGACCGCAAAAATAGAGCATCATAAAACAGAGGAAGGAGGAGGACCAGAGATTTGCTGAAAGAAACTCAGGACAAACCTTGCAGAGATTAGAGGGTGTGTGTATGCCTGAACAGAAGGTGAAACAACAGATGGATTAGCTCTTAGTTTAAATACTTTCAATAATCAGTCACTTGGGTTTATTTAGCCACATTTTGCTCCCGAAAACGAAAAATCTCCCACCTGCGGAGTGAGTGCGCGCGCCACGAGTTTTACCTGACATTCAGTCCTGACCTCTGCCCTCAGGCTACCCCTTAAAAAAAACGGCTTTGATGAAAAATAAATCTATTGAAGTCAGAAAGAGAAAGACAAATCAATACAGGGGCAAGCGCCAGGATAAAAGTGGGCGCTGTGTGCCAGAGAGATCCTCAATCTCATTCCTGGGCTGATTGGACTTAAAGTGGAACCACATGAACAGAGCCGCCGCCACAGCCGCCGCCAGGGAACGCAGGAGAGCGAGGAACGCAAAGCAAACCGGCGTCAGCGCTCACCAACCCTCAAACCACTGCAGGTTGCATTAACATTCACGATTTTCAAACCGTGTCACGTCATCCACATTTAGAGGTACATTTCTCTTTAAAAACCAAAAACAAACCAAAATGAAGCTTCACTCACCTTTTTCTGGTCTAATTTCTCTGCAGACCGTCCCAAGTTCAGTCGGGCTGATCAGGTATGAACCCTGGAGGCCATGTTGCGTATTGTATTGTCCATCTTTTATTGTCCCCATCTTTCCTGAAATCTCTGCAGTGTTCTGTTAAATGACAATTTTGTTCGAAAAATTTGACTAAACGGTGAGGGGGAAAAAAACCAATAATAATACAAATAGAAAAACAAAAAAACAATCAGTTGCCTTATGTGATGTCACAGGAGGCATGTGTGTTTACCAGTTCATTTTAGAGGCTCTTAATTTGATGACAAAACTTTACACAACAAAATACTGATTGTATAAACATAAAACTGATGACATGTTCTAGGAAACAAACGTATCTATGAAAAGTATTCACTCACTTGGATGTTTTAGCTTTTATTACATTTACAAAATCAATAAAATTAGGCTCTTTTGACAAAAAAATAAACCACTGTCAAAGTGAAAGCTGATTTTGACAACATATAAAGAATTAAATACAAATATGTAACATAAATAAGTGATTGCTTAATTAATCACCACTTTCAAGTCAGTAGTTTATAGACGTAATCGCAGCACGAGATCTCTGTGGATAGGTCTCGCATCTGGATTCTGTGATTTCATTCCTTACTTCAATTCAAAAATACTTTATTGATCCCAAAAGGAAAACCGTCTTCAAGCTACAATCAGTCCAGTCGCTATGTTCAGGTCATCTCCATTCCACTCAGACCAAATCAATCATCTGGATCTCTTTTGAATTACATCCGTCACTATAAAGGGGATGAACATTTATGCTCATTTTGTTATAACGTTTTATTATAATCAACTTTTTTGTGGGATTGTTTTTGTAAAAAAAAACAAAAAAAAACATAGTATTGTTTTTTTATGATTGATTTGTAAAAGCAATAAATAAACGTGTAAAATAATATATATTATTAAATATAGGAGGGGGATACCTTTTGTAGACACTTTATACAATGTAGCTGAGATTGTAAAGAAAAACTCGAGTAGCTTTAATCGTGTCTACAAATATTTTCTACGGATTATTCCCGGCAAAAGTAGTTTGTGCATCAGAGAAGCATTCAGGTGAGTTAAATTAAATAAATTAGCCTCAGCAAGATCATGACTCCAGCTTGGCCCGAAACAACAATTACATTCCAGCAGGTTTAAATGTTTATTTTTTTTTACAGTAGTCTGGGCAGTTAATAGAAAATTACTTTAAATAATCAGAGTTCAAAAAGGTTAGAAAAAGTCCTGGAAGCAGCTACAAAACATTTTGAGGCAGACGGCTTCTTTTCATACCTGAAAAACGTCGACGCGTCAAGGTCAAAACTGTGAAAGTATAAAGCCAAAGGAAAGCTTTGTAAAGATTTGAAATGACCGTGATTTCTACTCGTACACGTTGTACTACCACCTCTGTACCAACATCAGTGATTCTGTGAGGTTTGGTGACAGAATCACAGGAACATCAGGCGCTGACAAGCATGTAGTTTTCTATGTTAGGCACTTTTATTGACGTATGAATGTTCAACAAACAGAAAGTGTTATTGAAGATAAACATCATCCAGTTTTACCACAACGGTTGGACAGTAGAGTTCTGCAGACATGGGTTCAGCTTGTAGTCGAAACACATCCCAAAATATTAGCGTTAGACCTTCAAACCTGCAGAACACCACACACCTACCATCACTTTCCAAACTGAAGACAGGAGTGTTTCAAGTTATTGCTAATTGGAGGGTTTCTCTACATAAATAAATGCACTATTTTGCTTCTTAAATTGTCAGATTTTCCTCTGAACATGTTTGTGCCGCTCTACTTCCAGACCTGCTGAATTATCCGATTCGTCAGACTGTCGTAAAGTAATTAAAGTAGTACAAAGCCATGAAAAACATATCAGTGTAAAGGCAAAAAGAGACTTGCTCCAAAATCAAACAGCACAACACAACGGCATCATTAGTCACACAAAGCTGGCTCAGGGGTACCTGTTGCTTTAAGGCAGCTTCTGAGTTCACTGCAGCAGGAGTTAGATAAAATACAAGATTTAGTTTTTCTCCTTTTTTTCCCAAGAAATAGGATTAATGTGGTTATGCATTAGTTTTACATTTTCATTTTAAATATTAAAATTATTCTCATTCTACTTAAATTTAAGCATGCAGAACATGGAGCTTTGAAAAACAACTGAATACCCCTGAGATACAATGGTTACATCGTCTATCGACTTGGCCTGCCAAGTCTTACCACTAGAGGGAGCTCTGGTTTCAACAAAAAAGTGAACTTTTCACTGCAAACTTTCGGAAACAGCAGATCTGCACAGACTCCAACCCGGCATCATCGGCACACAGCCTCATGTAATCCGACTGATGGACACAAATGGCTGCAAATAGACCTCTGACTCACTGTAGTCTTTTGAGTTTGGACCTTCAGAACTGGTTAAGCGGTGTCATAAAATTGAGTCTGATTCACAGGAAGTCGATTAAATGTAGCGACAGACATTAAACAAGTTAAAGGACAGATTCACACTTTTAAAATGTCACAGGCCTGTGAGTTCTGATTTGAAACAAGTTGCTATTCCTTCTGGATCCATGGAAGATGCAGAATTTCATGCTGATAAAAAATGTTGTATTCGCTGTGGTAACCAAGAAGTGGCTTCGAATTAAGACATTTTCCACCATTACAAGGATCATATACAATTCTCTTTTCAGAACTCTAATGTTGCAGACTTCAATTTCTGATATTTCCAGGTAGTTCTTTTAGTTCAGTTTAGTGCTTCCAGTTCTAGTCTCCAGCACTTTTAAATTTGACCTGGATTAACAAAAGTACTGTTAATGCTTTAAGCAACAAAACAAGTTTAAAGTGTTTATTTAAGGTTGTTTAGGAGAATTAAAGTGTTGAAATTACATCATTTTTTATTTTGTATGGGTGTGTATTTATCGCTCAGCGTGTTGAATACCAAACTACTGATAACTAAAATGTTGAACGTAATAAAGGAAATTTTAAAAGCCTTTAATTTTTAATATAAATCTAACACACAAGGGCTTTTTTTTTATTCACATTTATCTTGTATCAGCTTAATCAGGAGTGAAGTCTTGAAATTAAGAAATTTTGCCACACTCATTTCCTTTCTCGTGATTTACTTATCCACACCTTACAATTAAAGCAGATTCCACACTTATCCAAAAATTTGAGGATTTCACCATATGAACCCAGAAGTTACACTGAGAGCAATAAATATATGCATCTTTTCTGAAAAGAAACAATCAGGAGGTTAAAATTGAAATATTACATCAAAACATTTCATTCAAGGTTTTAAAAATAACTCCAACATTTTAAACATTTTCTGTTGTTGCACAAATAGCCAAAATTGAAATTCATACCCATTTTAAATCCAGAGTTTCCGACTTTGTTCATGTGAGACACAGTTTAAGGTTTCACTGTAGAACAAAGTTTGCATATCTTAATATTTTCTGAGTGGCTTACAATCAGAAGGAATAATTACAGCAACATTAGAAGATAATTAAAATATGAACCTGTCCTTAAATTTTTTTTGTAGCAACACTTCAATAAACAATGAAAACTTTCTGCAGTGTCAACTGTCAGGTGGGAATGTGAAAGTGGTCTTGTGTTCATGTCCAGTTTTCATTTCAGCTGAGCATTTAGGAGTGTGTCATGAAGAAGAAAAAAGAGAGAAGAAAACAACTAAACAAACCCACATTTCAAATAACTTCCACATTACCGAACTAACTGGGGTAAAGCTACTGGTTCTATTCCAAAAGATTTTACAAAAGTGAACCATGGCGAAGAAGTAAACTGAATTTAAAGCTGGAACTGAGATGCTTCTTTAGGTAATTCAAAGAAAACACATCTCGAGTTCGACAGCAACACACGTTTGTACCTGCAAAAGTTGTTTGCTCCTAATCTGCAGCGACAGTTTTCAGATTTAAATATCCAAGAATCAAGGTGCAGAGATACTACAGACAAACAGATTTCAGAAGAAAACCAATTGGAAATCATTGCTTGTTTCTCTTAACAGATATTAGAAAAAGATAGATTAGTAAATTGTCGGTTTTTGTTTTGGAAACTTCAACAGACGAATTCCTCTCTCATGCGGAGGATCTGTAGTAAAACGGCCTGGACGTCCTCATCCATGTGACCCTGAAAGACACACAGTCAGAAAAAGATCTTCCACAACTCCCTTAAAGCCAAATGGTATCAATAACCACACTTATGAATTGAATTTTACATTTCTAAAATGTGAAAAACTGGTATAGTTTAAAGTCTGCAGCGTTTTGAGAGCGAGGAACTCACCTGTGCTGCCCTGAGAAGATGAATCCGATAAATGGAAACCACCTCTCTGTGCTTCCTCTCAGCATCCTTATCAGGGAGAAAAGCAGAAGACATGAAAGACACGGTGTTGCTTTGATGCCTTTAGCGGCAGCACACGTCCTCGGTACTGAACCGCAGCGTCACATCACTGCAAAGGGTCCAGCGAATATCAGGATACTAGACAACCCTACATACCAATCACTGACAAAACCCAACTGCACAACACTGAGCGCATCAGATTTTTAAGTTTTACATATTTCCATTTAATATTCCATACTAATCCTTTTTTTTTTTTTTTAGTTCCCCCCCCTCCCCGCAGTTTTTATATTTGACTAAAACAAAAATCCCTATTAGTGGGTTTAATTGTTGATTTTTACATCCAGAAATCATGACACAAAATCTGAAGTTTGCTTCTGATTCAGCAGTCGGCCAACGAGTCATTTTAGATCTTTTTGGCATCTGGATCAATTAATATATATTCATATATATTACCTAGGATTCTTCTGAGGTACATCAGAGACTTCATCCCCGCAAACCTGGACAGCCTTCAGTTCGCCTACAGAGCGAACCGGTCAACAGAGGATGCTGTCTCCATCACTCTGCACACAGCCCTGACCCATCTGCAGCATCCCAACACCTACGTCAGGATGCTATTTGTAGACTTCAGCTCAGCATTTAATACCGTCATCCCAGACAAGCTGGTGCTGAAGCTACTCGAGGTGGGGCTGCCCGCTTCACTGTGCCACTGGATCAGAGACTTCCTCACCAACAGGCCTCAGGTGGTGAGAATAAGTGGCTCAACATCGTCCCCACTGGTCCTCAACACAGGCACGCCGCAGGGCTGTGTGCTCAGCCCAGCTCTCTTCACCCTGTTTACACACGACTGCGTGGCCATCCACCCCACCAACACAGTCGTGAAGTACGCGGACGACACAACAGTAGTGGGTCTCATTTCAGACAACAACGAGACCCACTACAGAGAGGAGATTCTGCAGCTCACTCAGTGGTGTTCAGCCAACAACTTGGTGCTGAACACAGGGAAGACCAAGGAGGTCATTGTGGATTACAGAAGGTCCAGGAGGACGGATCACACTCCCCTTCTCATAGATGGAGAAGTGGTGGAACGTGTGGACAACATCAAGTTCCTGGGCCTCCACATCACGTCTGACCTCTCCTGGAACACAAACACCTCCCACCTGGTGAAGAAAGCACAACAAAGGCTCTTCTTCCTCAGGAAACTGAGACGGGCTGGACTTTCCTCACGGCTGCTCGTGAACTTTTACAGGGCGATGATCGAGAGCATCCTCTGCCTCAACATGACTGTGTGGTATGGTAGCTGCACAGCACTGGAGAGGAAACAACTGACACGGGTGGTGAGAACAGCACAAGGCATTGTGGGATGCCCCCTCCCAGACCTGGACTCCATTTACACAGACCGGGTCAAGAAGAGAGCTGGATCCATAGCCATGGATTCCAGCCACCCGGGCCACAGACTGTTTGTGCCGCTGCCATCAGGCAAACGGTACAGGAATATACGGACTACAACAAATAGACTGAGAAACAGTTTCTTCCCCACAGCCGTCAGAGCCATTACTCCCTGCCGTCCCCCCCTCCCACACATATCATAACCTCGCAGTCACACATACATATCCCCCACCCCCACACGGCCATATTGTTCTGCACTTTGCACTGTCACATTATCTGTACTTTGCCATAATTGGACCTGCTGCTACTTCTTTGGTGTGGTTGAGTGCCTTTAGTTAATTTAGTTGTATATACTGTTATTATTATTATTGTGTGTTTGCTTATTTATACTGTATATATTTGACCTTTTGCACGGGAGCTGCAATGGAAATTTCGTTGAATTCTGTTCAATGACAATAAATGCTATCTATCTATCTATACCAGAAGAATCCCTACTGGACCATTCTAGATAACATCAACCCTTTAAAATCACAGCTTGTGAACAGTCATACTTTGATTTTTTTTTTTTTAAATAAAAAAATGTGCCAAATGATCAATTACTTAGACAGAAGCCAGATATGTTGTGTCCAACGTAAAATAAAGGTCATCATCTATTTATAAATGAATGTGAAAAACCCTGTAATTTCCAGAAATTATGTTTTCTATTTTTTGACACCAGAACAGGATATGCAATTTGGAACCCGATACTTGATTCCTTTCCTTTCCGATCTTATCAGAACCTGGAAAGTCTTAAAATGAAACTCTGTAATTGTCATGCCTGTGCAGAGGGCCTGCCTACGTATTACATTTGAATAATCCCACCGGAAATTTTGTGTGCAACAGCAAATACAAGTAAATTAAATGTCTACTTTTACACATACTACACAGTACTTCAAAGTAAACACTGACTGCATGCAGGATCCACTCACAGCCAGCTGCTGCTGTAGACTCATGATCTGGGCCTGCAGGGTGTCCACTTGCTGTGTCTGTCTCTTGTTTGGTGTGTTGCTTGTGTACGTCAGCTGAGATAAACCGTTGAGCGCCTGCTTCAGTCGCTCCACGTCAGTCAGTAACTCTGTGATCTATAAACACAATGCATGTCATAAAACTTCTCTTTAGAAAGGTAAAACCTTTTTTTCCTTTTTACCTCAAATGAAGCACGTTTTGCTGACTGGTTGAATTGTAAAGCATGTTTTAGGGCTGAAACGATTAATCGGATTAATCGTAATGAATCAATTATTGACATAATTGTCTACTAATTTGGTTATCAAATAATCATCAACTGATCTGATTACTAGAATAATTTTGTTATTTGATTAATCGATAAAACATCAGAATAATCGATAGAATAACTGATAACAAAAATAATAGTTGACCATTATTGAAATAATTGTCAATTTAGTAATTGATTAATCATCAACTAGAGTAAGCAGATTCAAAAAGGTAATTTGCTGAAAAAAACCCCCAACATACTCAGAGCAGTAACTACGTCACAGCTGCACAAAATATAAATGTATATACATTTTGCATTTAATATAAAAACACTTTAGTTTGTAAAAAAATGTTTTCCCCAACACCTCCTCAAGCAGCAACCTTTTCGATTCACTCAGCTCATATTCACTAAAGAAATGCTGTAATTTCAGTTCAGGCAATAAAATATTTATTTTGTAATTTTAAGTGAATTTAATTATTTGCTTATTTGCATGTTTGAATGTATTTCTCATTTTGTGTAAAAAAAAAAAGAGGGTTAAGTGGATAAATGAAAAATATGTAGAATGAGATATTCTACACATAAAACTGATACATTTTTGAGAATAATCAATTAGTCATCAGGATAATTGATAAATCAAATCAAAAACGGTGATCAATCATCTACTGATTAATTGTCAGAATAATTAATTACTAAAACATCCGTTAGTTGCAGCCCTGGCGTGTTTGGTACCTTCTTGTCTTTGGCTTCAGTTTGTTGAGCCGATGCCTGAATCCTCTTCTGCAGATTGGAGATGGTGCTGAGCGAATCATCGTACCGCTCCCTCAATTCCCCGATTTCCCTCTCGACGCCCCGGCTTGCCATCTCGACGGCCGCCATTTCGGCCCTCGCCCTGCTCTCGCCCTCTCTGGCTTGCCGCTCCTCCAGGTGGGCCTTCTGAAACTCCTGCGTCAAACTCAGCAGCTTGTCGCCCAGGCCGACAACGTCGTCCTCCAGCTGCAGCTTCACCTTCTTCAGCTCGTTCACCTGCTCATCCTTGTGGCGGACGTCCTCCAGCGCCTGCGTGGCTCGCAGCAGCTCCGACTGCAGGGTGCGCACGTCTTCAGCCCTCTGGGCGTTGCTCTCCTCCTCTTCGCGGAGTGCCGCTTGGAGTTTGGCGACCTCGACCTCGTGCCGTTGCAGCAGTGATGTTTGTTCCCTGCGCTGCTCCTGAAGTTCCTTCTGGAGGACGGCGACTCTTTGCGCTTCCTCCTGCTGAGCCTCTCTCGCCTTCTTGCAGTCGACCTGAGCTTGCTGCGCGGCGTCGTGGAGCGCCGTCTGCTCCGTGTCATAGGTCGCTATCCGCGTCAGCTTGGACTTCAGCTGGTCCTGCAGGTTCTGGATCTGAGTGTTGCAGAGGGCGTTCTGGTCTTGCAGTTCAGTTTTCTGCAGCGTCGCCTCCTGGAGTTGCTCCTCCAAGCTGGCCGACTTCTGCGCCAGCGCCTCGAGTTTAGCCTTGAACTCTTCCTCAACTTGTTTGTGTTTTTTGGTGCTAACCAAAGCAGAGTCCAGTCTCTGCTGGACGAATTCCGTTTCAAGTTTAAGTTTCTCCTGTTTCATGCTTTCCCAGACAGATCTCTCTCTGTGATACTTTTCCTCTGTTTCTGCCAGTTTCTGCTCCAGCTCCTTCACCCGAGAGCTGTAGGTGGTTTCCTTCTCCTCGGCTGCCGTCAGTGGGATAAACTTGGACTGAATAGCTTCCTGTATGGTATCTAGTTCTGTCTTCTGGGCCTCCAGCTCCTGACTGAGCTTTGCCACTTCCTCCTGAGCCAGAGCATGCTGCGCCGAAGCTTGGTTTGCTCGGTTTTCGGCCTCAACGACGGCAGCGTTCAGTTTGTCTGTGACACCTCTGTGCTCTTTCATACTTATGCACTCTCTCTTCATCTCCGACGTCACTTTTTCCAACTGCTCTTTCAACTTTTCATTTCCTTCTTTCACATTCTTCAGCTCTTCCGTACTTTCTTTTAGCTTGGCCTCCAACTTCAACTTGTCAGCCTTAACACTTTCCAAGGTGGAGTTCAACTCCATCTTCACCTTCTCAAGCTGTTCCCTGGAAACAAACTGCTCCTCCACGCTCCGTTTCAGAGCCTGCTTCTGCTCCGTCAGCTCTTCCCGTTCTTTCTCCCCGTCTTCGCATCTCTTCTGCACAAGTTGGAGTTTCTTTATCAGTTCGCCGTTATGAGCCTTCAGCGCGTTCAGCTCCCTCTGATTCATCTTGCTGCCGCCCTGCATGGTCTCCTGCAACGCGGCCTTCTCGGCCTGAACCTGTTGCAGCTGACCCTCTGCTTTTCCATATCGTTCGCCGGCCTCCACAAGTTTGTCCTTCAGCTCCTCTAGAGCCGCAGCCATGTCGTTCCGAATTGCCTCGTGATCCTTTATGGCTATGAATTCATTCTCCATCCTGCTGTTGAGCTGGTTCAGCTGCTTTCTCAGCAGATCTCGCTCCTTTCCGCTCTCCTCCACCTCTTTGATAAGGATTTGGCTTTTTGCCGTCACATCCATCAGCTTCTGTTTCAGAGTTGCGTTCTGTTCTTCCAGGGCGGAAACGATCCTCTGATGCTCCTCTGCAGACGACGGGGAATCCAGTTTCCGGTGGAGCTCAGCCATTTCCTCCAACACGCGGTCGTAGTCCTCTCTCAGCTCGGCGAGCTGCCGCTCCTTCTCGTCCACCGCGTTGGTCAGCAGGTTCTTCATGTTGTCAAACTTCTCGGCCGCGACGGTGTTGTTCAGGAGGTTTTCCATCGTTAAGAGGGTTTTGGTCAGCTCGTCTCTCTCCGCTGCCTGCGCTGCCAGCTCCTGGTTGAGCTGCTCCATCTCAGCGGCCAGCTGGCTCTCGCTGCTCTTGTATTCCTCCAAGGCTTTCTCACTCTGCTTCAGGCGGTTGCGAACCCGACCAACTTCAGCCGAAGCGCCTTCGTATTTGGCCTTCATGTCCTGCAGCTGTGTGCGCAGTTCTTCTGTCGCCTGGCCCCCTAAGTGTCCCTTCACGGCGACAACGTGAGCCTGCAGCTGCTTGACTTTACACTCGGAGTCTAGCATCCGCTTCTGGACGTCGCCCAAAGCGTCCTCCAGCTCCTGGACCTGCTGGTCGGCCCGCTTCTGGATGGCGTCTCGGCTCTGAGCGAGCTCTTGGCACTCGCGGCTCTTCTGGCTCAGCGCTGTCTGAAGCGGACTCTTCTCTTCTTCTGCGGTCTGCAGTTTTCTCTGCAACATGTCGAGTTCGCGTCGAAGGGATTCCACTTCGGGGTGGTCCCAGCCTCCTGCAGTTTGGCTCCTCTGGAGTTGTCTGGAAGCAGGACGGTTCTGTGGCATCTGAAGAGAAAAGAAAGAACACACACAATTAGCACATTTTTATAGTATAAAAGTATCGTTTTTAAGTGCTTTCTTTTAAGTATTAAATATTGTTAAGCTGGGATGAGCTTTTATTGTATTGTTTCTTCTCATGAGAATTCTGATTTATCGTCATCACAATAAAATTTCAGTCAATGTTAAAAGGAATCTGACTAAATGTACTATTTTCTCCTGTTTTATTCCATCAGATCATTAATAAATTTGAAAATATAACAAAATTAAGTCTCGATGTGCAATTTAGTGATACAAGTCACACTTTAAGTATGTGGTGTCCTATGTCGTCTTCTGGTTCTAATCTACTCTGCATCCCCAGATCCAGACACAAACATGGAGAAGCAGCATTCAGTTTTAATGCTCCACTAATCTGATACAAGCTTCCAGAAAACTGCTAAACTGCAGAAACACGGATTTCCCAGGTTAAAACTCACCTGTTTAGAGTTGCCTTTGATTAGTACTAAGTGGAACGCTGATTAATAGATTTGATGAACATTTGCTTGATGATGGCATTTGACAAAATGTAATGCTTATTGCTTGTTTCTTGATTACTGGACTATATTTGTATGGTGTAAAGAACTTTGTTGCTGAAATGTGCGATACAAATAAACTTGACTTATGCCTAAATTATTTATATGTGAAGGCTGAACGCCTCACCAATCTTTAAAAGATCAGATTCATAAATTCACATACTGGCACAAAAATACACTAATATGTGTGTTGTTAATTATACTGACCAAAATGTAAGAGCTCAAGGCTTTTGCACAAATCTGTAGAATTATTGTAGGCAACCAATAGTGTAAATGAACATTATGAAGCGGATCAGAACCTGCAAAGTATATCAAGTTTGAAGTCTGTTAATAAGTCTTAGTTAAAATGTTTTGGCAAACAAATTATTTTACAGGATGTTCACTTCATATCCAGGTTGAAAATGAAAACCTACCTGGTCGAAATCCAGACTTTGAGCTTGCTTGACTAAAATGCTTTCTTTTCCTGCAGGATGACAGCACACAACTAAAACACTTGGAACTTCGCAAGCTGAGTTTGGCAAAGTTGATAATCTGGCAGTATATTATTTCATTTATAAGGGAGAAAAGGGTTTGACCTTTGATAGTAGACTGGCCTGGATACTCCCCCTGTGAATACACAAAGTGAACATTAATGAAAGCACTGTTGATGTTTAAAAATATATGTGTGTAAAAACAAAACAACAACAAACCCGTTACATGCCTTGTAGTTATTTTTTTTTAGTAGTATTATTTAACATTTTTTACCGGGGGCAAACAAACGTCCATGATAAAGATAATACAAAAAAAAATAAATTATGTTATGGATCAAAAGTCAGAGGTGCATAAAATCACTGACCAAAGCACTCCGGAGCTGAACTCTGACAGTCTCCGGACTGCGACCTCCTTCCTCTTTGTCTTTGCCACTGAATAACGCCTTCAACTGCTCTTTCTGATGCATTAATAAGAAAAGGCAGAGGTGGGTGATGGGGCAGTAATCAGATGTTTTTTATTTAACTATGAAACATAAATGATACCAAGTAAAGGACCTTTCTAAGGCTGTAAAAAAATACCTAAACAGATGTCTTCAAAGAGCTAAAACCTACTTCCAGCAGAATTGTATCCAATTTGACATTAGGGATGGGTTTTTCCGTCTAAAGGAGGTTTGGACAATCCTACAAAGCACACATTGAGTCAGCAGGAGATTGCACACCTTAGAAATCAGGGCAGTATGCATTTCCAAGGTTCTAAATCATGTGGAAAAAATGGATCCATTGATTATTCTTCAAGCAGAGGCAAAAGGCAACATAAAGCTGATCACTGAAGGTTTTATTGTGTATTTTACTCAACAGCTAATTTGTGGTAGTTTTAAGATAAAGCTCTAGATTTCAGCAAAGGATGACATTTTCTGCTTTAAGTTGAGAAACTGGATGGCATGGTGAACCAGAGGGAAAACAAAGTTCAAGTTTCTCATTTAAGTTTTAGAATAGAGGTTTGTAATCTAAGAGTTTACTGCAGAGATCCTAACCTATCACTTTAGGAAAATGGAGCTTAGTGGACGAACACACTTTAAACATCTTTCATAGTTAAATAAATTCAAATCAAACTCTTACCTCTTTTTGAGAATCTTCCACTGCTTTTTTCCCCTGCAGATAAAAATATATATATTTTACGTAGCAGTAGATTAATAAATTCCTAATCTGTATCAAGTAATTTTCTGTATACAACAACTGGGTTTGGTGAATGAAGCATTTTAAAGTCCCTGGTGACTAGACTAGATCATATTGGATAAACCTTATGGCCCCCTCATGCCGATGCTAATATTCACCAAAACATCATGAAAAATGACCAAATACCTGCATGAGTTGATGTTGCAGCATGTTGACCTTATCTGTCATAAGTTTCTGCTCCAGGTGGTACTTCCTGAGGGCTTCCTGAAGAGCCTCGTTCTGCCTCTCCAGATCCTAAACGGGGAAATAAATACATAACAAATATAAAAACACAAAATTTTACCTATTTATCATTGTTATTTTATGGGAAACAAATAACTTGGATTACTGTTGTTTTAAATACGTCAAAAAGCATAAAGAAGTTACATCAAAGAAGTTAACTTACAAATATGATCTGATCCTTTCTGTTAGATTCCACCGCATCCGATCTGTCCACTGAAAGCTGAGAAAAAGGACATTATTTTTCCAGAGTTATGGTGGTTTAAAAAAAAAAAAAAAAAAAAAGTTCATTTGTAACATTTTGACATTTTATCACTAGGGGGCAGTCATGATCAACTCCTGAGTATATCCTACTACAACGACAATCCAGAAATGTACGCATACAGACACACACTTTCAAAATCATAGAAATAAAAGCATAGTTGCATATCTGTATATAAGTGTAATGTAGACTAATGTGTCTTTTTCTCTACAAGCACACTGTGAGCGATGATGCGAGAGTAAACCAAATCCCACTGGGTTACCTGCCGCTTCCACTGTTCGATCTTTGCAGCTTCTTTTTCTGAAAAAATAAATAAAAATCAAAAACATGTTCTCATTTCCTGTTTCCTTCCATTTGCAATCACACTGAGATAAATGTTGGCATCATGCAGTTATTCAACACATTAGATCGAGATTAAATTAAACATTTCTTAAGCCAATATAGAGAATGATGGCACTCTCTCTTGTGTTCATCACAAATAAAGCCATGCAGGTTTCTCCCAGTCTGACCTCTGTTGGCCTTCTCAAGGTGACTTTTGATCATTGCAGTGAGCTCTGGCTTGTTGCTGAGGCGAGCGTAGTGAAATGCATCGTGACCCATGTTGTCGACTGCTTTCACATCAGTACCGGTCTTCAATAACACCTCCACAGCATCCTTGCAGCCGAACTCGCAGCCCAAAATCAGAGGCGTCCTTAGGGAGGCAACAGAGACAGGTTCAGGGCGAGAACAAGTCCAAACATCCCCCCAAGCCTTTCAAAGAAATGTGTCCTGTTTCAAATGCTGAACAATGAGGAATTAACGTTTAGTTGTGTTGGGCCAAGTCATTGCTAGAAAATTTGAATTACGGGTAAAAAAAAAACAACTAATCGTAAACATGAAACGCAGCAATTTTTTTGCTTTCTAATTTACAATATCAACAACTAGTAGTGTTACGTTTCTGACACAAGCTACTGTGTGGCAACTCAAAAAACCTGGAACAAGATATTGTAATGTCACGGAAACCGCTTCCGTGTGAGATCCAACTCATCAACCCTACATAATCTGTCCAAAGCAGCTTTCTGTCTGCAGCTTGGATTGAAAATAATCAAAGCTGACATGCAACAGGCTTATCAAAGAGAAACAGCCCGAGGGGTGCAGGAACTTACTTGTTTTGTTTGTCTCGGACATTGAAATCGGCTCCTCGCTCCAGCAGCAGCTGACATATGTGGGGGTGACACATCTGTGTGGCCAGAATTAGAGGAGTCCTGCCATCCTGCAGAAAAGGACGCACAGAAATCTATACAAGCATATAAAGACTAATCCAGATAATTAATTAACGGAGACGAAGACAAACTGCTTTAAACTTTACTTGCATTTACAAAGCAAAAGGATTTATCAGCAGAGCAGAAAAATTTGTCTTTCCAGAAAAACAAAAACACTAATAAAAAGCACATTCTATAATTTAAAAAAAATGGCTCTATTACGCATGAAATAAAAGGTTCATTGTTTTTCTTACAAAATCAGAGATGTTCACAGAAGCCCCGTTGTCACAAAGAAGCTTCACGCTGGAGGTGCAGCCCGCCATCACTGAGGAGAGAAAAAAAACAAGAAGCGACACACCTACAATTATTTCACTCCATTTAACAGGAAGAGGTACATGCAGTTCCACTTCGCTCCAGCTGCAGTCTGCGGATTTAAAGCCTGAAGAGGCTAGTATTTAAATGTCAGCACAGACGTCTAAAATCAACTCATTTAATGTGGCATATATTAAATGCAAAGTAGCCTGTGATGCAGGAATACATAAAGAAAGCCTGGCCTTTGAGGGTATTATTATCTCTACAAAGGAAAGAGATAACTATAGTTAGAATGACAGTAAAAGCTTCAGGATATTAAACTATGAGAAAGTATCTTTCCCCTTCCTGAAATCAATCCCTTGTTAAAGAATTTTAATTGTCCCAGTAAGACAGCAGCTCTAGAAAAAAAGACTATTTATGATGCTAGAACGTGATCAGTTCTTGTGATGTTTATGTAGGAAGCAGGTGTGATTTTTATACGATACAGAACTGCCATAGAGTCAAGCCACCACAAGAGTAGTGTGAAGTCAAGTCTGGTCTAGAAGAGTTGAGTCATTGCTGGCTTTCTCCGAGTAGAAATAGTCATGTTAGCAGCAGCGCTACATTAAAGCCGAGTTCAGCCACCAGCAGAGTAAAGTGGAGTCTTACCGGCATCATGTAGAGCAGTGCGTCCTTGTAGGTCCATGTTTCCGACTGGACAGTTGTGCTAGAATGAAGCAGAAGTTCAGCTTGACACACAACTTATTATTTTCATTTCAATCTTTTCCTTTCTTTCACAGAAAAACCAGGTTATACATACAGAAAGCTAAAATCCTAATTTCATTCGGAATTTCATAATTCAGCCATTGTTTTTCCATCTGTTATTGTTTCTTCTGGTAAAGAAATATTACGTAAAATTAGTATTAAATGCAAAATGACATTTCTGATTTAGTACCACATATAGCAGTGGCTCAAATCTGATTTTTTAGGGCAAAAAGATCTGAATGTTGCGAAAAAGTATGATATGGGTCGAACATGGTCGCATTCGCCTGAAGTGTGAACATAGCCTCGTGTCTTATAATTTGGCCCATATGTAAAACATAAACTCTTTGGTCTAAATGTTACAAAGATATATTTCAGGAATGGTTTAGTAAAATGCTCCCACTGTGAATAAGGGTAGAATTTCATCATCAACATAACTTCTCCCCAAGTGGCTGGCTGGGCCGTGCAATCCGAGCAACAGCAGCAGGCGCCTTGCGTCACACCGGACGGCGCTGTGCTGAAATGCTCGTGATATCTCGCACTCAGCTGGTCGGACACCGTATTACTGTGCCGGCGAGGGGCCGTGATGAAAACCTTGAGGACTCTAATAGGGGCCTGATGTTGCTGGGTAAGCCCTGCCAGCTAAACCCCAGCTCTCTCTAGCAACAAGTGGCAAAAATTATCTACATGCTCAAATGACCTGGCAGCGAGGGTAAGAGCAGAGGGGGGGATATCCTATACCTGGAGGGTTCAGGCTGACTGAGAGAGATAGGGAAGGCTGTGGCTGTTGGCATCAAGCTGCTACGGGAGGTGTGGGGAGTGTAGGAGGGTGAGCTTGTCAACACTGCTGACAATCCCCTGCCAACAACCACAACCTCCATTAGATCACCGCCATGCGAGAGATGGGGGCAGGGGAATGGTCTCCAACAATGAGAGCACAATGCTGGAGAGAAATCCCTCTCATTGTAAACACGTAAGCCCCCAGAGGGGCCCTGGTGACTCAACAGCGCCCTGATATGGAGAGGGCTCTGCGGTGAGGGCTGGTCGGCAATAATTATTTAAGGGGGCCGAAGGGACAACTGCTCTGACCGACGGGGCGACTGGAACCAAAATACAATGGCGTGTAGACATGCTGTGTGTGAACACTAATGGAGAAGAAAACACATGAATAATAAATAGCACTGTGCTTTTTCTTCTTCTCTCTTATAGGTAAATAATGAAATGCACTTTACCTGCAGGAGTTTCTGCACACACAGAGAATTTCCGTACTTTGAAGCCATATGAAGAGCGCTTTTTCCTAATGCAGACAAATGGGACAATTTTGGGTTAATTAAAATGCAAACTCTATTCCAACACCAAGTACTTAATGATTAATACGATACCATGGAAAGCTTCATTGAAGGCATAATGTTTTCTCTCTGAGATCAGGGAAGTATAACCAATAATTGTATGACAGTATCTTTACGATCTTAATTAAGGCAGAATCAATTAGCAGCGTGCAATTCAGCAGCCATTTAAAAACATAAATGTTGCTTTTCTGTAAAGCTGAGACAGATGAGATAACACTAAGTGTTAATGTTCTTGAAATGACATCTGAAGCTTGAATTCAATTGTGTGGTTAATTAAAAACAGATTGTATTGTGGTATAATCTGATCCATTTATATATCCATCCATTAATTTTCTGTACACCTTGTCCTTTAGAGGGGTCGGTAGGGTGCTGGTGCCTATCTCCAGCTAACGTTCCGGGCGAGAGAAGGGGTACACCCTGGACAGGTCGCCAGTCTTTCTTTTTTTTTTTTACTGTGTACTGTTAATGCTAAAATTGTCAACTTTGGTACAAGGCCAACATTTGCTGACCTAGTTTTATTATCAGTAACATCACCTACTACTAATTCCTCTATGCAGGGGGGTGCATTGGTCATTTTTCCAATTAACCATTTAATAATATCTATGATTTAACTTTTTTTTTTTTGCCAATTTCCATTGGTTTAGATGAGCGGATGCAGGAAGAGGAGGGATGAGTGTTTGTTTCTGCAACGCTGCTATTGAAAGCTATGCATAAACTTGGGAGGAAAATGCCAGTTTTTGCATCAATACTGATGCAAATGTGTATTCTTGAAATTACTCCCTTTTTTGTATCGATTTTATTGAAATATCAAGTAGTTTGACGACCATAACCTGGCATTCATAACAGTTCAATGTAAATGTACCACTGTGACCCAGTTCGCAGAGGTTTTTGCTCTTAACCAGTAAACTGTAAGATAACAAGTAGGTATAAAACATTTGTAATAACTGACAAGAAATGTTTTAGTTTAGGGTACTATATTTATTCTGAGTTTTTATAACTTTAATACTGTCACTATGTATAAGATGAGACAGATAAACTGTGACAAAAAATGTAGCTCCTCCTTGTGGTCTTACTGCCGTCAGAAATACACAATTCACTATGAAACAACCAATCAAAGCAAGAAAGGTCTTAGCGCTGTCAATCACTCTCATGCGTGCACTACTCGCACTCTCCCCCTTGCTTACGCTACAGCTCCATCCCTACTTAGGAAGATTGCTGCCAATGCTCAGGCTAGTTAGCGTAGCCACCAATGACAGCGATAAGTTTTTCTATAACAGTGAGTTGTTTCTCCATCAGCACATTGAGCAGCGCACACACGATCATTACTGACAACACTAAGACCTTCCTCCTAGGCAGTAGGAACCACAAGGAGCTGGATTTTTCCACAGATTATCTCTCATACCACAATGTCATGGCATAGTAACAGTTTAAACAAATATGTAAAAAACATTTTTATAAAAGTTACGTATTGCAGTTTAAATATTTTGAATTCAATGACACATTATCAATCAATCAATCAAATTTTATTTGTATAGCACATTTCAGCAGCAAGGCATTTCAAAGTGCTTTCATTAGCCATGCGTTATAGAATCTTTTTTTTTATTCGTGAAACCAAAGTTTCTTCTGCATATATTTGTCTCTCTTTTAATAGAATATTTGTAAAACTAAAAATAACTTAGGCTAAATTAGGCTCAATATTCAACCCAAGTCCAATACTAATTCTCTGTGGTAGTGTAAAAACATTTGGACTTCAACTACACACGGGCTGAATATTATGTTACACTTCAAAGGTTACATCTTGTGCTGAACCCAAACTCACCAGAGGCATCTTTTGCAGTGATGTCGACATTGTGTCCCAGCATGAGATTGAGACATTCAAGCTGTCCTTGCGTGGCTGCCAGATGAAACCTGGGAGTTTAAATAAATGGCAAAAAGATATGACATGAAAAATAAATATGAGATGGATAGACCAGCGAGGAGACGGCAGAGATTTAGGACAGGCAAATGAAGAAGTGACCTGATGGAGAGGAGGGGGAGGGTGAAACTTAAGGACAAACTGAAAATGGAGACTTGGCTCCATACTGACAGCAAGATCAGCATTCTTGAGGTACACAACAAGAACCCTCCATGACAACAAGTAGGAAGATAATATGGTGTTTCTACTTTATGTGAGCACTTTTAAATTAAATAGAAAACACACCGTTCTATATTTGGAATCGTACATTTTTATATGCATAAAATATGGATACTGGACGTGGGCTAAAAATGTTAGAACTTCATCAGTCTTAAGCTTCAAATTGATAATTTTTTCAAATATTTCACCAAGAGCAAGTTTGCCTTGATAAGAACATCCTTCGTTGATCAATTTCACGCCATGTCTTTCATAATCAATCCCAACCTGAAACATTCCAGCTGAAATTCATTGATGTAATCCGCGGTCGCTCTGCTGCCACCAGCCATGAAGGGCTGCAAAGCCGCTGTATGTAAACTAATCTCAGCCTGTCAGCCCTCAAACTACATGAACCCGTTTATACACCAGGCCCCGAAGTATCTGCCAAGGAGACAGCTAGGCTGTCACCTCAACACTGGCGTGGATATTAAAAGCCGTGTTGATGGCGAGGAGATGCTGGTCCTCTCGGGAGCAGAGGAGGGTCGTGACCTCGGAGGGGCAACAAAGCAGACAGGAAGCAGGCCAGAGCAAATCATGTTTGGTGGACACAAGTGACAAGTTCAGGAGCCGGAGCATTTTCCATATAACAACTAAATAAATCATTCCGAACAAATTTAACAGAATGACAAAGTGAAGAGGTGCACTTTCTGTAGTTATGATAAAATTATGATATGTCAGAGAGGAAGTGAGTGCAACTGTGAGCTACTTTTCCTATAAATGTCATTAATGAATTATCTGATGTTAAATCAAGATCAGTTTAGATCCAGAAAAGAGCAGGAAGTCATTTAGAGGATGCCCAGAATAAAAGACTTTTCCACCATTGCTCCATCAGATCTTAGCAGCAGGTCACTCCAAAGCAAATTAACAGTAACAGCTTTGTTACCGTTACTGGCATAGACAAATGTACATTTTCCCTACATAGGAGCTTATGAGCAAGCTTTGAAATTGGCCTTTCAGAGAGTGGAGGTGTCATGGAGGTGCCATTTTTAAAGGAGCTGGAACAGTGATCCATAAAGTATATGCATGTAGCTAAAGCATATGATGATCCCACGTAAATTTGGTGAAATTAGCAGCTGCAACACTGCAGCAATGCACTTTTAATACCTAAACTGCACAATTCCCACCAGCACATCTCTGCAAGTTAAAAGCTCTGTAATCTGTGATAGTAGACATAAAAATTATCATTATGAAGGACGTCAATTGTGCATGTTTGGAGAAATTCTACTCAAGAGGCCGCAGCCAGCACCTGCCTCAGACAGTGTGCTATTATGTAGACTGCTTTGCTGCTCGACCCCTCGTTGACACGGTGGCACAGAATAAGTACGGGTTATGGGTGGGTCTGCCTTGCCGGGTGGCTGATGCCAGAGGAAAGAGTGAACTGTTTACTCAGCTGGAGGCTGAGACAGAAAGGCTTGGGCTGAATTCATTAGCCGGACACAGCGAGGCTAATCCAAGGCACAGTCGATCATGTACAGGGGCTAACTGTTTGTAATTAGTTCCTCCTCAGAGGTTCGTGATTACAGGGAATCACCGTTCAACATTCCCATGTCTGTTTTTGCGAAGGCTGTGATGCCACGGACATGTGCGGTCTGTGTGTGGCCCTGCTGAAACTATATACAGACCGTCAAGAGCTGTGATTATGGTTCAGCTTTTTTGGGGGGTTTTTTGCATTTTGGACAGACTTTGGTAAAAGCTTGACCTCTTTTCCAAAAATACTGAGTTCATTTGAGTAGATTTACAGTAGAATAGTTCAGATCAGTCTAAACACCAGATATTGAGAATAACTTTGTTTGGGTACAGCCGGTTCTAGTACAATCGCCGTGACTGCGATACCGCCAGATACGGTTAGTTGATGAAAGTGGTCAAAAATAGATTCAAACCTGATTATAACAGCAGGCAATTATTGGATGCATAAAGATGTTTATCCAAACAACAGATGCTGATTGGTCCATTAATTAACTCTAATTCCACATACTGGACCAATAATTAAGATATTCTGGATGGGAAAAAAGAAACTCTGGTTCCCACTAAACAGCTCTAACCTGGTTCTTCAACATATCAGCTGATCATTTTCTGCAGCTGGGCCTAAATGGATTAGTTATTGTCGGGAACAACGTAGTGGATCTGATTTGACTTGGAAGGGAGTCATTTCCTGCAAGGACTACATAAACAGCCTCTGGTCAGCGTGGTCAAGCTCTCTGTGTCCACAAACATTCCTTATGCCAACTCCCACATTGACCTCAAGTAAGTTGGACAGAAAAAGGGGAAATTCTAAATATAAAAAATAGGCACAAAAACATAAAACTGGAACATATGTCCTTTGCAGGGCAGCTGGATGAAAAGTTTATTATTCAAACCTTGAACATAAATAAAGAGATCAACTGGTTAGGTAATCATTAAGGAAATTCCACGCTAGATTCCTTATCTGAGGGACAGGATTTGGAATGTCACGTGGTGTGGAGAGAATGGTAATGTTTGGGGTTCTTGATGGGGAGTCTTAACTAAATTTAGGAGTTTGATTGGAACATATAAAGTTGCTTAGCACAAATTTCATCCATTTTGCTTATTACATCAGCATACCGGTGTTTGTGTGCGTTTGTTTACTCACGCAGAGCGTCCCTCCACGTCGAGTTTGGTGGGAATGATGCCCTTCTTGCCAAGAACAGTGGCAACCTTGTCCACCTCGCCACGTTCCACCGCCTTCATCAACCGATCATCGTACTTGTTCCAGTCTGTGTTCTGTCACGAACAACAAGAAACACCATCAGACATGCAGAACCGAATGTGTACTCTCCGCAGAGACTTGATTCAACATGTAAGGAAAACTGCTGCCATATAAGGAAGAAGTCCCTCATGGCTTACTGGGTAAAAGTAAGAATGGGATTTTGGTTTCCAATTCTTTTAAGATTAAAAAAAAAAAAGGACATTTGGAAACTTAAAAAGAACACCACAATGGTTGAGTCATTTTGATGCTTTTCCACAGCAACTGCTTGGAACACAAGTTATAGCAGGAATATGCAAAGAATGCGCTGTACAGCAATACCACTCAATCAGCACTGAATCCCATCAACACATGAGTGAAAGATACAAAACATGGGAACAGAGTCCTTCTCAAGAAAAAAAACATGACCTTTATACTGAACATCCAATCTCAGTACAAACAAACCAAACTTATAAGAGTAATTAGATTAAATTTAGCCAGTTAACCAATAACCGCTAATCTATATGCATGATTAGGTATTCCTTTATTTTATTTTAACTCTGTCTGACTTTACGTAACCATATCTAAAAAATCACAAACCCAGATGAATCGCCTGTAAAAAGAAAATGACTTAAAAGCAACAACAAAAGAATACATACAAAGTGCATGGAGGTGCATTTCAGCCAGCGGCTCATCTTGGGTGAGTGGAGCTGGTCCTTGCACCGTGCTACTGAAAACGTTGCCACTGTTCCGGTTTACAAAATAAAAACAAAAATGAAGAAAAAAATATCTACACAAAAAAAGAACTTCCTTTGTCTTCTCAGTGCACTCAACCAGTGAGTGCAATAACACAGATAAGATAAAAGGATAAGAAGTCTTTCCAGCGGTGACCCACCAGTTCCCCCCGCCCCCTTACTAGAGGCAGAAAAGTTTAATTGTTAAGATTTTCTAAGCATTCCTTTGTTGCTTAGGAGCTCAGCTCGCAATTCCATCACTGCTCAGCAGTTTGGGTGATAGTTAAATGGAGGAGGAGTGAGAGGGGAGGAAAGGAATGGAGGTGGAGAAGCAGTAGGGCCAGCCCTGCCAGCACCGGGACCTGCCCTGGCCGGCAACTGCAACTCCTCCTCTGGGGAAGAGTCAGCTCAGCCTGGCTGCCTCTCACCACCGATGGCCGCTGCTCCTACTAAGTCCCCCACCCCCTCCTTGCTTCTCTCCTGAAACCTTCTGCTTAGCTCAGTCTTCTTCTGTTTAAATAATCCTGCTTTCTGGAGTCTTATCTTCAAACGCTACTTGCTTATCAAACCAGACAGTTTCTCCCTTTGCCTCGTCTCTCCGCTGTTCGTGGTTCCAGCTTCCTCACACCACCAAATGGCAAGGTCAGTCAGGCTCAGCGGGGTAAATATGCAAGCTCTCGGAGGTCTAAAATATCCCCCCCTCCCTGGTAAACAGCAGCAGTGCAGACAGCCCTGCAGACTGGTTACCTCTTTATTTTTTGACCCTCCAACCTTTCTGTAGAGACTAATAGGAAGACGGGAGCTAATAATACATTCTGGGCATGCCAGAACAATGAGTAATGGCTTTGGTGTCTTTCATCACTGCCAACATAAAACAAGGCCAGCCAAAAAAATCTTGCTTACATTGCCCCCCCACCTTGCTCCCCTACTGCCTCCAAGTGAAAATATTAATGTCAGGGGAGATCATTTGACGTAGTCTTGGCAAAGACCCTCACAGGACACGACAGAATCATAATAACCTCTAGATAACCCGCTCATCTTGAACAGGGGTCTCTGTAGATCTCCCCAACTCAAATTTAAGGCTTTTAAAAGACCATAAAGAATGGAATTTAATACCTGTATCTCCTCAGAAATGTACAAATGTTGTCCAGCCCACTGATGACAACTTTGCACTTACACATGACGGACACAAAAATGTGAGGTGGCTACTTAGCCAGGGTATTTTAGCCTTAACTGTCACGAGTTACATGCAATGAAGAGGTCTGAGTGACAAAAATTTTGCCTGACAGCACAGTCCCACGAGAAAAACAAGTGCACAGAATCTACAAGATTAAATAGTTATGTCAAGACAAAATTTAGGATCTGTGACAACATGTTAAAGGCCATATTACTTTTTTAAATATGAATTTTAAGGATGCAGGGACACACTGTTGAAAACAGAAGCACCACAATCCATTCTGTAAAGTAGCAAAGCTCAATCAGGCGTTTTACACATAGTCGCACGAAACTTCAACCCCACATCCACAGCTCAACTTCCACCAACTTACTGCGATACAAATTAAAAGCAGAACTTTCACTTTTATGAGGCAAAACTTCTTGGTGGGAAAAATGCACAGACACAGCAACCCCAAGGAAAGGAGAATGCATAGAGGGCCCGTTTAATTTACGCACGGCATCAGCTCCCTGTGGGCTCTGGTTACCGCCTGCTGCCAGACTGGCGTTTACAGAGCAACAGTGATATTCACAAACATGCAAAAAGACCTCCTCCACATGACATGTCATATGAAGAAGTAGGTGTCAACTTACGAAAGCTGCTCACCCTCGCATGGAGACAAAGACGCCAAAATGGCACGTCGCCATTGCAAACGCCGGTCACGTAAATATCTCACACGGGTGCACTTGTGTGTGGATTTGCTTGGGAATCCGTTTATGTACTAGTTAATAATAGGGATGATAGCAACAAGGGCTGGAACAATACTTGTTGCACAAAAGAGGAGTACCTCAATGCTTAGGTATCATTTTTAATGTCCTGTGGAAAAAATAAACCGTCATGAACTCATCTTCTGAATAAAGGGTTTTGGATTATGATCAGGATTCTTTTTTTTGACACGGAGAACTTGAAAGATTCTAATAAAAGCAAAAAATGTGATATAGCTAGCTATTATATTATATAGCTAGGCATTATGACAGGTTTTCTGAAGTTTTACTGAAACAACAAAAAGTTCAGCAGCACATTCAATTCAGTTCAATTCAAAAACAATTTCTTAATTCCAAAGAGAAAAAAGATGTAGGGACTCTTCCTTTAATTGCCTTACAAGAATCATTTGAATTGGCTACAGGTGTGGGCAGGAATGATGTCCTGTCGAGTCTGTGTTGCAGCAATATCAGTAAGCCTCTGATTGAAGACCAGTTTGTTTTTGAATTACTATCTTGTGAAGATTGTTACATTAATCCTTCAGTGAATCATCCTTCAGTTCATGAGGCTACTAGAGTTAACCTGATAACAGCAGAAGAGATTGCACTTTTCACAAATCTAATGATTAGAACTATTCCTGAGAAATATTTATTTTGACATAAGTGCATAATTAAGAAAGATTAGCAAATATTTATTTTGGTGTCTTTTAAAGTACGTGTAAGTACGGTAAGAACTAAATTGGCAAAACCAACTTCGGCCAAATGACACCGCAATACGCATGACAAAACACAAAAACAGGATCTGAACATAGGATCCATACACCCGCTATTATTCTCTGTGGTTATAGAGGAGATGATTTGAGGGTGGTTTGTCTAATAGAGCAATTGGTAAATTTTGAGGTTGGCTAATGTTTTCTTAAAAACTGATTTAAAATATTCCATAATTGTATATCTAACTAAAAACAGATTTTTACTAATTGCCCTATAGCAGGATAGCAACTTGTGACAATAATCCCACATAATCAAGTTTCTTTTTTATAACCTGTTAAATTAATAGCCGTCTGCATTTATTAACATTATGTATCCAACTGTGAGCTGCTTCTTTGATCAGTGAATCTGGAATTAAATCTTAAAAGTCCTGGTGCTTTGTGTAGCAGATGTAGTTTGTAACCCTTCTTAAACAAACATTACCTGCTTGTTCCCATTATAGATAGAATAGAGCCCTGTACTGGTTTTACCAAAGTCCACGTTTAATCCCTTGTTTTATTGTACATGTATTCTCATTTTTGATTTGTTTTCATTTAAAAGGGTGTCCTACAAATTACTTATCACCTCATTCCAACAAATGGATTTTAGTTTCAACTTATTTTGCCAAAAAATGTGCATAAGACTTGTTTCATTTTGAGAATTTTATTTTTTCTCTTGGGGGAAAAAACTGCTTAGTACAGATACTGTAATGGTATTCATCCTATACAAATGACACAAAAACATTACCTAAAGCTTCTATTTTAAACAGAATGACCTTTGAGACATAACATCACCTGACACTGCATAAGGTAGCTTAGGTCCCTACCTGTCTTCACTGATTATTCTGGTGTCTGTTAATACTTCACTTAGAATTCCTTGTCAACCTCACTTCAGATTTGCCCCCACTTGACTGGCTGTACATCTTTTCCAACACCTCTTTTTCCTCCCCCTCCCAGCTACCAGACGCCCTAATGGGTGTCTAATATCCTTACAGATGAAATCACCAGCAGAAAATATCTAACTGGTCATGACAACAGACCGAAGCCAAATCCAAAACATAAAAGCTACACGCAAATGTGTTAGATGATAGTTGTGTTCAGCAAAATGAAATGACTGATACGGTCTTAAATTATGAGTGAGAGGATGATAGTTATCACGGGAGATATCTGCAAAGAGACATTAAGTCATATAATCTAAACCCTTTGACATGTATAAGCAAAGTACTTAGGCACTAAGAGTTTTTTTTTTTTTTTTGAAAAATACAAAAATAATATTAATACTTCACAACAATGGCAAAAAGGGAATACTCACATTCCATCAAGAATGACTCAACATTTTTAAGAAATATTTTATTAAAAAAAAAAAATGAATTAACCAATTTACACCAGAGATCAGTAGAATCCCTAAGTGTTTAAAATGATTATTTAACACCAAAATGTGTCACCAAAAATAAAGGTGTTGGGCCTACATTTACTCCACACCAATTAGACACAAAGAAAGAAGCAAAGTGTGGAAACCTTGGCTGCTATGAAATTTCCAAGTTGAAATCCCACTCTGCACAATTTCAAACATTGGTAACACCAAACCTGTGAACACTTGGGTTGTTAATTATCTAGCTCTTCAGCTGGCAAACCTGTCTTTCTCAGATTAGTGTTAACTCAGCTACAACTAACTAGCAGAAGGTTTTGTTTTGAAGTCTTAGGTTATGAAGATTGTCACTGGTGTAATTTTTTCCTCCAGAAATTAGTGCCTATTGTTGAGAACTGTCCAATGACAAGAAAGTCATGCACAGCCAGGATCAAATGGAAATACTTCAAAATAAATATTCATTTATGATGATTTAATAGTTTTTGAACTTGTGCAATTTTACCACAAAGCTATTAAGAAGGTACAAAATCCACTAAGGAAAAATAATACAAAACTAAAAGTCACTGGGTTTCATAAAAATTACTAAAAATAAGATTTGCAACAAGTCATGCCCCAAGCTAATACAAAGTCAAAATTATCACCAAATCAGAAATTATTTAGATTTAAATTACTAATCTGGCATCAACTGAACTGCCTGTAAAGTTCATATAGGAAATTTAGTTGGAAAGATTGATCAATACGTCCAAATGATGGTGCGCTGGTAAAATACAGGCTATGTCACTCTCTAACCAACATGAGCTAAACCCTATTTGCAAAACTAGAGATAAGATCGGGTGGCTCCAGGTCAGTTTGGGTCTTTATCAATTCATTTCCTTATTTTTTATTTTTAACAAGGGACTCTGACCTGTGGAAAAAACCCAAGTGACCGTTGAGCTTGTGGATTGTGCTAGTCACGGTTTGAAATTTCTATGCAAAAGATGAAGCATAGAAGCACTTTGTGCTCAAAGTGCTGTTTGAGCACAACAGCACTTTGTTTGGACAGCTGAAGTTTGATGAATTATTGTGAAAAATATATATAATAACTCTTCAAAATAATTTTGTAGGCATCTGTTGGACGTGCATAAGACGAAAAACAAGTATGCTGAAGAAAACAGGGAAATCAGTAATATGCATAAACAAAAGTTCTATTTAGTTAGTGTGATCTGATGTTCCCTTCCAGTACACTAGAGGGTGCTGTTTTATGTAGACAGGTCAAGAAACTGACATAGCAGAAGAACTACATGCTATTATAAAACATAAACCACCTGTATCTTGGAAAATGCTTATCATTAACATAGGACTACATAAGACCTCTATATCCAACTGGTCATCTCTAAAAGATGCCGGAGTAGTTTTGCTTTAAAATATTTACCTTGAGTTCATCTGACTTATTTTTGAACGAGAATGTATGCTTTATTTTTTATGACTAATACCATATCAAAAAATGGTGTTATGGTCATAAAACACCAATTTCTTGCAAAGCTAATCTCAGTTTTGTTTGAAAACTGAAATGTTACTTTTCCGACAGACAATATTCTTAAAGTTTTGACCAAGCAGTTTATTTGACCAAAGCTGTGGATTTTGTTGATTTAAGTAAAAATAATTATTATTTCAATGAAAACAATTTAAACTCCAGGTACCATATATTGTGTAAAAAAACTCAAACTAGTATTACTAGGACAGAGTCTTTGTGACTTTAAAGACATGCTCAAAAATGACTCCAGTCACTGCTTTCTAATTTTATCATTTATCTCCACAGAGATACCTGCTTGTGACATTACACATAGCTGCATGCTGTGTGAATACCTCAGTGACAATTTGATTTATTGGTGCAATATACCACCATGGAAGTTAATGGCTAATACTCCAGCAGAGTTCAGAGTTACAGAGATCCTCAAATAGCATAAACTGTGCCTCAGAAATCTCCACACATTATGTGAATTGCAGCTGTTGCCAAAGAAAGGTGAGTGAACATACAAAACATGCAAACAATTAAAAATACAAAAAAAAAAATTTTTAAAGCAATCCTGAGAAACAGGAGGACATTTAACATCCAAGATTATGGTGATGGCACGCAGAAAACACTTTGTTGAATATGTTGCAACACATTGCGTGTGAATTGGGAAAAATGGTAAGTGTGCCTTTAAATATGTAATCGATATGACATAATTCCCCCTTTTGTGCCACACTGCGAGCCTTTTTCATTAAACTGGGATTTTCTCTGACTGCCGTTTGCAGTTTTAGACCCTGCCCCTTTACGCACATCCCTCTGATCTATGACTGAAGACCTGTGAACTGTGCGCAACTGTCTGGGCATGTTGTGTGTAACTGAAAACCCCCTGGAGTAAAAACAAAAAGGGCGGAGGAGGGAAAGACTGGGAGTGTGTGTGAGATAAACAATGTGGAGAGGAGTGCAAAGGATAGGTGTGAAAGTGACTAGATCTAGCAGGCTTGCATTCGATCTGTCAGTAAGGGGACAGGTAAGTCGATGCTACATAGAGAAAGTCTCTTTTTGGATTAGGTCAGGTGCAAACTGATGTCCCAGACCAGGTGTCAGGTTTTTGGTATGCACATCAAGTAGTGGCCATAGGCAGCTATGACAGACCCATTTACCTGGACTGAAAGTAGAAGAAGAGACTGCCACACCCTCTGGTGGTGGACAGAAAAACAACAAGTTTAGTCCATCAAATCGACTGTACGAGGATGGATGGACAGATGGAAGTCTTATGATTGCCAGGTTCTATTTCATTTGCCCAACTGGGTGATTCCTGGTGAATCCCTGTAGACATTCTAACTTGGGTTGCCCACAGACCATAAATGGAGACTATTCATCAATCCATCTGCCAGGTCACACACTTTTGGATGACTTGTGACCCAGAGGAAAAAGCTTTTCCGAGCTATTTTCTCTTTGCTTCCGAGAGCAAGGCAGGAGATCAGCTCTCCAGTTGCCCAAACACCATGAACTTTGCCCTGCCAGTTTGCCAGTCGAGATAGCCTCAGCATAATCATAAAAACAAGAAGGCTGTTGTATGCTAACCGTAAGTCTAGAAAGACTGAGAAATTAAAAAGGCAACATTTATGTGTGCCTTTTCCCAATCTAATCTAATCTCCTTAGTTTGCCACATGTGGACTCCAATTAAGCTGTAGAAACATCTCCAGGATGATCAATGAAAACAGAAGGTACCTCACCTAAACTTCAAGCTGTACATAAATGTTTCACATTGTCATTAAACAATGTTGAGGTGGTAAATTCTTTTGGAATATGATGAAATATAACAAAATGTGGAAGAAATGAAGCACTGTGTATACTTCCTGGAGGCATTGCACAGTTTTTCAAAATTTGTATTAATTGTTATGCTTTATGACATCTGTGTAAAAAATATCTTCTTCCAATACGATGTTTTAGTTTTTACAACACATACAATTAGTATGAATTGCAATGATAATGTTTATGTGGCCACCTTATGGGCACATTTCAATGTAGATCCAAAATTAGAGTATATAAAATTACATAATTAATTTCTAACAGTTGGAAATAAAAGACGCTTTAATAATAACCAAGGTATGTGTTATGTTGTATGATGAGGAGGACACTGCTTCGCAAACTTATGAATGAGATTATAGTACCAGTTTAGGTAATATTTTTAGGTCACACTTTCTTATTATTATAATTGAACAACAATGTTCCCCTCCAGAAGAAATAAACTTGCAGCATAATGGGTTTTGGTTTGCTTGGCTGCTGATTTTGTCCCAGCTGGGTTTGGTGATGTACAAAATAAATAATAATAAAAATAATAAAAAAAACAATGATGAAGCAGACAGAGCTGGAGGCAATAAAAACCAGACAAGAAAAAAATCCTGACACAAATGGAGGAAAAAAACCTGTAGGAAGTTAATAATATAACAATTACCTTAAAGATGTAAAATACAAAACACGATTTGAATTTCTATTTTCAGGAAGGGTTTGTAAGGCAAGAGGACAATAAATATGGGCATATCTACCATTCATGTTTACACATGTGAAAGTGTTATTTGGCTAATATAAATATTCTGAAGAATGAGGGCTGTTGTGAGCTCATCTCAAGAAAATGATGAGACTATAGAGGGGTAAAAGAAAAACAATATTTTGCCCGTGTTTGGTTACACAAGCAAATATTTGGGCATGCTGGTACTTGACACTTCTACAGCCAGCATTCACAAGTCATCAGATGCAGACGGACATAGAGGTATGTGACTGAGAGGGGGGGGCAGGTCAAACTGGTACTGTTTTTATTGAGACTAGCTCAAAGGTGGTGCTCTACTATTGGATATTTTCCCTCTTTCTCTGCCTTGGTAAACTGCTTGTTCCAAGTATGTAGCACAAAATTCATAGACTAATGTAGTCAGCTAAAAAAGTATATATAGAAAAAAGCTTCTTGAGAGAAAAGAAGAACAATGACGTTCTTCTAAAAAAATAAAATAAAATGTTCAGGGTGAATATTCTTAAAAATCAGAAGTTCCTGAATATCCTGGAATTTATAAAGCAGGTCTGGACTTGCCTGAAAAATACTTGCTTTCTTTCTTCTGACCATTTTCTAATGAAAATCGCTTTCCAAATCTCAGCATGTCTTTAGACAAGATTACCTTTAAATGCAACATTGTTTCTCTACACCATTTCTTGCTATTTATAAAAAAACGTTCCTCTCATTTTATTTTTTTTCTATAACAAATATCAAAGAAAGATGTCTAATTTTGAACAAAGTAGTGTCATCTCACTTATGTCATTTAGTGACAGTGTTTCAAAAAGGTTACTTAGAAATATTTCTAAACACTGGTTTGTTTATGGAGATGATGTGAACTTGAATCATTTTGGCACATGTCATTTTAATGGATTAAAAACACAGCATTGCAGCCAACACCCTAAAATGGTTCACTGAATTTTGAAACAGAACTGCCTTCACCCCAAGAGGCACAAACATGGTATAACATGTTGGACATGCATCTGTGAAATGTATGCTTACTGTTAAGCATCAATGCTGACAAGAAGCAGAATAGTTACTTATCAACTTGAGGGTAGTACGACCTGTTCCTAGGACTTAAACAGTTTGCATTTTACCATCAGAAACTTGGGAGATAAAATACTTTGCATTAAGTCTATGCTCTAAAGCAGTGGTCCCCATTCCCCAGGCCACGGACCGGTACCAGTCCGTGGACCAATTGGTTCCGGGCCGCACAAGAAATAATTAAATATTTCAGTTTTATGTATTATTTGAGTCTGGAGGATCTTTCATTTTTAAAATCCTTTAACCGGATTCTCTCAGTTACGTCTTGCGCATCAACATTGAGCCCACAAGCAGCAAAATGAGTAAGAAACAGATCAGATGTCTTTGGAAAGTTTCTTTGCGAAGAGAACAAAGCCCCGAAAAGAGACAGGAGAATGGATTTATCCCGGTAGGTGATTCCCACATTCAAAGCCCACTCTGCATGATATGCTGACCGGCTCGCTAATGAGGCAATGAAGCCTTCAAATTGCTTCGCCACATAGAGACCAAGCACCCTGTGCATAAGCAACACTTTGGGTGTCATTGTCTCTCATCACTCCCAGATGGGACCATCTCGTTGCAGAGAAACAAGCTCAGGGCATCCATTAATCGTTGTCGTGAGTTAAAATTTTCACAAAAGTAAAATGTTCGTTTTTGTGGAGCATCTGTATCTTATTTTGAAGGTATATGTAAACGTTACCATAGCGACCAGAGTCAGAGAGTTAGGGCAGTGGTCGAGACAAGACGAGTAGAGTTTGTGAGTTTTAGATCTGGTTCACACGGCACGATTTAAGGATTGTCGGATGATTTTCCAAACCTCTGTCTTGACCGGTCCGCGGTAATAAAAAGGTTGGGGATCACTGCTCTAAAGGCACAGAGTAGGTCTATTATACAGCAGGAAAACCTTTATACTACTGAACATATGACAATATTTATTACGATTTCTCCACAATTTCCTGATGCTTTTCTCTTTCTTCACAATGTCCACAATAATCTTTAGCACCTCTGCCACAACAAATATACTTCAAAGACCAGCGATATTATTAGAATGTCAAATTTGCATGCATCAAACTTAAAATCTATAATCCAACCAAATACCACATCTTCGCAGTCATTTGCAACTTCAGGCAGTGGTATTGTGATAAGTGCGATTCAATATATTGTGCACCAAAACATTTAGAGGGAGCACTGAAGCAGCAGAACCTGGAAGTCCAAATTCGCAGCCTGGTTAAGTTTTACATTGGTTTGGAGGGTCAAGTTTCTTTGTGCCTAGAACATAACTGCTGTAAAAACCTTCATAGATTAATGTTTGATGGAGCTAATTCCTTTCATTGTTATGACAGCGGCTGCAATTTCCCCTCCTCAGCAGGCTCGTGGAGTCCTTTATGTGATTGAGGAAGTGCCCTTCAGCAGAATGCACTCCAAATCTGTTAATGTTAAAACATTTCGACAGTGTTATGAGTCTGATTTATCTGTAGCATAGACTGTAACGGCTATGTAACAATTACAGTTTTACATTTTATTGTTCATTCCCACATATTTTCCTCTTGATTTATGTTTGCAGCACTTCATCAACTTTTGCTATGTGGCATGTATTTTCAGCAAACAGGTATAATTCAGTATGAGTTAAAACACCATGTAAAACAATAGTTATTTCGGTAGCACTATTTTTAATTTTTGGTGAGGTTATTCTAAGGTTACGCCCTCTAAACGGCATTCTAAAAAGCATGCCAGGTTGTTTTGAATTTTTCTACATCATCTGGGTTCTACATAAAAAACAGAGGTGGCAAAACAAAATGATACCTTGCATGTAAAATGCAGTAAATACATCGAATTGTAAAATGCTGTTTCAGTTTGACTGTAGCCTACTGACAAAAAAAAAAGCAACACTGTCACTTGAACTAAGCGTCTGGACAATTTAATCCAGAATTTAGTTTTGTTTTGCATCACATTTTTTCATAGCTTAGAGACTCTTAAAAAACAATCTGGAGAGAGAAGAAAGCATGCAAACAGAGAAAGAATGGTTTAAAGAGGCTTTATCTGAGCCAGTTTGTTCCACATCAGCAAAATCTTTGTGCTCCTGTTGCTCAGCATGACTGGTTGTATGTGCAAGTTTGTGTGAGAGAGGAACAGCTGATGTCAGTCCAAGCCCACCCAAACTCAGTCAGTAAATTCAGTCCCCTATCTGACGTCCCCTTCCTCCAACACCGGTTATCTCTCTCTAAATGATACAACAAACACTGGCGGCTCGATTCACTCACACAGCCTGTCTCGGTTGATGATGCCGTAAAAATCAAATATAACAATCGGAAACGCACGGAGCAACTTTATCACAACGTGCACATTTGTGTTCCCCGGTGACCCTGGCATGACTGAGCTCTGAGCTCCATTTAGCCCAGGACAGGCACAGCATGGGAACACAGACAGGCAGCTCTGCTGAGATGACCTCACGGCAGCTCCCATGGAGCCAGACCTTAATCCTAAAAATCATACATCGCTCGACTGCCACTTAATGCTCAGCCAAAACAACATTCAGCCAATTATATACTTGTACAGATCCTCGCTTACAGTTTGCTCCCTATTGTCCATATCTGTCCTGGCACTCAAAATAGAGCTACCAGGAATTGTTCATGTAATAATCAATGAGGTTGGCTGTAATAATTGGTCAACATAAATATTTTCAGTCTACAAAAACATTTTTAGGAATTTATTTTATTTTCTTAAACTCTCAGCAAAAGCAGAAGTTATTTTTCTAGAAATTATTGTGTGTGCTGAAAAGCTCCCCATGAACGTGGGCTGGATGAGTCAGTTTGCTTTATCTGTCCAATCGTATGGCGGGTTAGAAATGTTTTTCGAAGTTCTTAGAGATTGAATTTAGTTAAATTTCATGGTATGATAACACTGAATAAATATATCGCTTTAAAAACACACCCATTAAGCAAAAACGTCTAACATTATCTAATTTTCTTTTAAAATAAACATGTTTATTGAAAGCCCCCTGCTAAAATAACATTATGTTGCAGACAAGTCTATGACTTTCATTTGTTGTTACTGAGAACACAGTGTGCAGACAGCTGGCTGTCATAGTCAACACATTACAAATATTTTTTTGGCAGTAAAAACATTTAGGAAAGAAAAAAAATCAATTAAATGCAGCTTCAGCCAAATTAACAAAAACAAATATTCTGGGGCAGCTTAAACAAAAGAACATACTAAGAGAGTTCAGAACACCAGAGAAAAATTGAATAAATATTTGATTAATTTAGGGATAGTATTTAAGAAAAAGTGATTAGTGTACAGAATATTATCACTTCTTGATAATCTAGTCCTTATGGAATGACATTCAAAGCTTATATTAGCTTGCTAATCAGCTGGGTTCAGTTAGTCTGAACGTTGCATAACAGCCGCTTTTAGCATGACAAAATTATTTTAAATGTGTGATATCTTTTAGTTTTAAACCCATAATTGTCCACAAATAAGTGTAGGATGGAGCAGGGAAGGCAGGATTGAGTGGGGAGCAAACCCACACCAAACTCCACAGAGTCCCTAACTTTCCTTAGAATTTTCTTAAATTTTATGTCATAGGAGCAACATGTCATGTACATTAAATTTTATTGGTTTTAAAGCAATAGCTTCAAAACATAATGGTCTGGGCATAATGGTTTTGAAAGTTAATATGTTAATAGTTTATATGTAGACTTTTTGCAACCAACCAAATAAATTTTAGTTCATCCAGTTTTGATCACATTTAGCTGCATTAAAATGCATCAACTTTAAACCGGACAAAGAATATTAACACAAAAGAAAAAAAACTTGCAACTTGCATGGAAAGAAGATTCAAACAAATTCTTTTGGTTTGTGTTTATGCCAAGCACCTTCTTCTGTGCTAGAAGAAAGTAGGTACACAGCACACAGATGAGGGATCAGGATCAGGGAGTCTGATTAACATACTCCCATATTTGTCAAATTTTGCAAAAACAAAACAAAAAAAAATTGCAGATGATGTGGTATGAACTCAGGAAGTTCACTAATGTGACCCATGTTGATGCATTTTAATGCAGCTAAATGTGATCAAAACTGGATGAACAAAAATGTATGCACTAGAAAAACAAAATTTCTGAAGAAATTTAGCCGGGGCCTGCCAAGGCGCGCCCGTCGGGCTTGGGCCCGGCGTCGTCACGCCACAAATTGGCGTCGACGCTAAAGAACGCCGCGACGTAATCAGTGGCACGCGGAGAACCGCAAGAACGTTAAGCGAGGCGGACGTACACCATTCGGTACGATTTAAAATGTTGTCAAGGCTTTTATTTTGGAAGTTTTGTTAAACTTCATTTCAAAGGCCCAAACTAATAACATGCGTAATAGTCCTTGGGTTAAAATAGTTATATAATGCTCAAAACACAAGTAGCTGATGTAAAAATATTCAAGGCTTTTATTTTGAAATTTTCAGTATGCTTCATTTCAAAGTTCCGAACTAATACCATGTGTAACAGTGCTTTGGATGAAAAAGTCATATACGGCCAAAAAAAGCAATTACGTCATGTAAAATATTCAAGGCTTTTATTTTGAAATTTTCAGTATGCTTAATTTTAAAGTTCCAAACTAATCCCATGTATAACAGTGCTTTGGATGAAAAAGTCACATAAAGCCACAAACAGCAATTACGTCATGTAAAAATATTCAAGGCTTTTATTTTAAAATTTTCAGTATGCTTCATTTCAAAGGGCCAAACTAATCCCATGTGTAACAGTGCTTTGGATGAAAAAGTCAAATAAAGCCAAAAACAGCAATTACATGATGTAAAAATATTCAAGGCTTTTATTTTGAAATTATTATTATGCTCCATTTTAAAGTTCCAAACTAATACCATGTGTAACAGTGCTTTGGATGAAAAAGTCAAATAAAGCCAAAAACAGCAATTACATGATGTAAAAATATTCAAGGCTTTTATTTTGAAATTATTATTATGCTCTATTTTAAAGTTCCAAACTAATACCATGTGTAACAGTGCTTTGGATGAAAAAGTCAAATAAAGCCAAAAAGAGCAATTACATGATGTAAAAATATTCAAGGCTTTTATTTTGAAATTTTCAGTATGCTTCATTTTAAAGTTCTGAACTAATACCACGTGTAAGAGTGCTTTGGATGAAAAAGTCAAATAAAGCCAAAAAGAGCAATTACGTCATGTAAAAATATTCAAGGCTTTTATTTTGAAACTTTTGTTAAGCTTCATTTCAAAGGGTCAAACTAATACCACGTGTAACAGTGCTTTGGATGAAAAAGTCAAATAAAGCCAAAAAGAGCAATTACATGATGTAAAAATATTCAAGGCTTTTATTTAGAAATTTTTGTTAATATTCATTTCAAAGGGCCAAACTAATACCATGTGTAACAGTGCTTTGGATGAAAAAGTCAAATAAAGCCAAAAAGAGCAATTACGTCATGTAAAAATATTCAAGGCTTTTATTTTGAAATTTGCAGGATGCTTCATTTCAAAGGGCCAAACTAATCCCAAGCGTAATAGTCCTTCGGTTAAAATAGTTATATAATGCTCAAAACACAAGTAGCTGATGTAAAAATATTCAAGGCTTTTATTTAGAAATTTTTGTTAAGCTTCATTTTAAAGGGCCAAACTAATACCATGTGTAACAGTGCTTTGGATGAAAAAGTCAAATAAAGCCAAAAAAGAGCAATTACGTCATGTAAAAATATTCAGGGCTTTTATTGTGAAATTTTCAATATGCTTAATTTTAAAGTGTAAAACTAATCCCATGTGTAACAGTTACTGAGTTAAATCAGTTATATACAGCCCAAAGCAGCAAGTAGTTGTAAAGGCCAGTTCTCAGTCCTGATCTGTTTCAACTGAGGATAGATAGAACTACAGTGATGCGTATTCGTAGTCCTAACCAGCAGCCAATAGCCTCTTGAGTTCCGTTGCTATGGTAAATAATGGTCTCAGCAGGTGTGAGCTGTGAGCTCTGAGCTCTCAAACACACAAGTGTGTTTGAGCAAACACACTTTACTGAAAAAAAGCATTGGAAACAAATCCTTCTTGTTGGGGAACCGTAATACATATTCGAAAAGCGTTTTAAGCGTATGACAGTTCAATGTGTCTTCTGCGATAGTCCCGAGATTCATATCTGTACCTCACTCAGAGCATTTACAGTGATGAGAGAAAGAAATGTTGTGCCCATATCTGATCCGAGGTCGGCTGTCACTCTAATTTGAGCAAAAATGAGAAACTTTGGGTCGCTTAGAGGCAAATTGTGGACAAACCGTAACTGGTATCGACGAGCCGTCTTCACTTTCGAAGAGATCACAGACGTATCTACAAAATGAAATTTGAATGGCATTTCTAGGTGAATTTGTGACGACACAGCAAATCCTCAAAAATAGGGTATTTCTAGGATTTTTCCCATTGAGTTATAATGGGGTTTTTTTCGTAGTTTTTTGCGAATTATGTCGCCACGTTAAGCCCAAATCCCACCAAAAGTAATAGCTGGAATGGCGTGAATTTTCTGCACGTTTTGATACCTCATTTGTAGGTGTGCACCCAGCGGTATGAGCCGCATTAACGGTTACGGAAGAAAAATAAAGAATAACTAGAAAAAAAAACAAAATTTCTGAAGAAATTTAGCCGGGGCCTGCCAAGGCGCGCCCGTCGGGCATGGGCCCGGCGTCGTCACGCCACAAATCGGCGTCGACGCTAAAGAACGCCGCGACGTAATCAGTGGCACGCGGAGAATCGCAAGAACGTTAAGCGAGGCGGACGTGCACCATTCAGTACGATTTAAAATGTTGTCAAGGCTTTTATTTTGGAAGTTTTGTTAAACTTCATTTCAAAGGGCCAAACTAATCCCATGCGTAATAGTCCTTGGGTTAAAATAGTTATATAATGCTCAAAACACAAGTAGCTGATGTAAAAATATTCAAGGCTTTTATTTTGAAATTTTCAGTATGCTCCATTTTAAAGTTCCGAACTAATCCCATGTGTAACATTGCTTTGGATGAAAAAGTCAAATAAAGCCAAAAACAGCAATTACCTGATGTAAAAATATTCAAGGCTTTTATTTTGAAATTATTATTATGCTCCATTTTAAAGTTCCGAACTAATCCCATGTGTAACATTGCTTTGGATGAAAAAGTCATATACGGCCAAAAAGAGCAATTACTTCATGTAAAATATTCAAGGCTTTTATTTTGAAATTTTCAGTATGCTTCATTTTAAAGTTCTGAACTAATACCACGTGTAAGAGTGCTTTGGATGAAAAAGTCAAATAAAGCCAAAAAGAGCAATTACGTCATGTAAAAATATTCAAGGCTTTTATTTTGAAACTTTTGTTAAGCTTCATTTCAAAGGGCCAAACTAATACCACGTGTAACAGTGCTTTGGATGAAAAAGTCAAATAAAGCCAAAAAGAGCAATTACATGATGTAAAAATATTCAAGGCTTTAATTTTGAAATTTTTGTTAATATTCATTTCAAAGGGCCAAACTAATACCATGTGTAACAGTGCTTTGGATGAAAAAGTCAAATAAAGCCAAAAAGAGCAATTACGTCATGTAAAAATATTCAAGGCTTTTATTTTGAAATTTGCAGGATGCTTCATTTCAAAGGGCCAAACTAATCCCATGCGTAATAGTCCTTCGGTTAAAATAGTTATATAATGCTCAAAACACAAGTAGCTGATGTAAAAATATTCAAGGCTTTTATTTTGAAATTTTTGTTAAGCTTCATTTTAAAGGGCCAAACTAATACCATGTGTAACAGTGCTTTGGATGAAAAAGTCAAATAAAGCCAAAAAAGAGCAATTACGTCATGTAAAAATATTCAGGGCTTTTATTGTGAAATTTTCAATATGCTTAATTTTAAAGTGTAAAACTAATCCCATGTGTAACAGTTACTGAGTTAAATCAGTTATATACAGCCCAAAGCAGCAAGTAGTTGTAAAGGCCAGTTCTCAGTCCTGATCTGTTTCAACTGAGGATAGATAGAACTACAACGATGCGTATTCGTAGTCCTAACCAGCAGCCAATAGCCTCTTGAGTTCCGTTGCTATGGCAAATAATGGTCTCAGCAGGTGTGAGCTCTGAGCTGTGAGCTCTCAAACACACAAGTGTGTTTGAGCAAACACACTTTACTGAAAAAAAGCATTGGAAACAAATCCTTCTTGTTCGGGAACCGTAATACATATTCGAAAAGCGTTTTAAGCGTATGACAGTTCAATGTGTCTTCTGCGATAGTCCCGAGATTCATATCTGTACCTCACTCAGAGCATTTACAGTGATGAGAGAAAGAAATGTTGTGCCCAGATATGAACCGAGGTCGGCTGTCACTCTAATATGAGCAAAAATGAGAAACTTTGGGTCGCTTAGAGGCAAATTGTGGACAAACCATAACTGGTATCGACGAGCCGTCTTCACTTTCGAAGAGATCACAGACGTATCTACAAAATGAAATTTGAATGGCATTTCTAGGTGAATTTGTGACGACACAGCAAATCCTCAAAAAAAGGGTATTTCTAGGATTTTTCCCATTGAGTTATAATGGGGTTTTTTTCGTAGTTTTTTGCGAATTATGTCGCCATGTTAATCCCGAATCCCACCAAAAGTAATAGCTGGAATGGCGTGAATTTTCTGCACGTTTTGATACCTCTTTTGTAGGTGTGCACGCAGCGGTATGAGCCGCATTAACGGTTACGGATGAAAAATAAAGAATAATAATAATAAAGAAACTTTTCTTGGGAGAATAGCAATAGGTTCCTGCCATTGCTTTGCATGGCAGGCCCCAACTAGAAAATTTCGGAAGAAATTTAGCCGGGGCCTGCCAAGGCGCGGCCGTGGGGTTCGGGCCCGGCGTCGTCGCGCCACAAATCGGCGTCGACGCCAAAGAACGCCGCGACGTAAGCAGTGGCACGCGGAGAACCGCAAGAACGTTAAGCGAGGCGGACGTGCACCGTTCGGTACGATTTAAAATGTTGTCGAGGCTTTTATTTTGGAAGTTTTGTTAAACTTCATTTCAAAGGGCCAAACTAATCCCATGCGTAATAGTCCTTGGGTTAAAATAGTTATATAATGCTCAAAACACAAGTAGCTGATGTAAAAATATTCAAGGCTTTTATTTTGAAATTTTCAGTATGCTTCATTTCAAAGGGCCAAACTAATCCCATGTGTAACAGTGCTTTGGATGAAAAAGTCATATAAAGCCAAAAACAGCAATTACCTGATGTAAAAATATTCAAGGCTTTTATTTTGAAATTATTATTATTCTCCATTTTAAAGTTCCAAACTAATCCCATGTGTAACAGTGCTTTGGATGAAAAAGTCATATAAAGCCAAAAACAGCAATTACCTGATGTAAAAATATTCAAGGCTTTTATTTTGAAATTATTATTCTCCATTTTAAAGTTCCAAACTAATCCCATGTGTAACATTGCTTTGGATGAAAAAGTCATATACGGCCAAAAAAATCAATTACCTGATGTAAAAATATTCAAGGCTTTTATTTTGAAATTATTATTATTCTCCATTTTAAAGTTCCAAAGTAATCCCATGTGTAACAGTGATTTGGATGAAAACGTCAAATAAAGCCAAAAACAGCAATTACCTGATGTAAAAATATTCAAGGCTTTTATTTTGAAATTATTATTCTCCATTTTAAAGTTCCAAACTAATCCCATGTGTAACATTGCTTTGGATGAAAAAGTCATTTACGGCCAAAAAAAGCAATTACCTGATGTGAAAATATTCAAGGCTTTTATTTTGAAATTATTATTCTCCATTTTAAAGTTCCAAAGTAATCCCATGTGTAACAGTGCTTTGGATGAAAACGTCAAATAAAGCCAAAAACAGCAATTACCTGATGTAAAAATATTCAAGGCTTTTATTTTGAAATTATTATTATGCTCCATTTTAAAGTTCCAAACTAATCCCATGTGTAACAGTTACTGAGTTAAATCAGTTATATACAGCCCATAGCAGCAGTAGTTCTAAAGGCCAGTTCTCAGTCCTGATCTGTTTCAACTGAGGATAGATAGAACTACAGTGATGCGTATTCGTAGTCCTAACCAGCAGCCAATAGCCTCTTGAGTTCCGTTGCTATGGCAAATAATGGTCTCAGCAGGTGTGAGCTCTGAGCTGTGAGCTCTCAAACACACAAGTGTGTTTGAGCAAACACACTTTACTGAAAAAAAGCATTGGAAACAAATCCTTCTTGTTCGGGAACCGTAATACATATTCGAAAAGCGTTTCGAGCGTATGACAGTTCAATGTGTCTTCTGCGATAGTCCCGAGATTCATATCTGTACCTCACTCAGAGCATTTACAGCGATGAGAGAAAGAAATGTTGTGCCCAGATATGAACCGAGATGGGCTGTCACTGTAATTTCAGCAAAAATGAGAAAGTTTGGGTCGCTTAGAGGCAAATTGTGGACAAACCGTAACTGGTATCGACGAGCCGTCTTCACTTTCGAAGAGATCACAGACGTATCTACAAAATGAAATTTGAATGGCATTTCTAGGTGAATTTGTGACGACACAGCAAATCCTCAAAAATAGGGTATTTCTAGGATTTTTCCCATTGAGTTATAATGGGGTTTTTTTCGTAGTTTTTTGCGAATTATGTCGCCACGTTAAGCCCAAATCCCACCAAAAATAATAGCTCCAATGGCGTGAATTTTCTGCACGTTTTGATACCTCATTTGTAGGTGTGCACCCAGCGGTATGAGCCGCATTAACGGTTACGGAAGAAAAATAAAGTTCTATAATAATAATAATAATATTAAAGAGACGCTTCTCTCCGACAATAGTAATAGGTTCCTGCCATTGCTTTGCATGGCAGGCCCCAACTAGAAAATTTCGGAAGAAATTTAGCCGGGGCCTGCCAAGGCGCGGCCGTGGGGTTCGGGCCCGGCGTCGTCACGCCACAAATCGTCGTCGACGCTAAAGAACGCCGCGACGTAATCAGTGGCACGCGGAGAACCGCAAGAACGTTAAGTGAGGCGGACGTGCACCGTTCGGTACGATTTAAAATGTTGTCGAGGCTTTTATTTTGGAAGTTTTGTTAAACTTCATTTCAAAGGGCCAAACTAATCCCAAGCGTAATAGTCCTTGGGTTAAAATAGTTATATAATGCTCAAAACACAAGTAGCTGATGTAAAAATATTCAAGGCTTTTACTTTGAAATTTTCAGTATGCTTCATTTTAACGTTCCGAACTAATACCACGTGTAAGAGTGCTTTGGATGAAAAAGTCAAATAAAGCCAAAAAGAGCAATTACGTCATGTAAAAATATTCAAGGCTTTTATTTTGAAACTTTTGTTAAGCTTCATTTCAAAGGGCCAAACTAATACCATGTGTAACAGTGCTTTGGATGAAAAAGTCAAATAAAGCCAAAAAGAGCAATTATGTCATGTAAAAATATTCAAGGCTTTTATTTTGAAATATTTGTTAAGCTTCATTTTAAAGTTCTGAACTAATACCACGTGTAAGAGTGCTTTGGATGAAAAAGTCAAATAAAGCCAAAAAGAGCAATTACGTCATGTAAAAATATTCAAGGCTTTTATTTTGAAACTTTTGTTAAGCTTCATTTCAAAGGGCCAAACTAATACCATGTGTAACAGTGCTTTGGATGAAAAAGTCAAATAAAGCCAAAAAGAGCAATTATGTCATGTAAAAATATTCAAGGCTTTTATTTTGAAATTTTTGTTAAGCTTCATTTTAAAGGGCCAAACTAATACCATGTGTAACAGTGCTTTGGATGAAAAAGTCATATACGGCCAAAAAGAGCAATTACGTCATGTAAAATATTCAAGGCTTTTATTTTGAAATTTTCAGTATGCTTAATTTTAAAGTTCCAAACTAATCCCATGTGTAACAGTGCTTTGGATGGAAAAGTCAGATAAAGCCAAAAAGAGCAATTACGTGATGTAAAAATATTCAGGGCTTTTATTTTGAAATTATTATTATGCTCCATTTTAAAGTTCCAAACTAATCCCATGTGTAACAGTGCTTTGGATGAAAAAGTCATATACGGCCAAAAACAGCAATTACCTGATGTAAAAATATTCAAGGCTTTTATTTTGAAATTTTCAGTATGCTTCATTTTAACGTTCCGAACTAATACCACGTGTAAGAGTGCTTTGGATGAAAAAGTCAAATAAAGCCAAAAAGAGCAATTACGTCATGTAAAAATATTCAAGGCTTTTATTTTGAAACTTTTGTTAAGCTTCATTTCAAAGGGCCAAACTAATACCATGTGTAACAGTGCTTTGGATGAAAAAGTCAAATAAAGCCAAAATGAGCAATTATGTCATGTAAAAATATTCAAGGCTTTTATTTTGAAATATTTGTTAAGCTTCATTTTAAAGTTCCGAACTAATACCATGTGTAACAGTGCTTTGGATGAAAAAGTCAAATAAAGCCAAAAAGAGCAATTATGTCATGTAAAAATATTCAAGGCTTTTATTTTGAAATTTTTGTTAAGCTTCATTTTAAAGGGCCAAACTAATACCATGTGTAACAGTGCTTTGGATGAAAAAGTCATATACGGCCAAAAAAAGCAATTACATGATGTAAAAATATTCAAGGCTTTTATTTTGAAATTTTCAGTATGCTTCATTTCAGAGGGCCAAACTAATACCACGTGTAACAGTGCTTTGGATGAAAAAGTCATATACGGCCAAAAAGAGCAATTACGTCATGTAAAATATTCAAGGCTTTTATTTTGAAATTTTCAGTATGCTTAATTTTAAAGTTCCAAACTAATCCCATGTGTAACATTGCTTTGGATGAAAAAGTCACATAAAGCCAAAAACAGCAATTACCTGATGTAAAAATATTCAAGGCTTTTATTTTGAAATTATTATTATGCTCCATTTTAAAGTTCCGAACTAATCCCATGTGTAACATTGCTTTGGATGAAAAAGTCATATACGGCCAAAAAGAGCAATTACGTCATGTAAAATATTCAAGGCTTTTATTTTGAAATTTTCGTTATGCTTAATTTTAAAGTTCCAAACTAATCCCATGTGTAACAGTTACTGAGTTAAATCAGTTATATACAGCCCAAAGCAGCAGGTAGTTCTAAAGGCCAGTTCTCAGTCCTGATCTGTTTCAACTGAGGATAGATAGAACTACAGTGATGCGTATTCGTAGTCCTAACCAGCAGCCAATAGCCTCTTGAGTTCCGTTGCTATGGCAAATAATGGTCTCAGCAGGTGTGAGCTCTGAGCTCTGAGCTGTCAAACACACAAGTGTGTTTGAGCAAACACACTTTACTGAAAAAAAGCATTGGAAACAAATCCTTCTTGTTCGGGAACCGTAATACATATTCGAAAAGCGTTTTAAGCGTATGACAGTTCAATGTGTCTTCTGCGATAGTCCCGAGATTCATATCTGTACCTCACTCAGAGCATTTACAGTGATGAGAGAAAGAAATGTTGTGCCCAGATATGAACCGAGATGGGCTGTCACTCTAATTTGAAGAAAAATGAGAAACTTTGGGTCGCTTAGAGGCAAATTGTGGACAAACCGTAACTGGTATCGACGAGCCGTCTTCACTTTCGAAGAGATCACAGACGTATCTACAAAATGAAATTTGAATGGCATTTCTAGGTGAATTTGTGACGACACAGCAAATCCTCAAAAATAGGGTATTTCTAGGATTTTTCCCATTGAGTTATAATGGGGTTTTTTTCGTAGTTTTTTGCGAATTATGTCGCCACGTTAAGCCCAAATCCCACCAGAAGTAATAGCTCCAATGGCGTGAATTTTCTGCACGTTTTGATACCTCATTTGTAGGTGTGCACCCAGCGGTATGAGCCGCATTAACGGTTACGGAAGAAAAATAAAGTTCTATAATAATAATAACTAGAAAACCAAAATTTCTGAAGAAATTTAGCCGGGGCCTGCCAAGGCGCGCCCGTCGGGTTTGGGCCCGGCGTCGTCACGCTACAAATTGGCATCGACGCTAAAGGACGGCGCAACGTGATCAATGGCACGCAGAGAACCAAAAGAACGTTAGTAAGGTGGACGTTCACCATTCGGTACGATTTAAAATGTTGTCAAGGCTTTTATTTTGGAAGTTTCAGTATGCTTCATTTCAAAGGGCCAAACTAATCCCATGCGTAATAGTCCTTGGGTTAAAATAGTTATATAATGCTCAAAACACAAGTAGCTGATGTAAAAATATTCATGGCTTTTATTTTGGAATTTTCATTATGCTTCATTTCAAAAGGGCCAAACTAATACCATGTGTAACAGTGCTTTGGATGAAAAAGTCAAATAAAGCCAAAATGAGCAATTACTTCATTTAAAAAATATTCAAGGCTTTTATTTTGAAATTTTCACTATGCTTCATTTCAAAGGGCCAAACTAATACCATGAATAACAGTCATTGGATAAAATCAGTTATATAGTGCTCAAAACAGCAATAATCTCATGTCAGAATTCTCAAGGCTTTTATTTTGAAATTTTCAGTATGCTCCATTTTAAAGTTCTGAACGAATCCCATGTGTAACAGTGCTTTGGATAAAAAAGTCACATAAAGCCAAAAAGCGCAATTACCTGATGTAAAAATATGCAAGGCTTTTATTTTGAAATTATTATTATGCTCCATTTTAAAGTTCCGAACTAATCCCATGTGTAACAGTGCTTTGGATGAAAAAGTCACATAAAGCCAAAAAGCGCAATTACCTGATGTAAAATATTCAAGGCTTTTATTTTGAAATTATTATTATGCTCCATTTTAAAGTTCCTAACAAATCCCATGTGTAACAGTGCTTTGGATGAAAAAGTCATATACGGCCAAAAAGAGCAATTACATGACGTAAAAATATTCAAGGCTTTTATTTTGAAATTATTATTATGCTCCATTTTAAAGTTCCTAACAAATCCCATGTGTAACAGTGCTTTGGATGAAAAAGTCATATACGGCCAAAAAGAGCAATTACATGACGTAAAAATATTCAAGGCTTTTATTTTGAAATTTTCAGTATGCTTCATTTCAGAGGGCCAAACTATTCCATTGTGTAACAGTGCTTTGGATAAAAAAGTCACATAAAGCCAAAAAGCGCAATTACCTGATGTAAAAATATTCAAGGCTTTTATTTTGAAATTATTATTATGCTCCATTTTAAAGTTCCGAACTAATCCCATGTGTAACAGTGCTTTGGATGAAAAAGTCATATAAAGCCAAAAAGAGCAATTACATGATGTAAAAATATTCATACTTTTATTTTGAAATTTTTGTTAAGCTTCATTTCAAAGGGCCAAACTAATACCATGTGTAACAGTGCTTTGGATGAAAAAGTCAAATAAAGCCAAAAACAGCAATTACCTGATGTAAAAATATTCAAGGCTTTTATTTTGAAATTATTATTATGCTTAATTTTAAAGTTCCAAACTAATACCATGTGTAACAGTTCCTGAGTTAAATCAGTTATATACAGCCCATAGCAGCAAATAGTTCTAAAGGCCAGTTCAGTCCTGATCTGTTTCAACTGAGGGTTCCACTATAGATAGAACTACAATGATGCGTATCTGTAGTCCAAACCAGCAGCCAATAGCCTCTTGAGATCCGTTGCTATGGCAAATAATGGTCTCAGCAGGGTGTGAGCTCTGAGCTCTGAGCTCTCAAACACACAATTGTGTGTTTGAGCAAACACGTTTTACTGACAAAAAGCATTGGAAACAAATCCTTCCTGGTCGGGAACCGTAATACATATTCGAAAAGCGTTTGAAGCGTATGACAGGCCTATGTGTCTTCTGCGATAGTCCCGAGATTCATATCTGTACCTCACTCAGAGCATTTACAGTGATGAGAGAAAGAAATGTTGTGCCCAGATCTGAAATTCTATTCAAATACATGGGAGAGAGCCTCAGACAGCCTCAGAAAATCCTGTCGCATGACTTTGCTCTGAAGCACCGTGACAGAAAACCGTACGATCTAGATAAATTTCGAAAAGATTTTACCGGAGCAGACAGGCGTATCAATGTCAGGACCGATTTTGATACTAATCGTGCGATATTTGTGGGCGTGATGGCGATTTCAAAAATGATTTGGGTTGAAAAAGTTGTCTTGATCTCTCACTCTAATCAGCGAGAGAAGCACTCTAACTTTAGGAAAAATGAGAAACTTTGGGTCGCTTAGAGGCAAATTGTGGACAAACCGTAACTGTTATCGACGAGCCGTCTTCACTTTCGAAGAGATCACAGACGTATCTACAAAATGAAATTTGAATGGCATTTCTACGTGAATTAGTGACGACACAGAAAATCCTCAAAAATAGGGTATTTCCAGGATTTTTCCCATTGACTTATAATGGGGTTTTTTTCGTAGTTTTTTGCGAATTATGTCGCCACGTTAAGCCCAAATCCCACCAAAAGTAATAGCAACAATGGCGTGAATTTTCTGCACGTTTTGATACCTCATTTGTAGGTGTGCACCCAGCGGTATGAGCCGCATTAACGGTTACGGAAGAAAAATAAAGAACTATAACTAGAACTAGAAAATTTCGGAAGAAATTTAGCCGGGGCCTGCCGAGGCGCGCCCGTCGGGCATGGGCCCGGCGTCGTCGCGCCACAAATCGGCGTCGACGCCAAAGAACGCCGCGACGTGATCAGTGGCACGCGGAGAACCGCAAGAACGTTAAGCGAGGCGGACGTGCACCGTTCGGTACGATTTAAAATGTTGTCGAGGCTTTTATTTTGGAAGTTTTGTTAAACTTCATTTCAAAGGGCCAAACTAATCCCAAGCGTAATAGTCCTTGGGTTAAAATAGTTATATAATGCTCAAAACACAAGTAGCTGATGTAAAAGTATTCTAGGCTTTTATTTTGAAATTTTCAGTATGCTTCATTTTAAAGTTCTGAACTAATACCACGTGTAAGAGTGCTTTGGATGAAAAAGTCAAATAAAGCCAAAAAGAGCAATTACGTCATGTAAAAATATTCAAGGCTTTCATTTTGAAATTTTCAGTATGCTTCATTTCAAAGGGCCAAACTAATACCATGTGTAACAGTGCTTTGGATGAAAAAGTCAAATAAAGCCAAAAAGAGCAATTACATGATGTCAAAATATTCAAGGCTTTTATTTTGAAATTTTTGTTAATCTTCATTTCAAAGGGCCAAACTAATACCATGTGTAACAGTGCTTTGGATGAAAAAGTCATACAAAGCCAAAAACAGCAATTGCATGATGTAAAAATATTCAAGGCTTTTATTTTGAAATTATTATTATGCTCCATTTTAAAGTTCCAAACTAATCCCATGTGTAACAGTGCTTTGGATGAAAAAGTCAAATAAAGCCAAAAAGAGCAATTACGTCATGTAAAAATATTCAAGGCTTTCATTTTGAAATTTTCAGTATGCTTCATTTCAAAGGGCCAAACTAATACCATGTGTAACAGTGCTTTGGATGAAAAAGTCAAATAAAGCCAAAAAGAGCAATTACATGATGTCAAAATATTCAAGGCTTTTATTTTGAAATTTTTGTTAATCTTCATTTCAAAGGGCCAAACTAATACCATGTGTAACAGTGCTTTGGATGAAAAAGTCATACAAAGCCAAAAACAGCAATTGCATGATGTAAAAATATTCAAGGCTTTTATTTTGAAATTATTATTATGCTCCATTTTAAAGTTCCAAACTAATCCCATGTGTAACAGTGCTTTGGATGAAAAAGTCAAATAAAGCCAAAAAGAGCAATTACGTCATGTAAAAATATTCAAGGCTTTCATTTTGAAATTTTCAGTATGCTTCATTTCAAAGGGCCAAACTAATACCATGTGTAACAGTGCTTTGGATGAAAAAGTCAAATAAAGCCAAAAAGAGCAATTACATGATGTAAAAATATTCAAGGCTTTTATTTTGAAATTTTTGTTAATCTTCATTTCAAAGGGCCAAACTAATACCATGTGTAACAGTGCTTTGGATGAAAAAGTCATACAAAGCCAAAAACAGCAATTGCATAATGTAAAAATATTCAAGGCTTTTATTTTGAAATTATTATTCTCCATTTTAAAGTTCCAAACTAATCCCATGTGTAACATTGCTTTGGATGAAAAAGTCATATACGGCCAAAAATAGCAATTACCTGATGTAAAAATATTCAAGGCTTTTATTTTGAAATTATTATTATTCTCCATTTTAAAGTTCCAAAGTAATCCCATGTGTAACAGTGCTTTGGATGAAAACGTCAAATAAAGCCAAAAACAGCAATTACCTGATGTAAAAATATTCAAGGCTTTTATTTTGAAAATATTATTCTCCATTTTAAAGTTCCAAACTAATCCCATGTGTAACAGTTACTGAGTTAAATCAGTTATATACAGCCCATAGCAGCAGTAGTTCTAAAGGCCAGTTCTCAGTCCTGATCTGTTTCAACTGAGGATAGATAGAACTACAGCGATGCGTATTCGTAGTCCAAATCAGCAGCCAATAGCCTCTTGAGTTCCGTTGCTATGGCAAATAATGGTCTCAGCAGGTGTGAGCTCTGAGCGCTGAGCTCTCAAACACACAATTGTGTGTTTGAGCAAACACATTTTACTGACAAAAAAGCATTGGAAACAAATCCTTCTTGTTCGGGAACCGTAATACATATTCGAAAAGCGTTTGCAGCGTATGACAGTTCAATGTGTCTTCTGCGATAGTCCCGAGATTCATATCTGTACCTCACTCAGAACATTTACAGCGATGAGAGAAAGAAATGTTGTGCCCAGATCTGAAATTCTATTCAAATACATGGGAGAGAGCCTCAGACAGCCTCAGAAAATCCTGTCGCATGACTTTGCTCTGAAGCACCGTGACAGAAAACCGTACGGTCTAGATAAATTTCGAAAACATTTTACCGGAGCAGACAGGCGTATCAATGTCAGGACCGATTTTGATACAAATCGTGCGATATTTGTGGGCGTGATGGCGATTTCAAAAATGATTTGGGTTGAAAAAGTTGTCTTCATCTCTCACTCTAAGCAGCCAGAAACGCACTCTAACTTGAGCAAAAATGAGAAACTTTGGGTCGCTTAGAGGCAAATTGTGGACAAACCGTAACTGGTATCGACGAGCCGTCTTCACTTTCGAAGAGATCACAGACGTATCTACAAAATGAAATTTGAATGGCATTTCTAGGTGAATGTGTGACGACACAGCAAATCCTCCAAAATAGGGTATTTCTAGGATTTTTCCCATTGAGTTATAATGGGGTTTTTTTCGCAGTTTTTTGCGAATTATGTCGCCACGTTAAGCCCAAATCCCACCAAAAATAATAGCTCCAATGGCGTGAATTTTCTGCACGTTTTGATACCTCATTTGTAGGTGTGCACCCAGCGGTATGAGCCGCATTAACGGTTACGGAAGAAAAATAAAGAATAACTAGAAAATTTCGGAAGAAATTTAGCCGGGGCCTGCCAAGGCGCGCCCGTCGGGCATGGGCCCGGCGTCGTCGCGCCACAAATCGGCGTCGACGCCAAAGGACGCCGCGACGTGATCAGTGGCACGCGGAGAACCGCAAGAACGTTAAGCGAGGCGGACGTGCACCGTTCGGTACGATTTAAAATGTTGTCAAGGCTTTTATTTTGGAAGTTTTGTTAACCTTCATTTCAAAGGGCCAAACTAATCCCATGCGTAATAGTCCTTGGGTTAAAATAGTTATATAATGCTCAAAACACAAGTAGCTGATGTAAAAATATTCAAGGCTTTTATTTTGAAATTTTCAGTATGCTTCATTTCAAAGGGCCAAACTAATACCACGTGTAACAGTGCTTTGGATGAAAAAGTCAAATAAAGCCAAAAAGAGCAATTACGTCATGTAAAATTATTCAAGGCTTTTATTTTGAAATTTTCAGAATGCTTCATTTCAAAGGGCCAAACTAATACCACGTGTAACAGTGCTTTGGATGAAAAAGTCAAATAAAGCCAAAAAGAGCAATTACCTGATGTAAAAATATTCAAGGCTTTTATTTTGAAATTATTATTATGCTCCATTTTAAAGTTCCAAACTAATCCCATGTGTAACAGTGCTTTGGATGAAAAAGTCATATAAAGCCAAAAACAGCAATTACCTGATGTAAAAATATTCAAGGCTTTTATTTTGAAATTTTCAGTATGCTTCATTTCAAAGTTCCAAAGTAATCCCATGTGTAACAGTGCTTTGGATGAAAACGTCAAATAAAGCCAAAAACAGCAATTACCTGATGTAAAAATATTCAAGGCTTTTATTTTGAAATTATTATTATGCTCCATTTTAAAGTTCCGAACTAATCCCATGTGTAACATTGCTTTGGATGAAAAAGTCATATACGGCCAAAAAGAGCAATTACTTCATGTAAAATATTCAAGGCTTTTATTTTGAAATTTTCAGTATGCTTCATTTTAAAGTTCTGAACTAATACCACGTGTAAGAGTGCTTTGGATGAAAAAGTCAAATAAAGCCAAAAAGAGCAATTACGTCATGTAAAAATATTCAAGGCTTTTATTTTGAAACTTTTGTTAAGCTTCATTTCAAAGGGCCAAACTAATACCACGTGTAACAGTGCTTTGGATGAAAAAGTCAAATAAAGCCAAAAAGAGCAATTACATGATGTAAAAATATTCAAGGCTTTAATTTTGAAATTTTTGTTAATATTCATTTCAAAGGGCCAAACTAATACCATGTGTAACAGTGCTTTGGATGAAAAAGTCAAATAAAGCCAAAAAGAGCAATTACGTCATGTAAAAATATTCAAGGCTTTTATTTTGAAATTTGCAGGATGCTTCATTTCAAAGGGCCAAACTAATCCCATGCGTAATAGTCCTTCGGTTAAAATAGTTATATAATGCTCAAAACACAAGTAGCTGATGTAAAAATATTCAAGGCTTTTATTTTGAAATTTTTGTTAAGCTTCATTTTAAAGGGCCAAACTAATACCATGTGTAACAGTGCTTTGGATGAAAAAGTCAAATAAAGCCAAAAAAGAGCAATTACGTCATGTAAAAATATTCAGGGCTTTTATTGTGAAATTTTCAATATGCTTAATTTTAAAGTGTAAAACTAATCCCATGTGTAACAGTTACTGAGTTAAATCAGTTATATACAGCCCAAAGCAGCAAGTAGTTGTAAAGGCCAGTTCTCAGTCCTGATCTGTTTCAACTGAGGATAGATAGAACTACAACGATGCGTATTCGTAGTCCTAACCAGCAGCCAATAGCCTCTTGAGTTCCGTTGCTATGGCAAATAATGGTCTCAGCAGGTGTGAGCTCTGAGCTGTGAGCTCTCAAACACACAAGTGTGTTTGAGCAAACACACTTTACTGAAAAAAAGCATTGGAAACAAATCCTTCTTGTTCGGGAACCGTAATACATATTCGAAAAGCGTTTTAAGCGTATGACAGTTCAATGTGTCTTCTGCGATAGTCCCGAGATTCATATCTGTACCTCACTCAGAGCATTTACAGTGATGAGAGAAAGAAATGTTGTGCCCAGATATGAACCGAGGTCGGCTGTCACTCTAATATGAGCAAAAATGAGAAACTTTGGGTCGCTTAGAGGCAAATTGTGGACAAACCATAACTGGTATCGACGAGCCGTCTTCACTTTCGAAGAGATCACAGACGTATCTACAAAATGAAATTTGAATGGCATTTCTAGGTGAATTTGTGACGACACAGCAAATCCTCAAAAATAGGGTATTTCTAGGATTTTTCCCATTGAGTTATAATGGGGTTTTTTTCGTAGTTTTTTGCGAATTATGTCGCCATGTTAATCCCGAATCCCACCAAAAGTAATAGCTGGAATGGCGTGAATTTTCTGCACGTTTTGATACCTCTTTTGTAGGTGTGCACGCAGCGGTATGAGCCGCATTAACGGTTACGGATGAAAAATAAAGAATAACTAGAAAATTTCGGAAGAAATTTAGCCGGGGCCTGCCAAGGCGCGCCCGTCGGGCATGGGCCCGGCGTCGTCACGCCACAAATCGGCGTCGACGCTAAAGAACGCCGCAACGTAATCAGTGGCACGCGGAGAATCGCAAGAACGTTAAGCGAGGCGGACGTGCACCGTTCAGTATTATAAAGTAAGTATATCAGCTAAAATCAGCAGAAACGCTAATGTTAGCGTCATTGCTTTCATCAGTATGTGGGAAATCACTAGGATATTTTCTGTAATTGATTTACTCCATTCAGTATACTAAACATTGCTAAAAAGTAAAATAAATAGCTAATAGCTTATTGAAGCTAAAATGCTAACGCTAATGAACCTTGCATTGAACTGTTTAGTAACAGTTCAATGCTCATAAACTGCAGGAAGGCAGTTCATTAGCATTTACCTAATGATTGTCACAAATATAAATTTTCAATAACGCACACACACACAACATATTACAGTTTAAAAATATATATTGACCTTATGTTAAAGATTTCTACAAACGTTTTACAGGTAAAGTTTACAATGAACCAAAATTACAACATTTAAAGAATACCATAAATTTAAGAATCTAATGTCTCTGCAATAAAAAGAAATTGCTATCTTTTTTATTTTTAAACAACACCTCATATTGTTAAATAACTGATTTTATGTATTCAAGTTTTAAATATTACATTTGAGTTTGCATGGATGTAAAATTACTGCTCAGTTTAAAAATTACAGTATTTTTAAACTGAGCAGTTTAAAAATATGCTCAGTATTTTTAAACTGCTCAGCTAAACTTTGCTGTTTAGCTCGTTAGCTTGTCGATGTTTCAGTTTTATTCGCTGGGAAAATTATTCTTTGTCTGCTTTGAAGATAAGCAGACAAATAATAAAAAACAAGTTTTGATATTAACTCTCAACTTCATTCACAAAACTTTTTCGTTATTTATTACACAACGAACATGCATTTCACATAAGAACAAAACAATGAGGTGACGTTGCCTGTAATTGAACACAACGCTGATCCCTCTTCACCCTGTCACCAACTCACACACATCCTCATTGTGTTGTGTTCTGTAAATAAACAAAACACAAGCAAAATCAATAAACTATATGCATATTCCAGTATACTGAGTTTTTGTTTTACATTCATTCTATTTAAATGTAATTTGTTTGTGCTTACCAATGTTTTCTGGCCGGATGTCAGGCACCGTTTTCCCCTGGTCAGTTCGTCGATGTCTGGTTTTAGTTCTATTCTGTGGCAATCCGCAAAACGGCGTGTAGGTTTTCGTCAGTAATGCGCGATCTGTGCTTGGTCTTGTTTAAAGTCATTATTGAAAACATCTCTTCGCACAGATAGGTGCTTCCAAACGTGGACAAAACACGAGCTGCATGGAGTCGAAGCTGTGGCATCAAATCAGGGGGCAGTAGATGGTAAAAGTAAAAGTCCTCGATTGAAACATCACGGAACTTCGCTCTTTAGCTTCTTAGCTTGTCGATGTTTCAGTTTTATTCGCTGGGAAAATTAATAATCAGCTTGAGGTGACTCTGCTGCACTCTAGTGGCGAGAAGCCGTAATGTTGGTTGGTAAGAATCGGAAGGCATTATGGGATATGTAGTTTGTAGTCAATTCGTGCTCAAAACCTATTTTAAGTCAATCAATGGGGCTGTAAAACGGTGGTAGGGGGGAGAGGGCCACATAAAATGACGTAGCGGGCCACATGTGGCCCGCGGGCCTTGAGTTTGACACATGTGCAATAGAGGATCTATCTGCTGCTCATGCAAAACAGTCTATTTTAATCCCATGTGTAATAGTCATTGGGTTAAATCAGTTATATAATGCTGAAAACGCAAGTAGTTGATGTAAAAATATTCAAGGCTTTTATTTTGAAATTTTCAGTATGCTTCATTTCAAAGGGCCAAACTAATACCATGTGTAACAGTGCTTTGGATGAAAAAGTCAAATAAAGCCAAAAAGAGCAATTACATGATGTAAAAATATTCAAGGCTTTTATTTTGAAATTTTTGTTAAGCTTCATTTCAAAGGGCCAAACTAATACCATGTGTAACAGTGCTTTGGATGAAAAAGTCAAATAAAGCCAAAAACAGCAATTACCTGATGTAAAAATATTCAAGGCTTTTATTTTGAAATTTTCATCAAGCTTAATTTTAAATTGCCACACTAATCCCATGTGTAACAATTGCTGGGTTAAATCAGTTATATACAGCTCAAAAGAGCAATTTTCTGATGTAAAAATATTCAAGGCTTTTATTGTGAAATTTTTGTTAAGCTTCATTTTAAAGTTCAAAACTAATCCCATGTGTAACAGTTACTGAGTTAAATCAGTTATATACAGCCCATAGCAGCAGGTAGTTCTAAAGGCCAGTTAAGTCCTGATCTGTTTCAACTGAGGATAGATAGAACTACAATGATGCGTTTTTGTAGTCCAAATCAGCAGCCAATAGCCTCTTGAGTTCCGTTGCTATGTTAAATAAGTTTCACACCAAGGTGTGAAGTGTTAGTGAAAGAGCCTGAGAGCCTCAGAAAATCTTGTCGCATCACTTTGCTCTGAAGCACCGTGACAGAAAACCGTACGGTCTAGATAAATTTCGAAAACATTTTACCGGAGCAGACAGGCGTATCAATGTCAGGACCGATTTTGATACTAATCGTGCGATATTTGTGGCCGTGATGGCGATTTCAAAAATGATTTGGGTTGAAAAAGTTGTCTTGATCTCTCACTCTAATCAGCGAGAGAAGCCCTCTAACTTTAGGAAAAATGAGAAAGTTTGGGTCGCTTAGAGGCAAATTGTGGACAAACCGTAACTGGTATCGACGAGCCGTCTTCACTTTCGAAGAGATCACAGACGTATCTACAAAATGAAATTTGAATGGCATTTCTAGGTGAATTTGTGACGACACAGAAAATCCTCAAAAATAGGGTATTTCCAGGATTTTTCCCATTGACTTATAATGGGGTTTTTTTCGTAGTTTTTTGCGAATTATGTCGCCACGTTAACCCCAAATCCCACCACAAATAATAGCTCCAATGGCGTGAATTTTCTGCACGTTTTGATACCTCATTTGTAGGTGTGCACCCAGCGGTATGAGCCGCATTAACGGTTACGGAAGAAAAATAAAGAATTATAATAATATTAAAGAGACACTTTGTTGGGTGTAGAGTAATAGGTTCCTGCCATTGCTTTGCATGGCAGGCCCCAATAATAATAAAGAAACTTTTCTTGGGAGAATAGCAATAGGTTCCTGCCATTGCTTTGCATGGCAGGCCCCAATAATACTTAAAGAGACGCTTCTCTCCGACAATAGTAATAGGTTCCTGCCATTGCTTTGCATGGCAGGCCCCAATAATATTAAAGAGACGCTTCTCTCCGACAATAGTAATAGGTTCCTGCCATTGCTTTGCATGGCAGGCCCCAACTAGAAAATTTCGGAAGAAATTTAGACGGGGCCTGCCAAGGCGCGCCCGTGGGGTTCGGGCCCGGCGTCGTCGCGCCACAAATCGGCGTCGACGCCAAAGAACGCCGCGACGTCACCAGTGGCACGCGGAGAACCGCAAGAACGTTAAGCGAGGCGGACGTGCACCATTCAGTACGATTTAAAATTTTTGTCAAGGCTTTTATTTTGGAAGTTTTGTTAAACTTCATTTTAAAGTTCCGAACTAATCCCATGTGTAACAGTGCTTTGGATGAAAAAGTCATACAAAGCCAAAAACAGCAATTGCATGATGTAAAAATATTCAAGGCTTTTATTTTGAAATTTTCATTATGCTCCATTTTAAAGTTCTGAACGAATCCCATGTGTAACAGTGCTTTGGATAAAAAAGTCACATAAAGCCAAAAAGCGCAATTACCTGATGTAAAAATATGCAAGGCTTTTATTTTGAAATTATTATTATGCTCCATTTTAAAGTTCCGAACTAATCCCATGTGTAACAGTGCTTTGGATGAAAAAGTCACATAAAGCCAAAAAGCGCAATTACCTGATGTAAAAATATTCAAGGCTTTTATTTTGAAATTATTATTATGCTCCATTTTAAAGTTCCGAACAAATCCCATGTGTAACAGTGCTTTGGATGAAAAAGTCATATACGGCCAAAAAGAGCAATTACATGACGTAAAAATATTCAAGGCTTTTATTTTGAAATTTTCAGTATGCTTCATTTCAGAGGGCCAAACTATTCCATTGTGTAACAGTGCTTTGGATAAAAAAAGTCACATAAAGCCAAAAAGCGCAATTACCTGATGTAAAAATATTCAAGGCTTTTATTTTGAAATTATTATTATGCTCCATTTTAAAGTTCCGAACTAATCCCATGTGTAACATTGCTTTGGATGAAAAAGTCATATACGGCCAATAAGAGCAATTACGTCATGTAAAATATTCAAGGCTTTTATTTTGAAATTATTATTATGCTCCATTTTAAAGTTCCAAACTAATCCCATGTGTAACATTGCTTTGGATGAAAAAGTCATATACGGCCAAAAAGAGCAATTACGTCATGTAAAATATTCAAGGCTTTTATTTTGAAATTTTCAGTATGCTTAATTTTAAAGTTCCAAACTAATCCCATGTGTAACAGTTACTGAGTTCAATCAGTTATATACAGCCCATAGCAGCAGGTAGTTCTAAAGGCCAGTTCTCAGTCCTGATCTGTTTCAACTGAGGATAGATAGAACTACAGCGATGCGTATCTGTAGTCCAAATCAGCAGCCAATAGCCTCTTGAGTTCCGTTGCTATGGTAAATAATGGTCTCAGCAGGTGTGAGCTCTGAGCGCTGAGCTCTCAAACACACAATTGTGTGTTTGAGCAAACACATTTTACTGACAAAAAAGCATTGGAAACAAATCCTTCTTGTTCGGGAACCGTAATACATATTCGAAAAGCGTTTGCAGCGTATGACAGTTCAATGTGTCTTCTGCGATAGTCCCGAGATTCATATCTGTACCTCACTCAGAACATTTACAGCGATGAGAGAAAGAAATGTTGTGCCCAGATCTGAAATTCTATTCAAATACATGGGAGAGAGCCTCAGACAGCCTCAGAAAATCCTGTCGCATGACTTTGCTCTGAAGCACCGTGACAGAAAACCGTACGGTCTAGATAAATTTCGAAAACATTTTACCGGAGCAGACAGGCGTATCAATGTCAGGACCGATTTTGATACTAATCGTGCGATATTTGTGGGCGTGATGGCGATTTCAAAAATGATTTGGGTTGAAAAAGTTGTCTTCATCTCTCACTCTAAGCAGCCAGAAACGCACTCTAACTTGAGCAAAAATGAGAAACTTTGGGTCGCTTAGAGGCAAATTGTGGACAAACCGTAACTGGTATCGACGAGCCGTCTTCACTTTCGAAGAGATCACAGACGTATCTACAAAATGAAATTTGAATGGCATTTCTAGGTGAATTTGTGACGACACAGCAAATCCTCAAAAATAGGGTATTTCTAGGATTTTTCCCATTGAGTTATAATGGGGTTTTTTTCGCAGTTTTTTGCGAATTATGTCGCCACGTTAAGCCCAAATCCCACCAAAAATAATAGCTCCAATGGCGTGAATTTTCTGCACGTTTTGATACCTCATTTGTAGGTGTGCACCCAGCGGTATGAGCCGCATTAACGGTTACGGAAGAAAAATAAAGTTCTATAATAATAATAATAATATTAAAGAGACGCTTCTCTCCGACAATAGTAATAGGTTCCTGCCATTGCTTTGCATGGCAGGCCCCAACTAGAAAATTTCGGAAGAAATTTAGCCGGGGCCTGCCAAGGCGCGGCCGTGGAGTTCGGGCCCGGCATCGTCGCGCCACAAATCGGCGTCGACGCCAAAGGACGCCGCGACGTAAGCAGTGGCACGCGGAGAACCGCAAGAACGTTAAGCGAGGCGGACGTGCACCGTTCGGTACGATTTAAAATGTTGTCAAGGCTTTTATTTTGGAAGTTTTGTTAAACTTCATTTCAAAGGGCCAAACTAATCCCATGCGTAATAGTCCTTGGGTTAAAATAGTTATATAATGCTCAAAACACAAGTAGCTGATGTAAAAAATATTCAAGGCTTTTATTTTGAAATTTTCAGTATGCTTCATTTCAAAGGGCCAAACTAATACCACGTGTAACAGTGCTTTGGATGAAAAAGTCAAATAAAGCCAAAAAGAGCAATTACGTCATGTAAAATTATTCAAGGCTTTTATTTTGAAATTTTCAGAATGCTTCATTTCAAAGGGCCAAACTAATACCACGTGTAACAGTGCTTTGGATGAAAAAGTCAAATAAAGCCAAAAAGAGCAATTACCTGATGTAAAAATATTCAAGGCTTTTATTTTGAAATTTTCAGTATGCTCCATTTTAAAGTTCCAAACTAATCCCATGTGTAACAGTGCTTTGGATGAAAAAGTCATATAAAGCCAAAAACAGCAATTACCTGATGTAAAAATATTCAAGGCTTTTATTTTGAAATTATTATTATGCTCCATTTTAAAGTTCCAAACTAATCCCATGTGTAACAGTGCTTTGGATGAAAAAGTCATATAAAGCCAAAAACAGCAATTACCTGATGTAAAAATATTCAAGGCTTTTATTTTGAAATTATTATTATTCTCCATTTTAAAGTTCCAAAGTAATCCCATGTGTAACAGTGCTTTGGATGAAAACGTCAAATAAAGCCAAAAACAGCAATTACCTGATGTAAAACTATTCAAGGCTTTTATTTTGAAATTATTATTCTCCATTTTAAAGTTCCAAACTAATCCCATGTGTAACATTGCTTTGGATGAAAAAGTCATATACGGCCAAAAAAAGCAATTACCTGATGTAAAATTATTCAAGGCTTTTATTTTGAAATTATTATTATTCTCCATTTTAAAGTTCCAAAGTAATCCCATGTGTAACAGTGCTTTGGATGAAAACGTCAAATAAAGCCAAAAACAGCAATTACCTGATGTAAAAATATTCAAGGCTTTTATTTTGAAATTATTATTATGCTCCATTTTAAAGTTCCAAACTAATCCCATGTGTAACAGTTACTGAGTTAAATCAGTTATATACAGCCCATAGCAGCAGTAGTTCTAAAGGCCAGTTCTCAGTCCTGATCTGTTTCAACTGAGGATAGATAGAACTACAGTGATGCGTATTCGTAGTCCTAACCAGCAGCCAATAGCCTCTTGAGTTCCGTTGCTATGGCAAATAATGGTCTCAGCAGGTGTGAGCTCTGAGCTGTGAGCTCTCAAACACACAAGTGTGTTTGAGCAAACACACTTTACTGAAAAAAAGCATTGGAAACAAATCCTTCTTGTTCGGGAACCGTAATACATATTCGAAAAGCGTTTTAAGCGTATGACAGTTCAATGTGTCTTCTGCGATAGTCCCGAGATTCATATCTGTACCTCACTCAGAGCATTTACAGTGATGAGAGAAAGAAATGTTGTGCCCATATCTGATCCGAGGTCGGCTGTCACTCTAATATGAGCAAAAATGAGAAACTTTGGGTCGCTTAGAGGCAAATTGTGGACAAACCATAACTGGTATCGACGAGCCGTCTTCACTTTCGAAGAGATCACAGACGTATCTACAAAATGAAATTTGAATGGCATTTCTAGGTGAATTTGTGACGACACAGCAAATCCTCAAATATAGGGTATTTCTAGGATTTTTCCCATTGAGTTATAATGGGGTTTTTTTCGTAGTTTTTTGCGAATTATGTCGCCACGTTTACCCCAAATCCCACCAGAAGTAATAGCTCCAATGGCGTGAATTTTCTGCACGATTTGATACCTCATTTGTAGGTGTGCACCCAGCGGTACGAGCCGCATTAACGGTTACGGAAGAAAAATAAAGTTCTATAATAATAATAATAACTAGAAAATTCCTGAAGAAATTTAACCGGGGCCTGCCAAAGTGTGCCCGTCGGTTTGGACCCAGCGTTCTGATGCTAGAAATTAGCATCAATGCTAAAAAAGCCGCAATCATATGAGGACAATGACAAGAATGTTGACTAACATGTACTTGCACCGTTCAGTATGATAAAGTAAGTTTAGCAGCTAAAATTAGCAAAAATGCTAATGTTAGCATCATTGCTGTCACTAGCATGTGGGACATCACTAGGATGTTCTCTATAATGGACTTACTCCATTCAGTATACTAAACATGGCTAATAAGTCAAATAAATAGCTAATAGCTTATTGAAGCTAAAATGCTAATGCTAATGAACTGCCTTGCTGCGCAAGGCAGTTCCCTAACCTGAGAGAAAAAGATAATGCAGAATAATATTATCGCACCGCCTGCGGCGGTGCACTAACCTCAGGGGCATGTTGAGGCTTTTATTTTGAAATTTTTGTTAAGCTTAATTTCAAAGGTCCAAACTAATCCCATGTGTAATAGTCATTGGGTTAAATCAGTTATATAATGCTCAAAACACAAGCAGTTGATGTAAAAATATTCAAGGCTTTTATTTTGAAATTTTCTTTATGCTTCATTTCAAAAGGCCAATCTAATCCCATGTGTATCAGTGCTTTGGATAAAAAAGTCACATAAAGCCAAAAAGAGCAATTACATGATGTAAAAATATTCAAGGCTTTTATTTTGAAATTTTCAGTTTGCTTCACTTTAATGTTCCAAACTAATCCCATGTGTAACGGTGACTGAGTTAAATCAGTTAAATACAGCCCATAGCAGCAAGTAGTTGTAAAGGCCAGTTCAGTCCTCCTCTGTTTCAACTGAGTCTTCCACTATAGTTAGAACTACAGTGATGCGTATTTGTAGTCCTAACCAGCAGCCAATAGCCTCCTGAGTTCCGTTGCTATGGTAAATAATTCTCTCTGCCAACTGTCAGCTGTGAGTGAGACATGCAGGGGGAGACAATTCTCTGTTTGAGCCAGCCAGTTTGAACTAAAAAAAGCATTGGAAACAACACCTTCCCGTTCGGGAACCGTAATACATATTCGAAAAGCGTTTGAAGCGTATGAGAGGGCTATTTGTCGTCTCCGATAGTCCCGCGATTCATATCTCTACGTCACTCACAGTATTAACAGCGATAAGAGAAAGAAATGGTGTGCCCAGATCTGAAATTTTTGAGAAATATATGAAAATACATGGGAGAGAGCCTGAGAGAGCGACAGAAAATCCTGTCGCATGACTTTGCTCTGAAGCACCGTGACAGAAAACCGTAAGCCCTAGAGAAATTTCGAAAACATTTTACCGGAGCAGGCATGCGTATCAATGTCAGGACCGAGTTTGATACCAATCGTGCGATATTTGTGGGCGTGATGGCGATTTCAAAATTATTTTGGGGTCAAAAATTCTCTTCATTTCTCACTCTAAAAAAGCGGCAGTTGGTGTCAGTTATGCTCTGCGTTTTGGCAGTTGGAAAATTGGCTCGTTTTTCGCTTTTTACGTCGCCATCGTAAGTCCAATTCCTTATAAAAATAATAGCTCCCTTCTCGGCATCGAGCCGCACGTTTTGATACCACTTTTGTGGGGGTGCACGCAGCGGTACGAGCCGCATTAACGGTGATGGAAGAAAAATAAATAAAGATATAAAGAGACATTCTATTGGGTGTAGAATAATAGGTGCCTGCCATGCAATGCATGGAGGCAGTACTGACTTGCTTCGCAAGTCAGTACTGCTCTCCTTATGCATTGCTATGGGCAGGCCCCAATAATAATATTAAAGAGACGCTTCTCTCCGACAATAGTAATAGGTTCCTGCCATTGCTTTGCATGGCAGGCCCCAACTAGAAAATTTCGGAAGAAATTTAGCCGGGGCCTGCCAAGGCGCGCCCGTGGGGTTTTGGGCCCGGCGTCGTCGCGCCACAAATCGGCGTCGACGCCAAAGGACGCCGCGACGTGATCAGTGGCACGCGGAGAACCGCAAGAACGTTAAGTGAGGCGGACGTGCACCGTTCGGTACGATTTAAAATTTTCTCGAGGCTTTTATTTTGGAAGTTTTGTTAAACTTCATTTCAAAGGGCCAAACTAATCCCATGCGTAATAGTCCTTGGGTTAAAATAGTTATATAATGCTGAAAACAGCAATTACATGATGTAAAAATATTCAAGGCTTTTATTTTGAAATTATTATTATGCTCCATTTCAAAGTTCCAAACTAATCCCATGTGTAACAGTGCTTTGGATGAAAAAGTCATATACGGCCAAAAAGAGCAATTACATGATGTAAAAATATTCAAGGCTTTTATTTTGAAATTTTCAGTATGCTTCATTTCAGAGGGCCAAACTATTCCATTGTGTAACAGTGCTTTGGATAAAAATGTCACATAAAGCCAAAAACCGCAATTACATGATGTAAAAATATTCAAGGCTTTTATTTTGAAATTATTATTATGCTCCATTTTAAAGTTCCGAACGAATCCCATGTGTAACAGTGCTTTGGATGAAAAAGTCATACAAAGCCAAAAAGAGCAATGACCTGATGTAAAAATATTCAAGGTTTTTATTTTGAAATTATTATTATGCTTAATTTTAAAGTTCCGAACTAATCACATGTGTAACAGTGCTTTGGATGAAAAAGTCATACAAAGACAGAAACAGCAATTGCATGATGTAAAAATATTCAAGGCTTTTATTTTGAAATTATTATTATGCTCCATTTTAAAGTTCCGAACTAATACCACGTGTAACATTGCTTTGGATGAAAAAGTCACATAAAGCCAAAAACAGCAATTACCTGATGTAACAACATTCAAGGCTTTTATTTTGAAATTATTATTATGCTCCATTTTAAAGTTCCGAACTAATCCCATGTGTAACATTGCTTTGGATGAAAAAGTCATATACGGCCAAAAAGAGCAATTACTTCATGTAAAATATTCAAGGCTTTTATTTTGAAATTTTCAGTATGCTTCATTTTAAAGTTCTGAACTAATACCACGTGTAAGAGTGCTTTGGATGAAAAAGTCAAATAAAGCCAAAAAGAGCAATTACGTCATGTAAAAATATTCAAGGCTTTTATTTTGAAACTTTTGTTAAGCTTCATTTCAAAGGGCCAAACTAATACCACGTGTAACAGTGCTTTGGATGAAAAAGTCAAATAAAGCCAAAAAGAGCAATTACATGATGTAAAAATATTCAAGGCTTTTATTTTGAAATTTTTGTTAATATTCATTTCAAAGGGCCAAACTAATACCATGTGTAACAGTGCTTTGGATGAAAAAGTCAAATAAAGCCAAAAAGAGCAATTACGTCATGTAAAATATTCAAGGCTTTTATTTTGAAATTATTATTCTCCATTTTAAAGTTCCAAACTAATCCCATGTGTAACATTGCTTTGGATGAAAAAGTCATATACGGCCAAAAAAAGCAATTACCTGATGTAAAAATATTCAAGGCTTTTATTTTGAAATTATTATTATTCTCCATTTTAAAGTTCCAAAGTAATCCCATGTGTAACAGTGCTTTGGATGAAAACGTCAAATAAAGCCAAAAACAGCAATTACCTGATGTAAAACTATTCAAGGCTTTTATTTTGAAATTATTATTATGCTCCATTTTAAAGTTCCAAACTAATCCCATGTGTAACAGTTACTGAGTTAAATCAGTTATATACAGCCCATAGCAGCAGTAGTTCTAAAGGCCAGTTCTCAGTCCTGATCTGTTTCAACTGAGGATAGATAGAACTACAGCGATGCGTATTCGTAGTCCAAATCAGCAGCCAATAGCCTCTTGAGTTCCGTTGCTATGGCAAATAATGGTCTCAGCAGGTGTGAGCTCTGAGCTGTGAGCTCTCAAACACACAAGTGTGTTTGAGCAAACACACTTTACTGAAAAAAAGCATTGGAAACAAATCCTTCTTGTTCGGGAACCGTAATACATATTCGAAAAGCGTTTCGAGCGTATGACAGTTCAATGTGTCTTCTGCGATAGTCCCGAGATTCATATCTGTACCTCACTCAGAGCATTTACAGTGATGAGAGAAAGAAATGTTGTGCCCAGATATGAACCGAGATGGGCTGTCACTCTAATTTGAAGAAAAATGAGAAACTTTGGGTCGCTTAGAGGCAAATTGTGGACAAACCGTAACTGGTATCGACGAGCCGTCTTCACTTTCGAAGAGATCACAGACGTATCTACAAAATGAAATTTGAATGGCATTTCTAGGTGAATTTGTGACGACACAGCAAATCCTCAAAAATAGGGTATTTCTAGGATTTTTCCCATTGAGTTATAATGGGGTTTTTTTCGCAGTTTTTTGCGAATTATGTCGCCACGTTAAGCCCAAATCCCACCAAAAATAATAGCTCCAATGGCGTGAATTTTCTGCACGTTTTGATACCTCATTTGTAGGTGTGCACCCAGCGGTATGAGCCGCATTAACGGTTACGGAAGAAAAATAAAGAATTATAATAAAGAGACGCTTCTCTCCGACAATAGTAATAGGTTCCTGCCATTGCTTTGCATGGCAGGCCCCAATAATAAAGAGACGCTTCTCTCCGACAATAGTAATAGGTTCCTGCCATTGCTTTGCATGGCAGGCCCCAACTAGAAAATTTCGGAAGAAATTTAGCCGGGGCCTGCCAAGGCGCGCCCGTGGGGTTTTGGGCCCGGCGTCGTCGCGCCACAAATCGGCGTCGACGCCAAAGAACGCCGCGACGTGATCAGTGGCACGCGGAGAACCGCAAGAACGTTAAGCGAGGCGGACGTGCACCATTCGGTACGATTTAAAATTTTCTCAAGGCTTTTATTTTGGAAGTTTTGTTAAACTTCATTTCAAAGGGCCAAACTAATCCCATGCGTAATAGTCCTTGGGTTAAAATAGTTATATAATGCTGAAAACAGCAATTACATGATGTAAAAATATTCAAGGCTTTTATTTTGAAATTATTATTATGCTCCATTTCAAAGTTTCAAACTAATCCCATGTGTAACAGTGCTTTGGATGAAAAAGTCATATACGGCCAAAAAGAGCAATTACATGATGTAAAAATATTCAAGGCTTTTATTTTGAAATTTTCAGTATGCTTCATTTCAGAGGGCCAAACTATTCCATTGTGTAACAGTGCTTTGGATAAAAATGTCACATAAAGCCAAAAACCGCAATTACATGATGTAAAAATATTCAAGGCTTTTATTTTGAAATTATTATTATGCTCCATTTTAAAGTTCCGAACGAATCCCATGTGTAACAGTGCTTTGGATGAAAAAGTCATACAAAGCCAAAAACAGCAATTGCATGATGTAAAAATATTCAAGGCTTTTATTTTGAAATTTTCAGTATGCTCCATTTTAAAGTTCCGAACGAATCCCATGTGTAACAGTGCTTTGGATAAAAAAGTCACATAAAGCCAAAAAGCGCAATTACCTGATGTAAAAATATGCAAGGCTTTTATTTTGAAATTATTATTATGCTCCATTTTAAAGTTCCGAACTAATCCCATGTGTAACAGTGCTTTGGATGAAAAAGTCACATAAAGCCAAAAAGCGCAATTACCTGATGTAAAAATATTCAAGGCTTTTATTTTGAAATTATTATTATGCTCCATTTTAAAGTTCCGAACAAATCCCATGTGTAACAGTGCTTTGGATGAAAAAGTCATATACGGCCAAAAAGAGCAATTACATGACGTAAAAATATTCAAGGCTTTTATTTTGAAATTTTCAGTATGCTTCATTTCAGAGGGCCAAACTATTCCATTGTGTAACAGTGCTTTGGATAAAAAAGTCACATAAAGCCAAAAAGCGCAATTACCTGATGTAAAAATATTCAAGGCTTTTATTTTGAAATTATTATTATGCTCCATTTTAAAGTTCCGAACTAATCCCATGTGTAACATTGCTTTGGATGAAAAAGTCAAATAAAGCTCAAAAGAGCAATTACATGATGTAAAAATATTCAAGGCTTTTATTTTGAAATTTTTGTTAAGCTTCATTTTAAAGTTCAAAACTAATCCCATGTGTAACAGTGCTTTGGATGAAAACGTCATATACGGCCAAAAAAAGCAATTACATTATGTAAAAATATTCAAAGCTTTTATTTTGAAATTATTATTATGCTCCATTTTAAAGTTCCGAACTAATCCCATGTGTAACATTGCTTTGGATGAAAAAGTCATATACGGCCAATAAGAGCAATTACGTCATGTAAAATATTCAAGGCTTTTATTTTGAAATTATTATTATGCTCCATTTTAAAGTTCCAAACTAATCCCATGTGTAACATTGCTTTGGATGAAAAAGTCATATACGGCCAAAAAGAGCAATTACGTCATGTAAAATATTCAAGGCTTTTATTTTGAAATTTTCAGTATGCTTAATTTTAAAGTTCCAAACTAATCCCATGTGTAACAGTTACTGAGTTCAATCAGTTATATACAGCCCATAGCAGCAGGTAGTTCTAAAGGCCAGTTCTCAGTCCTGATCTGTTTCAACTGAGGATAGATAGAACTACAGCGATGCGTATCTGTAGTCCAAATCAGCAGCCAATAGCCTCTTGAGTTCCGTTGCTATGGTAAATAATGGTCTCAGCAGGTGTGAGCTCTGAGCGCTGAGCTCTCAAACACACAATTGTGTGTTTGAGCAAACACATTTTACTGACAAAAAAGCATTGGAAACAAATCCTTCTTGTTCGGGAACCGTAATACATATTCGAAAAGCGTTTGCAGCGTATGACAGTTCAATGTGTCTTCTGCGATAGTCCCGAGATTCATATCTGTACCTCACTCAGAACATTTACAGCGATGAGAGAAAGAAATGTTGTGCCCAGATCTGAAATTCTATTCAAATACATGGGAGAGAGCCTCAGACAGCCTCAGAAAATCCTGTCGCATGACTTTGCTCTGAAGCACCGTGACAGAAAACCGTACGGTCTAGATAAATTTCGAAAACATTTTACCGGAGCAGACAGGCGTATCAATGTCAGGACCGATTTTGATACTAATCGTGCGATATTTGTGGGCGTGATGGCGATTTCAAAAATGATTTGGGTTGAAAAAGTTGTCTTCATCTCTCACTCTAAGCAGCCAGAAACGCACTCTAACTTGAGCAAAAATGAGAAACTTTGGGTCGCTTAGAGGCAAATTGTGGACAAACCGTAACTGGTATCGACGAGCCGTCTTCACTTTCGAAGAGATCACAGACGTATCTACAAAATGAAATTTGAATGGCATTTCTAGGTGAATTTGTGACGACACAGCAAATCCTCAAAAATAGGGTATTTCTAGGATTTTTCCCATTGAGTTATAATGGGGTTTTTTTCGCAGTTTTTTGCGAATTATGTCGCCACGTTAAGCCCAAATCCCACCAAAAATAATAGCTCCAATGGCGTGAATTTTCTGCACGTTTTGATACCTCATTTGTAGGTGTGCACCCAGCGGTATGAGCCGCATTAACGGTTACGGAAGAAAAATAAAGAAGTATAATAATAAAGAGACGCTTGTTGGGTGTAGAGTAATAGGTTCCTGCCATTGCTTTGCATGGCAGGCCCCAATACTTAAAGAGACGCTTCTCTCCGACAATAGTAATAGGTTCCTGCCATTGCTTTGCATGGCAGGCCCCAACTAGAAAATTCCTGAAGAAATTTAACCGGGGCCTGCCAAAGTGTGCCCGTCGGTTTGGACCCAGCGTTCTGATGCTAGAAATTAGCATCGATGCTAGAGAAAGCTGCAACGTAATCAATAGCATGTGGAGATTGACAAGAATGTTTACTAACATGGACTTGCACCATTCAGTAGGATAAAGTAAGTGTATCAGCTAAAATTAGCAAAAATGCTAATGTTAGCGTGATTGCTGTCACTAGCATGTGGGACATCACTAGGATGTTTTCTATAATGGTATTACTCCATTCAGTATACTAAACATGGCTAATAAGTCAAATAAATAGCTAATAGCTTATATAAGCTAAAATGCTAATGCTAATGAACTGCCTTGCTGCGCAAGGCAGTTCCCTAACCTCAGAGAAAAAGATAATGCAGAATAATATTATTGCACCGCCTGCGGCGGTGCACTAACCTCAGGGGCATGTTGAGGCTTTTATTTTGAAATTTTTGTTAAGCTTAATTTCAAAGGTCCAAACCAGTCCCATGTCTAATAGTCATTGGGTTAAATCAGTTATATAATGCTCAAGAGCAATTACGTAATGTAAAATTTCTCAAGGCTTTTATTTTGAAATTTTTGTTAAGCTTCATTTCAAAGTGCCAAACTATTCCCATGTGTAACAATTGCTGGGTTAAATCAGTTATATAATGCTCAAAAGAGCAATCATCTGATGTAAAAATATTCAAGGCTTTTATTTTGAAACTTTCAGTATGCTTCATTTCAAAGGGCCAAACTAATACCATGTGTAACAGTGCTTTGGATGAAAAAGTCAAATAAAGCCAAAAAGAGCAATTACGTCATGTAAAAATATTCAAGGCTTTTATTTTGGAATTTTTGTGAAACTTCATTTCAAAGGGCCAAACTAATACCATGTGTAACAGTGCTTTTGATGAAAAAGTCAAATAAAGCCAAAAAGAGCAATTACATGATGTAAAAATATTCAAGGCTTTTATTTTGGAATTTTTGTTAAACTTCATTTCAAAGGGCCAACCTAATCCCATGAATAACAGTCATTGGATAAAATCAGTTATATAGTGCTCAAAAAAGCAATAATCTCATGTAAAAATTCTCAAGGCTTTTATTTTGAAATTTTCAGTATGCTTCATTTCAAAGGGCCAAACTAATACCATGTGTAACAGTGCTTTGGATGAAAAAGTCAAATAAAGCCAAAAAGAGCAATTACATTATGTAAAAATATTCAAGGCTTTTATTTTGGAATTTTTGTTAAACTTCATTTCAAAATGCCAACCTAATCCCATGAATAACAGTCATTGGATAAAATTAGTTATATAGTGCTCAAAAAAGCAATAATCTCATGTAAAAATTCTCAAGGCTTTTATTTTGAAATTTTCAGTATGCTTCATTTCAAAGGGCCAAACTAATACCATGTGTAACAGTGCTTTGGATGAAAAAGTCAAATAAAGCCAAAAAGAGCAATTACATGATGTAAAAATATTCAAGGCTTTTATTTTGAAATTTTTGTTAAGCTTCATTTCAAAGGGCCAAACTAATCCCATGTGTAACAGTGCTTTGGATGAAAAAGTCAAATAAAGCCAAAAAGAGCAATTACATGATGTAAAAATATTCAAGGCTTTTATTTTGAAATTTTTGTTAAGCTTCATTTCAAAGGGCCAACCTAATCCCATGTGTAACAGTTACTGAGTTAAATCAGTTATATACAGCCCATAGCAGCAATTAGTTATAAAGGCCAGTTCAGTCCTGATCTGTTTCAACTGAGCGGTCCACTATAGATAGAACTACAATGATGCGTATTTGTAGTCCAAATCAGCAGCCAATAGCCTCTTGAGATCCGTTGCTATGTTAAATAAGTTTCACACCAAGGTGTGAAGTGTTAGTGAAACAGCCTGAGAGCCTCAGAAAATCCTGTCGCATGACTTTGCTCTGAAGCACCGTGACAGAAAACCGTACGGTCTAGATAAATTTCGAAAACATTTTACCGGAGCAGACAGGCGTATCAATGTGAGGACCGATTTTGATACTAATCGTGCGATATTTGTGGGCGTGATGGCGATTTCAAAAATGATTTGGGTTGAAAAAGTTGTCTTCATCTCTCACTCTAAGCAGCCAGAGACGCACTCTAACTTTAGGAAAAATGAGAAACTTTGGGTCGCTTAGAGACAAATTGTGGACAAACCGTAACTGGTATCGACGAGCCGTCTTCACTTTCGAAGAGATCACAGACGTATCTACAAAATGAAATTTGAATGGCATTTCTAGGTGAATTTGTGACGACACAGAAAATCCTCAAAAATAGGGTATTTCCAGGATTTTTCCCATTGACTTATAATGGGGTTTTTTTCGTAGTTTTTTGCGAATTATGTCGCCACGTTAAGCCCAAATCCCACCAAAAATAATAGCTCCAATGGCGTGAATTTTCTGCACGTTTTGATACCTCATTTGTAGGTGTGCACCCAGCGGTACGAGCCGCATTAACGGTTACGGAAGAAAAATAAAGAATTATAAAAAATTTCGGAAGAAATTTAGCCGGGGCCTGCCAAGGCGCGCCCGTCGGGCATGGGCCCGGCGTCGTCGCGCCACAAATCGGCGTCGACGCCAAAGGACGCCGCGACGTGATCAGTGGCACGCGGAGAACCGCAAGAACGTTAAGCGAGGCGGACGTGCACCGTTCGGTACGATTTAAAATGTTGTCAAGGCTTTTATTTTGGAAGTTTTGTTAACCTTCATTTCAAAGGGCCAAACTAATCCCATGCGTAATAGTCCTTGGGTTAAAATAGTTATATAATGCTCAAAACACAAGTAGCTGATGTAAAAATATTCAAGGCTTTTATTTTGAAATTTTCAGTATGCTTCATTTCAAAGGGCCAAACTAATACCACGTGTAACAGTGCTTTGGATGAAAAAGTCAAATAAAGCCAAAAAGAGCAATTACGTCATGTAAAATTATTCAAGGCTTTTATTTTGAAATTTTCAGAATGCTTCATTTCAAAGGGCCAAACTAATACCACGTGTAACAGTGCTTTGGATGAAAAAGTCAAATAAAGCCAAAAAGAGCAATTACCTGATGTAAAAATATTCAAGGCTTTTATTTTGAAATTATTATTATGCTCCATTTTAAAGTTCCAAACTAATCCCATGTGTAACAGTGCTTTGGATGAAAAAGTCATATAAAGCCAAAAACAGCAATTACCTGATGTAAAAATATTCAAGGCTTTTATTTGGAAATTATTATTATGCTCCATTTTAAAGTTCCAAACTAATCCCATGTGTAACAGTGCTTTGGATGAAAACGTCAAATAAAGCCAAAAACAGCAATTACCTGATGTAAAAATATTCAAGGCTTTTATTTTGAAATTATTATTCTCCATTTTAAAGTTCCAAACTAATCCCATGTGTAACATTGCTTTGGATGAAAAAGTCATATACGGCCAAAAAAAGCAATTACCTGATGTAAAAATATTCAAGGCTTTTATTTTGAAATTGTTATTATTCTCCATTTTAAAGTTCCAAAGTAATCCCATGTGTAACAGTGCTTTGGATGAAAACGTCAAATAAAGCCAAAAACAGCAATTACCTGATGTAAAACTATTCAAGGCTTTTATTTTGAAATTATTATTATGCTCCATTTTAAAGTTCCAAACTAATCCCATGTGTAACATTGCTTTGGATGAAAAAGTCATATACGGCCAAAAAAAGCAATTACCTGATGTAAAAATATTCAAGGCTTTTATTTTGAAATTATTTATATTCTCCATTTTAAAGTTCCAAAGTAATCCCATGTGTAACAGTGCTTTGGATGGAAAAGTCAGATAAAGCCAAAAAGAGCAATTACATGATGTAAAAATATTCAGGGCTTTTATTTTGAAATTATTATTATGCTCCATTTTAAAGTTACAAACTAATCCCATGTGTAACAGTGCTTTGGATGAAAAAGTCGTATACGGCCAAAAACAGCAATTACCTGATGTAAAAATATTCAAGGCTTTTATTTTGAAATTATTATTATGCTCCATTTTAAAGTTCCGAACTAATCCCATGTGTAACATTGCTTTGGATAAAAAAGTCACATAAGGCCAAAAACAGCAATTACATGATGTAAAAATATTCAAGGCTTTTATTTTGAAATTTTCAGTATGCTTAATTTTAAAGTTCCAAACTAATCCCATGTGTAACAGTTACTGAGTTAAATCAGTTATATACAGCCCAAAGCAGCAAGTAGTTGTAAAGGCCAGTTCTCAGTCCTGATCTGTTTCAACTGAGGATAGATAGAACTACAATGATGCGTATCTGTAGTCCAAATCAGCAGCCAATAGCCTCTTGAGTTCCGTTGCTATGGCAAATAATGGTCTCAGCAGGTGTGAGCTGTGAGCTCTGAGCTCTCAAACACACAAGTGTGTTTGAGCAAACACACTTTACTGAAAAAAAGCATTGGAAACAAATCCTTCTTGTTCGGGAACCGTAATACATATTCGAAAAGCGTTTTAAGCGTATGACAGTTCAATGTGTCTTCTGCAATAGTCCCGAGATTCATATCTGTACCTCACTCAGAGCATTTACAGCGATGAGAGAAAGAAATGTTGTGCCCATATCTGATCCGAGATGGGCTGTCACTCTAATTTGAAGAAAAATGAGAAACTTTGGGTCGCTTAGAGGCAAATTGTGGACAAACCGTAACTGGTATCGACGAGCCGTCTTCACTTTCGAAGAGATCACAGACGTATCTACAAAATGAAATTTGAATGGCATTTCTAGGTGAATTTGTGACGACACAGCAAATCCTCAAAAATAGGGTATTTCTAGGATTTTTCCCATTGAGTTATAATGGGGTTTTTTTCGTAGTTTTTTGCGAATTATGTCGCCACGTTAAGCCCAAATCCCACCAGAAGTAATAGCTCCAATGGCGTGAATTTTCTGCACGTTTTGATACCTCATTTGTAGGTGTGCACCCAGCGGTACGAGCCGCATTAACGGTTACGGAAGAAAAATAAAGTTCTATAATAATAATATTAAAGAGACGCTTCTCTCCGACAATAGTAATAGGTTCCTGCCATTGCTTTGCATGGCAGGCCCCAACTAGAAAAACAAAATTTCGGAAGAAATTTAGCCGGGGCCTGCCAAGGCGCGGCCGTGGGGTTCGGGCCCGGCGTCGTCGCGCCACAAATCGGCGTCGACGCCAAAGAACGCCGCGATGTAAGCAGTGGCACGCGGAGAACCGCAAGAACGTTAAGCGAGGCGGACGTGCACCGTTCGGTACGATTTAAAATGTTGTCCAGGCTTTTATTTTGGAAGTTTTGTTAAACTTCATTTCAAAGGGCCAAACTAATCCCATGCGTAATAGTCCTTGGGTTAAAATAGTTATATAATGCTCAAAACACAAGTAGCTGATGTAAAAATATTCAAGGCTTTTATTTTGAAATTTTTGTTAAGCTTCATTTCAAAGGGCCAAACTAATACCACGTGTAACAGTGCTTTGGATGAAAAAGTCAAATAAAGCCAAAAAGAGCAATTACGTCATGTAAAATTATTCAAGGCTTTTATTTTGAAATTGTCAGTATGCTTCATTTCAGAGGGCCAAACTAATACCACGTGTAACAGTGCTTTGGATGAAAAAGTCAAATAAAGCCAAAAAGAGCAATTACCTGATGTAAAAATATTCAAGGCTTTTATTTTGAAATTATTATTATGCTCCATTTTAAAGTTCCAAACTAATCCCATGTGTAACAGTGCTTTGGATGAAAAAGTCATATAAAGCCAAAAACAGCAATTACCTGATGTAAAAATATTCAAGGCTTTTATTTTGAAATTATTATTATTCTCCATTTTAAAGTTCCAAACTAATCCCATGTGTAACATTGCTTTGGATGAAAAAGTCATATACGGCCAAAAAAGCAATGACCTGATGTAAAAATATTCAAGGCTTTTATTTTGAAATTATTATTATTCTCCATTTTAAAGTTCCAAAGTAATCCCATGTGTAACAGTGATTTGGATGAAAACGTCAAATAAAGCCAAAAACAGCAATTACCTGATGTAAAAATATTCAAGGCTTTTATTTTGAAATTATTATTATTCTCCATTTTAAAGTTCCAAAGTAATCCCATGTGTAACAGTGATTTGGATGAAAACGTCAAATAAAGCCAAAAACAGCAATTACCTGATGTAAAAATATTCAAGGCTTTTATTTTGAAATTATTATTCTCCATTTTAAAGTTCCAAACTAATCCCATGTGTAACATTGCTTTGGATGAAAAAGTCATATACGGCCAAAAAAAGCAATTACCTGATGTGAAAATATTCAAGGCTTTTATTTTGAAATTATTATTCTCCATTTTAAAGTTCCAAAGTAATCCCATGTGTAACATTGCTTTGGATGAAAACGTCAAATAAAGCCAAAAACAGCAATTACCTGATGTAAAATTATTCAAGGCTTTTATTTTGAAATTATTATTATGCTCCATTTTAAAGTTCCAAACTAATCCCATGTGTAACAGTTACTGAGTTAAATCAGTTATATACAGCCCATAGCAGCAGTAGTTCTAAAGGCCAGTTCTCAGTCCTGATCTGTTTCAACTGAGGATAGATAGAACTACAGTGATGCGTATTCGTAGTCCTAACCAGCAGCCAATAGCCTCTTGAGTTCCGTTGCTATGGCAAATAATGGTCTCAGCAGGTGTGAGCTCTGAGCTGTGAGCTCTCAAACACACAAGTGTGTTTGAGCAAACACACTTTACTGAAAAAAAGCATTGGAAACAAATCCTTCTTGTTCGGGAACCGTAATACATATTCGAAAAGCGTTTCGAGCGTATGACAGTTCAATGTGTCTTCTGCGATAGTCCCGAGATTCATATCTGTACCTCACTCAGAGCATTTACAGCGATGAGAGAAAGAAATGTTGTGCCCAGATATGAACCGAGATGGGCTGTCACTGTAATTTCAGCAAAAATGAGAAAGTTTGGGTCGCTTAGAGGCAAATTGTGGACAAACCGTAACTGGTATCGATGAGCCGTCTTCACTTTCGAAGAGATCACAGACGTATATACAAAATGAAATTTGAATGGCATTTCTAGGTGAATTTGTGACGACACAGCAAATCCTCAAAAATAGGGTATTTCTAGGATTTTTCCCATTGAGTTATAATGGGGTTTTTTTCGTAGTTTTTTGCGAATTATGTCGCCACGTTAAGGCCAAATCCCACCAGAAGTAATAGCTCCAATGGCGTGAATTTTCTGCACGTTTTGATACCTCATTTGTAGGTGTGCACCCAGCGGTATGAGCCGCATTAACGGTTACGGAAGAAAAATAAAGTTCTATAATAATAACTAGAAAATTTCGGAAGAAATTTAGCCGGGGCCTGCCAAGGCGCGCCCGTCGGGCATGGGCCCGGCGTCGTCGCGCCACAAATCGGCGTCGACGCCAAAGGACGCCGCGACGTGATCAGTGGCACGCGGAGAACCGCAAGAACGTTAAGCGAGGCGGACGTGCACCGTTCGGTACGATTTAAAATGTTGTCGAGGCTTTTATTTTGGAAGTTTTGTTAACCTTCATTTCAAAGGGCCAAACTAATCCCATGCGTAATAGTCCTTGGGTTAAAATAGTTATATAATGCTCAAAACACAAGTAGCTGATGTAAAAATATTCAAGGCTTTTATTTTGAAATTTTCAGTATGCTTCATTTCAAAGGGCCAAACTAATACCACGTGTAACAGTGCTTTGGATGAAAAAGTCAAATAAAGCCAAAAAGAGCAATTACGTCATGTAAAATTATTCAAGGCTTTTATTTTGAAATTTTCAGAATGCTTCATTTCAAAGGGCCAAACTAATACCACGTGTAACAGTGCTTTGGATGAAAAAGTCAAATAAAGCCAAAAAGAGCAATTACCTGATGTAAAAATATTCAAGGCTTTTATTTTGAAATTATTATTATGCTCCATTTTAAAGTTCCAAACTAATCCCATGTGTAACAGTGCTTTGGATGAAAAGTCATATAAAGCCAAAAACAGCAATTACCTGATGTAAAAATATTCAAGGCTTTTATTTTGAAATTATTATTATTCTCCATTTTAAAGTTCCAAAGTAATCCCATGTGTAACAGTGCTTTGGATGAAAACGTCAAATAAAGCCAAAAACAGCAATTACCTGATGTAAAAATATTCAAGGCTTTTATTTTGAAATTATTATTATGCTCCATTTTAAAGTTCCGAACTAATCCCATGTGTAACATTGCTTTGGATGAAAAAGTCATATACGGCCAAAAAGAGCAATTACTTCATGTAAAATATTCAAGGCTTTTATTTTGAAATTTTCAGTATGCTTCATTTTAAAGTTCTGAACTAATACCACGTGTAAGAGTGGTTTGGATGAAAAAGTCAAATAAAGCCAAAAAGAGCAATTACGTCATGTAAAAATATTCAAGGCTTTTATTTTGAAACTTTTGTTAAGCTTCATTTCAAAGGGCCAAACTAATACCACGTGTAACAGTGCTTTGGATGAAAAAGTCAAATAAAGCCAAAAAGAGCAATTACATGATGTAAAAATATTCAAGGCTTTAATTTTGAAATTTTTGTTAATATTCATTTCAAAGGGCCAAACTAATACCATGTGTAACAGTGCTTTGGATGAAAAAGTCAAATAAAGCCAAAAAGAGCAATTACGTCATGTAAAAATATTCAAGGCTTTTATTTTGAAATTTGCAGGATGCTTCATTTCAAAGGGCCAAACTAATCCCATGCGTAATAGTCCTTCGGTTAAAATAGTTATATAATGCTCAAAACACAAGTAGCTGATGTAAAAATATTCAAGGCTTTTATTTTGAAATTTTTGTTAAGCTTCATTTTAAAGGGCCAAACTAATACCATGTGTAACAGTGCTTTGGATGAAAAAGTCAAATAAAGCCAAAAAAGAGCAATTACGTCATGTAAAAATATTCAGGGCTTTTATTGTGAAATTTTCAATATGCTTAATTTTAAAGTGTAAAACTAATCCCATGTGTAACAGTTACTGAGTTAAATCAGTTATATACAGCCCAAAGCAGCAAGTAGTTGTAAAGGCCAGTTCTCAGTCCTGATCTGTTTCAACTGAGGATAGATAGAACTACAACGATGCGTATTCGTAGTCCTAACCAGCAGCCAATAGCCTCTTGAGTTCCGTTGCTATGGCAAATAATGGTCTCAGCAGGTGTGAGCTCTGAGCTGTGAGCTCTCAAACACACAAGTGTGTTTGAGCAAACACACTTTACTGAAAAAAAGCATTGGAAACAAATCCTTCTTGTTCGGGAACCGTAATACATATTCGAAAAGCGTTTTAAGCGTATGACAGTTCAATGTGTCTTCTGCGATAGTCCCGAGATTCATATCTGTACCTCACTCAGAGCATTTACAGTGATGAGAGAAAGAAATGTTGTGCCCAGATATGAACCGAGGTCGGCTGTCACTCTAATATGAGCAAAAATGAGAAACTTTGGGTCGCTTAGAGGCAAATTGTGGACAAACCATAACTGGTATCGACGAGCCGTCTTCACTTTCGAAGAGATCACAGACGTATCTACAAAATGAAATTTGAATGGCATTTCTAGGTGAATTTGTGACGACACAGCAAATCCTCAAAAATAGGGTATTTCTAGGATTTTTCCCATTGAGTTATAATGGGGTTTTTTTCGTAGTTTTTTGCGAATTATGTCGCCATGTTAATCCCGAATCCCACCAAAAGTAATAGCTGGAATGGCGTGAATTTTCTGCACGTTTTGATACCTCTTTTGTAGGTGTGCACGCAGCGGTATGAGCCGCATTAACGGTTACGGATGAAAAATAAAGAATAATAATAATAAAGAAACTTTTCTTGGGAGAATAGCAATAGGTTCCTGCCATTGCTTTGCATGGCAGGCCCCAATAATAATAATATTAAAGAGACGCTTCTCTCCGACAATAGTAATAGGTTCCTGCCATTGCTTTGCATGGCAGGCCCCAACTAGAAAATTTCGGAAGAAATTTAGCCGGGGCCTGCCAAGGCGCGGCCGTGGGGTTCGGGCCCGGCGTCGTCGCGCCACAAATCGGCGTCGACGCCAAAGAACGCCGCGACGTAAGCAGTGGCACGCGGAGAACCGCAAGAACGTTAAGCGAGGCGGACGTGCACCGTTCGGTACGATTTAAAATGTTGTCGAGGCTTTTATTTTGGAAGTTTTGTTAAACTTCATTTCAAAGGGCCAAACTAATCCCATGCGTAATAGTCCTTGGGTTAAAATAGTTATATAATGCTCAAAACACAAGTAGCTGATGTAAAAATATTCAAGGCTTTTATTTTGAAATTTTCAGTATGCTTCATTTCAAAGGGCCAAACTAATCCCATGTGTAACAGTGCTTTGGATGAAAAAGTCATATAAAGCCAAAAACAGCAATTACCTGATGTAAAAATATTCAAGGCTTTTATTTTGAAATTATTATTATTCTCCATTTTAAAGTTCCAAAGTAATCCCATGTGTAACAGTGCTTTGGATGAAAACGTCAAATAAAGCCAAAAACAGCAATTACCTGATGTAAAAATATTCAAGGCTTTTATTTTGAAATTATTATTCTCCATTTTAAAGTTCCAAACTAATCCCATGTGTAACATTGCTTTGGATGAAAAAGTCATATACGGCCAAAAAAAGCAATTACCTGATGTAAAAATATTCAAGGCTTTTATTTTGAAATTATTATTATTCTCCATTTTAAAGTTCCAAAGTAATCCCATGTGTAACAGTGATTTGGATGAAAACGTCAAATAAAGCCAAAAACAGCAATTACCTGATGTAAAAATATTCAAGGCTTTTATTTTGAAATTATTATTCTCCATTTTAAAGTTCCAAACTAATCCCATGTGTAACATTGCTTTGGATGAAAAAGTCATTTACGGCCAAAAAAAGCAATTACCTGATGTGAAAATATTCAAGGCTTTTATTTTGAAATTATTATTCTCCATTTTAAAGTTCCAAAGTAATCCCATGTGTAACAGTGCTTTGGATGAAAACGTCAAATAAAGCCAAAAACAGCAATTACCTGATGTAAAAATATTCAAGGCTTTTATTTTGAAATTATTATTATGCTCCATTTTAAAGTTCCAAACTAATCCCATGTGTAACAGTTACTGAGTTAAATCAGTTATATACAGCCCATAGCAGCAGTAGTTCTAAAGGCCAGTTCTCAGTCCTGATCTGTTTCAACTGAGGATAGATAGAACTACAGTGATGCGTATTCGTAGTCCTAACCAGCAGCCAATAGCCTCTTGAGTTCCGTTGCTATGGCAAATAATGGTCTCAGCAGGTGTGAGCTCTGAGCTGTGAGCTCTCAAACACACAAGTGTGTTTGAGCAAACACACTTTACTGAAAAAAAGCATTGGAAACAAATCCTTCTTGTTCGGGAACCGTAATACATATTCGAAAAGCGTTTTAAGCGTATGACAGTTCAATGTGTCTTCTGCGATAGTCCCGAGATTCATATCTGTACCTCACTCAGAGCATTTACAGTGATGAGAGAAAGAAATGTTGTGCCCAGATATGAACCGAGATGGGCTGTCACTCTAATGTGAAGAAAAATGAGAAACTTTGGGTCGCTTAGAGGCAAATTGTGGACAAACCGTAACTGGTATCGACGAGCCGTCTTCACTTTCGAAGAGATCACAGACGTATCTACAAAATGAAATTTGAATGGCATTTCTAGGTGAATTTGTGACGACACAGCAAATCCTCAAAAATAGGGTATTTCCAGGATTTTTCCCATTGACTTATAATGGGGGTTTTTTCGTAGTTTTTTGCGAATTATGTCGCCACGTTAAGCCCAAATCCCACCAAAAATAATAGCTCCAATGGCGTGAATTTTCTGCACGTTTTGATACCTCATTTGTAGGTGTGCACCCAGCGGTATGAGCCGCATTAACGGTGACGGAAGAAAAATAAAGAATTATAACTAGAAAATTTCGGAAGAAATTTAGCCGGGGCCTGCCAAGGCGCGCCCGTCGGTCTGGGCCCGGGGTCGTCACGCCACAAATCAGCGTCGACGCTAAAGAACGCCGCGACGTAATCAGTGGCACGCGGAGAATCGCAAGAACGTTAAGTGAGGCGGACGTGCACCGTTCAGTATTATAAAGTAAGTATATCAGCTAAAATCAGCAGAAACGCTAATGTTAGCGTCATTGCTTTCATCAGTATGTGGGAAATCACTAGGATATTTTCTGTAATTGATTTACTCCATTCAGTATACTAAACATTGCTAAAAAGTAAAATAAATAGCTAATAGCTTATTGAAGCTAAAATGCTAACGCTAATGAACCTTGCATTGAACTGTTTAGTAACAGTTCAATGCTCATAAACTGCAGGAAGGCAGTTCATTAGCATTTACCTAATGATTGTCACAAATATAAATTTTCAATAACGCACACACACAACATATCACAGTTTAAAAATATATATTGACCTTATGTTAAAGATTTCTACAAACTTTTTACAGGTAAAGTTTACAATGAACCAAAATTACAACATTTAAAGAATACCATAAATTGAAGAATCTAATGTCTCTGCAATAAAAAGAAATTGCTATCTTTTTTATTTTTAAACAACACCTCATATTGTTAAATAACTGATTTTATGTATTCAAGTTTTAAATATTACATTTGAGTTTGCATGGATGTAAAATTACTGCTCAGTTTAAAAATTACAGTATCTTTAAACTGAGCAGTTTAAAAATATGCTCAGTATTTTTAAACTGCTCAGCTAAACTACGCTCTTTAGCTCGTTAGCTTGTCGATGTTTCAGTTTTATTCGCTGGGAAAATTATTCTTTGTCTGCTTTGAAGATAAGCAGACAAATAATAAAAAACAAGTTTTGATATAAACTCTCAACTTCATTCACAAAACTTTTTCGTTATTTATTACACAACGAACATGCATTTCACATAAGAACAAAACAATGAGGTGACGTTGCCTGTCCTTGAACACAACGCTGATCCCTCTTCACCCCATCACCAACTCACACACATCCTCATTGTGTTGTGTTCTGTAAATAAACAAAACACAAGCAAAATCAATAAACTATATGCATATTCCAGTATACTGAGTTTTGGTTTTACATTCATTCTATTTAAATGTAGTTTGTTTGTGCTTACCAATGTTTTCTGGCCGGATGTCTGGCACCGTTTTCCCCTGGTCAGTTCGTCGATGTCTGGTTTTAGTTCTATTCTGTGGCAATCCGCAAAACGGCGTGTAGGTTTTCGTCAGTAATGCGCGATCTGGTCTTGGTCTTGTTTAAAGTCATTATTGAAAACATCTGTTCGCACAGATAGGTGCTTCCAAACGTGGACAAAACACGAGCTGCGTGGAGTCGAAGCTGTGGCATCAAATCAGGGGGCAGTAGACGGTAAAAGTCCTCGATTGAAACATCACGGAACTTCGCTCTTTAGCTTCTTAGCTTGTCGATGTTTCAGTTTTATTCGCTGGGAAAATTAATAATCAGCTTGAGGTGACTCTGCTGCACTCTAGTGGCGAGAAGCCGTAATGTTGGTTGGTAAGAATCGGAAGGCATTATGGGATATGTAGTTTGTAGTCAATTCGTCCTCAAAACCTATTTTAAGTCAATCAATGGGGCTGTAAAACGGTGGTAGGGGGGAGAGGGCCACATAAAATGACGTAGCGGGCAACATGTGGCCCGCGGGCCTTGAGTTTGACACATGTGCAATAGAGGATCTATCTGCTGCTCATGCAAAACAGTCTATTTTAATCCCATGTGTAATAGTCATTGGGTTAAATCAGTTATATAATGCTGAAAACGCAAGTAGTTGATGTAAAAATATTCAAGGCTTTTATTTTGAAATTTTTGTTAAGCTTCATTTCAAAGGGCCAAACTAATACCATGTGTAACAGTGCTTTGGATGAAAAAGTCAAATAAAGCCAAAAACAGCAATTACCTGATGTAATAATATTCAAGGCTTTTATTTTGAAATTTTCATCAAGCTTAATTTTAAATTGCCACACTAATCCCATGTGTAACAATTGCTGGGTTAAATCAGTTATATAAAGCCAAAAAGAACAATTACGTCATGTAAAAATATTCAAGGCTTTTATTTTGAAATTTTCAGTATGCTTCATTTCAAAGGGCCAAACTAATACCATGTGTAACAGTGCTTTGGATGAAAAAGTCAAATAAAGCCAAAAAGAGCAATTACATGATGTAAAAATATTCAAGGCTTTTATTGTGAAATTTTTGTTAAGCTTCATTTTAAAGTTCAAAACTAATCCCATGTGTAACAGTTACTGAGTTAAATCAGTTATATACAGCCCATAGCAGCAGGTAGTTCTAAAGGCCAGTTCTCAGTCCTGATCTGTTTCAACTGAGGATAGATAGAACTACAATGATGCGTATTTGTAGTCCAAACCAGCAGCCAATAGCCTCTTGAGATCCGTTGCTATGTTAAATAAGTTTCACACCAAGGTGTGAAGTGTTAGTGAAAGAGCCTGAGAGCCTCAGAAAATCTTGTCGCATCACTTTGCTCTGAAGCACCGTGACAGAAAACCGTACGGTCTAGATAAATTTCGAAAACATTTTACCGGAGCAGACAGGCGTATCAATGTCAGGACCGATTTTGATACTAATCGTGCGATATTTGTGGCCGTGATGGCGATTTCAAAAATGATTTGGGTTGAAAAAGTTGTCTTGATCTCTCACTCTAATCAGCGAGAGAAGCCCTCTAACTTTAGGAAAAATGAGAAACTTTGGGTCGCTTAGAGGCAAATTGTGGACAAACCGTAACTGGTATCGACGAGCCGTCTTCACTTTCGAAGAGATCACAGACGTATCTACAAAATGAAATTTGAATGGCATTTCTAGGTGAATTTGTGACGACACAGAAAATCCTCAAAAATAGGGTATTTCCAGGATTTTTCCCATTGACTTATAATGGGTTTTTTTTCGCAGTTTTTTGCGAATTATGTCGCCACGTTAAGCCCAAATCCCACCAAAAATAATAGCTCCAATGGCGTGAATTTTCTGCACGTTTTGATACCTCATTTGTAGGTGTGCACCCAGCGGTATGAGCCGCATTAACGGTGACGGAAGAAAAATAAAGAAGAAACTTAAAGAGACGCTTCTCTCCGACAATAGTAATAGGTTCCTGCCATTGCTTTGCATGGCAGGCCCCAATAATAATACTAGAAAACCAAAATTTCTGAAGAAATTTAGCCGGGGCCTGCCAAGGCGCGCCCGTCGGGTTTGGGCCCGGCGTCGTCACGCTACAAATTGGCATCGACGCTAAAGGACGGCGCAACGTGATCAATGGCACGCAGAGAACCACAAGAACGTTAGTAAGGTGGACGTTCACCATTCGGTACGATTTAAAATGTTGTCAAGGCTTTTATTTTGGAAGTTTCAGTATGCTTCATTTCAAAGGGCCAAACTAATCCCATGCGTAATAGTCCTTGGGTTAAAATAGTTATATAATGCTCAAAACACAAGTAGCTGATGTAAAAATATTCAAGGCTTTTATTTTGGAATTTTCATTATGCTTCATTTCAAAAGGGCCAAACTAATACCATGTGTAACAGTGCTTTGGATGAAAAAGTCAAATAAAGCCAAAATGAGCAATTACTTCATTTAAAAAATATTCAAGGCTTTTATTTTGAAATTTTCACTATGCTTCATTTCAAAGGGCCAAACTAATACCATGAATAACAGTCATTGGATAAAATCAGTTATATAGTGCTCAAAACAGCAATAATCTCATGTAAGAATTCTCAAGGCTTTTATTTTGAAATTTTCAGTATGCTCCATTTTAAAGTTCTGAACGAATCCCATGTGTAACAGTGCTTTGGATAAAAAAGTCACATAAAGCCAAAAAGCGCAATTACCTGATGTAAAAATATGCAAGGCTTTTATTTTGAAATTATTATTATGCTCCATTTTAAAGTTCCGAACTAATCCCATGTGTAACAGTGCTTTGGATGAAAAAGTCATATAAAGCCAAAAAGAGCAATTACATGATGTAAAAATATTCAAAGCTTTTATTTTGAAATTTTTGTTAAGCTTCATTTCAAAGGGCCAAACTAATACCATGTGTAACAGTGCTTTGGATGAAAAAGTCAAATAAAGCCAAAAACAGCAATTACCTGATGTAAAAATATTCAAGGCTTTTATTTTGAAATTATTATTATGCTTAATTTTAAAGTTCCAAACTAATACCATGTGTAACAGTTCCTGAGTTAAATCAGTTATATACAGCCCATAGCAGCAAATAGTTCTAAAGGCCAGTTCAGTCCTGATCTGTTTCAACTGAGGGTTCCACTATAGATAGAACTACAATGATGCGTATCTGTAGTCCAAACCAGCAGCCAATAGCCTCTTGAGATCCGTTGCTATGGCAAATAATGGTCTCAGCAGGGTGTGAGCTCTGAGCTCTGAGCTGTCAAACACACAATTGTGTGTTTGAGCAAACACGTTTTACTGACAAAAAGCATTGGAAACAAATCCTTCCTGGTCGGGAACCGTAATACATATTCGAAAAGCGTTTGAAGCGTATGACAGGTCAATGTGTCTTCTGCGATAGTCCCGAGATTCATATCTGTACCTCACTCAGAACATTTACAGCGATGAGAGAAAGAAATGTTGTGCCCAGATCTGAAATTCTATTCAAATACATGGGAGAGAGCCTCAGACAGCCTCAGAAAATCCTGTCGCATGACTTTGCTCTGAAGCACCGTGACAGAAAACCGTACGATCTAGATAAATTTCGAAAACATTTTACCGGAGCAGACAGGCGTATCAATGTCAGGACCGATTTTGATACTAATCGTGCGATATTTGTGGGCGTGATGGCGATTTCAAAAATGATTTGGGTTGAAAAAGTTGTCTTGATCTCTCACTCTAATCAGCGAGAGAAGCACTCTAACTTTAGGAAAAATGAGAAACTTTGGGTCGCTTAGAGGCAAATTGTGGACAAACCGTAACTGTTATCGACGAGCCGTCTTCACTTTCGAAGAGATCACAGACGTATCTACAAAATGAAATTTGAATGGCATTTCTACGTGAATTAGTGACGACACAGAAAATCCTCAAAAATAGGGTATTTCCAGGATTTTTCCCATTGACTTATAATGGGGTTTTTTTCGTAGTTTTTTGCGAATTATGTCGCCACGTTAAGCCCAAATCCCACCAAAAGTAATAGCAACAATGGCGTGAATTTTCTGCACGTTTTGATACCTCATTTGTAGGTGTGCACCCAGCGGTATGAGCCGCATTAACGGTTAAATAAAGAACTATAATAATAAAGAGACGCTTGTTGGGTGTAGAGTAATAGGTTCCTGCCATTGCTTTGCATGGCAGGCCCCAATAAAGAGACGCTTGTTGGGTGTAGAGTAATAGGTTCCTGCCATTGCTTTGCATGGCAGGCCCCAACAAGTTCGGAAGAAATTTAGCCGGGGCCTGCCAAGGCGCGGCCGTGGGGTTCGGGCCCGGCGTCGTCGCGCCACAAGTCGGCGTCGACGCCAAAGAACGCCACGACGTAAGCAGTGGCACGCGGAGAACCGCAAGAACGTTAAGCGAGGCGGACGTGCACCGTTCGGTACGATTTAAAATGTTGTCAAGGCTTTTATTTTGGAAGTTTTGTTAAACTTCATTTCAAAGGGCCAAACTAATCCCATGCGTAATAGTCCTTGGGTTAAAATAGTTATATAATGCTCAAAACACAAGTAGCTGATGTAAAAATATTCAAGGCTTTTATTTTGAAATTTTCAGTATGCTTCATTTCAAAGGGCCAAACTAATACCACGTGTAACAGTGCTTTGGATGAAAAAGTCAAATAAAGCCAAAAAGAGCAATTACGTCATGTAAAATTATTCAAGGCTTTTATTTTGAAATTTTCAGAATGCTTCATTTCAAAGGGCCAAACTAATACCACGTGTAACAGTGCTTTGGATGAAAAAGTCAAATAAAGCCAAAAAGAGCAATTACCTGATGTAAAAATATTCAAGGCTTTTATTTTGAAATTATTATTATGCTCCATTTTAAAGTTCCAAACTAATCCCATGTGTAACAGTGCTTTGGATGAAAAAGTCATATAAAGCCAAAAACAGCAATTACCTGATGTAAAAATATTCAAGGCTTTTATTTTGAAATTATTATTATTCTCCATTTTAAAGTTCCAAAGTAATCCCATGTGTAACAGTGCTTTGGATGAAAACGTCAAATAAAGCCAAAAACAGCAATTACCTGATGTAAAAATATTCAAGGCTTTTATTTTGAAATTATTATTCTCCATTTTAAAGTTCCAAACTAATCCCATGTGTAACATTGCTTTGGATGAAAAAGTCATATACGGCCAAAAAAAGCAATTACCTGATGTAAAAATATTCAAGGCTTTTATTTTGAAATTATTATTATTCTCCATTTTAATGTTCCAAAGTAATCCCATGTGTAACAGTGCTTTGGATGAAAATGTCAAATAAAGCCAAAAACAGCAATTACCTGATGTAAAACTATTCAAGGCTTTTATTTTGAAATTATTATTATGCTCCATTTTAAAGTTCCAAACTAATCCCATGTGTAACAGTTACTGAGTCAAATCAGTTATATACAGCCCAAAGCAGCAAGTAGTTGTAAAGGCCAGTTCTCAGTCCTGATCTGTTTCAACTGAGGATAGATAGAACTACAGTGATGCGTATTCGTAGTCCAAATCAGCAGCCAATAGCCTCTTGAGTTCCGTTGCTATGGCAAATAATGGTCTCAGCAGGTGTGAGCTCTGAGCTGTGAGCTCTCAAACACACAAGTGTGTTTGAGCAAACACACTTTACTGAAAAAAAGCATTGGAAACAAATCCTTCTTGTTCGGGAACCGTAATACATATTCGAAAAGCGTTTCGAGCGTATGACAGTTCAATGTGTCTTCTGCGATAGTCCCGAGATTCATATCTGTACCTCACTCAGAGCATTTACAGTGATGAGAGAAAGAAATGTTGTGCCCATATCTGATCCGAGGTCTGCTGTCACTCTAATTTGAAGAAAAATGAGAAACTTTGGGTCGCTTAGAGGCAAATTGTGGACAAACCGTAACTGGTATCGACGAGCCGTCTTCACTTTCGAAGAGATCACAGACGTATCTACAAAATGAAATTTGAATGGCATTTCTAGGTGAATTTGTGACGACACAGCAAATCCTCAAAAATAGGGTATTTCTAGGATTTTTCCCATTGAGTTATAATGGGGTTTTTTTCGTAGTTTTTTGCGAATTATGTCGCCACGTTAAGCCCAAATCCCACCACAAGTAATAGCTCCAATGGCGTGAATTTTCTGCACGTTTTGATACCTCACTTGTAGGTGTGCACCCAGCGGTATGAGCCGCATTAACGGTTACGGAAGAAAAATAAAGTTCTATAAAAAATTTCTGAAGAAATTTAGCCGGGGCCTGCCAAGGCGCGCCCGTCGGGCTTGGGCCCGGCGTCGTCACGCCACAAATTGGCGTCGACGCTAAAGAACGCCGCGACGTAATCAGTGGCACGCGGAGAACCGCAAGAACGTTAAGCGAGGCGGACGTACACCATTCGGTACGATTTAAAATGTTGTCAAGGCTTTTATTTTGGAAGTTTTGTTAAACTTCATTTCAAAGGCCCAAACTAATAACATGCGTAATAGTCCTTGGGTTAAAATAGTTATATAATGCTCAAAACACAAGTAGCTGATGTAAAAATATTCAAGGCTTTTATTTTGAAATTTTCAGTATGCTTAATTTTAAAGTTCCAAACTAATCCCATGTATAACAGTGCTTTGGATGAAAAAGTCACATAAAGCCACAAACAGCAATTACGTCATGTAAAAATATTCAAGGCTTTTATTTTAAAATTTTCAGTATGCTTCATTTCAAAGGGCCAAACTAATCCCATGTGTAACAGTGCTTTGGATGAAAAAGTCAAATAAAGCCAAAAACAGCAATTACATGATGTAAAAATATTCAAGGCTTTTATTTTGAAATTATTATTATGCTCCATTTTAAAGTTCCAAACTAATACCATGTGTAACAGTGCTTTGGATGAAAAAGTCAAATAAAGCCAAAAACAGCAATTACATGATGTAAAAATATTCAAGGCTTTTATTTTGAAATTATTATTATGCTCCATTTTAAAGTTCCAAACTAATACCATGTGTAACAGTGCTTTGGATGAAAAAGTCAAATAAAGCCAAAAAGAGCAATTACATGATGTAAAAATATTCAAGGCTTTTATTTTGAAATTTTCAGTATGCTTCATTTTAAAGTTCTGAACTAATACCACGTGTAAGAGTGCTTTGGATGAAAAAGTCAAATAAAGCCAAAAAGAGCAATTACGTCATGTAAAAATATTCAAGGCTTTTATTTTGAAACTTTTGTTAAGCTTCATTTCAAAGGGCCAAACTAATACCACGTGTAACAGTGCTTTGGATGAAAAAGTCAAATAAAGCCAAAAAGAGCAATTACATGATGTAAAAATATTCAAGGCTTTTATTTAGAAATTTTTGTTAATATTCATTTCAAAGGGCCAAACTAATACCATGTGTAACAGTGCTTTGGATGAAAAAGTCAAATAAAGCCAAAAAGAGCAATTACGTCATGTAAAAATATTCAAGGCTTTTATTTTGAAATTTTCAGTATGCTTCATTTTAAAGTTCCGAACTAATCCCATGTGTAACATTGCTTTGGATGAAAAAGTCATATACGGCCAAAAAGAGCAATTACTTCATGTAAAATATTCAAGGCTTTTATTTTGAAATTTTCAGTATGCTTCATTTTAAAGTTCTGAACTAATACCACGTGTAAGAGTGCTTTGGATGAAAAAGTCAAATAAAGCCAAAAAGAGCAATTACGTCATGTAAAAATATTCAAGGCTTTTATTTTGAAACTTTTGTTAAGCTTCATTTCAAAGGGCCAAACTAATACCACGTGTAACAGTGCTTTGGATGAAAAAGTCAAATAAAGCCAAAAAGAGCAATTACATGATGTAAAAATATTCAAGGCTTTTATTTTGAAATTTTTGTTAATATTCATTTCAAAGGGCCAAACTAATACCATGTGTAACAGTGCTTTGGATGAAAAAGTCAAATAAAGCCAAAAAGAGCAATTACGTCATGTAAAAATATTCAAGGCTTTTATTTTGAAATTATTATTATTCTCCATTTTAAAGTTCCAAAGTAATCCCATGTGTAACAGTGCTTTGGATGAAAACGTCAAATAAAGCCAAAAACAGCAATTACCTGATGTAAAAATATTCAAGGCTTTTATTTTGAAATTATTATTATGCTCCATTTTAAAGTTCCGAACTAATCCCATGTGTAACAGTGCTTTGGATGAAAAAGTCATATAAAGCCAAAAACAGCAATTACCTGATGTAAAAATATTCAAGGCTTTTATTTTGAAATTATTATTATTCTCCATTTTAAAGTTCCAAAGTAATCCCATGTGTAACAGTGCTTTGGATGAAAACGTCAAATAAAGCCAAAAACAGCAATTACCTGATGTAAAAATATTCAAGGCTTTTATTTTGAAATTATTATTATGCTCCATTTTAAAGTTCCGAACTAATCCCATGTGTAACATTGCTTTGGATGAAAAAGTCATATACGGCCAAAAAGAGCAATTACTTCATGTAAAATATTCAAGGCTTTTATTTTGAAATTTTCAGTATGCTTCATTTTAAAGTTCTGAACTAATACCACGTGTAAGAGTGCTTTGGATGAAAAAGTCAAATAAAGCCAAAAAGAGCAATTACGTCATGTAAAAATATTCAAGGCTTTTATTTTGAAACTTTTGTTAAGCTTCATTTCAAAGGGCCAAACTAATACCACGTGTAACAGTGCTTTGGATGAAAAAGTCAAATAAAGCCAAAAAGAGCAATTACATGATGTAAAAATATTCAAGGCTTTTATTTTGAAATTTTTGTTAATATTCATTTCAAAGGGCCAAACTAATACCATGTGTAACAGTGCTTTGGATGAAAAAGTCAAATAAAGCCAAAAAGAGCAATTACGTCATGTAAAAATATTCAAGGCTTTTATTTTGAAACTTTTGTTAAGCTTCATTTCAAAGGGCCAAACTAATACCACGTGTAACAGTGCTTTGGATGAAAAAGTCAAATAAAGCCAAAAAGAGCAATTACGTCATGTAAAATTATTCAAGGCTTTTATTTTGAAATTTTCAGTATGCTTCATTTCAAAGGGCCAAACTAATACCACGTGTAACAGTGCTTTGGATGAAAAAGTCAAATAAAGCCAAAAAGAGCAATTACCTGATGTAAAAATATTCAAGGCTTTTATTTTGAAATTATTATTATGCTCCATTTTAAAGTTCCAAACTAATCCCATGTGTAACAGTGCTTTGGATGAAAAAGTCATATAAAGCCAAAAACAGCAATTACCTGATGTAAAAATATTCAAGGCTTTTATTTTGAAATTATTATTATTCTCCATTTTAAAGTTCCAAACTAATCCCATGTGTAACATTGCTTTGGATGAAAAAGTCATATACGGCCAAAAAAAGCAATTACCTGATGTAAAAATATTCAAGGCTTTTATTTTGAAATTATTATTATTCTCCATTTTAAAGTTCCAAAGTAATCCCATGTGTAACAGTGATTTGGATGAAAACGTCAAATAAAGCCAAAAACAGCAATTACCTGATGTAAAAATATTCAAGGCTTTTATTTTGAAATTATTATTCTCCATTTTAAAGTTCCAAACTAATCCCATGTGTAACATTGCTTTGGATGAAAAAGTCATATACGGCCAAAAAAAGCAATTACCTGATGTGAAAATATTCAAGGCTTTTATTTTGAAATTATTATTCTCCATTTTAAAGTTCCAAAGTAATCCCATGTGTAACAGTGCTTTGGATGAAAACGTCAAATAAAGCCAAAAACAGCAATTACCTGATGTAAAAATATTCAAGGCTTTTATTTTGAAATTATTATTATGCTCCATTTTAAAGTTCCAAACTAATCCCATGTGTAACAGTTACTGAGTTAAATCAGTTATATACAGCCCATAGCAGCAGTAGTTCTAAAGGCCAGTTCTCAGTCCTGATCTGTTTCAACTGAGGATAGATAGAACTACAGTGATGCGTATTCGTAGTCCTAACCAGCAGCCAATAGCCTCTTGAGTTCCGTTGCTATGGCAAATAATGGTCTCAGCAGGTGTGAGCTCTGAGCTGTGAGCTCTCAAACACACAAGTGTGTTTGAGCAAACACACTTTACTGAAAAAAAGCATTGGAAACAAATCCTTCTTGTTCGGGAACCGTAATACATATTCGAAAAGCGTTTCGAGCGTATGACAGTTCAATGTGTCTTCTGCGATAGTCCCGAGATTCATATCTGTACCTCACTCAGAGCATTTACAGCGATGAGAGAAAGAAATGTTGTGCCCATATCTGATCCGAGGTCGGCTGTCACTCTAATATGAGCAAAAATGAGAAACTTTGGGTCGCTTAGAGGCAAATTGTGGACAAACCATAACTGGTATCGACGAGCCGTCTTCACTTTCGAAGAGATCACAGACGTATCTACAAAATGAAATTTGAATGGCATTTCTAGGTGAATTTGTGACGACACAGCAAATCCTCAAAAATAGGGTATTTCTAGGATTTTTCCCATTGAGTTATAATGGGGTTTTTTTCGTAGTTTTTTGCGAATTATGTCGCCACGTTAAGCCCAAATCCCACCAGAAGTAATAGCTCCAATGGCGTGAATTTTCTGCACGTTTTGATACCTCATTTGTAGGTGTGCACCCAGCGGTATGAGCCGCATTAACGGTTACGGAAGAAAAATAAAGTTCTATAATAATAATAACTAGAAAATTTCGGAAGAAATTTAGCCGGGGCCTGCCAAGGCGCGGCCGTGGAGTTCGGGCCCGGCATCGTCGCGCCACAAATCGGCGTCGACGCCAAAGAACGCCGCGACGTAAGCAGTGGCACGCGGAGAACCGCAAGAACGTTAAGCGAGGCGGACGTGCACCGTTCGGTACGATTTAAAATGTTGTCAAGGCTTTTATTTTGGAAGTTTTGTTAAACTTCATTTCAAAGGGCCAAACTAATCCCATGCGTAATAGTCCTTGGGTTAAAATAGTTATATAATGCTCAAAACACAAGTAGCTGATGTAAAAATATTCAAGGCTTTTATTTTGAAATTTTCAGTATGCTTCATTTCAAAGGGCCAAACTAATACCACGTGTAACAGTGCTTTGGATGAAAAAGTCAAATAAAGCCAAAAAGAGCAATTACGTCATGTAAAATTATTCAAGGCTTTTATTTTGAAATTTTCAGAATGCTTCATTTCAAAGGGCCAAACTAATACCACGTGTAACAGTGCTTTGGATGAAAAAGTCAAATAAAGCCAAAAAGAGCAATTACCTGATGTAAAAATATTCAAGGCTTTTATTTTGAAATTATTATTATGCTCCATTTTAAAGTTCCAAACTAATCCCATGTGTAACAGTGCTTTGGATGAAAAAGTCATATAAAGCCAAAAACAGCAATTACCTGATGTAAAAATATTCAAGGCTTTTATTTTGAAATTATTATTATTCTCCATTTTAAAGTTCCAAAGTAATCCCATGTGTAACAGTGCTTTGGATGAAAACGTCAAATAAAGCCAAAAACAGCAATTACCTGATGTAAAAATATTCAAGGCTTTTATTTTGAAATTATTATTATGCTCCATTTTAAAGTTCCAAACTAATCCCATGTGTAACATTGCTTTGGATGAAAAAGTCATATACGGCCAAAAAAAGCAATTACCTGATGTAAAAATATTCAAGGCTTTTATTTTGAAATTATTATTATTCTCCATTTTAAAGTTCCAAAGTAATCCCATGTGTAACAGTGATTTGGATGAAAACGTCAAATAAAGCCAAAAACAGCAATTACCTGATGTAAAAATATTCAAGGCTTTTATTTTGAAATTATTATTCTCCATTTTAAAGTTCCAAACTAATCCCATGTGTAACATTGCTTTGGATGAAAAAGTCATATACGGCCAAAAAAAGCAATTACCTGATGTGAAAATATTCAAGGCTTTTATTTTGAAATTTTCAGTATGCTTAATTTCAAAGTTCCAAACTAATCCCATGTGTAACATTGCTTTGGATGAAAAAGTCACATAAAGCCAAAAACAGCAATTACCTGATGTAAAAATATTCAAGGCTTTTATTTTGAAATTATTATTATGCTCCATTTTAAAGTTCCAAACTAATCCCATGTGTAACATTGCTTTGGATGAAAAAGTCATATACGGCCAAAAAGAGCAATTACGTCATGTAAAATATTCAAGGCTTTTATTTTGAAATTTTCAGTATGCTTAATTTTAAAGTTCCAAACTAATCCCATGTGTAACAGTTACTGAGTTCAATCAGTTATATACAGCCCATAGCAGCAGGTAGTTCTAAAGGCCAGTTCTCAGTCCTGATCTGTTTCAACTGAGGATAGATAGAACTACAGCGATGCGTATCTGTAGTCCAAATCAGCAGCCAATAGCCTCTTGAGTTCCGTTGCTATGGTAAATAATGGTCTCAGCAGGTGTGAGCTCTGAGCTGTGAGCTCTCAAACACACAAGTGTGTTTGAGCAAACACATTTTACTGACAAAAAAGCATTGGAAACAAATCCTTCTTGTTCGGGAACCGTAATACATATTCGAAAAGCGTTTGCAGCGTATGACAGTTCAATGTGTCTTCTGCGATAGTCCCGAGATTCATATCTGTACCTCACTCAGAACATTTACAGCGATGAGAGAAAGAAATGTTGTGCCCAGATCTGAAATTCTATTCAAATACATGGGAGAGAGCCTCAGACAGCCTCAGAAAATCCTGTCGCATGACTTTGCTCTGAAGCACCGTGACAGAAAACCGTACGGTCTAGATAAATTTCGAAAACATTTTACCGGAGCAGACAGGCGTATCAATGTCAGGACCGATTTTGATACTAATCGTGCGATATTTGTGGGCGTGATGGCGATTTCAAAAATGATTTGGGTTGAAAAAGTTGTCTTCATCTCTCACTCTAAGCAGCCAGAAACGCACTCTAACTTGAGCAAAAATGAGAAACTTTGGGTCGCTTAGAGGCAAATTGTGGACAAACCGTAACTGGTATCGACGAGCCGTCTTCACTTTCGAAGAGATCACAGACGTATCTACAAAATGAAATTTGAATGGCATTTCTAGGTGAATTTGTGACGACACAGCAAATCCTCAAAAATAGGGTATTTCTAGGATTTTTCCCATTGAGTTATAATGGGGTTTTTTTCGTAGTTTTTTGCGAATTATGTCGCCACGTTAAGCCCAAATCCCACCAGAAGTAATAGCTCCAATGGCGTGAATTTTCTGCACGTTTTGATACCTCATTTGTAGGTGTGCACCCAGCGGTACGAGCCGCATTAACGGTTACGGAAGAAAAATAAAGTTCTATAATAATAATAATAATACTAGAAAATTTCGGAAGAAATTTAGCCGGGGCCTGCCAAGGCGCGCCCGTGGGGTTTTGGGCCCGGCGTCGTCGCGCCACAAGTCGGCGTCGACGCCAAAGGACGCCGCGACGTGATCAGTGGCACGCGGAGAACCGCAAGAACGTTAAGCGAGGCGGACGTGCACCGTTCGGTACGATTTAAAATGTTGTCAAGGCTTTTATTTTGGAAGTTTTGTTAACCTTCATTTCAAAGGGCCAAACTAATCCCATGCGTAATAGTCCTTGGGTTAAAATAGTTATATAATGCTCAAAACACAAGTAGCTGATGTAAAAATATTCAAGGCTTTTATTTTGAAATTTTCAGTATGCTTCATTTCAAAGGGCCAAACTAATACCACGTGTAACAGTGCTTTGGATGAAAAAGTCAAATAAAGCCAAAAAGAGCAATTACGTCATGTAAAATTATTCAAGGCTTTTATTTTGAAATTTTCAGAATGCTTCATTTCAAAGGGCCAAACTAATACCACGTGTAACAGTGCTTTGGATGAAAAAGTCAAATAAAGCCAAAAAGAGCAATTACCTGATGTAAAAATATTCAAGGCTTTTATTTTGAAATTATTATTATGCTCCATTTTAAAGTTCCGAACTAATCCCATGTGTAACATTGCTTTGGATGAAAAAGTCATATACGGCCAAAAAGAGCAATTACTTCATGTAAAATATTCAAGGCTTTTATTTTGAAATTTTCAGTATGCTTCATTTTAAAGTTCTGAACTAATACCACGTGTAAGAGTGGTTTGGATGAAAAAGTCAAATAAAGCCAAAAAGAGCAATTACGTCATGTAAAAATATTCAAGGCTTTTATTTTGAAACTTTTGTTAAGCTTCATTTCAAAGGGCCAAACTAATACCACGTGTAACAGTGCTTTGGATGAAAAAGTCAAATAAAGCCAAAAAGAGCAATTACATGATGTAAAAATATTCAAGGCTTTAATTTTGAAATTTTTGTTAATATTCATTTCAAAGGGCCAAACTAATACCATGTGTAACAGTGCTTTGGATGAAAAAGTCAAATAAAGCCAAAAAGAGCAATTACGTCATGTAAAAATATTCAAGGCTTTTATTTTGAAATTTGCAGGATGCTTCATTTCAAAGGGCCAAACTAATCCCATGCGTAATAGTCCTTCGGTTAAAATAGTTATATAATGCTCAAAACACAAGTAGCTGATGTAAAAATATTCAAGGCTTTTATTTTGAAATTTTTGTTAAGCTTCATTTTAAAGGGCCAAACTAATACCATGTGTAACAGTGCTTTGGATGAAAAAGTCAAATAAAGCCAAAAAAGAGCAATTACGTCATGTAAAAATATTCAGGGCTTTTATTGTGAAATTTTCAATATGCTTAATTTTAAAGTGTAAAACTAATCCCATGTGTAACAGTTACTGAGTTAAATCAGTTATATACAGCCCAAAGCAGCAAGTAGTTGTAAAGGCCAGTTCTCAGTCCTGATCTGTTTCAACTGAGGATAGATAGAACTACAACGATGCGTATTCGTAGTCCTAACCAGCAGCCAATAGCCTCTTGAGTTCCGTTGCTATGGCAAATAATGGTCTCAGCAGGTGTGAGCTCTGAGCTGTGAGCTCTCAAACACACAAGTGTGTTTGAGCAAACACACTTTACTGAAAAAAAGCATTGGAAACAAATCCTTCTTGTTCGGGAACCGTAATACATATTCGAAAAGCGTTTTAAGCGTATGACAGTTCAATGTGTCTTCTGCGATAGTCCCGAGATTCATATCTGTACCTCACTCAGAGCATTTACAGTGATGAGAGAAAGAAATGTTGTGCCCAGATATGAACCGAGGTCGGCTGTCACTCTAATATGAGCAAAAATGAGAAACTTTGGGTCGCTTAGAGGCAAATTGTGGACAAACCATAACTGGTATCGACGAGCCGTCTTCACTTTCGAAGAGATCACAGACGTATCTACAAAATGAAATTTGAATGGCATTTCTAGGTGAATTTGTGACGACACAGCAAATCCTCAAAAATAGGGTATTTCTAGGATTTTTCCCATTGAGTTATAATGGGGTTTTTTTCGTAGTTTTTTGCGAATTATGTCGCCATGTTAATCCCGAATCCCACCAAAAGTAATAGCTGGAATGGCGTGAATTTTCTGCACGTTTTGATACCTCTTTTGTAGGTGTGCACGCAGCGGTATGAGCCGCATTAACGGTTACGGATGAAAAATAAAGAATAACTAGAAAATTTCGGAAGAAATTTAGCCGGGGCCTGCCAAGGCGCGGCCGTGGGGTTCGGGCCCGGCGTCGTCGCGCCACAAATCGGCGTCGACGCCAAAGAACGCCGCGACGTAAGCAGTGGCACGCGGAGAACCGCAAGAACGTTAAGCGAGGCGGACGTGCACCGTTCGGTACGATTTAAAATGTTGTCAAGGCTTTTATTTTGGAAGTTTTGTTAAACTTCATTTCAAAGGGCCAAACTAATCCCATGCGTAATAGTCCTTGGGTTGAAATAGTTATATAATGCTCAAAACACAAGTAGCTGATGTAAAAATATTCAAGGCTTTTATTTTGAAATTTTCAGAATGCTTCATTTCAAAGGGCCAAACTAATACCACGTGTAACAGTGCTTTGGATGAAAAAGTCAAATAAAGCCAAAAAGAGCAATTACGTCATGTAAAATTATTCAAGGCTTTTATTTTGAAATTTTCAGAATGCTTCATTTCAAAGGGCCAAACTAATACCACGTGTAACAGTGCTTTGGATGAAAAAGTGAAATAAAGCCAAAAAGAGCAATTACCTGATGTAAAAATATTCAAGGCTTTTATTTTGAAATTATTATTATGCTCCATTTTAAAGTTCCAAAGTAATCCCATGTGTAACAGTGCTTTGGATGAAAAAGTCATATAAAGCCAAAAACAGCAATTACCTGATGTAAAAATATTCAAGGCTTTTATTTTGAAATTATTATTATTCTCCATTTTAAAGTTCCAAAGTAATCCCATGTGTAACAGTGCTTTGGATGAAAACGTCAAATAAAGCCAAAAACAGCAATTACCTGATGTAAAACTATTCAAGGCTTTTATTTTGAAATTATTATTATGCTCCATTTTAAAGTTCCAAACTAATCCCATGTGTAACAGATACTGAGTTAAATCAGTTATATACAGCCCATAGCAGCAGTAGTTCTAAAGGCCAGTTCTCAGTCCTGATCTGTTTCAACTGAGGATAGATAGAACTACAATGATGCGTATTCGTAGTCCAAATCAGCAGCCAATAGCCTCTTGAGTTCCGTTGCTATGGCAAATAATGGTCTCAGCAGGTGTGAGCTCTGAGCTGTGAGCTCTCAAACACACAAGTGTGTTTGAGCAAACACACTTTACTGAAAAAAAGCATTGGAAACAAATCCTTCTTGTTCGGGAACCGTAATACATATTCGAAAAGCGTTTCGAGCGTATGACAGTTCAATGTGTCTTCTGCGATAGTCCCGAGATTCATATCTGTACCTCACTCAGAGCATTTACAGTGATGAGAGAAAGAAATGTTGTGCCCAGATCTGAACCGAGATCGGCTGTCACTGTAATTTCAGCAAAAATGAGAAAGTTTGGGTCGCTTAGAGGCAAATTGTGGACAAACCGTAACTGGTATCGACGAGCCGTCTTCACTTTTGAAGAGATCACAGACGTATCTACAAAATGAAATTTGAATGGCATTTCTAGGTGAATTTGTGACGACACAGAAAATCCTCAAAAATAGGGTATTTCCAGGATTTTTCCCATTGACTTATAATGGGGTTTTTTTCGTAGTTTTTTGCGAATTATGTCGCCACGTTAACCCCAAATCCCACCAGAAATAATAGCTCCAATGGCGTGAATTTTCTGCACGTTTTGATACCTCATTTGTAGGTGTGCACCCAGCGGTATGAGCCGCATTAACGGTTACGGAAGAAAAATAAAGAATTATAATAATATTAAAGAGACACTTTGTTGGGTGTAGAGTAATAGGTTCCTGCCATTGCTTTGCATGGCAGGCCCCAATAATAAAGAAACTTTTCTTGGGAGAATAGCAATAGGTTCCTGCCATTGCTTTGCATGGCAGGCCCCAATTAAAGAGACGCTTCTCTCCGACAATAGTAATAGGTTCCTGCCATTGCTTTGCATGGCAGGCCCCAATAATAATAATATTAAAGAGACGCTTCTCTCCGACAATAGTAATAGGTTCCTGCCATTGCTTTGCATGGCAGGCCCCAATAAAGAGACGCTTCTCTCCGACAATAGTAATAGGTTCCTGCCATTGCTTTGCATGGCAGGCCCCAATAAAGAAACTTTTCTTGGGAGAATAGCAATAGGTTCCTGCCATTGCTTTGCATGGCAGGCCCCAACTAGCATTTCTTATGTATTAAAGAACTGACCTTCGTGTTTACCCAGTAGGCTCAAGCATTAAGACTTTTTTTTTTTTTTTTATAATCAAAAAACAAAAGGAGGGGTTAGAAATCAGACGACCTGACAGTGTAGTGGGTATGTTTTGCCTACAGGCCATCTTCTATACCTGGCTGTTTGGGGTTCAAACCACAAACAAAAGGAACCGAGACAGTGCATTCTGTTCAAAGAGTTGGTGAACGATCTATACTCTATCATCTAGCAAGGCTAAACAATGCCATCTTTTTTTTAACACCGGTGTTTCAGTTTGTCACCTTGAACAGATCTCTAATCAGAGAACAGATTAACATAAATAAGGAGTAAAGCTGTATAATCCAAGCCCTAAAGAGTAGACATATGTTTAAAAAGCAGGAGGGCAAAAAAAAAGAGGATTTCATCAAGCCTCACCCCTTCTGGCAAAGATTAAAGGCGACCAGTTAGGTGATGCACAACTGCAGCCTTTAAGTCTTTAAGGGTTAGCAATTTGGGAGATCCCTTATAAATTTAAGAAACTGCAACACAAATAACCCTTCACAGGAGGATGTAAAAACTATATTACTATGAATCAGCACACTTTTCTTCTTTTACAATTGCAGCTTTGAAAATTAAGCAATTGTCTTAAAATGGTACTTCTTGCACAACAAAATTATCAGAAAGTACTGATAAACTAAAAAACAAGCCCCGACATGAATGTTTATTCACTTTTGCAAGATAAGTCATTTTGTACAGCCAGACAAAACAATCACATCCACTTATGAAATGATGCGTTGTGTCCGTCGGAGTACTGCTGTTCTGCTTCAAAAGGCTTTCTAAAATCCTAGTCAACCCATGTACATTTCTGGGGTAAAAATTGCAGCAGCAGCAGGAACCCATTACTGAAGTCTCCAAAGAGTAGCCAGTTCTAAAAGCCTCGACGTGCAACAAGAAGAAGGTGACAGAACAAAGTGGCACAAAAAGCCAAAAACGCAATGACAGAGTTAGATGTTTGATGGATTTTTATGTCTTCTCAAATAACTAACGACACATCAGGTCAAAGAGCTAAAACGCATTGCATGCCACTGTTAACCTTAGGAGGCATGACTGTATTTGGACACCTTAAACGAACATAGTAAGTCCATACGTTTGTACTATTGCTAAGAAATAAAACTTCTAAATGCTTGTGGATTGATTTGAAACCTGAACTTGTTTAAGGAAGATTAAGCAGAAACTTTAGGCTACGATTTGTGGTTATAGCACTAGCAAAAGTGCCAAAATTAACAATATTGCTGATTCAGCAATTTGCCAAATGTAGAGTGAAGTAGTTGTGAATCAGTAAGAAATTGTAATAGCACGAGTGAAATCTAGTTCACGTACCAAACTGCATTCTAAAATGCGTAATTTGAACATTTTTAAAACAGTAAATGTCCACAAAGGTCCCTAGTGAAGTAAAGTTGCAAGAGTTGATGTTTTTCTCTGAAGCAACCATCTAATCAGGGGAAAAGAAATGGTTTTCTGATAAACTGCCAGCTGTGGTTCAAAATGAAATCAGTTCTCATTCAGCACAAACTTGTTACGCAAAACGTTTGGTGGCATCCGGAAAGAATGTTTTCTTCTCCAAACCCTGCCCTCCTTAAACAAAATGAAAACTGCTTTAAAGCTGGAGCTGGAGCAGCTTCAGCTCTCAGACAACATATCCAGCATGTCCTTTGTCCTAAACACTATGCTATCAACAATACAATCAGCCCAGCAACTTATTCTGTAAAATCGTGCTTCGGGTGGTGAAGGACACTCTTACATTTCACATCAATCAGGAAGAAGAGAGAAAGAAAATGCACAAAGAAAGAGCCAGGGAACCAGAAACATTTCAGAAATACAATCTCTCATGAACATTATATACTGAGTGTGAATTTTTATTTTTAATAATGTGGAGAGTCACAGGGTGAGACTTTCAGATTACAGGTCGCAGAAAGATTTGGAAACCCTAAAAGGATTGCAATGACATACTCCACTGCTAGTTAAATCTGAGGCAAGTTATTTAATAAGTTGAAGAATACGCCTGGCTGTTCTGGTAGAACAGCACATACTGGATTGATTGCTTAATCCTTGATTTACTTCCTTCATTACACTGCGTTGCTGCGTCTTTGCCTCAGAGAAGCTTCTCATTAGCTCAGCGTTCGAGCCATCTGAAGGCTGATGGAGGCAAAACAAAAACACCATTTGTGATGACCAGAGTAGCAATCCTTTAAAAAAAAGCCTTCCACAACTAGTCAAGCTGGTTACAGTCTCAAAATATATTTTTTAGAAATTATTGTTTCAGAACCTCTACATTTTGTCCATTATATTGTCCCTGAGATATGGTAGATAAAAGTACTTTTTACATCTCTTACAAATAAAAGGTGCGGTGTAAAATAGCATAAACCGAATTTTAGGTTAATGCAATAACCTTTTGCATCTTCTTTTTCATAAAATTCTGTTATTTTGTATCATTACCTCTACTTAGTGCCTGTGGTCTTTTAAATGTGTATCTTTCTGAACATCTTTCAGCAGCTCTTCTAAATAGGCAGCTGGATCTGAACTATAAAGGTGAATAAGATGAGAACAGGAGAGTTTTTAGAGCAGAACTGAGCTTATCTAATTGTGATTTCACAGTTACCCTTGTGACAAAAATACTCCCTGTACATGCTGTACAAGTATGTGCATGTATGTTTCTGCTATGAAAGCACACAACCCAACCACATTCAGCTGCTTGATGTATTGTGTTTTAGCTCTCGACTCGTATCTGCTTCATCTTCCCCTGCAGACAGTTCTGTTTCCATGGAGTTGGAATCAGCTGATCAGAGTGACAGAATGAGAAACTCCACAGATGGCAAAATATAATACAAAAACATGTGGGTGCGTACAGCTGGGCAGTTTGCAACCCAGTCCAAATATTATAGTGTTGGCACAAAATTTTCAGAGCAAACATGACATGTTATACAGCTAAAGTCACTGGGAGACAGAGAGAGAACAATGTTAATTTAATACTTAATGCGTTTACATTGACAAGAGATGTCGATAAAGCATCATGAATCCAATTCTAAACCATACTCTTGGAAAACCACAGTTTACCAGACCTAACTAAAAGTACATTGCTCAAAATAAGTTCTAAAGATGTTAAAACATCAATAAACTGATGTTTATCGTACTTTTTTTTTTACAAAAAAAGTACGAGAATGACTGACATAAAATATTTAATCATCATCATCTCCACCACCACACATTCAGACCAGTACAGAGCTGAAATATGTCTTAGATTATTAACCCAAATGTCAGCAAGCCACATGGGGTGTGGTTTTTAAACATTTCTTTTCAGCCCACTCTCTTTCTTTGTTTCTCTCTCTTATCTAAACACAATATTTCACAAGAACTGTAATTCTGCAACTTTCTATCCCTATCACATTATTTCAGGCATCACCGAGTCCAACACATTCCCAAAACATAGTGTAATGCAGCCTCCCGCAGGGTGATCATGGAGTGTGGGGTGATGTTCTGGTCATCTATTCTGGCAGAAGTAACACACTTTGGTGTTAATACATGTTTTTCTGCATGTACCACAATATGTACAATGTCCATACACAGGTTTCTGTTATTACATGGCTGCCTAGAGTAGCTAAGATCAATGCACGTCACTAAAATTGTGCGAAAAATTTTGCTCACAGTTTTCCTCAGGTCTTGTAAAGCCATGTGTCGACATGATTAGAACCAGATCACCATCACAACCACTGGAAGCTGGAGTCTACAAGTCTGCAAGATAAACTTTCAATGTTAAACTCCAACTGGAAGAATAAGGCAAAAGTCCTTGATAGTGATATCTGCAGCTGCGGAGCTTTGTTAAAAAATATTACTCATTAACGCTTCAGACTCAGTTGGATTGATGAATGAATGGAAGTGTATCCCATACAGAAAGGGGTCAGATCAGCAGTGTACACATTAATCCATACAGCAGCAGTGACGTCATTAGACAAAATTAAAGAACAGTGGCAGCTGGAGATGGGATTGAGAATAACTGAATCACAGTGGCAGCAGGCAACTAGGCTTATCCACACATCATCAATATGTATCAGACATGGCTTAATACAATTTAAAGTGGTTCATAGGCTCCATTTGTCAAACAGTAAACTTGCAAAGTGTTTTCCAGGATCAGATGAGGCTTGCCCAAGATGTAAAAGAGAGAAAGGCACACTAGGACATATGTTCTGGGAAAGCCAAAAACTGCAGGCCTTCTGGAGAACTGTCTTCAAGACCCTGTCTAAGTCATGGAATATTAATATTTCCTCAAACTCTCTCTCGGCAATATTTGGGGTTGTTCCTCAAATATGCAGTGTATCCACCTGACAAGCTTCAGCTGTAGCCTTTTCCACATTGATTGCCCGTTGACTCATACTCCTATCATGGAAAAAAGAGACACTCCCTTCCCATAAACGACGGATTGAGGACTTGCTCTCAAATCTCAAAGTTGAACAATAGAGGCATGTTGTGCATCGTTCTGCCAACACATTTTACAAAATGTGGCAATCCTTTTTGTACCATATTGAGAGACTCCCAGTCAATTCAGCATAAAGTCAACTAAGATTTGTTTTTTGGTTTGTTTTTTTTGCTTTGTTTCTATATCTATGTAATAGATATGTGGATTTTAATGTTTTGGTTGGGGATTTATTTTGCTGAAAATTCAGTAAAAACATTCAAATAAAAAGTCCTTGATGGTTACAGTGCTAGACGAAATCAAAACACCAGCAGCCACACCTCACCCATTGACTGACATTTCATCAAAGCTGAACAACCGATGACTGACGAGCATATTATTTCCGTCACAAAGAAATTGAACAAACCGGTTTGCACAACGGAGAGGTTTAGGTCTCTCTGGCTCGACTGCACATATAAAATAGAGGATTTCCTGAAGCGACAATGCAGACGTTGACTGAAACAACAAGCGGCATGTGAACTGGTGTAGACTTCTCTCGAAGCAAAACAGCTCATTTAAACTCAGCATTTTCCCTCTCGTGCATACGTCCACGTGATCGATCAGTCTTCCCAGCTGTTTTCTGAAGAGAACTTAACAGAAATCACTCATCTCTTAAAGACTAGTTAACCTTAATTATACATTCCATATTATCTAGATTCATATTTACAGCAGAGCTGCACTTGTCATTGTAATGCCAACCTGTGGGAAATCACATTATTTTACAATATTCTATTGTCCTGTCATGTTGACAATAAAGCTTTACCTTTAGTACAATAGGGCATTGAAATCAATGTAGGAAAAAATGCCTGGGTAGATATTAAATCAACCATTTGTCATTTTGGACAGTTAAAAACAGCCTCATAAACTGAAATGATTGCTAAACACACCTGGGCTGGCTTTTGAACTACATTGCTCTATGTGTGGGAATTCTTACTGCTTTTCTAGAAGGATACAATTTTTGAGGAATGTCAGCTGCACCACTGCCAGAAATTTGATTGGAATGTACATACAAAAATCCCCGTCTTTACATCTTCTCTGGATGTCTTTTAAATGTTGCTTTGATGCCGATAAGTCCTTTGAACAAATCAATTTTCATTTCAATTCCAATTCAACTGAGCCACGTGTTAAGTTGAAGAAAACTAAAATCTAAGAGAAACAAGACACTTTAAGATGTTCTGTTGCATTATCTGAAGGTATTGAACACGTTTTTTTTTTAATAATTACATTCAATGCTCATCTAAAAACATGAACAAACTCAAAATATGAAAACAGCATTTGCAGTCATCTTCAACTTTTTCAAGCGAGAAATGTTTCCTTTACAAAAAAAGAGCAGATCCAAATGGCGAAACACATGAGAGGCTTTCTAGAATAAAAGGCCTCGCACACAAAAGGAAAAACAGAAACCTGAGTGAACAGAAACCAACAAGCTCTCATTCTATCAAATCCGCAGCCGGTATTAAAAGAATACCTTGGTATTTTGTATTCAGACTGCTAGATATTCAGCTTTGTTTTTTAGCTCCTTTAAAAGGGCGTATGAGGGCATAGTTGGCATTCCTTTGCTAAAATAGGGTTTTAGCAAAGCATTACTTGCACACGGTGATTCAAAAACAATAAAGAACACAATAAAACCCAAGTTAAATGAAGGATAGAGATGTGACTTGAAAGTACGGATAGGTACACAGGTAAATTAATCACCAAATACTTTAGGCTGAACTCAACACAAACTACAGTTGGTGAAGTTGAATGTTTTCACACAACACTTTGCAATTCCTCTAAGTTTCTTTTCCATTTGCTCAAACCACTCCCAGTCCAAAAATGCTGATGTTTTCATAATTTTCCCAGCAGGAATAGGTTATGTGCCTTACAATCACAATAGCCCAACTGTCATCCAACATATTTCCAATGAAACTTAATTTCTCCCAGCTTCAAGGTTGATTTATGGCTGTGATGCACAGGAATAGAAAAGGTTTTCTGATAGAAATAGATCAAAAGTGATGAGTCACAATGCATTGTATGACAACTATGCTCTTTACAATTGGCAGCATATCAGTTTTCAATAAGGTACAGCAGCACCTCTTTCTTCACATTTAAAAGTGCCTTCATTTCTGTCCGTGTGCTTGAGGGTTTTTTTTTTTGTTTGTTTGGGTTTTTTGGGGGGGGTTATCTTGCCTTCACGGGGGAATAAAATGGCCATTATGAAATCTCTGCACAAACCTGAGCAAAATGTCACATCTGTTTCCGCAGCACAGCTTACCATGAACTTTTTTTTTCTGGTGGTCCCTATAAAATACTGCTGGGAAATAAGTTGGTTTTTTTTTTTCCTTTTGGTTTTTAAAATGGTATCCTCTACATTTCTCAGAGGTAGCGAGACGGCTATCATTGCAGGTAAAAAGAAATAAAAAAATATATATTGAATGGCTGCTTTTCCCTTTTAAACAGAATGAGGCCTGACAGTTTGCCAAACAAAGATCTTATAGGCTCCATGTCTTTTTCATGGTAATCCTGGTCAGAGGAAGCAGTGTGTAGTTCCAAAACTCCCACGCCAAGTCAGACTGTGCAGAATTATAATGACTCTCTGTTAAATAAAGTTTAGAGACCAAGCTAAACAATCAAGAATTAATTCGGTTTTTACGGCTCACAAGTAAACTATACATTTGGTAGCGCACCTATAGGTGTCAGCATTTTGTACAAGGACATATTTTAGACAGGCAAGAAGAATAACATTCCTGGAAGGACTTGGATGTATCCAAGGTGCCTTGGAGCCCCAAGAGTCGTTTATTAGAAATGCTGAAATGTCTGGATTTTGTGGCACTCTTGAACTCACTGGTGCGGAAACGCAGTTTTCAGTTCAGTGGAATTTGGAGTCAGTTGTGTGTTGTTGTTGTTTTTTTTTTGGCATATTGTTATTTCACCAACAGATGATATTTGCCAGTAAATACTTTTGAAATGCTGTTAAGAATTTGGCTTAACACTCCATATTTGCTCTCTACTTGTAAATTATTTGCATTTATTGCAGATATTAACCTGTTTTTTCCTCCAGCTCATAGTAAAATGCAGGTTTCTTCCTGGTAAAAGAGAGTTGTTCCTCTCCACTGTTGCCTTGTATTTGTTCAGAACGAGGAAGAGCATTTTTTTTTATGTTACCTTGTGTGGAGGTGTTATGTTTTGCCCCACACTATATGTTGCTGTCTATTTGGTGGTGTGGATACAGGGGATGGTCTGGGGAAAAAGATTTTTCCTACAGGGAATAAAATCTGAAGTCTAAAGATTTGATTAAATCCACTGGTTTCCTCTGACAGACATTACAAAACAAAAAAACCCCACCAGAATATTATTTTGCTGTTCATTAAATACATCCAAAGTATGAAACTAAGCCAGTATTGGTCTATAAATCAAACAGTTGCCTACTTTAAGCTTGATTATAAATTACATAGATAGCTTATAGTTGGGGACATACCTATGTTTGTCTTCCTAAATCTTGTGTTTCCTTCATTTTCAGTTGGCATGAAAACTATTAGATCTTTCAGAGAAACTGGAGCATCTTTTTTCCATTAATTCAGTTTTTACAGCTCGCAAGTAAACCATACATTCGGTAGCGCACCTATAGGTGTCAGCATTTTGTACAAGGACATATTTTAGACAGGCAAGAAGAATAACATTCCTGGAAGGACTTGGATGTATCCATGGTGCCTTGGAGCCCATGGATACATCCATGTTTTCGAAGGTCATAGTCCTTCGAAAACATTCAACCGAATCAGGAAAACGGAGATAGAAGAAAAATGGAAATAAGTGTAGGCCAGGAAAACTCAGATCTTCACATATTTAAACCGAAGATATGTTCTATTGTTAGTGATTCAAATCTAAATTAAACTGAATATTCAGCTGTCTTCTTTTCACGTTAAGTTGTCAGTATGCCATCTCTAAATAATTTCAAAAATGCAGCAGAGTATGATAAAGACAGTCTGTGTGAAATTAAAACTAAATTGGGTTTAATGTGATCATGTTTTCTTCACAAATGTTATGTCTGAGTAGATAGCAAAAATGGATAGCAAGAAAAAAAACATAAATATAACATACTAAACAGGGTCACTTCTTATAGTTAATGCTGAGTTCAATAAAGGGCAAAATGTCAAAAGAACCAAGAGATTTGTCCGAACTATTGGACCGTGTGAGTTCTGAAAGTTTCTACGATAACAACAGGCGCATTGATTTGGCCTGTAATAAACCTCGACTTTGTTTTTAAACTGCACTCCGTGATTAACAACAGCATGGTCCAGCGGTGAAGAAAGAGTCAACGGGTCAAAGATACGCTGACCCAAATCCGTGCAGGGTATTTCAAAATGTACCTTTCCACATCCGCATCTCGTGCGGAGCTGCAGGTGCTTAAAGAGTTTTCCCAAACAGACCACAACCACCGTGGGAACGTGACCGTGGATAATGTGGTCGCTAGGAAGGGGGAGGCCAGAGTTACAGATAATAACCCCCGGTGTAGAAACGCAACGTCTGACAAGAGTAGCGTTGTTCAGCTCAAAACTAGCCTGAGTTCAGCGATAAAACCAGGGGTATTAGCAAAACCAAAGTATCCAACTTACCGTGATGGTAACTTCGTGTTTTTTCCGTCGATTTATGAAGCTCTTCATCTTGTAACGTGCTTGTCTGTGATATTAAAAGTATTATCCACCGCTAAAGTTCATAAATATAACGCAAACTGACCTAAAAGTTTCGAACCAGTAAAGTTTCTTCTTTTCTTTTTTTTTTTAATCTGTTCCCTCGTCTTCACAACCCGAGTTTCACCTGACGCTTTTAACTGCAAACGTTCGCGTGACAACCTGCTCATCCAATCAAAACGGGAATGAGCACAGCAGTTGGCAGCTCATCCAATAGGAGCTCTGAGGGGGCGGGACTTCCCTGTGTTGTGTAGTTGGGAAACGTTGAAGACGTCCTGGGACAAAACAAGGAAAAATGTTAGCAGGTTTTCCTAAAACAGAAACACCCCGACTACTGTCATCACCCGCACATAATAATCCCTCAAAAAAAAAAAAAAAAAAATCTTAAGTGTTTTGTTTCACCACCTATACAAAATAACTTATTTGGGATTATATTAAACTAGGTGTCTGTTCTTAGGGCTTTTATCCAAATAAAGCATACACAATCATGTTTTATGATCACTTAAGCAAGAATCTGTCAACAGAGCTTAAACAGATAAAAATATTGGATTGAATCTTAACACGTTATCATTTGCTAATGACATATGACTTCTTAAGACCATGCAATTGAAATGTAACACATACATACAACTATTTTTCGATTCTTGGACAGGAAGATAGCTGTATAAGAATGATTTTCACTAAATGTTTTACAGACCACGTATAATAGAAGTTTTATGAAGTAAAATAGTCCAAACGTCTGATTTGTGAAATAAGCCATATGATTCTGCTGCTTTTTAGACAATGGCATACTTTTCCTATACTTTCTTTAGTTTTTGATAACTGTGACTGTGTTAATGTAAATGGCATAAAGTTTGACCAGGTTGTTTATTCTTGTTTTTTTTTTTCTTTCTTTCTTCAAGGTTTTTCTTCTGCATCAATTTATCATTTTTATTTGAACCACTGACTTAAGATTTTTTTGCAATGCTTTGTAAGTTGTTTTATTTCTTCTTTTTGCAGTTACTCTGTGTTAAAACCCTTCAAAATCTCATGTTTTACTTTTGCAACAGATGAAGAAGAAATTAAGGATATGTTTAAAAAAAAAAAAAAACAATAAAACATCTTTCTGCATAATTTCAAAGGTGGACAATTGTATTTTATACAGGATTCTTTCCAAACATTTCCATAGTAGTGTACAATTTTGACTAAGGGTATGAGGTAATTTTAAAATATTGATCAATATGTGTTTACATTTTATCAGTCTATTATAGCTGGGTTTCCATTACTGAACATAAAAATGTCTAGAAATGTTATTACAGGTCATCATTTACACCTTTAGATATGTTTTATTTAGCTTGAAAAAGCAATTAGTCACCTTCACAATCAGGTACAACTTATAAAACTCTCATACTCTTGGAATAAGCAACACAGTAAATATGTAGATAAAATTGTGCTAAAATATCCTTCAACGTAATTCTGATAGTATTCAATCTTTTTCAGATGCAGGCTGACCTTGATGATTGCACATCCCCGGGTAATCACACATACATTGCCCATTTTCACACTGTAGGACAGTGCAAGGGTCCAGAACCTGCACAAGGGATTAAAACATTGTCATTCCGATATATCAGTGTGGCGATTGTTGTCAATGCATCAAATTCTGTTTTGTCTTCTTCACTGCCTCCATTGAAAGTACAAACACAAACGCAATCTGTGCAGCAAAGGACATGCAGCGTTCTCTTCTCTGTGTTCTGCCGTCCAGCTTCTGCAGGCAGAACGTTTATTTATCTCTTAAGTTCCACTGTCAGTGCTGTACAAACCTGCATAAACAAGTCAGACGCTAAAGGACACTCGTGCAGGCTTCCTCGCGGCCTTGTGCAGTGTGATAAAAGATTTGTCTGTGGTAGGGTTTTCCAAATCTCAAAGTGTCCTCAGGCTTTCCTGGAAAACAACTCCGAAAAGATGGACCGTCTTGTGGTTTGCCTTCATCTTCACCACTCTCACAAAACTTGGTCAGAAGTTTAGAAATGGAACAAAGGCTGTCACGAAATAATACGGCCACTCTGCAGGAGAACACCAGCTTCTAGTCTTCCTGTTGCACTGGCCTCGCCTTGAAGGGACAACGTTGTGGCATGCTGATGCTTGAAGCACACACAAACTCATCAAAGTTGCAGGATCCGTGGAGACAACTGCTAAATCAGGCACCTATTATACCTGTGACTGGCACAAACCTGACAGCCCTTGAAGCTCTAAATGAGAAAGAGTAGCAGCAGGAGAATTTCAATAAGGGTTTTTAGCACTTTTTGAATGTTGGGTGGTGAGAGGAGGTGGCACACCAGCAAACATTTTGCTGTGTCGCTCATTTCACAGATGCATCATGTTTACACGTTATACCTTGTAGTAAAGGTGTCTGATCAGGCTTTCCAGTAATAGAAAATGTACCACTAATTAATATAAAATGAGGGAAATGACTGACTCGGTGTTTCCAAACTTTTTTTTGTGTGTGTGTGTTTTTTTTTTGTGTGTGTGTATGCATTGAGTTACAAACCAACAATAAAAAGAAAAATGCAAATATTTAGAGTGAAAAACAATTTTCACACAATTTTAGTGTTTTGCAGCTCTAAAAATGTATGGTCAGTTGCTGCTATTTGCTTTTAAAACACATTCCTCCAGGTTTCCTTCTTTTTAGCAACAACTGCGCACATCCTCTTGTGCCTTGTTTGCTTTGTTTAAACTCTGGGAACATTTAATTACTTTATCAATTATATGCAAACAGAAATCTCCAAAGTAGAGGGTTAAAACCAAAAACGATTTTTAAGGGATTCAAATAAAACTAGAGAGAAATGCTGCCCCCTTGTGTTGTGTTACATATCGCGCTATCAGGGAAGCATTTTTTACCCAAATGGTTGAACCTTTAACTCTTTCAAGACAAAATCCACTCCACCTATCCAATTTAAAATCAGCATCATATGTTTAACTTTATTTTTTAATATCCTGGACATTTTTTAACTGGTAAATCATTGTGCTTTCATCAATCAAATGAATCAGGGGTTCAGCTGGTTGCTTATTGTAAGTCTTCTGACTCCAGCTGTGCTGAGTTATAACAACCAGACTGCTGTTGAATACTGTAATTATTATTTAATAATTCATCCATCATTACTTATTTAGATTTATCACAGGGTATTTAGAGAATAAATGTAGCCCATTGTGCATTGAGTGACAGTAAATTAAACAGGTTTTATGATTGCAACATAATTAAAAAGGCATGAAAAGATGACATTTACACACTGTGAATTTAATTAGCTTTTTTAAATAAACTCACATTTGCGTCAGAAAAAAAACCTTATCAGCATATTGTTGATTCAGATAAATATAAAAGCAATTTTTTACAAAACAAATCTTGGAGGTTTTATATATACTAAATCAGAGAGGAGTTTCTGTTGTTTTCAGAAGATGACTTTTAACTTATTACATCTTTAAAGAACAATAACAACATCAAATCATTTAAAGACGTAACCTTTGCAGACACCGTAAACAATTTGGAAATTTTTAAACAACTTTTTCTTCTTTTTTTTTTCTTCTTTTAACAAATTTATGTAAATGCACAACATACAAACATTTTTATTGTTTGGCTGCTAACCTTGCAGTTCAGCATCGATTCACAGCTCAAGTGGCCAAAGAAGCATAAATAATGAAAGGCATGCAATAGTAACAGGCACCTCTGCTGAAAAAAAAGAACAAAAATAGGATAAGGTTGGCTGTTGAAATGACTGTGAAACAGTTTATTTTGTCTCTTTTTAAACAAAGTGATATCAAAAGCAGGTTATATTTTCTTCCCCTGCAAACTGTCACGAGCGCCTAAGATCTTTTCAGACGAAACATGTCAGCCGAAGTGAAAAAGTTAATCCGAATCTTCAATCCAAACTGAACTAATGGTTATTTTTACTTGTGGCCTGACAGGGTGGTGATGTGTCTCGCTCAGAGCGCTGCGTTGCTGAGAGCTCTCACACAGCTTTCCGGTGGTACTCAGGGGGGGCGACCTCGTAGTCGCTGGCGCTGAAGAGGCTGGCCGAGTTCTTCACCAGATACCTGGAGAAACAGTGATCACAACAGTGGAGCAGGGTGGAATCTGCTGCGGCAGACAGCTTGCAGAAAGGCACTGGCTCACGAACATCAACGAAATCCACATAAAGCAAGACGTCATTTTTAAACTGTGCTTGTGTTTTTGTGTTGGACATATTGACGTTTTCATTCAGAACTCATGCAGGTTACTGAATTAAGCAAAAACAAATAATCTGCAATGAACAATCTACATATTCTGTCTTAAATCTCCACGCAGCGGTTCATGTGCAGTAAGTTGCAGCTAATGTTAAAGCCATTCTGATTTAAAAAAAAAAAAACACAAAATAAAAAAAAGAGCCGCTTCCTGAGCAGAAAAATCGATTTCATAGCCTTCGTTTCAAAGCATTTCCGCCAAGCGTGGCTGCACTAATATGAAAGTGGAAGGAAGAAACTAGTCATCTGAGAATGAGACAAACATGACATGGAGTCTGTTGTGCAGGGCTGGGAGGCAGAGCTTACTTGAGGAAATCTTGCAGGTAATTGAGCAGCAGGGCCAGACTCTTCTCGTCCAGTAAAGTGTATGCCAACATGGCTCCGATACGAACTGTTGATGAATGAGAGGAGGAGCAGAAAATTTGTTCTTAATTTATGCTTTTAATTCTTACTATAAACAATATTAAGAAGTAAAGCAGGTTAAAGCTACCACGTTACATGTGTGAAATCAGGAATAGGAACAGATCAAACAAAAAAAATAAACCCAAATAATTCATTCCTAAGGTTTGATGTAGCCTAATTTATTTGCTTATCCGCTTGTAAAATCTAAATTACTGTCATGGTTATTATATTGGCTAAATGTGAAACGTAGCTTGAAATATTTGGATACAAGTGCATAAATAATTTCATACACGTAGTTGGACAAGTGATGAATCAATATTTCTGCCTAATTTACAAAAGTAAATTGCTTCAGCAAATTATGATAATTATTTTTAAAATCAGAAAGCGTTTCCCATCAAAGCCAGTGAACATAATCAACTGATCAAGTAAAGCTTATTGATCTGAAATAAAATGGCTGCAAAAGGAAACCAATCAGATGTTTCAAATCTTACATGCGGGTTCAAGATTTCAAAAACGTTAAATAGCATTTATACGACATGGCAGTTTTATTATGTAACGCTACAGGGCTGCAAGATGACTCTTTGCAAGATGAGTTTTGATTTATAGTGATGATTTTGGTTTATCTCTGATTAAGTTTGTGCAAAGACAAACAGGCTACTACTAGAAAGGCGGTTCAGCTTATAACGAAGAAAATACACTTGTCAGGTGACCTAAAATCAAACATTAGCGTGCGCCCGCATGCGTGTCTCTCAGTGAAATGTTCACCCTGTGATAATATTAACCGTGTTCACTTCGGTGCTTTTCGTTCGGACGCACCAAACAGACGCAGCAGGTGTGGAGCTCCGTACATCTGAGACATCGGCACATCCGGGCGCTCAGACAGGATGTCGGCGTACTGCGGCCTCTCAAACTTGTAAAGCAGCTGAGTGCCCAGCATGACGTTGAAGTACTCCCGGATCCCGGCAACCACCTCGTTCACGGCGTACTCCCTGCAGGAGAAGAAGAGGGAATCCGTTGCACCAAACGGCACCTCAAAAGCGTCCAGTCAAAGTCCGGGGATGAAATGCAGCCTTCAAGAGAATAAGTTATCGCTTTTGAGCTCAAACCTCCTCCACATGTTTAGCCTTATCCCATTTTAATGCACTTAAAGAAACCAGGAGAAAGACTGGAAGACGTGAAAAAAATAAAATAAAATACACCAATGCCTGTAAACAAGCTAAAGAGAAGAAAATATTTTTGTTATGGCATTTTAAATTCATTCCACGTGAAGTGCAATTATAGTTGAGGCAACTGAACACGATGAGCACAAGCAAACCTCCTCCTGGCGTAAAGTGCAACAAAGAGCAATAAAACTGCTCATAAAGTGGGTTCGGAGGAGGAAAGTAAGGACGCTAATGTGGAAAACACATTTTGTGACAGGCGGTGTAATGAGGTGGACACATGAAGCAAGGCTGACAGGATGTTGATGTCTCTTGTCTTTTGACAGTCAGAAAACATCAGGTGGGAGGGAGTGAAGGGGAGCGTCTTACTTGTTGTCGGAGTTTCCTTTTGATTTCTTGTAGTTTGCATAGTCCTCCAAGATCACCTCCACGCTCTTCTTAGCAGGCAAATGAAATAACTGGAAGGAAGAAAACAATAAATGCTTTCTGTTCAACACTGAAGGTCATGATGCATAGCTGTGTTCACGGTTCATTTTGGTGTGTAATTATAACATTTCCTGAGAATCTCAGTCGTTCAGGTTGGACCTTAATTGCTTTAGTTTTCCATTTTATTTATAACTTAGGACACAAAATCTCCTTGTTGTTATGGAGAAAGAAGAATGAGGAAAGAAGACAAAAAAGAGGGTATGGATAAAAAGAGAGTGGCAGCCGATTGCCGACTTAACGAGTCAGACAGATGAATTAGCATATCTCCTTTGCTGGTTTTCTTTTACTCTCAAAACACTGATTTATGTCGGAAAATTGTTCCAAGTTTTTAGTTGCAAACCAAAGACATGCTGCTGTATTGTGTCCAGTGTGACAAGACCTTCTCCTTCCAGACTCTTTTTTTTTTTTTTTCTCCACCGCATGGTCACGAACCTTAACATTTAAAAGCCAATCGAATCCGGGATGGAGCTCTTAGGTTGTTACGAAGCTTCCTGAAAACTGCACAGTCTGACCTCCAGCTGAACCCGGTGGAACATGTACTCCTGGGGAGATTGGAAACCGTTTCTAATGATTTCCGCTTGAATGAACTCTCAGAGCAGAACGACGGAGCACAAACGGGTTGGGATGTAACCCTTCCTGGTCTGATGAGCAGCATTCTCTAAGACCGTCCAAGTTTTCGCTCTTGACTATAGGCTTAAGCAAACCAACATCCAGACAAAAGATGTTGCTTTATAGAGATGTTTACACTTGGGTGCAATTTAAGCTCTTAATTTTTATGAAATCATGGAAGTCAGGTTTTGTTTTTCATGCTTTCAACTGGTTCTGCTTGGTCAAAAAAGAAAGAAAAAAATAAGAGAGATTGTTTGGTAACGTGTTGTTTATTTTAGGTTGAGACCTGATGAGAGCTGGTGAGATATTTTTTGACACCCAACACCATCTGTCATTAAGAAAGCATATTTCTCGTACTTTTCACATTGAAGCCATATTGTTGTTTTGCATCGTCATAACATCATTTGTGAGTCGACTGGTGGGACGAGCTTAGAGCCCTGTGGACTTTCTGCAATCAAATGCAGTATTAGAAACGGCAGAGTTGCGCAGGTCTCAGCTATAATCCACTGTCTGCTTCACTTGATAAAGGTTGGCAAATATGTCATTTCATTTCTCTCAGGAAGATTATAGCAGCAAGACAGCACACCTATTATTGTTGTTATTTTTTGTGCAGCTCTGATATTTTTCTCATTGTGAAGCCAGGCAATTCCTGAGCTGAAGTGTAAGACAGGAAGCTTGTTACAGGGTGTTTTGTGGGTGTGGGTGTGTGTGTGTGTTTTTCTTCACACCTGTTTCTGTCGTGTGATGAGGTCCCAGTCGTCCACCAGCCAAGGTTTCAGCTCCTCAGGAATCTTCACCTTCACCTCCACACGGTTCGCAAACATTTCCTCCTGGGTAAACACACGCCTCTTCTAATTGAATACTGTTGCAATACATTTAAAGATTTCAACTAAATTTAAGCAGAAAACAGCAAGAGACAGAGGAGGTTCTTCCTTTTCACCGACTTTTCATCCAGGAAGGATGACGTGATTTCTTATGAGCAAAAAAACCAAACAAAAAAACCAAACAAAAAAAAACATATTCCACCTGACCTGAGTCAAATACTGGCATCCGACTGCAAATGGCAACAAAAGGCCACACAATTCAACCCATTGAGCCCCGCAATTAGCATCAGTTACACAAAAGGACAATTTCACAAACAGTTCAGTGTATTCTGTTTGCAGAGAGTAAGACCCATGTCTTGAATTACATTACATTACATGAATTACATTAATGAAGGGGAAAATAAGTCAACTGAACTGTTAAACTAGGATGTTTCCCTTTTTCTCACATCTGATAAAAGGTCAGATTATACATAGTTGACAGGGTCGTTAGTCACATCACCAAGACAAGATGAGGTAAAACATACTGAAAATACCTTTAAAATAAATCATCTTTTTTTTTTTAAACTCGTCCATAAAACTGGGTAGAGAAAAAAAAGCCACACAAACAAAATAACTTATTACTTTGCATCATTATTTACTTTACAAAAACCACAATTAAATTGTAAGGGCGGGGTAAGAAAAGCCAAAAATTGTTTCTTGAATTTAAATTTGCGAAAGCATTTATTTGACTAACTGATCAATAACTCTGCTACTCTACTCTACTCTGGAGAATTCAGTGGGTTTTCACCGGGCCGAGGTGGAAAGACATCAGCAATAATTGTGAGAAAGGTAATCTGATGGTGAAACCTACCTAAAAAAAACAAAAATCACAGAAGAATAAAGCTCTCATACCAACTGTAAAGCATGGTGTTGGGAGGGTAATGCTTTGGGTTTAATTTTGATCCACAGGACTGGGGATGCACCGATATGAACTTGTGGGTCAATATGGATATCTGGTATTAATATTGCTATTATGGCCACTGATATTTTATTTTAGTAATATTTTTTGCTAATACTATATATCTCTCCCTACTTGTTTCTCTGCTTCAATTTAAAATCCCACAACAACCCTACTGTGTGAGGTCATCGCTTCAACAAGTGAAGCTCAACTAAAAAGATTTAACGCAATAAAACAACGACCTCAAACATTGCTGAAAAGCTACAATAGAAATTTAGCAAAAAAAATAAATAAATAAATACTAAAGATGCTAAAATGGCTCCAACCAAAACCCAGCCATATGCTGGGTGAAATGCTTTGACGCTATATCGTCAACGTCTAAAGAGGCACACGGAGTTAAAGACGATAGAAGGTTCTGCTAAATTATTACTGCAAATATGTGATTCAACAGATGGTTATTAAGCTGTGGTTTAGAAAAGAAAAGATGTGCTTGCTTTTTGCCATTGATTACAAAGAACCAGAAGAAAAATGCTAAAACAAGTGTTGACTGACAAAATGACTTGTCTGTGTAATCACAGTAAAAAGACGTGAACCCAAGAAGATTCCCCAGTAGGGGAGGATACGTACACACTCGACGGTTGGGTCGACCCGCGCTCGTTTCTTCCGTGGTGCCTGGGGTGTTTCGCCACTGCTGGTGCCTTCGCCCAATCCGGGGACTGGACAACACATGAAGTGTGTTTAAATGTAGGTAAAATCACTATTAAATCACTTTTGATCGTAAAATACAGCTTCTCGAGTGTGCAGCATCTCATTTAGCTATTTACTATATTAATTTTCTGTCGCTTACAGACATTTACTGTTATTTTCACACAGTTACAGTGTCTTCAGAAACACACACTTCCAAAGGAATAAACCATGACATTGTTTCCTTTTGCTTAAATTAAAAATGTAAAAAAGGTTTTTGGTAAGTTTTACCTAAAACCATCTTAGTGGCACGTGTCTAAACGACGTAAAACATTTATGCATCTCGATCACTTTATATTTACACTTTTGGCAAAAACATCCATGGATTACAACAAACTATCAAACTCAGTTAAAAGCTAATCACAAATATGTCAAAATATTTTACTCACTTTTCTGTTTTGCCTTTTTAATTTTCCTAAAATGGATGAAACATAAATATGAACGACACTCAGTGTGACACACAAACGGATCTTTTAGGATTCAACAAAAGCTGCATAACATAGACGTTTATTATCTCATTTAGAGTTAAAGCTTTTAAAAAATTTCATCTTCGAACAATTTAGTTTTTGATAAATCTGATATCAACCGCAACAAACGACAGGAGAAAAAGCTGGTTAGGCCCTATCTACATTTTTTAAATAGTTTCCTCTTCTTTCAAGTGACTGTTGAGTTTTCTGTACAAACCGCTAACTAATCAGAGTCAGTAAAACGAAAGATACAATTTTAATAAACAGTCCAAATTAAATTATGCAATGCACAAGATTGTGTAGAATGTGCAGTACATTGAAATACTATGACGATGACATTACTCTGACGGGAGGAAGAGGATGTGCATGTACATGCATGAACAGGAAAATAGTACTTTTATAGTACATATACTTAGAACTTCCATATCTAGGATGACGGCATTTGTCCTCAAATATACGTACAGGAAAGCATGAAACAAAAAACAAAGCAAACTTAAGTAAGTAAACTTACAGATCGACATGTTTTTGCTGCACAGCAGCAATCTTCTTGCTTGGTGCTAAACCCCTCATCTTTCCCTCAACATAATGATCCCTGAAAAAGGAGGAAGACAGAAATAGTTATCAGGAATGTACTGCACTGCAGACATGTATACATATATGCAGCATCATGGTCATTACGGGTTTCCCAGCAGGATAATATTCCACAACATACAGTACAGTACAGTCGAACAAACAGGAAAACTGTTCACAGAGCTCAAACTAATCTTAAATTGCTATTTCAGCTCCTCAGCATTAATCCAATAGAAAACTTGTGGGAGTGAGTTGAAGAGAAGAGAGCATAAACCAGGACTAAGGATTTTGAGAGACTGTGCAAAAGGAAAGGTCAAAGATTCCCCCCCTCTCTCGCTGTTTGCTGCAACCTTGTGAAATGTTCCAGGGGAAGACTAATGGCCGCCGTAGAGGTAAAAGGCCCTCGTACAAAGTCAGCAGTGTACAAATAGTTGTGGATATGCTGTATAACACTGTTGAAATTCTGTTCATACAAAAACAGAGAGAGAGAGACGTCTGGTAAAACCCACAGTTCTGTGTACGAAAGCATCAACTCACTGATTGGCCTTTTGAAGCTCTCTTTGTTTTGCAAGGTTGCTGTCCACATATTTGAGAACTCTGCTTTCAGGAACCCATTCATCCCAGCTGCAAAAAATGTGTAAAAAATATGAGACATGCAACACAAGCGCTCTCTGACGGACAAAATAACTCAAACAGCAGCACTTGTTAGAAGAAAAAGATAACATCAGGCTGCTCACTTTTTGTTCCAGCCGCTGTAGTGAATGAAGTATTTTATCTGCTTGTCCTTTACGTTGATTTTGACACACTGGAAAGCAAAGAAATGCAAACACATTCCTGTTAAGTTGGTGCCAGATATTTGCTTTTTTTTACATGAAGAAAACAGATAATAACATCCAGAACCCCTTCAGGGAGACAAACCTTTGCCTCATAGAGCAGTGGCCCATGAAAGCACAGGACTCTTTCACCTGGAAAGGAGAGAAAATCATCATCACACACACACACGCACACACACAAACGAACATGTGTGCTTAAAACCTGCATTTTCTATTTAGCGTATTATGCTGTGCACCAGATTTCGTGCCAGCTGATTGATGCATCATCACCCACTGTGTGCCAATTTATAGATACACCCCACCCTCTCTCTTTCCTCGGGGAATTTACGTTTAAATGCCTCCATTTTTAAACGATTCACAACAACAAAAAATCCATCCTTAGGAAGATTTTAATCGGATTATTTCAACTAAAAGCTGTAACGAAGCCTTTCTCTGTCCCTTCCTGGGGAGCTGCTCCAGCAGAATAAAAACAACAATAACAAACCCGCCCCCTTCCTCCAGACATTCACAGCCTCCATTCGTGTTATCCCCCCTCCACACACACACACACACACACACACACCAACCTTCTTGAAATTTCGGCTTAGGGTCCTGTTTTGGCGCCATTCACAGACTCAGCTGGTCGGATCTCTGAGTGATCAAACTCGAGCATTGCCAGAACCCATTTCCTCCAGACGCACTCCCCTCCGACATCGAGGAAGAAGCCAGAGATCAGCTTTACTGCTGCGGGTCACCTGACCACGGTGGAGCCGTCGAAGCCGTGGTGCGTTCAGGTGCTCCGCCTAAAACTCCGACAAAATAAAAGACTGTCATGAGATTTGCTTGAAGGACGAACGCGTGAGATGCTATGTCGCTGATGGAGCGGATTCAGTGCAGCACAACTTGGCATTTTTATCCAGTGCTTGAAAAGTCAATAACGACAATGTCTGGGGCCGACGGAAGTCAAATATGGAGCTAAATTGGGGCCATAAAGCTTGTTAAAAATAATAAGATGAAACTGTCAAACATGGAATCACTAGGTTAAGTGTAACTTCTATGAAAAGGGCAGAAAGAAATGACAAAGTGAATGTTGGAAAGTACTGGAAATCATGCATAACTGGAGAGAAATGGAAAAGTGGTCAGTATTTACTCCAGGAGCCAAAAGCAGCATAAGCATATAGTTCAGGGTAACATGCCACTGTAACTACAAGCTTTTTAAATTTTTAACAAAAGTGCAAAGCCGAGTGTTATAGCCAGCCTTTACCTCAATAACTGGGACTCACTTCCATGGGAGAGGAGCTAGTGATAAAAGATCTACCTGTAAACTTGCAGTCTAAGAGTAGAGTGTTAAGTTTTGGGAGCAAAACTGTTCTAGGCTATTTAGTGGAGCTCAATTATTGAGGACTTAATGTGAGGAGGGCGATTTGAAATTTTATGTTATCATAAAATAAAGTCCATATTATTGTAAAAGAAACACTCAGTTAATTTCACCAGAAGTCTTAACACAGTACTTTAGATAAGCTGCAGGCCTTTTATTGGATTTTTATAGGTCTCCTGTAAATAAAGAATCACAATAATTCAGCCTTATAACACATTCATACAATATTTGCTACTAAAACATGGACAAACAGATTTAAGTGTGCGTTGAGTTGCTATAGCAGGCAGTGACATAAAATATTTTAATATGTAAAATAGCTGCTCCTACAAATTATTTGATCATTTGCTTTTTTTTACTTGAAATGATTTGATAACTATGGTTTAAAAAAATAAAGACAAATCCTGAAAAACTAAACGCTTCAAAGCACAATTTAGAGACGTGACCCTAAGAGTCCTCGACAAACAGCATTAGCAGCATAATAACCTCATAAATCACAAAAAGGTCCCAAAGGCCCTGCGTTTCATGGACATACTTTTCCTTCTATGGCGTTCCAGTGATTGCATCCGAGTTTGACCAAAACAAATTGTGTATTCCCTTTATTTTTTTCTTTTTTAAGAGTGATGACTGTCTGAAGAGAGAAAATCTGGCTTGGAAATCAAGTGGCGCATGTGAAAACAAGGGAATGAAATCGACCCTTTGCGGTTTCGGCGCCCTAAAGAAAGACGACCTAGACGTTGATTTATTACGTCACAGCTTCTCGGCCTTTTCTGGTTACATAAATTTCTCATGAACCCAGAGCAAACGAAGCTGTCACATTATCATGCAAGACGAATCGCAGTTCACGTCTGTGTTATTTCTTCCATATAGCGGTGGCAGACCTCCAAATGGATCAAGTGGTCATTCATGTGTTTGTTGCCAGCTGTCGCAGAAATACTGACAATCTGCCTTCAAACTAGCGTTTGAGAATCCACGGCCTACATAAGAAATACTCAAATTAAGGCATGTGTTCAGAATGATGAAAGCTAAATCTGCCAGAAGATACAGTCTTTTATTTATTTATTTTTTAAATAAAGATATGAACAAAAAAAAAAAAAAAAAGAGGCAGCTGCAGAGGCTTCTAAAATCCCCTGAGGATTGGATGTATAGCTTGAAATGAATTATCCTTTCAAAACCAGTAAACATCTTTTCAGCTTCTCAAATGGTGTTTACCCGTGGATGGAGAAGTGGAGTACGCACAGAAAGAGTTCTCTTGATGCAATTCCTCTGGGGGGGATTATTGATGAGGTCCTGCATGAGAAAAACCAGGGGATGAATATCTGTCGCATAAAGTCACGGGGGCTAAAAAACGTCTCAGGTTTCTGGGGAGGCGAATGTGCACACAAAATTTGCTTCAATTAGGCATTTGTGGACAATGTCTGTGAAAAAGCTGCAACTTTGTATTTCTAACTTTATCATGAATCCTGCCTCAGTCAATATTTTTTATTTTCAAAAAATAAAAACGTATCACAAGAGATTTTAGCATTTTATAAGTGATTACCTATGGAAGAAATCTCCAAAAAGTGGAGCAATTCCGCTTCATACAATTCATAAATTCCACCAAATCCTGTAAAATGTTATAGAAAAATCATTTGTAAAACAAATTAAATTCATTGATTTATTCTGCAAATGGAATAAATTAGTTCTTGTTGATCATTGAGGACTGGGGAAATAACATGCACATTTCAAGTAACCCACAGCTTTTGGGAATGTAATAAAGCGTAGAAAACTTGGAACATATAGTATAGAAATCAACAACCTTTGGCAAGGAAGTCTATAAATTCCAGAAAAGTAACATTACGTGTCCTGGGAATACAATCCCAAAAATTCTATAAATGTGATTTATAAATTACAAGAGCATGAAGTATGTAATACCCAAGATAGCAACCTCTAAGATCCAGTTGGGCCGTCTATGAATTCCCATAAAGCCATCTTTCTCATCTTCTTAAAAAGTAACCAATAATATTAAAGAACATGTAAATACTAAGAATGCAATCAATAGATTCTGGGAAAGTAGCTTGACACATATGAGAAAGTAATTTTTGTTTCAGGAAAAAAATTTGCATGTTAATCTACAAATTAAGTTCAAATATACTTTTCCTGTGGATCTCCCAGATCTGAATCTTCCCAGCGGGTAAAAAAAAGCTTCACATATCTGACAAATTATTAAACTCTCGTGGCAATTTTACATTCAAAGAAAAAGAGGGAAATGAAACGTAAACACAGCACTAAACCTGCGAAAACGTGAAAGCGTTGCCCCCCCTAACTTGACTTTTTAAGGTGCTCCAGAACTGAAAGCTTCCAAGAGCCTTTTAAGAGCGAAACTGCACGGTTTCTGCTGAGAAGGAAGTATGTAGATGAAAGTGGCTCCGTCACAAAGAGCAGAAAATAACCCAAAGGTATAAAAGCAGTAAAGGATTTTTTTTCTCTCTCTTTCTCTCTCCACAGAATCAAAGAAAAAGGGTTCAGTCTGAGTCAGTGTCTGTGATGAAAGATGGAAGCTTACAGATCCACGGCTGGCAGCTGCTTCCTGCCCTTTCGGTTCCAAAGTTTAACATTTCTAAATTGGAGGACCAGCTCTCAGCAGTCCAAGACACAGCTCCACGCTTTTCACTCGGAAAGAAAGAGAGAACCACGTCTTAAACGCTGTGATGAAATTTGCTAGCTCTGTTTGTAGACAGCTTTTAATATTTGTTATGTTCTCACTGTAGGATTTAAATCTTTTCAGGATGATTTAAGGCTCCCAAAAAGAGCTTCAAGTCTCTTAATTTAGACCCTTTTGAGAGCAGAGAGGGATGTTCTGCTTTCTTCCTGCCCAGTGAAACCAAGGTTTCCTGAGGTCAAAGATAAGACTGTGTGATTGAGATTAGACAGCAGGAAGTAGATCCAGAGGTCACTCAATTGGCAGCGGCTGTGACTTGAATTCGATTTCACCTTTTCGATAATAAACCCTGTTAATGATTTAGCTAACCTTGCTAAATCATAAATTAACTGGTTAATTTATGATTTAACCATTTAAGTCATAAATAACCACATTTTTGTTCTAATTTCAACACTCAGGCCTCATGCTGTGTCCCCTTATCCTGTTGACTCAAAAAACCTGCCTGACAACAAGAAAAAGACTAAAAATATACCAAGAAGGTAGGAAGACACCGCTAGCACAACCACGCTAATGCTATGTTTGTTTGGTCTCCAAGGTCAGAACTTGAATCTGGGAATGGTGTCATGTTGAAATCCATTGGGAATTACCAATAATTGTGAAACTAAACATGGATATTTCATCTAAATGGCAGCGGTATTATACCGTATTTTGGACCAAGCGCTTCTCCAATACCTCAGACTTTCCCCCGCTAAAGAGTGTTCTTTTTGAGTTTGCAGTAAAAGCTTTCGCAACATGAACAAGTATATTTGTGGTGGTGGAGGAGTTTCTGCAGCTGCCGCACCAAATAGACGTCAGAGCCAGAGGGGGGAGGAGAGCTGAAGCTGAGTGCAGGAGATGGGTGAAGTGAGGCAGGATAGAAAAAAGGCTTCTTAGTGGGAGCTGCTGCGCACCCTGTTATTTTACAGCAAATAAAATGTCCCGGTGACATGAAAACGTCCCCCTGACTCAGTCAACAAATTCACAAGTAGCCGGCTGACGACTGAACCTCATCACTCAGAAGAAGCATAACAGAATCATCAGCAGATTTCCGGATTTCCTGTAGCAGTCGCTGCGGAGAACAGATAAAAGGAAGCAACCATGAGGGGGCTCCTGTGGATAATGACATTTCCACTGACAGGCACCTTTTCACTCTTTGGACGACTCCGGGGCTTAAACTACAACAATTATTTATTGACGTATTAATTGTGCTATCAGCAGATTAAAACCCAGGAACGGCAGTCTAACGTGAGTTTTTTCGGTGCATGCAAAATGCAAATCCTTCTCATTCGAGATTGGGCAGGTTTTACTGAAACGCAGCGGATGCCTGAGTGATGTGGCCACTTTTGGAGCAGAACCGGACACGTATCCTGTTGTTGGCGTAATACAGTGAGTCCTGCAGAGGATGGATTTTGTGAACCCTACTGAGTTCCCTATGGAAAGAAGACAAGAAACAAAGAAAGAAAGGTTTTCATGCTGATGTTCCCTCCCTTCACTCCAGAGTCTGAAACCATTCCAGCCTGATTGTGAAAGTACAGATAGGTGGGTTGAAGTAATCAACCTCTCCTCAGCTCCACTGCTTCGCTACCCACACAGTGTCTGCACGCAGAAGTGAAAACGCAATAAATCTCACCGCCATATGCTGTTACATTCATCTCTGCCCATTATTCTTCCCTGTATAACATCCAAGCTCAGAGAACTCGGTGCTCCTTTTGTCAGCCCAGCTTCCCTCCAGCATTTTTCACATCTCCAGCCTTTTCTTTTTTTTTTTTTTAATATATTGGAATAGACAACAAACTTGCCCTGCACTCTAAGTGAGATCACAGCCTCTTTCTAGGCACAGTCTCTAGCAGGTTTGGTCCTTGTGTCCAATTGTGTTTGTGGTTTTCATGGGCAGAATGTTAAGGGCTTGTTGAGGACAGGAGAGTGTCTGGCTCAGGAACCTCAGAGTCTCTGCCTCGGTTTAAACGATGTTTTGTTGCCGTCTCTGAGTGGACCTTCGTCTTGTACTGCAGCAGGTGTCAGCAGCATATAAAGTACCTGAAATGAGAGGATGGTGTGTGAAAGAACTGGACCTATGGTACTAGCAGCAGAAATGAGTGTCCTCTGGAGGTTACTGAGTTTTGAATCAAGTTTTAAATTTCAACAAATTTCAAATATCTCCAGTATTTATTTATTTATTACAATAATGGCCCAAAGTGGAGGTTAATAGACACCAAATGAAAATGTGCGACCAGAGAACTCCATCATGAACTTGTGGGATTTCAATTTTGGAGATATTTAATGCAGAATAAATGAGCTGCTTATGGAAACGTTTGTATGAAAGGCAGAGTTGATTCCTGCTGCATTCACTCCATGTTTGGTTTTGTTTCTATAGGATTGTTATTGTGATACTACGAATTGACCGATACAAAAATGTGGACCAATATTGATATCCAATATTAATACTGCTGTTAAAGCCGACAGCTGACATTTACCAATATTACTCTTTTTTTTTTTACCTATGTTTTTGACAGCGTATAAAAGCAACCACGCTGCCTCCATTGCTTCCCTGCATCATTTAGACGTCCAATAATCCTGTGCTGCGTCACCCAATGTCTCTTCAGCAACACAAACAGCAACAAATTGGATATAGACATTGATTGTTAATATCAATCCAGTTTTACTTATCAGCAGATACGGTAAAAAAACAAATCCTAAAACCAGCGGATACTGATGTTGATGTCATTATATCGCGCATCCCTAATTACTATGGAAACCAGGCCACTAATCACAGTAAAGATCCACTTTGAGCACCAACACTGTGCACATATTTGTTAAGTATTTCCTCTAAATCACCGTGCTCTTCCGCAGTGAGCAGAGACTTGTTTAACGTCCTGCGGGCGGACCTCATCAGCACTTTTAATGTTTTGTCCAAATGTCAACGCCCTCCACGGCTCAGGAGACGACCTTTATTAGACCTGAGCGCCTGGTCATGATTAAAGCACCTGCAAACACTAGAGACGCTTATCAAAATGTCAAGAGACGCCATTTTCGAGACTAGACCGGCCCTTCAAGAGAGAGCTGCTCCTGAGAGTCGGTAACCTGATTGTTTTAGGGGGTTTATGTGTTTCTGCTCAGGCAGAAGACATGAGAGTCAACTCCTTCTTTATCTCATACATTGCTTTGGGTCATGATAAGCTGCTAGACATGCAATAGAGCATGGGAATTGGATCATCTGCTGAATTTTGCTCACGCGCATTAATCATTCTTTTTATTATTTTTTTTATGACTTAGACAGAACATCAATCATAAACACATTGCAGAATATGAAATGATTTGCATGTCACTGGCTGAAATAAGTGCCAAACAAACACATTATGGTTGAAGAAGTCGTTGCTTCTCTGTACAACAGAAAAAAGGTGCATCACGCATTTGGTCAGCAGGTTTGAACACATCAAAGCAGAAACTAACAGTCAGAGCTACAGTAGTTTAGCAATTAAAAGCTTGGACTCTTTACGATTTTCTGTGGACTTGAGGTCCTAACACCTTTGTTGTTTTTTTTTACTGCAATCACTCCTTTATTGCGTTGGCAGTAGGTTTTGGGTCATAGTGTCACTGGACGGCCCAGCATTCAGCTTTCTGGCTGAGGAAAAAAAAAAGAAGGAAGGCTCAAGGATAAACTTGATTCCAAAGAGCTGGAGTTCTGTCTCTTTAGTTTTCTCTTGCTCATGTGGATCAGGGGGTCTCCAACGCTAGTCCTGAAATCTGTCCTGCAGTTTTCAGAGTAACTGAATGACCTCTTTAGCAAAGTTTAGCAAACGCCTGGTAACATACCAATCATTTGATTCAGGTGTGCTGGAGCAGGGACGCAGCATCATCCCTGACCGTCTGGAGTAGTTTCCGGTTTCTTTATTCAGCCTGAAAACACTTTGGCACTGCACCGCCCTCTGTTCTATACATCAAAGCAATAAGTATAAAAGTAAATGGTTAAAAGTAGTGAGAGGAATGTATAATAGGTTTACGTTCACTGATGCTGAAGTCTGAAACTTGGCCTTGTACACCTGTGTGTCAGCTCAGCCCCCGGCTCCAGGTTTCCCCCACTTCACAGGACATTGCATCACAGAGTTACACGGATCTCTTGCAGACTTACACTAACCCGAATGGAGTTTGCAGAACCCAACAGCAGCTTCATACAGACATTTACGTGGATAGCAGAAAGAAATAGTAACAAAAAAAAAAAAAGATAGAGAAAAGTTCAGTCAGTACAAGCTGGTGAAGAAGATCATTGTGTTAAACACTAAGTAGCAACAATCTCAGGAATCACCTTCTGTGGGATTTAATCACCATCTCATTTGCATTAAGCATTTTAAAGCTGCAGTATGTAATCTTTATAAAAACGCCGTCACTATGTTGTGAAAGTATATTTTTAAGACAGATAATCTGTGGGGGGGGGGGGGGGGGGGGGGGGGGGGGGAATCAAGCTCCTCTGCTTCCTCCCTGTGGTCATACTGCCGCTCGGTCAAGCAACCAATCAGAGCCAGGAGGAGGGTCTTAGCGCTGCCAATCAACTCGTGTATGCATATTTTTTCACAGATTGCCTGTCTCGTGTTATACTATCACACCATAGTGACAGTTAAAAAACAAACTTAAAAAAAATGATGAGCCATAAAGGAAGGACTCCTCAAGTTTTTTTTTTAAAAAAGTTGCTTGACTTCAATATAAGGCAATATATTGCCTTATATATGAGAAAAATATTTTTCTCATGTTAATATTAATAATAATAATAATAACTGTTAGATCGCAGCAGATCTGAGGGTTACGTTCTTTACAACACGTTTACATTTCCATCAGAATAAAATATGACTATGATGCTCTTTAAAGGTCATTCCACCTGATTACAACAGAGAGGAGAGCTCATTAAGCCACAACCTGCCCCTATATATTGTACCTTATATGTGTGTATCACCTACACACAGAGCAGGGCTGCCACAGGATGAAAAATTGAAAGAAAAACACAGACGCAGTGATTTTCAAGGTCAGACTCAGACGTAGAGCTGAGCCCCGTTAAGCTGATGTGGTTGTGGATTTAGGTCCTGACCCGATGAAAGCTGTTTTATACTACAGTTACGTCAATGCAGGCTCCTGGGTTTTTGGGGGTTTTTTTGTTTTTTGTTTCCTGTTAAATTTTTACTACATTTATTTTAGACATTTATAAATTGCCTATTGGGAATTGATGAATGTGTAAAGTTTCAAACTTCCTCCTTTTTTATTTCAATTTGTTTCTAGGAAAACTGGAAACAGGAGCAGCAACTAAACAAATGCATGATAACAATGAGCTAAAAATACAATGGTTTGTTGTGTATTTGTCTTAAAACAGGCTCCAACACTCCTGTTCAATGTTTTCGTTTTGAGATTTTACAGAAGAAAAATGTATTTAAACAATGAGAACAAGATTAATAAAGGTGAAAGTATTGGCTTCTGAGTTTGTCCTTGTGGTTATTTTTATGAAATGTATCTCCTCAGAGATTTGCATAAATTAATCTTGGACATAGATGTTCAGATTAATTGCTTGCTTTTTAATGCAACTACATATGATGAAATTGGAGCTACTACAATTACACGATTAAAAAAATATCAAATCATGGTCTAAACAAGAGGCCTTCTCAGCGAGCTTCTCGTGAATAAGAAAAAAGCCGAGCCTATATAGTTTCTTCAGGGACCAAAGAATGGTTGAACAAAATACTTTCTTCCTGAGTTAATATAGGGGAGTTTAGGAGGCAGACAAAACCCCAGATGTTTCGCTGCTTTCGGCACTTTATTTGGCACTTTGAAAGAGCTCAGAGGCTCATTTTCTGTCAGCAGCTACTCAAAAAACTTTAGTCTGAGATACAAACTGCTGAAAAACAATCTCTTAACTCCAGACCTTTTTAAAACACAATCCGGTGGTGAATTTTTCAACTAATGAAGGTTTACCGAGTGGTTAATGATTTCTACTTCCACTGGATTTCTGAACATTTAGTTTTTCTTTTTTTCCTTCTTCTTCTTCTTCTTTCAAGTTCACTGAAAAAAAACATTACTTTGCATGCATTTAGGATGATGACATCACCGTAGTTACCGCTGGCATTAGGCAGCAAAACGGTGGACAAGAAGCTCGTGATGTTTCTGAAGCACACAATTTATATTCCGGTTGCAAAAGACAAAAATGTTACAAGTTTAGAGTCTGATCCTGATCAGCGACGTTTGCTGGTAGGGCTGAGATTATGACTCTTCCAGCCCATCTGAAATTTGTAGCGGGGGGAAAAAAATTGTCTGAACTTGATAAATCGTTGACCAGAACAGATGTTTTCGAAACAATTTTTGCCCAAATAATCGCAGATGGTTATCATAGTTTGAGCTGGTCCTGTTTCCAAACCAATTCTGTGTTTTTCTTTTTTTTTTCGGTCACCGATTGTTCCTGAAATCCATGCAGTGTTCTCACACACGACTAAAAGGATTTGCTGCATCCATGCAGGTTACACACACGCCCACACACAAGCGTCCAGGAGGACGTCCATAGCCCTCCTCTAGGCTTCAGCTGTCTCTGCTCTGCATCACGATGGTCCTGTGCTGCTTCAGTGACGTGCTCTGCAAGGCTGCGGGTGAGTTGTAGACTTTTTGGTTGTTTTATATTCTGGTCTGGAGAAGCTTTTATTCTGACGACGGCGTATCTGAGACCAGCAATATGCAGAAAAATTAAGATCTCGCCAAACAACCAGCTTCCAGATGGCGGAGTAGATTAAAATCTGATGGATCTTTCCTGCCTTTATATTTTCATCATTTTTGCAGCTCAAAAAATTATGACAGAGTCCCTTCGATGTTGCACAGCGGAGCAGCTCAGAACTCCGCTGTGCAACTGGTCTACCTCTCTTGTACTTCACAGTGCAAGGACAGAGAGGAAGGGTCAGCTGTACCCCGATGTTTTACATTTGGACACAAATTCAGATTTTCTGTCTGATGTGATAAACTCCAGATTCTCCAGTCATTTGCTAAATGGTATCTTTCAGTCTGATGTTTTCTTTCTTCTATTTCTAACAAGCTTAAAAATTATTATCCTGTTATTTGACTCATTTACGTCATCTCACGTTTTGATAAATAAAGTTATTATAGGTGCTTGTCAAACCGGAAATCTGAGGTATTTCTCACAGATTGATCCAAACAAATTAGATGCATCTTTTGTGACAGGATGCCATCAGCTAAATGCTGATGGAGATAAAAACCTACCGCTGCTTGGACTATGAATGATTCATAGTTCAATTTTCAGCGGTTTAAGAGAAGGAAACCCAACAAAGATGTTAGTAAAGAAATGAAAATAAATCATTGCCTAAAGAAAGACACAATAAAGACCTTCAGAAATCAACAAAAGCAATTGAACATTTATTTTCAGCTGAATGTCCGAATCCCTGGAAGCAAAGTATGAAGGGAAAGGTGTTGGTTTGGGCTTTCAGAGTGTGATTGTGGTCCATTCTCTTGCTTTGGACAGTAGCCACTTTTACAACCATGTTTTATAAGTTTTGTACTTGACTAGGGATTATGTCTCACAATTATTTACCTTATATTTTGTAATTCTCGGTGTGTTCTCTCGTATTTCACGGCCTTGCGACAGACAACTCCTGAAGCCTCGGAGGTTCCTTGGAGAGAATTAGAGAACAAACAGCATAACGAAGGCCAGGGAATGCAGCAGACAGCTGTAGCGAAGTTTAAAGCAGGAAAACACTTTAGAAAGCTCCGACCGTCCAACAGAGCTCTGCTCAAGCAATCAACCGAAAGCAGAAGCTGCAGACGGACCCGAGCGTTCCTGTTCGCCTGAACTGACAGGCAAGAAGAAGCAGCCAAGAGGTACACGACTCTGGAGGAGCTGCAGAGATTCGCAGGTGGGAATCCAAAAAATAAATAAAATAATTTTTTTTTTTTTTTTTTTTTATGCAACTACAGCAGATATTCACATTTCTGAAAAACTGTGACTCTAAACACGCAGCCAGTGCTGCAAAAAGAATGGCTTAGATCAAAGCAATTTCTCGTGTGGTAAATTATTGGAAATGTAGTGGAAAAATGATTTGAGGGGGTTTAGTACAAACGAACGCCACACTTTTCCTTTTTCTTCAGTTGTGAACACATTTAATTAAAAATTATGCATCATAAAACATCAGTAAACCATGTCGAAGTTTGTAGACGTGATGTGACAAACGTGCAAGAAGACTTTTGGATGCGCTGCTCTTCCTCTGATGACTGTCATCCACTCCCAGGCCTCAGCCATATTTCATTAACATGAACTTAACATGAACTTTAGTGCCTGGTTAATTATTTCACTTCCAATGTGTGTGTGCGTGTGTGTCTGCGCGTGTGCTCGGCAAGTCATCAGTTATTTACCAACTACCCTTTTTCATTTTCCAAAAGAATGCATGGCCTTGAAGGAAGTCACTTTAACAGGTTAAGATCAGATGGAAAATCAATTTACAAAGATCTTTTTTGTTTGTTTTTTTTACACTTGAAAAGACTAATCTGCAAAGAATTGGTAACGACCAAAGTGGAAGGACATCAGTGCTCAAATGCTTTTTCATGTCTGTGTAATTTTTATTTTTTCAGTTCAAATGAGTCAGAAAAATCTCTCTGAGGTAAATGAGGTAAGGGTCTCAGATGAGAGTCAGTGAAAGTAACTAAAGTCTTGTTTTTAACAAAGCCAGACATTTTTTAATAAAAAAAAAAAAAGAAAGAAACGCAGCACTGAATGTGACACAAAATGAGGCTGTTGGTAATTGGTCTCTTTCTAGTCAAGTCGTTGCATTACACATTCAGTTCAGTCAATGGCTAACCCAGTCATTTCACTGCATACGCGTTTAGCGCGTGCATGTAACTAATTTCCTGTGATGCGTCACACCGAGGGGAATATCGGTGCCCATTTTAAAGTCTATTTCCGCTGCGTACTGCTTATGTCTGAGCCCCTCAGCTCTGTTTACATAGATTTTATTCGCCGTTTCTATCATATCAAACTTTGACTAAAGCAAAAATATGTGATTGTCATCGCTCTTTAAGACACTTGGACAAAAAAATAAATAAATAAAATAGTCTGAACTTGCTGTGTTTTATTGGCACACACGAGGTTTTGCTGCCTAGTTACAATAATCATTTTAGCTCTGGTTTTTTTTTTTTTTTTTTTTTTGGTGGGGGAGAATACTGTAGCGCACGGTTCCATCAGCTTTCTATAAATGCACTTATAGTTAAAAGATGAAAATGGAAAGCGACTCACCACACATTATCTGCCCAGTAATACCAAAAGCACAATAATACACAGATGATTGTGACGCGCTTTTACGCACGACCCGTGGACGACTTTTTTAATTATAATTTTTTTGACGCATAAATATTCACAAAGCAACGTAGCAAATTAATTTCTTTATAATTTAACGTAAAACATTCATGTAGCTCTGAACGAGTCAGAACAATCTCATCATAAAAATGAGCGACCAGAAGCTGATGGGTTCCGATTAGCGCATCCGGTGCGCCTTGGTTACAGTTTGCCGAACACATTACGCGCGTCATTAAGTCGCTCCCTGAGCCTTTAAAACCACTATGTCCTGCGGACCAGACCCCGCAGTTTGTCCCGAAACTCCTTCCTCATGAGGCAGTAAATGATCGGGTTCAGGCAGCTGTTGGTGTGTGCCAGGCACACGGTGAGCGGGAACACGTACGTGTGGACGATGTAATACGCACTGTCCCAGTTGGCAAAGTTCAGTTTGACCAGGACGCTCCACAGGGTGATGGCGTGGTTCGGCATCCAGCAGAAGAAGAACGACAGCATGACGATGGTGATGGACTTGGTCACCTGGGATCTCCGTTTGGGGTTGCTGGTCTTCATGCTGCGCTTGCGGATGATGCGCAGCAGCATGAAGTAGCTGACCGACACGATGGACATGGGTAGAACAAAACCCACGACTATTTTCTGGATGTGGTAAACCGCCAGCCAGTACTGGCCGCCCGGAAACCTGAGCAGGCACAGTTTCTCTCCCGTCACGTTGGTGACCGTGGAGAAAATCGACGTCGGCGCGGTGGCCACGGTCGCCAGAGTCCAGATCACCGCGCACACCCACTTGGCGGAGCACGACCTCTGCACGGTTCGGTTCTTCAGAGCCGAGGCCAGCGACCAGTAGCGGGTCACGCTCATGGCGGTGAGGAAGAAGACGCTGGCGTACATGTTCATGACGGTGACCGACAGGATGATCTTGCACATCGCGTCTCCGAACGGCCAGCTGAAGTCCATGACGGTGTCCACGGCCCAGAAGGGCAGCGTGAGGACGAACTGCAGGTCCGTCACCGCCAAGTTGAGCACAAAGAAGTTGACCCTGGACTTCCTGCGCTCCTGTGTGACCCTGATGAAGAAGAGGACCAGCAGGTTGCCAACCAGCCCCGCGGCGCACACCACGGAGTAGACGAGGCAGATGAGGAATCTGAGGACCGGACTTCCGTCAGCCGTCACGTCGATGTCCTCCAGGTTGCTGAAGAGGTCCGGCCTCAGTGACCTGTTCAGAAAGACGCTCTCATTGGCTTCACTCATACTGTCAGCATCTGGGGAGGGGAGGTTTAATTTAAACGCCTGAACGTTTATTCCCAAACAGAGCCGCAGCTTGGAGTGCTGCCATCCCAACTTCTCATCTCCTCTTCAAGACGCACAATCGTTTAATATGACACCCTGCGGCTCCTGATGACAGGACAGTTCCACCCACCGTCTCTCTCTCTCCCCCTCTCTCTCTGTTTTAGACTATGGGTGGGGTTAGATGCTCATTGGTGAGCAGCATGCAGGCTGGAACCATCAGGCTTGCGCGCAAACGAGCGCAAATCATCTTCTCCATAAGCATAAAAAAACAAAACAACAAACAAAACAAAAAAAAAAACCGTAAATGGTTTCGTTAAAATCTAATGGATAAATGATGATGAGATGACATTGTTAGATAAGTTGCACCTGAAGCCGCACATTGGATGCGTAACTGAGTGAGTCCCCTTCAAAATAAACTGAAAGTTCATCAACAACTCACTGCTGCCACCCAGTGGCCAAGCGACAGAGAAAGGTCATCTACATTCATCTCGGTAAAAATGCAAGACGTTTCCAAACTCAACTCCAACTCCAGTTTTCAGTGCTTTACATTCAAAATACAAAATTCACTATTATATGACATCTGAAAAAAAAAGAGTGGAAGGAAGAAAGGTGGTGAAAAAGAGGACAAGAAGGAAAAGGATCATGAAAGGACACATAGAAGGAAGGAAATTGGAAAGAGGAAATGATAAAGTGAACAACAAGAGACAACAGAAAGGGAGTAAGGACAGAAACAATGAACAAAAGGGAGGAAAATGTAAGGATGGACATAAAGAAGGAAAGAGAGAAAGGAAGAAAAGAATGAAGAACAGACACAATGAAGGAAAATACTAGTAGAAAATCTTACCAAGTGGTTGATAAGATTGAAATAAGACAAAATCAACCGAACAGCGACTTTTCAGCAAGAGATAAATTAGCTTCTTTTTTAAATGAAAAAACCCCCAAAATTCCAGAAATAAATTGAAACACGCAGATGTAGCAGAATGCATTTTATTACATCTACTTTTCTACATAAACAAGTAACATTCAATAAGTAAACAATTTCTTCCAATGCAGGTAATAAATATTTTTTTCACTTGGTAAATTTGTACAAACTGACATGGGTCTACTGTACACCGTCTTCCTCCTTCCCTCCATGAAAAGCCTTTTTCTTATTTATTTATTTGATTTTTTTTTTTTTTGTTAAAACAAGTTTTTCTGTCTCTCAGACTGGAGCTGTGAAACCTGTTAAGGCAGTGAGTGCAGATGTCGACTCGAGTCCGTCTAAGGAGATCATTTCCGTTGTGTGAGACTCTTTATTGGCCACAGTCGTCTTTTTTTTTTCTTTTTTTGTTTTGTTTTACAACTTCCGTTTTCTAAAAAATATATAAATTATTTTTATTCCTTTCGCTCTGAAGTGACGCACACACACACACACACACAAAAACAGAAGCATACGAGAGGACATCGAACGGCTCACGTTCGGATCTGAACGCTCAGTTTTCAGGGTTTTCCCATACTGACAGAATATAAACACTTTTTCCCTTTAAGTTAAGGTGAGGATGACCAAAGAGAGGAGCCGCTTTCCCAGAGTTTCACTGTTAAAGAGCCACAAAAAAAAACAACAACAAAAAAAAAGAAATAATAATAATAACATTAGAGGGAAACCAGGAGGAGATCCAACTTTGTCGTTTTTGGCAATCCCACACAGAAGCTTGTGATGTTTGAGCAGAAACACATTCAACACAGTTTGCTCTGGCGCCCCCTGGCCGTCATGAAGTCAGCAGCATGACGAGAGTGAGGACAGAAGCTTCAATAAATTAAGCCGCAATCAAATGCTTTCAGTTACAGTGACTGTCTCGTCAAGTATCCCAACACGGGAGGGGGGGGAGCAGCAGGAATCTGGTAACACTTTAGAATAAAGGCACATGCTGTCTATAAGTCTGAATGATGAGCCAAACAATTAATTATTAACCGACTCCTTGATGGTCTGCAAGGAAACTCTGCAGCTCCATCCAGAAGCCCTGCAGGACTCTGCTTTGCTTTCCAGGCCAAAAGAAGCTGGTTTTTAAAAGTTTTATTTAGGAAGAATGTCCTGTTTTGGTTTCATAATCAGGATAAATTTAAAATTCTCAAATGGAGATTTATTTTGTTCCATTATACAAAGGATGTTGGAGAAGGGGGGACAGCTTGGCTGCCTCTCCGCACTCAAAACAACAGGGCGCCGTTAAACTCGGATACAAACAGCTCTTTCGGCTTCAGTTAAAAGCAGACGGGAGCTTTTCAGGCCCTCCCAATGTATTTTTCAGTATTATTGAAGAGCAAACAGACAAGCCCTGAACTGGTGCCAGATGGTAAAATGAGGTAAACGGGCTGAGTTGGTGTGAATATGTACAAGGCAGACCTAAAAATGAGACGGTTGTTTACCGACGTGTGGCCTGCAGGCATGGAGGAGTCTCTCACTATGACAACCTGGAAAGAAATCCCACAGTGTTCACTATGCCATTAACAAATACTTAAAACTATATAAAAACAATCTAACTCCTTTAAAATAATGCTAAAAAGCGAAAAAGAAAAATTATTACAACCTGCTTGAGTTGTCACTTTGATTTTGATACTTGCACATCACCGTTTAAAGCTCAACTTAAGACATAGTCGAATTTTGTTTGAACTGCTAATTTGAAAGATTTAGGAAAATAATAATAAAAAAAATTTGTATCATAAGTCACATGTTAGGATACTTTTAAAAAAAAAAATAATTTCCCAATAAAAATAATTATCTGTATGACTTAAAAATCAAATTGCACACTTAATAATTTACTAACAACACTTTTAAAAACTGTTTTGCGAGCACACTGGCAGTTTTTTTCAACTGATTGTGTGAAACATATTAAGCCATATGTTTATCTCAACGAAGGGTCAAAATAAAAAGCTCTGTGCTGTATTTATTTGTGGTGATGCTTTGTCTTTTTTTTTTTTTTTTTTTTTTTAATGTTTTTTCATGTTTACTTTTTATCAGTGACCAGAAAAGTGAGAATTTTACTTATTTGCATATTTTTCCTTTTGTCTATAAAATACCACAATGTGAACATGACTTTAGATTTTTGTTTATCTGCTGCCACAACTTTTAAATATTACATCAGATGTTGCAATCAAACAATTACTAAGTACATGAGTAACATTTTGATGGAATACTTTTTTACTCTCACCTTACTAATTTCTTGTATGGCAAAGTTTTACTTTTACTTGAGTAAAAAAAAAAAAATCCTAACATAGTGCTTCTCTTGGTTGAGCAAAACGTCGTGTTACTCTACACACATCTGACTGTAACCAACTCAAAGAAAACCACTTTGTGCAGCTTAAAAACTCCCATCAGATTCCTGCAGATAATCTTGGACTTCTAGAAAAACCTCCACAGGTCATCTGCAATGCCTCAGTCCTCCACCAGGGGGTGAAAGACAAAAAATGGGGGTAAAATGTTGCAGGTTTTTGAAGAAAAATGAAACGTTACGTTGTAGAGATTTCAGAAATGCGGCATAAATAATGGTCCATTCAGCCTTATAAGGCTAGCCAAAACATAGAATAAACATTTGATCAATTTTATGACACTTTGAGAGTTTATGCACAGAAAATAACTGAGTTGTCTGTGTAAGAGCAACGTGTACTTTCAAACTTCAGCTTCAAAATAGCATTAACACAGAAAGCGATAGGTGGCGCTGGTTCCCACACCTGCTCCAAACAGACAGGCACTTCCTCTCTGCACTTTCAAATTAAGAGGACATGAAACATAGTGGAAACCAGCCCATGCCTACCAGCGTGTTTAATGTGCATCATCTTTATTCTTTATGTCATTATCTGCCAAACAGCTGAAGCTGATGGCAGCCTCGGAAAACTACCTGATGTTTGGATTTGTCTGCTGGGTTTCTGGTTGTGCAGCCTATTTTTTTTTTTTCCCGCACTCCTTTCTACATCGCTGCATTCCGGAACACACAACACAATTAATTCAAAAGAAACAATTAATCACGCATGAATTAATTAAGCATTCGTTTGTGCCCATAAAAGGATTACCAGAGTCTGCTACCGAGTAAATGCACGGTGGCATTTATTTCCCTAGAGAATCATCACAACACCTTTCTGAGTAGTCGAGCTGCTGCTAAACAATTATTCAACGCATATTAAATAAAATCTTTTCACCACCGGCTCCCACATGACAGTGACTCACACTCGCTTTCAGCCACTGAGCAATTTGTAAAAAAAAAAGAAAAGAAAATTCAATATATAGACACGAAGGGTACAAAATAAATAAAATACTGCACAACACAGGAAATACACTAAAAGAACTTGTTCCAGCAGATGATGGAGAGGCAGGAGTTGGTTCCCATGAGCAGAGCGGGGAATGGAGTTAGAAATGCCAAGTGGAGGGAAGAGGGGGAGAAGGGAGGAGGTCACCCCGTGTCAGATTCCCGTCCGGTTATCGAGGAATGGGACGGGGCGGCGGGAGGAGGGAGGTGAGGTGACGGGAGCCGCTGTCAGAGCCCATTATCTCATGATCGCTGGGATAATTAGGCGCTGCCTGATTCCGGCGCCTGGAAGCGGGGCGTCAGAGAGACGCTCATGACGCCAGACGCTGGGAACATTTAAAGGACGACGGGGAAACACGGCTTCGATAACGACAAAACGAAAGTGTGTGTTGTTTTAAAAATGTACATTCACGAGCAAACCATGCGTGAAAAGCAGCGAACGCGCTTTGCTCCAAACACTCGAGGCTTTCTCCTGACAGGCCATGCATTTTTAAACCGTCTAATTCGGAGCGGAGCCCGCGTCGACCTGCCGAGGCCGCCTTCTTTCACTTCTCAAGACGTCACCCGCAAGCCGTCCTGACTCAGCTTTCCCCCCGGATGGGTGCGGAAAACCAGCCGTAGGTTCAAAAACGTCAGATGCAAAAGAAAAAGTGACGATTTTAAGACATTACTTTAATGTTCCTCAAACACGCGCACATAATAAACAGGCACTGCTTTAAGCTTGGTCGCATGCTGTGGACGCCTGTGTCTTTAAAAGGCCCGGCGTTGCTACGACCGGCTACGTCGGAAAATCCTTTTATGACAGTCAGCCGCAAGAGACGTGAAGCAACACACTGAGCCCGGAGAAACGGACTGAAAACACTGACACACACACACACACACACACACACCCACACACATTCAACAGCACTCAGATCACTTTCATATTAGTACCTACTTTTTGGCATTGTGCAAAAAAAAAAAAAAGTCTTCCAGCTAAAAGTCAGAATTGGCAAGTATAAATAGCTTCAACAGTTTAAATGCTGTATGCCGGCAGATTCTTTACAAGGAGTGAAAATAACCAACACAGAATCAACCTGAAAGTCAAGGGGAATGCATATTTCACTGTTTAAATATCATACATAAGTTAAAAAGAATATTAAAACTACTACAACATGATTCAACTGTTAATTCAGTCTCATTATAGAGAAAAACAAAATACACAATGAATCTGGACAGGAGGTCGAAGAGGGGAAAAAAAGGAACGTGGTTGCTGTTGGAGATGCGGATGGAAAGTTAAGCAAACATGGCAGCAGGTGTTGAAGGGAAAGGAGGTCCAGTCCTCCGCCTGGGAACAGCGACAGAAGCAGCTCACTACACTGAAAACGTTCCGACTTAGAAAAGTAAAAGAGGAAAATAGATTTTGTTCTCTGGTCACGGTGCTGCGCCTTGAAAAAAACAATAAGGAACCCTTCAACCCTGTGTTTTTTTTCACTCGGGCAGCATCTCCGCTGTTTGTGCCAAGTTTGTACCAGTAAAGATCAGATGTGGTCCAAACGTTCGGACTGGTTTCTCATCTGAGGTCAGTAACACCAAGTCCACATCCCTCCCTGCTACTCTCCCTTTAAGTGATGTCACCCACTTAGATATTTAGTGCTTTTCTCCATATTATGGCTCCAAAAAGGCTGACAAGAGTTCGATGACTTGGGGCCGGTCTAATCTCTGGAGCAAAAAAAAAAAGAAAAAAAGAAACGTTTACCCTGCGGGCCGCATCGGGCCCGGCGTGACGCTGCATTCACGCCGGGCCCAGAGCGTCGCCCCCCGCCTCGGGTCAGTCCAGCGATATGACGTCAGGTATCCCGCCGTAGATAGCTGCCACTGCCGCTTCGGCGCTGCTTCGACTGGCCACCACCCCGGGGTGTGTGTGTGAGGACGGGTGTGAGGACGAGTGCGAAGACGACGAGTGTGTGGAGTGAGTGTCTCGAAGGCTATTGGATGAGACCAAGCCGCCGCCGCCCGTGTTGCTCATCCCGTTGGTCGGCGCCGTCAGCGAGGGGGTACCTGATTGGTCGAGGAACAGCTGGGAGGCCGACGAGGAGGTGCTGTAGGGCAGGAAGCGGTTGAGGAGGAGCTCGTGGTCCTCTGAGGCCGAGGCAGCCGCCGCCGCCGCCATGACCATGTTGTAATGCTGCAGGGCGGCAATGAGGAAGAGCTGTTAGTGGGACAGCATTTTATATAAATATATATGTGTGTGTAGGCGTGTGTGTGTTCTTTTTGTCATGTTGGCCAAAATCGTCACCTCAAAACTACTCACAGGACAAAAGAATGTCATTTTTTAAAAACTAAAATGACCAAAAATTTAATATTTTTTCCACCTTTTCACCAACAAGCTAAGCATAAACTGTTTTAACTAAATGAAGTAATCCAACTCTTTTGTAGGAACTGCATCGTAGATCCAAAACTTTAAGTGGTTTTTCTTGTTAAACGAAAGGCATCCCGTTCGCTTATTGCTACTTTGGGCTCGAATGAAGAAAAGTGAAAACATTTCTTTTGACTATCCTCAGCATTAAAAACAGGATCTCGGTCAGTCTTCATTTGAAAACGCTTCCAGTATTTATCCAAGTTTTACTGCAACAATTAAAAGCAGATTTGGGTGCACCAAGGTGTACTTTAGAATAGATGTGTTCGTAGTCACCATGACAAAATAAGGAAAGCAGAAAACGAGAAAAAAGATGATCCCTTTGTGTTGCATTTTAACACTTTTTAAAATAGATTTCGATTTAAAAGTCATAATTTTGATCTAATTTATTCTTGAATTGTGGCAAATGGCCAGCGCACCCCACTTTGAACACCCTTAATGTATAAGAAAAAATAAAAAAGGAAATAGTTGGCAATGTTTTGGTGTCAAATATAATTGAAGCATTTGCTTCTGACCGTCTTCTCTTCCAAAGGTGACATGTCAGACGAAACATTTCCAACACTGTGAGTCATATTTAAAATCCCTTCAGCTTCATTGTTTCAGGCTGGCAGCAGAAATCTCCGACGCCGATACGGCGTAGTGAAAGCAGCAGGATATCTCACGACTTTCTGCACCAGACGGCTTTCATTTATCAAATGTTTTGCTCTCGCGGCTCCCTGTATAGATTGAGACTAAGAGCCAGCAGTAAAAGCAGTAAAAAAAAAAAAAAAAAAGGGAACACAGAGTACAGGAAGGATTTTATGTGAAGTTCTCCCCCATCATCAGGTTTCAGACAGGTCAAATAAAAATTTTAAGCGGGTTACTCAGAATTAGGATATGTCTTTTTAAATAATTTCTTTTTATGACGGGGGACATCTCGTCACTGAGAACCCACCGGTGGCTGGCTTCGTATGGTGAAAGTAGAGAGGGCGCTTTAATAACAACAACAAAAAATACATAAGTGTTTGAGGAGTGGGGGGTATTCCTGTGCTACACGACACACAGAACACAGTTGAACATACCTGATGATTGTCTCCTTGAAGAAAAGAGAAGAAATTCAACTCTGGAAAATAAGCACAAAGGAAAGTCGGTGTTGATTACATCTAGAAATGGGAGGATGGCACACGCCAGCGTAAACCTGCAGGCAAAAATGGTACAAAAAAATGAAGTGGAAATTCTCAAGTGAAAAATTCATGAGTTCAATGAGCTGATGTGGACAGGTCTCACATCAGGTTCGCCCACCCACAAAAACAAAAACCTTTTACAGCTCATTCTTAACAAGTCATCAGTCCAAAGCGTTCTTCTTCTGTGGTATCTGACAACTATTGTTTAATTGGTCCAAAATTTCCAGATAAGTTTCCTCCATGTTGTTCATATCTATACTTTTCCACATCCAACTTTCTAGAAAAATAAGTAAGGGCACAAGAAAGTAAGAAGAAACTGAAAACAAGGGAGGAAAGGATGAACGAAAGGACAGAACTAAAAATAAAGAAAGAAACAAGGGAAGACATGACAGAGGAGAGAAAGAAAGAAAGATGGAAGGTCAGAACAGGTAAAAAAAATAGAGGTCATGGCCAATGGAGATACGGAGGAAACAACAAGAAACAGATTAAGAAGAAAAGACAGAAAGAAGGATGGAAAAAGATTAGTACAGCAGAAAAAACACAAACAAGGAAAACAAAGAGAGGAAGGACACCAGACAGGAAGGGCACGGTGAGGGGCCCATATAAGGAAAAAAGAGAGAAAAAGAAAGGAAAGACAGAAAAATGGACAGGAAGGGAACAAGAGGAAGGAAGGCCAGAGAGAAGAAAAGACACAGAATGACAATGGGACAGGGAAGAAAGTTTGGATTAACAGATATATTCTATATTTATCCGAATTTGGAAAACGTTTCTGGATTCCTGAGTGTGTGGTTGTTACCTGACAGGTCGTTGGGGGTGTGGTAGTAGGGCCTGTAGTCCTGGATGAGTGGGGGCACCGGAGGGATGTAGTTGGTGTCCATGGCTGTCATGCTGGGGGTGCAGCTGGCGGGAGATGCCTGGTGGTGCAGGTTCAACACCCTGCAGAGCGCGTGTGCACGGAAAACACAAAGAGGTCAGAGGACTGCTGCACCGACCGTCACGCTTTCCCTTTGTGCAGAATGCTGGGGTACAGCCAGCATTCTGCACCCTCCACTAAGCCCCAAACACCAACGCAAGATTCACCAAGGCCAAATGAAGCAGTAGAGACTTCATGAATGTTAATCTGGCAGAAAAGGTAGCAATGAAAAAAAAAACAACTCTGTATTTAATGCTACTTTGCTCAATTAAAAGTCAACAAAATTTTCCTTATTCTGGGTTTTTATTGTTTACGGTTGGTGAGGTCATCCTTTAAGCTTCACCACAAAAACTGCTCTTGAAAAACATTCCCTTTAAGTAGTAAGATTCTTTAGGAGGCAAGTCATTTAAAGAACTGTGATTTGCGATCAAGTCGTATTTTCAAATTTATTGATACTCTCATTGAGCAAACGGTGGAGAAAGAGTCAAACTAACAATCCCAACTATACAGACCGTTTTGGAGGGTTTTAAATTAAAATTTATCATGACAAAAATAAATCAAAATTTCTACCGTGATAAGACATGTATCGCGATAAGTGATAAACGACGCAATACACGTCCAGCCCTGCTTCTGTGGTTGACCCACCCTTTGTTTATGACAGGCGGCGAGGTCGGCGACAGAGACGGACACGCTCTTTTGACTGGAGGAGGAAGTGTTGCAGAGGAAGGTGGACGAGGAGGAGGAGGAGGAGGCAGTGGCGGGGAATCTGGTTCTTCTTCGTCCGAGGAGCTGTCGAGTGTCAGGTCGATCACTTCCAACTTTTTGCTGTGGCTGCTGTCGCTGTGGCTGGAGGACGAGGAGCTGTGCTGATCTGAGCCTTCAGACGTCCGACAGGAGCCTGAGGGGAAGCACAGACGTCTCAGTTTGTGTCGGGATTTACAGAGAAAGGAGCCTGAGAAAAACCCTGAAGGTTCTCTAAACCTCAGAAAACTCATCTGCTCTGCTGAACATGAATCACAGGGTGTTTGTTGGAATAGAGGCATTTTATTCAAAGGTAATATTACTGACAATTTGGCAAATTAAAACGGACAATGCAAACCAAGTAGCAGAGGATAAACGTTAATCTGTTTGGTTTTCTTTTTTAGCAACTTTGTATTCCAAGCTGACTTGGCTTCCCATCCCACAAAACTCACCATCCAGCCCGTTGTTAAGGGAAGCTGAGGAGACCTCCTGCACTTCCTTCTTAGACCTCATGGGGGCCCAGCTGCCATCCTCCTTAAACTGGATCTCATCACAGTCTGAGCAGCTGTTCAAGATCTCTACAAAAAGTCTAGAAGAAGACACAGGCAGGCAAGGGTTAGCTTAAAATAATTCATTTTAAATGGAAATCTGAAATCAACCAGATGATCTTAATCGTATTTTATTTTTTTTAAAAGCATCTTCCAGACCGACGCAGCACATTCTCTTTCAAAGTTCGCTCCAAACGTACGGATAGAAAGGAAGTGACAAGCTTAAAAAAATGGCCGCAGATCAAAAAATGTCTAAAAGTCTTGGCTTTAAAGAGGGACAGAAATGCAGCGAAGAAAAATGCAGCATATGGGAACAAGTTGTCTCTTTGTGACAGGCTGCGATGAACATGTGCCTCAAGATCCCATTTAATATTTAGTCATTTTGTAAGAATCAGCCCGTCACTGAGAGACGGTTCGTCCCACTTTCTGTGACAAATATCAAATATAACAGCTTGATAGACAGAACATTTTAGCAGCAGCAACTAATTTGTGGAAAAAAAACTTTACTTAATAATAGATCCGACTTAAAATGGGTTTTGTCAAAAAGTGTAACGATGCAATTATCTAACATGACGAGACATTTACATGGTATCGTTGTTGTACGAACAAATCGAGATGAGATATTATCAACACTTTTTGGAAAATGAAGACTTCAGTATGTAATGTGGTTTGCAAGACTTTCTCAAGTAAAGTGGTCCGAATGCCAAAGAACATGAGAAATAATAAAAACTTGCTCTTTTTAGTGTTTTAAGAAACAGAATAAAAGTTTGGAATTAATAATTCAAAAAAAGATAAAGGACTGAAGTTCACTATGAATTTGTGGCAGTGATAAGGAACCAATGAAAACCAGAAGTGGAAGAAAAAGGAGAACGAAATAGCAAAGAAAGAAAGAGAAAGGAAGAAAAAAGAAAGCAAAAATCAAAGAAAAACAAAAAACGGAAAAGAAAGAGAACTGCGGAAAAATCTAACTTTTAGACAATCTGATATAAAATCTAGTATTTCCTACACTCTAACGTTCATTTTCTAAGCATTTGCAAACTGCAGAGCAACCACAAACATGTTAAGTGACGTAAAGATCAAACTTGGTCTTCATCAGGGTCACTGTCTGTTCTGGCAAATACTCTTCTGCCCTAACTTCAACTCTGCAGCTTCTGTCTCTCCGTGTTTTTATGACTTAAAATTTTGCTTTTTTTTTAAGGTCTTCCTTTGTAAAATGCATCTTTTTTTCTTGGTGGACTTGTGACTTTGCTGGTTGGTGGAGAGATGTTTGTTGAGCTCAGCTACAACAGACACAGACCTTGACGAGGTTTACCCAGAAGTAAAATGTAAAATAAATGCCTTTTAGCCATTTCCCAAAATCAGTTTATCCATTGTGTACTGAAGCATTTTATTACCACCTACTTTTTCTTTCTTGTTTTCTGCACTGAATCCTTTTTACTAAAAGTTTTGTGCATAAAGATTCTCTTTAAGTACTGCACAGAGATAAGAGAAAAGCAGTCAAAGTCTGAGTTAAAACACTTTTTTTAAAACAAACTCAAAAAGCTTTATGTCTTATTTATTAGTAGATTTCAGGAAGAAAAGTTTGGAAAAATAATAGAATATTTCAAAGAGTTAATCATCGCATCTCCTTCAGAAAACAAAGAGGCTGCTTGTGTCTTTGTCTGACTTACCCATCGATGATAAGATGCTCATAAGGGGCCTTCTTGTCACAGACAGGACAGACCCAGGTGGGCTTTTTCTCATTCATCTGGATGTAAAGCGTGGCGTCGAAGCACTGCAGATGGGAGCACGTCAGCGCCCTGCACGGGATCATCAACCGCATCTTCCCCAGCTGCACCGCGAACGCACCAACGGGTGGTGAACCCACAGAGGAAACACGCAGCATGGATTAAGGGTGAATTACACTCTCGAGTGCCATAAACATGCCAAAACCACATGACAGCGCAGGATTTTGCTTAAGAAGAGTTATGCCGACAACGGCATGTTGAGCAATACGTGTGTTGGCAAGACTAGATTATTATATATATATATTTTTAACACAAGATTAAGCGTACGAGGAGCAGGAAAGGTGGTTACCGGGCAGAGCAGGGACACACGCAGGCTGGTTGTGGCTATTTCACTGTCAGGGTCCGCTGTGAGCTTCTCTTTGACTGGAGGGAAGAGGAAAAGGACAACAGCGCTGTATGAGTCAGTGAGAAACAGATGGATGGAGCTCTTCTTCCAGATGTGCTCGCTCAGTCACTGTCAGACACCAGGCCGGCGCTGTGAGAGAATTCAGGAGCTCTTCACGCTGCACCGCAACCTTCAAGTACATTTTGAAACTCTTAGTTACCGTCTGGCTGGAACAAAAACAACAAGCTTACTTTGGACTGAGGATGTTTTCCGTTAGTTTAGCGTGCATAGCGATAAGTCAGACCAGTGAAAGACACTCGAGTCATTTTCTTTATGCGACTAGTTATTCTCCGAACCGACTGTCAAACTGGTCTGAAGACTCTTTTTGAATGAATAAGCGTATTAAATTGGAGACTGTTGAAAAAACTTTAATAGTTATAGCTACATAACTTAAGAGCTAAGAATGAAACACAATGTAAAAATATGTAATTCAAGCCAATATCCAAAATTTGATTAGAAATCGATATATTTACAATGGCCTACCTGTTAAAATCCCTGGGGTTTCGGACGTAGAAAGATTTCATAAATGATTTTAAAGTTTTTAAGGTGCAAATTCAGCAACAAAGAACGACTCTGGATGAAAATATGATAAAAGAGAAAAACTACAATAATCTGATTATATTAGAATATGTAGGATATTATATTCTGATTATATTCTGGTTGTAGAATATAACCAGCATGGCGGCACCATGCTGGAAAAGCTTTGATAAGTTCTGTCTCATTTATTGTTTTTGTAGACTTTTGTTGATATATATATTTTTGAGTCATTACATTGTAGGACAATTATTTCCTCAGGTTTTGGATTCTGTGCAGCTCTTACTATAGTTGTTATGATGCGTAACCGTGGATGCGTGCTACGAGATTGGCATTCAGCATGAAATGAGTTAATACATTTAGTTTCCCTATGAGATAATCAAGTATTTTCAAAACTAAATTGAACTGAATAAGTGTCTCCACCCCTAAATTAACACTTTTTTGACCTTTTTATTTAGTCTCAGCATTAGGCATTGTGTCCTTCAGTCTCTTATTTCGTGCCCGACCTATTTGGCGCTGGGATTCTTAATGATGGAACCCAGATTTCCTAAGACGGAGGGAAGGCCAGGTTGTACGAGAAAAGAAAGCTACAGGGTTTGCATGCTTATTTATGTCTGCAAATTAAAGCCTCACGATGAGATCCGATGGGCGTCAGACGCTGAACCTTTTGTAGCCTGGAGGTAAGGATGCAGCGGAAGTGAGGTCGGCTTTGGGGTAAAGAGGGAGCGCCAATAAATCTTTTGTGTTTCACAGACTCCGCTTCTTTCTTCCTATATCAATGCTGGTCACTGATACAGAAAGAGCGGTGTAATGCGAGGCGGCTGTTATGCCTGGTCTTTTTATATTTTAAACAAAAACTGTAATCTTTTGAAGTTTAGTGTGTTCATCACCAGTTTATTGTTTTTTTATGTTTGTCCTTTTTAGTCTTTTGAAACACAAATCCTAACTTTACTGGTTCTGCTCGGGGTTGTGCTTCCAGGGTGAATTAAGGTTCTGCCTCTAGGTCGTTATGACTGTAATGCGTGGGAAGACTGGGGAGGAGAGGAGGGAGCTGCATGTGTGCATGGGAAGCTGACCGCCATGATAACCAGGAAGACGCATTAAATCTTTTAAAATCCAAAACCTGACGTTTTAACAAGAGCCGACACGATTTCACATTGCTTTCAGCAAAGTACTGGATCAGAAGCAGATCTGTAAACTGTCAGAGGAAATGTATGATGTATCCGAGTACGCAGCTAATTAAAATCGTCCCATACATATAATCATATAGCAGAAACAGTTGAACAGCAGCTCATGTAAGTAAATTTCTGTTTAAATCTCCTTCAATGCACAAACCGTACCACAGAAAGTGGTCGGTGAAGAAAACTCCCAGCTCCCATTTAGTCTTTTTAGTACTTTTGATTCAACGTGGAGATTAGATCATTAGCAACTTTTTTTTTTTTCTTTCCCAGAGCCGAGGACAGATTTGAATCAGAACAGTTTTAGCCCTAAAGCATTCCAGCTTATCGGATCAGTTCATCTGTGAAGAGAGAGGATGGCGGTTCTTACTGAGCGCTCTGGAGTGATCTGGGTTTCTGATGCCTTTTGCTCGCAGTCTTTGTAGCAGCACTGTGGAGGACTGCTGCTTCACCAAGTAAACCGCCATGGAGTAACTCTGCACACACAAATTAAGACACAACATCAGTCACAGCCAGTAAAAGTCAAAAAGAGCTGATTTACAACTCATTGGTGTTGTAAAAGTTGCCTTCACTGGGCTGAGGATGTATTTTCAGGATTCGTTACACTTAATCCTGCTAAAAATTAACATGCAATTTTTACATGTAAAGAATTACATGTTAATTTTCAACAGGTAATTTAAAAAAATTAAATTCAGCAGAATTTTAAGCTTCTAAACACAGCAAAAATTTGTTTCACTGGTTTGTCTAGTAGTCAAACTGTGAAAGGCCTAAATGAATGGACTGAGTTTTTGTTATTATTTATTATTTACGAAAACGAACAAACGATGACAGCAAAGGGGAACACATTCAGGTTGTTTAATACAAACAGAAAAAACAAATATTCAAAATAAATGACATATGAACAGTTTTTGTGAAATTTTTATGTTAAGAAATTTTAAAAAATATGTTAAACTTTCAGAGAAAGAAAAGGGAATAAAAATGTGATGTCAGAGGATTTTTAGCTACATTTGCCAAAAATGTAACACAAAAAAAATTAAAAATGTAGTGGTGTATCAAGCAGCAATAAATGCTTGATACAAGCATTTATTGCTGCTTGTGTATCAATAAAAGTTGATACACAAGCATCAATTTTTATTCTCTTTTCTCTAATGATTAAATTTGCTTAGCATAAATGCTGCCTCATACCTTCTGACTTTAGTTGGCTATGCTATGCTAGCATGAGAAGGCGCTTGATGAATTTGGCCGACAAAAATCAGGAAGACGAGAACGGCAAATTTTAGTAAATTATTTTACCTTATATTTTATAATAATGATTAAAAAACAGATAGGATTTTCTCAGACCCCCCACTTTGAAAAACACTGTGTTTTTTTTCCCCCCACTAGACACTGAGAAAGGACAGATGGGTTTAGCTCCTACCCTTCCAATCTCTGCAGTCCACGATACCACGATGGTGTTCGGGACTGTGGTGGACAATCTGACAAGTGAGGTAATGTTGATCGGCCGGCTCGGCCGCTTAGGCTCGACGCCATTTTTGGTTGGAGGAAGATAACCCTGAAAATCAGAAAGAAACGTGAGCCTCGCAGTAGATCTCATTAAACGTTCGTGTCGGCAGACGGCGAGTCAACCAGGACTCCTCACCGGCAGGTTGCATGGCTTCCCGTTGACTTTGACACAAAGATTGGGAGGGAAATGGTCTTCCTGAGGACAGCTTGTCTCCGACAGGCAGAACCGGAGCTGAACCTGAACTGAGAAGTCACATTTGGTCCCCGAGATGTCCCTGTGAGGAAAGGCAACGATTATCATCAGCACAACCTTCCATGTTGTGGGTTATTATTCAACGGCGGTGCAATAATCAGCGTTGAACTGACATAGAGCTGCTGATCTGCTGGACCTGCTGCGGCGTTAACGCGAAGGCGAAACACGTCTCCTGAAACCGCTGGCTGTTGTCTGACGCTGCGGAGAAGCAAAGACAGAAGAGAGGGTTTACTAGTAGTGGAAGTAACAAAACTCAACTTAATTTTAACTTTAAGTAAATAAGGGAATATAGGCTACGTATGTAACTAAAAAAAAAGTGGCAATTTGATGGGCAGGGTAGGTCAAGATCAGGTATGAAAGCTTGAGCAAAGTTTAAATTTGAAATAATATTCAATAAAAAAAAATGCCACGTCACGTATGCATGTATTGTCATACAGGCCACACATTATTTTTTTAAAACCATGTTTTCTTTCTCCGTTTCCAAACATCCTGATTTTACATTGGCTGATAAAATTCTGCTTGATTGATGACCTCAATCTGTGACTCCTTCTGCTCACGAAGCCAAAACTGAGAGTAAATAGCAACAGTAAGCCGTCGTGCTAAAAAAAATAAAAAGGCAAAAAGAGAGCGAAGATGTCTGCGCACAGCGGGGTGCTGAGATTTTCATTCTTGCAGAAAATCATTATGCGGTTGATCTCATCTGCAGCGGAAAGACCTGCTAACGAGCGGCTGGATGTCAGAAAGGGACCTCACACTGAGGTGAGGATAAAAACCTGCTCTATTTATAGGCCCACCCACAGGTGGTGGAAATAACCGGAGCTCCTAACCCCGGCCAGCAGGTTCATAAAGAGAGAATAAGTTAGTGTGGGAGGTTAGCGAGAGACAAAGAGGTGTTCTGTATTTAAATATATTTGCAAAACTGAACTACAATGGCCATATTTTACTTTTCTGAGCACTTCTTTTACTTCCAGGGGACTGTAGGAGCTGCTGTATGTCTGGTTATAAAACTTCCTCAAAGGTAAAAGGTTTGGAATAATTGTCTCACAGAGGCTTTTTATGAGCTGCTGAGTCATCTGGGTCCTGCTTCCTTATGCTTCTTTCAGATGCCTGATGATTGTCTTGTGGCTAAACCGGTGCATTATAAAGAAACCATGAGCATCCTGGCTTGGGCCGGGAAGTTTTTGGTCTTTATAAGTGGATAACTTAAAGGAAAAGAAGCTAAAATGAGGCGTTTCGGTATAAAACACAGTTCATAAATAACTACGGAGACACTATGGGTTCCCTCATATGACAGATTTTTAGAAGATAAGCCAAACTATTTTCAGCCAGAAAAGAGACCAAAGAGAAAAGAAAAGAAACAGCCTCACAGCTTGGGGCATTAAGAATATGGAGCATGCAGAATGCAAGCAAGCTGAGGCTGATCTATCCAAAGGTGCAAAAAATTACAGTTATTACTCACCAACACGTTAGCACTCGTTTTAAGTGATTGCATCTTAAACGGCATTATTAAAGCTGCAGTATGTCGTATTTTTAAAACGGTGTGTTTTTTATTATTCCTCAGAGAGGCAAGTAAACATAATGTGCGTGTTTTAATGGGGACGCTGGAGTACCCAGAGAGATCTCATATGTACAGAAAGATGCTGGAAAGAGAGAAAGACTCTGGCTGGGATTTGAACCGATGACCTTCTTTCTGCAATTTTAAAAATGAGTCTCAACAGAGCGGAACTGAATTTCACACTGTTCTGGATGAGAATTAATTGTGTCTGTGTGTATTTGAACAAACATTTATTTTTTAGACGTACCGTTTTAGAAACTGTGAGTTTCTTTTCTGGAGACATAAAACCTTGGAAAACTTGTAATCTCTGCATTATTTTCAATATATTGCATGAATTAAACAATGACTTTGGTCACATAGTTTATTTTTGCTACTACTATTTTACTTTTTTTGAATAGATTTTATTAAACTCGAACCTTTCACATAATTCTGGAAACCCAGTCCCATGTGAAACTGCACGGCCGCGTACATAAACACAAACTCTCAGCAGGATTAGGTCCATGCCGGTAATTTATTTCCATGTAGGCGTTAAGGGGGCTGAGAGCTATAGTTCCTGTGGAGGATTTAACAGACCAATCCTGCTCCTCCTACCATCAGCCGTTCAAAATGCGACAAATTTTCTCAGTAATGACCCATCTCGCCTCCCACTCCTTATCATTCGTGTGCAACGCATTTAACTTTACATCCATGTCGCTGCGTCCTTTGAGCTGCAGCCTGTGTGCTGCAGAACAAACACAAAGCGTGAGTGTGCTTTCGAACAACAGTGTCTCTCCTCTCCTCTCCGGGCACACAGGTTAAAAATAGAAAGTGCTCTCTCTCTCTCACTCTCCAATCACTCTGAAACTCACCCTCTTGTCTGTGGTAGTGGATTTTTTTTTTTTGCAGTGTGCCTGGCCAGGAGATCTAAGATGGACTCCTTCATCTCCAGACAAAACTTAGATAATGGTTTATTTAAGATGTAAACAAAATGTTTGAGCAACTTGAATATGAGGAAGTAATAGATGCATTAAAAACTGCGAATTGGAGCCACAACGCTGCTCTTTCTCCCCGTATTATTTACGCTGAAATAGGATCTGTCACATTTATCCCCTATTCTATGAAACTCAAAGTCCCCATGATGATGCATGCTTCCTTAAAAGGAGAAATTATAAGCGCTTCATTTGCCGTTAGAGGGCAGGGTCATCTTTCTCAGGTAAATATGAACTAGACTGGGCGTCCGGTTAACTTAGGTCGACATAAACACCAGAAAAAAGGAGGCTTTTTGAGTCCAAAAACAACAAAATCTGCCTCCCAGCTGCTCTGAAGCTCATTAATGTAGAATGCTGTTTACAGGAGAATGACAGGAATAACCACACAGGATGATGGAAAGTAGCGAGGGGACAGCGGAGTTTAAAATCAGTCAGCCTTTGGACTGATAACTGGGCTGAAGAGACACTTTGATGTGGTTTAGTGCATTTTTCAGTCGTCGCTGTTTCACTTAGCAGCAGAAACAAACAGCATCCAACATTAAGCTGCACAGAAAGCAAAGAGTTTATTTTATGTCCACAGGATAACCTCGGTTTCTCATCGAATCCCGGGATCCATAGAAGCACTTTTTCACGTGACGCACAAATAACTTTCCTTCCTCTGTTTTGTTTTTCCGTACTAACGCAGGGCCGGAAAATATTTTAATCAAATTCCTAAAAACCTGGACAGCCCATCAGCTGAGCTCGGATCAGCAAGCCGGCCTCTAAACTGAACCGTGGCATCAGGTGTTCAGCAGCAGACAAACATTAACATCAGACACCAGAGACAATTTCCACCCTGGCTCATTATTAATGACCTGTTTCCTTTCCCTAGTTCAGGTGTTGCTCCTGTAAATCAGCACCAGCTTTGGAATCTAGATTTTGTTTTTAAATTCCTTATTGGCTCTAGATTTTAAATAATGATTAGGATAAATGTAACTAAGGACAAAGGCAGAGATATTGCTTTGTACCTCCTAATCCACTGAACCTTCACTTTGCACTCGGCCTTAAACGAAAATAATTTCCTCAAAGTCTCTAATTTTCTTCACTTAGTGATTAAGTTAACAACTAAGCATAAATGTAATTACTTGTTTTTGCTTAATGGCACTAACAATTAGCATATTAATCAAGAAGTGCACATTATTCCGGGTACACTCCTGGGCTGACAATAACACAACTTTAGATTATATCAGCATATGTAATCATTCAGAACAGAGCATCAGACATTTATTCTGTTATTTGTCTCTACATTATTGTGTGGAACATCTACAGATAAAGAAACCTGATTCTCTGTGTTTTGTTTTTTCTCTCCACAAAAACTGCTCCGGTGCTCGACTAGGTCTGACTATTACCAGCTTCTGTAAAAAAAAAAACCCAAAAACCTATTTTCCAGCAGAAAAACATCAGTTTTTCTTTTTGCATTTACCTGCAGACCCTTTTATAAAATGTTGTTTTTAAAAACGATGCGTACCAATGTTCTCTCTAACCATAGCTGACACTTCTGATTATTTATGAGCAGGGCTGCAAATGGAGTCACACACACCGTCTCACACAGCGTTCATTAACACCACCTGGCGATATTAAAACAACCCAACAGTCTAAATGAACATTGCAGATTGTTCTGGAAACAGTACGGACCCACACATAATGTGACAAAAGATTATCATAAACAGGAGAAAAAAAATAAATGAGTCAATGGTTCTGTGTTATTCCAGTAAGAATCTGGTTGATTCATTGTTGTTGTGCCTCAGTGTTTTTTTTTCTTTCTTTTATTGTTGTTGTCATTGCATGTTTGATTTGCTTTGGATCACTCTCACACCGCACTTTTAAAAGCATACCAACCCGGTTGGACAATGTTATGTTGTTACGAAAGCTGCTTTCTAGGCAAACAGGCCGGACTTCGATTAAAGCGGACAGCATAGGGCTGGTGTGAATGCTCCCTTAAAATGTTTGATGACATTTCCAGGTGGCCCAGAGTTCACTTGTTTGGCTCACACCAGACTACAGATGGCAGACTTAAAGAAGCCAAGAAAACCAACTCTGGTCCGTATAGCAGTAATGTTCTTATCACAGTGTTGGGCACGTGGTGTACTGACCGGTGTACTGATGTTTTATGCTGCACAATCATTTTTATGCATATAGTTGCTAGCGTGTGTTTGAAGTGAAGCGCTTTAGTTGGATTTTCCACACATCAGTGAACAATTTATTGACCGGATCCCGAGTGATCAAACTTTTAAATGTTTATGGGGAATCTGCGCACCAGATCTCAGCGGAGGTCTGTCCCTTATAAATGTGCCCAAACCGACTAATAAGATGTGGCGTTTGCATAACATTTTTACTAAAGCTTGGTCACATTTTTTGTAACACAGCAACTTTCTCGTTCACTGTACCACTCCTCATGTGAATTATCCAGCCCTCCTCTGTGAAAAAAAAAGAAGGAGCGAGCCGTTTGCTAGCTTGTGGCTACCGCAGCGCACGTTTTTGAAACAAATGAGCATTCTAACAACGCAAGAAGCACAAACCCAGAAAGTTTGGGCTGCTGATTTCATTCTGCCTTTAAGAGAAATTGCATGAGCTAAACTTCAGAGAATGTGCTCCACCGTATAGCCCGTCGTCAGCACAACAAAGCCCAGCTGGAGTTTATTAACTTGTTAGTGGCTTTGCTACTTTTTTCTCTGCACCACAGGCACAAACACACAAAAAGCCTGCCAGGCATTGTGCACCAACACAAGATAAAACAACATTCAGCAGCAGAACAAAGCCAGAAATTCTTTCTTGCGTCAGTCAAAAGCGAAATTCTGACGCTGGAAGGATCCACAACAAAAGGTCAGATCTGGATGTTTCGCCCACACTTCAACACAATGACAACTAAAAATGGTTCCACAAACGTTCCTTGCTGCCCCTCTGACAGCAGTAATTACCTTCATTATCTACATATGGATGTGGTAAAGTAAGAAAAACTGACAAGGCTTATTTAGGGACACGAAGGCTGGCATTTAAGGTGTCTGGGCAGTCAGCTTGCTCTGCAATCTCCATTACCAAACGCAGAAGGCATTTCAAATCGCCTTTAGGCCATGGCTCAATAAAAAAAAAAAAATATATATATATATATATATATATATATAGAGAGAGAGAGAGAGAGAGAGAGAGTAGAGACCAAATGTTTGGACACACCTTCTAATTCAATGGGTTTTCTTTATTTTCATGACTATTTATAAGGCAATGAGTCCCACTTATTAACCTGACAGGGCAGGTTGACCTATGAAGTGAAAACCATTTCAGGTGACGACCTCTTGAAGCTCATCAAGAAAATGCAGAGTGTGTGCAAAGCAGTAATCACAGCAAAAGGTTGCTACTTTGAAGAAACTAGAATATAAGGGCTATTTTCAGTTGTTTTACACTTTTTTGTTTAGTGCATATTTCCACATGTGTTATTCATAGTTTTGATGCCTTCAATGTGAATCTACAATGTCAATAGTCATGAAAATAAAGGAAACTCATTGAATTAAAAGGTGTGTCCAAACTTTTGGTCTGTACTGTACATGGACATCATTTTATCTTTCATTCACTGCAAAAAAAAAAAATGGAAAAAAAACCCTTAAATGAATCTCTAGAGGAGGAAAATACTTCTTTTCGCAGGAGATGAACAAAAGGAGCAGAGCTGCAAATGTTTACAACTTTAAAAAGGGTCGAATGTGTCTGATCAAACAACTCGCGGAGTTGATGATGAACCAACTCAGACAGAATAATGCAGGTTTAATAGGCTGGGAGAGATGGAGGCCATTCACAGCAAGCTGTTTATAGTTGAATGCAGCCAAGGCTCTTTTTGTTGATGTTCATTTGCTGCGAGAAGGCGGAGTTGTTGACAGTGAAATGAAAATTTTAGCTGGAGGAAGGTCACGCAGAGGTCAGAGTACGAGCCGGTAAATATCAGCTTGTGTTTTCGCACACAGCGAAGTGGTCAAAGGACTGTGTATAGGAGACAGAAATACCCGCCATGACGGCCTAAACAAATTATATAACAAAACTGTATACACAGGTTTCTGTGACCTAAAAATGTAGATTCATTTAAAAACTTTTTCCACCTTTAATGTGACTCAACTGAAACACAAACAAATCTATTAGCTGAAGCTAGTTGATTAATGTGCACACTGTGACACAAATACTTTACTGGTCCTTTTAATTCAGTTTCCCCATTTATTGCGAAGTAACGCAAAAACTAAAATAAAAAATCTCCCTTGGGGGCTTCAGGGAACATCATATCAGACGAATAAAAAACCAAACAAACACACACAAATATGGATTTAATGAAAAGTTTATGTTTAATACTAACAAGTTGTTTACAGAAGATACTTTTAATCTGACAGACCAGCCCCAGCAGAACACATGTTCTCATTGATTGACTGTAGCACAGGGAAAAAACAGTTATCAATAATTGGAGAAAATATGGGAAAACGGACAGATTACAGACATCAAACGGTTCTCTGAAACTGATGAAAGGACTAGAAGCAAATTGGTGAGGGAGGCTGACAGCAACACTGGAGAAGCTGCAGGACTTTATGGCAATTACTGCTAATGTTCTTCACTCTACATGTGATTACAACAAGCTCCTGAAATCTTTGTGTGGAGATCTTTTGCAACGCAGTGGGAAAATATGACCAGGTCAAGATCTGGTATGCAGACAGACGACTAGCATAATGCACAAATTAAAACAAAAGCTGATTCAGCAAAGTACCAGTTTAAGGGTGTGCACACATTTCTGCAACCGGGTCATTCTACCTAAATTACATTTTTATATTCCCACCCCAAAAAACGAAGGTGTGAAATAAAAAAAATAAAATAGTGTGTGATAATGTATTATACTTGTAAAAGCTGGACTGTGTATTTAGAGTATTTATCTTGCACTAAATACAATTCCTTAAAGCATGGTTTATGATCTTCTATAGCTTTATTTTTTTCTCTCAAATATTCAAAAGAAGTATCTAAATAATCTATAGCCAAAAGGAAAATAAAACAGTTTAACTTTGTCCTTTTAAATTGTTTTGTACAGCACTATATGTACCGTATACAGTATATACCTGTAAAATGGCTCACCAAATAAATTTTACAACATTTTTCAGAGATTCTGATTTTCATATACCAGGTAATGGAATAAGAATTCAAGCCTGAACCTTATGAATTCTGTAAATAAAGGGCCCTTTTATTATTATTGCCATAACAAAATTTTAAAATTACAACTCTAGACTTTTTAATTCTACCTAGAAACCCTGGATTTCATTCTTTTGTTAGCAGCGGAAGCACAAAACAAGATGCCCCACGGTCACGTCCTGCTATTGTTACGACAAACCAGGAAAATGGTCAATATGCTGCGTTTGATTAGATCTACTCTGTGAACTTTAAGAGTGAAATCTCATGTGGAAGGCCAGACCTCACATTTGAGTTTATGATTCAATAATTCAAAACTGATGCAGCTGCACTGAAAGCTGCATCGGCTGCTTTGATGGAAGAGAGCTGATAATTACATTCTGACAAGTTATTTCACAATAAAATAGCTAATATGATGAACTCGTTTAGAAAACTTGGCATCAGCCAATCAGCAAATCACAAGAGCCGCAGGAAAAAAACTGCAAAGTGTCTTAATAAAATAAATAAAATTTTATTTCATTAGCAGTAATAACCTCTCTCTAAAGACAGCCTGTCATATTAATAGAAGATAAGGCTTGGTTTTACTCATTTCCATTCTTTTGGTTTTTTAGTTTGTGTAAGAATATTTTAAATATTTAAGGAAATTCAGGAATGAAGACATGGATTTTCTTCTTTTATCAAAATGGACTCAGGCGTGAAATAAATAACAGAAAAAGAGAACTAGACGTTAGACAAAGTATACCCAGCTACAGGCCACAGAGAAAACGTGATGCTGCCCATTTGCACGGCGTTAAAGCTTGATAGATAGGACTGATTTGCTGAGGACTTCAAACTGCTTGTGATTTTTGCTTTGGAAAGAAACAGAAAACATCTGTCGTCAACGGTGATAAAAACCAGATCTAATGTTTATTATCTTAACTGGTGGAAAATGTTGCAACCGAGTTGTAAACCATACGTTTTCTGTTGCTGAACAAATGTTGATATGGCTATTTTTATAATTTCATGAAGCAATATTTTCCCTTCTAGTTTAAAAAATTAAATTTTTAATGTTAATTACAAACCCTGTTGCTTATGATTTTGCCCTAAACTTATTTCTCTAATTAGATGTTCAGCCCACCGGTGCACTGTTGGCCTATCAAATAATTTATTGGCACAGTCCAACTCCTGACTGTACAGAGATTGTTTATATTGCACTCTAGTAGCCACAGTGGAAGATTGGAAATAAACTATAATCACCTGATTCAGAATCATTTGCTCATGTAGGCGGGTCAGAATTTTCCTGATAAACTCTTCATTTCTTCTTACAAACAAGAAGTTACAGCAGAACTATTAATTTACTATGTAATTTGTTTGCATTAATTAACATTACATTGTTAATTGTACATGGTTTTAAGAGTAGCAGGAGAAGACAGCAAAAATAAACGGCCGGTCCCAAGAATGTTGGAAGGATGGAGAATACAACTGAGGGTGGGCATCATATTTTTTAATGAATCAAATAATAAAATAATCAAATAATAATATTAATATTTTATTATCATTAACCTTGATTTCACCAGGGAAATCCCACTGAGATTAAAAATCTCTTCTACAAAAAATTATTCAAATAAAACACAGCAACTTAAACTTAAACAATAAAATCTATGTCTTAAATAGACATAGACGTGTATGAATTAAAATATGACTACTTTCATGAACAAAAAAAAAAATGAATTGCAGAGAGATGAAGAAAATGACTCCTTCATTTAGGCCCAAACTTTGTTGAGGAAGAAATAAGAGAATATCTCACTGCCCAAAAATCAGATTACCCAAACCCAAACCGTCAGGAAAATATTTATTTTGAGAGTCCAGTGTGCCGCCAGAGAGAGTACGTGATTTTTACTTATATAGCGCCTTGTGCGGATTAAAAAAACATCACAAAATGCTTCACCAGAATAAAATAAATGATAAAATAATTAACAAAAAGCCAGTATAAATAGGAGAGCATTTGGTGTCTATGTGTATTCAACAGCAGCATTTTTACTTATTTTTATTACTACTCAGTAATTCCAAATCTAACCTATTTCTTCAATTGTTTCCTGGGAGTTTCATTTATTTTTGTAACATTATTACATATGATTTTTTACACATTTTTTACAGTGCAGTTATGTAATTTACTTGCCAATTTGACATTAAGAAGAGATCTTTGTTTAAAATTTAATGTGTTTTATTTATTCTGTTCTAGATGACCTGCAATAAAGCATTCAATGGACATACATTCATTGAGCCATAAAGTGCAGACGGGATTGGTCACAGACATTGCAGGAGTGAATGAGAGAGGTCAGGAAGGTCAGAAATTCAGTGGCAGCAGAATAATCACGCAGCGCTTCATCAGGAGCTACGATTAGCCACTTATAGACTAACGTCTTTCTTTAATATTGACATCAGAATTACACATCCCTGCATCCTGTAGAGTTTTTTTTCCCCACCAAAGTGGGTCCAGTTCTAACTCCGGTCTGGAGAAAATGCTGCTTTTTAACAGGTTCTATAAAAACACAGCTCTGGTTTTCCACTGCCAGAGAGTCGAGCTGCAGCTTCACTGAAAATGCCTCGGTCAGTAAAACATTTCGTCTTTTTCTCTGTTTAATTCATACATTTCCTGCAGAGAACTACAGGAGGCAGAATCTAGACGTCATTTCATCTACGTTCAGCATTTCTGATCATCCGCTATGTGAAGCGTTTAATCCGTGACTATATGCAGCTGTTCAGATTTTGGCTGCCCTTGGTCTTAATTGTTTCCAGCTGAGGCTGAACTTCTATACTGTTATTTATTTTTATGTATCGTGAACACACCACAGGATTTCAAGAGTTCAGTGGCGCTATCATTACCCCGTCAAAAACAAATCGCAGCAAACTAAAAATGAATAAATAAATAAATCACTTTTACTCAGCATTTTACCATGAAAAAAATTGTCATAACTACAGAGTGTTTTCTACTGTGGGAAATTTCTGTCAGTGAGAAAATAGTTTTCTTTTTGAATCCTGCAGAGATCTCAACCTGACAGACATACTGATGGGATTGTTCCACATAACGTGCATCATAAGACATAATGTAGACTGCTTAGCTAATAAATAAAATAAAAAATAAAATCCTAGCGAATAATAATAAAAAAGAGGGCTGAAGGTCTAGATTTTACAAAAACAATAAAAAGAGTCGACTTTGAAGGAGGCGAAACGCGCAATTTATTCAAAACCTTTGTCCTTTTCCGTAAGATATGCTGATTTAATCATCGTGTGTGTGCTTAATGACAGCCATAATAAGGCATTTTTCTTTAAGAAGGACAGCCAACAATGGGGATGAGACAGAGTGCAACCCGTGAGGTCGTCATGGTAATCAAGGAGAGGATGGAGGAGCTAAGACCATCGAGCGGAGGATGCTGGCAAGGCTGAGCTGTGGGCTGCCTAACCTTTATTCCCCAGAGTGATAAGACTCAGCAGAGAGCACAGGACTGCACCACAGGGAGGGATAATGACACAGAGAGGGTGGGGGAGAGGAGAGGAAGATGGTGTGAGAGTGATAATAATTACATTTATATGCACAGAAGAAACCCAGGTATTGAGACAAATCAGTGTGAGGCAGGAAACCTGAGAACATGCTCCGGCAGAGTGCTGTGTTTCTCTAACTATAAACTTAATGTATACGCAGCATTAAGCATTCAAGACTTCCTCTACATGCGTCTAGCTTAGCGGTCACAGTTTAATCTCATGAGTTGGATTGTTTGCAGCAGAGGCCGTTTTAGCATGGAAAACCCATGTCGGACATCACATTTGATTTTTTTCTTTTCTTTTCGGGAGGTTGTTTTATTGCACATTTTCATTTCCTCAATTGGTTGTGGGAGAGAAGCTCATATGACACAAATCCAGTTTTATATATATATTTTTAAAAAAGACCCAGAAGCATTCCAGTCAAATCCTACAAAGCTAGACCCTACAAAAAAGCCCCAGTTCTTATTAAATCCAATTTAGGGACTTAGAAAATATCTTAGAAAATAGCGCCAAGTCATCTTTAGGGGCAAAAATAAATGACTGCCTCCGACCAGTGAAATGTTGTTAAAATTTAGAGTAATGCAATCATCACCCAGTTATAGGGGTAGATTTATGAAGCAAATGCTGTCGGGTACCGAAAAAAAAGAAGAAGAAGAATCAGAGGTTTAGCTGGACAAAAATCAGTCCAGTTCTTTCATTTGTTACCCATCTGTTGCTAGAAAAGGTAAGGTCATTTAATTTATATAGCAGATTTTCAGCAACAAGGCAATTCAAAGTGCTTTACGTGAATTAGAGGAAATACAAACAAAAGAAAAGAAAAGTGAGAGAGAAACAAAAGAGTACTCCACAATTTATAAACTAATCACTTAATTTCTCTGGGTAAACTAAAGGGAAAAAAAAGTATTGGTATAGAGAAGACGCACTGATTGCTTACTTTTATGAAAATCACTCACAGACCAACACACAAAAGCATCTGTACACACTCTTATGTTACATATTTTCATTTAATTATTATTTTTTGTACAAATCAGTATTCACTTTGATATGAATTTGCTGATTGAACGTTAGCAACAAAATGGTTAAAACACCCAAAAAGGTGACCAATTTTTTCAGGCACTGTACCTTCATAATTTACCTTGTGTTCCAGTCATGACAAAAACTTTTGTACAACCTACTATGACATTTATTATTTCACCAGAAAAGAAAATCCAGAGTAAGAGAGGCAAGCAAATAAGGATAAGGGAGATGGGGAAAAAAATAAAAGCAAAAAAGCAACAGGAGTCAAAAGAATGGGAAGAGAGAAAGAAACCAGCATAGAAGAGATGCTCTCTGGTAAAAAAAAAAAGAAAAATGTGATGCATGTAGGAGAGAGAACAGCTGTCTTGAAACAAAAATATATCCTTTATAAATGGGAATTAAACCTGGTTTAGAAGGTCTCAGCTATGAGGTTTGAAAGGGTTCATCACCTCAGAGCTTCTCCTTCCGGCAAACACAAATGTGCAGTTTCATCAAACGACGTACAAAATTCTCCGGCGAGTTTTTTTTTGTGCCTTTGTCAATCATCTTTTTGTGCTTCTCTGAGACCAGTAAGTGCAACACATGCATTATTTATCGGAAAGTCTGTTTCAAAAATATTGTAAGTGACAATGCTCGATTCAAATTCAAATAAGGGGAGGGTGGGTTCTGCAGGCACAGGTGTACGCCTGTGTGATTTCATCACTCTACATGCAAATTTCGACCAGGGATGGCCATGGAGAGGAAGGAGAGAGAGAGAGAGAGAGAGAGAGAGACAAAGAGAGAGAGAGGGGAGGCGGAGAAGGAGGGAACACGTACAGGAAACGGGGGAAAGAGAGAGGGAAAGTAAAGGAGAAGGATGGTTTGATGACAAAGCTGCAGGCGCAGTGTTTGTACATGCATCTGCAGGCAAATTAATCACAAGCCAGCCTCTTACTCCATTAAAATGCTAATGTAGGAAAATCTAGACATTTTCATATATTTGCAATATATCCCAGAGCCCAAAGATTGTTATTATGCTAAGTACAGGCTGGCTGCCGAATGTAATACAAAGACAAATCTAACCAAGATAAAACCCAGATGAAATGTCTCTTAAGTAATGAATTAAAGCATAGAAAAGAAGGATGGAGCAACACTGAAACTATGAGTCCTCATGCAGTCAGACAGCAGAAGATTCTCAGTGATTCCCAAAGCGCAGCACTTCTTGATCAGCTACTAAAAAACATTCAGTTATGGTAAACCACACAGAAGAGAGGATGGATGGGGGTTGTGTATCGTGAGATTTTGGGCAACAATCTCCTTCCCTAAACTCAGAAAGGGGTCAGTAGCTGACCCAGCCCATTTGCATTACAAACGTGTGCAAAACGTTGTCAATATTCTGCAAAAAATAAAAATAAAAAAATGGCAAATTCTGTGATTCTGTTAAATAACTACATTTAAACCATATGTGAATAAGTTAGTGGATGACTTAAGTAATTAAAAAACTTGCTGTGCCATGATGCTCCAACTTCTTCCTCTCATCTTCTTCCAGTGGCAACATTCGGTTATTGATCATGTGACTCGTGTGATACAAAAAAAAGGGTTTCTGTTGCACTTTTGCAAATTAAAACAATAAAAAAAACACCTCCTTCTAGTGACAAAACCTTTCAGCCAACGAGTTTTTTAATTGCTGTGTTTCAATTAAGCAAATTTATTTCTGAAATGTTGTAAATTGCGCTTTTATACGGTCAGCGGAAAACGCAGCTACTGACCTAAACACACAGAGAGCAATTAAGAAGTGACTCCCTTCGAAGAATTTCAAGGTTCTGGAGAGGCCCAGCCCGTCTCCAGACATGAACCCAATGTCAAATCTTTGGAGGGAGGTGTGACTCCATGTTGCCTAGCAACAGCCCTGAAACATGAAAGACCGAGAGAAGATTTGTATGGAGGAGTGGAGCAAACATCCCTGCTGCAAACCTGGTCGAGAACTACAGGAAGAAACGTCTGACCTCTGGTTTCTGTACCACATGTGTTGTTCTATTGTATCAAATACTTCTTTCACGCTACAATTATTTAAAAATCATACATTGAGATTTTCTGGATTTTTATCTTAGACTGAGTCTCTCACAGTTGAGATATACTGTACCTATGGCAAAAATTACAGACCTCTTTTGTGAAAGGAAAAACTTAATCAGCGGTATATCAAATACTTATTTTCTCCACTGTATGCGTGTGAGGTACCGGTTCCGTACATTGCTTTTATTTATGTATCAGACTTCAGCTCCAAAGAGCACATCTTCATGTTTTTGTGGAGTCTTCAAATGGCAACTAAAATATTCTATTATTTTCCATCTTCATGTCTGTGCAGCCACATTCATAACGGGACTGTGAATACGTAAATGTTAGTCGATAGTTTTGCTTCAGGACAAATACACAAAGAGCATGCTGGGTTGTAATGTAAAATAAAATGTTTAAACTTTTCCACAGCAACAAAAAAATCTAACCACATTTCAGCTATGGCTGAAATAAACTAAAACCAAAACGGGAAGGCCCTTGCCCCTCTATCAGTGCCACAGTTGTTAAATTCAGACTGGGTCAAAGAGAGCCACAACACGAGTCCCTGTTTTTAAATTAAAAAAATTAAAAATGTTCTGCAGTAAATATTGTTCTTAACACGTCACAAATGACTGAAATCTTGTTTTACCTTTTCTTTAAACCGACCTGCACAAGTTGAAGGGCATTTTCACACCTGATGGCCGTTAAACTCGGGTCGATTGAGGGCCAAAATTGCAACAATTGCTTTATTTTCTGCTGGTGACCAAACCTTTTGAAAAACCCTGTTCACCACCTCGCTTGTGGTGCTCCAACTTGTGAGGTATGAAAAACTTTTGACTTGTTTCAGATAAACTGCCCCACACTTTATAGAGAAAAGGCGTGTCTGCTGGGGGGGAGGGAGGGGGGATACTTTTTCACATGGCAAAATAAATAAATAAATCAAAGAATCATGGTTTAGCACATCCTGAAACCTAACCCACGACTGCACAACGCCTGAGACAAAATATTTATGTGATCATTTACGAGGGTAAAACGGCTTCTGCTGCGCTCGTTAACTGATAAACATTAACAGCCGCGGTCACGACCAATAATTACAAGATACGTTTTAGGTTCTTTCAGCTTCATGGATAAAAAGCCCCGGTTCTATTTTCACTTCCAGTTCTAGGGGACCCAGAGTGTTTTGTGTTCATTCTGAACCCTTGAGAGAAGTTTCCTTCGCCCAGTCAGCCCATTTTTACCAGGAAGTGCGACGCAGACGCTGGCAGGGAGCCTTTTTATATAAACAGGCGAACTACAAATGTCAGTGTTTGCGCTGCCTGCTGCTGTGATTATTATAGGAACAGTACGCTCATATAAATATCCACAACCTCTCTGATAATATTTTTGGGTCCGTTTCACGCTCACAAGATATTTTGATGAAAAAGATACGGAAAGAAAACAAACAGAAGTAGGGGGGGAAAAAAATGACTCAAACTGTAAAGATATGCAGCAACGTAGAGGCTGAGCAGCAGGACTTGGTTTCCGTACACCTTGAATTTTTGTCACGTTTTGTCAGGTTACAACCACAAATGTCAATGCATTGTGGAAAAAGTAGCTTAGTGAGGAGGACGAAAAAAAGTTTGCAGCTGTTTTCTGAGCAGAAAAATGTTTGAATATCTGTACAAAATTTTTAGACTAGAAGCTGCCAATTGTTATTTGGCAGTAGTGTTGATGAGTTGATCCAGGCGTTTCCTCAACTCTTTCCAGACGTGGAGCGGATACGCGGGTTGGAGTTGATCAAGTGAAATAAGAAAACTGAAAACTGTGGCTGCATTTCTTATTGTTCCAGAGTTGAAGTTGAGCTAAATCCCTTCCCTTGTTGGATGATTAATGAATCTCTGCGAGATCAAAGTTGGATGTTTTATGCATCTAACTCCTACAGCAGCTAAAATGATTAATCAGTTCATCACAATGAATGGATTATTGAAATAATCTTCGACTAATTTAGTAATCGATTAACTGGTACCTGGAGTATACAGACTCCAAAAAGGCCATTTGCTGAAATAACATATTCAGAGCAGAAAACAGCCAAAACTGTACAAATATATATACATTTTGCAATCTAAGATCACAAAAGGTTTTGTTGTTCCGCCCAAAGCTTCTCAAGTTTTAGCTCCACCTGATTCAAAGTCTCTACATAAAATGTTCTATTGAGCCAATCATTAATTGTTTAATCCAATAAACAAACAGGTCAGTCTGACACTGTGTTGATGTTAACTCAAGCAGAAAGGGCTGAGCTGTTCACACTTTTATGTTAGAAGTATTTTTTAGCTGCAGATCCATCCTTTGCTACAAATGACCAAGAGGTCATAAAATAAATTCTTTGTTATTGTACTTTAGGCAATAAAATGTTTAATTTCTTATCTAAAAATGGAATTTAATTGTTTATATGCATCTTTTAATGTATTCCTAATATTATATATATAAAAAAAGGTCTTCAATTAAAAACCTGCAGAATGTGGCATTTTTTATCCAATTAATTGGTTAATCGTCAGAATAATCGATGACTGAAATAATCTTTAGCAGCATGCATAGTCTGGTGTATTCTTAAAGTCTGCACTGGATTTTATTTAAGGGTATCACATTAAAAGAGGCTGAATGTAAATGCCTTCCACAGATTTTAAAACTGCATTTTTTATTTATTTATTTATTTAAAGCCACGGGTTGGTGCATCACACATATCTGCAGCAGTGTGAGTACTTATGCAAGGCACTGTACACCAAATAAATATATTTTGTATCTTTACTTTGCAGACTACATTAATTCTCTACCTACCTAGACTTGTCGGCTTGATAAGTTCGTCAAGCAGGTCGTAGAAAGGCAGCCTCTGGAGCTTAACATCCGGATGGACCGGGTGCAGCGAGGCCGAAGTGGGCAGGTGGTGCGTCAGCGCGGTCAGCTCGTGTTTCCCGGGTCCGAGCAGCGAGAGGGGCAATAAGGCAGCGGGCGACGGAGCGCCGCCGTGACCGGCGTGGCCCTCGTACGCCAGCTGCGTCAGGCCGGCAGGCAGCGCCGCCCCGCCTCCCCCGACGACTCCGACCGAAGCCGGGTGGTGCGGCCCGGTCAGCGCCAGCTCGGGGTGGGAGACCATTTTGGCAGGGAAGCGTCTTCGGTAGAGCTCTTTGATCTTCATGTGCACGGCGGGACTGCAGCCGGATTTCAGCAGGTGGAGCGCCTTGGTCAGCAGCTCGTGCTTGCGTCCATGTTTGTTGCGCCCAGCGTAGCCCAGCAGCACCTGCAGCTCCGACACCCGCAGGCTCATCACCATTTGCTAAGAGAGGGAGAAAAAATTATGAGAATAAACCCCTGACGTGTAACCTCAGTGCTAATACCGCTACCGCTGGAACGATTAATTGTGATGAATCGATTATTGGAATAATTGAGTTAGTAACTGACTAATTGTTAACTTAACAACACACAGAGAAGTAATTAAGCCAAAGCAGAACTATATATACTGTGTATATATATATATATATACTGTATATTTATATATATAAAAAGATCAAAAACGTCCTTAGTCTTTAAATATTTTCTAATCTGTTTTAACTTCACCTAGTTCAAATCCAGTAAAATTATTCTATTAAGCAAAGTTTGAATTCAATTATTAATTAGTGAATCTGAATAAAAACTGTACTGATGTTCAGTCAAGCAGATAGAGTTGATCATATTGATGTTAGATACATTTTTATTTAACTGCAGATTCATCCTTTGCAACAACTGATCAATCGTACATGTATGCAATCAAGTGTTTATTTTCTTAGTTAAAAAGGGAATTGAATCATTTGTTTACTTACAGTATATATATTATGTTTTTCAAAAAAATTTTGTCCAATTAATTCATTAATTGTCAGAATAATAAATAGATTATTCGATTACCAAAATAATCGTTACTTGCAGCCCTACATCCATCTTTCTAAGATCCCAATTAAATATGTGAAGGAATCAATGCCAGTCCATCTCTGCTTCACAAAACAAGATCCCTGATATCCAAACCACTGTTTAATGTCTTGACAAGTGTGAGAAAATCCCAACATTTGACTTTAACTTATAGTTTACCATTTATCTGCAAGATGTTTCACAGAACACTAAAAGTAGCTTCAAATGTTAATGCCCTATATATATTTTTTACCAGCCTGTGCCTGCCTCATTTCAGCTGGCTGTAAAGTTTGGCATTTTACCCCAAGGGTCCATAAGAACTGACTCACATTTGGAGCCAGACTTCAAATTTTTAATGTTGCCACCTCTTGACTTTAATCTTTGGCTGCAGTGTGTCGTCAAGGCAACATTGTCACTGAGGTGCATACGTAAAGTTTTAATGTTTGAAGCAGACTTCCAAAGAATAAACAAAGCGAGTAAAGTTGCAAAAGAAAATGATCAGATTGAGCAACAAAAAGCAAAGTAACGTGTTCACAGTTTCACATAAATTGATAACCAGCACTCATTGTTAATACTTCTTAACTTTTAATGTGGGGACAGTCTATCTGTGTGGAGAACTAAAACTCAGAATAAAAAAAAAAAATAACATATACAATTTTAAAGTTCAATATCAGTTCCTCATTTACACCCAAGCGGTTTGTGCAGCGTGAATGTTTCTCTTTGTTTGAGTTTGTTTCTCGATTTAAGCGTCTTGATTCAAAATTCTTGATTTTGAAAAAAAAAAGTTTTTTTTGTTTGGATTCTTGAATTTATTTCTCACCTGTTTCCTGCCCAAAAAAACCCAACCAAACATAAACAAACACCTTAGAACTCATCAAGGTAAAATCCTTCTCTGAATGACAGTACTCATAAGTTACATATGAAAGCTAAAACTGAGAGCCCAGAAACCAAACACAGAGGCAGAACAAAATCCACATGTTCACTTTGAAAGACAGTAGGTTGCTATTCATCGTTAATCTGGTGTTGCAGTCCATCGCCCCCTGCTGAGCCACAGAGTTTTAAAACACGTCGGACAGCATTAACCCACAGCACACCTGCATTTCCCCTCAGTGGGACAATCAAGGACATTTCTATTCTTTTTCTATTCAACGGGGGGAAACGTTGAGAAAAGCCCAGTGTGAGTGAAATGCCAGCAGCAAAAGCTAACCACAATTGATTCCCAAGTAAGACACGAGCACAGAGTTTTTGTTCTTGTTTACAATAGTGAAGTGGGGGAACTGGTTTGGACTCGCACTCAGTCTCCCCCCGCTCAGCCAACGTGACCTTAAAGTAAAATAAAAAGCACCAAACAAACAAACTGTGCAAAGGGAAGCAAAAATGTAAAAAAAAAAAATCCTCAATCCAAGCCTCAAGACTTGGATTTACTTGATAGGCAATTTTTTTTCTTTTCTCTTTTTTATACAGTTTAAAACCAGAAATGCCAGCGTTTCATGGCACTACCAACCTGTTGCTGCACACTGACTGTTAGCTGGCTGATGGAAGAATAATGCATTCTTCCCCAGAAAGCAAAATGTACCCACCACCCATCACTCTAATTACAGTTTTATTAAAAAGTGTAGTTGAAAAGCTGTGAGCAGTGTGTGTGTTAGCAGCCACCCGCAGGTTGGTTACTAAGGCACAAAGCTCGACTAATTAACCAGCTACTATCAGCTTGTTATACTCCTAGTGTAGCTCTACAACACGCAGAACAGCAAAATGTTGTTCACAATACAAAGTCGGGCATTCTTGAAAACTCTGAATCTAGATGGTGCTTATTCTAACTTTCTGCTTTAGTCGATAACAATTGAAACAATGACGCATAGATAACAGTGTTATAAGTATTACTGATTGCAAGCAGTATTGAGTTATGATTTTCTAAGCCACAACAATCTGTTGACATAAATATTGTTAAGTTTATTATTTTATCCTTTTATTTCCATAAAAGTTTTTACCAAAGCTTGTTTTCCACCAAATCGCTGTGTTTCAGGACAGTTCTGCAGCCTGCAGCTGCATGTGTGGGTGTGTGGCACGCGTCGCCATCGGATGCCGTGTGTCAAAACAAACACGGTGAATGAAATGAGCTGAGCTGCTTTCGATGGCAAATCTGTTCAAATGTATGAAAGTGCTTCAAGTTTAGTAATAATAAACAGATTTGTAGGTTTTCTTATGAAACACGGAGAGATAAGGAACTGAAAGCTAAACTAAAACAATTCCCCAAATAATAAACATTTATTAAATACAAGGCATTTTAAAATGAAAACCTCCTCTATTATTGCCTTTTAGTTGAAAAATAAAAAAGAAACAGATTGCAGTGTTGACTGAACTGATAACCATTAGAGAATACGTAATATTGTAATATATAATATAATCTGAATAGTCAAGGTTTTTTATATGTTACTGCATAAATAATAAGGGCTTCAATTATTGATGAATGTTAAAAATGACAATTTATACACACAATTCAAAGTTCAAAGAAAAACTTTTTTTTGTAGAGCATATCTATGATTTTCTAAAGCATATCTATGGTATTTCTGCTTGGGAAGACAAAATGAGAAGGACCTCGCTGCAGCAAACAGAAACGGGAGGGGACGGACCGCTGTCAGGCTCATACCTTATATGGAAATGGAACCGTTGCACTCCGGAAGTGAAGGGGGCGCTATTTCCTATATTATCCACGGCCTCCAGTTTTTATTTATTTTTTTAAAATCTGTGATATATCTTCACCTTTAGGAAGGAGTTTCATTCTCAGCATGTACTTGAACTTTTCTCTTTTATTTACTTCAGTGCAGCTCACAGTTTTTAACAAATTCTGTAGCTTTCTGTGTACTTCTAAATCTGCTCTTTAGTCGCATCTTTTCGGGCCTGACACTACTGCCTCCAGTGGTGTGGGGGTGGCAACACAATTAATATAATTACATTACTAAATTAGAATACTGTACCACAAAGTCTTTATTATTTATTATTAATTCTGGCATTACTGGAACTGTAAAAGAAAAAGTCCCTCACAAAACACCAGACCTTTTCATTTTCTTAAGGAAGTAGAGCTAATTAAATGAGATAAACAAGACCTGAAAGTGGTTCCAGTTTCACTCGATGGCCAACCTGTTGAAGCTGTGGTAAATTTTAAATACCTCGGGGTCATTCCTGGACAGTCAGCTCAACATTGCTGAAAACACAGGCTATATTTTTAAGAAATGTTTTCAAAGACTCTATCATTTAAGAAGACCCAGTGATCTCGGGGTTACCTAACTTGAGGTCGTGTACAACCAGTTAGGTAGAGGTTGTTGAGTTAAAATGTTAAAACTTAACATTTTAACTTGAGTTTTAACTCATCCCAGGTTTTAACTGTTGAGTGTTTTAACTTTTCATCTTTTCAGCTGGTTCGGTCACATGAGCTGCAGACTAACAGACAATCTTTTAAGAATACTTTCAATGGCAGGTAAAATAGTAGGTAATATTTCAAGCTTATTAAGGCGTTATTGTGTTCTTCTGGTAACTATAGAGCACAGGTGTCAAACTCCAGTCCTCGAGGGTCGCTGTCCTGCAGATTTTAGATGTGCCACAGGTACAAAACGCTGGAATGAAATGGCTTAATGACCTCCTCCTTGTGTAGATCAGTTTTCCAGAGCCTTAATGACCTAATTATTCTGTTCAGGTGTGGTGCAGCAGAGGCACATCTAAAAGTTGCAGGACTGCGGCCCTTGAGGACTGGAGTTTGACACCCCTGCTATAGAGCATCTATTAGAAGTCATTTATTGACAGTGCAATAATTATTCTTAGCCAAACTAAATGATAACATTTACCTATAGCAACCAAAGTGTTTTACTCGATGCACAATTTGTTGATATTGTGATTCTAAGAATCACAAAATCAACGTCCCTGCCCCGTCCTGTTTGCTGCAGCGAGGTGTACTTGGACAAAATACCAAGACACAATGCTTCATTTGCAAAGCAGCCAATCCAAGAGAAGCATTCCTTAGTGCTGATTGGCTGAATCCCCAAGAGCAGAGATAAAGAAGACTGTAGATGTCAGCTTTTGTTTCTTTAGTGCTTTGTCATGCTAAGATTCCACTGTGTGTATTCAGGTAGATTCGGTGTTTGAACTATTAAATTTAGCAGCTCCAGGCGTCTCCTGAAGGGGTCTCGAGTATTCGTGGATTTCAGCTCTCGGTGGTCGGCACTGGTTCAGAACCGTCATAAATACCAGGGGTCAACTGTCAAATTTATAGGGAAAAAAATCTTTCGAGAAGCATAATTGATCATTTAGATTAATTATTAATTGTGGTTATTGCAGTACAAGTTTCACACCAACTCATGCATACAATACTCAATTCTGCTGCTTTGTTAGGAGCTTCACAAATGCAAATAAATACATAAAGTAACAGGCTCAACCATGCTGTGAGTTCCTAACAGAACAGCATTTCACCCAGCCACACCACATAAAAATAAAGGTATCAAGTTAGAAATTTCCAACCTGTTCACAAAAGCAATCCAAGTTTTGCACAAACAAATAAAACAAGAATAAACAATGAACAAGTCTTTTTAAGCAAGACTATTTTTTGGATTGGAATAAACCCACAAAGGCTTTTTTTTTTTTTCTAACTTGATATGAGGCTGAGAGCCAAACTCCCACGGGACAGTAGGATGGAGCAGGTTCAGCAATAGCACAGAAAAAGGAAATAAATAACAAAAATACACAGTTTTAGGCTTTAGCAACAGTTTGCAGAAGGATCATTTCACCATCCCAAATTATATAATTTAAAGATGGTACCTTAAACTCTGTTCAATAAACATAAATTTCGTATGGTTTTTACAGTTTAACTACTAACATTTTAAAAGATAAAACAGATCTCAAAACCACGTTTAAGTGTCACCAGGCGATATTTTAATTTTAGGACATAGTACTCTATTTTAAGTTAAACTTTTTAAGAACGTTCATTCCCTAAATGTTTCTGTGTATAAAAAAATACAAACCAAAACACCATAAACAACATTATTAAAGCTATACTGACATATTTAAAGCAATGCAAGGTATTTATCAGTACGTATAATAGTTGTTGCATTTCTGCTTTTGAATAAATGCAACTTGAACTTTTCATATACGTTCTTTTGTTTCCAATAAACCGGACAGGCGAAAACAGCGGCGAAATCTCACCTGATGTACAGTTTTTACATAACAGTTTGAATGTAGCTTGATGAAAAAGTACTAAACACTGCCTCAGTTTCATGCAACAATGTTCACATGAGCCACATAACTTATGTTTTGCATTCAGTTGATATTTGAAATGACAGATATACTGTATATATATATACGACATATGTGGGCTACTTTCTGTGACCTAACCACAGCAGCTGCGTTTTATACAGTAACTAAGAAACGTGTTGCAAAAGAAGAAAAAAATATATATATTTTAATGAGGGAAGACACTGCATGCAATTAATACCACTCTGTTTTTATTAGGGCACCTGTCTGTTCTTAAATGAATAGCCATAGTTTTCGGAGGTTATCCATTGATGAAATATTAAACTCTAAAGTTTGGTTTATATTGTTTTGTCTCGGTTCTTTCATCGTCTGAGACAACACTGAAAACTGAAGCTTTTGGCACTTTGCTGTGACTATTATCCTTGGAAATGTCAACTTATTTTTATCTCGAGTGCCTCAGGTGTAAAGCGCACCTCTCACGCTGGTTCAACCACAGAACCGAGCTGTGTGATTAAAACCAAAACGCAGCAATAATACCAGTAAATCTGAACGGAACAGAAACCCCAAACGATTCACAGTTTACTGTAACTCATGCTCCACTTTTGCACATTGAACTTTCACTCTCTGCAAATGTCGCAAAACAATTTCTGTTCTGCATTTATAGGAAGTCTTCCCGTACAACTTTTTCATATAGATTTAGATTAATTACTGGTGTTCATAGAAGAACAGAAACTCTAAAGTGTTTCAGCCTCATCCAGTTTGCTTAAAAAAGAAGAAAAAAAAAAAGTTTGGTCAGTACCAGTGGCTCCATTGGGAAACAACCCCAATAGTTCATTTGAAATTAAAGTACAAAATGTTTCCCTGAAGGAAGAACGATCAGTCTGAGTGCAGTAATAAACAAACATTTGCTATTTAAATAAAACAGGTTTACAATCCTATGGATTTCTGTTGTTTCCTCTGTGTGTAGCTGATGATTTCTGCCGTAGGCATCTTATTAAAAATGACTAAACATCAACTTTGATTATATGGGAACTTTAAGTAGTACTCTAAGCAAATAATGAGCCTCCTAACCATAGTAGTTGATTTTAAATGCAGCCCTGCAAGAAGCTAATAACCCGCCTTGATCATCTCAACCCACTCTGCAGTGACAATGACGGACAAAAAGTCAAAACTGGAGCCAAAAGTGACATACCACATTTGGATAATAGTTATCCAGGAACCCAGCCATGTCTAGACTTAGTACTGCTGATTATAAGTGTCTTAAACTACCCAGAGCAGAAACATGGCAGATTATTCACAAGGCTGCAAGTAGGCCAGCATACATTTTGTGAAGATCATTTAATTAGTTAACACTTTAACAGAACATTACTGTATAAATAAGGATTCTTTTGCAGACAGCTACTAAATAGGATGTTTTCTGACTTTAATATTGCGATAATGATATTGAATGTGATGAACGCTTTTCTTCGCCTCTAATCGTTTCCCTCATCACTTTTCTCCTTACGTTAAATGTAAAGTGTTGGCACTCAGGGCTGTTAAGGTTTGTGGAGATTTTATGAGTATGAATGCCTGGTGTCAACAATTTAACATTGCACACATCAATATTGCAATTTCTGCAATATCGCAGTTCGATTGTGCAGTTCTGATTTAAAAAGCATAAATATCTGAGTTTAATCAAAATTAATTAATCTGAATTGAGCATCCTCTGTGTTTTTCTTTCTCATATAAATCACTAATTGCTCAGCACCTCAGTGCTCCTTCTTCTTCTTCAGTGGCTCAGTGATGTCTCTCTCCAAGATGGCGACGTTAGAAATCCCAAGATTTCTAAAGACTCCACATTTGTCCACAGTCCATTTTTCAGACTTCTCAGAATTTTTGTGTATTCTTATAATGTATAAAATACAAACATTCACTTTGAACGTATGGCAGACATTTCTAGCACAGGAGAGGGAAGAGTGGAAAGAATAAGGAAGGAATAATGAAAGATAGACACGAGGAAGGAAGTACAGGGACAATAAATAAAGGACAAGGGAAGGAACATTTTCTCTGTCCTTCAGACAAAGGAATCAGGAATAAAGACTAGAAACACAAAATTTTTTTCCATATTTATGTGAATCTATTAAATACTGAAATCAGAATCCACAGTTTTCCAGACTGTCTAGGTTCCCTGCATTTCTGTTATTACCTTTGTGCATTTTGCTTTTCTTTCCTATAGAAAATACTCCTGAAGAAGTCCTGCTGTGTTTTCCTCTCCTTAGATCCTTAGACTTGGACCTGAATCTGGAAGAAATATGAGTATGACTGGAAGGTATTTGACTGGAGGAAGTGAATTTAAACTGAACTGGATTTAGAGATTGAAATGAATTGGACCAATTTGCTTGGTAAAGAGTCTTGAAATTAGGATCTCTTCTTTTTCTACTTAATCTTTATTTACCTAGGAGGACAGATTAGAAGAATTTCTTATTTACAATGCAGCTTCGCAAAGGGCAGGGGCTTTTGGGGTAACAGGTGGTCTCCATCTATTCCTTATATTCCTTGTCATGCCACAACAAAATGTTGATTCACTCAAGTTAAACTTGACATTCGAAACAAACTTACTTATATTTAAACCATCTTCCTTTAATCAACACCTCCAAAAAATCCTTCATGTTTTATACATTTTCCACCAGGCACTTATTTTTATTTTTGTGAATCATATCCTACTTCTTGAACATGCACAAGTCTCACCTGATAAAGTGAGACTTCATCAACCCTAACCTCTGCTTCCTGAGTTGTTGGCTGCAGGATGACGCAGGTCATGGGGTCGTTTAACACCAAAGGTCTGAAAGCCAACCAACATTCACACCGTCTGAAGCGACAGAGCTGCACCTTATGCGCCGCTGCCACATAATGCGGACCATGCAATTTTTCACACAGTTTTAGTAAATCCCTGAGACCTGTTCTAACACTACACACTACTCGCAACCAAACTATCAGCCTAAAAATGGACCGAAAAGCCGATTCCTGTGCAAAACAGAAAGTTGAGGCTGCACAGTGTAACAGGTCCACCCAGAGTAGACCAGACCGTTTCTGTCAATACACACAGAAGCAAGCGGGAGGCAGACGCCCATATGTGAATGCAATTCTAATGCCTCTGGTCTGAGCCACACTGCAGTCATAAAAACACATCATTCAAACACAAGACAGCAGGAGGCTCAATCACAGGTTCAGCCGCCTATAGACTCTCGGTGTGTAGAAATGTGCGTCGTCCACGCCGGAGTAGCATTCGGATAATTCAACATGATCTGGAATTATCCGAACATGAACACGCAGTTTATCAATTCTTCTGCTACCGGCATGAATGGTCAAGTTTCATGAAATATGCATGTAAATGTGTGAGGGGTGGAGCGACATGGAGAAATGGTGACACTGGCTGCCGATCGTTTCACACACACGCCTCCCCCGCCCCCCGCCTACTGCTGCCACAAAGCAAACACACAGAAAAGGAAGACAAATACACAAAAGCACAAACACTGCCTCAAATAAACCTGGCGCACACACACCAGCACACACCGACACACAAACACTTCCACCACATTGCGGATGTGTTACATTCCTCTGGCTTCAAAAAATAGAGGGAGAACAAACAGGGAGGAGGGAAAAAGAAGTGGCAAGGGAAGTGTTGGAGGAGAGACAGATGAACAGTTCACTGCCTGTCCCCCCCTTCCTCCTTTTCCTTTCTTTCCGCTGTCAATCATTCTCTTCAGCATTCCCGGTCAGCGGCACGCAGCTTCGAGCTCTGTTTAATGAATGATTTATCTCAGAAATCTTTCTTTGTGCACAATATGTTTTACACCAAATGTTAAAAATCTTTCTCATCACTTTTTTCCCTGTAGACAGACGGATAGCTTTGTTCTTGAATGAGGAGCAGAGCTAAACCAACAGATGCCGCTTTGTTCACATTTCTTCCTCTAAAAGCTAAAGACCTACGGGGGGAATAAATCATTAATAATAAACGGCACAGTCAAATTCTGTCTCGTTTTGCAGTTCCTGAAGCTAAATCAGTGCAACCAATCAGTGATCAGTAGGTCGAAAGTGACAAATCAAATGACAAATGCCTCAACACTGAAAAAGCCCACTTTGTTGTGGTCTGTGAATGCATCACTAAACAAATTCATTGAGGCACCACTTTTCAAATAAAAGTTATTATTTTCCCAACTTTTTTTAAAGCCCCGTTTTTATGAGATACAAATTCATTTGCCTCAGTTATAGTAAAAGGTATCAATGTATAAATACATTAAGCGTTCTCTCTTCTAGACATTTTTTACTAAAAAAAAATCATTGAAATACTAGGATATTACATAAGCCCAAGGCAAGATTAAAGAGTGTAATTGCTGTTCGTTTGAGGGCTTTAAAGATGGTAAAATAATAATAATAATAAAAAAAATACAGATAATTCACTGAAATTGTGAACCGACTTTTTGTTTAAGCTCAGTTTAAGTTCAAGTGAGAAAACATGAGGTCAAGGTATATTATTTATGAAATGAGTTAATGGATGAAACCAAAATCACTGTAAATGATTCAAGAGCTGCGTTAGTAGGAATACAAATCAAAGAGTCTGTGAACCAGCTGGAGGTTGTGTATCAACAGATAGTAAGGAACATATTTAGACGAATGAATGAAAACAAGTTCGATTTACTGTAGATTTGCTTAATTTTGCTTAACACAGATAAGCATCACACAATTATTAAGGAAACTAGACCCAAATCCAGACTCCTTTAAGAAAGGAGATGGACAGTGTGTATAAACTATCGATGGGTCCCACTTCTTGGCTACCCTGGGAAAGCTTGCTTTATGGTGCTTGAAATGAGGCGCAGACTGATCGTTCAACTTCAGATCCAGGAGGAGCAGCGTGGCTTTCGTTCTGTCTGTGGAACAGCGGACCAGATCGCAGAACCGATGAGGGAAGTTTGGTTCTCCGATCCACATGGGTCCCCAGAGGTATTTTGCAGAGGGTTTAGAGGGAGTACAGGGTTCCCAGGATGCTTTTATGAGCCATCTAGTAAAACTCAATCAAGGGCCGCGTTCGCATTCCTGGCACACATTTGAACTTGTGTCTAGTGTGAGTTGGATTCCACCAGGGCTGCACCTGGTCTCTGACCCAGTTTGTTCATGGACAGGATCTCAAGGAGTCATGGAGAGGAGGGTGTCTGGTTCGGATACGTCAGAATTTGCTCTGCACTTTCAGTAGAAGATGCGGTTCTGTTGGTGTCTAGAGGGAATGACCTTCAGGGTGAACCGGAGCTGCTTGGAGCTGAGACTGAAGCAGCCGGGATGAGACGGCTCCTCTATGTGAGACAATAGTTCTCCACCAGAAAATGGTGGATTGCTTCTAGTAAAAAGGGCTTAACTCCAAGGGGCTGATCTGATACGGGTGTTCCTGAGTGTGAATGAGCAACTATGTCTTAAGATGCTTAAACTCCTTGCAGTGAAGTTTAAGTTTATTGGTTTCTTGTTACGAGTTGTTTAGTGGGGGATGGACAGATGGATTAGAGGACTCATCTACAATGTTACCGCTGCTCCAGTCTGTTGTGAAAGAAAAAGCTGAGCCGAATAGCAAAATTCTCGATGTACCAGACTGACGACATTCCGACCCTCAACTCACATCATACCAGTCAATCCACAGAGATCAAAGGTCGTGTGTGCTTTCAGAGCATACAGCTGGGATTATGGAGTCAAAGGGGCGTGCTCTACAACTCCCAGCATTCAACAGACTATGGCACAAAGAACAGCAGAGAACACTAAGTTCTCTGTGATGAAAGAATGCATTCAGCGTTTTAAATGTGAGCGAAGTTGCTGTGCACCTTCCTCCACATTAGCATCGGCATCAAATTGTGAACCATGATGTGCCTCTGCTCGGTGCACACAACAGATTCCTGCTGCAGGAGCCATCTTTGCTTAATAAACCACATTAAATCCCATTATATTGCAGTTCATAGAGGCGATCAGTTTGCAGCTACCTCTTAAGTTGCTGCAAACTTAAGAGGGAATATTATTCCCTCTATGGGGGAATAATATTGGTGGGTGAACTTCAACCCCCCCTTCATGTTGGGCCCTCTCGGTTTATGAGGATGCATAGAGAACAAAACAATATGACAGGTACTTAGAGGTGTCGAAGTACATTTCTTTAAATTCATAAAAGCTTAAATGTTAAGAAAGTAAGAATAAAAATTTTGCACCTCCATGAGTTTCTAAAGGAATTTTTTATTGTTGATTTGAAGTAAATAAGTAAGTAAATATTAGTTATTTTGTGAAGAAATGCACTGAATAAACAAGAGTTTGTTAAAAAGGAAGAGAAAATAATGAACTAGTTTGATAAGTAAAAATAGTCTGTTAAAATATTGTGTTCTGTCACTTTAAGACTGAAAACATTTTCATAGTTTTATGTGATGTACAGCTAGCTCTACTTAAAGCATGTATGTATGTAACCTCTATTTACCTGGGTATGTGTCATCAAGTTTAAAAATATATTTTTCAAGTAAGACCTGACCAAGACTTGGAGCAGCAGATCAACAATTACAAATCTAAATTACAGATATCAAAACCCAATTAAAATAAAACATAGATAATAAAGGGTGAAAAATAAGAAGGAGCAAACATAGCCATAACGGTAAAAATAGGAATAATATACAACTCGACAGTATAAAAAAAGGCGTATTTACTATCTGATTAAAAGTTGCCTTAAATACAGTAAAAGAGATAATTTCATTCAACTAAAAGTCTTTCTGCAGTTGATTCCAGCAAATTGGGAAGATTTTTTTTTTTACCATCATCATTGTGAATGTTGGGCACAGTTAATAAAATAAAGTAATCCTAGTGCAAAAACTAAACCTTCTGAACAGGTGTGTCAGTGTTAGTGTGTATTTTTATATTGTTCTGCCTAAGGTCAGGCACTGCCAGTGACTGATTGACTATTGATCAAAATTCTCCTGAATTATAATTCATTAAAGGGTGGGACTAACCAGGAGGAGAGACAAAGGGGAGAGAGACAAAAGCAATGTGGAGACTCCGTGGAGTCTGCAGCAACTTTTGGAGGAGTTTGTAGGAAGTCTGCTCAATAAGTGCAACAATTTTTCTATGCACTGGAGGGACCCGCGTCGAGCTGGCTGCTGGAGTTCTGCACACGAGCCTGCTGAGAGGGAGAGACTGGCTGCTGTGGACTGCTTTGCGTTTCCCACGGCCTTTACCGAGAAACATGTGGATTGTTTTCTAAAAGACAAGGCATCAGAAACTGTGGATCTAAAAACAGTGGTGAGTGACTACCGGACCAGGCCTGCAATGGGCGGCTTTTTCAAAATATTGTCAGCTTTTATCTGTTTTATTTTTTGATGGGGCCACTAATTAAAAATTGTCGTTTACAGTTATTTCATTTTTACTAAGACCTAGGGACTGTTATTTGCTTTTCAGAGAGTTTAAAGTTGGCTTAAAATCCCTTAAGAGTTTTAAAAGAGAGAAGAAAGGTCCTGATTTCCAAAAGATCTTTTGGGGGTTTATTTTGAGACTGAAAAACAACAAACACTTTTATGTTTAGTTATTTAGCCAGACATAAGTCTGTGAGGAGTGTTGTTCTAGGGTTTAGTCTGTGGTCTATTTTGATTTTGAAATTTGGCACTTTAGTTTCACAAAGTCTCATTACTGGATGATCAGACATAATTAAGTCAACCAAGAGTGATAAAATATCAATAATTACAAATAAAAACGAAAACAACAAATGATCCTGGAATGCAGTGCAAAATAGGAAGAACCAAGAAGTTCAGAGTGCTAACTAGTGTTACATACTGACAAAGCGCTACCATCATTTTGCATGGGCACATGTACAGTAGATAGCTACTTTTGGACATGAACAAATGTTTAGCGTCATAAAATTCCCAAATCTAAGCAGCAGCAGCAGCGGTACACTGAAGAAAACTTGAAAACGGCGGAACACGAGCGGCATCCCAGAAAGCAGCCTAAGTGTTGGTTAAACTGTGTTTCATCACTTCCCACTGCCTGCACACCATGCTGCAGCTTTACGGCCAATTAATGCTGCCTTTAAACTCATAAACAGTTCCACCCGTTTCTAGTGATGTTCAGACTCTCTACCCCTCATGCTTTCAGTGTGCTTAGTAAGCTGAGTTGAGTTTGAGTAAATAGAAAACAGCAATGGTGGAGAAAATCTTGATCATGTCAATTCTCTGAAGAATACATAAACAACGATTACCTCTGGTAATGCTTGGCATGTTGCGTTTCAGTAAAGGTCCACGACCTGCCTGAGGGCGGACTAAAATATGCACAAAACAAATTCAGAAGAACAGAAACCTCTTCAAATTAGACATGAAAAACAACCATAATTCCTGGTGAGGGAAACAGGACTCTAATATTCATGAGTAAGCGCTGTGTTGTCAAAAATAGCGTGGAAGTCAAAGATCTGATGGGTTTCTTTTTTTAAAAATTTTTTTCATGACCAAATTACAGATTAAATTTAGCACATTTTTGAATTTGTCATGCGGTTGGGTGAAGATAATGAGCGCCAAAATGGGTTTACTTCATGATCTCATTTTAACATCATCACTAAAACATTTCTGTAAAATAAAAAACACGCTGTGAATGAAAAACCGTCCGCTGTGTAAGACAAAAGACTTTATCTGGAATCTAAAACATCCCCTTTCATCTTTTCTAAAAAGAGTGTTTTATCTTTATACAACCTGTTGAGCCTTATGGCCAAACGAGCAAACAGATTGTTAGGCTCCCAGGAGGGAAATTGTGGAAAAGCTTTAGTTTCTTTTCTTTTCATTTTTTTCATAAAAAGGACAGAAGTTAAACTTTAAAAAATTGTTTTAATGTGTAAAACATAAGGCATATGGAGAGTTAGAAAAGTGAAGTAAAAGTGGGTAATACAAATTCACCAGTAAATTAGCAAGTGATGAAATTTGAAATTTAAAAGAATTAAGTCTGGAAACTCAATCGTTTAAACTTGTCGAGAAAAACGTGTTCTTTGACACATTTGAGGTGAGTAAATATCAGACAAGGCCATTAAAGGTTTGAACCACTCAACAAAAAACCACAGACTCCTACGACATGTTGCGGTTCTACTAGTACAATATACTGTTTTTGTTTTTTTTCCACATATAATAATTCTTGTCTGGATCTCAACCAAGGCATCAAAGGTTTGCATTAATTAGGTGAGAATAAAAACCCGAAGGAAGACGTCAAACAACTAAGGTTTCTACTGTTCTCCATTTTTTTTGATTCGTTCAACTTTGTTCTTTGCCTACCAGGAAAGGGGAGGTAACAGCATTTAGCAGCAAATTTAATGTATAAAATTATGTCCAAAAACTTCCATAATGACAATCTAAAACATGACAGCTGTAATAATTGTGTTAAGTAAAAACACACAGTTTTTCCAAACAAGAACACCTAATAAAATACATAAAATTCTTCCGTATTTATAACTGGAATTCAAAAGTAACAGTGAGATTAAAATTGCTCCACTTACAGGCAATTTGCAAAATGAATGTCTAACCATTTAATCAAATAAATCAGCATAAAAAGTGTCCCAACATATCATAGAGAAAGATGGATCCACCAAGCAGAAATATCGACACTCAATAATTTTGTCCCTGATGGCCAATTTGTGCAACGTCTCCTGACAGCTGAGAGCCTGTCATTTTACGTCAAACGTTATGCACAGCTTTCGGATCGACTCTGAAACCTTCTCCAGGATCAAATTTGTTTTGTGTGTGTCTTTTAAGGGTTTTTAAGACCCGCAGACACCCAGCAGACTCCTGTCAGACTGAAAAGCAGTGTGTAGGGTAATAATTTTCTGTCCAGAGCTGGCGAGAATGACGGATGGAGTGAGGGTGGGGGATGGGGGAAGAGAGAGCCTGCAGCTGAGCCTCCAAACCGAATGAAATTCTCCACAGCTCCAGTGAAAAAACTGGAGGGAGGGGAAGGCTGGAAGAGAGGACGGCAAAGCTGGAAAAAAAAAAAAAAACACATTTCTGAAATGAGCATGGCACTAATGCTGCAGCAACTAAATAAAAAGTTTGACCTGAAATTAATTATTAACAAGTATTTAATATTTTAAAAGAGCTGATTATTTGCTTTATAGATCCGTAAAAAAACTGGAAAGTCCTACTAGATCTTGTGGTTGACGAAAATATTATTACATATGAATATTTTATCAATAAAAAAAAACAAAACATAATCAAATAATTGACCACTTAAAACAAAAAATTCAATAAAGTGCAATAAAAAAAAAAGAACTTATGGTGAATTATTCCCTACATAAAATGGCTAACGTTACACTCAGGTGCATCACATCAGGCAAACATGATGCGGATTTTGAAGGTTTTCCCTTTTTAAGCCTTTAAACGTTTAGTTTGGTTCCCCTGACTGCTGCAGTGAGAGTGAACATCATGGTGACACTGAAAGCTCTCTGGGGCTCAGACTGATTTGTTCTGAATGTCCACAGTAACGGTATCGGGACTATTTGGGTTTACACTTCCACAGCAACCATTGTTGGCCTGCGTCTCATTTGTTGGAAGTAAATTTTTTCCCAAACGATCTTGAACGCATCAGTCACGCCTTGTTCCCTGCCCATATGGAAAATTCTAGATTGTTTGCTTGGTAAACAACGAGGAAGCAAGAAGACTCAGAATCATAAACAGTCCAGTAAGAAGGCGACCCAAGACCAGGACTTCTGGAATAATTTTCGGGATAAACCAAATTCTGAAATCCAGGAATGAAAAATGTTGAATAATGAAGCACGGAAGTGGAAGTGTTGTGATATGGGAATGTTTGCGACAGAAGGATTTCACATGATTTTCTACCCTGTGTCATAGAAAAATACGAGAAATCTGCAAATAAATTAAAGGTTAAACTCAACTAGATCCTTAAACATGGTAATAACCCAAAACATGCACATAAATTTCTAAGGGTCAGACTGAAGATCAAGAAGTGGGAAGTCCTTGCTTAATCACAGTCCAGGTTTAAATGTTTTGAAATGCTGTGGGGTGACTTGAACGGAGATTAATCCAACGCTAACTATTACGGGTCGGGAGGGTTACAACTTTTTCCTGAGCCAGAAAACACATTCATATTGATTTCTTTTGTTTAATTTGTACATTTCATTCTGATTGTCAAACCAAAGAGAGGATTAGACATAAACATTTCTTAATGAAGAACTGCTTTTTTTCACAAGTGTATATGACATGCACGTCTTTGACTTTACATAGTTCTGTCTTGCTGTGTCTTCCTGATGCTGCTTAGCCTAATTTCAAGAAGTTTTGTCATTTCCTGGAAACAATTAAGCTAAAAAAGCTTTGACTGACTCATCCTCCTCAGCTCCTGACAGCCTGTAATAAATTTCCATCCATTGAAATGATGATGAGATTCAATCAATCACAATAGAAAGTTGATTTCAGGCAGAGTTTGGACCACTTGTTTTATAGGAAACATTTAAATATGTGAGTATTAATGAGCAGTATGACATCTGCGGTTTTAGAAAGTAGAAAGCTATAAAAATAGCTACATCTCGTTCTCAGAGTGGATCAAAGTTTTATTATTTACACTTTCTTCTTTTAAATTCTGACAAGATGGGTGTCGTTGTCTTTGTACCAGAACCAATGAAAAATAACTTGCTTAGTCAATCACTTGATCTGAATTTCATTAAATTGGCCTCCGATCATTAAGTAAAGAACCTTGTTGTCATTTTTGACCAGCATATGTCATATAAATCCCATATTAAACAGGTTTCTAGGATTTCTTTCTTTCACATATGTAATATTGCCAAAAAGGAGAGATGCTGGAAAATCTAGTCCATGTATTTGGGTGGACTACTGTAATTTTTTACAATCAGGAAGTTCTCAGCTAACCATTAACTAATCCAAAAATGCTGCAGCTAGAGATCTGATAAGATTAAAATATCTATAAATGTCCATATGTTCATAAGAGAGCACTTTGCTCTCAGACTGCAGGTTTACATGCTTCCTAAAAGTAGATTGGGAGGCAGATCCTTTAGTCATCAGGCTCCTCTCATGTGGAAACAGCTCTCAGTTTTAGTCAGTGAGGAAGACACCCTGTATACTTTTAACACTAGGCTTAAAACTTTTCAATTAAAGTGACAGTTAAAATAACTTCCTCTCTCATGCTTAGTTCTAAGGATTACTGTAGATTATCTGAGCTATCTCTTTACTTTTGTTTACTTTCTTCTCCTACCACTCTCCAATTTGTGTCATTAACTACTTTTTGCTTTTCTTTTACGTCTTCCCAAACCCCCAGTTGGTCGTGGCAGACGGCCGCTTGTGCTGAACCAGTTTCTACTGTTAAAGGGGAGTTTTTCCTGAAATTACATGCTTTGTCAATTGGAACTACAGAAACAAACTGAACTTAGTGTTTCTGAAGTAGGGATTCGACCGAGTAAAGCTGTTTCTGTCCCGCTAAATGATTAGCTCACCATGATGTTTTTGAGCTTTGTTTTTTTTTTTTTAAAGCGGAATGTCATTGACTTCAGTCCAAAACCTCCACAGATCAGATAACGTGCAACAAGGTCACTCAGATATTGTTTCAGAGATTCAGCTGGGATCAGAATTGCAACAAATATACCCTTGAAAAAATGTTCTCCAAAGCTAAATTTCTTCAAAGTTGTATAACTTTGCATTTTTCTCAGTTCAAGATTCATGTAAACACCTGATTCAAAAAACCCCAAAAACACACAAATAACTAAACCGAGTTATGCACGCTTCATCTCCATTCTGACACACACCTAAACCTCACCGTCACAGAAAACACACTCTTGTCAGCGCTGCTGCAGCTCGGAGCAGCGGCCGGTACTGAAGCCATAATGAAAGGAAACGAGCAGCATGGACGCCTGCTTGATGAGGGCAGACAGGATGGAGCTGGCCAGCGGCCGACTCGTCCTGAATGGGGCGTTTTATCTGTAGGGAGACACAGTGGCCTCCGAAACGGGCGACTGGCTGGCATCGCGATCGAGTTTCTGAGAAAATCTTCCTCGGTAAAGGTTACAAGAGCCAAGCTGTTGTTATGATTTATGTTTCAGAGAAGAAAAAAAGCTGTTCCAGACTGATATTGAGTGTCTCGTTTTATCAAGCTTTTTTTTTTTTTTTTTTACATTTACTTATGGAAACAATAATGATTTGCACACATAACATGCTAACAGAGCCTGATTATAATCCTGTTACCTTTATTTTCTCATCATTGGTGCTAAAATGTAAATCAAAGGTTAACATTTCCATTAAAAGTAGCACTTTATTTGACGGGGTGTGCTTATGACTGACATAATAACACCTGTCATAAACATGAAGGAGTCTTTATGACTGTTTATGACTGTTGTCATTTGGTAAATAATGACACTTTTAATGCAACTTTGAATTAAATGTGTCATTATTTACCTAGATCAATTTACTTTAAATTGTAATGAACATTTAACACTGGAACTGGAAGATATTTTAAATATCCAACATAAACACAACAACAGAAACAATAAATAAAATGAATTATGAAGTCTCTGTAAACAAAAATGTCCGTCAGGAAAAGGTCCAGCTGAGACCAAAGCACCAAACTGAAGACTCAATTTGTCATCCAGTTTTTGGTAGAAAGAGAGAAAAACAATAAATCATGTAAATAGAAACTGAGTTTGCTTCAATTTAGCATGCGATTAATTGCCTTGTTGCTTCTTGCGACATGCCTAATATGGCATCGGAAGAACCTGTTGGGCCAGTCAGATGGACACTGTGCCACTGAAACCAAACTTGTTTTAACACTGGCTGGGTCAGATGCTTAAACGCTGAGAAATCAGAGAAAAAACATTGATGCTGGGAAACAAGCAGAAGCGTGAGGAAAATGTTAAATACAGCAGATACTTTTACCGTCTGTTGTATTTAGCATGTATGTCTACCTAACAAGTGTGTTTTTCTTTGGACAATTTGAGAAACTATGCATGTCATCAGCCAATACACACAGTACTGTTTCTGTATGCGTCTCATATTTTATAAATCTTATGCAGTGTAAACTACCACAAAACTTTGAGGCTTGAGGCCATTAACATTTCAGTAATGTTACTGCATGCATATAATTTTCAGTGCATGCATAAAATCTTGCTGTTTATCTCTTTTCAAGATGTATTTAAATGACAGTCAACCTTTAGAGCAGTGGCTGCCTGAACTGAAATTAGAGAGTAAATTCAGCCAACTTCCCCTGTACAATTTACAATTCCACTTCATTTTTTTCCCTACAAAAAAATCATTTCAGATATCACTTGCAATGCAAAGTATTTGAGCTCGAGTTGCAGCTACATGCAAATTGCAGCCACGTTCTCCAGACCCGACACGCAGCGAGTCAACACCGACGTACTACTGGATACAATTAAGCTCACGGTGATTGCATGTGCCGGCCAAATGGTTTGTGCATGCACAAAACCTCAAGTGCAGCTCTCAGCCACATGACAATCATATGACACCAACACAATTATATTTTCCCCCCGCGTGTGCGTGTGAAAAAAATCTGCAATGGTTCCCGGAAGCCTTCCAGTTCAAACCCTCTTTAAAAATACCAAGGGATTTCTACCCATGATTACTTCCTTTACCATTTAACGAGGGGAATGATTAAAATGTTGAAATGCAAACATTTCTTTTGCTTCCATCGCCTACGGGGACAAAAAATACCACGAATAGTTTCTACGTTTTATGACGACACAGAGTAGTAATGCAGTGAAACGCGAGCCTCCAGACCACGCCTTGTTTTTGACGCCAGGCCTTCGACACTCCCCTGAATTTACACTTGAAAACCTTTAGGAAAACGTCTGCAGTCATTCAGGGTGGGGGGCATCGAACATTCATCACTGTGTATGAAAACATGTGGATTGCTTTTAGAGCTCCTGCTGCAATCAATTATCTAAAACAAACACTCCAGCTATAACTTTATGAGACAGGCCTCTGGGGATTATGATCTAACAGTTAATCTAATTACCAGGCACACTGCTGGCAAATGCTTCAACTGTAAGAAAATATGAGCAGAATATGATAAGCTTGGATTTGTCAAAAGAGAAGCATTTCAGAACACATATATCCTGCAAACACAATGTCCGTAAGGTGTGCTTAAAAAAAAAGAGAAACGTAATACAGTCAAAGAAGACATAAAAAGCTAAATATTTAGCTTTTCTAAGAAGAATTAGTCTTTCAGACAGCTGTTATGTCTTGAATGTGAAGTCTGAAAGCAGCATGAGAAACTCTGTCAAGGTCATATGAACTAAAATCCTGGTACGGTTTTCTTTTTCTTTTCTTTTATTGAGGGTACTGGTGGCTAAAAGACAATAGAAACTGATTCCTTTAATCAGTTATAATTTCTTTAATCAGGAAAAGTATTCATTTTTAAAAAGAAAAATGTATTTATTGATTTTTACTTCCTAAGAGTTAAACCACACGTGATTTGTTTATCATTTACTTCTGAGGAGACAAACTTTTTTTTTTTTGGTAAATATTATGAAGCAGTCCTAATTCTCCCAGAGTGTCTGAAAGCCTGCTGGACTTTAAGTCAACAAATGGTCAATTATACTCGTGAAACTGACTGTGATGAAGCTTAATGTCCATCTACAACAAATTAACAGTATCTGAAAATTACATCTTTAAGAAATAGGAAAAAGAAATCCATCAAAAATTTGAATCAGAACCTGAGCGATCCATTCAGATAATTATCATTCTTTTAAGCCGTGTTGACACAACACTGGACAATCCCTTGAGTTATTTATATCTGAATGATTCACAGGTCAGGGTTAAGTGGCTTAAAGAACAAAAACAACATTCCTAATAAATTAGTCAGGTATCGAACTAGACGAGAGCAGAAACAATCCGCAAGTGTCACAATTTGTCTTTAAAAATCTTTAGAAACGCAACAAAAAATACCAATAAAAACCCATTTTGGGCTTAGAAGAACATCTGGCTCGTTGGAAGTAAAACATAAACAAATATGGGTTGATTAAAGACTTTCAAGTGTACGAAAAATAGTTGTCAAACGTTTTCACTTCAACTTATTTAAGCTCCTGGTACGATGGTAAACATTTCCTAATTGCAATCAAATTAAAAACATGCAAAATGAAATAAATAATACTGTAAAAGTCATGTTTCATAATAATCACATTACAAAGGCTAAAACCTAACTGGATAACGAAAGGCTTTTATACACTGACTAGGGGTGCCCTGTTTGCTGTTTTCTGGTAGATCAACGATCAATAATCAGCTTGACTTATCAATTCCAATTTTGGTCAATTTCATTTATTTTTTGTCTAAGTTGGCAAAATTGGGGCGATTATTGCCACCTATTGTCAGTAAACCCTCTCTCATGGTGGAGGAAATGGATTTCCAGACCTTTCCAGAGGTAGATAGGAAAAATATGCTATTGGTTTCACCTGCAAGTATCGGCCGATCTCCTGTAATGAAGAAAATCAGGCTGGAATATCAGTGCACAGTGCTGATGTGCTTTGAAAAAATGAGTGGAATAATAATGCACAATAGTCAAATTAAAGACAAACCAAAGCCACTAACATGTAATCACTCTGTTTTTCTCTCCTGCTTGGCTAAATGACGTTCAGATCTGAGTTTGGTTCGTTTTATCTTCAAACAAACAAACTGCGATAAACAAAATCTGGAAGTTTCCACCCTAAACACAACCTGCAGCCATAAACAAAAATTATGAAAATCAATGACTTCATTTCACCTGTTCCTCTTGTTTAGCCAGAGTAAAAAAAACAAAAGAAAAACACCAGGTAGCACAAATCCTAAATATCTGCCTTGTTGTTATCCAGAAAAACACAGCTGAGCTCTCTGTGTTTACTTTGCATGGCTAAAATAAACCTGTGCAGTTCTTTCATTTGGTTTTGAGAAGGTGAACAGTACTGCAGTTCTTCTGAATCCCTGGAGGCTGGGAGATGGTGAGGCTCATGTTGTGCCAGGCAGTCTCTGCAGGATGTGTGTGTGCAGGGGTGTGTGTGTGTAGGTGTGTGGTGGATGGGGGGTGGAAGCAGAGGTTGAACACTACCTGGCCATTATATAAAGCTCCAACTCTCGGCTACAGGGCTCTGTACTTAGCGCCAGCCTCCTCCCCTCTTTGTCCTCCCATCCCCCCACCTCTTAGCCTTCCAGCTTCTCTGACTCAAGCTAAACTATGAAATGCCTCCGCCTGTTGTTTTCTCCCTCTCTCCTCTCTCTAGAGCCCCAATCACGGTGTGCATTGTGGCTCAAACAAAAGAACATTTGGGGGGGATAAAGACGTACATGAGTGCAGGTCTTCTTGTGGCTGGATAAGATCAGGTGACCCAGCTGGACGTAGTCCTGAAAGACGTCTCTTTTAATCATTAAACGCCATTCATCCACACCTGAGGCTACTGAGGTCTAGTCCCAGCTTGCCACGGGAAGATAGACATCTAAAACCAGCTGTGTCCAATGCCGTGCATCACGAAATGTTGACGAGGGCGTTTCTGATCTGAGGCCAAGATGGCGAAGGTTCAAGTCGCACCGTTTTTAAATGCCAACATCATCGGCTGTGAACGAGAAAAAACAAATCTCCTGTTTCGTAAAGACAGAATGGCCGTCTTAAAAAGTGCAAAGCTGGATGTCGAAGACGGAAAAGAGGAGCTGTGCTCGCACTCTGCTGCAGCCTTTTAGTCCAGCTCGGTTGGCAGAGGTCGGCAGAACTTGAGATGAAGGGGAATGGCAGAGACGGGAGCAGGAGACTACAGGCTGGGCAGGACCGCAGATGCCTTTTATCTTGAGAGGAGCCTCTTTGATGTTTGACTGCATATACGGACCACGTAACTGTGGTTACGTTGCTGAGCTCCGGTCCGGAGTTTCATTCAGAGGAAAGATGGCAGCCTTGATGTGTTCATAAGATTTCATTTCCTTTCTGCTCCATATCTAACTGCAAATGCGTGACACTGATGCAAAAAGAGGTAAAAATACCAAATTTACGTGGTTTGTTGAATCTTAAGTTAACGACTAAATCATAAAATTATATAAAACATGAACCCCTTTATTTATGTTTTGAGACTTCCCTTTAAGAATACCTAAAAACATATTCTGACACATGGTTACATCATCTTAAGAACTGCAGTTAGCTTGAAAACGACCTATATAGACAGGTGGATTCAGTCTCAAAAGACTCTCCATCCAAGGTGTCATCTACCTTTCTGACACTTAGCAAACCAACTACTGTACTTTGAATAAAACCTAACTTTTAATTGAAAGTGAAATTAAAGCTCTGCAACGTATCGAATGGCTGCAGTAATTGAAATGTTTGCGACGTCAATGTATTCAATGTCACAATCACAAGAACTCTACTTGATCTGATGCACGTCATGGAAATAATTACGGGCGTAACAATACCTAAAACTCACAGGACGAGACGAGACATGATGATGATTTCACAAGAACAAGATCGGATTTTAATATTGCTTTCAAGAAAACTTCAAAGATCAAGTTTATGCTACAAGAAGGCCTTTATTTTGCATTTTTTATTGATTTTACCACAAATTCAACAAACTGACATCTGTTTTGTTAGGATTTCTTTTTCTCTCTTCAGATCTTAGCACAGTGCTTAAACTGTGCATGGTCTGCAGTACAACATTCACCACTGCCCTGTTAGTACTGATAGAGTGTGGTGTGCTGTGACTGCGATGTAGCTCAACGTACTCCTAGACAACAAGTCATTGGGGGTTATAGCGATTCTTTCTACCTCTTCAATGTCTGAACAACTCACTGTGCTTACATATGGTTTGTGTTTTTTCTTGTGTTGCCATTTATTGTTCCTATTAAGGATGCACCGATTTATCAGCGAGCCAATTTATCGGTGCCGATTCCCCTAATTTTGGGAAATCGGTGATCGGTCGATTTTTACATGTGAAGCCGATCTTAACTACCAATTTTTATCTACCTGAGCAAAGGTATTTAAATCAACTGGTATCTTTTTCTGCTCTGCTGTGAGAGAAGTTTCACTGGCAGACTGGCCCACCAGATCAGGTCTATATGTTTGCAGTGAACAATTGTCCTCTCACTGTTGGCAGCTCATCAACTTTCTTGCTACATTTTGAAACATTTCAGACAAATAAAAAAAATTGGCCAAAATCGGAATCGGTAGGTCAGGCTTTTTAATAGATCGTTAATCGGTGATCGGCCAGAAAACTGCAATCGGTGCTCCCCTAGTTCCTACTAAGAACCCAAAAAGTTGCCAGTCAGAGGATTTAAGAGTAGTGGCTGCATCTTTGATGAGGCAAAGTCATACTGACCACAAGTGGCTAGCGCTCGCGAGGTCAGTAATTCAACTGAACGAGAAGTATTGTGATATTTCAATATCGTAAGATCTTGTATGACGAGATCTTGCGCTCCTACAAATAATTTACCTCAACTGTTGGATTTACGTAAACCTTTCAGTGCTGAAAACACGAATAATAGACAGCAACATCTTTGATTAATTGAAAATCTGTGATTTTCAAAAATGACATAAATTTTGTGACCAAGATGTTAAAACTTGTAGGTATAATTTAAAGGAAACGAAACAGCGGGGGAAATCTGGGGTAATTGCAGCCATATTTGTCACAATATTCAACAATATTGCATGTTTTTCTAATGCCATGCAGCTCCAGTTGAAGATACCCAAGTGTTCCTACTAGGAACCCAAAATATCTCACAGCATCTTGTATCTCATGCTGCGTTTTTTTTCTTGTCTTTCATAAGGAAAAAAAAAGATAGAGGAACAGTGTGGCACATTTCCACCTCATCTAAAAAAAACAATGCAAAAAAATAATGCATATAATTTACAATCTATCCAAAGATTCACTGTCAGATCGGTCAGATAAACCTTCGATGCATTTTTTTCTTTAGCAGCTGATAAACTGAACCTCACAAAATGTGGTGGGGACTATATGATGGAGGACACTACGGGTCACTTATAGCTCATATTTTCCTATGGGACCTTTGCCTTAACAATCCACACTGATATTGTTAGCTGTGATTCTAAGAATAGTTTCCTGTTTTAACGGAACAAATCGATTTGGCCAAAGATCAGACAGTAAAAGAGCAATCTCAGGAAACCTAATGATAAATATTACATGCAATTAGAGTTGTAAAAAGGTGAAGCAGAGGCTTTATGAGATTACCTGGGGTAATAAAGGATGAAGAACTGTACACAGCTCGTTATAAGTCAGAGACGCTGTGGTCAATAAACAATACCTTTTATTTCCCCAAACAGCTTTCTCTGACAAACAAAAACAGAGATTACTTTAGAACTCCGCCACAGACAAATGGTCCACTAATTAAACGGATGAGAATAAACAAACAAGATGTCGCTGATTTAATCAAACTAACTTTTATCTTACAAAATATGAACTTGCTTTTTCAGTTAATCACTTGATGATGATTACGACATTGTGCGGCGCTGTCCTCTAATTTGGAGATTTCACAAGTGGAAGACAGAGAAGCGCAGTCTGAAGTTTCCCTGCAGATCCAAAAGGATTGGGCCGCTCTAAGCGGACTGCTTCCTAAAGAATGAGGAGCGTTTGGTGAATCACTGGGTTCAGCAGCACTCCCCAAGGTCAAAAGGTCAGTGTAGAGGCTGTGGCTGGTCAGACTGCAATATAAACACATTTTCCAGTAAGCACGAGTTATTCCGTCGTCTCATCTGATGTGTTTAATGACAAAAAATTATTTTCTTTCCGTGTAGATGGATGCTTCAGTTTCTAACCTCCTATTTTATATTCATCAAATGTAGGAAAAATGTAAAATCTCTCTTTTACCAGAAGTGAACATTTACTTATTTCTCATCTAAAGTAAGACCTGAATTAGCCATCAGTAGCAGATTTAGATTGAAAATTATTTTAACCAAGACATGTTTCAGAGGAAAAAAAGATAGCAGTAGATAGTAAAACAATGCTCTCTACTGCTGCAAAGCTAGCAGTAGAGAGCTGCTAAAATAAATGATTTTTTTTTCCATTTTGCATTTCAGATGGCATGTTAAAAATTAGATATACTCTTCCAAATAATCAATTAAAAATCTTTTGTTTGTATTACAGCATCCAATCCTAATTTTTTGTATAATTTGTAATGTTTCAACTGGTATTTGGATGATTAATCTTTCAATTTGGGATCCAGATCTTTGAGGATGGACGGTATCCTTGTCATCGTCCTAATATTTTATCTCCCTCTCCAGATCCTCTAACAGATTCAAGTCAGGACAACGAACGGAGATGCACCGATAGGAGAATTTGGGTCTATAAACATCAATATAAACATTGCTGTTATGGCTGATATTTACCAATTTAATATTTATTTCTCCACCTTTTGACCCCATGAAATAACCACCACACCACTGACATTGCTTCGCTGGTTCAGCTCAACGCCTCACAATCCTGCACGGCATCATTACCACCAGATGTGAAACCGCGGTCCACCTTTTGCGTGGTTTCACAAATCCTTCCGTCTCCAAGTACTGATGAAGATTTATTGCGGATATTAGCTGTATCCCAGCTCCAAAACATCGTATTCAGATGACTGAATTATCTCCCCAGTCACAAAGTTTTGCAAGGGCCAACTAATCAGTCATTCACGTCAACCAGAAGTGTTCAAAAGAAATAAAGCATGAAAACTCCCAGCTTGACCTCTAATACTGACTGGGACTACATGTCTCTACCCTCAACATTATCCCATGTTAACAAAAATATATACATATATATTAAATGGTTTGTGAGGAAACCCCAGTGGCACTTTAAGCAACAGTCATGCCACCATTATGACACCATCAAGGTACAGCCATGGTTTATACAGTTGCAGCTTCAAAACCACAAAACGTGTTTGCTGTAGTCATTTTGTTGTTCAAATTTCTAGTTAATACCAGAAAGAGTCAGTTTGCACGACAGGTTATTTATTCCACTGTCACGTGTTAGACCAGAGTAACGGACCCAGTGTGTGTTGCTGCACACTGTCGGTCAAGCTGGCTGGAGGAAGGGAACTCTCATAAATTTGTCTTTGTTGAAAGAAAGTTGGCTGTTTAGAAATACTCACTGTTGCAAATAAACATGAACAACTGTGCCTTTTATGCACTATACAGATAAGATAGCTTAAAAGAAATGTGCTCCAAAAGCTGTGATTAAGTGTAATGGCGAAATAAAGACAGAGAAAGTCAGACTAGTTCATCAAACCGGCTTGTTTTAGTACCTTTTCTTTATGTTAAACTATGCTGTCTCATTTTTCTGTTATCTTTTCAGCAAAACTAAAAATAACTAAGAAAACAAATATATCTATAGCAACATTTTAAAATGGCAGGGTTTCCCCCCATCTATTAAAAGCCTGGAGGGGGCACTAAAATAAATAAATTGCTTATTTATTTTAGGGTTTTTTTTAATGATTGCTTTTAAAGAAAACAACAAAACAAAAAAATTTCATAGTTGGTGTCTAGGTATTAATCTTCCAATCAAGTTATATTTTCAAATTTCCTGTTAACTTTAAACATTTTTTAATCCAAAAATGATGTGGACCGCTGAATGACTGACTGCTTTGGGCCCCAAGCACTGGGCTTAGCAAGTTTTCTGGGGGGAAACCCTGAGCAGTATATTTTATTTTTGTCATGTTTTTCTTATTTAGCAAATAAAACATGTAAGTGCTGTATTTTTTGTTGATGTTTATTCAATATTTAAAATATAAAATCTCATTAAATGTGGTCCGTCATACTGCAAAGAGAGAGTCCTGAATAGAGAGTCTGACTGTGGCTGAGATTGATTAGGATTTGGATACTAATGCTGGTGTACGTTATTCTCTGTTGTGCCACACAGCAGCAAATAATAATAGTAATAATAGTAATAATAATAATAATAAGTGCATGATAAGTCATAAAAGTGACAAATCTCCATTGCAGAAAGCTGCAGATGGAGGGAGTTATTGATTCTGAACACCCAGCGCTCCTGATGTGTGCCACAGTAGAAAGGAAGGAATATTCTTTGATGAACCCAACTTTTCAACCATCGACCTTTTCTTGTTTCCCAGCAAAACATCTCTAATACCTGAAATAATTCAACGTCCTGGAAAATATGCCGAAAGAAAAATGCCTTTTCTCTCTCTCTCTCTCTCTCGTTCCTCCAGTTGGAAACAAGCAATTGAGCTCCACACTGCTGCCTTCCCATGTCCGTCTCAAATGTGACATGTTTCCACAGCAACAGCACTGTGCAACTAAATCACCACAGGAGTTAAGGAAAGCTCCGTCTCTGCGAAAACCACACAAAAGTCGATGGCTGCAGACAAGCGTGTACTCTCGCGGGGCAAGAAAAGTCTGATGATAATGGAGCTCGAATGGCGCTTTGACTGGGCGGAACATGTAGAACATATATCACGTTGCCTGAAGTGACAAAACATGTTTGTTATCTTTGTCTGGCAGGCCGACTGGTGAGCCTCCCTGAATACTGAGAACATGGGTAAAAAGGCAACAAACCGTCTACAACAGTTTGCTCCAGATGTTTCGACGCTAAACACCTCTGTCATCTCTGGAGCAGAAGAAACATGCAACATCTGCATCAGGTTTGGCATTGTGTGGTTTATCACATCTGTTTTTGCGCTGCTACACATCGTAACTCCATTTATCAAGTTATTTTTTTTTTAATATACATGTATATATTTCCCTCTCTTTCTGGGTTGGCTAAAAAAGCTTCACATCTAAACCTTTACATCTTAAAAAGCTGCGTGCAGCATTCACGAGAACAGCAATCGCACAATCTGACATTTCCACCTGAACTTCTCATTCCGCTCGAACTGGGAATTAAGTGCGGCGATAATGACAACGGCAATAAAAGAAATAGGCAGGTGTTGAAAGGATGTAGGGAAGCAAAGACGAGGGCCTGTATCATTAGGGATTAACCTAGCCAGAGGCTCTACAAATAGACTGTCTCCACCTATAAGCTGCCTGCACATAGACAGTCATTTGTATTGCCAGGTTGCTGCTGCAGCAGCTCCGGAGAAGAAAGAAGACAGTTCAAAGGAGCTAAAGGCGGATCGAGACTCCTCTCAAACAAAATGCAATGCAACAGGACATGTTGGAGAGAGCGAGCGAGCGGTCGGGCGGAGGGGTTAACAACATCAGAGGCTTTCATGAGGATTTTATCGGAGATGACTGCACGGCAGCTTTATGCATTGATTCAGGATGTAAAGTATTAAACTATACAACCAGGAGCCTGATAAATGAAAAAAGCATGATCGCTTCTTCCTAATGTCCTGGGGATGGATTTTATTTAGCATGAGGGGAGTTTTAACTGAATAAAACAACCCTGGAAGTGTTTAAACCTGTTTCAATCTCTTTTAGGACAGACCCAACTCCAGGAGGCTACAAGATTCAGAGCAACGCTCAATAAATATCAAGTCATAACGCTCGCTTAGGTGCATGCAAATTTTAAAAAACTAAATATTTCACTCAAGTATGATATAATGAAGATGATAGGTCACAAGTTCAAGCTTCTGCAAACTGCTACAATTTAAGCCAGGATGTTATCAATCCTATTAGTTATGGTTCTTGAAAGCAAGTAAGATATTTGATCTGCTGAAGGGGAGAAAAAAAAGGCTTTCACAAAACATCTTCACCGACTTTCTTTGCATATTCCATAAAAGCCGACATCATAAAAAATACTGAGAGTTTGCATTGAGCTTTTGAAATATGTGGCTGGCTCTTTTTCTCATCATTTTGTGATGTTTTATATAGCAAGTAAAACTTTATGACGACTCATTTCCACAGACAGCAAAAAATAAATATATTTTATTAAGAGGATGTGTTATGATCAGGGCAAAAACTGTTTCGCTGAAACGGCAGATGATGGAACGCAAACAGTTGTTTACACACATTCTAAATCTCCACACTGTCACAACTGTAAATTTGCAGACTTGGCAGCTACAGTGGTCAACATCACAGCTAGTTCTGCTCACACGGAGAGAAAAACTCTCTTATTTTGAAAGGTCAACTTTCCTCCATAAAGTAAGAAACAGAATTAAAAGTATGATTATTTATTTCCAAACAAAGTGAGAGAGGAAGTAGATAAATCACTGTTATCGTAAACATGGCGGGACTTTATGAGCGCTAATGCTTCGCCAGTATGAAAACGTCCAGTTTGATGTATCGGCATGAAACTTGAACCGAACGCCGACCTAAAGCAATCAGTCCGTTTAAAATGCATCGCTGGTGTAACGAGGATGACAAATCCACGACAACCAACGACTGTTTTGAGTCTTAGAAAAAATACGTGCGTCTAAAACCGCACATCTGAAAATAATGATGGTCTGTGGAGGCCAGAGCAATTTCAACTCTCTCACAGAGACGATGTTACCATCAGCACATCACGTTTAGTTTCTTTCTGCACATCTTTCTGTTGCACTCAATGCCTATTCCACGCTTAACGCTCACCGACCTTTGCATATTTTTCTCTGTTCATATAACGTTTGAGTGTGTGTGTGTTTCTTTGTCAGAGATATTGTGAATTTCTATGTGATAAAGAGTCTTGTGCATCATAGATGTTCAGGACTTTGTGGCTCTAACACCTAGCGACACATTTAACACTTGTGTTTAAATTGGGAAGAAAGCAAGAGTGAATAATTTAGTAACAGGGTTTTTTTTTTTAACTACACATATTTTCATTAATTTTCCGTTGGGTTTTTGTAACATTTATATTTTTATACAAAAACAAAACAGTTTCAAACCCAGACCGAAGAATGAATTGGTTAGATGCTTCTCTGTTGGACAAACAAAACCCACAACTACCCACAACTCTTAACAAAATCGCAACATTTTGCAATTTTGAAGGATGTTCAATACATATCAGCCTAACGAGTCCTTTATTTGTCTGATCTTTCTTTTACATCCTGTCCGGCGATGTGGCACTCAGAATTGAACTGCTGTCTGAGTGCCAAGAAGTTCGTCAGTGACATTGTTATATAAACTTGGATTATAGAAATTACGTTGGGTTTATTTCAAATGCAATGGACAGAGTGACAGGAAAGAAAGGCAAGAAGAGAGAAAAAGAAAGGGAGCAAAGTATGGCAAAAAGTTTAAGGAGAAAGGATATACAAACAGATGAGGAAAAAGCAGAAAGCGAATACGACCCCACAGAAGTCTGCTTGTACACCTGCAGGAAGAGGGAAAAAACAGAACCGAGAAACTACAGCGATTAAAAAGAAAATACACAGTGCACAACATTATCAATCAAAAGCAAATGGCACTAATTAATTCATGATGTGTATAGTGGCAACCACAGCCCAATATGGAGTGCCCCTGTAAACAACTGAATAAAAAAACCTGTGTGGGTGTGTGTGTGAGGAAGCAAACTGATATTTTATCTTTTAGATCACAAAACGAGGCAATCCAAGTGGAAACATTTTGCCATGCTCATTTTTGTTTGTCCATAACTCTTTTCAGATTTGAAAACAACCTTCTGAAATCGGACCATATGCCAGAGTATTTTGGGATTGAGTAAAAGCTCAATATTCCATGGATTGGTCGAAATCATAGACGGAAAAACAAAACAAGACACAGCATGGCATTTCGGCATAAGCAAATTGCTATTTATTTATTAGAAATGAAAGTCTCCCATCCTTTACACTAACTTATGCAATCTGTTGGGCTTCGATGGAAAGCTTTTTTTCCGCCACTGCTTTCGATGACAAAGTGAATTTTATTCAACCATCTGAGGATGAATTCAAACGGTGCGTAATTAACACTTTGCTGCTGTTTAATCCCAACTAGCACAAAACGACCTTCGCTGCAAACCCGCTCTATATATAAATATCGGCCAGGTCAAATCTAATCGGTGCAAACCAATAAAGGAAACGAAGCCAGTTGAGCTGACATAGAGAAACCGGTGTAAGAAAAGCTCTAAAATAAGACAATCCATGGATTAAATCATCCTGGAGCTCATGCAAAGACCGATCGTGGAATAACGGGAGTGAGCAGCCGGCGCACCGTTACACACACAGGTGTGTTGGATCATCAACAGGTAAACTAAACCTCAGGCTTATTGGTCCAGGCCAGGTGAGCTGCATCCACCTGCAGGCAGACTGGGCCTCTGCTCTTAAACGAAGCTGCGTGTCGATAACAATCTCTGGGTTGTAGATAAGCCCGTAATAATGAGCGAGTTTTCACTAAGAACTCACAGGTGTGAGGAAGCTGCTCTCGTTATATTCAACCCGCCTCGCAGTCTGGAGGCTGCCGCCGCGTCAAAACCGCCCCGGCACGCAGGAGAAACTCGTATAAAAAAAAACACAGTTTTAACTCCTACAGACCGAGTTGCAACCGGGAGAAGTGACAGGCGCCCGGGAAGGAGCTGGTGCCGCGGAGGAAGACCGTCCGTTTCAGTCAAACCAGCGCCTCTCAACATCAACATAAACATGTTCGCAGGAGCTGTTGGCGGATTGAGGGGGGGAAAAAAAAAAGTTTCTGCCGCGTTTCGGTGGGAAACCTTCAACCCGACAGGCTCCCAGCCCTCCCGACACTCAGTCCGCTCCAGAACTGCACGGAGCCACAATGATATACTGCAGGACCGGCTTAAATTTGTAATAATTTCAGGCTGCGCCTTACCTTCAGGTCCGCACTCTCCGCCATCTTCTATTTCTGTGCGCAGGCGTGCTGAGGTGTTGTCACATGACTGGGACGCGCAGAGGGGATTCGTGAACGCGCACAGAGCGATAGTGGTGGGTTCAAGAGCACACCTGAAGATGGGAAAAACGAAAATCTATCGGTCTATTTGTCTACTTTTTAACAACTGCAACAAAAAATACATTATTATTTTATATTAATATATATTTTACCTATGCAAAGTTACTGGCTTGTTTAGTTTCAGTACCGTCGTTTTATTGGTAAACCTGTGAGGTGAGAGTGAAATTGTTATGTCTGTGTCACCTTTAGTTATGTAAGTTACTTAAACAGGAGCTTCACCATAATGACAGAGGACAGCAACGATTACAACTAAGAGCAATAAAATAATTATTTATAAGCTAATAAAACCGCAATGTTATATGGTCCAATAAATGCAAGTTGTAAACCAATCTATCAATGTAATAGGCTTGTTTGAAAAATGTGTATAGATCATTGTCTTCCTGTAGCTTTTTGGTTTGCGTCCAGCTTTCATCGCTTTGCATCCGGCTAGCTCTACCACCTTTGTCCAAGAGGAACAACAATGATGGAGTGAAATACTGCAGAAAGCACAAAGATGCACAGCAGGAAACGCCTTTGGATTTTCAGGGTCGTGTGGGAGATAATTTGTCCTGAGAAGAAAAAAAAAAGTGAGATTTGATATGTGGCTGGTGTGGCGCTCACAACACCATTAAGCATTCTGATACAATCTCTGTGTTGAGCTGCTTCTCATCTCATGGACTTGGTCCCAGCGCTTCACAAGATCACTGCCAAGGAAAAAAAAAAAAAAAAAAAGTGTGATCAAAAAGTCCTCTGAGAGCAACTCGTGATGAACTGTGCAATCTGCTAGCATGATGGAGCACCATGCACTGAACCAAGAATAACAAAGTGAATCAAAGAGCAGAACCTTGGAATTGTGCATCCTCTCTCTCTCTACTCTCTGCACTTTGACCCCTTTTTAACAACACATCTTTTTTTATTTCCTGCGGTCAGTTCGCTCAACACATAAGCAGAGCTTAACAACGCCAAGAAATAACACTTCTCCTAACTTTTGGTTCAACGTCCACAACATCTAGACCTTTGCGTATCATAGATGCCTTTTGTCATTTCTTCCAGAAAATTGCCAATTATTTTGTCCATACATCGATTGCTTCCATACAACACTCTGTTGTTTCGTAATGTTCTGTGCACTTGTGTCTCAAAAATGTCTCCCAAACTGAACAGTTTCTCTCACGTGAACATCAGCTTTTACTGATCGTGTCTACAGTTGTGCACAGCTTTACCCACAGGCTGCTTCTAATGTTCGTTGGAAATAAATTTGTGCTTTCTTCTGCGCAATGTTGTGAACAAAGAGGAACAGCAACGAGCAGTAAAAATGTAAAGCATGCTTATTCAGTGTCTGGTACTCATTATGCAGCTATCTGTAACTTGCTGCATCTATTAGTTTTCAAATGGCTGTACAAATAATGCAAAGTGCTGTCTAGAGTATGTTTAGTCAGTGTCACCAAGAGCAGACTTTTTGCAACTAAAAAAACGGGGCAAACAGTTGCAATGAAATCATAACAAAGCTATTTGAATATATTGTTCATAAACATGTAAGGACTTTTCATTCTGATGACATGATTCTTGCTTTTGATGATTGAAGAATCCACTTTGAGCATTTTGCAAGTTATCAGCTTTGCAGTTTATAGTTTTTTCAACTTGTCAACTTGTAAAAGTTTTGACAGGACAAAAATTAAACCTTCTGAACTGTTTTCAATTGTTTTGTTTTCAAACCCTTGTAGAAAGTAAAACATTTAAAAGGCACAGAACCCAACATTAGTCCTATTATCTAGATTTTTGGTCATGACATCTGAAAAACGATTTATCTTTCTTTCACTAGAAAGGTGTTGAGATATAATGGCGACAACGGGCAAATATAAATTATGTACTGAGTTGCTTTAACCATTGAAGGCACAAATAACGTCCAAAAAACTAATCCAACCGGATTCAATCGACTGAAACTACAATGAAAATATTTCGTCAACAATTTTTTATTGCTTTCACAAACTCAACTAAAACTAGCTAAAAAGCCAAGTAGAATGAGAACAACTATAATGAAATGTTAAGGTTTTTGTCAACAAATAAAAAACAAGACCACAATATTGTATGGAGATGAATTTCAGTTGTCTGAAAAGATGGGACTAGTTGCTTGTAATAACTAAATATTTCCTCTAGGTGTTATGGTGTCACATTGTAAGGGGTCATAAACATTCACTTTTCAATGATCTTTTGTTTCTAATTATTTAAGTAAACTTAGCTGACTGACTAAAACGCAAAACAAATGAAATTGCATCCTAGTCAAAAGTCTTTGACTAAAAAAAACCAACATTAAAATGGCCTGTCAAACTTTACACTGATACCAACATGTTGGAAGGATTTGGCTCTTTTCAGAAACCGTCCTCAGAGCGCCGGAAAGTTTCTCCTGAAAGTTCAAATTGCAAAACTAGTCAGGCCCTTGAGCTGTCATTTTTCTTACCTTACAACCAAACCTTAAATGCAAAATTTGGGGGACAACCTTGGACTTTCTGTTCAATTTCAAACGACAACCTCTATCAAACGACCTTCAGCACATTTTGCTCTTTGACAGCCAGTTCCTGACTATCCTTCATGCTGTGGCTCAACAAGCCGAAGGCCACACATGTTTACATACTGCTTCAGACCTTGGCCGCTGCATGGCGTTTTCTCTGCCTCTGTAAATAGTGGAACAGTTCAATTCTTTGCAGATCAGAGCTGAGAAATATTTTGGGTCTTTTTGATGATTTTCCAATTAGATTTTCAAAAACATGTTGTCAGTGTAATGTTTTCCGTTTTTTATATATATATATATATATATATATATATATATATATATATATATATATATATATATATATATAAACACAGCTACAAAGAAGGTCTTTGGTAAGCATGAATATTTAAAGTATTTTAAATATTTTAAGCCTTCATTTGTTTTATTCACAATTTCTCAATTTGGCTCAAACTCAAACTAGGAATCTTCCTGTTATGGTACCTCTACATTTCAGTACACTTTTTGATGTGGCCAACCAGATATTTATGTAGAAAAAACAAACAAACAAAAAAAAACTATTCCTTGCTTTGGTTTTGGGGGCCAGTAGGGGGCGCCAAGTGATTTCAAAAGAGAACAAATCCAGCATGAAGTGAATCCTCTAATCCTGCACACTTCCCAAACATTCACATCCCTGCTTACTGTAATAGGATTGTTCTACCACGCTGCACCGAACTTTATAACACTAAACACATTTTGGCTTTGAGCACAAATCCATTATGAAAAAAAAAAATGCACAAAGACTTATTGACAAACCAGTTCTGTTGCTTGGTTCAGAGAGAAGAGGCCTCATTATGTCACCATGTATCGCTGCCATCTGTTGCATTGTTGATGCCCAGTGAGGGGACAGGTGTCCACTGACCACAAATGATTATAGAGCAAATAATCAATCCACATCCCGGGGAGCAAATACTGTGAGACCATGATCGAGAAGCAAAAATAAAGAGTTATTCTTCTTATAAAATGCTTGATATGACTGTGAATGGGATCCATTGATGCACTTAAAGTGAAACACGTAGGCCTGACGTCAAACAAATAAACTTTGGGGCTTGCTGTGGTGGCGTAGGGGGTTAGCACGCCCCACGTTTGGAGGCCTTGGTCCTCGTTGCGGGTTCGACTCCCGTCCTTTGCCCCATGTCTTCCCCCATCTCCTCGCCCTTTTTCCTGTTGTCCCACTGTCGCAAAAAAAAAAAAAATACAGTAATTATACAGCAGTAAAGTAGAAGATAACAAAATTGTTCATGGCATAGTTTGTATGATGCCATCCCTATTTATTGGTAGTTCTGGTAAATATTTGCAAAAACCTACAAAATGTATTCATCTTGCATCGTTGAACAAAATCTCACACTGTAAATTTTAGAAAAAAAAAAACAAACCTCAAATAAAAGATTTATTCAGTTCATAAAAATTCCTACATTAGCATATAAAGTTTTGTTTTCATCTTTAAATTACTGGTACCACAGTTAGTGGTACCACAAACTCCTGCTTAAAATGTTATTAAAGGATTTTCACAATTGTGCGTCACATCAGGTTGATCTGTGTCTCCTACGGCCTTTTATCAGTAATCCACAATTTCCTGTTTTTGAAGGACATGGCTGTCCACCGCTAACCTGTACAACATGTTACAGGTTACAGCCTGTCACATGTAAACCTCAGCCAGGTTTACATGCGACACACCTGATTCAAATAATCTGAATTGCTCCTCAGTATGTCAGAGTCCACTTCTCCAGTCTTACATGTTCTTCAGTCTTACCTGGAGAACATGTCTATAGCCCTATAAGGGCTGATTTATTCCTTGCAGTCCACTCTACTCTTTGTTTGACTGTAAAGACAGTGCCATGTACGGCTCACCAGGGTCACTGTGGAGATTCAGGTGCAGCTCAGCTTTTTTGTGGCTGTGCTGAATTGGTCGTTTTGTCTCCAGCCAGAGGGTGGCACCAAACACACACTATATTAAGAAAACGATGGCTTAGAGAGCCTGGTAAAGGAAATATGAGAAGAAGAAGTCAAAAAGGAAAAAGACACAGCAAAGGAGAGATGTGCCTCTTTTCCCAAAGTGGATCATTTATTTGTTTTTGTGATTTTCTTCTCTGTCTTTCACAATGTAGAAACCATCACAGTCTCACCCCCATAAGGAGCCAAAGTGTTAACTGTACATCTCTGAGTGGAACATGGTTGATCGGCTGAATATCGTACCAATAAAAGCATTTGCTTTTGAACAAGGTCCAAGCAGACACACACACACACACACACCCACACACGGACACAGCGAGACCTTAAGATGGATTTGTGTTAATATTTAGAAAATGACTCAAATAAGAATAGCTGCTTGAACAGAATAAAACATAACAAATAAACCATCACAGCTGGAACTGTTGGGAGAGAAACCTAGTTTATCTTGCAGCCACAAAGAGACAGCAGAACTCGGGTATTAAAACCTCAAAGCTTGCCATTGCAGCAAACAGTGCAGTGCAATGCAGTCGACTTTGAATCAATCCTTCTGATTAAATTATAAAGCAATAAAGTGGAAGATAACAAAATTGTTCATGGCATAGTTTGTATGATGCCATCCATATTTATTGGTAGTGCTGGTAAATATTTGCAAAAACCTACAAAATGTATTCATCTTGCATCGCTGAACAAAATCTCACACTGTAAATTTTAGAAAAAGAAAAGAAAAAACTCAAATAAAAGATTTATTCAGTTCAGGAAAAAAATCCCACATTAACATATGAAGTTTTGTTTTTACCTTTAAATTACTGGTACTACAGTAAGCGGTACCACAAACTCCTGCTTAAAATGTTAATACAGGATTTTCACAGAGTTCCCAAGTCTTTAAAATAACCATTGGATGCTATTTTTATGCACACCAGCTGTTTGGGAGTGATATCAGGACAAAAGTTGTGGAGTTTCCCAAACTGCATTTGGACTTTAGCTGGACAACCTCAAAATATGGTGGAGGATGTGTGATGCTGTGGGTCCGTGCAGTGGACTCTTTAAAATGACAGGACATTTTACTGGTCCTTCAGCCAAAGGGAGCTGTGGTGCTGATTATTTTATTTGCAATATTCCTTTTTTTGTTTGTTTTCCCCACAGAACAAAGGAACTACAACTGAAGGCTGGATTTTGGGAAAATGTTTTTCAATGAAATATTATTTATTGGTTCATACCAAAAAAATATTTTTGCCCTTTTATAGGTCTTTAATGTTAATTTTTTAAAAGTTACAGTAAATATTATTCATTAATATAATTGGATTGCGAATGTTTGTCGAACACCTGGAAAAGAACATCTCTAGCGTTGCGTCGTATGTTAGCGTCACACTGCATCAGCTGTGTACTGTATGTTGTTCGGATGTTCAAAACTGCAAACCAAAATGTGTTTTTTAATATTTAAATGAGTTCTAATTCATATAATATACAGCCTAAATCAGAAATTAACAATTTAAACATTTGGAAAGATCATTAACATAACTGCTTTAAGTTGTTGAAAATTTTAAATAATCCAGTTTACCTTTTTGTCTTTGGGAAAGAGAACAGTTTTGTCCGACATCTTATTGAGGAGAGTTTTGTTCCTGTTGTTCACCGCACAAAACAGAGACTCCAGGGATACCAGCAACGCAAACCTCCTGAAACAGAAACTTATAAAGCAAAAGAAATCTGAACCAACAGAAATACTTCTTATTTCTCCTATAAGAAGGAGAAATTGTCACAGAAAGGAAAAACAAGCATGCGTAGACATTGTATTTTTTTTTTTTTTTTTTTTTACCAGAAGCAACATGCAGACACAGAAAGGAAGCCTGCTCACCAAGTTGACATCCAAAATCAGAGCCGCTTGAGGCTGTGTGAGACCCAAATTCCAGTGCACATTATTTCTGAAATAAATAGGCATAATTAAACCGTGGAGACAAAGTATGACTCACTCGTTTGGTGTGACAGATGTGTGTGGAGTACAGCAGACTCAGCAGTCAGAGAGGAGCTTCCATCTGTCATTTATTTATCGATTGGTTTGAAGACACGCAGCAGAAATGAGTCATCGAGCAAGAGTAAATTACATATGTTAACTTAAATATCAATGACATTTTTCCTCCGTATATTACTTGAACCTCAAGCAAATAAAAAGCTGCAATTTTGTAAATTAAAAGAAAATTTTCTCAAGTTTTGTTTTTAATATATTTGAGGTTTTATCAATAATTGATGTGAAATGGCCCTTTACCTGAAGCAGCTTAGCTTGCAGATGCCTTGTCCTGGCTCTGTTTCTAATCCACAATGTGTACGTCAACAATATCAACATAAGGAAACTGTAAAATGATGCAAGAAGGCTATAAAAATGCAAAAATCGATTTTAAGACTGTCAGATTTTTTTTTACAACTGAAATTAGAGTCCGGAAAACGCAAGCATAGAAAATAAACGAATAAGCATTAACAAGAACACAAAAACATACACAAAACTATTCTCAAAAAACCATAATGACACAAATGGAAAAAAAACCCAACAACCCCGAAAAGCACAAAACAATGACATTAAAATGACTGCCATATTTTGTCTGCTTGGATAGCGCCTTATCCCTGCCCTGCTGTTCGCCAGCCAGACATTGCTGACTGGTTACATAAAGGTTACAAAATAACCAAGCAAAAAATTAATAATTTTTAAAAATTGCTGAAAATATTCACAAAAAAGACACAAACTGCATGACACAAATCAAGAACAGGGAAAGACAATATCTAAAAAAAAGAAATAAATAAAAATAAAACTTAAAAATACCCCAAAAGTACAATAAGCACTAATCAACCTGCAAATATTGACAAAAATAACAGCAAACAGAAAGAAAGACATTCTGGAAACAATCACAGGCGAGTGACATATGCCAAAAAAAAAAACCTCACAACACACAAAACAAGCACAAAGAGAAACGTAAATCCTCCAAATAATCCCAGACAGTCAAGACAAGTAATCCGTCAGTGTTTGTGTCCACATATCAGTCCCAGTCATTCCCACCGTGTTATGATGCCGTTCATCTCCTGGACCTTGTCAGCATTCAGAGGGAACAAGCTCTGCCACAGGGGGCAATTATGTTCACTGAAAATTAGCATTCAACCTGCACCAGTGACATTATGCGAGTATCTGTCTCAGCGTGAGGCACGCAGGGCAATCAATATCTATTAGTCGTCCCATCTGAAGAATTAGATTTCACCAGTGGATCAACCTGCCTCCATCACTCCCTCCCCTCCACCTTGCCTCCCTGACTCCACGTCAAACATTGGAAGATGACTGGACATGTCATGCGCTGATGTCGGCCGCCTAATGAAAGAGATCATGTTGAGCTCAAACAACTATGGGAGGCAACCTGATCCCCCCCCCCCCCCCCCCCCCCCCCCCCCCCGGGGCAGAGGGCAGCTGTTCTGGAAAGAGGCCAGCAGGTGTCAGGGTCCCACCAGGGGACCCAGGAAAAGAAACAACCAAAAAAAACCAAAAAAAACACACAAAATAAAACAAACAAAAAACAAATAAAACTGTAAAAGTCAGGGACATGAAGCCCAGAGAGCTTTTGCTTTTCAGGTTTTATTTGAATTTGTACAGAGATAAACAGGAGAATGGTGTGTTTGTGTCAGAAAGCAAGAGTCGATTCTTCTTTTGAACGAGTTCAGAAACAAGAAAAAAAAAAAAGGAGGAGTTTGTAGTTTACATACTTGGAACAGTGTTCGTATAAAAAGCGCTTCAGGTGAAAACAAAAAAGGTTTTGGTTCAGTTTGCTGAGACAGACAAATTCAACAGAAAGCAAGAATGAGAAACATTCTTGAACAGATGCATCAGTGTGTTTGTTTTGCTGCGTCTTCTTCCTTTTAGCTTGTTGCAGAACATTTCTTTACAGTCTAAAGTGAAAACCTGAAGGGGTCGCTGCGGTAAGTGCTCGTTACTGCGTGCTGCGTTTGTGACACGCAACGACGAATAGGAGGAGGGAGTCTTGGTGTTTGGAAATGTCGTCCGTTTAAAGTGCTTCATGACAAACACAGTGTACAAACCCAAGATAAATTACAAATACATGTAAAAACATATTCAAAGATGCAACAAAATCTAACAAATGAGCTTTTAACTTAATGTCATAATAAATACAAGCATTGCACATTGTCACATGACATGTATATATATATATTTATATATATATATTTGTATGTATATAATGTATTTTTCTCTTCAGAGTAGTGAAAGAGCAGACAGTTCCCATTCGTTCCTTGGTTTGAGCTCTGCAGCTTCGGATCAGCAGTCCTCCGGTTTGCAGCGTGAAGTTCACGTTTCCTCTTTAACACAAGAGTCCGGTTCTTAGGAGGAGAGGCCGCGGCCCAGTCCGTCTCCTCCGGAGCCTTGATGGATTCTCTCAGAGGTATATCCACAGCAGCAGCAGCAGCAGGAGGAGGAGGTCGAGGAGCAGTCCCGGAGTTACAGGTGGGAGAGGTGAACACATGAAGGCTCTCGAGGCCGGATCTTTGAGTGTGTGTGAGTGTGTGTGCGATTCCTCGGGCTGCTGGGGTGCGGTGGCACTAAGGGGGCAGCAGTGGCGGCTTGAAGGTGCAGGCTCCGGTGCACTGGCGGGGAGTGAGCAGCTTGCAGGAGAAATGGTGAAGGGCGTCGTGAGCTTCTGGGGGGGAAGGAGTCCATCGGTGAGGACATGAAGGCGAGAACAACAACAAAAGTTCGATTAGTGACCAGATCTATTTTAATTCTGACATGTTAAACGAGGGGTGTACAAAGTGTGGCCCCGGGGGACCATTTGTGGCCCTCTGAATAATGACACTTCGCTGGCAGAATGATGCACACCTGACTGACCAGAACAGGAGGTTGAAAAATTGCAGCAAATGCGTTTGAAGAAAGAGCAACACACAACCCGTTTCTGTTGACGAACGACCGGGAAATTTCAGAAGTTATAAAAAAAAAATATGTCCATTTTGTTTCTTCCATTAAAACAAACCATGTTCAGTTTATCTCTTGAGCATTTAAAAGTAAAAAAGAAAAAAAGAACGATGAAACATAAAATTTGTGTTTAACTTTTTCATTAAATCTTAAATTTAAGTGCTTTCAACTCGTCTCATACGACAAAACGTTACAACACCTCTAGAAAATATCTGTGTATGGAGTGGAAGTCTAATCTTTCGATATATATATTAGGACAAATAAACCTAAACCAGGGTCTGGATTTGACTCCTGGCCTTTAACACTTTACAAACAGAAGCTGTCCTACACAGAAATATTACGTTTGTTTTTAATATCACATATCTGAGTGGTGAAATGACAGCATCCCCAACAACTGTCCTTCATCTGTTCTGCTCCTTGGCTCAGAAGAAAAGCTGAAAACTGCAGGAAGTTGGTGAGTTTCCTCACATCTGCATCATACTGCTACTTGCTTTAGCTGAAAACTTTGCCATTTTAAAAGGAACAATTTAATTTATGTTTGAACTTTAACTGGACCGCTCTTAACGCAGGAATACATTTTGATCTTAACCGTTCCACAGGAGCTCTAGTGTCCTGCTGGAGTCTTCTGCAGCTGTTAGCCGATTTTCCTCCAGAGAATAAAAGAAATCAGTCAAAAAACGGATTTTTCTTATGCTTTGGCTGTTCTGCCTCTCTTGGTCAAGAATGAAGCTTCATACTTTCGGGTAAATAATGGTAGCAGTGTGGAAAAATAAGGAAGGTGTAGTAGAGTTATGCAAATGGCCACAATGAAATCCACGATGATTAACACTTTTCAACCAACTTGCTCTTGATTACTTTTTTTAATTTTATTTTATTGAGACTTGTTGGGTTTTCCTGTCTGTGGACATAAGAGTTTTAGCAGCTTAAAGAGTTTTTCCACCAGTTTTTCAGAAACGACGTCGCCTGGCAACTTATAACGTCAGGCTCCAAATAACGTCCAAGTGACATTCATTGGTTTTTGTCACATACTAGGGTTTTTATAGCAGACTTTTTCACTCCTAGTTTCTTTCATTACCAAAGTTGTTTAGCGATTTTGCAAAGTAACCACCTGAACCCTGCAAATACAGAAATGTTTACCATTAAACAATTATTCTTTTAAACTTGAGCCTTCAGATTCTTTTCCTTTCTTTACTCGCCCAGTTTCTTCTTTTTCTTAGACAAAGAATAACAAACTTTTACTGCCACCATTATTTGTCTACATGCATGATTGTCTAATTGCCCCTGGCGTCTATAATTGTATTTAAATACCAACAACTCAGGGATGGAGGAACATCCAATAGCCTGAAGCTTCACAATTCATGAACAGGAGTCTGTAGATGTTGTCATAGTTGCTGTGATATTGATCAACGCGACATTTCTCCCCTTCCTCTTTTATTTTAGTATCGTTTCCCAATCTTTTGGGATTTTCTTTTTTTTCCCCCCTGCAGCTTTGAAGTTTGATCGTTGAGCCTGAAACCAGGATTCGACCGCCACAGAAATGTCATCAGACATTTAAAAACTCATTTGCATTTTAAAGAAAATCTAGTAAGAAGAAGCTGAATTGTTTTTGGAAACATTCTGGTCACAGGCGATATTAAGAAAGCCGACTCTTGCAGAATTGGCTTTCCCCATCTCCTTTCACTGGGTTTTCCTGATAGCATAACTGCGAACATCAACATTCAGGGAGATATTTGTCATTTGAGCTACTGTTGGGGGAAAGTAGCAGATTTATTTATTTTATCCAGTTTAGCTGCGGGTCCAAATAGAAGTGGTTTGAGATATTTTCTGTCCTGCTGAGCACCAACAAGCCTCTCTGGTGAAAATTTAAAAAAAGAAGTATTTTTGCCAAGTAGTACAAACTTTAAAGCAAATGTCACCAAAGATGTAACAGAATAGGAGCTGATTAGCATTTCCATGCATCTAATGAAACAGTGGGAAGTAGAGCTGACTCTCCACTGGGAGCCGGAACAGCAGAGCAGAAGAAGAAGAAGAAGAAGAAGAAGAAGAAGAAGAGATAAGGTGATGGAATCAGAAAAGCACCGGAAATAAGAGGAGAAATCTGTCATAATTGATTGTTTTGTATGTTCATTTAATGACAGCTGCCACACTTACTATTACATACAAAATTGTCACATTTCGTTTAATTTGGTTTATAAATTGCACATTGTTTTTGCATATTTTCCCCTTGCAGAAACACATTTTGAAGGAAAATGAATGATAAGCTGATTAGCTAAGCTCAGGTCAGATCTCAGAAATACAATTTCCTGTAAAATAAACAAATAAATAAAACAGTCACTCTAAACAACTGATGAGTTAATTTTATTAAGTCAGATTATCTTTCTTTGAGTCATTTTTTTTTCTCATCACTCACAGTAAAAATACTTTCCAGCCGCTATAAAACAAAGGAATGAATATTGTGGCCAACGGTGCTTTCCACCACTGTGAGCACCGACTGGAGACAGGCGTGAAAAATGAGAGGCTGCACTTTAACTCTTCCTTACAGTAAATACTGACCACCGATGAAAGGAGAGGCTGACTGAAAAATAATAATAATAATGATAAAAAAAAAGTAGCACTTGCATATATTTTTTGAGCTTGTGGGTAAAATGTGAATATTGTTTTCTCCCTGTGGGCCAGATCAAATTTACCTTTTAGCTTCTGCTGTATTGCATAACGAGCCTTTCTCTCTTGGTCCAACTCGCTGCACAAAGTGTCTATTAAAAAAATAATAATAATAAATAAATAAAATAAGGATTACTGAGGAAAGTAAAAAAATAAAAATGACATAAAATCGTGAGCATTATGTGGAGGAGTAGTAATGTGTGCCGTTTGCCCCTGTGGTATTTAGAGTGACCCCTCTGTGTACTTGAACCCTGTATTTAAACGACTGTAACGCTAAACCAATCCTTTAACGGGTGGCATTAGTTGATGTCTACTGCATGTAACCGATACAGAGCTACATAATGGATCTGTCTATTCAATTTTCCAGAGCATGATTTAGGAGAAAATAACATTTGCGAGCAAAACAATGTGGTCTCAGTTTTCACCTCTGGATGTCCGTTAATCCCCTCAACCATGGGACGAAATATTAAATAAACGTGGAGCTTTACAGGGAAAAAAACTAAACAACTCAACTTCATGTGTTGATATTTCAAATATGCAAGTGTCACTTTTTTCCTTTTATGAGCACGAGAAGCCAGCTGGATTAACGAACAGGAGTTGTGTTGCTTTAACTGAAAGGAGGACCGATCTGAGTCTGCTTGCCAGAGCAGCAGAAAGAGACCCACCTCGAACAATCTGCAGCTGCTGGACCATTTCCTCTCTGTAGGACAGCTCACGCTTCATTTGGTCCTGGAAATTATCTGAGGAGAACAAGGAACCTCATCGTATGGACAGACTTGTTCTGCGTCTTGTTTTATTTGATTTTTTTTCTAACGACTCTTAGCTCGCTGAATACACTCACTTTTTGCCTCTCATACCTTTCAGATGCTGAAATTCTCTCTCCAGCTTCTTCCTCAGCTCCACTTGCTCCACCAGCTGCTTCTGCAGCTCCTCTGGAAAGAGACATTAGCATCAAGACGGATGATCCCATCGCATCTCCACTAATACAGTTAAAAACACACACACACACACACACACACCTGATCAAATTCACATCCTAGTTTTTTTTCTACTCATAAGGATCTGTTGCAGCCCCTGCAGTAAAGCGACTTCAGGTGTGTCTCTATCCTTGATAACAACCATTGCTGCCCCCCCCTCTCTCTCTCTCTCTCTCGCAGGCTGCCGCAGTAATTGCCATGCGTTGCCTGGAGGTGGAGACGATAATAACGGAGTCCCAGGGTTTTTCCAAGCGTTGTAAAATAATTAGCTGCCGCGCCTCGGGGTTATGGCTCTGTTCGTTAAAATATTAATAGCCTCTAAACGATTTCCCCTTACAATAATAAGTCAAAACTCCTACATCTCGTGATTAAGTGGTTAACAACTATGGAAGCACTGTAGGCCCATAAAATGCAAATTCGCGTTCGGGAGACTCGGGCGCGTGCGTCTTTAGCGGCTTCGTTTCAAATCAGGAGGAAATCTGTGTGTTAATTTTATTCACACGCGCCTCGGATTTGTTTAAATCGCTAAGGGGCCCCAGTTTCGCTTCGTAAATGTAAACGATCAAAAATAAAAACAAGGAAATACGATCGCTCCCTTCCCCCCGATCAAATTGTTGCTACATTGTGAATTATTGCGGATAATGTGTTAAACTTTAAGAGTTTGAGGCTTAAAGCGCTTCCTACCTTTGGCCATGTTCTCCAGATCTCTCTCATGGACGCTGATGTCGATGCGTAAAGCTCCATCACCTGCAAATAAATCATTAAAAATAAATCACATAAATTTAAAACGATGTCTTTATTTAAAAAAAAAAAAAACCATCTCATGATTTCAAGCTTTTAGTTTTAAACAATTAATCGTATTTTATCGGGAAATACACAAGAGGATGCTTTAAAAACCTTGTCTGTCCTTCTGCTCTGGATAGGACGCTGAACCGCGCTGCGCTTGTGTCTCGGTCATGTGATGGACGCCTGGACATAAACAGGGGGACATTCGTCTTGGCTGAAAAGGTTGCTCAAAAATGTGGTCGAATAAACAGCCGGTAATGAATTGGATCACTAATTGTACCGCTGGCTCTGCTGGACTGCTTGGAGCCGTAGGAAGGAGGTTCGTTCAGGAGGAGCACCGGGCCGTCCTTTTCATGTGGGTACACCTGCAAAACACAGAGCAATTACACGCTGTTTGCGGCGGTTCTTCACATAATTGCAGCCATTCAAAAAAAAAAAAAAAAAAAGAAAAGAAAAAAATTGAAGCTCTGTTTTTTAAAAAAAAATTATAATAATTAAAGCCTTTTATTTAAAATGGTGACTAGTAAGTGTTGGCCTATTTTTTAACCTGTGATCTATAATTGACCAGGTTCGTTGAAATAATAAAGAAATAAATGTTGTAGTTTTTTTGTATTTAAATATATTTAAATCGTAATAATAATAATAATAGTAATAATAATAATAACAGTCCTGCTGCCTTGCTCAAGAGCAAGTCATTTTATCTCTGTTTTATAAAGTACAAAGGCCAATTGCCTTTGATTAAGTCTGTGCTGGTCACCATTTCCGTCATATTTACCCCTGCTGCTTCAGTCCAACTTTCCCTCCGGGGATCATTAAAGCTTCATTTCATCTAATCTCACCTCATGAAGAGGGGAGCCGTTGCGCATCTGTCGGTCCTCATCCGACGAGCCCTGCGGTGATGCCCCAGCTGCCCCGGGGCTGGAGGAGCCGTCGGGCCGCTCCTGGCCCTCCTCAGGAACAGAACAGACCCGTTCGAGCGCGACGGACCCTTGCAGGTCCCTACCGGGGGAGATCAGGACCGACTCCTCTTCCTCCGGACCCCGGTTGGACTCTACGTCCACGTCGTCGTCTTCGTCGTCCACCACGCTGTCCCTATCCGGAGAAGCCGACCTGTAGCTGGAGCTCTCGCTGATGAAATCAGGGGACAGGTAGCCCGGGCGCGCGCCGAACCCGTCCCGGTTGCCGTAGAGTTTGGCGATGGTCTCCGCGTCTTTCACCACGGGCCTGAAGGCCGAGATGTAGCTGATCTTCCTCTGGGAGGCCTCGTCCCCGGACTTGTCCTCGTCGTTCCTGGTGGAGGAGGACTGGGAGCTGGGACTGCGCTCGTGGTGGGGGTGCGGGGTTGTGTCTTTGGGTGTGTTTGCGCCCCGGTCGTTTTGGTCAGACAGGTCCAACTCAGCTTGCCGGACGCCCGGCCGCTCTGCCGGAGGCTTGGGCGGGGAGCCCGGATAGGGCGGCATGGGCAGCCCACCGGCTGCGGGCCAGAACATGGGGAACGCTGGGTAGAGGGAGTCCTTTGCGCCGGGCCAAAACACCCCGGGAACACTGGGCTTGGTGCCGTCAGTCACCCCGTCGCTCTTTTTCTGACACAGCCCGTAGCTGGGGAAGCCATACGGGTGGGGAGGGAACAGGGGTGTGGGGATCTTCTGGAGCATACCGAAGCTCTTGCTGGGCACCGGGATGACCGGGTAGCTCCGCGCGCCGCCAGCCAAGCTCAAGTTATTGCTTCCCTGCTCCTCGTCGCACCGTAAAGTTTTGTGAGGGATCTCAGGGGGGCTAGTTGGAGCCAAGCTGGATGAGGCCTGCGATTTCAGCGACGAGGACATCCCCGACCCGCTCATGGGCAGAGTCCTTTTCCTGCTCCCCCCGTTGAACATGGCCTTAACGTCCTCCCACGCGTGGTTTATATCCTCAGACGGCTTCTTTTCCGTCAGTTTCAGGTGCCGTCTCCACGAATTGAAGTTGGCCGCGTCCGGCTGCAGGTACTTGGACTCCGGGGTGCGGTGGGAGTGAAAGATAAACTTATTCGGGGAGAAATACATGTTGCAAAAGCTGCATTTGATGCACTTCGCCCTGGAGCTGTTGTATCTGGCGGGGATGAAGCTGCCTCTGCAGCCCCACGCGCACTCGTGCGACACGTCAAAGGCGAAATTCTCCGGCAGCTTCGGGGGGCTGTGCGCCCCCAGGAACGACTTGCAGAGCCGCTCGGCCTCCCGTTTGGTGATCATGCCGCAGCGCCTGGACGAGATGGGCATAGCCCCGGCGCGCCGCAGGAGCTCCAGCTGGACGGGCGTGCACTGCACGCAGGTGATGCCCAGAGCCACACGGCGGTTGTGGATCTCGTTGTAGCTGTAGTTCTTCAGCAGGGTGTTGGAAATCTGTGCCAGGCAGAGTCTCTCTTTCCCATCTATGACTAGACACACGATGGGCACCCCGTACAGGGAGGTTTCACTCACTTGGTTCGGTTTGAGGGAGTTTGGGCCGGAAAAGCTCTGAGCGTCCTGCTTCAAACTCGGGGAGGAGCTGGCGTCTCGTCCCGCGTCTCCAAGATGTCCGGGCATCGACTCCATCCCTGGAAGCCTGACGGTCAAAGACAAAGTGCTGAAATTTAGCGTAGGGTGGGATGTACAACTATTTTATATTATATATAAAGCATTAAATGTAATTATGTCAACTATTTAATCAAAACTATTTTTTTTTGGTGCTAATTTAAATCTAAATAAGTAATCAATATGCAAATAAAAACACTAATAATCCCATTAATACGAAATATTTATTATTAAAAATAATAAATAATAATAATAATAATAATAATAATAATAATAATAATTTCAGAAAAATTGTATAACTGCAAAAGTGAAATCAGTCCGAGCCCTTCTTCTGCGCGTCCGGCCTTCTCTACCGGATTTCTTTTTTTTTTTTTTTTTTTTTTTTTGGGTGACCTCCTGCGTGGAAGGAGGACCTCTCCTGCTCCCCTTATCTTCAAATCGGCTCAGCACTTACGGAGCAGCTACTTAAGAGTCACATAAGATCCTTACACACGGAAAAGGACAGAAGGAGAATGCAGCCTGAGCTGCGCCAATGCGCTTAGCGGAGAGGAAAAGAGCAACTGTAAGCTGCTTTTCTGGTAATTACACGGATCCAAGCGTGCGTCCCCGCATTGTTAATAAAAGACCAGCCCTATATATAATTAAAGCTTCAGTGCAGATTAGCCTCAGACAGTGGCCGGGAATTAGGTTGGAGCGGGCCTCTCTCACGTTCACCTGCGCCTACTGACTGCGTAATGTAGGCCGCGGAGATCTGGCATGCAGGTTTTTCATTAAAGTTTAATGGCTGAGTAACAGTTTTCAGAATCAAAGATGCACGCATGCTCCAAACTCGATTCGCGCTTGAGATAGCAACAAAGACACATGTAGACATTGATATATATATTTTTAGTTGATTTAAATAAATACATAAAATACATAAATAAATAAAAATAAGACGACGTACCTTTCTCTCCCGAAAAGACACTCCAGCGATGATCAGAGTGGGGGGAAAAAAAATAAAACAATAAAACTGAAAATGACAAGGAGATGAAATTTCAGGATTTATGTGTCCGGACAGAAACGACGATTAAAAACAAGAGGACAAAACACCGCAGAGTGTGAACTTTATATCAGTTGGCCGACATGCGAGAAGAAGAAGCAGCAGCAGCAGCGGCGGCGCACAGGACCTCCATCCTGTTGGAGCTCAGGGAGGTGAATGGCGTGTAGACAGGAAGCACATGGCACCTCTCTCCTCCTCCTCCTGCTGCTGTCATGCTGATGTGTAATAGCTCTCCCTCTCTGCCTCCCCTCCTCTGACGCACACATAAACACACGCCGAGCTGCACAACACTTTGGATAATTCACAATTTTTGACTCGCAAAGACGATAGAGAGATGATTCCCAATTAAGCCCCCGCTGACCGCATATTGGGAGAAATTTGGCCTTGAGATTATCGTTAATTCCTGCTAGTTCGAGTCGAATAACAAAAGCGAATTAGAAGACAACTGATCAGAAATGTACAGCATTTACGCGGAGATGCAGTCAAGTGGGCAGCATGTGAAGCGGCTCCTTTAAACTCTAGTTAGTGAAGACCCTCTGGAGGCCCCGCTGGGGTCAAACTGATCACAGCATTTCATTTGCACGAAGGATCAGCTCGGTTGCGACTGTGCATCTTGCGTAATTTGCTCCCAGAGTCAAAGCGAGTTGGAGCACACGTTGCGCTGCGCAGGGCAGAAAGAACACCAAAAAGGCCCGGGATTATTTATCAAGTTACTCGGCCATCTGTCAGGTTTCCACGCTCGCCAAGCAGAAAAACCTTCTGCAGCTTCAGGGACGTAAAAAAAAAAAAAAAAAAAAAAAAAAAAAAAAAGAGGTTGAAAGGAAGGATGGATGCTAATCTAAGACGGATGAGCAGGTTGAGTTTTGACTTATTGCAATAATAACTGAATGAAGCCGGTTAATGTTCCCCATCGACACGAACCATAGTGAAGTAAATATTAATATTGTTGTTTTGGGCGTTTTTTATATGAAGACGCTCTATTGACATGAAATGCAGGGGTGTCCCTAGAAAGCCTTTCAAAGGGTTGATCAGACGGAGGGGTGGGGGGGCTCAGACCACCAATAAATAAATAATAAATAGATTTTTAAAAAGACTTGCATGCTGCAAGGACACCAAAAACAGAATTAAAATAACAATAATAGATAAAGAAATGAAAAAAAAAAAAAAAACAACCATTACAGCACTTTGTAATGCTGTAATGTAATGCTGGAATTTGTTTTTCCTTTCCAGTGAAAAACGAATTAATCTACATTGATAAAATTACCTAATAACATAACAAACATGTTAAATATATCAAACTTATATGTTTATTAATCTATGATTTATTGTAAGACATTGTTAAGGTAATTAGACAATGTGACACATTAGTTAATCTTTTTGAGTTTCTTTGTTCAAAACGATCAGTGACAAGCCAAGGTGTTGTTGTTTTTTTAACATATATTTTTAACAGTGATGCACAACATCTGGATGAAGTGCTCCAGATGTGGGTCAGTTTTCCCCTTCCTTATTTTTATTATTTTTAACCAGTATTATACAATTAAAATCCATGTATTGTGACCAGTTTTCATTCATTTCTGTTCTTTACAAACAGACCGTTTTTGGTGGGTCCAACTGCTGCATTTCCTTGGATGACACCTAAAAGTACTTTAAATCATATGTTGTCAAAATGGTCACAAAATGTTCCTCTGATGGCTACAAGCCGACTTACGGTTGGTTGCTACAAAACATAAATTGCCAAATAGGCATATCTGGTATTAAGGAGTAATGACCTACATCTTAACCAAAGCCCAGGAAAATCTGAACTTCCACCAAAAGATGTTGTGCAAAGAATAATAATTAAAACAAAAATCATTATACAAATATTGTTTACAGCTGCTACTCAGTTTGCCATTTACGCAACATGAAATAGCGAGACAGTCGGTCAGCCAAAAAAGTTCTTCTGATGGCATCTATGACATCTATGACAGAACAATAAATTGTCATTTGCTTTAAGTGGCTTTTTGTAACATGTTTGCATTTGTAAAAATGCATTTTGTAAAAAAATAAAAATAATACCTTTGGCTTTACATTTAGGCACTTTTTGTTGGTCTATCACATAAAATCCCTGAAAAAACATAAAGGTTTGTTGATGTAAAGTGAGTCAATGTGAAAAAGTTTCAAGATATGTCAGTGACATCATCGCAATATAACAAATCAGGTTTCAGCCAATTGGGAACTGAGTGAAGGACTTTGGTCCAGGGGGAACCAGGGAGCAAAGCAGACCCCTTAAAGGCTCTGACCGGCCCTGCTCACACGGCGAATTTGTTAACAGATGCAAAACGAGTGGATCGTTTCGGACGGTTTGACAAAAATAACAAGAACGCCCTCATGTCGTCACTCGTCGCGCTGAAGGGAGCGTACAGTGTGTTCCTGGAGAGATGAGAGTGTATGAAGTGTCATCAGCCTGCGTGCAGCTTTTCTTTTTTTCTCCTCTCTCTTACCTCCCTGCAATATTGATGCCGAACCTGATCTTATAAGCGCATCCTCTCCTCTTTCGCCATGGAGAGGTTTTTCCCCCGCGCAGCCCCCCCTCCCCACATCCCCCCTAATAATTACAATTTTATACTGTAATTATTCCCCTCCTTTTAATTATTTAGGCCGCCGAGCTGAATGCAGCCTTTTGTCGCCGCTTATTCCGGGAGAAACGTGAGCTGACGCGGCCGCAGATCAGCAGCGAGGAGGTTTTAATTAGAGACATTTCAGCGGTAATTTTACGCGAGCACCCTTTATTATTCCTGTTGGATACAAATTACCCCCGGCCTCATTGATATGCAGACAACAGAAAGCTTTTAACCTGGAGGAGAAACGCGCCTTCAGGTGTCTGTCCAAACTCAGCAGATGAGCTTCAGCGCGACGCTCATATGGAGGAAATAATGCTCAGTTTCCCCGGACAGCTGATAAATAAAACTACTTGGTGACTACCTGTGCGCTTCTGCTTTCCTCCCCCCCTTTCTCCTTAACCTTCTTCAATTTTCTTTATTTATTTATCCCCCTTTTGTGTCATACTAAGAAAGCCTCAACCGGTTTAAGACTATACCTCTCATTTCTGATGATATAAAAGCAAAAAATATGTTAGATGGTCTTTTGCTTTTGATGCTACGCAGAAAACTGTCCAGCTACACAACAAATAAGAAAATATGCAGATTATTATTATTGTTATTAATTCTCAGCCTCTGAAAATAGGGCCGTCTCCAGAGGATGTTGAGGGATGACTGAAAATCATAGCAGAACTTCGAAAGTGGATAGTTAAAAAAAAAAAAGTGGTGCATAAAACAAAAAAAAGGACAGAAGTTAAAATTAATTAAATAAAAAATAAAATTTAAGTTTTTTTTAAAGTTCTTCCACTCCTGTCTGATATTCACTATAAGATTATATATATATATATATATATATGAAAATAGAAAAATACAACAAGACTGTTTGACCACCTAATCTGTAGAAGGGGCCACTGGCCTCCCTGGCTCCTCCTTGGTAGCGCCCCTGTCTGTTTACACCCCTTACTTCACCTGACCGCCACTGCGCTCTGATCGAAAACTTTTTTTCGGATCTATGAAAACTAAATGAATGCATGTACGTTTTATTATTATTAATAATAATAAATAATAATAATAATAATAATTTCTTCCGCATTTCGTTATTTTTTTTGCCTTATGATGTAAAAAGATCAATCAAGCCCGGCTCAACCGGGACAGGTTTAATAACGGCAGCGATTGTAGCCAAATGTTTTATAATTAACAGTTGTATCAGCACCCCATAAAACCATGACCCCTATAAATCCCATTTTAGAGACCAATCAATCCTCCTCTTGGACTAAAGGGCCTATTGATCCCCCTCTGCTCGGCTCTCTTAAACGCTTTCTCCGTCTCTCTTTTTGTTTCCAGTTAAAAGAGCATTTCGATTGCACTTTTTTTTTTATTGGAGGAAAGACTCCGCCGAGAGGAGAGGAAAGCGATGGCTCGAAAATTAAACGGTGACATTTTAATTACAGGACATTGATAAAGGGATCCGGATAATGGCTGTGTACAGGGCGGCCACTCATTGTCCCGCCTGATGCGCTAATCAAGCCGGACTGCTCTGGGAAAAAAAAAAAAAAAAAAAAAAAAAAAAAAAAAGGTCATCGGGCCGATACAAAGCGGAGACGCGGCTCGGTGGGAGTTTGGTAATATGAGGGTCCCGGACGGCTTCAAATGAAGACGCATCTCCAAACAAAGCACGGTCAATATCCCGGAGCGCCCCCATCTAGATCCCCCCTCCCACCCAGCCCTCCTCCAACCAGACGTATTATCACCATAGGTCACAGGGAGCGCGTCCATAGATCATCTGATGCCACGATTTACATGTCACACAAAGCGTTTGTGACAGGTAAGAGTGACACGGCGAGGCCGGGCTGAGTGATCAGCATCGGGGCTCCCTGCAGACTGCAGCTTAGTTAAATCAACACATGGGATCACTGTGTGACGGATTTGGCATTATGACTTGGTGCTCACTTTAAATTACAGCCAACTAAAATGTGTTTCGGCTCCCTCAAATTGAGACTTTTTGTGCCTTTTCTAAAAAAAAATAAAAAAAAGAAAATTACACAAAATTATTGGATGAAGAAAATCCAAAGAGGCAAATTAATTTGGTACCATTGCCGCTAAAGTCTTAAAGATATGAATCTTTTATCTCATATGCATAATTTTACTGGAAATCTGAGGAAAAAAAGCAAACCTTTTAAGTAAATTTGTTTAGTGAAGGAAATAAAAGAAAAAAGTCCATACAAATATGATGACGCGTATAGGCCGTTTCTTTTTGGCACTGGACACCAGGCTTGAGTACGTATGTTTATCTTGTCACACAATGAGCAGGACGGTAAGGGAGTGAAAGCCTCTGCAGTGCTCACTGTTAGAGAGGCATCTCTGGGGCTTCAAATGTCCAAAACGTCTATTAGCACCACTCTAATAGATGTTTGGCTCAAATGAGAGGAGTCCGTCTTATCGTCACAGTCATAAGTTTGCAAAACTCTGCTGGGAGTTCAACTGGGAACTCTGTTTCAGCAAGAAACACTCCAGGTGGGTTTAGTGTTGAAACATAGGGCACTAAACAGTGCAGAATACAGTGCAGTGTGTATATATTTCAAATATATATACACACACATACATTTTTGTGCCCTGGGTACCTTGTCAGAGCACATGTCTTTATGAACTCCTGGAAGCTTCAAGCAAATCAAAATCAGGTCTTCCTGGGTCTTTCAATGAGATAATTATCCAAAACATAAAGGAGAAGTCAAGATAGAAGTGGTTCAGCAGACACACACCGACCTTCCATGGACATCTCCACACCCCGACCTAAATCTTTTAGAAAACCTTGGAAATCATCTGCCGGAAAGCGAGCATAAGAGCGCGCTCAGGATTACAGAGATGGTTAAGAGACCCTCTGACCATAACCATCAGGCAAGGCAGGTGAAGTATCTTGTCCAAACACACAACAATGGAGACAGACGGAGCAGGGATTCGAACCGGTGACCCAATGACAGCACAAGTCCTAACAGGTATTTTTCTGCAATAAACTGCTGTGACTGAAAGTACAGCAAATAAACAGGAGAAGATCATTATAGATGAAACTGAAGGCCACACCTTCTTGCTCCCCCAAAAGGCACCTATACCAGACACCTGAGTGAGTCTGAGCAGAAGGAATAAAAAACAACCAAATAGGGCTGGGCGGAGGGCGTATAAGGTGGATGGCAAGAAAAACAAAACAAAATACAAAGCAGAGCTCTGGGGAACAGTTGGGAAGTCATCCCAAGGAGGAATAGAGTTCCAGTGGATGTTTGTGCAGCACAAAGGAACCCATGAGATCATGTTTATTTGGATGACTGTGTGGCCTGGAGAACCCTAGAGGAACCCTAGAAGAATCTTGGGAGGTAGATGGCGGTGGAGACGGCCGAGAGGCTGGTCATGGTGACAGAGAACGTCTGGAGACAACCTGCACAGGAACTTGGAGGCTTTTGGCTGGCAGCAGAGCAGAAGGTCTCACCACGTTTGAGTCGAATGTTTAAGAGTTGGTGTCTCAATAATAGTTTTTCTGCTCTTTAGTTTGCAATTATGTGCCGCAGTCCGCTCTATTTCCATCAACAGCATAACAGTTTAAGTGCTGCATAACAGCCCAGCTTTTTAAATGACCAGTTAGACACAGATATGGGTACAAATAGGACACAGTGTAAGTGAGAATACATTTACATCTGCTGTTTATGACAAAGTGCACAACTTGGTTATGCAAGAAAACACATTTACTCAAAAACATGATTTTTCTCCCTCTCATAACACTTTATTTTGTGCATTAGTAATAAGTTTTTAGACCGACAGAATACCAAATTGAGCACTTCACCATCAACAGCTGTTGTAGCCTAAATATATTCTCACTTAGACTGTGTCCCATTTGCACCCATGAGTTTACCCGCTAGCTTAAAAAGTTTGGATGTTGCACATCGTGTTGGTGGTAGAAAAAGTGGGGAACGTGACCCATTATTGTAAACCACAGAGCAGAGAACGTTCTCCTGAGACACCGCGACTCAAATGTGTTGAGATAAAAGTGCCCATTTTTAAAAGACTAATCAGACGGAAAAAAAAAAAAAGTCACCTTTTGGTGGATATGTTAAGTTTACGAATATATTTAAAGGTTGCCTCGTCGGTCATATTTTAATCCGTTTACGGGAGTTTTGAACGACGCGCGTTCCCGCGAATGCAAACCTAAGCAGCTCGTGAGGTAAGGTAGGTATCCACATCCCGGCAAAGTCAGAGTGTATCGAGTCTCTTTGAAAGACAAAGTCTCCTCCAGCTGATCGTCAAAGACAAATTCTTTCTCCTCTAGCTAAAGAGCTCGTCAGAAAAATAAAAATAAAAATCCTGAGTCCGATTCATAGCAAAGGTAATCCTCTACCTCCTCCACCTGCTGCTGGGTCCATCTCTTCTGCTTGGTCCTTCCGTCACGTAAGGCGGTGAGCCAAAAGTTCAGACCGGAACCCGGGGTCACCGCACACATATTTAAGGAAATAAAGATGAACACTTATGGTAAGTGTTCATCTTACCATAAGATGAACTGGCAACGTCACGGAGGATAATCTCAGAAGGCAACGGGGGGCAAACCTTGAAAAACTGACGGACGAACCAATGGAGGAAAAAAAAAAATAGATGATAGGTTTTAAATACACCGAGGGAGAGAAGAGAGCGGCATAGAAACCAGAGGGACTAATCAGAGGCAGCTGGGGAAGATAGCAATCAGAGAGATGGAGATGTGAAACAGCTGGAAAGGGAAGCGCACTAAACCAACACGCAAAAACACTTAGAAGAATTAAAACCAGGTCCAAGCAAATCAACAGGAAAACATGACCCAGCTAAAGCTCAAACACCTAAGAATTGTGACACAAACACTCACAATGAGAAAGGAGCAATGTCCAACATTCAGGTGTTTAATTTGAGTTTATTCTAAAAAAAAAAAAAATTCTCAAGTGTTCTTTTTAATTTGAAAGAATTGCTTCATTAGGGACTTCGTTTCTGACACAGCACGTCTATAAACATGAAAGATGAGAATAAAAAAAATCAACAAAACATTTCATCAATTTCAATTGACTGAAGAGATGGTTCACTGAAACCTTGACCTTTGTCAAAGTTGTTATGCAGTTGAGTTGATGGCTCAGTTTGAGTCGTCTTGTGCTACTTTTACAGTATCGTTGTTCACGTTAAGCTCCTTCGCTTGGTTTCCTCTCCCTCAGCTTCCACTTCACCCACTGTCTGCTTCCTGCTCTGTCTGGATATGAACCACCCTTGACCTCAGCCATGCTAAATGTTTTTTACAGTTGCATAAATGTTGAGTTTTGAAATTTTATAGCTTTAACGTCTGTGGAGAAATTGAATATAGATTATTGTGCAGAGTGGTGATATACAGTAGACCAAAAGTTTGGACACACCTTTCTAATTCAATGGGTTTTCTTTATTTTCATGACTATTTATAAGGCAAGAAATCCCACTTATTAACCTGACAGGGCAGGTTGACCTATGAAGTGAAAACCATTTCAGGTGACGACCTCTTGAAGCTCATCAAGAAAATGCAGAGTGTGTGCAAAGCAGTAATCACAGCAAAAGGTTGCTACTTTGAAGAAACTAGAATATAAGGGGTATTTTCAGTTGTTTTACACTTTTTTGTTTAGTACATATTTCCACATGTGTTATTCATAGTTTTGATGCCTTCAGTGTGAATCTACAATGTCAATAGTCATAAAAATAAAGGAAACTCATTGAATTAAAAGGTGTGTCCAAACCTTTGGTCTGTACTGTGTATATATATATATATATATATATATATATATATATATATATATACATATATTACATATATATACATCAAATTAACCTGCACATGTGAGGAAAGTGCTGCTAGGAATGATGAGCTTTCTGGATCATCCGATCATCATACTTTTTACACACCGCACTTTTAATTCCTTTTATTTGTTAAAATGTTTTTGTATTATAAATACATTTTTTTGTACGTCACAGTTGTATGACACTTTGTGTTGGTCTTTCACATTAAATTCCAACGTTTGTGGTTGCAATGTGACAAAATATGGAAAGTTCCAGGGCTATAAATCCTTTTTTAAGCCACCGGAGTTGCCATTTATGTGTAAACTCAAAGCTAGTGCAGTTTAGGAGAACTTTTCTGCCCAAGGAATTAAGTGGTAATCACCGAGTAGAATAAATAAATTTTCTCTAAAAATGATCAGGTATTGGACTGACAACAAGTGAAGGGTCAGCCACAGTCCAAACATAACACAAGAACTTTGAATAACTTTTAGAAAGTCTGGGGAGCTATTTGATCAAGACTCAAGATTCCAGGAAAATAAAGAAATCTAAAAGTATCGATGGCTCTGGACTTTTTTCTACAAAGTTGTATATCACTGCAGGATTTAAAGACAATAAAATAAAATAACTTGACACACTGAGTGAGTCTTCATCAGGGTCTTTCCTCTCACAGGAAGCTTTAGCAGCCTGCTGATCCCGCTCTGCACATCCAAGATCGCCTTTTCCTCCAAAAAGAAAAAAAATAATAAACGTCTGCATGGAGTTTCAGTGGAGAGTACTGAAACTCTCCACTGAGATCAGGACCTTTCAGATCCTGATTCACAAATTAAAGCAGTAGAGGATTGAGACCATAGCTGCTGCTGATTGAAGTAGAAAGATCAGTTTTGTCAGCAGGTGGCATCTCGCAAGATAGTGACTCTCTTATATATCTTAGGAAATAAGAACCATTTTGTATATCTTGTAAAGATTGTAGCACATATGATTAAAAATCATTTTTAAACTTCATTGAGGTTTGGTAATTAGCTAGGGAGTATTTCACTAAGAACAATGCTGCTAGGTCTTCGTTTTGCTGCAGACTGCTTCCACACATAGCAAAATAAAGTGTAAATAAACTTCTATACGTCTGAATAGAAGTATAGATCATTGAAATCACCCTGGCCTTGTGCTTTCTGGAGTTAATTTAGAAACATATAAAACACACATTGTCCAGTGTGTGTCGGCGCCTGTACTGAACGGCGAGCTAAAGTAATAAGCTGCGAAGACAAAGGAACCGGGGTTTGTTCGAATGACAATATGGTGTCATCTCAACGTGTGATTTAAAGTTCAACTTGATGACTCAAACGTTGATCAACTATAAGGAGTGGATATGAATGCAAAAGTAAAAATTTTGCTTTATGTTGAAATATTTATAAGGTTTAAAAATTGAAAGGGCAAAGAGGACAGCTGACCGACTGAATAGAGCGTGGAACAATATCTTGATCCATACCTCATTTCTTTAGTTTTGGCTTCAAAAAGAGACTTTCTTGAAATCTTTTACAACGTGTTCGATTAATATTTCTGCATGAGCTCAAATTTGTAACTCTTTCTCATTTTCATAGGAATAAGTTTTGTTTCTTTATCTAGCTATGGATCATTCAGACATAAAACGGCTCCCAAATTCAACAGACAGACAACTGTTGAGTCTGCGAGTGACGGAGAATCAATTTTACATTTGTGACCACTACTTTAGTTTAAAATATACCAGATAACACATCGCAAGACAAATAAGATCATGGTTGAATTCAATTGATGATCTCTTGTATCATTTGTTTTTGTCTGGATGTGTGGATGACCTTTCAATACATTTTTATGTGCACCTCCAACCAACTCAGATGTCGTGAACTTAGCTTTCAGAGGCTAACAATCATCTGAGCTTTTACAAATTGGCAACAGGAAGTCTGTTAATGTGAGTCAAACCACCAGCAACTAAAGATCAATGAAAGCAATATTAAGCAATTTTACTATAAAGAAATTAACAAAAAGAAAGTGTGAAATTAAAGTTTGAACAAATTGCTAAAACTATTCTCGTCATGTGCTGAATTCAATTCATGGTGCCAGTTTATAATAAATGTCTCTTTATTAAAACAAGAGAAAGAAAAAGGTTAATTCAATCTGACGATGCACACTTTCCATGTGAACCTCGGTATCAAACAATGGAGTTAAAACTGCAGCAATGTTTATAAAAAAAGTACATTTTTACACATTAGTTAAAATTGTCATTATGTTGTTACAGTATAAGACAGTCTCTGAAAAGCTAGCTAGCTCCTTTACCGTTTCCCAGTGCTGCCAGTACTAACTGCATAAATACACCACCCAGTAAGAAACAACCAATGAGAGAGAGGAGGAAGGTCTTAGCGCTGTCAATCACTTAATTTTTGCTAAGCTACTGCTGATTCACCACAGCATAGCCTGCCACCAATGCTAAAGCTAGTTAGCTAGTTATGGCCACCGATGACAGACGGCGGATCAACGGTTTTTCTGTAACAGTAGGTACTTTTCCACCATTAGCATTTGAGCAGCACATACACAAAACTGAACAGCGCTAAGGCCCTCCCCCTGGCTCTGACTGGTTGTTTTTGACTTCAATAGTAGCACTGGGAGGAGCTTGATTGTTTTTCACAGATCATCTGTTTAATACCACACTGTCATGACATGGTGACAGTTTTAATAAATATAGAAAAACACGGTTTTGTAAAAGTTTTTAAGTTCAGTTTACTATTCAAATTGGTTAAGAAAATTTTCTATCAAAGGAAATCTAGCTGATTTCATCGAGCCACTGGCTTGCAGCGCAAATCTAGAGGAAAAGCTCCCTGTTAAGAAACCTCCAGCAGGACCAGAACCTGGCCGAGTACACGAACGACAGAAAACAGACAAAATAAGGGACACAGAGAAATGCTTTCTATGTTCAGAAAAAGAGTAAAGAAGAAGTAATGACAGCAGCAGCTCGTTGAGTGGCCTCATCTATAACTAACGTCCAACGTTCGCATCCACGCACAGAAGCCACTCAGTTTCAGGCAACTTATTTTTATATCAAAAACATATTCAACCAATTGTGTTGCTTAATAAACCTTGGCGAACTCGCAGGTGAAAGGATTTAGATTGTATAATTAAAATTTCCCCACAGTCCTTTCATTACGTCTTGGTGTATTGCAGTTTGGACAAAAGAGGATGAAAATTGTGGCAAAATGAAGGTTTTGATAGAAATTAGTTGAATTTAGTTGCGGCGACGGCGCATTCACATGCATTCACATCAAATCCTTAATCGTTTTTTTGCAAATAAATGACATTGACATTACACCTGTCGGAGCTCCGACTTGATTCCCCCGTTCCGCTCCGTTTTCCCTTCTTTCTCTTTCTCGGCCTTTGTTTGGAATAAATAAAATAAAATAAAAAAAAAATTAAAGTTTTTTTCAAAAATAAGCTCGACCTTATTTGCTCTTCATTTTTCCACATAAAAAAGATCTGAGTGAATACATTTGAATGCAGTGTATTAATTTAATACACGACTAATGTATAAAAAAAAAAGTTTTCCTCTTTTCTTTCGGTCTTCATTTCGCATTCTGAACACCATTAATTCATCGGCCCAACATCTTTTTTCACTGCATTCAGACGAATTGTGAGGAAAACTCGAGAGTTATTCAGCGAGGTCGCTCCGACGCCAAGCCGACGGGTTCGAGGTGAAAACTCGCTTGCGCTGCGGGTTAACGCGTCACCTTCACTTCTTTAATGAAACTGCAGGCGCCTCTCCCTTTAGGAGTTAATGAAGTTCAGCCGCATAAGAGGAGAGTTTTTGTTATGACACGTGTGTGGAGGCATAACAGATTGTTTCGACTCAAGCTTTTCAAGTCGGGAGACAAAGGAAACGCAGCGCGTCCTTGTCGTTTCAGGCGAACAAACGCGGCCTCGTGTGAACACAATCGTTCCGCTGGACGAGATCCGCGCACCTTGAACCGCATCTCACAGGTTACATCGGATATTAATTATCAAGAATATATCAGGTGTTAATTAAAGGTGGACTGAGATTAATGACGAAATGCAAATTACAACTGAACTCATGGAAAGTGCTTACAGATTTGGGTCACACCAGTACAAGACGGCAAAAATTTCGGAATATTGAAGACAATGGGGGTTTTTTCCCACCACGTTTAAGGCCATGTTAAGTGTGAAGGCCATTCTCTGAATGCTGGCTATTATTTATTTTATTTTAATAAAGACCAGCTGAGGCTCGTTGCCGTCTGCCTGAATTACAACAAAGGCTAAACAGAGAAAAAAAGAATAATTAAAACAGTCCTGCAGAAGAGTCGGTTTTTCATTTTTTCAACACTTGCTTCAAAAGTTTTCATCCACTCATCATAGCATGAACGTGATTCCTTTGGGGCTTAAAGATTCACTTCTTAGGGTGAAACGATTGTACAACAAACAACTGCAATGACCCGGGATGTGGATTAACAGATTAGGATTACAATTCTCGCCTCAAAATCAACACATCAGGCTTACCTGAGAGATTTGTGACAGACAATAACTGAGCTTCTGAGCATAATGACAAAAGTTACGTTTGGAAGAGTCAAAGTGAGATTTTCAGATTAATGAATGCGGTACTAGCTGTTAGGATGGTGGTAGCATCATGTTGCGGGTTTGTTTCGCTGCCAGTCACACCCAATACTTAAAGATGAACATAATAAAAGAGATGGAGAACATTGAAACTTGGATAAACCTATGTGTTTAGCCACACCTAGTTGCATTGGACAATGATCCCATACTTACAGTAAAACCAATGCAAGCTAGGCTAACGCGTAGCTTCTGCTCTGATTCCTTTATTAATGAGTTATGCTTAAAAGCCAGTTCCTTTCAACAAAATCAAACCAATGTAAATGAACTCGACCTAATATACCACTAGGTACTTTTTGTTTTTTGGTCAATGTGAATCTGTGTGAACAAGGCTCCAACGTGGCGTTCCTCAGGGCTTCATTCTTGGGCCTATTTTCAAAGACAATATTTTCTTTGCTTACTGCAAAAAAAAAAGAGAAGTCATAGATTTTAGTCCCAAAAACACCACAAGTACAGATTCATGTCAAAAACTGCTCTTAGCTTTTAAACAAAAAAGGAAACCCGGCATTACTACGGCTTTTGAACAAATTTTCCCCAAAAAGATAAATTTCTTTGTCTTAATTTTAAACTTTATTTAAGTCAAGTTTAAAACCAGGACAAGTGCATTTGTTTTAAATCAAACACAAAAAGACTCCAAAACAATTTAAATACATTTTATTTAGTATATCTGGAGTATGTGCCAACATTAACAACTAGACAAAAAAGGCCGTCAGTAACATCACAGCATTAATAATTCTGCTGAATCAACACTTTTCTAAGGCTTTGTGGTTTTGATGTGGAAAAAAAAAACATTAAAAAGAGTAGAAAGGTGGTGCTTATTGTCAGCAGACAGAACAGGTAAGAAAAACAAAGGCCGCTTTCATGGCAGATTAAAAATAATCACAAAAAGGTGTCGCTTTCATTACCACGTCACAGAAAACTGTTTCTTTTTTTCTGACTGTTTTAATTTGCGATAATAATTTTGCCAACTGTTACCAGAAAATGACCAGGATCATACACTGATGTTCCTTAAAACATAGAGTCTACACATGTATAGAGTTTTATTCTGTTGACTTAAAACAATTGGGAGCTCATGTGAGAGGATCCTGCTTGGTAAATTACTTCCTCCCAAACAATAACTTCAGTGCTTTGATTAAAACAAAAGAGGAAACCATAGGTTAAACTAGCTTAAACTGAAATAAAGTCCAGTTGAGTTTGTTTTTTTTTAACCCTTCTGAGCTTATATTATAGCACATTAGCGCTGCTTCTGAATACTAAAATCATGAGACTGATGCCTGTCTTGGTCTGCGGCTTCCAAAGGTTTCAGAGACGAAATGTGTCTCTGAAACGAGCGGCCATGACAGTCAGAGGCAGATGAACGCCAGTGCCTCGGAGGCGGATTGAAAAAGGTGTCGAGTGAGAAATGTGCAGACGTCCTTCCATCTCAGAACGCAGCACATGATCCTCTTCTTGGTTCGTGGAGAGCTGGTGAGCTTGCTGATTACCAAGTCAAACAAATGTGTTGCACACACACCTCTGAGAGCGATTTGGTCTCTTGACGACAAAATGTCACAAAACACACAGAGGCAAAAAAAACATCCATTGGTATCTTTTTCTTTTCTTTTTTTTTTCTCCGTTGGGTTTAAAGAGAAACATTTGTTCTGGACCAAAAGCACAAAGAGGAGCTCTCCTTCTTTCTTTCTTTCTTTTTTTTTTAGCAAATATCAAATGACAACTTAAAGTTGCTGAGGTAATAAACGAAAGCGCATGAAAACCAGGCACAGAAGACGGGCAGTTACTCACAGGAGGAAACCTTGACATTCACTTGAAGGCCGTGCTCAGCAAAGCAAGACCCCGCCGGCCACTCGTGGTCTTTTTGCAAAGCTGTTTACTGTCTCTGATCCTTTGAGTCAATTCTCAGGATTTCTGGATTCTCCAAGAATAATAATAATAGTAATAAAAAAACAAAACATGGGAGAGCATCTGCTACACAAGATGGAGATTGAGACAGCGAAGCTCGGACTGCACAAAGTCTGGACACGCGTCCCGGGATACGAGCTCCTCCGTGTTTCGTCAGCCGAGTCTTTTTAAATAAACAGATTCTCAGATAAAGTATGTAACAATTATTACCCAGTCATTAATGCAGTGCATGTGGACGTACTTGGCCCTGAAGGCTTTTGTAAGTGCTCATGGTTTGGTGTCAAATGTCCCGGTGAGTAACGTCTGGACAGCAGGAGGACGCCCGACGTGTCACTGAGCCTGCTGAGATCGCCTCTCCTCCAGACAGCGACAGACCCACATGGACACCACCTCGGCATTCCCATCGTTGTACTGGATTATAAAGGAATGGTCCTGAAACAAGCAGGAAAACAATGGTTAGAAAGGACTGACAGACGTCTTTGGGAAAGATGCAAGAATTTCATGAGTTGACCAAATCTTTGGAATTAAAATCTTCCAAATAAGAGAAAAAAAAAAGTTTTTCACCACCCTTTAAATATTTGATCGTATTTCCATATAAACTCAAATTGTTTTTAAATGGTAGGAAATTATTAGACACCAAATAACGGTTTTTATTCAAATTTTGTTTACATAAACTAAACTACTATTGGCATTTGATAGAAAAACATTTCACTTTCTACTTGAACAATGCAAAAACTCAAAATCTTACCAAAAGTCATTTTGGTTTATTTTCTAGTGCAAACATCTCAGTACACTTGAAATAAGACAAAACTCACTCACAAGTAAATTTACAGCAAGATAGAAGGTTGTTTTACGTAAATAACTCCTTAATATTGATTAAAAAGTACTAGTTCCACTGGCAGATTAATTCACTTAGACATTTTTCAAATAAGTGAAATAATCTGCCAGTGGAACTAGCACTTTTTCATCAATATTAAGGAATTATTTACTTAAAACAAGCTGCTACATCTTGCTGAAAAGTTAGTTTTGTCTTATTCCAAGTCTAATAAGATATTTCCACTAGAAAATAGACCAAAACGACTTTGTAAGATTGTGTGTTTTTGCAGTGCAAGTCTTTGGAAGTTACACTTGTGTAATTTTATTTTGAAATGACAGTCCCGAGTTTCATTAAATATCTGCTCATATCATTGCATGACCTCCACAGTAACGCTTAAGGATTGGCTGCAAAATCAAAGGTAATGAGCTTCCTCACAAAAACAAAGACACGTCTAACAGCCATTAAGTTTCTTTCACTTAACTCCACATTATAATTTTTTATTATCGAACAGACGGACCGGAGTCGCAAACGTTATTAGGCCTTTATGTAGAAAGGTGTTAGAATTTGTGAGATTTGTGCTTATCCCCAAATATGGACCACGAAATGTTGATAAAATCCAAATAAAGTAAACAAGCACAGCAATAAAACCTGTTAAATATTAATGCCCGACAGATTTGAAGTGACGACGTCCCAGAGAACATCCTGGGTTTAACGACCTTCTTGAGCTGTGTCAGGATATAAAGTGAGATGTGTAATAAAAAAAAAAAAAGATAAAAAACAAAATAAATAACAACGCTTTAAAAATGAAATTCAGAATAATTCTGACTGCTTTTCATTAGCGGAGCAAACAAATCAAAATGTTCCACCTGGCGACTGACAGCTCGTAAAGGCTGTTAAACAGCGCCGGTGTACGCTTGCAGCAGGACTGGAAAAAGAGATGTCACATGTGATATCTCAGTCGGAGCGAACCCGGTCACCCAATCCCCCTCGACGGCTTTCCAGAGAGAAGCCGGGGGGTCGCAGAGGTCACCCGGAGGTCAGGGATGAAACGGGAGCAGGTTGTAAATGAAACAAATCAACTCAGGGCTGACCGGGAATTTTCGTTGAGACGTCTCAATGTCCAATTACATAAGCAAGGAAGCTTTAATGAACTTGTCAGCACTGATTTCAACAACATCTGACCAGAACAACAAGAGATCACGTCAGTGGTGCACAGTGTAGATCCTAACAAGGAGATCGATCAGAGAAAAAAAAAAAAAAAGATAGAGACTACTGTTTGGTCTGGTCTAGACGGAGCACACGTCTCAGTGATGCTGTGCAAGAAAGTCATGAGTTAAAGTGTTTGGCAGAATTTGGAGACAGACTTGAATCGAGTAGGATTACAATTGATCTTTGTGATCAGAAGTCTGTTTCTTCACTTCACTTCCTGTTTGCACAGTAAGGATCTACACATTTACATCAGGCAGAATATGGTGGATCCCCAGTATTAGTGGGGGTTAATGACCACAGACAAACATCTATGAATACTTAAGATTCCCACTAAAAACACTTAAATAAATACTTGTTTTAATAGTTCAGATACCAAATATACCATATTGTGTATTGATAAGCACAGTGGGGACCACCTAAGGATTGTCACAGAAACTAATATCTAGTTTTCCTTATTTCCACCCTCTAGCTAACAGCCAATCAGTGTTAAGGAAAATAAATGACACTCCTGGATTGGCAGCTTCACAAATCCCAGCCAATAGCGTGTCAAGTAGAATTGATGGGTATGTCAGCTTCCAAAGCCACATTTTATTTAATATATTAGCTGTGCTCTACAGAAAAATCCATAGTCTTTTGCAAATAATTTGGAGTTATGTTTCAAAGAAAAATATGCGAATATGCAGCAGTCCTCTGTATCTCACTGAATATTTAGGGGACAGAGAGGGGACCAGTTAACATGATAATTGTTTTTTAAGCATTTATATGAGGATATGTATAAGTAATAGTCTAGTGCAAACAGAACCCAGTTGTACTTAGTGGGAAGAAAATATCCAAAGCTAGTGTCTTCTACGATCAATGAAGCTAAAACAAAGGCTAAATATCAATTAGATATTCCTAAACACTATTAAAAAAAATAAAAAAAATACCAGCTTAAAACATTTTATACTCAGTGTTATCATTATAATTTGTTGAATACTAGTGAATTTATTTTAGTATCATTGCAGCTCTTCACAGCAAGCCAAAAAGGAAAATGATAGCATGAAAATGACTCCATTTTAATCTTAACACAAGAACAAAAGTACAAATTCCTGAGCAATTTCCTTCTGATATTCAGAAAAAGAAAAAGATTATCCGACGTTCTAATTGAGTTTCAACATCATGTACTTGCAATAACACGACTTTTGGCTGTTTCCCAACTGTGTTTGGACAGCATTGTGCCAAAACCGATCATTTTCCACAACTGCTATGTGTCATTTATTAATTGTTGCCAGTATACTGGAACATAAAAAATCTAAATACATTTTAAACACATTAAAGTAGATTCAGTCTTCTACGGGTACATAGGGAAGTAATTTTGTACTTCCTCAACAAGCGTAGAGTATAACCTGAGCTGACATCTGCTGCAGGTTTAATACCCATATACACAACACAAACCTGCATTACACAGCAGATACAGTTACTATATAAAAGAGGAATAAGTCACAATTGATAATTTATCAGTTTCTTGAAGGAGAGTCATGTAAATGAACCCAGACATGAATTAAATGCCATGGGATAAACGGATGGGAAAGGGTCCAAGTTACCCTAAATAATGAGGTTTGGTCCAATCAAAGTTGGTGTAAATGGTAAAAGGTAGGTTGGGTATCACCAATCCCCTACTTATTGTTGCTTATTGAAAACATGAAAAGCAAGAACACAAGTAAAATGTCTCTGATCCTCAATGTTTAGAAGATTAAGCTGCCCGACTAATGACACAATTCTAACTTCCACCACATATTCTGCTGTCAACTTATTGTTTAAAGCTGTTTTAGTTAAAGGATAAACCGCTTGCCATTTTCTATATCCCGCTGCAGGTTTGCTGTCAGATTTACACTGTGGACTCATTAAACGCCTCTCAACAACAAACAAACAGGTTCACACCATGCAAAATTAGCAAAGAAGTAGGACACACTGGTGGTGATGCTCCACTTCCTCTCTCCCAGGGGTCTTTTGGTCTATTTCTGGCTACACAGGGAAATATGTGGGCATGAAAATTCTCTAAAATCAAATTCAGGGTGAACACTGTTGCTGCTTGCTTGCTCATCAGGGTCTCTTACTCACAGTTAACATTTTAACTCACCACAGTAGAGGAAACGGTTGCATACTTCAGAGTGCTCCGACTGTGAACAAAGTGTACGGACTGTAAAGGACTGGCGCAAGCCCCATCAATCCTTTTGCCCTTCTAATGGGCAGCTAGGGTTAACACAGTCTGAGGTTAATTACTGTCATATCAGTGCGAGCATGTGTGTCAGCGAGAGACACACACTTCCGCGCACACAGCGGACGCTCCTGGGTGCCCCTCTAAGAGCTGGACATCCATCTCATCAATCTTTCTTTTTTGTGTCTGCACTGAACAAGTGATATAAGAATAAAGAGGACGTCCTAAGTGACGTTTTCCTTTTCTCTTGTTTTAAATCAATCTCTGGAACCTCTGCTCCAGAAATTAACCCCGACATGCCAGAGGAATCTGCTGGAGTCTGGCCTGGATGAAGGTGGCAGTCAAAATGCATATGCAACATGCACACCATAATGAGGTGGGTGAAGCTTGGCAGGTGGGGAAATTCGCTGGTTTGACCAAAGGATTCGATGTGGTCAAACTCTGAACAGCGGCAAATCTAAAACACAAAACGTGTTGTATGTACAATGAGAAGCACATCATAAATGCATGTCTAAGTCCATATGTTAATAAACCCTTTGATTAATAAGACAGACTGGAAAAATACTGTATAAATATAATCTGGTAGATCCAGATGCAATTAAAAAAAAACTTTCAGCCTTAATCCCTGCATGAAAATTAATGATTGAAACATGAAGACTGTGACTACATCCTTGTTTGTATGAAAAACAAAAATCATCCACTTTGCTACACCTTTGAAAGAGAAACTATTTATTCCTGAACACAATCAATTCACATTTCCTTTAAAAAAAATAACATTTCCCAAATAGAGTTAGTACAAGTCTCATTTAAAAATAGCTCTATAGGAGCTATAGACAAAACCACAGGAATTTAAGGAAGTTGAGTTGATTTCAGAATAAGAACTTTACAAATCAACTAAGAATCTTGAAATGATTTCAAGAACAAATTCAGGGAATTAATGTTGAGTTGCGTTGGTCACAAAAGAGGAGCCGTCTTAGTCTTGGGATGGAGCGTCGTATTGTTTTAAATCCTCACAGTAAATGGGTAGAAAGGATAAAAATCTAAAATCTGACAATCCGTACAATATAAAAGTTGAAAATAAAATTTGAGCTTAAAATCTAATGAAAATATTAAATAAATTATCTGTGACGTTTCAAATGAGTAACATGCTGATGAGAGAGGCCACCATTCAGATTATTTCTTGGCACAAATGAACTATGCAATATTCAATTACTAAAACAGTTTAGGATTTTAAGAGTTATTTAAATCTCAATCAAAGTGTTATCGTTTATATAATTATTAAGTCTATTCATTTACTCTTTTATTATGTTTATTTAAATTTTTATTCATGTTTTTAGTCAAATTCAGTTTGTGGCCCTCAATTGTTTTTGGTTAATGTTAAAAAAAGGAGGCTTAAAAATGTATATCGTCCAAGAAGCCTTAATCTACCACTTACTGAAAAGGAAGTAGAAACTTTAAGAAAAATATTTTATCTCTTGCTTTTTTCTATTATTTTTAGGTATGCCTTTTTAAAAAATCTTTTAATCCTCATTGGGTAAATAGGCTTGGACTATAAAAACAAAAGCCTCCTCATCTTTCCTCTCCCGCCTCCACACATGATCATGTAATAATTAAATTACCTGCACCTTAAATTAAGTTTGAAACCTTTATTAGAGGAGTTATGAATGCAGAGTGAATAACTACTCGTTGGATCAGGTCATTCAAGGTGTTGGACTTTCCGCCGTATTAAAGCAGGGTCAGAGGTGAGACGGGAGAAGGACTCATTTAAAAGTTGCATTAATCACCGTCTTGCCAAATCAAACCGGGATAATCACCTGCAACTGCTCTGCTCAGAAGGAAATGACCCAAACCCAGGGGAAATTCTACCCAACACTTTAATTGTTTGAAGCCTTTGAAGGGTCTGTTTAATCCAAGATTAATTTATGCGATTTTAAATAACTCTGTGCATGATTAATACGCCGAGATGAAATTAAAAGCAGTTTGGGGCAATTATAACAAGGGACTGGTCATCACCTCATTAGAATGGTGTTGGAGACAACATGGCGAGTGTGTGTGTGTGTGTGTGTGAGAGGGAGAAAAAGGTGAAGAGGTAGATAGAATAACTAGGTCTTTACGGATTTGCATGCTAATCGCTACATCCCACTGGAAACTTGTCGGCATTAGGCGTGTCCAACCTATGATGTATCCAAACTTTTCTGAGGTGTCTTAAAATGCCATTTACCCTCAACGTCTGATAATCTGTGCATCTAATGTCCACACACCCCTTTTCCCCGATACGCAGCTCCGTCTCTGTCCAACGTTACGTCGCAGGTCTACCTTTGCGCGCCGGATGTCTCGAGAGAATTTGGACGTGAAGAATTAATCTTTTATGCCCTCGCTTAAGGAGCAAAGTGTTCCCAGGAGCTCTGATTTGAAACAGTGAATGTCGCAGCAACACAATTTGTCACAGAAGAATCTAGAGAGGAATTGGATTCCTTGTAGACAACTCGCACAGTTACCTTAGAAGTTTGACCTTAGAAGTTCTTATTTCAGGCGCGTTTTAGTAGTGGGCGAAACATTTAGCAATATAAATAGAAAAAAAACCTGCCTCCACGTTCTACCTTGGTGGTCTTCTAGCACCACTTGCACTCCTCAAGTGGTGGACTCATGGACTGTTATAAAAATGCTGATATGGAAGACCAGCCTAAACAAAGTTTGATGATTCACAAACTAGAGAAGAGTCCAATAAAAAGTACAGGAATGGTGGGTTTAACTAAGGACCCTGTAATTACAGTAGATCGGGAACTTGGGTGTTAGATGGTATCTGCTGGATTCCTTGGTTGTCAACCATTTGACAATAAGCACTTTATGAATCCTTGAATCTGACTGAATGGATTTGTGGTGCAGTGGATAGATTATATCTTTATGCCACTGAATTTAATGTGGGATTAACTGAACAACAACTTTACAGTAGTCTCTTGCAAACTCAAAGTGCTAGAAAAAGAGTCTCAGGGGCCATTCTCTGATGATCTTTACTTCCTGTTTTGAGCAATGTATGTACCTTAGCAACTCCACAGTGCATCAGCCTCACCCTTTGAATAGGACACTCAAAGGAAGTCATAAGTGCTGAAGCACAAATCCCTAGTCTACTGTCCTAAATGCTTTTTCTTTTTTTGAAGAGATGTCATTTGAAAATCAGATGGTGAAAAAGAAATTTTGTACTCAAAAGTGGCATGCACCACCAAAAGGCTCCTAATGTGGGTTTACATGGTTCAAATTTATAAGATTATAATTTATAAGAAGCCATTTTTCGAGATGGACCCCCACCAATGTGTGCTGCCCTTTTGACACTGCAGCAACTGACTGCATTACATCACACACTTTCAGAAATGATTGGATCATTCTGGGTTACTGCCTCAGTGCTTTAAGCTTTTCTTTTTTTGTCAGTTGTATTTTAAAATACTGTTACTTTCTGTGCAATTGTCAATCATTTTTATATTATCTCAACTTCAAACTACTACACAAGTGTAGCAACATTGTTTATTATACACCAGCAATTATTGTCAAACTGCTTTTTAGCTTTGATCTTTATTATAAGATAAGTTTTACGGTGGTTTTAAATCCAGTTTTTATACAAAAACTGACAACAACAGAAAAACCCAAAGTGTCAATGGGGTTTACATCAATGAAAACCCAGGGGTGAAATGTGAAAACATGCGTCAGGGAAGGCGCTGACAGAAAAGATTAGAAGGGAGACGACACCAGTGGTTGGACACAGGAGGTGCAATGATATAAAAGCATGCATGTGAAAAAAAAAAGACTTTTCGCACATGTATTGATGTCAACATTAAGACGTAGTTTTTTTTAGAGAGAGAAAACCTTACAACTTTAAAACTACTTTTTAAAAAACTATAAATCATGATAGAAATCCCCCCCTAAGACAATAAATTCTTGGAAACAAACTGGAAAATCAGATTTATCATTCAGTTATTGCTTTGAAAACAAAAAAAAAATTGTTTCAGGTCACAGCGTTAATATTAAAAGACTATAAAGTAAAGTTACAATGTGCATCAGATCTAAAAGATCTAAAAGAAATGTGCATGAGATCTCAATGTGCTATGGACAAAATAAAGCTCAATGGCTCCATTTTTCCCCCAATAATGTGTGCGTTTGTGCAAGTAAAAATCAAGCTGGAGGCGAGTACGAGAAAAGAGGGGGTTCTTTTGTGAAAAACCGAGGGGCTCATCTGGTCTCTGGGCCTAAGAAATTTGAGTGTATCTGCCAGCGTACACATGGACGGCGGAGAATAGACGAGCAGGACGGGAGGGCTGCGTTTACAAGGGCGCTAAAAGGCGAAGGTTGTCGCGGAGGACCAAGGGACCAAGAGGAAAGAGAGAGAAACGGGGCGCAGAAACGATGCTGTGAAAATCACAAGCTGTAGAAAGGTTCGTTATATTAATTCTTGGAAAGAAGCATTGAGAAATATCTTCCAATAGGATCACAGCAAAGTGCTTTTGGTGAGTCTTAAAAAACTCACAAAAGGAGTCATTTTAGGAATTTGTTGATCGAGACACTTTTATTCCAATCAAACTACTGAGACTACCGGATTCCTGGAAAGATTGTTGACTGACTGAGTTGAGTGGAGTTTGAAGTAACAGATGTTGTGGGTCTGAGTTTAAACAGCAAAGTTTCAGACTAATTCACATGTAAGTGCACATGTGTATCTAATATTCCTGTTGATCTTTTCAAATGAATGAACAATTTATTGTGAAATGCATCAACTTTAGCGATTATACCACCACAGGAAACTCTATAATAGTTACTAATAGTAACTATTATTATCTGTTTTATAATTGTGTTGCAGTTATTAAAGAAAATCTAAACCACCAGGTCAGACGTCATAGTAATGTCTTTTTATCCCCATTTATTTTTGTTATAGCAGGAAACCAAAATCTCACTCGTACATGATAGGTCACAAGCAGATACCTAGTGACCTACAGAATTGTTTAATGTTTATATTATGATGCACAAATTAAGAGCCATATAAGAAAATAATATATTCCAATGGGCTTAAAGACACAGACAATTAGTTCACTTCTCTGAAAAGTCAAGTTCATCAGCTGCTGAATCACACGTAAATGTTCTCCTGCTCCACAAAAATAAAAGTTTAACTTTGGCTTCAAGTGGTCATTTTGTTTGGTTTTATAGAGTCAGAGTTAACTTTTGATGCTGTCTGAGAGAAAACGAAATGCTTTTTACGGCGCGCTGCGTCACCAGCTGCAGGTCAGACATCCAGCTGACTGAGTGAGGAAAGCCGCATGCTTTGAGAGTAGTATGTAGAAGCATTATCTGGGTAATTTAAAGCAAGAAATGTTGCATTTTGTGATGTAAAGTTTAACTTTTTACTTTGTATTTCCTTTTTCTACACTTAATAGCCTTCAGGTAAAATACATCCGTGTCTGTTAGATATCAACAACGTGGTGTAAGTTGGAGCTTTGCTCAGACTGTTGGTGTGTGACGGTCATCTTGAGGAGTGGAAAGAGGATGTGTGGTTTCAAAACAGAGAATAAGTTTTGTGTTTGACTGCAAACAGCCAGAGCACTGAGAAAAATGGCTGATATGACAATGCTATTTTTCCTAATGCCACCTAATGTAGATGTGGCAAAAACACTGTGCATTTTTCGTGAGCACAAAGTCAGTAGAGTGCAAGGACATCTCTGTCCGCTCAGCTGGACTAAAAGTGTGGATCAATTCGATTGCATTGTTTTATTCAGCTTACTCTATTTTCTATGCTAGAAGTCCTACTTTTTTATAATTTTGCTAACCATAGAACTTATAGTCAAATGCAACTTACATTTGCTTCTTTCCCTCTTTGTGGCGCATTTATTGAATATTGAGTTAGATGTTACTGTCATGAGTCAAGTAAACAGTAGACTTAAAGAACTTAACTGTGAACTTAAAGAACGCGCTGCCGGGAGAGGATTGTTTGCAGTTCTGGTTTCCAAGAGAGCAACAACAAAATATCCAACAGCCTTCCAGTCTCAGGGTGAACTCCCTGGGCAGACAGCAGCTGTGTGAGCCAGGAGAGACCAAGCTGAGAGACTGGACTGAAACTGGAGCAGAAGCCGAAGCGGGTACCCAGAAAGTAAATAATGAATGTCCGAAAATAGAGGTACTCCCTGTCTGGTTATATAATGAGGCTGTTTTTCTGGTACCTGACCTCCAGGTTTCCCTTTGCTGGGGCACATTTCCATTTTGTGAATTCGTCTAAACCTTCCCTCAGGCTCCAGTCAGGTATTTAGACATCCAAATAGTGTGTAAACCCTTAGTTCACCTTTATAGAGACCAACTCTTTCACAATCTCGCTTTAAATAGTTGCTTCCTGCTTGTTCTTGTGTTGTTAGTCATTATATTAATGTGATTACCACGTTTAAAACTGATTCCATGGGCTTTCCAGGATGCATGGAGAGGCCATGCATCCTTCAGTTTTAGCAGCAAGATATTTATCAAGCAATATCCTCTTCGCTACAATGTTTTGGAATATCTCCATAGCAACGTCTTTGAATCCAGCTAGACATATTAGTGTGGTGGAAACTGGGATCCTTCTGTCCAGATGACTACTGCAAACCCTACATCCTTTTGCAGCGGTGTATAACTAAGATAAAACCTAAAACTGCAATGGAAACAGTGATGACTATTGCTAACCGTAAGATTGTACAGCGGCTGGTTACCATGGAGACTAAATGCAGGCTTGTGGAGGGACGTTGTTGACCAAGAAGTACTAGATTTTTCCAGTTGCTCTCAAGTGAGGATATTCTACGTCTTAAAGAGAAGAAGACAAACTATTTTGTTTCAATATATACACTACGGTACATAAAAACTGCCAAAAACATTTTACCTGCACGGGGCTAACTAAGCCTGATCTTTGTCGGGCTACATTTGAAAATGGTAAGTGGGAAAAATGCAAAGAGTATCTGAATGAACTAAATGAGGGATAAAACTGCCAATAAATGTTTCAAGTTTTGTGATAAGAAAGTAATAGTTGGTGGCAACATTTCTCTAGAAAGTTCTCACATAGGAATATTGGCCTGAACTGGGTGTGACTTGGCTGAGGTAAATGCTCTTTCAGACATTTGTGTTGTGTAGTAAATATACCTCATTTCAATAGCTGCCTTAATTTAGGACATTGATAAAGTAAGTGAACAGGATGCAAAGGTTTGTCTCGTCAAAGAGCATCTAATGGGACGTAATCCCAGAAACAACAATAGCATAAAGAATAGCTATGCCACTGATAAGAGAGAACACAAGCTGAAAGCTAATGATAAACAAATAGCAGCAAGGTGAGTGTATACAGTCGTAAACCAACATTATTTGCTCAGTCCCTGCGCTATTGTGTGATTTTCTACATTACTTTCCATAGATAAAAAAAAAACAAAAACGAGAGAGTAAATGGTTGCACTTTTTGTGTGCGACACAGGAGTGAAGAGGAGCGGTGACTCGGTGCATTAACATACAGATAGAATAGGAAAAGAGTTTTAATGTACTCAGGAGGCTGGAGGAATGGAGATGTAGAATGAGAGGTGCGGAGGAAAGGGCCGATGAAGACGAGGAGAGAGAAAGACAATCAGCACAGTGGTGACACAGAGGCAGGCATCCATGACCTTGTATCTCAGTTCATCATGCAGGAAAAGAAATGAAAGGCCCACAGGAAGGAAAGAAATATATGAGTAAAGAGAAGACGAGCAGGATGGAGGGGAAGATGGAGTCAAAAATGGAGGAAATTCAACAAACAGCTCAGGGATCACAGATGAGCGTGTTACAACGAGAACGTGAAGAAAAGAAGAAACAGTGACAGGAACGACGACGTAAACAGCTTCATTAGAACAGCACTGACCCAACCCAAAGAATGTGAAAGCTGTAAGGACAAAATCTGTGACTATAAAAGGAATATATATATATATATATATATATATATATATATATATATATATATATATATATATATATATATATATATATATAAACTTACTGAAAGACAAAGATAGCAGCTATCAGGTCCAGTAATCTGTGACTGTGCACATGGAAGAAGGAGAGAGTGGGGACACCCTGTGCTTGGGGACAAGTGGGGCATCAGAGACACTATCCAGGGCAAAACAAAGGGGACAAAAAAGTTCAAGGATGAACTATGAGGACAAGTCTGTGGGGTCAAAGTGACGCTTTGGGCAATGTTCTGCTGAGAAATCTTCAATCCCGAGTTCAGTGTGAAGGGAACAACCTTCCTAATATCCAATATCTAACCTAATATCTAATTGGTGCACTTTATGAATTTAAAAATGGTAAAGAGGTTAAAATTTATGAGACCAAGAAGAAGTAACACTTATTTTCCTATGGAAAGTTCTGCGTGAACGGAAATCGATATTTAAACCAGCAAATAAATCTGAAATCCCTGTTCAACCAACATTTTACTTTACTCCTCCTTTCGGGTGCGAGACTGAGAACATGCAACCTGCTAGCGGCTCTGCATTTACACCTTGCACCACTCTGTTCTGCAAACGCCAACCTTCAGCACTCATTTCTCTGTGGACCCCCAAGTCGCTGTCATTGCTCCCACACGCAGAATCCTGACTGTGTTGCAACTCTTAAAAGCCCGTTAGAGTAAATGTCTGGTTTCGTGTGCTAATGCCAGAAGTGAGAAAACAGTCAAGGTCACACCGGGCCAGAGATGCGTTGGCTTGGCTGTCAGACAAGACAGAAATAGCTACAACTTGGCAAAGTCGATTTATTTATTTTTTTTCAGATAATCTGGTGCTGTTCTGATTATTGCCTAAATCATTCCCAATTAAATGAACCCTAAAGCTAAAAGTAGCAATAAACTTTAAGAGAAACAAATGAGTTATTTAGTTATTCTGAGCAAAAAACAAAACAAAAAAAAACTCATCTTGCTTGCCAAAATTTGAGTTAATGAAATTCTTTATATTTGTTTTTTTTCCCTAATATTTCAAGGACAACATTTACTGATGTGTGTCTTACTTTTACTTGTTTTTTCTAAAAAACAATTTACCTAAATGAAATGAAACAAAAAACTATAAATTAAATACTGCAAAGAAACCCAACTACTGGATGTAAACTTGTAATGAATTTGTTTTCATTACATTTCATCAGTCAACTTTTACTGAATAAAAGTTGACTGATAGGTTTTAAAAAGATGATAAAGCATCAAAGGACTTGTCTTTCTTTTTGTTTAGGCGCAATGTTTGCCAGATGCATTAACAGTGCTTTAATTTTTTATTTGAATTTCTTTATGTCAACTGATCAAATTTTACACGGTTGTAAAACCAAGTTTTTCAACGAAGAAATGATGTGAATCTCGTGAAACCAAGCGTGGTTCCCTTAAGACGGCTTTTAAAGTGGTGAAATTGAAAGAAATACTCTTGAAGGAGGTCTCAAACCTGCCTCAAGGTTTTCTGCGATATGAAATCCTTCTTTGGTAGCGAAAAGTTCATTCCTGTTGTTTCCACATGCTGCTACCAACATGGCGGGTCCTTGACCCAAGACACCTCAATCACTGCCAGAAACACAACTGCGTTTCCAGAAGACACAGATAAAACTACTTGAAACTCCACCAGAGCACGTGAATGTTAACACCATCTGTACACATTTACAACAACAACAAAAGGAAAAATATGTTTTTATATCCTCAGAAGACTGTTTAATAGGAGCCTCGGTTTAACTTACCAAGAGATTATTAGGTGCGGGTCTCTCCTTTGGGTTCTTTCGCATGCTGAGAAAAGAGAGACACAAGCAGAGAGATTCCAGTCATCATTCGCTGTATTGCAAAGTGCAAAAGAGCTGTTTTTGTTCTATTAATATATGCATATTTTCATTAATAAATTGATATATGAAAGGAGCCTTTCTACGAAATCCTTCATGCCACAGACGCTGAAAAAAGAAAGAGTGAATAGCCATACAACACAGGTAATTTATTCCACATAATTAGAGAATTTGTGTGTGCGCGTCCTCCGTATTGTGTTTACTGTGATCCGTCAGAACGACCGACACGGGGGACTGTGTGCAGTTAGTCGTGAAACTGCTTTATGTATCATAATGAAAGGGCCATGACCGTCTAAGAATAGTCAGACAGTAGAGTACAAACGCTGCACCAAAGCAGGACGGAGCACCTGTGCAGAGAGGTATCCTGTGTGAGCAAATACAGCCGCCACGGGGGACAAACAGCAGCTGCCATGGTCTGCTGGTGAGCACTGAGCACACACACTCATACACAGAGCATGCATGTGGTTTGGGAGTGCATGTAAATGTTTGCCTAACTGTAAAGGTTACAAGTGGCTAATGAATCAGAGGCAAACAGGGTAAACACTGGATTTTGTCCTCACGCATTAGAAAAGCAGTCACTGTCAAAGGGGCAGCTTTTAATCTATTGCTAGCAGCCCCAAATATTATGGTTGAAGCCAACTACGACACAATGAAACCACACACACAGGAACATGCACTTTAATGCCATTAAATACTATAATACCCTTGATTCATTCAGGATCATTTGGCCCGTTCACGACAAATATGGCCTGCGGGATTTTGAACTGTTCAGTCTGACACACTGAAGTCAGAGCTGGTCGTGTTTTTGTTGGTCACAAAAACGAGACAAATGTAATATAAACTCACCCAAAAATTGTTAACAGTTGAAAGCGTTTTAAGTATAAATCATTTTACAATATTGGCACCAGTGACATCGCGTCTGACTCACCACTGAGTGATGAAGTGAACGAACTTTTCACTGAACTGTTCAACGGGAAGAACTGGAGGGTCCTGTAGGAGGAAACAAGCCCATTTGTTTAGAAAACAACAATTCAATTAAGGACAGAAAAAAAAAAGTATTTTTTAAATATTTTACTCTTATTTTTTGCTAGGTCAGAAATTTACACACACCAAGCTCAATACGCCTTTAAAACAATTTGCTCACATGATGATGATGTCATGACTTTGTAAGCTGCTGCAGCACAACTGTGGGTGTATTTAAAGGCAACACCTCAAACACACCACTTCCATGTGCGTAACTTCATATGGGGCCCGGGTTTTGGGCCTAAGGAGTGAACTTAGTTTAGGTTAGGTTTCGAATTAGGCATGTACTGCTAATGGTTAGGTCTAGGAAAAATGTCTGAGGTAGGCATAAATGCAGTTACTAAAATAAATGGAAGTCAATACAAAGTCCTAATATGGGTAGAAATACAAACTTGTGTGTGTGTACTGTGAGTAAACTTGATGTCCAACTTAATGTTATTTTAGTTTGCCATTAAGTTCCTGTCTATAGGTGTTACAGATTACAGTTATTATCATCATCTAATATTAAGGAAACATTGCTTTGAATTAAACATGGTTTCATTGTGGGCAGAATTGTGTATTTGTATAAACAACATACTTCATAAAAACCGAAAAAAAAAATCTTTGACATCCGCTTTCATTTAAAGATGGTAATTGTGACAGTGTGGCCGTCTCTACCAATATGAAAGTCTCTGGGAGAAGACATTGTTAGACATGGTTACTCCTGTAATCGTAGGGTGCTGTACTTGGTTTTAATCTTTCAATCCACAAAACGTGAACATCTATCCTGTGGTATTTTATGTGCCTCCATATGTTGTATAGATAATCATGGTGGGCCGGCATGGCCACAAATGTCAGGGCCATTTTCTGGTCCCAGTCCTGCGCTGGGTGAAGAGGAAATAAAGGAATCAGAATCTGAAGAGGCTTTGAGGTTTCAAATATAAGCAACCCACCAAATGGCACAGAAAGATGAAACCAGATAAAGAAACCAACACGACAAAAGCTGCTGTGAACGTTTTCAGGTCATTCAAATCAAGGCCACATTTCTGGAGGAAAGGTATTCATGTATGAATTTCTCTTTTTTTTAAATATATTGTTGCTTTTAAAACATGGCAGCGTTTTGTTCCCCAATTGATAAATGCAGAATGGGAACCAGCTTTGTAGGATATCTTCCTGTGTCAAATTACTGGAAAAAGATTGTGCAGAAATTAAACACATTGGATTAACTCACTAAGGTACATTCAAAATATAAAAATAATAGCACATTTAAAAAGTATATATGAATTCATAAAAGCTTGGCAGACATAACATTGGGTTTCTGGTTGTATTATTTACCTCTAAAATGCTCTATTATGCATGTCTGAATTAAAACCAACCAAAAACTGGGAGAAAAGGTCCACAACTTGAATCCCGTGCCCATCTTTTGACATGTACTTTGTCAACGTTGACTCTCTGAACCATGTCATGCAAACCATCTGTGCAACCATCGCTTACCTCATTACTTCATTTTGTTCCATTTATTCTGCTTCTGTTCTTGTTTTGTGCTCTCAGCAGAACAGTAAAATAAACCAACTAGGGCTTTTTCTTGTTTTTGCAACTACGGTAGTCAATTCCAACAGAGAAAAAGAAGTGAAGCAAAGTTTTGTCTTCTTAGTTTTGTCTTCTAATCAATTTCGAACCACTGCAACATAACAGAAGGTAACGTGGGCTTTAATGGAACTGATAAAAATCTGATTTCAGAGGAACCATCTGAAAAAGTTAGTTGGTAGGTGGATTATTTAGTAGATCCTAATTCCAGAGATCTGCACAAAAAACACTTATTATTTATATATGTATATACACACACACACCCCACCACACACACGTCTGCACACAAAACCTTAATATTTGAATTCATAGCCAGGCATTTATTCAAATGCCAAAAATTAGACCTCTTTACAAGCACAACCCTGCTGTGCCAGTAAAAACACCTCTGGGCTGTGTTCGCCATTCCTTAATGCTCTGATCGGCAGCCTCCCGCAAAGCATGATGCATGAACCCATTTAAATTAACAAAGGAATGGCTCCCTCATAATCTCACTGCACTTCACAGTCGCGTCGCCGCTTGGATGAACAATATATCATAGTACATACACAAACCTGCACCCACAAAGAAATGCCCTTGAGCACCACACACTACAAGCCTGACTGTATGTTCTCTGCTTAGGTGGTGAAAACCCGGACAGACATTACCGTCTGCATGCACACTCAAAATTAAACCCGGCGTATGTTCAAAGAGTTGACCAAGCAAGTAAATGCATCCTTTGTGTAGATTAGACCTCTGTCCACACTCCTCACATATCTGCATGCACCTTAATGCACCTTTTTTTTTTTTTTTCACAGACACAAACACGTTATGCATATATTCATGTTTCCAGCTGAGCGCAACACTGCTGCAGCTTTGATGTGGCAGCAGGCGATGGCACAAAAGACAAGCAGGCTGATGAAAGTGACTGGCCTGTTTAAATTATTCCTCTGCTTGTCAATTTGCTGCACCGTAAGACGGCGCGCGTGCGTGCTACGAGGGTACGAGTAAATATACATGTCATTGCCATGAAGCAATTATTAGGCAAAATTAGATCAGTAATTACAGGCGTGAGAATAAAGTGGGAGTTCTTTATTAGTTAGCTATTCAACAAACAGAGAAGAGCCGGCACATTAATGAGAGAGGACAGCGGACAGATGGAGGGAACGACTGCAGAGCACTTCCAATTTAAGACCTTGGCTCAACGGCGCGAGTGTTTTTCTCAGGGACACACTAAAACAATCTAAGTGAAGAGTAACTAAATTAACGTCAATTAAACATACATGTGGTCTTAAACGAGCCCCAATCTCTGTGTCATAAAGGTTAATAAAGCAGCAATTATTTGCTATGTAATAACAGTATATTTGCTTTCCTCTGGTCTGTCTACCATCTTTATCAGTGTTTTTCAAGGCGTTTAATACAAGAAAATGTTGGACAAAGTGCAGCAAAATTACAATAAAGTCTGTTGGAAGAACCCCCCCCCCCCCCCACACACACACACACACACACACACACGACTCCTATTCAGAGTAGCGGCCTTAACGTTACACGCAGATAATGTTAGGGTGCATTCACGCAAGCCCTGTTTTTCTATTTTATTAAACACTAGTTCTATTGTCTAGAAAGTCTGATTTATTTCGGGAGGCGTAAATGTGCAAACTCTGATTCAGATCAACAAAATCACACTCTGGTCCACCTGAAACCTGGGTCTCGGTTTGGTTGAATGAACTCTGGTTAGAACACCAAGCGGACCGGACAGAACTCCAAAAGCAGTCTTCTTGTTTTTGTGATTTTCTTCACTGGTTCTTGATGCAGCGCCACTACCGGCAAGGAGGGGAACTGGTTTTTTTTGTTTTTTTTTTGAGTTTGGTTCGTTTAACACGATGCAGTGTGAAAAAAAACCGGACCAGCTAAAAATGTAACAATTGTTGTAATTTTGGTCCCCAATCGAACAGTCTACTGGACAATCAGGAGTGAAAACACCCTAAGTTTCCGTCTTCATAATATTTTAGATGTAATTGAAACAAAACATTTTCCGCACTATTATTCTTATAAGAAACTTTTAGATAAAACATTGACATCTCTGACTCATTCTATTGAGAGAAATAATACAAATATGATGATTCTAATATCATTGAGTGTTTATTTAAAAATATAGAGGCATTTCTTGTAATAGAAATAATATGAAGAGTTTTTATAAAAGTTTCTATCTTTCACTAATTCAGTCAAAGGTAGCGTTGCACCCAGTTCATTTCATACCAGCCAATAAAAGCTTCAGCTTTCCTCTGAGGTCTGAATCACTGGTTCCGATTTTTCTTTGCCTGTAATTCAGCCATTAAAAGTAACAAACAATAAGTACAAAAGAAAAACGTGCTGCGGACTGCTTGACGGAGGTAATATTATAAATTCAGTAGAAAATTAAGACATTACAAAAATAAAAACCTATTTAAATTTCAAAGCTTATGTCCCTGATCTTTGTTGAACTTTTACTAAGCACAAAAGCAAGTTTTAGTTTTACGATTGACACATTTTAAGGTAAAATGCATAATCAAAACAGGATTTTTTTTAACTCCCAGCAAATCTTTTATATCTAAGCCTGCAAAGAATTTTAAAACATGAAATTAAACATATCTGAAAAGCTTGAACTTTAGCTTTAATTATAATTAATGACTACCTCATTCAGCAAAACGCATATCTTTACACTGATACTGTAAATTTTAGCTCTTGGGATTCCTTCACCAGAAAATTTCCTTTTCATTTTCCCAACAATAAATGAATTAAAACAGATTTTTTTCCCCTGCTTATCTGCTTGCTTTGAGAGCAAAACCTAAATTTCTGCTGCCCTGTGTCAAATGTCCAAATTTGTTAGATTTTTACTTAATATTCAACACACAAATAAACGCAGTAGGCTCTCCCAGTATCCGCACACCAGTTGTGCCTCAACGATTACCCATGTACTTCAGCTAAATAGTTAATTAGTCAGGATACACATTCTCTCAGAGTGACTTCCATCTTTCCAGACAGAGCTTATCCTATTGTCTCCTCCTTGAAGGCACCAAATTAGCAGGGACAGTAAAGCTCTGCTGCTCCGGCAGGGACAACACAGCGCTTTCTCTCCCTTCAAGGGGAGACAGCAAAGGGCACGGGAAAAATAGTTTGAGTGATCGCTACGTCTAGCTGACTAATGAACAGTTCAGCCCAGGTCAATCCATTACAACCAAAAGCATTTAATTATTAATTACGGGCAATCCATAGGCAGTTAAGGACAAGTGACACTGTATGTTTAATGTGCAATATGGCTGGTGATGGGGGCAGTGGGTGGCTGCTGTTGTTGAGGCATTTTGGCTATTAGTGAATGTCAGCAAAAAGCAAAAAAAATGAAGAAAATGTGATTGCTGGTTCTGATGAGGGGCAGTGTGCGCTCACATACAGTATTCATGAGGACGACAGTATGGCAATAAATCAAAAAACAAACATGCTTAGGTGGGTTTACCCTGCATGTTAGTCTGGTTTATACTGAATCTAATAAACTGTTTTTCACAAAAAAAAGTGACATTTTAGATTTAATTGGTAACAGAAGTCTATTCTGAAGAGGATGAGTAGCTGGTACAACAATTGTTAGGATTTCTACACGTTTCCATATCCAAATTCAACTGAAGAGTTCATAATCAAACACAAAAGTTCACAATTCATTTACTGGATCAACATGGGGAAAAAAAAGGAAAGAAGGAAAATTCGATGGATGGATAAACTAACGAATATAGTTGGACAAACAGGACTGAAAACATTTCCCAGCTCTGGATACATTTCAACGCCTGATCTTGTGTCACACACCCCTGTCGTGTGACGTCTTTTTAAAAGGGAGACTAGAATTGGCTACGCAAAACATAATTTCTTCTTTCAAAATGGCAACATTTTTTATTTACGATTTTGCTTAGTCTTGCATTCCCATGTACTCCTGATTTCAAACATGTTTTCTCAGAAACAAGGATGCAACCTCAACCTTTCAGATAGCCATTACCGTTTTACATAACAGGTAGGAAAAAGAAAATCCCGCTTCGACATAATTCTGGCTCTCGTAATCCACAGAATTCAGAACTGTGTTTCTGTGCGGCTGTCACTCGTGACGAGTCCAGCCTCTACTACAGTAATGTGCATACGTCTGTTGCCGGAGGCTGTTGCATAGGGTGAAGGGTTGAGTGAATGGGGAGCAAAGCCGCCTGAGTGGTTTGCTTCATTAGGAAACAAAATATAAGCTTTCCGGGCCATTAGGACCGACTTTAGATGCAGAAGCACATAAGACGGCGACTCACCTCATCAACGATGCATTGCAGTAACTGGAGAGGCTGACGAGGAGAAGCAGAAGGAGTCGGGGGGGGAGAAACGTTAGCCTACATGGAATTTCTTGGTAATAGGGGAAATCAGTTGTGTGATAAAAAAAAAAAAAGTACTAAGATTAATCACATGCAGCAAGCTCAGGCAAAGCAGGGTTTTTATTATTCCATTATAGCAACTAATGTAATACCAGCAGTTTAGGCATAATCTAATAATTTGCTGCAAAAATCCAATCTGAGTGAGCTTTTTTTTTTTTAAATGAGAGAGTCAACCAAGAGTGACAGACTATATGCAGAGGAGGAGACCTCTGGCTTCTTGCATCCTATTCCATAGCAATAAAACTTACCATTAGAGATCCTTGGTTTTTCTGAATCTGTAGGGCAAGACAGAAGAAGGAAAAAAACAAAAAAAACAAAGAGATGAGGCAATATGTAATTAGTGTGTCATAATCAAGACGATGCACTTGGAAACATTATGATCACTAGGAGAAAATTATTGCTTTCCTGTTGGCAATTTGTGAGTACGTACTAACACCATTTACATAATGAAAACACACAAATGTTAATGGTCTGGCTCTCATTTGTGGGGAATGGGGGTAAAAGATCCACTAATGCTAATTTTCTGAGCATTTCTTTATTCCTGCCCTCCAGGTTATCTAGATGTGCTGGGATGTAGAATAACTGTAAAACAGCGTTGGAGGAGATTTACAATGGGCCACGCTGAATGTCTGCTTTACAGGTATAATGGTTCGTTTTAAGTGACTACTAAAGGGTAGGAGGTATTGCTTGTACGGGGAAGAAATGTGAGGAGATACGGGAGAAGATCCTTAAAAGTGAGGAAAAGAATATCCTGTAAAAGATTTAGGCTAGTTCTGGAAAGACGGTAAAAAAAAACAAAAAACAAAAAAAAAAAAACATGCACTCACAGCTATGATGGAAAAAAAAGCATAATGTTCTTAAAAATGTATGAAGTAGAAAAAGGGCTTTTGATTTGAAAAATGTAGACATGCCATTTTAACTTAAAATGCATGAAACGGCAGTGGCGCTAAGCAAAGCATTAAGTCTTCCCATTCAAATCCCCTCCAGGGATGAATTCACTACAACAACTTGTTTTCATTTCTAAAAACCTTAAATTTATACATTCATCACTCAGAATAAATGATACAAGGCTTAAAACCTGGGCTCAGCTGAACAGATTGCTCATTTCTCTACGTTTTTTGACAGTGCATTAGAGCACTTATTGATTCACTCAATTAAATACAGGTTTTCGCACTCTGTAAATACCCAGAGACTCCTAAACTGCCTCTATATCCAGTTTTGCCTGATTCAGACACATTAAAAGCAACTATGGAAAACTAATTTGTTCTGAAATAATTACTAAAACAGAATTGCGAGCTGCTCCAGGGCTTGAAATTGGATAGAGGGAGGCTAACTTATTTAAAACACAATTGAGGACCTATTGTACTTCTACATAGCAGCATGGCTACATTTCAAAAAGAAGAATTCAATATGTTTGTGTGTTTATATAAGTCATTAGGTGAATGTTCATCCTGAGGGTAAACAATGCCTGATATGACAATCAAACTGGGGAAAAAAGAGATCTTCTGACTTTCTTCTCTGTAATGTCACATCCAAGAAGACAGCGCTGTGTATGAGGATGTATTTACTTCTGTGTATGTGTGTGTTTGTGACACAACATGATGAATGCCTCTGCGGAAAACATCAGCTTTCCGTCTCTGCTGAGCTTATGAAGTTTCGCTTTTCGCTTTCTTGGAAATATCGCAGAGAGCTCAGCGTGAAACCAGAAGTCACAAAATCAATATTCAAATGCATAACTTTTTTTTTTCTTCGCCTGCTCAATATAACTTCATAAAATATATCAGGTTGCGAGTTCCTTTCTCTAAATACTTTATATATATACAGTATATATAAATTTTAATCATGTTTAAAAGTGTGCATGTTTTGACATTGTAATGAGATCATAACGAGAGACAATAACAAGGTAGGTGCATAAACATTAGACAACAACCCTGAACTACTACTTTCATTACCATGAAACCAATACTTGCATATCTTTAGGACAGCAGCAAACATATACGCCTGAAACTTTTCCACATTGATTTTACAACCACATACTTTCATGTATTTAAGGAGGTTAAAATGATAGACAAAAAGTAGTGCATGATTGAAAGAGAAAGGAAACAGCAGCAATCCACAGTTTATGTGGGAGAATCTGTTGACAAGATGATAATTAGCAATGCCCTCCTCCAATCTATCCTCGCTGAAGTAACAGATAAGAAGAAGTACCGTTGGAACAAACCAAGAAGAAGGTAGTCTGGTTGGATGACACCAAAATTGGACTGTATGACTTGTTGGTGTAGAAAAAACACTGCATTTTACCCTGAACAGACCATTCATTCCATGTCACCATCATTTAATCCGATTAGTCCTGCAACACACCTGAGATGGTGATTCCGCTTCAATCAAACTTACTCTCAGAAGTAAGTAATAGAATATTTAGGAGATTTTTTCACGAGGTCGAATGGTCCACACAAAGTCAGAGCTAAATCTAACTTAGAATGTCTGGTTATAGTCCAAAACTATTTTTTACAGATGCTACGTGTCCAATCTTTAATTTGGAAATATATCTTTTCCTTACTCTTTTACAGTTACGTAATACTGTTGTTCCATCTCTTACAATGCAATTAAAACATGCAGATGTTTGTGGTTCCACCATGACGGAACATAAAAAATATTTTAATAATTAATAATGAATATTATGGAAAAGTCTGGATTTCTTTACATAACTGTCAGCGCTTTCGCTTGTTTAAGTTGATCCCCAATATTAACTCTTTGAAAAAGGGTAATATTATTGTCAGTATCTGTAATCACGTGGGGTGCTGACAAACACACAGAACTTCGTTTACAACTACCCAGAGAGTAAAAAGAAGAAATAGAAATTATAATCTTTCTATTTATGTTGAGGGGGGAAAAAGTAACGGAGGGAAAGTGTCTGTAGTCTTTGATAGATGCAGTGATGTGTAATGAAGTATCTTAAAAAAGGAAAAAAAAAACTCAGAATGGCACGATATTTCATCCGGGAATCTATTCAAATATGAGAAATATGACAAAAATGAAACGAAACAAAACAATAGAGCAAACCAAAACGACAACAAATCAATCAGAAGCAATAGTGCTGGCGGCTGTATACACATCACATCATCAGGTCTGGTGTCTTCAAAGACTTTCAGAGCGAGCCGCGCAAAACTCCATTAACTCCTGACAAAGAACGCAAATGAATCCCAACATGTGGTGAAGTGGAATTAAAGAGACCATCTCTAATCATAGCAAACATGAGGTGATGACTCCACTCTGCATGTACACACGCACACACACAAAAGGATGAATGAGTGCCGGCTGAACAAAAAGCTGCAAATAAAAGCAAATAGAAAACAAGCAGACATCCTCAGAATTTTACAGTATGAATGACACATCCCAAACACAATATTGGCTTTCTTTGGAAGTGCAATTTACGAATGCCTCCAAGCCAAACGTAACTCTTCCAGCATCCTTGGCAACTTTAAGGCTGAAATTCGTGTCACAGATTCACTCGCGATCTTAACCAACTTCGTTGTTCTGTGCTGAAATGTTTTCTTTGAAGTTTAGCGGGGACGAGGGTTGCACAAACAGCTGTGCCAACATCTGAAAAAAAAAAATGACAGCTTAGGCCCGAGGACTTTGGCTGGCTGTGCTTGACGAGCTGGATCCGAGCGTTCTTGCCACATAGCTCTGCCACAGCCTGCAGGTGAACTGTCTAGAGTGCCATATGGAGTTAGGGGAAAATTAAGACCGAAATAAGGAAACTGTTGGACACGCGAGAGCATAAACAACTGACAGATATTCCAAATATTCTGTGCAATCCCTCAAAATAATTAGGTGAGGAAGGAACTACATAAGAATGACAAAATTACTGTAAATCAGGGAACATCTAACCAAAACTAGACCAGCTCAAGACTAAATTCGCAAACACAAACTCTCCATATATTGACTTGCAGATGTGTATTGTTGAATAGAAATATGAATTTTCTCCCCTTTCACAATGACTCATTTTGAGAATGAACATTAGAAACAGCAATATCTACTGGAATCAGCCTCACTGATTATGTAAACATGCCAACTAGGTTATAGATTAATACTTAATTACTGCATTTTTTTGGACTTCAAGTCCCACTCATGTATAAGTTGCATTTATTTAGAAATGGTCAGACTTGGAGGGGGACTTGATCTGGTGACATGTTGTGTCCAGCTGCTTTTCATCAAACTCACAGAAACTGTCAACTTTGGCCTGGCAGTCTGCGCGCAGTTTTTGATGCACTGATGTCCATGCTCTAAATCAGCGTGGTCAGTAATGGCTGATTTCTGCCGGTAAAGTGCGCAGCACAGCGGAGACACATGAAGTGTAAATCCTAGGTGATGGAGAGGCAGTTGCATTGCACAAAGTAACACCAACAAGAGAGAAGGGCTGTGTGAAAAGTCATTTATTTTATTCTTCCAGTCAGCTACCAGGTTCTGGAGAAGCAACTGCACCATTCACAAGCCTTTTATGACTCAAATAAAACCATTTCTCAAGTGTTATGGCTTAGGCCTGCATAACTGCTGCAGGCTGTGGGGATCTACAGTTCACTGACGGAACCTTGAGTGCCAACATATACTGTGACATACTTAAGCAGAGCATTATTTTCAGTATTCCAGTCCACTGCAGTATTCCAATGTGATGATGACCTCAAACACACTTCCAAGATAACCACTGCCTTGTCAAAGGTGCTGGACTGGCCAAGCATGTCTCCAGATCTGAACTCTTTTGAGGATCTGTGGGGCATCCTCAAGCAGAAGATGATGTCATGGAGGAGTGAAAGAGGATTCTAGTGGCAACCTGTGAAGATCTACTTCAAGATTAACAGAGTTAAGGCAGTGCTTGAAAATAATGGTGGCCACACAAAATGATGACACTCAAAGCATGATTTGGACTTTCTGAGTTAGGGGTGTACTCATTTTTGCTGCCAGCAGTTTGGACACAAATAGGTACGTGTGGGTCTTGTCCCTTGAAAAGATGCAATAAAATATTTACAAAAATATGTGACGTGTACTCACTTTTGTGACATGCTGTATTTTAGCTTAGCTAGCCAACAGATAAAGGAGATGCACGCCTCTCTATAATTGCAGATACCCTTGGTATAGATGTGACCAAAAAAAATGAAGAAATATATGGCTTTTATAGAGAATTGGTGATCCCTTCATTCATTCCCCCACAGTTAAATTTTACCATATAGTCCAACTAAATCCATCAACGTCCTTGGCATCCTGTCAAGACTGAAAAACGTAAAAATAATCGAAATCTTTTTTTTTTTTTTTACAAAATTACTAATATCCTTACAATAAAGTCAAGGGCTCTTTACTTTATTTTAAAGAGAGCTTGATTTTCACACAATACATCCTGAACATAAATCCGCTTCTTTAGATTCCTAGCAGGGGAGCAGCCAGCAGGTAACCTGAGGTGACCAGATTCAGATTGCTCAGGGACAGATTAGCAAGTTAAAGCCAACTTAAAGTACTAATTAAGACTTGATGGGATTGGGAAGTCACTTCTGTAGTCAGCAATTACATTTGAGGAGGATTTTAATTTACTGTAATGAGGAGGAGGGAACGGGCCCAGACAACAGCCTCATACACCGAAAGCTGTATCTAAACAACAAATATTTATCAGTATAAATAGGAACGAAAAATTCCAAGGATTATCAGTATATCAGTGTCACTCAGGAGCTATCTGCAGAACCTCCACCCCCAATAAAACAACCAAAGGAATTTGTTGGGGGGTAAAACAACCTAGACTAGAAATATCATGATCTGACACTATTTACACACACATTTCAAACTATATTAATTGATAAAATCATCCCTTTAAAAAAAACAGAAAAGCAAGAACTCGTCCTACTGCTGTTGGAATTACATAAAATTTTGATCAGTGCTGTTGTTATATATTAAACATTGATGCTTAATTTGATTTTAATACAGACTAACAGGAAGTCTAGAAGAAAATTGAAAGAAAAAAAATGTCAAATTTTAGAGCACTATGAAATTTGTACTATTATAAAACACTTCAAGAAATACAAGCTGGTTATTAATTAGGCTATCTGCAGCTTAAATTCACTAGCTTGCTAAATGCAGTTTTAAAGTTGTGTTAACTAAATAAGAGTGATGGATGGCGCTTTTCATGACTAGACATATTTCCAAATGCCTTAATTTTTCTACCTTGTGAAGAAGACAAAAGTGCACAGCAACAGGTGGGTGAGGGTTTGTGCTGTAGGACTCTTTGCCTATTAAGCCAGAGAAACCTCCAGTTACTGTGGCCCTATCATTAGCCGCTCATTAAGACTTTACTGTATTATAGAGAAGTTTTGAAACCATCGCTTTTAACAATCGTGCATAATGCCTAGCTACATTTTAGATACTGCTATTTATCTGTCACGTACAGTTCATGCTTAAAAATACAATACAAATGCAAACACAAAAAATTAAAAGAGACTTACTTGAGGGTACGGGAACATGCCAAGAGCCAACTGTAAGAAGTAGAACAATAATTACTAATAAAGGAGATCTTAAAACATCAAAAAACGAACTACAAAAACACTTTATACAATTTCTATTTTCCTATGTGAATGCATGTGTGAAAAATCCCAACAGTGGAAAAAATGAATAACATCAAAATTATATAGCGCTTTATTAGGACACTCAAAGAAACACATTCATAACAACTGGGCTGAATGTTGTGACAAATACTGGCTATAAACTTTACATGGGAGCATGTGCTCTTGTATGCAACTTAATTGAACACCATTAAGCTTTATATTGAAATGTATATTTAAATTTTATGCGCTCAAACAGCATTGTATTCCCTCTTCTTGTATTCAGAAATGGACAGAGTGAGAGAATGTGGGTGCTGAAGCAAATGTACTAGCGGAGACATTCAGCCTTCAAAGTAAGCTTAGTGCCCACCTGCTGGTAATACTTCTTGGTCAAACAACGTCAGCTATTACTTAATAACCTCCATGCAATCCCCCCCCAGAACAACATAGACAGATAAAGAACAGGAGGACAACGTAGTGAATGCCTTGCATAATAAAACGCGTACCTGTGCTATTTTGAGTGAAACGCTATTTGACACGTCGCCGCCTTTAGAACATTTTGATGAGGAAGATACTTTTCATCTGAAAGTGCCCCCATGACAACAAAAGCAAACATTTTCTTTTTTTGATCACAAATAGATGGAGCAGTGGCTCAAAAATTGACCCAAACTGAGTGAAACTGAAGGCCATTTCCTTTTTTTGCTTAATGCATTCACCAGTAGCAAGCGACGAAGAGATGGGTCATCTTCATCACACAGATTATTTGTTAATAATCTCAACAGGACTGCATCATACTGAGCTCATCCATTTTGGCCAGAGTGATTGAATTAAACATTATTGACAAACAAAGGTGAGACAGGGGCATGAATCATTTGTTGCATGGCAGAGAGACGACTGCAGACAGAAACGAATGGAAAATCAATAGTGCAAATGGGAAGAAGAGAGAACGGGAAAGTCTAGTTGTTAAGCTGAAATGTTAGACAGCAGTGTGTCTCTCAAACATGATCAACAACGTGTAGAGTGATGGAAAAAAGATGACCATGCACAGACACACGCATAATAGTTGATATTAACGTTATGTTTCAGCTGTAGATGTATAAAGCCTTGGGTAAAATCTGGGCTTATTCCTTTTTATGTCCAGAAATTCCTAAAGAAAAGGTTGGTATATCTACTGAAAATACATTACAACAATATTTTGACCCGAGCAACCAGATTTATTACCAATACAACTGAGTGCAGCTATGCTGTTCCACATACAGGTACTGAGCCCAGCGTCCTGCATAAACTCCTCCATCACAGGAAACTTCTAGAACTCCAAACTACCGAGTCCCAAGAAACAAGACAAGTGAAGCAATACTTTTGGTCCCTATGACTAGTGAAGTGAAACAACTTTCATTTTTTTATGAACGTTTAATGTGCAAATATGACATTGCAGAATCAGAATAAAATTTTATGATTTCCATCTGATTCATATAAATTTCCATAATGTTCATAAAAGGTTTGAATAGTTCTGAAATTCCCCAGCTCATCCCAAGGCTGTGGAAGGTTTCTGAAAACTCCCACCTTTTACTGCCTTGCTTTGCATTTGATATTTTTCTCCTTGCAAAATTTTCACATTCCTTTCCGTGTGAAATATAGAAGGAAAAGCTTGAAGTTATTGTCAAAAAAATAAATGAATAAAATAAAAAAATAGTATACCTCCATGAAAGAGATGCCCACACTCCAGACATCAGCATGAATCCCATACTGCTCTCCTGATATCCTTTCAGGCTGTCGAGATAAACAAGTTAGCTTATTCTTCAAACAAACCAAAAACAAACAAAAAAATGTATGCATCTAAAATCAAAATGCTAAATTTGACCTTAAATTACAACAAAAAGTAGAAAACTTACTGCCATGTATGCGTTGGTTCCCACATAGGTTTTTGCTATAGAATTTACCAGCTGCAAAAGGAAAGAAAAGACTGCTTCACATCACGTAAGTAAGCTTAAAATTATATGAATAGTTAAACACAAATAACATTAATTGGTTTTACAATTTACAGTTTCAAAAATAAAACACCACCTACGGCTGATTTGCATTCCCTAAATCTACTGCCAAGGTAGTGGGCTGCGCTCAGGCCTCAAACAAGAGATGAAGGCATCAGAGCAGAGGTGGGACCAAGTCACTGTTTTGCAAGTCTCAAGTAAGTCTCAAGTCTTTGTCCTCAAGTCCGAGACAAGTCTCAAGTCAAGACGTTCAAGTCAAGTCTCAAGTCAAGACAGGCAAAAGTTGAGTCACGTCTCAAGTCAGGAGCTTGGAATTTCAAGTTCTTTCAAGTGTTTTTTTTTTAAACAATGTTTCAATTATGCTAAATGTAAATAATAGACCATGCGTTCTTTTGAAAATCAAACACACAATGCACTCATTGCAAAAGCACAGTGGTTTTAAATTTGGATGTGATGGTAAAATAAATATCTGTTAATCCAAGTGGGGTTAAATCTACAGCCAATTTCACATCTCAGTATTGATAAAAACATGTTGCGTGAATCAAGCTTGCCAGAATCACTAACCAAGACACAAAATAACGTGCTGCATTACCGTCCAGAAACACTCAGAACTACCCCTCAGTGTTACGTTCGGGATCCTTACAATTGTACAATTTTTTACTGTTACAGCAATTTCTGAAGGATAGCAAAATTACTGGATTTTGATTTGTTTTTCTAGCAAAATTATACCACTTGGTAATGGGTTCTGTGCAACAACCATCACGCCGCCAACAGAAGAGTTATAACTGAAAAAACAGTAGACTGACATGCACTGACTGCAGTGAACAATCTATTTATTGTCAATATAATTTCCCAACATAGATGTCTTCAAATACTTCTATGTATTTTAAGACATACATAAATGTATGTCTATGTATGTCAAATTTTGGATTTGACAATATGGGAAATGTCTCTGTTCGGTGCTACTGTCAGAGGAGGGGGGAGTAAAACTAACGTAAGAGCCGTGGGGGGAGGAGGGGATATTTATGGGAAAATACTAATATGGGAGCAGGGTGGGAAAAGGGTGTAAGAAACCGTAGTTTCCTTTATGAATACACCATCCGTCCTGTGATGGAACTGGACCCGGTTCATCATTATGATGGGACAGAGACAAACTCTCTTCCCTGAGTTCAGGTCCAGAACCTGCTTTCTGATCCGGAGCCCGCTCACTATCCACCGGTTTCCTGAGCTAACACGGTGCACATTAATGTGGATACGTTTGAATCACCAGATTTATACAGGATGACTAAACATAGCAGACAAGTTAAAGATAAGTGGCATCACCAACGTAACCCAGAGTTGCTAACACGACGTTAACTAGTCAGTTGTCTCATAGTAAATGAAAAGAACCGCTCACCATTCTTTATGCAACTTCAAATGCCGAACAGTTGGAAATTGTATCTCCATCTGAGATCCGGTTCTTGCAGGTTTTGATTGTTTCACTCCGTTTTTAGTTGGATATTTCATGATAGATGTACCCAAAAGAAATTATTCACAGGAGCATATCTGCTTTGAGCATTTTTTCTTCTCTCGTTTTTTCCCCGTTGTTATTTTTAAATCCTGTGAATTTGATTGGTTGTGCTGCAGCTTACGCACACATACATACAGAGTGCGGAAAAATAGAGGGACGGTCTGCGCCTGTTAATACGGAATGAGTGAAATGAATTAATGGGGCCACTCTATAAATAATGTGTTTTAAATTTTAAGACTTTGAGTAAAATATCAAGTCTTTTCAAGTAAACAGCTTCAAGTCAAGTAAAGTCCCAAGTCAATGGTGTGAAAGTCAAAGTCAAGTCAGAGTCTTTGAGCATTTTTTCAAGTCGAGTCTCAAGTCATGTGACTCGAGTCCCCATCTCTGCATCAGAGTGTGTATGTCATCAGTGACACAACCGTGATAATGCCTGTCTGCTCCCATATGGCTGTTTTTTTCTTAACCACCTACTGAATGTGAGGCAAAGATGAAGGGTTTACATGCATAAAAGACAAGTAAACAAAGAACATAGAACAAAAAGAGGGATGGGACACATGTGTTCACCTTTAGGAAGCCAAGGAAGTGAAGGTTATGAATGAAGGACCAATTTTCCAAAGAAGGGCAACTGTTTGCGTGCCAGGATGCTGAAAGGGAAAACCGAGTCCACGGCTCTGGGTGTTTTGGGGACGGTGAAGGTCTGTCCCTGATGATTACATTACAAAACACACTTTGGCGCGTGCACACACACACGTGATGACAAGGCTATTGTCTGCCGCCCACGCTTTCCCCTCCAATCTACTGAATACATATCAATGCGGCTCGGCGGGGTGTGTGTGTGTGTGTCATAATTATAGCAAGTGATTTTGTTTTTTTCAGAGGATGCAGAACAATGGAAGAGGGGGGGCGCTAATGTGAGAAGATGACCCTGGGGATGGCTCTGATGTCTTGAGTGTAGAATGAATGCTGTGATTGACAAGCTGACCATGTGAACACACACACTATGAATGCACAGGGCTGCGGCAGCGCAGCTCCACTCTACAGCTTCCTTGCATTTCCATCCTGCATTCTTTCATTCACTCCAACACAAACAAATCAGAGTACCTGCGTGCTGACACCAAAGTCACACAGCTTGACTTGTCCTCGGGTGTTCACCAGCATATTGGAAGGCTTGACATCTGTGGAGACAAACTGCTTGATAAGAACTGCGACATCAGCACTCTGCCGCTTGTCTTTATCAACTCTGCCCTTTTTTTTCTCTCTCTCTCTTTTTAATAACGCAGCAACCGTACTCACCTCTGTGAAGTATCTTCAGGCTCCACAAATATGTCAGGCCTTTTACAACCTAGGGACAGGAGCGTCGAGAAAACGGAAAGATTACGACTTTAAACAGATAAAAATCTGAAACTCGTTTTCGTTCCGTTTTTAATCAGTCAAATGTAAAAACACATGAGCAGAACTCGATAGTAACACAACGCCAGACTCTCATCAGAGTAACAAAAAAAAATGGCTGTTTATTTTGAAATCAGCTGTCAGAGTCGAAGCAGGTCAACACGCCGTTTACAGCTGCGCTCATGGCTGATTATTTTCCACCGAATACATGAACTTGATCTCTGACTCAGTTCTGTTAGTCCTTTGATGTCTCCAGGTGGTGCTAAAATATTTTGCTCAGAAAGCTGTGATTAACTCCCGTTTTCCACAGCTGGTGTTGTGATTCACTAGCCCTGCTGGTTGTTGAACAGTTTGAAGGACATTTACTGGCGTAACGTTGTGGCTCCTGCTCTCAGGTGGTGGAAAAACAGACCGGCTCTTTTACAGAATCAGTTAAGAGCCGGGTCTAGCACCAGCCCTGGTTCTGACCTGATACGTCTTTGGTTGAACCAAATCAATCTGGTGGTCTCACAGTAAAACATGAGCACCAGAGTTTTCAAACAGGTAGAGGTTTTTGTCAGAGAACACAACATTTAAACCCAACCACTCACGTGTGTTAAAAGTGCTTACATACAAATAGATTGATAATATCAACTAACCTTTGTGGAAATGTTAATTAAATAAAGCAGACAGGTCTGCTTTCAATGGAGCAACAATATATAAATGATAAGTTAGAATATTTCACACCATTTTTGTTTCAAAATAGAACAACCTACGGTATGGGTTATTAACAAATATTAAATATGGAAGAAGCTGACATGTTGCACCTCTTCTGCGTGTGGTTTATGAGAATAAATCACTTGCTTTATCACAATGTGATATTATATCATTTTGTGTGAATGATGGTACGATGTTTGCTCGTATCACAAAGCATGTCATGATAAGATTTCTATTCAGTTAAATTCACAAATCTGCAATCGATACGATGCAATATCATATGCTTATCTCACAATCATTTAGATCTACAGTATATCGACTCATAACTGACTGATTTTCTTTCATAGCTTTCACAGGCATTGATAAAAATGTAAAAATAAACATCTTAAAGTTGAAGATATGGATTGATATTTACATTTTACATCAATGCAGATGGATCATTAATCATGTAAACTATATATATATGGAAACATCATAAACATCCTTTGAATTAGAATCGATTTTAAATCTCTCTTGCACTGTTGTGGCAAAAGGGAAACTATGTTGGAAGCTAAGACTCTCAAATACAATCATCATTTTATTTAAGGTTGGAAATTAGTCACACAATTAAATAACAAATAAAGGAACTAATGAAATATGCCTGGAAAAGATAACATGAATGTGAGTCGAGTGAGAAAGAAAGGCTTTTAAAGATGTGTGGCACGTGTAAACTGTTCCTTCCACCTGACAGATCCTCTTCAGAAAGCCAAATGGGTGTTTAACTATTATTCATTTTCAAATGTTTTTCACCACTTTGCAGTGATTTCTTCATTTACACAATATGCAAGTCACTTCCAAGGCTTTTGTCATCCGCCGCTGATATGCCACATAAAGAGATGAATGAAATTAACGAAACACAAAACTGTCTTGAAAGGTTGTGGTACAAGAGCAACAACTGGCAACCTCCCCGGGTGCTTTTCTTTCAGTGATAATTAACAACTGTGACAGTAGAAAGGAGGGAAAGCTGTGAAACAGAATTAGCACTGATTAAATAGCTGTCACTGTTTGATTACGGACAAAGTTAAAGGGGAAGCAACACAAAAGAGGAGCCGGAGCCGGAGGGAGGGTAATGAGTGTGGAAAAGAGCCAAGCATTAATCGACTTCAAGGCCGCCTCCGTCAAAAAGCTGGCTTTAACAGGGACAAGAAAATATAAGAGAAAAAGATCCGACACGCACACCACCCTCTCGCTAACTCTACTAAAAATAAATGTCTGATATGACTATCGCTCTGCTCAGAAACTTACTGCCACAGCAATCCTTCCCAGAACGTGCTCCGGTATTCTTTTGTAGACGTCCAAAGATCCACCTGCATGGGAAAAAACAAAGATCTTTGTAGGCCTGGGTTTAACCTATGTAACATGACTGAATGCTACATTTCCTTTTTAATATACAAAGGAAAATCATAGTAAAGAAAACATGTAAAATTTGAGTGGGGAGAAAAATGCCTTGGCTTAAGATTTTGTTTAAAAGTAAATATCAGTTTAGTTTGAATTTCACTTCAAAACTGTTTATTTTTCCTAAAACGTAGTTCCAGAATCATAAGAAAAACTCCAATTTAAACATCACTGTGACGTCAAACTACATAATGATTTTTGCTATACTCCATATTCTATAATGCAAATAACTGATCCGAGCATAATGTTTACTTTTACTAGTAACTCGGGTTAAGAAAAGTTCCATAAAGTAGTCAGAAGTTAGACTTTACTGACGTACTGCTGAATGTGTGAAACATGGGAATCATTGCATTAACACGCACTTAGACAAACACACACCTAAGAACCGCACTGTCCCCGATCTCACACCAGTGCATACATCTCCAAATGCACTTCAGTCAAGATTTATCACGCCCTTGTAGCTTTTAGCACACAGCCATGCTAAGCAGCTCACAGCGATCAGACGATCCTTTGATCTGCAGAAGTGTAAATGGATACTCAGCAGAGAGACAGAGCTGGGCTGTTCCCTCAAGTCTCTTCTGCGTAGCCGTAGGCAGCAAGTGAGAAAGCAACGTAGCAGAAAAACTCACCATCCATAAATTCTGTACATATGGAAATCCTGTTCTCCACAAAGAAGGCACTGAAGAAAGTGATGATGTAGGGCGAATCGCACTGCAAATAAAGAAGATCAATTAAGATAAACTCAAAGCATATTGATTTATTTATAAAGTCGGAAAAGTGGTTGCCATCTTGCTAGCCCAAGCAAAACTTTCTTTCTTTGCTAATGTAAACTACTGTTCTACTGTGTTTTTCCTTTCAAATTTTTAGAAGGGATTATCTTTCATTGTGTCTAATAATGGCGACAGTGTTTGTAGTACATCCTAAGGGAGAAATAACGGATATAATATATGGATACACAATCCAGAAGACTTTCTCAATTTAATAAAACAGTCAGCAGTATTCTCAGACTTCCTTTTGATTTAATCACTGAAAGATAAACCATTTGCATATGCTTCTGTATTTAACGACTCTTACCAATATTTATCAGCAGCTAAATATGACTCCACTGATAGGACCTAATAAATCTACCATTCTACCATGTAGATTTTCCTTCACCATTTTGCCAAAAATATCAGGTCATCCCTCCAAATTATTGAAATCAACTATGCTAATCATCCTCCATGGCCAGCGTTGTATAAAATCCAGCGTTTTGGCACCAAGCCTGCTTCTACAGACATTTTTGAAAGACTGGTTTGCTCCCAGGAGCAGAGCTGAGTAAATAACAGATTGCAAAATGTCCTGTTGTGGAATTTTCTCACAAGTAAATCTGGTGGTATTAAAACAAAGTAGAAAGGATCAGACAGTGTGCAGAGGTCACCTCCAAACTTCACCAGGCCTTCAGATGAGCTCCGGAACGGAGCTTCATGCATTTTACCACCAAGAAAACTTTTTTTCTTTTTGCTAGGAATTGATTGTGAATAACAGATTATGTACTGAGATGGGCAAACACTTTGAGGCCTTTTTATGACAAATAAGCGGAAACCTTTTGGAGAATCTGCAGCATATCCTGATTTAGTATCAAAAATAGCCACACACTGCCACAGTAACTTTGTGCCGTGATGTTCATAATAACTGATGTTTTAAAAACCGAATATTGCAGGAACTATAAATGACGTGTTATTTTTGGAGCGCTGCTTAGAAACCAAATGAAGTGAAAGCAGGAGCCCTTTAACATGAAATGGATTAAATGATTGGTTTTGTGAATCATTCTATGCCTAAACTAATCCCAGTGATGATGCAGAGTTGGTTAAAGCAGGTCTATTAGTTGCACTTATTTAACCCCAAGATCAAAATCTATTTTATATCAACAAATGTTATAACTATTGATCTTAATAAAGCACTTCAGAGCAGCACAGCAACTTAGCTTTGGCTACTTCCATGAACCTTGTAGTGATTTTCTTTTGCTATCAGAACAATAGCACCTCCGTGTCTTTCTTATAGGAACTTCAACTTAATATCTTTGTTTTTCATCGTGAATTAAAACACATGTAAATGGGTATGTTTCTGATCCCTTACTTTGTAAAAGTATCCCTGATAAATAATGTCAGTAGTTAATTAACAGAGCAGGTCAGAAAGATTCAGGATTAGGAAAAACAAATTGTTTTGCTGAAGAGGAACAGATGAGAGCTGGGGACACCAACCTTATAGAGGATTTCCAGTTCTGACATGATTTGCTTCTGTAACTCCACTGTAATATCCAGAGGAATAAGCTGTACTCACATATTACAAAAAGAGAAAGGAGACAGTAGAGTTTATTAAATCAAACACAAAATGAAACTAAGTGCAATGGAAAGACACAGTAAAGGAGCCAATACAGTCAGAGGAATTCTCACCTTCACAGCTAAAACACGCTTGCTGAGAACATGGTATGCTCTAGAGAAAGAAAGAAAAAACAAATGGGCAAATATATTCAAATCGTAAAAATTGCCTTCCTTGCCTTTCACTGTCATTTTTAATTGTGTGAAATTAAAAGAATAACTGTATGTACAATTATTTCTTTATCGTTAGAAAGGTCATGGTCAGTTTTTAGAACCAGCTATGATTCTGTTCACTCTTGATTTAAACACAGTTAAGTTCAGTTTTTCCTTTCTATTGCACAAAAGACATGCCAAGGTCTTCGCAAACAAATCTCCACCTACTTTCAGGCTTTCATTAACGTTCTGGACAGGGAACTGTAACAATGACTACTTTATTCGTCTAAGAATACCATATTCATTGTAATTAGCAAGTGAAATAACGTTCCAGAAAACCACAAAACTGATTTCCTTACAAAATACAGTAAAAGTAGATTTTTTTTTGCTGTTCAAATCAGCAATGGCTAAGTGATTAAAACCAGATCAAGGCAACCTTTTCTCTATTCGCTCCAGACTTGAGTCTAGAGTTGCAGGTAAAGCTGCAGTCGCCGACCGGCTCCATAATGATTTAATTAGCGAACACCTTAGCAGCATGCGTCGGCTTTAGTTACCGGCCTTGAAGGTCGGTTTACAGTGGCCCCGACAATACCTCAAGAGCTCTTAACATACAGTCCTCAAGGACGAATACTGTACGACAGCTGTCGAGTGATGAAGAGGAGGTGGGTTCGGTGTACGTCACGCGGGCCAGTTGATTTGCAGGTTTAAGACATGCGATCCTTACCCAACAACATGCAGCGGGCCCTCTGTGAGTATGGTACAAAGTGTGCTTAATGTGTCCAACTTTGGGGTGTCAAATTGCTGTTTCGGCACACGCTCCTAAACTGGCCCAGAACTTTAATTAATGGCAACTATTAGAGCTGAGTTAGGTATTAACAAACAGGGCAAACACCCAATGTGGCTATCCTGTGCATGGTAACTAAAGTATGACAGAAAAACGCCTTTCTAATAAAACAAAACAAAAAATGGATGATCATTTCTCATGCAGCCTAATCAAAAAGATGGAAATGAAAAGGCTGCATAATAATAAACTTAAACATTTCCTGACTTATGTGGGATGTTTGATTTCCTAGAAGGAATGTTGACCATATGCCTCATCGTGGAAGAAAGCTGATGGCCCCGTTTTCATTTTGATCTCTCTGTCCTCCTGTTAGCTACAATCAATAGTACTTAAGCATGACAGCTGCCTCTTAATTAAGAGGAGGATGTTAATTGATGCAGGACTGCAGGGGTACACATGTTATGTACCGACTTAGCCATGTGTATGAGCGATTCAGAGCAGAATAACTGCAACACCAAACGACTCGTGATTGTGATAGAGAAGTCTCCACATGCTAAGAAGAGGAGTGACACAGCAAAATAACACATAGGCAGCAATTTCAGTTTATTTAGAGTCATAAACAAAGAGATGGTTCAAAAACAGATACACTAAGATGGAAACTGTAGGTATAAATCCCACGTAAAACAGTTAAAAAGGTCAAAGTTAGAACAAAAAGTACATCAGGCCTGTAAAAGAGGTCGTGACGACTGCTTGGTCAAAGCTTTTATTCTCAGGCTGGCCTTGACCACCCCAGGGCCCAGCATCCTCGTATGAGTTACAGTGACAAGCTTGTGACAGCGGGAGGTTAGGGGACAAGGTTACACAGGCACCCCCACCGTCACTTCCCCCCGATCTGACCCTAGTAAATGTGCCCCATTGCCTGGATCTTATTTACACTCCAGCTTGCACTGTAATAAAAGCTCCATCATGCAGTATTCATAGGGCCTCTCACGATGCCTCTAAACCTGGGGCTGTGGGTTACAGACACGGGCCTTTTTGGATCAGGGCTAACAGACATGCGTGTTCGGCTAGGTTACATAAATGACACTCTACCTGTGCTTCTCGCTGGCCATCCTGTCTGAAACCGACATAAATGGGTTTCAAAGAAGCCTAAATACAAACATTCATAAACTTATTACATTTCTTCCCTCTCCACAGGAACTACAAGTGTTTAACCTGTTGTCAAGACAACAACACACAGATGATTTGTCCAACTCTGAACTTGTGATTCAGACGTCCTAGTACAAATGGAACGACTTTTCCAGAGTCAAATTTCCCTTGGTATTGGATCGTTTCATCTCTGTTTGTTCTGTTAAAGTTCAAATCTAGGACCAGGACTTTATCCCATTCATTTACGATTAATTAATCATATACATTTTTTATATATATATAAAAATCCAGAGCCGGAACCTGTGAATTTGCATGTTTCTTGTACACCTGTAAACCTGATGTAACAGCAACATCTGCAAACATCGGCCCTATGGAGGTTCATTCTTGCTTTGAAAAACGATCTGATTGGACGCTAGAAAGGGCTACCGTGTGCAAGTTGTGCTAAGAGGAGCCTATCACTAATGCTATTCAAGCCTAAAATACAATTTCAATAGATTGTATTGAGGAAATAGGGAATTATGTTTGGAAATACAAACACTTTTCCAGGCTATTTTAGTTTTTATCCAACTTAAAAATACTTCAATCAAATTCAGCACTTTTCCAGACTTTAAAGACACTCTTATTTGACTTTTGCTGTAAGTGCAAATACGTCTGGATACATAAGAGGCTTGTATTATTCTGAAAGTGTTTCACTTGAACTGATTTAGATTTTACTAACAGAGACCAAGATACAATCCTAGAATCTCACAACCATTAACCAAATAGGTTTAGCCCTTCAATACACACTCTAATCAATGAGGTGAGAAAACAAAATCAATGGAGAAAATGGGCTACGATGCTAAAGAACCAGGTGTGGGTGTCTAAGTAGATGTCGCTACAGACACAGCCAAGCAAATGTGATGTTTTAATTGCCCCGCTGGATCCATGAGTCATGTGTGTCCTTGCTAGAGTATTTATAAGCTGTAACGCCGGTCAGATTGGTGAACAGTGTGTAATAAAACGTCGGGGGTGGAGGGGAGGCAGACTTTGATGGATGAGCAGGGTCAACGTGTGGCTGTGAAGAGCTGAAGTGTTGGTAACATTCAATCGAGTCGAAATGACTCCGGGTCATAAATAGGGTAGGAGGTTAATAGGTGGGGAGTCGTTTGCAGTTCTATTCACATGTGATGAACCCAATCTAAGCTGCACCAAACAGCAGAGACTGACAAGGATATAAGACCTTATAATGTCCGCCCGCACCATGAGCGCATATGTATAAATACTCCATGAAAACACAGCGGCTCTCTAATTGAACATTACTATACAGCAGTGTGACAGAGGCCTATGATAACCTCTGGCTCATTGCGACCATGTGAACATCTTGTTCTGGATGGATTTTTGTTTGTCAACCAAATGAAAATCTATTTCATTTGTCAAATATACTGCTAAAATTTATCTCAACATCATTTCATTCACTTTGTTCCACTTACTTGATTATAAAGCGCATAAAAAAAAACCCCTCAGTTTCACCAAAAAGTTTGTAAAGGTAGAATATAAATACATTTAGCAAAATAAACTTGGAGAGTTTAGCTCATAAACACAGCTAAGGATGATTAAATGTACCCAAATTAAATGATCAGTAGGTAATAGCTATATTAAATGGAATTTGTTTTCCTCAAGTTAAACTTTACAACAAACTTATAAATGAAGTACTCATTCGATATCAAGAGCCACTTTATTAACCCTGTATTTTTTGTTAATCTTCTTCTTTCAACCATGTCAGTTTCAGCACCAATGCATATAGATTTTTACTGGACTAAATTGACCAGAGAATTTGTTGGGGTTGCATTATTGGCTTTCTTCAGTGCAGTGTAACCATTTCTGGTGCCAAACTGATGAACAATCCTATTCCCTTTTAACTATTAAAGGATGAAGCCTACCGAAACAATTTTAAAAGCAGTGAAAGAAGTTCAAACGGGCAAAAGACGGAAAACAAAACAAAGGGTGGTTTTGTTCCGGCGCCACGACGGGAAGATTTACAGGTTTTGCTGAGGACGGTCTGAAGCGGAGCGCTCTGTCAAGTCAAGGTTAGTCTTAGCAGTGATCAATACTTCAATCTCAATAAAACAGCTCAATTGCGGAGAATTGATGGGAAATGGAAAGAAAAGGTGGGGAGAGAAAGATAGAAGAGCAACAGAAATGCCAACCTTGTCATAACGCAGCAGGTCTGTAATACATTTGTCTACTGGATGGAGGTCTTTGCGGTGGCGGGCGGAGTGCAACTCTCCAGACCAATTAAGTCAATGGCTGTCATACCTTATAGCCCCCAAATCAATATCATATATGTTTGCAACCTTCGAGCCAGAATAAATAAGTGAAGATGGAGACACAAACCAGCCTGATAGATGTCACACCAACCACAGAGATGAATGACCAAACAGAGAATCAGAAGATGGTGGATTCTTCCCACAGCAACATGTTTTTAGTATGAAAAGTTCACATTTTAGCATAAATAAAGCCATTTTAGCTGCTTGATCAGGTACTTCAATACATCTCAATCTACAGCAGGTCACTTTGTGCTTGTGATGCTGGTCCCCATGTGTGAGCAATACTCACTTATAAACTGTGCCTCCATTTCCATGGCCAAGTTGCTCCTGATAGTGGAGATCCTGGGCATTTATCTACAGGGCAGCAAACACATGTATGCAGGTTATGGTACCGTGGAAGTAGAGAGGACAGCGTTGTTTAGGAGAGACAGAGGGAGAGCATGCCCGTGTGAAGCAGAAGGGGCTACACTGTTATTGGAAGCCATAAACAAGCCAGGCATCAGGTCAGCCCAAGTTCAGCAACACGCAGAGAGAAAACAGAGGAGCAGCAGGAGGAGATCAATACTACACTTGCTGTCCAATTTATAAAAGGATATTGGGTTTGGGTGAGAAAGGCGGTGACTTATGGTTAGTTTAAAGCTGCCTTTTTCTCTTTTGATCATTTAAGTTCATTTGAACTGAATTAAAAAGAAACAAAAAAACATTATTTGTCCTTTCTTGATTTTCTTTTAAAAAATAATATATATTTTTTAACTGGATCCAAAAGAAAATCCCTAATGTGCTAAAACAAGCATTAAAGCTTCAATTCTGATTTCTGGAGAACTAAGATGAATATACCTGGACTTTATTGATCGAAAAACAAAACAAAACAAAAAAAGACTGTTAAGACATGAACAAGCCATCAGCCAAAACATGATAATTTACTGCAAAAAATTACTTCTGGCATTCACACCAAAGGTAATTCAACACATGCGTAAAAATATTTGCAAATTGACCAGAGCCCTAACTTTTGTAGGGCATAAAAAGGAAACAGGAAAAAACAATATTCAGCAACTCATTTTTAAAGTTACACACTAGTTTTTTTTTTTGCTACTCAATGATGCCAAAACAACATTTATCCCTTTTTATAACGTAATTGGGACATAAAAATCTGAGGTGTTGGTCTCATTATCAAGGCAGGATACTATTTACATAATGTTGATGATGCACTCTTGTGCTCAATTGTTTCATTAAAGAATAGCTGCTTTTTTGCTTGAAATAAACTTTTGCATTCTGTATCTTAATTGTGGCATTTCTTTATATTACCTTATGTCTTCCTTCATTGCATATAATGAGTATAAGAATGGCGTTCAACAGCAGTAATCGTCTGAGTAGAGGTGGGAGGCTCTGTTGATAATACACTGTAAGCGATCATAACGTGATGATGATCTGTCAAAGCAGATAGCTTATGGGATCATCTTTAAAGGATATTCGATTCACTAAAGATCTACTGTATGTTCCCACTCAGAAACGATCATTTTCCTTATTTTCCTTTAACTTCAAACATTAACTTTTAAGCAGCTGAGATAAAATAGTTTCTGGTTTTGTGGATGAATTGGCAGAAAAACCAGGGAAAAGCCATGTGCTGACGATGGACTTAGGAAAATGAGTAAAGAGACTACTACAAACATTAATAGTACCAATAAAGTTAGCTGTGATAGTTGAAATAAATCTGTAAATAATAATCATGATACAAAAGTGTCATAGCTGATTATTTTTCTAAAATACATTTTTAAATTTTAGCAGCTACAGTGCACTTTAATGATTTAGCATGCTTGCAGAGTTATATAATGCCAACTGTGTTTCGACACATGTTGACAAAATTGTTCAAACTGAATAAACTATGTTTCTAAACATTATTTCACTTTGGCTCCACTATGTTTTTTGTTCACCAGATATTATTTTATTCATGCAGATTGTGAAACAAACTGCAATTGTTTCTTTACTGTATGAAAAACAATTGCCATGATATTTTTACCACGTTGCCCATCGCTACAACTAATGTCAGACAGGCCAGTGAGAAATATATAGCTATAAAAATTAAGCTAAGCATGTAATTTGAGGTCACAGATGCAGATGAATGCTGACTGAAAGTACATTTATTTAGGCCAAACTGCATCCAATAAATTATTTTTTTTAATAACGAAGGGGGAAAAAAAGGATTCAAAATATAATTTAAGCAAGACTGCAAATGTCCAAGCATACTGTTCAAACAAGCTCCTTGCTCAATTTAAACTCCATTTAATTGTGAGCAGAGAGGTAAAAAGAGAGAAAATAAATGGATAAAAGACGTGGAAGAGATGGGAGGCAACAAATCCATTAGTTCATTGGTTTACAGAAAAAACCCGAGAGGCTGAGGTCGTAATTTTCTTCCTCACAAGCAGACTAATACCCGACTATAAATGTGAGAATGAAAAATAGGTGCGCAGAAAGTTTTCATTCGTCATAGTCTGAAAATTAGCTGCCAATACTATATTATAGAGTATATATATTTTTTGACGACTCACCTGCCCATTTGTCAAGATCGTCTTCAACTCCGCAGATGACTTCTTCAAACTGGACAAAGGAAACCAAATGTTTCTCAACTTTTCTATCCTCCAAGCAGCTGCAGCTTAACCCATGCACTGTCACATCAGCTTCACGGTGAGAAAAACTCACCTGTTGTTGGCTAAGGAGTCTGGGACAACCTGAGTGCAGTCGTTGGCTGGGTTGGGTCTCGTGTTAACCTGAAGGTGAGCAAACACAAATGTGACAAAAACAAACTAATACATGAAGCGAAAGACAAACAGATGGAAACGCAGGCGTAAATGTTTATGAACGATAAATGTGCAGTGTTTTCATAAGGAAGAGAAGCAAGAAAAGAGGTGAAGAAAGGGAAAAATCTATGTACAGTAATGTGGCTTTACACTAGAGAAAATAAAACTGATTAAAATAAATCGGCAAGTTAAGGCATTAAAATGTTATGCCTCATTGGGGACTTTATTCCCTCCTTTCTATGTCTATCCAACTGTATCTGTTGATTCAAGAGCACTTCATAATCAGCCCAGAAATATATTAAAAAGGAAAAATCAAGAGATAAGACCCTGAAAAGGGAATACTAAAAATAACTCCTAAATTGAGGTCAAAAGACCAATGTGTTGGGTTTACAAAAGCTCGGGGATTCTCCCTTTAATTAGTGCCCAGGAAAACCTCATTTAAATGCCACACAAGGTTCCTCTAAGCCAAATACTTTTGCGCTATAAAAAAAGGGAAAACATTACCAAACGACTAAAGGTTTCTGGAGAACGACATATTCTCAAAACAGACCCTTGACCTTAAAGTAAAAAAAAAAAAATAGGAAAAGGAAAAACTGACACAGTTCAGTGGGTGTTACAAAAGCTCCTCTGAGGATGGGTTAAATAAAAACACTCAGTGTTTTAGTGGGGGTTGAGTTTGTCATTGAAATGCAGATGGATGTAATATGGATCATCGGGAGAGATGGAGGAGGTGTCAAGTCATTTAACCCATGATAATTAGCAGCGACTTTCAATGGCAACATATGCCGAACATAAAAGGGGAAGGTCTGGGGAAAGGCCATTTGGGGGCTTGTAATGACAATTTCACGGTTGAACAATGACATCTTCTTATTGCCTGATTTTGCTCTAACCAACGCTGATATTCCTCCTATCTTACGGATCACGATACTCTGGAGGGGAATCAGGATTTCTCAGGAACGCCGTTATGCTAAACGACTTTCCCGAGAATCCAGAGCGACTCAGAAGGAGAAAGTCGAGCCCTCTGACAGACGGAGCCGCGTATCTCCACATATAAACATGGAAAAAGGAGAATGACTGAAAGAAAAGGAGAGCCTTGACTTCAATTGACATTTCAATAAGTGGAACACAGCATTACCAATCCATTTGACTCAACTTCCCGCCCTCCCCATCCCCCACGCTCCCCGTGTAAGGCAGCCGAAACAATTATTGAGATGGGTACCTTCAGGCCATGTATGTTCCGGATCCCTGGAGTCTTGCCGGCTGAAACAGTAATTGGTTAGATTGTAGAACACATCACTGGACCATTTACAAATGTGTTGAAAAGGAATCAGTTCTTTATAAATAATAAAAAAAAAAAGAATAAGGTGATGAAATGACACGAGGGTTGGTCTGAGAATGAGAGTGACTGAGATATTGGACTCTTGAGAGAGCTGGTAAAGAAGAAAAAGAAGGAAAAAAAACAATAATAGAGTGGGAGCGGGGACATAAAGGAGAAACCAACTCTCGCAGAGTAAAAGAGACACAAAGAATGTTTTATCACTCCGCCCTTGAGGCCAGCGATCTTGTATGACTTTGAACTGGAAACTAACGTGGTGTTGAAAAAGTAAGTACTGGAGAAGCAAGTGTGTTAAAACCACTGAGAGAAGAAGCTACACAATGCTGGAGATAAAAGCAAATACAGAGCTAGATAATGTGTTGAGGAGAAAATGTGATCATTTCTCACTAAAAAAGTGATTATCATGTTGATATATTGGTGAAAGTAAATCAGCATCTTTCTTATCTATCACTATGGTTGTTGTTTTTCAGTAATTGCTTGATCCTTCAGCTTTTGTATTGTGAATTTCTACATGCAAAGAGGGACAAGGGAGTTTAACTACACATATCTCATAATCCATCTCAGAATCCCTGCAGACAGATGGCCTCATATCAACATCTTCCTTTTTAAATCGGTTTCCAGCAACACCCAGTGTTCAGAAAAGCTGTATGATCCCTGATCCTCTGATATCTGATGCAATCGGTATCAATCCAGCTCCAAGCGGGTGTAACACACAGTTTTTCAAGTAGGGTCTATTTCTTCTGTGGGGCAATATAAAAAGACTAGCTGAGAACTAGTTAGTAAGTTAGCTAATAACTAAGCTGGAAATGCAGTTCATGGATTCACCACAAAACCTCAAAAGCAACTTGATCAACTCTAAGTTTTTGTCTCAACTTAAACTGTTGATATAAAAATAAGTGAGTTTATGGTATTTAAGTGTTAATTGGACTCTGAAGAGATGTTGACATGACGTGGTTTTACTGTGTTTCTTCTGTCATAAATTGGGCATATGTATGTAGATGCAGTTTTAAATATGGACCTCACATTTTGATTGGCTGTTGATCACAATGGAACAGCCTCCAGCTCCTGATCAAAGCGGTTCTTTAGTCTGACCCACTGAGATAGCACTAGTTAATTGGAGCTAGACTTGGCTGCATGCAGCAGAGGAACCAAAGACCAGCTGATCTAACATCAGTTTAGCAAACTTGGTTAAAAAACTCATTCTATGATCTTTAGTACTTTGGCCGCTATCCTTCATCTGGAGTGAACATCAAATGCAATCATACTCCATCCAAAAGATCCAATATAGTATTATTCAATAAAGTGTGAATTCACAATAGCATTAGTACTAACCAAAAAATATTACACTTTGCACAGTCCTTTACAACATTAATATTCCACACTGCATACCACAGTAATGATGTTGCTTTCAATTCGAGCTGCACAATATACTGAATCACAATCGTCACTGCGATATCGCAATCACCGGTATAATGCATTATTGGGTAAGCTGTACAATTTTACGTGCTAGACATTAAAAACCATCTTTTCTGCAATATTCGGGCCATTTAGATGGACCTTTCCCCTCCTTTTTTGTCCACAACTGATAAAAATCCAACATCAGAAATTTCAGGGAGAGAGCAGGGGACATTATGAGGGTGGAAAACAGAAAGTAAAAAAGTAAAATGTATGTTAATCACAACCACTTCAATATTTCACAATGTCATGAGTCCCTGGAATGGTGCTACTCTATTTTTGATCTGCTGTAACTTTCTGCACTACTAATTTGAGCTGCAAAATGCAGCTGAATCGCAGCTGCGATGACAATATCAATGTTTGCTTTAATAAAAAGCTTGGTGGGTAACTATATAAATATACCTTCAGCTTTTACATTTTATATTCCAACAATTTACAAGCACATGTCAGTAAATTAGAATATACATTCCAATAATAAGAATCTTTAATGAGGTATTAAACACACTCTTCTTTTTACTGGAATCCCTTCCAGCAACACTTTTCAAAGACCAGATTAAGCTGAACAAACTCTTCCATGGACTCTCCCCTCGGTCGCCCCCTAGTGTGTGTATGTATCCTCTTGTATGTGACTGTGTATACATTTGTTATGTGTGTACACCATATGTCAACTGTAATGTTTTATGCTTTGACCTGTGCATCTGGGCTCTGTTTGTTTGTTTGTTTATCTGTATGTTCTAAACTTTGAAAACTTAAAATAAAACGTATAAAGATAAAAAAAACACACTCTTCTTTAAGCTATTAAATGTTTAATCTTAAAAGTCATGTTTTCATTCACTGCAAGCAGAAAATCCATCATGATTAACAAAAATAAAGGCTTGAAAAACACATTACAAGTGTTATGAACTTGCAACTGGATAAATAACGCAATATTGAACACCTTAGCTTGGAGCAGATGCTCGCATCCGACACTAATAACGTCGCCCAAAAATGCTAAATGTCACACAGTGATGGAAACACAGATGAGAAACAGAAGAACGAAGAAAACTGGAAAATAATTGCAATATTTATCAATATCATGCCCGTCGCAAGATTTTGTAATATTGTGAAGCCCTATTTTGTTTCCACATCTGTTAAAGATTTTAGCAAACCAGATGCAAAACTCATGGACAGAGACTGTGATGACAAAACAGTAAGAGGAAAATTTGGCTCAATGGCAACTTCTACCCTCACCTCGATGTTAAACAGCAAAATCCCTGTGGCATGTTTTCCAAATATCTTGGAAGCCTTTTTCTAACCTAGTGTGATTGTAAATTAAGACTCTGTACCTCTTGGAAAAATCTGTAGCGGGTCTGGCATCTGTCCATTCATGCGCTGTTCATTCATTGTGTTGCAGTACTAAAATCAAGAAGAAAAAAAATAACATATTTAAGAATAATACTGGCTTGACCATTAATGCACAAAAGACAATTTAAGCATCCTTGAATGTTTCTAGAATAATTAGGTTAAAATTTGAGGAAAAGAGATGTTTTTCTAGCTAGGTTAGGATAAGTCCAAAGCATCTTCAAAAAAAAAATAAAATAAAAGTGAGCATGCTGTGCTGAAATCTGTTGCCGATGAGGTCCAATGCCCTGTGGGCTTGTTCTGAGGGAGTGTAGCATTAACCCTTTTCTCCTCCAGGTCAGCAGCTCACCAAACACTCATATCCTACAGGACTAACACAAGCAGACGCACTCTGGAGCCTTTCAGCTGCTTGCCAAGGCAATGCAATAATTGATGTTTCAGTTAAACAAACCATCTGTTAAAGTGTGAGCCTCTGCGCATGGAAACGTGTGTGTGTGTGGGTGTGTGCATTTGAGTTTTCCTTTCAGGATTTCTATCCAAACGCCTAAAAATACCAAAAACATTGCAATGTTTGTATGTAGAGGAAACCTACATGAGTTCATTGTGTTTAATTTTCTATCCAGTGTGAATAAGGCAGTCGCCACAGCAATATGTAAATCTGCTCTCTCATTGTGAAGGAGGGAGGGAGGACGACGGGACCGGCTTGGATGGGAATGGATCAGAATGGCTACCCAAGTGGCACAGCTGTTATTAAAAGGCCTATTTATCACTGTCAGATCCCCTCCTCGCTCCTAGCCCTCTGCATTTACCCTCCAGCACTTTCACCAGGCCACATCTGAACAATGCGGCCTAATACCAAAAAAAAAGAAGAAGAAGAAAGAGGGAAAAAAATGCAATGTGTGTTGAGGTTGTGGGAGCAGATTGGGCTTCATGTACCTTTAATTTTCCGCTCAGCTGGCTTATTGATTAAAGTCGCAATTACCACCTAATCTTTAGTAGGTGTGTTATTAAAAGACACTCTCCATTGTTGGCCAATAACTAAACAGTGTCCGAACTCAAACGGTATCGCTAAGCCTTAAGGGACACACGAGAGAAGTGTGGGTCTCATCATCATTAGCAGAGTAAGGGGAAAGGGGAGTAAAAACGATGGAATTAGAGTCACTACCTCCAGGGGGAGCCGCATGAGGAGTGGATGGGGGGAAGGAGGGGCCACATGTTTTATTTTAGCACCTGACATAGACCAGTCTTTAACTTTGAACAGGGGCGTCTGTCTTTCAAGGTGTCGAACAATGATTAGAGATGCCTGGAAGTCGAGCCGGTCTCACAGGAGCATGCAGCAGCAATCAATGTTTGCAAAGAAGTGGAAGACTTTTTAGAACAGATGCCCTCTGCACACTCCCGTTAATTAACTTGTGAATTTGAGCATTAATTTGAGCAACCAGAAGTGTCAGTTTTTTTTGGCAAGCAGAGATCTTGGGAAAGAAAAATTGATTTTGAAAATGTTTAAAAGTAATTATATTCTCCCCACCCCAAAATCAGAAGTATCCAGACAGACACGCCTGCATTCACAAAGTGACAGACTAAATGAATTACCCCACCTCTGACCCAACATGCTGTTTCCTGTAATTCCTATTAATTTCACATAATGGCTGTCTGCTCACCTGGAATTAATAACACTGAAGTCAAAATCCACTGGGATATCTGCGGAGGGCCAAGTGGCAACCACAGCAAACAACCACAAACGGAAAAAAAAAAAATGCATTTAAAGTACATGTACTTGAGTGGTTTAAATTATATTCCAGTGTGTTCGGTATTTTCCAGGTGATCAGCAGCTTTTGTACATCGGGCAGTCCCATGAGTGGAAAGCCATTACAGAACTCCTGGACTCATTTGGCAAAAATTCATGAACAAATGAGTTTTTAAATGTGTGGGCACAGAAGTGCAGCATGAATACTTAATATTTGTGCTTGGTAGAAAGCTTGGAGGTCAGAGTCGTATATTATGTTCAGCTACGTCACATCTGTATAAAGCACTAAGTGCATGAAAAAATGCTCGGAATATGATTGGCACCAATAAATAAAAAGAGAAAGAAAATATATGCAGAGTTCCTACATGTTTACATTGTAAGCCAAAATTCTTTCTGACTCAAATCTCTCAAAAGTTCTTAGTCCCTTTTTGGCTACATTTTATAAATGTAGAGTAAATACTCATGCTTTGCTAGGACTTCAAATATGGAACCTGTGAATACAATATTGGGATGGATGTGGATGGAGAAACATACTGCAATGATGTTTAAAATATATACATATGGAGCAAAGCATACATAGACATGAAAAATGACTTCAGAGAAACTTGACTTCCTCAATTGACACTTTGAAATTGAATTCTGTGTCTTTAAGAAGCTCCTGCTCTTTCCAAGACTCCGCCTTCAGCACGTCATCACAACAATGTTCCTCCAGTATGTTGTCTACAGCTTTTTTTACGAGTGTTAGACTGAGAAGTAGTTTGTAAAAAGTAAATTTTTCATAATACCCAGCTCAGGTTTGGGGAAAGTATTTCTTAATGAATTCATTGAGTTTCTCCAAAATCAGCTGCCAATAAAATTGTGCAAACTTTTTGCTCTCTTTTAGTTTATCAGGCCTATTCTTCCCAAATGTAAGGAACCTTTCACACCTAATGTAATGTGAATAGATCAGAAAAATTGTGATTTATGCCCATTTGGAAGAAATCAGGTACACTGTTAGATGACTAAGATCTGCTGTTAGATCCCTGTTGTTGTATCAACCTTCCAGACCTCTCAGGTCTTCTGGTTCTGGTTCTGCTCTGCATCTCCAGAACCAGAACCAAACAAGGAGAAGCAGCTTTCAGCATCTATGCACCACAAATTTGGAACAAACTTCCAGAAAACTGTAAAACAGCTGAAACACTGACTTCCTTTAAATCTCGACTAAAAACCCACCTGTTTAGGATTGTATTTGAAATGTAATCAATTACAAATTTATTGATGGAACTTGACTTAATGTCACGTTTTGATTGTTGATTCTATGTTGCATTGTGTTTCTGTGTTTGATATGATGTAAAGCACTTTGAAATGCCTTGCTGCTGAAATGTGCTATACAAATAAAATTTGATTTGATTTGATTTGACTAGTTGAGAAATTTTGGTCAATCAGGAATCAATATGTATTCTATATCAAAATGTGCAGTTTACTACCATTTCTGATTGATTGTCCAGATTGTTTAATACTCAGCTTTTAAATTATGTTAAGTCTCTGTTTTTATTGGTGGATAAAATACATAAAACAGGACACACCACACATAGGACAAAATGGCAGAAGTACCACTCTGATAGCATCAAGTAAAACATGATTGTGGCTTAGGTCAATACTTTTTCCATCTCATACTAACATCTGCCTCCTTGCTTGTCTAATCACATTGCTACCCTATGCTGCATAATGATTAAAAAGCAACCACAAGTGATAAAAATGGCCAAAAAAACAGAGTGTAAATTGTGCCTGTGGCAGTAGCAGCATCATTGTGAGCTGATGGGGGGTAAAAGACATCCACAGATGAAAGTAGATTTTGAACAATTCTGCAGCCCAGGGGGGCTGCTCTTTAATGAGGCAAAACTTTAACTACTGAATAATAAATAATAAAAATTGACAGTTCATTTAGCTTTCAGTGTACCTCATACAGAAACTCATTACATGCCATTACTCTTACTGTCCGTGGCATGATCAGTAACTATGGTGGAATAGAAAAATACACTGAATTAGACGGCATCTCTGAGAGGGTAGCTGTGTTATTGTGTATGAGAGCATTTCTGCTGCCTACAACTTCGGTTTTAAAGACGGTTTTACCAAACTACTTGAGCTCTAGTTGTGTTATATTTATTTCAAGTTTCCAGCTCATAGATGTTAACTCAAATATTATGGAAAAAGTTACATTTATTAATATGATCGATTATTTATCTGTCCTTAAAATACTTTCTAACAAACATGTCACTTTGCACACTAGACATGGACAGTTATTAAAGTCATACTTTAATAACTGTATAAAAGTATAAGGACAAACATGAATTGGATGGTTTGACATTTCACGTACATGGTGCACAGATATAACAACAATTAATAAAGTGTTGTTTTCATGTATTTTCATTTATATACTCACATATGACAGCATAGCTTTGAGTTCTTCGTCACTTCTTACAGTAATTCTGTCTCCCACCTCATCTTCATCTAAACAAAAAAGGAAAACGCGAACAGAGAATGGTGAGTCATAGATTATAAGACTAAGTATGTTAAATTAAGCATAATAAAAATTGAGCCTCCACATACACACTTTGAGAGCTGATGATTATATTCAATGACTACCGCCTGCTTATAATGTTCCCTGAGGAACTGACGTAACATGAATACAAAAGATAACAATCATCAGGATGAGGTTAGTCATAGTTAAGTTGGTTTAATCAGTTTTGTTAAGACAGTCAAATAGTCCAAATGATTAGAACATCAATGGAAAAAGAGGATAATATCAAAAAGTAAATCTTATCTTATGCGTCAGACTGAATTAATTATTATGAATGTGTTTTCCTTACAGAACCATGAAGAGAAATAAATAGATAAATAAATACGCTATGGGGTTGAAACAGATGTAGGTGCACTGCTGCAGCATTATGGGATCTGCTGAATGGACTTCCTGAACTTAGACACATCGTCTTTCTGCTGTTCTATCAAGTTAATAAATGTCTGAGGAAAGTTTTAGATCAACACTTGACATACTGGCAGTACACCTGTTTGTGTTCATCATATTGACTTTGGGCAACATTCTGCTTTTTTTTATGTATTTACAGATTTGAATGTGCATGCAAACTAATCAAACTCTTATAAACTCACACATAATATTTACAGCTAATACATGCATATGTTGTAACAATGCATGTATTGATCAAATTCTGAGTACTGAGTTCATGTTTTTATCCTCAGGATAAAATCAAAATTTATGCTTTTCATTAAGTTACATTATAATTCTGCACACTACTAGTGTTACTAAATGTTCTTCTACAGTAACACATCACACTGTTCCTTATTTAAATATACAAATCTGAAGTTTATTAATGCTTTGGATACAGAGAACTGCCATTGTTCAACAATAAAAGCAACCCTCAAAAGTACAACTTGCTAAATAATTATGCACACAGTAAAAGTACAAATTAGCTGGACTCTTATGTTGATTTATGCTGGTGTTGTTCTGTCACTCAGTGAGACTCTGTCAGCATACCAACACTGTTAATGTATGTAAGCACTGATACCGATGCAAAACCATTATAAAACAAAATAGCAATGGCACAGTAATATTCATCCAGTTTGATGTAGTAAGACAATAGACTTCAATGGCATTTGATTTCTCCTAGCCTCTTCACAAACAGTCTGATATGAATCTCATTTAGTGACAGACAGTTAGCATCATGCAAAGGCAGAAATATAGAAATCTGAGCTCCTAAATAAACTCTAATTTTATAATAGTTATCTACACAGGCTGTTTCCAGGGAGGAATGTTTTAGTGCTGTGGTTGTTTCTAATACTATAAATAGAAACAGGAACTTACATTCAAACGCCGTGACAGTGGCTTCAGGCATCACGTCTCTGATTGCGACCTAAAATGTTTGGCAGAGTGAATTACAAAGATTTTAACTAGAATAACAGCGATTTATTATAATAATGACACCTGCTGAAATTTTACAAGTTTAGAGAAAAATACATGTATAAGAGCTCGATACGCTCATATAGAACAGATAAAGGTGTTTGTGTCAGGATTCAAATGACATAAATGTAGAAAAACTGTGTTTTCTATTAGCTAGACTGACTCACCAGCAAGTCGTTGAAGTTCAACACAGATGGATAGTCCACAGACGAGTCCATGTCCCCTAAAGGTGTCTTTATACGGATTACTATCGGCTCGGTGTCCATTTCCACGGGATGATTTAAAATGAGCATAAAAACGGAAGCATGAACCTCATAATCCTCCTCGGTTGTCAGGAAGCTAGCGAGCTAATTTCCTGCAATGCTTCTCCCCAATTAAAGTGACGTGAAAATGTAAAAGACGGAGCTGACTCACAAATGTCGCGACATATCACCTGGAAACCCTCAGACTGGAAACTAAATGTGTTTTTCTTTTGAGCTCCGAAGTAAACTTTTATGTAAGAACACAGGATATGTTTTGCTAGGCAGCTAATTTTAAGGAAACAGCACGTACAGCGTTTCCGAATCAACATCCGCTCGGGGAATTTCAAAATAAGAGACGCATTTGGAATATCTAAACTTTCTGAAGTTCTCTAAGATTTTTCAAATGAATAACATAACTCAAACATAACATAGCTCAAATGTTATGTTCGGTTTAAGATTATTTTAAAAATATTTTAGATAATTAACCTTTTTATTCTTAAAAACAAATTAACTATTTGGGAATAAATATATTACATTGCATCTCGGTTTTGGAGTTTTTAAATTAATAATTTTTTAAGTTACACATTTCACCTGAGTAAGGAACACACTGCAGCGCAGCAGTTTTAAACCGCTTTGTATGATAATCCGTGTTGAATGTTCTGATTTCTAGTGTTCCTTTTGCATTTGCTTGTGACTCACCTGGCTCAAAGTTACTCTTCTTCTACGTCTTCCTTCTTTAGTTTTTAATGGCAGCTTGCATTACTCCCGTCTCTTGAGTCAATGGTTCGGTTAATTATACAGTAGTATATTTTTAATTTAGTGTCATTATCCACTGCATGGCGTATCTCTAATTTGTCTACGGGTTGTCCATCTTCTGTCCAAAAAGCATACTTGTTAGATAAACTGGACAATCTAAATGGATAAAGAAGGATGAAACGTTTTGGTCATTATAGTAACGAGATAAAAACTGTTATCATAAATAAATGACAGTTCTAAAGATGTTTGTGTTGCCTAAATATCCCTGTTTATGCAGCTGATTTATCTTTGAATCCAGAGGAGAACAAATATTTTTTAATAAATTCAACAAGCAAATCAAGATTTATTTATTTTTTTGTAAAAATTTGATCCACACTGCCATGGTAACTGCAGTTGAAAACTGCACCAATTTTTGCTCCTTTTTCACATCATTAACACAGCATTTGTATTTAAAGGTTTCCACTTGGCATCAGTCGTTAGAGCTTAATTGAAAGTAAAACAAAGGAGCACTTAAAACTGTTGTTGATTACGGCCTTATGATTGAGGAGCAGCGGCTCCGTGCAGCTTTGATTGCACTTCTAACAACAAGGCATCGATCTTTGGACAAAGGGAAGTCTCATCTTGTGTTAATTTACAGCACACTGATCCCAGATCTGATACCTGACTCTGTTGACCTGGGTTATGTGTAATGATAAGAACTTGTTAAAGCCTGCTCTTTCTCCCTATTCCTCCGATATGGCAGAAATGTGCCACTTGAAATCGTATCCCTGGGGCTTGTGTGCTCTGCCAGGCACCGTGGTAGGTTGGGTTTCAAGTAGGTTACAAAGCAACCTTTCCCACCCCTGATTGGCCTGGGGATGAACTTTTCAACCAAATGTTTTCATCTCAAGAAAGCTGAAAGGAAACCATCCAAATTAACTATGGTGTGAACGGTTTTTGTCTACTTACCACAGACTCAAACAGACACACAAACGTTACGGGTCTATTGACTCTTTCTGAACTAATCTCATCACTTATACCTGCACCAACAGCTGGGCTAAAGACCCATTGATTTCCATGTAACGCCTGAAATTATTACTTTGCCTAATTGTTACAGGAGAGTAAAGGGGAAACAAGGCAGGGCCATCAAGCATTCTGATTAATGCCTCCACCAGCAGTGCCCTCTGATGAAAAGCACAGGATCTATATGGCACTTTGTCAAACATACTCTCCCAGGGCTTGACGTTAGGTCCTTCTGCTTTAGGGGCCAGCCAGTATGAAGCGCAGTCAGCAATCCACATTATCAGAAATCAAACTCCTGACTTAGCTCGGAGGGGAAAGTGGAAAAGGAAGGCCAGCATTCGCTGTCTGGTAATTAAGAGCCATTTTATCAGAGCTCCTCTTTTGCTGCATGCTTTTCCGCCCCTTGCTATTGACAAGCTGCTTAGCACAAAGTGAGTTCAGTTTGACTCTAAATATATGAGGCACACTTATTTAACTTTCTCAGCAAAGAGGGAAATGCAAGTAAACAAGACAGAAATAAAGCTGTCTGGCAAGGCTGCCTCTTTATGTTATGTTTTGTTTATGGCCATGTAGTGTGTGTGTTAGCTGCTTCTTACTTCCTGCCCCCCTTCTCCTGCAGATTATTATTGTTTCATTGGTCTGCTCAAATATATTGGTAGGCTTGTTGTGTTTATTGATGAGTGAACTGCTGTCTTCTTTTACTGTAGCGCTACTACAAAAGATCTTGAAATGCTATTTGTCTGCTCATTAAGAATCGATCATCGCATCACATATTAAGTCCAACCTAATAGATTTAATTATGATATTCCCCTTCACATCATCTGTAATTAGTCAAGTACCAAGAAAAATCATTTGCCCCAGCAGATTGTTTCTGTTTGGTTTTTTGTTATGCTGAACCAGATCATCAAAGTAATTTCAGCAGCTATCTGACAAAGATAACTTGAGCAAATAAGACCTCCATATTATAAATTATGATAACATTGATATGGAAGAATTCTGTTATGCTCTTTTTTACACAAGAGACTTAGATTTAAGTTCAGACTAGGCTAATACAAAATCTTAATTGTGTTTTTTGAGACTTTACCTGTGTAGTTTGGATCACTGTCCTGCCACATAGTAACCCATGTGTGCATCAATTTAATGTCATGGACTGATGGCTGAACATCTCTCTTCAGGGCTTTTGGTTTTTCGGGTTATGGCAAGTTTTCCTGGTCAGGTAGCAGCAGAGCATCCCCAAACCATGACACTACTGCCACCGTACTTGACAGTACAATCTTATTTTGAAATGATTTGTTAGTTTTACACCAGATGTAACAGGACACAAGACTTCCAAAAAGTTCCACTTTTTTGTCTCGTCAACACACTGAACATTTTCCCAAAAGTCTTGATGGAGTTTTTCTTCAAATGTGTTCTTTTCAGTCATTAGTGATTTTAGCCAAATCACTAATGCCCAGTTTCTGACCTGTCTATTCATTATTGTTGAATCATGAACACTGATCCAAGCTAAGGGAAGTGAAGTCTGCAGGCCACAAGATGTTGTTTTGGGGTCTTTTACTTCCTCTTGTATGAGTTGTTGATGCTCTCTTGGGGTACTTTTGGTGGACAAACCAGTCTTGGAAAGGTTCACCACTGTTCCATGTTTTCTGTTTTTGTAGCTCCTACTCTGGTCTGCTGGAGACACAAATGGCTTTGTAACATTGTCCATACTGATGAATGTCAATTCTATTTGTTTTAGTTTATTTATATATCAATTCACTACAAATGTCATCTCAAGACATTTCAACGTAATCTATATGTAGAAATATTATTTTGTCATTCAGTCCAATAATGCAGGCAGGTCCAAGCCTAATAACATGGATTCTAACTCAGTCCTAGTTGTAAAACAGTTTAACTAAACAAACCTGTCAAATTTAATTTCATATCTCAATCAGAGAAAATGTTTTCTTTCAGATTTGTTTCTCAAATGTTCTTGAAGCAACTAAGTGTTGCTTTTTGAGATATTTTCATGACTCTGAGCTTTCTCACATCACTGTAAAAACGTTTGATCCCATTTGCCTCTCAGGAACATTTAAATGTCTCTGGTTTAACAAAAGCACAGGATTTGATGCGAGCGACGTAAGAAAATTGTGTCCCCGCCATCTGTCTGGGGCCACGTGACGTCCCAACTCAGATATCCAAGCCCTCAAGCTGAAATAGAGATGTGTCTCCTCATCCTTGAAGCCTGTAGCTGGTTGTTTATTGGAGCTGCCAGAGTCCGCGCTCAGATCGATACCATCCACCTCAGATGGGCCTTCAAAACACGGGCTCCAAATTGAGGTCAGGATATGTAGAGGGTTATGGCACTTCACCAGATATGAATTGCCTGAGCTGCTGCGATCATTTGTTATACGTTCCTTTAAAGTTCATCTCAAAAGTTGACCTGTGATGAAGCACGGGGAGTTTGCGAGTCGCCAAGAGTTATGAGGAAGTGCTCCAATTCACGGACAAGTCGGGCCTGCGAGAAATGGATTGTGTGACTAACTCTCAGGTCTCTGAGCAGAATGCTTTCCTTGACGTTTCTAGTGTTTCAAATTCACCTCAAAGATGCCCTTTATGGCTCCGTGTTGTTTCTAATAAAGAGGAAATATTGGTGCCGTCCTGACCTGCTCATAGGGGCCATAGAAAATTTATGAGGTGTGTCCCCTCCGTTGAGGCTGCTTTTGAACAAAGCTTGACATAAATAACACATCTCACCAGTTAACCTGAGCTCTACTGGTTTTGTTCTCATGTTGTGGTCAACTGACTTTAATACATGTAAGACATAAATGCTTCTTATTTTATAGTATGTTTTCACAAATACGCTCTGAACTATGAATCATGGAGTACATTTGTCTTCAGAATGGAGCTCAGTTTTTATGGAAACCCGGTTTTCAGTTTTTCTTGAAGTTTGATTCTGATTTGTTTGAAAATAAAGAAGATTATCCTCATAAACACAAACCGTTAAACTTCATCTCATTTGAGTAAAAGCAAAATAAAGAAAAGAAAATGAATCAATTGTTGTTGGTGTGTTTCCAGATGGAAAAAAATGGTTGTTTTTCGCTATGATGTAGTTGAAGAGGATGATAAAATCTGCTTGGCGGTGGATTGGCTCATCATTGGTGGTTGTTGTAGACCTGGTCACAGAGAGGAGCAAATAATTTGTGGCCATCAGTCGCAGTTTAAGCTTGAGCTCGCAAAAATGGAGGAACGAAGCAAGAAACTCTCAAAACATTCAGGACATTAATGGAACAAGCAACCGGAGAACAGTATGAACACTGGAGAGAATAGCCTAGGTTACGAAAATCACAGGAAATAACAGGGACCAGTTGTTGGAAAAAAAAAAATTAAGTGGAATAAAACTGATGTATCTGGCAAAGGGCTGACTAAATTGAGAGGTTTTATTTTTTATTTTTATTATTCCTTTATTTAATCCGGTAAACCCCGTTGAGATCTAGATCTCATTTTCAAGGGGGACCTTATGTGCTGGAGAGGGTGATGTCTGGAAGAAGCAGCAGGTTGAACTCATTACCAGAAGGAGGTTTGTGGACAGGAACAGTGGCTAAAGATGGCAGCTCCAAAATATCAAAGACTACACTCATAACAAACTGAATACAACACTAAAAGCAAAGTCCAACCAATCACGACATATATAAAAAATTATATTCACTTGATACTTGATATCCTTCCTACTGCAGGGTGAAGTTGTGCTACAGTGCTCGTACCTGAACAGAAGCAGAAAGAGGGCATTTAGATTGGACTGTGTAAATATTATTACTGTTTTCCTCTGACAATGCTACACCTAACATTTTTGTTAGCATCCACACTTAACATGCAAGTCCATATTTTTTAACCCCGGCTCCAGACGAGTTTAACAGGGGATGCATGGGCTGATTTCTCTGGGGGATTGGAGGGCAAAATGATTCTACGTAGCAATAATAATATGACTTAAGTAAAAGAAAAAGGTACAGTGCAGTAAAACTACTCTTAGAAGTACCTTTCAAAAAAAGTTACTCAAGTGAATGTAACAAGTATTACCCACTTTTAAACAGATAACATCAGTAGCCTATAGGCTACTTGTTAACAAGCTTAAGGTGCTGTTAGCTAGTTATCTTTTAGCTAACATTACCTGCATCCAACAGCATTACTGAACTCAGTCGGCTAGTTTGGGGGAAAAACTGTGCCAGGTTCTTTGTGTTTTGTGAGTTTGCTGGCATGACTAATGTGCTAACACACCTGAGTATCTCTGCGCAGCAGCAGCTGGTCTCCTTCGCTGCCACACAGGTGTAAACCCAGCGCGAGCGTCTTAGCGCTCATGTTGCGTTTAAAGGCGGCTCGGAAAAGCAGGTTTCGACGTGTTAACAACGGATTAAACAGTTTAACTGCTGAAAAAAGTGACAGAAGGCACAGATATGGGAAGTGCGGAAGCCCCTACTGTGTCAAATTGATATAGGAATAACAGAGAGTTGGCCACTTATAGGTTAAAACATCAAACAGCTTCCAGTCCAGGGGGGGCACGGCTGACTGTGGGCAGGCAATTCCCCCCAATGACCGCCAATGCCTCCGGGCCTGGCTTCAGATATGATTAAATTAAAAATATTATTGAAAAGACACAAAACTAATTAAATTATATAAATAATAATAAAATAAATAGATAAATAATTCAATACCTATAACATTTCTATTTCATTTCTCCTTAGTAACCACAAGGGGGACCTGCAGCCCTCAACACTATAATGGAAAAATTCAATTTGACTCCCAAAATGACAAGGTTCTGACTAGCACTGCATGCAATATGTTGACTAGTAAGAGGTACTCCACATACATTTCTAGCAAGACTGAATTATTCCTTTAAGGTTCATGATCAGTATTCAACTTCCTGAGCATGCAAAAATATTTGTGGTTTTCAGAAATATGGACCTCAGAGCTCATTCCAGAAAAGTCACTTTTGGTCATTCAGACTCTTCTCTGTTTCTAAGCCATCATGAATCAATATTTTATATAACCTGCTCACTGACCAGTGTGGTTCTCAAAGAATGAGAAGCACATTGGTCAAGTCAAAGTAAGTTATCTAAAATATGTATGAACAAATGCATAAGCTTTGACGGAAACTACAACACTGGGAAAGCAAAAAAAACAAAACAAAACAAAAAGACAGACAGCTAAGAATGAAAGCACTGTAAACTAAAAGTAACTAAAAACACTCCAAACAGCACAACACTAACACTGTGACACATCCATATGTGTGTGACTGTGGCCAAGATGCATGACCTCTCTTCAACCACACATTGCTCTGGTGCAGTATTTCAGGTGGCCTGTTTGTCAGCTGAAATATTCATCGAACAGATCAACGGAAAGTCTGGCTGGCTTTTCAGCTGGGAGCAACATGTCAATAATTGATAGAAGATGAGGTAAATGACTTGGTGACTGTGTGTTGGTGTGTGTTGGGGTCCACCTCCTGCTGTAAGCGATGCCTCTGACCTTTGCTGTGAGAAAGATCTCATTATGGTCGGCCTTTACATGACATATGTACGGCAATACAACAAAGCAAACAGTGAAAGTAGACAAGAAGTAGGACTCGTCGTTGAAGTGTTTTGTGCTTTAATTTTCTGAGTAGTCGTGTTTTATCATAGGCTGATACGGCAGATATATCCCGTGCATTGAACGTGAGTTCTCCCGGGAATAAAAAAAAAAACAAACCCCATAAAGATATTCTGGTGTGAATTTCTAAAATTGCAAATGTGTCATGGGTCACACTTAGCAGGTTGTGGCTGGTGAAGTAGGCCATTATGACCTATCTGTGCTTGTTTTTTAATTCATGACAAACTACCTACCTGATACTGCAGTGAGTCAGTGGAAAGTTGTGCTGCAGGTGTGTGTTGGTTCCGCCTGTCAGACGAGATCGCTTGGGCTTTAAAATTTTTAACCTTCTGCTCGTTGTCTGACCTTCAGCTCGAAACGGTCAATGCCGGCTATAAATCACTGCGGAGGTTCCTAGAATAATTCTGCATGCAACATCTGAAGGATCCAGTGTGTTACCGTTGGCATGAAGTGTTGCACGTTTTCCTGTTTTTATGTGATTTTCTTTATTTATTTTGTACTCCGGGAAGTTTATATCAGAGTAGATTTGCTTGAAAAATTCAAGGGTAAAGTGACGACAGGTAACAATAAAACTTTGCAAACTAAGTCTTCTCCGTTTCTCCAGACGAAAAAGTAAAACACTAACATTCTTGGAATGAAGAACCTCAAAAGTATGAAAGGAGAAATGTGCTTTCAAGGTCCAGTTTGTCACGTTACAACCAGAAGCTGCAGTGTGTTTACTTGAAACATTTTTTTTATTACTGAGCAACAAAAGCAGTGTGAAAGAAAGAGGATACATGAATTAAGAAAAGAAAATCTGAAAAAATGTGGCCTGCAGATGATTTGCCCCCTTCTACTCTTTTACTCTGAAATAAAATGCAGGTCTTTGTGAAAATGTGTCAATATTCTTGATAAAGTTCAGGTGTTTCTGTCCAGCTTGATAACAAACCACAAGTAAGAAGGCAGGACTGCAGATTTCAGTTTTATCAAAATGCCCAACAGACAACAGAAACGTCCAGACAAGACAATATTATACAGTTTTTGGAGTTTGCGGGATGCGTGTGTGGCAGAGAATAGTTTTTGAAACGCTGAGCAAACATTTCCATTGGCACACTGACTAATGATTCCCCCGCAGCTGTTTTTGGTCAAATTCAAAAGTGCTCCATAGAGAAACTTGCAGAAACGTAAATAACATGAAAGTTGCATTTCATAAATGTTTATGTGGCATTGCACACGTTATTTTTCAGCTTTTTAAAAACGAATCAACTTAAAATGTACGACTTGGTTATAAACTGTGAGGATATTTTTCTTGTGATTTATTTAAATACTGTACATATTAAATGAATGATGAAAAACACAAAAGGATTGATATAAAAGAGACTGGAAAATGTTTGCATTTTAAGGCATTTCAGTCTAGAATTAGCAAACCTGGCCTTGAACTGCAAAGAAAAAAAAAATCGGTTTTATATGTTTTTCAACAAGTGAAAGGTAGGTTGTTTTTGTCAAACACCATGTTTCATTTTCTAAGAATTTAATAACCTCAGCTGTTTAATCGAGCACTTAATACAGGCTTTGAGACATTTAATTTCTCGTGTTTGTTAAAGAGCCTTTGAAATGATCAAGGGTACGTCAGAAAATTTCCCCTTTCCATGAAAACACACGAGTGTCTCTATCAGCCGCTGCTTTGGGTTTGATTGTTGTCTTCAAAATGTGTATGCATGAGTGTCTGGGTGTGTTTTTAAAAAAAATTCTTTTTCTTCTTTTTTTTTGTGCATGCACATGTCCCCTCCGCCTCATTGTGGGATGTAACAATGCCCCAGAAACACAACCTCCAGGGGTCTTACCTGAACGTGGCGGCCCCCAATTTTTCATTAAAAATTGCCATCCTGCAGCTGAGGCTTCGGTGCACCACAATGTGACAGAACGCTGGAAGGGCAAACATATGCGACCTGTACCCAACCTTCAAATGTGCCCCAGTAGATGGATGGATCTTTTGCTCCTCTCTATTTTACAAGTTTGTATGCAAATTAATGCAAACCATTTCCAAAGAATATTATAGGGCATTGTTGTCGGCCACGCTGCGCATCCACCTCCCTCCACCTCCCGCCTCTTGTTTAAGTATTGAAGCCTCTGCAAATTAAAAGGAATATAAGATTTAGAAGGCAACCGCTGAGACATGTTCTTTTTTTTTCCCTGTTCAACTTTTTAGCTTTTGTTAAATATGACAATAATGGTTCAACTGGTTTTGTTGTTTGCCTTGAAAAATATGTCAAGGTTTGCTTTAGTTGCCAAAATGTTGCTGTGAGACTGTCTAATTCCAGCGCAGTTGATGTCTCACATGTAATCTGAGGGTATCAGACCCGCTGAAGGGAAAAAAAAAAAAAAAAAAATCCCGATTTAGCCGGAACCAAACATCTCTGGCGAGATTTGGAAGCGGCGATGTAATTACAGGTCATAAGTTGAGCGCCTCAGTGCCACAGCAGCTGTAGTGAAAGCTGAGCCTGTCAAACACCCTGATGTACATATAGACCGCCACAGTTTTCATTACAATCACAAATCTGTGCACCATCCGCTGCATGAGCGACCTACAATTGTATTTATTTATTTATTTTGTGCAAAAGTCTTGTTTAATCGCATATGATGGTGATGATGATCTTGATAAAGTGTCGATATAAGGATTTTCAAGAAATCTTTCCATAATATATTACCAACTCTTGGTAAAATATGTAACCAAGCAACAGAAAAAAATATATAAAAGAATGAAAGAATTATTGAAACCCCCATAACCAATTAGTAAAATAAATTAAATTAGGTCAAAACTGAATGTTGGGTTCACAGTTTAAACAGTGAACGATCTTGAATCGATTTGGACACATCCTCTTCCTGGCCTAACTGGTTCATTGAGCCTAACCCCAGCCCTCATCCCTGCCTCCCCATTTTGCACTTTCAAGTCATTTGTTATCACCTTGTGGTTGAGCTGTGCAATTGGCCGAGCTCTTCTAGGGTGAGAGGTCATGCCTTTAAAAGGGAATTACTTCACTGACACAATAAGAGATGACATTTTATTTGACGTCTTACCACCACTTTGCTTCCTCTCCCACATCCAGACCTGCCCTGCATCCTAACTGCCCCCCTGGGAGTACCTCAGAATGTGTGGGTGTGTGTGTGTGTGTGTGTGTGTGTGTGCGTGTTTACGTGTATACTGTGGGGTGCATCACTCTTTCTTTTTCACCTTAATTTTAGCTATTTGCATCATATGCAGTGCTCTGATAAAAATATTTGCGTCAGATTTTTTTTTTGTCTAGGCTTTTTAAAAAAAATTTCTTTTACATTTGAATGTTTTGAAAAAGTTAATACACCAAAGATATCGTAGAATGCAATATAAAGCAGTTTTCAAATTTCTTAACATATTTTTTTTTTAGAAAAAAAAGCAATTTAAAGATCTGAAAAAATAATCGTCCGTCTTGTTCACCGTGATTAGCTCTTTTTTAGAAAGCCGACTTGCACGCTACAATCCACATCCCGATTTCTATCTGGATAGAAATATAATTTAAATACATTTCATAACAACATGAAATAGGCTAAAATATCTCAAAAGCAACACATCAAGCCTCACTCTAAAAATATTCAAGAACAGATGAGAAGAAAAGCTATCTGTCAATCTGGGAAGGGTTACTGAGCCTTTACTAACGCTATTGAACTCCTCAGAACTATTACCCACAGATGGAGAAAACATTGAACAGAGTTAACTCTCCCTATGTGTACCTGTTCCACCTAAATTACTCCAAAAGTGCTTCGATGACATCCAGGAAGAATGCAGAACATCTAAAGCCCTGCTGGTCTCATTTCCTTCAGTTGAATTTGTTGCTTTATTTCACAATAAGAAAGGGACTTGGAAAAAAAAAAAAGGGGTTCAAAGGACCAAACACGGCTTAGCAATTGTCTGACAAAACATATCAGAGCGACATTTTTAAAGATTTCCAAAAATAATTAAACAAGCAAGCAAACTAAGAAAAAAAAGTAGGGTTTTATTGCTGAAGTAAATTTAAAAAGTCTAAACCACCGTACCAGCAATGTAAGTTTTACCTTTCCATAACTTCAATTTCCAGATAAAATAAGGATAAATGTTTCCAGCATTCAGTTCAGAACATGATTAAAAAGAACATGCTTGACAAACTTATCTTTAAAAATTAGATGTTCATTTTATGTGCTCCTTTTCATTTGTCTTTGTGTTGTAGAAATGAAAAAAAAAAATTAAGAGAAGACCTCCAAATTCAACCTCACTTTAGTTATGCAGAAGGACAAAGATTCAAAGCAAACCAGCAAGTCTTCCTATGAGTGAGTCAAACAACAAAAAAAAAACGATAGAAAGGCTATCGGTAACAAAATAGAAAAGCTAACAAAATACAGTCCACAGTTAAAACGAAGTAGTCCAACATTCCTCGAAGACTATGTGAGTTGTTTAAATAGTGTCAGCGTGACCCTTAAAAACTCATTGATAATTATATCCAGCCTTTTTGTTTTTATCCAGGTTTGTTTTGTTGTGATGTTCTTAAAAAAATTACATGTGACAAAAAAGCCAAATTTGACTAAATAAATGAGAAAGCCAGTCCTTCTCAGAGAACTGGGGTGAATGAAGTAACCACATTGGAAGATGAGGTGTATTCTGTTGTGTGTATTTATTACAGCATCCCTGTCAAGTGTATTTAGCAGGAGCAGACTGCTGATGTGACTCAGGATTGGAGTCTCTGTCTCTGCGCTGTGCGTAACAGAGAGGGAGTGATTGACATCGGACGTGCGCGTCACACACCCAGGGGGATCGGCAAAGGCCGCACAGCCAGTCTGGCAGGTCATTATCAGTGTGTCACACAGCAGCATGACAGCTACTTCCACTGAGACAAAACACACAGCGCACGCCGACTCCCTCCCCGACTCACCCAGGAATGCCTATCCAAGCCAATCAATTGGGCGATCAATTGGGGGCCAACTGGCAATCCCCAACAATCAATATAACCCTTGTTGCGTGGCTCCAGAAACGGCACAATGGCTGTGGCACTTAATTAAGTTGTTAATTGCTGCGTTAAGCTTTCTCAGGTACCCTCCCTGGACGGTAATTGAGAGTGGCTGGACAATTCAGCTATCGGCAGCAGTTTGCTAAATTTAATCAAAAAATCCAAGTAATGGAGAGAGCTGTAACACGAGGAGCCAAAGGACACGCAGAAGAAGAGACGCGGCTGCCTGCTGGATGCAGAACACGGGGCGGTTGACAAATAAAAGGACACTGGTGCTAACGAGCAAGATGTTTATTGCACCAGATGAGGAGCTGAATGATGTGCTGAAATACCATGAAAAACATCTCATTTACAAAGCTTGTAGCCTGAGTCAAAAACTGGATTCAAAAAAGTTGTCCCATCACAAAAGCTGTGTGGTTTAACTTTACATGCCACTTATTCCAAAATAAAATTGCTCATTAATTCAGGTGCACACTAGTTTATAATGAGCTGCCCAAAGACACGCTGACTTCATTTTACTGAGCGCTAACAGAAATGTCGTCAGCTATTATGAGGAAGCACACAAACAGAACTAGCATTTAAAACTAAATCTGCAGTTCGTCTTTAAGCTAGCATTAGCACTGCAGCACAGCTAGATGCTACAGCAGGTCAGAAAAGTCAAAGATTTAAACTCCCATGTTATTCAATATTTCAGATTCTTACCACTTATTATGGAATTCAACTATATGATTAGTTGTTTTCACAGAAGTAGATGCTGTGGATGTTGGGAGATCGTTAGCCTCTTGTGGCAGTGACTCATATTTTCCGGCTACTGACTCATGCAAATGTGAGTTTTGTTTTGAATGCTTTCACAAACTGTGTCTTTGTCTTCCACGCATAGAGTGAGTAAGACAGCGACCAAGAAGGTAATCAAAAGTGATGCTTCAAGGTTTTACAGGTTATTGCACAATTATTTCGAGTCAATGACTTGACAACTGCAAGTGCATCTCAATAAATTAGAAAATCATCAGAAACGTTATTTATTCAGTGACTAAGTTTGAAAAGTTATATTTATACATTACGCAATAGTATCAACAGAGAGTGGACAATTTAAGTATTTACTTCTGTTATGTTTGACAATAATGTATTATTCCATATGTATTAAGCCAATAAATGTGGAATGCTTATTTACATAATGCATAAATAGAGGGCTTTCAGTTACAGGGCTCCAATTTTGATGTAATTACCAAGTAAGTCCCTTTTAAGTAACAGCGTACTACTATGTAATAATTAAAACTAATTTTATAGGGTAATTACAATCAAATTACTTTTAACAGTGATTAAATTGCACAATATTTACCAGCAGTAAGTCGCGACATATTACCAGGTAAGTATTACAATGTAATTACCAAGTAAGTACCTATTAAGTTATTGTGTATTACTGTGAAATTACAGTTAATTTTAGAGGGCAATTGCAGTCAAATTATTGTCTAACAGTCCCTAAATTACCCAATTGTTAGCAACAGCTTACGCAATAAATTGCCACATACTACAAAGTAAGCGCTGCTATTAAATTTAACCTGACAATTAAAAGCTCTGACTTTACACTGGATAAAACGCCATGAGCCAGCAGAAGATGACAGGACTCATCGAAGCGTTACTGCATGGACGCAGATATATGAAAACCATTCAGTGAGAAGTGCAAAGCATGGAAAACCAAAAGGTTGCCTTTGCGTCTTTATTTTGCCACCAAAGGTTGCAGATTCCACAGAGGTCTGGCGTCGACCAACGACAAACATCTCTCCTGGGACATTTCTAAAAGCACAAGCAGTTCCTGCTCCCACCACCACATTCAACTCATCAAAAGCGCTCGAATTTTACAATGTCAAACAGAAGGTCACAGGACAGGTCGGAGACAAAAGTCAAACAAAACTTTGATACGTTCGTAAAATGTCTTGCACTCTTAAACGGCCATATGTTAATTCCCAACGACAAATGTAGCCAATATACTGTAAAAGTCGACTCTGGTCACTGTCAATAATTTGCGGATCTCTTAAAACTTTAAATGGGCTTCACAACCCAGCCAAGTATCCCGTAGTTCTCATTGCTGGTTGTGCAAATTTTTAAACCAGACTCAACTTTCCACTAACGCGCCTGAATAAAACTCTCTCTGAACAGCTAGCTTCTTTAGCGACTAGCTTTCCTTCTTTGTAGAAGGCGTCGGTGATTGTCTGCAGACTGTTTGAACTGATTAACTTAAGTCATATTTATTTTTATAATATTAAGTCACTGTGATTCACTTATCTGTCCTGAATATGATTCATTTCAATGGCATTTGGCTAATGTTTTGATAAAATTGGATTCTTTGTCTCATATAAATGCTGTAGAAAGAGTCCAGATATAAAAAGTCAAGGCTAATACCCGAAGAGAGGCAATGCCGCAGACTGGCAGATTAATCTGAAAATGTTCATGTTCAGATTTTTTAAAAAAGAGAGTCTTAGTCATGCTGTTCTATCACAAAACCTTTAAGCACCCCAGTAATTGCTCCAATATTAAAGCTCATCTGATCCTGTCGTCGCGACAACCACTGAAACAGCAAGAGAGCATGGTTTCAAACAAGTGGCTTCTACCTGTTTAGCATATTCTCTTCAAAATGGATCTAATTCAATAAAAATATTGATGTTCGTGGGTGACGAAATCAAACAGCCAACCTCCCCCGTGGGCCAGGCCTTTTCTCCGTCTCTCCTCAACACGCGTTCACTCCGAGGGGGGTGATTACCAGAACTGCCTCCAAACAGCGTGGGCTTATGATGGGGAGCCAGACCACCGCTGGCTGGCACTTTTATGGTGTTATTAGAGCCCGTCTCCTCGCCTTTTGTTGCCTAATTCCGCAGCTTTTAACACTCGGGAGAGGAATTCAGATGGAATGGCGTCACCCCCTTCCACCCCCCATTTCAAGAAACGGCTCCAGACGCAGCGGGCGTCGGCGCCTCTCATCGTGCTTTGCTGGAAAATTAGAAAAGCGCAGGCAGGAGCCAAAACTGCCGTATCAAATCATCATTACCGAGTAGACGCTTTGTTTTTTGTTTTTTTGTTTTGCCTTACGACAGAGTGCAAATATTTCCACCGAGACCCCGGAAGTGTTGCGCCGCTCTTCGGAGATTTGGTGAGAAGTGCTGGAGTGTAGTGGAGCAGGAAAAGTTTGGGTCTGCAGCGAGACGATGGGAAGCAACCACTGCTGCTCCAGGCTCTGTGAACAGGCTTGCCATTGATTAAAACAGCAAGGTGTGCAATAAAGCGCAAGGCAAAGTGTTGCCTTCCATATGGACCCCCGAACCCTGAGGCTCTGGCCACCAATTGGGCCTTTCTGTCTGCCGCTGTTTCCCCCCTTTCTCCTTTCTCTGCTTCCCCTCGGTCCCCAGATGGCAGAAACAATTTTCCAGGCCTCCGTCTCTCGCCTCCGCAGCCCCTCTCTGCGACCACAAAAAGGGTCCTGGTCGCGACTCAACCGTTTACTCCAGTAATTAACAGCACCCAACGCCACAACAACTGCAGTCACCAGGCTGCTGCGCCACAGATAAACTCTGCACTCTGACACTTAGGAAAACGCGCGGCGTTAAGCGCGTCACAGTGTGAACCTGAAGGAGAAATAATAGTGGGAAGATGTGGAAACAAAATGGAAACGGCACAGACTGAGAGGTGAGAACAACATGCTGGCTCCATGGCAATGATTACCTCATAATTAGACGAGACAAAGCTTTCTGCCTATCTAATGGCACAACACTGTAATTAGTGCCCTGACAGAAAATCAAAGGCTACTTTGTAAGCAGCAGGAAAAATTAACATTTTAGACCCTGAAGCTGTATGTCCTGATTAGAAACATATTAAATCAATGCATTGCTAACTGCCGGACATAAATAAACCCCCCACTGAAGGGGGCTGTAATTGCGAGAGTGGAAAAAAGTGGGTTTCACTATCTCAAGGAAGTGGCATTAATGGTAATGGCTCCATCATGTGGGAAATAAACCATGCTTTTGCTACAAGATGACACATTCAGCAGTCATTTTCCCTTCAAATCTGTTTCTCAGGTAAAGATTAAAGCTGCTTTTATTTTATTTTTGTATGGTTTTTTTTTATTAAGGCAGATGTGATGAATTGGAAATTCAAAACAAGAGCATCTGTTGTCAGAAATTTGGTTTCTTTTTTCTTTTTTTACTTTAGATTTGATTTGAATCTGAATCCATTGAACCGCATTGTTATTGGACAATAATGGTTTAAATTTGGATGGATGGATGGATGGATGGATGGATGGATGGATGGATGGATGGATGGATGTTTAGATGGATGGATAGATCTGAATCTGTTCAGTTGAATCGTAATGAAAAGGAACTAGAAAATTCCTGAAGAAATTTAACCGGGGCCTGCCAAAGGGTGCCTGTCGGTTTGGACCCAGCGTTCTGATGCTAAAAATTAGCATCAATGCTAAAGAAAGCTGCAATGTAATCAATAGCATGAGAAGAATCACAAGAATGTTTACTAACATGGACTTGCACCATTCAGTATGATAAAGTAAGTGTATCAGCTAAAATTAGCAAAAATGCTAATGTTAGCATGAATGCTGTCAGTAGCATGTGGGGCATCACTAGCATGTTGTCTATAATTGTCTCACTGCATTCAGTATACTAGACATGGCTAATAAGTCAGAAAAATAGCTAATAGCTTATTTAAGCTAAAAGGCTAATGCTAATGAACTGCCTTGCTTCGCAAGTCAGTCACTGCTCTCCCTATGCATTGCTATGTCAGGCCCCAATAACAGCAAACAGAGATGATGTTTGTTGGGAATTGGACTTTGGGGGTAAACTGAATTGAGCTGGATTTTCACTTAACCTTGCAGCCAAGTCTTAGTATACTTGCTCTGTAACTCAAACCACGAGCAGATGAAGAAATTACAGACATTTACAAATTAAACAGAAAGAAGGGTGACTCTTTTCCTACTTTTTACCTTTAAAAATCTTTTTTGTAAGAGCATTTTAAAAACATTTTCATAAAAAAAAAATTAATAAAAAGTTAGAATTAAAGCTGCAAGCAGCCTGGCGACCGCGGGAGCTCCGGCGACCGACGCCCGCCAGCCATTGCCAGACTCTCTCTCGCAGTTCCCGCACCCGTCCACCAGGCGATATGCGCCAATGAGTATCTGACGACGCACCCAAAAAATGGTGGAGATCGACTGATGCAGTGAGGAGATATAGCTGATGGAATAACCAAAGGGGCGCAGTGGAGTCAAATTGCTTAATTTCTGTTAGACAAAATTAAATATTTGGGTTTATTTTGGTTCATCAGAACCAGAAAGTCAAGGTTCTCATTGCTGAGTTCACTGCAGACCAGTAGAGAGTTCGCCACAGCTGCTGCTGCTCACATCCCGCCCAGTGAGGAACAGAGCAGCTAATGGAAAAGCTCTACTTGGGCTGGAACTGAACCAGATATTAAGTGGTTGAATTGCCAGTGGAAAACCTTCATGCAAGGTGCCAAAACTGGTGCTTATTGAGCCAATTTCATGACAAAAACGGTTTCATTATGTTAGTAGAAAGGCATGTGCCTGCTGAACTCAACACCAGTCGTGGCTCAAACTATTTCAACAGAGCTCTGTGCAAAGTGTTGTCTGATTGGTCATTGGTTTGATGCCATTCTGATGTGGGAATGCTCTTGGATAGCAGTGTTCAAAGTTCTCTACATAAATCTGCGCCTCTCCATTGTGAGATTAGTTGGAAGGCGCTGAATGAAAGAAGTCTGCTACAGCTTGGTGCAAACGTTGAGACCAAAGGTTGGACCACTGTTTTTAATGTATGTGATCCTGATTCTGCGTGTAATCATTTGATTTATGGATTATCTGAAGCTATTAGCATTACTATTTCAGACAGGACTGTCATTAACAGGAAAAATGAACAAATCGCCTGGCTTACCGGATACTGGATTCTATTAAACATAAAAACAAACTGTGATCACTAGGGTTTAAGAAATGGTAGTGACTTTAATGAAAGGAAGTATAAAGACAAATTGACCTAAATAATAAGGCAGAGCAAATGTAATTATTGTACTAATCATATAAATAGCTTTTCAAAACTTTGTATAAGTTGCTTGTGTTTTTCAGGAGTGAAGAAACGGAAAATTGTTTGCAGATTTCTGAAGCAGCTTTCCAGAGCATAAAGTGTTGCGTGCGTTCACCATGTATCCCACATTGCCAAGCTTTTTCCTTTTCATCGAAACAAAAGCACAAGGAGCATGAAAAGGAAACGAGATCTAATGGGGTATGATGGAATCTGACGGGATTAAACGGGAGGAACTGAGAATGAAATGCGTTTATACTGGAGATGTTGATTACTGAACAAGGAGCAAATGGCTGATTAGGAACGGGTCGCAGGTGTGTAAATCTAACACTAAACAATAACTAGAGCTAAGAAACATAATTAAACGATTGTAACAAAGAACAACTAAACACAAGAAATAAACAATAAATTGGAATCATGAAGGAAGGAAAGTAAAACAGAAAAAAAAACTGATCTAATAAAACGAAAGTAAGAAATACAAAACAAACCTCAAAACAGCAACAAAACAAAGAATAACAAGAAATTCTGAATTCCAGAAAGCAAAAATACAAAAAAATGAGAACGACTCTGCACTTTTCCATCGTAAAGGACGCCAGCACCCAGCCAGACACTCTTTAATTTAATATCAATTTTAAAAAGAAAATTACACACTTCTATGACTTGCATTATTTATTTATTTACCGATTCTTATATCATTTTTTGTGCTTTAAACTGTAAACTCTGTGCTCTTCTTCGTCTTTGTCATAATCAACGACCTTCATCATCTCGTCAAACATACTGGAGGTGCCTCTGACTATACATAGTATAGAGTAAGTAATATTGCAGACAGATATAGAAATATGATATATCTGCACTGCTGGGATCAACAGGTTGTAGTAAATATTTCAAATTCAAAGAGACATGTTAATTCTGCAGGTGACCGACCTCTCGGCCTGTACATGTTGGGCACATGACTCATCAAAAAAGTCTTGTGGGCCATGCGACCCGCCTCCTCCCTGTGCCCATTAGAACCGATCCAAGCTGCCTGTGGGAAAGCCAGCTGATCCCCAACATCTTTAACATGCTCACAATCGGCTCCGTGGGAATACGACTAATTACTTCACATCTGTATTTATTTGATCCACGTGGAATTCTCCCTTCTGTCTGCGGCGCCAGCCCACAGCAGCTTCCACCAGCAGTGATTCATCTAAGCTGCTCTTCTGGCACGCATTCATTCTGGGAAAAAAAACAAAACACCAAAACCAACGGAGGAAACGCGGGGATGATGAGGAGGGAGAACTTTTCTTTTTTCTCGTCTTCTTATTTTTTTCATCCCATCAGCTAAACTGTCATCCAGCAGCATAAATAAAGCACAGCGGCGCTTGCAGGTTTGCTGAATCACAGAGGGTGGAAATAAGACACAAGCTGTTTGATGGTGGTTGCTTAAAGAGAGACTTTCACAAACTACAGCATATTTTTGGGAGCCAACGCTCACAGGTCTCAGCAGGGCTCAGACGCAGAGGATGGGATACCTTCACACAGCAGCAGCTCCTGCTGCCCTCTGTTGGTCACCGAAGGAACTGCGCACGCGTTCACCTGTGTTGACTGAGAGCACCCCACCTCTACATCTCTAATCCTGCCTTTGTTTCAGTGCCTGTGCATATCCAGAACGGCATTGAAGCCATTCTGGATATGGCTACATGAATCTTTTTTTTTTTTTTTTTTTTCCAGAGAAAAAATTTGTTCTATTTGGGAAAATTCTACTAATTGAGTTCTAAGTCTGTCATTATCAACAGATTACAAAGAAAATCGCCTTAAAATGCTCATAAATGCAGAATGTTTTCCTGTGTGAACACCAGCAGAACGGCTGACAGTAGCGTCCGACTCGGTTGATGAGTTACCGTCTCCCCAGTGAGCCCTCGGGTGTTGTGAAACGTCCCAGCATGAGGCGGTGCAGCCTTTACACTCTGCCTCCCTCTGGAAAACAAACAAAGTCTCTATACATTTAAGCAAACAACAACAACTACAAACAAAAGTTTGCCTTCCCTATGATTATTCCTCATATCACGCGTTTAAAGGCGGTGGCCGCTCTCGGCAAAAGCATTCGTATAATTAATTTGAAGCAAATGTACATCATACTCTTGATTATTTAAACCACAAGTTGGGAAAACAGGACTTTAAACTTCTTAATTATTCTTGTTCACACTGCATTTCCCATGCACACTGTCGCCTTAAGTGCAAATAAAGGCGCCCATCTGTTTGTAATTACAACTACATAATTTCCGTCATTGAGTCTAATTATTTTGACTGCACATTTGATTAAAACTACTGCAGCAATGGTGCAAGTTTCCACTTCTCATTTAAACTTTCCGTGTCACATTGGAGGGAGGTGTTGTGAGGGTCAAAGCTGCAAAAAAACAAAAATATGTCTCATCTGCCATATTTTGCACAACACACATTTTCAGACTAATTAAGTTAGCAAATATATCGGTTTTAGCATATCCACTCATAAACACAAACATTAGACCACCAGCAGGAAAGATTTTGCAAGCCTGATTATCATTTTATTTTTTCAAATCCCCAAATTAAATTAGCAAGAAATTTCAACCCTCATGTCGTCAAGCCCTCACTCCCATCAGGTCTTATTTCCCTGTGGTGTCCATGAAATAGGACAAGCCGGCTGCATAGCAGGCTACTCCAATAAAAGAGGCTCCGAAACGCCATGTAACGCCACTTTACTGCGTCTCTATGTAAGCTAACGACATCATGAACCCCGGGGCAATGGAGGAAGCTAATGACGGGAGGATGATGGCAACACTGTGTTGCCATATAAGCCAGTTTCCAGTGGCTTGCCAGATGTTAAACAGCTAAAAGTGCATTGATCAGTGACAGGATGGCCCAAAGTGATATGTATATTTTTTTATTTCCCTGGAAGAAAAACAAGGTTTGACTATGACCAGTTTTGCAGGACTGGGGAGAAACATAAATGATATGATTTAATTACACATGTAAAAGTTTCAATTAATTCAGTCTGCAACACAGGAATAGAAGCGTCTGGCTGATGTGGTTAGACAGAAAATACATTTTAAAACAAACAGAAAAATATATTAATACAATTTTTTGAGTCATCCTTCCATTTTTGGGAAATATTTTTTAACTTAAAGAGTCAGATTTTAGTAGGATCTTAAAAGGTGATATGGATCAGTAGTTTTTCAAATCAAAATGAAATCAAATTTTATCTGTATAGCACATTTCAGCAGCAAGGCATTTCAAAGTGCTTCACATCATATCAAACACAGAAACACAATGCAACATAGAATCAACAATCAGGCAATGACATTAAGTCAAGTTCCATCAATAAATTTGTAATCGATTATGTTTCAAATACAATCCTAAACAGGTGGGTTTTTAGTGGAGATTTAAAGGAAGTCGGTATTTCAGCTGTTTTACAGTTTTCTGGAAGTTTGTTCCAAATTTGTGGTGCATAGATGCTGAAAGCTGCTTCTCCTTGTTTGGTTCTGGTTCTGGAGATGCAGAGCAAACAGAACCAAAAGACCTGAGAGGTCTGGAAGGTTGATACAACAACAGCAGATCTTTAATGTATTGTGGTGCTGAGCCGTTCAGTGATTTATAAACTAACAACAGTATTTTATTTCAGGCTTTCTGAAGATCCTTCAAAAATAATTAGTTGCACTTTTCCCCCTCGTTATTTCCTTATTTTCAGACCAAAACACAACTATTTTCACAGGACACTTAACTGTGACATATAAATAATTCAGTCATGAATGAACACAATTGGATCTTTTTAAATTTTGGGGCGATCCCCTAAATATCCCAACAACATGAAATCTGTCCGTTTCATATCAGCTGTTTCAAACAGGCAGGAGATATAATATGCCGGGTTGGAGAACAAACTGACTTGAGTTCTTCTGTACCAGTTGTAAATCTTCAACTTTGTAGTCTCTTTTGTAGAGTCAGTCAAGCTCACATTAAACAAAGTCGATCACATATGTAACATATGTTTTCTTTCTACAGTGCAATGTCATTATTTAATCAAGATAAAAGCTACCCTCTAAATAACAAGCTTCTGCTGCGTCTCGTGTCATCCCCATAGATCAGATTCATTTGAGTGCATCTGTTTGTGTTTTTTGTGAAGTTTTTCCTCCATATTTGCACATTTCTGGTCATCCTTCAAAGGTGCTTGCTTGTGTTCTGTACGGTTGCAGCAAAACAGTATTAGGCAGTCTTGAGAAAACAGAATGGACTTCAGGAAAATATGGCAACAACGAAACACAGACAGCAGAGTGAGGTGGCCGTATTTCGTTCTCGATCTTGAGAAAGTTGTAAAAAAAAACAAACGTGTTGATGAGTTACATTAGGATCATTTAGTCAGCAGGGTTCCTGCAGTAGGGTTGTATTCTTGTCTGCTAAAGTTATCAGAATAAAAACCATTTCAACCCAAACGCATCAACTCGGCCGACACCAGCTGGTCAACTCCATCCTCGAGCCTCTTGTGATGTCATCGACCCAAACTCACGCAAGCAGGTTTTTGCCTTCTGCCTTCATACTTTCCGAAACTTGCTTTGAGAAACGATGCAGTGGACATCCACTCTTCGTTATCCAGCTGTGCTTCCATTGCCAGTGTGCATGGCTTAACGAGAAAAACACTGGATAGCATCTTTACATACAACACAGCGTCACCGTGCTGTTTTCCGATTTATAGCTTATTGGTATTTATTTCTTAATTATAAGTTTCAAAGTGATAAATTCAAGTGTGTGGACGCGCCATGCTTGTCCAACAAGGAAATAAGCGATTTAAAAACAAAGGTAATAGATTCTCGTAATGAATTGTGCCTACATTCATTGAATTAAGTAATTTCGAATTAGCTAATAATCTGCTCCCTAACAATCTGAGATGACATCCTAATCTAAGATGACTTTTAAAAATGCAGTTCTTCATCATCACAGATGTAATATTCAAGGAAACTGCCACCATTCTTCTTGCTTATTTATGCCACTCTGACTCCAGACCGGGGGCCTGAGGAAAACACCTCCGATTTGTGTCAAACTCAACAGCACAAAATATGACAACCGAGTGACAGGGCCTCACCCAGTAAACACGAAACAAGCAATTAACCCAGCTATTACCCTATGATCATGAACTGACTGTGGAGTTAGCTAGTTCCCGCAACGCTCGTGATTGTCCCCCTGATTCTGGCAGGAGAGGCTTTTGGAGGGAAAACATGGAACATCTGGTGGAAGCAGACAGGGGCTGGCGCTACATGATGGGAGAACAAGTGCCTGAAAGCTTCATTATGTCCCAGCTGTTGGGCTTTCTGTTGCCCTCAGCAAAAAACAGCCTCGGCAGGATGATGTTCCTGGCAAGCACTCTGCAGATTATTTCATGCAAGACCCCGGCTTCTTCTCCTTCTTCTTTTCTTTTTTTTTTTTTTTGGTGGGGAAACGTGAGGAGAAGCTTGTGGGAGCCTCTTAGTGATCATTACAGTGGGGACTGGGGGGATAGATATGTTCATTGCATTTTTAAATACATTGAAATGCTGCATGGAAATTGTTGGGGAAAGTAAGATAAACAGAAGCGTGGAACATGGGAGTTCGAGAGAGAGAGACAGGAACAAAACCCTCCGAATAAACGTTGCGAATAGAAAAGAGCTGGAGTTTATTCTAGCGCTCTAGAAGTGATAGCACCATGAACGGATCGGCGGCCTGACACAGAACCGGCACGAGCCAGTCAACACTTTGACTTAATATTCATATATGATCCCTGAAAGAAACGGCAAAGGCAAAAGGTTTTCTCCCCAACAAATACTTTAATCAATTAAAAAGAGATTTTTAATAAAATAAAAATAAATAAAAGGACAGAAGAGTGGGGCATTTGGGGCAGGAGGGTGGCAACCTCTCCAGTGGCCGTTGGTCCTCTCTCCAATGACCACTGGAGAAAGGAACCGGCTTCCCTGCAGACCTTCAACGATCAGCAGCTGTAGATAAATGGATAACTGAATATATAGACCTTTGATCCTTAATGGGCTAAAATGTTTCATTGAAGTTATATTTATTTCCCTTTCGTTGAAAACTAGAATGACAACAAAGTGTATTTTTAACATCCAACCATCCAGTGTTTATACCCACAATCTGGGAAGCGAGGTGAATCTGCTCCACTGTTTTCCCATTGCTCCATGCTCCCTGCTTGTTAAAGATGCCAACACTTGATGGTAATTTAAAGCTCAAAAGTTGAGTAAGTATTGCATGCGCGGTGCGTAGTGTGATGGGTGAACAAAGTGATTTCGAGCCGTCAAGTCAGGCTAAGTGTTTAAAGTTCAAAGGTCGGACCCGAACGCCTACTTTGTTTCCCCATTTGAAAGTTTTCTTATTTCTCTTGTTTCCAGCCTGGTGCAGCTCAGGCGCCAGCAGGAGCTCCACTCTCTCAGGTTGGACAGCTTGTTCAAGTCGAATGCTATTAGTTCTGGGTCGGCGCCCGGGCTTTCTCCACACCCCAACAACACCTTTTCACCAGCCAGGTATTCCAGCCGCCATTAATCAGAGCGGTGACAGCCCATGGATGTCAGTAAATATGTTTCCTTCGCTGCCTCTTTCTTCCTCCACTTTTCTTTCACACTTTCTGTGCTTTCAGAGCCCCGACTCGGTCTCCTTGTTCTTTAGGGGTTTGGCAAACCGAAGTATGCGAGATAGAGAAGGACACAGATCTAGAAAGTATAGTTGGAAAGCTCGCTTTGCAACATATTGTCGGAAAACGGGAGAAGCCAACTACCCATGGGGCAAAAATTCCCTCGTCCTCCCTTACATTTTGTCGCTTAAATGCATATTTTGTGCTGAACATAAGTGCCGGCCAGGTGCTTATGAATCTTGTCGAAACAAAATGTCTTCTCGCAACGTGACATTTCCTCTCCTCCTGCCTGTGCGGCTGACAGGCGGATGGGTTGTGGCCAGCTCTGTGGCTCCTTTACGTGTGTGTGTGAGAGAGGGTGACACGCGGGCGCGGGGCCAGCAGCAGCCAGTTGGAGGAACTGGGCGCCCATCTTGGTTGGCAAATCCAGAGACAGCTGTAACGTAGCCACCCACGGCCGTGCAATCAGGTTGGAGGCTACAGATTGCTGATAATGCTGCAGTCTGCGGTCCCTGACAGTCAAAAAAAATTAAAAAAACACGAGGCATTTCTAGGGGAAAGTAAGTAAGTGAGAGCCAGAGCCAAATAAAGTAAGCAGACGATGGGAGGAGGCAGCACAGGGAACTCTGCGAGGAGATAAAGTGAGAGGAAACGCCGCGAAACGACTGGTGACCTTTAGCAGAGATGGATTTGTTTACCAACAAGCACGGCTACTCTGAGCCGACCTTCACAGGACGCCGGAGCTGACGGATCTCGTCGTTTCGTCTTCTCGCCCACGCGTCTGCTCCCTCCACTTCAGCAGAGGAATGTTTCTCTCTGTCTTGTCAATAGATGGAGCCCTATCACATCAGTTTAGAGGCACATGTTCATTTAGTCATGAATAAATGACCATACTGCTCCACAGCAACAGCCTCGTTACCATTAATTGCTATGCTAAGTGAAAACACTGCTGGAGAAAAAAGAAACGAGAGTTTTGACTGTATGCAGTAAAGTAACACCACTCTTTACCAACATTTCATTGTAGTATTTTGTGGTAGATAACTTTTCAGATTATTTGTTTGCTTCCTGTTACATTTTCTCCCTGCAGTTGAGATTGGGGCTCTACTTCCTGTTGAGAACATCGCCGCGACTAGACTTGGTGGATCCCGGGAGTCCACCAAGGAGAGGGGGGGGGGGGGGGGGGTCAAAGGTTAACTGGCTGAGCTTAAAAGCAATTGTGGATAGCAGGTTATTATTCGCTGAGATGTATTTGTGAACACACCGAGCTCAAACGCAAACTACGTTAGGATTGAACTCATAGCGTCAGACTGTAACCGTGGTAACACAACAACCAAACAACAACGACCATTCTTTGCACCTTTGGATCTTAGCTTTAAATGCTAAACAATTAAAAGTATTCTATTTGATTTATATGGAAACCTAATAAACTGATAATGGTTGTGAAAAAAGGAAGTTTGATTCTCCCGAAAGTTGAATTGGTCAGAATGTTCTCACTGAACTACAAGCTGAGAGTAGTTCAGACTAAATTTCTGAGTCATTTAGTCGACGTCTGTTTTAAGAAACTATATGGCAACCAAACAACACTGATTTAATATAATTATGATTAAACACCTCACAAAACAATCCAACCACTAAGTGAAAAATTAGTGGGAATAAGTAGAACTAACTTAGTGAAAAAATGAAGTTAGAGCACTAAATGTAGTAAAACACAGTGATACTAAAGGAACGTTATAAGTCGTTAAGCCCAGAGCAGTTTGTGTACGGGGTGTTGGTCCGTCCACAAAACAGGAGCAGCAACTGCATAGACCTCCTACTTTCCAGCTTTGATGTCTGAACATTTAAAAGCATCTGTTTAGGATCGAGAAGTATCTTCCCGATGTGAAAGATTCTTTAGATAAGGTGAGCCGTGCCATAAAAAAGCAACAACAAAAAAAGACCTAACTAAAAACCACACGATAAAATCTTAAAACCAATCCAGTAACGGACAGGAAGCCAACAGATGGAGGGTGGAGTTATATGCTTCTCTTTTTATAGTTCCTGTCAAAGGTCTTGCAGCAGCAAATACAAGCTGCAGACAATAAAGAGATGACTGATATGTGTTCCTGTCTATGTATGTTGAGACACAAGCAGGAATGACTTTCTCAGAACGTTTTTAAATGAAACACGGTGTATCTTTACCATAAGAAATCATTTAAAACTTTGACTGGGGAACAGTTTTTCTCTCATTACATTTTAAAAATCTTTCAAAAATGTGAAAGTTTTTCAGACAACAAAGGCTCAAAAACAGGTAGCCTAAAATGTCTGATTTCCTAAAGAAGGTCACTTCCATTTTCTATTAAAGAGAGAGTTAAACAGTTTTAAAGAAAGATTATGTTGAAAGATTATGTTTTTACATATATATCAGTTATGTTGACCAAAAGCCATTTGGGGAAATGTAAAAATTGACTATGTTTTTATAACCAACCAGTACAAGTGTGGTGATGTAATGAAGTTCATGAAATGACATATGTGGAAAAAAACTTCAGCTTGGAGTTTTCTGACTATATTAGGAGTCTAATTATATTATATTATATTATATTATATTATATTATATTATATTATATTATATTATATTATATTATATTATATTATATTATACATGTAGATCTGAATGTTACAGAGAATCAGCAAAAAACAAAAAAGGAAAAAAAAATCTTGTAATTGAATCAGTTTGACACCAGCCAACAGATGGCAGCGTTGAGCTAAGACAGCTAAATCGTTTCTTCACAGCCTCAGTAGAGAAATGATTTCATAAAGGTGTTGACAGATAAAATTAAAAAGGGTTTGTAATTTAACGCTTAGACTATAACTTTGTGTTTTTATGATGTAAAACACTTTGAATTGCCTTGTTGCTGAAATGTTCTATATAAATTAAGTTGATTGAAAACTTCTTTGTTTTTTCCTACATTTTTTACATTTAAAATAGTATGTGCCTAAATGTAAGGGACTAAATCTGTGAGGTTCCTGATGATCAAAGTACTCATATCACCGACTGGATGAGAGAACAAACCAGGTCCAGTTACTTTGAATAAGCTGCTATCAAATGGAAACATTTATATTAGTACATTTTATAATGCTAAGTTTTAGGACCAAAGCAGCCTTAATTTCGCCAGTCAATTTGTTTGATAAATGTGTTTTTACATAATAAGGAATAATTTAAAGAAAGTTACATAGACATTAAATTTATACATTTGCAATACTTATGTTCCAGACAAGGTGATTTGTCTGCAGGCAAACTGCTTAGCAGCCTAAGAACTCAAAGTGTATTTTAAGTTATTTTATGATCCACTGTAGAACAGAAAATATAAAATACTGACCTATATTAGAAATATCGTTAACTACAGTTTAATGTATAGCTTTACTCATTTATTTGAGCATTTAATAAATTATGCGCATATTTATACCGCTATTTTATTTTACTAAAGTGTTGATAAAGCAGTCACATTCATATATTTCTTAGACAAATTGCTTATTAAGACACAAAAACATAAAAGGGATCCTGAATAATCAAACAGCTTTGGTCTGATTTAAATAAATACTTGATACCCATTTATAATTGAGAGCTACTGGAATGTAAAATATTAACAGCCAGGACCGTCTGTCTGTTTTTGTTAAGAAAGCTCTGCATTGCACACTTACAGTCTGAGTCAATCTTTCATAATTGCCCTGCATTTGACCTCTACAAACTGGAGTTAATTATTGAAGGACTGTCTGACGCTAGAAATCCTGCAGGAAGCTGTGGCGCAGGCTGAAAGTACAGACAAAAGCTGCTGCGGCTGCAGAACAGGTCAGAAATAAAAAGTGAGCAGACACATTTATAGGCACACTTACAGAGCTTAGCACAACCTTTCTGGAAAGGCAAACCTGTCTGGGAAGGGCTATTCAGAGCACAGTAGTTTGGACATATAATTAATGCAAGGAAAATTAATATTTTAACTACAACATTTTTGAGGAGGTTAAAAAGGGTTCGTCTGTTGGAATACAGCGTCCTGGTCTGACCTGAATCGGGGGTTTTAACGCTGTAAATTAGCAACAATGCTAATGTTGGCTTTGATAGTTAACCTTAGTAGCTATTGAAGGTACTAGCATGTGGACAGAAGGAACCGTACAGCAGTCCTGCTGTGGAGAAACCTGCTGCGACCTAAAAACAGACGGTGTGAGGCAGCACTTGTGCAAAACGAATTAAAAAATGATTGAAAGGTGAATAAAAGTGTTTTTTTTTTATTATTATTCCAATAGTCCCTGTTTCTCTGAAGATCACAGCTGAAGTTGGTAATGATCTGCAGATTTCTGAATGCTTGAGGAGGAAATAGGGTTTTGGAGCAGCAGAAACATCAGAACAACAGGAAGTTCACGATTTACATTGAAATGAAACCCAAACCGAGCATTTCATGGAGATCTAATGGCTTATCTTTGCATAAGACAATCAAACTTAAAGACAACCTTATTGTACATTTCATAAATATGCAATTCATGGATAGCCTTATATTATCTAAAGACGGATCAAAAGAATCAGAATCTACGGAGATTGATGAGTTTTAATAAATTGAGAAATGGGACTGGACTCTGAAACTAATACCAGGAAATGTGGTTTGGTACTTCCTGCAGCAAGTCCTCTAGCCTCTTAAGTTAACGGTTGAGTTCAAGGAAATTGGTAACAAACGAGTACAACAAGGTGGTTGATACATTCCACGCACAATGCTCAACGCAGGAAAAACACGATAGATGAAGATGATGTAAGGTAGACGCTTCCTAATCTAGTTTTGACATGAAACTTAGCAGTATTCATTAAGAAATACTTCAGGTATTTTGCAGTTATTGAACGGACAAGGATGACGTTCTGAAAAGAAGCATTTTCATTTCGAGACATTAAAGGGTCTGACCTTCAGGTATCCTCTTGCTGCTCTATCTGATTACGACTTTAATTGCTTGATGAAAATGTCCGGCTTTGCTAAGTACCAAACATCCCGTCGCTCACAAGGATTCAAGACATCTGTGAAACTGACTGGAGATGAATACTTTAACTAAAAACGGGAGTATAAACATATTTTAATGCGTCACTGTGACCCTCCAGCTTTATTATTTATCCATAATTATTTTTATTAGATTGAACATAATTTGAAGTTTGTGAATTGTTTGTCCAGGTTGACTTAGAAAGTGAGCTGTTACAATGTGAGCCGATATTGATATATGATATCAATACTGCTGTTCACTGTTCTGCTGCATCCGGCAAAGACATTAGACATTCTCCACGAGGTAAGACTGTGTGTGTTGATGTACGGGTTTGTGTTATACAGCATATGAAATTATTTCAAAAACTCTTACATGAGTTTTATGCAAAAGCAAAAACTCCTGAGAGTTTATATTACAGATTACATAAATATGCTTAACACACCACTCCGATACCAAAGGCAGCAGTGTTTTTGCTTGAAAATTACTCATTCCAGTCCACCGAAGTCAGGGCAACACAATCCAAACCACATAAGTAGCCTGTCAAATTACAGTCCAAAATCTTCTCTTTCCAACGAATAGTAAAAAAGAGCTTATTTTCTGAACCACAAAACATAAAGAACATCGTACCTTTGTTCTTTTAAAGTTATAATCCATGTAAAAGTAATTTTTTCCAATATGTTGTTATAATCTGTTGTCCTTGCATTATACAGATGCGATTCCGCTCTTTTTTGCCTTTGAGATACCGCTTAGAAAACTGTGTAGCGATGAAGAGACATCCCCTCACTGTTTATTATTATTATTATTATTAATGATTTGTGGTTCATGGTTGTTGTAAGCACCATTTCATTCTCAGTTCTATGGAAGTATCAATCACCCAAATCAGCCAAAGGGATCCCGAGAAACTGACATGAGTAATGTCTTGCTATTCTCCTGTTTGTTTTCAATGGGTGAATACATGTTTGGTGAATTGTTACATTGTTGTCAGTGGGGAACAGGCCATTCCAACAGCCTTTACACAGACCGTGTAAAAATACAATTTATTACATTTTCAAAACCCAAACATAGTCTGGAATAATGCAAGAAATGGTCAAAGGCCTGAAGCTAACCTCATGTCTAGTTGAATGAAACTGTGATCAACAACTACCACATGTTTGCCTGTACAAAGGTTAGTAAACATCCCATTTTTGTCATAATGGCACTGTTTCAAAGCTCAAGAAGTCCAGGTAGTTATGCTTGATTTTATGTGTGTAAATTCCAGTGGTAGCTCTATGGCAACATGAAAACATGTGCTGCAGTAACTGCAGTATTTACATTCAAGCACCTTTTTATGCTATTTATTTTTCGTCATTTTCCTAAAGGCAGATTTTCACAAGCTCATATTAAGTCATTATACTCACCCAAATGCTCGTAGACATGTGATATTGATCATGTGTTTATCCCGATATATATTTTTATTGATTTATTGCCCAGTCCTAGTATGTACAGCAACAAAAAAAAGAAATAAGCCATGTTTATTACTTTCTGATTGCACCACACATCATCAATGTCAGAAAAAAACACCAAAAAGCAACGCCGGAATTGACCAAAATCACATTCTGTCAAACTATAATGTTTCTGGGTGAGTGTGGATGACACAAAGCGGGTGTTTGTTGACGTGTCACAATAACATAATTAAAAAAAAAAACTTTCAAAGAAAAGAACATGATACCTATTGTGAAACATTGGGCTGCAGGGGGGCGCAGTCGTTGCTGCATCTGTTTTTGTTGTGGAAAGGCACCAAAGGATTTGTCATTGTTCATGACTAATGGAGACAACATGGTCTGATGGTTTTTTTTTTTTTTTTTTTTTTTTTAAAGGAATGCATTCATCTAGTTTCTCTCATTTGATTTTCTCATGCAGGCAAACTGTGACTATGGTGGACTGGCTCAAACCGCGTCTGGCAGTGCACTTCACTGTCTATACCTGAAGGGCATCAAAACAAAGCCAGCCTTTATGTTCCACATCAAGTCAGTCTTTTTTTTGTGACAGAAGCTATTATGCATTCAACTGACTAGCTCTACAGACATAAGAAACAATAGTGTCTGCTGTGGGTCTGTAATAAGTTTTTTTTATTCCTGGAGACTAAATTGTTCACCCCAGATGAGGAAATATTGTACCAAGTCTTTAACTTCCCGTGTTTAAAGGTAGGAGTGCCAGATTATACTTTTGGCTTTGATTACATTTTTCAAGCCTTTGTGTTTCCATGGTGGCAGGATCAAATAAGATCAAATTGAAGTACGAACCGGAAAGCCTGGACTTTTAAGCATAATCCACCTATTTTTGATCAAACTATCCATTCCAAACTCAGGGTTCACGTGTGCTGATTGAGTCCAAGTGTCAAAAACATTGTCATTGATTTCAGGCAAAGTTGAAGAACTTTCTAGGTGGCTCTTCTTTGTCGTTATTCTGTCCACTTTGTACAACTCACCTGTACAACTGGCAGCAAAACCTTGACTCCTCCAAACACACTAATCGTTGTGACCAAAGAGCTCAATCTTTGTTACATCTGACCATAAAACCGTTCTCTATTAGGCTTTTTGGTTTGTCCATGTTTGCAGCTGAAGGTCTCAACTGTGCTTTTATGTGTACATTTTGAAGTAAGGGTCTTTTTGGGGGGTCAACACCTCAGTAAATGATGCAAAACTAGCTTCACGTTGGACAGACACTGCTTTTGACAAGTTTGATCTTAAACAAGACGATCTGGACTTGAAGTAAGGCGCTCTGTTGTACTCAGGCTGTTGCCTGGTGCTGGTGGGGCTGATGAGTCATCAAGACAATAATGAGTGGCTGTAAACTTCTTATTGTGTCCTTATGAGCAAACAGGATCAACCCACAGCACATAGAGCACATGTGTCAAACTCAAGGCCCGCGGGCCACATGTGCCTAGCATACATTTATGCTAGGGTTGCCCAAGTCTAGTTTTCCAGACCTATCACTCTGCAACTTTAGATGCGTTCTTTCTCTAACACACCTGGATCATTGACTCATTCATAGGCCTCTACAGAACTGAGTTGCTGCTAATGAGGGAAGTCAACTTTTTGTCTGGGGTATGTTTTAGCAGGGACACATCTATAAGTTGCAGTCTGGAGGACAACACTTGGGCATTCCTGATTTATACCGTCAATGTGGCCCGTTGAGGGCAGCCAATATGCTGAAGTGGCCCTTGGTGAAATTGAGTTTGACTCCCCTGTTCTAGATAGATAGATTATCACACACACATATACTGTATATATACAGTATATGGGTGTGTGTGTGTATATATATATATACTGTATATATATACTGTATATATACACACACACACACTCATATATACAGTATATGTGTGTATAAAAGGGGGGTATATACATATATGTGTATATATATACAGTACAGACCAAACGTTTGGACGCTCAGTTGTGTCCAAACTTTTGGTCTCTACTGTATATACTGTATATATATATATATATATATATATATATATATATATCTTTGTACATTTGTACATGTACAAAGAGAAGAAGAGGTAGATATATATAGATAGATTGATATCCATATATATATATATATATATATATATATATAGATATATATATATATATACGTATATATATATATATACATATATATCTACATATAGATTTATATACATTTATAGAGAGACAGACGGATTTACATATAGATATAGATAGATAGATATCTATGTCTATATATATAATTACATTTAGATATAGATATATATATCTTGCCCAGAAAGATAAATAATTTTCTAAATTCTTTTCCAATTTGTATAGGTTTAGACGTCTAAAAGGCTCTTTTTGTTCCATGTTGTTTACATTTTCTTTTTCCAATTCTCCCTTTAATTAATAAATGTGGTTGTCTTATTTTCTGTTTAGAATTAGCAATAAAAATCTTACAACGAATGAACATGAGTACTGATGTTGAACATGGGAGAAGCCGGAGCACCCGGAGTGAACCCACAGCTGCACGGGGAGACGTTTCCCACCGTGCAGTCCTGGCTTTTTAATATTAAAATGTCCAATTAACAACAGTAGCTCTTTTTCCAATTACCGCCAATCACCCAACCCACACATGGCCCCACCATTGGTGTCTACGCTGAATGGACGTTACCTCTGCCTTTGAACTGGCGCAGACATGATGGAGTTAGAGCCTTTTTTATTCGCCTCCACAGAGAAATCTGTTTCATGGGGCTCTCTTCCTGTTCAGAGACGTTGTTCTGCTCCACTGACTCTCCAGCTGCTTGAGTCTCTGATTCCTCAGGTGTTGTTTGGACTCCATCTTCATTTAATGCAACCTTTACCTGTGGAGGCGATGTTTTCTGTTTTTCTACCAGACCACTCTCCCCTTCTGTGGAAACTATAGGAACCCTACCTGTTACGTCTTCTGAGACTTTGCAAGGTTTTGTCTCCATTTGCTCAGAAGCTGTCTGTGGGATATCTAGTGTTTCTAAATCTGGTTTTGGTGTCTTATTTTTGTGGATCAAGTTTTGATCCGTCTCTATTTTATTTACAACGGTTTCCAGTTTAGCTTTCTTTGCCGTCTTTCTCTTTTTCATACATTTTGAATTAGCCAATGGCCTTTTGTCATCTGGCTGATCCTCATTTTGTTGTATTTCAGTCACTATTTCATCTCTAGTCGCCTGCTGTAGTTCACCAATCACTGTTTCATTGGTATGAATCTCGGCTATGATGGAGGCTGTCTGATCCCCGACGATTTCGGAAAAGAAGTTTTCCGGTATTGACACTCCATCCTGTTCAGTGTCTTCCACAGAAACCTTATCATTGCTGAGGGTCTCCGGCTCACAGGCAGCTTTCTTTGCTGCCTTTCTTTTGTTCTTGCGCTTAGATTTCTTCGATGGTTTTTTATCATCTTGCTGGTCCCCACTTAGTTGGTTTTCAGAGACCGTTCCTCCTTCATTGAGCTGCTCTACCTTAGCGATCTCTGTTTCAATCATACAAATGTAAGTTTTAATGGAGGCTATATGATCCACAACTGTTCCTAGTATAGACCCTTCTTGTTGTTCACCGTTTTCATTATTGTGGATCTCCAGCTCATAGGCAGCTTTCATTGCTGACTCTGTCCTGTTCTTACCTGTCGATCTCTTCAATATTGTGGTCTGCTGATCCTGATGCCCATTCAGTTGTGTTTCAGAGGGCTGTTTTTGTATCAATAAAGAGATCTCAGTTTGTGTCGAAATTGTTTGACTGACTGGTTTTAATGGATGGCTGGTTTCCTCTAGATCCATCTCAGTTTGTGTCGCAATTGTTTGACTGACTGGTTTTACTGGATGGCTGGTTTCCTCTAGATCCATCTCAGTTTGTGTCGAAATTGTTTGACTCACTGGTTTTAATGGATGGCTGGTTTCCTGTACATCCATCTCAGTTTGAGTTGAAGCAGATTGATAATTTGCTGTTTTCTGCTTTGGGTTTTCTTGTGGATCTGTCTGAGTCTGAACAGAAACCACTGACTTCTTGCTCTGCCTGCTCTCTGAGAGTCCTTTCCTCGCCAGCTCTTGCTGCTGTCTAAGTTTAGCACTTAGTTTTTTATTTGTATCGAACATCTCATCGAGCTGTTTCATTAGATATTTCTGCATTTCGTTGTTCGACGGTTTCAAGTTACGACTGGTTTCCAGCACATCCATCTCAGTTTGGGTTGAAATTGTTCGACTGACTGGTTTTAATGGGTAGCTAGTTTCCTGTCCATCCATCTCTGTTTGTACTGAAGAAGCTTGATAATTCACTGTTCTCTGCTTTGGGCTGTCTCGTGAATCTCTCTGAATTTGAACAGTGATCATTGAACTCTTGCTCTGTCTGCTCTCTGACTGTAGTTTCCTCACCAGCTCTTGCTGCTGTCTAAGTTTAGCACGTAGTTTTTTATTTTCATCGAACATCTCATCAAGCTGTTTCATTAAATATTTCTGCATTTCTTTGTATCCTAATTCAGTCTCCTTAAATGTGGCAAGACACGAACACTTTGCTTGACTTGTTGTGTTTTCAGAAGCCTGGGGCAAATTTTGAATTTCACTTAAACACCCACTTTGAACATTTTCTGCTGTCTGAACATCAGGAACCTCAGTTAAATTGTCTGCCTGGATGTTGTCCTTGGGATTACCTGTAGATGGACTTTTCTTCCCTTCTTGATCCTGTGTCTCCAGCGCTTTGGCGATCGACTCATTTTCAGTCACCGGTGAAACGTCCTGCTGTTCGATATTTTCAGCAGAAACCTTAAGCTCTTGCTGCTCCAACCAGACTGCAAATGGCACCTTCTTCTTCTTGCGCTTGAGTGGATTGGCTGGCTGTAATTCTCTTTGGACAATGTTGTCGGATGCAACCTCTTCGACTCTATGTTGGTCGGACTCCATTGTAACCTTTGCTTGTTTCAAGTTGTCAGCTAAAATCACTTCTCTAGAAACTCGGTACAAATGTCACGTTAAGTTTGATGTAAATCTCCAAATGAAATGTGCACCAAACAAAGTTTAAAATCTTACTGTGAACTGCTAAATAAATTCTCGAGAGAAACGTGTCAACAACGGCTGCTAAACGGCTGTGATGACAGTAGATGATGTGAGGCGCTTATATAATCGCTGGTGATGTCAGAATTCTGCCTTTGGAGTTATATTGTGATGTCACGTTGTGACATCACAATGTGACAAGGGGGACAGAGGTCTCAGACAAGGGTGTCCAGTTTCCCCATATCTATTCATTCTGGCCGTGCAAATTCTTTCTGTTAAAATCAAGGAAAAAATTCCAGGGATTAATGTTGCAAACAGAAATATCGTAATTTCCCAGCTTGCTGATGACACTGCACCCTTTTTAAAGAATACATGTGAAATAAAAAAACTCTATTCAAATCATCAACACCTTTTCCAAAGCTTCTGGTTTGACTCTAAATCTAAACAAATGTGAATTACTTTCCATTAAATCTAATTTAAAGGGCAAATTAAGTTAAATATCTTGGAATCACAATAATTAAAGATGAAAATATATGATCAATAGACAATTTTAACCCCATAATTAAAATAGTAGAACAGGTTTGAGATTTTATTTGTAGATCAACAGAAATACACAAAAATACAAAGCATCAACATCTACCTTTTTTTTTTAAGCAGGGGGAAAAAATGGAAAAGAAAAATTTATACAAGAAATCTAAAAAGACCAATTCAGGGCCGTAAACTGCCACTAATGATTACAACAGAAACTTTGAAATGGAAGAAACAAACACGACAGCTATAACCTTCAGAGTGTATAAAAAAAAAAGGACAAATTTGCTTTTAAAACATTCCCTGCAGGGCAATTACATCAACCGCAAGGGTTTTAAGATCCCAACAGAATCAGGACTGCTGCGTTCAAGGACACGAGAAGCTGTACGGAGAGCTGGCTTGTTTCAGACTGGTAGATGCTACTGTTTCTGAAACAACCCAACACTTTGAAAATTTACACGATTAAAAATGATCGCTCAGGATCGGCCCGCGTATGTGTAATGGCACTGGGTCGCTGTGTTTTCTTCTGTTTCAGAATAGCCATTAACATCAAGGGCCAGGTTCATGTAAATAAAGACAGAAAAAAAAACAACATATTGTTCATGCACGCCCACTGAGTCTTTGTCTAGTGTTATAGAACCAGAAGGAAATCGATCCACTTCCACTTGAGTGGGTGGGTGAAAGAAAATGGGTTCAAAGCCCCGACTGTTTTTATAATTTAGCAACAGCTTTTTACCAAGTTTTCCTTTTTTTTAAAAAAAAATTGTTCTCCTGCTTCTAAATCCATCAACATTGTGAAGGTTAATGGTCACAATTGAACACCTTCACGTTGTATATGTACAGAGACCTGAAAATCATAATATATATATAAAAATCAATTAAGACACTACTGTTATTTACACGCTGCTGCTGCTGCATGTTTCCCTTTATAAAAAGCTTAAAACAAATCTGCCTCATGTTAACATGTTAAAAAAAAGAAGAAAAGAAACTACAACCCAGACCTGCCTGCAGTGTTTTCTATCCTCCAACGCATAACTTGGACTTGGGCTAATCTTCCAGAAAAAAAAAAACAAAACATAATATTTGCAAAAATAAATTGAGATCCACACGAGTCGGTTAACTTCTCTTTTCCGTTATTTATGATTCAGATGTTTCTGTTTTTCTCCAGGCTTGAATGTGCAAAAAGTCAGCGTGGCTAAAAATACGACCAAAGCTAAATCGCTAACAAAGCAGAGGCCTCTTCCTGCTCTCTGAACACATCAAAGCTTTCTGCAGAGTATTCACATCACACTTACGAGTGTGCAGTTCTGTCATTGAAAAGTGTGAAGAATACAATGCGCGGTATTTTCAAGTCCCGTTTCGGTACACATTACATGTACAATCGAAAATGATGCAAACATATTCTGCAAAGTGGAGAGGCTTCCTGAAAGTAACACATGTTCAACACCTAATCTCTATATCTACATGCTGGAATATTGATTTTATTTGACTTTTTTCAAACACACAAGTGCATTTTCCCTCCTGGTGACCTTTAGTGAGATTCACTATCTCTTAGTACTCCTGTAATGTTTTAAAGGGCTTTACTTCCTGTTCTCTCCTCATGAATCCTTCAGAATCTGGCTTATTTGTTGGTGATCTGACTGACAATTTTATGTGCTGGTGTAAATCTTCAAACTAGCAAAGCGGACTCCTTTTTTTCTTTTTTGATGTCATTTACACCAAAGATCTATTTGTTTCCTTACCCAGAATAAGAGCTGCAGCATGAAATGAATGCATAAAACCGCAACAAACACTTCTACCCTCTTTGCAGTACATTCCTACAGACAGTGCTAACTTATGTATTAAATAAATCACTTTCAGTCTGTTTCATTGTTTTACATCTATAGTAATCTTCATAATCTAAGAAATGCCCCAAAACAAGAAAGTCAAGTGAAATGTATTTGCCATGATCTTACTTTTTTTTTTTTTTTTTTTCCTATTTGGGACACAATAATAATAATAATAAAATAATAAAAATTATTTATCAAATCTACTGTTCAATTTAAAATCTGTACAAAAATATGAACAGCACATTTCAATCAAGCAAGAAAGAAAAACAACAAAACAAAACAAATGTAAAGTTTCTGGCTTGCGGATGAAAACTACCATCAAATTAACTCGGACAATGTGTTGAGATCCTATTAACGACTTTAATGCACTTCGTCCCCTTTTTGCCACAAACACAAAGTGTTTCAAAAAAAGTGCTTCTGACAGCAGGTGTGGAGGTGGGGGGAGGAACAAGGAGTGTCTGAATGAAAGGAGGGACTGAATGCAACGTCGGGATTAAGGAGAAGGGGCAGGCGGGGTGGGGTGGTTGCGGACGTGGCCTGTGAGAAATGAGTGGACGAAGGTCGTCCCTAAGAGACGCTGGAGCATCGAATGTTTGGGGAGCCCATTTGAGTGAGCACCTTGTCGAGCCACTGCAGCGGGCCGTTCAGGTGCAGCTCGATCCAGCAGGGGGTGCTGGTCACTGTCTGCCGCCTGCGGGACACAAAGGGGAAGAAGCCTCACAAATAAAATCTAGAGAGTTTTATTCAGTTCTGCGCAGAAATAAAAAAGAGACACATGATCTATTTCCCCCCAGTGAATGGCTGCATATTCCCAAAGTAACAAAAGCTGGGATCAGTGCATGAACGGAGCTCTGGGCCGAACACCAGGGGTTCCTTCAGGTCTTCCTTTACAAATCTGCAGAGAAATTTGTATATTTTCTACTGCTGTTTTTATGTATTTCTGGAGATTTACATACAAAGTGCTGAGTTTAAACTTGCTTAAATAGTTCTTGAGTCTGATGATTTGTTGGTTTTACAAATTCTGAAATAACACAATAACCAAAAATGTGTTTCCAGACCTTGTATGCTGCCTTTGGGGCAACAAAACTAGCACACCTCAGCTCTATTTCAACATCTGTAACTCTGTCAAATCAGAAATCAGAAACACTCTTCAAAGTCAGATCCACAGTCCATGCACACTGATTGCGTCGTAACAGTTGATGACACTTCCGATAATGTTGCGGAAAACTTCCTTTGTTACTTCGTTTCTGCTTTCTTGTTTCTGCTTCTGTTGCTTGATATGATTTTCTTAAAAGCCTACGCAGAGCTTCAGCTATGAATCACAGACGTCACACTGAAAGCAGGAAATGCTCTACAAAAAAAACTTGATGCAGATGTTTTCTTATTTACAAATTTAGATCTTTTTCTGAATGACTGAAAGAAGAAAAAGTAGCCAAAAAAAAAAGGCGTAAGTCATCACTTCAGGTAGATTTACACACATTTTTAAAGGCTGGAGTAATAAATATTTTCTCAGTGAGAGAGGAGAGACTAAAAGCAGTGCTTTAAAGCACAAGCCAAAAAGTGGAACAAGAGGAGTGAGGTGGGAGAAGCCTTCAGCATAGAAAGAAAAGATCGGCCGCAATAATCTGTCGTGTGTGTGCGTTATATAAAAGTTTGATCTATTAGTGCTGCAAGAACCACACCTGCTTCCTCACTCAGCCAAAAGGCTCTCTGTTAAGACACTGCAGAGACGTGACAACTCTGACACATGCGTCATTTCCCTTTTCCTGTCATTTGCATTTCGCTCTGGTTGTGTTTTATGAATTGCTTTCCTTTAGTTTTTTCTTCGGCTCAATACTTTTTTGATCTTCATGCTGAAATTGATTATTTTTGCATGTTTTTTTTTTTTTTTCCTAATTTCCTTCCAATATTTATTTGAATTGTTGTTGCTTTCCCCCCCCCAAAATAATTTAACTGGAACAAAAAGAGACAGAAGGGTTCAAAATGAATGACCAGTGAAAACAGAGAGTGTGGAGGAGGCAGAGAGAGAAAGGCAGGCCTGCTTGATCATGTAACCTGAATCTTGTTTTTAAGTGTCTCCACATGTCAGCGTTTGGTCACAACACGAGTGGTGAGCAGTCGCTCGCGGCACCAAGGTCTTTCCCTGGTGGAAACCGTCTCTGTCGGCGCCAACGTTCAACCAATCCGTCCCACTATCAGTGAGTCAGGGTGTGTGGAAAAACGAGAGGGGACCGAAGGAGGGGAAAGTCTGACATCTCTTTTTGACATAGCACATGTGTCGGCGTGTGTGTGTGTGTTTAAAAATAGTTGGGCGTGCCACCAAGGGGTTTGGCTGTATTGACGAGACCTTGGTGACGTCATGCACCGGATTCACCAGAGTGTGAGCAGATGTGTGTGAGTGGGGGCGGCTGGACTGTGGGGCGTGATTCACAGTCTGTTCCTATTGTCTCCGTTCTCACACACACACACACACACGCCCACCCCCACCTCCACCCATAAACACACACATAGGCTGGCTCTAAGAGGGAGTTAATCCTCGCTTTGCAGCATTTACAGAGCTGAGATAATAAATAAGATTCATCACTTCAGTACTCTATCGCCATAAGACTGTCAAAACTCCAGGGACAGAGATGAGGTTTGTTTAGAATAAAGTGGGAAATGTAATTAAAACCAGTCTAATATTTCTATCTATGAAGATTAAACTGTTAACACAATAAGTTTGTTTTATTGCAACTTTTCTAACTCAAGAAAAAAAAAAATCTATTTTCTGTCCATGTATTCATTTTTAATAATCCAAAGTATTTTGTTGCTGCCTTTAATGCCTAACGTAGAAAATGCTAAACATTTGGGCAACTTTTACCTTAATAGTAATTTTTCAATTTTTAGCAAAAATGCAGATATTATAGATGAGTTTCACTGACCTTTTTCAGAAGTTTTAGGAGATTCTACCAAAATCTGCACAATTAAACTTGGGATCTTGATGGTTTATGAATGCTTTTCAGTGTATGAATAAAGTGACTTAACCTACACATGTAGTGAAAGTCTAAGAAAGGCCCTAAAATAGGATGCTACTATACTATCTGCTGGTCAGGATTTTATATAGTTAGTAAAATCAATATATGGTTGTAAACTTGGTGGTATTGCAGTATTGCAAATAATAACATTCTACATTTAACCAGTTCTGAACCTCACTAACCGCATTCCCTCCTATAATTCTGTAATATCCTGCTCCAACATCTCAGTTCGACGAACAAGAAACAATTTAACAGCCGGTCAAACTCGGGTTCACCTGTATTCGGCTCCCCAGCCTTTGACGAAGCTCATGCGGATGGTGCACATCCTGGTGAGCTGGTAGACGGCCTCGAATCCCTGGTTGACCGACTGAGCCAGCAGGGCTGCAAACTCCTGGTTGTTGAAGATCTTCAAGTTACATCCTGGAGACAAACAACAAGCCGAGTTACGTCGAGGAACCAAAAGCAGCCAAAGGCCGAGCGGTTACAGCTGGCTTGATTCAAATTCAGAAAATAATTACAAGCTGGCATGTGGGAAGCCACCCTGTGCATGAAACTGGCAGTGACAAGTATTTTTCCTTTTGACTTATTCTTTTGTTTTTCTGACTGTGTTCTGTTTACCAGTAAGATGAATAACTAGTAAGTTCAGCTTTGACGTATCAAGAAACACTTAAAAATACAGGTTCAAGCCAGGCACTAGTGAAACGGAAAATATTGTTTAACTAGAGGAAACCTGATAGGGTCTTTTGGATTCGTGCTGCTCTGGGTGATGTGTTCACACCACATCTGTTTTGCATCATCCAGTTTACACAATTAGATTAGATTAATCACTGTTTCACTAATGAGATGCTGCAGTGTTCTCAGCTTTGTTATGGATACTGAGAAGTGTTTTAGAAAAGGGCAATTTGCAATTAGAACTGTGTAAACTTCTTACTTTTTCAATTAGAAATGTTAAAGCTTCACTATAAATTTGGGGCTAGTAATTCTGCAGTGGTCAGACTTTGAACAGAGAACGTGCAAAACAAACATGGTGTAAAGATGGACGGATGTAGAACTGAAACGACTAATTAGATGAATCAGAATGAATCGATTACTGAAAGAATTTTCCACTAATTTAGTAGTTGATTAATCGTTAAAATAAACTCTAAAAAGTTTATTTTAGGAAAAAACAAGATAATCAGAGTAATTAAGCCCTAACTGTACAAGATTTGAATTATTTGTTAACTGCATCATTAGTACAGTTTTAATATTGTATAAAAGTGGTTAAATGAAAAATTGGCAAAATGTTTGTTGTTTTATCCAATTAATCCATTAATTGTCAGAATAATCATTAGTTGCAGGCACAAACGGACCGAATTTAATTTCAAAACAATGCACTGGTAACGAGGTCCAGGAAACAAAAGAATTTTCCATATTTAAAATTCTTTCCAAACATCTGTTAAATAGACCTGAAAAACACTTTAATCAATTTCCAGGCTTTTGCAGAACTTTTTGGGAACAATTAAAAACGCAGAGCCAGCCTGTGAACGGTTCATGGCTGTCTGTGATCTAATCTGTGACGAGTGAATTTTCCCATCCACCTCCTCCTGGTTTTCTGTAGCACACTCCATTCACTCTTTAGTTTTTCCACAGACTCTGTGGAGTTGTCACACACCTGGGGGGATCTTGCAGACCGTGGCGGGGTGCCAACCATAACGCTGATTACAATTGGGGCTCTGGACGAAGATAGCGCTGTCACTGAGACACTCTGCAAACACTTCTCCTCCGATGTAGTACAGCCGCACGCCACGACCTTAGAGGGAACAGAGACAGACGTAATGGTGACATTAACAGCGGCAGCAGATATTGGACTGATTAAGACGGGAGCGATGAGGCCCACCTATGTGTCGGCGTGTTAGCTCCACTGCTGCATTGCGGTTGACGTTGGACAGCAGTCCCAGGCAGAATCGCTCGGAGTTGGAGGGGTCTGTGAATCCGTCCACCGTCAGCGAGGGCTGCGAGGCGTGGAAAGTCTCTCCTACTCGCTGGTTCAGCTCATAGTACGAGATGGAGCACCAGAAAGCCGGCTCACAGTACGTCACAGGGTAGAGGTCTGAGACAGACGCAGAGGAAGAGGGCTTAGTAAACACTGTAGCTTTTATTTACTGTAAAGTAATGCCAGGCAGACAGCTAAACAAATTTAGAGAGGAAATGAGATAAAAGATAGGGAAGAAGGTGGACAAATGAAACATGGACATTCCACCAACTCAAATTTCAGAGTTTATACACATAAAAAAGAAAAGCTTTTTAGGGGCCTAAAACTGACATTTCTGGGGTCTTTTTGTGATTCTTGGCTTGCACAGAATGCACTTATTCTCGTATGGACTGGACTAGCATTTAGCCACCTGCCAATGAATTCACATTCACGCATGACAGACGCTAAAAGATAGCTAGCTAACATTAGTAGCTTGTTATTGTTGGCCTTAACCACCTCGAGACATGGTGAGTGACAAGATCTGCACGCAACTCAAACTTTTCCCTGATTGAAAATTTCCGTAAGAAAAAAAATTACCTAGCCATGCAAAACATAAGACCTGTAATTAATGTACTTAAGGCCAACTTGCATTTTCTTTAATCAATTCATGAAATTTTAAGGTCTTAATTTTAGATATATGTATTTAAAATTTTTTAAGGATGTGCGGCCATCCTGAAAAATGGCTCTAGCTGCCTGCAGACGGAGAAGAAAAAACCTGAGTCATACGCTGCTTCCCAGAGACTTTGTCCAAACAAAGCGAGGAAACTCAACCGTCACAGATGGGATGCCAGAGACAAGAAAAGTAAGATTACAGGCTCATCCTTGATTGTTTTCAGTGAAGTCAACTATTTCTGGTAAAATTGCAATGCGGAGCAGTCTCTGAAAGCTTCAACGTGTCCTGCCAAATCAAGTAGTAAGGCAGTCTCCCAGATGTTTTCTCATCACGACAGAATAAACATCGGGTATCTTCACTGTGGACCAAACACTGCCTTGGTCTGTGCAACTGCTCACATGGTGGGCGTGAAAGACAAAGGACTCTTTCATCACCTCATTTCCTCTTACCAAAACAATTCCCAAAGGGGGGGGTATGAAACACTAACACAAAGACACACACACAGACAGACGGTTCTCACCGAGGTTACTGTGTGTGGGTGAAACAGGGTTAGGTGACAGGTTTGGGGAGCTTGTGTCCATGCTGTGTGTCATCTGGTGATCGCTGGTCTCTCCATCTTCACTGAGGTAGCCCGGCGGCGGCGTTTCTGAGACACAGGAGAACAGGTTGATGTATGACTGCAGAGGTATTAATGCATTTCATTCAAAAGTTAACAGAAGATGGAAACATTTTTCTGGATAGTCATTCCTTATAAATCAAGACGAATAGATTTAATTTATGTTCTTAATTAACAGTTTTGTTAACTTTGCAGCTAAAGTTCAACAGAGATGAGGTGAAGAAGCTACAACGTAATGCATTCTGCCTCTTCGCTCAGACAATCATGAACAGCACAGATCTTCTAAGTGAATTACGACAGAGTAAAAAAAATAAATAATCTCAGAAGCAAACAGAGCTAATCTCAATTAACTAAACCTCTAAAAATCAAACGAGCAACTTCCTGTTGAGGATGTTTACAGAGATTAAACTAAAGGAGGTTTCTCCCTGCACCTAGGTTCCCTTGCACTTTTCTGTCTCAAATTAAAGATCTCAACAAGGTGTTGTAATCACAGCTTTTCAAATGTGCTAAAAATTTATGGTAGAAACGCTACTAATGCCTCGTGTACGTAAAATGTTCTAAAAGACTTCTTCTTCGGGAATCGGCTACTCAAGAAATTCCTCAGATTGCCTCAAACTGAATCTTACAAGCTTGTGTAGACAGACCATAAACCCGCCTTTGGTGTGAGTCAACTTTGGAAGCTCGCTGATACCTGGTATGTAGTTGCTCTGGGGCTCAATGCCAGCAGGGAAATTGGTGTTTTCAGGGATTGAATGGCTGTAGTCGTCCAGTGGTGGGAACTCGCTGGGGATTTCTGTGTGTCTGGGCACCAGCACCGGCGGGAGGACTGAGACATAAAAGGAGAAACATGCAGATCAGAACATAGCGAGAGTTGCATTAAGAATATATGAAAAATTTAAAATAAAGTGGTTGCATAGCACGGTCTCATAACACAGGTCTGTTTTATGATTAGCAGTCGTACCTGGCGTCTCTACTCTCTGGTAGTGGTATGGGTTGACGCACACCTCGTCCTTCTTCGTGTGGAAGGCATATTCGCACAGCTCCACGGCTCGCAGCTCGTGGTGAGACTGCAGGTCGGGCCAGCGCCACAGCCGGCAGTAGATGACGTGAGGCAGGCCCTTCCTGTGGGACACCTGCAGGCGGCCATCCAGAGACCTGCAGAGAGATGCAAAAGAAGTCTGTCAATGACGCGGCACGCTTAGAGCTAAATTCAGATAAAACGTTCACAAGAAAAGCAAATCTTTGGCTGCTTTTGTTGTCGGGGGGTCTAAAAGGAGCGCTATTGAACTGCCCCCCCAAATAAAAACAAGCCGTACAGTCGATTAAAAACTCCTACAGAATGACTCAAGACCAATAAGAGTAATAAAGAGGTAAGAAAATATCAAATCCAATCATATCTACTTCTCGTTATATGGAAGAGTGTGATTTGTTAAGTTTATTTGTATAGCACATTTCAGCAAAGTGCTTTACATCATAAGCACCAAGCTTGAAACAAGCAATAACTGTTACATTTTGTCAAAGTCATCAAGCAACTACACATTAAATATGATGATCAATTCTACTAATCGAAGGCAAATCTAAACAGATGGGGTTTTAGCCTCGACTTAAAGAAACTCAGTGTTTCGGAGGTTTTGCAGTTTTCTGGGAGTTTGTTCCAGATTAGTGGTGTATAGAAACTGGATGTTGCTTCTGCTGTGTTATGATCTTTGAATCCTCTACCCTTAACCCCTGGCCTCCTCCTAGAAAAGCAATAAAGTTGATTCAGATGACAATTATTCCTCTTACTCACAGTGGATTGAAATATATTTCTTCCTCCCATCTCGTAGATAAAGCTTGTAAAGTCCACTAAAGTGCCAGATAAAGCAAACGTTTGTCATTTTAAACAAAGCAAACACCAGTCTTGAATTGGTGCTTAGCACTCTAAAATGACCTACCCCTGATGAGAGCACGGGCTCTCAGTACATTTCATGTGACGTAGTGTCTAATAATAAAAGAGTGGAAATGAGATTACAGTATGGATAACAAGAATTTCATTGTCTTGTAAAACATCTGCCCTCATCTGGGATAAAAGGCTACTGGCAGAAGGATTTAGGTCAGCAGATAGCATCGGGCTGTTGTTCGACACAATAGGTTCATACAGCCTCTTCCTTTTGAGCACAATGACCTGTGGCAGAAAATATAAATAAATGAAATAGCCGCTAAGCTCGTCATGTTATGCAAGAGTCAACGACCGCATCCATGTCACTGTCTCACCCACTGCAGACTAACTATGACCAAGGGTCAATGGCTTTAACTAAAACCTTTTTATAGGAACAAATATCAGCTCAAAACAAAGACCAGGACATTTTCTGTCTTTCTACTCAAAGCTTGGCAACTTCTACTTAATCCATGCTGTAACAGGCAAGTTGAGTTTTATTTTTCATGGCAAAAGCTTTTACTCACACTGTGTGTTTTTTAACAGTGCTTTAAAAGATGTGTGTCTGTGGAGCTTTAGCTAAAAATATGCTCTCAAATAAATATAACTAGAGACTGAATGAGTTCTGATTTTTACAACTAAGTCCTGGAGTAGGACATTATGGGAAGCAATTTTAAAAAAAAGGAATCGAACCATGCAGTCACTAAATTAACTATGGCTGCTTTTTTGGTCACCTTGGTGATGAATTTACACCAAAAGACAACAATACCTTAATTTATCTCTCTCTCTTGTGTGTATGTGCCAGAACTGCTGTGTGTTTGATGCAGCAGAGGAAGCAGTGAGAAAATGTTTTCTGGGATCACGATAGCAACACCAGGAGTTTCCTCTGTCTAGCATGTGGTAGATAAGACAGTCTGGCTGACAATATGGCTGCTCTCTGCTCACGGAACCTTAACGACAAACAACTCAGCTCAGTGCAGAGTTTGGCTTTGGATTACAGTTTGTGGTAGACGTTCAACAAAAGTGATAAATGTTGCTGCTCCGCAAAGTACAATCTGTAAACTTTCACAGAGTTGGTAAAATACCCTCTGAATTCAAGTGCAAAACTCTGCATTAAAAGTTTCCTTTGCAAAACTGTTCAAATAAATTGGTAACAAATTGCAAAAAAAAAAAAAAAAAAAAAAAAAGATTTAGTAAAAAATACACTTTTTTAGTGTTAATTTGAATACTCTTGTGACTGCTGTTCCTCTTTTCTATTTCAGTGATCCTGTTTGGCATATTTTTTTGATGAATAACTGAGTCTGCTTCCTTTCGCTAGATTTCATAATCTTGTGTTGTTTATGACCGATTGCAACAGAGTTCCAGGCCTTTTCGTACCTCTGGAAGTTTATTTCAAACCATATCTATCAACATGGTCAGTCGAGTCTGTAACAGCTTATAAAAATAATTTACTTCAATCAGAAAATGGAGATATAAGACGGCTTTCAAGAGGGTTTCTCAAATTTCACCATGACACGAGAGAAAACATGTATAAAGGACAGTGAAGAAAAAATTTAATCAAAAACTCAAACCTTCTGAAAATCCTAAAGGGGAAAGAAGAGGTGTTAAGTCATGTTTTAAGCTGCTCTCGCTCTGTTATGATAAAAACATTAGTCACACAGTGTTGATCTGATGTCATTACTAAATGTGTTGGATCTGTGCTGATCAAGGAGAGTTTTCTGGGCCTAGCAGTAGTTAAGTTTGCAGGGCACAAAAACAACAATATCCCATTTTTGTTTACTTTTATTAGTTGTGTGCAGACAGTCTTTCAAATTTAGCATTTGAGCTGCTGGCGCTGATCGGCAGAGATGTCTTTATAACCCCTTGAAAGCATGAACAGAGTAAACTCAGGTATGTCCAGCAGACACAGGAAACCATAAACTTGAAGAGTCCAGCTGCTTACTCTGCACAGCCACTTTACCCTCTTATATGTTGGTTAGTTTGATTCAACCAGAAGCCACAGACACAATATAATTACAGGCTGAATGGGACATGGTTGAGAAACACCTCCAGCACAGTATTAATCACTTCTGTTGTTTAGAGAGTGAGACAGATTCAGATCCTGCAAAACAGTTTAGGATGATTTAAGGCTCCCTGTTTGCCAGCTATGTCAAAAAGGGAAAGCAAAGGGGGGTGGCAGTGAGCCCAAATTCCCTGCTGGGCTCTGTTGTGTGTGCTTGTATGTTTTTCAGACTCAAGATTTCCAGGGCAAAGGTATAAAGCCCCCAAACACAAACAAAACAAGGTTATCAGATCAAGAGACGACTCACTTTATAATCATTTGTGTGGAATCCAGATGGATATAGACAATGAAAGCATTGTTAGGCAGCAGACATTGTAGGAATGTATTGATCCAATCCCAAGATTCAGCTTTTCCTGATCACTGTATTTTTAAATGATTGAGGTCACTGACCAAAATCAATTTTCTATTCCATGGACGTCCCATGTGCAAAGGCAACCATTTGGGGTTCAATTCTCAACCTTGGGACATTTTCTGCATGTCTACCCCCTTCCTCTCGCTGACCATCCTCAGTCTGATTGCTGTCAATGACGGCCTCTCGTGCCATGAAATGGTTCAAAAGGAAAACAATTCTTCCTGTTACCATGTCTGTGATTTTACACAGTCAGCAAGCCACCCAGTCGTAATTTGACCCTGGAAAAAAAATCAAGGCCGTGAACATTTTTGTTCATTTCTAAATAATGTGGATTTTACTTAAAAATCTTTTTCTTTTCAACCATAGCACTGATACTCAAATGAAAGACTGTGTTGGTTGTTGCAGTTTCCTGTCTGTGGTGTCATGTGACCTGTTGTCCTGTAGACACCTGATACACCAGTGACTGAATATTATGTAATTAAACGCAGAGTGCTAGCCAGGTCTGACTTTGTGAAGGAATGGAGCAGTATGTTGTCAATTAGACAATATCTTTAGAAACAATGAGATAGAATCTGAGACTGGAGTAGAGATTAGTTTTATGTGTCTTCAGGATATCACACAGGATTACAAAGGAATCGCTGCATCCAACAAACTCCAACTTAAAGATGTTAACACTGGATCCATTAACTTGCTTTATTAAACAACTTCTAGACTTTAATGCAAGTTTTGCACATGTTGATGCTTTTGACCAGTGGTAATGTACCGACTGTGTTTAAGAACTGCAGAGTCTCAAGACTCTTCAGAAACTGGACTAAATAACAAAGCTACAAATGATAAGAAATATTAAGCATAATTCTTGCAAATAGATATAAACAATACACAGTTCTCTAGACTTAGAGTTAGGCATTCAGATTCTGTTTAAGAAAGGAAAAATAAAGAAACTAAAAATGTCCTTTGGAGAATTTTGATTAATAGTTTCATAGTTTTCAAAACTTCTAAATTTGTACCCTGCACAGAACCTTGTACTGAAACGAGAAACGAAGCCCGGAAGCCCATACAAGTGTCAGTTCTCCTTTAGAGCATCCTGATTCCCTTTTTTGAGAGAACAAGAGCTGGAGCTCTGATGCTGCTGTCAAAAGAGACAGAGAGAGAGCAAAATTGATGCCCAAAATGCAGAAAGCAGCAAATTGATATAGATTTGTTGCCAGAGGGAAAACTAAGCCATTGTATGTGTGCTTCATGACCTGAAGCTGAGGGTCAACCTGACCTCACAGTCCATTAACATTTACATGTTTGTGTGAATGGTGAGAGTGACATAAAATAACTAGGACTGTTTTTATTAATTAACAAATATGAAACTCATCAATTTCAAGGAGTTCTTAAAAAATAAAACAGAAAATAAATATGCAGACGTATAAAGATTAGAGGAGGGATACATTTTTCATGTTTTTGGCTGACACACTGAGCAGACTCAGACAGAGCAGATTGAGCTTCACTAAGCTGGAAATGAGGGACGGCGGAGTGAGAGGGGGGGGGCTGCTCAGTTGTGCTCAGAGGCAAAACATAGAAACACGGCGTTCATGTGTTCGGGTTGGCAGTCGCCTGAAAAACACACCTCCCTGTGGGCTTGGACCTTTTAACATAGGTTTTCGTTTTACAACTCTGCCAAGCTGCATGCACAAATGTTATTCTCAGATCCCTGAAAGATCACAGAGGACCTGGTGACAAACTCTGATCCGCAACTTTTCTGCCGTCTTTCAGGGCTCAATCTGAACAAAATGTATGTAGTTCAAAGGGTAAAATTGATTTTTAAAACTGTTACAATCACATGAACATCACTACTAGTCACATTCTGCCCCATAAGAGCAAAAAGGGTGATGGGCAACAACAGGAGGTGGAGGGGAGTGGAAGTGGGGGTGAGGGACAATAAGTCTGAACAGCTCAGGGCAGCTCAGAGTGTCTGTGACTGACCCCCACCTCCAGAGTGCGCCGTCTGTCCCCCGACTGAGGGCGAGGGTGGGGGTAGGAAGCTGGAGTGTCTTTTGTGAATTTTATGTGTCTTTGATTAGTCGGTCAAGTTATGACCCACAGAGCTGCAATTCAGAGAGGTTTTCTCAGCGATGTGAAATGATAAATCATGAAATGACTGCCTGGGTCCGATAAACTAAACTCATCTCTGATGTTCAAAACACTTCAGCGGTTATTTCGCAACAATCGTGTTCTCTGAAAAGTCTCTCCGTTTGAACCTCCATTTGCTAATAACAATCTCAAGGATTCCCCCAGAAAATATGCTAAGCCCGACGGTTCGGTGGTAGAGCAGTCATTCATCCAGCGGCCCGTTGTGTTTTTGAGTTAAAAAACACAACGGGCCGCTGTTTGAAGTTGACAGGAAATTTGAAAATATCACTTGATAATAATGTGTTATTGAAAGATTAACACCTGAACACCAACTATAACATCTTAAAAAAATGCAAACATTTTAAAAAGCCTGTTGGGGGGCACAAGTAAAACCTGGGGGAAACTCTGAATCATATTAGTGAAGATAAACTGACTCCTATTTGACTGAAAGTTTAACCCTGCAAAGCTCGATCCATCAGAAAACTTCACCCGAAATATATATTCATTAACATCCTTCATAAAATGTTAAATATAGGAATTAGCAGTGTCTCCACTGTCAGGCTCTCTGAAATTGTTAGTCTTCTCCTTTACTCTTCTAGGATAATCAAAGTTATTCTTTTAATTGTATTTTAGCATCATATCTACCTTGTAACCATTAGAAGTAGTGGATGTGTAAACAGGTTTTTCCAAAGTGTGCACATGAGTAATGGCAACTTCATCACAAAGCAGGATCACAACAATAACAAATAATGCCAGAGATAAAATCTCTTCACTAACACAGTGCATGTAATGTCACCTGGATCTCTACAAATATCATAGAGAACTTTCTGAACCGTCTTCAACATGTTATCATGTGCAAGATCTGCTAATGAACATTATGAAATATGTTTACTTAGCCATCTGAATATAATTCAGTAGCATAATCTGTCACATTAAAGAAGTCATCATGACTTTCATATTTTTTTAATGATGCACTTCCTATGACTGGGTGGAACTATACAACACAATAAAAAAATGTTTAAAAAAAGAAATAGAAGTGGACACAAGTTGGAATTTAATGCAGCAGTATGTACAAAAAAAATGTTTTATTTTTGTTTGTTTTTTTTACATATTTGTTAAAAAGCGCACATGAAGGTGATTGACAGTGGTAAGATCCTCCTCCTGGTTCTGATTGGTTGTTTCTGACGGAGCAGTGGATTGTCATAATTTTGACAGTAAAATTCAACGACTCTGTTTGGTAACAATAGTTAAGTTAGCATAAACGTTTTGGCTTCCTGGCACAGACAGCTTCATACATATATTGATTTTTTAAAATTCATCTCAACTTAATCATCTCATCCTCAAAAAAACAGTTTAATAAAATCAGTAAAAGTCCCAAATTACTATGGCTGCAGATTCCTGCAGATAATGACTGTATGTAAACTTCTGACTGCCACTGTATATCCCAGAGCAATGAGTCAGACCCTCTTTCTGTCTTGGGTAAATAAGACACACATTCGTGTTACAGCAACCTCTCCCTTCATCGTGCAGACATACGATCGGAAAGATGTTTTGTCTAGAATGCCAGTGTCACCTGAGCGCTTTGGAAACAACATGTAGGGCCTTTCCTTTTCAAATCACATTTTCAATTAGAAAGTTTGGAGAAAAAGCCTTTTTGTCACCACTAACCTGCAGCAATCAGCATCATTGCTAAAAGGAAGTGCAGGAACCTTGGCTGGGGAAAGCATTCCAGCGGCAGTGAGACGAAAGCAGAGAAACATATTCCAAACACACCACCCACTCTCTCTGGAAAACCCATCAGACTTCTCTTTTTCTAACAAAGGGGGATTTGGGTGGGAGAGTAAAGGGACAACTGTAGACTGAGAGAAAAGTTTGACTGTGGCACATAGGTGATATCATAGTGTGCTGGGACTAGTGAAGGAGGCCTGAATGTGAAACACAAAACCAGCAGACAGACGATCAGCAAGGCTAGACTACAAATAACAGTCTGGACGCAAAACCCGGGGAGGCAGAGGAGGGCAGGGAACCATTTGTTTTACTGCTAACGGTCAATGAGCTGAGCAGAATATCTGAACAAAATGATAAATTACTTAGCTATATTGAGGATACAAATCATACATCTTTCCATACAGATGGCAGAGACATTAAGTTTTATCCCTCCAGCTGGAAATGGTGGAGCCATGTCCACTGGTTCCCAATACTTAATGTTTGTTCCTTCAGTTGAAGTGATGCATTATCCACATTCAGTCAGCAACTCCCACTGCGAAGTACAGCACAACGTTAGAGTTCAGAAATACCTATCGGTGTTTTCACGCCGTACGGTTCGGTAGACTCGGTTCAGTTGGGGACCAAAATTGCAACCATTGTTACATTTCAGCTGGTGTGGTTCGCTTTCAGACTGTGTCAAAAGAACAAAACACTATGAAAAACCTGCTTACCCCCTTGCCTGTGGTGGCGCTGCACCAAGAACTACTGAAGGAAATGAGCAGAGCAACTTCCTTCTTCATGAAAGCTAAACAAAAATGGAGTGGCATCAGATTTTATCAGTTAGAAGATTTCTCTTTTGTCTTTGGTAAAGACCGCACGCCATTTCTCCAGCACTAGATTCTGGCATTTGTTTTGGTTGTATTTACCAAGAATGCCCTGCGCTACAGTCCGCTTCCTGCTTTTGAAGCGGTTTCCGGTCCGCTTGCATCCACATATGCTTTTGAAAAGTGCCACCGCTCACTTCAACCGAACCAAGACCTACGTTTTTAGGAGGACCAGAGTTACCTTTTTTAGGTCCACTTTAGTTCGACTGGGCATTCACACCTACCCATACAAGTCTGAGTTTATAGACAAACAAGCTGGCATTAGACTAAAGTGGACTAAAAAGGGTTGGTGTGAATACACCCCCCAAAAAAAGACTTTGTTGCAAATTAATATCAACTACTCAGCTGATATTTCTTTCCCATGACTTGTCACAAATATCGCTTGACATAGTGATTTAAAATCGAGAATTTTGCATATTTTTTTACTTGTTTTAATGTTTGCTGATAAAAGCAAGCATTTCCTTACTTTGCTGCACAGCTTACATCGTAGACAGAGTATTTCCTGAGCTAACTGAGATGTGAAGAGAATGCCAGGACTTAATTAATCTGAATCAGGAGTGCCTATATCTGAATGAATGGATGAAGCAGTTAATTATACAATAAAAGAAGAACAATTTTGACAATCAATAAGTTAACAACAGAAAATCGTAACAGTTCTTGTTGGACTAGTAGAATAAGATGCTCCATTTATCTGATTTAAAAGATTCAAGTTGGTCAAATCAACCAGAAAGCCAGAAGTTAGGAATGTGACTTGGGAATTCAAATGCTTGTTACAAAGTGTGCTCACAACATACAGCTACAGCTGCACCACCAGTATGAACCACTGATGGAGCAAAGCTTTCATGTTATTTCCACCGAATCCTGAATGCTGCTGCTGAAAATCAGCTTTCATTTGATCAGGGAATGGTTTTCCAATCTGTAATTGTCCAGTTTTGTTTAGCCTGTGCAAACTGAAGCCTCAGTTTAATATTTGCGGATAGGGATGGCAGATAGTTTGGTCTTCCGCTGCTTTTGCCCGGCTAAAGCATGCCAAGACTGTTAGGAGACAGACTGGACAGGAACAGCAAGACAAGTCAATTGGGCGTAATGTCAATCCAAGATCCGACTCCCAGTTTAAATGAAACTCGTCATCAGTCAATCAATCTCTCAAATATTCCACATTCATTTATTCGAACAGCTAATATTTAGTTTTTACTGATACAGCTCAGATGTTCAGATCTTGTATGTCTAGCATGCATAAAAGTAGAAAAGTTGCCTTTAGATGGCAAAATAAGATTAAATTCCTAATCTGTCCGATGTGGGGTAAAAGTAACACTGATCTAATTACAAGCAAGGAACTAGACCTCAGCCGATGTTGATTATATGAATGACACACACACCGGCCTGTTCACCTTCATGGACCTCTGAGAATAAACCCTACTCCACCCAGCCTGCAGGCTGCAGAGCTGCGGGAGGAAACCAGAGCAGCCCCAGGTTCCCAGAAGTCCAGAAAAAATAAGTCAAACACATTGACCTACTAAAAGAACAAATTGCTTCATTCTGACTATTCTTTCTGCTGCACTAAAAAGTAATTCTACACCAAAATACCAAACTAATCACAAGTGACCTCCTCTCAACTAAAACTCATTCACGTCTCGACTCTTCTTTCCAGCTAATGGATGTCCTTGATCGTTAAGTGCATAGGAAGCTCTCAGCTTTACTTACGCTTCCAGGTCTTTTACTCACAGAGAAGTGCTGCTCTCACCTTAAAAAAACATTTCAGTTTAACAAAACTGGGCTTTTTAAACATCTTTCCATCAAATATTAATGCCAGCAGTTCTGCATTGATCTGTCTGCAGAGGTTTCAGGCTAGTGTTGACCCGCTATCTCATCTTCAGTGAAAGATGGCTCCTATTGTCGACTCCCAGCTACATTTACGAGCCTCTTCCGACAATCTATTCCTAAAATGATCCGTTTCTAAGGTGGGTGCAATATGACTTAAAAAACATTACTTTTGCGATTTTTTTCATAGCACATCCAATTTCAACAGATTTTTCTTTTTCGCTTGCTTTCTCTTCTAAAAAGGAAATGTCCAAAAAATAATTCTGAAAAAGTGGTTTTTATTTCAATTATCCCTTCTGTGAGTTTTACGACAAGAGTATTAGGGCCAGAAATGTTTTGTTTAATTATGAAAATGCAGTCCTAATATTAGGAAATTATAGATGCAATTTTACAAGAAAAAAGAAGTCTTAAAATTATGAGAAAAATGTGTGTTAATATAAAAAAAAGCATGTTAAAAGATGAATTATTAAGTTCTCATAAAATTACAACTTCATTCTCCTAATGAAGCTGGCGAATGAATAAAAATTGTGAGATTTTTATTCCTTGGAAAAATCTTACAATTGTTCAAATATTCTGACATTATGTTGCCCTGAATTCAAAGTAATATTAACAGAACTTAATATAAAAAGCGCTTGTCAAGCAAGATGTCAAGCGGCTTCGGGTGTCCAGATTTTTCAAAAATTAAATCTTCAAAAAACCAAACATTTGATTAATTAATAAAATCTATTTATTGTTCAACCCTGTCTCATTCTAAACTTTCTTTCTCCTTTAAAACTTTGTTTTTTTAACGCATATCCAGCTGTAGTCCTGCAAGTTCTGCTGCTGCAGTAGCAGCCAGTGGAGCACAAAGGCGCATTTGTTGTCTCCTGAACGCGTCTGTGTGTTTGTGACTGCACGCGTGTGGGGTGTGTGTGTGTGTGTGTGTGCGTGTGCGTGCGTGCTTCTGCCTCATGCATGTGCACTCCCCCGCAGATAGTGAGACGGCCAGGGCCAAGTCGAGGCAGAGTTGTCTCTAACCCCTCCACCCATGGTTTCAAGCCGCAAACCAAACAGCAGCCCACGCCCTCCTCAAAACCCCAGCAGGCCAAGAGAGCATTCCTCTGAGCTGACTAACCCCATGCATGCACACACACAGACACACGCCTACACACGGAAGCATGTACAATCACAAAAAAATTACTCTAAATGTTCTTAGTAAATCAGATTTCACACATGTTTACCAAACAAATTCCAATAAACGTTTTTTTCAGATAATTTTGTCTGTATTGAAATAACACAAGGAAATAAGTCTACCCACATTTAAACATCAGTGCACCAAAAAACAGCCACAAGAAAATAGATTGGAGTTGCTGCAGCCATACAAGGATGCTTGAGTGCGATTTAATTACTTGAAATAAACTTTAGAAGCAAAAACACAGACAGTTTATGCATCTCTTCTGACTCAGAGCCATATCTGCCGGCTGTCAAGCAAATCAAACAATGGAAGAAATCCTAAATCAGACTGAAAAGGCCAACAGATCACCGTCATCATCAGAGCAGCGAGCCGCGCGCAGACGAGGCAGACAAACACACGTAAACTCTCCATGACCTGTCGCACACTACGTCTACATCAAACATTGCCGTCTTGGATGACTCAGGTGTGAGACTTGACCTGAAATCTTGGCAAGTGTTTACTGAAAGTGCTTGGGTAAGGTAGAGGAATTGACTACTTTTACCAAACCTATGCTTGAACATTTTGTTGTAAAGTAAATTGATAAATCACAACAATATTATTCATTATAAAGCAACAACAACAACAATAAAGTTTATTTTAAAGTCAGATTTGACACCCGTAATGGTATGTGAACACCGAAGCAATTTAAGACTTTTTCAAGTTAAAAAGCATCTTATTTTCTTCAGCTTGTAATGCAGCAAACTTCTCCTTTTTATTGTGTTGACCTTAAATTAAAGGGGACGAGAAGAAAGGATGCTGAAAGCAGGAACAGAGGAAACAGAGAGGAACTGTGGGTCAATACCACAATGCCAAAATGACTTGTTATCCAGTGACTGAGGCTTGAAGCAACCAAAAAGGTCAAGCTGTGGGTTGATTTCTACATCATGAAATATTGCACGGCAATAATGTGTTTTAAGTGTTAAAATAGAGATTGGATGAAATGTTTTCTCTGCAGAAGCTTGAACCGACAACATTCCTTAGACGTTGCTTCCAGCTGGATAACTAACATATTCTCCAAACGTCATGATGCGCAAATGAAAATCACAAAGTTACCTTGTGGACAAAGGCAGCAGCCTTTTAAAGGACAAGTGTTGCACAGTTAATAAGCATCAGCCATTTAGGCATCCAGACTATGAAGCGGTGAAGGTTTATGTGTTGTCTCCTCGTTTCAATAGCCACAGTGTGTGTGTTTGTGTGTGTCTTGTGTGTATTTAATAGTAGTCACCCAGACACACGCAAACACACTTCTTTTCATGTCAACCTGCCATCTAGTTGGAAAACAAACCAGTTTTACCTCGGCTATCAGTCGCTTAATTTCTCTTTGCACGCAAACCGCTCCAGCCACAGACTCCGTCTGATAAGCTGGAAATCCGAGGCACTGCCTGCTGCCAAGCAGACTGCTTCTGTCTACTTCATCCGAACCCACACGGCTTTATGCTCTACGGTTCTCTTTCATGTCCCTAACTCAACCCTTTCCTCATATATTCTTTGCACTATTTTCACCTGACGATCCCCACTGTCTCATCTCGGACAGTTAAAATCCACGTTTTCCCGGTTCTAAGGATGCGCAGGCCCCTCCAGCGCCATTCGGAACCATGGGAATCCCCAGCTGCTCGTCAGGACTCTGCATTCCACGTAAATTGCTTACATGCTTTCGCTTGTTCCCCGTCTGAATCAGCATCAAAGATAATAACCACAAACATAGCAGACGGTGCTTTCTGCAACATTATTCCTTGACACAGAAAAATCTACTTATCCGCAAGATTTGTACAATTTCCTCTGGGTCGATCAGGGCTACTTAGTAACCCCAACTTGGTTTTAAAGAGATAGTGTCATTCATAAATCAAGAAATTAACAAATGGACCAACAAGTAAAGAAACATGGCGGCAGAGGCACATTTGACCAGTAAACAGTGACATCAGGGTTTCTGCAGGTTTCACCAACTGAAATTTAAGACAAACAAAAACAAGTTGCATATTTTATATAAAAGTGCCAAGGTTTTATGTGAGCCAGTGGCAAAGACAAACATCGTCACAAAAAATATAGACACAAAAAAAGCTAGCTGATAAGCAAAGGTTTTTCAGCAAAGCTAGCAATAGCCTCAGCTCAAACTTTTACCTATATACAAAAGTAAATAGTCTTTCTATGACAAAATGTAATATCTATGATTAACTTATTCAAGGCCAACTTACTTTTTTTTATTTTTTTATAAATTTAAGACCATTTTAAGGTTTCAATTTTAACTATATGTATTTAAGACTTTTTAATGGTGTGCAGACACTGTTTATGGAAAAAAGTCTCTCACTTCTCTGGTCAACTTTCATCTCTCTCACAGATGTACTCATCGGTTTTACTCCTTTAGTCTTCCTAGTCTTCACCTCCTTCATCTCCCTCCTGTCCTGACATGCAGCCATGTGAATCAGACTGCACACACTTGTTGCCAGGATAAACATATACAAACACAACAAACGCTCAGTGAAGCCTGAGGGGCTAAACCCAAACTAAGTTCAGCGAGGTAGAAGTAAGGAATCTGCTCCCACAGGCTCCTTGAAAACGGATAACTTTCTTTAAAATGCTTAAAACACCAGTCCTGCTGTAATAAGCTGCTGCCAGATCCACAAACTGCCCACCCCATTAACAATTTAGTACCAGGGTGGAACAATTTAGAAAGAACCACTTCACCAATGAGTCTGATCTGTGCTTTGTAATCAAGAGTTTCTGCAAACTTCAAACTTTCTAGGTATCTATTTTAACTTCATAACCTTATAGGATAATGTATTGTTATGATGAGTGATAAACCAATGAATCAACCAATGACAGATATCAGAAGGAATAGTTAATATGGATGAGAAATGATTCTACCACTTATTGTTATCAGGGGGAAAATATGGCAAGACTATGATCTATTGTAAAGATGATCCGATTAAAAGTATAGTTTGGCTTGTAACATTTTATTTCCTCTGGTGTTTATATGACATATATGTCATATAAACATATATGTCAAACATTGACTATAGTCAATAAATGAAAATATTGCACGCCTTATAAAAGTAAAACTGAATTACTTAACGAGGGAGGTGTCCAAGTCGTCAGTGCTACTATCTGGCAATTTCTAAACCCCAAAACACTTGAACAAAATGTCTGAATTCACCCAAAAACATTAAGTCCTTGTTTGTTTGCTTTTTCCCTATAAGCAGAAATACATTTGCAGCCAAAAATAATAAATTAGAGAAAATTTAAGTCCATTTCTGCCATCCTTAATAGTTGAACTTAGACATGTTGGATTTGTTTCCCTTCTGGCTTAAATTCAACCAAACTAAAAGCTCTGCCTTTTTGAAATCTTTCATTTCCAGCACAATTTTGCAGCACTTTTTTTTTACTTATAGTAAATGTTTGCTATTCAATTGTTGAGTTGAAGCAAATCAAACTTAAATGAGTTATAACATTTTCTAAAAAGGACCTCAAAGAAAATCCTAAAAATCTGTATTAGGCAATAAAACCCAATCAGTGCATATGATGATGCTGTTTCGCTGTATGAATTAAAAATGTTTGACTGCTCCAAAACAGTAATTTCACAGTGGTGATGTTTAGACAGGTTTAAACCCAAAAGTAACACCATGAGGGTTATGAAAAGGTGAGAAGTCAAAACTACAACAACTCCCCAGCCAAAGTTAGGAAAACACTGTGGTTTGATTTGGAGAAAAAAATGATCCTCATCTTCCAAGTTTAAACTTAGACAAAAATCAAAACCAGAGCTAAAAGAAGCCAACATGTTTAGATTTAAAAAGCAGATACAGGATCAACATCAACCAGCTGCTGACTAGTCCAACAAAGTTTGGGTCAAATTTCCATCTGCATCCGATTTACAAATACTCAGCAGCACGTGTAACGTGTGTTTGTGAATCAGTGCTTTAGCTAATGAACAGCAGGAGGAAGACATTAGTCACATTTAATCCTAAATCATGATAAAGAAGCAGATTACCATGGACTGACACATTTTTCAAACGTACTTCTGTTACTTAGACATGTTTTCAAATCAAGAGGAGAAACAGAGTAAAGCGGGAGGGAGAGTAGGAAGAACCCCACAATGCCAACATTACTCCATCCCCAGTGAGTAAGACTTGAACTTGTTAAGAGCTTTGGCTTTCACTTTTTTTTTCCTATGATCTCTTAAAAAAGTAAAAATGCCCACTGTCAAGACTCAAATAATGTAAAAAGCAAGAAAGGAAGCGCCCCTGTGCAAGATTTAGTCAAAGTCTGAAGCACTGTGTTCCAGCTTTAAATCAAAGTAAGATACCATGAGTGCCTTATCTCTTATGTAAACCTATTAATAGGCCTGTCACTGTAACAAATTAGCTGGATGATAAATTATCGCAGAGGTTATTTTGGTAAGTGATAATATTGTTGTTTTGAGACCATTTTAAAGTAATATAATGGTAATGGCATAATAATGCAAGAACACATTCTCAAAGATAGATAAACTTTAAATTCTAATGAACATTTGACACTGGAACTGGACAACATTTTAAATATACAAAAAATAAAAATAAAACAACAGAATCAACAAATAAAATTAATTATGAAGTCTCCGTAAACAAAAATGTCCTTCAAAAAAGAGCTAGCCATGACCAAAGCACCAGATTGAAAACTTTGGTTATGCAGTCTTTAGTAGAAAACAAGAGAAAAGTGAAACACAATAAATTATGCAAATGGAAATTTTATTAATTGGTTTATTGCTTATTGAGATAGGCCTATGTATTTTTACATAGGCCTATAATAATCACCCACATTGATACTCTAGTTGCTGGTTGAAGACAGACGAATCATTAAGTCAAAAAGTTAAAACTAATCACTGATTGGTGAATGTGACAGAAAACGACTAAACCAGTGAAACATCTTCCGTCGTATTCCGCATCTTGTTCCTTTAAATGTTTCACTTCCCTGTGATGATATGTGATACGTGCTCTGCTATTCCACCACCTGATACAGCTATTGACCCAATCGATACGCAGCGCCAGCTTACTTCCGCACTCAGCATCACTGAGAAACCATCACAAAGCACATCGGCCTCAACACAAAGTTCATGTGTCAGAGATACAGGAGCTGGCCTCCCCGTGGACAGGCCTGAACACGCAGGCAGCTGCTGTCAGCATGCCACGGCTTGGGGAATTAATAGAAACAGCAGTTCTCCAGGACCCTGTTGGCCCAAAGTGACAGTTGGCTCTGGTCTGAGGTCATCGTAATGCACGCTGCCTCTTCCTCTCCGCATTAGCATTAGGAAACATGAAACCTGGACCATAGCGGACGTTGTTTAACTTTTTGGGTAGGCTTAGCTCAGAAGGCTGGCACAGGCTTCTGGTAGCTGGGATATGCACACTTGTGGTGGCCGAGAATGTAGGAGTGCCCTATTAGAGCTTCGGATTTCATCTGACACAGTATGCTATTAAACCTAAAAGAGCAGCCCACCCAGGCAAACCAGATTTTATAGACCTGAGCTAAGGTTTGGACTTTTTTTTATTTTTTTATTTTTTTACAATAATTTAAAAAATTACAAGGAGACCTTAAAAGAAACACAAATCCTTGAGAAGATGCAGGTTAGAGTCAAAGCTTGACTTTCTCATTTTAATTATCTGCAGTTCAACTTAATATTTCAACAAAGCTTGAAACAAAGTTTGAGATTACATTAATACATATATGGTTATTTTGTGTTTATGGGTGTCTCATTAAGCAAAAACATAAAATGTGTATTGTATTAGTGTTTCCTAACTGTTTTAATACTCCCTTCGTAAACATAAGCAATGTGGTAAAACCCGTACTGTCGGATGCTTTTGGAAGCGTCTTTACGGACTTCATTCAGCATGTGAGGGTGGTGAAAGTCTCTAAATTTACTCAGCCTGTAGACACAGCGTTATTACGGAGAAAGGCCTGGTCATGCCTTTCTGTAACTTTCTGAGCAGCACTAGTGCCCTTCTCAGCCTTCATCTATAGATCCCTTCACTTGGTTTGGTGTCATACGAAATGAAACAGTTATTCCAAACCTTATGGGTGTCTGTTTTAGCAAAACATATACTTAAAGAATGTAATGTTTTCTGACATTAGAACATCTTGAGATTGAAAGAAGCTCTGCTTTCCTCAACACTGTGAACAAAATGGAAACTGAAATGAATAAGACTTAAGCTTTGGCCTCAATTTGTAATTTCCTTTTAACTCATCTGGTGTGACCTTGAACAATTATTATCATTATTATTATTAGAATTATTCACTCGTTGTTGCTCATCCAATTGCAACTACAGGTGAGCAACATTGCATTGTTGGTAATATACCTAACAATTTGTTATCCTGCAGCAGCAACAATAAATTAACTGATGATATCTGCAAGCCCAAAACACTAATATTATAGTAGGAATAGTTGATTTACTTGGGCACCAGGAAAAAAAAAATACCACTGAACACAATGATTATTGTGTTCTGTTTGCTCAGTCGCAGTACTTAACATAATTGGTGAGGTAAATTAATGGGGAAGTTATAATTGGAGTGTTTGTGAGGCTGTACACTGTCTGCAGCGGTGATTAAACCCCCCAAAAAACCTGTGCTGACTTATGTTTGTTATTATAACTTACATCGTAATAGCAAAAAAAAGAAAAACCCAGGATTTACCCCAATCCATGTGGCCCATGTAACTAAACTAAAACAGTGTGATTATGAAAACTATATATTTGTACATTTTGGCATGCTTCTGGGAGATGATGTGTCATGCTTTGCATAACTCTGAGCGATAATATATGGCTGTGGCAGCCTTTGCAGTAGGGGGATTTATAACCTGTTACTGAACCACCAGCAGCAGTAATCTGACTTCACCTATTATTTATTATAAATGATGTATTGACAGACAAATAGCTGCAGGGAGACGCTGAAAGGAGAGAAGATAAAATCATCTCCACAGACTCGCCTACGCACTAGCAACGCTAGAAAGCGTCCCAGATTAAGGCCAAGTTATATAACTTGGACTACATCAGTGCTTTTTGCATTGCATGTGTCCTATTGGCCGGTTATGCACACACTAAAACGTGTTTGGGCAACACGGTTTATGTCAGAAGGCAAAACTGGGATCAGTTTCAGTTTAATGAAGGTACACTCTGCATATGATTGCATTACACTGACACACAAAGAGCCCACAAGCTCTGCAAACACAGAGCACTGTTAGCTCCCCTGCAGCCTCCATGTTGATGTTTGTTAAACGCAGAGGAAGCAAAGAGTTTGAAATATCGACTCGAGAAAGGAGCTGGAGACGTCAACTTCTCTCACAAGAAGTGCCGTTCAAAGTGGAAAAGCTCGCTTAGGCTGCAGAGAAAAGCCTGCATTTTCTGCAACGAACCTGTTATTAAATGTTGAAAGCCGACTCTCTAACTTTACGGTCAACAGCCCCACAACCCGTCTCCTTAACCCCCACCCCCCCTTACCTCGGTATGGTGATGCATTTCGTGTTGATGTTCTGCGTGGTGATGGCTTTCTCCAACTCCTCCAGCTGCCCCGTCTTCTTCAGCTTCTTCACAAGACTTTTAACCGCCTTCTCGCACCACTTCTCCTCCTGGCCGTTCTGCTCTCCCTTCTTCCAGCCCAGAAGTCTTTTGACGATGGGGGGAGTGAAAGGCAAAATTGACATCTTTCAGAGTTCGGTCAAGTCCGTCCAGTGTCGAGAAGCCCGCTGGTTTGGACCAAAAAAAAAAAAAAACCACCTGGCCCTACGACGGTCCAAACGGCGAAGGTTTTGATGCGTCGCTTAGCAAAAAGAGAGGGAGAAAAGAAATGAAAAGAAAATAAAAGAAAAGAAAAGCAGTTTTACTTTATGAAGCGAAGCTGTAGAGCATCTCTGAGCTAAAACTCCCCGGCTGCAGCGCGCTCCTTCGCCCTGGACCGAGCTAAACAGTCGACTGTGCACCGGTAGTCTGTTGCGCCTCGGACTTGCTGCCACTCCGCCAGAAAAAGTAGTCCGTCTGGACTCGCTTGACAGTGCGCTTTTGGAACAAATACGAACTGAAGGCGCATCTAAACTACGTCTACAACTCGAGTGTCAAAAATGCAAGCTGTATTGTTAACACCACCTCGTCTCTGGGAATTTAAATCTGCTGACGGCAAAGTTTTGTGAAGTTCAGAAGCCTCCGCGGGTGCTGTGGTCGCTCGACTGAAGTCTGCATCAAATGCAAATGCGGGAGCTGCTGCTGAGACTCCATTCAGACTTCAGACTGCACACTGCAGACCTGTGGCAGCCCAGTCTGAGCAGCAGCTGGCCAAATGGGCTGTGCTGATGTTGCACAATCCTAGCCTTTTCTCCTCATGCTGATGAACGTCCATGTGGCTGACTAAATATGCGGTCACAATCACTCTCAGCTAGACCGATTGGATCACTTATATAACACTGAGTAAGGTGTTTATGTTATTGCTCTAGAAAGCGTGGACACAAAGTTCTCTCGCATGCCGGTTTTCTTTTTCGAGACAATAGGTGAAATGAGGGCCAGCAGTCTAAAACCAGAATTTAGACGTTCACACCATTGGTGTTGCATTATAATACACCCAATCACTGTGTTTGTTGTATAAACACACACCTGAGCACAGGATTTCCAAGAGTTTTTCTTCCCCTGATTGTCTCCATGTGAGTGAAAAACAACACAGATGGAAGTCGATGGAAGTCACTGCACACAAGGCAGAGGATGACACGCTAACTTGCCTCGGCTTGTTGGATGTACAAACAGAGACTCTTCTGCCTCGACAAGGTGCCAATTTAGTTTATAGTTTGCTTCAGCCTCTAAATTACAGAAACACACACACACACACACACCCTCATGTGCATAAGTACACCCCCCCCCTCCGCTCCTCGTACTCCTCCTGCATGCACTCATGCAGACGCGGTGTCAAGAAGTCAAGTGCCAGATGTACAATAGAGCGCAACAGCAATGGGCTCAGCATGCAGAGAGAAAGTGATAGTGGTGGGACGGTGCTTTAGTTCGCCAGCCTTCAAAAAGCTAGTCTTTGCTGCAAACGTAGGAGGGATTTTATTAGCGAGCTTTGGAAAGAGTTGTAAAAGAAGTTGTGAAAGTGCAGCTCACTCTCCATGTGAGCCTCTTTGAGGCTAATGAAACATGGCAGACTCACAAAGGGTGCAAGTGATCGGCAGATATCTCGTAAACCTTCCAGGTTAACCCAGAATAGCAGTGCAGGTCTGTGGCTTTGGTATGTGCTTGTGTCCAGCAGTCGCCCCTTCCCCACAGCACACAGAGTGTACGGTAGTTTGTGCTAAAAATATTTCAGGGCCACCAGGACGGATGCCTCTCCTTTCATCTATTTTGGTAACCCAGCAGTGTGTATTTTCACAATGAGGTTTACGTTTGAAATCTTTTAACATTTTGAACATTCTATATGCAACATGGAATACATTTGTTTTCACTCAACAGCTTCTGTGCCACGAATAGTTTGAATTCGTCATCAGACCCTCATCCATACGAACAATCTAGTCTCCAGCTGTAGAACTCAGTCTCTCTGGGGTCAGTGGTGTGTCAGCAGGTTGGAGGAGGACTGTAGAGCGTGCTGCCATGTGTCACATATGCTAAGGCCCCGCGGCCCTCTCGACACCTGTTTACGCCCCAGGGGGACCCGACCGGCCAGGACAGCTGGTTTGTTTTGGAGAGGTGCGCAGCGAGGCAGGGCGGATGTAGGGGTGCGGGGCTGGGGGAAGGGATTACATATGTGCTGTAGTGGATTGGCGGGGTGGGTGGGTTGATGTTTGGGTGGCAGGACGGAGTTTAAGGGGGATTCTAGTGGTGGGAGGGGGCAGCAGTGAGAAGAATTACAGAGCACAAAAGGCACGTCAGCAGTGCTGAATGGACAGTGACCATGCACGATCCGGTGGATGATAATGACATTGTGCCGGCCTGAACCTCAGGGGACTCATTCCTGTGTGTGTGTGTGTGTGTGTGTGTGTGTGTGTGTGTGGGTGTGTGCGTGTGTGTGTGAGTGTCATGTCAGCTGGTGTCCCAGTGGAAAAGAAGCATTCCAAAGAACAGAATCTCTGGGTCTTTGGAGGAGACTGATAAGAAAGTAGAGGGCTGGTGTTTGACAAATTTGTTAAAAAAAATCATGAAGAAAATCAAAGTTTTTCAATATAAAGTTTACTAGAACTGTCAAAAACTATCCAGACAATAAAATCTTTAAATAACAGGCACAGCATTTGGCACTGATTTAATATTTGCAAGAATAAGTAAACATTTTAAATTGACACAAATACAATTTCTAACATGGTCCAAATGTTACACAGGTCTAAATTCAAATTATAAAATTGGCCGACATCTGCATTTGTGTTAAAACTGCTGAACATAATGTGAATTTATCACTTATTACTGGGTCCAACAGATTAAACCGAATAAAGCGATTATCCAACACTGGATAATCGATTTAACAGAACTGGTTTTATAAAGTTTAACATATTTGTGACACTTATAAACATTTTATTGAAAAAAAAAACAAATTTGATTGACAGGTTTGATGCCAGCTTGAGTACAAACCTCGCTTTTTACTCAAGCTAGAGTCTAAAATTCAAGCTGTGCCAGTTCCTAACTTGTCAGATTGCTGTGGATGTAATTATGTGCATACTTTTGTCTATGTGTATTTTAACTCCTGCTTCTGTCAACATGTAAAAGTGTTTTCACAGAGCTGCTTAAAAAACAGGACGCAGTGTTTTCTTGCTCAGACAGCCATCAATCGCTCAACAGCTTGTGAAAGCTCCTCCAGCAATGTTGGAGTACACAGTGTACTGCAGGCTCAACATCATAACCATTCTTCACACACACACACTATCACACACCCCCACACTCCTGCACACCCAGCCCCTCCTCTTTCACTATGAGTCTGTACAGTTTTTCTTCCTTTATCGATCTTTTAAATTTGTTTGCATCCCTTTTCCACACACATTTTCCCCAAATTTCCTCTCACTCCTGCTAAAGAGTCAGCGATAATCCACTTGACCGGAGGAAACTGCTCTTGGCCCAAGTCGTCAGCGACAACCCTTTTGAAACTTCAAGCCGTTGCACAACTCTTTTCGCTATGAATAACAGGAAGACAGCAATTTTTCTTCTGAGTTTAATTGCCCGTCACCCAGCTAGATCAACAGAGGCAACCTGCACAAGAGCAAGGCACATGAATGGGAACTCTGCTAAAAAAATTACACACCATCCTGCACGTGTTCAAAAATCCTCGTCTCTGTTTCTTAATCCTCTATAGCGCTTCTGTCCTGCTTCACGAGAGCCAAGGGGGAAACCCAGGAGGAGATGGATAAAGCACAACACATGCAGCAGGACCTGAATCACAGCCGGCGCACAGAAAACCTGTGCATGCTCTTCTAAGAGATGTTACTGAAAGGCTTGCACAGCTCAGATTGTGAGGACATCCTGCCGTGAAGTAACTATCTTAGTCACTACACCAGCATCCAAAGCAAGACAGTTGTTAAATCTTTTTTTTTTTTTTTTTTTTTACTTTACAACAGCAACAAAAAACCCTTCCATATTTGCCAATGTCAACGCCGAAGGAGCTGCAGCGATTTCAAACAAGTACTGGTTGTGGTTTGCAGGTGAAAACTGTTTTATCCTCATGTCTGGACAAAGAAGCTGTGTAAGAAAACAACACCAAAATAACACTGTGGAGTGCAATGTGCAATGACAGCATCATACTCTCTTTCTTCAGAAGGGACTGGTATTTTTTGTTTTGTTTTGGTTTTATCAGAGTGAATGAAATTATGAGGAAATGTCTGTTCAATCTTGCAGATTTGGAGAACTGCTAGTGAGCAAAAAAAAAAGTCAAGTCAGGCCGTGGGACAGATTTCTAAAATTCAATCAAAAAGTGACTTAGCAGAGCATTAGTTTAATGCTGTGCACAATTTGCAAATGAGGTTTTGCACTTTTGATTTTACTCCTAAGAGATGCATTCGTTTTACAGTGGAGAGGTTATAGCCTTAACTTTTGTTTATTTTTATTCTGTTGTATGTTGTTTTTAACTTCTTTGTACAAGCACTTTGAATTGTCTTTGGCTGAAAGGTGCTATATAAATAAAGTTGCCTTGCCTTGCCTTGCCTTAACTATCACCTCGAAAATGCTTCTCCAGAAACATTTTAAAGATAAATGTCACACTTAAGATGGAAAACATAATAAATGACTAGTCATGATGGTTCAAGTCTTTTTGGAGAGATTTTCTTTTATGATTAATGCTTTAAGACAGTAAAAGCTGCAACCACAATGTTACCTAAGGCATAAATATAGCACAAGTATGAACTTAACTTAACTCAAAAGGATTTCAATGAAACTTTGGCTTTCTTTTTTCCCTTTCATCATACAAAGATGTGCTATTTTATGTGGATCTATGACATAAATCCCAGTCAATACAAATCAATCAAAATTCCAGGTGTTTAATATGTGACAAAAAAAATGAAAATTATAATATTTAATCTTTTGTTCAATCTGACTTTGACTGTAGAGCTGTAAACTATGATCATGAGGATGTAGTAAAATAATTTTTATTATTCAAATTTCCATATTTGTTTACATAACAGCCTTTGAATTCAATCATGGTCTGTATCTGTTTAGGCTGGATATTTCCAAATGTAAATATTAATTTTCTGGGCCTGTAACAGATTCGACCTCCCATATGCACCCGGCCCCAGCCCAAAATTAAAACCGGGATGAAGTGACCGTAAACAGAGGGCACAAAGCAAACGCAGAAAACAACCTAATAAAAAAGGCAGCTCACATCGCCTTATAGCTGTCATAGTTCCCCGAGATTTCCCTTTTGAAGAAAAAGAAGAAGAAGAAGTAACTGTTAAAATGGTCCAAAACAACAGAGCCATGTGTTTATTGCTCATCAGCAGTGTGTGACTCTGCTGATGCCACTTCTCCCTAAGACAGCATGTGCTGAAATTGTACTAAACACATGACTCATGGCTCAGGCAGGTGTTTCCTTTCCCCTTATATGGTCAAAGTGAACTTGGTCTCTTCACCTGAAGGAAAAAATAAATAAAATAAATCTTTTGGTTTGTCCCACCTCCAGGGCGTTGACTCACCACATGAAAAGATAATCCCAGTGATAACCTCTTGTTCCTGCTATGACTGGTTAGAAAAACCCAAGTTTGTCTGACGGCCCACTCTGAGGAATGATCCATCTCTGAGTCACTAGTCACTGCAGATGACGGCTGGTCAAGCCCTGTGAGAGCAGAGTTCCCTGTTGAAGGCATGACAGTCAGCATCATCTGGGGACTCTTGCACCAAAAATGTCGTTACAGTTTCTGACATGCAGTTATCATTATTGGAAAAGAGCACAGTAAGAAAAGGAAATAAAAAAACATGTTATGTGATAGTTTTACAAAGTGGTCTTTTTAGAAAATAATACAGTTCTACCCACACACTGATAGCACTGATTTTAAATTTGAATGAATGATTCATATTAGAAGGGCTGAACAAGGGAGCAGCAAGAAGGTTCTAGACTCGAAACATGGCCTTGGGTTTTCTGCATGGAGTTTGCATGGTACTCCAGGTTTGTCACACAGTCCAAAAACATGATTATTAGGTCAAGTGGTCTCTCTAAATTGTAAGTGTGTGCGTGCAAGCTTGTGTGTTCTGTGTGTGTCTGAGATAGACTGCCAACCTGTCGCCTTTTGCCCAATGACTGCTGCAGACTGCTGGCACCACCTTCTTGCAACCCTGCAAGGATAAACGTATATAGACAATGGATGGATGGATAAAATTGAGTAGATGGTAGAAACATTGGAGTCTTAGGGGACCACAGACTGCTTTGCAAGAAAATAGTTGCCTGTTAACTTCGTTCCCAACTGTAGGTGATTTGCCACACCGCTGCACACCTCAGATAAATCAACCAGTACTGAGAGAACATACAGTAGGATTGTCCCCAGGTTATTGCGGTTGAAGGTCAAAACCAACTACATTTGTTTGCTTGCTTGCTGCCAGCCTAACACATTTGTGTGGTATTATGCAATATTTCCTCAGGCTCAAGAGTTTAAGACAGGAGAGGATCCATTGCTGTGGCTGAGCTTCCCAAAATCAACCACAGCAGTGCAACAAGACTTTCCGATGTCAATTTTTGGAGCCGCCTACAATGTGGACAAGACCCCAGTTGAATGGAAGAAATCCACTAGCGCTCTCTGGCATTGGATGAACACTTTGCTCCCTCCTTTTATCCAGACAGTGCCTGAGTAGATGGAATCACCAAGAACAACTAGTAGAGGGAAGCATGAAATGCCCTAAAGCTTCCTGGCAGTCGGCTACGTTTACATTGGACTTCATTAAAACACTGTGGACTAAGATGAGGAAAGGATATGACTCCTCAAATAATCAGTGACTGTAGAGAGTTCACACTGCACCTGGACCAGCGAGGGCTCTGTGCCTGACCAGTCTTCTTCCTGTCTCACACACCCACAACTCGTAACAAAGCCCACAGAGATGTTGATTTAAGGAAACAGCAAAAAATGTAAGATGATTTATTAAAATAAAGAAATAAACTGCTTAGAGTTATGAGACGTGTCATCAGTAAAATCAATGTGTCAGTATATCAAACAGAATAAGGGACAAAAGGCTTCTTTCCATCTCTCTCTCTCTCTAACTTCATACTATTCTTTATTTAACTCTTTTGGGAAGATCGACCAGTTCCTCAAAGTCTGGCTCACTGACACCACCATGCCGCAAAACTGGCATCGACAAACATGGAGAGTTCACAAAATATTGGACTTTAATTACCAAATGCAAAATTTACTTTGTCTAACAAAATCACTTAAACAAAACACACATCACCTGCTCCCTCTAGAGTAAATATTGCTGTATTACAACTTTTTGCAAAGTTACATTAAAACCAGTTTAAATGGGTTTTTTTTTCCCATTTCTGCATTTTGTTACTTTCATTCGCGATGACTCAGTTTGTTCTCACATGTTTTGTTGAACCTGTATTAAAAAAAAAAAACAAAAAAAAAACACAAAGAGTTTGGCAGAAAGAACATATGTTATCTCCAAATAGGTGATTACTAAACACAAATTAGCTGAAAAGATGATATGCAGTAGATCAACTGAAGAATAATTCAGCTTTCCGATGTTTTTGACGCAACCTTCATGGACGTTTTTTGTTTGTGTGTAATGAAGTCATATAACGGGCTTTAAAGATGTAAAATCTCTCAAGATTACATTTGACAACAGAAGCTTTAACAATGTTCTGTCATCTGTTCTACTAACTAAACATCACTTGATGGTTTTCTGAAGGTCTTCCAGTAAAGAATGACTGTACATTTACAGTATTCATCCAAATTGTTGATCAGTTTCTCAATATTATAAAGTATCGCCGAAATTCCATAGAAACGTTTTCAATTCTTTTAAGAAATTGTGCCGACATGTTGTGAGCTTAAAACTTAAAGGACTTGAACCGGTGGTGTCAGGTGATATATTAGTCCTACATCTACTGCAGATAAACAGTGTTTAAAAGTACTGTCTTACAATTACTTTTATGTTGCTCATCAGGGAAAAAAAAAACAAAAAAACATTGCTCATAAAAATTGTCGGGGCCTGACCAAAAACCTACTGAAGCCCCTTCCAGTCTCTCCGAGTCTTTGTCATTAAGATCTCTTACAACGATCACAAAGACCTCTGGATTTTTGGAAAACACATAAAAAATGTAAAGCAGAACAGAGTAGGAGCTGCACTCATTATGACATTAAATTATTTAAGTTCTTTTTCTCTGTAATGAGGGAAATAAACCACAACAAATCCCCATGATCTTCTGTGTTACCAGTCGTTCCCTTAATCGTTTCTAAAATCTCCTTATGATCCCATCTGCCAGACCTCAAGGTTTTCGAAATAATACCGTTGAGAAGAAGTAGAAAATCTGGGTACTTTAATGGTAATTGCACAATTCATCATCTGCAACACTAACAGTGAGTCATTTGCATTTCTGAGACAACAAATCCACTAAAAACGGCATTGAAGACCGTGCGTTGGTCACAGACCATTGCCCTTCTTGTGGTAGATGTAATTTCTCATTGTTCCAAAGCTGATTCACATTCACCCTTTGACATATAATGTCCCTGGGCTACCACAGAGGGAAAGTAGTATCCTGTTTCACAGAAAACTAAATTCTGTTCTATACCTCACCACATTCTCCAAATCTCAAGCCAGTATTGTTTCTCAGGACCATTAGTTTTGAACCATCTGACCTCGTCTTGCAGCAGTGCATACTTTTCTCTGTCTTGATTGTAATTTTTTTAAGAAAGCAAATATTTTGACAAAGACATCTCTATCTCTCTGGCAGCAAGCAAGTGTGACAGATTCAGATGAGCGAACTTTAAGAGTTGGAAACAGCGAGGTCATCTTGGGGACAGAAACAAGACACTTTGATTACCACGGCTGTGATAGACTATCGGGCATCTGAAGAAGAGGAGCGGTGAGCCTAAACACCCACCTGGGGATTACAGAACAAGATTCAGGTGTGACTGGTCCCAGGAGACGACTCCACCCAGGCAGGAGAGCTTCTGCACAGAGAAGGGTGAGGCACAAACAAGACAGAATACAAAGCAAACTACCCACTCTGTTGGATTATGACACCATGATGACCAATTTTTATTCTCTTTTATTTGTAATTAGAAATCACCAGATTGTTATTTGAACTGAATATTTCAAAGAGTCCATGATGCCAAGCTCTCTAACAAGATACTGAGGGAACAGATTTGCACCATAATGGATTATTTTTTTATCGCTACATTGTTTCCCCCCACACTAAATACATTTCTTTTAACAAATATATTTTTTAAAGTTAGATTTTGCTACTGCAGTAAAATTTTTGTTTATTTTAATGGGTTTTTGTTTTATTTTAAAAAATACATTTTAACTTAAAATAAGTTTAGAAAGAGAGGTATATGATTTTAGATATATGCGTTCACATTGTATGCACTCCAATAAATAAATTGGCAGTGTAAAGCATGTAAAATAATTTTGTATAGAAGTTTTTTTTTTGTCTCTGTAAGCCTTTAAGCTGTTGTAATGACAACACATCCATTTAAGTTGGACACTTTTGGTTAACGGGCTGTCGTCTTAAGCTTCTTATCTGGACAGCTTTGTCATGTAGCTCATCATTTCTCAACACTTCTCAAACTCCCTCACCAGGCCTGAATAAATAAAATCCGCCCCTGTGCCACAAGAGGGCAGCAAAAACTACAGAAACTACAAAACTGACACGCCAATGACAAGAAATCCTTTTTAATTTTGTTTTGCTTAAAGGCAGAAGCTGGAAAAATTTATTATCTGTGTTTATAAAAGTCATAGCTGATACGCGTCTTTCTGAATTTATCAAATGTGACGGTGGAGTTTCTGTGTAAGCGCATATTTTTCTGCAAAGTATAAATTTTGTATGTGTCCTTGTTGGTTTGTATTATCATATTACCGATCTTCACTGAATAATGTGTTTCTGCAGAAGAAAGAAGGGTAAAGCAGCAGCAGAAGGCCTGAATGTATGTCCCTCCCATCCTTTGGAGCCAGACAGTCTGCCTGCTGGTCTGTCCATCTATCCGTCCATGTCTCTCTATTCAATAATGTAAAGCAGAAGGAAAAGTTAGATGCTTTATTTGAGCCACAATCCGATTTCCACTGTTCAGATTACTGTGGGTGTGTTAACCTAACAGCTTCTTGTGTCTGAATCCCTGCCATTTCTGTTTGCATGACGCCAAAATGTTATAAGATTGGCGTTTAGATTAGGTAAGTGTATGCAGCGTTATCGCATCACTTTTTTTTCTTTTTTTTTTTTTAGATGTGTAAAGGACTTTTTTTCAGCTTCAGACATGAGTGTGTATTTTCATATTTGACCAACTCGCAGTTCAGATATATTTTAGTTAAAAAGACCATGACTTTACAATAAGTGGGTCCAGTTGCAGACGAGAGAAATCCTCCCCTTGTCCACAGTGATGTTGTTTCCTGGCAAATTTAATTCTTATATTTATTGTATTTTGTTGGTATTGTTTCACTTATTTTGATAATGCTTGCTTGAATTCACTTTTTTTTTACCAAAACTGGCTAGTTCTTCAGAAGACCAAAACCGTCCTTCATCTGAAGAAAAGTAAACACAAGAAGCAAGCTGCCAGTACTATATTCACTGTGACGGTCATATCCTCACTGTAATGTAGAGAGCCAAACATATGTGGGAACTGAGTTAAAGTTTGAATTCATCGGATGATAACACGTTGTGGTTTTGGGAGATACAAGTCAAATACTTCCATTGCACAACCCTGTTTCTTCCAATAATCTTTATCTTTATAATAGTTTTTCTTTCTAGTTCAGTTGTGCAAGGCATTCGTCGCATGGAAGGACAAACGTTTTATGTTTTAAGCCTCAAAAATATGCACAGACATAAAATTATTTTAAGCCTAAATTATAACCTTAACCTATTTAGACCAGTCACTTGGCTTTTCAAGAGTGATTTTTGTCACAACAGTTTCAGTGTCCATAACTATACCGAAATGAAGCTAGCTGACTATTTACTAGCAGGTTGTAAATAGAAAGATAAAGGGTTTCAGATATAGTGTGAACCATTCCACCCAATAAAACACATTTCAATTCAGTGATTTGAAAATAATGTAACTTTTGGTCACAAAAACTGAACCCCTGAAAGTTTGAAAAACACAAAAAATGGTCTCTTTCGGTCAGAATTATTTCACTTTAGCCACTTCGTGTCAAGTGTTCAGGACATTTTAAGCAAAGTCAATCATTGTGCCAATTCTTTCAAAATAAATAAATAAATAAAGAAGATTATCGGCTATATCAGACCATTTCAGACCTGTGGCACAAAAAGGCTTCCAAGATATAGGCAGGATTCATATTTCAAATTACACACAAAAACTGAAATAATATCTGTCATATGGACAACATCTCTTCATTCTCTAGGCGTAATGTAAACCCACTTATGTGGTTTGCAGGTTGTTTATTTTAAAAACTTGGCAAAGTGTCAAGGTTGTCTAGGTTTTCTGGACTTTCCAGGGTAGCAGAATTAAAAAGCATGAAAAACATGACAGAGCAAAGAGCGCAGTAGTGGAGGGGCTGTGGGGGGAGGGAGGGGAGGTCCTAAGGTAAACGTAAAAAGGCCGACAGCAGAACTGCAGGGCCTGCGCTGACAACATCTTCTGCTATCTTCAGAACATCAGCAGACGTGATAATGTTCCCTTCAGGGCTCAGGCTGGTACCTGCAACATCGCCACACTGACAAGCCGTCACATTTTTTCTCACCTCAGTCCCAGCTCGACTGACAGGGAGAAGAAGAAGAAGAAGAAAAAAAAAACTTCCCATTAATTCCCTTTGACAGCATGAAGCTGAACTCAGATCCAGCTGTTTCCCCTCGCTGCTGCTCTTCAACAGCAATACTCAATTGAAAAAAACAACAAAACAACTATCTGGTTACTGCTGCAGAAAAACGAGAGAGTTTTGTTGTCTCTTAACAAAACGATGAAGGAGGGGGAAATCAGCTCTTTTATTTCAAACATGTCGCCTCAGTGAACTGTCCTCGAAACGCCGCTTTTGTGATACAGAGACGAGAGACCTCTCGGTTCCACCCTTTTATTTTTGTTTTTAACACCTCACACCAGAGACAAAAGGCGCGGGATGAGAAATGGCTGTGCGTTCCAGACTGGTAAGAGATGAGGTCGGACAATGAGGCTTTGTGGCCTCAGCCAGCACCGCCAAAGTTCAATAAAGCGCTTTGATATGAGGAATAATGTCTGCGTGTGTAAAAGAGAGAAAGAAAAGAAGAAAGGAAGAAAGATGAAAGAGTCACGTTTAACGTCTCCAATAGTTTGGGGTTTTCTAATGATAGCCTGCACGTTTTATGTCAAGGGGCTGTTTAATCATGTCGCCAAATAAAGTCGCAGGGATCAAGCATGTGGTCTTTTACAGCAAAGAAAGAGGTTGTCCTCACTTGTCAATTGTCTTTTCATTGTTTGATTGAGTTTTGAAGCGCTTTTCATGCTAATGTGGATGGATTTCCCCATCGACGTCTGGAAATATGCAAAAAGTGAAAACTCCCAGTGCTTGTGTGTGACAGATCTGTTTTAAAGCTAATACCACAGTACTTTGAATCCATTCTGGTTGGCAAATAGTTATCCATGTCAAGCAAAGGGAACAAAAGTTGTTTAATAAAATGCCAAAATGGGAAAGCATCAGAAACGCCT